>NC_065878.1:21310644-24256894 GCF_933775445.1 Argentina anserina | reverse complement strand
ATAATTTGAGCTTACACAATTATAATTTACAATAACGGTTATAGTTTGACAAATTCGGTTGGTTTATAGATTTAATAGTATTTCGATACATTAACGATTATCAAATTGGGTGAAATTTTGTATGGATGATCTACACATACATATTTAACTACTGAATGGTGGAGATGTGAAAAAGTGAACGAAAACTAGTCAAATAAAGACCTCCGCACTTTAATTTCAAAGCGGGACTATGATATAGAAGAAGATTATATATATACCACACTAGTCTCGTACCCGTACGATGCTCGTGTTTTTATGATTTGTAGAAATTTATTTTGTGTTTTCTTAAAATAATTTTTTTTATATAATTATATTTATTACGATTTATGAATAATACTGATTAAATATTTATATATTTACATAATTGTCGTTCAGTATTGTGCCATAAAATTACATTGAGACATATTCCCAAGTTTAAATTAATTTGGCTACTATTTTTTTTGCTGCTTCTGCTTTTCGAATAAATGCCAATTTTTTTTGTCATACCCCTATACTCCTATAGGCCTGTGACTCTGTGGCGAGAGGAAAAGGGAAAGCGGGAGTGACTCGGTCAGTTCTCGAAGTTGTAAAGACACCGAATATCAGGCTGTTAAGACGTCCGTTAGGGCAGAGAGTTTACAGAGTCACCGGTGGAGATCTCGGCTGCAAGTTCATGCTTTTTTGCCTATCGGGTTTGTCTCTCTGCTCAATTTGATGATTTAAGGTTGAATTTTGAATTTTTTGTTGTTCATGCAATTTTGTTGTATTTTCAGGCACCAATTTTTAGTGGGTCTAAGGTTGTAGTAGTCCCTATTACTATTTCATTCATCATCTCATACTGAATTTTGATTCCGATTTTCAGAAAGGTTTGTGGGTATAGTGAGTTTGATTTTGTTCTTATAAAGGTTTTGGCTTGGTCCTTGGATTTTGATATGGCATGACGAATAGAGACTTTATTTAGCTGCGAATTTGTCCAGTGTGATAGGTAGACATTGTGGGATCGAATTTAGCTTCTGTAATGGTAGCTGATCTATGATTCAATTTGAGAAACTTTACTTTTTCAACAGGCCTTTAGAAGGAAAAGAAGAAACGGAAGGAGGGAACAATTGCTAGAACGGGTAATGTGCTTTATATTTCACTCCCTGTGTTTTTAATGGTTTCTTTTCACCTGTTTCCAGTACTGCTAAGTTTACCATACCATGTAAAGTGTATCGACTGCATTATTTCCGAATCAGTCAAAATTTTAGAACCAATTGTATTAATGACTCAATTATAGGAGGATTTGTGTTAGACGAAGAAGATCAGAGCATCACGAGGTCTGATTTGTACTCTAAGGAGCTCTTCCACCAGTGTGTGTGGACTTCATCTTTACAGAATAAAGGTTAAAATTGAAGCCACTTTTTATTAATTGTTTTCTTAGTGACTATTGTTGTCATCTTCACTGTTCTTCATGTGAAAGTTACTTCTTCAGTAATGTTTTTTTTCTCTGGTACAGGATCAAAAGGGATGGCCTCAGGAACTGTCTGCAGTGAAAGTGTATGCGTTAATTACTGAGTTACCCAAGGACTCCAGTCTCTTTTATCATAACAAGTGCGTATGTTCACATTATTCTGACTTTCTGTTAATACAATGTTCCCACTTCATTCCATACATCTGCAATTCACAGCAAATTGCACGGTATTGCCTTTTGTATTGTCTTTACATTATGCATAGCAGACCTGGAGAGAGAGAGAGGCACAGTATGCATTGGTCACTATTGTATTGATTAGCTAGATACGATGTTAAAGAAGCATAGAACATGAATAATGGTTTTGGTTGCTTACTTGAGACTTTTAGAGAAGCAAAATCTGTTTGGTGTTTTCTTACAGGTTTAAGTTGCAGACTGAACTTCTTTTTAAGCATGTGGTAATGAGCATCAGCATCATTGGATTGTGCAAGTGGTCCTTATTTTAGAGATTGCGTGCTGTGGATATTTGATTAGCTACTTTAAAGCTTTTTCAAATGAGGCTTACCACAAAATGAACTTGTTACACTCAGAATCAAAGTATACAAGAGTCTTCATGGCTGATAAGTGACTAAATTGTCTCCAATTTTACTAGATTTGATAAATCGAAACCATAGGGATAAATATTTGCATCTTTTATGATGTTAAAGATGCTCTATGTTGCTACAGAAGACCAAATTTAGATTAAGCACACGCTATATCATCTCTGTTTAGATGGTCATGGTTGTACTTTTTCTGAGGTCTTTACAATGTTATCTTTTAAGTCCATGTCCCACTATTGGCGTATGTTTGATCAAATCCAAGAAATAAGGACTCGTGTGTTTTAATTTTTCCAACTAGTAAATGAATCTTTCTTTTTTATGGGACAAGCTTCATCATATTGAAGAAATGGTGGGAAATTTTGGATTGCTTGATTCGGTTTTTTTGTCTTTTTAATTCTGATATATTGGGTTTGGGAATACATTGTTGATTTCTTCATCTTCCCGTCACTGTAATCCGAGTGTTCCAAAGAGATCCTCTTTTCTGTTAATTTATTGTATGCCACTGAAACAGCAGTTTTCTCTATCTGTTGTTTGAAGATCGACTACACTTCTCTTCCTGATTGCAGTTTTACTTGAAATGTAGATGGCATTGCCTTTTGTATGTTGTTGATTTAGCATCCTTGGATGATTGAGGTTTTTTTAATTACAGCGGACAGCAAACTAGCTCTTAAAATGAAACCGAAAACAACTGGTGTGCCTAGAGCTCAGAAGTCGAAGCCTTTTCCTGGTAATGGACCTAACTGGGTTCTTATTGCTGGTGGTGCCTTGTTAAGTACGTTATCAATACGCCTTGGCTACAAGCTGAAGCAAGCACTTGACATAAAGCAGCAGGAGAATGCCAGTAATGGTTTGGTACTATGTATGCATTGAATTCATTCTCTTTTAATGGCTGTTCTGAACTTTAACATCGATTCCATCTCAGGAAGTGGAAAATCCCCTGGTAGAAGGATGTCTGCAGGTTGCCACGTGCACTCAAATGTTTATTCCTTTACACAACAAGATGAGGGCAGTTGCTTTCATTGCATTTCAGGTATGAATTCTGGAATTGAAGTTTGTTTCTTAGTCGTTGATGCTTGGGATATGTGGGGAGATATAACTGTATTGGCGAGTGGGGATCTGGAAGGTCAGTGTATATTTAGGTTGGCACTATGTTGCACGGACACGGACACGGATACGGCGACACGACACGGCGCGACACGGCGACACGGAAAAACCTAAAAACAGAGGATCCGACACGGCTTCGACACGGCAAATAAAATATATATATTTATATATTAAATATATAAAAAGATACTAAAATTTGACATAAGGATAATCTTATTAACAAAATAGTGTTCTAAATCCATTACAAATAACAATCAAATAACTTCTAATAGATTTAGCAAGTGCAAATGAAGAGATGTTCATAAATGACATATGCAATAGCCACAATAGACAGCAACTTTGGAGTTTGGACGTTTGGGCAACAACTTTGCACCTTCAACAATGCAACACCTAATACACAATAAGAGTTGGTCATTCCATAATCAATCTAAACATCTTAATCATTCCATAATAATTGAAATAATAGAGAATATATAGCTAAGAATTTACCTACTAATCACCTTCAATAGTCCATCTCATCATTAACAAGCATCCTCTCTAATGCCGGTTCATCAAGAGACAATTCTGCAAGCTCAAGCACATCATCATTAATCCCCGGTTCCATAGACTCATGACCATCTCCCGTAAGATCCCACATTGAGTCCCTATCTTTATAATAGGTAGGCTCGGCCCTTGCCAAAAGTCGAAGATTTGTATGAACATACACCAAATCTTGAGCTCTTTTTGGTTCCAACTTGTTCCTCTTCAAACCTTGTATGAAGCTATATGTACTCCAATTCCTTTCGCAACAAGAAGATGAACAAGGTTGATTAAGCAACCTTAAAGCCAAAGATTCCCAGAGTCTTGGTGTAGAAGCTCCATAGGAGGCCCACCAAATTAGAGGCTCAAAATAAAACTTGTTTTCCAAAGCATCCGGTCTTGAGTAATCACCCATGTTCAATGAAAAATATCCATATTCTTCCATCACTTTATTACGAACTTGCGGATCCGGATAGAGCTTGATAAGACATCTCCTCCTCTCATTGGTGAGCTCGGTATCTCTATGTGGAGCAACCCGGTTAGGATCCTCTTCAAGCCATTGAGAGCTATAATACTTTGGGTTCAAAGAGTGAGCCATGCAATGAAGTGAGGTGGAACTCTTAGTCCACCGAGCAATCAAGGTGGAGTACACCACATCATAAAACCTTGATGCATCACAATGAATTGATAAGACATTGGCAAACTCGGGAGTATAAATTGCCTTCTTCACTTTCTCTATCATTGTATCCCACCACTCATAAACCAAGTGAAGACAAGGCTTATCCAAATCGGCCATCCTTATCATCTCATATATAGGTGACATAAATGCAATCATGAAATCAATTTGCTCCCACAAGGTGTCACTCAATAGCATTTCCTTCACCGCTCTTGCCTTCTTAACATCATCTTCTCTATACATGTCCCATCTTGGACTAATCACCATTTGTTGCATGCCATTCTTCACATCTCTAAACCTTTTAAGCATCACATAATGAGAAGCAAATCTTGTCTCGGCAACTTGGAGCAACTTCAAGGCACAATTATCATTATACATGGACAAACGCATGTTATGGTTCACGATAAAATTCTTTATGAACCAAACATCATTGCAAACATCCATAAGCCACCCCAACTCTTTTTCCACATTCTCCCCGGGTAGATAAGCTTTAGCTTTCAAAGTATCTTTCAAAACAAGATTGAGTGTATGTACCACACATGGTGTCCAAAATATGTGTGGATGTGCCTCTTCAACCATTGCACCGGCAGCAGCACAAACAGGCGCATTATCCGTCACCACTTGAACCACATTTTCCGAACCAATCTCATTGATGGATGCCAAAAGCAATTTTGAAATTTCAGTTTTGTCTTTGGTCGTCCCATCACAATTGACCGCTCTCAACATCATAGCCTTGTTTGTAGCAGCAACCATCATATTGATTAATGGCCTCTTTTGGCCATCAGTCCACCCATCGGAACACAAGCTCACACCGGTCTCTTTCCATGTCTTCTTCACAGGTTCCAATGTCCGCTCAACATGACGCCTCTCATTATCAAGTAGTGTGGTCCTCAAAGCATTGTACCCTGGAGGAACATAACCCGGAATATTGCTAGCACGGGTGTAAGAGCTTCGGTAGAGAGGATTCCTTGCAACATTGAACGATAGTCCACTACTGTAAAATAATCTCGCAATCTCAGCATCACATTGTTGCCTATCTTCAATCTTGAAAGCTTTGGCTAGTTGTGGACTCACTCTTCTCTTTTTTGCTTCATCATCCCTCTCCATCAATGGAAAATAGCTTGAACCACTTCCGGAAAAACTAGAAGAGGGAGGCAAAGGAACCTTATTAGGAGCCCTCTCTCGCAATTGCTGCGCACACCAATCAAGAAGTTGTTGCATCTCTTGCATTTTTGCTTGTGTGACTTTGGTGCAAGGCTTGATCCCTTTTCTTGGGATTTTAAGCAAATGAGCCTCGACTCTAGAATGTGACCCATTGAATCTCTTTTCGCAGAAACTACAAGTGAAACTCACATTTCCTCCTCCTGCTCTTGCAACACCGTCGGCATCAACAACTATATCCTTAGTGACATATTTCCAAAGTGGCGCAGATAAATTTTCCTCCACATTTGAATCGACACTAGGTTCTGTAGATGCTGCTGAAGTACTCATCCTGTGCAATTGAATCACAATATACAAACTTTACACCACATACCGTAAGTCCATTCTCAGTCTAACACATAAACAAATTGAACCATAGGTCATCATAACATCACACACACACACACACACATATATATATATATAGTATATAAGTAACCAATAAATCCAACAAGGGTTCATTAATTTCCAGATAAGTATATTAGTATACTAATCAAAATAAGGAATCTATTCGACAAACTATGTCAACTATACAGCACCTTATGAATCCCAGAATCTAAGGTATGATACCCCTAACAAATGCAGCAGTAAGAATGCTAAGAATGAGAAAAGGAACTCCAGAAGAGTGGCTCCAGTATCTACCGAACCCTTCTTCAATGCCATAACAACAATAGATTGTTATCAAATGTACTTGCTCATTCTTGGTGCTGAAGTCTCCTAAGAGCACTTCAACATTCTATTGATAACATTGCCTAATGGACATTATGTATAGTAATTACATGTCTGACTTTGTATTAACAGCCAATGTCATTTTCGTGTATAGTAACTGGCTACATCTTGTTGATAAAGGAATTAAAAGTTGTATACTTGCAGATATATTTTAGAAACAATAATCTTACTGAATATAAGATTTTCCTCTATGTTCGAGCTATATGGAATCGCTTAACATTATCTGAGGAAATCAGATGCAGAATCTGCTAACTTGTGATGAAGAATGATTTCTATTCATATAACAATATATTCAGTATCTACTCAGAAATATTCTATCCAACACTAGTACGAGGCAGGGTTCAGGAAAATTGGAGGCATGATTCATGAGAAAGTGGATCTAAAAATATTAGAAAAACTGATAAAGCATTAGGTGTAGCTTACTTTGAGACTTTGAATGCAGTCCTGGTGTTTTTGAATATTGGTGTACTTGTCCTCCTATGTTTGCTTAAACCTGATAAATACAGAGAATAAACTTCAGTACTGGGAAATGTATGTATACAAGCTTTTTCTCACCTCATACCTTATGAATACCTTATTCGACAAACTGTGAAATTACAGCACCTTATGAATCCCAGAATCTATCTTTTCTTTCATTTCTCAGCATTCAAACAAAATAGCAATGCACATTGAAATGCTAGACACAAATCAAAATACCAAATTCAGAAAAAACGATCCAGAAAACAAAAGGGTAGCTGGAACTTTACCTGGATTAGAAAAACCAGAACCCAATTTGCGCAGAACCAATTCAGATCGCTGGGTTCAGCTTTTCTCACTCTGGGAACTATTTGGGAAGAATGGGAAGAATGAGAGAAGTGCGGCTCCCTCTGCAAAGGAAGAATGAGAACCATTTTTTTTTAAATCGTGATGTGGCGTGTCGAAACCGTGTCGACGCCGTGTCGAGAAATGGTCAACGTGTCGCAACCGTGTCGAAAAAGTTTGACTTTTCGGACACGCCACGTGGCGTGTCGGACGCCGTGTCGGGCCGTGTCGGTACGTATCGGCGTGTCGGGGAGCGTCCGACGCTCCGACACTCCATGGTTAGAGGTGTCCGTGCATCATAGGGTTGGCATGATCTAAAAGATATTATTAACTGTAGAAGTAGAATTGTGAAAAAAGTATTTGGATTGGGATTGGGGTTGAGTTGAGTTTGATTTGGCTTTTATGATCTTGTTGAAATCTTATGTTCAATCACTGAGCATGATTGTATATATATATTTCTTTTGGTCTGACATTAACGGTTAGTTGGTCAAAAGGGAGAACCCTCAAGTTAAAGAATTTATAATATTCATGTGGACAAAGGGATAATCTGTCTTCTAAAAAAAGGGGATAACCTGAACACAAATATAGGATTTATACACCACTTTACTAGCTACTCTGTTTTGTTAAAAACTTTAATTGAACTCTAATGTGGGTGCACCATTCTAAGCCCCCTTTTAAAAGCATTTACATAAGTTGCTTTGTTCTCCTCACTACTTAGTTCGCATCTGTGTTTTGACCTGACATAGCTTAAGCAAAAAAAAAAAAAAAGGCTTGTAATAATAAACTTGCTGTTTCATGTTTTGAATGGGTTTTGGCAGGAACTGAGAGCTTGATGGAGATGAAGTGCCTGCCTAATGGGCAGATGCTCACTGAATCTGATGGAGCCTTGCCTTTGGTGACGGTTCCAGCCCCTCAGTTTAACAAGGAGAATGGCATCGTATGGGCATCTTCTCCAGATCGCCTTGAGATGCCTCCAAAGCCTTTCCTACACCATTCAAATTGCTCAGATTCTCCATGTGTTTCAGACTCTGGCTCTGACATCTTCAGTAAGCGGGAAGTAATACAAAAACTTAGGCAACAATTGAAGAGGAGAGATGACATGATCCTAGAGATGCAGGATCAGATTGTAGAGTTGCAGAGTTCACTGAATGCTCAGCTGGCACATTCTGGCCATTTGCAATCTCAGCTTGATGCAGCAAATAGGGACCTTTTTGATTCTGAGAGAGAAATCCAAAGGCTTAGGAAGGCTATTGCAGATCACTGTGTGGGACATGTGAACTCCAACGACAAACCAGTCATGGGTGCTATATGGCAATCTGAAGTAAGAAACGGTAATGGAAATGGGTGTCTTGATGGGGAGAACAATTTTGATGCCTCAGAAAAAGGAAAAGGGGATGGAGAGAGGGTAGATATGCTGAGGAGGGAAATAGGAGAATTGAAGGAAGTGATTGATGGAAAGGAGTACTTGCTGCAGAGCTACAAGGAACAGAAAGCAGAGCTCTCTCTGAAAATCAAAGAGTTGCAGCAGAGATTAGATTCTCAACTTCCCAATATTTTATAGGCACTTGTAGTTGTGTATTCTTGCTCGTTCTCTTTGATTGGAGGTCTCCAGCTCAGAAGCTTCATTTTCCTCCTCTCCTCGCCATACGTAGTTTAGTTTAATTCTTTTGATGTGCGTGTATGCAACTTGGTAATGAGTGAGAGTTTGGGTTTGGACGGTCAATACCTGGCATATGTGGGAGGCTAGTTTGACAATTTGTTTGTTTGTTTTTTCTTCTTTTTACCTTATCTATTTTGTTTTAGTTGAATACGTGAAATCTCAAAAGCTATTGTGATTTTGGGAAGTTGAGAAGAACCATTCTGGATGGGATCAGCTACTATGTGTCTGCTGGGAGCAACAGCGTTTGCCGTTTGGCAGATGTTCTTCCCCCTTCCGAACTAAAAGATGAATGGCAAGATACGTAGGGGTAGACTCAGTTCCATAGTTTGGTTTAAGAGCCCTAACCGAAAACGGAAATTGAGGTCTCAGTTTTGTATTTTTAAAAACCGAAACTGGAAAAAATATCCATAATCTACAATTCGGTTCGATTTTGGTTATATAAACTACTATCCGTAATAACTCTTCGCACTTAATCTAAAACAAAAACTAAAATCAAAATAAAGTAGTAAATTATAAATTCGGTACATAAAATTGGTAAAATAAGTAAAATAAGTGCATAACTGAAGTAAAATAACTGAATCAATCCACTGGACGGTTGCAATATTTCCTTTACCCTGTGAACGAAACCTCAACAACATAAATTTCCCAAATTCTCATGCTTCACTAAATACAGACGGCTCTGGCCAAACAACTTCCACCTAATGTGCATTTCTTCAGTTTATAAACATCACAGTCCATGATTGTGATTATTTTGACAAGAGTGGGAATGTTTAATGTGTGTTCAGATCAAATTCACCAGCTTCGCGCCAACCATCCTGCATGCCCGTAGATCCATTCTCAGTCTCCTCATCATTTAGAAAATCATCAGATGGTTCTTTCTCATCCCTTTGCATGCTATTTCCCCATCCATTTATCATCTCTTCTGGGTCAGCCCCATGTTCCTGTACTCTCATATCAGGACCAATCGGGACATCATTGCCTTGAGCCCCAAGTGCACTTGCCCTTATTGGGGCCCGAGCCAACATTTCAGCATGCGTTTGTGAGTCAACCCGAGCTTGCTCTGCCTGAACAATTGCTGCCATTCGAGCTTTCTCTCTTGAATCAAGCTCAGCCCTCAACTCCAAACATGCTCGTTTTTCTTCTTGGCAAAGAGCCTGCTCAATCATAAGTCTCTCTTCAGATCTAAATTCCCCAAAAGCACGCTTGCGGGAGATAATATTAAAAGCTAGTGCCTGTTTTTCAAACGTTGCTGTAAACTCTGCAACTTTTGCAGAAATGTTGTGATCCCACTGCTGAGAGCGAGATGGCATCATGCCTGTAGTGTCAGAGTCAAGGATCCGGTCATCCTCTTCAGCCTCATAATCTGCCACCACATGGTACGGCAGTAACCTTCCAATCAAAGCATACAGAAGAATAAGAGTCAGAAGTGCCTAAATTTAAGTTCATTCATCAATGAAATAAGTCAACTAAGGTAAGATGGCATACAAATTTCTCATTATAGAAACTTGTGTACTATATACAGTACCTTAAATGTCAAACCACACAAACATGCCTCCGGCAAATGGTTATAAACAATCTTGGTTCAGAACCATCAAACAAGGTTTATACATCCAATGAGAAATAATTATTTTCTCATCACATAATGAATCCCTGGAATGCTGACTGCTCAGATTTTGTATTATAATATTTATGATGTATGTGAGTCATGCGGTCATGCCTATATTAGCAGGAACAAGTCTCGCACAATGCCTTCGACATATTTTAAGGCACATAGAATAAAGAAAATTAACTCCAGATTCGAAGAAAGATAAAAGCACTCATCAGCGAGACTGAACCACGCCAGAGTCCAGATATATAGTATGTATCAAGCAGAGCCAGCTGTCATTTGGCTAGAAGAGACAATAAATGGAGAACAATAGCATTATTATGCAGAATAGAGTAGCTTTAGAGAGAGAGAGAGAGAGAGAGAGAGAGAGAGAGAGAGAGAGAGAGAGAGAGAGAGAGGGGTTTTAAAGGGTAAAAGAGATTAAGGGACTAGGGAAGCTAGGGGAGAGAAACCAAGGCACAGCCTTCAAAATGACAATTTTCGAATCAGTCCAATCTGATCTGACAGGATAGCCATATTTATAGAGAAACAGTGGTAGTAGATGTCAGTTAAATTTTTTAAATAAAAAGAAAAACACAAAAGATCAGGTTACAGATTTGAAGTCTTTTATGTATGGAATTTGACAATTTGTTACTCCTAAGAACCTTGTAATTTACATTCTGTCTACACATGTCCCAGTGGTGGACGAAGGAACTTGTGTATGCGGGGGTGGAATACTTGTATGAACCAAAAAAATGTTGAACGTGGGGGAGAATAGAATTTTAAAGGACATCGGGCTAATATAGCCCCCATTTGGCCCTATGAAGGTCCGCCAGTGCATGTCCATTACGGCATTAACAAGAACTGTCATTAGAAAAGCAAATATCCACTACTTAGGGTGTTAACATGATACTGATGAAAGATTGTTTTCTTATCCTTTTCAGAAAACAGAACGAATATATTCCTATCAAATAAAAAAATAAAATAAAAAAGTTGGAACAAATTCTTATCAAGTTCATACAGAAAAAGGATACTATATATCTACATCAGGGTTTAGTTACTACGGCATACAAGTTTTCGTAATAGCTGACTAAACGTGTTTTTAAGCTTTCTGGTATACATACACCCTACGGCATAGGTATGTACTACATAAGCAGGAATGTGCAAAACATACAAGAACAAAGCTAGTCGAGTAAAATGGGAAGAAGTTACTCGATCCAAACAAAACAATGGAACTATAGATGTATGTGTTCGTGTAACAACTAGAAACGTCTTATTTAAATTAGCATATACATTAAGTTATAAAGATTTATTTCAAGCTTAAGCTCTCTATCAAATACTTGTGGCTGATTTGAGTGTTTTCGAACAGCATCTAAAGGTTCTGCGGGAACAGGTGTTGTGTTCAGCACTCTGTCACCACTACCGTATCAAGGCCATACACAAGAGAAACATGATGAAGCCGCCGCAGCAGTAGAGCAGAAGGCCACATTAAATGCAATGGGCTAAAAGTAGTGGTGACGGTGTATGTGCGGATAAAGTTTCATTTGGAACAAAATAGGGAATATCACTGAGTAAATCATATATAGCAGTTGGCCGCAGCCGGTATATTAAGCTAAATTCAATTGAGTCGAAATTATATAATGGAATAAAATTACAAACTGGGCAATGAAACATGTTATTACCAAACCAGAAAATGCAAAGCAAGTAGTTAGGGAGTTAACCTTTCACATGCGTCTTCTAGGGAAGAGAAGGGGCGCTTGAAGTCGGGATGGCAGACCCGCCAGGCGTCCTGGTACGCCATTTGCAGCTCCGCCTGGTTACCAGGACGGATCGCCCTCTGCTGCTGCTGCTGCTGTTGCTGCGGGTTCTCATTAGGATTTTGTTGGAGATTGGTAGAAACTGTATTGGGGGTAGGGTTAGGGTTGGGTTTAGGGTTGGGGTTGGGATTGGGATTAGGGTTAGCAATTTGGTTAGGTGGGTTATTGAGGGGTCGGAGTGGGCGCAAATGAGCGTCGATGTTGGAAGGGAAGCGAGAAATCACAGCGGCCTGTTGCGCTTGTTGCTGTTGTCTCTGTAATTGATGCAAGAGCAATAACTGCTGCTGCTGCTGCTGCTGCTGATGATGCTGCTGGTGTTGTTGCTGCTGCTGCTGCTGCTGCTGTAACAATAGCTGCTGCTGTTGCTGCTGCTGCTGTTGCTGCTGTTGCTGCTGCTGCTGCTGCTGACGTTGAGCTATCGCTTTCGCTTCTTCCATCCTCGTCTTTATAATCTCTACGAGATCTCTCTCTCGGTCAAGCTCAAAACTACTATGTCTGCTGCCCTCCGAGTGACATGTGAAAGAAACGGAGAGGCGATTTCGCATTTGCGACCGGCCCAAACTACATATTTAGACTCCATCGTATTTGGCCCAGGTTTCGGCAAAAAACGACCCCAACATGTGACGGCACGTGACGTTTTAGGCAGCTGGTTCTCACTGTTCTTGCTCAGCCAAATTGGAAAAAATTTAATGTCATTGGTAATTTTTTCAAAGGGAACGAATTCATCGAAGATAACGTCATAACGGCCAGTTGTAAACATTTCCCGAACTAGAAATGTAAATTGTGTTTATATCAAACGATATTTTCTTCGAGAGCAAGATATGCGACAATAGGGTCTGCTGACATGAATTAGGGATCTATCTCTAGGCAATATGAGATGTATTAGATATAATGCGCCTTAATACAACTCCAATTAGTGAGACCGGTTTCGGGTTGGCAGCCCAAGAACAAAACTGTGAGTGCAAAGTATGTGGCTGTAGATACCCAGAATTAACTGGTTCTACCCGAAATGCGTCAAGGCCTGACCGCCATTTCACCCATCGTAGTCATCATTACAGTCAATGTGTACACATACGGACATGATCAGAGAAATAAATTTTAAAGACTATAACTGACTGCATCATCCCAATTACTGTATTGAGTAACAAGTACAAGAAAGATCCTTCCATATGCCCCTTTCAAAAATGAAAAAAAGATCCTTCCAATGTAGAAAACGTTCTGTATAAGTTCTAGAATTCAACTAGTGGTAATGCTACAAAGGAGGAATGTGAAAAAACCTAAATCACCAACCAAACATTAGGGAGCCAATCTCCATTACGCTATTCTTCCTTGCTACCGGGTTTTTCGTTTACATGATCGGATTCCAACTCAAGGATAGGAATACATGATGACCAGTAGAGTGGCAAGAGTGTGAGAAATGCTTGTATTAGGAGGGCAAGCGGAAGCCCTGAGAATTCATTTCCTGTAACCCCAACATAAGCTGCAAGTGCAACACCAAGATATCCGCTCATAATAAACGCAATCGCTATTGCAGACATTACAAATGCCATTAAAGATCCCTCACAACCTGGTGGGCAGAGCTTTGCTACAAGAATGCTGAAGGGTAGAATCTTAATAAACAAGAGAACCTCTGAGAGACCAGAAAATACAACCACATAAATATTGTCTGACAGCCCCATATTTCGGTAAAACCCTTCCACAAACAACGCATCAGAAATCATAAATAAAGCCATAGTAACCTGAATGGCTGAAATTAGTGTCCTTGGTGTGACCGATTTCAGGTGACGATTATAGATGACACTCCACATGAGCATTGCCGCCTGGCCAAATACCTTTGAAATTCCCAACACCGATGAGTCAATATTCAAATATTGTGTCTGGTAAAAGAACATTGTGCCTGTCAATGATGGAATAATGGCATATGATGCTGCAAACCATGTGATTGAGTAAGCAATCTCATGTTTTCTTAATGCAATTGAGAGCTCAGACAGCTTCTCTCGAATTCCAGCATCTGATCTTCTCTTGGGAAGGTTCAAACAATTCTCCTTGACAAGAATGCATATGAAAAACTGAACACTGAGGATAAAGCCATAGAACAGGAACATCTTTTGGGGAGCGTATCTGTCAATGGCAAAACCACCTAGGAAAAATCCAAGAATTCCACCGACAGCTGAAGCCATCCAAACAAAAGACTGGAGCTCGCCCGAGGATGATGGTTGAGAATGTTTGGAGGAAGTAAGTTGTTTCCCTGCCTCTGCAACAATGGCATCATTGGCAACCTCAGCAATTGAAGCACCCAAATTACCGAGGAGGAGATACAAGCTCATGGTGCTAAGTGAGATGCCTGATTGAGAGAGGATCGCTATAGCCAACCATGACACTGCTTGTAAGAACGCTGCAACAAATGAAGTATGTTAGATAAGAAAAGATGCTAGCCGTGTGTTGAAAAAATCTGTATAGAATTTTTCTCAACTAGAATACTTTTTAAAAAAAGTTTTTTGCTTCCTATTTTGGTAGCTTCCTGCAAAGCAAAAGAAAGCAGAGTAACCAACTTAAAGCTTATTAGGAGTTTAAATGATACTTTACAGAAAGTAGATTGCAGAAGAAGCAAAGCTGACCACAGAGTCCTATCTTGTTCTCTAAAAGACTGCAATATCACAGACCATAAAACAAGTGATCTGTGTTAGTCAACTTAGTCTGTTTACAATCCACCGCTTGGCATCTACATCACCCCCTCGATTCGTCGTATACCTTCAGATTCTCAATCCATTTTTTATATTGTCAGCATAGTTTAGACTTTAGGCTGGTATTCATGTATAAATGCTGGGCACTGACACTATGTTTGGATAACTATCATATACCACTTTGCATTGTGCAGCACATGAGGGTTTTTTTGAGAACTGTATATAATGGTCCTTCGGATAAAATGACTCCTTTGCAGAAAAAAAAATTGTAAGTGATTTAATTGACAGAACTTGGCAGAATCTGGTTAGTTTCGAAAAGAATTGCTTACTTCTCTGGTTCCTACCTATAAACTGAAAATGAATTTTGGGCTTCTGAAGTCCTGATTAAATTATTGATCCATCATACAGTTATATATGGTGGAGATTAGAGTAAGTTTATGATCAGTTGGTAATCAGTCAATAAAGAGAGGAAGGGGTATTTGGTGTTTCCCTCGAAATTCGGTGTCGCTGTTAGTTTCGAAATGCTTGCTGTCAATAAAGAGAGGATGTTTTGATACAAATGGGGGAATATGTAACGATCCCCAAGCACGGACATGATTGATGATAAGAAAACTGAGAAAGCAAAGGGCTTACCGCCAAGGGCGAGATAGGGAACGCGGTGCTGGCCGGCAATGTAGACAGCGTCGGAAACGAGACCGTAAAGGGGTTTTCCGACCATGGGTAGGTTGGCGGAGTTCTGGAGGAGCTGGAGAGTGGAAGAATCCACTTGGAGTCCGTCCTTGAGGAAGAAGTTGACGGCCAACCATGGGAAGCACCTGAAGCCCTGCACCCAGAATCCCAATCCCAACACCTTCCGGATCTTCGCCGGCGACGATGACGACGCCACCATCGACACTTTCCTCATTTCATCTCTATCAGTTGGATGCAACCAACCCTTTATATAAGAGTAAGAAACCAGCAGTCTTAGGACACGTGTAACATTAGTCCTTTTTCTTTTTCTTTTTTTTTGTTCCTTTTTTTTTGTTCTTTAGTACCGACACATCTACCTACATATTTCATGAAAATTTGAGTCACATAGTACTAGACCACTTTAATTAGTTTTTAAAAAAATTAAATTATTTTATCGAATTGAATTAGTTTGAATTAAAATAATTAATTTAACCGAAATATTTTTAATAAAACATCAAATATCAATGTTGAGATTCAAACTCTTGACCTAGAATATAACAACTATGCGCTTTACCAACTACGTTAAAAAATTTCTATGTTATATTTTGTTATTTTTTTTGTACTAATACCCATTATTTATTATTTTTTAAATCATTAAATTAAATTCGGTGGGTTCGGTTTTTAATCGGTTGGTTTGATCACGTAATCCATTTTCAAACCGTTTAAACTGGTTTTAGTTCAGTTTTTTTAATTTTCTAAACTACATCTATTTAGTTCGGTTATCCGGACCATATTTTCGATTCAATTCGGTCATTTTTTCTTGTTTAATTCAATTTATGCCCACCCTTACTTAGTATTCGTCACTAACAACTTTTTGATAAAAAAAAACGAACATATGACAAAAGTCGACTACTCACAGGTCTTGACTGCAAATATGATCATTATATGGGAGCATTTTCTATTGTTTAGGACTTCAGCTGCTTTCCATGATAAATTTTTCATATACAAATTTCTCGCTTCCCACGGTTGTCATCAGCAAGGAAACCCACTTTTCTCTCACATTTAAACATCTTGCCGTTAGATCCTTTCAACAAATTTCCACCCAAATTTATAATCATTACGATATTAAAATAAATCAAATTAATACACAGTTAAAAACTGTCATATATGAGTCGTTCATGAAATTGTAGTTATAAATGCCTTGATTGATTTTCATCAAAAAACTACTCCTATATATCTAAAAACTAAAAGATATGAATAAAAGTGTGAAACGAAAAAAATTCTACAACTAGTCGTCGTCATCTTTAGTGGTCCTCAATTCCTCAATACAAAGGTATTACTGATGGGTTTTTGGTTTCACAAAAAGATGAACAAATACTTCCAAGTTTAAACAGCAACATTGGCAGTCAATCCTTTTGACGCTCCTACAGTGGTCGCAGAAAGAGCTCCGATTTTTATCCCTAAATGACACTTTTGTCTGGATCGTTGTTTTATCAACGACAAAACAAGGAACGTTCGTTTTACCAAAAAACAAAATTAATTAATTTTATAGTCTAATCTGACAAACTATAACACAGAACACCACATCATCTATGATTGAAGGTGCTTCTCAACAACAGTGCGTCCATACTTTTCTTGAATATCCTTAGGGGTTTCAATCTGCACAATGTAGATGCAGTGAATATAATGCAAGGAAAATTCTTAAATACCAGCTGCAGGATATCTTACCGCATTAAGGGCTTGGAAAACAGCTTTCACTGTATTATGAGGATTCCTTGAACCAACAACCTGACAGTAGTGTCAAGTTAGACCAATGATCTAATTTGCATACACCATTCTTGTGAAATGGATTCAGTTTAACGGTCAATTACCTTAGACTTGACATTATTGAAACCAGCCAAGTTTAGAATGGTTTCTACAGTTCTTCCCGCTTTCATACCCGTCCTAGTCGGTGCAGGCCAGAGATACACCTAACAGGAATTAAACCTTAACGAGTTAAGCAAAAGAAAAACGACAGGGTGTGTAGTTACTAATAAACCAAAACAACAAGGTAGAGAAATAATAGAACCAGAAGCAAAACCAACACAGCATGAGGATATTACCTTTGTTTTTTTATATGCAGTTTGTATTGCATGCGCAATTGTATGCTCTTCATGTCGTTCCACATAATGGAGATTCTGAAAGCATTTCTCATACGCCTGTTGTAGTAAAATCATTCAGTATGAGCTACCAAAAACTACTGGCACCATATTACAGAAACTGCCTCCAACTTGGAAACCTAGATTCCCACGAGGTTAGTGAAGCCAGAAGCGGAAGGAGAGACTTGAACCCTCACCCTCAGCCTTGGCAAATCAGAATTTGACTAAAAGCAGGATCCACTGCCAAGGCAATCGACTGAGGAGAAGATGAGGGAAGACCCTATTTCAGGTGTAGGGTTTTCTCTCACCAAGGCACGATACTAGTAGTAACCCACTTATATACTTCTAATTGTTGTATCACCTTTGCTATTCCTATGTAGGACTACCTTCACACGTGGTTTGTGCATACCCCTACTTAACAACCCAACAGAAAAGCCTCACGAACTTCATAATTGAAGATGTAGGCGGTTTAACCTGAAGAAACAGAATTAAATGTAGGCTACATATTTCCTAAGCCACATGTTTCTTCTATATTTCATCCGCATACCTTCTTTTCCCTCTCCCTAGACTCCATCTTTAACAGTCAAAACTACCACTTAAGGTTCACCCAATAGGTCAATACCATATTGATCTAACACCAAACTTGTCACAAAGTCAACTAAACATGGACTTGACTGGTTCTTTAAATGTACAATTTGGGGAGTATTCAGATACCCGATCGTGCTCTTTTAAACGGAACACCTTCCACCAAAAGAGAAAAAATAAATTACAAAAGCTGTGAACAAGAAGTTCAAAATTGAAGACAAGGAAAAGAATACTCCACAAATAGTAATCACTTATTCTACAGTACTGAATGCTTTATAAATCTAAGAATACTCTGCTTCCTCCCCAATTAACAATTCCTTATTCTAAAGTACTGAATGCTTTACAAATCTAATCAATTGAATTTTGTTCTCAAGGAATTCACATGTAGCCACCCCATGTAATCTGAATCATTATCAACTCAAAATACCAAACTATGTTGTATCTATGTATACAGATGAATATTGCAGAATACAGTAGCAATTGAGACAAACCTTCTGGAGGGCGGTAGCGACAGCTGGACCTTTCGCTTTGGCATAACCAACAACACCATGATAGTTCCCACAAACTAATATAGCAGAAAATTTAACCACTTGCCCTCCCTATAAAACGAGAACGTGTAAATAAAAACGTGCAAGCATCAATCTGTGTAAAGAGAAACCAAAAGAACATGATAAGCAGTACCTTAGTAACTTTACAAGTCCGATTCACATCAATTAATCTAACATCGAAACCCTGCCACCAATCCATGTCATTGCACCAAGATGTGAGCATACCAAAACAGAAAAGCAGAAGATGATAGAAAAACTCTAACAGAGATCAAAACAAGACAAAATCAAGTTCAATCATCTCCAAAAAAAAAATCAGATTTTTAGTAAGACCGAGTTAGAAGATACAGAGAAAGAATAAGAAACATTTCTTCTACCAGTAACAAAAAATTGCAAGTTGTGTTCAAAAAGAGCAGGAGCGAGCGATGTATCAGAACAAAACACTAAATATAACAGAGGAAAAAAACCGCATCATAATTAGTTCCCTAAGTGTCTCAACCTCTGAATACTGACTTAAATAGTAACCAGAGTATACATCTACTTACTTTCCTATAGCGAGGTTGTCTCTTCTTCTCCGTCAATTCATTTCTTTCCTCTGCTAGATCTCTGATCTCTTCCTCAAGAAGCTTTCCCTTTTTCCCAAATGTATGATCCAACACTGCTAGCTTCTCTTCAAGTTTCTTGTCAATAGCATTTAGCTTCTCTAACAGTATGTCATCTCTGTCCTTCATGTCATCGAATTCATCATCATCAGCTTGTCGAATGGTTTTATTATCTTTTTCAGTTGCAGCATCTTCTTGAACATCCAATGGGGAGTCCTGAATGACTCCGTAGTTGGCAGGATTGTTAGGATCATAGGCATCTTTCCACTCCACTAATCGCATAGCCCTGTTGAGTTTGTGCTGCAGAATGAATTTGTCCTTGCCCTCAGCTGCTTTTAGACGGTTCATCAATTCACCAATGACTCGATATTCAGCGCGAAGCCGGAAATGTTTTTGCTCAAACTTATCAATCTTAGTCATCCATTTAAAAGCATCATCAAGTGTCACTGCCAAAAATAATAGATAATTACAGTCCATCTCAAACAACAACCACATACTCTAAACCCTAAATAGAGAGAAAAAGACTCAAGTACCGGCGTCTGTGAATTTCTTGAGCAATTCCTCGTGCCGGTTGAACTTCCTCTGAAACTCATCAAACCTCTCGATGACGGCATCCGGAGTGAAGCGCTCGTCGTCGTCGTCGCTATCGGAATCGGTGGGCTCATGATAGACATTCCCGGTGTCCTTGAGCTTGTCGATCAAGGGGGTGACACCCGAAATTGGGGGTGGTGCTGCCGAATAGGTTCGGGTGGTCAAGTGTGGTAAGGTCCGCTGGTACCCAGTGGCCTTGGGGGTTTTCTTGATTGCTTGATTGAAGATGAGACGCGACCACGAGAGTGATTGCGATTTGCTCATTCTCACTCCCTCACTTCAACTTGTGAGTAGTTCTTCCAAGAAATGAGACGAGCAACTCTTTTTTAGGGTTTTAGCAATCCACTTAAACGTGACATCGGTCGTTGATCGTTGTCGAAGGGTTTACACACTGCTTTGTTTCTAGACATAATAGCCAATTACACAGTTTTTTGTTTCTAATAGGGCCACGATATGAGACATCACCCGATGAAATTTCGGGTTGAAACTATTTTACATGGGCCAAAGAATTAGTCCCACACCGAAGGTATTACATTCAGCCGTAGAGATACCATGACGTCCGATTTCTAGACAACTGTGTACCACCGTGGAACATTGAGAATTGTTGAGTTTATGTTTGGGAACTGGAAAAAAAAAAAACAATCCCCTCTTTTACCGGCATCAACCAACAAAAATGAATGGGGCTTTGGCTAAGTTGCATACAGAGTAAATGGGCCCAGATGGTTCACCATCACTTAAATTAACTTTTAGGTCATATATCAATGTCTTCAACCTCTAGTGATCAGTTCCATAGCAGTAGATCAATTCTGAACTTTCACAAACTCAAGCAGGTCATAAGGTCCGGTGTCTTTTCAAAAGTGAGCTCTTATTTCATTATTTCATGATGGATGAAACAAACAAACAAACAAACTATATACATGGTTACAGAAGTTCAGACACCGCCAGGCAATGTCACTGTAGTAGGGCATGGAGTATGACTTACTCCTTACATTACAATTATAAAGTGCTTTATATGACAAGATATTCTACTGCTTGCATTATTCATATTAACTGCCAGGAAGCAAACCTGTAGCAGCTGTCCATACAAGAACTGTCGCGATCTGCAATGGCCGCAAATAAGAATCAAACACTCTGGTTTCTCCGTGGAGAAGAGCTGTTATATTTCATCCTTGGCATAATGACATCGGATTGCTTTAACATCTTTTGACCTTTAACGTATCAACTCAGACTTTTAAGTTAGGATCCAGAAACCAGCTCCCGTAAAGATGTAAGAGGGGAGCTGTAACCATACACCGCAGCATCCCTCCAAAGAGTCATTCCTGTTGGGAGAAACAAAAAGGCTCAATCAGCAGAAAGCATAAGTGAAGATAGCCCATTTTAACATTTTTCGTTCTAAATGCTGGTGGGAGAGGCGTATAAAAATGGGTAGTATTAGGAAAAAAAACAACCTATCCATAAAAACAAACCAGCTGTCGCTGCTAAGAAGAATTCTCTGCTGATACTGTTAAACCTGCAGTCACAATAAGATGCCACTTAGGAAGAATCAATAATGCCAAGATAAAGACATTTAGAAACATAAAGCCACCAAGGAAGAACAGTAAATCAGGAACACCATACCAATATAAGGCCACTATATTCCCATATCCATAAAAGAAAGAAGCCCAAGTAGAACCTGTGAACCTGCATTCATTGTTGAGCTAGCAATCTTAATAACACGGAGCTAGCAACCCAATAAGTGAACTCCCAAAGGTACTTTAGAGAAATTCACAAAGGCAATGAGAATGAAAAATTACCACATAAAATCACGAATAAAAAGAGCACGAGGGATCATAAGTCCATTTCCAATCATTGCAAGCAACATTGAGACAGCTGACAAGCCTTTGATGTTGTCCGGATTAAGGAAATTTGTCCACTGCAGAGGAAGAACCAATACTCGTCAGATGAACACAAGATTGACATAAAAAAAAAAAATCTAAAACAGTACCATTTGGGAAACAGGCATCCACATGAAGAGAAGAGTAGCTGTCCATCCAGATATTGATCCAACAAATTTGATTCCTTCTGAAGAGAGTTTCTCCATTCGAGCCTGTGAATATCAGCAACTGCTTTCTTAACAAGTGTAGATTTAGAAATACCTACATTTCTATAACTTAACTTTGCAAGAAAACTGATAGTAAATGAAATAGGAAATACATCTTCATTTCAGATTCTGAAAGCAGATCACTAACGCAGAAGAAAAGAGGTTAGTTCCAAAATAAGTTTCATTTTAGAATCGGATTATGTTCACAGCAAGGGACTGAAAAAACTCTGATTTAAAACAAACATTCACAAGAATTTCAAAGACCTAATCTTTGTTGTCAAAGACCTACTCCTTATATTAACGAATATATTCTCGTTAATGAGGGGCAGCAAAAGTTGCATATGCAGCGGTAATTATACATTCTATTGCATCTCATCATTTGCTCCGCAAATCTATGTGGCATCCATAGTAGGAGGAACCTTTTATTAACATTTATCAAAAGGTTTGCATACTGATTTTCCTAATTTAGTCTCTCTCTTTTTTGGGGAAACTTCATCTTGATGTAAAAAATAGTCTGTCCATCAAAAGTAAATTTATGAATGCAACCTTTACTATTAAGGCATCTTAGAGGTTACTTTAATCAATTTTGTTTTACACCAAATCACAAGTACTATATTCTTTGGAAAAGAAAGTAAATTCTTCGGTGTATGCTACACCAAACAAGGTACATCTTAATGATCACACATTTGAGGAGTCATATCTTCATTCACAAAATTACCAAAAGGTAAAGTATAACTTAATCTGTAGTTCAGCTTACCATAATTACAGCTGCCACAGCTAAAACAAATGCCAATGCTCCAGGCACAATACTGCTAGGTATATACGGTACAAATGTCGACCACATAATCTGCAACCAAAATTTTAAATAAATCAAAACTGAAGAAAAGTACATTTCTACTAATGTCTTGAGAGAGAGAGAGAGAGAGAAATACTTGGGGAAGAACTGACAGCCCACCAACAGTAATAAAATCTTCCCAGAAGCGCCAAACTCCACGATTGAGGAAGTTAAAGTAATTCAAAAAATTCAAAACAAGACCAGCTGCCACGACGATGGAAGTAATCACAAAGTACGGTAGAGGCATTGCTTCTGCCAAGGAAAGCTGTGCAAAGACAATATACAAGGACACAACACCCAATGTTTGCACCACAATCGCCTCCTTCTCCCTCTTCTTTGCAAAATATGAAAGCAGCGTAAGGTTTCCAAGCAAACCAGTAAACATTCCCTGCATTTACATCATACCCTCCCTTAGAGTTTCAAATGCTACTAGTGTAGGAACTAGGAAGCAACTTGCGTATTCAAAACTCAAAAACTTTAGTCACATATGAAACGGAATAGAGCTAAGTCAAGTCAGCTGGTCAGAGCAGTTTATATATAGAGAACATACCTCCCGATCAAAACTAGATTTTATTTTGATCTCTATCTTAAACAGCATAGTAAAAAGCCAAGAAAAGTGAAATGAAAAACAATGAAGCTATTAGTGGGTGTTGTGTACCAGCCAGGGGACTGCTAAAAGAGCAGCTTTGTTTCCAGCCATAAGATTTTGAGCATTGAGGATGATCTGAGGCATTTGCAGCAACAGAAATGGAATATTGGATGCGCCAGAGAACTTTGCTGTCCATGAATCCCATTGCTCAAAACTCTCACTAGTCTTCAATTTCACCGAGCCCTTGCAATAAAACAAGTTTAGTGTTAGCTTGTTTGATTCCGATAAGCGCAAAGCTGGTATTAAATTCAGGAATCTCGCGACAGGTTGGTTATAGTAAAGCAGAAATGCATGGTCAAGTAGCAACTCGGAGTACCTGGTGAAGCGGGTGAGGAACATCGGAATCAAGAGCGGTGGGTGTTGGGCGGCGTCGCAAATTGAGGGGGGTGAAAGAGTTTGAGTTTGAGTTTGAGTTTGAGGAGAAGAGAGTGCCGGCGGCCAAGGGATTGAGCTGAACTTGCTGTGGAGGTGCCTTCCTAATACTGATACTCCTACACGAATAGACATAGGAGGAATAGGAACCTGAATGGGACACCACTAGGCACTTGGCCATTGATTCTGATAACAGAGAAAGATGATAGTTTCCCGGATTCGAGTGAACTAAGATCAACTAGTTCCACTGGAGATTGGGCGGTTTGTCATACATACATGGACGACACGTGGAAAGCTTCTGTGGCCCTTGATATGTAATGTACCCTTTCTGGTTTCATGTGAGATATTTTTAAATGTAAACCAAAATTTCAAGTAACGTAGGGGGAAGGTGAAGGTTGTAGCAGACCAAGAACGAGAGGAACCTGGTAGATCCAACTTCAAAGTACTCATCCCACCGATCCTAAATTTCCGGCCATGCCGAGTACCACTTCTTCCATTTCTTTTCTTTTTCTTTTTAAAAAACGAGTGCTCTATGCTACTGACAAGGTAGTTCAATGTGCTCGTTGTGTTCAATGTGTTCAGTGACAAGCTAGTCCTTGCAATATTTGGTTCAATGGAACTGAATATAGGCAAACCCTGTTAAGCAGTTTGGTCTCTAAAACTTCTTTTATAAGATTGAGTGCCCTCGACCAGTGGTGGAACCAGAACCTAATAGCAATGGAGTAAAAAAAATGACACGCGAAACTCAAATTTATTTATTTATTATGTTACCTTTAAATTAAGTATGTCGATATTTATCATCAGAATGAAACATTTTTAAATTAATTTTTTACGAGTCTAATTTGATATTTTATTTTGTATAAGAAGATATAATATGTCTCGACTAATATTCATAAATCTCTCAATCTTTTCATTTTACAATTGCGAATTTAAATAAAAATAAACAAATTTATCTAATAAACAAATTATGAATCTAAAAGCTAAACTAATAAACACTACGACACATAATTCCAACATAAAAAAAATAGTATAAAGTTTTAGACTTTTTTCATGTGATCAACTGTTAATAATTGTATTATAAGAAATAAAAACTCAAAAACTGAGTGAGAGCAGTAGTCCCCGCTCCCGGGCTCCACATACTTATAAATTATATTTTATATGTCATTTTTCTGATTTGTGATCTCTCCTTCCAAAACTACGAGCAAATGCTTTCCACAGTCCAAGAAAATTGTTTGGTTCATAAGCTAAATATATATCCCAGTGGGCCTAAATGTTTATGTCAAAATAGATTCATATAATAACAAGCTGTGGGCACCAATTAACAAATTCTGAGCGAGTGTTTTCAAGTCTTGCTACAGAACGTTTAGGGTCATGGACCCTATAATCTTCTATACTAACCTGAAAACAGATCGAAGATTTGAAGGTACATTTATCTTGTCCTTTTCTGTATATATACAGTCATTCTTTGGTGTCTAAAAATCTAAAATAATACAGACCAACTCAATGTTGGACTAGCATGGCCTCCATCTCTCTTTTCCTCGCACCATGTTTCAGTTTCTCTAGAGCAACCAGTCCGACTTGCCTAACTCTTTCTCTGGACAATCCTATGCTGTACAGTTGACATGTTAACAGCCATTAGTTAAAACCAAGTGCGTGAAAATATTATATAAATGCAAGAAACAAATGGATATCTATAAACTGGATTCACTATAGAAGCAGTGAAGCACGCAACTTATCTTTGTTTCTGTGTGTGTTTAATGAAACCCTGGTGATTTGACCCTAACTCAACTTATCTGAGTTTTGTTTACCATTCAGATACCCCAGGTTCTTAACCTCCTACGGCCTTACATTCCAATAAATGGATGCATGGCAGCCATGACTTCCAGTCAGGCTGTTAATCCTGTTATATGATTGTAGGTGATTTTACGACAGACAGAAACCATAGGTGTTCTAATCGACAAAATCACAAAATGCACTTCAATTTACCTTTTTGTGAATATTATGTTTATTGTCTCAAGCACTTGTCTGGACTTACCGTTTACTAATGTCCTCCCATGTAAGACATTCATTATCCAGACCATAGTAAAGTCGTATGATCTCTCGCTCCCGCTCCCCAAGCATCATATGTATGAGCTTGTTTACTTCATCCTGCATATTTATCAACGTCGTGAGTGGGAGGTCTTGAGTTTGACTTTTATAATCAATTACATTATAGAATATAGATACACACACACATACATAGACACATATAATGAGGCTTTTATTAATTTATTTATCAGAAGTGAGTTCTTTCAAGTATTTATGTTAAACTTGCTGAAGATCAAACTAGTTTGGTTTTTCTTCGAGTAAAATTTTCTGTTTGAACCTACTTCAGTACTCCCTTGTAATCAGGACAATAGTTATAGATATTAGTTCAGAGTTCAGACCATTCCATATATTGCTTACCTTTAGTGCCAACTCTTCCATAACATGCCAAGGGATATTTTCGTGGCGATTATCAGCAATGTACTGTAACACAAATGATAAGGGAAGACATTAATTACAAGATATAAGCTGACATGCATGGATAATGGAACTTGCAGAGAGTTGAAGTCAGAACTTACACTATGATGAGTTTCTCCTGGAAGGCCATTCAAAGAGGGGAACGCATCTCTATCAAGAGAAAAAACCTTACTGATAGCCTACACAATATGATATAATATAGTGAGTATAAGAGAACATCAGAACTACAGAGGATCCCCATGAAACAGAAGAAATAAAACATTTAGTACCTCAGTAGCATTTCTAACTTTCTTCTTAGACATATTCAGGCTCTCTGCAATCCTCTGAAATCAGGGTGATAAAGGAATCTACATGTCAGGCGACAATAAAAAGACGAATGGATCATAACATTTTGATATGTGTGTGTGTAACACGAGATTTGTGATTGCTGGCATCCACATGTCCAAAAGAGACTGCAAAGTAAATTCCTTCTGATGATAAACTAAAGATAAATTAACAAATAAATAAACTTACATCAATTGATGGAGTTATTCCTTTCTCTTCCAATCTAACTTTTGCATTTCTGATTAACCCTAATCTCTCATGCATATGTGTAGGCAATCTTAAGGTTCTGGAATTTTCAACCAGTGCCCTTGAAACCCCCTGGAATATTAGGAAAATGTAAACCAGTGGTCTTGTCAAAAGTAAATCCTTCACGATAGTTGATATGTATTTCTAGTTTTCTACTTACTAAGTTGTTAACCATTTAAATTGAAAAGTGTAGTCTAACCTGACGTATCCACCAGAACACATAAGTAGAAATTTTGAACCCCTTTGATGCATCAAATTTTTCAATCCCGCGTAGTAGTCCAATTAAGCCTCCCTGTAATGAGCTTCGCATATGAGATTCGAATTACATATTCATCTTAGTTATAGTTGTCTTCTAGGACAAAATATTAGTGTCTCATGTTCAAAGTGAATTAAAACATAAAATCACCTGGATAAGGTCAGCCATTTCAGCACCCATGTTATCATATCTTTGTGCAATGGACATGACCAGACGAACATTGCTCATTGTCAGCTTCTCTCTTGCCAAATAACATTGGATTAACTTTGACTGTAATTCAGTTCGGGAAATCCTCAGTGAAGTTGCGAGTTGTTCGTCAGAGGGCTCACAGCCCAGTTTCTCCTTCAGTCTGAAAAGGAAATTACCAGGATTAGATTTAAGGAATAAAAACATCTGTACAAACATACTCTAACGGAGTAGTAAGTTAAAATATTCAGAAACAGATATAACACACACCACCCCAAACCTGCCTCATCCAATAAAAAGAAAAATGTTTCATAACTGGGAAGTTTGCAAGTGTTTTGTCAGTGCTAAAGGGACATTGGGCTATGCAAGTGCTTCAGAAATGTGATCTCTCTAAATTCTAATTTTGGACATTGAGCTATGCAAGTGCTTCTGATTCATAGTATTGAAAAAAAAAAGTTGTATAACCTTGATTTATGCTCCTCCACTGAAAGCCCGATTTTAATTTTTTTTGACAGCCGTACGACCTCAGTGTGGGTCAGCAAATGCTCACTTGTAACACCCTTCACATAACCCCTAACACGATTCTGCAGCAGCGTCGGACTAATAGTTGCTCTGAAATGCTTATTGGTGCTAGGTGTTTTCCTCTTAGTAGTCATCCTCCTCTGCCGAGCAGATACACCAGAGCAAGTAACCGTTATCTTCTTATCAGTTATTTTTCTTGTTGACAGTTTTTTCTCAAAGGAAAGATTCCACTGCTTTTCCAGCATAGACTTCTGTAGCAGAAGAAGTGCCTCCACTGAATATTCGAGATCAGAGCTTTCCTCTTCGAAGTCGTTGTATTCCTCAAGCAGGTGATGTGTGGTTGATGAAGGAGTAGAGGCAGCATCTGCATGCTCTTTCAAAGCCCTGATTGACTGTTCATAATGTCTATTTGAAGATGGAAATCTCGAATTACTGTAACTGGAAGACGACTTTCTGGCAGTGACAACATTCTTAGTTGAAGACAATTGACAATTTACGAAGCCGTGATCATTGAGATAAAAGAGCTTATCTGTGATATCTGAATAATACAAGGAAGAACTTAAGAGCCTCTTCCCCGTACTACTAAGCCCAACAACAGCAGCAGCTGTGGCCATCTTATTGAGTGCACTTGACAATGATCATATGTATAACACCTTCTTACCCTAATTTTTTTGACCCGGGAGATGGGTTACCAAAATCTGCCAACCAACAACACAAATCAAATTTCAGTTGCAAAAGATGAATTAGAAGATAGAACTTCTTGAAATAGAAATCGTAAGATGAATCCCAAATCCTTCTACGGAACAGTGTATGTGTATCCAAGCAAGCATATCAAAAAAGAAAGTGAACAATAACAAACATGCAGTTTGAGAATAGCATAGGTGTCCATCTCATAATTTGAAATTATTAAGTGAATATGGAAGTTAAAATCATGCAACTGAATTAAACAACAAGCCAAGAAAGTTTGAATTGCAGATTCAAGTGCCCAACAGAACATGCATGTATAACTGATGGAACTGGGAAGGAGGAGGATGATGAAACTCAGAACATGTCAAACTGGAAAGGAGGAAGGAGGATGAAATCGTACCTGAAGAATCAGTAGAATTGTAGAAATTGTTTGTTACGATGAGTTGAGCAAACCAAGAATTGAATGACGTTGAACACAATGTGAGTCGGTACATATGAGGTGACTCATACTCTGCAACCAAAATGAAAATGAGATTTGAATGGTTTTTAATTCTTTGTTTTTTTATGTAAAAACTTATATTTATATCTTTTTTTGGCTCTGATATCATCGCTTAAAAATGAAAAAAAAGAATATATATGAAAATATGAGAAAAATCAGTGAGGCATCCAAGATATGGGAAGATGAGATGCCATTGGTTGGAAGAGATTGGATCCAGCTTTGTGTGGCTTCCAAGTTCCAAGCCTGCCATTTTTGTCTAGAAACAACTTTCATAAAATCAGAAAGACTACTCCCCTTCTTTTCTGTCCTCTTAATATTTTTTTCATCTCCCACCATTGATTTGTATTTTTGTGATGGCCATAATCTGCACCTTCTCAAACACATAAAAAAATTAAAAAAAATAAACCTTTGGCATTCCTCCCCAGAAACACTCTTTGGATTTTCAACTTGCAAAAGGAACTTGTTGGGAACTTGGGATGTACAGAATTGTACTCAACTTCGCAAGGACAGAATAATATTCCACAAGCAAACAAAACATACTGAATTAGTAATTAACAATGATACACAGCTGGAAAGGCTATTCAACGAATTTACAACAATTTTCTTGAAATTTTTTAGGGGAACATGAATTAATAAACTCATACGCCTCTAATTAACAAAATTATTATGAAACAAAAATAAAACCAGTAATATACAAGAGGGTTCATCAATCCAATTTTAGCTGCCATATCAGAACTCAGTCAACTCACCACCGTTTGTCAAATTGAACCTCTCTAAACATCTGAAAAGAAGGTAAGAAAAACGATAATGTACATCCCAGGGCAAGTTCTGAACTCCATTCATGGTTTTACACGAACCCGACCAATTCTTTTCAGCAGCTGCAAATCTTATCTCAGTAATTAGGTTAAATTCCTTCAAACACATCAAAAGCAATCTCAGAATCAGCATATTATCTAAATCTATGAGTCTGGATTCGATAAACAGGAAATGAAAGCCATTCACAAAATAATAATAGTTGCACGCTTCATAACAAGAACACAAGATACTCATTAACCACAAACTATATTTTGCAAGCACATTGTTCCTGCCAACTGTCCGAATCTGATCTTTGACAGTGAAAAAAAAAATTCCAACATCAGATAATTCGTCCATAGTCCTTTCGTCCACGTGATGCCGGTGGAACGCTAATGGCTGGATGACTGGCTCTAAGCCCTACAATAGAGTGCCACAATTAGTTTGACTGATCACAGCTCTCTTACACCCCACCCCCACCCCCACCCCCAATTCAAACCCCATTTCCTACATAGACATTATAGGACAGTTTTTTTTTTTCGTTCTTAGTAAAGAAAAATTAGGTAGCAATGGCTTATGATGTTGGTCAGAGAGTACCCCAAGGCGCACCATTGCTGAATGAGCTATTTCCTGGAGAATGTGGGCCTCCAATGTTAAAATTGGGAGGAGGGGGCTGCACCTTCATATGATTCCAATCATTATTCCGAGAATTGTTTGGTCTTCCATGATTGAACCGCTGCGGTTGCTGGCCCAAACGGCTTGGAGAATTTTGCGATATATGAGGCATGAAATGAGGAGGTTTAGACAAATGCACAAATCCAGCGAGTGGTTCACCAGTTGGAGGGCTACCCACCACTGCATGCGAGAATGATTGAATTGGGCCACTTTGTCTGAAGCAGATCACACAGAACATAATCAACAATCAGGAGAAAGTGGTACACAATTTAATCAAAATTCAATTCAAAACAAAGCAAAGGTGTCAGTCATAGCAATCTGAGAGTTTTAAAGGCCAATGTTAAGCACTAAAAACTGCTGATCATAATTGCAGATTTAAAAACAAAAAATTCAAAAGGGAGTATTTGAGTATCTTTTTCCTGATCAATCCATATACTATTTACATTTTCCTAAGAGTATATCCACTATTTGCACTGCAATTGTAGGCATCATTCAGTTGAAGCAAAAAAAAAATTTAGAACCATCTGTATGACATTATTCATCTTGTATTCGATTAACAGGAAATGAAAGCCATTCACAGAAACAATAATAGTTGAACACATCATAACAAGAACACAAGATGTAATTTAATGCCAGACTTATATACATGTAAAAATAAGAATCAATTGTGCAACATTATTGTGTGGAATATACACATAAACATGTATTAAATTTCCAATTTAAGGAACAGAGGACTTGCTGAGATGATTATAAATTTTTTTATAGTGAAACAACTTACCTGTGTAAGGAAACACCTGAGCTTGTACTTGACATGCTGCTGAATCTTCCAACCCCACCCAATGTTTCTGCGGAATTAAGATGCATGCTATTGCTGAACTCAGCAATCAAGCGGTTTGTATCCGAACCATCTTCTTGCAGCAGAAGTTCATCACTGGAATGAGAATAGAAACACATCAGAATTTTAAAACAAGCCGAGGCACATTTAACAAGTAAAGCCTCTTGAGATTGAAGAACTCCACGTGAGGAAGTTCAACATGCTTTATACATAGAATGCACTACCATTATAATAACGATCGTGTATTGGCAACTGAAAATGTGTCCACTTAAAAAAATTAAATAAAAAAAGGCCAAAACAGCATTGCCACCATGATACACGCCTCAACAACTATCTCACTCTAAAGAGATACACAATACCACTATGGAGCATTAAACATTGGGGGATCTTATAGGCCACGGTGGAACGGAAAAAACAGTACTCGGCAGACTAACAACTGAATTATCTTATTTTGAACTATGAAACAAGATTTAGAAGCATGCAAAGATGATTAATACCTAAATCTTGACTGCAAAAATTCATATATGCCGGTAAAGTTTGCAACACGATTACATAAATCAAAAGGTATTGTTCAGTTATACCTATAATTGGGATCCCAATCCCCAGGATCAGGCAATGACAGGCTAGCCTCTGTATTATCATGAGCCAGTCCTGTGGTCTTTGGGATATTGGAACCAACCTTTAGGGAGCCTGGCATATTAGGATTGGCTAAGTAGCCAGCAGAACTTCCACTGCCTCCTCGCTGGTGTTTCCAACTTCCAGCACTAGAACTTACAGGCAGATGTGATGGGGAACCACTAACTATTTGAGAATTCCCCTCAGCTTTGCCAGAACTGATGCCATCATTGGTTTGACCTTGCCAATGTGAAGACGAACTCTCCTGAGTTTGAGAACCGCCAGGATAACCCCAACCTTTTCTTCTATTGAACTGACTAACTGCAGCCATCTTTCCTAAAGGTGATCCGTGACAACTGCCTCTTGCTGGAGAGGTTGGACCATAATGCCCTGGGGAGCCAGTAGAAACTTGACCATAGGAACCTGGTGGAGTAAACTGTGAAGGACTAGTACCTAGGGGCAGCGGAGCAAAACTTCCTGCTGAAGGGCTCATACCAAGTCCATTTCCATGTGAATATGGAATAATCCTCCGTCTTGCGTCAGGACTACTTCCAAGCATTGATGCGTTGCCTTGAGCATGCATGTTCATCCCAGATGGACCAACAGGTGAATAATAAGCAAACATATTGCCAGTATCCCCATAGCTTCCGTAGCTGCTTCCAAGTCCGGTACCATCATTATAACTGCCATGACTTCCTACACTGCCATAGCTGTTAGTGGGTGCATATGGTGGCAACACCTGAAAATGTGGGCTGCTATGCATGGATATCCTGTTTCTGCCTAGAATCTGCACAGGAGAAAAATGTTATTATAGCGAAGATGGATTAAAGATGTGGACAACAAAATATTTAAAAAGAAAAACGGCAGATTGAAGAGCAGCAAGCTTACATTAGGAGAGAGACCAGCAGCAAACCAATGTCCACCACCAGGATGATGATCTACCCTTATGTTTTGAGCAACAGGCTAGAAGAGCGCAACGGGGACAAAACCCATGAAAAAGAGAAAAGGAAAATAGACATACTTAGTACCACCTCCTGCATAATGCAGCAATATTTAACTACTATAACCAAGTCCTGGTAACTAGGCAAAAGAAATGTATACAAATTACACTGGAACAACACTACACATAATCGATGCATCAACTAAGAATTAAACCCAACACTGGTACATTTGATATCTGTATCTGGCACAAAAACTCTTTCAGCCTGTTAATTGAAGTCGTAGTTTTCAAAGCTGTAAGTGAAACTTCATTAGACTATGAAAGTTCATGCATTTATCCACTTACCATGCGAGGAGTCTCTGCTGGAGGTTGATAAGGGCAAGTAAAAGGTTCCCCTGTAACAAAAGGGTGTCTTGAAGCCTGGAGGTACAAGTACAACTCACAATCTTTCTATGTAATTATAACGAAATTCATCAAAATTCAACAGGTGGTGAACAGTTAACAAACCTGAAAAGGTGACCAGCGTTTTGAAGGATCAAATTCAACAAGGCCCCTCAAAAAATCAACCAAAGCTAATCGTATCTGACTTTCTGCGCCATATTTGATACCATACAGCATATTAGTAGTCATTAAACACAGGAAACAAAACTGTTTCAGTGTATCATGATTGAAACTATACAAAGATGTAGCTTTGGCCAGACCTTTAACCATGTCTTCCTGGGGCAAGTTCTTCCGATACGGATACTGTGTGACAATTTCTTCAAGGTTCATGTGTTTAAAATACTCCTTTCCAATTGTTGGTCTTTTCAGTTCTCTCTGAACAGAAACCAATCACCATAAGAACAGAGACAAAAACATACAACACCAAGTATTTAAATAATGCAAGTATATACAACTAAAACCTACAATGATTCCACTATTGTAAAATCTTAGAATTTAGCCTTCTTTTAACCAAATATCACTTCTTTCCCTAATATTCTATCATATTGGCCTTACAGCTTCATATTCTTCCTCTGTTAAAGCTTGATATGAACTTTTGCCAGTTGCAGAAAAATCTCCGTTCTCCCTACTGTGCATACTTCGGATGCACTTAAAGAACTTGCTTGTGTTTTTAGCCTCCTTGAGTACATAATCAGGGGGTTGCTCTCTACAACATTACGACCAGACAGAATAAGATGTTGAAACAATTAAACAATAGGCAAAGAACTATCTTCTCAAAATAATAACTTAAGATTGACACCAATGAACGTCATTCCGAAAAAGAGTGCTTATATCCACCACAAGTTCTTAGTTGCCATATCCAGAAACAGCAATTATTATCCTCCATATGTTCCAATTAGGTGGTTACTAGTATAAATTAGTTTAGCCTATACAGATGAAAAGGGCATACCCAAGTATTTCAATCATTCTCCTTAGGAGGTCAAATTCTGAAGCTCCCGGAAATAATGGCAATCCCAGAAACAATTCAGCAACTATGCATCCAAAGGACCACATATCGATAGCAGTAGTATATCTGTAAGGGTTAAGGGCCTCCTAATAGGTTGAAATAAAAGCAAACGATCTGGATCATAACTTAAATCTGCAGAAAGAAGCTCATGGTGTTCACAAGCGTAAACTCTGGATATTCTTAGTAAAATTGCAGCCTGAAAAATGAAGGCAAGATAGTACTACTGCAGCTCAGATACTCATATATATTGAAGACCAATCTTGTAGGAACAGAGCCATAGCCAACTCCAAAAATTGTTCAGTTTTGGGCTAAATAACCACCATTTGGTAGCGGGTTTCCACTTTTTTTCTTTTTTAAAAGGCTTGCAGATAATTTACTTATTTTCAAAGAGACTCTAAAATCTAAACTCTAAACAAAGATAAAGATAAATAATGGAGCCAGTAAAATTAAAAGACAGCATAGTAGAAAAGTACAACGCATTCAATTCATGTACAAGGATACTGATAACCAAGCAGGACTTCAGGAGACCTGTAGTAACGACTCTGCAAAACATATGGAAAAATGCAGTTATAAGACCTTCCACTGCACATAAAGAATTTGATAGGCAAAGGATAAGCAATTAAGCATTATGCAATAAAACATACCTGAATGTAGGAGTAAACAGTTCGATCTTCCATGCATGCGGATCCAAAGTCAATAATTTTAATTTCTGCCGGCTTAATACTGTTGATTTCAAGGGACAACATTCAATTTTAACTTGATGCAATCACTCAGATAGGTAAGAGTTATCATAAAAAGTAACTTGCCTTGTGCATAAAAGAATGTTTTCAGGCTTCAGATCACAGTGAATTATCCCAGCATCCTTTAACAGGGCTAACCCATGTAGAATCTATTTAGATCATATATAGAGTAGAAAGAACAACAGAAGGGTTGAGATATACAGTCATCAAGCAAACAAAAAGTCCAAATTCAATTCCAAGCAAGAATTTTCATACTTGTTTAGAAAATAATTGGACGATGGTCAAGGACAGCCCCCTGAAATGATTTATCTTGATAAGCTCGTACCTGAATAAATGCAAAAATGTTAACCTCGGCAGGGATAAAATAAAGATAAGCTTGTACCTGAATAAATGCAAAAATGGTAACCCTGGCAGGGATAAAATAAAGACAACTAAGACTAATTAAACTTAAAATTAAAATGGGGTGAATAAGAAAAAAGAGTTCAAATCACAAATAAAGAGATGGTGTGACTTACAGGTTAGTATCAAGCAGTTCAAAAGAAATGCACAAATGACGATGATATACAAAGTAATCATAAATACGAACAATGTGATGCTTGTCCTCAGGATCATATTTCTTGTTTAACTGCAAAAGAAAAACTAAGTCAAACAATACAAAGACCAAAGACATACTAAAATATATAACAATGATAGCATTACCGTTGTCAAAATGGAAACTTCAACAAGTGCCTGTTGATAGTATGCTGGTTGATTTTTAATGATCTTCACAGCAACAAAACTATTATTCTCTGGAACCCAGCATTTAGCAACCTGGCCAAATGTTCCATGGCCGAGAACATCTTTGACGATGTATCTGCAAATAAAAAGTGAAGATTAAAAAAAAGAGTTCTAAGCTAAACTGACGGTAGGATACCATGGGAGGGAACAAAACACAACATAAATGCGTAATAAAAATTCATATATTTAATACTCTTCTCATTCTTTATTATATATTCTCATTTCCAACTTTTCATCAATCTTTAACTGTGAGACATGATAAACTTGGCACAGCTGCAGGCAAACAGAGTAACTAACAAATTTAAACAGTCACCATGCTAATTTTTGAAATAATACCATCTTAAAATCAAGTTAATTAAAAACTGACAATAAAATGTATATTGAGTATCTTTAACAAAGAGCCTGTAAACATGTCAAGAGAAAATACAGACAATAACAAACCTTCTGTGCACGTCTAAATTGACCAGGACAAAGTTAACAGTCAGAATAAGATCCGAGTTAACATTATCAAGGCCTTCATTGTTTACTCCACTTGATGGGCTGGTCAAATATCTCTTTGGATTCAGTTCTTCTGAATACTTAAACAGTGGATTGCAGATTTGGTATGTTTCAACTATGCCCTTAGTTAATCTTGCCACAAGCTGCATAACAGAATGCCATGCAACATTAAAGAAATAGATCTGCTTGATTTATTCAACAATAAGTTCATGTATAAAGACATCAGACACTGAGGTATCAAATGATATCCCCAGGAAAAAAAATACCAGTTCAAGAGATATAACAGACAGTATCAAGGTAGGTAATTGTATAGAAAGAAATATAAGATGCATTCCCATAGATGATGCATGTACTCAGGATATTGCACACACGATATTAAGGTAGGTAATTAGATGGAATGGAATGAAAAAATATGAGATGCATCATCACATAGTCAGGAATAAGCAGAATGTGGAAGCCATGCTCATCAAGTAAAAGTACAACAGCCCTAGGTAAATTTAGAGAAGAGTCAAACTAATAATTGTACATTGATAACAGCCTAATTATTTTTGTATGATTATAATCTAGTGAAGTAACTAACTTAACTGAAAGTAGTTGAATGAAGCTTTATGGATTCTCAACATCAGTATCAAACTCAAACCAAGCAAAACTCTGAGTAGACAAATATTCTACTAGGGAGTAGGACAGGTAAGTAGTACAATTTCTGAACTGGGCAAACTCTCCCTCCAGTAGAGCTTGATATATACAACTAGCTAACCTTGTATATGAATTAAGTTGTGACTTGGTTGAGACAATAAGGGGGGACTCACCGGTCTTCTGGTAACGCGTAAAGGTTGGGACTTGGTGCTGGCTGGTTCTGGTTGTGGTTCATATGGAGTAAAGAGGAGCTGGCTGGGACGCCAGGAAGAGGCAGAAGTAGGATTGAGCTCATCCATGGTCCAAAACCCCAAAATCAAGCTACTTGCTCGATGCCCTCCATTAAATTAAATAAAAGAATTACAGAAGTGACCAATTAAGCCCAGGAAGCCACCAACCGATTCCAATCCCATCCTTCATATCTCAATCGCACAGCATTATGGAAGCATCGGCAGCAGGAGATCGATCAACATAGAACAACCCCTGATAATAATAATAATAATAATAATAATAATAATAGAGAATACGATTGATGATGGATGATGGAAACAAACAACTACTAGTAGCAGGGCTAGCAGCAGCTCTTTGATCCCAGAGAGAGAGAGAGAGAGAGAGAGAGAGAGTAGTAGTAGTATTGATTCAAAGAGATAGACCGAACGAAACTGCGATTTGGGGCTTAATACATCAAAACCAATTAGGAATTGTGTTATGTGAGGGACAAGCCACGAGTCGGTCCCGTCTTCCTTCCTCCCATTGGCAGTATTATTATTTTTTCTTTTCCTTTTCTATTTTCTACCCATTTGTTCACATTAATTTAAAAAAACAATGAAAAGTAAAGTAAATACCATATTTTACCATATACAATAAAAAGTAAAAAGTAAAAATAATATATGACTGTTGTGACTATAAGAAGAAGAAGAAGAAGAATAAGAAGAAAGACTAGAAATAACGTATCTTTATTTATTATTATGTGTTATTGAACTTCTTAAATCAACTCATACAATCCAAATATCGACATTAATGTATTGTATTACACTGCCTATCATAATAGTTATCACATTGCCTATCACACTTCTTATCACACTACATGTCACAATCTCCTTTGAATTTTAACATAATTTTGCGTATTTAAACATTTCCTCTTGGCACACCCGATGTCACACCTGCTGTCACACTACCTGTCACACATTCTGTCACACCCGCTATCCCACCTGTTGTCACACTACCTATCACACTAATTTTTTTTATGTGATATATAGTGTGACAGGTAGTTTAAGAACGACGAGCTTGATGACATCCTCGCAACATCAATCTAACGAGTGGAACGAATGAGTTGCAGAACGACAATGTCGTCCTTGAACTTGGGGGCGGCGGTGTGGATCTCACTGCGGAAATTTCGACGGAGAATAGCTTGAACGAAGCTTCAAGGTCGTCGATCTCAGGTCCGGGCTCAATAAGGAAACTGTGGTGTTCGGTGAAGGACCTCCTTGCTTTACTCGTGGTCGGCATCGATGTCTCAGGTTTGGCTAGAGTCGGAAAGGCGGGCTCTTGGCGGTGTTGAAGGTCAAGGGCGCGGTGGTGTTGCATAACTACTGATCTGGGATTATGGGTTTTTTTTTTTAGATAATGGTTTTAGGGAATGGCACTCGTGTAAATATTGCTAAATTGGTGGGCAACTGTTTAAAAGTTTTTAAAAACTGATTTTTTTTCTAATTTTACAATCTCTTTTGACTATTTTCTAATTTCATGTGTCAAAATATACTTTTTTATAAGAATCCCTTAAATTTATAGCTCATCAAATAATACAATGAATAAAACACCCATGTGGGTGGACAAAAAAAATTACTCCCTATTACTACTGGAAAACCTAGCTGCACCTAGGATTCCAACAACCAAAAGTACATATAACTTCTGAATACATTTTAAGCACCTTTATTTCAAAGCCTAAAACTCACATAAAAGAAATAATTAAAATGTCACAACCACGTGAGCATAGACTGTCCTTGATCCGAGATTATATCTAACGATGGGCCATAAAGACCCAATCCAACCAGACCAGCAGTAAAGGAGGAGCCCAAACCAAATTACTAGCAACTGTAACCATAGCCGACACCCAATGACAGACCCAAAGCTCAAGCCTAAAAATGAGCCTAGTCTCAGCAACAAACCATATCAAAGCCCAAAAGGCCCAAGAAGAAGCTGATGAGTCAGCCCAGCCCAACTTCACTTGAACAACAACACACCAAGCAAGGAAAATGACGTCGTGACAGTCACCCCCACAGTGTCAAACATCACTGATGTGACCATTTGCACCACCGTGGCAAGCTCCAAACCAAAACTAGCTGGAGCGCCAACAAGCCAATCAGCGAACCTAATACCAAAACTCAACACCATCAGCGATGTTTACCAAAACTCGCCGCCAATTGAAACACACTTACCGAAAGAGCCCCAACGTCACCATCGCTCCACAAGTGATCATAAATCAGGTAGCGACGCCAAATCAAACTGATCCCCAATCTCATTATCGTTATCAAATTCTCGCATAACACCAGGGAAACCAGATTAGATCGACCACACCTCTCTCCGGGAAGCACTTAGGACACCGAGCTCTACCGCCCAGAGAATCGACGAGGAGTGGAAGACGAGTTCACCGCCAACCGACTCAATCGACATCATCATATTTACGCCGCCATCCTGATGCAGATCGGGCGAACCTCCCTCACTCCAGCACCAAGGCTAGATCGATCAAAAACAAAATAAAAAACCCACAATTTTCGGATGCCGCCACCGCCAAGGATCAAGAGGATTGTCGTACATGCTCATGGATCCCCATATCACCTCCGAGCCAACGACATAATCACCACCATCGCTAACAACCAATGCCATCATCAAAAACCTAACAGACAATAAAACATAAGGGCCAGAAACGCCACCCATAGACCAACCAGGCTGAGAAGAAGAGAAAGTGTTGATCCATCAACTTGGATTTTTGCTGTTGCCGGCCAATTTTGAAGATTTTGTCGAAAGCTTGCACCGCCGAGTAAACCCTAACAGAGCTAAGGAGGAGAGAAACATATTTTTTCGTTTCCACTAGCTGATCAAACCAAAGAATATTGATCAGTTAGTGTTTACTTACATATGGTAAAATTGTAATAGTTGTGGGTGTCATCTCTTAATCAAGAATTGAATCATTATCAACCCGAAATTGAAAATCCAAGGGGGGAGGTGGGATTGAAACATCAATAATTGATATTTCTTCTGATAATAACTTCTATGAATATGATATATTTTCTAAAAAAGATGAGAAATATGTTTACTTTTGTTGTCTAACCCTTGTGACTTCGTTAGCTTAATAAAGATTACAAAAATAATTTTGGCACAAGAGAGTTACATGAAGGAAGTTGATGTTAATATGTAATCTCATGATTATAATATATATATATATATATATATATTTATATATTAGTGGTTAACTTATTAGTTTTCACATGACTTCTCGATCAACATAGAACAACCCCTGATAATAATAATAATAATAATAATAATAATAGAGAATACGATTGATGATGGATGATGGAAACAAACAACTACTAGTAGCAGGGCTAGCAGCAGCTCTTTGATCCCAGAGAGAGAGAGAGAGAGAGAGAGTAGGATTGATTCAAAGAGAGACCGAACGAAACTGCGATTTGGGGCTTAATACATCAAAACCAATTAGGAATTGTGTTATGTGAGGGACAAGCCACGAGTCGGTCCCGTCTTCCTTCCTCCCATTGGCAGTATTATTATTTTTTCTTTTCCTTTTCTATTTTCTACCCATTTGTTCACATTAATTTAAAAAAACAATGAAAAGTAAAGTAATTACCATATTTTACCATATACAATAAAAAGTAAAAAGTAAAAATAATATATGACTGTTGTGACTATAAGAAGAAGAAGAATAAGAAGAAAGACTAGAAATAGCGTATCTTTGTTTATTATTATGTGCTATTGAACTTCTTAAATCAACTCATACAATCCAAATATCGACATTAATGTATTGTATTACACTGCCTATCATAATAGTTATCACATTGCCTATCACACTTCTTATCACACTACATGTCACAATCTCCTTTGAATTTTAACATAATTTTGCGTATTTAAACATTTCCTCTTGGCACACCCGATGTCACACCTGCTGTCACACTACCTGTCACACATTCTGTCACACCCGCTATCCCACCTGTTGTCACACTACCTATCACACTAATATTTTTTATGTGATATATAGTGTGACAGGTAGTTTTGACGAGCTTGATGACATCCTCGCAACATCGATCTAACGAGTGGAATGAATGAGTTGCAGAACGACAATGTCGTCCTTGAACTTGGGGGCGGCGGTGTGGATCTCACTGCGGAAATTTCGACGGAGAATAGCTTGAACGAAGCTTCAAGGTCGTCGATCTCAGGTCCGGGCTCAATAAGGAAACTGTGGTGTTCGGTGAAGGACCTCCCTGCTTTACTCGTGGTCGGCATCGATGTCTCAGGTTTGGCTAGAGTCGGAAAGGAGGGCTCTTGGCGGTGTTGAAGGTCAAGGGCGCGGTGGTGCTGCAGAACTACTGATCTGGGATTATGGGTTTTTTTTTTAGGGAATGGCACTCGTGTAAATATTGCTAAATTGGTGGGCAACTGTTTAAAAGTTTTTAAAAACTGATTTTTTTTCTAATTTTACAATCTCTTTTGACTATTTTCTAATTTCATGTGTCAAAATATACTTTTTTATAAGAATCCCTTAAATTTATAGCTCAGCAAATAATACAATGAATAAAACACCCATGTGGGTGGACAAAAAAAATTACTCCCTATTACTACTGGAAAACCTAGCTGCACCTAGGATTCCAACAACCAAAAGTACATATATCTTCTGAATACATTTTAAGCACCTTTATTTCAAAGCCTAAAACTCACATAAAAGAAATAATTAAAATGTCACAACCACGTGAGCATAGGCTGTCCTTGATCCGAGATTATATCTAACGATGGGCCATAAAGACCCAATCCAATTAGACCCGCAGTAAAGGAGGAGCCCAAACCAAATTACTAGCAACTGTAACCATAGCCGACACCCAATGACAGACCCAAAGCTCAAGCCTAAAAATGAGCCTAGTCTCAGCAACAAACCATATCAAAGCCCAAAAGGCCCAAGAAAAAGCTGATGAGTCAGCCCAGCCCAACTTCACTTGAACAACAACACACCAAGCAAGGAAATGACGTCGTGACAGTCACCCCCACAGTGTCAAACATCACTGATGTGACCATTTGCACCACCGTGACAAGCTCCAAACCAAAGCTAGCTGGAGCGCCAACAAGCCAATCAACGAACCTAATACCAAAACTCAACGCCATCAGCGATGTTTACCAAAACCCGCCGCCAATTGAAACACACTTACCGAAAGAGCCCCAACGTCACCATCGTTCCACAAGTGATCATAAATCAGGTAGCGACGCCAAATCAAACTGATTCCCAATCTCATTATCGTTATTAAATTCTCGCATAACACCAGGGAAACCAGATCAGATCGACCACACCTCTCTCCGGGAAGCACTTAGGACACCGAGCTCTACCGCCCAGAGAATCGACGAGGAGTGGAAGACGAGTTCACCACCAACCGACTCAATCGACATCATCATATTTGCGCCGCCATCCTGATGCAGATCGGGCGAACCTCCCTCACTCCATCACCAAGGCTAGATCGATCAAAAACAAAATAAAAAACCCACAATTTTCGGATGCCGCCACCGCCAAGGATCAAGAGGATTGTCGTACATGCTCATGGATCCCCATATCACCTCCGAGCCAACGACATAATCACCACCATCGCTAACAACCAACGCCATCATCAAAAACCTAACAGACAATAAAACATAGGGGCCAGAAACGCCACCCACAGACCAACCAGGTTGAGAAGAAGAGAAAGTGTTGATCCATCAACTTGGATTTTTGCTATTGCCGGCCAATTTTGAAGATTTTGTCGAAAGCTTGCACCGCCGAGTAAACCCTAGCAGAGCTAAGGAGGAGAGAAACATATTTTTTCGTTTCCACTAGCTGATCAAACCAAAGAATATTGATCAGTTAGTGTTTACTTACATATGGTAAAATTGTAATAGGTGTGGGTGTCATCTCTTAATCAAGAATTGAATCATTATCAACCCGAAATTGAAAATCCAAGGGGGGAGGTGGGATTGGGATTGAAACATCAATAATTGATATTTCTTCTGATAATAACTTCTATTAATATGATATATTTTCTAAAAAAGATGAGAAATATGTTTACTTTTGTTGTCTAACCCTTGTGACTTCGTTAGCTTAATAAAGATTACAAAAATAATTTTGGCACAAGAGAGTTACATGAAGGAAGTTGATGTTAATATGTAATCTCATGATTATAATATATATATATATATATATATATATTTATATTTATATATTAGTGGTTAACTTATTAGTTTTCACATGACTTCTCGATCAACTAAGACAATTAATACAATAAAGTAGAGAAATTCACACACACACACATATATATATATATATATATATATATCAATATATATGACAGTTTGCAATGAGATCGACTGAAATGTATAACTGCATTTTTAGGGTTATTTTAGTAATCAAACTGGAATTAGTTCAATTCCTAATTCTAATTCCATATGGTAAGTATACGCTTGATGAAATTCAAAATCTCTCTACTAATTTCATTCCGCCATTCATTCATTTAACCATCGATTCTGATGAAATCCATTATGAGTAAGTAAACGTACCCTGAGTCTACTCCTATTCAAGAAAACTAAAGAGTGCGGCTATTGCCACTTTTCAAACTACTTTGTTCACCCCACGTATATTTTTGTTTTCAAATTACTTTGTTTACCCAATTATAATAGCTAAATTGCCTATTTTTAATAATATTTTGTTCACCCAATATAATTTTTTTTAATTTTAAGCTTGCTTCGTTTACCTTCATCCTACATTCTCTTCTTACATTACACAATTTTTTTCAACACTAACTTACTTTGTTCAGATTTTATTTCAAATTTATTTTGACAATCTCTATTGAGATAAAAGCTTGCAATTACTACTACATATAACTAGGTTTTGTAAATATAAAATAGGGTCACATATTGTAGTTTTCTCCTTTGTACGTATATTAATAGTACAATTTAGTTAAGTTAAAAATCTCAGCTAAGAAAACAAATTCGATCACATTGAAATTCAAATATGAACAAAAAATACAAGAACACACTCTTCAATTTAATAATATTGCAGGAGTATAAGGGTTTCAATATTTTCATTAGATTCAATTTTAACTATTTAATATATATATATAGGAGCTTCTATCCATACCTCCCATTTTAGTAATTAAGGATAGTAATTAGACCTAAAATTATTTCCAAACATTCAAAGAATCTTTTCTACCGAAATTATGAGATACATGTTCCCACACGTCAGGTGAATCTCAATTTGATCTTAATTATTATTGCTATGTGAATGTTCATGTTAGGTTAGAATTCATCTCGTATTTGACACGTCCTATTAACGATTACCAAGGATGTTAGTGAATAATTGTTGGTATTTATGAGAGATGTGACTGTTGTGAAATAGAGGTAAAATTGGAAAATTAATGATTAAATTTCAAGAGGAGGTCTAAGTGTTAAAATGAGAGGTATGAATAAAAGCTTCATATATATTGTATATTAATAGATGTAGGGGTGTTAATCGGTGTGAATGGTTCGGTTTATAGGTGATACCGAACACCAAACCGTTCTATTTATTCGGTTTGGTTCGGTTTGGTTTTTCACTTTTTTTTTCAAAAACCAATTGTGTTTGGTTTGGTTTGGTTTGGTTTGGTTTTTCTCTGGTTTATATCGGTTTTTCTTTCGGTTTTTTTGTAAAGAAAATCGGAGTTTCTTTCCTTATCTATCTACTTGATTCTTAACGAAATAAAAAGAACATGCGGACAGATTTGCAAAATTCTATTTACAAGATATAGTTGCTTCACAAATGCATACAATTGCAAAAAGCCACTAGACAACTTATACCACATTAGTAGGCATGTTGTGGTTCCAATGTCTAAAATTCAAAATATTAAATTTTGACCGTCAGATGTAATCAGCATATTTAAATAAGGATATGGTAAAAAATTCATCTAATGTTGATAATATTTGGGTCTCGATCGATGTGGTCAACATTAATTTAATTTCATCTAATTAAGTGAATTTGTTCTTACCCCCTCCTTCTTGACTAGTTTTGGTGGATTTTTTCATGCACACACTCTCACATATATGTGATGTAGCAGCTCGTGTAAAATTTTCAAAAATTTTACGTTCTAGGGATAAGGCTACCCATAGGGGATAATAAGCGTAAAAAAGGTTTACCGCCTCGATCGGGACACAAACGTTATCGAAAAGATGTGATTTTTTTACCATAACCATATTTCACAATACGTAACGCATCATGCGGACATATTTGCAAAATTCTATTTATAATATATAGTTGCTTCACAAATGCATACATTTGCAAAAAGACCACTAAACAAGTTATACCACATTAGTAGGCATGTTGTGGTTCCAATGTCTAAAATTCAAAATATTAAATTTTGACCGTCAGATGTGATCCGCATATTTAAATAAGGATATGGTAAAAAATTCATCTAATGTTGATAATATTTGGGTCTCGATCGATGTGGTCAACATTAACTTAATTTCATCTAATTAAGTGAATTTGTTCTTACCCCCTCCTTGACTAGTTTTGGTGGATTTTTTCATGCACACACTCTCACATATATGTGATGTAGCAGCTCGTGTAAAATTTTCAAAAATTTTACGTTCTAGGGATAAGGCTACCCATAGGGGATAATAAGCGTAAAAAGGGTTGACCGCCTCGATCGGGACACAAACGTTATCGAAAAAATGTGATTTTTTTACCATAACCATATTTCACAATACGTAACGAATCATGCGGACATATTTGCAAAATTCTATTTATAATATATAGTTGCTTCACAAATGCATACATTTGCAAAAAGACCACTAAACAAGTTATACCACATTAGTAGGCATGTTGTGGTTCCAATGTCTAAAATTCAAAATATTAAATTTTGACCGTCAGATGTGATCAGCATATTTAAATAAGGATATGGTAAAAAATTCATCTAATGTTGATAATATTTGGGTCTCGATCGATGTGGTCAACATTAACTTAATTTCATCTAATTAAGTGAATTTGTTCTTACCCCCTCCTTGACTAGTTTAGGTGGATTTTTTCATGCACACACTCTCACATATATGTGATGTAGCAGCTCGTGTAAAATTTTCAAAAATTTTACGTTCTAGGGATAAGGCTACCCATAGGGGATAATAAGCGTAAAAAGGGTTGACCGCCTCGATCGGGACACAAACGTTATCGAAAAGATGTGATTTTTTTACCATAACCATATTTCACAATACGTAACGCATCATGCGGACATATTTGCAAAATTCTATTTATAATATATAGTTGCTTCACAAATGCATACATTTGCAAAAAGACCACTAAACAAGTTATACCACATTAGTAGACATGTTGTGGTTCCAATGTCTAAAATTCAAAATATTAAATTTTGACCGTCAGATGTGATCAGCATATTTAAATAAGGATATGGTAAAAAATTCATCTAATGTTGATAATATTTGGGTCTCGATCGATGTGGTCAACATTAACTTAATTTCATCTAATTAAGTGAATTTGTTCTTACCCCCTCCTTCTTGACTAGTTTTGGTGTATTTTTTCATGCACACACTCTCACATATATGTGATGTAGCAGCTAGTGTAAAATTTTAAAAAAATTTACGTTACAGGGATAAGGCTACCCATAGGTGATAATAAGCGTAAAAAGGGTTGACCGCCTCGATCGGGACACAAACGTTATCGAAAATATGTGATTTTTTTACCATAACCATATTTCACTTTACGTAACGCATCATGCGGACATATTTGCAAAATTCTATTTATAAGATATAGTTGCTTCACAAATGCATACATTTGCAAAAAGACCACTAAACAAGTTATACCACATTAGTAGACATGTTGTGATTCCAATATCTAAAATTCAAATGATTAAATTTCGACCGTCGGATGTGATCAGCATATATAAATACAGATATGGTAAAAAATTCACCGATTTTTGATAAAATTTGGGTCTCGATCGATAACATATTTAATTATGTATATTAAATATATCTATAAATAATATAATTTCTTTATAATATATATATATTCGGTTTTTCGGTTCGGTTTCGGTTTCCAAACATTCCAAACCAAAACCACACCAAATCTTTCGGTTTGGTGCAGTTTTTTTGCGGTTTGGTGCGGTTTTTTTTTCTTCGGTTTTTTTCGGTTATGGTTCGGTTATGGTTCGGTTTTTTTTCGGTTTTCGGTTTTCAATTAACACCCCTAAATAGATGTGTGTTTTGTGAAATAAATAAAAATAAATTGTAAACTTAAACAACTTATTGTCTATTACAATAATTTTACATCAGAGTATTACAGTCTCAATAAAACAATAGGCTGTGAGGTGAACAAAATAGAATGTGGGGTGACAATAGTGGCACCCAAAATAAAACATTGAGTCTACTTTCATTACATTAGTATATGACATTTTTTTATGGTAAAGATGAGTACCTCAAAAGCCCAAACAAAGGCCCTAACACAAACAAAGAAAGATTATAACTCTACACAGGAGTAGCAGTAGAGTAATAACCCAGAAATATAGAGCAAAAGCTGGTCAGCACATGACTAGTTGTTCCATCCTTCCATTCCAACACACCGGAGGGAACAACCCAACCACATAATTTGAAGTTTGGTTGACCAAAATTGTATTTACTTGTCACAGCCCAAAGGCCACTCTCTGCACACAATCACAACGTTTCTTCCTGAGCATTCGAATTACAGCTGTAATCTGTAGTTCAGTGATTGCCCAGCAAAATCTGGCTGTGAAATTAGTGTTGAGGAACTTTAAGTGAAAGTTTATAGCCGAAAGACAATCCTTGATGCAGGTAAAATGTAACACACGGCAGAGAAAAGCTAGACCACAGATTGTATCTTTTTTTTTTTGGGTTAAGATCACAGATTGTATCTACAAACATATTGTCACTGCATGACCGGTACTCTGCAGAACAAAAACTAAAAGGATACTGAATCAATGCATCACTCTTGCTTTCAGATTCATTCCTTTCCTTTCTTTTCTTAAGAAGGGACTTTTTCAGTTTGCTTGTCCCTTTTCTGTTGTGCCGAATGACAACGGTTTTAAAAGACTGAAACCAGTCATGAAGATTGATAAGATCGCCGTGCTCCTGAGCCAGGGTGTACCTAAAACATATGATAAAAATATGACCAACAAGCGTAGGATGCAGCTTTTGTATGATAAGCAAAAGTTAACTACTATTTGAAGGACATCCATTTTATCACAAATTCACAAGGATGTTAAGTTACACTGGTAACAAAGTATCAGAATAGTTATTCAGAGATTGGGAGGATATTCTTGTGACAAAATATATTGTAAGATACAAATAGAAGCAAGGAGTTAGCCCCTTCATTGCTTCCACTAAAGAAAAAAAGAGAGTAAAGACTAAAGATTTACAGAAATCGAGTAACGATACGAAGACAGCAGACATTTTGATTTTACATCTGATAAAGTAGGAACACTCTGGATCACAGCATTAGTTGGCTATAAGTGCATTGCACTGAAAATACATTTTGATTTCAGAAAGTACGGTGCAAATTCAGTTTGCAGCTTATAGCCTGCATCAACAAATGCTGCAGCATAGCTATAAGTATACTCACATAATCGAGGTATCAGGCATGGATGACAATGGTATGTTGCCACTCCTCCTGCAGCAACTGCATTGTAGGGTTTTATGAAACTCCAAAAGATCCACTTGAATCATTTTTCATGAGTCTCCAATTAACGCCTGATATTAGTAAGAAATGTAAGTAGTGAAAGGACGTTTTTTCCAGAACTAAGTTGCAAATTACCTATTCTAGATCAAGTATCTTAGATACAAGAACTGCGGATGATAATCAATTCAATTTTATAACCATGTTAAAACCACATACCTGCCAACAGATACCTGAGAGGTTGAGTAGATATACTAGTGAGAGTAGCCATCAGAAAGCTTACCGAATGAAGATTTTCGACATTTCTATAGCAAACAAGTTCATGAAAAGGTGTGCATTCAATCGGCTTCATGAAATCCCTGTTGTGAAGGATTTAAAAATAAATAGGGAATATATTAATCTCAGTCATGGCTGAAATAAAAATATTAGAGAAAAACTCAGTTTCTAGATGGCTCTGGGTAACCTCAACTTCTAAAAGTCGTTAGTTCATATAAAGACAGAGCTCAGCATGATGACTAAAACATATATTGCACCGAAACTCTGTACTGAGTCAATAGTAAAGGCAAAACCTTGCGACGATGAGTATACTGAACCCTTTTCTATAATTTTCTTTTTTCTAATGCAGATGAGACTTCAAGTACTAAGTTTGAAGAAAGGCGAGGGTAGTTAAAATAATTACCGGACCATGCAATCCATTAGTACAGCAACTTTTGCATTCATGGATTGTGATTGGCCAATCTTTAAGGCACTCCGAGATGTATGCCTTCTGTCACATGGACAATGTAAAATTTTAACTAAAAACAGAAGTCCGACCAACTCTTAAACATATCAGTCATAGGTTTTGTAGAAACCAGGATACAGAGAGAGAGAGAGAGATATGAAATAATACCTGGACATATCCGTCAAATCTGGTTTAAAACTTCCCTCGTCAAATTTTATTATTGACTGCAGCTCCTTTACCTTGTCATGAATCTATTTTGAGAACATGAATGATGATCACTAAACTGATCCCATATAGTTTAGTATCAACAAATATCACAGTTTAAAGCATGCAAGAGCAACAACTAGATGAGATAATAATATTACTAAGGTAACAAACTGATACCAGAACTCAACCACTACAAGGATTCAGAGTATTAAAAGGATAGGTCACCCTGTAAATTAGATCGGCTAAGAAGCATATATAGACTCTCTTCTACAAGAGTTGGGCACAAGGTACATGTTGAGGTTAAAGAAGATATAGGATAAATGAACTCTAATCCCAAATTTTTAATTCTTCAACTTTTCAAATGCTGTTGACAGTTTCTGTGACAGAATTTTTATTCCTTTAAAACCTTCACATCAAGTAGCTTTTCTGTTCTCCCCAAGGCAAACTTGTCAGGCTACTCTCCAAGGTTGTAAAACAAGAGGGACCAAATTTCAAGATACTTTTTGCACCAATGTAAATATCATCCATAAGCTTGCAGGTAATTACAGAACTCTATCCAAAGCTCTTTAAAAAAGATCCCATGTTTTAGATTTCTTAGACACCCATCAATTTGGAGAGTTCGACAAGTATGATAACGAAATGACCCTTATAAAACTTTCTAATTGAACCATACGCTAAGCAGATCTAATACAAGACTAGCACCCATACTCGACTAACAGAGACTGGACTACAAAAAGTAAAGAAAAAAAAAGAATATAATAAAACTTAAATACACAAGATGAAAAAGCAAAAGTGTGAGGCTACTATTAAGCCTGCACAAAAATGCAGTCGTACCCTCTGTTCGAAATATCCCCGATATATCGCCGATATATCGTTGATATTTCGAATCCGATACGATAAGAGCATATCGGTCAAAATTTATCGATCAACGCAAAAATGATGGTCAACGGTCAAATATCGGTCAAACTTTAATTTTTTAATTATTTTTTCAATTTTTGTTTAATTTTTTAATATTTATTTCCTCTTACCTCAGGAATATCCACAGTAAGATTTTTCCAACTATTTAGCAGCCGACAAAGCAATGCTGCAGGAAGATCCCTGATTGTTTTAATTTTAAAAAGTTTAGACAATAGAGTCTACTGATAAAGCAAATAATAAATCTAAATTAAACTATTGAAGTGCTTATTATGAAAATGAATGAAAAAACATTTGAAACGGCATCAGTAAAGGTAATACTCAGTTTATAAAATTTAAGCAGCCTGGTGCTAGTAACCAAAAACAAACTCCGATCACTGCATGCGATTTAGGTTTTAATAGAAAAAAAATGAAATAAAAGACCGGATAAAAAAAACTGCAAGAACCCCAGTAACAGTAAAATGATGATTGTTGAGACAGACTTCAATCCATCTGTTACTTACCTCACTCTGCGAAGTAATTGACAAATAAGTTGTCCCTTTTGGTAGCTCAGCTTCTGTTCAAGCATACAGTGATCACTACACAAAGAGTGAACAAAAACTTTTCCAACTCCAGTGTGACAATCAGAAGCCAACAAGTTGTAAGTGTCTGGATCAAGTGCCTCACAAACTAAGTCTAGCAATTGGGTTTTGTTACACTTCGCACCTTCATATAAGCACTGCAACACATATTTGTGTCAAGAAACATAAAGCCCAATTAGATGGCATGGATAACCAGAAAGATACGCCTCTTTATGATTTAGAGAGAGAGAGAGAGAGAGAGAGAAGCAATCACTTGGTTTCTTTCCAATATCAGGCATTGACTGCAAAAATTGGCATACCCCAATCCCTAATGACATTAACTTACTATTAAGCTTGAACGCCTGAAAAATGGGTATGCTATGGAATGTTGAAGCATGGATAAGCCTTTATGGAATAAAAGAAAAGGGAGTCTGAAACTTTACCAGAACGACAGTGCTCCAGAGGTTCTGCAATTTCATCAACTCTGTCAAACCATGAGCTATATTGACATTAGCTTGTTCAGCCATTTGATTCCTAGTGATAAATTTTCCAACAAAAGTCGGTGCACCATGATTTTTTATATAAATTTTTCGCTCATTTACACATAATTCATAAATCATTATACATAAGGATATCTTATTGAATTTATTGGAGTACTTGCTAAAGATAAAAGCTCAGAAGCAAGCTTGGCTGCTTTCTCACTCTGAACTCCCTGTCATTTAATAGTTTAGTAAGAATGATCCACTTGTTTGGATTAGATGGGGGTAGGGTGGAGAAAAACCATCAAGAATCCATGGCAATGAATGTATAACATCCTGAAAAAGATAGCCCCATAAAGAAAGATTTTTTATGTATGCTACCTTAGTGTCTTCTCTAACAAGCAACCATCCAAGCAGGAAACTTAAAGGCTCTGTGGAAAAATGTTGAACACATGCTATCTGAAAATTAATACTATAGACATCAGTAAGGGTCGGGTCATGCCGACAGGAAAACATAAGATGGAATATAACATGGGATACAATACAATGGTAATGATATCTGAAAACAAGTTCATTACCAACCTTCAGTGCTCTAACAAAATATGTAAATGTACCATCCTGATTTAAGAAGTAGTTCCGCAAAAAAATAGCCACCTTATGACCAACAACAAAACCAGAGCACTGCCTCACAAGAGCAGCCTCAACAACTGCATCCATCCTCTCAGATGGTGATCCCAGTGTGAAGTTGCAAGGGCACAACTTCTGTAGCACATTTGAAGAAAGTATATTCCTAGGGGCATCCAGACTTGTGGCAACTCCCATTATTAACATGACTGGGATCTTCACAACCCATTCGCTATTAGAAACCCACAAGTTAGAAACAAGCCTGAGTAAGGCAAACAGAAGATCTATAATTGCAGTGTACAACAAACAAGTGTGGCTTAGAATACCTCAACATAAGAATGAAATCAGATAAGACAGCACCACAATATCGTTCCATATCATCTATAATGACAACCACAGGGGAACCATAGTTTCCTTGTTGACTGTACCATGAGGCCAGTATGGACATATCAGCTGCCTGATTAAAGAAGAGAGGGGGAAAAAAACAGTTAGAAAGCAAGAAGGAGATTTGATTAACATATAGAAGATATAAGAAAATGAATAATAGGTACATCAAAAGTAGGCATGAGAAACTGTCTCAATAAGCTTGTGAGGCAGCCAGCAATCCCATTTTTGGATGAAAAGTCGAAGGAGGAAAGGTTGGCGACATGGCCAGAGGCCGAGCTCGTGAAAAGTTGAAATGTCATCAACGAACTCCATATTCTCTGCCAGAAACAAGTCCAATTCATCAAGCAAAAGTAGAAGTGACTCTAATTGGAACAGGGACATGAACATGAGGCATACTGGTGAGAAGGAAACTAGTGAAGAGCTGCGCACAAGTAGCTTGGCTGAGAATAGGAAAAGGGGAGCCGGGAGACCACTGTTGAATAGCTTTGAAGGAATGCCATACCCAGCTATTTATGTGATCGAAAACACGAGCATTGATATTCCGCAGAACACGGGTGATAGTGGATTCAATTCTTGACCAAACTAATCGAAAAGCCTCCATTCTCAACCAGCGTTCATCGGATTGAATCTTGTCGACGGGGTCAATCCTCCTCCGGGCTTTGTGAAGAAGGAAACCATGCTGTTCGGCACCCAAACAAGACAAGAGCTGAATTTAGATGCAGAAATGATAAAAAGGAAAAACAGAAAAATGAACAAGATGGACCTGGAGGTGGAGGTGGTTTTGGGCGGTGTCGGGGGTTGGGGGAGGTGGTTTTTGCCATTCATTGTTATGATTCTAGTGTTATTTAGTGACGTGTGAGGCACATGACTAAGCCAACATGGCCTATATATAATATGTTGTATCCTCATTTCAATCTATCAAAGAAAATATTGAAGTTTATTTCATTTCCTTTATATTTCTTTAGCTGTAATCTCTCTAGCTTAGGGGTAAAACCCTAACAAGTGGTATCCAGAGCCATGAATCTGGGGGCTGGGCAACCGGCTTATCTGCCGTATGGCGTTCATCTTTGGTACCCAGCGCCGCCGCAACAGTGCTATCCATCTCTGCCGTATGGCATTGATTTGGGGTACCCACCGCAGCTGCAACATTGGTATCAATCATTTTCCCCGATGAATCCTTCTCCTCCGCCACAGCTAAATCCTACTCCACCACCACGCTCATCACCACCGCCGCGTCCGCCAGATCCAAGTGATTTGCGGAGGAGACTCTTACTCGATGAAGAGGAGAGGCAACAAATTCTAAGGGAAAAAGAAGCAGCAATTCGACTTGCTTTTAGCCGTGCACTAGAGAAATCCCTAACAACGTTTTGAGTCGAAGATGCAAAACGTGTTTGAGAAATTCCAATTGGAGCAAACCTCGACACCACGACGACCGAGCGCTCCAGAAAACCCTTCACATGTACCACAAGTTCACTCTCATCTTTGGAAGGCTCGCAGCAAGCAAGTCGCACTCAAGTCGACAGTGGCCGCCGGAGGAGTGAGGAAGCCTCGTCAATTCAGGCTACGAGCTGGGAAGCATAATCCCCAATTTCAGCGCCTTGTGGGTGATGTAGCTCAGGATTTCAAGGCTAATTGCAGTCAAAGCTCCGTTGTGCCTCTTCTGGTCAACAACACCGTTTCGGCTCAGTCGAACAACGTCTCTGCATTGTTTCGTCCAGTAAATCGTGTCCCTAATTCCAGTCTCTTGGATAATGGTTGTAATGCTATTGATTCTGTGCTTGGTGCGAAATTAAGTGGTGTTGATGAGAATTTTGAGAGTGGAAATGGTAGAAAGATTATTAGGCTTGGGTGTCTTGGTGTTAAGCAAGATATTCAAGGACCAAATTCTGATAGACAATGGAAGGAACCTAATGCACTCTACCTATTTGATAAAATGTCCGAGTCAAATGGGTTGTGTGATGCAAGTTGTGGCAAGGGTTTAATTCCAGCGTCTAATGGTAAGCCATAATTAAGAGGGTTATTCCGAGATGTAAGGTTCAAGAAGAGTGGATTGTCCCAATCTTTTGTTAAGAGCATTCGTGACAAAGGAGGAGGGCTTACTACTCATTGTGAAATAATGGATGCTATTCATGACCATGTGGAAACTTGTCTGTCAAATGAAGTGAATGAAGGTTTTGATGAATCTATTGGGTATGTGTATCATGAAACCGATGATGCTACTCATGTGAACATAAGATTGGACTGCAAGCCTTCTCTGGTTACTGAAGACTTAGGTCCAAAAGAAAAAAAAACCTGAAGCTGTTGTGGTGCCCAACGAAGTGTTCACAAATACTTGTGGAATTATGGAGTTCAGAGATGACACATTGGATGATTGTATCAGGAAGCCTGATGCAGTTCTTACTAGTATTCAAGACAAGGGTGGGGGGCTTGCTCACCAACCATTAGGAAATGCAATCAGAGTGAATTATAAAGCATAGAAAGAGGACTTGGGTGGAAAGTTAATTGATTATATTGCAGTAGCAGCTCTTTTGAAAGCATCAACCAGTGGAGCTGCGTCCAATGGTAACACTATGACTTCGCCTACTGAGAGCACATTTCTATACTCTTGTGCACTTGTTAATTCTCAGGTGAGTGTTGATAGAGACAAGGTCAGACTAATAATTAATGGTAATGCATTTGTCAATGGGAACTTTCAATTTCTAGACAAGACTAAACATTCAGTTGACAAGCCTGCACTGGTCTCAAGAGACTTGTGTTCACAGAAGATTAGTCACTGTGTACGAGTACTATGCTTCTCCGGGTTTGATAAGAAGGTTCGTGATAAAGGAGGTGGTCACCCTTTCTTGACATATGAACTTTTGGTATTGGATAAAGAGTTAATAGGGGATATGAGGATGCTTCTGTTACGGAGGTCCAACATGGTATCTACAACTGGAAACATAGAGACAATGGCATCAGCTGGTAATACTTTGTCATTGATGATTGTCTTGATTGAATTTTGGAAGTATGGATATGTTGAGAAAAATGCGAGATGGTTATTCAAGATTACAGTGACTAGCTTTAGAAAGGGGTGCTTGGATATTCACCATGATCAGAATCTTATCTCTAGGGGAATTAAATTTAATAGTTTCTTGGTGATTGGACATGAGAAATGTATAATTGTCTGCTGTTGCAGCTATCTGTTTCTAGGTGCTTGAAAGTTTACCATGATCAAGGGCGCCTCTCTAGTGGCACTGAACTTAGTAATTTCATGGTTAGTAGAAATGAGAGATGCTTAGATGTTATTTACGTGAACATGAATGAAGAAGGTGATGTGGGGGGGATTGGATTGCCTCCTGATGTTGTGACTTATTTAATGTGGATTTAACTTTTGATCCTCTTATTAAAGAAGAAGACAATGAGTTCTATATGGCCCAAGTAACTATTGTGAAGAATGAATTTCTCTCTATTTTTAGAATTAAGGATTATAATGCTACAGTAGAGTTCATGTGGGAGTCAAAAGGGTATGGGAATTTATTAATGATGGCTCATCCTCTACATTTGCAGCCTTTTAAGAATGTTAACTTTGAATTCAGGCCATGGTGGGCTAAAACTGAAGGAAGACACGAGAAGCAGACTTGTGGTGATTATTGGGTTGAGCTAGAGGAGATATGCAAGCTGCTAGGATATGATAAATTTATGTGCTCAATTTTATTGAACTTTGTGAAAGATCTTGTGGCAGTAGCAACATGACATATATATGAGGAAGCTTGATTGCTCTGTGGTTAAATTCTAAACACCAAACATGCTTGAAAGATGGTCAAAACTTTACTCGCATGGCCTTGGTACCTAAATATACACATGGATGTGGTGCCTTGAGTTCTCACATTATTGACATAGCCCATGTGCTAGTTCACTATTGCACTGGTGCATATGAGGAGGTTTCCGATATTATACACGAAGTTAGAGTGAATGAAAGACTCTTTAGCTACTGCACTGAGGTAATGAAGATTTTATGGGAACCACAGTCTCGATATGTAAGACCTGATCAAGCTACTCTGGAAGTTGCCCTGAGCTCTAGTGCATTAATTAGCCTTCTAGAGGAGATACGTAAAAGTGCAAAATTGATAATGAAGTCGAATATTCATGTTGGAGTTGAAGCATTTCTGGCAAACCGACTCACTAAAAAGATTCCAGATTTCCAGCCAATGCCCTTGATTCTAAAATGGGTGGATGAATGGTATGTATCACGAAACTATCATAGTCTTCAGGGAAATGTTAACGAGGAGAACAAGTGTGCAATCCAGTTGCTTGACAAGCTTAAGGCTGCACATAAAAGTGATGTTGCTCTCTTGCAGTTTGAGACTATAATGCAGTATTGCACTGCTGCAGAGAAAATGGTGAAGCATTACAAAAGTTTGATAATTCACAGTAGCTCGGGTGTTGATTTAACTATTGAAGCATGTATTATGGAGAGTACCATTGCGGTAATGCTCACTCAGCTTGATATTGGGGGTCACATGTACAAAACCGATCAGCTTGCTACAGTTACCATTAAGATTAGTGGTATGAACTCTCGAATTCTACATCACAATGCTAGTGTGTTGTGGTTACTGCATATGAATTTAGATTTCTACGAACATCTTGTGAAAGTGCCCAGGTTTTGAATCCAAATGTGAAACTTGAGGACAAGTTTCTGAAATGGGAATGGATTGTTATGATTCTAGTGTTATTTAGTCACGTGTGAGGCACATGACTAAGCCAACATGGCCTATATATAATATGTTGTATCCTCATTTCAATCTATCAAAGAAAATATTAAAGTTTATTTCATTTCCTTTCTATTTCTTTAGCTGTAATCTCTCTAGCTTAGGGGTAAAACCCTAACATTGATATGATGCTTTCCCTCAATTGACTCTGCTCCCCAACTCTAAACTCCCGATTTTAACCCAATTTTTAGGGTTTCCATGGCGCTACTCTTTGGCGGGAAAATAGACATTAGTTGGGCCAAACCCAATCTCGTTCGGGCCTCTCTCGTTTTCTGTTTTAAATAGGGAATGGATTCTATCCCTATTCGTATTCAAATTGGCTCGGCCAATATGACTTAATCTTTACTACTATGAAATGAGCAGCAGAGTAGTATCAAATTATGAACTGCAGATATATCATATTGTCAACAATTTCTCATAAAGAAACATATGGGTTGTAAGTTCAAAGGCAAAATAAATTAATAAAAGTAAGAGATAATTATGGAAAATATATATGGATAGTAAGTAGTGAGAAGTTATTATCAAAATTAACTTCCGTGAAAATATTTACGGGTAAATGCTAGTAGTTTTAATGAAGACAGACCTCCAATACAAAACTTCAATAAGCTTGACAATGGCAAAAAAAAAAGAGGAACAAACTTAATATCCGAAGAAAAAAACAAAGCAAAAAACTTAACAAATCCCAAACAAAAAGAAAATCAAAATGGGAGCTTGCATCTTCATATGACAGCCTAACTTAAAAGTTAAAACCTAAAGACCAAGTATTTTTATTTGAGGGGAATGAATTTACTTCATTGATTAACAATTATGATCACATTCACATCCAGAGGGAGTACATTTGAAAACGCTAAACTAGAATTTGATTGCAAAGCTAATCTAGCTAAGGTGTACGCTACATTTTTAGTTGAGCGTTTAACAAAAGGCAATCTCGCCTTATGAGCTAATTGCATACTCCAATGAAGGTCCTTAATAAGAAAACCAAACTCATAGTGATCTAACGTATATTGCAGAACAACATCCACCAAAACCTCACAATGAGAGTCAATAGTTAGGGGAGTAAGAGCATACTGTCGAGCAACTTTCAAACCCTCAATTACAGCTAGACGCTCAACATGCAAATGAGATTGAGCTCGATCCCATAAAGAGGTAAAATCCCCATACTATGTCTAAACTGATCACGTAAAACACCTCCCAATCTTGAGGTGCCATCAACAAGTTGAAAAGCAACATCAATATTCAGCTTGATAATCCCTATCTGTAGTGGCTGCTAGGGTTTAGGATGCAGATAAGTGGCACTTGCCTGTCTATACTCATTCCACCAAGGAACGACTGTAGGCATAAGAACTGTAGCAGCTTTAGCAGCATCATCCCTAACCTCGAAGTGTTTAGTAACAAGTATCTTATTATAAAAGTTTTACAAAAAAAAAAAATTTGAAGTGTGGATTCTACAAACTAGTGAAGATTTGGACAACTACCAGATGATAAACATACTTCTAATCCAAGGACTGGGAAATAAGGAGGTTAGATTATTTGAAAATTCACTAGTTTATCTCAATCTCATTCTTCTCCTCTCTTCTCACAAAGTCTGATCAGAAATTCAGAATCCAAGTCTCCATGATTGTTTCCTCTTTGATTTAACACAAACCAGTACCTTTGAATTAAATTTTTTCTCTTTAACTCCAACACAACTTAGTTCGTCTTAACAGGGTATTGTAAGAAGGTGGAGAGCTAACCGTGGTCAGCGGCCACCAGCTTCGGCAAACCCTCTGGGTTTCTAAAACATATGTTATAAAATTTATTATAAGATCTTAATATGAGAAGGATAGGACATAGACGAGGAGATCGGGAGATCGGGAGATCCTAAGTCACTGGATTCTGACATCAAGTTCCATTTCCAACTAGAGGATTCTCTCTGATTTTTTGCAAATTTGATGAAATTTAGGAGAAGTATGGAATGAAAAGATGAGAAGACGTGACTTTTGGGATAATTGAGGTTTGGGTTACTGGGTAGGATTTCTCTATAGCAATTAAAAATGATTAGAGAATATAAGATAATGTGTTTTAGTTTGATTTAACATCCTTATTTCGTAGCCCTTAGATTAAAAGTAAGTTGATTGTGTGGTAGTTGTCCAAATCTTCCTTGGTTATCTAGTGACCAGGCGAACGGGACTTGTGGATTGTAAATTATTAGGAGTTCAAATTTCAATTTTTTTTTAATTCCGATTGAAACTATTATTTTTTGGCAGTTAATCCTCTATTCTCATTTATGAGGAATTTTCCAGTCCTTCCGGAGAACCATGTGCAATGTCAAGTGGTACTTAATTCTAATCACCATTTGACACTTATGATTTAATAAAAAAAATCATATTTAAGCTATTTTAGTAAATATTATTTAGGGTTTCTTTCTAAAACCATATACCCTACACTTTAATACCATAAACTCTAAAACCCTATACCCTAAACTCTAATCTCTAAACTCGAAATTCTAGTTCAAAATTATCAATACCTATAAATGTCATTTCACAAATAATAAAAATATATAAAATTATAATTTTTGTGTAATAAATTCAGGTAATGAAGAATACTGAACATTGTCACGTGTTTTTCCGAAAACACTGAATTTTTTTTCCTCATTTCTCTATTCCCCTCCCTATACCCTAATTAAATATTGACATGTGTCCTGCCACCTAGGACAAGTTAACAGTCATAAACCTCCGTTAATATCTTTTTCTTTTTCTTATCAAATTATTTTTCTTTGATTAAGAATAAAAAGTTGTATTTCAATCTCTTCTCCATCAGTCTCCTTAGCATGGTTCGCGAGAGGTCATGAATATGTAATTTTCCACGGAATAATCTTAGGAATCTATGATGGGTATTAGATACGGTGTTGGATAGATGTGGTGTTGTAGTTGGTGGTGGATTAGGGTATGATGATGCTGCATCGATCATCCATAACAATATGCATGATGAAGAATGAAGCAGAAGTGTGGTGATGTAGGAAAAATGAGCATGGTAGAGTAAGTAAATGAAGATAAGAAGTATATTGTGTAGGGATAGGTAGATGAATTTTGACATATATTGAAAAGGGAGAAATTCGATCAGGGTCAATATGAAACTAAATTTGCCCGAGTGTTGGGAGTGTCTGGGGATTGATTGAGCAGCTTTTAAGCATGATTTCTTGAAAATGCTATTAATTTTCCAATCATAAATAAATAATTAGTCTACTTCTACTTTCATTCCATGCATGAAATCCCATATCCAGAACAACCCAAATGAGTAGATGATCGAAAAACAACATGGAAACAAACCCTCCCCCGCCAACTACGTACAATTAATTATCATGGTTCTTCTCCCATGAGCAAATTTAAACACTCATATTGGCTTCAAGAATTGAAATTCAGAATTCATGTGAATTTATTTATATGTTGTTGTAGATGAGCGGCCAGTTGAAAATTTCATATGGATTTGGGAAGGAGTGGAGGACAGAGATGCAGATGCATTTCTTGTTATTTATCTATAAGCACAATTTATTAAATTTTTAATAAAAACAGAGTTGTAAACGGAGGTAGATATAGTTGTTAGGTGCTTAGGTGGCAGGACAACTGTCAAAACTTGATTAGGGTGGAAATAAAGAATTGGGGATAGAGAATCAGCTGTTATTTTTTCTTGGAAAAAAGTTCATCATCGGTACCCAAACTATTGTGGCAAGGTCAATGTAGTACCCCAACTCTGAGTTGTACCAATGTAGTACCCAAACTTGTAATTCGCTATCAACGAAGGGTCTGAACCCACTTTCTGTTACGGCTTCGTTATCTCGGTCACATGTCTTGCACGTGACCACACAAAAAATTCAACAGTGGTATCCAAACTCTTGTGGCAAAGTTAATGTAGTACCCAAACTATGAGTTGTACCAATGTAGCACCCAAACTCGTTTTTCGCTATCAATGAGGGGTCTGATGCCAATTTACGTCACGATTTCGTCTTATGGATAAAAAAAGGGTATTTACCTAAATAACTCTATGTGGGTTCTAAGGCCCTAAATAAGAAACTCTTATAGTAAATATCTAGACTTAAGAAACAACTTACAAATTGGGCAAAACACCAACTTATTCTCATTATGCTCCATACACCTCACCACTACAGTGTGACATCGATGAGCTCCACCTCCTCTCATCCCCACCGCCTCCTCCTTCACCACCAACACCATCTTCGAGCTCCTCCACCTCTCCTTGGAACCCCCGATCCATCGACACGTCACGATCGCAGACCTTTACTCTGAGATTCTCGACCGCTGACCACCGACCGCACCGCTTTACATGCCTCGAATATCGTAGGTGGAGGATGTGAGGGAGACGATGTTGTGGCTCAAGGTGGAACTGCCGAGCTCGGAGAAGTCGTCATCGTGATTGAAGAGTTTGAAAGAAACACAACCCGTAATGTTGTTTTGTCTCAAAATCTGAGCTCATAAATACAGTGTGGAAGGAGTGAGAGTGAAAGAGAATGAGAAGAAAATGAGAAAAAACAAGAAGTTATGACATGTGACCCAGAAGATGGAGTTGTGATAGAAATTAGCTTCAGACCCCTCGTTGATAGAGAAAAACGAATTTAGGTACTACATTGGTATAACTCAAAGTTGAGGTACTACATTGATCTTACCACAAGAGTTTGGGTACCGATGTTGAAATTTTTTTTTGTGGTCACGTGCGGGACACGTGACCAAGATAACGAAGCCGTAACAGAAATTGGGCTCAGACCATTCGTTGATAGCGAATTACAAGTTTGGGTACTACATTGGTACAACTCAGAGTTGAGGTACTACATTGACCTTGCTACAATAATTTAGGTACCGATGACGAAATTAACTCTTTTTCTTGTTGGGTCCGAACTCATGTGCACTGTGCCAGACTGATACGGACATCTAGTTACACACTGACTCAGGGTTGAACTGCACCTTTGGGAACACATCTCTCACACCCGCACATTCCTAAATCCACTCGAATTATTTTTCTTTTAATTTGGTCCAGAATTCAGATGGCACGAGCTTAATGAAGCTTGGTTAATAATTAGACTTACCCCAATAACAAGCAAAGTTAATAAAACGCGACCCAAACCTTGGGGTTCTTCCACAGAGACTGCCCCCTTTTTTCAACACACGACAGAAACACAGAGATAGAGAGAGGGAGGGAGGGTACTGTCTGTGAGTGACGCACAGAGATACCGAGGGAGAGAGAGATGCTAGGGAGCATGGCCGATCTAATAGGACTCTCATTGTCTATCTCCATGGTTGGTAATGTTTGAGGAGGTTCTGGGTGGTGTTGCGAAGGAGTTACAGGTGCGTGAGCGAGGAATCAATAGTGGCTGCGGTGGTGGGTTTGGGTGTAGTACAGTGGAGATGAATAGCTGCAGTGGTGCAGGCGGGGGTGGGGTCGGGAGTAGCGGGAATCTGATGGGAATGGGGATGGGGATGATGTCACCTTTTACAGTGTCTCAGTGGCAAGAGCTGGAGCATCAGGCCCTGATCTTCAAGTATATGATGGCAGGCATGCCTGTGCCTCCTGATCTCGTCCTTCCTATTCAGAAGAGTTTTGAGTCCATCTCTCACAGATTCTTCCACCATTCCACCAGTACGCCTACCTAACTCTCCTTTCTCTCAATTTTTCAGCTCTATGCTTGATTTGATTTTAACAGTCTTTCCTCTTCTTCAGATAAGATTAAGAAGATGTGTTTATGTTTTTGCCATTTTATTATGTCTCTTATAGATTGCTCACTGCTGAGGGTTTCATAGACAGTGAATGAATACGTAATACATTTCCATTATACTTTGATGAATGCGTTTCAATACATTATCACAAGCCTTTTATTTTTCCTTGCCAGATTCTTCTAGTTTTTATTCTCTTCTTTTGCACGAGCCAACGAACTTAACTAGTTAATTGAGGTTTTGTTAGGACTTTGTGACAATGCTCTGATGGATGAATTCAATTTAATTTCATCGCAGATCTTTATTCAAGTTTTCAATTCCTGCTGTGGCCGCTACTTTTCTGAAATCGGGAATGATTTCTTAAATGGAATTAATATTTCTTTCTAAGCCCTTAGTTTTAAAGTTGTTATATTTGCAAGTTTCTTTTTTCTGTAGTCCAATATTCGCTTCCTATATTATATAAAAAAGGAGATGCTGAGGTTCTAACTGTGAGAATTTATAAGGAGATGCTTAACCAACTCCACTGCGGTTGCAGTTTCTTCATATATCATATATATATAACAATATCATCGTGGTTTCACTCTGAAATTACAGAGTGAAGTTCCAATTATGACAAACTTTTCGGTCAAATATTTTCATCATAAGCCATTCAATAGTTAGATATGTTATTCATGATCATCTCTACAAAATTTCATTCAATTTGGTTATCGTTAAGGTATTAAATTAAATTAAATCAATGAATAAATCAAAACAGCTCAACGTGAACCGTTGGTTTAAATCTCAATTTGAAAGCTCAAATAATTGTCAAATTGGATGAAATTTTGTAGAGATAATCGTGAATAACATACCTAACTATTGAATAACTTTTGATGAAAAAATTTGACCAAAAAGTGTGTTAGAATTGGAAATTCACTTTGTAGTTAGGGATTGTATATATACAGTCTGTCTCTGCTACGAACGTCCGGATGGTCCGCATCGTGCGGATTCGGCGATTCCGGTCACCGGTGACACACAACGACGACGCTAACCAGCAAAAACGCACTTCCTTCCTCCTGGCGCTCCTGTTTGTGTTGGCCGGAGTTGTAACGCCGGCTAGAATCTCAAAATTTCAAGTTTATGGGCACCGTGCGGAGATTTTGATATTCCTGCCGCCGTAGGCCTGGGTTGCAGTTCCGACCGGCACAAACATGAGCATTGGGAGGAGGGAAGTGCGGCTGTGCTGCTCGGCGCCATCGTTGCGCGTCGCTGGTGGTCGGAATCGCCGAATCCGCACGGTGCGGACTGTCCGGACGTCTGCATCTGAGAATTTTTGTGTATATATATATATATATATATATATTTGGATCATACCACCGTTAATACACTAGTTTTATTTTGAATATGTAGTTGAAGTTTCACTTACAGTTCGATTGTGGATAAATTTTGCAGTGGGTTATTGTTCCTTCTACGGAAAGAAGGTGGACCCGGAGCCGGGACGCTGCAGGAGGACTGATGGCAAGAAATGGAGGTGCTCAAAGGATGCATACCCCGACTCAAAGTACTGTGAGCGCCACATGCACCGTGGCCGCAACCGTTCAAGAAAGCCTGTGGAATCACAAACAATAACACAGTCATCGTCCAGTGTGACATCATTGACTGTTGCTGGAACCAGCAGTGGAACTGGGAGCTTCCAGACCCTTCCATTGAATTCCTTCGGGGATACCCAAGGCGCAAGTTCTGGAACCAATCAGTCTCGTTATCAAATAGACACCATTCCCTTTGGAATCCCAAACAAAGACTATAGGTATTTTTATAAGTGCAAGAAAATGTTATAGGTATTGCAATTTATTCAATCTTTGCTTGACCTGGTTGTGTGAAAAATTATTGCCAATAATAGAGAAATGGAAGTTTGAATCCTCGAAGAATCAAACGCAAGTCTTCTAGCTTGTTAATTTACTTTTAGTTTACTTAGTTTAAATTTGGTTAGATTGGAACCTGAGCGATATGAAACACCAAGTTTTGTTGAGTTTATGCCTATGAAATGGAAATAAGGTGCTAACTTTCTCGATGTTCTTATACATATTTCTGCTGTTAGAACTTTTTGTAGTGATTAAATATATACATTTAACACTAATATCCACACAATTTTATTTTTGAGCACAAGTAAGACTGCTATAAACCAAATATCCAGATGGTAGAAGTCCCAATCACCACACCATTTGAATGATATTGGCCCATGTAACACCAAGTGATGACATTTATAACAGCTATGACAATAATTCGGATTTTTAGAACTTAATATGTGCTGCCTTTGTCCTGTGATCGTTTGATAGAACTTAGTATGTGTTCCCTTTTTCTTTGTCGTTTCTGCTGTTAATGCCAACCAGTTACCAGTTCTCAATTTCTGTATTTAATGCGATTATGGATTACTCACAGGAGTGTGCAGTTATTTAATTGTAGGTTTAGTAAAAGAGATTAGAGATATTATTTGTAACAAGTCAGAGTTAGGAAAAAGCTATTAGTTTTGTTGCCAAACAAATTTTTATTCGGCATGAGTCTTATGTTAGGAGATCAATGTGAATAATAGCAACACTGAGAATAATGTGAAGGTAGTGTATTACATATTGCTTTGCATTTGGATGCAAAAGTTTAGTATTTTATATTGGTAGTTCTTAAAGTAGCTGAAGGTATATAGAAATCTGTGTGAGTAATTTGAAATTCTATTGGGACGAATTTGGAAGCAGTCATACTGGCAATGATATATTGAAACTTTGAGACTCATTTAGTTTGATAGCATTCACTGTCAATATCTTGAGAGAAGGTGAAAACAATTTCAGAATTTCTAACATCAATGATTCTCACTTTTTTGCGCTTCAGGTATCTTCAAGGACTTAAGTCTGAAATGGGTGAGCATAGTTTTTTCTCTGATACTTCAGGAAGCAACAGGGGTATCCACATGGACTCCCCGATAGACAGCACATGGCCTGCGATGCCATCCAGAGTTGCTTCATTTCCTGCATCAAAATCGGGTGATGGCTCCGTATGGCAGAATGATTATCCACAGCATTCATTTTTCAATAATGACTTCCCCTCAGAGGAACCTTTGAAAGAGGAAGGTCAGTCTCTCCGTCCTTTCTTAGATGAGTGGCCTAAATGCCAAGACTCCTGGTCAGGTCTGGAGGATGACCGATCCAACCAAACCTCATTCTCCACAACCCAGCTTTCAATATCAATTCCAATGACTTCTTCAGATTTCTCTGGAACAAGTTCTCGGTCTCCACATGGTGAGTAAAGAATGCAGGGCATGTTTACTAGAAACTCATTTTCAAGTTCTGAGTTAGTGTGATGTAAACATTTGCAGATGATTGATAGAATAATGTGGAGTCTTGTAGAAGGGCTAGCATGTGGTTTGTGAGATGTCGAAGAGTAGCTCGGCATGTGTTCATTTATCTCAAAGTTTGTGGAGTTTCTGGACAGCTCTTTGTTTAAAAGTACGTTTGCAACTCGAGTTTTAGGTCTGAATAAATCAGAGACCTGACAAGTATTCAAGATTTCTTGGTTATGTTACATGAATAATATGATACATAAAACTTCCTGTACTTGGCGGCTTTGATTTATCCATTATTGGAATAAGAATGCAGTCTTACGAATTCATAGCCTCTTGCAAAAGGCTTTTTTACCAAATGAAGATGTAAATTTATCCCTAGTTTCCTTCATACATGAACCAATGAGAGTTCCTCACTAAACTTAATACATTTCTAAGATCAAATTTATTTGAAGCATTTTAAAGTGGTACAAGAGCAACTCAACCGATGTTACAATATGTGGCATGAGTATAAAAAATATGCATTGAGACATTGAGTAATCCGGTTGGGATCAGCATTAATAATATTTTCTTTACGATAAAAAAAGGAGAAGAAAAGAGAGAGAGAGAGAGAGAGAGAGAGAGCTGCTGGCTGCTGTGATATGAAGGTCCGAATATATATACTGGGTTTATTCAGAAACGAAACGAAACGAAAATAGAAGACCGTTAAGAGTTGGTTAATCAGGAATAGAAGAGCGAGATCTCAAGTAAATAGAGAAGAGATCTGCAGAAGATGGGATGGGGTTGGGGAATATGGGAGGGAGTGGTGGCGCTGGGATCTCTGGGGCTTCTGGGTTGGGCCGGGCTCTGGTTCTTGAACCGAAGGCTGTACAAAGAGTACGAAGAGAAGAGGGTCTTAGTCCAAATCATTTTCAGCGTCGTCTTCGCCTTCTCTTGTAATCTCTTGCAGCTCGTCCTCTTCGAGATCATCCCCCTTCTCTCCCAGAGGTGAGGTGACATCATCACTCAGTTTTATTCTGATTTGATTTCATCCATTCACGTTCGTCATTCTGTGTAATTTGTAGGGCCCGATGGCTCAACTGGAAGCTCGATTTGTTTTGCCTCATACTCTTACTGGTATTCATGCTGCCTTACTACCATTGTTTTCTCATGCTCCGCAACAATGGTAAGTCACTCACAACCGCTGCTTGCTTGCTTGCTCTTGTTGTTTAATATGTGAATATGTGAATGTGAGTGCTGGTCTCCTGGGGTTGGTAGGATTGCGGAAAGAACGCGCCGCTTTTGGATCCGCCTTGTTCCTGCTGGCTTTCCTTTATGCCTTCTGGCGCATGGGAATCCACTTCCCCATGCCTTCCCCTGACAAAGGCTTCTTCACAATGCCTCAACTGGTCAGTCGCATTGGTGTCATTGGCGTCACTGTTATGGCCGTCTTGTCTGGCTTTGGAGCTGTCAATCTCCCCTACAGTTATCTATCTCTCTTTATCCGAGAGATTGAGGAAGCCGAGATCAAGTCCTTGGAAAGACAACTAATGCAATCCATTGAGACTTGTATTACTAAGAAAAAGAAAATCATTCTTTCTCAGATGGAGATGGAACGGATTCAAGGTTCAGAAGAGGTTACTTACACTCCCATTCTTTCTTTTATACCATGTCCGATCTTGTCATCAACCAAACTACTCATAGCTGACTGTATCACCTATAATCACATTGTATATGCTCAATATGTACTAGTATATGCCATGCCATTGTTTATAATCCCAAGCCCCAAATTGCCTCATTAAATTTTCATGTTGCAGAAATTAAAGGCTAGATCGTTCTTTAAAAGAATCGTTGGTACTGTTGTGAGATCTGTGCAAGAGGATCAAAAGGAGCAAGGTTAGTGCCTTTGTGTTTTTCCATAGAATAGAACACTGCTTATTTCTCTCGTCGAATTTGATCTTTACACATGGTTTCTAATTTTTCATAATTCTCTAGCCAGGTTATTTGCATGCACCTTGAACTATTATATACGTTCTCATACTATTAAGTATGCAGAGGATTGACATTGTGCCTTTCATGTGATTGATATGCTCTAAAAATCTGTATTCTTTTCTCACTGATATGCTCTCTCTCTCTATATATATATATATATATATATATATATGAAGATATCAAAGACATGGAAGCAGAAGTGCAATCATTAGAAGAGCTTTCAAAGCAGCTATTCTTGGAAATATACGAGCTGCGTCAAGCAAAGGTTTACTTCTATATAATTTCACATGGACTCCCTTCTGAAATTGCAATTCTAATTTACATTTCTGGATGGCCAAATAGTGCTGAAGTATAATTGATTGGAAGTTATGAAAAGAATCTTTATATAAGCGACTGAGAATACAAACTTTAATAGGCTGTAAACATAAATTGTTCTTACTGGCAGGAGGCTGCTGCTTATTCTCGTACGTGGAGAGGTCATATGCAGAATCTACTTGGCTATGCATGTTCAATCTACTGTATATATAAAATGATTAAGGTACAAACATGCTTTCTACTACTGGCGTTGTATGTATTAATGATACATCAATTTTTCTGTTCCCTAATGCAAATGGAGTATATAATTTTACATAAGACAAGCTTTGCTTCAAATCAAGCAAGGCTTGGACACTTATGTTTTCTAAAATACTTTAAAACCTTTTGTAGTTTATTTTTAATGGCCTATACTTATTGTAAAGTCATTTCGCTAAACAGTAGATCCTTTCAATAATCATGAAAGTTTAATATTGTATCATATTTTATATACTATTTTGAATGAAACTCATGTCAATAAATGTTATTGGGGATACTTATATCGTGAAAAATATAGATCTATTTATACATGTATCATGGGAGTTGATGTTTGCGTTACAAAATAAAATTGTGCTGGCATTTACTGTTTCTCCTTTGCGCAAACATCTTTCCTGAGCTCGCTAATATTGGTGTTGATTTTTGGAGAAGTGCCTGATTTATTAAATTGTTCTGTTGCAGTCTTTGCAAAGTGTTGTTTTCAAGGAGGTATCCCTTTCATCTTGCTTAACATATGTATTTACTTGATTTATTTGTAATTTTCCAATTTCAGCACTATTACTTTCCACTTTTGAACTGCGTTAGTAATCATAAAGGTCTTCACAGGCTGGTTCTGTGGATCCTGTGACGATGACAATTAGCATATTTCTGCAGTTTTTCGACATTGGCATCAATGCAGCGTTATTATCACAGGTTAGATAGCTTCACAGTTAGACCCGCATCTTCTTAGTTTTCTAAGCAAGCTTAAGTAGAATAATTTGAATTGTTCAATATATTCTTGTTTGTCAAATTTGGACAACAACCTTGATTTTATTCCTGTTTTGACGAAGTGAAACATTTAAGACTTACTCTATTCATGAGCCACGAGGGCCAGTTCTGTCTATTACTTGTAGTAATTTGCAAATGAGTATTTGAATCCAGAATACCTGCAATGGCACATGTGTAGTTGAATCTTATGATTAATTGCTATTGTGCTTGATGAGTGAGACTAATGAAAACATTGCTAACACGTATTTTGTTCTTATTGTTGACAGTATATTTCACTCTTGTTCATTGGAATGTTGATTGTCATATCGGTACGAGGATTCTTGACAAATTTGATGAAGGTAATTCTTCTAATGTTTGTGTTTTCGTGATTTACTTATTTGAATTGGTAAACCATAATCACTGCTTGACCTTTTTCTGACATTCTATCAAAATTTGGTATCAACTGTAAATAAAGATTGAAATACTTTGCTTTTTTATAAATTTAATTGGGTTAAAACTTGCAAGAAATTTGGTGTGGATATTGAATGAAAGAATTGTGGAACCAAAAATCTAAAAGCAATTATCGCCAGTAATGGTTCAGTTTGTGCATGCCAATGATTCAATTAATGAAGAGAAAATTCATTGGACAGTCCTTAGTGATATCACATGACATGATACAACAAAAATTACAATTTTTTTAAAAAGTGGAGCAATTATGATAGAATCTTGAAATCACATTATGGAAACAAGATGTAATTTGAAAATAAATAATATTTGAATGTCCTCGAGCTAATTCATATTTCTGAATGGTTAATTTATGAACTGAATGGAAGCATAGAGAGTTCACTTATTATTCTCTAATCTCTATCCTCTGATATTCTCTGGCTTAACTTTCTGACATTGTTGTTCACAGTTCTTTTTTGCAGTTTCCAGAGTTGGAAGTGGATCTTCTAGCAATGTCGTACTGTTTCTATCGGAAATTATGGGAATGTACTTTGTGTCCTCTATTCTTTTGATCAGAAAGAGCTTGGCAACTGAGTACAGGTATGCTGATTATTAATTCTTTTGACTTGTGTTTTTGGCAATTTCCTTCCTAGACTTCGTTGTGTAGTCCATCATTTAGGTACCTGCCAAGCTATTGAATCACTTTCAATTAAATTGTGTTGCCTGAGCTATTTATTGTGGCAGGATGATTATAACAGATGTTTTGGGTGGAGATATTCAGTTCGACTTCTATCACCGTTGGTTTGATGCTATATTTGTGGCCAGTGCCTTCCTTTCTCTGCTATTGCTTTCTGCACATTATACTTCTCGGCAGGCGGATAAACACCCAATCGATTAATGTAACGACTACTTTTTCAATTTTAAACAGTGTTTTTGTATGGTAGGATTGTAGGAATCATTTCGGGGGGGGGGGGGGGGGGGGATGGAATCTGAAAATGTGGGTAGGGTAGTTAACAGCGTCTGCAGTTAATTTGCAATGCAAGTACCCCATTCTTTTAGGTACTGGCTGCGAGGAGTCATTAGCAGTGGTGAATCTCTAAGGTTGGTGGTGCCTGTTACCAGAAGATTTCTGCTGTGGTTAGGGAACAGAAGACAATGCTGCCTAGCTTGGCTAACACAACCAAATCCTAAAGTGTTTTAGACATAAATGTTGGTGAACGAAGACTGAGAGCAATGTGGTTCTAAATCTGCAAACTATAAAATGTTGCACATCGATACGTGAATTAGTAGGTGTATCTAACAGCCACCTTGTTATCCCTGTACGTATATTTTGACAAAAGAAGAAACCAAAATAGAAGAAAATAGTCTCGGGCTTGCCAATAGTTTGGACTCGCAGCCGCCGGCCTATCCTTTTCCTCTGGCTCTATCAGGGTTTCAACTATATGAAATGCATCTCATGGGACGATATCATACCCCTCATGCAGGAGTCTCGAAGAAATTCTATTTAAGTGCACGAATTGGCGTGAGCAATGTTGCGCTGGTAACGCAGTATTCTCATCAAATCTTTCATTTTCATCCCAGGTTCAACACTTCTGGTAACTATAGAAAAAAATAAAAATATTTACTCATACCGCCTTAACCTTGAACACATTCGTTTGAGGCAATATAGGAAGTCACTCCTACAATAAGTTAACAATTTCATGATCAACTGTATTGAGCTCAAAAGGTCGTCGGCGGTTGCTTGAACGCTGGTAAAACTAAATAGAAGCACAACCTCATTGGTTTTAGATTGGGCCTCGGTATTTGGACGTGTATCATATGATTCATATCATACTTTTGGTTTGAGTCAAACAGGGCCATAGACATAATCAATTGTGTTGAATATAAGGATAATACATTAAATAATGTTAATTGCTCTATGCATGAACATACGTACCACAACTGCTTACTAGATTCATAGATGCTGTTTTTGTAAAAGCTCATTGAATTGTGTGAATACCAAAAACCTGACTTGTATTGTGGCAACATAGATTACATGGGTCAGAATCAGGTTTTATTCTTATTTTGTTTGTGAGGTAGTTCTCAGTTTCAATAAAATATGATAATCGGTAGATTATTGTTTATCAGAATTAACTGGGATAATGATAGATAATGAGTTCATTTTGGTTAATACATATTTGGTGTAATTGAGTACACAAATAAATGAGCTTATTGACACCTTATTTTCATCACGGCATCCTTAGATAGTGTTACGGTGGGTACTCAATAAATTAGTTGTCCTTAGATTATACATTGATTCAAAATTATAAACTAAGCAAATTGCTCTCTAAATCTCTAATTATGCGTAACACTAAACATGGACCAATATTATTGCTGTCAAGCGTGTCAAACGTGCAATTTCAGGATTATTTACTAATATGGAAAAATAAAAAATAAGGGGGACTAAATATTTTCCTTTCTTTTTCGGTGCGGTAAAAAAGAATTGCGTGTAGCACATGTTCATGTGGTTCTTGCCTGAAGCTACATTTGGGGCATTTTGCTGGGAAAGATAGGGCTTTTATATTCGAGCCGATTGAATAGACAAGGGAGGGAGCGATTCCTGGAATTGGGAATATCGGAGTTTGATTAAGATAAGGATTTGGACCGATTGATTGGCCTGGCAGTCGATGAGGTTTGGCAGATTGTTATGAAACCGGAGGTTGGTTTCCCTCTCCTCTCCGTCTTTTTTTCTTCTTATATGTTTGTACGATCTAAATCTAATTGCTCGCTCAATTCATTTCCCATCCTGTTTATTATTCCATCGCTAGGGTTTTAACAATTTGCATAGATTTCAGTTTTCTTACTTCAAATTATGTATAGTTTCCCAGCAGTACTGGAGTTTGATGTCTCCTATAAGATCGCACTTGCGTTAATCGCGTACTGTAAATCCTTATTTGCCGTCTTTGTTCCTTTGGTTCTCCTACTTCTTATACCAGCTCAGGCATTAGTTATATCGAACAATGAATTTTCAGAAATAGGATTACAAATTTACAACGACAGAGTTTGAAGACAGTGATATAGTTTCTCTAAGCATATTCAGTGAATTGATTTGTTACTGTAGACGAATTGTGTCTACAACTTTTCTTATGCTTCATAAAAGAAAACGAAGAAACTCTACATTGTTGTTAATGTATTGTATTTATCAGGTGCCATCTGTACCTGTTCTTCATATGAGAGGTGACTCTGGGGCATACACCTTGTGCTCTTCTTTCTTGTCCTTGTTTGCATCTTAGTAGAGTTCTTATGGGGTCAAAGCCTGTTTTTGATGAAACCTGTCATGTTAGTGGGGCAAATCAATATTCTGCCAATGTGAGTGATAAGTCGTCCTCTTTCAAGATCAAGGCCTGTGACAATTTACAGCACACCGCTAGTGAGACAAGTAACCTACTTAGCGTCAATTCGAGTTACGATTCTCTGTCTGAAAATGCTGAAAGCAGACCACCACTAAGGTTTTCTAATACTTCTGATCATTTAGAAGGCATTGAGAAACTTTCAACTACATACAATGATTCTAAAGTTGTTGAAGTTCATGAAGATAATATATCATGTGTAAGTAAAGCGAATGATACAAATACAGCATTCTGTGATAATAACAGGAACGTAGAGAGGAAGAATCTTTCCAGTAGCTTAGCTTCAGTTGGTAGTGTAGGCGCTGAAGAATTTGGACAGCCACCCCATTCAGCCTTATCTGAGATGCCTCCTTCAAAACATGCTGCTACTGGCAATGGCATGTCAAAGGTTTTAAATGATTCTCCCACCCTTGAGTTGTCAATTTTCTTTCCTTTAATGCAGTTTTACTGATGCAGGTGGTGATCGTTTTGTATGCAGGAGAATTTGCCAGAACTTATGGAATCTTCATTAACAAAAGAACCAGCTACTGGCCAGAAATTTGCATCTTACAAAGGTTTGGAGGTCTCTACAAAAATGTGTCCAAAGTTTGAAGAGACCAGTGATGATGGGGAAGTCCCAAAACAGGAAGCTTTGAGATGTTCAGGTCAAGGTGAACGTGATATTGAATCTAGTGAGATGGTTGATACAGCTGCTAAGCGCCCGTTGCAATCGGACAATGGTGATGACAGTGATGGATCAGATGCTGTGGAGCATGATGTAAGTTTTTTTTGTTCATGACAGAATCTACATGTATCATCTGCATGAAAGCTTCGTTTTTGTGTCTTCTTGAACTTGCATTCAGGGCCCCCCACTGGGGTGCCTCCTCACTTCTTTTTTTCCCGGTTTCTTAATCCTGGGAAATCAGGAAATATCTGTGTAAATATTCAATGACCACTTTTTGGACTTAATTATTCTCATGAAAACCTACTCTACTCTAATGACATGTTGCTTAAAAATACTGGCTCCTAGTCAGCATAAGCTCTCAAAGTGGCAAAAATCACATAAAATAAGACATGTTTGAGAAATGTTGAAGGGCCAAAGCTTTGCCTTCTTGAATTGCTTGTATCATTTCAGCCAGAAGTTCAAAGTGACGCAATGTTAATTCTTAATAGCACTTGTGAGAAAATCTTGAGCAATCTACTATGTTGCTTTTGCTAGTGTATGGAAGCTCCCTCTTAGTGTTTATAAGCATACGGAAGCATCCCTTTTAGTATTCATTACCTAAAGTCTAAAGTGGTTTCTCTTTCTGGAACCCGTAATCAGGTAAACGTATGTGATATTTGTGGGGACACAGGTCGTGAGGAATCGCTTGTCACATGTAGTAGGTGTAGCGATGGTGCAGAACACATGTAAGAGTCTTTTGCACATTTCTCAGTTATCAGGTTTTATTAGCTACATTTTATGTTGATCCCGTGCCTGTGTTCAAGTTTTGTTACATTGTTGTTCCTTAAATCAGCTATTGCATGCGGAAAATGCTTCGGAGAGTTCCTAAAAGTGACTGGTTGTGTGAGGAATGCAAGTTCACTGAGCAAATTGAAAACCAAAAGCAAGGTAAAGCAAATTGAATTAGCTTTCTGGATGTGGATGCCAACTTGCCATTCTTTTTTAAATATAATTTTTTTTTATGTATTCCGAACTCCGAATGTCAGATGTAGATGGAAACAGAATGAAGAAAGCCGTTTTGAGTACACAGCTCTCTAATAAGAGACGTGCAGATAATACAGAAGCGGCTCCTTCTTCAAAGAGGCAGGCTCTTGAAACTCGGGTGGGATCACCAAAGCCGTCAAGCCCTAAGAGAACAATTGCATTATCACGTGAATCTTCTTTCAAGAATATGGATAAGGATAAGTTTAAGTCCGCTTATCAGACTTCTATGTTCACTAATGATGTCACAGAAACTGGGCGCTCTCCAACAACAGGTCCTCGGCTTCAAACAGCCAAGGGTGAGTAGCTTTTGGTTCCTGATATATGTTATATATCCATCATTGACTTCGTATGACAGCTCTTATTTTGTTTGATTGTCCTTATAATTCATTTGTACATTTCTTTTATTTTAAGGTTCAATACTAATCAAGAAACTCTCGTCATATAAAATACGTCCCTTGTAGGTGCATTATCAAAGTCAAACTCCTTCAACATGTACTCCAAACCAAGGTTTAAACCTGTAGACAACGTTGTTCCTCAGAAGCAGAAGGGGTTGAAAGAGCAGGCTTCTGTTGATATGAAGGAGAGGACAGCCAGAATGATGGTCAAATCTGTGTCATTCAGATCTCCCGACTTGGGGCGTTCCAATGCATCCGAGTCAAAAGTTAAAATGCTACCATCAAAATTTAACCCTCTTAAAGATCTAAAGGGATTGAAACAAGTGAAAGAGCGGAGTACAGTTGAAAGAAAACATTTATCTAAACTAGATCGTCCTTTAGTTGGTTTGCCAACATCCAGTGCTATTGTTTCAACACCGAAGGTTGACCAAGCATCCCGTGGTGATAACAGTTTGCTATCTGTGAGCAACCTTCGAGAGCATAAGACCTTACTATCTGATGGAAAAATATGTACTTCATCAAAAGCAATAAGTAGTCTAACTCGTAAAGGTGCTGAGACTCAAAGTTCTCCAGGTACTTCTTGCCTAGTTAGGGGAAATAAGTTGATGCTTATCTTATGTCCTAAAACCCTATGCTTTTTGTTGGCTAGTATTCCATATATGTACGGATGTACCTCAATATCAAATGTGTTTAATACATGAACTTCTCGTCAATGCATTTTCCATTGCAGGTGGATCTTCTCCTATAAGTGGAATGTGTACTGCTGCTTCTGAACAAAGGTCAAACCAAGTTCTATCTAACAATGAACCTTTATCCAGCTATTCTCGGCCTATTGAGAAGCTACCTGCTGATGGTGAAGGGAATTCTGAAGATGTGCCTCAATCAGGGGAAATGGCAAATCAGACTGATGTAACCAGGGAGAGCTCTGTTCGCAGTAGGCCGATTGTTGCAGCTAGCTCAAAAAGTCTTTTCTGTTCAATTTGTAAAGAGATTGGTCATACTGCTGAATCTTGCAATACCGTAGTCTTAGAAACTATTGTTACTGATGTTTCTCCTCCAAGGAGTTGCAGGGAGGAGGTGCTGAGAAGTAGTAGGTTGAAAGATGCAATTCACGCTGCTTTGCTTAGAAAGCCTGAAATATACAAAAAGAAAACAGTACTAAATCAATCTGATGACTTGTCTGTTTCCAACATGGAATCAAGTTCTGAAGTAGTTGCTCCAGAGATAATATCGAACATGATGAATAATAACATGCGTACTGGAGGATCACATGATGGACAAGCAATTCCTGGAATTTCTAATTCCGATTGTCACAAGAATACATCACAGCCTGCTAATTCTGTGGTTACTTCCAGTGTGGTAGGCTCCAGTTCAGTTGTTCCTCTTCTTGGGAAGTCTACAGTGCAAGATTTGCAGAGTCATCCTTCAATGGGGATGTCTTTTCTTATGAAGACAACAGCCATTCCAGAATATGAATACATTTGGCAGTAGGATTCTCTTGCTAATTATTAGTTATTAATTTTCTTCATACTCTGCATCCATCCTTGTCTTTTGGTGGTATTTGTTTTTGTTTTTTTGTTTGTAAAACATGTCTTGACAATATACTCTTCACCTATTTTTTTTCAGGGGAAGCTTTGAACTGCAAAGAGGTGGAAATAATCTGGATATATGTGGTGGTATTCAAGCTCATTTATCGACTTGTGCATCACCAAAAGTACTTGAAGTGGTCAACAAATTTCCACCGAAAGTTCCTCTGAAGGAAGTCCCTCGTTTAAGTGTATGGCCAACACAGTTTTATCAAAGTGGTGTCAAAGAACATAATATAGCACTCTACTTCTTTGCCAAAGATCTTGAGAGGTAACGGATACACATGCATTCTGTGTTTCGCGTATTATTACTCTAAAACATTATATATTTATCTTCATCATTTTCTATGCAATTTCACAAGTTATTCCTGCAATGCAGTTACGAAAGGAACTACAAGGTCCTTATAGATGCGATGATGAAGAATGATTTAGCCCTTAAGGGAAAGTTTGGCGGCATTGAACTTCTGATACTCCCATCAAATCAGCTTCCTGAGAAATCACAACGTAAGGAATTGTGTATTTTATTGCGCTAGATATATTTGTGAGCCATTATGTTTGGCGGGGTTCTGTGTGCAAGTTGAGGATCACATTGGCATGTAGTGTCCCACATATAATTGATCATGCTGAACGCTGATATTCAAATTTTCGACTTGTGAAGTTTATAAAATCAGACAGTAATATAATAAATAATTGCATCTTCTTCAATTTATTTGGTTATCATGCTCAGCTTGATAATGTTGTTGGTACTGTCCTAAGTGTTTGTGATATCATTTGCTCATTTCTCTGTTATTGGCAGGTTGGAATATGCTTTATTTCTTATGGGGTGTGTTCAGGGAGACGAGGGTGCATTACGTAGACTCTACTAGAAAAGTAGACATTCCTGGCTCGAGTGTTGTCTCTTTGGACAATGGCACTTCCACTGCCATGACTTTGTCCAAGGACCTGCATGTTCCCAAGCGTGTAGGTGCAGATGACAGGTTGTCTGGTGCAGCCTCTGAATCCAAATTCCCAGATCCTCTGGTTCTTACGGTTAGCAAGGATCTTGATTCCAAAGATACATACCCAGAGGAGATGTGTCGTGGTTCAAAAGAGAACTTGGTGATGCAGGATAGTGGGGGTGCTTACGAATACACAGCAAACAATGCAGTCTTGTCTGGTGCAGTTGCATGCACTACTCCTTCCCTGGTATGGTTTTTTTTTTCCAGAATGCATATGGATTTGACAGTCTGTGTGGCATGAGGGTCTCAATGTGAGTAATAAAGTGCTGTTATCTATTTTAATTTTCTATTCATGTTCTGCAGCAAGAAGTTTTCCTTCGTGAGAGCAGACTAGACACTATGGGGCAAATTGGTAAGGAGAGAATTGCAGATAGAAAGAACATGATTGCTGTCGAGGAGTTGATTCTGGAAAAGTTGAATATAGACAGGGATGAAAGTAGACAATTGAGGGAGCTGACGGGATTTGATGGATCTAAAGAGATGGATACAGCTTTTCTGACAGACTCGACAACAAAGGTCAACTCTTGTCAGTCTAATACTAGAATACATCCACATATAGATCTGTCAGAGACAGCAGCTTCTTCTACTACAAGTCAAGAAATGCCTTGGAATGTGGTGAATACTATTCAGAGAGATGGACAGAATGATAGAAAGAAGTCAAAATTAGATTCTAGTGAATTACAGGGTTTTAGTACTTCAAAGGCTATTCCTATTACTTCAGCTGAGGGGAAGAATTCTCTTGAAGAATGTGATGAAAAAGTTATTCCAGAGGACTTGGGAACTACTGAAAGGCACTTCTTTCCTGTGGAGTCAAGGAATATCCAGGATTTTCAGATGGATAGCAACTCTCTGCCATGGAAAAATTTCGCATTAGGAAATGAGGATAAGTTGGATGGGTTTCCAAGTCTTGAGCTTGCTCTTAGGGCGGAAGCAAAACCACCAAGTAAGGGGAGTCTGCCCTTCTTTGTTGGGTTAGGTGATGAGAGAGATAACTATGACAGACCTTTAGAAAAAACACTTGGTGAGGAAGAAGATGATGCGTCTGCTTCTCTTTCCCTCTCTCTCTCTTTCCCCTTCCCAGACAAGGAACAACCTGTTAAAAAATCTGAGCAACTTCTGCCCGAAAGGCACCATGTGAATACTTCACTGCTTCTGTTTGGGCGCTTTCCAGAAAAATAGAACAACGATGGATTCTTGCATCATGTATTAGTGTGACTGGAGGTGGTAATGCTCAGGAGCGGCCATGAGAATTTCCCTTTGTTCATATCTCCTATAGGATACAGTTTTCTTTGTTATGCTCCCATTTTGGTAGTGCCCATCTCTTTGGTTCTCAGTATGTTATTGTTACGGCTGTTTGTACATATGAAGAGAACGAAAGCCGATTGTCACTAAGCTGATCAACGTGATGCCAACTTTTTAGATTTGAGGTCAATTGGTGTCCAATTAGAACCCAACAAGAGCGTATTTGAAGCCCTTATTATTTTTCGTACCTCCCCAACTAGCATAGTGATACAGTATTCTGGAGCTTGTTGAATGAGAAATATAGAATCCTAAAGGCCTTAGCAGTGAGGGTGTTTCATCATTGCCATTTGTTACGTGCAACATGTATTTTTTTAATTATATTTTATAGTTATGGACCAAAGAAACAGAAACTAAATGGACATGAAGAGAGAATGCCAAAGTAGAGCGTTGGGGGCGGAAAAACCTATGACAGGATTATATAACTTATTACCTTCCCACACAGTCCCTTGTAATATTTCTGTTGGACAATTACAAGGTTTTTCGATGAGTGGACAATTATAGGGTTATGCCTGCGTTGTATTATAGGAACCACAATATTTCAATTTCTTTTATTGTTTTTAATTTTTAGATAAATGGTTTCAAGTTTCAACCGAGAACAATGGGGGGTAGTAAGGGAAATACAAGATATTTTTTCAAGTTAAAATTCCATTTCCAGGATCAGCGAGCGTAGTTTACATCGCCTTTCATCTGCTTCTCTCACTAAATACTCAACACTCGCATTCGCTCGCTCGCTCTCTCTGTTTGTTTCTAATGGCGATCTGCTCGGCTCCTCTAACCACTTCGTTCTCAGGTATCCGCCGCTTCCGGAAATTCAATTGTTTTTGTTTACAGTAACTCGCTGTTTGCTGTGATAATTCATTCCAAACGTTGTGATGAATTTGATTCTGGAATTCGATTGCTGTGCGTGTATTTTGTTCAGTAGAATTAGTATTTAGAATCAGATGTAATTAGGTGTTTGCTTTATTAATATGAGTAGGCGGCAAGGGATCTCATCTGAAAGCCCGTGAGATTTGGTTGTCCGGCAAGCCAGCATCATCACTAAAACTCACTGCACTGAGCCAGAGCCGGAGAAACTCGGTTCAGTTGCGAAACAACCGCAATTTCTGTGTTCGTGCTGAGTATAGGTAACTGATCACTATTCTATGTCCATATCATGTATGTGATTCGTATATGTCGACTCGTAATCAATTCCAATTTGTAAGCAGTGATGGTAATAGAGGTGGAGGTGCTGATTTTCTTGCTGGCTTCCTCGTCGGAGGAGCTGTGTTTGGAACTTTAGCTTATGTTTTTGCTCCACAGGTGTGATTCCTTATTGTTCTTCCTAGCTTCAGTGTTCAACACGTTTTTCTATTTGTTTTCATCATACAATGTTGCTCTGATCATACTCATATGGATATAACTGCCTTTTGAGCTCAACGCATATACACTTACCTACACACTCAACACCTAGACACAGCATCGTAATCTATTTTATTCTTGTTTGATGAAATGAAAGGTTCCTGAGTCTTCATCATGTAAAAGGCATGTGATAAGAGCCTTGTAGTCACTTTTAACTGTATTTTGTGACCATTCCATTTGATGCTAACCCGCCTAAACTGAAATTTGTTTATAACTTTTTATGTTTTGTCCTTCCCAAGTGTTTTGTAATATTGGAGCAAAAAGTTATATTTGTAGATTAACTCCATCAGTTGTCTGACAGAGCATCCATGATCCATTTCCATTTGTTCTACCCAATTTATGGTTGTTGCTTATTCTCATCGGATGGTCAGTATTACTGCATGTATTTTTGTTAAAGTTAGACTCAAGATCCTGGTACTTGGATTAGATTGAGCATGTCACCTGCTCTTTATGGATGAAAACTGTAGTGCTCAACTAGCCCTTCTGTTCTCCTCAATCCTCAAATTACTGTTTCCTGTATACAGTGTCCTTTTTTCTTTATATTGTTGTTATTTATCTATTATTTCAATTTTGGTTGTGATCCTAGTTTGCACTTCTTTGTCTTATGCAGATCAGAAGATCTCTCCTCAATGAAGATGAATATGGATTTCGTAAGGCCAGGAGACCAATATACTATGATGAAGGCTTAGAGGTAAACCACATCTTCATGACTGACACTTCTTCCACTTTTGGAGATGCGATTGATCTGTTTTATAATATCATTCACTTTTTGGGAAGAAGAATAGCTCACTGATCTTTTTTTTTTCCTTTTTCCGGTATGCAGAAGACCAGGCAGACCTTGAATGCAAAGATAAGCCAGCTCAATTCTGCCATTGACAATGTCTCTTCCCGCTTGAGAGGTGGGAACAATGCGCCCGAGGCGCCAGTCCAAGGTGATCCTGAAGTAGAAGCTACCATGTGAGATTCATTTTACTCTCTGGTTGCTTATGAACTTTAAGTCTTGAAAGTCCACATGTATTTTAATTTTGGATACATAACTATGTGTTATTCCAATAGCATTGAGGAGTTTTGTTTCAGGTTTGTTAATTCTGTTTTATAGTTTTGGCTTACAAGATTGTGGATTAATAAATGGATTTTGTACTCTTTTGCAAGTAGTTGGAACTGGGATTAAGTCTCCTGGTTCATACTTCTACTGAACGTCAGACTAATGGAATGGATGTTACATGTCCACATAAGTGATCCGTCCACATAAGTCTTTTTACATGTCCTGGGCAATCTATTTTATTTATATTTTAGTGAACACCAGCAACTTAGGATTCTTGTTGTTAATTTCATATATATAATTCATTGAACTCAAATATATAATTCAAGTCCGATATGCTTTGCATTCTGGAATAAGGTATGGTACAGTTCATAAACGAAGTTATTTTAGTTTGCCCCAATTTACTTCAAGTAGAAAACGGTATGTAAGATGTCCCACATGGTTCGGCATCAGCATCATTATGGGAAATAATGAAACTCTTTTATTCTGACAAATAAAACTCGAACAAACAGAGCCAAATCTTGATCAGAACCTTCACAGTCTGGCTTCTTTAAGAGTTCAAATGCGTGGTTAATATCCACAAGAGGAATTTCATGAGTCAAGAGTTCATCCAGTTGCATTTCCTGTGTGGAGTAAGAAGAGTACGGTTACTTTGAGACTTCATAAAAAGTGAACTGATTGATCCAAATGACTTTGTAGTCTAGAACTTTAACCTTTGTTTCATGTGTGTGTGTGTGTGTTGTACCAATTCCTTCACGAAGATCTACATTCTGTTTGAGTCTATCTTGTGAATTGCATGAAAATGAAAACAATTTAGTACTTAATGGTCTGGGAGTAGTAACAACTCATCACCTTATTCATGCATTTGTTTATTAGAATGGGAAGATCGGTTTTGGCTTTGAGCCCTCCGAACATGGATCCTTTAAAGGTTCTGCCAGTCATTAAGGAGAGAAAACTAATTTGAACGGGTGCTGTATATGCGAATCCTAGCACGACTGTCATTCCTTTACCCTGCAGATTGCATGGAAGGACAAAAATTCAAGTCAGAATTGAATCCGGTCGAGTGTCCGATGAAACCACAACGGCAAATGTGTACCATTTTTGTGGCCTCAAGGGCTTCATTGATGAAAGGTGGAACGCCAGTGCACTCAAAGCAATAATCTACACCCATTCCATCTGTAGAGTCTTTGATGAGCTCAGAAATTGATTTGATATGATCTTGCTCGTGTTCGGGTTCGGGTTGGTGATTCTCAGGGTTTATAAAATCAGTCATTCCAAAAGCAATTCCTGTTTCTCTTTTCATCTCATTTTTGTCGACACCGATAATTTTAGCTGCACCTTGCATTCTAACATTGCCTGCAGCACCAGTAGAAAGTAACATATATCAACATATATTGTTTGAAGCTATTAAATTGCTGTACGTGCTAGCTAGGCCATGTACGTGGTACCATGTCATGATGTAAATGACTAAACATAAGGCAGTAGTTTGTACGTACCCCTAATCCAACAGCACCAAGACCATACAATCGACTATGAAGACGATTTTTGTTTATGTTGATATTTTACAGAAATGATCTTTAGTAATAAATTAAACTTTTGAACGGTTAAAATCATGTATTTATATTCGCAAAGTGTGCAAATAAACGAGAGTTTGGACGCATGCGTACATACTAGTTTGTACGCAAGTTTTTCCCTGGATGAAGATGGATATATGTGGTACGGTACATACAATTGGATATCCTTTGGAGATGACGATGTCAGTGTGACAGAGACTGGCATAGAGCATCTTGACACGAACTTCACACTTGTGTGGTGGCTGTACATGTATCTCTTCCACCTTGCACCCTTCCCCCACTCCCCAACATACCGCCGCTGTACGTAATACACAAAGAGATACATGCATATACAGATTGTCAATACCATCAGCCGTCGCCGGACATCAGTAATTATGAAACTATGCATACCTTTGCATGTGATGACTTGTGAGGCGCAGCTGCTGCTGATTTCTGACATAGCTAGCTGATGGATCAATGTATGTAATTCACTGCTGATCAATGATCGAATCTAGCAAGCTTCCAATCAAGTTCTCCAGGCCGATCGATGGATCTCGAAACAGAGCTAATCAGCTTGCTTGCTTGTTTGTTCCGGCTAGCCTCACTCTAGGGGTAACCGAACAGTTGAGCATGCCGGCGCAGCCGTAAGGTCCACTGAGGCCACTCCATCATATTAAATTCTTGATCCCCGTCCGGATTAGTTTCACTTTGTTAAGTTGTCGGCAACTTCTGACCTTCACCTCGTTGCGGCAACTATTGGTCATCACATCACTCAAAATACGACGGTCTAAAACAACTCTCATATATCATCGGCCCATACACACACTGTGGTCTGTGGGCTCGTTACTGGTTCAGTCGAGAGTAAAAGGAAAGCCCAATGGCCCATTACAAGACAATCTTAGTGGCAGGCTGGCAGCACCAGCACCACCCAGTCTCTTGGTTTCCCTTCCTTGTTCCCTCAGTTTCAAATGAATCATTATGTTCCTGCAGTAGATGGAGGACAGTTCCAGTGATAATACCACTCCCATCCAAACTAAGGTATCAGTTCTCGCGCCTCTTCTGTTCTGTTCGGTTTTCACTTGGCATTCTTTACTCTAGATCATTTTAGATCATCCTTAAATTCCTCTTCATCTTAGGTATATGAAAATCAAATGAATTGATCTTTCTTTGCGACTAGCTAGTTTGGGCTTTTGAGAAGGTACTGTCAAATTCTGGTTCAAATTTGTGGTGGTACCAGATACAAGCAGATAAAATGGCATTAATTGCCTGTTATCTTGATTTTCCTGATAGATACAAGCAGATAAATTAGAGACTGTGTGTGACAACTGACAAGGAACTAAAAATTGTCAATAAAGAACAATGCAGTAGTTTCGTTGCTCTTCATGCTCAGTATGCTTTCAGCATTCCACTTTTTGTTAGTCTTAACAACAGAGTGTTTGGCACAAGTTTTGCTTTCCTTTGTTTCTAACCTGAAGCTCACTTTGCTACTTCATGTCCCAAGGATTACTACAGAATTTTGGAGGTTGATTATGATGCAACTGATGAGAACATCAGACTAAATTACCGAAGGCTTGCTCTGGTTAGTGTCTCGGTCTTTGTATGGGGCTTTTACATTACCTGATTGTTGATGTTTCTTCTAAACCGGTGCAATTCTCATGTTTCTGCTGACTGTTATATATAGAAGTGGCATCCTGATAAGCACAATGGTGGCAGTCACGTTACAGCAAAGTTTCAAGAGATTAACGAAGCTTACGAAGGTAACTTGGTCCTTTGGCTTTTGGAAAGTGTGAAGTTCTGTTCTCAATGTGTGCATATTACCCTTCTCTCGAGTTGGTGACATTAGTCTGGATACTGTTATTGCAACCTCAAAATCAAAAGAGAAAGTTTGATCTTGATCTCTTGGCGTTTGGAACAATTAGTAACTGGCAACCATGCTGCAGTTTAAGCTTGAATTTAAAAATTCAGCTGTGGACTGTGGTTTCATTGGTAGACCTTTCCTTCCAGCTGGTCGCAAAATTCTTCTATTCACGCTTTGTAAGGAGCCTATACAATCCCTATCACCCTCAGTCAGTCCAAAATGATAATTGGCTTGCTTATCATTGAGCGTTGATCATTTTGTATAGATCTGTGGAGTGTATATATATTCATATCATATTGATAATATCCGATGAAAGCAACTTGCTCATTATCTATCCATTCTCGTTCTTCTGCAGTGTTGAGTGATCCTGCTAAGCGACTTGACTATGATCTAACCGGCATCTGTGAGATTGAAAAGTATACTTTACCGGTATGAAGTATGAACCTTTGTCAAGCTCAATTTTGTCACGTGTCTTTTGAGGGTCAAAATAGCTGACTGATACTGAATATGATATGTATAACAGGAATATCTTGGCAGATTTAGAGGAATGATACTTACCTGCAATGGCCTGGGTATTAGTCATGCATCAACATGGTAATGTATACACAATTTTCAGCATATGCAGTATTTCACTTCAAAGAAAGAAAAAAGAGGTGACAATTTATCCATGGCAATGCAGGTCACAAGAATTGGTGGAAACTGATGGCTTAGCAGAGAAATCAGCCTTATAACTAAGAAGGTATAGTCTACCTATGGATTTTTATCACCTTTTCCACATTACTTGGAATTTTTTGTAAAGATTACTTATCAAATTATCCTATTTGACTTGGGTAGTCAAAACTCAAACAGCTCACATGAATGCAACATGAGGGAGATTCACAGTTGGATGTTGGTCGATTTGGCTACGCTAAATTTCAAGTTATAACCTGGAGTAGTAAGAATTTTATCTGATCTGGTTTATCTCATTGGTCGATGAGGAGCTTTTTGAGGAGCATGCCAACGTCTCTGCAAGTGGTTCCATCCAACTCATTGATTGGAGCCAATGTGTGAGGAGAGATGGTGTATGGTAGGCTGACGAGGAAGGGGATGCAGTTGGGTCCGGAGATGGGGGGGGGGGGGGGGGACTTGTCATGCCTAAAAAGATGCATCTCCAATTTTCATCAGTTCCTCCAGCATTAAGGTGTTGTTCAAAAAACCACGCTCTAGGCTCCCCTTTGTTAACACCAGGCTCGTTTGCCACCTTGTCCACCCTCCACCTTCACTGCAAACTATTTAACTGTCATCTGATCTGTCAGAATAGTCAAAGCTCCTCCGCTTCTTGTCTCTGTAATTTTGTATGTATATTATTTTCATTGTTCTCAACTCTCGACTCTTGAAATAGAAACTCACTAGACGATCATAGAGATTTTTTCTTATCCTGAACAGATCTCAGTATTGTTGATTGGATTCTGGCATAAATGAGAATAGAACATCGTTTCATGCGCCTCTCCATGAGAATGCAAACATTAAACTTCCAATACATTCCTTGATAGAGGAAGACAGATTATGAAAATGATTCCTGTAATGTGTAATAATGGGAATTCAATATGTAATGCTTGGACTGCATGAAATTCCATGAATGAACCCCTATTTTGCCTCTCATCTCATAAAAAAAAGGTACTAGATAGGAGGACAATAGCCTGGTGGCATGAAACTGAGGTCCATAATCAAAACCCTCAACCCAGAATTATACACTTACAAGATTTCATGAGGCCGAATAGCCAACAAAATTGGGAGAAAGTCGTGGTAACTTCATTACATGGCTCCCAATACCGGTCCGCAATATGTATAATGTACAAAAGTCATGAACAATGTTTATATCTAATAAAATAATATTGGAAATTAACATAGGGTCTAATTAGAAGCTGGATATATGATCTGACCCAATATCTGACCTAATAGTGGAACTATCAAGATGGAACGTGAATGATTCTGCCAACTCTACTGCATCTTGAACCCTAAGCCGAGTGCCTTGCTGTCCAACAACCGTGGATGCAACCCTAGCTGCTAATGTACCTATTCCTTTCAAATCTGATACTCCTCTCAAAATACCAAACAAAATTCCTGATGCGTATGCATCCCCGGCACCACAGGTGTCCACTGGTACACATGGAGAAGGAGGGATATATACAGCTTCTCCTTTTACACCAATGTAAGAGCCTCTTGGTCCATCAGTAACCGAGGCAAATGGAACAAAATGGCTGAGATACCTTGTAGCGGAAATGGGGCTCTCCTTGGAGGAAAAGTGACAGAAGGCTCTCGCTTCATCACTGTTTGCAAAAACAATGTCTGCATAGTTCCCAACAATTTCCCTGGCAAACACAATTAAGAGACTAACCAATTACAAAATAATCTTTGTTGGAGAACAAAGAGCAAGAGACCAGAAATAAAATATTGTTTCCATATTGCTTTCTTGTAGAAAAATAGGTAGAAATGAAAGATAGAAAACACTAGAAGAAGAGGAAGATGAGAGGAAAAAAAAAAGATGGCCACACTTGATGCATACTCAAGTGTCATGAGCAGAAACGAAAAAAGTATAATCCAGTAAACCAAGTAATAATACCAGAAATCGTCGTAGTGTCTCTCAATGCAGGAAACATCTGATGCTGTAACTGCAACCAGCGCTCCGCACCTGTGTGCTTCTTCACATGCTTTTGTAATTGTCTTGATTGTATCAGGAAGTTCAAACAAATACCCCTCAACTACAAGTATTTTCGTATTGCAAACTGCACTAGCCAAGCACGAATCATAATTAACAGTCGAAGATGTTCCCTGACATAATTAAGAAGGATACATTAGGCATCTGATTTTCCTCATATCCCCATACACATGACTAAACAAAATATATCTTAAGTAATGAGAAACTTATCAATAGCTGGACAAGAAAAAGAAAGCAAAGGTTTACTCAAAATCACAAACTTTAAGAGGTATTATAGTTCAAAGCATTTTACGTATATTTCACCTGATATGCCAGCATTGTACGGTGGGCATCTGAAGATGTAAGAACTATTACTGTCCCTGTCGTCCCATCTTTGATAGGTGGAGAAAGAAAATGCAGATTAGCCCGACGTAACTTTGCTCTGTGACATACATACATTGTGAAAATGTTTTAAAGTTTGTCCGATCACTCAAATAAGGAAAACGTCCTGTATAGCCAATTGGATGAATTTGTTAAGCATGTGAACCTAAATCCTCGATTTAATTACAGAAGACACATGATGCAATCTTCAATTCTGTGATGAGGGATTACTGAAAGGAAAATGTGACATGATGATGTGATGATTGAATAATCTAAATGAACACAAAAGCCTTGGGGGGAGGGGAAGAGACGGACCTGTAAAAGCCACCCAAGGGATCACTCCCTACACTCCCTGTCATGGCAACACTCAAGGGAGAGCCTCCAATGGATGTGCTGCCAAGCCTGGCCAAGGCCACAAGGCTGTTGGAAAGGGAGCCACCAGCAGCAGCCTTATAGCTACAACCATCCATTGCTCTCAAGACTCGACCTCTCTCTTCGTGATTCACAAGCTTCCTTGTACCTTTTTCTAAACCCAGTTTTTCCAGAAACTCATCATCAACCATGCCAGAAAAATCCACCTAGAAGAGATATCAGCAGCAGGGCAAGGAATTAGGAAAGTCACCAAAGCTAACATTTTGCAACTATTAGACTTGTTAGGAGTGAGAGAGGATATACCATGGCTTGGCCAAGACCCAAAACATCCCACTTCTCAGGCAAGAAAGGGTCGGCATCTTCGTATTCATCTTCAATGTCGTCATCTTCATCGTCATCATCAGCAGGAGTGGCATTTGTGTGAAAGTCTGCGGCTCTCTTCATAATCCCGGCGGCTTTGTGTTTGTGAGGGAGATGTCGGGATGCGAATGAGGACGAAGAAGGGTATAAAAACAAAGAGGGGAGAGGGAAAGCAGGACAATGGACGGGTGGAGAGGACCTGCTGCCGAATATGTGGGAAGGAGCAGGAGCAACATAGCAAGAAAAGGAGACAGACATGTTTTACCCAATCTGTTCCTCTCTATCTCTATTCTATCTATATTTCTTCTTTCTATTCATTTCCAGTTCCTCCTCCCTATTTTCTGTTTAGAGAGAGCTCTTTACGTGGGTTCTGCTCATCCATTCACTTCCTCTGGGCCTTGAAGCCCAATCCAGAGCATAGTGGCCCCCTGCCATTAGCCCACGTGGCGAGATTAACATTATTGCAGTTGTCCTTCTCTCGTTCATCTCTTTCCCGAGTCCTGACGCACACAGGGACACAGAGAGAGCCAGAGAGGAGAGAGTCTCTGAGGTAAAGCCCATCCTGTGGATCCAATTCGAGATGCGATTGCGATTGCAAAATCTCGTATGATTTGATCTAAACTGGCCTGATCTGAATTGTGCATCTCGATGTGTAGGTACTCGATCACCAGTGAGCAATGGACCATGCTGAGCTCACCACTGAGCAGGTACCCAATTGAGGCTTCCTTTCTTGTATTCTTTTCTTGTGTGGTGGCCAATTCATTCTCTGATTGTGTTTGATTCAAGGTTCTGAAACGAGACATCCCATGGGAGCAATACATGACCACCAAGCTCATCACCGGAACCTGCCTTCAGCTCTTACGCCGTTATGATAAGAGATCCGACACTTGCCGATCACAGTTGCTTGATGATGTCTGTATTCTTTTTCTGCTATTTCTGCATTTTATCCCATTCTTTGAATCTCAATCTTGTTGTGCTTCAAACACATTTGACAGGATGGCCCAGCTTATGTTCAAGTTTTTGTTGGCATCTTACGTGATATTTTCAAGGAAGAAACTGTTGAATACGTTCTTGCTTTAGTCGATGAACTGCTTACAGGTAACTGCAACCCTCCCTTGTTGGGTTTCTCAATGCATACTCATTCATTTAACACCAACCAGTGTTCCTTTTGTTTTCTTTCCCAGCCAACCCCAAAAGAGCAAAATTGTTCCATGATACTTCTCTTGCCGATAAAGATGTTTACGAGCCTTTCTTAAGGTCAGTCAGTATCTATTTCAACATTCAATTTCTGAGTTCATTTCTCTCGTCATTGTCAAACTGCATTGAGTTTCTTTTCAGATTGCTTTGGAAGGGTAATTGGTTCATACAAGAGAAGAGCTGTAAGATACTTGGTTCTATAGCGAGGTACTATAAACATTTCTAAACTGCAATTCATATGGGCTCTCATAAGTTTTCCTTGTATGATCTCCTACTTGAACATGTCTTGATGTTACTATGTGGATACAATAGTGCAAGGCCCAAACCCCAAGGGACCGTCGCAAATGGAGAAGCCTCAAATTCAAAGAGTAAAATCACCACTATTGATGACGTCTTGAAAGGACTGGTAGAATGGCTTTGTGCACAGGTATGCTTCATCTTTAGGTCATATCTATGTAATGCACCTGGATGTCCTTTGTCAATTTTGGATGCCTGGAAAATTGAATTTTGTAGCACTGTTGTTGCGGATTTACTATGGTGTTTCACACTTCTCACAACCTAAAGTCTTGGGGTATTGAACCAGCAAATTTACACCCAAACTTGTGCTTACGATTATAGGAGTTGCCATTTTTGTCAAAGGTTACTGCTGTCTATCTTGTTGATAAGTTTTGAACAAAAAGGTGAATCTGTCTTCTGGCTTGTCTACTATAACCATTTATCACACTCGGGAACTTCAACTATAAGCACGGCTATGTTGTCCAGAATCAGATATCTGGGTACGAAAAGAAAAATTATTTCTTTTAACAGTTCAATTTGTAAGGAATGTACAATCAAACAACTATTGCTCTTATATGGTACTGTACCTAAAATCAGATTGGTATGAATTTATATAGACTGTGTAATCAACTTCCTTCGTGATGGACTCTGTGATGCATTCAGTTAACCCTCCAATACAAGAAATTATTCTGATACTATCAGTTATCACTCGGTAGTTATTATATTAGATGGTATTGGTTATCAGAAAATGTTCCTGATGCTATTAGTAATTTGTAGCTGAAGAAGCCTTCCCATCCTAGGCGTGGGATCCCAACTGCCATCAGTTGCCTTGCAACCTTACTAAAGGAGCCTGTGGTTAGATCTTCTTTTGTTCAAGCAGACGGGGTGAAGTTACTTGTTTCCTTAATTTCTCCAGCTTCCACCCAACAATCCATGCAGGTAAAGAGTTCTGTATTTTTAGCAGCCGGGGACATGGTGCAATCAATTTGAATCCAATATCCTGCTTCCTATACTACTGTCTCCGCCAATCAATTTGAATCCAATATCCTGCTTCCTATACTACTATCTCCGCTTTGTATCTAATATTGACCATGTATGAAACAGCTTCTGTATGAAACATGTCTATGTGTCTGGCTCCTTTCCTATTATGAACCTGCAATTGAGTACCTGGCTACTTCTAGAACACTTCCTCGACTCATAGAAGTTATCAGGAGCTCAACAAAGGAGAAGGTGAGGATATTACCATTTTGGATTCATAGAAATTTCATATGAGTTGTAATTTGTGCAAACTCAGTTGTCAGGCGACTGTGTATTGTCATTTTGTATTCTTATGATGTCCAACGGCTATTGAGAGAAATTGTTGCCATGCACTGCCATCGCCAACTTTTGTTTTTTAAAATGACAGCCACCACTTAATTTGTCCTGTAAATTTGAGCAATGTCTGTTGTTTCAACGGAATACATGTTATATGCATCTCTTAATTATTAATATGGATTGGTAACTTATGGTAGGTTGTCAGAGTTGTTGTTTTGACCCTGAGGAACTTGCTCTCCAAAGGAACATTTGGGGCACAAATGGTGGACCTTGGACTGCCTCAAATTGTTCAGAGTTTGAAAGCACAAGCGTGGAGTGATGAGGTGAGTTAGAGTGTTGTATGTTTTCTCTGCTGCTGATACCTTAGTTACTACTTGGTGAGACCGAGTTAAATGAAGGGAATTTTTCACAGCTGCTGATTTTACATGTCTACTTCCCATTGATTTACTGCTTTAATAATTATTTTACATTTCTATATGCTTATTATTAATCTTGTGTGAGAAATAAATTTTCATCAATAAAATATCCAATCTTAGTCATTTGTAACTGCATGCATTTAATTCTTTCTCCTCTTTCTCTATCTAGTTGCCTGTATAACTCTCCCCCTCTTGTTCCTCCTCACCTTTCTCACCTGTATTACAAGATTTGCTGATTGAAGTTTTTCTGTAGGATCTCCTGGAGGGATTAAATCAGCTGGAAGAAGGTTTAAGGGATAATATCAAGAAATTAAGTTCTTTTGATAAATATAAGCAAGAAGTCCTCCTTGGCCATCTTGACTGGTCACCGATGCACAAAGATGCAATATTCTGGCGTGAGAACATTACCAACTTTGAGGAGAACGACTTTCAGGTATAATTGGCCTCTTTCTCTCATAAGTGAAAATAGGCAGTCTTGGGGTATCACATAAAGTCCAATTGGTGGAAGATCACATGCCTTTGACATAATGAGTACTGTTATTAGTACACTGATAAGGAGTGTGACATGTCTTGGACATAATGAGTACTGTTATTATTTTACTGATAAGTTAAAATTAATTGCAGAAATCAACTGTCACGAAAAGACTTTTGAAAAGTGGCAGGCTCTTTATACTTGCTAACACAAGATTTTCATATGCAGATTCTAAGAGTGCTGATTACTATTTTAGACACATCCAGTGATCCAAGGGCTTTGGCTGTTGCTTGCTTTGATATATCACAGTTTGTCCAGCACCATCCGGCTGGAAGAATCATAGTAACTGACCTCAAGGCCAAAGAGCGTGTCATGAAACTGATGAATCATGAAAGTTCCGAGGTTACCAAAAATGCCTTACTATGCATTCAGAGGCTTTTCCTAGGTGCCAAGTATGCGAGTTTTTTGCAGGCTTAAATGATGGGCAAATTTAATCCCTGTGGTGATGGATTAGTGTCAATGGCACATTAGTCGTTCATATAGTATTTGTTCTAGCATTTATCATCTAAATGAAACAAACTACTGAAATTTAATTTGTTGTTTATTATCTCTGCCATATTTATTGAGTAAAATAAATCCCGTGGGGTGAATTATTGATTTGTTGCCAATGGTTTCTATTCTAACCAAGGTTCGAAAAAGTGTTAGGCAGTATGCAGGCGGTTGTCCGCTTCCTAGCGCTTAGATGGCTAGGCGGCACCTAGGCGGTTTCGATATTATTAAATATTTTTATATTTTTATACATGTATTTAAATTATTTTAATGATTAAAAATATATAATGATGCTCAATATTAATTTTAAAAATAGTCTAAATTCACAATAACTTAAATGGAAAATCCATACAAAAATATTATAACAAAATACAAATTATAAAACAAATGCATACTTAAATCTTAAATTCTTTTTCGGTATCAGACTCAAACTCAATGTTTATATCTCTTTGCTCATCCGAAATAAAATCTTCATCATGAAGTTCTCTTATTTCCACACTCCTAGTCCTAGGCCGGGTAGACGCATTATCCACTCCCAAAGTCTCTCCCTCCACACTAGTAATATCTGACTCATCTTCTTCATCATCACCACCATCAACAATCCACCCTTGAGCCTTACTAGCTTTCTCACCAAGTAATACATCTATCCTAACTCTTGCATTCTTCTCTTTTTGTTGATTATCTTAGCATTAAATTGAACATAGACTAAATTTATTCAATCTTGAAGCATCTAGTCTATTTCTCTTTTAGGTTTTTTTTAGTCAACTTCATTATTGACCGCCTAGGCGGCCGTCTAATTCACAGAACATCGAGGATGACCGCTGAGGCAAAAATTGTGGCGGCAATTGACCTCCTAGCGCCTAGAAGGATTTGTGTCCACCGATGTCTGGCCGATTATGGGTTGTGGACAATCTTATTAATCCGCTAGAGAGTGATTCAGCAGACCCGATGACGGGGAGAAGAGTTGAAAAGATTTAGTTTTAATTTCGGGTAAAATTTTCTTATAGACATGTCATGTGGGAGAAGATGTGTATAATTCATTAATTCACCACATCCACACGTCATCTGCTGACCCCGTCCTCCGATTCTGATTCTGATTTTGATAAATGGTGTGGTGCGGAGGTGGTTACGGCTGAGCTGTGACCACTAGCGTCTGGGGAGCTATATGCGGGTAGTGTTTTTTTTAATTGATGTATATGATGATTACAATTTACAGGAAATGGTTCATCTTCAATTCTTCTTACATTTCTTACCTTCGTGAATCCGAAATGGTATTCGTGCTTGTGCGTTAAAGCTTTAGAGGCTAGTTACCTTTCACTCGATTGTGAAGCCTCACCTAATTAAGATAATCTGAGTCCTAAATTTCCGATCGAATTTGATACACCTACTATCACTACTACCTACAAGAAAAATGAGTGTTAATTCGTTGGTTGTTAGTTGGTCAGCTTCCGACCAGATGGTTTCTTTAATCTAATTTAAGAAAGGGTCAATTACACATAGGGCCAATTTATGACTCATTTTTAATTAAGCACGCTCACACATTCTCTGAGACCATTTTTTTTATAACATACTATCACTAGAGTTATAAAAATACTCAAATATTTTCTCATCCCTGGCTATATCTCCGACGACTTTCTAACGGCTCTAACGAAGTCCCGGCGAGCTCTCTGACGACTTCCGTCCGGCTCCGACGAGGTTCCGTCAACTTTCGCATGATTTTGGCAAACTTTGATCATGATATAAAAGATATTGTCACATACACTAAAAGCTACTACCACCAGTAGTAAGAGGTACTACGATAAGATTTTTGACAATGAAAGGTACTATAGTGACATTATGTTGGAAAGACACTATTACAACATTGGAAAGATGCTATTACAACATTGAAAAGATATTGTCAATGAATAAGAAAAATACTAACAGAGACCTAAATATCTACTGCCCATAAACCAAAACCCACCGGCAGAATGGCTACCAAATCTATTTCTCGGCATCCAGCTGTATCTCTCCTCCGAGACCAATTCCTCAGACCCAAACACACTTCCAAACATCTCAACTCCTCCTCCCCTCCAAGACACAATACCTCCAACCTCAATAAATCCCAAACCGCCAAAACTGCCCAAGCCATGGCTGACCTCATCAACACCACCCCATGGTCCACCCGCCTCTAAACCTCCCTCTCCACCTTTTCCCCTTCCCTCTCCACCACCACCGTCTCCCAAACCCTCCGCCGCATCAAAATCCCCTCCCATGCCCTCAGTTTCTTCAACTAGGCCCACTCCCACTCTCCCCACTCCTACTTCACCCTCCTCGAGACCCTCGGCAATGCCCACAACCTCAGATGAGTAACGGAGGCCGGAGCGGTGAGAGAAGCCATCCAGGACTAGATGTAAACTAAATTCAAGGGTTCGACGAACCCCTGGTGCTCGAACTGGTCATGTGGCAACTCAAAGGTCTTGTGGATTCTAGATCGAGCATACAAGCCTCCATCGTTGAGATTTCCGCTGGCCTTCGTCGCCTCGAGCAACTGAGCCTTTGTTGTTGAGGCTTTGATCCTCCATCGCGTTGAGCAGTTGAGCCTCCGCTGGTCAAGGCTTCAAGCCTCCGTCATCATCGCAACGATACAGTTACAAAGAGAGAGAGAGAGAGAGAGAGAGAGAGAGAGAGAGAGAGAGAGAGAAGCATAAGAAATCTGGGTACGGGTGAGAGATAGAGACGGGTGAAAGAGTGCTTTGAGGATATTTTAGGTTTAACAAAAATATGAGCTGGTGAGATTTAACCTTATTTGTGTAAAAAAGAATTAGTGTCCTTATTTGAGAGAGAGTGTGAAAATTTTCCTTTAATGGTATATTCTTTTTAAGAAATGGTGTGGTTATTTCCACTCTACCATCTCCTTTGTTCACCATACAAACTAATAAATTATTGAATTACTATAATATCCTGGTATGAATTACACTAAAGGACAATAAGTTGGTAATAATTACGTTTATTTACAATATTTTTTACTTAAACCTAAAAGAAAATTAGATTAGATTTCTCTTCACTTCTTCATTGTTTCTACCGTTCTCAAATTCTCATTCTTCTCAGATAAAAAACAAATCTTACCACCATTCTCATATTTTGCAAACCCTAATGGAGTTCGATATGAACTTCTCAGAGCCTAAAGATGAGGTGCTTGAATGGAGAATATTTATCTATCATTGTTAATTGTTCTTAGAATAAGTTTTAGTGAAATCTTGATACATACTTGGCGGCATGGGGATATATTTAGGGTTGTAAGTAAGCTCGAGCCACTCGAGTTCGACTCGTGTTTGTCTTGTTTTTAGCCCGTTCAGTTCGAGCTCGTAAAGTTAAATGAGACGAGCTTGAGCTCAATATTAAGTCTGACCTTGAAAATGAGCTGAGCTTGAACAACAAGTATTCGGCTCGTTCGACTTGTTTAGTTCACAAACAAGCTCGGGCTCTAGAAAAACTCGGCTCATTTACTAATTAAACTTGACTTATTAACTTTTATAGTATATATAAAGTATACTTTTTATATGAGAAATAATATTAGTTTGAAATAGCTAAAAGACTTCTTTTTAGAATAATTAGTTAAAGACTTTAAGTTCAATAATGAGTTTAATTTGTTATTTTTAGTTTATTATAAATAAAAGAGAATTTGTGTACTGTTGCTATGACTTCATATTTTGATTTTTTTTTAATTTCTTAATTTTAAAATTTTAATTTCATATGAATCAATCCGCTCGATTTGAGTTCGAGCTCGTCTGATAAAATGAGCCGATCCGACCCCAACTCGAATTTTTTCAAGCCGAGCCGAGCTTGAATATGAAGCACAAAAATCAAATTTTAGCCCGACTCGAACTCGATTAAATGAAAACGACCCAAATATAAACAACCTAGTATTTGGCTCGGCTAATTTACACCCCTAGAGATGTTGGTATGTTGTTTTATATTCATGGGCAATTAAACTTGCAACAACTAAGTTTTCAATTCCCATTATAAAAAGAAGCTCAAAGTCCTTGAAAATGGTTATAGAATGAAGGTGATTAAGGTTGACCATGAGCCTCATGTTGAGAAGATAAAACCTTTAACGTGTGAGAGGAATATATCATAGTTCTTGGGGAATTGGTAGTGCATCAGTTAAAAGTTTAAGGAATAGAAAAATGGTATTTTCGGCATTATAATTGGGTGAAGAAAGATTATTTGAAATATAAAAAATCCAAATAGGATGTAAAAAAATATAGGGTGAAAAAAGAAAATGGTGTGGTGGAAATAAGCGCACCCTTTGAAAAATATAGATGGTTTCATTTCTCTAACTAGCTATAGCATGTGCTTAATGCATATGTGACTAAATTTTGTTTGCGACTATCATGTCCCATAATACCACTATTAGCATTCACGTGTATAAAAATTGTGATTAAAGATGCATATGTATTATGATTATTGAAAATAAGCTTATTGTTTGAGGATGAAATACTTGTATATTATTGAATGATATGGGGGCCTATATATAGGCATTTACAACACCACAATCCCGTAGGATTCGGAGTCCTAATCTACTACGGAGATGCTAATCTATCTCCTAACAGGAAACCTATTAGGCTAAGATACACACAAGGGTAGAATAGTAATTATCCCGGAACACTCCCCCTTGTGTCGCATGCCTAGGTTGCATGGCGCACAACGTTGCCTCGGTAAAAACCTTGTCAAGCAAAACAAAAACCTCTTGGGTAAAACAAAAGCTTGATCGAAGGGAAAAAGAGCACAACGTACCAACTACTTAAGGATCTTAACATGTGATGTAGACTCCCCCTGAAGTCTACCAAACTCTAGTGTTCCGATAAACGACGCATGCCAATGCTCTTCACATGTTTCACAAAAGTAGATTTAGGCAAAGACTTAGTGAACAAATCCGCAACATTGGATTCTGAACTCACTTGATTAATCTGAACATTCAAGAACTTCTGTTGTTGGACGTTGTAGAAGAACTTAGGCGAAATATGCTTGGTGTTGTCTCCCTTGATGAAACCTAACTTTGTCTGCTCTATGCAAGCAGCATTATCTTCATAAATGCACGTAGGTTGATCAGTTGTAGAGACTAATCCACAAGAATCACGAATATGGCGAACAAGTGATCGTAGCCAAACACATTCTTTCACTGCTTCATGGAGAGCGATGATCTCTGCGTGATTCGAAGAAGTAGCAACAAGAGTTTGCTTTGTGGATCTCCAAGATATCGTCGTATTCCCAATGGTAAACACATAACTGGTTTGAGAACGAGCCTTGTGAGGGTCAGAGAGGTACCCTGCGTCGGCATAACCAACTAACAAGTTGTTTGGAGTCTTTGCATCGGGGGAAAGAGCTGCACGGGACCGGTTGCTGCTCTCGGCACCGCGCACGGTCTCCACGCCATGGCGGCCGGCGGCCGGCGGCGTCGCTGCGGCGTACGGCGGCAAGGCCGGGGTCGGCGACGGCGGTGGTGTGGGGAGATACCGTGGCGGTGTTCTCTCTGCAATAGGGATAGAACAATCCCATGTCAAGGGAACCTTTCAAGTATCGAAACAAATGCTTGATTCCATTCCAATGACGTAGCGTAGGTGCGGAGCTAAATCTAGCCAATAAGTTCACTGCGAAAGATATGTCCGGTCTAGTGCATTGAGCAAGATACAATAGTGCCCCAATCGCACTAAGGTATGGAACTTCAAGACCAAGAACGTCTTCATCATCCTCTTTAGGACGGAAGGGATCCTTCTTGATATCTAGACTTCGGACGACCATGGGAGTAGACAATGGACTGCATAGATCCATATTGAAACGTCGAAGCATCTTCTGCGTGTAATTTGACTGATGCACTAAGATGCCGTCGGCCCTATGCACAAGCTCAAGGCCGAGACAGAATTTCGTCCTCCCTAGGTCTTTCATCTCAAATTCCGACTTCAGATAAGACACGGTCTCTTCAATCTCATCAAGAGTACCGATTATGTTCATGTCATCAACGTAGACCGCAACGATGACGAATCCGGAATTTGTCTTTCGTATGAACACGCATGGGCATAGTTCATCATTCTTGTAACCCCTTCTCACCAAGTATTGATGCAATCGATTGTACCACATTCTTCCGGATTGCTTTAACCCGTACAATGAACGACGTAATCTGACTGCATGAGCACTCCGTGGTCTGGAGGCACTTGATGGAGGTAAAGGTAGTCCCTCAGGAGCTTTCATGTATATCTCTGCGTCAAGATCCCCATAAAGATAAGTTGTGACCACATCCATAAGCTGCATGTTTAGTCTTTCGGACACTACCAGACTAATAAGGTAGCGGAAGGTAATGATGTCCATAACAGGAGAATAAGTCTCTTCATAGTCAATACCAGGTCGTTGTGAGAATCCTTGCGCCACGAGTCTTGCCTTATAGCGCACGATCTCGTTCATCTCATTTCGCTTGCGAACGAAGACCCATTTATGTCCAACAGGTTTGACATCTCTTGGAGTCAATTCAACCTTTCCGAAGACTTCTCGCTTCGCTAATGAGTCAAGTTCTACCTGGATTGCTTCCTTCCACTTCGGCCAATCTGCTCTGCGTTCGCATTCAGCTACAGAGCGAGGTTCAACGTCGTCTTCAGATATGATCTCAAGTGCGACGGAATAAGCGAAAACGTCATCAATGCATGTAGTGGCTCGGTTTCGGACCGACTGCTCACTTGTGTAGTTCACTGAGATTTCGTTGTTCTCTGGCATCAAACAAGGTTCCATAGCGTCCCACGGTAACACTTGAGTTGATTCATGGACATAGCTGTAATCAGAGACAACTTCATACGATGGTGATTCATCGTTGATGACGCGCTGTGCCTTAGTCATTCGCTTCTTTCTAGGTTTTTAATCCCTAGAGTTTATCGGTCTCCCCCTTTTTCTTTGAGGAGCCGAGGCCGAAGCTGCTCCATGCCGGGCCATCTCAGCATTGTCGCCACAAGGGGCGCCGGCAACACCACGGCGTACGGTGGTGCCGCCGACGGCCTCCGTCCCACTGTCAGGGGCGGTGCCAACGTTGCTAGGTCCAGGAGCTTGTCTTCCACGCCCGTATTTCGGGACATCCAACCGTGCCGGTACGTTCGCAGCGGGTATGTTTGATCTCGTCACTTTAGCAATATCTACAAAGCCGTCGGGCATCGAATCCGCGACTTTCTGGAGGTCGATAATGTGTTGCACTTCTAACTCACTTTGAGCAGTGCGGGGATCATAATGAGACATAGTGGGGACACACCACGTCAATTCCTGACGTTCATTTCGAATGATAACATTCTCATCTCCCCCTAACGACGGGAAGCATGTCTCATCAAAGTGACAATCTGCAAATCTTGCAGTAAAGAGATCTCCGGTGGTTGGTTCTAAGTAGCGGACAATCGTTGGGAAATTATAGCCAACATAGATACCTAATCGTCTCTGAGGACCCATCTTAGTACGCAGCGGAGGCGTAATAGGCACATAAACGGCGCAACCAAAGATGCGTAAGTGTGAAATATTGGGTTCGTAACCAGTTACCATCTGGTACGCACTAAACGCTTGGTTAGCCGCGGGTCGGAAACGAATAAGTGTCGCTGCATGCAACACTGCATATCCCCACGCAGAGACCGGCAGGTTAGTACCCATAACCATTGCCCGAGCAACAAGCTGAATACGCTTGATGGTAGCCTCTGCTAGACCGTTCTGTGAATGAACATGAGGAACGGGATGTTCAACTTCGATCCCAATAGACATGCAGTAATCATCAAAAGTTTTGGAGGTGAATTCTCCAGCATTATCCAAACGAATGGATTTGATAGTATAATCGGGGTGGTGAGCCCGAAGTTTGATGATCTCAGCTAATAACTTAGCAAATGCAGCATTCCTTGTGGATAGCAATGCGACGTGTGACCAACGCGTCGATGCATCAACCAATACCATAAAATATCGAAAAGGTCCGCATTCTGGTTGAATAGGTCCACAAATGTCACCTTGGATACGTTGTAAGAATGGAATGTTCTCGGTTGAAGCCTTAGCAAAACAAGGACTTCCTTGAAATTTAGCAAGAGAACAAGCTTTGCAAAACGAGCGATGGGAATCAGAAATTGCCATGGAGGCATGGGAAAGCACGGGAGGCATCACAAACTCCTGTGAAGGAGGGGATGCCACCACCGACGGCATGAAAGCCGAGGAGCTGCCGAGTGGGGCATGCTCGGCCGCACCATGCGGTGCATGGGTAGGCACGGCCTCACCGTGCGGAGCACGGGTGAGGTGATCCTCCAATCGCTTCCGGGACTTGAAAAATGGATGACCATGTGAATTCTTAAGAATTCTAATCATCATATCACGTCCAGGGTGCCCGAGACGGGCATGCCAAAGCATATAAGAGTCCGAATCACAAAAGTTGCGTTCAACCGCATATGATTCAAAGATCCGAATGGAAGTAAGATACAAACCATTCCCAAGACTCTTCATCTTCTCTAAGATGCGGCGATGGCCTGCTTTCTCAGAGGTAACGCAAAGATATTCCTCTCCATTCTCAACATAAGTATCGAGGTGAAAACCATTGGCACGTATGTCCTTAAAACTTAGCAAGATGCGGGGAGACTTCGGCGCATAAAGAGCGTCTACGACGTTAAGAGTCGTACCATTAGGCAACATGAAAGAAGCAGTGCCTCTTCCTTGAATGATGGATTTCGAGCCAATCATTGTAGTCATCGAAGAAGTCGAAAACACTAGATCTGTGAACAACTGCCTGTGCCGTAGGACAGTGTGGGTGGTTCCGCAATCAGCTAGACATTCGATTTCACCGCGGGACATCTACAAAATGACAATTAAGAGAGTCAGCGACACGGGAACAATTCTATACAATACGCCGTAGGATATTGTAAGAATGGGAATCGGAACGAATGTCGATCCCATTGAATGTATCACATGACAATAGTACTACATTCTTCAACTAAAGAGTTGGAAATCATGGTATTGAAGCAGTGAAATACCAAACAGTAAACTAGAGTGGTATAAACCATCCAAAAATGGTGTGGAAACACACACAAAGAGTACCGGTGAGTGCATAGAACGGACTTGGTGAAAACCGGAAAAAACAAACCGGAAAACCATGTCAAAAGACTCTAAACCAGGTGAATTTTGGACGAGGAAAACGTGGCAGCAGGGGCTGTTGCAATATGCCGGAACAATAACGAGAAAACGACGAAAAAATCGTCGAAAAACTCGGTGGAAAACCGGCGGCACCTATTGCCGGAAAAACTGGCCGGCGGCTGTCGAAACTGGCCGGTATGGGGGCCGGGACTTCAGGTCCGACAGGGGACGCCGGCAGGAACCGAGTGGCGGTGCCGGAAACGCCGGGAAATGGCCGGCAGACGGCGAATACGCCGGAAAAACGTGCCGGAAACGCCGGAATAGTAACCGGGGCCGGCCAAGGCAAAACGACGTCGTTTTCGACGTTCCGAGATTCGTTTTCCAAATTTTAAGTTCCAAATTCACAATGTAGTGCTATTGGGGTCCCATGTAACCCAAAAGCGTCCAATTTAAAAACCACGTGAGTTGCACACGTTGATCATCATGCTAAGTGTCGGGTAAATAAAATTCTCAAAGAGATCGTCTTGTAAGCAAGAATTGAGAAATTTTATTGAATGCCAATCTTTAATACATCACACATGAACTTCTAATTCCAAAAGCAAAAGACTATTACAAAGTCAATGAAAATAACAATGGCGGTCGGCCATAACGATACTTGAATCATAAAGCTAAAGAAGCTAAAACGACTAATCAAAGTCGGGAGTATCCATGGTAGCAACCGGAGGCCGAGCTTTAGAAGCAAGGGACTCGGGTTTCATGGAGATATGGTGAGTCTCGATCTCATGGTCCTCATCCACATGATTCGATTCGGGTTGTAGAAACTTCTTGTAGGCGGAGTAAGCCTTGATCATCTCTTTGCTAGCGCGACAATCGCGATTAAAGTGCTTGAAGGAGCCACATTTGAAGCATGGAGACTTGCCATTACCGGAAGTGGAGGCATTAGGAGGCGCACGGCCTCCTTGGAGTGTGGGACGGGTACGGCCTCCCCCTGAGGGTGCGGCGCCGCCACCATCACGGGTCCATGTATTGGACCGAGGCCGAGATCGGCCTTGTTGCCTCCCACCACGAGAGTTGTTATTTTGGTGCTGATATGGAGCGTTCCTTGATTGATTCTTTTGCTTAGGAGCTTTTCCATAGTTAGCCTGTGGCGTAGAAATTCTTTTAGTGCCAACAGGTCTATTGTTGTTGTTGAGGAGAATCTCAGAATGTCTCTCCTTCTTAGCTAAGAGTGCCATTAAGTCGGCAAAAGATCGGATCTTCCCTTCCTCTACATGAGTACGGTACGTATGAGCTTGAACCTCATAGTTGATTGGAAACGTGTCCAATGTCTTATTGAGAAGATCTAGGTCGGTCTTGATGACACCAACGGTGCCAAGATCGGATTGCAAGCATAGCATATCCTGATTGAAATCATCCACTCTCTTATAGTCCAATAGACGGATGTTGTCCCATCTAACGGTCAATTCAAGAAGAAGCTTATCATGAACGTTGTTGTACCGCAAGCGTAGTTTGTCCCATAATACTTTAGGATCTTTTACGTTCAAGTATTGCCTCTTGAGAGTTGCATGGATGTGACGTCTCATAAAGATGAGAGTCTGAGTCTTAGCCATAGGTGGGAAATCAACAGGAGGGTCGGCAAACATGTCTTCAATCCCTCGGCTCTCGAACGCGAGTTCCATGTCGGAAACCCAACGGTGGTATTCCTTTCCTTCTAGATCAAGAAGGCCAAATTCCGGTCGAGATGGCGATGACATCTACAAACACGAATACAGAATCGATTAGATTCAAGTATAATAGGAATTAGAAGGGGTGACGTATATGGTCACAAGAAAAATCGATGCAAGCGGCGATACTCATGATCGCACCCAAAACAGCGGTGCACTCAGGCGACCACACGAAAATCGATTAACTTCCCTTTCAAAACAATCGTGACTCCCCCAGGACCGTCACACAGAAAACATCGACCAAGAGGGGAAACCCATCCCTCTATAGTCTCATCGGCGTTATAAGAAAGGCCGGAATTAAGAAAAGAAGAAGGCTAATAGCGCCCGATATAATATATCTATACGTTCAAAAGCGGGAACGTTTATAAAAATTTACCTTGGGAGGTTTGTAGTATACGGGAGTAGCTTCTCTTGAGCGAAGTCCTTGCTTGTGAATTTCACGTCTCTTGCGTGAATATGCGGGAGGAGCAATTTTGAATTCTTTGATGCGGGAACTTGCAGGGCAAAAAGATTTCTTTGCGGAGCGAATGCGGAGGAAGCTCGACGGCGAGTAGCAGGGGCGGCGAGCAACAGGTGCGGCGAGCGGCGAGCGGCGAGCAGCAGGTGCGGCGAGCGGTGAGCAGCGAGCAGCGAGCGGCGAACAGGGGTGGCGAGCAGGGCTCGGCGAACAGAGGTGGCGAGCAGGGCTCAACGGGGCTGCAGGGCTGCGGGGCTTGCGAGGGCAGGGGCTGCGAGGGCAGCAGGGGCTTGCGGCGGCGGCAGGAGGCTTGCGGCGGCGGAGGAAGGGAAGAGGAAAAAAAAAATTTCGGAAGGCTCTAAAAGATTCAGGGTTTTAGGGCTTCGTGCTGATAACGTGTTTGAGGATGAAATACTTGTATATTATTGAATGATATGGGGGCCTATATATAGGCATTTACAACACCACAATCCCGTAGGATTCGGAGTCCTAATCTACTACGGAGATGCTAATCTATCTCCTAACAGGAAACCTATTAGGCTAAGACACACACAAGGGTAGAATAGTAATTCTCCCGGAACACTTATTGAATTATGAGTAGTATTCTAAAAAGTGGTATAGGCGCTAGGAGGTCACCCACCGCCGCGCTTTTTGCCTTAGCGGCCACTTGTGACGTTTTGTGAATTAGGCGGTTCTAGGTGGTTTTAGACGGCCTTATTCAGTCCTAAGCGGTCATATTCAGTCCTAGGCGCTCAACCATTATTTGACATTAAAAAAAAAACCTAAAAGAGGTTGCAGCTCTCACTCTTTATGAATATTAAATTTGAGTCCGATACTGAATGAGTTAAGAAATAATTTAGAGAGAAAGAAATTGAGATTTAGTATTATTGCATTTGTTTCATTATTTATCTTGTCTTCAAATATTTTTTTATAGATTTTCTACTTAAGTTATGTGAATTTAAACTATTTTAAGTATTTTTAAAATTAATATTAAACATCATTATATCTTTTTAATCATTAAAATAGTTTAAACATATGTATAAAAATAAATAAATATTTAATAATTCGAAACCACCTAGGAGGCCGCCTAACCATCTAGGCGGTAGGAGGTGGTTGTCCGCCTGCATACCGCCTAACGCTTTTTAGATCACATACATCGTGTAGATATAATAAGAATACATTCATAGATTGTGTAAATAAATACTTAGTAACTATATTCATGTCACCATTTAAAAATATATATTTGTTATGTGGTTACACATTAAACTTTAAATCAATGGTAAAGGCACATTACTCAAGGCCTAGCTGGTATCAATACATGTAACCAAAAAAGAAAATGCAATGGCGTGGTAAGAAAATGGATTAGAACAAATAAAGTTGACGTCTGTTTGCCTGAAAAGAAGCGCATAATATTGGCAGTGGAAAAGTTACCCTCTTGTACTCACACCGCCTCAAGTCCCCCTCTGTTGACAGGTTAAAGAAACAACCACAGGGGCATGTTGGTCTTTCCAAAGGGCCTCTGTGCCTGAAACTGAAAGTGCAAATACTAGAGCTAGTGGGAGTTATGTTGTAGAACAAAAGTGGAAGTTGACAGGAGAGACAGGAAAACCAACCCAGATCATAATTGCTGTTAAATTCTCTGTCTTTGGTTACTCTCCCAAATTGAACTTGGGTCTGTCTTCCCTTTTCTACGAGTACAGAAATTACAATAACAATGTTATCTCTCATCTTGTAAACACCTCTCTCTCTCTCATTTTTTCTCACTTGGAATGCCAGCGTTTTAGGACCCCATCACCATCTCCTTCATCTCCCCCTCTTGTAAACACTCCATAATACTCTCATAGTGCTCCACTACCACTGCCACCGCCTCCGCTGCCATGTCTTCCAAGTCCAAGTAAGCACTCTCTCTTTCTCCCTCACTCAGGTCAAGATCTGATTTTGATTTATGGTCTTCTTCTTCTTTGTCTTTCTTTGCGAGGGAGGGATCTGCCTTTTCTGCTTCTTCATGGGTTCAACTAAAAATCAAACAGTTTCTCTAAATTTCTTCTGAATGTGGTCTTTCATGGCTTTGAATTGATTCTTGATCACCACGTACGCGTGTGGAATTTTCGCGTGCTTTTGTTCGATCTGTCATCTACAATTTTCAGTATAATACGAAGTTTCAGTTTTTTGGTTTAGATCCATAAATTTTTACCACAATTCGAATATCATATGTTGATGTGCTTCATTTTGGTTGATGTAACGGGTTGCTGTTGTTTGAACTCGAAACAAACAGATCTAGTAGTAGTGTATCCGAAACTCCAAAAAAGGCGGCATCTGAAACTCCAAAGAAAGCAGCAGCGGCAGCAACGCCGCGAGTGAGTAAACTGAGCAGAGGACTGGGAGCGGCTGCTAAATCAGAATCGGAGTCAGCATCATCTCCTTCTCCTCTGCAAAACTCTTCTCGCCTTTCAATTGATCGCTCCCCGCGCTCTGTCAACTCCATCAGGCCCACAATTGAGCGTCGATCACCCAAGATCGCTACCCCGCCGCCAACTGAAGTATGTTTTCTTTCTTTTCTTTTTACTACATTTACTCGCATTTAACCTACAACTGAAGTATGCGGTTAATTGCAGCCTTCTTTGAAATAATTAAATATTTAAAACTCATTTAGTTGTCATTACTGGAATTGCTGTGGCAATGGCGATTATCAGTTTTCTCTTTGATTCTATTGAAAGAAAAAAAGGCTTATTGAATTTGCAAATTTCCGTTCCTCTTTGAATGTCGAAGAAACGGAAGAGATTCTTCTCCGTCCTTTCGAAATAAACAATATAATGTGTATGTTGATATTCATTCTCAATTTGTTATGATTCCAGAAACAACCCACTCGGGGCACAAAAGGATCAGAATTACAGGCTCAGTTGACTCTTGTTCAGGAAGACCTAAAGAAAGCAAAGGAGCAGATCGATTTGATTGAAAAGGAGAAGTCAAAAGCAATTGATGATTTGAAAGAAGCCCAGAGAGTGTCCGAGGAGGCAAATGAGAAGCTCAGAGAGGCTTTGGTGGCTCAGAAGAGAGCCCAGGAGGATTCAGAAATTGAGAAGTTCCGTGCTGTTGAGTTGGAGCAGGCCGGAATTGAAGCAGCCCAGAAGAAGGAAGGTGAATGGGAGAAAGAGCTCGAAGCTGTTAGGAATCAACACGCGCTGGATGTGGCAGCTCTGCTCTCTACTTCTCAAGAACTTCAAAGGCTGAAGCAGGAAATGTCCATGACTTGTGATGCAAAAAACCAGGCACTGAGCCATGCTGATGATGCAACTAAAATTGCTGAGATTCATGCCGAGAAGGTGGAGATTCTCTCAGCTGAGTTGACCCGGTTGAAGGGCTTACTAGAGGCAAAGAAAGAAACAGAGACCAGTGAAAATAGCGACCGGTTGAAGCTAGTCCTTCAGCTAGAATCAGAGGTAGATTCTCTCAAGCAACAACTTGAGAAAGCAAAAGATTACGAGGAGAGATTGATGGAGAAAGAGACTTCTATTGAACAGCTTAACGTTGAGCTTGAGTCAGCCAGGATGGCTGAATCTTATGCTCGCAGTATCATTGAGGAGTGGAAAACTAGGATTGAGGAGCTAGAGATGCAGGTTGAGGACGCCAATAAGGCAGAGAAATCTGCATCAGAATCCTTAGATTCAGTCATGAAACAACTAGAGGGAAACCATGACTTATTGCATGATGCCGAAACTGAAATTGCTGCTCTTAAAGAGAAAGTCAGTTTGCTGGAAATGACAATTGTAAGACATAGAGGAGATCTTGAGGAATCAGAACGTTGTCTTGGTACAACCAAGGAAGAGAATCATGCCATGACAAAAATGATCGAGTCACTTAAGTCTGAGCTCGAAACTGTGAAAGAGGAGAAAATGCAGGCTTTAAGTAATGAGAAGCTTGCAGCATCAAGTGTTCAAAACCTATTAGAAGAGAAAAATAAACTCATAAATGAGTTGGAACATTCCAGGGACGAAGAGGAGAAGAGCAAAAAAGCAATGGAAAGCTTGGCTTCGGCCCTCCACGAAGTCTCCACAGAAGCTAGAGAAGCAAAAGAAAAGCTGCTAAATCATCAAGCGGAGCATGATAGTTATGAGTCACAGATAGAAGACCTGAAAATGGTCCTGAAAGCAACCAATGAGAAATATGAAGCCATAATGGATGATGCAAAACATGAAATTCATCTCCTTACAAGTAATGTTGAACAATGCAAGACAGAGTTACAGGATGCAAAGGCTGACTGGGAGCAAAAGGAACTTCACCTGGTGAATTCTGCAAAGCATTCAGAAAATGAAAACTCTTCTATGGAAAAAGAGATAAATAGGCTTCTAAATTTGCTCAAAAGCACCGAGGAAGAAGCTTGTGCTATGAAGGAAGAAGAAGCGCAGTTGAAAGATAGCTTGAAGGAAGTTGAATCTGAAGTTATCTGTTTGCAGGAAACACTTGCAGAAGCAAAGGCTGAGAACATGAAACTAAAGGAAAGCATTTTGGACAAAGAAAATGAATTCCAGAGTGTCATACATGAGAATGAGGAGCTCCAGAACAGGGTGGCTGCTTCTCACAAGAAGGTGGAGGAATTGTCAAAGCTACTAGAAGAGGCTGTGGCCAAAAAGCAAACCGAGGAAAATGGTGAGCTTTCAGACAGTGAAAAGGACTATGATTTGCTTCCTAAGGTAGTCGAGTTCTCTGAAGAGAATGGTCATGGAAGAGAAGAAAAACTCAAAGTGCAGCTTCCACTACCTCCAGGTATGGAACCAAAGAGCGAAACATTATGGCAAGACAGTAATGTCTCGAATGGCAAGGTTGAACATGTGGATTCTGCTCAATTTGATACTCTGAACGGAAAACCAAAAGGTGATGAAAGCAAACACAAAGAAGATGATTCAGTAGAAGTTGAATATAAAATGTGGGAGAGCTGCAAGATTGAAAAGAAGGAATTCTCACCAGAGAGAGACCAGGAGCAGGAGCCCTTCGAAGAGGAAGTGGACTCAAAGGTGGATGGTGGTGAGAAATTGGATCAGATTAATGGATTGACTTCAACTGAAAGTGTTGATGACAATGCAACTTCTCCATCAAAGCAGCAGCAACAGAAGAAGAAGAAGCCTTTACTCCGCAAGTTTGGAAGCCTTCTCAAGAAGAAGGGCACTAGCAACAACAAGTAGAGATACCCGGCTTTCTCTGATTTGTGGCCAATTAGCAGGCAAGTATACTGGATATTGTTTTGCACCTATTTGTGTCCTTTCGTATTTTTCGGTTCTGATTTCCAGTATAGGTTAAAAATGAAGAGGTTTGCATCATCTGTAGGACTTTGTTAAGTGATTTCCCATTTGGGTAGTTTCTTGGATGTGATGAAGATTTATATTTTTTCCCTTGACTTTGTTTCTCGGCCTGCTAAGCTGGATTATATGAAAAGGAGTGGTCATATGAACTTGTACGTTTAATGGGATTTGATCTAATGGGTAAAATATGTTGTTTGTTTGTGCCAAAAGCAATACAGCTTCCGAGTTTAGTGTTCGATTTTATAATAATTTCAAATAAAATAACATCTGATCTATCATTTTGCAAGTATAAAGTTATAATCAACTCTATTTCACCAATTATTGTTATATATGACTCTTTATTATATATTGCATTTTACGTCTAAACATTCATTTAAAATTGAAATAAAACCGATCTAGTTGTTGAGGGGAATCGAACCACTTTGGTCTAGAAGGAAGCAATGATGGACCTAACCCTTATGGAGGAAACTCAACATGTCATATCCACTATATTTGTTCTCTAATGAGATGCAATCAAGTAAAAATATATGGATACAATCTGATGCACAATCGTCACAAAACTATGGTTATAGTCAAAGTTGAGAAATGTTTAATCCAAACGAGAACTACAAGTATCATAACTCAATAGTTAATCATCCACAACCCCTATGGTTGACATATAAGTTAATATATGCAAAATTAGAAATGAGATGTATTATTTAATGACTATTCTTCACAATATACTCATGATTTTACTCAAATACATGATGAAGATAATGCAATTTTTGTACCTCATTGATCATTTATGTGGTTCTAAATCACTCATGTAATTTTATATTTAATGTATCATATGTAAATAAGACGTGATGAATTAGTCTCTCTTTGGGTATATATATATATTTATTTTTTAATTAGATTTTTAATAATACTCAATAATTATTTCACCTCAACTTACTATAACTCACTATAAACTAATAATTATATAATAATTTCTTATGACATATAATAAATGATTGATCAAATAAATATTTATCAAAATTTCATTCAAAATGTTCATATTTTTATATAAATTTCTATCAATTAAATTACCTTTTTTTAAAATTAAAATTTCTCCAAAATTTTCAATTTTCAAATCTTAGATATTTCCGTTCTGGCTGGAATTTTTTGGGTTAATCTATTATACATCAATATATGCTATACATCCCACATCCGACGGTTCATAACGGATATTATTTTTCTGACCCCACTCATAAAACAATATTGACCGTTGGATGTAGGATGTGTAACATACATTGATGTATATTAGAATTTGTCGAATTTTTTATTCCTCGATTAATCACTCGGCGCAAGTGATCCGAGTAAGTGGTCGGATTTAACAGCTCAGTGAAAAAGAGCGCGTTAAGAAAAGCAGTCGACTGAATTGACACACGAATCCCTCTCTCGCTTCTTTAACATGGCCTTGCATTGAATCGAGGCCTTGAGGCAGCTATGTGGTTCGAAATCATCTGCGGCCTGATCATCTACGGACTTTACAAGCTGTTCATCTCCGACGGCGACGACGTGTTCGATGTTGAGACCTCTGATTCTACTGCTCTCTTTGCCGTCGCCGACAGGCTCTCTAAGCTCTACCCTGGCGGCAAGGTCTTTGTCGGCCTTCGTATCCCCGACGCCGATACCGCTTCCCCACAGCACATCGATCTCCTTCTTCTCAACAAAGGGTACTCCCTCTCGATTGAATTTTCTCTTTTCACTTTCCAATTTGGACTCAGTTCACTAATTACCATGTCTGCTTTAATTTTTCTAATAATGAAAGGGAGGCACTAGTGATAGCCGTCAAGAACATGTCTGGATTCATCTCCGTCAAGCCAGATGGCAGCTGGGTTTCTGAAAGCATCTCCAAAAACAAAGCAGACCACCACCCTGATCCTGTCAGTCACTTCTAGCTAGCTTCTTCATTTATCATATCAGCAAAATAGAATCAGCTCCCTTATATGTGATTGTTATGTTTCAGCTGGCCGAGACAAAACGGCAGGCTTCAATTCTTGAATCCTATCTTGAACAAAGAGGAGCTGCTTTACCACTAGGATATTTGTCCTGCAAAGTTATACTCTCCAATCCTAAAGTTTGGTATGTCCTCACATTTCCTACTTCTTTCAGATGTGAGATATCTGTATCACTTGTACATATAAGCACTGTCTTTACAAACACATCCAAGGGCAATGCAATATGGAACTCGATGCTAATCTTCTAAGAAATATTCTGTACTAAAAGTCTCATTTCAGATACTCTCTTTCCTGTAGTACTATTCAGTCGAGCGGTTTCCCATCAGAAATCATAACTTATGACCAGTGGGTATCAATGAAACCAGAACCAAAAAGTATGTTTTCTGGTTGGATGAAGGGTGCGTTCCTTGGTGGAAAGAAAGAGATGCAAGAATCTATTCATCAGAAGCTTGAGTTCATTCTTAGCACAGCACCAATGTGGGATAGGTTTGTCCCATCTGCACCTTTTGCTCGTTAATATCGCATGGGATTCGGTAAAGCCAGATTAACTGTGTTATGATACAATGCAGAATTATGATATTTACTGCGTAATATATACAAACAAACACATTATGGTATTAGTAAGAGAAAAAAAGGTGAAACATATGGGTAATTTGATACATTGATGTTATCTCAGTATCAGCTTAGCATCACTATGAACATCATTAATGTTAAAGATCTTAAGATCCTCCACTGGAGGGGAAGCCAGTTGGGATGACGCAGCGCTTCAGTTATATATCCACGGATGCATCTAGTTCATTCATGTATGGGATTTTTTTTCCTTGTAACTATTGTTGCCATATGAGGAAAATCGTGTTTCATGATTGGACTGCAGGTTGGAGCTTAAAGGTAACAACTATGTTCTTGGAGAATTTTTGGAATTTAAGGGCAAGCAGGAAGATGTTCAGTCTTTGAGACACATCAAAAGATCAAAAATAAACCGCCTTGTTGTCCAAAAGACGAGCATGCTTGGATTTAGTAATTTCTCACACTTCTGATTATTTTTTATTCTCAAATGCTTCAAAATGCTCTATTTTGAAGATATGTCTTTAAAATATATGTGCACTTCGTTCCTTTTATTTTGGCAGCCCCTTCAAGGCTCCAAGTTCTGTACTCTCACCGTGATTACCGGAGTGAAGGAGCTTCGGCTTCTGAGTGGAAAGAAGTAAATGTAAGGTCGAGCACAGAGGTTGTCTTTCAGCTCGACAATTCTTCTAGAGTCCGCAAGTTTAAGCTCTCATCAATTAGTTCTATGTCTTTGAGTGCTTAAAGATTTTGCTGCTTATTGTGAGTAAGTCTACTTCTATCTATTCCTTTGTTGGCCAGTGAGAGTAGTCTTTTCTTTGTAATCTATACCTTTACTATCATTGTTTGTCATTTAGACTTGCAGTGATGTAAATATGGCAATAAGGGATCGATCTTTATGATGATGTGCATATAGATATAACTACAGGCCAAAAGTTATGCTGTAGCCCGATGTGGTTTGTGGTTTGTAGTTTTAGTGAATCTTGGTCTTACAGACTACACTTTCTATTTTTTTACGTGATAGTTGAATTGGAATCATACCTTGAGTGTTATCCTGCTCAAAAGACTTTCTTTAAGATAGCTGGAAAGAAAGTTGAGAGTAATATGAATACATGATACAAACAAAGCAAGGTGCTGATTTGATTGGAATTGCAAACAGGAGACATGTTTCTCTTTTTCGATACTTATTCACCTTGGGGGAAGATGGGTTACAGCTTACAAAGACAATTCACTAAATTTTGGAATGAGAATTCCTCTGGCACTCCTCCAAATCTGCTCAATAAGAAGCTTTTGTATTTGTCTTCAAGATCCCCACCTAAGTTGTGTTGCATAAGTTTCATTATAGGTATACGCGCATTCATTCACAACGGGGTCGGGGAAGACAGCAAAGGGTCAGGATTAAGGTTACCTTTAGCCTTGAATGGCGGGATGCTATTCAACAAAGTTGATTCCACCAACGTAGCAAAATCTTTACGAGATACAAATCATGTATAAATGACATGCTAACCAAAGAACTAATCAGGTGTTATAATCAAGTACTATCAATTCAAAACACAAATGGTGAATATCACTACAGAAAATTAGGATTTTACAATGCAGCTAGCGAGTTTGAGGCTTTGAGCACTAAGGGACAAGGGCATGTATTGTTCCTGCAGGCATAGATGAGTTTCACTATAACTATAATCAATATGTCATCACTTTCCAACTTAATGGTATAGCACTGAAATTCTGTGATCACCTTGCCCTCACATGCATGTTCATTGTGTTTCGCAAAATAATAGGCCACACACGCGAGGCAAAAAAAGAAAGAAAATGATTGGCGAAAATGCTACTATATTTTTTTCACAGAAATGATGGATTTCAAGAACACCACAAAAACTAATCACATCAAATGCTACACAAATCCAAGAGAAAGCCCAAAATTCAATTTGCTCTTACCAGTTGCACCCTTTTCTCCTCCATTGGCATTAACCAGGTAGGATGAGATGCGATCGTGTTTCAACTGCAGTAAGATAAATGATTCATATTAATGGTGAAAGAATAATGTTAAACAAAGCAAGTTGTTCAACTTAATTTCTTTTCTATTTCTGATGAGATAATTAACACCGAACCTTTAACAGAAACTCCGTCGCCGGTTCCAATGGATCAATGGATGAAGAGTTTTTGCTGTATGCAGGCATGAACTTCCCATTCTGATAACCAGCCAGGAAGTGATACGCTGCCTGTCCAGGTGCAAGCTTTGATAGAGAAGGATGAAGAGTTTACGCTTGTCATAATGCATTGTTGCTGACGACAAACTTTACTTGTTTGTAATAAATCTGAGTTGTCTTTGGTTAATATTGCTTACAGAATCATTAAGACATGCCCAATATATCCTTGGAAATTCAAAATATTAGGAGAGTTGGTGACAGATGCAGCATGCAACTGTATCTTACATCCTCGTATAAAAAGTATTTAACATTCTATAGAAGGATAAAACCAATAATTAACTTCTGGAAGATAATTATAAATTATACGGTGGAGAAAAACAATATACCAGCACAGACAACAAATTATCCAAAGCATGATGGAAATAAACAACTGTGTGCAGGATTCTATTACAAGTCAAAAGTTACAAGGACTGCAGCAGCTGGCAACTTGAATAGATTTGAGCTACCAGAGCTTGGAGTTTGAAACAATGGGACAACACCTTGAGAAGAAAGAATAGCACCTAAATCTCCAGGCACCAACAGATTTCGACACAGCTTAATGATACCTTCTGGTGCAAATAAAAGAACCACAAAATCACCAAACACTAAAAGCCTGAAAGTTTGCAACCTTCTAATGTAAATCACAGTGTATCAAAAATAAACCCCTACTGCTTAAAAAATAATAATGAAAATTTATACCTTGCAGATAGGGGAAGGCCTCTTCGGGCAAATATAATAGGTGCGCACAAGGAAGCTAGTGCTTGTTTAATTGCATTTGAATCTGAGAAGGCGTTGCCACATAAAACAAGTGAAGAGCGCTCAATATCGCCAGCTATAAGTGCAGTATATCCTTTCAGTTCAAGGCCATTTATGTCTCCAATGTCTGGACTGCATGATCACATTCAGAGATATATGCAATTAGGAGAATGCAGGTAATAACAGTAGTAAATTAAAAAAAGAGTTTTTTTCACCAACAGTCCCTCAATTCTGGTGTACCTACCAATGTGATACCTCAACTCTTAATCGTACCAATGTGATACCCAGACTCTAGTATTGCTATCATTGAAGTACTTCCGTTAGTTTTTTTCAACTTTTCCGTTATCTTGGTGACGTGGTAAGTACGTGAGGCCCACAAAGAGGGTTAAAAGACAAAATTAACCTCATCTGAGAGGAGCAATGTTTTTCCCGCCCTTTACCTTGAGAAAGACACCCAACAATTCCAATTTTGGCGCCAATTTTCCCCCCTACTCCTTAATTTGTGTCTCTTATCTAAACTAAAGAACTACCGCCAACCAGTCGACCACAATCTGATAAAACCTAGATCAATCTCATTTTCTATTTTTACCCTAACACTTATTAAACTAACATAATAAATATAGAAATTTATATGGAACATCTTATGAGATTGTGGAAATGAGATGTTCCATATGAATTTCTATATTTATTCTGTTAGTTTAACAAGTGCTAGGGTAAAAATAGAAAATGAGATTAATCTAGGTTTTATCAGATTGTGGTCGACTGGTTGGCGGTAGTTCTTTAGTTTAGATAAGAGACACAAATTAAGGAGTATGGAGTGAAAATTGGCGCCAAAATTGGAATTGTTGGGTGTCTTTCTCAAGGTAAAGGTCGGGAAAAACATTGCTCCTCTCAGATAGGGTTAATTTTGTCTTTTAACCCTCTTTGTGGGCCTCACGTACTTGCCACGTCACCAAGATAACGGAAAAGTTGAAAAAAACTGACGGAAGTACTTCAATGATAGCAATACTAGAGTCTGGGTATCACATTGGTACGATTAAGAGTTGAGGTATCACATTGGTAGGTACACCAGAATTGAGGGACTGTTGGTGAAAAAAACTCTTAAAAAAAACAGAGGGATCTTCACTAAATATTGGCAATTTGAACAGAGGGTTGACATAAAACGATATGTAAGCAATGGTGCCAATGATGTTAGATATAGAGAGAGAGAGAGAGAGAGAGAGAGAGAGAGAGTGTGTGTGTGTGTGAAAATAGATCTTATAGAAGTAGCCACAAAAACTGTTAGAGGACGAGAATCATGAGAGACTGCACGGGTAGAAGTCCCCCAGAGGATGTTGGGTAATGACAATAGAGGAGAGGAGCTATCACTTATAACACGAACTTTGGCACCAGCTTTTAGTGATGACCCAATAGCCCCATCATGAACATATATTTCGACATGGATGATATGCGATTCGTAGCCTGTAAATCATATCATATTAGACTCAAATGATCATTACAGATGGATGGTAAACACTAAGCACTAAGCAGTAAGCAGATTTAGCAGAGCCAACGTACCTGTTTTAAGAGTTTGCCAAATTGTGACTTGGACATTTTACGAGCTTCTCCACTGACATTTCCCCTTACGTAAATTGGAAGTCGAGACAGTGATTCTAAGAGCCAGGACAATGAAAAGTTATAGAGAACGAACATGATGGAGGAAAGGAAATGTATTTAGCTTCAGTAGAATGCCACAAGTGTATCTAACTATCTATGTACCTGGAATTGCTGCGCCATGGAGAGAGTTGGGAGGAGTTCAAGTTTTGGAAAGCTTTGTCTTTTACAATTACACCCCTTCCAACCAAAGCCCAGTTCGGACCACCGTCACTCACATGGGTCACGCTGCTGCAGTGAAGGGATCTTCAGAACATATCCTTGATCAGTTGATTGTCTTCTCCTTTGTTTCATCTGTCACTCCTCTTCCCAATTCTCACTTCCCCAGAGTGAGCAGTCTCTAAAAGTTGGGCATGTAGTTCAGCCCTCCGTAGGCCCAACTGTTTTTACAGGCTTAACTATAGGCCCAATTATCGAGTACTTTTTTGTTTGTAATTAAGCCTGTAAAAACAGTTGGGCCTGTGAAGACACGTCTTTTATTTTTTTCAAAAGAACAAAAACACACGTCTTCATTCGAAGTTTGGGGAGGACGAGGAGGAAGACGAGGGTTAGAGGTTGGCTGATACGGCAAGGCAGGCAGCTCTAACTTTAGTGGATGCGGATCTCCGTTATTTATGTATCAAAGTGAGTCTTACTTCTCCTTCATCTCTCTTAATTTGGTACTCAAATGGCATAAATCTTCATTTTCATGTTAAACTCTTAATTGCAGATTATATGATGTAGGCACTCTTGGTGATGGGAAACCTGAGCCAATTCTTAATCTTTTGTTCATGGGAAAAAGTTTTGTTGAGCATTTATGGGACATATGAACAGCTTTAGGTCAATTACCAGCAGTTTTGAAGTTGGTGAGGTGGATGGTAAGTGCAGAGTGGATCTAAATTTTCCCACACCACCAACAGCAGTGATGGATTCAATTGTGGAGGACCCTCATGATGCCATGGAGTTTGAATCCCATGAAGCTGCATATGATTATTACAAAGCATATGCCAAGTCTGTGGGTTTCGGCACTGCGAAATTGAGCAGTCGTCGATCTAGGGCCTCCAAAGAGTTCATTGATGCCAAATTCTCATGCATAAGATATGGAAACAAGCAGCAGTCTGATGATGCCATCAATCCTCGGCCTTCCCCGAAAATTGGTTGCAAGGCAAGTATGCATGTCAAGCGCAGGCCCAATGGTAATTGGTATGTTTATAGTTTTGTTAAGGAGCACAACCATGAACTTTTACCGGCACAAGCACATTTCTTTCGCAGCCATAGAAATGCAGACCCACTTAAGAATAACGATGTTAGAATGCGAAGACGGAAGAATGTTAATTCAGTGTCCAGCTTATTCAGTGCCTATCACAATGTTGATTGTTTAGAGAGTTATTTGAGAAATCAGCATGATAAGGGACGTTTCTTGTCTTTAGAGTCGGGGGATGCTCAAGTGCTGCTGGAATGCTTAATGCGCATGCAAGAAGAGAATCCGAAATTCTACTATGCAGTTGATCTAAACGAAGAGCACCGGTTGAGAAATGTGTTCTGGGTAGACTCCAAAGGGATGGAAGACTACACCAACTTCGGTGATGTTGTTTTCTTCGACACCGCATACTTCACAAACAAGTATAAAGTTCCTCTGGTTCTTTTTATAGGAGCAAACCATCATATTCAGCCCACATTACTGGGCTGTGCATTGATTGCGGATGAAACGGTTTATACTTTTGTGTGGTTGATGCAGACATGGTTAATAGCAATGGGAGATCAAGCTCCTCGAGTGATGCTCTCCGACCAGAACGACGCCATCAAAGCGGCTATTGGAGCAGTATTTCCAGGCACACGACATTGCTTTTCTTTGTGGCATATAATAGAGAAAATACATGGGCAGCTCGAGTTTTTGAGCATGTGGATTGATACGTTTATGGCTAAGTTTAACAAGTGTATTTTTAAGTCCTGGTCAGAAGAACAATTTGAGAAGAGATGGTGGAAACTGCTTAATAAGTATAATCTTAGAGACATTGAATGGATTCGGTCCTTGTATGAAGATCGTACTCATTGGGTGCCCACTTTCATGAGAGATGTATCCTTTGCTGGATTGTCTCCAACTTCGCGGTCCACAAGTTTGAATTCATCATTTGACAAATATGTCCAAGTGGAAACTTCAGTACCAGAGTTTATGGAAAGGTACAGGGTAATTCTTGAAGATAGGTACGAAGAGGAAGCAAAAGCAAATTTTGATGCCTGGCATGAAACGCCCGAATTGAAGTCTCCATCACCTTTTGAGAAGCAACTAGCACTGGTGTACACACAGGAAGTTTTTAAAAACTTTCAAGTGGAGGTTTTGGGAGCAGCTGCCTGTCATCTCAAGAAAGAAAGTGAAGACATAACAACCACAACATATTGTGTAAAAGACATTGAAGATGAACAGAATTATACGGTAGAGTGGAACGAATCGAAGTCAGATATATGTTGTTTGTGCCATTCATTTGAATATAAAGGCTATCTCTGCAGACATGCTATTGTTGTTCTCCAAATGTCTGGTGTTTTCACCATACCTGCCAAATATGTTTTGCAGCGGTGGACAAATACTGCTATGAGCAGGCATGCCATTGGCGAAAAATTGGATGAGGTTCAATCTAAGGTCCGTCGTTATAATGATTTATGTCGACGAGCCATTATATTGGGTGAAGAAGGATCACTATCTCAGGAGAGTTATGATGTAGCTTTATGTGCCATAAAAGAAGCTTTGAAGCAAATCACAAGTTCGACGACCTCTGTTGAAATCAATGCGAAACCTAATGACACAGTGATAGATAGTATTTGTGGTGTTGAAGAGAGTCAGTGTGGTATCACATCTGATAACAAGAATTCTGGTTCTAAACTGAGCACTGCTAACAAAACTCCTAGAAGAGGTGGGACTGGGAAGGTGGTGTCGAGGCGTGGGAAAGGAAAGGTAAAAAATGGTGACATATAATAAGGCTTACTTGCATATATTCTTCAAAAATCTTTTGGATGCATTAATGTGAACGATATATTCTGCTTAATTCGCATACAGGTACCTCAGCTGGAAGGGTCGAGAGTTGGAGCGCAAGAGAACTTTCATAACATGGTATGTCATGCTACCTCCCATCTTTACTAAAAAATTCCTTAGTGAGAGTTGCCATTTTTTTTTTCTGCTTTGATTTTGATGTTGTAACTTTCATACTAATTTATGATAACAAGATACTTCGTTTTCTTTTCTTTTTTCCCAAAAGAGGACCCATGATCTTGTTGCAAACATAATTTTAATAATGGATCAAATAAAGCTAGCACAAAATAGAAAGAAGTGAAGATGTTCACAGGCTCTTCTGGTTAGGTTTCGCCCCTACTTTGAAAAACTGAATCTGGGCGTATTTGACCTTGTAAATGTATCAGGGGGATTTCCTAAATAAATTGGTGTGTTGTAAAGTTTCGAAATTTATACCATATTAATGGCGACTGGTGACTAGGGTCGTATTTTGTATGGAGCTTTTCGGTTATGAAATGAAAATAGAAGTTGGTGCGTGCAAGTTGATTATAGTATTAACATTAACAGAAACTCGTTCCTTTCTTCTTGTAGCATCAAGTTTCTGGAAACACTAGGCCGCCTATGCTGATGCAGCTACATAACGGGGTTCCTCCACAGTTGCATAATATGGTGCCATCAATGTTTCAAAATGTTGCACCGGTACAGTTCCATAACATGGAATCTTCAACTCCTGTGCAGGAAAACCGTCTCCCTCAGTAACTCAAACTATTCCTTCTCTATTTTCACAATGAGTGATGTTTACTTATCCATGTACTTTAAAAGGTGGAGGCAAAGTGAACAGAACTGAAGTGCTTAAGTTAAGGACTGTAGGTTTCAGCAGTCCACAATTAACAGGCGGGTGCTAGTGGTGGTCGAAGAACTGTTTGAATTATCCAAGATAATGTATATGTTGTTGTTTGTTATTATTGTGGGTAGGAGGCTTTGTGTCATTTCTGTGGGGAGTGATTTTGTTGGAATCAACTCATGAACTGGAAAGAGCTAAAACTCAAATGGCACTAGATAGAACAAAGAAGTGCATCAAATCGTCAGAAAGGTTAGCAAAAGACACATTGATTTGAATGCTATAACTGAAGGACCAAGTCTTACACTACCTGACTAAGAGAGACAAGAAGAAATCCTGTTGTCTTTATTAGGTTATCTCAACCGATTGGGTGGTGAAAGGAAAAGAAGGGGAATCAGATTCCAGCCATCCCCATCTTTGCTACCAATTTCGCATCTCAGAAAGTGGATTTGTTCTGCTTCTTTCAGAGTTAAAATTTGGTAATATGTGCAAGGTGGGATTCCATGAGCCCGACGCGGTTGACCTTTTGGGTTTAAAAAACTCTGATTCACCGAGGATTACAAGTGGGCGAGCATCTGAATCCGATTCGTTCCGCACCGCTCTCTTCAGTACGTGTTTTATTTGACGACGTATCTATAAACTCAGGTCGACCGATACAAGGTTTGGACCAACCGAAAACATAGCACCAACTTCAGCGTGACATATCTCTAACTATATATATATACACTCTCGCTGCTACCCAACTCTCCCACCTCTCTCTCGAATACCAAATTGATCGAAAACAATGTCTAACGGCAACGGGCGACGTCACCGCATCGGCTACGCTTTTCCTCCCAAGAAAGAGCAGACCTTCATCCAACCATCGTTGATCAGTCACGCCCAACAGAACGGCATCGATCTGGTCCCCGTCGATTCCGGCAAGCCCTTGACCCAGCAGGGACCTTTCGATTGCATCATCCACAAGCTCTACGACGACCAATGGCATCAGCAGCTCAAGGAGTTCTCCTCTCTCTATCCCCGCACCGTCATCCTCGACCCCCCCGAATCCATAGCCCGCCTACACAACCGGGTCTCCATGCTCGACGTCATCAACGCCGCATTTAAAGCCCCCCGGGCCGAGAATGTCGGGGTCCCCAAACAGATGCTCATCCACGACTCTGCCGAATTAGAATCCGATCTGGGCTTGGAGTTTCCCTTGATCGCCAAGCCTCTACTAGCCAATGGCAGCGCCAAGTCGCATCAAATGTCTATGGTGTTCAGCAACGATGGCCTCAAGAAGGTGGACACCCCTATTCTGCTGCAGAAGTTCGTCAACCACGGAGGCACCATCTTCAAGGTGTATGTCATCGGCGATTATACTGAATGTGTCAAGCGCCGGTCGCTGCCCAATATCACCGATGAGCAGCGCACCAAATTGGCATCCGTTGTAATGCCCTTCTCCCAGATTTCGAATGAAGAGGTTAACATTGAGGGTGTTGAGATGCCGCCACCTGGGTTTGTGGAGGAGCTGGCCAAGGCCATCAGCGACGGCCTCAAACTCAATTTCTTCAACTTCGATGTCATCAGGGATTCCAATGACAAGCACAGCTACTATGTTATTGACATCAATTACTTCCCAGGCTATGCCAAACTCCACAACTTTGAGCATCTTTTGACAGACTTCTTCTTGGCTGTGCTTTCCAAGAAGTCACCCTCTCAGCCAGAATGAAGAACCCAGGTGGTTTAATTAGAGCAAGTCTCGTTGAGGATGTACTACTTTTCAAGGCATAATGCATCCATACCTCTTCTTACTAGAGTTTTTGGTTTGCAATTTAGCTAACAAGTGAAATGCTGAATAACTAATAAAATGTTACTTTTGAATTTCACATCTCTGCTCCCTTAATCAGCACATATTCAATGTTAAGCAATTATATCAAACTATCGAGGATCGGGCTCACACTTGCTTGATTGATTAAGCAATTCAAGTTTGTATGTTTCGTGTTGTTGAGCGAACCTTTAAAGGCTAAAACATTTTTCAGTCATCTTATGAACATTGGAGCTCCTATCCTAATGAAGTCTTATTTTCTGTTTTGTTTCAAATTTTGCCCAATTTCGGCGTAGTCCTCGCTATAGTACATGAGTTTTGGTCAATATTCACTTTTTTAAAACCAGTTGTTTATTTCATTTGTGAGTGTTTATAAAGGTCTTTTTATAAATTCACTCGAACTTTTAAAATATTGAAATGTGTCAATTTTATCGTATTATCTATTAACAAGCTCATAATTTGATTATTTGCATCTAAGTAATTTAAGTTTCTACATTTTGAGTCTGTCGAGCGAACATTTGGTTACATTTCGAACCGTTTTAAATGACAATTGAATCTTCAAACTATTTTACTCGCTTGGCCGTTTGCCCGTATATACAAAGATGCCAAGCTATAAATGCAAGAATTGTGAAAAACGGCAAAAGAAATTAGAGAAACAAGAAATATTTCTTATAATAGGTTAAATTCAAGCTGGCTACGTACTTTGCTAATTGAAGGAAACATGGAATATATAGTACGTACTCACTCCATGTTGCGTACTTTGATTTCGTTGTAATCCTTCACTCCATGTTGCGTACTTTGATTTCGTTGTAATCCTTCCTGGAAGGTTGCTTGCTATTGCGGACCATCTACAAATCCATCAGTACTGTCTAAATTTAGAGCCTGGCCTACAGGGCCGGCCGTGACAGGCCACCTAGAGCCCCTAACCTAAGTAAGTCACTAAAAAAATCATGTATATTTTTTAGTTAAAAATAATATTATTTATATATAATAAGGTTAAAGTGAACTAGAGAGTTTTAGATTTTTTTAATTTTTTTTTACAACTACAATTCTGAGTTCTAGTTAATTCTTGTTAGTTTTATACAAGTCATATTTTAATTTTATTATTTCGTCTGCTATATTTATAATTATTATTATTTTATTGTAATTGTTCGTCATTTGCTATTCTATGATTTTTTTTCTTTTTTAGTTTCCAACATATTTAGGAATTGGGCAATAGAGAAAAAACAATTTAAATTCAACTATTAAGCTTGATTTATTTCCTAACGATTGTGTTAGGGGGCTCCTCGAAAAAAAAAACTAGTAAATTCAACTTGAAGGTAAATCTTGTGTAAATTTCAATTCACAAACTATGTTATGTTCATAGAAAAAAAATTTTGACTACATTAAAAAGTAAAGAGCCCCATCTTTTCGCTCCGCCTATAACCTCGAAAATCTCAGGGCGGCCCTGCTGGCCTAGACATGCATGCAAATTGAAATTCATAAAAAATCATGTAAACGAAGTAGCCTGATTAAATGAATACTTGTTTCCCATAATTTTATGGAGATTGATGATGGTATGCTCTTCTTCGTGGGAGAAATTTCCCCTCTTGATTTCAGGCCTCAGATAGTTGGTCCATCGTAGCCTGCAGCTCTTTCCACACCTCTTCAAACCTGCAAGTTTTGGCACTAGTCTCCAACTAATTCCGCATCGTTGATGATGATGATCCCCATCGCCACCGCACCTCTCCACGTACTCTACTAGCTTTTCATCTTCTTCTGCTGTCCACGGCCCTTTCTTTAACCCATTTTCACCACCACATGCATGCTGATCTCCCCATTACGCGTACGATCGACAAGCTAGTAATTCAAACCTCCGCTCCAATTAAGTAGACAAGGTAAGGTATTCATTAGGTATATTCATTCGCGGTCCAGATATAATAGCACGTACCTATCTAATGTCATGCATGCATACACATGTACGTATTTAACTACTGATGAACAAAAGATAGTCATACTGGGAATATATATAGCTTTGGAAAATAATTTGAGGGAATATCAGATTTTGTTTTCTGTTTTCGAATGAAAACTTGAAATATTAGTTCTTAGAAAGAGCTATATATAGGTTGGACATATATATATGAGTAAAGCTATATATATGGCCTAGACATGCATGCAAATTGAAATTCATAAACTATCATGCAAATTGAAATTCATAAACTATCATGTTTTATATTTAGACCTCCTTAAGGTTTGAATCTGGTTTTGCCACTGAAGGTACGTATAGTATGTGGATTTACTGAAACTATATCATACTATTGCGGCACTCTACGATTACTTCCTTGTTAGTAACTATATACTAAAATTAATTTGACGAGTACTTTGTTTTGGTGAGAAACTTGACGAGTGCTTTTTATTTATAACATCTAATGCGTGGTGTGAACTAAATACCTAGCTAAAGCCTAAAGACATCCAAGTTAGAAAGCTAGCTCGCTAGGTTAAAAGGCTATATTACGTATTAAGTAACATCTGGGTTCAGATGTCAAAATCCATTCAGCAAGGTAAGGTTAATTAGGATGTGTGAGTGGGATAATTAGTCACGTGATTATGCCTTAATTAGACGGAGATCTGGTCACGTTTTTATCCTTGATCATTGAGCATGTAAGATCGATCCATTTGATGAAAACATTAGTTTTGGAGACACTATTTGGTAGGCAAATTAAGGAACGAATGCGTACGTCTGATGTTATCAGCTGACATTAAAATCACAATATATCTAGCATATTGCGATTAAGGGCGCTTATTTGAGGGCCCATAAATTTAACCTCAAAGCTCCGGGAGTACGTAATCAATGACGTAAAGGCTGCTGCATCGAGTAACAGTTCTGGACGTATAAAATATACATGACTGATGCACACACCAGCTTGCCTAGTTACCTAGTTGTGTTTGACTATTATATAGATGAACCTGCAGATATCAATTGGAAAATTTAGTCAATAACCCTTGGATGAAGCCAATTCAGATCTAACGGTAGAGTAAATTTGATTGAAACCTATTATCTTCTGTTTGTTTAATTATTTTTAATTACTATAGATATTCGGTGGAACTTCTTCTTTCCAGTTTCCACTGGTTTTTACTTTGCCTGGCATTTTCTTCTTCAGAATAGAGAGCTGGTAGGTGGTGGTGGCGGTTGTGGATTTTGTTTGATTCCAAAAATCCAAAAATTCTTCCTCTTTCCACCTTCAATTCAAGCCCTGTCTTGTGTTTCTTTCACTTCCCTTCGTATCTTTTTCGCCAATCTGTTCATCCAAGTCTCAAATTGATATAGTTACTCTAGTCTCCCACTTTTTCTTATCAATAGTGCCGGCTCGACTCGATTCGTGTCATTTTTTGTATTTATGTGCTTAATTATTATTGATTATAAATATTTGTTTATCTTATTATATCTTCTTTTTTTATTTAATTGCTCATTCATTTTCTTTGTATCTTGTTTTTTTTGTTATTCTCTCAACTTAAATCAGTTTTTAAAATTTTAATTTGCTTACAATCATGTCTTAAATTTGGTGATTCACTATTCAATGACTTATGAACATTGTCGCTTATGCTCATGCCATATTTTTTTTTCGCTTATTTACTCGACTATTATTTAGTATAAATTTTTTTATTCCATTCTTTCCATTTCTTCTCCTTCGATTACTCTCTCTGTATCTTGTTTTATTTGTTATTTTCTCCATTTAAACCAGTTATAACAAGTCTAAATTGCTTACAATCAAGTCTTAAACTAATAGACAACTGTTAAGAAATAGTACAACTTGTGACTCGGCTCGGCTTATGTCATATTTTCTGCTTATTTACTCGATTACTAGTGGACATAATATTGTTTTTGTCTTATTTTCTCATCTTCTCCTTCGATTGCTCTCTCTCTCTCTTTATGTATCTCGTTTTCTTCAGTATTCTTTATACTTAAACCAGTTGTAAAAACTCTTATTAAATTATAATGATACTCTAAACTAATAGACTACTATCAAGAAATAGTGCAACCCACGACGGCTCAACTTATGTCCTTTTTCACTTATTTACTTAATTGTCAGTTTGTCACTGAGTATTTATTTATTTTCCTTTCTCTTTTATTATTCTCTTTCAATTGCTCTTTTTTTCTCTATCTCTTTTAACTCACTTTCTTCGATATTCTCTCTACTTAAACCAGTTTTAATAACTCTAATTCACTTATAATCAAATTCTAAACTAATAAACTACTGTAAAAAAATAGTGAAACCCGCGGTAACGCACGGGTATCATAACCTAGTGTGTGTGTGTATATATATATATATACATATATATATATGGTTACTTGTTGGCTTTTCTTTGTTTTCCATTTTCAAGTTTGAAAAAAAAAACAAATATGCAGGAGTATCGGGACGGTGGGACCTAAATGGCAAATGGAGAAGTTCACAATGGTATAATGAAAAGTAGGGGTGGCAATGGTACATAATTTAATTCCAACCAATTCATATACCAACCGTACCAAATAAATTGGTATACCATCAAATTGGTACACGGTACACGTTACAGTATAACGTACCATACTTCAAAAGATGGTTGGTAGGTGGTACAAATTTTTTCGTGTATCATGGTATGCCGTACCAACCGAAATAGAAGTTTTATGAAAAAAAACTCTAATATATACATCCATGGTGAGTCGAATTTGGTCTTCTTCCATGCAAGTTGAAGCCAACTACCACTAAGCTATCATTGCAATTACAACAACTCATGCAAAATAATATATATTCTTAAAAACTATATATATCCATAAATATTTAAGCTGTAGATTTAGTGAAAAATAAATCTCAACCGTAGATTTTTGTTAAATTTATAATTTTTGGACTTTGACATGTTTAATTTATGACTTTGTACTTGGTAATTTGGTTGAAGTTGTATAAAACTTTATATTTGTGTTGTTATTTGCTATTACTTATTTGGATTGAGCCTTTAAATTTTTGGGCCACAAACATATTGGTAGAAGCTCATTACCAACCGTACCAATTAGTTGGTATACCAACGTTATTGGTTGGTTTAATTGGTGGATTTTTCATACTAATTATATGTTAATTGGTACATGATATTGGAAAAATGACGTTGGTATACCTATTAATCCACCCCTAATGAAAAGCGGTTGAAAGAAGTGGAGGTGACTGAAGGCGGATATCTGGAACTAGGGTTTACTCTTTTCTGAGTTCGATGGGAAATCATTGGGTCCTCCTCCGCTTCCTCCTCCTGCATTATCAAATCAACCGTTGAGTATGAACTAAAGGAAGAGGCTGATGCTAATGTCTCACTTGTTTCTGCGCATCCATTCACAAAAAAATTGCCGAGATCGCAAAAAACCATCTGCTCCTCCAAAACAATAACAAGTAGACTATCATGACTATGGATCCACATATGTGATCGAGTTAGTCTACAGAAGTACTACGTCTGAATAGAGACGGATCTAGAATTTAATAATAGGGTGTTAAGTTTGGGCGAATTTCAAAAAATATTTTAAGGACTTCACAACAGAGCAATGATAATTTTAATATAGAAATAATAGCTTACGCCTGTTGAAACAAGATAGAAAACTGAGATTCAAGTGAAATGAATTATCATATGTATTTTATTTTGACATAAAAAACTAGAAAAACATAGCAAATAAACTCATAAAAACATAGCAAATGACTCAATTTTCCTGGACAGCCATAGTTGATATATACTCAATTTTTTCACTCCAAAAAAATAAAGTGGGCTAAGCAAACCCTAGCCCACCTCTAGATCCGTGGATGCATACAATTAATGTAATACATACTGGATAATTTGTTTGGCACTTTGCATGCTACATACATTATTCATCCACATATATATATATATATATAGATTTTCTCAGCTGCGGATGTCATGACGCTTTTTTCCGTCTGGATTTTCACCGTTTCTCCACAATTCGGATGCTTTCTCGCCAAAGTGACACCACACCTTCATAAACGTTGCAATGAAGAAGAAGAAGAATGTGAAAGAGATCAAGATCGGAGGTTTGTGCAGCAACCTCACTCAGAACTTCACTACCTATCATGGTGGACCTCCAATTCCAATCTCTTTCACCTTATTCTTTATCGTAGCAGCGTATAAAAAGATGTGGTATCTCTCAAGCAAGAAGAAACGACATCGCCGACGTCCAGATCATAAAAAAACGACGGAAATCCGAATGTAAAACCCTTTTAGACGTCCGGAGCACATACAAAGCCAAGGGATAATTATATTAATCAGCTAATTGAAAGATGTGATGAGAGGGATGAGCTCATCTGTTTTTCTTGTGTTGCCAAGTCAATATCCAACAACATGGCATTCTACGCCTAACCAATATATATATATATATATATATATATATGGCATTCCACGCCACTGGGCTGGCTACAAATGAATTGAGTAGCCTGTCACCGAAGGCATCTTAACACATTAAATCCTGGCCGAACCTTAATTGTCCTTATATACCAAAACCTATCTACCTTGAGCTTGAGCTTCATTCAGTCCTCAAGTTTTAGCTATAAATTGAAACCCGGCCGCTGCGCCCAGAGAGAACAGAAACACACACGGATCGAATCGTTATCCCTTTCCTTGTCCTATTGCCTTGCTCACAGAAATGGTTAGCGGGACAGTTTCGCATGAGTTGGAAGTGGAAGTCTCTGCGAGCCAAGCATGGGAGCTGTATGGCACTCTTGGGATCGCTAGGCTCCTCGAACAAAATTTCACCGATATAATTGCCAAAATTGAAGTAGAGCAAGGTGATGGAGAACAAGGCACCATTCTCAAACTAATATTTGCACCAGGTAACAATCTTTCAAGTTATTCCTCCTTGGCCAGTTCTTCATTTCGATCTGCAACTACGAATCATTTCACATTTTTTTATTAAAATTATTTTCTTCTGGGTTTTGACTTCTGAGTGACTAAACATATCTAAATTGTGTGGTTCTCCCTATTTGGGTTTGTATTATTCTTTCCCTAGGCCTTTGTTGTATTGGCCCTCAATGAAACAACCAATTGGGTTCTCTTAAATGCATCTATTGAAGATTAATTTTTTGAGTTGATGTGATTGAAATTAGGGGTAATATCTGAAATTATGGCTATGCAGGGATGCCGGGGCCAGGATGGCACAAGGAGAAGTTCACAATGGTAGACAATGAAAAGCGGGTGAAAGAAGTGGAGGTGATCGAAGGTGGATATCTGGAGTTGGGTTTTACTTTTTACTTAGTTCGCTTCGAAATCATAGAGGCCGCCACCCCTTCTTCCTGCATTACGAAAATTTCCATTGACTATGAGCTCAAGGAAGAGTCAGCTGCCAACGCCTCATTTGCCTCGATCGACCTCTTCGCAACTATTGCCCAGATTGCAAAAACTCATCTCCTTAAAAACAAACAGTAACCAAATTCAATATGTTATTGTTTCATGAATCAGGTGTGATCAATATCATGTAATAATGCATTATGCATCTGGAAACCAACTCAATATATACAATGATTTAACAATTAATTAATTAGTAATGCAGTGATCTCTGTGATTTTATCTGTAGCATGTAATTAGTAATTACGTACTTATGTGCTCTTTTACAGGGGCAGTAACTTGTATATCTTTTACTTATGCATGCACTGATATGCCTACTATATGTAGCTGCGTACGTAATTGCTTAATTAATTAATATCTTTGCGCCCTCTCATTCCTCCTCGGCTCCTCCAAGGGAAACATCGTTCCATAGCCCATAGTCCCATACATCGGTACATATATGACTACTAGTTACTTGGTTGAAAAAATGCGCATTGCCGCGGGCCCGTAGAAATTTGTAGAATGACAAAGCTAACTGTGGAACAAACATATATTGTATTGCTTGCTGAATAAATGTTCTGAAATAAGATATAAAAATCTTAGCTATGCTATGGAGATATCCGTTATTACATTCACAAATATGTTATATCATTTAGAAAATACGTTCTACATACATAAAATGTATTCTATCATCTAGAATATGTGTTATGCATTCACAAATGCTCAAGATGTAATAATTTCTGAGGTTCAGGATATATTTTACGACTATTAGAATATAAGTAATGCATGTAATCCATATATATGAGTTACGTAATAGCTTAACGTACTAGTGTTTATTTCATAGCACATACATATATGACTAATGACTACATATATAAGTCATGAGTCGATCGATCATGAGTCTGATCAAGTACATGTTTCCATTAAAGCTCATCAAAGAAACACCGACTATTAAGAAACAGAATGGGGGCGGCAATGCGTGCATGCATTGGTACTATTGCTAGTCTCTACAAAGCATATATGGGTACTTACTAAAGCCTTGTTCTTTCTTTAAAAAACAAAAAACACACACAAAATAACTACGCATTGTTTCACATAAAAGTAACTAACTACCGCCAAAGTTCACAATCTTATGGTTTTTTAAAGAAGTAATTGCATATATTGCAATTTAGATACAAAAACATAGACAATCTTACATGCTTAAAATATCGATACTCTACGTGTTAACAATATAATGACTAGTGGTTATTATTAAAAGTTCAAATATAACGGCTGAAACTGATGTTAACATAATAAAATATTAAAATTATGAGCATGGAAAAACTTTTACAAAAACAGGATACAATCCACATGTAATAACCCGAATTTTTAGAAACTAAATGTCGAGTATTTTCAAAGTGTTAAACTTGTGAAATTAATTCAAGACGACAATTGGAGGTTTGCGACATTTTGAAACGAAAACGGAAACGTTCTCGGATCGTTTAATTAGAAAACGTAACGTTACCGCAACGTATAGATCGACTTTTATTCCGTCGCTCGGTTACGAAAACTTCCTTCACGAAAGTCGTAGAGCTCATCGATACGAATTCGTGGACACGTCATGTGTTCGAATCGGACGTCGGACGCGAAAGTTATTAACGTCGGAAGTTCGTTTCCGATTTTGGAAATAGTATAAAAGGAAGGAGAGGAGATTAAAAATCAGAAAATCAGATTTTTCTAAAAATCAGCTCGGGTACTGTTCACCCGAGCTCGGGCACTGTTCACCCGACCCAAAAACCATCTCCGGCCGATTTCTCCACCATCCGACGTCGCCTCGTGTCGTGCCACCTATCAAACTGACGGGCTCGACGAGCTCCATCTTTTGGGCTATGCCTTGCACTCCGGCGACAACCACACACGGTGTAGCAACCGCCGGAAGTTACTGCTGTGGCGGCGCCGCCTCCTCCGGCCACCATGGCTCGATATTCTTGGGGGGTTTTGCTTGTCTCAGTCCCAGCAACATTCCCACAAAAGGAATTGAGCCAAATCGAAGTGTAAGTACCCGAATCAAAATTTCAATTTCTAGGGTTTGTGAATAGTGCCGATTTCATGTTCTTCGTTGTTTGGACTGTTTAGACTCGGATTTAGACCTTGGTGTCAACTAGGAAGTTGTTGGAAATGTTGTTTAGGTTGTGGTGGTGAAATTTGGTGATGATTGGTGGCGGTCGGCGAACAGTAACGTTGAATGAATAGTAAATGTGAATAGTGGCTCCGCATGAATAGTGATCTGTAACAGTATTGTGAATAGTGATATGTAACAGTAAATGTGAACAGTGGCATAGTAAAAACAGTAACTTGAACAGTGTTTGGTAAAACAGTAACTGTGAACAGTGGTTTAGTAAAAACAGTGATTAGTAAACATGAACAGTGTTCCGTGAACAATGTTTTATGAACAACATTTAGCTGTGCTGAACTCGTCACCTGATATTTTAAGTATCATTTTCTAAGCATTTATCGTGCTATTAGGTGACTGACGAAACGAGTGAGGAAATTACTTTCAGGGTCGTGGAAGTTGCACGCAGGAAAGAAGGTGAGTAAAATCTCACTTATTTACGAATCTACCCTTGCGGTGATTCAAGATTTTGCAAGAGTTTTTAAGATTGAATTACGACACGTATACAATATAGTGGATTACATATATATCGTATAAATGGTAATAAGTACATATATATATAGTTTGCTATATTATATACTGTTATGAATTCATTGGAATTGGTCATTTCGAATGACGAGAATTAAATATTGAGCATGTGATTTGATTTTTGTACAATATGAGGTGTGATTATTGTACGTGATTTTTTAACATTGAGATTGTTAAAATGTTGATTTGTCTTCGGACATGATTTTTGGTACAATATGATGTGAGATTATTGTACGTGATTTTAACATTGAGATTGTTAAAATGTTGATTTGTCTTCGGACATGATTTTTGGTACAATATGATGTGAGATTATTGTACGTGATTTTAACATTGAGATTGTTAAAATGTTGATTTGTCTTCGGACATGATTTTTAGTACAATATGATGTGAGATTATTGTACGTGTTTGGCAAGTCGGAACCTAGCCTTTGGCCGGGCGAAAGTTACGATACAGTTAGAGCTCTAGTCTGTCCGCCATAGTACTACATGGGAGGTAACGGGTGGTTATCTGCTCATGAGTACTCAGATTGTTTTGGATGTTGGGTAGCGGGTGGTTACCCAATATCACCTTAGTACTGCATGTGAGGTAACGGGTGGTTATCTGCTCATGGGTACTCAGATTGTTTTGGATGTTGGGTAGCGGGTGGCTATCCAATATCGGCGGTGTATTACGAGAGGGGTAACAGATGTGTACCAGCGTTCTTGGTACCCGTATTATAAATGTATTTGGGTAACCAGAAGGGTTACTTAATTTCTCATGAGAGCTTCTTTTCATATTTCTTTGGGACAACCAGATGGGCCGTCCATTGACTCATGAGTGCATTTATATTTGTTTGATTTGTGGATTTTCGTATATACATTAATATGCGAGTTTTATTTTCATTTTACTCATACGAGCTGTAAAGCTTACCGGGTTTGTGTTTACAATCCCGGTGCACCAATTCGATGGTGTAGTGGATAACTCCGCAGGTGTGGATTAGCGGGAATTGACGGACCGCTCAGAGGACTTGAAGTTATTTATCTCCAGCTTGCATGAGGATTTGGTGTGACTATCTTGTGAGGATTATACATTTCCAATTGTTATAATGTTGAATTATAAGTTTGGGTTGTAATAATTGGTTTTTCTGAGTTGTATTGAGAACTCAGTGATGATCCGCTGTGCACGTTAAGGGTTTAGGTGTTCTAACGACTTTGCAATTTTTAGTTTTTAGGCTCAAAATTTTGGGGTCGTTACACCACAACCCGTACTACTAACCAATTCTGTTGCATGTACCTTTCAGAATATAAATACTTGCAACAAAAAAATGGAAGAATTGGAAAAATGTCTTCACTTCCTCTCTTAAATTAAGTGAAGCATTGGTAGTGACCTCGTTAAAATCTTGTGCAGATAAAAAAACCTATGAGAAAACTCCAAACCAAGGAAAGGGTACCGCTCGAATCAACCAAGGAACCGTATCCATGAATCCAAAATCAATAAATCACTTGCAACGCTATCTAAATTTCCGCTCAATCACTGGTGAAGAAATCAAAACTGACCGAGGAAGACTTTCTTGGTTTTCTTAGTTTGGTACCAAATGTTATCTACCAAAGGCGCTAAAGCCTAGTTACTTGGTTCGTACTTGCATACAGACTGATACAGCTAATTAATTACTCATCTAGCTCAGTTTTACATCCTTTTCTACTAAAACGAAGAAAGCCACAATTATTGATGCCGTTGGTTGGAATGGATTATAGTCAGTGAATCACCAAGTGCACTTATACGTACCAACATTATACATGAATGGATACCATCAAATTTTTTTTAATTCATTACAAAAAAAAATTTGACTACAGAAATAACTCATAAGGGCACGTATCACTTAATATTGCAATTACATTTCGGTGCATTAGAAGAATTTGCGTTCGAATAATCCCAAGATAAACTTATTTTCATGCTCTTCATCTATCGTTTTATACGTAAAATATAATTCAACCACATCCAGGGGTGGATCCAAGGTAGTGACTAAGTTTTTTGGGTTTAAAAAAAACTCAGTATGTATCATTATTTTTATGGTATTTGTATTTGTTCTTAGCCAAATTCATCCCGATTCTACCCATTATGCGCATCTGATCTTTGTTATTTAATTCCATATTTCACACTTTTTTCTTTCAGTTTTTTGTTCTAATACCATTATGTTTTATGTTGATTTTAAAATTATAAGTATGAGTTATTAAAATTCAATTTAATCAATTTAAAAATAAAAAATTATTACGTTTTCTAAAGTCTTTGATTTTCATAATATTTTTCTATTTGCATTCACGCCCATTTTATTTTTAAAAATTCATTAGCATTTACAGTTTACATGGTTGTAGCGGTAAAAAAAATGTTGTCATTCGGCCAAACTTGAAGCACACCCCATGCCCAAATCCTGAATCCGCCGTTGGCTACATCAGTGTCCAGCATGAAGATGTTCTTGGATTCCACAGCGCAGGTAGCAAAAACTTCATACCATTCAATCCATGAGCATTGAACGCCCCGCCGGATTTCCCGTCCAACGCCACCTTGCCGGGATTCCCTGGGAACGCCCCTCTTGCAAATATACCATTACAAACAGTGCTAGCCTCCAGCGGCCAGGTTTTGGGTCCTGGTTTGGAAAATCCGGTATTGAATGGATTGGTGACAGCAGCAGCCAAACCGGCAGCAAAGTTGACTAGAATGGCATCGACCATGGGGTTGCCGTTTGGTGGTTTGAGGGTGATGCCTGGAGGGCCGTAGTTGGACTTTACGAAGGGCCAGGCACAAGCACCGGGACACTCGACTTCGGGGTTTCCGACGATGAGATAAGGCTGGTTATCAATAACTCCATGATCATAGCATTTTCCCCTGCAAAGGGCTGAGACAGCACATTGCTTATCGGTAAAGATGACGACAAGATTTGAAGGAGGCTTCCCGGCGGTGGCCGTCTTGACCATCGACTTTATGAAGTCTTTGGTGATCACTTTTCCAAGGGAGTAACTATTATCAGTTATTTGACTCACCACTTTGACTGCGATTTTGGGGGCAGTATGATCCGGGGAAGCAGTGGATTGGTAGCTCTCGATCATATCCCACCAGGATGTTACCCTAGGCTTGGGGGTGCCACCACCATGATTCAGCGACTTGATGAAAGACCTAATCACACGCTTTTGTGTGCGTCCAACTGCACCATAGAAGAAGATTGAAAGGTCGAGTTTGCCCGTCAGGAGTAGCCCTCCATTGTAACTGAATGTCGGCGGCGGTCTAAAGTGACCGGAAACGAGGGGTGGGCTAGCAATTAACCAGAGTAAGCTGAGAACCAGAGAAAGCTGATCAAGATGAACCCTTGATCGTAATAAGACCATTTTCTTTCTTCCTTCGTTGCTTGGATGCGTCTTGTATATATAAGTCGCCCCTGCTCTGAGCACGCACCGACACCACAGGATATATAGCTAGCTAGCTATCTGCCTAACTTAGAATCCGGTTACGATAGGCGAAAGACTCGGAATCTAATTTAGATTTTAGTTAAGTAATTGTACGATATAGAACTAGCAAGCTAGCTGTATCATTTTGTTCTCTTTAGCTTTTTTCTTTTGCTATATAATAAATGGAAGGTACTGAATTTAGATTACGAATATAGTCTCTTTGGTCAAATTAATTTGTGGTTCAAAGCAATTTAGTGAATATTTATCGAGAAATACTGTAGCTGTGAAAATGACGATGTATTTATACGTGTTTGTGTGTTATTATTAATTAGAGAAATAGAGATTGACATGATGATTCATGATCGAAGATAAAGAATCGTCGTATGGTAGTTATTAATTATAGATTGTAGTCCATCGATCTAACATGTATGCATAGTGCGGTTAGCCACGTACTTAGGTACCCACTGGACAAACCATCTGTATGTTACTTGATAATGCAGGCAGTAAACTAGTAATTGCGTTCTTGAATCAAAGTCATCAAACTTAATGGACACCATGCTCAAGTGAGTCAAGTCCGTCTCCTTCTCTGAGATATGTCAGAGCTCACTAGTCAGTCTATATATATGTGCTTCCACTAATTAAGAAATAAATTAGCCACAGCAAGCTAAATTGATAAAGGCCAGTACGTACATGCAGCGGTACGTCAACATGCAGATCATTATAAGACATCGATGGATAATATATGTAATTATTACGTACCGACGTACGTATGAGTCCATGCTTCATGGTACGTAGTTTGTACATGACCGGTTAAGAAGGAATCAAGATAAGGTGTAGTTAATTTAGTCTTCAATATTTAGTTAACTGGTTTTACTCTAACCGAAAAAGGGAGCTAAGGAAACTAGGGCCAAAGAGGACGGATGAGTTTTCTTATCAATGAAATGTGAAGGAAAGATACACATACATGATACATTTCATCCTCTCAAAAGTTAGGATTATTGATTGATTGATGTTGGTGACCGAATCCAATCAATTAAAAGATACATGTACGACCACGATAATTATATAAGGGATTGATCAGCATTAAACATTTTTTTATCCATGGAGGAGATTTCTGAACAAATATTAGTATATTTCATTCTCTGAAAATAGGAATTAATCAAGGAACAAAAATGAAAAGTTAATTTATGAGTGACGATTACTGTTGTGACTCAAGCTGTACTTAGTTAACACAAGCTAGTATGGAGCGAGATCGATTGATTGATGATCCAATTCAATCGAGGATCCACAGAGATGAGATGAATAAATGATATTACATAGGGGTCCAGCATGACAACGCCTTTGGATCCCACACGCCTGGAAGCACGAACTTGTGACCATTTTCTCCAATGGCATTGTAGCCACAACCGGTCGGGTCACTGGTCAATGTTCCGAAGATATGCGCGCAGGCATTGCCAGCCTCAATCGGCCAGGTTTTGGGTCCTTTTTTGCTAAATCCGTCGTTGAACGGATTAGTGAGTACTGAAGATAAGCCGGCGGCGAAGTTGACGATGGTAGCATCAACGCCCAACTCGCCGTTTGGTGGTTTGACGACAGCGCCTGAAGGACCGTACTTGGCCTTTGCAAAGGGCAAGCCACAAACACCGGGGCACTCCACTTCAGGGTTTCCGATGATGAGCCAGGGCGTCTTGCCATCAAACGATCCATGGTCGTAGCATTTGCCCCTGCACAGCTCCGCAACTGCCACATCTTTGTGGGCCAAGATGACAACGACGGTGTTTGGCTTGCCGGAGTCGGCCTTTTGCACGAGCATCTTGATGAAATCTTTGGTTAGAACTTTGCCCAAGGAGGCCTTGTCATCGCTCTGCTGAGTGCCCACTTTGAGTTGGATGCCTCTGGAGCCCCGATTGGCCACACACTGGTAGCTCTCCACAATGCCCCACCAGTTGCACAGGGCGGAGCCCTTGACTCCGAACGAGTTGAGGAAACTCCTGATCAGGTCCTTGTGTTGGCTTAGCCACTGGCCGTAAAATATGATGGAAAGGTTGACCTCCCCGGTCATCAGAGGGCCTCCCTTGTACGCGATGCCATCACCGTTGCCTTTATTGGCTGGACCTGTAGGGTGTGGAACTACTCTAGGCATTTCAATGTGGGTGGCGTGAATAGTCACTGGTACCTTTCCAACAGGCTTGCTCGGTGGTCTATAAGGTGCCGCTGGTTTCTTTCCGACAGGCTTGCTCGGTGGTCTATAAGGTGCCGCTGGTTTCTTTCCGACAGGCTTGCTCGGTGGTTTATAAGGTGCCGCTGGTTTCTTTCCCCCATGTCCTGCTGGTTTACCAGCTGGTTTTTTGTGCCCTGGTTTATAAGGTGCGGCTGGTTTCTTGCCACCGCCTCCTCCTTTCTTGCCACCACCTCCTCCTTTCTTGCCTCCACCTCCTTTCTTGTTGCCACCGCCATGGGCCGATACCAAGTGAGGCGTAATGATGAGAAGGATTAGGAAGAGAGCCTGAGTTGCTAGTGCAACACGACGAACCATGTTTCTCTTTATCAATCTATGAAATTTACAGGTATTGATATGATACACGGTATATATAAAGTTGTCGGATTCCTTGATGCATCCGTAGGACATATAAATATCCGCGAGTTCTCCATGTCCATGATTTTCGTGCTCGATTTTCATGCACCATCGTTCACCACCCACATATCAAGGCCTACTAATCCTATTTTGGGAATACCAGTTTACATTCACAATGTCAATCCATCAGAAAGACAACTGTACTTGGGTATGAATGAAGAGAAATGGTCAAATATTAGTCGCGGTCCTGCTCATGCATAGCAATTAAGAAGAATGATTCGAGTTAGACCTCCAAACTTTTTGGATTATTAAATAAATCTTCTTAAAATTACATGAAATAACAAAAGCAAAACTCAACATCTCAGGTTTTTGTTGCATGTCAATTACTTGTAGCCGCTCCTAAAACCAATAAACAGAAATATGAAACACGAGAAGAGACGGAGTGCGTTGACGGAATTTGGCATATGATTGATCACAAGTGCCACAATATCAAATTATTAGTTGATGTGTGTTACTTGAGGTCTAGGCATTAGGATACATCGGCCACCTTCCTAGTTCCTAGGAAATAGTGGGATACCAAAGACCAAATTTGAGGTCGGCATCCGGCAACATTAAGGAATCACTGCAATGGAATTTTCACGCAGACACAAGTTCTCTTCTGTTTTCTTAGTATGGAAACAGTAACTAAACGAACAAACAGAGGTGCTATCTTTATATATTGAGAGCGGCGCTGTTAACAGCAATTATTACGTTCAAACGTTAATCCATGGCAAGGGTATCACTAGAATGCTAACATCAAATAATGAGGTACACGGAAGGAGATCAAGGCAGCAAAGAGGAGATTTTCTTCAACTTACATCATCGTAACTTAGTTCTCTCTGCAGACCATCTCTCCTTCCATTCGGTTCTCTGTATGTGTATATCTCTATCTCTGCCTGCTGATAAGTACTGATTGGATCCAAACAACGAAATCCTTGCCAAATATAAACACACAAATCAAACACATTCATACCCTGTACATTCTGCTGTCAGGTTTTTCCTGCTTTGTGTTGTCGTTATAAGGCTATGGCTCTCTTTACATTTCGACCATTTCGAGACCAACTTCCTATCTTCATTCTTCCGTACTCTTCCAAACACTGACATTAAGCCATTCCTCATATGATTCAGTGTCACTGTGACAAGCTCTCTGCAACATAAAATAATTATACTTCAGTAGTCAAGTACAACTTTGATAATTTTAACAGTATTCGAAACCTGATAAAGAACATTCATCGCATTATGACGTGACCCAATCATCAGTATCTACTAGAAAAGAGTGAGACATTATTTTTTCAAGTACGTGGATCTGTAATCCATATCGTCATATATCCATCTCAAATTTGGTTCTCAGTTTCTTATGATTACACCATGCATATCTCCCTAAAGAAGTTACTACTAAAACTCTTAAAAGTTATGCTTCTTGAATGAGATGTTTATTAATAATTTATAACATCTGAGAACTACCTAACTGAAATTACATTTTTCGAAATACCTCAAAATTATGAAAATTCAGGGTGGTTTTGAGCTATCTATGCAAACTAGACTATAATAGGTTCTGAGTTACTAATTCATGACCATTGATCAAGGGAGAGTTATTTCCGCAATAAGCTTCACTTAAAGCGAAACAAATTTATCATCTTCTTCAAAGTTCAAACATATCAGAAGGGATTAAAAATAAAGGACGTTGTACTTACAATGGTGAGCAAGGAGATCGACCGCCATTTACATAGTAAACAAACAGATATGAATCATAATGCTGACCATTGATCAAGTAAAAACCTTGCAATCTTCTTACACACTTAAATGACATTTTCTTGTACAAAAGGATGGCAGGATTATTGTAGGAAATGACGTGCAGGTAAACTGCTCTGCAGGTCGGGATACTTGAGGCATATTTTATGACCTCACGAATAAGTGCAGAAGCTGCAAGTCCAAGAGAAAACTATAAGTTCCTATGCTGAAGGAAATCACAGATCTTTTAATAAAGAGAGCAAACTCTTACCTATGCCAAGATTTCTGAAAGATTCTACAACTCCTAGCGTCAGAATGTAGACTAAGGTCTGATCTGGTTTTGAGGAGTTGTAATTGAGTAAATCTCCTATCTACAGGGCCAGCATTTTTGTATCAAATTCATTGCCTGTTATTATAGAGGGGGTGGTGGTAGTTCCAAGCCCTTCTTCAAGGAACAAAAAGAGAAAAACAAAAAGATATATTACAGAGGACTCACCTCACTTTCTCTTGCAAGGACAATTCGTGCAGTTACAAACCCAATCAGTTCATCACTTTGACCATTTGGCCGACTTCGATCAACAGCTGCCCACGACACAATATCATGTCCATTTACTACATTTTGAAAAAACTCGGACTCATACCTGTGGAGAGGAGCAATATGTGTTACAAAGGATCTTAGCCATTGTTTGAAGCACTGTGTGAAAGTGTAAAATGAGATTGTGTACCTAATGGGAAATAAATCAGTATGGATTTTCTCCAAGATCTCAAGGTCAGCTGGTTGTATAGGCCTATAACAAATGACTGGACGACGGGGAGGATTTGGGTTCACCATTGGCACAGCGTGGTCAATCCCCTGCAAATATTTGATATACTTGGAGAATTCGCTCATGAACTTCTCCTTCCATTTATGCCACAGAGGCCACAGAGGCCATGCAATAGTTTCTGGCAAGTATAAAAGATAAAATGCATTCCAATAATTTACATAATTACGCAATAGCAGTTGGAAACATTATCATGACATTCACAAGTTTCGGAAACCTAATATGTCCAAGAAGCCCATGAGATTGAAAAATACAAGCATTTGCATTTCACAACAAGATATACAGAGCACAGACATCCCAATAAAGAAAGCTGCACGACTCCAACTGTCTAGTCTCTTCTCTATCTATGCCATCTAGCTTGTTATTTTGAATTTTCACATATCACTAGATTGTTTCAGAATTTAACTTTACGGTTATTAGCCTTAAAGTGATTTGTTTTAAAATATAATCCTTTGGTTAGAATATAGTTCACTAACGAAAGAACTTTCTCTGGAAACATTTCGACTCAGCTACTCATCAAAATTGGAATTCGCTTTCTAGATGTCATATGCTTCAAATCACACAATTAATATACTTATCCCAAACTCGATGCGAGAAGGACTAGTTGGGTACATTGTTTACAATATTCAAGGAGGTAACTTCAAAGACATAATTTGCCAAGATTACTTAACACTCTATTAGTCTATTAACATATAGGAAGAGAGATGATAAATTACCTTGATTGGCGCTCTCCTTGACTAAACAACCGAATGGGGCTCTTTAGAAGTGGCCTGTAGGAATCAAACGATGAATGTCATCTAAAACACAAATGAGGGTTGATCCAGAATCAGAAAAGGTTCGTATTTACTATTTATATTCAACAAAATGTACAGAAACAGTTGGAATGGAATTAAAGAAAAGAATTGAGCTGGTTGATTTGTGTAGATAAGAATAAGAGCAGGAGTAAGATAGGCTTTCCATAATCTGGGTCACTGGAGTTAAAATCTGTTCTGGTGATACATGCACCAAGTTTCCGATGAATTGAAGCAACGGGGCAGGAAAGGCAAGAACTCAAAGAGGCATGACCAGATCAACAATGAAGGGGGCGTTGAAATAGCTAGCAATGAACGTTTAGGAATAATATGATGGCAAAACAGAGAGAAAGAGAAACCCAGGAGAGATCTCGCATACCTTTACCTTAAAAGAGGGATGGAATGGAATGGATGCCAAGGATGCCTTTATCTTGTTCGTTTCAGGGAATCAATCGACGTTTTGGGTGATGGTGTTAAAATGTGGATTTTGGAATGCTTTATGCTTTTCGTGCCACTCAGTTCTCTCTCGCTTTTCGACTTGTCTCAGCTCCCATGTTACATCCGAGATGAAGACTTTGCACTCCTTTGCTTCTTTCTTTCGTTTCTGTCTTGGCTTAATAATAGTAATGATCAGACGAAAAGGAATATGGTTTTTTGGGCCAAAGACTCGTACGTTACCCGTGACCCGTCTCTTCTAGATGTTCCTCCTTGGGCTCAGACGACTCACCCAGGAACGACGTCGTTTATTTTCTCTCTCTCCGCCAGTTAACTTTATCAACAAGAAATCTAGGGGTTTCAACAATTGGGTTCGATGAAAAAGTACCAGTTAAAATCATAATGACAAAGCAACAGTTCCTCATTTTCCAATATCTTGATCATAAATTTTGATACATATGGGGGATGAATATGGTGTATGCTGTAGTTTTTCTAAGAGGGTTGTATACCCCAACTACAAACTGAAATTATTATAACGAGCATCCTATCAGTATATACAAACCAGGACGAGATGGTGAAGCTCAAAATCAAGTTCAAGTTGTACAGCAAGAGCTCTGGTAGGAAACACCACCAAGGACTTGTAGGATCAGTTATCGAGCCCATAGAAATGCATTGCTCAAGCAACAACAACTATAATGACAATCATGAGGATGACTCCAAATATCACCAGCAGCAAACAGGTCTGCATACAGAATCCTTAAACTTATTACTTCTCAATTCGGAAGAAGGCAAGCAATTAGCAATGATTTCTTAAGCAAAACCTGATTATTAGTAACACAAAGTAAAAAAAGCATACAACAATATAGATAACCAATAAGCGATTTGCTCATCCCACCAAAAAGCAATCAGAAATTCAGAATACTCCTATATTTTCTTGTCAATCATTAGTCAGTTATCCCTCAGATGAATCAATCTCACCAAACTAAGTGTACATATCTTTGCATTTCTGAAATTGAATCAGAAACTTCAAAAACAATATCACCTCCAGTTGAAAGTTGACATTGCAACTTACTCATGGAAAACGGCCTCGAGATAGACAACTGAGAGAAAAATAAAAATATTAAAACAACAAAGAAAGGCATCTATAAAAAAAAATTACCAGTGACGAATTAGATTTTTGGAGCTTGGATGCTTTCATAAGTTGGGAAGCTGCTTGTGCAGTGGCAGAATGAGAGTTTTCAACGTTGGAGCTAAAATCATCTGAAAAGAAAACATCAAGCAAAGTAAGGAACACAAACTCCTACAGACTCTTAGTATACAACAAATCATTGCTAGAGTAACAGGCACAGGGCTAACCAATTAGAGCTCCTTGATCTTGAACTAGGACAGCTAGATCTTTGAAAATCTCATTAACCTCACTGATCTGTTGCTGGATTTCTTGGATCCCTTGCTCCCTTTCCTCAATAATGGCTTCATTAAATGCAATCTCATTGTCTGATAGTAAAATTTCTTGTCTACACATAAAAGATGTATGACTCAATTGCTAATGCTGGTTGCTTTATAAAGATCTATGACTTATAGAGTTATAGTAGATAATCGGTTTGCAAGGCACGTCTAAAATACTGGGAACAAGATGCACTCTCTGTCCTCGAGATGTATACAAACATTAAGACAGCTCAACAGGACCCACCCAACAAAATATTGAGGAAATTGGATCCTTTAAGATACTGTAGGTTGGCTTCACGGTCGAGTTAAAATAATTTCGAAATATGACATGAATATCAAGAAACCAACAGCCTTTTAATTGTTAAAAAAAAACCATCCCCAACTGCAGTTTCCAGTAACTGAATGAAAATATTTGACAATGTGTGAGGGCCTCACCCCACTCACATGCTATAGCAAAAGGCTGCAACTCCAGGCAAAGAGCTGCTAACATATGTAAATAGATTTGTTCACCCACCTTTCTGATTCTAGAAGTAGTGCTTGCTGCTTGGGACTCCTACCCGAACTCATCTCTTGTTCTTGGGGAGAATAACTGCATAGTATATGATGAAAGGCATACATCAACAAATACGTAAATAAAGATGTAAGATTTGATTATCAGGAATGAAAGACAGAGAACAAGTAGGTAGGAACGAGGTAAACATATTATCATAGTTTTCACTTGGATAGTTAAGGACTAGGAACTGGCATTTGACGATTATAGAGTGAAGCTCATTATGTAAACTTAACTTGGCGTACTTCAACAGAAAATTTATGAGAATCCTATTTCGTATGAGGTGTGGTAAAATGTGGGTTACCTGGAAGGGACAAGTTGTTTAGGAACAAAAGGTGCATATGCGGTCTCCCTCTCAGCAGCAAGCCTCTGAGCCTTCTGATAATCTTTAAGAGCAGCCTGGAAATTCTTTGCAAGCTTAGCATCAGCAATCTTCTTGACAACCTGCAGTTATAAGCATGAACTTTGAAGACATCTTTATATAGAGATGCGATACATAGAATCCAAATGCTCATAACTTTGAAACGGTGTTATCTTTATATTGAGTGAGTGATAGGGTAGACTTACACTAACTTGGGCATGGTGATCGGTTTCACTAGCTTGCTTAAGTTTAGCTGAGACGTCTTTCACCAACTGCCCAATATGTGTCCTTGTCTTATGCCTGCAAGTTAAAACCATCCCCCTTAGTTCAGAAAGCAAACCAAATCACAAGGAGTTGAAAAAGAAATAAAATTGAAGACAAAACATATGGAAATAATGGAACTGAAAAAGAAAGACAGACAGGTTATCACGGAGTTGAAGGGTGTCTTTAGGGGTGCCGAGGGAATTGACGAGGCGGTAAAAGGAGGAGACGGCGGTTTGCAGTTGGAAAATTCCAGCGGCCACCAACCGCGACGGCTCCGCCTCCTCCTTGTTCTTCTCATAAAAATTAGAAGTAGAATTCGAATTCGATTTCTTCGAGTAAAGAGATTGTCTTTGATGCTGCGGAGGCAGACCAGACTCGAGATCTCGAAAACTCATGCTTTTTTTCCTTGTTGTTGGAGTTGCTGCTCCACCAAAACCAGACAGCAAAGGAATTGGATTTGATAAAGTCGTCAATTGGACAACCACAGAGAGACAGAGAGAGAACGAGAGAGAAGTTTCGTTGGTTTGGCTTTGAATTCACCTTGCTTTCCTCTCTGTCTTGAATTGTCTGTTTCCACAATTCACCTATACTTCAATTTACAAGTCAAACTCTGCTATTAAGGCACCAAGAAACTTCCCTCCCCACCCGCCAAACCCCATCTCATGGGCCAACTGGCCCAACTTCGTTTAAGCCCAAAACTTCGAAACCCACTTTCCTGAAATAACCAACCAGCCTGCCTGGCCTGGCATCTGCTGCTTCTTGTTCCTGACACACGAGCAAAACCTGCGAGCATTGAATCTGATGGAGGTGACTACTACTCATCCTCATTCCTTGTTCTATTCTTTTTCTTTTTTAGATTGATCGTTAACGAATTCGAGGTCTCACTGTTTTAACGCTTCAAGACTCAACCCGATATATAGATGCCACTTTTCACGCCTCGTACGTTCTTGTTCATTTTCTGTTCTGATGGTTTTTTGCATGCTATTTGTTCTTGATTACATTACAGCTTCATCTCATGTTCTTCTGCAAAATTATATGCCTTGTCCCATTTTCCCTTTGAGCTTGGATCCAGTTTTGCACCCGATATAAATATATCTATCAGGAATAAGCGTTTTCTAAAACAATGGCATATTTTCTTATTTCTTACAGCAAAAGCTTCTTCCAAGAACAATGCCATTATATATAGATTTATCACCTGTTGCGTGATCTTTGAAATTATAATAATGTCATTAATACTTGGAATTCGAAAGTTTTAGCTTCTAGCATTACCACATTTCTGCAGATGGTGCGGTGCTATAAATTTCATACAAATGTTATCGTTACAACGTTCTTTCTAGTTATCAGAGCATTCTAATTTCTCTGATACATTTGCTTGGCTACATGGCTTCTATGCCTTTCACATGAGGACCTTTTTCATATATAATAGATATGGACACACTGTGATCTAATTCCTCGCTGCTTCTTGTTCCTCATGACAGGTAAGGACAGTGAAAATTAACAATGTCTCCCTCAGCGCAACGGACCATGATCTAAGAGAATTCTTTTCCTTTTCCGGAGAAATTGAGTATGTGGAAGTACATAGGTTGGCTTCCTTTCATTCTTTCTCTTTCAGGTTTCTGAATAGGAGTATGCATCACATTCGTGGACTAATAGATTGGCTCCTTTCTATCTGCATGTTATTGCAGTCACAGTGAGATGTCTCAGGTTGCATATGTTACCTTTAAAGATGCCAGCGGAGCAGACACATCGATCCTCCTTTCGGTGAATCTCTTATCAATGCATTTCTGTTTTATTCTTTACTACCCCGGCCCCTTTTCATCATAGTTTGTCCTGCGCATGCAAATTGCTTATTAGTTTGATGATTATCTGGATCGTATGCTGCAACCTGGTCTGATTTGGATGAAATATGATATTTGGATTATACTAAAACCTTACAACCTCCTGTATTATTCATCATGACTTTATTTGTCACCTCATCCATATAGACTTCTTTGATGTGTCTCTAGGGAGCGACTATAGTTGATCAACCTGTTACCATAGAATTAGCTGCAGAATACAAGCTGCCAGCTGCTGTGGCATCAACACTTCCAGCTGTAACATTCTTTACTGATCACCAACTTTACAATTCCCTTGAATGCTATACAACTTAAATTGCCTCCAACATTGTTTAATGATCTCCTCAGGCATCAGTAAATGTAAATGCTGGTCAAGCCAATTCTGCTGCTCGAAAGGCAGAGGATGTTGTGAGCAGCATGTTAGCAAAAGGGTTTATCTTGGGAAAAGATACTATTGGCAAGGCAAAAGCCTTTGATGAGAAGCACAAAATATATTCCACTGCTACGGCCACAGTTGCTACATTGGACCAAAAGATTGGTTTTACAGAGAAACTTAGTGCCAGCACAACCATGGTAAATGATAAATTGAAGCAAATGGATGAAAGGTTTCAGGTTTCTGAGAAGACAAAGTCTGCATACTCAGCTGCAGGGCAAACAGTCAGTACTGCAGGATCTGCACTCATGAGCAACCGTTACATATTAACTGGGAGTGCATGGGCCGCCGGTGCTTATACTAGAGCTGCCCAGACAGCAAGTGAAGTGAGCCAAAAGACAAAGGAAAAGGTTTTAGCTGAGGAAGATAAAAACGGCAATAAAGCTGGAAGCAATCAAGCGGAAGGCAGTAAAGCAGAAGGCACTCAAGGCGGTAAAGCAGAGGGCATTCAAGCTGAAGGCATCAAAGCAGAAGTCAGTCAATCGGAAGGCAATGACGCAGCAGCTGGCAGTCAAGCCCCAGGCAATAAAACGGAAGGCATTAAAGAAGAAGACGTCAAGGTGGAAAGCAATAAAGTAGAAGTCCGTTCTTAGACTCATCGAGTCTCCATATACTAGTAAGAAACCCCAACAGAGGGAAGCTTGATCTTCTGTTTTGTTATAGTAGTCTTTAGTGGAGCATATGGTGTTATCACCATCTGCAAAATTAATGTGGTACGTACTGTAGTAGTACACATTCCAGGTTCATTTGGAATTGGAATTGTACGACTGGAATCGCTGAATGATTCCAGAATTGGATTAAGATTGATGAATGAATTTTCTTTCTTTTGGTTTGGTTTATAAATGTGTCGATTTGGTTTATAAATGTGAAAACTAGAACTAGAACGCGTTCACAAAGAGCCACATTGAAGAAAGGTTGAGAGATATTTAGAGTATAGCGTTTCAAGTGAAAATGTGAAAAAGTGGCCAGTAAGATCTGGCCCTCATGAAGAGGAGAAGATCTGATTAATTTTGTTCAGATTTGGAATATGTGCATTTCAAGTGGTTCAGACTTCAGACAGTCGTCAAATATACACAATTACACACACAGAAAAACTAGCTATTATTTGCAGAAGCATGCACAAAATAGGAGTATATCAGCTGTAACCAAAAAAAAAAAGGAGTTTATCAGCTAGCTAGCTATTGTGCAGATAAATCTGAATCAGGAGGCCGGTTGATTAGGGGACACCAAAAGAGAGAACAAAGATGAGCGGCTGCAACATGATCATCTCGAACAAAAATGGGAGAGTCGCACTAGTTGCCGAGTCCGTACAAGCTGATCACAGGCTAGAAGAGAGCTGAAATTATGGTTTGCAGTATCAGCATCAATAGTAGAAGCAGCAGCTGGGCGGCCATGTTGCTGGTGGCAGTAGATGTGGAAATGATTTGGACTTCAATCGGAGAGGCAATTACCAGTCACCCTATATGTATGTATGTATGTATGTATGTATGTATGTGAATGTATCAGACTAACTAATTAATTCACAAGTAACATCGCCAAAATCTAAACAATACATTTCACTACTCTGCATAATTAATTGCCATAGTAATTTATGGTAGGCGGACTTACACTAGTTTCAAATCCGTGTTCTTTGATAAGTAGGTACGGTTCCATTGAATCCCTGCAGCAGTGCAGGCACGCATCAGATCGATGTTCAATTTGACATATTGATTAAGAACTGAATAGCAATCCATGAAAAATATATCAGCTTACAGTTACTTTAGATCCGGAAAGGAGCCAAGAAACTCAGGAATAGGACCCTCTAAGCCGTTATCGTGCAAATCACTGATCACCATCCACAAAAACCAAAACACATGCATATATACATGATGATCGATCGAAGATCCAGCAACAATTGGTCAGTACCACTTACGTATATATGTCGATTATTTGTGACTGATAAGGGCATAGGAACTACGCAGGGTTTGAATTCATTCGAGCACTTAGAACAACAATATAGGTTAAACCTAAAATGATGCATCTAATTTCTCAACCTATATGTTGTCGTGGGAAAATGTTTCAAGACATGATAAAATACGTTATTGCTAATTATTACATGCATCGCACGCCAGAAATGAAAGTTCACAATCTAAAGTATCATTAGCAAATTTGATAATCTTTTTCATGTCCAACGATTTTAGAACGTGGCCGACGAGATGACTGGCCCTCACAAACTCCTGAAAATCGATCTGGCCATCTCCATCGGTATCGGCCTCCTCCATCATCCCAATCGGCTCCTCCGCCGTAAGCGCATGACCTAGCTTGGCCATGGAGTGCGCGAGCTCCGCCGCGCTGATGTAGCCATTACTGTCCCTATCGAACATGTCAAACATGTTCCTCAGCATTTCCTCGCTGTACGGACACATGCCACCTTGTAGTAGTAGTAGGTCAGGCTCAACCAGCACCACGAACTCGGAGAACTCCACCAGTCCGTTGTCGTTACGATCAGCCTTTTGGATCAGACCTCCACCTGCTCATGGCTCGCCTCCTGCCCCAGCGACTGGAGTAGAGACCCCAGCTCCAGAGGGGTCAAACTTCCGTCGTTGTTTCTGTCAAACGATCGGAAAATCTCCCGCAGCTCCGCAATCTGCTCATGGTCCAGCTTCGGCGCTGCCGATTGCTTTCGATTCGCACTCATGGCTAGCTGGAATTCCAAATGAACCCTAAGCCGCTTTGATCAATTACAACTTGAGTAGACGTACGTCAAATGTGTAAATGTTAGAGAGTGTGGTAGATTATAGTAGTAACATGATAATGCTTTGCTCAAGTACGCGTCTGAGCAGATATATGCATGATCATGACTGATTGACTGTGATTGATAATTCATTTTATAGTCAAAATTAACAAGCTCAGTCTAATAACAATGGCAAATTGAAATTATTTTGTCATTTTGTGTCACTAACAACTTTGTTTGAGCTCTTCACTGTTGTTCTATCCAAAGGAGTCGCTAACGTGATATCAAAATCACTTGATCGACCAATAATTAATTATAGGAAAAGTAGATTAGTTGAACAAGAGCTTTTGACCGCCTGAGAAGCCTCAACAACGTTCTGACTTCTGACCAGTAGTTTTTTTTCGATGATGGAAATACACGTTCTGAGTTCTGACCAGTAGTTGGTGACCTTTCCTTTTCTATTTCGAATCGGTCTTATATTTTAATTTTTCCAAACTTGAAAGGAATATTTGAATCGATTTCGACTACGGCCGGCGGAAAACTTGATTGATGCAGCAAAACTAATTCGTTTGAATTTATCAACTTGAATCCATAAAATTGAGTTTCTCAAATCCATGAGTTTCTGGAATCCACTAGGATGAGTTTTGATATAATAGTTGTCCAAATACAAATAAAGATGATGTTTATACATGCATCAACTAAACAAAATCAGAGTCACAATTTAATATTGAAATCTAAAGAATCAAACTTAAAAAGAAAACAAAAAACCTAAATAAAAAAGTTCTAAAAGGAAAATAAAACTAGCATGAAATACTAAATGTTGATATTTTCTGGCTTATATTTGACATGGATCACTAAAGTGAGTCTTGTAGATCTCGTCGTTCTCATTCCAAAAAGATTTTATGCGTCTCAAACAGACATTTTGGTCAAAATATGTTTTAATCCGATTCGCGAATTAAAATATGCAATATTGTACGAGCAACCCGAAAGTTCAAAACATCATTTTCTTAAATATTGTAATTGCTACTTGCCTTAGAACACGTGAATTACATATCTTCAAATCATTCTTCTTGATTATTTGTCGTTTCCTTACTTTTTATTGTTCTGATTTAATTTGCCCCCTCCTTATCCTGCATCATAGATTAACAATTTGGAAATCAGGGGGTTGACCTGTGCATCCAAGAGTAAACAATCTAAAAGGTAGAAACAGTCGAAAAGTAACAACGTCCCTTTGGCCGAGTGGTTAAGGCGTGTGCCTGCTAAGCACATGAGGTTAGAGTTCGAATCTCTCAGGCGAGGATCATTTTATTATCATCAGCTGTTTATAACTTGTGCATTCTTTTGTTCTCAAAGGGAGGAGTCATGAGTGCATGGCAACCCTGCAATCCACAGACGCCTTTGATGGTAATTGTGCTGTGCTCATTGTTCATCACCTGTTTAGTTGCAGATTCAATATGCATGATCAGGTAAATTGGAACAGCGTGAAGAGAAATAGACCACTATGGCTTTCACGGTTTCATCAATCATTAACTGACCCTAGCAAATTCATTATCCAAAAACACAACAAGAAACTAAACAACGATAATACAACATCTTAGATACGCATCATAACCATGAGAAAATGCTGTCTGCTATATCAAAAAGACTGTTCAATTTGTTACCAAGTGAGGCATATGAGACATGATTAGAGCCTTAGAGGTGCAACATCCTGAGAAGAATCCTTAAAGTACTACAAATTCATAAAAAATGAATAATCCAGCTCAAATTTTTTTCATCATCATCCTAAGTTGGTAATAGAAGAATTTCAATGCGGAGTTCTGTCCCCTTCTAAACTGCATCTTCATACATTGAACTGTACGCATACTCTGCCCAATGTCAAAGGTTGCAGCTCCCACAGCTCCAGTGTCTTTCATGTCCTTAAAACACTTACAAGATAACTAATTCCCCTTAAATCAATCAATTACATGAGTTTTAGTCCACCGGTTACATCATCAACCACTTCAATAGGTCCTGCAAGGAAGAGTTGGAGTAAATCATTGACAAAAAGAGAAAGAATTTACAAACATCTGGAATATCTGATTTTTTTTTTGTCAGACTAGATGAAGTATTCAATATGCTGCATTATATGATTCATCTCCAAGGTCAAAACTACGGGTACATAATTTCGTATCAGCAAAAAATAGCTAAATTAGCATTGTATTTTTTATGTAATTATATTATTCTGTACTTCTAACCTACTTCATTAGGAGCATTAAAACATCCTTCCACGCCAAATAAATGACTCTGTATAGAAATCAAAAGCTGCCCATAAAGTTCATGATTGGAAGAACAGAAGCTTACCAAGAATAGCCATCACTGTCCTTGAATCTGTAAATAAAAAAAAAAATATATATATATATATATATATATAGGCCATGTAAGTAACTTTGGATATCAAGTTTCAAATGGATGAGGTGGTGAAGTTTATAAATTCATGAACACAAATAATGAGCATATAAAACAAATAACAACTTATATGTTTGCATCAGTACTCACAATACAAGAATAATAACTACAGCATTGTTGGAGTACTTAACGTTCTCTGACTCATACTACCACCCTGAATTTATAATTTCTCACATTCTTAATCACTCTTCAGTGGAACTTTGATAATGTTTTTATACAAAATGACGACTGCATCCACAGTATTCAAACTACTATTACCAAAACAAATAAACTCACTTGGCGCAATCTGAGTCTTCCCAGCATCAACCGTAATGTGATTTGGTAAATTAAGTGATTTTGCCCTATCCTGTCGAATTAATAAGAATGTCATTAAAATATTATAAATGCATTGGTACTTCTATGAAACTTCCAGATTTTCTGATACAGGGATTAACTAGAACATGCAAGCAAGTCATAGGTGTATGTCCTACAAGAATTTCTAGTAAATTAATGTCCAGAACACTTACTTGCAAAACAAGCATCTCTTCTTCAGTTTCTACTTTTAGAACAACTTTCGGTTGCGCACACATCTCCCACCTGCACATTGATTATCAAGAAAACAACATTACATAGATATGGGAAGAGGACAATCACAAATATTGATAGCTCAACAAAGAGAAGTCTAATAGTAGTATCGTGCTGTACTACTACTACCTGTTTAAAGATTTTGGTGCCCGACGGAGGAGCTTCTTGTAGAGGCCCAAAGTCGCATGACTAAACAACAAAGACACAAATTCGAATAACGAATTAGATTAGAATATAGCTCATTGCATGGAACAATCAGTTGTAAGCTGACTGGTATGAGTTGATGAAATAATGAACCATTTTAGGGAAAAGTAAGTGATAGTACCTGCATTGAGCAGCAATTTTCCCTTTGCCCATCTTGAGATCATTTCTAACCACCAAAACCTGATGAAAGTGAACAAGGGGCATGTGAAAACCTAGCAGCCGCCAAATCAAGTATACGAAATCCACTGAGTAGAGGTACCATTTTGAAATCTTGGAGAATGTCAGCGAGCTTTTCAATGTCGAGGGGGTCAGTGATCTTATCCTTCTTCTTTTTCTTGTTGCCGTTTTTGCCGTCACCGTCACCGTCAGCGGCAAGTGATTTGTGCTTGGCAAGTCTGGCGGACACCAAAATGCGAGCAGGAGGGTAACGCGCGCCAAAGCAGTAGCCCAAGGCAAGCCACCCAGCTCCTACTAGAATCGCTCCAACCCAACCCAAACCCATCATCTCACCACGTTCACCTTCTACTCTGTAATTACGCAACTCGGGATTAATCATTTCATTTAACAAGGTCAATGGAGATAAGAGTTTTCGATTAGTACCTGAGTTGCGTCGCGATGATCGGAGCCGGGAGACCTAGAGGATTGGGGGTTTTAGGGGGTTGAGCGGAGAATGGACCACCCGACCCAATTTGTTGTGCTATTATAATATGTTTGGGCCGCTGAGGAGCTTTACATTTGGGCTTCCCCAACCTTTATGTGACAATGCCAAAAAGAATATAAGAAAGAGAAGAGGGAAGGAAGGAGACTTGCATTAGATTTATTCCCTTTTTACAGTCTGAGAGAGTCGTTGCGCTTGCCTTGTCAACCCACCCACCACCTCTACAGACCTTGAGAAAGGAATTTCGGAAACACCAAGGTGCAGCTACTCCCTCCTTGCTTTTACTCTTATATTTCAATCCAATTATATTTCATTTTTCTGTTCTTGATTACGATTCATAGTCTGATCGATGCCGCCTGCTTTGTTGTTGTTCGAATTTGGTAAAGCAAAAGCAAAACAATTAAGTCATCATCAACTGCTTAATCTAATTAGACGAAGAATATGAGATGCTTTCTTTCCCGTAGGGTTTTTGATCATTCAGCGATTTTGGAAACAGAAAGAGAGAGGTTTTACTAAATTAGCTTTTTCTTGATCTTGATTTCTTCGGTGTTCCGCAATGATACGAGCCTCTTGTACTTGTTTCGATGAACATAACCAGACTAGATTTTTGTTTGATCCTTAAGCTCGGCGACTGAGAATACAGAGAAATATCTTCTTTAAATTGATTATTCTAATTTTGGGACTCATATGAAGATTTGGAGTTTTTGTTTCTCGTCCTGTTCCTTTTGTTCTCAATATTTAGTACTTGATGGCTCCTATATTCTCTGCTCAAGAAAATCGTACTATCTGTTTATTTAGGCATTTGGACTAGTCCTCATTAACATTTTTGGGCATTTGTATTATCTGCTACCGTAATTGATTTCAGTTTGGTATGAACTTCAGGATAACGTGTAGTAGGGTTTCGTTTTACAGATTTAATAGGTTGCGAAGATGAGTGACAATTTGATGGAGAAAGTGAGTGCTTTTGGTGAACGCCTCAAGATTGAAGGGAGTGAAGTCGGCCGAAAGATGACTGCCGGCTTGAGCTCAGTGAGTTTCAAGGTGAAGGAGCTTTTCCAAGGTCCAAACCAAGGAGATAAGATCGTTGAGGAGGCTACGTCTGAGGCACTAGAGGACCCTGACTGGGCGTTGAATCTTGAGATTTGCGACATGATCAATACTGAAAGAGTTAACAGTGTTGAATTAATCCGTGGGATAAAAAAACGGATTATGTTGAAGAATCCCAGGGTTCAGTACCTTTCTTTGGTGCTGCTTGAAACAGTTGTTAAGAATTGTGAGAAGGCTTTCTCTGAGATAGCAGCTGAGAGAGTTCTTGATGAGATGGTGAAGCTGATTGATGACCCTCAGACTGTTGTTAATAACCGCAACAAGGCTTTGGTGCTGATTGAAGCATGGGGAGAATCAACTGGGGAGCTCCGCTATCTGCCTGTTTTTGAGGAAACATACAAGGTATCTGTATAATTTTGGGTCCTGTGTTGTATCTTTTGAAAGTTCTCTAGACATTCTGTTGTTATTTGACACACACACACACACACACACATGCACAAAAGACAGTTTCTAAAAAAATAGTACTTTTATGATATACTTGTTGTCAATGTGGCCTCCATCACATGGTGTGCTGCAGCCGTGGGTTTTCTATTATTGTTTCATTCTATTAACACTCTGTTATGCTTTACAATTTTGATTTCAGAGTTTAAGATCACGGGGTATTCGGTTCCCTGGTCGTGACAATGAGAGTTTGGCACCTATATTCACTCCCCCTCGATCAGTTTCAGCTTCAGAGTTGGATGCTGGTCTTTCCCAGCAGATTCCAGCTGATATTCCAGTGCAAAGCTTTACGCCTGAACAATCAAAGGAAGCATTTGTCGTTGCAAGAAACAGTATTGAGCTTCTTAGTACTGTTTTCTCTTCTTCACCCCAACAAGATGCTTTACAGGTAATGTCATCTTCTTTTCCCACTTGCATATTCAATTTTAAAGTTATCTGTTGATGCAATGGAATTGGGTTGACTATGCAAACTGTCATTCACTTGTCGCTCTACTTTTTTTTTTCTGCTCATACAATCATGTTTTCCAAAAGGGTATGTGCTCCTAGATGCAGTGTTTCTTTATTTTGCACTTTGTGATTTCTTGAGATTTAAGACTTTTTTATGGTAAGCTAGGTATTTAAAACTGAAATGTAAGAAATGAAAAGTTGGTTGGATTTTGACAATTGATATCGATTAGTTCTTCTTATACTGTTGGCAGGATGACTTGACAACCACACTAGTGTACCAGTGCCGTCAGTCTCAAGCCACTGTGCAGCGGATCATAGAGTCAGCTGGAGAGAATGAGGCCTTACTGTTTGAAGCGTTAAATGTGAATGATGAGATCCATAAAGCTCTGTCCAAGTATGAAGAACTGATGAAGCCGTCCGTTGCTCACCAGCAGCCAGAACCAGCCATGATACCTGTTGCTGTTGAGCCTGATGAATCACCAGTTCACGGCAAAGAGGATTCCTTGATCAGAAAACCAGCTGCCTCTCGGGGTGTCCCTCATGCAGGGATCAACGATGACATGATGGATGATCTTGATGAGATGATATTTGGCAAGAAAGGTGGGAGCTCCTCAGAAGGAGGGCAAGATCCAAAGAAACAGCTGCCACCGTCAAAGGATGACCTGATCAGCTTTTGAGCCGCTGCTAAAAGCTTCTGATTCCATGTCTATTTAGGTGTTCATTGTTGGAGACATGGAGTTTGGTGCTTTACAAGTCTCAAATTCATGAACATTAATCTCTTTGTTCCCTGTTTTCTCAGTACATTTGACCATTGTTTTCTGCACATCTTGTGTAATTAATTTCTGCTAGATTTGGTTCCGTAGCAACCTGATGGGAGTTGTATAAGTAACTATATACAGTGTTATGAGTATGTTCTGTGCACCCTTCAACTTACCATGCTTATAAAGTTGTAAATCTCAACCATAAATTAAACATACAAATCGAATTCATGAATTGCATGTTATAGCTACATCTCTAGTAGTGGTGCATTTTGATCAACCATGGTAGATTTTGAGGTGATATAACTGGTGATGTAGGTTACACCAAGTCACGAACCCTTGAAACTGAGAATTGAGAATTGAGAGAGAAACGTGCTAATGTAAGTGAAAGTTGAGTAGTAGAGAAGTGACGATGAGAAAGCAAATGGCAAGATCCAAATCCCCAGTTTTGGTATTCACCCTGGTTTTGGCGGCTCTCTCCCTCCTCTTCTTCATCCTCCTCTCTTTCCGCAGCGACGGATTCTCCGATGGGCCGCTCCACCCGAACAACCCGATTTACAAACCCGAAACCTCCTTCGTGGCATCCCTGGAGCGCTTCCTCCTCGCTCCTCCCACCTCCCAAGCGACGCCCGATCCCAAACACCTCGACGACTTAGTCTTCCAAACCGAGACTCAGCGTCTCTATTCAGATCCGTACTACCCACTCAGCATGCCTCTCCGGGTCTACGTCTACGACATGCCCCACAAGTTCACCTTCGATCTCCTCCGCCTCTTCATCTCCACCTACAAGGACACCTCCAATCTCACCTCTAATGGCAGCCCCGTCCACCGCCTCGTCGAACAGGTCACTCTCTCTCTCTCTTTCTTTTACCTCAATTCACTTTGTTGAGAGTTCAGTTGAGTTCAACTTGTTGTGTATTTGGTTGCAGCATTCCATTGACTACTGGCTTTGGCGGGATTTGCTAGCTCCGGAATCAGAGCGGCTGGTGAAAAGCGTGGTGAGAGTGCATCGGCAGGAGGAGGCGGACCTCTTCTACATCCCCTTCTTCACCACCATTAGCTTCTTCTTGATGGAGAAACAGCATTGCAAATCGCTTTACAGGGTCTGACTGCACCTCCAAAGGTTTTACTTATTTAGCTAGCTAGTTGCAATGCACAACACTCTTGACTGTCAACTCTTTGCTTATCTTGTGTTGTTTGTGATTCAAGGAAGCTCTCAAGTGGATCACCGATCAGCCTGCCTGGAACCGCTCCGCTGGAAGGGATCACATCATTCCTGTTCATCATCCTTGGTCGTTTAAGTCTGTCCGCCGATCTGTGAAGAATGCTATCTGGCTGCTTCCTGACATGGACTCTACTGGCAACTGGTGGTTATTTGGAATGGATTGCAGTTATATGTTTTTAATATATGTAGTTGCTGAAACTGGTGTTGAGTCTAATGTATTGTTCCACTTCTAGGTACAAGCCCGGACAAGTTTATCTGGAAAAAGATCTCATTCTCCCTTATGTTGCCAATGTTGATTTCTGTGATACCAGATGTGTGTCTGAGACTCGATCCAAGAGAACAACTCTACTCTTTTTCCGTGGCCGGCTTAAAAGAAATGCTGTAAGAATTTTGATTTGGAGATGGACCTTCTTTGATATTAGTTCTATAGTTAGAATGTAGTGCTTTAGTTTATGTTGTTGGTGCATTTCTGGTGGGAACGAAATCCCCTCTAGCAAATTTGAAGTTAGGATACTGATTATCCTTGGTTGCATTCTCAAAAATCTTTTATTTCAAAATCTTATATGGTATTCTACATCCAGGGAGGGAAGATTCGTGCAAAACTTGTGGCAGAACTTAGTGGGGCTGAGGGTGTATCTATAGAAGAGGGTACAGCCGGAGAAGGAGGAAAGGCATCAGCTCAAAATGGAATGCGCAAGTAATTGCTTGTAACACTTGCTCCATATTATGATGTGATATAACTTTGTTGTTTTTTTGCTAAGTTGGTTGAGTTACTTTCTCTGTCAGATCTATCTTCTGCTTAAACCCAGCTGGTGATACTCCTTCGTCCGCTAGATTATTTGATGCCATTGTTAGTGGTTGCATACCGGTCATAGTTAGTGATGAGTTGGAGCTTCCTTTTGAAGGAATTCTAGATTATAGAAAGGTGTGTATATCTATATTTGGTATTAGATAGAACATTGCTGATTATTTCAGGAGGTCGTTTTAGCACTCCATTTTAGTGACACAAGGATACTGTCTGCGGAAGTCACTTATATGATATTCCGTACACCCATTTTACTCACCAGTTGCATATATCTTTGCACGCAGATTGCTTTATTTGTTTCTTCCAGTGATGCTGTTCAACCGGGGTGGCTTTTAACATATCTTAGAAATATTAGCCCTGCTCAAATTGAAGAAATGCGCCAGAATCTCGCCAAGGTAGGTGACTGCATGTCTGCAGTATAGAAGTGAATGGCACTGTTTTGCTGCTGCTATTTGCATTTCCTGGCTCTTTGTTTTAGGTTTTTGGTAGGGTACTGTTATATATGTTACATTGTTACAAGATCAACATGGGTGTGTATAAATAGTAAGGGGAAAAGAAAACAAAAGATCGATTCTTTAGAAGATGGATAATGTGCTTGTTATCTATAAAAGTCTGCTAGCTTCAATGTTGATTTGTAACATGGTTTTAGTTTTGCGTGGAGAAATGGAACTATCACGCTGATTGTTACTGAGCTACATATCTGGGGGTACTGATTTAGTTTTTTTCCACGATTTGCCAGTACTCGAGGCATTTTATATATTCCAGTCCGGCTCAACCCCTGGGTCCAGAAGACTTGGCTTGGAGAATGGTATGTTCTTGCTCAGTAAACCAAATGGTTTCCTGTTCAATGTTGCTGCACATGATAGGTTTAGAATGATTGATTTAGTTTTGTTATTGTGGTGCAACAGATGGCTGGTAAGTTGGTGAACATCAAGCTTCACACTCTGAGATCTCAGCGTGTTGTAAAGGAGTCGAGAAGCATCTGCACCTGCAACTGCAGACGCCCCAACTCCACCACCGCAGGCCCCTTATTGTAAATATCAACTACTATCTCACAGTTACTTTTGTGCTTGGAGTTACGTGATTCGCCTACTGTTGTAGTTGTTGTGGGTGACTGATCGGTTGGCATTGAGGATTAGTTATTCATATAGTGGATACAATGTCCTTGAATACGTGTAATTGGTTTGTGTCTCAATACTGCCATTCAGTAGGGCTATAGACAAGTAGTCAGGGAAGCCCACAGTAGCTTACATCTCTTTGTTTGGTTTGCCATCCTATTCGTGAACATTGGGGTTCTTCATTTCATTTGTTCGAGACCTGTGTAGTTGAGATTCAAGAGGCCGGAAGCACATGAGAAAGGAGGAAGAGTAAAAGGTTTCCATCGGACCCGAGCCTATGGTCGCTATCGTTGGCGGAGTCTAAGCATAAAGCGATGAACTGGGCGTTGGAAAACACAAGAGAAGCAAGCTAGCACTACTGTTAGAATTCAATGGAGTTCAAATTTGAAATGGGCGTAGTCCTAGAGTACGACGTGGGAAAGGTTCCACCCCACTGGGGTGGTGGCCCACACGGTGACCATGTGCGACGTGCCAAACATCAATGACATCCATGCTCTTAAAAAAAAAAGTTAAAAAAATTAAAAATCCCTAAAATGCAAAATTTGTTTCTTAAATAGCAGCCAGCCGAATAGGAATCCTGGTTGGCTCGCTTTCTTAACGTGCATGGTATGATGATTTTGCATATCTCTCCATTGCTTGTCCAACATGATTTCACACGTATAGTTAGAAGTTAGAACACTTCGTCCCAACATGAACACGCTTAAGCCACGTTTGATAACTGAAATGAAAATAAATTGAAATCAACCAATGAATGAAAATATTTCCATGAGGGTGGGGAGAGAAACGTTTTCCACCCAATTTTCTTTTTTATTTTAGAACCAATTTATTTTTCACCCCTCATTTTTCTTAGGTTCCCAAACACAAGAAAAGAAGCAATTTCCTTTCCCATGTATACTTTCCTGATTACCAACCGTGGTCTTAATGCACAACAGGTAGCTCAACGTACCACATCAACATCTCGTCTCATCTCAAATAGAGTCAGTGTTTGTGACATCAACTATACTTCATTTTCTGCGATCAATCCTTGCTTGCTTCGTATATGGAAGGAACATGACATGCCTACTTTTTTTTCATTTTATATATGTACCCTAAACCCTAAATCATTGGGGTGACATACATACCATAGTTCCGCGCATCCAACACAATCAGTTAATATCCATCTGTCATTTACCCAATGGCCTTTCATTTCTTAATATATTTAGAAATCACACAAGAAAAAAGGGTAATTTTATCCGTTGTACTCTCTCTCGTCTCTAGGTCATAAACTCATAATATATTCTTTAGCTTTTGTACGCTTTCTCCATAAAGTCAAAGATTATTAGCTTTTCACTTTTAATGATAATTTTTGATTTCTTTTATATCAGGTGCAAGATGAATTTAGAGGATAAAACTGTAAAAGAGAGAGGGGGATGAAAAATGTGTGTTGATTCACGGAATATTCGCCGTCCAGAGTTTCCTTTTCCTGATATCGAGCAATAAACTTACATTCATTTTACTCCAGTACGCTCTAGATGACGGTGATGCTTCTCATTAATTAATTAGAATTAGAAATAGAAATTAGAGCCACAACACCACCACCGCAGCAACACAACTCTCTCTGTCTCTCAGAAGAAGTCAGAACCTTCTCATTTCCCACCCTAAAGGCTAGGAATTCAAAAATAAATAAACAAGACAGAATCCATTTTCCATTTATATTTACGTCTTAATTAGTATAATAATGGAGCGAGCCTTGAATCATGGCCTATTAGTGCTTCGCTTTCATTCATACTTTGATACATAGAGAGAGATAGTCCTGCTCACGACCTGGTCCTTCACTCCCTCTTCTTCTTCTTCTTCTTCTTCTTCTCTACAAATCTATTGCTGTCCCTTTTGAGTTTTAAGTTTAAACGAGATACGCAAACGACAACAGTTGGAGACCAGCAAGGCAAGGCAAGGCAGCCGACCCGCCACCCCCGTTTGAACTTTGAATTGAGCAATCCCCATCACGTTCAGACAAACCCACTTCGCTTTCACTCACGCTCTTTTCTGGACCAGACAGATCTCAGCAACAACAACAACAACAATCTATTTGAATCGGCGGAGGGAGGTACCCTTGTTTGTTTCTCTCTCACTTTGACCCTCATCTCCGACATGGCCCGGTCTTTTCTCCTTTAGATAAAACCCCAAGGTACCTTTTGGTTTTGCTGCTCGTCTCTACTCTTTTGCCTTGTTCAGAGATGTGTTGCTACATTCAGATGCGTGTTTCTTAGCTCATGCCATGTCTGTTCCTACTCTCTTTCCTCTACTTGCTTTTTCATGGCACTTTAGCTTCCGCCGAAACTTGATGCTCGTTACATTCTCTTACAACACACGCTGGCCGGAGATCTATATACCCTAATGATTTTATTTCTGTTCATCTTGATTTGCCTTGTGATTTCCGACCGGAGATGATAGCTGTTTAGCTCTGCAGTTGTTTCCAGTAGAGTTTTGATGGATTTAGCACATGATCTGTTGTTGACTATTTGAGTAGCTCTGTTTTACTGCTTTGGTTGGAGTTTGAATCTGTTTTTTGTTCCTGGAATTTTAGGCACTGAGGGTACAACTCTTTGCTGCTACTAGTTTGAAAAATATGGCTGGCAAATCGTTCAAGGGCACTCGATCAAATCTATCGTCCAGCTCTGACATTCCTGATCCACTCGGCAAGCCTCCAATTCCTTCTGTCACATTTGGCCGCAGAACCTCCTCTGGCCGCTACATCAGCTACTCCAGGGATGATCTTGATAGCGAAATTGGGAGTGGTGACTTTATGAACTACACGGTGCACATACCTCCAACCCCTGACAACCAGCCCATGGATCCATCCATTTCGCAGAAGGTTGAAGAGCAGTATGTGTCGAATTCACTTTTCACTGGGGGATTCAACAGTGTCACCCGAGCTCATCTTATGGACAAGGTGATTGAATCCGAAACCAGCCATCCTCAGATGGCTGGTGCCAAAGGATCATCATGTGCCATTCCGGGGTGTGATGCAAAGGTCATGAGTGATCAACGCGGCGAGGATATTCTGCCTTGTGAGTGTGATTTCAAGATATGTAGAGATTGCTATACTGACGCTGTCAAAACAGGCGGTGGTGTATGTCCCGGATGCAAGGAACCATACAAGAACACTGATTTGGATGAAATGGCCATGGAGAGTGCATTGCCACCACTTCCACTGCCTCTGCCTAATGGGATGTCTAAAATGGAGAGGAGGCTGTCCCTCATGAAGTCAACAAAGTCGGTTCTGATGAGGAGTCAAACTGGAGATTTTGATCACAACCGGTGGCTCTTTGAAACCAAGGGAACTTATGGCTATGGGAACGCTATATGGCCCAAGGGGGGAGGTTTTGGAAATGGGAAAGACGATGATGTAGTTGAACCAACTGAGCTGATGAACAAACCATGGAGGCCTCTCACACGGAAGCTAAAGATACCTGCAGCTGTTCTAAGCCCCTACAGGTACATCTCTTGCAGTGTTTTATATCCAGTCTTTTACACCTTAACATGTATTATGTTTTCTTGCATTTTCATACACAAAATTAATTATTGCCACTTAGAATTATCAAAATACCACCATCTCCCTAAATTAGTGGTAAGAAGATCCATTGACACATTGGATCAATGCGCATTTCTTTTAGGGTAAATCGGACCTAAGAAACAACAGTCGCGTATGCATTGTAATAACAGTATGCTACTAACTAAAAAATGATCACCCTGTTTTTTTTTTCCTTCTCGCTTTCAAGATTGAAAATGCATCTCACCTACATGTCAGCCCGCAATAATTTTTACTGTCTACAGTGAGGGACATCCTTATTGATAAACTGCTAATGGATGGTCGGCTAGATTTTTAATTTGTATAAAACTTTGTCATGGCCTATTGGTGTCGCTTTGTATTAACTTTGAATTGAATACCGTACTATTTCTGGTCCTTCAGAAAATATTCTTTCTCATTCAGTGTTACTCTCTGCCTGTTGACAGTCATTGAGTTCATTCTCATAATTGATTTGGCTCTGTGTTTGTGTTCACAGGCTTCTAATATTTGTTCGTATGGTTGTCCTTGGGCTGTTTTTAACATGGAGGGTAAACAACCCAAATAATGATGCAATGTGGCTTTGGGGAATGTCAATTGTTTGTGAAATCTGGTTTGCTTTTTCGTGGCTTCTCGATCAACTTCCCAAGTTGTGCCCAATCAACCGTTCAACAGATCTTAATGTTTTGAAGGAGAAATTTGAAACACCTACTCTCAGCAACCCTACCGGGAAATCTGATCTTCCAGGCATAGATATCTTTGTGTCCACTGCAGATCCAGATAAAGAACCACCACTTGTCACAGCAAATACTATCTTATCTATTCTAGCTACTGATTATCCTGTTGAAAAGCTTGCTTGCTATGTTTCTGATGATGGAGGTGCACTTTTAACCTTTGAGGCCATGGCAGAGGCAGCTAGTTTTGCTAATATATGGGTCCCCTTCTGCCGTAAACATGCTATTGAGCCCAGGAATCCTGAATCTTACTTCAGTTTGAAGAGGGATCCATACAAGAACAAAGTGAAATCTGACTTTGTCAAGGATCGCAGAAGGGTGAAACGTGAATATGATGAGTTCAAGGTTCGGATTAATGGACTGCCTGAGTCTATTCGTCGTCGATCAGATGCTTATCATGCCAGGGAAGAAATCAAGGCCATGAAGCTTCAGAGGCAGAACAGAGAGGATGAATCTGTGGAGAGTGTGAAGATTCCGAAAGCAACTTGGATGGCTGATGGAACCCACTGGCCAGGGACTTGGTTGACCTCTTCATCTGAGCACTCTAGAAGTGACCATGCTGGTATTATACAGGTATTCATCTAAACCCCTTAAACTATGCATATTAAGAAACAACCAGGAAGAGGTGATACTGATTATTTGTTTTCCATAACATTGTTAGGTGATGTTAAAACCACCTAGTGACGAACCATTGCATGGAGCTGATGGAACTATAGATGAAGCTAGACTGATCGACCTCACTGATATTGATATTCGCCTCCCCATGCTGGTTTATGTGTCTCGTGAAAAGCGGCCAGGCTATGATCACAACAAGAAGGCAGGGGCCATGAATGCTCTTGTTCGAGCCTCTGCTATAATGTCCAATGGTCCATTCATTCTCAACCTTGACTGTGATCATTATATCTACAACTCTCAGGCAATGAGAGAGGGTATGTGCTTCATGATGGACCGTGGAGGTGACCGGCTTTGTTATGTTCAGTTCCCACAGAGATTTGAGGGTATTGACCCTTCGGATCGTTACGCCAACCACAACACAGTTTTCTTTGATGTCAATATGCGGGCTCTTGATGGTCTCCAGGGTCCTGTTTATGTTGGAACTGGATGTCTATTTCGTAGGATTGCCCTGTATGGTTTTGACCCCCCTCGATCAAAAGACCATCACCAAGGTTGTTGCAGTTGCTGCTTTACTGGTCGCAAAAAGAATAAGCATGCTTCAGTAGCACACACCCCTGAAGAAAACCGAGCCTTGAGAATGGGTGATTCTGATGATGAGGAGATGAACCTCTCACTGCTTCCTAAGAGATTTGGGAACTCAACGTTCCTCATTGATTCAATTCCAGTGGCAGAGTACCAAGGTCGCCCTCTTGCAGATCACCCAGCTGTGAAGAATGGACGCCCGCCCGGTGCTCTCACCATTCCTCGTGAGCTGCTTGATGCATCAATTGTTGCAGAGGCTATCAGTGTCATTTCCTGCTGGTATGAAGACAAGACTGAGTGGGGAGACCGTGTCGGATGGATTTACGGTTCAGTTACTGAAGATGTGGTCACTGGTTACAGAATGCACAACAGAGGATGGAAATCAGTTTACTGTGTGACCAAACGAGATGCATTTCGTGGAACTGCACCTATCAATCTCACTGATAGGTTGCATCAGGTTCTCCGTTGGGCTACAGGCTCAGTTGAAATCTTTTTCTCCCGCAACAATGCTCTGTTAGCCAGCCCAAGAATGAAGATTCTGCAAAGAGTAGCATATCTCAATGTTGGTATCTACCCGTTCACATCCATCTTCCTTATTGTATACTGCTTCCTCCCTGCACTTTCGCTCTTCTCTGGTCAGTTTATTGTGCAGTCCCTTAATGTTACTTTCCTAACCTATCTTTTGGTCATCACCCTCACCTTATGTATGCTTGCCATACTTGAGATCAAGTGGTCTGGCATTGACCTAGAAGAGTGGTGGAGAAATGAACAGTTTTGGTTAATTGGAGGGACCAGTGCTCACCTTGCTGCTGTGATTCAGGGGCTGTTGAAAGTTATTGCAGGAATTGAAATCTCTTTCACCTTGACTTCAAAATCCGGTGGTGATGATGAGAATGATGAATTTGCTGATCTCTACATTGTGAAATGGTCATCTCTGATGATACCCCCAATAACAATCATGATGGTCAACTTAATTGCAATAGCAGTTGGGTTCAGCAGAACAATATACAGCGTGATTCCGCAGTGGAGCCGATTACTTGGAGGTGTTTTCTTCAGTTTCTGGGTTTTAGCACATCTCTACCCTTTCGCCAAAGGATTGATGGGGAGAAGAGGGAGGACACCCACCATTGTTTTTGTATGGTCAGGGCTCATTGCAATCACCATTTCTCTTCTTTGGGTGGCAATCAATCCCCCTGCGGGTACAAACCAAATTGGAGGATCATTCCAATTCCCCTGATAGGTCGATATTATCATTCTTTACATTCCTGATAGCAATCATGCTCTTCGATTTACATTCCTTTATTTGTTTTGTTCCTCTGAACAAGTTAATCATTCTGATGAATTTACCTGGTAGGGATGAATTATCGATTATATTGTAGTTTACATGGCATTTTATTGATGCTTTTAACTTGGAGCAACTCAAGTGAATAGTAGCCGGAATGTTTATTTTGGTACTCGGAGCATCAAACCTGTGTTAGTTTCCTTTTGGTCTTAATATTTGAGTCGTTAATCATGAACCATTACCATTTTGGAAACAGGATCAGCCAACAGTGCGAGCGTTCTACAACATTCAAATAATCGGATTCGGTTTGGGTGTATATAATAAGAGCTTAAGTTTAATGTTGCCTGCCAATCGGTTTACTATTGTTACTGCGTTTGATGACTATTTGGATAGACTGCGTAAAGCAGTAAACAATTCGATATCCAAAACATTGCACTTATCTCTTTCATGAAATGAGCAGAATAGTGTGATATACTCCTCCCGTAAACAAATGCAGGTCCAGTCCGCGTAATAACCGTAATAATCAAAGAACCGAACACTATAATAAGCTGGACGCTTTAGCTTTCTTCTTTGAACCATCTTTTGATTTCTTCGACTTTCGTTTCCTCGACGCTAATTCTTCTTTCAACCCTTCAGATGTTTGCTTCTGTTCCGCTTCCTCCTCCAAACATGTTTTGTTCTCATGATTGACATCAGCGGGAATCGAAGACTCTTCTAACAATTCTCCAGCACCTGTATCTGGTTCAACAACTGCCATTGAGTGCAAAATGAAGTCCAACAATAGTGTGTTCCTCACATGCCTGTCTACCCTGCTGTAGTGCCTCTGAGAATATGGGGTGATAGCTTCAAGAAGATTCTGTATGCCTTTTACCTGAAATGTTTATCATGTTGGATAAGTAATTTATACTTGCAATGTCTGCGGGTGTATCTATCTTTTAATGTAACATTAAAAAGAGAACAATACTGGAATGAGGTCAAGACAACCACCTGAACAATATCTCCTGGATTAAAGATGTTGAGAATTTTAAAGAATACAAACTGTGCGACATGGCAGAACTTTGGCTTTGTGTTCCATTCCCTCACGTATTCAAAAAGTACCCCCAACTCTTCATTGTCGAAGCCATGGAGAGCTTTCTCTATCTGCTTTTCACCCTCTCTCTTTCTGCAGGAAACTCAGGTAAGATACATGACAAAAGTTCAAGAGATAAGAGGAAAGAGGCAAACAATAAATTAACAGAAAAAGTATGGCTAACCTGAAAAGCTCATGAAAACACTCATAGAGTTTATGAGGCCTCCGAAGCTTAAAAGCGATTTGAATTGCTTTGGTGTAGTCAGCATCTTTGACGGCATTTTCTAGTTCTTGACTTTTCAGGACACTTTCCTCCTGTACCATCATTCAAAAGAAGATATATGCACACTAATTCAGCAATAAATGTGTAAGGAAAAATATCAAGAAAGTATGCTGGTGCTCAATAGATAACCAAGAAGAGAGATCGGCCAAATTAAAATCTATCCAGTGTTCTTCTAAGCTTTTATTCCACATAAAAACAGATCTACCAAACCCAACTAATATCAGTATTCATGGTTGTGGAGATGTTGTCAAACTCATTACAATCTTGATATGAATTTGCATTATAATTGTATACAAGAAAACAGCAGGTACTGGGGCTTACCTCTCTGCGGAAAGCTTCCTCTTTATCAGAGGCAGTACAATCATACCACAGGTTGATGGCAGCATCACCGCTGCCAGTTGCAACCATTTCTGTCTTCTTTCCAACAGTCAATGCCCAAACCTGCAGGATTAATTTGTCAGTAAACGAAAAGATATAAGTGTGGGGGAAAGAAAGTTCAGTCAACCATCCAGGTAAAAAAATTAGAAATGCATTTAAAAATACTTCCAATGTTTCATAATCTCATATAATAGGTTCCAAGATCGTGAATTAAACAGAAATAAAAAAATTTTGTATTATCATAGCCTATTATGTCCATTAGTGACAGTTAAGACTTTACATATATAATCAATTTAGTACCTTGTCCTCATGTTGATCGTATGTAGCAATGCACTCGTTTGTTTTAACCATCCACAGCTTCACTAAACCATCAGCATCTGAAAAAGGAGACAGGTAAATACATATACACTGCAAATTCGGGAAGTATAACCAATTTGAAAATATAGATTCCATACCAGAAGAAATAAATTGGGTGCCACGAGTAAGAAATGAAGCTCGATATACACTTGACATGTGTCCTTCAAATGATTTTAAGCATGAGCCATCTGATATAGCCCATATCTTTATTGTTTTATCACCAGATGCAGTTAGAATGCATTGATCAACTGGAGAAAACTCTACAGACCAAACTCCTCTTTTATGACCCTTAAGTACAACTACTGGAACAAGATCTGGAAGCCTCCATACACAAGCAGTTCGGTCCTAATCAATGAAAACCCAAGAAAGTCAAAAGATGCAGTGGCATCAGTCTTTGGATCCTCTCTCTCTCTCTCTCTCTCTCTCTCTCTCTCTCTCTCTCTCTCGCACAAAACAACAGTTACAGATAAAATCATAAAATTGAGATAAATGCACAAGTACCAAAGCACTTCCTTAAATCTACTAACCTGTGAACCACTACAAACTAAGCTATCATTAGGTGCAACAGCTACTGCATTTATATCCTTATCATGGGCTGCCACAACAGCTTTTGCTTTCAAATTAATTGGCTTTTCCATATTGTCTGAGACGCCATCCAAACTCCATACCTTTAGAGTACGATCACTACAAAGAAATCAATAACAGAGTTGTTTTAGTCTAATTTCTTAATACCGAGACACTAAATAGTGTTCAAGCATGCATCCTCTTCGAGGTTGCCGAAGAATATGTTTCGAGTGTAAGGGAAACTAGTTGAAATATGCTTCAAGTCTATGAATATGATGACCTGCATAACTGCTCACCTACTACCACTGACAAAGAAGTCCCTCTGTTTCTTTGAGAAAGCAATAGCTCCAATGGATCCCATGTGGCCTACACCAATACCAAGGCAACATCTCCGTTCTGAATCCCACAACCTAACCTATAGAGGATGGAGGAACATAAGCAACCGGTATCATTTATACACATACCAGCAAGCTTCAGATAGCAAAGAGAGAGAAAAAAATTGTGGGGGGGGGGGGGGAGGAACGCAAATTGGAAATTCAAGACCTACTGGAACTATATATGTGAAAAGAAAAATTGAGCCCATAACTGCCATATGGATGACAAAGATATTAAAACTTACACTATTATCCTTGCTTCCAGTCACTATAAGTATTCTTCCGGAACTTGATATGCAGGTGTCAAGGCACATAACAATTTCAGTATGACCAGCTAATACATGAGAACATGACATTGATGCAACATCAAATACTCGTACCTGCATGTTAATTCCGTAATTATTTCATTTCTTTCCATAAAAACTGACAATGAGCATATAGATGTGTGTGTGTGTGTGTGTGTGTGTGTGTGTAGAGAGAGAGAGAGAGAGAGAGAGAGGGAGGGAGGGAGGGAGGGAGGGAGGGAGGGAGGGAGGGAGAGTTAGCACAGTACCTGTTCGGTATTTGTGGCGACAGCGATAAATTGTTCCTCATTACCTAGAAATTTCATATCCAGAATCTCTCCATTGTTTCCTACAAGTCTTTTCCTTAAAACAAATTCAAATGTCCCTTCAGGGCTTTCAAGAGGAGAATATAAAAGAAACTCCTGATCAGCTGTCACACAGAGCAGCCCTTGATCTGATGGTAGCATTGAAGCTGCAGTGAAGCCCCTTTTGGATTCATCATCATCTGAGGTGATAGTAACATCGGAAGACTTCTGCTCATATAGGCAAACTGCACTGTCGAAATAGAAGAAGGAACAGTGAGCAAACCCATGATATCTACCAAGCTGTAGCCAATAGGTAATGCTATTCTTCAGGACTCACAATCACATTAAACAAAACTAGAAGTCTTTGTAACCAAGAACCCCTTTAAAAACAGAAAATTTTAAGACACTTACCCTTCAGAATTCCAAATTCGTACAATTCCACGGTCACCAACCGTTATAAAACATATTGCAGGTGACTTGTTTTTTTTCCCATTATGCTGCTTGGATGAACCAAAACAGGAAGATAAAAGACTTCCGTAAGGAATTACACATACAGCTTCAAGGACTTCATATGTTGTTACAGTTTTGAAGCAGTTGTAGTCATCAAGGTTCCACAACATTACTACCTGTGACACATTATGCAATCAGCATCTCGTTTACATAAAAGTACTTGCACCCCACAGACACCGATTACATACATAATATGTAACAGAGGTGTCAAGCAGAACATCATACAGTGCCTAACAGATAATTCATATATCAGCCATGCCTTATCTCTTCCGGCAGTGAGCAACGTACGCCCATCTTCGGATAATGCCATAGAAGTCACCGTTGAGTTATGCCCAGTGAGTGTCGCGATGCGCTTCTTAGTATCTAGATCCCAGATGTGCATCGTTGTATCATGACTTGCGGAGAAAAGCTAATCATACAAAACCAGCTATTAGTTGAAACATTCCATTTGTCAAACATAGCATCAACAACCAAAGTAGCAGTTATGCAAGAATTACGAACTAGCAGGCTTCTATGCTTTTGAAAACAACAGAAAGGAGGGTAATTAGACAAAGCAACTTTCTTTCTTAGTAAGATTCTAGAGTTTAGACTACTCAATGACGAAAATAACAGTAATTCAGTAAAAAAACGTAAAGGTAGAGAATGAGAGCTGACAATTTGTTTAGTAGGATCAGGATGGAAGAGGAGACTGGAAACGACGCCTTTGTGACCTTTAAAGTGATGAGTGGCAAAGCTACCAGCAACGTCCCAAACTATAACCTTCTTATCAGCTCCGGCCGTCGCCAGATATCCCCCCGATGGGTGACACGTCATCCCCATCACAGGCCCTTCATGACCCTGTTTTGCATCGAATTCCAATTCCATTAATCAGCAATCAGATTGATTATTCTGCTTCAACTCCAAAGTATCTACTAGAATGAGGGCAATGATACCTTCCAAGAGCGGATGCATTTGAAGGTGGAGAGTTCCCAAACCCTAATGAGGCGACTGTGGCCGGAGGAGAAGAGGAACTTGTCGTCGGGGCTGAGGGTTAAGGCGGTGACGGCCTCGGAGTCGCCTTCCAGAGTGGACCGTATTGCGGAGTTGGAGGCGTCGACGATGTTAACGGACTCGCCGGAAGCGCAGGCGATGAATGAGCCGTCGGATGAGACGGCAAAGGCGCCGCCGGAGTAGAAAGGTTGCAGAGAAGGGACGCATCTGTAATTCTTCTTGAGAGGTAGAGACGCCATGGCCCAAGTCTCAGAAATGTGTAGAGCTGCGAAATAGTTAAATTAGGGTTTATGAAAGTCAGGGGGTTTAAGATCCCGGAAAAAGAAAATAGTCGATGGCTTTGGGCCGGGTGGTGTGCGAACTTTGGTTGGGCTTTTCTCTGCTGCTTTTTTTTTCCCTTCTTCTTCCAAAGGGGCCAGCTTTTTCTTCTAATTATTGAAGAAAAGCGTTACAAAAATATGTCCGAGAGGCAAGGCTTCTCTAAATACTTGCTTAAAGCAGAATAATAACGTATGAGTTATCTTCCACAAATGATTGACTCTCCAAGGAGTAATAGGTTATTCAATAATATAATCAATACAAACCGATATAATTTATGTAAGTCATCTCTTTCTTATTTTATTTTTTTGATTCACGGCAACGACATGTTTCTTTCGGGGCCTCCAATGTTCATGGACACTCACGTGCGAAAGCGGAGGGGTTTGTATTTGTTGAGAATGGATATCACTATGTGTTTGTCCCTCTTAATAGTTGTGGTTTTTCTTGACAAAATATAGTTTAATCTTTAGAAAGTTGTACGTGTCTCAACGCGTTTAGTGTTTATAATTTAGCATTTGAGGTTTAGTCGGATTAATTAAGGGTTAGGCATGAGTATACTATATTTGTACCGCTTGGCCAACCTTAAGTTGCCACTCAAATGATACTGTATGTATCCCATATAACCATATATTAGACTGCATTTCTCCATGGTATTTGGAAATTAGTGACGAATTTTTATTTGAATGATGCAAGTTTCGCAGGTTTTGGGTTCAAGCACGTAGTGTACAGAATTTGAATATATTGAGCTTGGGGGCATTTTTTGCTCTAGAATTCGAGCAACATAGACTGACTCTTGTCTTGTGGAGTTAGAGGAAAAATGGTAAGAGAATTGGGCTGGCCAAGCTATTTAGCTAAGCTATACATCGTAATTGAGTTAGGGAAGCAAACAAAAAAGGGAGGAGGAATTTAATAATTTGGGAGCCTAACATGTTTCAGTCTTTGGTTGGGTCATTGAAGGTGAGGTGAGGGCGTTGAGGCATGCTTGTCTTCCTACCCCATCTTTGAACCCAACCCCAAACTCAACTCCAACCGCCAAATCTACCCCCCTCATTCCCTTGCCGATCACACCACTACTTCTACTACAGTTGTTCCCTACCTACCTCCATTTTTTGTGTATTCTACTATTCTCTCGCTTCTTCTTACCTCAACTTCATTAGCCTCCCAGCAGCTACTTGTTCATGTATTTATTACTCGCACACTTTCTCTTCCAATCCCCCTACTTTGCACTAACCATTTCTCTCTCCAACCAAGCTAGCTGAGCGCAACACTCGGTAATTCCCACGCCATCCTCCATTTCTCTAACTCTGCAACTTCGCTTAATTGGCAACACACCATGATTTCCATTGCATCTACCACCACCAACAATTCTGTTGCTGTTGAGACGGGGGATATCTCCCCTACTATCATCTCCGACGTCATTTCTACCTCACCGCAGAAGCAGCAGCCAACCACCGCTCTTGACGATCATCATGTTTTCAAATCAAAGCTTCCGGACCTTCCCAACATCTCCAATCACCTCCCTCTCCACACCTACTGCTTTGAAAACGTCTCCGACTTCTCAGACCGACCCTGTCTCATCGTCGGTTCCACCGGGAAAACCTACTCCTTCTCTGAAACTCACCTCATTTCCCAAAAGACCGGAGCCGGCCTCTCAAAGCTTGGCATCGCCAAAGGCGATGTCGTCATGATCCTTCTCCACAACTGTGCCGAGTTCGTTTTCGCATTCATGGGAGCTTCCATGATCGGTGCAGTCACTACCACCGCCAACCCCTTCTACACCGCCTCCGAAATCTTCAAGCAGTTCAAGGCTTCCAATACCAAGCTCATCATCACTCAGTCCTCTTACGTAGACAAGCTCCGGCACTCCGGTGCTGACTCTGACAAATACCCCAAACTCGGCCAAGACTTTCAAGTAGTCACCATCGACGACCCTCCGGAGAACTGCTTACATTTCTCAGTCCTCTCCGACGCCAACGTAAACGAGCTTCCGGAGGTTTGTATTGATCCAGAGGACCCTGTGGCGTTACCTTTCTCTTCAGGGACTACAGGGCTTCCCAAAGGAGTGATTCTAACTCACAAGAGTCTCATCACAAGTGTGGCTCAGCAAGTGGACGGAGAGAATCCAAACCTGTACTTGAAGGACGACGATGTCGTTCTGTGCGTGCTGCCATTGTTCCATATCTACTCGTTGAACAGTGTTCTCTTGTGTTCTCTCAGAGCAGGGGCGACTGTTTTGGTATTGCATAAGTTTGAGATAGGGACGCTTTTGGAGCTCATACAGCGGTACAGGGTGTCTGTGGCGGCAGTGGTGCCACCGCTAGTGATAGCGCTGGCGAAGAATCCGATGGTGGCAGACTATGATCTCAGCTCCATTAGAGTGGTCTTGTCCGGTGCAGCGCCGCTGGGAAAAGAACTAGAGGAGGCGTTGAGGAGCCGTGTACCTCAGGCAGTCTTAGGCCAGGTAAATAATTAATCTATACATCTGTTATCTCTCATACAAATGTACTATTCACTCATCGATCGATTCAAGTCCGGTAACGAGCTAGAATGACATCTCTAATCTCAATCAAAACAAACAGTAGTAATGAACAACATTTATTGAGATATGAATGAATTATCTCTGATCGAATATATGTTCAAAATTCACCATTGTTGTTTGTTCTTATAACATTGAAAGGCTAAAAACATCTCTGTCGCATGCATAAAAGACACAAAACTATTGCATTGAAATATTGAATTGTCATTTTTTCATAATATTCTTAGTCTTCACATTAATTCAATCCACACTAAATAGTTTGCCTTCATATGTAAAAACAACACGAATATGGTTATCTATATCCTCAATCTCATTTACTTTTCGAATTTAGATTAAGATATATACTAAAAGATATGACAGAGTTCAATAGTGCATTGATGCATGTTATGCATATGAAATTCCTGTGATTGACGATTAATTGATGTTACTTCTTTGAATCCACTCATCGTGCAATGACGGCAGTAGAATTTGAAGACGCATGACATGCATCTATGTATTACAAAAATTTTCAAATATGACCATGAAATCCTTTATTATTATTAGATAATGATATGTAAAAGAAAATATAGTTTTTTGTATATAGACTGGATCGATCGACCATACCATTATTGAATTCGTATCGGTCGAACTTCAATAAATAGTAATTGGCGTTGTATGAGTACAAGTGTCGTGAAATTTTTGGAATTTAAATCATTAAGAGCAGGGATCAGGGCAAGTAATTTAATTGAAGCGAGGGATCGGAGGAGGAAGGAGCTGGAATAGATGGGATGGCATGTGTGGGCAACGGAGGAAGGGAGATGTGGACAGAAACAAGGCCAGTTGGGAGTGTGTGTTCTTAAACTAACTTACGTGGTCGCTTTGGTTTTTTGATGACTCCCGCCCAGAACAAATGGTCGTTACCTATTTTTGATATCAACATGCAATCCTTACCTACCCTCTACGAAAAAAATATCACATACCTACTTCCATCCATCTTCATCAATCGTCGCCGTCTGTTAGCCTCAAAATATGGTTGTCTGCCTTTTCAGCTTGCATCTGATCGTGAATATCAAATTTACCTATAAAGAATAACCTACAGAGATAGTAATTTACAATTTACTCTTGCTAAAGTTAGAATAACGTGACTAGTGTCACCTTCGATCATCAAACAAGTGAAACAACACAATCTCTCTCCCTTTGACTTCAAACTTGTAAGTGTCAGAACTCAAGCTCATATTTAAGCTCTTGCATATATCGTAATATATTTGCAACGAGCAATGTTCTAAAAATCCCCGCCTAGGTGGCGCCTAGGCGCCCGGAGACCTTTGACCGTCTCAATTTTGGGCCGATTAATCCCCGATTAATCCTCTAGGCGCTGATTTTTAGCTGTCCGCCCGATTAACGCCTAGCGTTTTTTAGAACCTTGGCAACGAGTTTCCAGACGCTAGCTAGCTAGGCTAAAGTACCTTCAAAAGTGGAAGTGCGCGCATGCATCAAGTTGATGGAAGAACATGTCATGAACTCATGATTGATCATCCTGATCTCTTTAATTGATTTATTGGGTAAAAAAATTCATGAAAATATATACTAGCTGGCTAGTAGTAGCGCGACTGATCGAATTAATTAATAATGTGAAAGTAAATGGATATATATGCGCAGGGTTATGGGATGACAGAGGCAGGACCGGTGCTATCCATGTGCCTGGCTTTCGCAAAGCATCCTTTTCCAACGAAGTCAGGGTCCTGCGGTACCGTGGTTCGGAATGCAGAGCTCAAAGTCATCGAACCCGAAACCGGTCGCTCCCTCGGCTACAACCAGCCCGGCGAGATTTGCATCCGTGGCTCTCAGATTATGAAAGGATATCTGAACGACGATGAGGCGACGGCAACCACTGTTGATGTCGAGGGATGGCTTCATACCGGTGACGTTGGTTATGTGGACGATGACGATGAGGTTTTCATCGTTGACAGAGTTAAGGAGCTCATCAAATTCAAAGGCTTCCAAGTATGTTTCAGTTCCTAGCTATATACATAATGCGAGTTACATAAAAAATTTCAATACGAATCTAATGTTTATGCAGGTGCCACCAGCTGAACTAGAATCCCTACTCGTAAGCCACCAATCCATTGCAGATGCAGCTGTTGTTCCGTAAGCACTTGATTTTATTTCATTTCGTTACTGAATCTATCTGGTATATATTGTATGTTAGTATCGCGACTAAGTCATCTACCTACAATATATATATTAAGTACGTATAGTGTTCTTACAACGGACGATGTATGAGTGCAGGCAAAAAGATGATGTTGCTGGGGAAGTTCCGGTTGCATTCGTGGTTCGATCTAATGGTAACGAGCTCACTGAAGAAGTCGTAAAAGAATTTATAGCAAAGCAGGTAATTTGCGCGTCTGATCATTAATCGTGTACGCATGCAGCTGCTAATTAACTATTTACCAATTGCTAATTAACATAACATTCAAACGTACAATGTAGGTGGTGTTTTACAAGAGACTGCACAAGGTGTACTTCGTGCATGCAATTCCCAAATCACCGTCTGGAAAAATCTTAAGAAAAGACCTCAGAGCCAAGCTAGCTACTCAAAACGTCTAGCTATAGCTACCAGCTGCCTCTCGTACTCCAAATACTCCACGTTTTATTTACTTCGATTCTTGTTACAGTTTTTTAAAATTTGTTGTGAGATGGCATGGCTCAATTGCCTTGCACCAACGTACCTACTAAATATAGAATATAAGTGGATCGATCATGATCGAATTGTATCATAATTTTGATCGATGTTGTGAGTTGTAGTCTTTATTTTGTTTTCCAAACAGCGTGAACTCCGGCATCCACCTTGTAATTGTTTGAATAAGATTTGCAATACCATACGTACTCAATGAATTTTGTCTGAGATATACGGTCGTTTCTTGATTACGTAGATCACTGTGAGAATGGTACAAGTATTTTCAAGTTGTGGGCCCTTGTATTAAAATTACAATGCGTCTTTTATATTGAACTAATTAAAGTTTATATCAAACAGTATCTTGGATAAGCAATTAACTGATTAAAAAAAATCCATCTAAAGTTAATTATGGTATTCCATCAGTTCAGAATACTAGGATGCAAAAGAGTTCGCTTTAGCAACGATGAAATCATGAAATTCCTATAGATAAAAAAAAACGATGAAACCATGAAATTAAGAAACATGAAAATTTAAGTAGAAATCTACAAAGTTTGCATGCATTGTATGTTGCAAAGTGCCACGAGGACACTCGTAGAATGTAAGGACATGCCACAACATGTCAAATCTTGTTTGTATTACTATTAACGAATGAACTCTTTCACAAATTCTTGAGTTTTATGAACAAGATTGCTTTATGACCTCTACAAGGAAATTGCAGTGTGACGGTGTGACCTAATCAAGCCCAACCCAAATAGTTAAGGCCTGTCATGCTGCCATTTACTGTAACAAGAGACCCGGGTCCAACCTAAAACCCGCCATACAATAAAAAGACGGAAGACACAAACCCTACCAAAACCCTGAGGTTGCGACTCCTCTACCGTTTTCTATGGCTCCCTTCACTTCGGGAATACCATTTTGTCTTGCTCTTCAAGACAGCATTTTCCCCAATAAACCTCTCTAAAACCCAATACCCTAACTCCCACCCCTTTTTTTGACTTTGTGTTAATAAACCCAATTATAATACTAATAATAATGGCGAGGACTTATGCTCTAGGGCTCATCGCAGCCGCAGCCGCCTCCGCCTCCTTGTCCAACCCCGCCACTGCCTATGCCGACGGCCCTTTCAACTTCCCTTCCTTCTCTTCTCCTTCTCCTTCTCCTTCTCCCAAGCCTACCCCCGCGCAATCTCCGCCGTCCAATTCGCCGCCCGCTGCTGAAGCTCCTCCTCCTCCGCCGCCGAAGCCTCGCAATGACTACCCCAGGACCACCTCGGCCGGGTTCGATCCCGACCCCCTCGAGCGCGGCGCCAAGTACGCCAAAGAAATCAGCAACTCCAAGCTAGCTAGGCTAAAGTACCTTCAAAAGTGGAAGTGCGCGCATGCATCAAGTTGATGGAAGAACATGTCATGAACTCATGATTGATCATCCTGATCTCTTTAATTGATTTATTGGGTAAAAAAATTCATGAAAATATATACTAGCTGGCTAGTAGTAGCGCGACTGATCGAATTAATTAATAATGTGAAAGTAAATGGATATATATGCGCAGGGTTATGGGATGACAGAGGCAGGACCGGTGCTATCCATGTGCCTGGCTTTCGCAAAGCATCCTTTTCCAACGAAGTCAGGGTCCTGCGGTACCGTGGTTCGGAATGCAGAGCTCAAAGTCATCGAACCCGAAACCGGTCGCTCCCTCGGCTACAACCAGCCCGGCGAGATTTGCATCCGTGGCTCTCAGATTATGAAAGGATATCTGAACGACGATGAGGCGACGGCAACCACTGTTGATGTCGAGGGATGGCTTCATACCGGTGACGTTGGTTATGTGGACGATGACGATGAGGTTTTCATCGTTGACAGAGTTAAGGAGCTCATCAAATTCAAAGGCTTCCAAGTATGTTTCAGTTCCTAGCTATATACATAATGCGAGTTACATAAAAAATTTCAATACGAATCTAATGTTTATGCAGGTGCCACCAGCTGAACTAGAATCCCTACTCGTAAGCCACCAATCCATTGCAGATGCAGCTGTTGTTCCGTAAGCACTTGATTTTATTTCATTTCGTTACTGAATCTATCTGGTATATATTGTATGTTAGTATCGCGACTAAGTCATCTACCTACAATATATATATTAAGTACGTATAGTGTTCTTACAACGGACGATGTATGAGTGCAGGCAAAAAGATGATGTTGCTGGGGAAGTTCCGGTTGCATTCGTGGTTCGATCTAATGGTAACGAGCTCACTGAAGAAGTCGTAAAAGAATTTATAGCAAAGCAGGTAATTTGCGCGTCTGATCATTAATCGTGTACGCATGCAGCTGCTAATTAACTATTTACCAATTGCTAATTAACATAACATTCAAACGTACAATGTAGGTGGTGTTTTACAAGAGACTGCACAAGGTGTACTTCGTGCATGCAATTCCCAAATCACCGTCTGGAAAAATCTTAAGAAAAGACCTCAGAGCCAAGCTAGCTACTCAAAACGTCTAGCTATAGCTACCAGCTGCCTCTCGTACTCCAAATACTCCACGTTTTATTTACTTCGATTCTTGTTACAGTTTTTTAAAATTTGTTGTGAGATGGCATGGCTCAATTGCCTTGCACCAACGTACCTACTAAATATAGAATATAAGTGGATCGATCATGATCGAATTGTATCATAATTTTGATCGATGTTGTGAGTTGTAGTCTTTATTTTGTTTTCCAAACAGCGTGAACTCCGGCATCCACCTTGTAATTGTTTGAATAAGATTTGCAATACCATACGTACTCAATGAATTTTGTCTGAGATATACGGTCGTTTCTTGATTACGTAGATCACTGTGAGAATGGTACAAGTATTTTCAAGTTGTGGGCCCTTGTATTAAAATTACAATGCGTCTTTTATATTGAACTAATTAAAGTTTATATCAAACAGTATCTTGGATAAGCAATTAACTGATTAAAAAAAATCCATCTAAAGTTAATTATGGTATTCCATCAGTTCAGAATACTAGGATGCAAAAGAGTTCGCTTTAGCAACGATGAAATCATGAAATTCCTATAGATAAAAAAAAACGATGAAACCATGAAATTAAGAAACATGAAAATTTAAGTAGAAATCTACAAAGTTTGCATGCATTGTATGTTGCAAAGTGCCACGAGGACACTCGTAGAATGTAAGGACATGCCACAACATGTCAAATCTTGTTTGTATTACTATTAACGAATGAACTCTTTCACAAATTCTTGAGTTTTATGAACAAGATTGCTTTATGACCTCTACAAGGAAATTGCAGTGTGACGGTGTGACCTAATCAAGCCCAACCCAAATAGTTAAGGCCTGTCATGCTGCCATTTACTGTAACAAGAGACCCGGGTCCAACCTAAAACCCGCCATACAATAAAAAGACGGAAGACACAAACCCTACCAAAACCCTGAGGTTGCGACTCCTCTACCGTTTTCTATGGCTCCCTTCACTTCGGGAATACCATTTTGTCTTGCTCTTCAAGACAGCATTTTCCCCAATAAACCTCTCTAAAACCCAATACCCTAACTCCCACCCCTTTTTTTGACTTTGTGTTAATAAACCCAATTATAATACTAATAATAATGGCGAGGACTTATGCTCTAGGGCTCATCGCAGCCGCAGCCGCCTCCGCCTCCTTGTCCAACCCCGCCACTGCCTATGCCGACGGCCCTTTCAACTTCCCTTCCTTCTCTTCTCCTTCTCCTTCTCCTTCTCCCAAGCCTACCCCCGCGCAATCTCCGCCGTCCAATTCGCCGCCCGCTGCTGAAGCTCCTCCTCCTCCGCCGCCGAAGCCTCGCAATGACTACCCCAGGACCACCTCGGCCGGGTTCGATCCCGACCCCCTCGAGCGCGGCGCCAAGTACGCCAAAGAAATCAGCAACTCCAAGGACGCCAAAAAGGTGACTCCAATTCTGTCAAGTTTGATGCCTTTTGTTCTAATAAAGCTGTGATTTTTGGTTTTGTTATGATATCGGATCTCAAGTCAATCAGCATGTGAAACATTAATACCAAAGGAGTGTGCTTTTGGCTTTGTATTCATTTTCTACTTTAATAAGCTTTGGGAGTTTGTTAGTAATCGCTTCTAGCTTGAAGGAACTGATTGGTTTTGGTATATATAGATATTTGAAGTCCTGAAGAAGCAAGAAGAGACGAGGCAGGTTGAGTTGTCTGCAAAGGAGGCAGAGTTTAAGGCCATGCAAGCTCAGGCTGAATCTGTAAGTTTGTACTTATTTCTCTACTGTGCTCTCCTTATTGGTATCAGTAGAGTTGGATAATGTGCTCAACTCATCTACTTTATTGCTTGACAGGAGAGGCAAAGGGTCATCTATGACGAGCAAAAGAAACTAGCTCAACATCAAGCGCAAACGAAATCTCAAATGGCTCGCTATGAAGACGAGTTGAAAAGGAAGAGGATGCAGGCATGTGTAAACTGGGATCCTTTTCAGATATGTACTGTAGTTTTTTTTTAATAAAAAAGAAAACAGACAAATATTTGATTGTGTTCTGTTGTTTTTGCTATAGGCAGAGAATGAATACCACAGAGATAGGAATAGAGAGCTTGTAAAGATGCAAGAAGAATCATCCATCAGACAGGAGCAAGCTCGGCGGGCGACAGAAGAACAAATCCAAGCACAGCGTCGTCAGACAGAGAAAGAAAAGGCTGAGATTGAACGTGAAACAATAAGAGTGAGGGCATTTGCAGAAGCAGAAGGGAGAGCACATGAAGCAAAACTAGCTGAAGAGGTTAACAGGCGAATACTAGTTGACCGGGCAAATGCCGAGAGAGAGAAATGGGTTGCTGCCATAAATACAACTTTTGATCATATTGGAGGTATTGTATCTTGTTCCTATACTTTTTTGGATTTTATTAAAGTCTTCATTGTCCTTGAAACTATTTGAATTATAAATTTGGGATATTGTAGATTTTAAGTGTGCCTTTAGGATCTTTTAATCAAAAGGGGATTGGTTCTATTTGCCAACAACAAACAACAAAGTTAGAACTAATGCAATTAACGATATTTGTAAACTGTATTGATGTAGAATTGGTCATCTTTTGCAGGTGGACTAAAAGCCATTCTGACTGATCAGAATAAATTAGTTGTCGCTGTTGGGGGAGTGACAGCTCTAGCTGCAGGCGTTTATACAACAAGGTGCGTGTTAAATTCTAAGGATAGAAATCACAGGCCTGTTGCATTAACTTGTCTGTTCCTCTTCATGATTTTCATTTGTTTTCATTCTCCACTCCAGGGAAGGTGCAAAGGTGATATGGAGCTATGTCGACAGAATATTGGGACAACCATCTCTTATTAGAGAGTCCTCTAAAGGGAAATATCCTTGGTCAGGGTTAGTTTCACGTTCCCCGTCTACAAAGAATGGGAAACCCTTTGGTGATGTTGTTTTACACCCTTCTCTTCAGAAAAGAATAGAACATTTGGCCGGTGCAACTGCCAATACAAAATCTCATCAGGCGCCCTTTAGAAACATGCTCTTCTATGGTCCTCCTGGAACAGGGAAAACAATGGCTGCTAGAGAAATGGCTCGTAAATCGGTATGAGATCTGATATTATGCCCACATTAGTTGCATATTCAGCTTTGATTCCTATGATCTTGGTGTAAGGCTTATTTGGTAAAGTGGGGTTGCTGTCAAGAAGAGATGCCAACTTAGTAATATATATATTTGGGAATTGCAGTTTTGACGTGACTTTATTTATTCTTATAATCTGCTAAGTTGATTTTTCATATTATCGCTTGGCGGCAGTGTGTTTATCTTGATTGCTAAATTTGGGTGAATATACGGACATCTGCTATTATGTTAATACTGCAATGGGTTATTGATCAATTATTAACATTACTTCACTCATCTTTATATCTTATGTCTTTTTTAAGGGATTGGATTACGCACTGATGACCGGAGGGGATGTTGCTCCACTTGGACCACAGGCTGTTACCAAGATACACGAGTTATTTGATTGGGCCAAAAAGTCACGCAGGGGCTTGTTGCTTTTCATTGATGAAGCTGACGCATTTTTGTGCGAGTAAGTTTTATTATTCACATGCATGAATTGATCTAAGCTAGTTTCAATATTGTATATGAGAACTATAGCTAGATTGATTCACTGAGAAAATCAACTGAGAGTTGAATGTGATCATTCTGTGTTGAATGAACTTGTAGGCGGAATAAAACCTACATGAGTGAAGCTCAAAGAAGTGCACTCAATGCTCTCCTGTTTCGCACTGGTGACCAGTCCAAGGACATAGTCCTTGCCCTTGCCACAAACCGTCCTGGTGATCTTGATTCTGCTGTGTCAGATCGTATTGATGAAGTGCTTGAATTTCCTTTGCCTGGGGAAGATGAACGCTTTAAGCTGCTAAAGTTGTATCTGGACAAGTACATAGTGAAGGCTGACTCAGGAAAATCTGGATGGTTCCGTAACTTGTTCAAGAAACAACAGCAGAAGATAGAAATGAAAGGCTTGACAGATGATATGCTGAAAGAAGCAGCAGCTAAGACTGATGGATTTTCGGGGAGAGAAATAGCAAAAATGATGGCAAGTGTCCAAGCTGCTGTCTATGGGAGTGAAAATTGCGTGCTTGACCCGACCCTATTTCGTGAAGTTGTAGACTACAAGGTCGCTGAGCATCAACAGAGAAGGAAAATGGCAGCTGGTGAGAAAATGTAATGCTAACGGCGTCCATTGAGTTGAGTTCTACCATTGAATCATCGGGGCAGTTTGTTTTTGTGTCATGTGGTTAGAGCTAGAGAATTCCCGCTAACGCATGAGTTTTGTTCATCATTCGAGGGGTTTTCGGTATCTTATAAGAATTTAGTGCTGATTTTTTTGGGGCTCAGTGGGAAATATGATCTTCCAGTTTGATGGAGGACCGGGAAGTATTTGTATTGATAATACATAATTCTAGAGTTGTATTGCTTCAGCGGTTAATCAATAAATTTTCGGAACAAATATAAAAGGAAATCCATTTCTATCCCATTGCCTCTCCCTGCGCACCTGTTGGTTAACGAAAACTGATGGAGGCAACGAGTCTCTGGGTTGGTCGGCTCGCGAAAAATAATCGGACCAAACCAACACCATGGAGATCATCATAGACAATTAGATAACAAAAATGAAAAATGAAAAATGAAATGCAACATCCATTCATCTGTGAACAGTAACACAACAGGCATAATCAAATCCTTATTTCACTGATTGTGAAGCACATAAAGGTTTTATCATTATCAATTGAACTTGTTTACGAAATGGCTTCAATGAAGGACCACCAAGGAACTTGCGGAACCGTTACTGCTGTGTTTCTAGTGGTGGTGATCCTGCACGTAGCGTAGACCGCAATACTTGCAGACAGCCGGCTCATGAAGATCAAGGCATATGAACTCAATCGGGTGCCCAAGTGCGGGATTGGTGTCTGCATTCAATAAAAGTTAAGCACCAACTAATTAGTAGCCCTTCTTCTGGAAGCTTATCAAACTGATATTGCGGTATAGTTCATGAAAAAGGTTCTCACATCATCATAGACGCAAATGAAACACGGAAACAACAACAAAAAACTCACACTCACCCCCTTCACATGCAACAATCCTTCCCTCAACCTTGATGGGTGGAACTTCGTTGATCAACTCCATCGGGGACTTCTTGCTTGTATCCTATTAACAGGAGAGACTTCAGTGACTAGTATTTATCTTATTGTCGTGAGAGCAAAACGCAAATAAAGGTTTCACGAAAAAAAAAAACAAGCAGGAAGGTCAGAAATCCAACCTATTCTCTTATGCAAGACATTCATTGTTGTAAAATTAAGATGTCAACACAAACACCATTAAGCCACTCAGAATTTCACCAACAGGCTACATTTCATTGAGAAATGCAGGTTACGTAGAACACTGTTATATTTGCTTTCTCAATCTAGTATAATAAGCTTATGGTCCTGATATATCTGTGTTCAAATCATTGCCTGCAAACAGGTCGTTCCATATCCTCAAGATTGCCACAGAAACTAATCCATCAAATTCAACTAGTTGATGCATCCCAGTAAGGATGAACTATTCTATGCAAGTAGAATCGATTAAGAAGCAGAAAAATCAAACACCCACACAAGCTATGTCCTGTTTCTGCACAACTAGATTCGAATTGAAATACTTGAACATAAAGTAGGATTAAAAATAAGCTGAGGAGGAAAGTGTGAAACCTGCATCCATTTTGCTGTGTGGTTGCTGATTTGACTCCTAACAAGGCAGAAATTTCTGGTCCCCGTCGATCCCAAAACCGTCGATTTCATTAGGGATTTCACCAGACTCGACGCCATTCTTGATTCCTCTCTCAAACTCCAAACACGACTTCAAACCTTAAAAGCTTAGGCAAGAAAGAAAGGCCCAACCTGGCCCATTTACTTAAAACGACCTGCGTTTTTACATAATGAGTCGATGCATTCAAATTCTAAAGGGAGAGAGAGCTCTCTCTTGTACCAGACAGCTCCATATATATGATCTCATTACAGCGTTTCATGATTTTCAAGCTTTGTAGACTCCGAGTACCCAAAGCCACCGGAATTCTAGACTTTGCTAACCGAACATTGACTACTACTTCAACTAGTCTACAATCTCCAACTATCTTTGACCCGGAAACACTAGCAACCCAGTTGTCACTTGTCAGATTCTACTTGTTTATCACAACTCGACCAAATCTATGCTCGTATTATCAGAACCCAGTTCCTACAACTCTACCTAGCTCCATTTCACTGGAACAATCTTATTAGATCATACACCAGACGCGATGCTCCAACCAAGTCGCTCTTTATCTACGTCGCCATGTCACGCGCCGGAGTCTTACCCGACTGCTACACCATCCCCATTGTCCTGAAAACTCTCTGTCAGATTTTTGCTGTGGAGATCGGCAGGCAGCTTCATTCTGTGGCTGTGAGGGTTGGGCTTGACTGCCATGAGTTCTGTGAGAGTGGGTTTATCAATTTGTATACCAAAGCGGGAGAGTTTGATAATGCACGGAACGTGTTCGATCAAAGTCCTCAGAGAAAGCTCGGTTCTTGGAACGCCGTCATTTCCGGGCTTTCGCAAGGCGGCCGCGCCGGGAAAGCCTTCTTGCGTCACTCAGACGAGGAAGCAACCCTTTATTTTTAGTTACAGAGAGAGAAGAGGGATAATATATATTTATTTAATTAATAAGTAATTACATTTTTTTTAGTTTGTTACATCTCTACTACTATAAAGTCAGCACTCGAGTACGACTAAATTACGAACATACGGAAATATCATTTTGTCGTAGTTTGTCACAAACAAACATATGGACTGTAAAGTAAAAAACAAAAAAAAATAAAACTAAGTCATAAATGTAGAAAAGAAACTTGTTTCTATTACTATAAAGCCAACACCCAAGTACCACTAAATTACAAACTGACGGAAATATTCTTTTGTCATAGTTTGTCACAAATAAACATATGAGATGTAAAGTAAAAAGTAAAATAAATAAAATTAAGTCATAAATGTAGAAAATAAACTTGAGTAATGAGTAGTGGGAAGTTATTTTCCGTGAAAATATTCACGGGTAAAATGCTAGTTAACATAACACCAACACAACAATCAAGTTAATGCTAAAGGGCACATTGAAAATGTCAAATTGGTTATTTGATTCTATTTGTAGTTGGACAATCCTCTACTGACTACTACATATGCAAACTTTGATATCTCGTACAAAGCTGCGCGTAATAACAGCATACATTAAAAGAATTGGAGGAAACAAATTACAATGGCTGCACAAGGGGCAGTCAAAAGCCGAGAAAGCCAGAGCCAAACCCTCCCCGATAACTCATCTGCTGTAACCTAAACTACGCGAATCTAATGAGATCACAGAAGGACCTGGAACTATTCGTTTCCTGCAAATTACTCTCCACAATTTACATAAGCTAATATCATCGCCCGGCCTGCTTGCAGTTGCTAATCAATGCTCATGCTTCACACGGGCTTTTATTATTCCCGGAAGAGGTGGTGAGGTCGGAGTCCTGACAGGTGTGTGCACCATTGGAGGAAGAGGGATCTGAGGAGGGATCTGCTGTTGATACATGGCTGACATACTAGACCCTTCACCTCCATCTGCAACGTAGTTTTGTGTCATACCATGATTACCATCAGCCTGCGGCTTCTCACAGAATTTCATTGCCTTTAACACATAGTTATCATCATGGAGCTCAAACGGAGTGCTGCAATAAGAAAAACAAGAGGCAATCAAACAATCATATAAGAGTGAATACAATAATCTGTGGATTAGCTCAATGCTGCTATCGATATGCAGCATATCCCATCAAAGTCATCTTAGTATATTAGTATATTAGTGAAAGTGAGAGCTGTCAGTGTAGCTATAGCAGACAATGCCCTTTACATGTTACCAACCGAACATGTCATTATGTTCCCGATTATAACAATTATAATCAAATAGTTACCTATTGAAGTCAAAATGCACCAGTTGCATATCCTCTGAAATTTCCACCTCAACAGTTGCATGAGGGCGAGTCTAGCATCCAAAAATCAGGGTTAATAAGAAATTGGAAAGAGATAGTAAGAGACATGAAAGGAACAAGCAAACTATCTGGGGACAACGAGACAATAAGGCACTTCACATAAAGGCGGCTTTTTGTATACGTAAAAAATATTGGCACTCCACATAGGTTTACGTCATGGAGGTAGGAAAAACAAGTTTGTAACTTTTTTTTTTATCATAAACTTCATCATATTTACTTTATGATCTATTCTCAGAATGTAAAGAGTGATACAAGAAAAATAAACTTACCTGCACAAGAATGAAAGGTAAAGACACACCCCCACTGGGAGCATCTCCAGAGCAGTATAATTGTTCATTTCGTTGTATCAGGTTCTGAAGACCTACATACTGATGCAAGATGTAAGAAGTCAGTGTGTGCAGACAACATGATGACTACCTAGTATCAGGTTCAGACCTTGCGTGCTGAACAATATTAGGTTATCAAGAAGTAATTATGGACTTGAACCAAGCAATATGAGGTATTGGGTCAAATTTCATTGGGTCAAATTTCATAGCATGAAAGGATAAGGAAATAGCTATTCATACCTGTTCCTCTAGTTCTTGCAGATAGACAGCTTTCTTTTCAATCCTACTCCTTAGTCCTAAGCGCTCTGTCTGCATGAAGTACATTTTAAGTGGTTGTATAAGCAAAATATTGATGAAACAAACAATGGATAAATTCAATATGAGACATAAGACAAGAAATAGAGACTCAGGAATTCAACCTTCAGTTCTTCAATATCATTCAAGCTAGTACGAGGCAGACCTTTCCATTGTATCTCCTTTTTATCCTTTGATATAATATCCATTGCCATTAGAACATTTAGGGCATCATATACCCTTCGCCTGATGTTCTTCTCATCGTATTGTTGCTGTGAAACCAATTCCTATAAAAGAATTACGTTCCACTATATTTTTCGAATATGAATGCAGATGCAGATTATACATATGGAAAAGCTATCAATCTGGTTATCAAACCTGATCAGGGGATGCAACACCATTGATAGGGTCTGAAAACTCTGCCACAAGTTCATCTGCAACCTGGAATACTTTAATCTCTTAGACTTAAGATGAGCTAAACGAAAATCTGTACAATTTGAATTTTGAAATATTAAATGGCTAACAAACAAGGTCCAACAGAATACTTATTAACAGATAGCTCTGCAAAAATTGTAGCTTTGTGATCCATTACTTTACAGCGACACTGGAACACTGACTCAGCTATTATGCCCAGATGGGCAGATGAATAAGTCTTTTTTCTCCATTTACTTATTCCCTAAACAGCTATTTGATAAATTGCCTTGTTTATAAAACTATCATACAATTAATTTTTTTTCCTTCAAATGCTGTAGAAATTTATACCTCTGGCTACCTCCCCTTTGACATTTAGTAAGCTCAAAAGTTACACCCTCCAGCAACAGGCCATATCTTTGAACCCTTTTCTTTTTTTGGGAGAAAAGCCATAGAACCGAATAACTGTAAATACAGTCGGAAGGACATTTTCATTTTTATAGCTACCAACCAAGGACCACTACTCATAATCAAAGGACGAAACTAGTAGAAGCAGAAGCTTGTGAATCACTTCTTGTTTTAGTGCAGCATATGATATTGAGACTCAATGGGTAGAACCCCAATTCGTCAAGTACCAAATGTTAATGCATGCTAGATCAGTGTAGTAACATTTAAATCAAAATACAGATAAACTCTCACAACACCAGGGAAAGGCAGCTTTAGTCTGTAGGAATCCACATACAAAAACAACTTTTTGAGGTCATAGAAATGACCGCTGATATAATGAATTGTTAATTTTAAGAAGCAGAAATAGTCATAAGATAAAGCATTTGGAAAGTGACTTGAGAAACCACCTAACCTCATTATAAGTGGTTCTTCCCTTGCTCTCCACTTTCTCGCAAACTCAACACGAGAACAAAGAATAAAAGAAAAAACCAAATCAGAAATAAAATTCATTATGTAGAAGGAAAACATGCAATGTTCATTTTCAGCACAATAACTGGTTACTGAGGTAAATCACTACTTGTGAAAGGCAAAATTACAATATAATGGAAAATAAGACAGATTGAGATGAATAAGACACCTTTCATGCTAAATTGGCGCAGTCCTCTTCCATTCTTATCGCCTCCTGCAGCCCGTTGGCCTCTCTTCTTCTTCTTTCTGCAGTCACGAGCTTAAACCAATAAGACAACTAGAGAATTGGCCAAGGTTGCAATTCCCAAATCAAAGCTGTGCACCATTATGATAGAAAAGTTTTAAAATGTAAATTTTAACTCAGTAGCATAAACTAGTGTTAATCGAATCCACAAGTCGATTAAGATCAATAATGTTCAACTGTATACCAATGCGTAAGCCAACTGGATTCAAATGCATAAAGAAAGATGATTCAAATTTGAATGAAAAATCTGAAAAATTCACATCTTATATACAAATCATAATGAGAGACTGTAGGCGGGAAATCGTAGGAGTGTGCCCTAATAAAGAAGATGAGGAAGACAGACCCAGCGGTGGCAGCATCGTCAGCGTTAACGTCGGGATGATTCAATCGGAGAGAAGTGTCGCCGGCGGGGGTGGCGGTCTGCTCGCTACGGCTGGAGGGGGAGCCCATGCTGCCGCTCATGGAGACGGACTGACCGCCGGGGATGTCGTCATCGTCGTCAGCTGGGTTCGGTTGCTGAGACCTGGTCCCCATCAAATCAAACGAACTGCTGCCGCCTTGTGCTTCTTCAATAGTCTGGAGTCTGGACTATGGAGAATGGAATCCACAATTCTCAAAATTTGGCTCCTCCTGTTTTACCGCAACAATAACAGTGAAATTCGACCCAACTACTTTAAAGGGATCATTTTTATTTTAAAAAAAATTACATATTAATACTAGACTTAAATCAACTAAAAACTTATATTCTTTATTTATTATATAAATTAGGATATAAGTCCAATCTCAAAAGTGTGTGGACTAAAAACTGATTAAATAATTAATCCTGAAATATTCAAAATTAGGGGTTGCATAAAAAACATAAATCATGATCTCGTCCCGAAATTCATAGGGACGGGACGGGACGAGACGGAAGTCTAAAAACGTCTGTCCCGTCCCGATCTCATCCCGTTTCATAATAGTGAGACGAGACGTGGGACGAATAATTTATATTCCGCTTCGTCCCGTCTCGTCCCACCTTTAATGAAAACTTAAAAATTCTTATATATTTATATCAAAATGAAACTAATTTATGTTCTTAATAACTCCAAAATTATGTCAACTCAAATAGTAATAGTAAATTATAATATTTTGAATATAATATGCATTTTTTTGTTAAATTTCATTTTTGAATGTTACTTTGTTAATGAAAAAGTAAAAATATAGGTTTTTATTTAACTTCATAGGAAAGTGAGATTTGTCCCGTCCCGATTCAAAAGAGTGGGATGAGACGTAGGATGAGCCTCGTCTCGTCCCATCTCATCACGTGACAAACCCTATTCAAAATGACACTATTTTCGTGAAAATTACCAAGCTGTTATTCATAACTCTAATAAGTTTTTATCTCCTCATTTTTTAGTTTTTTTTTCTCGTAATTTTAAGTTTTCGGACCAAATCACCTGCAATTTAGAAGTGAGCCAAGTTATAAAGTAAGGGACATCATGAGCTTTCATTTAAGTATCATATTGCATATTTTTTTAGAAACTTTGAAATTTCCAATTTTGTTCACCAAAAACCACATTAACAGCTAGATTTATAGTCGACAGTAGCAAGTCTTTCCAGTCGATAGTAGTAGGTGCATTCCAAGACAACAATAGCAGCTAACTTCATAATCGACAATAGCATGTAGCTTTCAGGTCGATAGTATCAACTAGTTTCTTTGTTGACAGTAACAAATAAGTTCACAATCTACAATAGTACATTTCTAGTCGGTAGTAGCATGTACCAATGTAGATATGACATTTGGTAGTGATAATGAATTTTGAATTGTGTTTATAAAGAAGGGCAAAAAAATAAAATATCATGACATATGACAACTTATTATCATATTGTTCTTACTTTTTAATCCTAATTTGCTCTATCAAATTATAAAGTGAGTTTTTTTATAAATTAAATTATTTTATAGTACTTCTGAATAATTTGTTATTTTTATATATCTTATCGCCAATTTACCCTCTCCTATAAGAACAAAATACAGTTTGTGCCTTTTAAAAAGAAGAAAAAGAAAAAAGAAGAACCAATATAAAGAGGGATATAATGTATTTGCAGTAACATTTTCGTTCCTATTTGGTCCATATTTACTTTTTCCTTTTTCCGGCGCATTTTCAACCGTTTCATTTGGTCCAAAGATCTCACATGCTTGAGACTCGTTGGGTAAATGCCGGAAATTTTGGATTACGCGCCGGAGGAGATAGAATGGGCTATTGTAAAGACAATTTTGGCCTTGTGTGTTAACTGGCCATGAAGCGGGTAAGTATGGCCGCGGTAACATTGACAAAAGAGTGTTACATGGCGAATGAAGTTATGAGTGAGGAACATTGGGTTGATGCCACCTTTAGCAATCTCCAATTCTCCATCAAACTGATTCAATTCTAATATATGAAATGAAGATCACAGCGTATGAGTTGCATAATTGAGACTGCGTTTTCTCGATCAAGCAATTACTACCTCCTCGTGCTATAGAGACTTGAGAGTGTTTCTCGGATATGATATGGTAATTAATAACTACTTACGGACTTGAATTGATTTTTTTAAAAAAATCTTTTGGGATTCCATCCCATTCTTTACTCGCCTCCTTCATCAAATTCTACAAGACATCTGGAATTCGAAGACAATGGAAAAGAGCGCCAAGGAGATGGAGAGCGATGCCAGTAGTATTCAGGACAATACTTTATACCAACCCATAACCGTCGTATTCAAGAAGGAGAAACTCTGCCCAGTTTGTTCTCTTTGTTCTTATTCTCAACTTTAGTTTTGACAATTAAATAACTAAGGGGTTTAAGAAAATGAAAGCGTATTATATTGTCGACTCATATAAAATCCGTGTGCTATGTATTTGCCCCAAGAAGAGAATCTGAAGGAAGTGTGGAAGAAAGAGGTGGAACAAGTGTTTGAATCTAAGGGCCTCGCATGCGAGTTGAAGTGGGATGAGGGCAAGATGACTGTGAGTGCAACACAACGTCCAGACAATACTCTGACGACGATATCGTGTGCAGGGTGTTCGGCTTGAAATTTTACTTCCGGCAAAAAATCAGCATGCACGGGTGAACCCTTGCGGTTCGCCCTGTTCTTGAATGTGTATTGCTTTGGTGTGCCAATACATATGAGTCAGGTACAACTTGCCTCTGCTTGTTGATGCGCGCTCGTATTTTATTTTTCTCAAACGACTGAGTGCAGATGCTGACTAATCTTGCAACTGAGTTCGAATAAGACTTGCGGCAGATGACTGTTACGATTTTTCTCCACCCCTCTATATGATGACCGGTTCTTACTTAAACCGCTTGGGGAATAAGCAAAGCTAAATATCAAGATTGCGGGGACGTGTTGTACTGATTGTTGCTGACTAGGCATATTTTTAGTTTTTGCTACAAGCTAAGGTAGCGACTCGATGGACTTGACGCTTGCCAATGTAAGTCAGACTTGTGCTACATGCAGCGAACGTGCATATGGTAGCAATGGTCCACTGTGAGACTTGTGTTGCATGCAGCGAATGCGCATATGGTAGCGGTGTTCCGTTATGAGGCTTTGGTTTTGCTGTTGTGCAAAAATTTGGTTGATTGTGTGTCTATGGTTTTGTGCTAAAGACCCATTTATATATAGAACACAATTTGTTCATTCTTTCAGATCAAGTAATCAGAACCCCTTAGTTAATTAAGACAACAATTCATTTATGAACTCGAATTCTCCAATATCCCCGAAACCTATTCCTAAAAGGAATGAAAATCTTATTTGCTAATAACTTCTCTAAATAAACGGTCTAACGGCCAGAAACTCTAAACAATTGCCAAATAATTATTCAGGCTCTAGAATAATATCTTTAACCCCAAATTTCGGTTAAATATATCAAAAAACCTCTAAATAGATTTTAATAAGCTCAAGTCATATGAATAAAGCTACAGATATTAGCTCATTAATTGTCTGCAGGATGATTTTTCAAGCAAGTATACTGATTTCAGAAACAAATTTGAACGAAAATTTGTGAGTTGCCTAGTGTTTCAGGCGTTTCGCCCACATATTGTTATAGTGTCGGTTAAGTATATCTATTATAGTTGTTCTAATCTTTCACAATATGATGGATGGATTTACAGAAACTATCTCAGAAGCTGTCCTGCTTTGTTCTTTATAAGTAAGAGTTTGTGTTTTTGGTTTTTTAGTTGCTGCTGCTATATACCGTCTCTTGGGTTCTAATTTGCCTAGCTCTTAAATGAGCAGACAGCAGCTGTGGTTGTTCTTTCCGACTTCGCCAAGTCAACATTTATAGTGAGGAATCTTGTGGAGAGCTGTCTGAACGAAGATGATCCTTTTGAGGAAGACCATTTCCATGAATTGTTCCTTGATGATGTTTAAAGCACCAAATCAATGAAGATCAGTCTTTGTCCAAAAGATGATCTGATCTTATGGTTCAGCTCGATCTGGCTGCACTAGCTGTCTTAAACTGCATGCATTTCAAGAACTTACTAGATTCTAGTTTATGCTTTATGTATGTCTTGATGTTTCTCATTCCAATGTTAATTTCTAGTGGGTAGCTTTGTTAGCTATCCCAGAACTAATTCACCAAATTTCTCTTTCAAATACATCCCATTTATTCTCTCTGTTAATTCTGTCTTGAACTACATTTCATTAGCTCTGAAATGAGCCCAAAACCAGGCATTGCATCATCTAAATACATGGAATCAAGCACATGAGTGAAATCTTATATGTACATCGTGAATTATCTCTGAAATTCATGTCAGTCCACTTCTATATTCATCAATTCGATTAGGCTGAACCAACTATTAGCTTGATGCATGGATTGTAATCATTGCATGAGGCTAGAAATCCATGAGTCGAACCACAAACTTATTCTCCCAATTGCCCACCCATGAGTCGAACCTCTGACCTCTGAGTCTAGGCTCTTACTTTCTCATTATATATAATACTGTTCTGTAATCTGTACTAAACAAGCAGAAGAAGAATCAAAATTGAGATACCAAAGTAGCGGCGAGGCAAGAGTAGAGCAGAGAGTAGTAAGAGCTTAATCAAAACGACACCGTAGCATGGCCTCCTCCGGCGCACCGAAAATCCTATTGGCAAAGCCGGGGCTGGTGACTGGCTCCCCGGTGGCGGGAAAATACGGCCGCGGCGGCAGTGGCGATGAGTATACGGCTTCGCTTCGTTCCATCGGATCCCTCAACCTCCTCTCTGATTCCTGGGACTTCCACATCGACCGCTTCCTCCCCGTAACTCTCTCCCCCTCTCTTTGATTTTTACCACTGTTTCCGCGGTTAATTCATTTTCCAAGTTGATTGCAGTTTTTGACTGACAACACTGACTTCACGGTGGTCGGGGTCATTGGGCCGCCTGGAGTCGGCAAGTCCACTATTATGAACGAGCTTTACGGCTTCGATGCCACCTCACCTGGTTAGTCTTCACCTTTCTCGATTCCCTATTGAATGTGATATAATGAAACGGCAGATATTGATTAAGCAAATGAGTGAAACACAGGAATGCTACCCCCATTTGCTATAGAGACTGAAGAAGGTAAAGCAATGGCCAGGCATTGTAGTGTGGGCATTGAACCGAGGGTTTCTTCCGAGCGCCTTATACTTCTTGACACCCAGGTCTTCTCTCATTGTTCTGGTTTCTGATCCAACCTAACCTACAGTTTGCAAATGCTCATGTTTAGATATTAAGTATATGATCAAGTTTTTTTTTTTTTGATTAGCAGCCGGTTTTTAGTCCTTCTGTTTTAGCTGAGATGATTAGGCCTGATGGATCATCCACCATTCCTGTTCTAAATGCTGAAGCTTTATCGGCCGAGTTAGCTCATGAAATCATGGGCATTCAGGTGACTAGGAACAGTAGATAGTACATGTGTTCACTTGTTTTGTTATGGGATATTTTGTCAACTTATTTCTCCTTTTTCTGGCTGCGGCAAGGACTGTTCTAGCTTGGTGTTCTTCTGACTTCCATCTGTCACATTTTCCTGGTTATATCAGAAGGAGTTCATGATCATAATATGTGGCATCTAATATCAACGGTATGTCTCTCCTTTGTTTATATGCTATGTTATAACTACATTTAAGAGTAAGAGGGCAGTCTTTAAGGCTTGACTAAATCGTCATCAAATGACTTCCCAGGAGACAGTATGAAAGTTATACCTGATCTAGTGATCCATCATTATCTTTGCAGGTTGATCTATTGAAACATGGTATTCCTGATCCATCTTCACATAGCCTTTCACATTCTCAGAGCTCAAATGCAGGGCCTGAAAAGGATAGCAAGGAAAAAGCTCCTGAAGGTGGAGAGTATATGGCCTTGCCAGTTTTTGTGCACACAAAGTGAGTTACTTATGTTCCTCCTAATTGGCAACATAATAACAGAAGTGGAAACTCACATGTATTTGTGCCATCATCTTTATCAGATTACGAGATCACGATCTTAGTCCACATAGTCTATTGCGACTGAAGAAGGCACTTCAACAATACACCAGCACCTCTTCTTTCACAAAAGCGAAAAATGCAAATGTGTCTAGAGAACATCCTGTGACTTCTATGGCTCTCAGTACTCAGAGTAAGGATCCTGATTCTCTTGTGCCAAAGTTGTATGTAATCCCGATGAAGAGTAAAGATGACTCCCCAGGAGAACAGTATGAAAGTTATACCTCTATGCTATGGAAATTGCGGGACCAGGTCTCTCTCTCTCTCTCTCTCTCTCTCTCTCTCTCTCTCATTTGCTTATTATTTTCTAAATCCAAGATTTTACCTCCTTTCATGTGGTATATATTTTGAAGATTTTACCTCCTAAACAGAATGATAAATTAAGTCTCTCAGGAAAATTTATGTACACGTACTGATACTCTGTTGAATTCAGGTCTTATCCATGAATCCCCCTTCTTTTCGAAAGACTCTGACTGAACGTGATTGGTTAAAGAACTCTGCCAAGATATGGGAACTGGTGAAGAGCTCTCCTATTATTGCCGAATACAGCAGAACGCTTCAAAGTTCTGGTATGTTTAGGAGGTAGACAACTCCTGTGTACCTTTAGCGGTTCCATGATACAGTGACGGGTCTGCAAGCGGCCTTAGACTAGCATACCCTAATGTTTTTTTTTAACTTTTGTTACTTGCTTTCACACGCTTTCACACGATGTGTCTGGTTTACCCCTTTATCAGCTAGGAAATTGAAACTGCATGAAAATTTATATTGAGGATCTACTTTCTATTTCCCCAGATTATATCTCTTTTTTATGTTTGTGGCAAGAAAGCCTTATTTGAAGTTAAATGCGATGTGTATGCGAAATTCCCAATCAGCATCTCCAAGCTGCTGGCTCCTGCCTGTGGCTTTCTATATGTCGTGCCTGTTACGATCGTGGTGCTGGGAAATAAATTCTTTAAGAATACTTTCCATGAGAAACACAAAATTGATTCAAACTTTGCATTACAATAACCAAGCAACACTGGTAGTACTAGTTCTTCAATCAATCATCTCATCTTTCGACATACTAAAGTTATCAACAATAGGAGGTCAGAAATAAGGAAAAAAAAAAGTAGAAAGATAACACTAGACATCGATAAACAGTAGAAAATATATTGCACCTAGATGGCAAAATTTCTGCCCAAAATTCATTTCCAGTTGGAATAGATAGATGGTAGATGAGGTCGAGTACAATGTGGCGTGTTTCTTGGCCAACTAGACAAAACTACTCTACCATTACATCGACTGAAGGTTGAGCAACACTCTCCGGCTTAGAAGATTTCCCCTTCTTCTTACCTGTCCATCATTTAGAACAAACACATACTTAGACAGAGGATTCACATACAAAAGCGGAGGCCATGGCATTGACAAAACAAACAGAGCATATGACTAGTGATGAAAATAAAGTTACCTTTGTGCTTTCCTTGCTTAAGCTTAACACTCTTCTTCATGGAGAACTTCTTTGAACCTTTGTTCGTCCCCTGAGATTCTTCTGCAACCACAAACATATTGTTAGAATAGTGAAAATACTTTTCCTATTCTAATTGTATTGTCTCTAAACGCAGCGTTTAGGTTATTTGATACGCACCGTTTTGTACTTGGTGCTAAGAATCTTTCTGTTATTTCGTATTTCCTTTGTTTCAGCGTTTGTTGACGCGTGTCCACCTTCCAGAAACTCTTACAGCTATTTAGCTGGGTTTTTGTGGAGAGGAATGATATCTATGAAATTATCCATTACTATTTCTTTCAATTTCCTCTCGTTCTCTACAAATTCTACTCTGTTAGGTCTAAAACCCTAACAATCTGGTATCAAGAGCCAGAAATGGGTCGTTTGAAAGCGACGGGGCCTAATACGCAGGGCCCTGGGGAGGTTAGTAACTTGGAATTCGACTTTCAAGTTCACAAGGATGAGACGGTTGCTCGATTCAAATCGGTGGAGGATTCCATCTCTGCACTTCGCTCCGATTTGTTAGAGGAATTTCGCAAGCTTACTGCTCCCAAGACCACGGAAAATAATGGGTTCTCTGTAATACCCTTTGGCTCGATACCCAACTCACCTGCTGCAGCTCTGATCCGAGAGTCTCTTTCTTCCACCAAAGCGGTCATCGGCACATCTTCCACTGAGGGTGAGAACACTATTTCTAAACCTGATGCATCTTTACCATTCCGTAGTTTGTCTGATAGTGAAGTGTTGTTGGGTTTTGTGAATGAAACTGTTGGTAAATCTATGGACACTGCAAATTTAGCCTTGTCAAATGGAAATTCAAGGCAAGGGTACTCACATGACACTCACGGTGTTGCTAGTACCAAAATTACTGGTGAAAAATATTGTGCTCAAGGACCACATAACCAAACTCATTATTATCAGCATTCTAGTTTTGGTACACAACCCTTCAATCACATGGCTGGTCCCTTGCATGCATCCATACCTCATTTTGCTACTTCACAAATGGGAATGGCCCCTACCACCCATGTTAGTGACCGTGATCCCTCTTTGCCCCCATACAAAACATGCTTTCATGACAATGGCCCATGTGACTCTATTGCATCTAAAGGCACACATAGTTTGACCCCTAATTTCAACACCTCAAATCAGTACCATAACCATCAAGCTCAACCTTATAACAATTGTATTCATTGTTTTGGGGGTATGAACCATCAGAGCTACCAGAGTACACATTCTTACACAGATAACCACCAACATCAAGCCATTGACCCATCACTGCCCACAATGAGACAGATGAAGCTAGAGATGAATACTTTTGGGGGAGGAGACCCCACTGAGTGGCTGAATAAAACTGAACAGTTCTTTGCATTCTACCAAATACCAGAACATCGAAAATTACCTTTGGCTATAATGCATCTTGTTGATAAAGCATCTGACAGGTGGTTTGTCTTTAAGAGTGAATTTCCACCAACATGGGCTGGATTGTCTGAGCTTCTAATGAGGGAATTTAGTGGATATACGTTGATGGATTATCAAGCTGCTCTAGCTAGAATGAATCAAAATGGAACAGTTGAGCAGTTCATGGAGGAGTTCACAAGATTATCCAGGAGGACCCAAGTTTTTTCTAAAGAGACTTTGCTAGCATTCTTCATGGGAGGCTTGAAACCAGAGATAAGAGCTAGTGTTAAAGCTCTTAACCCAAAAACTCTTTTTGACGCTTATGAACTTGCTAAAATTTTTGAAAGAGTCTTTGCATAGAACACAGTTGAGAAGTCAAGTGGTTGCTAGGCCACTAGTTAATGCAGCAGCTCCTCTACCTAGGGTCAACCCTGCACATGCTGAAGTGCGACCACACCCTGCACAAGTTAGACCTGTGGCCCCTGCAACAAATGGCAATAATGGTGGACATATGAGATTGACCCTAGCTGAGTACCAGGAGAGAAGAGCAAGAGGCCAGTGTCTTTTTTGTCCCGAGCAGTTTCGACCAGGACATAATTGTAGAAGAGGGCAGGGACGACAATTAGAGGGAGGACATGGACGAGTATTAGTCATGGAAGTTTTGCAGGATGAGATTGATGTTCCACAACCTGAGGTTAATGAGATGGGAGCAGATCTTCATCTACTCGAGGTCCAAAACGAGCTCAATGTTGAACCTGAAATCCAACTTCAAAGCATGGAAGGTCCTAACTCTAGTGACACTATGCAACTTAAGGGTATTATTAACAAGAAACTTATCCATGTGCTAATCGATTCTGGAGCTTCTCATAATTTTGTTCACCCCTCAATTTTAAAGAAGTGTCATTCTACTGTCATGCACATTAAGCCTTTAAGAGTAAGGCTAGCTAGTGGAGCTGTGATGTTGACTGAAGGAGAAGTGGAAATTGAACTGCAATTACAACAGTATGTTTGCAGAGCTAAATTTTATATTTTGCCTATATCCGGTTGTGAAATGGTCCTTGGTACAACGTGGCTCAGAACCTTAGGCACTCTTACTTGGAATTTTGAAAGTATGAAATTGCAATTTCACAAAAATGGGGTACAATATTTATTGCAGGGAGAGACTCACACACAAGCTGCTGTGGTGGGATGCAAGTCAATGACAAGACTACTTAGAAAGGAAAGAGATGCAGTGATGGTACATCTAAGTCCTATTGCTCTACAGGATAAGGATGACACAACCCATCCCAATATACAAAAACTGATACAAAGCTACTCTGAGATTTTTGAAGTTCCGACTTCTCTTCCCCCAGTCAGGGCTTATGATCACAGGATTGAGTTAGCTCCTAATACTCCAGCAGTAAATGTAAGACCCTACAGGTACCCCCACTTCCAAAAGAGTGAAATTGAGAACATTGTGCAGGAAATGCTAGAAAACGGGATAATTAGGCCTAGTGTTTCTCCATTTTCCTCCCCTGTGTTACTGGTCAAAAAGAAGGATGGAACTTGGAGGTTATGCATTGACTACAGGGCTTTGAACAGTGTTACTATCAAGGATAAGTACCCCATACCAGTAGTGGATGAGTTGATTGATGAAGTGCATGGCGCAACAATTTTTACAAAATTAGATCTAAGGTCTGGTTATCACCAGATAAGGATGTGCGAGGGCGATGTTCACAAAACTGCTTTCAGAACTCACTCTGGACATTATGAATTTTTAGTAATGCCTTTTGGGTTGTCCAATGCCCCTTCAACATTCCAGTCAGTGATGAATGATGCTCTAAGGGAATTTTTGAGGAAAGGGGTACTAGTTTTCTTTGATGACATCCTGGTTTATAGCCTTACTTTGGAAGACCACTTAACTCTTTTGCAGGCAGTGTTTGAAACTCTGAAGAAAGAGGCACTCAAGGTAAAAGAGTCTAAATGCAGCTTTGGGGTAAGGGAGGTTGAGTACTTGGGACATATTATCAGTGCAGATGGAGTTGCTGTTGATCCCCATAAAATTGAGAGCATTAAAAGCTGGACCAAACCAAAGACAGTCAAGGGATTAAGAGGTTTTTTGGGACTTGCAGGTTATTATAGGAAATACGTTCGTAATTTTGGCACTATTGCTAGACCCCTCACTGACATGTTAAAGAAGGATGGCTTCAAGTGGTGCAAGGAATCAGAGTTGGCTTTTGAAAGTCTCAAAAAAGCACTTATATCTACACCAGTTTTAGCAATACCAGATTTTAATAAGGAGTTTGTTGTTGAGTGTGACGCATCTGATAAAGGTATTGGAGCTGTTCTTTCACAAGAAGGCCACCCGGTTGCTTATTTGAGCAAAGCTTTGGCTCCCAAACATACCATACTTTCAGTATATGACAAGGAAATGATGGCTGTGGTTTTTGCCGTGGAACATTGGAGATCGTACTTGCTAGGAAAACACTTTACCATTTACACAGATCATAGGACTATTGAGTACTTCTTGAAGCAAAGGATCACCACCCCTGCACAACAGAAATGGCTTCTGAAATTAATGGGGTATGACTATTCTATTCATTATAGAGCAGGGAAAAATAATGATGTTCCTGATGCTTTGTCCAGAAAACTTGAATTGTGTACCATTACGGGAGTGTCACAGCCTATTCATAACTTTGTGTTAGAAATAATACAAGCATGCACCAGAGATGCAGAGGCTACTGCTATCTTCCAAGAATTGAAGCAAGGGACAGTGAGCAAGCCACATTATACATTGGTTAATGGTCATTTACATTACAGAGGCAGGCTTTTTGTTCCACAAACAGATAATTGGAGAACTAAAATAATTCAAGAGCTACATGAAGGTTTTACTGGAGGTCATGCAGGAAGAACAAGAACTTATCAACGAATTAAGAGGACTTTCTCTTGGCCAGGAATTCTCAGAGACATCAAGAGTTTTATTTCGCGGTGTCACACATGTCAAGTTAACCATTATGAGACCATCTCTCCACCAGGTTTGCTACAACCCAACTCCATACCAGAAAGAGCTTGGTCTGAAATATCAATGGATTTCATTGATGGATTACCAACTTCTGAGAAAAAAACAGTGATATGGGTGGTGATTGATAGATTAACTAAATATGCGCATTTCATTCCTATGGCTCATCCATACTCAGCAGCATCTGTAGCTCAATTATTTGTGCAAGAGATATTTAAGCTACATGGTTTACCAGACATCATTATATCTGACAGAGATCCAGTGTTTTTGAGTTTATTCTGGGAAGCTTTCTTCAAGCTACAGGGAACCAAACTCAACAAATCATCTGCTTACCACCCCCAAACGGATGGTCAAACCGAAAATTTGAACAGAACCTTGGAGCAATATTTAAGGTGTGTGGTGGGTGAAAAACCACAACAGTGGGTGCAGGCTCTGCCATGGGCTGAATGGTGGTACAACTCAGCCTATCACTCAGCCATCAAAATGTCTCCATTTGAAGCTTTGTATGGATATGCACCTCCTTCTGTGATTCCCTACTTGTCAGGCTCTACTGCAGTGGCTCAAGTGGATAGACAATTGAGAAGCAGAGATGAATTGCTCTTACTGCTCAAAAGAAATTTGTCTCAGGCACAAGAGAGGATGAAACATTTCTATGACCAAAAGCACACAGAGAGAGAATTTATTGTGGGAGACTATGTGTATCTAAAGCTACAACCTTACAGACAACAATCTGTGCATCAACAGGTACTTCACAAACTTTCCCCAAGATTTTATGGTCCTTTTGAAGTTGTTGAGAAGATTGGAAAGGTAGCCTACAGACTCAAGTTGCCTATCACAGCTAGAATACATGATGTATTCCATGTTTCCCTCTTAAAGAAACAAATTGGTGAATCTGTTGTCCCATCTCCCCAGCTACCTCCAATTGTGGACCCAGACAATCCAAAGTGGGAGCCTGAGGCTGTACTGGAAAAGAAATACGTGCGGAAGCAAGGCATTGTTACAATTATGTGGTTGGTACAATGGTTTGGCACCTCTCCTGATGAAGCAACTTGGGAAGATTCAGAAACTATCATGTTGAGGTTCCCACATTTTAATCTAGATGTTCTGAACAATGCTGGGTTCCAGAGTAATTGATGCATGAACTTTGTTTTGGAAGAGCGCTGGAGTGTTAGAATAGTGAAAATACTTTTCCTATTCTAATTGTATTGTCTCTAAACGCAGCGTTTAGGTTATTTGATACGCACCGTTTTGTACTTGGTGCTAAGAATCTTTCTGTTATTTCGTATTTCCTTTGTTTCAGCGTTTGTTGACGCGTGTCCACCTTCCAGAAACTCTTACAGCTATTTAGCTGGGTTTTTGTGGAGAGGAATGATATCTATGAAATTATCCATTACTATTTCTTTCAATTTCCTCTCGTTCTCTACAAATTCTACTCTGTTAGGTCTAAAACCCTAACACATATTCATATCAGCTCCATTTTTCTTTATCAAAACTGAAACCATACTAAGAAGCACTTTGTCACATTGGCCTAATACTAGGACTGTTACCATAAACACCAAATTCACTTTTGGGAATAATAGTCTACTCAATTCTTTGATAATTTTCTAAAACCTTGACTGATTACTCTGTGCTAAGAGATAGGAGTTGCATGAAAGCATACCAAGATCAGCAGCGGCCATTTCGACATCTTCCATAGTAATCAGTCCCTTCTCCACAGCATCTTTCTGGTCCTGCAAATCAATTAAAACAGACCAGTGAGTTGTAGAAGCATAGCTAAGGGCGTGTGAGTTACAGAAAAGCAAATCGGGTGGATGGGTCGGGTCGGGTCGGGTGAGAGGGATGGTTACCCTGCGCCATTTTTTCTCGAGCTTGCGCTTGCGCTTGCCGGAGATGGAGACGGGTTGCTGCTTGAGATGGAGCTTTCCACTGACAGGGTCGCCGTGAACCCTTCTCTTCTTCTCCTGGCTCTGCGCTCTCTTCTTCTTCTGTACCTCGTTGAACTTTGCCATCCCCTTCTCTCTCTCTCTCTCACTAAACCCTAGTAGTCCCCCAATTAAACACTTCCCAGAGGCCTAAATTGGGCCTTTGTACTAGGCCCAATCCAAGATGGGATACGGTACTTGTATTGATGGACACGGAAACGAAATACTCACGGGAATAGTTTCTTGAACTCTTATGAAGAGGGTCATTTGCACGACCAATGTCACCTGAACCTGAAAGTTTACTCACCTGAAAAATTGCATATACAACATTGCACCCATAATGTTCAATTTAAATGGCAGAGATCTAAAATAGACAATCTCGTCCGCTAAATTCGTTTGTGTCCAGACAACACAGCACTGGAACAAAACTGATTGTACACACAACCTTCTTTGTTACTACATGGATGTATATAACTAAACCAGTTCTTTTGTGGGGTAATTTGACCACAGATACAAGTCGTACAACTGATGGCTCATCAGAGTGATAGCAGAACCAGAATCCGTGGTCAAAGTAAACAAGGTCCTCAATGATGATGATCTCATTTGAGCTCAACTGATGAGTCCAGATCAAAAGTGGTGATCAATTCCGGTTTTGTTCAAGTCGTAATATGGGGTTTAAGCCAATATACTCAACAACAAAAGCCCTCTTGGTTATGAAGAAACACCAGCTGCCTGATAACTGCTTTCGATTCTTTCCGATATTAAACAGAACATAAATTCTATTAAGACCATGCAAAATTTTCACACCCTAAGAGTGTGTATATGATCATATCATGCTTGAAACTGAGAAAACAGAAAAACGAAGAGAAGACAGAAATCACCGAAGAGCAACATTTTGGAACAGAAAGTGAAACCTGTGGGAGAGAAGAAGAGGCCATAAGTTGATTATATTGCACTCCTGATCGAGTCTGATGGAGAAGATCGGAGTGGAATATTCCAGAAGTTTTAAGGTTGCAAAGCCATGAGTGGAAAGACAGTCGAGTACGTAGTAGTAATAGTAGTAATCATATGCCATTGCCTAGCCTTATCGAGAGGTTTCCACAGGTTTGTTGGTTCTTTACTGGCCAACGAAAACAAGACACTTGCTTTCTTTTTCTTTTTGTCTCTGGCTATTTTGAAGAAAATGTTTAGTTTCCTTTTAGTATTTGGGAAGAGAAAAAAGAAAAACTAGTTAAATAAAAACAATTTGTTACCCCAGAGCAGCTCATCACAAATTTCGTCTTCAACGTTCATGACTAGTTCAATTTGGGACATTGCTTCAGAGTGATGAAGGGAGATGGGTAAGGTGCTGCTAAGTGCATAGTTGTATGTGGCCAAATGTTTATTTCCTCAATACTAAAGAATACACATGATATTTTAGTGAAACAAGATACATGATCCAATGAAGATATTGGTATTCCAAGTTTCCAACAGGAGATACTCTACTAGTATACAACACCGTAAAAGTCGTACACTACTGGATATGAGAAAATGTATATCCATGCGTACATGAAACCATACAATTGTTTTGATTTGTCTCGATTTCCTAAATGCATTTGGTCTCGATTTCCTCAAGTGTAAGCCCTTTTGTCTCTGGAACAATGAAGAAAATGAAAACAAGAGATGCCACAGCAATTCCTCCAAATACATAAAACAATATTCCAGCTCCCAGCCACGCCTGCAGTCAATTGCAATCACAGTCACACTGTTAAATCAAGGACATAACTGGGGAAAGTACATGAACTTTGTGATCTAGCATGCTTCCCACAACTAATCAAAGATGTAATTATTTTCATAATCTGAAAGTATATTGTTGCGAATTATTGCAGAAAAGTCAACAGTGAAACGTTGCTGATAGTCTCACGCACCTCTAGAGGGGAAAATGAAAATGTCACCAACGCATTTGAAGCAAAGTTCACAAGCACGGCTATGCTAAGTCCGCGCCCTCTTAATCTCAAGGGAAAAATTTCTGATATCATGAGCCAACCAATGGGACCAAAGGAGAACTGCAAAACCAATACCATGAGTTGCACATTATTTTTAGTAGAAAATGGAAGTGTATCAAATCTAAGAACAAGAAAACTTCAGAAGTTAACAGACTGATCATGAATTCATGATAAAAGTTGGACTCGAAAAAAGTAATCAGAAAACTAATTTAAAATTTGCAGAATCCTTTACGCCACACATTATCCAATATCCTGAGCAAAACATTATATAAACAAGGACAGATTTAGTTACCTGATAACACCCAACATATGCCAACAGAGCAACCACAGCTACGGCTGGTGTATCATCAAAGAAAAGGTAATATGATCCCAAGAGGAATAAAGAGATGGCCTGCCACATTAAAAGTGAATAGATCCCTGAGAGTACTGGTGGTTTAAAGATTATTGGATTACAGTATTTAATTCAAATGTATTACTGTCCTTTAGAGTGGAGAAATGAGAATGAATCCAACAGTTATGTTCTCATAATTTCTATTGAAACAGTTAAGTGCTGCCTCTGAAAAAGCAAGCATTACGAAACACACGGTCACATGTAAAAAGAACAACATTGGCCAATAAGGGGGCTTACCATCCCAGAAACACCTGTAAGTAGTAGAGGTCGCCTCCCAAGTCTATCAACAACAAGCACAGCTACTCCAGTCATTACCAACTACATCATTAGAAGACCAAGTCAGGCATATGTATGAGAGAGTCAATTTCTCAAGGGAATGGTAGGCACATTTTTTTTAAAAGAAAAAGAAAAGAAAAGGAGGTGAACACCAAAATGGGGGTGGGTACCAGAACTGCTTCTGGATTAAAGGCACACATACTTTGGACATTATACCTTGAATAACCCAAGTACAATTGAAACCCGTGTTGCATCAGAAGCTTCCGAGAATCCTGCACTCTATTGGATACAACAGATTATAATAAGACTGCTTGTTCTAAGAAACCCATGTGATAATCTCTTCTTCAATGCCCAATTAGTGTTTTACAACTAAAATAGCAGGGTACCTGAAAAATTGATGCGGCGTAATACAATACACTTGGTTGCCCTGTTATCTGTCATAGTATAGAATGGCATATTAGCAACGTTGGCAACTGATCACATCATAAATTGCTGCAGACTGTAACTACCTGTTGGAACAATACTAGTCCTGCACCGATCACGAGGGCTTTCTTGCATTTTCCACGAAACATCTCGAAGAATGTAGCTTCTTTCTCTTCACCAACATAAGAAAGCTCATCCAGCATCTCATCTACTAGTGCAGGAGCTGAATCGCCAATAATTGTACCCCTAAGCCGGAACAAGCACCTGATTGCAGAATCTTTCAAATCATTCATATTCCCTTTTCCTTGAATGGCGCGTAGGAGGATCCATCTAGGTGACTCTGGTAGCCACCACATTCCGATTCCCATAATTACTGCCAGGGGGACACTAGCTCCATACATATACCGCCAGCCACCAACTATGCTGACTAAAAGACTACCAATTCCATAACCAGCCTGCAGAAAGTTTAAGGTGCTTAATGTATTTTGGCCTTCATCCAGTTAAATATGTATACGATATTCTCATTACAACTCGTCAATTAATGTAGAATAGGCCACAAAAAGAGGCGAGAAATGAGAATATACTATCAGTTTACTTTATTGCAATCACAACACTTAGGGATGTAATGTAAAAGCACTTACAACCATTCCAAGTACTATAAAGAACTCTTTGAGTGATATTAGTCGACCTCGTATCTGAGTTGGAGCTGTCTCAGCAATATACATGGGAGCAGCATGCATTGCCTACAAGAGAACAGATCAAGATCATACATCTCAAACATGCATTGCCCAAAAGAGTTTAGATAAAAGGGAAAAAAAATTCACTTCATCGATTACCAGTCCAATTCCTATACCAAATACTACACGCCCAATCACCATAACAGGCAAGTCAGGTGCTAGTGCTGTTACTATAGCTCCAATAAGGTATACTGAAGCGGACGAAATCAGCTCCCACCTCCTTCCTTCAAACAGATTTATCATTCAAAGATCCTCAATATTGGATAAAATCATTAGAACTACTTGTATAACTGAAACACCAACCTAAGAAGTCAGCAATGTTAAAGGCCAGCAAAGAGCCAATCAAGGCACCATATAGTGAGCCACTGGTCTGCAAAATGAAACAGGCAGAAAATAGAAAATATATTCACTTTCTTTGAAGGCCAATTCTAAAGTGAACTAATAAGAGCAGCCGGAAAACAATAAAAACATCCGCAAAGATTTCAGTAATGGCAAGGAAGTTTAGTAGGACACTTACTATAAGACCAATTTCCACAGACGACAAATCGTACCATGATGTTCCACTTAATGTGGCCGACTGCACCAAGAAAACAGAAGCCCATTAATTGGATTTCTGAGTCAATTCCAACCAATTTTCTAACATACACTTACAGAATAGCATAGTTATGTAATGTTTTAACAGAATCAACTATATATAATATGTGCTTGGTACTCTCTGAATACTAGTGAATGTATACCTCTACGGATATTGTTGCACAAGATGTGGCACCGATATCATAGCCATACAGTAATCCTCCAAGAGCTGGGAATAAAAACCTGGCATCGCAGGCAGGCAACGGCAACATTAGAAGGAAATTGACTATAAAGTTAAAAAAAAAAAACCTTGAGAACTCAGGTAAAAGGAATGCTCACGGGAGCACTGCGGCAAGAACAGAATAGTTGTCTGAATATTGGCCCCCATTAAGAAGTGGCATCTGGACATAGTCTGAATTCTGAACCTAAAACATGGCCATGTATTTAACAACATTGATCCTGGATATCTAAAACAGATATTCACACGCACTCTTCTGTAGGCAACAAAAGTAGAACATATGTGATTTGTGTGTATCAACGCCCGTTTTTGTTCTGATTCTCAAATGAGCCAAGCCAAAAGCCGTGTCCTCACTCAACTAAACCACAATTTGTTCTCATGTGAAAAATGTACATTATACTTTCCGGAGCAACCAAACGGGACGTAGAAGTCAAAATGTACATAGCCCTTTTCAATAAATTTATTGATGTACACTTGTACAGTTTTGCTCAGCATCAAACCAAATTTGGAATCAAAACTGATCTGGTATAAAACACCAAAGACCAGTTACCATAATCCCATCTAGAAATTCAAAAGTTTCATCAGTAATTTTCTTCTTTCCACCGAACGAAGCAACAAAATGCAGAACTCGAAACTGAATTTGAAACTCATTTAAAACACGGGGACCCCAACCACCTGGGTTGTTAGTCCTCTTGACCAAAGCTGCGTTCTTTAGCAATTAAACTTGATCAGCATTTGGGTTCTATTCAACATGTTGTAGACTTGTAGTTACCAGTTCTAAGAAAATGGAATAGTAGAGCAAGCAGACAGAGATAAGCAAACAGAAGAAAAAGTGGGTTGTTGAAAAATGAAAGAGAAACCTCTCGGCGGGAAGAGTGCGCCGGTCGCTCGGGGTCGGACGCCATTGATAATATTGTTCCTCGTACAGCTAGCTGACTGAGTTGAGGCTTAAAGCTAACAAAGAAACACTGATACTTAAGGTGCTTGCTTTGCTTATGCTTGGGAAGAACTAGTTTGATTCAGTTCGGTTAGAACTTAGAACAGGCGGCGCCGCACTGAACGTTAGCTCAAGTTCCAACTGAATAGATTGGAAAAGCTTCCGAATTTTGATAACAATCGTTGGGTTTGTATATATGTGTTTTCTGGTGGATTGCTTGGGAGTTAGGTGGAACACGGTTGTACATTTTTAGACGAAACAGACAGACATCCAAATCCAGGAACGGGGGTTACACTGACCTTTATTACATTTGGGTTCGCTTTCATTCCTTTCAATCTCAATTTTTTGACTTTCGGTTATTGCAGGAGCGAGTCAAATTTATTTTTAAGGCTATTTCCATTTTCACATTTCAGCTTCGTAAATGTAATTAGGCCAGTCTTGGTTGAAAGGCAACCACGAGTGACGATGGGACATTGGGACTCCAGAGTCCAGACTTGTAAGCTTCTCCTTCACTAACTGGGAATTTCTGTCTCGATATTCTTCTTCACTTCCACAGTCAATCTCATTTCCCTCATTTTCGTCATCAAATGTACAGAGAGTACAGATGGATGTCACCATCGTCTTCATGAGGAAAAAGCCAGAACCGTGCTACCAACATGTGGGAATTAGTTTCCAAGAGTGGCGAATACCAATTAATTAAAATCTGTAGTTCAGTACTCAATATGGTGTTGCATACTACACAATAATGTATTACCAAAATACTACACAAGAATGTGGACCATGACATCCTTATCCAACAACACGATACATCAGATCACAATGAAAGCTCGTCTATTGAACTCAATACATCATTTTTACCTTCAAAAGGATTCACAGCTTACACAAGTGCAAGTCATTATTACAACATTGAAGAGCCAAATACTGTGGATTGTAAGAGTTTTATCAGGAATGATATAGCTCAGGGTTTTGTTGGTTCCCAAGGCTGAAATCTGGTCCAGTCTCTCTGCCCTGGATTGAGGCTGTGCCCTTTAGAGTGGTAGATAAATTCATCACCCTCACCAGTGAAATTTTCCTTGTGTTCAAGGTGATACCTCTGGGGCTTTAGCATCAGAAGCTGCAACCAGTGCATTTATCTATGTTAATTCATGTAATATGATTTGCCGTCTTCAGCATACATGATCAAACAGATAAGGAAGCAGAACTTGCCTCGTCTCCTGTATGATCTGTTATGTAATGTAGCCAACCATGCCATTCTGGTGGCACTTGAGAAGCATTGTAGCGACCTTTCTCCGCATATTCAACCCACCTGTGTCTTCCTGAAAATTCCCTCAAGTGAATCAGTTACCTGTCACATGCATACTGCAATAACCATGCAGCAAGAGAGGGCTTTTGAAGAATGCCATTAGTCTGGTACATTCCAAAGGGAAAACAGCAATGTCTATAACTCTGAGATGATAACAATTCTTTTCCCTTTTGTGGCTGGTAATTAGCAAATGTGGTTGGGGTCAACTTATAAAATATCGATACATGCAAGTGTTGTAAGAAGCAGGGATTCAAATGTAGCCCGTTTCATAATTTTAGACATGCAATTTGTCGTAACATATAACTTCAAGCTACAGGGATTGATTCACAAATTTCAGACATCAAGACCTGCCAATTAATTATCATCACCTCTTAGATGATTCCTATATAGACTATGTTCGAATTATGGCTTCTGATATGGAAATGCCACAAATGAAAGCGGATTTAAATCCAATACACTGTACTAACAACAAAGGCATCAGGAGGGAAGAGAAACACTAACCATATTGAGTGTCAAGATTCTCATAATATTTGTTCCCAACTTTATCAACACCAACAAGCTTTGCCCCAATATTGTGGATTTTTGTTTGCCTAAAAGAAATCAAACAAACACTTGTTATAGATGCTGAAAATGAAGATGGATTTAGATTTCAGAATAGAGTACAATAGTAACAAAATACAGAAACAACCGAGGGTATTTCCCCATTATTAAAAAGATCAAACTATCATGTAAACCATGTTGGTGTGCTTGATTGTTAGACAAACATATAAATTAACAAAAACATTCAAGAATAAGGGGGAATTACGACTTACAAAAGGTTTCCATCAGCTAGACATTTTCTGCAGCATAAAAGTTATAAACAGTTAGTACAAGTAAGAAACAACTATTTTGAAATGTAAGCGCACCAAATGCTAAAGCTTTATGAACAAAAAGGTTCAGCTTCCAATTCATTCTCTCTCCCACATTCTCTTATTAAGGCAGACTCAGGCGTAGAACAACAGTGAAATCAGAAAAGACCATCATCGTATTCCAAACACTTCATCTCAGGCTCTCAGCTAACCCGTATTTAATCTCTCTCTCTCTCTCTCTCTCTCTCTCTCTCTCTCTCTCTCTCTCTCTAAGACAGCTAAAGTTCATCAGCCTCTCGCGAAGGTTCAATCTTTTACCCAGAAATTACAAAAACCAAACAGAAAAAGCAAATCCCCATAGTAAAGAAAGAAATAGATTTAGAAACCCTAGCTACAACTATCCAAATGCACACATCTAACAACCACAATTGAAATCTTTGAAAATCTCCTAAGTATTGTATTAACAAATCAAACAGATACAGAAAAACAGAGAAAGAGAAAACATACAGGTAACCTTCTCCCCTAGCCTCCCTCAGAAAAGTCCCCAGACCTTTCTCTTTGATCGCCTGCACTATGCTCTTCACCACCGTCGCCATCTCTCCCTCCCTCTCTCTCTCTCTCTCTCTCTAGTTTACCTCTCTTATTTTAAGTCCGACCCGAATAACAATAGCCCATGCCCGTATTAATGAGGCGGATTGGTTATAAGCGCGCTTCATACACGTGGAAGCCCCTCATTGGACAGACCTACATCATTTTTGTTTTTTCTGTAGAAAATAAAAGAAACCAAGCCCAGAACGAACACAGCAAACCCGAAAATTTTCAACGGAGCAACTCTTCCCTCAGGTAAACCCACTCGTTTCAATTTCGTCGATTTCAAGGTTTAATCTTTGTCTAATCTATGATTTCGATGTTTCAATCTTTGATTAATCGGCTTTTAATTTTGTTTAAAAAAATCTAGGTCTGAAGTATGGAACTATAACTTAAATCTGTATAGAAACCGATTGAGAACCTTTGAGTAGTTTTTGGTGGGGTAAAAGATGATGAGGCTGCAAACCTACGCCGGGGTAAGTCTGATTGGAACCCTAGCGATTATTTACCATGCATTTAGCACCAGAGGGCAGTTTTACCCTGCCATGGTTTACTTATCAACCTCCAAGATCAGTCTGGTGCTTCTTCTCAACATGGGCCTCGTCATCATGTGTATTCTCTGGCAACTCACCAAGAAGCTCTTCCTCGGCTCACTCAGGGAGCCCGAGGTCGAGAGGCTCAACGAGCAGTCGTGGAGGGAAGTCATGGAGATCCTCTTTGCCATTACTATTTTCAGGCAGGACTTTTCCGTGTCGTTTCTCGCCTTTGTTACTGCTCTGCTGCTGATCAAGTCCTTGCATTGGTTGGCTCAGAAGAGGGTTGAGTACATTGAGACTACTCCATCTGTGCCCACGCTATCGCATGTTCGGATTGTGTCCTTTTTGGGCTTCTTGTTTGTTGTGGATACTCTCTTTTTGTACAGCTCTGTCAGCACCATCATCGCCACTCAGAAGCCTTCGGTTTCCCTCTTTTTTGCATTCGAGTGAGTGGTTCATACTTCTGCTCCATTTTGCTGATTCACGCTTTGAATGTGCTACTTACAAATACTGTAACGGCTTATCAAGTTCCACATTATGGTGTTTCTTCTTTTAATAATGTCTGTTGTTTTGTTTTTTTTTCTATGCTCAGGTACATGATTCTAGCAACAACAATGCTGTCAACATTTGTGAAATATGTTTTCTATGTCAGTGACATGATTATGGACGGACAATGGGAGAGGAAGCATGTCTACACTTTTTATTTGGAACTTGTTCGTGACTTACTCCACTTGTCTATGTATTTGTGCTTCTTCATCGTGATTTTCATGTGAGTAATCTGTTGATCTCTAACAGTAGATAATTTAGCGTTACAAACCAATTCAGTTGTTTGCTAAATTTAGAGCAGCATACATGAGCTTGGACCATCCCCCCACACACGTACATACAAACACTTCCCTTCAAGATTATATGTGCATGATTTGCATATCTAACTTGTTGCATAAATTAGCTATTGTACTAGGATTTTAGTTTATAGAGGACACTCAGATGGAAAAATATTGCAATTATAGGGGCTGGAATGACTATGTGATACCACCTTGCTGATAGATAGACTATAAGATACTAGTCATTGTACTTTATGTCAGTTTATCTTTGTTTATTATATATATATATATATATATATATATATATATATATATTTGGTTACAGAAGACCTTGATCAAACCCAATTTGGACTAACCCATGGGGCATCATTTCGATTCATTAGATTGAACTTGTTATGGATCAAGTTCTTTGGTTGAATTATTGTCATTGGACCTCCCAATTAATGTTAGATTCAACTTATTTGGCTATCAGAGATGGACCTTGGTAGAGGCTCAAATGTTACACTGTCACAGAATGTTAATATAAGCCAGTTTCCTCTAAGCTTTAGCAATTACGGTAATTAATACTTGACATGCACAGGTTGAACTGTTTTGTTCTTAATTTTGACATTAAGTTGTTTCCCACTGTAGGTACTATGGCTTGCCAGTGCACTTGATTCGTGAGCTCTATGAGACGTTCAGGAACTTTAAGATTCGTGTTGCTGATTACCTCCGTTATCGAAAGATCACTTCAAACATGAATGACCGTTTCCCAGATGCTACACCTGAAGAACTTACTGCGTGAGTTAAAATCTATCTATCAGTTTCACGTTTTCTGCTCAAGTTATTGTAAATTCTGCGTAAGAGAATCTAATTCGTCTTTTTTCATGTATATCCAGAGGTGATGCAACTTGCATCATTTGCCGTGAAGAGATGACAACAGCCAAGAAACTGTTATGTGGACACCTTTTCCATGTGGCTTGCTTGCGATCATGGTTAGAGCGACAGCATACCTGTCCCACATGCAGAGCCCTTGTTGTACCTCCTGATGGTCGGACAGGTACCCCTCGAGGACAGGGTGGATCACACTCCGATGCTCATCGACAGGGTAAACTTCTGGTGTTTCAGTTTGCACTGAATCAATTGCTGTTAAGAATCTGTTAACTATGATATAGGATCCTTTAGAACTCTGTATGTTTATATATTCGTTTCTTACATGAACAACTGTTGTTATATGAAATGACACGTTAAGGACTCAATCAAACACCATTTGGACATTTAACTTGTGGCTTTAGAAATGTTTAGTGGGTTATACTGATCATATCATTTGTCATGATTTTATATTTGTGAACAACTTTAGTCAAAATGGGATGCAGTAAGATATGGTGTTTAATGATTTGAATTAAAACAGGGACAGGCATATCAGGGACAACTGCTCAAGGTTCAACTAGTGGTGGAGTTGCTGGTGCTAACATGAGCCATCATGAAGCAAGACTGCGTGCCGCAGCTGCAGCTGCATCAGTATATGAGAAATCTTATGTATATCCGTCTCCAAACAGGCTAGTATGGTATGCGATTGTAGTAAAGTGGTTACACTGTTTTTTTAATTTGTCCATTGCCACTCTTTCAAAAAAAAATTGTCCATTGCCATTTTCTTCGTCCCGCATATATATTTGCTACTTGTGTGCATACATGAGTTTGCATTTACAGGTGACTATACGGAAAATTCTAATATACATCAATGTATGTTATACATCCTACATCCGACGGTCGATATTGTTTTATGAGTGGAGTCAGAAAAATAATATCCGTCAACCGTCGGATGTGAGATGTATAGCATACATTGATGTATAGTAGATTAACCCTATACATATATCCTGTTTAGTTGGCATACAACATCATGCTTATGAAACTACAATGTTGGGTGTGTGCAGCGGTTCTAAATAGCTCCACCCACTTCCCTATGGAGTACTTGATTTTATGTTATTTTTGAACTTTGGTATTAAAGGCCAGTTTTTGTGATGTCATTAGTCTTTTGTTTCATCGGTTGATATAGTTTGTTGCCTGACCAGAAATTGATAAACAAAGCTCATGTTGTATGCAGGTCTGCTGGATATGCGGCACTTCCTCCGGCTAATCATATGGCAGACTCCCCAAGTACTGAATTACGATCACAACCACAGTTTGCAACCCCTGGTGGACCTGCAAACTTGTCGTTGCCTCAATCTCCGCAGTACATGTTTTCTCCTTTCCTAGGAGCCAATGGGGGGAGATTGGGCAGTAATTCTGATATAATAGCTTCTCAGCTGGAGGCCCAGAGAAAAGTTCTTCAGCACCAGATTGAGGTACCCCTCACTGTTTGAAGACATATGGCATTCATAAATCTTTTCGTTGTGATCTGCTTATGCAAGCCATTTCCCTTGTGCTTTCTTTCTTTTTTTAAGTAGTTTTTTTGCACAGATCCTGCAGAATCAGCTCCAAATTTTACAAAAGCCAAAACCCAAGGAAAGTGTCGAAAGGGGACCAACCGTAGAAGATAGCAAAGGAAAGAACGTTGAACCTTTGTCTGATTCAGATTCTTTTCCTGGTGATGATGTTCTTTACTAGACTACTCAAGCTATTGGTTTCAAGGCATAATATGTGGATACAAGGACGGCGGAACAAACTAGGTAGGATGACGATCACAATGTTGTATAAGGTGCTTTTATGAAAGAGGAAAAAAGGGGAACATGGATATATAACATATGAATGCTTCTCGCAAATGATCTAAATTCTATGCATTGATTAAGCATGTGCTGTTGATGTAATGTTTTTGTGTCTTCAACATAACTGTACACCTGAATTAGACCTTTTTTTTTTCACTTTGTTTCTGCATTGTATCCTTTAAACTGGGGGTTTTCACTACTAGTCGGATCACAGGAGACTGGCAAAGAGAGGTATATTCAAGTTACATGCACAAGTACTTACAAGCGGACACTTGAGTGGGATGAGCGTAAGAGTTCCGAGTACTCTGCAGCTAAACTTACAAGATTGCACAAATTTGAAATTGAATGGTGGACAAATTGATATGTATCTGCATACCTGCAAACCCCATTTGGAACTAGTATGTGAACTATTGTCTCACAACAGATTTCATTCTGAGAGCATCATGTCATTGACTATGTTAGATGTTTCAGGTTTCCGTGAGAATCAAACTTTGATTTATACGAAACATTCAACAATATATTGGAGTGGAATTGAAGAAACCTACCATAGATTAATAGTGATTTATAAACATAGGGGGTGGACGAAAAGATAACAAACAGACTGGTGAGCTATAGAAGATACTGCGCATAGGGATGGTTCATCTCAACATGCTCAACTCCCTGGCCACTTCTTCCATGGCAGGCCTATCTGCACTACTTAAACTGAGGCATCTCTTTGCAAGCTCCGCTACGACTCTGACTTGATCTCTGTGTTCTTCTGTCTCAACAAACCGATCAAAGAGACTGTTTTCTAACTCCATGGATATAAAATGAGAAGACATGATTCTTTGACTTTCTGGCCTGCCAAATGATATCGGCTTCTCTCCTGTTACAATCTCTAACAAAACCATTCCAAAGCTGTAAACATCGCTCTTCTCTGTCAACTGTCCTTTATGGAAATACTCCGGGTCTAGATAGCCTAGTGTTCTCTGAACCAATGTGCTTATCTGTGATTCATTGCTAGGGACTAGCCTTGAAGGTCTGAAGCCGATGACTTTGGCCATGAAACAATCAGTTAATAATATGTTGGAAGACTTGACATTTCCATGAATAATTGATGCAGAATGCAGATAAGCAAGGGCAGCTGCTGGTTCTGAGGCTATCTTCCAAAGGATATCCCATGGCAATGAAGTAGTACTTCTCCTATTGGTACGATGAATGTAGTCGAAAAGGGTTCCATTGGAGGCGAGTTCATAGACCAGTACCGGAGTTTCTGTCTCCAGACAGCAGCCAAAGAACTTGATCACATTTTGATGGTTGATTTGGGTGAGAGTAATAATCTCATATATGAAACGCTCGACTTCATAATCTCCTGTACCAAATATGTGACCCTTCTTATGACAGTTGGTAGTCATTTCTAGCTCCTTGGATGTAAAGATAGTTGTACATCCTCTGGTTGAAGCATTAATATTCTGCTCCAACAATAACCCTCCATTTTTCCGGAAGAAGTTGGATTTGTTCCCAATCAACTTGTGTTTCTTCACACTGGAATAGATCCCAGTGATCCCAAACACGAGAAATAAGCAACAAAAGACAAGACCTGCAAGTTTTCAGTATGTTAGTTATCTATGCACCTAGATCAGCTAAAATTTCAGAAATCATATACAGACCATGTTAATCATTCCTTATTGTTCAGACCTAAAAATCAGTTATCAATTATAGTTAGTCAGCCAGTCGGGGAATAATCTACTTACCCAGAATAAAATTTGCCCGAAAGTTGCTGTGTGGATGGTAACCTTTACCACTGTTCATGTTATATACCGATTTATCATTCGTGTCAATTTTGCTGACAGAATCGTCAAAATGTACATATCGTATACCATATTGGTGAAGGACATCTAGTTTTCTATAGTATGACTGTCGTGCACTACTGACGTTTCCTACCAAGGCTGCCATGGGCAAAGCAGGAAAGATGAGGCTGCAGTTGGTTGGTGTACCAGTACCACCACGAAGTCTCATGGTAAACCAGAAATACATGGATAATAGAGTTATGTTTACTATACTCTCTACCTCCTTCCCAGATAAGTACTCGATACCTTTTGGAATGGAGGAATGGCCATAGGCAGTTCCATAACAAGCCTCATCCTCCTGGTCAGCCAGAGAGCTATTGATGTTCAAAGTTAATGGTTCATAACTTATAAAGCCAAATAATTCATAACCTATGACTGCAATATTTGCATTAGTGCCGGAGGCTGTAACTATCTGGGTGTCATCTGTCAAATTCATTGCATCGTGGACCTCGTCCGAGTGCAACATCTTCACTCCAGCTCCGGTGTAGCAGCTGCAGTTACTATAACCGTAAATGGATTTTCTTAATCGTACCTTGGTAGATGAAGAAGCTTGTACCTCTGCCTCAAGATCAGTGCTGCTACATAATTTGTCAGGCCAGTGGTTACCTAGAGAAGGTCCACTTGCTTTTCCAGTAGTTTCGAAATAAAAAGGAATTTTGAGTCTGAGATCTCCACATTCTTTTTGGTTGGAATTGGCTTCTAATGGAATTGCTGTAAACAAAAGCAATATAGAAGCCCAGGTAAACCAAGAGAGCATGTTGTAAAAGATATGTCCTGGTATCAAGCTCTCCGTACCTTTTAGCATATCCTGGTATCAAGCTCTCCGTCTTAGTTTCAAGTATGCAATAATGTGAGTATGACTAAGATACAATCTGCTGCTTCCCTATCTCTTCCTCTCACGCGGTGTTGAATCTCTGATAATCTATTGCTTATTTTACTCAGAGGTCCGGGTTGAATTGTATGATTGTTGGAAGATCGTACTTTTCTTCTATCGATCTTTCTGATCATATGTGCACTATGCACCTAGGTAAAAACTTTCTGTTTGTATTCAAGTGAAATTGCCTTGTTCTCACCGGTCTCTTCATTGACGCGCAGCCAACTTTGATCTCTGGTTATATGTATTTAACTGGAGGTTACATCGGCCACGTCAAAACTTTCGAGTCAGGCTTATTGACTTATTACATATACATTGTTGCTCATTCATTCCTAGCTAGCTTCCTGGTTTCTTCCATTCCCACGGAGTTGAATTTGACTCGGCAGTACGTCAACTTGGTTGCAGGGAAACAAGATATAATAGTAGCTGATTATATTGAAACTTAACAAAGCAAAGTAGCTGTGCGAATTGTTATGGCTGTCTCCGGTGACTACGTCCAGTGTTGGCCTTTCTTTCTGCAGCATTCAGCTTCAGGCAACCGTTTGCTGTTTTGCAAGCTCCGCGCCAGCTCTGACTTGTTCTCTCCTTCCCTCTCTTTTAACGTCCGGTGCAAAAAAATTGATCAAAGAAACCATTTTGTGATTCCACTGACACAACAAATTGCATGTCAGGCTATGATTGTTCGGTTTACTGGTAACTGGTCTACCAAATGACATTGGCTTCTCCCATGTTAAAATTTCTACCAACATAACTCCAAAGCTATAGAATTTATGTGTCAACTGGTCCAGATAACCAACTGTGAACTGTCCTCCGCACCAATGTGCTTATCTGTGTCTCATTACTAGGAACTAGCCTTGAAGGTCAAAGTTATGCCACGAAACAACCACTTAATAGTATGTCGGAAGAATTGAAAATTTCCATGAATTTTCTATGCAAATTGCAGATAAGCAAGGGCAGCTGCAGATTCTGAGGTTAACGGCCGCAAGGAACTACTCACATTATGCAATTTCTGTCATTGTCTGCCAAAACCATATTGAAGCCACTAAGGTAAACCAACTCCAAGATTAGTGCATAATGTGCAACAGAAGCCTGCCCGACATATAAGTTTTCCTGCCTTCCATGTCAAGTATTTTATTGGAATGTTTACATCAATGCCTGCACAGTTATCACTTTACTTAAAGCACAATATTGAGCAATGATGTATCTAGAAAATATTAACATTTGTATGTTCTCTTAGAGAAACTTTCTGTATCGAGGCAAAAAAGGAATTCCAAATTTTCAGATGATTAAGAGGAGCATCTGCAACTTCATGATCGGGTGACGCAAGTGAGACAGGGAAATTCAATGAGATAAAAAAGAAAAATAAGTCTTATAAAAGGGAACCATGTAAATTTGTTAGTTAGCTCTTAACAACACCAATACCTCCCAAGGTTGATTTTGAAAGCTACAATAACAGTCTTGAAAAGAGTTCCCCACTATCTATACAGAATCAAGAAATGTGGTAGGAGTCATGCATAATTATTATCACTATTCTATGCAGGCTGATTAGAAGAGAGAAGCGGTGAAAAGGATGATGTCTATAAGAGAAGATTGATTGTTCAGCACTCTTCAACAGCGGAATGAATTGCCCTTCAGTTGGTGAAATTACATATTTGAAATGATCATTTCAAGCAGGAAGCTTAAGCTCTTCGTGCTTCTTCCAGCTGAAGAAATTCAACATGTAAGTCAGTACAAAATAGAAGCATACAGAACTAAATATGTTTTATTTGTTCTGAAGATAGTCTCAAGTTTTATAAAAAAGACTTCACATTAAGGAGAAGCTGAAAGGTGATTCAATCTAATATCAGTTCCTTCCCATGTGTTTTTTTGTGTTGAGTACAAGGAACTGAATCAATGACTCTCATGAGGGATGTAACTCATGTAACGCGTAAAAAGGAGACTAGAAAGTTACCTTTTGATGTAATAGTAGAAAAAGTCAGCATAAAGAGCAGTCTGTACTAGACCTGAGACCCAAGCTGCGTGTGGGGCATTGACAATACATCAGTTATGTCACTCTAGCCTAAAGGGGTTAGAATTACATCAACTTCAAATGAAACTTACGTATCCAGCGAATTCTATGAAGCTCTGTGAAGAAACGATATATCCAACTGAGAAGATATAGGGCTCGATAAGTACTACAAAGACAACAAACACAATTACACCATAATCCAAGAAATATAAACAAAATAGTATACTGAGATCCTCTAACAGTAGCATCACCATTATATATATATTGTATTTATCATTGGTGTCATTCGATTCTTGTTCTGTTAGTACCAACTACCAAGTATCTGATAGTATCACCATCCTTCTAAGAATACCATCAAATTTTGTTCCAGTAACTGATTGATACTCTCTGTTTTCAAAAAGAAAGACTCTTAACTTGAAACTTAGCTAGCCAGGACATAACATCAATGATTATTACTGTGACATGTTCCGCATAATACATCATGAGAACGAATCTATCATATTCTTGATCATTTGCACAGCGTTCCTAACGTGTACTAAAGTTCCAGAGAAATCAAAGACAATAGAGCAAAAGCTAATGGCAAATTTCCAAAGAGGAGTTAGGACATACCCTAGAAGAAAAACATAGTTTCCAGTTAGGTTGTCAATGTTTTTTGAGCTTTGAAGTAGTACCAATTGAGGTAAAATTGCAACAGCTTCAAGGTAAATTGAAAATGTCCACAACACCTATATACACAGATCAGGTTCCGATAAGATTAAACATCAGACAGTAACAACATTAAACAAACTGAAACAAAATAACTGAATGTAAACAACCACTCTCATTCTCTTTGTAGTTACCACGTCCCCTTAAGAAGGAGATATAAATTGTTACCTCCAAACATATTTGTAACTTATTTGAACGAAGTATATATATATATATATATATATATATATAAAAGAAAGGGGATTTTCTTACTTGAAGTACGGTAAAACCATGGGGAATCAGAAGAGCCAACACTAAGCAAACAAGGATCAGATAGTAGTGTCTGAAAGTATCTTGATCCTTGTTGTATGTATGCTTCACTACTTTGTGGTACCTCATGTACCAGGCCGTGGCGAAAGAAGTTGCAATGAAGATTAGCTTGAATAATGTGTTATACAGAGAGTAATACTTGACAATCAAGTCCATGTATCCCTGGCACAATTGATTACTGTTATTAGACTAAAAAAAATAAAAATTTAACAACATCAAACATCTCATGCTTGTTCGGAACACATGTAATAGTAACTGTGGAAATTAGTCAACGAACTCAAGAGAAGTACCATTTTGTTCTCAGTATTAGTTATAAGAACAGGAATTTTACAAATCTAGGAGCCTAAAAATCTACAGTCAGTCAGTAAGTTGAAGATATGCACAGGTACGACTTTATTCTTCAATTAAAAGTTTAAAACTAATGATTTCCTCCATTCAAATTCCAAAGGAGGGTCCTTACTTCGGGAATTTGAGTTGCTATACAGCTTATTAGCTGCAAAACGTTGAAAACTTTTACATGGCCCTGTCCACTACGCCGTCCTTATAACAAGTTCCAAGTTTTCAACAAACTTACAAACCAGAATCGATAAGGTAATTAAAGAAAACTACAAATGGGGATTCGAAGTTTGCAGTTTTGATCTATCTAGCTGTAGACAAAGTACACTACTTGCCTGAAAAATCTTAGTGGTTGCTTCAACATGCATAGCAGACTATTTATATTTTAGAGGAACACATGTACAATCTTAAGCAAGAGATGTCCACCAGGTATCAATAATGATGAACATATGATGTGTCATATATATATATATATATATATATATATATACATAGAGATACACGTTTGAATGTACTGGTACCTGCACAAGATTTGGTGGTGTGGATCTTAAGGAAAAGAACCAGTATGCCCAGGAGGTGCGTCATGTCTCCTGCCAACCTGAACAGATTCATGTTTCCCGTCTTCAAAAACTAGTGCCTCTTCTTCTTCCTTATTGGTTTTGGTTAGCTTGTGTGCTAGCTTTTCCAACTTCTTTGTTTTCATTTGGTTTAAGAATGACCACCTGTGTTGCACACGCCTCTGAGAGCAGGTAAGCGCTGACTTTGCCCCTCTTTGATGCAACGTTCTCATCCTTCCTTCTCCCAACATCTGCCATTCCTCTCATCACACTGTAAAATTTGGGCCTGGAGGGTATCAAAAAATGGGCCCAATTTTAATTCTTACTTAACTCCGATGTGGTTTCACGCAAAGCCCAAATGACTATTGAAAACTTGGATCCAATCTTACTTTAACGCTAATTTTTGAAAGTCTCTGTTTATTAGCAAAACGGGCAGCTTCAATTGTAGCGTCACATCCACGCTTACTCGGCCATCCTACCTTATATCCTCCTTTCTTGGCTTAAAATTTTCAAATTTTTTTGCAAAAATAGAAAAAAAAAAATTTAAAATTGAATAAGCTATCACAAATTGAGAACAAATATATTGAATCATAAATCGAAGAAACAAAATAGAAAAATGATAACGAAGAGACACATTTGGATCTAGACTTCTAGAGAGTCCTCATTTAGACTTGTGCGTGTCAACTCCGGCGGAATTACGACTATATTTGAGGGACCAAAAATCTCACTCCCCACCATGTTAGGTCGCTCGACCAAATCCCTACGTAGAGGCAAACGGAAATCCTATTTCCCGGAATACAACCAAAATACCCAATTTGACTCTCTCACAGTCTCACTCCTTTCACTTAGCTAATACGCTCTGCTTCGTTTTCAAGCTGTCTTTATTTCCCTCCCCCCCCCATCTCTCTTCTTTTTCTCTTATTTAATATATAAATAAATAAATCACTCTTTGGCTCTCTCCAACACTGTTCTCTCCTCTTTCTATCCCTCTCTCTCTTTCTCGCTTTCTCTAGGGTTTGGCCCCTCTGTTCATCTCTTTACTCTGCTCTAGGGTTTTACCCGACTGCCTTTGTTTTGATCGACCTTCCCCTTTAGTCTCTACGCTCGTCTGTGAATATGGCGGCCGAGAAGCTCAGGGATATGAGCCTGCCCTTTGATGTTGCCTTGCTCGATGCCACTGTGTCGGCGTTTTACGGCACCGGATCTAAGGAAGAGGTGAGAGTTTTTCGAATACTATTCGATTTTCCACTCTAGGGTTTGAATAGTTTTCTGTTTGGGGTTATGCGACGGCTGTGAATTGGAGTCGTTATCGCCCCCTTAGTGTTTGGCATTTGAAAGCTAGCAGATATGTTTGAATTTTCAAACCAACTACAACAATTAATCGCTTTAATTTGGCTGCTGAGATTGAGAATTGAAATGATCCTACTTTTTATATTTTGTGACATTGTAATTTTGTGTTTTCTGAGAGTACCTTTACTGGTTTTGGTGACACAGAGGGCAGCTGCGGACCTAATATTGCGGGACTTGCAAAACAATCCAGATATGTGGCTCCAAGTCGTGCCAATTTTGCGGAGCGCTCAAAATCTCAACACCAAGTTCTTCGCTTTACAGGTCGCTTTCGATACATGAGAACAGTCTATTACACATTTGAGTTTCCGCTTGGTTTCACAAGAAGGGCATTGCCAAAAGATCCTTAGAGTCGGGTTGCAGAGTCTGTATGCGTTCATATGTCTTTCACTCTTTCTAAACTGTTGGATCAGAACTAGAATTGCTTTATAATCAAGTTGGAAGTATGACCAATCAATTTAGGAGCATATTTTTGTACTCTTTTTAAAATGGCATCACAGTAAAGTCTTCACAACTACATCAACTTGGGAAATGATGCTATTCAAACTTTAGCTTTAAGGTGCCGATTTTTTAGGGTTTTCATTACTTTTATGGGCAGGTCCTAGAAGGGGTTATCAAGTATAGGTGGAATGCACTGCCTGTTCAACAGAGAGATGGAATGAAAAATTATATCTCTGATCTCATTGTGCAGGTATGAGTCCTTTACTCCATTTAAGGAGGAAATCTTGCTAACCTTATATTTAAGCTTTGTTTCCGCATATTTTATTTCCTCTTAGCTTTTTACTCTCTTGCACAGCTTTCAGGCAATGAGAGTTCTTTTAGAAGTGAAAGGCTCTACGTCAACAAGCTCAATATCATTTTGGTTCAGGTATTTTCTTGTTCCACCTTTCATCATACTTGTCAATTTGTTGTACCATACACTACTAATTACCCCATTCAGTAGCGGTAGTATTATGTCTACTTATTCATTGAGGCATTGGTGTATTCACTGTTACACTAGTGTGTCCATATCTGAAGCCTACTCTTTGATAGTTAGATATGCTGCAATGTAATGTGGTGTATTACTTATTGCACAGATTTTGAAGCATGATTGGCCTGCTAAATGGCAAAGTTTTGTTCCAGATCTTGTTTCAGCAGCTAAAACGAGTGAAACCATATGTGAGAATTGTATGGTTATATTGAAAGTAAGCTTTTTATACAGCAGAATTTCAATTGTTTGTGGTTTTCATTAGTTTGTTATTAATTGCTTGAATGTGTTACCTTCAGCTCTTAAGTGAAGAGGTCTTTGATTTCTCAAGGGGAGAAATGACTCAGCTGAAGATTAAGGAGCTTAAACAATCATTGAACAGGTAATTCTTGTATTACTTTAAAAGCTGGTATATGTTTCTTTTTTTTGGCATTATGTATGTTTTTCTTGGTCTTGTCCTTTTGACTTGGATGATGCCCTGGTATTGTAACGCTCATTTGAGTTGTAACTTCATCATTATCATTGTAGTGTTAAATTTCTCTTGCTTCTTGTATCATTGAATCTGAATAGTTTTTTTTCCATTAGTTGTTGAAAGGGAGTTGTTTCGACATGCAGTGGCATGTTAATTTTTATTCTCAAGTTTATTTTTATTCTTTAAACGCGAAAAAATGTTGTTTTCGATATGAAAACTCGTGACATATACGTACTGTCTGACGTGGCATGTCTTCAAACCTTTCTTTCTTGCTAATGCTAATTGCTACTTCCAATTGTCTGTGATATCTTTGCAGCGAGTTTCAACTTATTCACGAGCTGTGCTTGTACGTATTATCTGTATCTCAAAGAACTGAACTTATACGTGCAACACTTTCGACGTTACATGCTTTTCTCTCATGGATTCCCTTGGGCTATATTTTTGAGTCCCCGTTGGTGCGTAAATTGCTTTTTCGTTGTCAATGTTGCCTTTTTTAAGATCTTATACTTATCAACCTATTGTGTCTTTGTACTTTGCAGCTTGAAACCCTTCTGAAGTTTTTTCCCATGCCTCAATATCGGAATCTTGCCCTTCAGTGTTTAACAGAGGTATATATCTTTCCATTTTCTTCATGTATTTAGTTGCACTATTCCTGTAATTTAGAAGATAGATGGCACCATAAGAAAACAAGGATATCTTAATATATTTAACCGCATTTGATTATTATGTATTTTAATATCGTTTTCAGGTTGCGGCACTTTCATTCGGTGACTTCTACAATGCTCAGTATGTTAAGATGTATATGATATTCATGGTGCAGTTACAGGTGTGTTTACATTGAATTTCGTTATATATTCTAAACTTATTTGTCAGTTGTCCTATTCTACACTAGATAAAAAAGATCAGTATAATACTTGTGTAATATGTTTTAAACATTGTTTAAAAGGTGGCTTAAAGATCAGTATAATATCATTGTGATTTGGTAAGTTGTTGTAAACATGTTTAAAAGGCAGCTAATATACAAGTCACAAGTTTATAATTTGGTTTTAACAATGTATATTACTACAATTTCCATACTGAAATCACAAAAACTAACAAAAATACAAAATATAACTAAGAAAAGTGAGTGGTTGGAGTGTTAAGGCCTCCTTTGAAAGTCTCAAATAGGTTGTTTTTTTTTTAATTCTTGCTCTATTACATCTATGTCAACAACATTAGTTTCTCGTAAATTTATATTTATCTGGCAATTTGGAGAGTACAATTAATGGACAAAACCCTGATACACTTTAAGGAAGTTCTCAAGTGAGCTCCCTGATTTTATTCCAGTAGTTGTATAATATGTATCTCATCAGTTCACGTATATTTTTTTTTCCTAACTAGACTATCCTCCCCACTACCACAAACATCCCTGAGGCTTATGGAAATGGATCTGGCGAGGAACAGGTACCTTTAATTCTTTTTTTTGGGGTCCCTCCTTTTGTGCATGTGTATGTGTTAACTCTTTCTTCATGTTTTTTCTCCAGGCATTTATTCAAAACTTGGCACTGTTCTTCACTTCGTTTTTCAAGGTAAGTGTCTTCTTTTGTTTTTCAGATAAGTAGAGCAACAAGTTCTTTGCTGATTTTCTCTTTTTATGCAGTCTCATATACGTGTTCTTGAAACCAACCAAGAAAACGTAAATGCGTTGCTAATGGGTCTTGAATATCTTATAAGCATCTCATATGTGGATGACACAGAAGTTTTTAAGGTATGACTACTGGTGATTCTCTAAGTCTCGCTCTCTCTATCTCTCCCTCCCTTGATAGCTGAATTAACAATGCACTTTATTGGATTGGTGAAGGTTTGCTTAGACTATTGGAATTCCTTGGTATTGGAACTATATGAGGCACATAATAATTTGGATAACCCTGCAGCTACAGCAAACATGATGGGACTGCAGGTGATTTAAATAGTCTGTTTATATTTTGGTGCCCCTGTTATTTGGTGATTAGATTTGAATGAAAGGAAAGTTACTCTGGTACTTGATCTGATATCATATCTTTCTGTTTGTGTTTTTGTACCGAATTGGCAGATGCCTATGATTCCTGGTATGGTTGATGGCCTTGGCTCACAAATTATGCAGAGGAGGCAGATATATGTTAGCATCATGTCAAAGTTAAGGCTGCTCATGATCTGTCGTATGGCAAAGCCAGAAGAGGTTCTCATTGTTGAAGATGAGAATGGCAACATCGTTCGCGAGACCCTTAAGGACAATGATGTTCTTGTCCAATATAAGGTGATCCATCTTTATTTGTGTGGATATGTTTTACCATGTCATTCAAGTGGTACTTTTCGTGTAAAATGACAGTATGGAACAGCTTATTGATTTATATTTTCAAACAAAATGTTTCCTTGAAAATTGAATGTGAAGAAACTACTTGTTTTGGTTACCTTTTTTATTTCGTAGGATGCTTTCATAAAAGAAACTAGGATAATGATAATATTGACATTATATGTTTATATATATTTTGTTTCTGATGAGGTCTTGCTAGGTGTTTTTGTCCTCTTAAATACTATCTCTGCTTGTTTTCATTATTTATATCAAATTCTTCCTGCAGATCATGAGGGAAACATTAATATATTTGGCACACCTTGACCACGATGACACTGAGAAGCAGGTAAAGGTTTTCCTATTGCAGTTTCATCTTTTTTTAATTATTTTTTTTTTACCACTGAAAGTAAACAATGATGTTTAGAATACATATGCGCTGTTATACATTTAATTCTGTAGAGTTTTATCTGATATGTTTATGATGAAATTCAGATGCTAAAGAAGTTAAGCAAACAACTAAGCGGCGAGGACTGGGCATGGAATAACTTAAACACGTTATGCTGGGCAATAGGGTCCATATCTGGTTCCATGGCGGAAGAACAGGTATTTGTTGCTCTTGTTTTTGTTGTAGGTCTCAAGAATTCATTTCTGTAACGGCCTCATGATATACCTGCCATTCTAGAATGTCTCTTGATATTTGTTACCATTTCATTTTTTAGGAAAACAGATTTTTGGTGATGGTGATTCGTGACTTACTGAATTTATGCGAAATCATAAAAGGGAAAGATAACAAAGCTGTGATTGCAAGCAACATTATGTAAGTGTATACATATGCATTTTTGATTTCTTATAAAATTGTATGTTATTATGGCTGCTAATTTTTTCATTAAGTGCACAAGTATGAGTATTAATCCTTATATTTTGGGAATAATTTTGTCTCTGCAACTTGGCCCCTGTATCTTGTGCTGAAAATGTCCTTATGTTTTATGTTTCAATATGCTTTCAGGTATGTTGTTGGGCAGTACCCAAGGTTTTTAAGAGCTCATTGGAAGTTCCTAAAGACCGTCGTGAATAAGTTGTTTGAATTTATGCACGAAACACATCCTGGAGTTCAGGTAATTACAATTATAGGGTTGAATGTTGACTTTTAGGTTTCATCTTCCTTCCATTTTTTCGCCTTCATTCTGGTATTGTTGACTTCTCTATTGTAACATCAAATATTAAATGATGTGAAGTTTTGTTGTAACTTTTGTTACGCATGTTTTAGGACATGGCTTGTGACACATTCCTCAAAATTGTTCAGAAATGCAAGCGTAAATTTGTTATTGTACAGGTATACCTTTCAGATTTTCAGCAGTTTAACTCTTTGAGGCTGAATAGGAAGCAGTAAGGTGTATTATTATTATTTTTTAATGTGTTTTGTTGACTGCATGTCATGACAGGTTGGGGAAAGCGAACCATTTGTCTCTGAACTGTTGACAGGCCTCCCTACGACTGTTGGTGATCTTGAGCCTCACCAGATTCATACTTTTTATGAAGCGGTATGCCTTTTGTTTTCTCTAAGTTGGATATCTCTACAGTAAATTTTAGTTGTTGACAATTTGCATTTGATATTATTAGGTCGGTCATATGATTCAAGCAGAATCTGATCCCCAAAAGAGGGATGAATATTTACATAGGCTGATGAGTCTCCCTAATCAGGTTAAATATACTTATCACTGTTTAATACCTGTTTCATAATCTCTTCACACACACACACACACGCAAAGTGATAGTGTATTATGACTTATGGGTTTACTTGTCATTCAGAAATGGGCTGAGATCATTGGGCAAGCGCGCCAAAGTGTTGATGTTCTCAAGGATCAGGAAGTGATTCGGACCGTGCTTAATATATTACAGGTATGCATTTTTCGAAATGATGATATCCTGCAGACAGTAGATCCAATTCCCTCTGCTGGTCATTAAGTTATTAGACTTTAATTTTGAATATTGTTTATATTATCTATATATGCAACTTCTCTTTTGTCTGTCAGGCTCTTAAATGAGCTTTTTAAATGTCCCTTTTTCTTTTCTTCTCTGTTTCTGTTGGTGATCTTTCTTATGTCTGTAACCTGTTTTGGTTATCTATTGTAATTATTCTTCGGTTTGCAGACAAACACAAGTGTTGCCAGCTCTCTTGGAACATTTTTCCTAACCCAGATGTCATTGATCTTCTTGGACATGCTTAATGTCTACAGGTATAACCAACATTTTTACATGTTAGTTGACTTTCAGATTCAGTTGTCCAATTATCTTCCTTCCAAAAATTCTAATTAATGCATTGGTTTTTACTTTGAACAGGATGTACAGTGAGCTTGTATCTAGTACCATTGCTGAAGGAGGGCCATTTGCTTCTAAGACATCCTATGTGAAACTTCTAAGGTGAGACTAATCTCAGGTCACATTTCAAATTTCCATCTTGTTTAGTTTGCACCATCAAAACCATAACTTATTCTGATTCATTCAACAGGTCAGTCAAGAGAGAAACTCTCAAACTGATCGAGACATTCCTGGACAAGGCTGAAGACCAGTCACATATAGGAAAACAAATTGTGCCTCCGATGTTGGATCCTGTCCTCGGTGACTATGCCAGGAATTTGCCTGATGCTAGAGAGTCGGAAGTTTTATCACTTTTTGCCACAATTATAAACAAGTAAATCCTTTTTTCATTAACTACCATCAGGGTTTTAAGCTATCTTTCTTAGATATATGTCAGTGGAACTCTTAGAAGTGGTGCCATGCTAAAACTGACTGATAAGCTCACCTTCTTTCAGGTACAAAGTTGAGATGATAGATGATGTGCCTCGGATATTTGAAGCTGTTTTCCAGTGCACGTTGGTGGTAAGGAAGTTGGCTCTTCTGCAATACTGTCAATCTTCTCTGATGCTTCTTAGTTCATGGAGCAGTAGTAACATATTTCCATACACTCTGATGCTGCTATTAGTCTAATTAGAACTAGAAACATAATGTTTTATAGCTGATTTTGTATTAATCCCTACTTTTCTGCGCTTGTGCTATTGCAGATGATTACAAAAAACTTTGAAGATTATCCAGAGCATCGCCTGAAGTTCTTTTCCCTACTTCGTGCCATCGCGGCACACTGTTTTCCTGCGTTGATTAGATTATCGAGTCAGGTTTGTGTTATTTTCTTTTTCCTTTTGTCTCATTTTGTTGTTGGCTCTATCCAGAATTTTATGTTTTGTTAATCATAGCATTCCATATTTTGATTGTTCTGTAATATGGGTTTGCTTCAGCAATTAAAGCTTGTCATGGATTCAATTATATGGGCATTTCGGCACACAGAAAGAAATATTGCTGAAACTGGGCTGAACCTGTTATTGGAGATGCTGAAGAACTTTCAGGTATGTTAATATTATTATTTGGGAAAGTGTGCTGATGTCTGTGTACTGTATCTTCCCGATGCTAACTATGATTTGGTTACAACTGCCAGAAATCAGAGTTCTGTAATCAATTTTTCCGGACATACTTTTTGCAAATCGAGCAAGAAATCTTTGCTGTCTTGACAGACACATTTCATAAGCCTGGATTCAAGTTGCACGTCCTGGTGCTTCAGCAGTTGTTTTGCCTTGTAGAAAGTGGTCCTGTGACGGAGCCGCTGTGGGATGTTTCAGTGCCTGGATTTCAACACCCAAATAATGCCATGTTTGTTCGGGAGTTCACTATCAAGCTTCTGAGTGAATCCTTCCCCAACATGACTACTGTAGAGGTATATCTCTAATTGTATTTTGTTTGTTCACAATATTTCTATAAGAATGCCACCTCTCTGAAGGGATTTATTTGATATTTTTGTCCTCAGGTCACTCAATTTGTGAATGGGCTATTTGAGTCCAAGAATAACTTGGCCACATTTAAGGATCACATCCGAGACTTTCTAGTGCAGTCAAAAGAATTTTCAGCACAGGTAGTGCTACAATTTTTGTCTTCCTGAATCTGTTTTACGTTTTGAGACAGGTCTATTACTTTGTTAGACAATGTGGTTATACGTTGTTACTCTGTTGCAGGACAACAAAGATCTTTATGCAGAGGAGGCTGCTGCACAAAGAGAAAGGGAACGGCAACGAATGCTCTCTATTCCTGGGCTCGTTGCCCCCAATGAGCTACAAGATGATATGGCTGATTCCTAGATGGCTAATACTCATCTCGAAGTTAAATCATGGGTGATTGATGGGGCAGTGGGGGTACCTAGCAGACGTTGGAATCTGTCAAAGCAAATACAGCAAATTTTTTCCTAATTAGATTCCCCTTCGTTTCCAGAATTTTCTTGGTTGAAATTAGTAAAAGCAAGGTTACCCATAGCCCGCCAGCTACACCGCCTATATGTCTATTGGAGGGCTGTAGAGTATTTAGGTGCTGATTTAGGGAGGAATATGGGTTTTTCTGGATTCAGATTGATCTATATGTACTTGCTAGATTGTATTCAATCTGTTTAAATGACTATTAGCATTGATGATTCATCTCAGTGTAACGTGTACTTAACTTTTATGGGTTGTGCAGAAATGTGTTTCGTGCTCGTCTTATTCATAGTGCTGCCTCAAATATTTGGTTTTTTGTTTCCACGGATCTTGATTATGTGATTTATGCCCAATTTAGGATCCTCCATGATTAGTAATTGCTCTAAGTTGATATTTGTTGGATGCTTTACTGTAGTTTCATGACTCCACGGACGCCTCTAAGCACCTCCTGAAGTTGTCTGGGGCCGCCTTCATGAACAACTGTCTTCCTGGGGCTTCCCCCCGAAAACATGGTCCTCCGGCACGCCATCCGCCACGTCACACACCTTCACGTTACTGTAATGCATCGGCCAGGCCCATGGATTACAATTTGTTTAGAATCGGCTACCCACAAGCCCAATAGGCCCAGATCATTAGTCCACTCCACTAGAAGAAAATGAAAGAAAGGTGGAATAATATTCTATAGAACGCTACCTTCACCTTGTGTTAGTTTCTATTTTCTCTCTCTCTCTCTCACTAAAAAAATCTCATCAAGGCTGATTCTCTCTCTAAAAATTGAATCGCCACCGCAGCTCTGCTAATTTAAGTCGCCCAACTCATACACTTCAACGCCGCTTTACACAGAGAAACAGAGGAGGAGGAGGAGATCGGCGACCTTTTCTTTTTCTCTGTTTTTGTTTTCTGTTTACTTTTCTTCAAGTGCTGCCATCGTCGTCGCCATGGGTCAAGCTTTTCGCAAGCTCTTCGATGCTTTCTTCGGGAACACTGAGATGCGAGTACTCTCTCTTTCCCTCTCTCTCTCTCTCTCTCTTTGATTTTTCGTAGTTGAATTTTATCTGAATTTTGCCCCATTTTTTTATTTTATTTTTGATTGATGATCATATACCTGCGCAGGGAGCTCTAGGGTTTATATATTTTGTGTTTCTACTAGATTTTTAGTTAGTTGAAATTCTCAATTGCGTCATTATGGTGATTCTTATTAACATCTTCTGTATGGATTCACTCATCTGTTTGGTTCTTTTTTCTTCTACTTTTGGAATAGGGATTGTGAAATTGTATATTTCTCAAATTATGATGATGATTAGTGTCTTTATAGGATCGCGTTAATTCCTTAAACTACTTTTACCGAGTAATAGTTAAACTGGTTTGCACAACATATACTGATCCTATTTCCGTAACCGAAAGAATCTAATATGACCAGAGTACATGATTGATGGCTTTTTTTTAATATGCATTTGTACAAATACTGGATACGGTGTAGTTTGCTTATCGAAAAGAGAGAAATGAAAGCTTGTTGAAAAGAAGCATGAGTTTCACTTGGATCGCCTTTGATCCTCTTTCCTTATATTAATTTTGTTCTTGGTGGCTTAGGTTGTAATGCTTGGACTAGATGCCGCTGGTAAAACAACCATCCTTTATAAACTGCACATTGGAGAAGTCTTGTCTACTGTTCCTACAATAGGTTGGTATTTTCAATCACTAGATACTTGAAGCTCTGCTCTCGGGAAGTTGTTATTTGACTGTCTTACTGTTAACATGCTTACATGTTTTCTATATCGATGGACTCTTTAATCTGAGAAGTATAAGCAATTGGGACAGTTAGACTGTAATATGCTTTATAGATAATCACACCCAATGGGAGATGATTTATCTGTTGATTTTGCTTCCTACTTACTATAGTATACTTTTTCGTGAACAGGTTTTAATGTGGAAAAAGTTCAGTACAAGAATGTGATGTTTACAGTTTGGGATGTTGGTGGGCAAGAGAAACTAAGGCCATTATGGAGGCATTACTTTAATAATACGGATGGATTGGTATTGTTTTGTTCTACTGCATTATAATTCCTGCCATCTGTTGTTTCACTTTTCATAACTTTCCTATATCTGTTTTCTTGCATCCTAGTTCACATCCTTGGCTTTTTTATTTCTCGAATACACAAGTGTTTTGATGTCTGTATTTTTGGCTATGCAGATTTATGTCGTTGACTCCTTGGACAGAGAGAGAATTGGACGAGCCAAGGCAGAATTTCAGGTTGCATGTTCAGAAAGAAATATGGTTTAGATACATTTTCCAGTGATTAATGCTCACTTAACTTTGTATTTTCCTATCAGGCCATAATCAGTGATCCATTTATGCTCAACAGTGTCATCTTAGTGTTCGCAAACAAACAGGATATGGTATGTAATACTGTAATAGAATTAGTTTTTGATCCTTTAGCATATGAATAATGCAAAGGGTGATTTGATTTATTGAAGTATAATATTACATGATGATAACTGATAAGGGAAATTGTCATCAGTAATCTGCCAATGTTGCCAGGCATTTGAAACTTAGGATGTCACGCATGGGGTCTCCCCCTCAAGTTAATAGGTCCCACATCACAGTTCTCCTTCTCTTTATCTTTCTTGTTTTGGCAATAATCGGAATGCTTGAATCGCTATATATGAGTCACTACATAGCTGTGTCCATTTAGAGGGGGAAAGTAGTACTTTCTTTGCATCTAAAAATTTTAGTCATGTGATTTACTAAAATCAGTGGATTGATGTGTAAATCTTCTATTATTCTTTTTACATGTTTGGCTTCAATAATGCATATTCACCAGAGTCCCATAATAGCTAAAGCAAATTACTTCCAGTGCCAAGAGTCTAGCCAGTAGGTTTACATCTCGCCCGTCAGATTGGTGTGCCCAACAGGCATACATTTAACAATTTATGTTCCTTTGCATCTTTGTCTGATTGAGTTGCTTTCTCCGTGAACAGAAAGGAGCTATGTCACCAATGGAAGTATGTGAAGGGCTAGGCCTGTTTGATCTCAAGAACAGAAAATGGCACATACAGGGTACCTGCGCTCTCCGGGGTGATGGCCTTTATGAGGGCTTGGATTGGCTAGCTAACACCCTCAAGGAGATGAGAGCTGCTGGATACTCTTCAGTGGGCACCTCATCATTCTAGTAGTTAAGGTTAGACAATGTCACCTTGTTATTCTTTGCCAGAAAATCTGGGAAAGCCATCGAGTTCACCGTTAATTCTTTTATTCATTTCCACAGGTTTACCTGGAATTGTTGGGACTGTTCAATTGATAAGAGCTGGCCAGTTACGCTTCGAAACGTCCTGAACTGTAATCAACTAGAATCGGGGTTTTCCTTGTCTTGACTATAAACAGAGGATTCTATTAGGTGCTTAATCGTAGCCTTTGTGCTCTCGGACTTGTAACTAAATCCATTGTATATTGTGCAAATCTCTAGCAATTTGTATGCTTCTGATTCAAAGGTCCTTAGTATTCTTTTCCTGATATTACACTATGTGTGATGATTACACGAAATTAAAAGATTCAAGCGAGCTCAGAATACAGTAAAAAGGTCATCGTTAGCATAGTAAAAATGTCCTCCTGGGGTTAAAAAAAAAAGAAGAAAAAGAAAGAGCTCATTTATTAGATTCCGAACTGAACTCCATGATAAGGAGAAAAGATTCGCAAGGAATCTGATTCCACGTGTCAGCGTATAGAGGGCTCGCAGGAGAGAGAGTTATCTTTTGCATGATATGGGAACTCTTGGCTTAACTGACAACACATGATTACATATATATTTGATTATTTTTCATTTTTCATTTGTGGGTTTTGCTTCCATTCCCACCAAATCAAAACAAACCAGATGAAAGCAATGCCCTCATGCCAGACCACCTCAAGCTCCTCCTCCACCGCCACCGCCACCATGTTCGTCCACAACTTCCACCACCTCAGCCTCCGCAGCTCCCCCAGGTTCCGTTGCGTCTTGAACCAGATTGCCCCCAACCTCATCGCCGCCGCAGCTGCCTCCGGCTCCGGCTCCCTCCACGGCGCCGTCACCTCCACCATCACTCAAGTCGCCGTCACCGCCGTCGCCATCGCCTCCGGGGCTTGTCTTTCCACTAAAGTCGATTTCTTGTGGCCCAAACTCGAAACGCAGCCAGGTGATTGTTTCGCTTAGCGTGATTACCACCGCTGATTGATTTTAGTAATCCAAATTCAAAATCAAACATTGATGATGATCGATGGTGCACTGCAGGGTGTGATTTAGTGGAGGGAGTAGACGTCACTGGATATCCTATATTCAATGATCCAAAGGTTTACCACCATTCGTTTTCATATTCAATTCAATTCGAAAATTGTAGACCTTTGAATTTGATGATCTGCGTCCACTAAAACAGTTTAGTTATCTGTGAAGGCAGGTGCAGAAGGCTATTGCGTTTGCCAAGAAGGCTCACCATGGCCAACTACGCAAGACCGGAGACCCTTACTTAGTCCATTGTATTCATACTGGCAGAATCTTGGCCATGCTGGTTCCTTCTAGCGGCGAGCGAGTATGCATCCTTCTTATATATATTTAAACTTTGCTGTTTGAAAATTAGTTTCCATGCCACTAATTGCTTCAAATATTTAAAGTTTGCTGCAGGCTGTTCACACGGTTGTTGCTGGGATACTGCATGATGTCGTTGATGACACATGTGAAAGTTTCAATCGCATAGAAGAAGAGTTTGGTGATGATATAGCCAAGCTCATAGCCGGAGTTTCCAGGTTAAGTTACATAAACCAGGTATTCTCATACAAAAGAGTGCTGGTTTTGAGTTGTCAAGTGTCCAATTATACTCGAATTCTTTTGAATTAGCAGTCTCATGGCTACACCATTCTTGTTATGTTTCCCGCTGGGGATGTAACTCTCATGAATTTCATGAAAGTAATAAAAAAGAATAACAGTGATCATGAAGGGTAATTGGACATAGTAGCTAGGTACATATGGTTTGAAAATACTTCCGTTAATCTTTTCATCTTTCATTTTAGCAGCACTATTATGCATCAGTCTGTGTAGACAGTAGACACCTCTGTCGGCTTAAGTAATTTATTCTGCTGATGATCAAAGCTGACAAAGTTCACACCTGAGATGTGATAGATAAGAAATAATGATGCAAATGTTATTTCAGTGAAAAAATTAGGCACACATTTCTGATCAACTGCACTTTTGACATGGTGTAAGGGTATTCTTTAGAGTATTCTGAATGTTTTTCTCTATTATTTGCAGCTTTTACGGAGACACCGCAGGATCAATGTGAATGACGGGAGACTTGGTCACGAGGAGGTATAGGACTGGTATCTTACATCATAATATGAGATCTGTTTTGTAAGTTGCAGTTATCTCATGCTTGCATTATTCATTTTTCAGGCAAATAACTTACGAGTCATGCTCTTGGGCATGGTTGATGATCCACGTGTAGTGCTCATAAAGCTTGCAGATCGTCTTCACAATATGAGAACACTGTATGTGCCTCTAAACTTTTGTTAAACATTATAGTTGTATATGTGGCCTTTATGCTTTTATTAACTATTTCAAAAGAATTATCCTTCTAATAATAGTTATTTCTCGATTGGACGATCTTTTAGTGATATATAAAGTATAAATTCAAACTACATATTATTTGGGAATGCAAACCAACAGACAGGTTGTTAGTAACCAGCTATGAACACTGTCCTGTCACCAATTTGTGCCACTATGTGACTAAAAATACGACAATTTATTTCTGAGTTAGTTACTTGGATTCTTCTTCTGAAAGCTTTAGGCTAATAATACCAGCAGATTGATCATACTTCTGGATTATCATAATCTTTTTACAGTTACGCCCTCCCTCCAGCAAAAGCTCAAGCTGTTGCAAGGGAGACCTTGGTGATTTGGTGTTCTCTAGCGTCCAGATTGGGATTATGGGCTATGAAAGCTGAACTGGAAGATCTGTGCTTTGCTGTTCTTCAGGTCTGCTTGCAATCTTTTTGGCTGCCATTAAAGATCTGTCTATTAACTTTCTGGGTTTCTTTAACTCTTCATTGTATATATTGAATGTTCGAATTTTTATGTAGCCTCAAATGTTTAAGAACATGAGAGCTGATCTAGCTACCATGTGGAGCTCTAGCAGCAAAGTAGGAAATTCGAAAAGAATATCGACAAGAGCCACCTTAAGTGGAGGAAGCTCAGTTTCAGACAATGAAAGATCAATGGATGGTGAAGAAGTCACAACCATGAAGGTAAACATTTGTTAGGAAAGCTTTGTTGTTCCTCTTTGTACATTGGATCCTGAAATTCAATTTCTCTAAAAGAATGAGGTTATAAATGAAACTAAGCTGCCTATATACTGACGTTGATGAATGATTTTCAGGATCTTTTGGAAGCGGTAGTTCCTTTCGATGTATTGTTAGATCGGAGAAAGCGGTTGAATTTTCTAAGTACTCTAGGACAAGATTTGGAGACTCATAAAAGACCAAAGGTTGTGCATGATGCTGGAATTGCTTTAGCATCTCTAGTAACTTGTGAGGAGGCACTTGAGCAGGAGTTGATCATATCAACATCGTACGTTCTTTTCTACTTTCCAATTGCTCCTTGTAGTTCAATGTTCAATGAAAGTGAAACACAAATATATATAATATCAATATGTCCAGTGACTCCAGTCTGACCAAGGTTAAAATCTTATCCCATGCTATGCTTTCAGTTATGTTCCAGGGATGGAAGTAACTTTATCCAGCCGTTTAAAAAGTTTATATAGCATCTACAGCAAGGTATTAATTCACTTCATGGCTTAATATGTTCCGCCTCCGGGCTCATTTTCTTACCTTGAATTTATTGCAAGGATTGTAAAGTACACAGATGCTCGTATATTCATTTCTATTGTTCTAAACAACTCTATTTGTTTCAGATGAAACGAAAAGATGTCAGCATCAATAAAGTTTATGATGCCCGTGCATTAAGGGTAGTTGTTGGAGACAAGAATGGGACTTTGCATGGACCTGCTGTCCAATGTTGCTACAGTCTTCTCGATACTGTGCACAAGTAAATCAAATTTAAACTAGCTTTTTTTTAAAGAAAATGAAAATGCAGACTTCCTCTTTTCCCTTTTTGTTTGTTATCGAGGGATTTTCTTCTGATAGGGAGGGGCATTAGTTAGGTAACTGCCTAAATCATGGAGTTAAGTTTGAAGTTGGAAATGTTTTTCCTTATATGCTCAGCACTTTGAAGCATGAGGCAATTTGCTTTAGTATAATAGTATCGATGCAAGTTATGACTAATATGAAACCTTTATGTTCCATTTCGTGTAAATCAATACCTGCTAAACAATAGTAAATCAACAGTCTGTTGAAGTTTGTTGAGTGTAGATAGGACTACTTAGCAATAAGTTCATTATATTAATATGTAGGACATAACACATGGATAGAGTGAGAGTTGAATGATAGGCTTGATATCAGTTATATTTTGTGCAGGCATTGGACACCAATAGATGGGGAGTTTGATGATTACATTGTCAATCCAAAGCCTAGTGGTTATCAGGTTAGATTTTTAGTTCTGACTCCACGATGTTTAGAATGCCATTAAAATGAGTTGACTCGTCTTTTCTTGGTGCTAATAGCCTCAAGGATCAAGCCATGATTGGTATATCATGTTTTACTATGCTTAGGGTTAGCTATGTCCATATATGTACTGCATTTTATTGGACAAATCATCTTTTCACCATATCTAAACTGCAAATCCGCTCTTACAGTCTCTGCACACAGCAGTACAAGGTCCTGACAAATCACCGTTGGAAGTTCAAATACGAACGCAGGTCCAAGTTTCTTTTTTAAATGGGGATCAGAACCAATTTCCAATATTCAGTAGCTGATATTTCACTTTATTTTTTAGAGGATGCATGAGTATGCAGAGCATGGACTTGCTGCACACTGGCTTTATAAAGAGATTGGAAACAAGCTGTCTAACAGAAGAAGCGCTGATGAATCTGAAATTGATGCGGCATCCTTTCTCTCTAAAACTATGGACAACCAAAAGGCTACGGGAATTGAGTTCTTTCGGAAGTATAGCATGTTAAAAGTTGGACATCCAGTTCTTAGAGTGGATGGAAGTCATCTTCTTGCTGCTGTTGTCATTAGGTACTTGACCCATTAATATCTTAATTACATAAGCTACTATATAGGAGTACGAAAGAATAATGTACGAGTGTATGATTAATTCTGACACTACAGGGTAGAGAAGGATGGAAGGGAGTTACTCGTTGCTGTGAGCTTTGGGCTAGAAGCTTCTGAAGCAGTTGCTGATAGAAAATATTCTTTTCAAAAACAACGGTGGGAAGCCTATGCAAGGTTATATAAGAAGGTTGACTGGCATTAGTTTTATAAATTTCGCGTTATAGTTTAGCTGAATTTTATTCATGGAAAGAGCTTTGAGACCATCACTTAAATTACTGTGTTTTTGTCCCATCCATTTCTTATTCTGCGGAATAATAAGATTCCCAAATTATCTCAAAATAACTTCCATTTTGCTCTTCTTCTTTCAACTGAGTACTCTGCTTAGATTATCCCATTTCTTTCACTTGGCACCCCAGGTTTCTGATGAGTGGTGGTGTGAACCAGGACATGGGGATTGGTGCACTTGCCTTGAGAAATATACACTGTGTCGAGATGGTATATACCACAAGGTATTATCATATATACATCCTGATGTGTAGGAAATGTGGAATATCTCTGTGATCTTCAAAACTAAGTGAAGAAAGTGTACATGTTTTTGTGACAAACTGAGACCTAGAGTGTGTGTGTGTGTGTGTGTGTGTGTCTACAATGTTCAAGCATAAAAGGGAGGAATGAGATGTAAGAGATCAGTAAGTCCAGTGCAATGTATCTTATTAGGTTAAAATGAAATTATATTTTCTTTTGCAGGAAGATCAGTTTGGGAGATTACTGCCAACATTCATTCAGGTGATTGAGTTGACAGATGAAGAAGAATCTGAATATTGGGCTGTCGTTTCTGCTATCTTTGAGGGAAGACAGCTCGATTACGTTAGTCCTACGCCAAGATTTAACTCCATTACATCAACTTCCATGGAAGCTAGCATCAATAACAAGGTTTGCCTGCCTTTGACCACATTCAGATACCCATTCTTTCTTTCTTGCACTTGCGTCATTCCTCCTAGCAGTACTGCTTCAATTGAGGATCCCAACTAATTTAAGCATGTATACGGAATTCTTATATCAGACGTATACAAAAAGGGCTCCAAAAGCTAATGCCTGCTTTCAAATTGCAGGTGCATTTGCTAAGGACAATGCTAAGGTGGGAAGAGCAAATACGGTCTGAAGCTAGTTATGGAAATGGACAAGCCAAGTATCGACGGGGTACTGTTGTCCTTGGGGAAGTAGTGATTATATGTTGGCCGAATGGTGAAATAATGAGGTTGACAACGGGCAGCACTGCCGCAGATGCTGCTAGAAGGGCAGGACTAGACGGGAAACTGGTTTTGGTTAACGGGCAGCTGGTGTTGCCCAATACAAAGCTCACTGATGGTGATGTGGTTGAAGTCAGAGCGTAACAAATAGATTATAGTGACTTCTGCTTACTGAAACAGGAAAATAGATCCTATTGCAAGGTTTTTCAAGCTCAAAGTGACAGCAAATTGAAGGATATCATATCTGAATAAGATGAAGAAGCAATACTCAGAATACAATTTTTGGGAGTGTTGATGGTCTCTAAATAGAAAGTTGTTTCAATGCAAGTGATTTGTGTTGACAATTGTATATATGTTTTGAGTACTTTGTTAATATAAAAGAAAATGTAATTTCAGGTTACTTTTCGAGGTATTTCAGATATCTGAAGGCTCAGACAGGTTTCACTATGATCAGTGGTGAATCTTCAACGATTTTTTATGTGCTGAAATGTGTTAGATTTTACCCCATTTTAACAGAAATCTCTTGCTCGTAGAGTTTCGGAGAATGGGGAGCAAATTTCAATGTTCACAGTACTCTTTTTTCTGTACGTGAGGGTTATAGACCATCTTACAACCTAATAACAACATATAACGTCCTTCATGTTATAATTCTTGCAAGGGTAATCATCAAGCAGCCAGGTCCGCAGGTCCTGAGTTTGCCTGCCTCTAGTATTAACCATATATATGGATTAGAGCACCATGCTTCAAATATTGATGCCATCATTTTTTTTCTCGGGTTTAACTCATAGTATCCCGGTGAAATTACGAGACTAGACCAAATGGTAGTGGGAATTGATGCCATCATTTGCTGCTGATAGGTAGATTATGTCATTGTGACCAAGGTGGAGGGATGGGCCGCTTGGGTAATATAATCGAACACTGCACCGTGTTTTCGTTTTACTTTATCAAGAGAAACTATCGCATCCTTTCCTCTTGTTCATCTTCATCTTCGATTCTCCCCCCCCCCCCCCCCCCCCCCCCCCTCTCTCCCTCTCTCCCTGGTGGTAAGCATCAATCGTTTCTCTGCAACTTTTGATTCTCTGCTCCCTGTCGCATTAAAATTACTAGAGAGCGGTCTCTGCTCCTTGTTCATGTTCTCTATGTTCTTATACAAGATCAAGAAATTACTTACGAGTATAGCACTTTAAGCCTAAGGTACTCCAGGAACCTCATTCAGAAAAGAAATTGTGCCGCAAAACGTATTCCAAATTCCACCAGATTTCAGCCGAATTCCCTTGTAGATTTAGCTGCTCATATCGTATCATTACATCAATCAGCATACATAATAACAATGTGAATCTACGCGGCCAAAATCCATGTTTCCCTATGCCTACTAACTTGATGGCTTACAAGGCCAAATACCATTACAACTTTCAGACCTTAATTGGGTTTCTGTTCAACAGAAAACACATGAACCAGAGGGCTTTGTAGAACAGGCGAATACTTGACTCCAGTTGAAGACTAAGAGTTATTTGTCTGCACTGAATTTGTTTCTGATGACCCAACTATATCTTCAAAAGCGTCCATTGCAATGGCCATGTCATCGTCAATATCTGCCTGCTCAACTTCTACCATCACTTCATCCCTGTCACCTACCACAGGTTCCACCCCATTTTGCACCGAGTCAGAGTGAAGTTTAGGTTCTTCACTTGCTTTTTCTGGTTCATCTGTCTTTTGCAACACTGATTGTGGATACGGATCCATTGAGATGGTGAGCATAGATGTCACCAATAGGTTCTACAGGAAACATAAATGCAAGTTGTAATGCTATGAAATAACATAGAAAATACACAATCCAATAAAATCAAACTAATTAATGTACTTCTGCAATGACACACCCCTTAACTTTGTCCCCTTAATTTTACACAGAAATAACAATTGCCCCCTCAACTGATGGGTGTTTTACCCTTTGCACTGTCCATTAAACATTAACCTTAGAAGCCTAAACTTGAAAAGAAAATGATAAAGCGGAGTAAGATAGACTGAAGTTTTCGGCTAATATACCTTTTCTAGAGCTAGAGCAAGCTTTGAGAGATTCGGGTAGATGCTGCGTGCATCCAATAGGATCTGCATGACAAAATTTCAAAACAAAAATTATATCTGGTTATCAAATAAGCAAAAGGCATGCACTTATTATAGCAGTCTGCAAACAATTCAAAGAGTACGCGCAAAAAATGGAAATACCACAGGTTTTCCAGTAAAAAGTAGTAGGGAACCATCAAATGGGTGCAGAGAGATGAAAGGAGTGACAGGGATAGCAGTTGCAGAAAGTAGCTAATGTAGACAATCTAACACAACCATCAAATTGCTCGAGGTCAAGAATGAAACAAAGAACACAATAATGATGAAATTATCACATAAATACTTGGTATAAAGGATGAAGTGATCACCTCACAAAGCCTCTGAAGGGTAAATGGAGGACCTTCGGTAAAACCATGAAGAGCTGCAACATAGAAACATACTATAAGCAATCCCCATAAAGGCAAAAGTATCTGGAATTTCTATAGAACTATAAATCCATAACAACAATAACTAAATTGGCTAATAAAAAGGAATATTTGAACTAAATTAAAAGAAATGCAGGTTTATGTCTAACACTGAATGATCCTTCCAGTCATCCAGTGTTTAGAAAGCCCAGATTTGATTATCAGTCAACCCAAAAACCCCAATCCTTAATTTGCGATTACCATCCAACCCATTTTCATACAAACCCAGTAGAGTAATACTCTGCGGTTTAAGGATCACACGGCTCTCAAGGAATAACAAAAGGAAGCAACCAATAGAAGGACATCAAATAATAAAGTGCATTTCATATATAATCAGGACAAATGAGAATACCTTCATCCAACCTCTTTACCAGTTCTGGGAAGGTTTCTCCTAAAGTAGTATTTTGCTGCTCACTAGTCTTTTCTGCCTCAGGATACTCTGACAGAACCTTCATAAATAAGGCAATCAGGAAGATATTTCATGATATGGGAGCTAGAGACAAGAAATATAATCAGGCATTGTGCGTGAATACATGCAACAACCATAAATACTTGAAGACCAATGTACCTGCTTCATCTGAAAGGATAGCATGCCCTTTAATTTGTCCCAATCATGCCTGTACAATGTTCATAACAACGATTATTAACAACAAAGCAAGAACAAATGGTTCCGTTTCCATGCATCTTAGGTAGAGTAACTAGACACACGCATTCACCTAGAACAATGGGTAACGTAAGTACAACAAATGAAAAGGAGGCAAAATGGCAAATATTAAAATTGAATTAGCAACTTACCAATATCTCCCAGTGGATGCAATAACTTCTAGAATTTCTCTAACTTCATCTCCAGAAACCTCGTGCTTGGACTCCTTGGATCTGCACTCTCATGTGCAACAGGACTTTTTTATAATATGAAAATCAAAGATAAAAAATATGAGAACATATTTCTAGAGCGTAATGGTGTGAAAGGGTGATAATCCTTCTAGTGTCTCAAATATATGGAAAAGAAAAGGTAACATTTCCTAAACAATGATAATTCCGTGTATATATTATATATAGTATCGACCTATCTGCACCAACCTGAGGTTATTTTCGAACTCCAAAACTCGGTGATAAAAAATTACCTAAGTTGCAAAAGCGCATACCCGTGATTGAAAGCCTCAGGAACCACAGCATCATCATGTTGCTGCTCAGCCTCACTGGTCGAATTCACCGACGACGGCTGAGCAATCTCATCTGATGGTTGTATCTCCATTTCACAGCGCTACACCAATTTCTGAGACAAAGGAAATGAAATCAGTAAAAACCTAGATCGAAGTCATTACAGATTCTAATTCCAGTAGCATCCACTACTTCATATACCCGCTTCAAACTCATTTGAATCACTAATGTCAAGTTAAACCAAACAGAATCAGAAATCTGCGTTGCCAATCGGCTTAATTACAGAGAAAATCACAAATGAAACCCTACAAAGCCGAAACGAGCTGCGAGATTGGTTTTGTGGTTGAAAGAGAGTAAGAAAGGAGGGTAATTTTGGCGGGTGAAAGTGGAAGCGAAGAAGAGAACTTACCGCGGGTTCTGAATCTGTAACCCTATTCAGAAACAAATCATTCTTTCCGGTGTTGAGAATTAAGAGAGGGAGGACAATATATACAGCGCGGTAGACTACCAGTCCAGAAAACGGGTTCAGCTCCGGGGCCCCGTAATACGTCTTCTTCAGTTTGACCCAAATACGAAATCGGCCCTACTCTTTTTTTTTTTTCTTTTTTTCGTGTTGTTTGGGGTTGAGCCACTGAGGTTTTTACTAATTACTGTCATGAGATTTAACTCAGAACCTCTCGACTATCTAGAGATTGATCCATAAGAACATCTCGAAAGTCGAGAAATTTATCCATAATAACATCTCGAAACTATATGGAGATGATGATAACGAAAGAACATGTAATGACTATTCAGACATTATTACTTTATTTGAGACTTCAGTTGGCTGAGGGACCCTGAGCCAATATGCTCGGGTTTACACAAAAAGAGGACACTCGTTAGTTGTTGTTACAAAAGAGGACACTTGTTAGTTGTTGTTGTTACCCAACGGAAGCCTCTAATTTTAGAATAACAAAGCAAAGCTGCGGAAGCAATGACTGAATGTGGCAAAGCTCATTCACTCTGGAAAACCATGTATTATAAGAAACGAAGTGAACAAACTAAAATACTGCCGGAAGGCAAATTGGCCTCTCTTGGTAGTCATCTAACAAAACAGATTCTGACCACAAACAATGTACAGATTCATAACCCTACAACCCATTCTAAATCAATCGAGGAAAAACGAAAAAGATATACATGGAATAAAGAACCATGAATGGGAAAGGTAGTAAATACTAGCTAAGAATCCCGATACTGTAGCAGTGTGTCCGGTCTACTCATCTTGGAAATAACTTAACTAGTGATATTCTTCACCTTGAAGGAAGTTCCGACGCTTGACCACTAGGAGAAGGATTTGATGAATTGGAAGGACCATTATCCTGAGAGGCTGTGCCACCCCACTTCAGCTCTGCATCAGATGGTTCGACCACATGCACTGACCCGTCAGTCATGCCAACTGCAATCTGGTTAGGCTCAGATGGATGAGCTGCCACAACCAGAGGATACGAGGGATTGCCACTGCTGCATATGTTAAATTTAACTTCAGTATAATAAGAGAAAGAGACAAAAGCAACAGGATTTATATTCATAACACTTTTCCACACACCTGAGAGAAAACGATGGTATATAAGCGGAAGGTGCTATTCGACATCGGAGTCTTAAGCTATCAGCATCAAAAACTCCCACAGCACCATCACAAAAAGTAGCATAAACCAACAAACCATCACATGAATATATTGCACACGAGATGGGAGCAGCGAGTGCATCTTTCGGAGACCACTGCCAACAAACAGGGGAAGAAAGAAAAGTCACATTACAGCAGAGATGTACAAAGTTTTTTTTTATTACAAAAGATAACAAATGAAATAAATTAAACCACATTGTTCAAAACTTCAAGAGTTTCTAGAAAGATAACTTTTTGACTGAGCTAGACCTAAGAGATTTTGTAAACCTTTTTACTACTGAGTAATGCTAGAGTGAGATTAAAATTAATGATGTGTCTGACCCAAAGTTTTCAGTGAAAAAAGGGAGACCCAAAGTACTATCTTCTATACGTACACGAAAGTTTATTTCCAGCAGTTTATGTCTAACTTCTAAATCTTCACCGCCAAACCAATATTATCAACTTACTATCAGCAACTCAATAATAAATAGTAAGTAGTGTCTGGTGAACAACTTACAGAGCGCAAACAATCGAGCTTGCTCTCATACACAGCAATTTGGCTTTCATGGGCAACCAACAAATGCGTCTGATCATTATGAAATTGAACTTTTGTTTCTCCAACCAATGGGGATTGCCGACCAGCTGGTGCTTGTATGAACCTTGTTTTCTTTTTCTCCCACCCATCAATGCTCCACACACATAACTACAACAAGCCATTTTGTTTTAATAAACAACCAAGTCATTTATAGAGTAGATGAAATTATCTGCAATTATAGTCTGGAATCATGTGAATTAATTTAATTGAAATTAAATTAAACATTTTTCATTAAAGGCCACGTCATCTCAATGGAAAAACATTTCGTTAATGTAAGAAACAAAACAGTTCCCACTATAAATTACTAGCCACTAACCTGAGCATCAGCTCCTGAAGAAATCAGTATATTAAGAGTCTGGGAAAATGCAAGGCCCGTTATCCGATTCTGGTGACCTTTCAGCTTGGTCTTTACCTGTAAATTCCATCTAACATTTAGTTCTCAAATAACCAGACAAAATTAACAAAGGCTCAAAGACAACAAGAATGTAGATATAGCCATGGGAGGATCTTTACCTCATCAACCCTGACATTATAAATTAAAATAGTAGAGTCTTCCATCCCAATAGCAATTATGTTATTATCTTGAGGGTGGAATGCCAGAAAAGTGGCAGCAGGAGGGGGAGATACAAATGTTGTCATGACCTGGAAAACAAACCCCAGGCTTATTTACTAAACAAGATTTGAGTGTATGAGATACCAAATATAATTTTTTGCAGATGGCATAAAAGAAGCACTAAAAGCATACCTTAAATGTCATCATGTTGAACAAAGAGACCTTCCCACCAGATGCAGACATTACGTAAGAGTCATTTTTGGATAAAGCAATGCATGCAGTAGATTCCTCAGCTGGTTTATTGTCATTTACATCATTAGCCATATGAATTCCATTCGGAGGCTGCCACAACTGAGGAACAACATATGCACTAGCCTGGAAGAAAATATCACATTGTAGGAATCCATAAGAAACGTAAACTAAATAACAGGTAGCAGTGAGGTTTAGGAAGGACAGGACAGAAGCCAGACCTTCCCTGATGGATTATTCCTGTCATTACGCGGCCATTTCCAAAGCTTGTGAACAGCATTGGAGGCAAGGGCTAATAGAGCCAAACCATTGTTGGTGTACATTAGTCTCACAACCTGCAACCAATAATAACCGTCAATGTGGTATTCCCGAATCAAGGATGCAAAGACCTTGTCCCTACAACATGTATGTATGCGTACACTAATTTGTACCAGTTTTACATGCAAAATCAGCAAAAGTTTGTCCTCTAAATGGACAAAACTATATATCTATATCTATATATCTATGATTCTCCCCACCTTTCCAGCTGATGTAGAGTCAGGCAATCTTAAAGCTTTCATTTGAGAAGGATCCGCAATATCAGAAATTTTCCAGCTCTTAATCTTGTCTATATCATCAGGGATCCGTGGTTTGACATCGACAAGCCTGCTGTTCTCCATATTACCCTGAGTGAAAACCAATATAAATGGTGAAAACTTAATATAAATGAACAAATATAGGCAGCAATAAAAATTAGATGCCACAAAAACTCACCAGATTACTGATGGAAACAGCTGGTTGGATTCTATCAGCACGTTCCATAGTTGGAGCAACAGCATTGGAAACATTCCCAATGGGGCCTAGTGCATTGACAGTCAATGGCTGCTAGAAGAAAAGTAACAAACAGTAAGCAAATAAAATTGCCTAACGGACAGAAATTTGAATCTGAAGCAATCATGTCAGTGTAGCATAAAGAATATGGAATGCAGCGTACTGATACTGATTGATAAATAAGTAATGAATAGGCCCAGCAAACACTTTAGATATGCAACGCTCAGGACGACATAGCAAAGACTACCTTAGCGTTGATGGGCTCAGAAGTGCCTCGGTTTTTCTCCATAGCTCTGCTCTCCAACATCCTTATCAAGCGCACACCGTCATTATTTGCTAAAATTTTTATACCACTGTCGGTCGTTGTTACAGCCAACAAGGACCCTTCTTTGTTGAATCTGAGTCTAGGACTAGCCTGCAAAAAATATGACAGACAAACTTAGTTCCGTGACTTAACCACTCTCCACATGAATGGTACTAGCCTAATTTAAAGGAGAGCATTTCTCACAGGCAACCCGCCATCTGCGTCAACAGCTGTCAGCAAATTGGTATTGTCCATATCCCAGAACTTTATTTGAAATTCATCACCAGCGGCTAGGAAGTGGTTTCTTGTTGTGTCAAACTGGACAACATCCAAAGAGCGTTTCCTAAACCCAGAATATGTCCGTTTGATGGCCCCTTCACTCTCATTCCACTCCACCAAATGAGATTCGCCTTCTTTACTCGTTCCGCATGAGAAGAGTCTACACATTCAATATGCATCTACTATAAGAAACATATATAAACACTGATGGCTTCCAAGACTATAAAAGAAATAATTGATAACATTGATGCAAAAGGGCCGAGATGGGAAAATTGCAGTAAACTTCCTCTGGTAAATTTGTATCACTAGAAAGGAAGGGACTTACTGACCAATAAAATTAAGTACGAAATAGCCTCCAAGTTATTTATTATTTAAAATGTCACGACTTGCAATCAACTATAGACAATGGAGTTACACATACAGCAAATACAAATATAGACACAACAACATCCTATGAGCCATCTGAACAAGCTTTACCTGGTTCCATCTGCACTATACGCCATCATGGTGCACCAAAGTCCAGGAGCATCATAGTCTACCCTTGACCCCAAACAATCGTAAAGCCAAGCTTTAATTTTCCCGTCGATCGCGGTTGAAAAAATGAACTGACACAAGGACAAGCGCACTGGTTATACATATACAATGATGATTTTCACAGCTTCATTTGTTATGTGAGTGAATGGCTGACTACAACTAATATGTATAACTCAATGCTAATGATGTACTTTTAAAAAAGACATACTTGTATATTTTCTTTGTAATGAGGGCACACTGAATATACAGGAGCTTCATGACCTTCAAATGTATATTGTCTGCGTCCTGCTACAGCATCCCATACCTGTCGCAGAGACTTTTACAATAAGGAACCCCAGACTTCTTCTGTGTACAAACCACATCTAGTCTTACAGTTAATACCTTAATCACTTTATCATCTCCACAAGTAACAATACACAATTGCTTGTTGGGATGAGCAAATGCAATGTCATTAACACCGCCAACGTGAGCATCAATCTAAAGGATGAGAGATTGTCAATGAACAGTACTTTTCCAGTTCCCTGGGAGAAAATTATCTAAATCACAAGCTTACCTCCAAATGTTGTCTCAATTCTCCAGTTGGATTGTAAGTATATATTTGAACAATGTGCTTAGAAAATGCAACACCTGCACAGTTTGGAAGGTAGGCTTAATTAATATAACACACAAATTATTTACCTCATCAGATCAGAAGTATACATACCAAGCATAAGTCCATCGGGACTCCAAACACAACGATTCACTGATATTGCAGCATCATTCACCAAAGCAGTCTGTCAAACATAAAACAGGATTGGTTAGTCACTTCTAGAGTCACATTATATGTTACCAGAGGTCAGGGTGAAGGTGTCACCTACCTTGATAACGGAAAACAAAATTCCATAAGACTTAAACTCTATATCCTTCCATAAACTGGACTCCGTTATGAATTTATGGAAGGTCCATAATGCACTACTGACCCAACTAAAAGAATCATCACTGATATGGAGTCAAACATATAGTACCTGCAGCGGCATTGACACAGCTTGTATATCCCAAACCTTGAAAGGTTTATGTACCAACCTTTCCCGGGACCCTAATTCCCAAAGACTGATGTCACCAACATTTGTCCCAACTATAAACAAATAGTTCAAGATTTAGAAAAGAGAAATAAAGGAAAAGAAAAAACACAGGAGATATTCGATGGACCAGAATAGCATCTTTAAGAACAAACCTAGAAGAATATTTTGTTGTTGTGGATGAAAGTCCATGCACGTTACATTTGATCCTTGGCTAAGGGTCCGAACAACAGCCTTGGGAAGGTCATCTTGTGAATACGCATTGGAACTGTGCATCACACCAGAAAAGGACACCTGCAAGAACATGATGAATATTTCTTCCTCAGTTTTGATCAGAAGTTCGCGGGGAATTTCAAATTTGTAGGAACAATACACATAACAAACATGACAACTGAGCTTGAAACATAAATTCTTCCTCTTCATACCTCTTCAGCTGGGCCAGTACGAATACGCTTAATTAAGTGCTCTGAGTCAGCAGATTGATAATCCATCCCTATAACACCTGTTGGTGTCCTTGGGTGCTTCAAGAAAGCAGCTGTACAAAGCAATCACATTGGTACAAAAAATCATCTTCAAGGCCTTGAAAAATAAAAAAGAGCTAAAAGTATTTAGTATTACAAATGAACATACTCACCTGCACTAGAAGGCTGCACTAGACCAGGAGGAGCTGCTGCAACAGCAGGGTGAGGCATAGATGGATTAGGGTTTGACATCCACCCAGCAATAGCACCGGGAGAGGGGGAGACAACAGGCTGAAATGGCTGCACAGAGATGAAGGGTTGATCTGAGTGTCATTAAAAATTCCTGCACTTTATGCGGATGAACAAATGCAACTTACACCATGGGCACCAATTGGAGGAAAAGCACCAGCCTTAGGAATTGGTCCAACAAGGGGACTGTTTGTGGGAGGAGGACGAGATCCATTAGCATTTGGAGTGCAAGAATGATCCATAAATAGTGTTTTAATATCAGGATTTGGACGGGGATTCTTGCAAAGCTGGTGCTGCCAATTGAGACTGAAAATCAAAGGGGAAATGAACTTAGAAAGAGTAACTCCTTTTGATAAAATTCTATATGAGAACAGCATAAGGCTTTTAGGAAGTCAGTCCACCAACTGTTTTAAGAAGAAACAGTGACAAATAATCAATCAATTCTCCTATTGATTAAGAGGTGAACTCGCTACAGGAGTTTTAGAAATCTTGTAGCATATCCAGAAGCTTGATTGTAAAAAGAGTTAAAACGCATTGACAACAAACTTGCACAAAATAAGTTCACAAGGAGATTCAGAATATACCTCTGATTTATCAGAGTCCTTAAACGTGAACTTTTGAAGGACGGAAAGGCAAGTTTATCACGAAATAATGGATTCGCTTCAATGAGCTTTTTAAGTTCTATAAGCATGATATTCCGAGCTGATTTTGTGTCACCGTACTTGGAAAGCTGCTCATTTAGCCTGATGACATGATACAATAGAAATGTGTGACGACAAATTATTAAGCATACTGAGCCATCTTGACAATGAAACAGCACACGGAAGAAAGCAATACCTGAAGTTGTCAAGAGTGAGCAACTGAGTAATTTCCTTGAAGAGTTCCTCATTAAAAGATGCAAAAACCTTAAGGTCCTTCACAAGAAGCTCAACAGCCTTTGCCCTATCCTGGCTAAAAGCAGAAAATAAAAATTAAACAAACGCATGAGAAGGCTGTATAGCAATGAGCCTACAATGCTACCTACACCAACTAACACAACTGAGGTTATTTCCTTACTCTGATGTTTTATCTACATTTCAAAACGAAAAGATAAAAGATAAAAATTAAAACCACCACAAACCGTTACTATTTTAAGTGACTTTCTCACATTCACACAGTTAATAAAGGGGTGAAACAGCTTGTTCGCATCAGTTTAACATATTTACTAATATCGAAAGCAACAAGTTGGAATGTCACCTGTCGAGAGCTTCTAAATACTTCTGCTTCCTGATCTCAAAGAAGATCTTCATCGAATACCGATTGTCTTCAACTTTAGTGAAGCCACCCAAATATCGCTCAACTTCGTCCCACTCTCCAGCCTGGACTTGATCCTCAAAATGCTTCATATTGAAGAAAAAGCCAGACTCTTGCTCAAGCCTGTAAGTTCAGAAGATGCTCATTACATACAAGGACATATAATCCAAAGAGAGACTACAATATTTACAGTGTTTCTTTTCGGAAACACAGACAACAAGTGAATAGAACATCATTGTAAACAGAAACTTACTTATGAACTGTTTCCTTGAACTTCTCCTCGTCCAAGAACTGTAAAATCAAGAACACCAGTTCCCTACTCAAGGAAGACATTGCCCCAGGTAATCCTAACCGCTCCAGTGCAAAAATTGGTGATCAAATCAACTTCAATTTTTTGGGGGGGTTTTACCCGAACTCCTTTTCGGATCCAAAAAGGTCAACAATGAAACAAAAAATTGAAGCCACAGAACCTATTTCTTCCTTCACCTTTCCCACAATTGTGCTATTCTTTGCATCAAATCATTCATCATCAACTAACTTTTCACAAAATCACCAATTTCTCAGAGAACCCAAAATCGTCTAACCTCCAGCTCACTACTAAGTAAATGCCTTTCACCCATCATATAAATCTCCAGAAAAAAAGAAAAAAAAAACAAACCCCACCAAAGTGAAAAGCTCGAATACCCAAAACAAAACAACAAAGCAAACCTCTTGTTCAAGCAAACCTACTTCAAATAAGCTCAACAATTTCAGCTTCAACCATAAAGATCCAACCTTTAGCTCAATCTCACCAACCAAAAGCCAGAGCCCACCAAAAGTTTCGACCTTGATTTCAAAAAACGAGTTGGGTAATCGAGATTCAGAGCCTTACAGAGAGAGAGTTCACCTGAGAGCAGCAAAGTGAAACATTTCTATTCTTCTTCTTCTGGGTTTTAGGGTTTCCTTTATCTGAAGCTCTCTGCTTTCCTCTCTCTCTCTCTCTCTGCTGAAGTGCTAATACTATGAAGTATGAAACATACAACAAGAACAACAACCCTCCCCTCTTAACTTTCTCTCTCTCTAAAAATGTTTACTTTGTATCTGTCTCTTTCTCCCTTCTCTATCTTTATATACTTTTTTCTCTCTCTAGGACAGAGACAAAGCTTGTGCTGTTTTCTGCTTTTTGCTTGGGGCACTCTCTCTCTCTTTCTCTCTCAGTCTCTTTCAATTTCTGGTTCAGATTTTTAATTTTCATTTCCATTTTTGTAATGCTTGTAAACCCTCCCTGCATTTTTAATTCTCTTTCTCTAACTCTCTGCATTGGACTTTAGTGACTATATAATACAACACATCACACTCTACCTAGTCCTGATGAAACTGTACAGAGAAAACCCTAGACCGCTGATAATGATTCCCTACACCACACCCTCCAATGATTCCCTGAGCTCGTGTCGCTATTGGTCCGATGGGTTTATGGGTTGTACGTCATAGTCATACATTTGGTGACACTAGTGCGTCTCCACTCTAAATGGTAACCATACACGTGGAAGTCGATGGAGTTTACTTTGTTTTACTTGCAAAAGAGAAAGCATAATAGAAAGAAGTGTGAGAGAGACTCGTGTGCGTTAAATAGTCTCATCAAGTCGGCAGTCGTCCTTTATCTGTTTTTTTCTCCCTCTCACTTCATTTTCAAAGTACACACCCCTACCAAACAAAACTTCGTTTTCAACCACGTTACCGGAATACTTCATTTTCAAGATAAATGGATTGAAGGTTTGCAACCAGTAAATTCATCGCTCTGGGATTACCATGTATTTGAATTGAAATGCTTTATTTATTTATTAGATTCATGGTGTTTAGGTAAACCACCACATTACGGCCACAAACACTAAATAGATCACAACAGGTAAACTTATCGCCCTAAGGATGCCATGTGTTAGAACCATAAAGTTTTCTTCACTACCTAGGGTCATGGTGGCTAAGTTTATTTATCATTTATTTATGACCTCTCCCAAAGGATACTTTTTTACGAGTTAGGGTCCGAACCAAAAATCTCATTGTCACCAAAATTTCTATGGAATTTTAAGTTTTTAACCCACTTGATTTGGTACGGCCTAGCTTGACCAATTTCATTGGTATTATACTTTAGGTACGTCTTGCTTGAAAGTTTCATTTATTATATATATATATATATATTTCAGTCAGTATTTCATCATAAGTAATTTCAGCTAAATTTCACACAAAAAAGGTAAATGTGAAAATGTAAAGCATTGTAGAAACAGTATATATTTATGAAAGCTATGTTGTATTTACCAGTTTACCCAAACCAACAGCTGGCTTCTTGGATAGCGCAAGGCCAAATCTAAGCAACATTTCAGACCCTTTTAGGTCATTAGGTGATTGAAGAGGATGAAAGGTGACCTTCAAAAGTTGCATGAGCTTTTTTAGAGTAAGGAGGCAGATGCGTGGTCATTTCGTCCTTCCCAACCCATCTATTCGCAAGTATCGTACACGCAAATATGAAATGAAAAGGGAAGCTAGTACTCGTGAAAGATCAATTTGTAGTATATATCATATAGTACTAGGCCTGAACATTATGACATCAAAATGTTGTACATTATTAATACTAGGCCTGACCATGTAACATCATGTTCCGGATACAACATGATGCCATAGTAAGTTGTGAACACACATGTCCATGGACTATACCTGATCTGGATTTGAATTATTTTCAATGCTAAATTGATTGGCCTGACTCCCATGTGATACGTAAAGCTTGAAAATCATTCTTTTCAATGCCCTTTGCTAGCTAGGTTGGCCTGACCATCCACAATGAACCAACTGGAACATAAATTCCCAAGAGTCAGCATATTATAAGAAAGAAAAGAAATCATTCTCAAAAAAAAAACACACACTACCAAAATGAAAAGCATGAGAAAAACGTACTTGTTTTAGCTCAAGAGATTTGGGTTTTACATGAAAAACTAACGATATAATTTATAGAATTTATCTTTTGAATCATATTAGTTAGTTATGTGAAACTGTAAAAAATTAATAGAATTAAGATATATTCGCTGTTTAAATTAAGTGTTACGATTTATCTTTATGCTTTTTTTTTGTATGTACTGTTGGAATGTATTGTTTCTTCTTGAGGTTGACAGTAAGGAGATATCAAAGCTAATTGATTAAGTTTAGATTACAATTGAACCCATTTTAGATCTTATCCACTAAAATTATTTATATTATGAATATGAATGAGTGAGGAATTTTGTTCACCACCGAAATATCTAATGATTGTTTTTTTATTCTTATTAATAAAATTCTAGTTATTATTTCTAAAAAAATTAAGTATTACAATTTATCATAATGTTTTTTTTTCAACTATGCGAATAAATTGCAAAACATTTGCTCAACTAGGAGCGGAACCTAACCCGTCGTAGAAGAAAGCTCGACAAAGAGCTGAGGGGATAGAGCTGTTCTAACACAGTAAGAACATGTTGACCAACTTTGGCATCCGATTACATCACAGCTAGGGTAAATTATCTAAGAAATAAAAGAATACAACAAATTAAAGTGTATGATAGCGAGTTGTCGTTTCTTCTATAAAAAAAAAAGTGTATGATAGCGGACGTGCCACGTAAAAACCAGTCACCTCGTACTTTTCTTTACCACTGCCTCAAATGCTGTTTCTTGTTTTTCCAAGAATAAATGATATTTTATTTCCAATCTAGAAACCTAATTTATTAAATAATATCTACCAATCAACCTGTCATCGTCGGGCGTAGTGCGTAGTAGCTGTCTCGTATAGGCTCTGTGATAAGTAGTCCTGCTTATCACACATTGGAACGTGTTCCACATTGGAACGTGTTCCCACTTTTCTGACAACATATATTATTTTACTTTTCTCTTTCTGAACTCCCCCAGATCTAACTCCCCCTCGGGCATTTCTTGCATGTAACACTCGTACCATTATTCCCTCCTCTAAATTCAAATACATCTGGGACCACCTTCAGGAATTTCAAAGCACAAATTGAAGTGGATTTGAATCAACTTCAATGGCTCAGAAATACACATAGGTCATGGGCACCACAGCGTCAACCGACGTCGTATCATTAACACTTCTGCCTAAAACGCCATCCTCTACAATAAATGACTCGATTGTGAGTTTATCAACGCCCACCGCCCAATTGTACGGAACTACACGTGGACGGCGGACCTACCTTATCGAAGATACTAGGGAAGCAAACATGGTCAAACCAGGCCAACTTACCCATTGACTAACAAGCCCAATCACAATCCAAGTTAGTTTCCTAAAACCGTATTGATAGGCAACTAGGCACAAGGGATGTACCCATTTGTAGATGGAAAGCCCCTCCACAGATTAGAGATAGCAGACAAATACAGTTGATCCATTTACATACGTACATACGAATACTATTGTGGCAAGCATTGTGCTTACCCCATGATCTGCAAACTTTGGTGGATGCCCTACTTAGTGGCAGTTGCTCGTCCAAAACCCGGTTGAAGATCAGGCGACTTTGTTAATAATGGCGGTGGCGTAGTTGGCAATTAATGATTCTGGGGACTGTCGGAGCCTTCCGATCACGGGGTACAATTCAGACGAACCGAGGAAGTCTCTGCAGGCCGGATACGAGCACATCTTTGCCAATGAAAACAGAGCTATTTTGAGAGGTGACTCTTGCGCTGAATCTCTCCTACTTGGATTCAGAGCTATCACTGAACATTCTGCCACCAACTTCAGCAAAGACTGCACCATTCACCGGATTAGATTTTAGTCATATACACGGCAACATAACATCATAAAATAAGATGCATTTCAAGCTATAGTATGAAAGGAAATCGGGATGCACAAGATTAACTGTGTTAGATAATTCAGATGTGTTTAAAACTGATTATAGATGCAGATACGTTATGTTATTATTGAATACTAATGATAGGTGTCAGTTTCAACTGTTTCAGTATGGCTATACCTCTTGGACTTCTTCCAAGTGTATATATAAACATGTAATATCAGTCAAAGATCACCAACCTGAATGGCTCCTTTAGATACAATGTCTTCAACAAGTTTGTCGGAGTTGCGGGTAAGATTGCTTAGTGCACCTGCTGCATTTGCTTTAGTCTTGTCTTCCTCAGTTGAAAGCAACAAATTGGCAAGCTGGGGGATAGATCTCCGCAGCTCTTCATACAACATATCATTATGGTAAGCGGCATTTCCAATCTGCCCGGAGAAGAGAGAGTGTGTCAGAAAGAAAAATTCTAGCCACGTAGCTACGATGTTAACAAATAAGTCTCTACATTCCGATAGTGAAATATTACAAAGATTGCAGTGTAGTGAATAACAACCATCTACCGTAAGTCTGCAACAATTGGCTACAATGAACTGAATAGAGCAAATTTTTTAATGCAAGGTAACAGAACTTACAGCAAAACAAGCAAATTTCCGTGTACGTTTGTCTGGGTCAGAACATCGATCAATAAGGAGACCAATGATTTGATTCTTTGCCTGTAACATCCATCATATTTAGCTATAAGATTATATGGAAATTACACAGTATGTGCTGTGTGTGATTATAGATGATAAGTAGGATAAGCTTCAGATATCCAGACAATGATATTTGACTGTCCACAAGAACTCTTAAGGGATTCATAATCTATTGTTCTCCAAATAGGAGACAACTGCCAACATACTCCTAAGGATGCTTAGTTTACTTACTAGGGAATTGTAAAAGTAGGAGCTGTGCCGGCACATGTTGCCTAGAGCACTGCAAGCCTTCGATCGCACACTAGGATCTTCATGGATAAGAAATCCCTTGAAGAACTCCAGCAGAGACGCCTGATTAATGTATTCGTAGAATCCCTGGGTACCAATTTATAAAAATGGTCATGTACTATGTTGAGACTGAGAAATTATGATACAAAATGTAATATTAGTCAACCATTCAAAATGAGAAACAACAGATGATAATAACTTTGGACGACGAAAATAACTAGAGAGTTTATGTAAGGGCTCTTGACCACCCTGATGTAGGCTCCAAAGCTAATCTGAAATTTGATAGACACGGAAATGGATATTAATTTGAAGGTAACCAAATCTAACCTTGTTCATGCGAGCCAAATCAGAAACAATCATCAGAACATCCAGAATAACTTCTTTTGGACTTGAACGAACCAGCAATCTTCTCATCCTAGTAGGATCCAACAAGCCTTTATTCACAAGTTGAATCGCCAATGGTTTCTGACCTGTCATCTTAGCCAGAAAGGCCACAGGTCTTCCCAAATCTTTCAGCTCCAAATGTTCTAGACACCGAAGAATGATACTAGGCACTCCTACCTGAAAAATTCAGAAGCTTTATACAGAGAAACACATAGGTCCTTGAGTACCAAGGTTCAGTACGTTAACACATTCATTATGTGTATGCTGTCAGTTTCCCGAGTAATGTTTCACTCAAACAAAGATTCTGAAGTATCAAAAATGAACAGTGTTCTGAAAAAGAAACTATACATGAAATAAAACCCTTTCCCTTGCTATGTGCAGAGGGAAAAAATATTGAAAACGTTCATACCTCCAAAAATATCTCAATATACTTTCCCAGGTCACCCTCAATCACTTTCACCATGTCTTGGTCTTCCATGCCAACTTTAACACCTGGCGACCCCATATTCAGAAGTGCCCCACTGTTCACTGAGGCAGTAGCTGATGGCAATCCTGGAGCATTCTGAACAGCCACAAAAGGAAATGCCAAGAGGTCAACTATTGCATTTGTTATATCCCTCACGCCATCCAATCCTCCACCAGGCCCAACCCATGACTTTACAAGTTTGAGATGCATATCGGAAATCAAGTCTGAGAGTAGTTTGATGTGATCACTTCTAAGCAGAACCTGACGAAAGGTTAAGGCACCACCTGAAAGGCACTGACAAATAGATGATACTGTCCAAACAACTCCTATAGGGGAAAGCCCAACTTGATCACTTGCTCTAGATTCTTCTTCAGAAGCATATTGTTGGTTTTTAGCTAGCAAATTGATTAGAAGAAGTGGGATATTGCTTGAACACAGTTGGTGAACCGCTGAGGGTCCTCCCCACCGCAGTCTCGCCTCCAGCAGGCCAACACATCCATCCCTAAGGCCATGCCAGTTTGAAAGGACACCACTGGTGCCACTCGGACCTGACACAATCTCATTGTGCGATGAAAGTTTGAGGTATTCACAAAGTTTTGTGGTTTGAGGAATCAAAGGCACTGCTACCTCAAAGACAGAAGACCCAACTGAAGCTCCAGATTCAAGGGACAAAATAGATGCTAGTGCCAACATGGCTGATGCACTGTGAGCTTGTGAGGAGGTATTTGTGCTCTCACCAGACGAAAAATGATGAGCAAGGACAGAAAGTCGAGCAAGCTGATTCTTCGATGATGTAGTAAGCATATACAATGAAGAATTTCTTCCAGTCGCCTTTAGACATTGTGCAACTGATGCAAGGATGAGGCAGGAATGCTTAACCAATGTAGTGGGATTGGTAATTTTGCTCTTCAAGTTGGTTGTCTCAGTCGCTTGTGGATCTTTATTTTGAGATGAAATGCATAAAGACAACAAAGAGAATATCTCTGAAATAATGGTTCTGTCACCCCCACCACTGACAACAGTAGTAACAGGTAAGGAACTAGGCAGGCCACAGAGAATGCCAGGAATAATTCCACTCTGCAAGCAGCACCTCATCAATAGCTGAAACATGAAAGGATATTACAGCATTAGTCATGTTAAAAGATGCAAGCTAGACAAAACCCATATATAATTAACTATATTTGTAATATTTTCATGTAAACGAAGCTTTCTAATTATTTTGTAAATTCAAAAACCACTGTCTACATGTTAATAGTTAGGACAGAAAAAGACCTGAATACTAGCATAGAGTGAAGCCTCAAGACGTTGATGAAGGCAATAAAGGAAGGCAACCTGAACTGGTTTAGATCTAACTAATTGTCTAGTAACTACAGCTACAAGTTTTGCTGATTCCGTCCAAATCAAAGAACATCCTCGATCTTGATCCCTTGTTGGACTGTGCATAGTGTTTAGTGGAAAAGAAATGGCATTTCCTTTTGTAAAAAAAACCTCGGATGCATCTACCAGTAGCCAAATAGCCTTGCATGCTTCACATGCTGCACGCAACATGTTTGAAGAACCAGAAATAAGACTTGCTCCAGCAGTAGCTAAGCAGAGACAAAGCTGATCAACTAAACCAGATGTTTTAGCATGATCCAAAATCTGTTTCACTGTTTCATTACGATCAGAAACCTCCAGCGGAGATGGAGTGGAGAATAATGCTTTAAGGCTCTGATTAACTCTTGTTAACATGACAGTAATGCAAGCTATGGACTCATACAAAACTCTTCCAGATGCATCTTCACTGCAACCAACAACCTAAACATCCAACATGGTGAGAACCAGAAGCAAGACATAAACTTGGTTGCCATAAAGTAAGATGTACAAAAATAATAATCCAACCTGTGAAAAAGTATCAGCTAAAGCAACCCAGTGCTTGAAGTATGAGCCTCCAATGCCATGTCCGACAGTGTCTACCAAAACTTTTATTATTGAGAAACTCTGGAAAGTAAGAAAACAAGGTTGTTATCATACTTTTGTCAGCAAATAGCAAGAGAGGAGGTAAGATTTATATTTGTTTGTTAATCTGGTCATCCATTCATATTGTTTAGCATACTAAAAGCTCAAAAGTTGCATAGCTTCTATAAAACCGAGAAGAGTTGGTAAATAAGACAAGGATGAAAACAACATATACATATTATATATATATATATATAAATGATAATCACAAAATAAATAAAAGAACAACAATATTTAGGGACGGCAATATTTCATCCATCCATCATTTTGATTATGTAGACTAAACTCTTGCAACACTTCAACAAACCAAATCGCAGAAGTTGCAGTAAATGGGACAGGGATGGAAATAACTTTAACAAATAAAAGGGCTCATTCGAGCATGTAGAAGTTTTCTTTTCTGGGGAACTTAATGAATACTGATACATGCAATGCGCAGAAACAAGGATTTACAGGCCTGACAAAGGTGCAATCTGAAATGAGCAAAAGAGCATGGTAATTTCTTGATAGCTGATCAAGCCCATAAAACATCACATTTTATTTTTTAAGCATTTATGGCTACAGAAACGTATGTCAACATCAGACACAAAGACCCAAAGTAACTAAAAAAAAGCGTTCTAGAAGAAGCAGCCATACCTTTGCTCTTAACTCATTAAGTTCAGAAGATTTGATGCCCACAATGAAGGTGGTATAAACAAGAATTTCATGCATGATTTCATCAAGCAGCCCACTGGAAGTGATGGCACCAGCTGCTACTAAGTTTGAAAGGATTCCTAAAGATTGATTTAAAGTAAGAATGTCTTGATCCCTGTGTTCATAAATAATTGAAGCATTAAAGAACCAAACAAAGAGAGTATGTTATATTCAGAAGTCGCACAACTCAATTTCACCTGCCAAAGTTTTGGGATCCTTGCGAGCATCGCTTTAGTGGTAGCAAAACATGTGCTAATGCTTCATTATCTTGACCAATTATGTGTGCACCTTTAACCGTACGGGAGTTACTTTCCAGTCTGTCAAGAAGTTGACAACCTGAAAAAAAAAAAACATCATTCAAGTCACATGTGATTGCTACATTATGTAAATTTATGTACTGATAGCTAGAGTTTTGTTGTTCCATCATATATCATTTACTTATGCTTACTTAGATTTGTTTCATCGAATTTAATTCTGGAGTAAACCAAAATTCTAAACAACTTAGACAATGATCACTTGGGCTCAGGAACAGGGGACGCATATGGAACATAATATAGATCTTGTTGATATAAACTACCTCACCTAAACAAAATAAACAGATTTATCTATGTTATGGATACTTTTATACCTGACTGTTTAACTTCATCAGGATTTGCAAACCCAGGAAACTCCTCATTAGGAGAAGCATTGGCAACTTTAGTGTCTGGAATATTTGATTGGGCATCATCCTGAAAACTTATTCCACTGTTTTCCTCTGAAGAAGCTGGAGAATTGACTTTACCTATTACAAGGTAAGTTGTTAATAACATATTTCTGAAAGAGGAAAAAAAAAAGAACAAAAAGTAGCACTTGAAGAACCAAATAAAATATTACCAGGACCAGAGGCAGCCAAGCCAACTGCTGTTTGAATTTTGTTTCCTTCACCCCTCCATGCTGCAACGCACCCCCTTTCTGCAGCAGTAGTAGACCGCAATTCCTAGAATAGGTTCAAAAGTTTAATTGGTTTGGAATTTCCACAACTAGGCATCTACAACAATATTTATGTAATACAAGACAAGGATCTTTCATTTAACTCATTGTTAAATGAAGTTAAGTACTTTCATTTTAGAATTCTATATTTTAGTAAGCTTCATCAACAAAGCCCTTTTATTCATTTCCTCACATCTTTTTCCAATACTATAGAAATACTGAGATATCATTACCCTAGCCTCCCGTTCTTCATTTGTCTCCTTAACAAACGGGTGTTCCAAAAGAGCTGGCCAAGTCAAACGATTTTGAGGCACCTGTTTCCCAAGAATAAGTGACCAGCAGCATATGAGATCAGAAGAAATAATAAAACTATCCAACTGGAAGAACAATATAATGAAATAATAACAACCTTATTGAGCAATCCCTTCAGAAAACTTTTAAAATTTGAACTCATGTTGTCAGGGTATTTGACTGGATCCTGAACATGTTCAAAAGTGGTATTAGAGTAGACCTTTTAATGACATACACAGCACAAACACATAAGTTGGAGTACATGTACCTTCACAATATGTCGAACGAGTGCATATACTGAATTGGTATAAAATGGAGGCTGGCCAACAAATAACTCATATCTGTAGTGAACACAAACTAAGAAGTCTTAGAGAGTAAAGGGAAAAGAAGAAAATATGAGGCAGAAAAGAGCAAACCCAGAGAGGCTCTGGAACTTTGGATTGCACTAGTTTACAAAGTTTAAATTTGACATGCAATAGGTTCCATTTCAAAATGTCAAAGAACAGCTAGACTAAATAAGCAATAAGGTAACAACACAAACAATGTGAAGAAAGAGAGTAAATTACAAATCCTCTTAAGCAAACTTTAAAAAATGTTGGAAAATCAATAGAGCAAGCAGTAAGGTAAATACTAACACAGTGAAGAAACATATTAATAAGAAATTGTTTGGCAAATTTCCAGCAATACAAGAATCAGTTATATGCAGTATTGGTAAAATTTGAAACATAGCCAAGTTGAATAAGTAAAGGAACTTTTCAGGCCAGAATTTAAGTAGAGGGATGAAACTTACAATATAACTCCAAGAGACCACAAATCTGCAGTGTGGTTGTATGGTTGTTCACGTACTAGTTCAGGAGCCATGTACAGGGGAGTACCTATAGAACATAAATGCAAACTTCAGTGCATCATTAAACAAAGAAACATATATTCTCCAGTATCTGTATCTAACAGTTGATTGTGAATCATTCTGACCTTTTATGGATCGCAAAACAACAGTGTTTGTGGACATTGCACGTGCAAACCCAAAGTCACAAAGCTGTATCCATAATGGAATTCACAAGTTCAGTTATACTGGTCAATATGCATCCAGAAATACTAACAGTACAGTAATCGACCTTAACAATAGAACCAGCACCAATGAGAATGTTTTGTGGTTTCATGTCACGATGGATGATGCGGTTTGAATGGAGATAATGTAATGCTCTCACCTACAATATTTGGTAAACAGAAACTTATCAAATCTTAACCAGGAAGGCCAAGTAGTCAGTTATGATCATGCATTAAAATGGAACGAAAACTGGTAACAATGAAAGTACCAATTGCTTAGCAATTTCTTGAACTTGTTCTTCTGGAAGGTGCTTATCATCCTCAAGAATTTCAAATAGTTCACCCTGCATATCAAATCAAAGTCCTTGAAATTTTAAGATATGCAAGAATTTCCTACTTCCACAATGACATGATAGCCTAGATAAACAAATACAGTCAACATGGGTTATTTTAGATGAGGAAGAAATAAATACTTGAGCAAACTCTGTGACAACACAGAACTCTTGCGGGGTTTCAAAGGAATCAAGCATCTCAATAATATTTTCATGCTTCAGCTTCCTTAGAATCTGCAGATTTCGCGGCACATGACATCATTACAACCGACAACAATTACCAACAAAAGAACGCAAAGGAGCACAACCCAAATTTAGGAAGTTCTAAATATTTATTGAACTTTAGAAAAGATGAATACCTCTATTTCTTGTCTTAAATTGTGAATATCCTTGTCGCTTTTCCCGTGTTTCATAATGAACTTCATTGCAACAGTCTGCAAAAAGGGCAACAAAACATGTCATGGCAGAAAAGACCGAAAAATAGATCAAATAAGTTTTCAGAAATGCACAACATCAGTACCTGACCAGTGAACTTGCGTCTTCCCTTGTATACCTTCCCAAAGGAACCTTCACCGACAAGCTCAATCACATGATAATTCTCGACACCCATCGTTTACCCACCGCTGTATGTACACCTCTACTCTTTACAGTCCTGTAAGTCACACATCTCAGTCAATTAATGCATCTACAATCAAACTCATTCACAAACCACAATTAACTGATCAAAATTCAGAAACAAAATTACTCAATGAAATGAAATGATAGCTCATCACCACTTAACTTCACCTTATAGCAGTTACAAAAATGCTAACTCAACCATACCTAAGTTGCTAGCACAGTAAAATCAAGCCAGTACCCAATAAAAACTACCAAATATAACGATTCGCACATCAATTGCAATCACATTTTTACCATTTCTAATCATAACGTGTAGATACTGCTATGAAACCAAAACCGAAACCCTAACCTTCGTACCCGTCGCCATTAACCCAACCCCGAACCAGAAACCGAAAATAACGATCTAGGGCTAGAGGTTGCAAAGAAGAGTGAATCAAAAATAAATGAATCGGCGATTAAATTAGTAGACTAATCTAGAACCAAAACAAACGAAGCAGATTAGGGAAGAAAATTAATAGAGGCGTAACAGTACCTTGAGCTGCGATCTCAGCATAAAAGGAACCCTATCAATTTGAGAGAGAGAGAGAGAGAGAGCTGGGAAGTCAAATTAGAGAGAGAAAGAGAGAGATTTGAAAAATGGGGAGATGAGGAAATGGAGAGAGAGGGTTTCGGTTTTTGTGGATTTCTCCCGCCCACTTAAGCTATTTTTCATTTTTCAAAATGATTTTTAGAGGGCTGTGCTCCAGTGTACTTACACAGATCGGACGAAGCGTGTGAGTGAGAGAGAAAAACGACACGTAAACAGAAATTCTGTGTGACATCATTTTAAGAAAAGTAAATAATTTTTAGTGTAGGGTTGTTTACAAAAAACCAGACTCTCTTGCTAAATCGAGTATATATATATATATATATACATGTTAGGAGGATTATTAGGAAAGAAAAAATTATCATATAGATCATAATAGATGGTAAGAAATCTATGATCCTAACTTCCTAGTTCCTAAGAACAGGCAACGGCCAATAGGGGCCAAAACTTCTTTTGGTTTCTCATGTCATTGATCAGTACTTTTTCTGAGGAGGAAATCACCGATCACCCGATGAATGCATATCTATGAGAAACTAAACACAAATAGTATATCTTAATTTGGATTGTATACATAGCAACACCTTTCCACAGAACCACTGAAGACTTACTTAAAAACTGAGGTAGAAAGCAGAAGAAGATGAAAAATTGTTGTCGTGGTGGTCGAGCCATGAAGGATAAGAGAATAAACGAAGATTGGTGAGACCATAGAATGGTGCGTTGTGCGATTGTGCAGGTAAGAATGGCTCCATCATCCTCACTAGCGCTGCTATATATATCTCTCTGAAAGTTCTGCAACAAAAGCGACCAAATATCATTATGATATCTTCATATATGATCAGAGGGTATTTTGAAGAATGCACCCTTGGGTTCGACCAAAAAATAGAAGAAGGAATGCACCCTTGGAATCTATAGATGGTCACAGAATACGTTTTTTAGGCCTACATTTTAAGCACTGTTGGTGTCATCAAAGTTATCAAACTGTGGTGGCTCGACTTGAGCAAGTACCGATGATTTGACCATAACTGTACAGTTACGAGGCGCACATAGAGAATGCTTTTCATTCTGCGTTTTATCCAGGTTTGGCTTTGTAATATTCTAGAGAGGCAGAAATGAAACTGTTATTAAGCAGAGAGAGAGAGAGAGAGAGAGAGAGCTGGGATTTGTAAACTTTGATGGTACTCTATTATCAATAATGCAAAATTGACATGGCTAACAACTTCAAAGCCACCATTATGACTGAAATTGAAAAGGGCCTGTCCATTTGGACATGAAAAGAAAGAACAATGAAATCTAAGCAGGGCAAACCAAGGTTTGAACCCCAAACACCTTGAAAAGCTCACCCTCTCAACTAAACTATTACTCTCCCCTTATCTACCACCTTGGTGTCCCCAATATTCAGTCGACTTTTCAGCAGTTTCTTCAGCTCCCTTAGACTCTTAGCCTCAAATTCCTTCATAGTCTCCTTTGCAACATGTTCCTTCTTCATCTCAACTTCCTCAAGGTCCTCATCCTTGTCCATCTCAGTGCTATTGTCCAAGCTTTCCTCATTGTCATCAGAGAAGTACATTGCAGTTTCTGGTCTCTTTTTGCCAGAAGACTTTGCTGAAGTTGGACGAGGAAACTGAGTTGCAAGGTTAAACGGCAAAGGTGAGGATGTTTGAGTCACTTCTGCCTTAGCATTAGCAGTTTCAACAATCAAGCTCTTCTGAGCACTTTGCTTTTCTGATTCATCCTCACTAGATTCTTCTTCAGTGATGTCATCATCCGAGTCTTCCTCTTCACTAGATTCTTCTTCAGTGCTTTCATCATCAGAAGCTTCTTCTTCACTTGCTTCACTGATATTATTCATGTTATCCTGAAACTCAGATGAAGCTGCATCCACCGACTCATCTTCAGAGCCTTCGTCCTCAGATTCTCTTTCGATGCAGGAACCAGATTCAAAATCAAATTTTCCACTGTAATCACCCAATGCCTCAGTCTCGGGAGCTTCTTTAGGCTCTGGTATGGTGGCAGCCACATTCACATCAGAAGTTTTGTTTGCCGGACTCTTAGTAGGAGTGGAACTGAGAATTGATGAAATGAGCTCAACACTCTTCACATCAGTTGGTGGTTCATTTACTTGTGGCAATACAGATGGAGCAGCAATAACATCATCAGACACTTTGCCAACTACCGCATCCTGTGCTCCTTCACTATGAGGTTCTGCAATAAGCAACCACAATTAGACTCAAGAAACTTCAATTGAAATGAAACAAATTAAAGATGAATGAATAAGCATAAGCATATCTTGGTCAATTCAACAAACAAATAAACTCCCATTGAGCTTACTTACCCTTATCAGCTGAGCTCTCTTCACAAGATTCATCCATAACCTCTGAAATCATAATGACATCTGAAGCTGCCTTTAAAGTAGGCACCTCAGATTCCGTTCTCGAACCCTGCATTGGACCCTCTTCCTGCACTTCAGTCACATCCATCTTGTTAACCTTCACCAGAGTTTCATCCACAACTTGTCCGTTTGAATTTAGCTCCGACAACACTTCACTAGCATCAAGTCCGTTTGATCTTCCCTCTGATACCGTCTGCATATCTGATCCTGTTCCATACCATAAGAGTCATGTCAGCTAACAACAATTTAGCTCCTCAATGCCATCTTAGAAACAAAAAAATTTGGTAAAACAGGCTAGTCGACACAACCTTATCCAAACAAAAACCACACACAGTCTACCCAAATAGATGTTTTAACCAAATCATATCCAACTTGAATAGTCTATGCAACTTGATATCTACAAAGTTTGTTACTCATGAACAATAGAAATTAATCAAAAGGAATGTCAACTGAGCTTACCCTTAACAACTGAGCTCTCAGATTGCTCTGAGCAATCCATGGTATCTACAGAAAGTTCATCAATGCTAGAAGCCATGGTGTTATCCTTATCCAGGCTCATCTTAGACATGGTCTTCCCCAACAACCTCACTGACCGCCGGGTGCTATAAGCACACTGCACAGAAGTTGAATCTGCTACAGTCTCCGTCTTCTGGCAAGCTGAAGCAGCTGGAACCCTCCTCCTGGTGCTTGGAGCAGCAGGCGTCTTAGGTGGAACCTCAGCCTTTTCCTTGTCCACCTCTTCACCAACAGTCTTCTTCGTCGCAGCACGCCTAGTGGTGGTCCTAGCCGCAGTACGAGAGACACTCGCTGATCCAGTCATGATTTTCTCTGGAGATTGGTTCAACAACTCTTCAAGCCCTTCAACCTGACACATCAATTTACATTACCAATGTCACAATCATCTCAAAGCTTCACGAATTGCCAACAAACAAGTCCTGAACCCTACACAAAACTCCTCCCTCGGATGCCTAGAAAGTAACACAGGATTGAACTAGCTGTATATATTGATAAGATCTAATTCAATTCGCTCTCGGCAACCACACACATAGCAATTTGAATCCATGAACAGACAACATAGATGATTCTACAGAATATGTATTCCGAATCCATCGATTAAGCTGAATAATGTTATCAACATTTGAATCTATCAGCAAATATATGTTGCCTACACATGAATTTGAGCTCAAACCAAACCAATCTAATCATTATCCAGTCACTTCTAAATCATCACCAATCAAACATGGATTGGAAAGAAGAAGAACCTGTGATTCACACTAGAAAGTTCGAAACACAAAATTGAATCCACTAAATAAAATCAATTCCAACAAGATCTAAATCTAAGTTCCAACAAACGAACAAATCGATATCGAAATTTAAAGGATAGGAGTGTTACATGTGGAAGAGCCATGAGAGAATCGGCCATGGCGACATTGGTGATGTTAGCTGGGATTCCGTTCTGCTTGCACAAAGCCTGGAGAGCCTTCCTGGTGAGAGTGTGGAAATCCATGGGTGAACAAAACAAGCTGTTTTGGTATCGGAGAAAGTGAGAGGCGGCTACCGGAGAGGGAAAGAGAGCTGGGGAAAGTGTTTGGTGAGAAATGAGGGAGGGATTGGGGGTGTATATATATTGGGGGAGAAGAGTGACGATTCGAAAACCCTAGAGTTTCAGACCGTTAGGAGCGCGATTTGAAATTTGAAAATTGTTGCCATTTTTAATTTTTTATTGCTCTTCCTTTATTTCTGTCTTGCCATCTCGGAATTTGGTAAGAGGATTAGAAGATGAGGAAAATCAACTAATTGATTTGTGCCCATTTGGTTCCATTTAATCGTTTAAAATTTCTACTTTTTATGAATATGTGATTTTATAATATTCGATTCATTAACCAATTCATTCGAAGAGTTTTAGAGATCTAAAACTTGGAATTTTCTTTTAACTCAGTATAAGTTGATTCATCATCAACTCATCATCCACAACGCTCAATTTTCAGATAACACGCTTTTAACACTTAGCTAAGGTTGTACTTGTAAATCTCAAATATGATTACATCTTTCCTAAAGTCATGTATACCTTTTTTTTGGAGGCCGTGTTTGTATAAGGTTCATATCAAGAAATTATGTTGGTGCTTCTTTCGTAGAAGATAGTGCCACTAACCTAGAGTTATGATGAGAGACATTTTGTAAGTGGACATTCATATTGGTACTCTTAGCCTTTAGTTGTTGGAAACTTGAAAAGTGTCTTACACGTTAAAAGTATTAGAGTAGTCCTTACTCAGCTGTTACACAAATTCTCACTCTTGTAATCTATAACAAAAAAAAACTTACAAATTAGCGCCTTTTTAACAATTCAAATTTACTTAGGTAATTATACAAATTTTGTGGGTGATGCTATGTTTTCTTGTTGTGATACCTTGATATACATAAATGATAAAAGTTATATAAGGATATCTCCAAACTTATCGTTAACGCGGTTAATAAAGTTATATGTCCTTTCAAAAAAAAAAGTTCTCAATCCACCTTGTAGCTTTAACAAGTCCATATTGGACAATGTTATGTTTAAACATTAATTGGACTGAGTCCATCAGTCATGATATATGGGAAGGGTGGCCTTAAGTCCTATGTATAACGTAACAATTTTTGTTACAAGAATAGAAGAATATACACGTGAAAAGTGTTTAACTATCTTGGAACAAAAAGGGTCCCCTGTACGCGACCACACTGGATCTCCCACTCTGCCTCTCTAGAGCTTCGCGTATTTTAATTTTTAATTTTACAGAGAGAAAAGAGCTGAAAAATAAGGAAGAAAAATAAAGCAGAGACAAATGAAAAATCCCCAATTCTGAATGGAAACCCTAGAAGCCCTGACCCGAATTTCTCCAATTGGATCCTCCATATTCATCTCCGTCTCTATTCCGACCACCCCATCTCCACTGTTCCTCGCTGCTGGCTGACTCACTCTCCGTCACTCCCCTATCGATCACCCAAACCAAACAGAGAGAGAGAGAGAGAGAGAGAGAGAGAGAGAAGTGCCTCTCATGGAGAGTACAGATGCCGGCGAGTTCAGCGTCGGATCGATCGTCTGGGTGCGGCGGAGGAACGGGTCGTGGTGGCCGGGGAAGATAGTGGGGCCGGAGGAGCTCTCCACTTCGCATCTCACCTCGCCGCGCTCTGGTACCCCCGTCAAGCTTCTCGGCAGAGAAGACGCCAGTGTGTACGTCTCCAATATCCTCTTTTTCCTTTCAAAAATCTGTAATTTCTGCTTTCCGAATCGTTTTTTGTGTTTTTGGTTGGTAAATTCTGGGCTCTGATCACGTAGATGCGTAGCAGCTAAGAATGGGCCATGACTTTAGGGAGTGTCTGGTAAACTTATGGTGCATGAAATCAGTAAAAAAAAAGGTAGTTTTGCTGTTCTACTTGAAGATGTTAAAACTTCGGAGTGCAGTTCGAAATCCATATCTGTGCAGGCATTGGTACACCTTGGACCGAATCGCGCAAAAAACTACACCTTTGAGCTCTTCTAAGCATTGTTGGTGTGTATCAGTTTATAGGTGCATCACAGAATGAGTGTTTGTAGTCATGTTGTTCTTAAGCTATAGCAGTTTGACGACTCGTGTATTGGTTTACGTCTTTTTGATTAAAATGTCAGAACTATCTAGCAGAATTCTAAAGGCTTTTTAGGCCTCCGCATTATCATTAGCTTCTGCTGTTTCTTATGCTTGATCTACCAGTCAGCACACCAGGTTCTTTTTAGACATTATTTTCAATAGATTTCATTAGATGTGTGGTTCTAGTAGTGTGGTTGTTTCTTGTTAAACTGATGATTCGTGAGTATCTGCCTTTCTTTTTCTGTCTGATAACGATATTCTTGTTGTGCTTCTTCTCAGTGATTGGTACAATTTGGAAAAATCCAAGCGTGTTAAGCCATTTCGATGTGGTGATTTTGATGATTGCATTCTCAAGGCTGAATCGGCACAAGGTATGCCACCAAAGAAAAGAGAAAAGTATGCACGTCGAGAAGATGCTATTCTTCATGCGCTTGAACTTGAGAGGCAACTAGCGAGTGATCCAGGGAAGTTGGCTGTGACTTCTGGAGGCACAAACAGTAGATATGGTGCTGCGAAGAAGGATGTATTTATTCCCTCAGAAAGTTTGGGTAAAGACTATTCAAAACTTGGATATTCCAAATTGAATCAGTTATACAAGCGAAAAGATTCGTCTCATAAGAATGATATTATAGGTAGTCACCTGTCTTCCCAAAGACTCAAGGAGGGAAATCAACTGAATGGGGAAGATAATCATTTTGAGGTGACACCTCGAATGAGAGGCTTGCAGGACTTTGGTCTTAAAATTGGCTCTTCAAAGCGAAAACTTTCATCTTCCTCTTCTTTAAACGGTTTTTGGAAACCCACTGTTGGTACTGTTCAAGCATCTGCTCATGGTGGTCTTAGCCTGGGAGGAACAAGTCACTTGAACGGTAATAATTGCATCATCCTCTTGTTCAAGTTTTGTCATATAGTCCACAGTTCTTGCAACCTGACAGTACTACTCTTTCTACTTCTGTTCAGGCGTGGAGCAGTCAGGACCTACTTGCAGAGCAAAGAGGAGTAAATGTGTATACTTGCCAGCTGACTCTGGTGATTCTTTGGAGTACGAAACAGCTCCTTCAGACCATATTGATGTATCACCTTCCCCTGTTGGCACTCGTCTACATGCGGAGAATCTGATAGAGGACCACACTTTTGGCTTTACAGAAGAGGAGCCCGATTCTTCTGAAACTGATACACCTGACCCTGAATCTGATTCCTCTGAGACCGAAGCGGATATGGATGATGAGATGCCTTCATATTCAGGTCTCACTTCAGTGTTTCATGTTTCATGAATCTAATGTCAAACCATGTTTTTGCTAGATTCTGTTGGTAGAATCCATACATAGTGCTTTTATGGTGGAAACAGCTCTTAGCTTACAATATATTGCCTAGCCAAAAATATCACTTGTAGCATCTTCTACATGATTTTCTTTATATCTTTATTTTTGATGTTGCATCTTTATTGGTTGTGCGTGTTTGTGTTTGCTTATGTATTGCTTCCACTAAAATGTATAATATTTTGAAATTGTAGCAAGTCTCAACATATCTTATGCATATAGAAATATATAATTTTTGGTTTTCATTACGAATTTTTGTCATGAATGCAGACGCAGAAGTAGGAAGATATGAAGCGCAGGAACGTAGAAGCTATGAGGAGCCAGATGACTCAACACATTCTGGTGACATGTCTCACCTCTATAATCAGGACCCTTATTTTGCAAGTGAAGCTGTGTCCAAATGGCAGTTGAAAGGGAAAAGGAATACCCGTAATCTTAGTAAACGATCAATTGATACAACTGAAGGGAGAGGTTATTTTTATGGACCATATTTTGAAGAAAAGGTATGTGCTTAATGCTAAAGGTATTATGACTTCCAATTTCTGTATGATTAATGACTTTACTGATGTCTAGTGGGCTAATATGGGTGCAATGATTTTCAGGCTGAGATGAGTGGTCTAGACAATGGGTATCCTCTATCAAGAGCTGCATCAAGAATTCGGAACCGGGTTGGTCTGAATATGATTGATTGGGAGGGTGGGACCTGGGAAGATAGGTCTGCCTGGGATGAATGCTGGGACATTAAAAGAGAGCGTTTTGACCAGTTATATGATGATCGTTATAATCACCGCAGGCGGCCAAAATACTTGATAGATGTGGACCTGAAAGTCCAGGCAAGTTACCAGAAAGAGCCTGTCCCTATTGTTTCTCTGATGAGCAAGTTAAATGGGAAGGCAATTATAGGGCACCCAATCCAAGTTGAAGCCTTAGAAGATGGTTTATCTAACACGTTTCTTTCAACATATGATGATTCTGGTGATGAAGCAATTGATTACGATGGGGCAACAACTCTTCCTCACGCATGGAGGACTGCTAGGAGGACAGCAAATGTTCGAGTGCCGCGTCCTCATTTGTTTTCTACATTGGATGGTGATGAGGCTGCTGATGACCTTCCCTATTTCGATGAAGGTAGACCACCATTTAAGAAATTAAATATGGGGAGTTCCAGTCACAAGGCAGGCCAGGTCAGGAGGAACCCTCCACAGAACTCCCGGCTTCCCACCGATAGAAAGTTCCCTAAAAAGGTGTCGAAGAAAGTAAGCTTATCATCTAGCCTGAAAACTAAAACGAGGACCTTATCTTCTTTAGCCATTGAACGGAATTTAGGTAACAAGGGAATGATACAACACAATAGTGGCCAAAGGGATAGGTTGATGAAACCAGAGCCTTCTGGATCTGTGCCCACAACTGTAGCTTGCATTCCTGTGAAATTAGTATTCAGTAGGTTACTTGAGAAGATCAATAGGCCACCATCAAAAGCAACAACAGCGGCAGCTAGTAATGCAGTTTTATTGAATGGGGATGCAGGGAGAAGTTCATGATAGATTACTTGTACATTGTTATGTAAGTACAATAGCACAGGATTTATTGCTGATCTCTTGTTTACGGACAAGCAATACTCCCTATAAGTCGGCATGTTTCAGCTGTCTTTTCGAATAATCGGGTGGAGATGAAGCAGGGAGATGAGGAAGCAGCCATGTACAGCAAAGAGAGAGAAGGTTGTCAACTGCATGTTTGCTGGAAATGAATTTCTGGAGGAACAAGGCTCGTGTTAGGCAGGAATTGTAGTAAGGTATAGATAGAATTCATAGGGAATGTACATTTATTTCCATACAAGGAAGGCTATGTATCGTGGTCTGTTTTTCTCAATTTAATTTAATAAAAGTATAGAGATATCTGGAATTTTTGTTTATCAATGTTGCTAATGACTATTGGATCAATGAACAATATGAGGTCATATTATTTATGTGTTTTAAATTAGACGAGTTATACGAACTCTTTTATGATGGTGGCAATGCAAAGAGTTCCATCGTATGCCCTTGTGACCTTGTATGTGCCAACCAATTAAGATAGTGCATCCCACCGAGCTTGCCGTTTTTCAAGGTCGATTGCATTGGCCGTTCATAGTATAGACTCGTTTATGGTTCAAACTCATCTAAACCGAAAGGATCAGCTGCCAGAAACACCTAAGCCGCACCGAAGGTCCGAAGCTTTACTAAGGTTGCATTATGATCAGATCATCTTGTTGACTTGTTGTCCACTACAACTGTACATGCTTAGGTCTAATGAAGCAAAAGCCACAGTGCCTACATACAGACGTCCCTTTCTTCTATCTGATGTTCAAACAGAGGTTTATTTACTCCTCTAATGCATAGTGAGGTTTGTAAAATTGGCATGATTAATAGTAAACATAGCCATTGTTTGACTTAATGTGCGCAAGTAAATATTTTGTGATCGAGAAACATATATTTTTCGTGCACTATGTGTTTCATAAAAATAGTAGAATGTTAAAGATATTCGACAGACATTTGGACTAATGTACAAAGATACATAATTAAGTAATTATTGTGTCATTTGTGTGATCTTAGACTACTCCATTCGTAACAAAATAAATGAAAAATAAAATAAAATAGGTTATTCCCAATGATAAAATCCCAATCTAAATTCTAAAGGTTGCATCAGCGGTTTAGAGGTCACGAGATGAGAAATACCGAACGTTGGCACACACCCTAGTAAACCCAATCGAAGCCTCGATGGTTTTAGAAAGAGAGTCACGTCTGTTTCACACTTTCACAGCTAGCGAAACACAGAAAATCTAAGAACCTCTGATCGGAATACAGAACCAGCTGGAGCTCAATTCAACCCAACCCGACCCAACTGGTCAGTCTGAATGAATTTTCTTTTCCAGTTATATCCCTCTTCTAAAACAAGGCTTAAATTTATGTTCCTGATAACAAAGATTAAAGCTTTCCAATGCTTAGAAATTATAATATTCAAAAGCATTGAAATTTAATGTACTTTTGCTTACTATATCCTGGTGAATTTATCTCATTGATTCAGCTGTAAGTTTTGTTTGTCCTGGATTGCTTATTAACTCACGAACACATTTTTAACCATTCTTAATTGAATGTTTAGATGAATTGGAGAAGTAGCTGGCATTGCCTCAATAAGGTATACAAAGCTGCGGCGGCAGATTACAAATGTGGGCCTTCCTTGAGTTCAGGGCTAGCTTTGTCTCGGCAATTTGGAGACATGACTGCTACTGAGCCTGAGCTCAATAGGGATTTCCTTGTACAGCTATGGATGGTGGATGAGGAGATGAAGAAGTTTCAAAGAAAATCGAAACGGAGGGCTGTTGAGCCAAATGAGGGTGGCATGGTTGCAAAGCAGCCACCTGTGAGCCAATCCATATCAGGAAATTTGAAGCCGGAATCTCCAGAAGAGGTCCATTGTGCTTTTAACACTATATTCGAGTTTCTGTTATTCGAATTGAATCTCATTATGCGTGGTTTGAGTGACATGGATAGTTCTTGTGCTTCGTGTTTTTTTTTTCAGGTCCAGGTGATGCCTCTTCTTGCTAGATCAAATATGCTTGTTACTCGGGATATAGAGTGGGCAAATCTTATGCTTGGGTTTGAGCAGGTGACTCTTTTCCCTTTTAATTGTGATGTTTCTGTTTCCTGTATTTTTTGAGAATTCGGAATCCGATATTAGAATATTTATGAGTGTTTCATAGTGTATATAGATTTGAATGATGTTAAGTGAACAAATTTTTGTAAGTCAGATGCATTACTGTGGTCTATATAATAAACCTGACCTGTAGGATTATATCTTATTTCATTTTAGTAATGTTTCAGCATTTTCTTTTTCTTTTTCCTTTTGTCTCTGATGATAAGTTCCTTGTTAATAGTACATGATTTAATTTCAGGAAAATCGTTATGCAATAGTAGATGTATGCTATCCACAATCGGTGAGTAATCAGTCTAATTTGTTTCATCCTCTTGAGGTTTCTATACTAGAAAGTCTGGGTGTTGAACCAACGACTCATCCTGTTTCTTATCAATGTTGTTTTGTAGCCTGTAGGTTTCATTCGTGAGGAGAGTAATGTTCTCACTAGACAGGTACTTTCTGATTTGTCTTTATAATTTTTATATATTCGTGGTTTTGTTTTGTAGAACAATAGCACGAGCACGATACTGTTATCAAGTCTCACTTTATGAAGTTGACATTTGTGTAATCACCCCCTTTGATAGTGGCTGTGCTTATGAAGTTATGATGCTTGTTTTTTTTTCTTCTTTTGTTTTGCAGTTACTTCGCCAGCGGCGTCCTTTGGTAGCTCGAGTCACTGATGGCCTGGGTAATGAACTCTTCAGGGTGAGGAAATGCTCCTGTAATACTATTATATATAAACATTTAAGAATTTATGTAATTCTTCTAGGCTAAGATAGTTTTGATTTTTCTGGCTGATCCCACATTTTACCTTATGTAGGTTCGCAGGCCTTTTTGGTGGATAAATAGCTCAATTTATGCAGAGATCAATGGCAAGGTATGACAATCTTACATGTTATATGTTTGTGGTTGCCAGTAGTGGGGGTTGTTGCATGCAATTTTTACTGTTGATGGTGTTGAATGTTTGTTATCCTATAGGAAGTCGGTGTGGTTCACAGACGATGGCATTTGTGGAGGAGAATATATGATTTGTACCTAGGGTAACTTCCAACTGATTATTTTTCCCCTGTAGCTATCTACTCTGTCGGACATCCTCAAGCTACATAGTTGATCTTATACTTGGTGTTCTGCGTTGCTTTCCCTCTGTTTCATCTAACCCCAAAGATGATGTTACGCAGAAATAAACAATTTGCGGTTGTTGAAAACCCTGGATTCTGGAATTGGACCTTTACTTTGAAGGACATTGATGGGGGTGTTTTGGCTGAGATAGATCGTGATTGGAGGGGTTTTGGCTTTGAGGTTGTTTCATTGACAAATATTTAGATAATTGCAGTATGATGCCTTTTCTTTGTGCCCCCTCCTTTCATTGACAATACATCCCAAAATTTGTTTCATAGCGAAACAGACAAAATGAAACAGTTATTTGTTGGACTTATACTTGATTGCATGGTACACTATTACAGTCAAAGGATTGTATTCATAATCATTAAGAACTAAAAAATGTGGTAAATTACCATCTTGCAAAAAAGTGATCATACTTTTGGACCATACCTTCTATGATTTTACCATTCTATAATATACTTGACCCTCTCTGATTCACATTCTGGTCCGTGCACAGCTTATTCTGCAAAGATACCAATTAATGCTTCATTAACTTTACTATCATGCAGCTCTTTACTGATGCTGGGCAATATGTGATTCGTTTTGGGAGCTCTGATCCCACCACCCTCAAGATTGGCCTTGCTAGCCAGGTTGAGTACCCAACCTCTAATAATATTCTCATTTTATGAATATTCACTTAATCTTCTTCTTGCTACAATTTGATGGCAGGTTAAAGAGTTGGACGTAGTTCGCCCATTGACTCTCTCAGAGAGAGCTGTAACTCTTGCTCTTGCTATATCGTTGGATAATGACTATTTCTCCAGACATGGTGGATGGTAAGCTCACAACTTTTCTATAAGAAAACATGCCTAGGATGTTTATAAAGTTTTCGGAGTTTGGTATGCTTTGTGCCTGCTGTTACTAAGAGTAGATTAAGATGGCAGGTAAAGTAACTGCTTCTCCTATAAGAATTTATAATCTTTGCCTTTGCAAACTTATCCCTTTTGCATGCTGTGCCTGCTGGCACTTCAACATCAAACACTTCTATCATGAAAATATGCATCCGTCATTGTATAATCTTGGGAGACTGAGTACTTAAACTGATCCTTTCTGCATGATGTGTTCTTTGTTTTTTCAGGGGAATGCCTTATTTTGATATAGGCGAATGAGTCCTGCTGGCTCTGCGGTGTGCAGACAAGTCTAAGTACTTGATCTGGTCATTCGTATTATGTGAGGGTTCGAAACAATGCTGTGTTGCCTGTTCTTTAACCCTCCTTTGAGGGTTCTATAGTGCAGTGACACGCCCAAAACATGAAAGAAGAGAGTTTTCAATACCGATGTACCCTTTATAGTGTTCACCTTCATAAATAACTTACACTTTTCACATCAACTTTTCACTGACGCAACCATACGACAACTCAAATTTGAGTTCCTGAATATGCATCACTTCGTAACATCGCAAACTGCAACAATGATTTGTTGGAAGGATTAAGATGCGTCGATGGAGTTCGATTCTAACAATGAAAGATATACAGTGTACTCATAGAGAGCAACATATTTTGACTAAGTCCTAGTACTCGACTTGTCCTGATTCAGATAAATTAATCTTGCGTGAAAAATCTGAATACGATACTCCTTGAGATAAAACCAAACGCAAAGATACCAGTAAGTCAACCTTCCGTGTCTTTTCGATCTGGTTCAAAACATTTTCACAGTATTTCTTTTCGATCCTCCAAAATCATAATGATAATTAAGAACGAAGTTTTCCGGGCCTTATATTGATGCGACGAATATGGATACAGTTCCGGAAGGTATTGCATTTTTCTTCTTGGGAAGTTTCTTTGCTTTAAACATCCAAGTGATGACACAAGCAGAAAACTTCATATCTGATGTGACATGGAATTGGTTTTTCTTACAAGGACATGCTCTGAGATTGATTTGGTTATGATTTGTTTGTAACAGGAATGGTGATTGTGATTATGGGTGTCAGTGGTGCTGGGAAATCGTAAGCCTCGAACTCAGCTTTTGTTTATGGTTGTATGTACAGAGATATCTAGTTATCATCAATATATTTGTCATGAAACCTTTGTATTCTCTCGTTTTGATTCAGTTGGTTTTGTCCTACTGTTGTTGTTCCTGCAATCCAGCTTACTGAAAGAAAAGTACTTCAACAATATTTTAGGTTCCCCAATATTAATTATTTCAGTTCTAACTTATGGTATCAGACATTGAGTTGAAATTTATACCCTTGAAGATTTGCAGGCCCATCTTCTCAAATGCCTTAAGCAATGCTTTAGACATCGTTTATGTTGGCAACAATTGTTTCGCTGCTCAATATTTCAGTGTACAACATGTGCTGATTGTTTGATGAGGCATATAAAAGAAGTTCAATTCAATTCTATCATGTAAACTGTACCGAATGGTTGAGTGATGCGTTTCTTTGTTATCATTCATTGTTTCGTGTGATGTTGTTCTTCGAAAATTTGTATATGTGATCTTTCAATATGTATTGTTTCTGCTTCTCATGCGTTTGAATGTCTTGTGTGACAGCACTGTAGGTGAGATGCTAGCCATAGAGACAAACTGTAGCTATATTGATGCGGATGATTACCACCCCCAATCTAATAAAGGCAAGCATGTAGCTCTTTGTTGGAAATGTTCTGGTTTCCATCTATTCAAAGTTATATTTCCTTTGAACTAACATCTAATATCTTACTGAAATGTTTACTTCTCATTACAAACAGAAAAGATGAGTAAAGGGATCCCTCTTTCAGAGGAAGATCGAATTCCTTGGCTTGAAACACTTCGGAATGTCTTGAGAGAAAACTTGGTCAGTGGAAGCACTGTAATTCTTGGTTGTTCAGCCCTGCAGAGGCGATACCGAGACATTTTAAGATCTGCAGACCCTAACTATGAACCCGGAAGTCATGCCAGTTACATGAAGTTCATCTTGTTGGATGCCAAGGCACATGTGCTGGCTGCTCGGTTAAAGAAGAGACTGGCAGAAGGGAAGCATTTCATGTCACCTGAGCTTTTGCAGTCTCAGTTAGACTTGCTTCAGATTGATGAGTCTGAAGGGATACAAAAGGTTGATGCCAACTCAACTCCTCAAGACACAGTAAACACCATCCAAAGATTGTTTCTTCGGCTCTAAAGTGGTGAGTGTAACTATTAGATTGATGAGTAAAAGCAGAAGTGTCCCTATATAGATAGACCCAAACATGGCGTTGATTTCTGAAAACTTTTTGATGTTAGTAAAGGTTGATGATTATGTTGAACTTTATCATTTGTCCTGCTTAATTTCCTGTTGTTGATGTCTGCTGTCTTTAAGAATAGCAGCTTAATGGGGAAAACAAACACAGCACAAGTATTATGTAAAGACAGAAAAGAAGAAAACACAAAAATTACGTGGTTCGACAACTTTGCCTACATCCACTATCAACCAAGTAATTACAAGTACTTCTGGTGGTGTTGGGGTGAACTCTACAAAGAATAAGGCTGAGACTGTCTTGGTTGGCTATACTGTTTCAGAGGTTCTATGTAAACTAGGTTCTATGAATATACAAGAATAAGGCTGTACTGTAATTAATATGTAAGCTATGGGGGACTAAGACCGTCTTGGCGTCTTGGATGGTTGTACTGTAAGTTTAAAAATATATATACTAAGTCTGGATCATCTGATGCGGTTCATATGAGCAAAAGGTTCAGAAGCTTTAGGAGCTGGTTTAGCCACCTCAGGAACACCAAAGACATTCCAGAATCTCAGAGTTTCATCACCAGCCGCGGATGCCACTGTGCAACCATCAGGACTCTGAGCCATATAGAGAACCCTGGAAGTGTGACCAGTAAGTTCTGCCATTTTAACCATGGATGGGTACTTCCATAGAGTCAGCTGGTTCTGTGTAAACCCGTGTGAGCTAAGCAACTCCCTTTCATTCTTGTTCCAAAGCAGAGAGCAAACCTGAGACCCAGTGTCTACTGAGTTCAAGCATGCACCTGTGTGAGTATTCCAGAACTTTATGCACCGATCACCTCCACCTCCACCAGAAGCAAGCAAGTTGCTCTGGAATGGACACCAAGCAAGGGCTTTGACAGCAGCTGTGTGGTCTTCAAGCCTGTGAAGCCACTGTGTCGATGATTGTGAAGATGCAACTGATCTGTCCCATATATGCAATAGGTTGTCATTTCCCCCACTTGCCAATTGCTGCCCTGAGGCTGACCATTTAAGCCCACAAACCTCTTGCTCATGCCCTCTGTATGTCTCAACAATGTGGGATCTAACTCTCACATCATTGTTGACAATGCAGCCGTCCATTCCTCCAGTAGTAAGAATATTGTTGTTCCAGGCCAATGAGCCTACTCGCGAACTGTGGCAACCTCTCAACGTCCTCAACTGAAAAAACAAAAGAATACCACCATCAGAAAAGTGAGCATAATTTCATCCTTTGAAAAGTGTACAAGGGATAGAAGACTGCAAACCTGCTTATTAGCAGTTGAGTCCCAAAGCTGTACTTCGGAGTTGTTAAGTCCAATGGCAATATGGCGTCCATCAGGAGCCCAACTGACACTGGTTACAGGTCCAGTTTCATCATCAAAAGTCTCCAATTCCGAAGTAGAGCCAGTGCTCGCATCCCACAAGTAGACTGTGTTTGCAAGAGCAATTGCGAGTACATTGGCACTTCCCCAATCCAATAAATTGAGGTAGTAATCATCGACAAGGTCAGGAGCGTCCAATGTCCTCTCAGAGGTCTGCACACATACATCAGATAACAATCACAATTAGAACTCAGATTAACCAAAACTTCAAGGAAAACTGGAAAAGGAACATTGATCCACAAGACTAAACAAACACTTACTTGAGGAATGTGTCTCCTGGGCTTTATTGGTTTATCCTGGGTTTGAGAAGAGAAGAAATCTTTGGGGTAAAGATCCACCGGAGCTGGAGGCTTGTTCTTGAAAGCAAGAATCCGAGTGCGGTTCATGTTCAAAGCCTCTGCCAATTTCCTCTGATAGGCCTCCCTGGATGGAGAACTGAGAGCAGGGTTTTCCTTACCTTTCCTGCTTTCAGTTAGCATAGATTGCGCATAGCCCATATCCATTGCTGATCTGTTTGGAATGAACCTGTCCAACTGGTAATCAGAAAAAGAAAGAGCAGATCAGAATATTGAATAAGAGAAATGAAAAGTATGATACATTTCAACACCCAAATTGCCATACCAATACTATGAAATCCAAAATCACAATTCAAAGTAAACCAGAACCCATTACATTTTCAGATTCAATCAAACATCAGATCCGAAAACCCAAATTCCCATTCCCAATACAGATGAACCCCAAAAACCCATCAGTTTATGAAAACCCCTAAACCCTTGATCCAAATTCAAACTGCAACCCATCACACATATCAAAGGAATTGCATTTCAAATTCAAATTAACATCGAACCCAACACACTCAAAGACCCCATACAGATGAATCCCTAAAACCCAATTCAAATAATCAAGATCCCCCAATTCAAATTAAAACGAAACCCTAATTTCAGCAACCCCCAATTAATCCATAATCAACTCAGTAATAACGAATCGAACAAAAAACTCACATTCTCGCTAGAAGTCTTTCTCTGAATGAAGTGTTCTTGCAGAGGCCCTCTTGAGTTAGACTTGTAGTTCGATCCTGCATCCATTTGTTAATACCCACAACACAAAATACAGCTATATAATATGAACAATATAACAAAACCAAGAACAGAGAGCAAATTATTGAACTAAAATATAGTTAATTTCAAGAAACCAAGAGCAATTATATTATCAAAGATGAAGGCTTTTTTGCGAGCGTTGAGCGAGTTGGAGGATTAAGAGAGAGAGAGAGAGAGAGAGAGAGAGAGAGAGAGAGAGAGAGAGAGAGAGGTAGCAGAGAGAGCTTTTGTGAGATTACTGGGTTGAATGAAAGGGTTTATATAAGAATGGAGGCGATGTGATTTAGGGTTTGGGGCTCTGCAAATCGATTAAGGAATAATTCGGAATTGGAAAACCCTGTAACGGCTATATTTTGAAACCGAGCCGTTGTGATCTTTATATGGACAAAAGTAGCCCCATTCACCTAAGGCGCCGGTCAATCACCACAGGGGTAATCTAGTCCATTTTGTCAAACTAACAGATAGGTTGAGCAGCCCAAAATCCAATTCAGGTTGAGTGAAGCTCATAGTTGGAGGTGTAAGCCCAAGTAACAAGGGAAGCTGGGAAGGTAAGCAATAATGAATTTTTTTGGCTCTAATCTTACCAAACTATGCTGAGATCAAGTAGAGTAGGTAAGAATTCTCTCCTACATTTCTACAAGTTCTTCATATCATTAACAGGTTTTCTATTTGAGTTCATTCCCTTCATTGTATGGATTCCTAAAGCATGTCGTTGGATTGGTGTGTAGTCTTAAATTCAAGCGTATACATTGCGTTCAAGCATACACGTTATACAACCAACAGAGCAGATTTCTAGAATTCTATAGCCAACTTCAATAATCTTCAAAGACAGATCATTATATTGGTAGGATCACAGACACTGAATAGGAGTATTTGAGCTTAGATGTACCCACACATTACGTGAAACTGTTGCCTGACATAAACCTATACCCGAAAAACATAGTAGACTACGACAAAAAAACTCCACAGTTCCTAGAATGCTATGTGGCAATTTCAAGATTTATCACTCACTATCTTCATAGGATCAAAAACTGAACATGAATAGCTGATGAAGATATATCCATGGATCATGTGAATTGCCGTCTCATATAAGTGTCTTCATGGACAAAGACAGGTTCTTGAGTAGTAGTATTTTGCACTGGAAACTGGGGTTGCCCCATAGCTATTGTTGGCCCCTGGCTGCACAGATTATCATTGTTCTTCTTTGCTGAAGTTAAGGTGATATAGTAGAATATTCCTAGGACCAGACTTGCAAGAGATAGGACTGCACCTCCAGCAAATACTCCAGGCTTCACAACATAACAGTAGTAGCTGCCAAAGTACATGCTTTCTACACCATGTCGTTCATTCAGTGCAGAACCAGTGAGGAGCAGAAGAAAGGCTATGACAAACGAGAACCTGCACCAGAGAGAAGACAGGTATAAAATGCATGCAATGCAATCCATCCGACACTAATAGATAAAATTGCAAAACTAGGCAAAAAGAAACAGCAACAACAATATAAACTTGAAGCCTAGTTTAGAATTGCTTTGCCATTCCAGCCCAAGCCATGTCACAAAAAATAAGAACAAAAGTATCACCAATGTTTAGTTATGAGTTACCAAGAAACAACAAAGCAGACAAGGGCAATTGTCCAGCTAGAATTGGAAGGTCCGGGGATCCTCTTGCAACAAATGCATCCTGTTGAAACATTTATAATTATATGAGCTACCATAAGAGCCACTGCGGCAGTAAAACCAAGACCAAGAGCTGCTGTCCGAGGATATTCACATTGAGTAGCATTGACAAACTGAACCTGAGAACCCTGTGAATATAATAGGAAATAAGCAACAATTTCAGCAACCCTTCCATCATAAAAATGTCTATACCACACAAGAACCAAAGACACTGGTTCAAAATTTGAAATTTAAACAACCCTTTGATATTGGCCATATAATCTGTTTACATCTACCAACAATAAATGTGAAATGCAGAGACGAATCATAAATTCTCCAACTCCTTTCTTCATCTTAATCTCATAATTTCACACATATGCAGCTGTTTCAACTTACGATAAGGTTTAGTTATTATCACTGTAGTCAATAAAGCAAAGATTATATTGAAAGGATAGAATCTACAGGATGATGATTTTGCCACATTAGCTTTAATCAAGCCTGTATAACGCCAATCTTAAAGTGTGTTCGGTTTAGTGAAAATTGGCCTACTTTGCATCAGCAAACTAGGGATGCAACTAGCCTCATCCTTATCAGATCCAAAGCCGACACATTCAAAGCAAAACCAAATATTGTTTCACAGAAAAGAGGACTCTTTTTATTAATCCAAAGAAAAATGAAAATCCTTTTTAATCAGGCCACTCTTACATAGGAGGACAGGGTGCATAATACAAACATGAACAATTTCGACTTCCCAATCTGCAATTTCATCCCAGACGCAGAAGAGACCCAAACAAAACAGTAGCAAAGACAAGATCAATGCAACAGAAAAGGCATACAAAAATTGCTCCCCCGTTAAGCAAGTCAGGATACTAAAGAATCTAACCCAGAAACACAATTTCCTGCCTCGGTATCAGACTAGTACAAGAATTTCCACTAATAAAAAAAATTAACATCACAACTCCCCTTCCAATTTCCTCACTTTTCTGAGCAATCAATCAAAAGCCTACTACACAAACAGTAAAGAAACAATCTTGAGACAAACCCACATAGAAAAGGCAAGAAAGATCCAACTCAGTATTCATCAAAGCAAACTACACCAGCTTCTAGTTTCATTTGTTTACCTTGATCCTTGTTGCCTCAGCAGCAAAGCCTGTAGCAGCTGATACCAGCCCCAACAGTCCCACAACACAGCAAACAATAAGCTCCTTCTTCTCCATCTCAAACTCTAGCTCTTTACTCTCTCACTCACTCTGTTTTTTGTTATTTCTGTCCAGAGAACGAGAGAAGGCATAAAGTTGGTCAAGTAGTGCAGTGTGTTGCGTAAATGATGATATCGAAGATGCCGTCAAGCCCTGTTCTTTTTCTCTCGGTCTGAAATGCACTAGTGCAAAGTGCAAAAGGTAAATGTTAAAAAATATATATATGGTTCACTTTTGTGTGGTAAAAGAAACAGGCACAATATCAAAAGGGTTTTCCTCCATTAATGGCTCTCTCTATCAGTCTTTCTTCAAAAGCAATTCACGTATATGAACATCTGCCCCTTATGGAGAACTGAAAGAGTGACATGAAATTGTTTCATGTAATGTGTTCTATTATTAAAAAGCAACAAACCCCTATATTGGATTGTATTCCCTATCGGTGCTATATAATAAGAAAGATCACAATTTCTCGTGTATACGCAACGCAACACTGATATGGCCAGGCCACCTCAAATTTTCATTAAGAATTATGATGTGGGTAAGTTTATAATTCTTTTTACTCCATATGTTCATTAATAAATTACCACTGATGTAATTGGTCTTGTCTGTATGAGAGCTGTTATATGAACCCATGTGGAGATTCTTAGAAGTTGTCGAACTTCAGGCATTGGAGTTTTGTCATAGATGTCACTACTAATTTTTATGAAAGTAGTTGAAGCTTACTGACCCTCCTATCTAGGTTTGTGTCTTCGCTCATACCCAAGTTGTGTGATTCAGATTTATACAAAACCAGTGGTTCTTCCTCTGGAACATAAACATAGCCAGCAATGTCATAGATGTCTTCATTACTTCTAGTACAATTAACGAAACAACACAAGGGGAAACCTTTGATCAAGCCAACTCTCCAAACCGCTACTAAAAAAAGAAGGCAGGTTTCTTGAGGAACTGGAATCATACACTGGCATAGTCACTAGCATGGAATATTGAAACTTTGAGCTCAACAGCCTTGCTCCTTAACAGCTCAAACACACAGACATCTCCATCCTCCAAATCATTATCCTTATAAAATGTAGGGCATCCTGTCTGAAGCCTGACAGTACGGCAACATCGAGGGTCATAAGTGCAGTGCACGGGCCATTGCTCGTTACCAGAGGCCAGCTTAAGGTTGATGAGCTTAGCAAATCCATTCATATGATCCCTCACAAACTGAGCAGGCATAACCTGACCAAGCAAAATAATATTTCACTTGTCAAGATACTGAATTTTTTTTACATAATGTTGTGTGTGTATGTGTAGTTGTGTACCACATAATTATGTAATAAAAACATGAGGAAAAACTTCGAGGGGAGCACACTGTGCATGCTGGGATCTTTACCACTGTGCCGTTGGAGATGCTGTAATCTCTCAAGATAACCATGAAAGCAGGATTACTGATCTTCAAAGCTTCTGCAGCCTTCATCGCCCTCTTGGTTTCTTTGGATATCGTTGACATAATGGCTTTAATACTCCTGGAGAAGTACAAGGTTCCACTGCCAAGAATCTTTGAACTTTTCTTTTTACAACGGACCATGGCTGCATCCTTATGTTTGTTCTTCCTTGTGGGAAAATCCTGACACAGAGACATTCTCTGTACCTTCGACTTGGCTTGCTCAAACTTCTTGGCAATAGCAACGCTTTTCCTCTTCTTGTTATCGACAAATTTCCCTTTGCCTTTGCTGGAAGAAGGGAGAGTTCCACAAACATCACCTTCAACATTCTCTTCAAGTTTGATACTTGGGCCAACACAAGGGTACTCGATCTCACAACAACTGAAATCAAAAATGCGAACATGGAATGTTGAATTTCCTCGGTAGCTGAAGAGTAAGAACTGACCAGCACTTAAGGAGTAATGTTCTGCGAATTTTTGCCAATTGTGGACAAAACAAATCCTCTTGTGAGCTCTTTCCAAACCCACTCGCCAAATACCACCGGCTGGAACAATTAGTGTAGCACCATTAGCCAGTTCATCCCCAAATTCTATTACAAACTTTATTGGGATATTCTGCAGGCACCAAAAATTAATTAGACCAAGTTACAAATGCAGGAAATGTCAAATTTAGCGAATTAATTAGCAAAATTGAAAGAGAAGGCCAAAATTAGTTACTCTGATAGTTACAGAGGAGCATGACATTGTAAACCCCAAACTCTAAACTAAATCTGAAGACAAAACATGTACTAAATTACAAAGGGGAAGTTCATTATAGTGATTATACATCCAGTTCACAACAGACAAATTGTTTAACTTAGAGCAATTTCTCAATGGTATGAAAAGCATTTGACATAACAAGAAAAGTTTTGTCAACTCAAACTTCTGATTCCTCTTTGCCATGATCTTACAGAGGAAGCATTGTCAGTTATCATTTCTCATGCAACGGGGCAAATGGCAAAGTAAAAACAGCTTTCTTAACCGAAATTGAAGTTCTGGTTTTGTTTCTGTTTTGAACATCATAATGTAACTACTTAAGTAATAAATTTTGAGGTTTAGACAAACACAAGACTAATGCAAATCTCGATGATTGAGCAGATTCATTCACATCTGAAGCAGTGACGGTCCTAATTGTTAAGCATAAAACCTAAATTGAAGTGTTAACACTACTAAACATAGCAATATAGGCATGATACTCACCAGTTTCTGACTCTTAATGGTGGAGGGAAGTATAACTTTGAAGAAATTCGCCACTGAATCCGACATCCGGAGTGAACTTTCCGATGGAGGAACGGTCATGGACATTTTGAAATATTCTTCACCAGGCTTCACCAGACGCTTTATGGCTTGGTTGGTATCAACTTTCAAGTCTACTTTACATTTCATGAAGTACAAAACTGGCCGATCTTTAATACAAACACTGAGTCTGTGACTGAGCTCAGTTTGACAACTCCAAAAGTGAGAACTGAGAAGTGACCGGTCATCACAAACCAGAAACAGAGTCAGCTCAACCCATGCTGTGAGGGACGACGTCCAATCAGAACTAAAGGCTACAGCTTTAGTTTATAAACAATGAAGTAAATGAATCTGGTCACCAACTACCATCATTTTTAATTTTAATTACATTTTACCACCATCATCGATGATCGACACCTGTGATCTGTTTTACCAGTTAACTAGGGCTTAGTATGGTCTGCTTCTCTTGCATGAATTATAATTTTAGGGTTTTAGAAAAATAACTTTTAGTTCACTCATACAATTGGGTTCTAAAAGTTTTGCAACGCTGTTTTAGCTTTGATCATTTCATTTCTGCTCTCATCTAAATGATTGCAATACGCCATAGTAATTAGTAAGAACCTTTATTTGCTTTGGATAATATATATAGATTGTAGCAACAATTGAAACAGGTCTAGCTGAGGGAGATGTTGAGGTTAAAAAAACAAGAGCTGAGGCTAGCTAGGTCATTGAAGACCATATACAAGCAATGCTCCGACACCGGCAACACCAGCAACAAGGCCAATAATGACTCCAATGGGAGGCAGACCACCACCAATAGCTTTCCCGGTGTTCACATCATATCTCGCAAACCTCTTCTTTGGTGCTATACATTGAGGGCATGCGTACGATTCCGGCTGCGAATTCATTTGAAGTTAATATTCCTAACTACCCTTTCAAAAATAAAATGCACCATAAGATTGATAGAAAACTAGCTAGGTTAATTACTCACCTGCTCTTCAAATGGCTTTGACAAAGTGTATATGAATCCACAGTCAAGGCATATGTGAGTAGCTCTAGCCTGAAAATCATTGTACATATATGTAAGGTACTAACCCACTAAAGATTGGGTTGAAGCATTCATGGGTAGATTGGTACAGTAACTAACTAGGTTGAAGCATGCTTGCCTTTTGAGACTCGGTTAGTTTCCTTCCAAAACGAGGAGGAGCTGGACGCTTTGGTAGCCGTTTGACATCTACCTCAGCACCACCTCTGCATGCATTTACAATCATCCCAATTATTTCACATTTCGTATTTATGAAAGAATTGAAGTAGCTAACTGTGAAATGAAGCTAGGTAGGTGATCGAGTTCGTACCTACTAACAACAAAGTAAACGTTGTCTGGCTTGGCGTTGATGGCAGTTTTAGTAAATCCAAGCTTATCTGCTGGCCACAATTCATCTCCAAAGAAGCTGCTAGTGTAGAGCACCTGGTCCCCTGCCTTCAATCCTGCCTTTGCTGCATTTCCACCTCCATCCACGGCCTTAAGTCAACAATTGCTTCTTAAGTGAGTACCATTAATTTGTACCGAAAACTCTACGTTGCATTAGCGCATTGATACACAAATGTGCAGTCAGACTTAGATTGGCTTCGTGTAGTAGCAGATTGGAGTGCATCTACCATTACAGAGTTGATGTATTGATGATGCAGCAAGCTAGGTAGGCAATGAACTCATGCATGGAACTCAACTAACGATTAAATTTGCAAAATTTGAGCTAGAGAAAATTAAGGGTATACTCACAGTGATGGTAACAACACCTCCAGGCTTTTGACCCAAAGTGAGGCCTAATGGCTTGTCAACCTCAGCCTCAATTGTCTTTGCAGCCCCAGCTGTTCTTGCAACTATGTTAAGCAGCCGACCTCTTCTTACAGTAGCACTACTTATACTTTCAGCTACGAAGGATTCGGATACACCCCGTTTGGCTTCTCCAAGTGACAACCCTTGAAAGCTAGTCTTCTACAAATAATCAAGAGCAAGCTAACATAGATAAAGGCTCTATCTTTATAAAGACTTGGGAATTGTCAATAACTCATATAAATTAGCTAGTTACCTGACATTGTAGTGGTGCCAATGATTTTGGGGTAGTGATCTGAGGAGTTTTGATGGAGTACTGGTGCCTGTTGAATGTGGCAGAGCAAGAAGAAGAGGAAGAACCTGCAAGCACTGCTGGTGACATGTCGTTTTGTAGCACTAAACAGACAGAGAGATGAAGCTACAGAAGTGAAGAGGAAAATGCACTGCAAGATGAAGCTGTGTGCTGGGCACAGGTTTGGACCAGATAAACTTTGGTTGACATAGCTAGAGCCACATAAACCTCTTCAACGCCTAGCCACAAGTCGATCATATGAATCATGAACTCCACAATTTTCAAAAGAGTTTTTTTCACTAACAGTCCCTCAACTCTGGTGTACCTACCAATGTGATACCTCAACTCTTAATCGTACCAATGTGATACCCAGATTCTAGTATTGCTATCATTGAAGTACTTCCGTTAGTTTTTTTTAACTTTTCCGTTATCTTGGTGACGTGGCAGTTACGTGAGGCCCACAAAGAGGGTTAAAAGACAAAATTAATCTCATCTGAGAGGAGCAATGTTTTTCCCGCCCTTTACCTTGAGAAAGACACCCAACAATTCCAATTTTGGCGCCAATTTTCCCTCCCTACTCCTTAATTTGTGTCTTTTATCTAAACTAAAGAACTACCGCCAACCAGTCGACCACAATCTGATAAAACCTAGATCAATCTCATTTTCTATTTTTACCCTAGCACTTGTTAAACTAACAGAATAAATATAGAAATTTATATGGAACATCTCATTTCCACAATCTCATAAGAATAAAAACACATAACTTAACGAAATTCAAATACATGTTTAAGTACCATTAGTTGCCACCTTTTATGTTGATCTGCCATGATTTTTACTTGTAAGAACTAATGGTACATGTAGTTGAATTTCGTTAAGCCAGAGGGAATAATACCAGCAGATAAAGCATTGTACTAATGGTACTTAAAAGTTCTTACAAGCAAAAATCATGGCAGATCAACATAAAATGTGGCAACTAATGGTACTTAAACATGTATTTGAATTTCGTTAAGTTATGTGTTTTTATATTCTTATGAGATTGTGGAAATGAGATGTTCCATATAAATTTTTATATTTATTCTGTTAGTTTAACAAGTGCTAGGGTAAAAATAGAAAATGAGATTGATCTAGGTTTTATCAGATTGTGGTCGACTGGTTGGCGGTAGTTCTTTAGTTTAGATAAGAGACACAAATTAAGGAATAGGGAGGGAAAATTGGCGCCAAAATTGGAATTGTTGGGTGTCTTTCTCAAGGTAAAGGGCGGAAAAAACATTGCTCCTCTCAGATGAGGTTAATTTTGTCTTTTAACCCTCTTTGTGGGCCTCACGTAACTGCCACGTCACCAAGATAACGGAAAAGTTAAAAAAAACTAACGGAAGTACTTCAATGATAGCAATACTAGAGTCTGGGTATCACATTGGTACGATTAAGAGTTGAGGTATCACATTGGTAGGTACACCAGAATTGAGGGACTGTTGGTGAAAAAAACTCTTTTCAAAAAGAAATTCTTCCAATCATTACTGAGAAAGAAACTGGGCTTTTCAGCAGGGCTGACCCCGAAGAGAAGAGTTTCATCAAGGCAGGAGGCCCAAATTAGGACAGTGGAACTTGTCATCCCAATGCACTTGTCACAATGTCACCTATCTCTATAGTGGCATATGAAAGCTCATGAAAAGAGTCCAAAATGATCGATCAAATACTTTAAGCAAGTCCAAGTCGTGAATTTAGACCTTGTTTAGTATAAAATAGAACACAGTTTAATCTCCAAACAATGTGCCTTACACCAGATGAGTGACTAAAAGTCATTAATCAATCACCGAATGAATCTTGTAGGTATCATGAATCTTGGAGCTTCCATTGCCACATTGTGAGATAATATTAATCTATGTTCATGCCGTAAACCATGCTTTCTTTGATTAAGCTACATGATCTGAACCATGCTTTAAATATGTATACTTTTAATTGATACCTTTTACACTATGAGTAGACATCCTTCGTTTTACAAGTACAACAAGATGCGAATATCATCCCTTTGATACCATTCGTACTATAAGTATGTGTCCTTTATTTACCCTCTGTTAATATTTCTGTATCAGATCTACATACATATTTTCCGGTAAATAGTAGTTGAATTTAATGGGCCTCTAATTTAAGGAGCAATTTAGTTATAACTCGTGTTAAAAGAATGCTGCTTTTCCCCAAGCTGAAATTCAAATAAAAAACACCTTTGTAACGCTTTTACATTTTCAATATTAGCATACATTGGGTTAAACTATCTACATTTACGTTAGACTAATTCATATATTATGTTGATCACCATGCTCTTATTCTCATATTAACTTCATCCGGCCTTTTCTATTTTTCTTAGTCTCGATTACATTATTGTTAGAGAGCGTATTAGTCTTACTGAACAGTCAATAATCGACACCCACAGCCATTAAGAGTTGACCACGTTACCTCCAAATGTTGCCACGACACCAACGGCCTCCGTTTAACAAACACCCCCACGCGACGACGTCGTAAAGAGCATATTCCATCCTCCCGCGTCGGAAGCGCGTCCAACAAAGGGACCATTGGTGGGGCTGTAAATCAATAAACTACTTAGGGGCACAATTGTCATGTTTTCTGACAAACCGATCTGTATCCGGCTAAAATCCGGGAACACTGGGCACATATCCGATCATTGTTTGAGACAATATCATTATCAACCAAAGGATACGCCAGGAAACGCTCCGAAAGATATCGAATCCGAGTTCAAAACGAACGAATACGCTCCAGTACATTGTCAAAAAGACAATATTACCCTTAGTGCAGACAGTCAAACCCCAAAACGGCACCGGTTGGCAGTGTACGTATAGCTCACCTACCCCAAGGATCACCTACACTCACTCTCTCTCCTCCACTATATAAACACCCTCATCACTCCCCCAAATTTGTTAACAGAGATTAAACCAACACCTCATCGCTCTCTAATCTTCTTCATTTTCTTCTCTCTTTTCTGCTTAGTCTTAATTGTATGGCCGCCAATTCCAGCAGCCGAGTGATCGCCAGCTTGGGGAAGCGAGTTGTCGTCAGCCGGATCCGAGTCCGCCTCGCCGAGTCGACTCACCTCTCTCCTCTCGCTCTCAGGTCTAGATTTTCACCTTCACACAACCTTTTTACTGTAATTGATGCATGCGCTCTCGTTTTTTTTGTATGAAAACTTTTCTAGTCAATCACTGTGTTGTTGATTATGTGATCGCTGAAATTTATGATCTGATTGTTGACTACGTGATGAGTCCAGTATTGACATTTGTCCTATTCTAAATTCATTTCTGGTGGCTAGTTTTTCTTTGGATAAACTTTGCTGTATGTTTTAACTATTATTTCTTTTCCTCAGGCTTGGAATTTTTAGGAGAGTTTATGTAAAGAAAAAGATTAATCCGAGTTTGATCTGATTGTGCGTGTTTAGATTCTCTGTTTTCTTTTTGCAGCTAAATGAATTGGTGTTCATTTCAGAGCTTTATTAGATTTTATGCACCTTCTATTTTTAGCTGGCTTTGTTTTCATCGAATATATACCGTCCCTTTTAACTTTCTGAGGAAGGAGGAGACTGTAAAAAAGATGCTAAAATTGATGTTTATCTATACGCATTTTTCGTACTGAATGCTTCTTTTGCTGTACTTGTTTGTGGGACGAGGTTTAGAAAAGGACGGACACACTACAATTGGTATTGGTTGATTGCCCACCGCTGATATTTCAATTGAAAAATCAAAATAAGTGAAAAGGATAGATCTTGATTAGAAGGAACGACAAGATTTAGTTGGTTAGGTATCCCTTTTGGAGTTTAAGATCATAACAGTGACTGAACTTGCATGTCTAAATTTCATATTGTGTAATTTTCACACCATCTTCTCGCTTAGTGTAATTTGTGAAATTCAGTATTGGCTATTATGTATTAATATCTGCCCTAGAATAAATTGTTGTGATCTCTTTATAAAACTGTCTTAATCAAATAGTTAAGAACAATTTGTTTCTCAATATCTGGGAAGAGCGTATGCATTCAGGCCAATACATATGTATATTTGTTTTTGCTGGTCATTTTCTTATTAACTTGCATGTTGATCATGTGAGCAGAATCCCCTTGTGTGTGGTTTTTTTTTTTCTTTCTTTTTTTTAATAAAAGAAATCCCCTTGTGTTGGATACCTAGAATATGTATCTGTGCTTGGGCCTTTGGGGTTGACACCTAACCAGCTTAAGGCATATGATTGTTTGTAGCACCTAATTCTCTCACTCTGGCTTAGGAAGTAGGGAATCTCCATTTTGATAAATCTGATGCCCAACTTGGGAGGTAGGCAAGTAATGAGTACAAAGATGGTGGGACAGAATTATCCTTTCAAAAGCTTAAAATGGATGACTTGACCCTTAGGAAGGATAAGACCATCTACTCATCTTTACTCTTTTTGTTATTATTTTTTTCTTCATCAAATATTGGAAGGTAAAACTTACCTTATCCACAGGGTTGATGGGAAGGTATGCTATCTGCATGTGTTTCAAGCTAATTGCATACCATTTGAATGCTTTACATGTGTCCCATGTTATCTTATTTTTCTTTTGGTTTTAGTTGGCAATAAACAACTCATATAGATATGTTAGCTGCTCTCATTGATATCTCATTTTGTTCTGGTCTTGTATTTTCTTAGGGTAGTTAAGTAATTGAGTAATGAGGTGTAGGATGTGATACCAACTAGTCCAGGAGCATAGCAGACGTACATGAATGAATGTTATTCAGTTTATCTAACTTAGTGTCGGTCTATCTAACTAGCAAACATTGATACCTAGTGTTTATCTGACATGCTATACATGTATCCAGAGTACAGGAGGTAGTATTTCAGTTAATTTGACCTAGTGTCAGTACTATTACATGTTAAGATTGCTGCTTCTGTTAATGATCCTAACTGTGCATGCATTATGTATCTCCAGGAGAGCTGCTCACAGCTCAGTGTACGACAAGAACCCTGATGAACAAATTCGCCCTAGCTTTTCCCCAGACAATGTGATCCCAAGTCAACCCGAGAAGTACTGGGGTCCAAACCCTCGAAGTGGGGTATTTGGGCCTGAGGCAGCGCATAATTCCACCCAAGCTGGAGAGGCTGGAGCTGTGAATGGTAACGAGACATCAGTGCTGGAGGAGAAGGCCTGGTACCGCCCTACCAACATCGAGGACGTGGAGAAGCCTCACCTGACTTGAGCCATTTGAGCCACATTCAACCTTTCTGCTATATTATACAATATAAGGGTTGAATATTTAAATAAGTAAATAACATATAGGCGTGGCTGCTGCTCCCTATATATGTAGTTTCTAGTACTAGTTTGTAGTAGTGTAACGTTTGCCCACCCCGCCATACAAGATTTGGTTTTATGTTCATATTATTAAGCGAGTAGTAGGGCTGGAGTTGACTGCATCTTATATGCTTGTACCCGTCTACACATGGGCTGTCTTCTTCCCATGGTATGGTTCTATATAATACTTGGATATGCTTGAGATCTTATTCTCCTCTCTCCCCTCGCTCCATGTTAGTAAAAGTCTAAAAGATCACTAAGATGCGAATTAAATGATGCCTATGCCCCATCGAGTCATCAACATGAAACTAACTAATGGAAACTCTGTAGCTCATTAAAAGAATTGAAAGAACACAGACCAAAAAAAAAAAATTTGAAAGAACAACATTACACAGGGCAAAGAATGGGTGCGATAATAATTCTCAAGTCAGGCAAGCAAATAAGGTTGCCCAAGATTGTATCTCGATTTTTTTCTTAAAATTTATGAACAAGTTCTCCATTGCATTTACAATATGAATACTGAATAGAATTGCACTACCCGATTCTGGCATTCTGCTGCAAAAGATCTGATTGTGTTTATTTCAGCAGAAGGTATATGTGGTTTCTGCCTATGCAAGCCTTGGCTTCACAAGCTGGCCATGTGTGCATCTCAATTCACTTGACATTGTTACTACTAAGAGATTTGAGATCTTACACCCGTGCATCAGATACAGAAAGGTGATTCAACAGCCATGTCAGACAACCTGAGAACAGCAGTTTCTAATTACAATCAGGTTCATTAAGATATAAGGCCATACCATTAAAGTTCAAAACATCATAGGCATAGAAGAAAGAAAGCTCACCTTAGCAAACAATAATATCGAGTGGACTATGCAACAATGGTATCCCATATACCAGTACGGCAGTACATGAGCAAATTGATCACCAACTCTATTAAAGCCGTTTGAACCCTCTCAATTCCTCTGTTGAAGGACCAATGAAGCGACTTCTAACATCTGTCTAGCCTTCCTATCAGGTGTGCATCCAGCACGTTCCATGTCCATGTATATCTCAGGAACCCTATCATACTTCCTTGCTCGAATAAACGCCTTCATAAGGGTAGTATAAGTAACTACATCAGGGCTTAAACCCTAAATAAACAACAAAATCTTCACCATCAGAAACTTGGCTAACAAGTACCATGAAAAATGAACAGGGTTATAAAAAATTTCAAGAAATCTTATAGACTTACACTTTCTTTTATATGGTAATATATGGACATAGCCTCTAAATGTCTACCAGCAATACCAAATGCATTAATCAAGACATTCAGCATTATCACATTTGGTTCGATTCCCTCCACTTCCATAAGCTGAAAGACTTTGACTGTCTGATCACATAATCCCTGCATTAAAGAAGAACAACACCAATATTAATATGCATACTGATATATCCAGAACTACAATGAATTTATGGAGGAATCTTTGTGCTTGAAGTGAAATTATACGCAACGAATCATAGAGTGCACAACGAGAACCTGCTGGGCATAGGCATTTGCTAAGACACAAAACATACTGGCAGAGAGAACAAGACCTTCCGCCTTTAGTGCAGAAATACACTCTTCTGCATCCTGAAATTTTCCATATTGCCCATAAATGTCAACCAGAGCAGCATAAATAGTCCCACTTATTTTATGCCCTCGGCTTCTCATTTTCTCAAACGTCCTCTGTATCATATCCCACTTCCCTTGCTCCCCCAATCTACTGATAATAGTAACAAACACTTTCGGATCAGGATATAATCCTTGTTCTTGCATCTCAGTAAACAACTCGAGGGCCATCTTTATCAACCCAGACTTACAGTGCAACCGTATCAACGAATTAAAGGTCGAAATATCAGGCTCTACACCTTCTTGTTTCATTTTCCCAAAGACTTCCAGTGCCTCATCCAGCTCACCATATTTCCCAAATGTATCAATAATGCTGTTGTAAATCTGTTTGTCTAATGTCACCCCCAATTCTCTTATCTCTTCGACAATGTCCATTGCTTTCTTCCACATCCCATTGTCCCTATAAAGACCAATGACCTTACTATATACAAATGAGCTCAGTCGAAACCTTTTTCGCTTCATCTCATTAATCGTGGACCAAGTATCCTCCAACCTCCCAGCACTGACATAGTAATCAAGTAAAATCTCATATGTGTCTTGATTTCTCTCAACACCCAAATCCCCCATCATCCCCAAAACTCTAATTGCAAGTCCTAACAAACCTTTCTTCAAAAACCCTCTAAGCAAAACATTGTAAAGCTTAATTCTTGGCCTAAACCCCGAGAAAATCATTTCCTGAAACAACACATCAGCCTCCAAAGTCCTACCAATACTTCCTAAAGCATCAATCAAATGAGTGTAGGAATTCGAATTGGGTCTTAATCCAAGAGCTTCCATTCGAGCAAGAAGAGTCATGGCCTTATCAACATGCCCAACTCTACAAAAATTCTGTAATAAACGGTTATATAACTCGAAAGAAATCTCCTCTCCTATTATTGGGCTATTTGGGTGGTCAGTAACTGAATAAGTCTGGTCGTTGAAAGCTGGAAAGTTGAATTCTTTGACACCATGGCTGGGATTTGAGTGAGTTAGAGATGCATGCAGCTTGTGTTTTTCAGAGTATTTCAGACAGGTCGGACAGAGCAAAGAGAAAGAAGTGAAAAAGCTACCTGAAGCTGAGGAGAGTGAAGGTGAATTGGGACACAAAATTGACTGCATCAGCATCACTCTCTGTGTTGTGTTTTGTTCTGGCGGTTGGGAGTTTCAGAGTGATGCTTCGTTCGTCTTTCAGATGTAACAATGTGGATTGGTGACACTCGAGGTCGACCCGATCAGATTTTCATGGGCTAGTGAGCTCGCATTTCATCAATCCCGCTTTTACCTGATGGAAAGCCCAGTCAAATGTACTTCTTTTTTAAGGATATCTCTATTATTATGAAGTCAGCACCTCAAATTACAAATTTTCAAAAATACATTTTAACATCTCATATTGGCATACAAACAAATAAGGATTTTATAGTCAAAACATAAATATTTTCAGAAAATCACATCTTCATAATAATAACCATTCATTTTTCCACACTCATATGGGTGTGGGCAGTTTCTAATTGTTATTAACGCACCCAGTTTCTTTGTGAACACACCATATTAACTTTTTATTTTTTTTATTCAAACTACAGTACCACAAAAATTACTTCTCATTAGCTCATAAGGAGCTTTTATTCATACCTCAAAAACGGTATTTAGATCTTTATGGTAATTAGACCTCCAATGTATTTTGATAACAACTAAAATGTTATTTAGACCTTCATAATTTTACTAAAATACCCATAGTCCAATAAAACTATTTTTTTTACTTTTAAAATTCATTCAATTGATTCAAACATATCATAAGTATATTGAATTTATCAAGCTTGAATAGAATTGCAGTATAGTAAAATTTATCTACAATTCATAACAACCAACGTCCATTCAAACGGGTAGATCACAATACCAATCTGGAAAAATAAAAAGCCAAATTTAAAAAATAAAAAATAAAAGTCTATAAAGTGATAACAATATTTTTGTTACGATGTATATGTGAATTATTCAAAACGATAATATTATAGTTTAGTTGGATCCTCATTCGTTTAAAATTATTATTATAAAAAACAATTGATAAATCAAATGTATTGTATCGAAACCTTTGGTTTTTTGTTTATTCTTATATTTATCTGTATTAGTAATTTCACATTTATTGATAAAGTCAAGTAGTCAACACTAACTTGAAAAAAATGGAAGGTCTAAATAACTTTTTTAGAGGTATGAATAGAATCTCTCTAACTCATATTATTGATGGGGGTGTATAATAATGAAAAATGTGTGTGAAACTGTGAATGATACCGCGCAGTAACTATAGGCAAATTTGATGAATTTGTATAGTCGAAAATTGGAATTTATTGTTTGCACGTCCTTTAAAGAATATATCTTATCAATGGCCTGAGGAACCTGAATACGCTTCCACGCTTCCTGTTGTGATGTCTCTTCTATGATGAAAACTCTGAACGATTTAACTTTTTTTTTCACCGAAATCCTTATAAACGCTTGTAGATAGAGGGTGTCTTAAAATGCACGGGGAGTCCGTGTGGTGTATGAATAGTGTATTAGAAGTATGTATAATATGCAGCGCTGCACCGTATAATTCCCCCCCCCCTTTGTGCACAAATTATGCTTGTAACCGTCAAGTTGACTAATCTAGCTTGGACTAAAATTTCTTATGCATGAGAAAAGAGAGTAACAAGTGGAGTAATAAGCACATCAGATTATCCGATTTGATCTATATCCTCTATCCAAACTCTAAACATGAATTGCTGATATAAAAGTATACTGTAGTGTGCTACCTTATATTGAATAATTGAGAAAAAAAATACAGTCCGTACGTTTATTAAATCAAACCACGGTCAATAAACCAATGCAAGAAATTGATCGAGATACATAATCCAAAATGAATAGCACCCTATTAGCTAAACAATAATTAAGCAGATGTCCTCACACACGTACACACACAACCTCCTTTATTTCAAATGAATTCAAATCTCATGCATGCGCCGATGCACCAGTGACATATATCACGACCTTATTATGCCCTTCTGGCCCGGATCCTGATCAATTTGAAGACTGGCAATGAGCTTTATAATCGTGGACGTATTTGTGAACCAGCTATCACACAGCTGCTTCAATTTGTTGATCTTCTCCTCGCCGGCGTCGCCATAATGAACAGACACATCACGAAGAAGCCTACCCAATTCCAAATCCTTACAAGCCCTGATCATCAACTTGGCCGTACCCGCCTGGTCACTCACTCTCTTTCCGGTCTTGCATAACACAGCAAACGCCTCGCAGTTGTTCTGAAACAAGTCGTAGTCCCCGAACCCAGCTTTCTTGTCAAATAAGTCATTGGCGCGGCTGATGGTGACTTCTGGCGGGTCAGCACGGCCGGTGGTGCAGGTGCCTGCCCGGCTGCCGATGTAGCGTTCGGGACGAACACCGTAACCGTAGCGACGGAGAGAACTGCCTTTGAGAAAGCAGTCAACGCAAGACTTCACAACTCCTCGGAGGTGTTTTTTGTCAACCCCACATTGTTTGCATGGCTTGGCTCCCGATGCTTCTGCTTCTTGTGTCATATTGAAGTGAATTACTGTATCTCCCTCAACGAAGATACCTACGTGCATACATGGATTAATTAGTACGTACAGTACGCTGCAAAATCGAAACACTAAAAACAATATTAAAGAATTAAGGAATCGTTCATGAGCTAATTTAGTACTAACCATGGTGGGAGTAGGTGTAACATTTTCTGTAAGCATAGATGTGATCTCCATGTTTGAGGCTCTCTCTATCGATCTTGTTTGTAATATGCAGCATTTCTCGCTATCAAACTACTTTCTTGCTTCTTTTGCTCTGCTATATCAAACTACGTATGCTTTAACAATAGCTATATGCATACAACTTCATGAATTTATAGATCGAAGTTGTCCCCCACTTGAACTGAGAGACAGGTTCAAGGGATTTTCCAGCTAGCGCTCCATTATAGAATTTTCCAGCCTCCATTATAGAATTTTCCAGGTTGGAGATCGAGTTGCTTGACTTGGAAATTGTCTTGGTCACTGCCAACAGTGCGTGCCTGTGTTTTTTTCCGGGAACATTTGGTGGTAGTGGTGTTTAAAGAATAGCACGTAACAAAAACCAGTTGACCTTGAGCTAGTCTTTGCGCGGCACCTGATAGTCACTTATGTGTCTCTCGATCGGTCTGCAAGTTGATCCGTCATCCATATTAAAATGTTTTGTCGTGTTAATCATATGTGTCATGTTATATGACATTTTCATGTCAGTAATTAAAATAGTCATAAAATGTCATTTTAATTTTTTTTTGTCGAATGTCATTTTTAAAGGAGAAGACAATTATATCCATGTTAATCCAACGACTCTATATTATTATAAAAAAATGTTTTTTCTTTATCATTTATTTTTATTTTTTCAAAATACTTTTAAAATGTAATTAATTTTTTTTGACATGTGTCATGCCACATATAATTATGATGCGAATCATGCGTCATATTATGACTCCCGAACAATGCTCATAAGCTAATAGAGTAATAGTTGTTTCATGCCGGCCACTCTACTATGCTAATTATATGCATGCATATAAACGGCAGTTGTTTAATGAAAAATTAAAACATTAATCTCGACAAGTTGTGATCCATAGTACGTATTGTACGTACAATTGATATATTGCGCAGGACATACACTATTCTTGTGCAAGATAACGGATAAGTTCGTCAGGTTCCTCTTGAGTTTTTAACAAATTCAGTGTGGACATCCCTCACATCCGGCATGTGCTTTGGGGCATAAACTCAATATAGCGCTGGAGATCGATCGAGGTAGAAGCTGCGAATTGGAGCAAAGTAGGTGCAAAAGAACAAGCATGAACTAATCTATCTCTTTAGTGTTAAACTCTATGTTGGGACATACAAATTTGGGAGAGAGATTGCTCAACAAAAATCTAACTCGTTTGATCTTTGAGAAGTCGTAAACGGCTAAACGCAAGAAGGATAAAACAAAATAAATTGGATTGGCACTTTGTACCGTTGTCACCCATAATTGTCGATATCAGATCCCTCTTCATGTCTCCAAGTTTGTGAATTTATAAATGTCTCTTCCTTGGTACTTATTTCACGTTGTGGTTTAGGGACAAGTTTGTGAATTTATACTTACGCGTAATTTTTTGGCCAGATTGAATTTTTCATTTTTGACATGCATCAATAATGTAGCACTTAGATCTCCTGCCTTTTTCAAGTTTGTGTTGATTTGTCAACTGATGTGAAATTGTCAATACATACAAATATAAGAATAAACAAATATCTCAACTATATATTTGATTTCTTAATTTTGTTCTTACAGTAATAATTTCAAACGTACTCTTCCTTCATCTAGCTAAATTATGATATTATCATTTTCAATAATTCACATGCATCATAACAAAAATATTGTTCTCACTTTGTAAACGTTTATTTTTTTAGTTTTTATCTTTTTATTCTTCTAATTTATTGTGATCCACCCGTTTGAATGTCTTTTGTGTTATTATGAATTGTAGATAATTTTTATTTTACTGTGACTCTATTCAAGTTTGAGAGGTCCGATACAGTTATAATATGTTTGAATCAACTGAATTATAATGGGTTTGAATTAATTGAACTGATTTTTAAAGTAAAACAAAGTTTTATTGATTTTATTGGACTATATATGGGCATTTTGAGAAATTGGGGAGGTCTAAGTAGCATTTGAGTTGTTTGTTGAAGTAAATTGGAGGTCTATTGACCAAGGAAAGCTAAATACCATTTTGAATGTATGAATATAAGCTTCCAATTGAATTTTTCATTTTGGACAAAAACTAGCGTAAATTTCCTGACCAAATTGAATTTTTTATTTTGGATATATATTAACGCGTAATTTTTTGGCCAAATTGAATTTGTCATTTTGGACAAAAACGAACGCGTAACTTTTTGACCAAATTGAATTTTTCATTTTGGTTATATACTAACGTGATAGTTTCTGCACAACTTGAACATGAGTTTTTATATGACTGGTGACTTGAACTATTTATAAAGTCCTACTATAATTAGTAGATCCCTATTTATAAGAAAATAAATGAATTATCACACCCAGTGAGTGTGTGTCGTCTCTACTTCTATAAAGCGAGCAGCCAGAGTTTCACCAAATTTTGAACTTCCAAAGTAGCCCCTCTATAATTTTATCCTCACACATAAACAAAAGTGCAATTATGTAAAAATATAAATATTTCACCAAAACTATCATTCGTAGGAAACAAAATTACATAAAATGATTGTCTTTCAAATAAAATTTTGTAAACCTATGGAATCAGAACACGTGCATCGCACGAGTACGGGGCCAATTACGAGTAGTTACTAAATTGTAAGAACAGTACATGACATTTGGTCCACTAATAATCAAGGTTTCTTTACTTTCAAAACTATCATATAAGTACATAAACTACATAATTCGATCTACTTTTGATACATATTATTATTCACTCGGTTAGTTGATGGTTACTGATATACTTTCAGGGGTAAGTTGATCTTCTTAGTAGTGATGAAGAAGGAAAATCTATTCTTACTCGTTTTACATTGTTTCTCTCTCACTTCTTTGTCTGCGTAATGGAAAGCTTCCTCAAAATTATGTTGTAAGTGTAATCAATGAAATTATTGGTCTTGGGGTTATTAACAATTTTACTATGAATATTTGGGTTATAAATAATTTATTCTCCCCCGTCTCCCTCATCTTGCTCTAAACCACAGTTCTCGTCAAAGCTTGGTCTTTTCATTGCATTTTGCTTCTTTTCTCATCGTCGTCCTCCTCGTCCTCCTCCTCTTACACAACCCCAATTATTAGTTAAATCAACATATTATGAAGGAGGACGAGAAACCCATAAAATTCAAAGAAGGAGGAGAGGGGGGGGATTATTTATAACCTTAAGACCCATATACACAGAGCAAAATTATTAATAATCCCAAGACCAATAATCTCATTAATTATACTTACATCATAATTTTGAGGAAGCTTTCCATTACGCAGACAAAAAAGTGATAGAGAAACAATGTAAAATGAGATAATAGATTTCTCTTCTTCATTACTACTAAGAAGATCAACTTACTTCTGAAAGTATATCGGTAACTATATCAATTAACCGAGTGAATAACAATATGTATCAAAAGTAGATCGAATTATGTAATTTATGTACTTATATGATAATTTTAAAAGTAAAATAACCTTGATTATTAATGACGCAAATGTAATGCATCGTTTTTAAAATTTAGCCATGGAGTAATTATGAAACCTATTAACAGTGGGCTGATGCATATGAAATTTTCCAGGGCCCAAACCGCCCAGTCCAACGAGAAATACAACCTCCTTATAAAAGCATGAAACCCTACGTGAAACCATACTCTGCTGCAGCCGCGAGAGCAAAAGCTTTATTCGTCACCACCATCTTCTCCGTAGCTCATTCAGGTATCACTCTCTCTCTCTCCTCTGCTTGGTTCTGTACAAACTCAACGACTATTCTCATTGTCTCAATTCAGTTTTAGCATTTCGTTAATCCAAAACTCAAATGAATCCCGTAGCTGAACCCTAGGCCCTTAATCACGTTCATATTTCTTGTGTTTCTGTGTGTTCGTAATCGGAGATTTCTGTTATTTAAACTGGATTTAGCTCAGATCTGTAAGAGTTTAGTCTAATAGGGCGTGTTTGTTCTTCGTTGTTGTTAGCTTTTGTACTTAGTATTTGATAATTGCTTGATGAACTTTGTGAATTACATATCAAGATTGTTATATATTTGGGTGCGTGTGTTCGCCGATGACGATTCAATCCGGTTTCTTGAGGTGTAGTGGAGCCGAGACCCTGCAAAGGGAGAACCCCTCAGTGAAGCTGCATTTCACATGACTTCAATGGATTTAACTGAGGCTTTTGACTTATTAGAATTACTCTGTTACTTTAAAATCGTGTAATTTGCAAATCGATTGTAACTGACTAACTGAGAATGTGTGCAGAAGTTCAAGCTGTTATTTTGTTGTGTTGTTGCGGATTGAATTGAACTGCTTATTCTAAAAGTGAATTATATACTCATTTGTTTACGATACAGGTAAGTCATGGTGAAGCATAATAATGTTATCCCTGGGGAGCACTTCAGGAAGAACTGGCAGGAGCGTGTCAGGACATGGTTTAACCAACCAGCAAGGAAGACCAGGAGGAGAAATGGTGAGTGGCTGGCCTCATTATATTGTGCTTCATTCATGTATGCATATAATATTTGGCTGAATTTGATTTGTGATTATTGTGATATTACCAGCTCGCCAGGCAAAGGCTGTGAAAATCTTTCCAAGGCCTACTGCTGGACCTCTTCGTCCAGTTGTTCGTGGACAAACATTGAAGTATAACATGAAAGTCAGGGCTGGTCGGGGCTTCACTCTGGAAGAGTTGAAGGTTAGACTCTATATTTTGTTAAGAATTTTTCGGAGAATGGTATATGTTTTGATTATCTTTGATGGAATGCTGCATTATTTCCTCTTTGGTTTGCTTGCTTATCTTGTGCTTGCAACTTCTAATATTATCAAAGCATTTTCACCAAACTACATAAAATGGTTCTTGTGTTTTGTGATGTGTTGTGCACTTCCATTTCTGGAGATTGTTTTGTTGCATAACTTGTCTTTAGGAGTATTGATAATAAGCCGCCTGAAAATTATGTTCTTCCTATGCCTTTCAATTCCCACTTTGGAAAAACGATGAGTCTGATCTCTCTTTAATTGTGAAAGATTTTGGTTCAATAATTTTTCCCAAAACATTTCCAGTTTGATTGTTGGAACAACTGCATAAACTCTGTTCTTAGGAACTCAACATTATATGGTTTCTGATGGTTGGCAAATGATTCATATTTCAGGCTGCTGGAATTCCAAGGAAACTTGCACCAACCATCGGTATCTCAGTTGACCATCGCAGGAAGAACCGTTCTCTTGAGGGGTTTCAAACCAATGTTCTCCGCTTGAAGACATACAAGCAGAAGTTGGTTGTCTTCCCAAGGCGTGCTGGCAAATTTAAGGTAAACTTAAATTTATTTTGAATGGATTATGAGTAGTGATTGTTTGGAAGTCATCTTAATTGTATTTCCACGCTTTGTTTCAGGCTGGTGATTCTGCAGCTGAGGAGCTAGCAAATGCAACCCAGCTCCAAGGTCCTCTCTTGGCAATTCAACAAGAGAAGCCAGTCACCGAACTCGTTAAGGTCACTGCAGATATGAAGAAAGTCAATGCATATGACAAGCTTCGTATTGAGCGGGTCAATGTCCGTCATGTTGGTGCCAGGGCAAAGAGGGCAGCTGAGGCTGAGAAGGAAGAAAAGAAGTAAAATGCTTGTTCTCCATGAGTCAAATGTTTTACAAGGATTTGTTGAGTCTTGCCAGATTTTGCTAATCAGCTTTGAAGTATTTTCCTGGACATCTTCTGGATCAAGAATATTAGATTTTGTAATTTCACTCGAGTATGCGGAGTTAAGAATTTAATGCCTTTTTGTTAGTCTTTCATATTGATGAGAACTGCACTCCTCATCTGTTGCTCTGCAATATCAGCCTGAGAGGCTTTAATGTTCCTTAAATTAACCTACCATCACGGTTCCCTCTTCCGTTCAACATAAAATTGTAGTACAAAAGGCACTTTCCAAAAACCAAGTTCTAAATCCTCGCCGGAAATATGCAAATTATGATTCCCTGTCCTAAGAGGAACTTCTTCCTGTCTCATTAGCCAGGTAGTCAATATTAATATGACTAAAATTCTCCAGCCTCGGTCTTAAAAATCTTGATCTGTATACAAAAGAGTCATAGCCTAGCCTACTTAAGTTACATACGACCCGATAGCCTATACTACAGTCAATCCTCAGTCTAATGTTTTGCTGTTTCAATAGCTGGTTTGAACCGATAGCCTCCACATGGAATAGAGAACTCTCCGCGATACTTCACTGCTTTAGTGCCTGGCAAAGATCTCTAATAGGTTACGCTGAAATGGAACCTAACCGCTCGAAAGAAACAGATATTCTGAATTGCATTGATAAAGAGGTATTTGGACTTTATACCTGAGAAGCCAGAATCCAAATTCGATCTATCCAAAGTTGGCGTGGCCTTAAATCGGAGTGGTCAAACACCATTGTATCATCAGTACCCTCGAAGTAAACTCTGTACCTTCCCCCTTTTTAGCACCTTCTGTATCCTACCTTCCCACCATCCTTCATTCCAGTAAGCATCAACCTCGTCATTCAGACATTAACAATCGACCATAACAGTTTCAGGCGGACAAGGCCTCAAGTGCCCTGCATCAATTTCTTCTGTCAAGAACATTTTACCATCATCTGTTTTTAAGCTCTTATACTGAACAAGAAATTTGTCCTTCTCCACTACTTGGACAACAGTGGCCGCAAACCATGAGCCTTGAAATCCATCTTCATCATTGGAAACCTCAACTTCTGTCCCTACTCCAATTTCTTCCTTCACCTGTGCCTTTTTGTCCTTGGTATTTGGCACATCCTGCATTTGAAATTAGAAGTTTTTAATTACGCTAACATGAGGGCAAATTCACAAAATATGGGATAAAGCTAAATATTGAAGAAGTCAACAGTCAACACACCAAGAATGTCATGCTTTACTAATAAACAAAACATGAATTACTAACTTCCTTTATTTCACCTACTTCAAACACAAGTTATTGAAACAAATGATAGAAGCTGTCAAGCTGACAAGAAAAGGAAAAAGAAACTCATTTCTTAATTCAGATGATAACCTATCAAGGAAAAATGGAGCACAAACAAAACTCACATACTCCCAGAATCAACCAATCCACTCTCCTCACAGCCAACACATGCAGCAATACAGTTTTAGAGATTCAGTCCTGAACCACCTCTCACTCTTTGTTCTCACTCACTCACTCTCACAAAACACAACCAGATCAACACCCTCCCTAATCAACATTATAGACTTGAGCTTTTCCATATAAAAAAACAAACTCCTACTCAAAACTAGCAGTATAAACAACATACCCACTGTCAATTCCCTCATTGTCCTCACTCTTCCCCCAAAACTCACAATAAAGCTTCAACCTTTAAACCATAAACTCAGCCACAGTAAATTCAAATCAAACCAACGATAAAGGAGCCCCAAAATTTACTGACAGTTACCTTCAGAGGACGAAGCCAAGCCCCTCGGACCCACTCCCTATGAAGCCAAGCCTCAGCTCCTCCGCCTCAAACTCAAACTTCTGCTTCACACTCTGAAAGAACACCTCGAAACGCGCGTCGTCCGACACCTCCATCACCACCCCCTCCCACCAACCGCCGGCCAGGATGGCGTCGACTCTGTCGCCGAGCCTGAATGCGTAGCCCTCCTCCCGCGGCGACCTCGTCGCGCACGGACTTGTGTCCGGTGACCTTGCGGTAGAGCTTGGTCTTGACCCTGTCGTACTCGACGGTGAATTTGGTGCGGCCATGGGTTTGAAACTCTGAACTGTGAGAGATGGAGAGAGAGAGAGAGAGAGAGAGAGAGAGATAGAGAGGTTTAATTGATGTTAAAGAAGGAATGGCGGGAGACGTCACAAAGGGAAAGAGGGGTCTCTCTTATTTATTCCATGGACGAATATAACCTCGCTGCTACAGTAGTTTGATCCAATACGTTTTGGTTGCAGATAGAGTAGGGTTGTTTCGCCTTGTCAGAGCAGGAAAGCTTTGATCTACGATGACAAGAATAAGAGCTTTTTTTTTTCACGCTTACAAAAGCATCACAATATGTCTACTTTTTTTATCATACGTATCTCACAACTGTCTGTCAATGCTACAAGTTTTATCCCGTCATTTAATTAATGGTTTCTTGGCTGAGTGTTTGCTATTTGCTAAGATTTTTTTATCTATAATTTTACACAGGTGAGTGTACACATGCCGGATTGAGCTTTTGTTTATCCTCTTTGTTGGAGATTATCAGACATATGAGGTCGGGTTCTTTTGTCCCACTCTTTTGTTAATTTGATTTCAATAAATTAAAGACAATTTGCTCTATTAAAAAAAACATTTATATAATGTTCTATAAAAAGTTTATAAAGCTAGTACAAAGGATGTCTGCTTACAATCCAACAAACACAAGTCTTAAATCAGCATTTCTAATATAACTGACATAAGATGCTAGGTATCACTTCACATTTTTCACATATGGGTGTAATTCTTTAGGGAAAATGGGGAAAAGAAAAGGCTAGCTAGCTACCCAGCCTCAAGTATGAATTAAATCTCTGAAAGCAATTGCTTAAAGACTAACATATTAGATACCTCAGAATCTTAGATCCAAAGGTATCGTCAGGCACAGGAACAGATAGAAGTTGCAACAAGAAAATGAAACTGTTGATTGAAGTTGAATATGCATGCACAAGCACAAGAATTGAATGTGATACAGGCCCCTCATGGATACCAACAGAACTGGAACTCCTGCAGAACCTGTGTCAATCAAACAAGATCCAGTCACTGAACTCGTGAAGGTCACCGCAGATATGAAGAAAGTTAATGCATATGACAAGCTTCGTCATGTTGGGGCCAGGGCAAAGAGGGCAGCTGAGGCTGAGAAGGAATAAAAGAAGTAGAATATATGCTTGTTCTTGTTCTCCATGGGTGTAAATGTTTTGCAAGGATTTCTCGAGTCTTGCCAGAATTTGAAAATTAGCTTTGAACTATTTTCCTGGACATCTCTAAATCAAAAATATTAGATTATGTAATTTCACTCAGAGTATGTGGAGCTTAAGAATCTACTGCCCTTTTGTTATATTGTCTTTCATATTCGTGAAGAACCGCACTTATTTAATGTGGCTCGTCCATGTTGAACTTCACTCCTTAATATTGGTATGATAGGCTTTAATTTTGCTTTAATTAACATATCAACAAGGGTCCCTTTTGCCTCTTAACATAAGATTGGGTACTAAGAAGTAAGTAATGACCGGAATATGCAGACTGGGAGGAAATTCCTTCAGTCAAATAGTCGTTAATATAACAGTAAAACTTTCCAGTCTCAGATCTTAAAATCATGATCTGTATACACAAAAGGCATAGCCTACGCAAGTTAAATATGACCAGATAGCCTCTACATTACTGTCAATCCTCAGCTGAATGTAATGCTGTTTCAATAGCTGGTTTGGACCGATAACCTTCTCATGCCTAACCTTCGAACAATTAGCATTTACAATTGCACACGATTGAGGAGAGTTCCGGAAGGGCTGAGATATATTACTACCCTCTAAGAATATAAGATCCAACATGTACCTGCCGTTATATTCCCTCCTTTTTCTTATGGCAGGAAGGTCCATCTCCTAATACAGCGTCCCCCGAATTACTTGGTCACATACGTTTGCTTTGCTTACATGGCAAGTCTGATGAGAGTATTGTATCAGTTGCTAATTAAGGGGATTTGCTTCTACGTTTGTATCCTTGCCAAAGTCATAAAACTCCATCAATAATGCAATGGCTTGAGAAGGATATGTTTTAGGTTCTCTTCAATATTCATTTTACAATTCAAGTACATGGCATCGTGTTAGGTTCCTCCATTCATTCGGTTTGGGCACATTTCTGCATTCGAAATTTCGAATTGTGTTCATTTAATGGGAGCATCCTAAACCTGATACACGTCGAACTTGATAAAATACTCTTCTAGCATAGATAGCACATAGCAGCAGCAAAATATACTAAATCAAGAAAAGTCGCAACATCTAGCTTTCACTTTCAAATACAAAACGTTTTGGCTAACCGACACCCACGCTTTACGATCACCAACTCATTTATTTGAGGTAATTATCCCCATTGCAATCACTGGCGCTTCATCATAGACAGAGCAGGGTGCTCAGAAGCTTCATTGAAGTCTTTCGTCATGCACCCTCCTGCCAAGGTAAATGCAATGCAGCCATATACAATCACATCTCAAATTAACACGAGTGACATTTTAATTAGTATTTTACTATTAGCCAATGTAAGTTTACTTACAAATAACTTGTGCTTCTAGTCTGCAAGCCATCTTCATAAAGCCTTCTTCATATGTGGTTAGCAAGACCTTGCACATGGTCAATTCTAAAGCATCCTAAATTAAGAACTATGAGAATGTGCAGTCTCAGACTAACAGTCACTCTTCCGATGACACACTTTCAAGAGCTGGAGCCCTGCGAAAACGTGCAAAGTATCGGGGATATGACACCTCACTTTTATTTGATACTACTGATCTCTTCTGCCTTGCCGAAAAACCTTTTCCACAAAGCGAATCATACAAATCACCCAGCTCCATCTCTTTCCTGACTGCACCACTTTCTTGTAGAAAACTGGAAGTTGGTACAAAAAGAGAAAACAAACAAGAAAGTTAAAAAATAATCGGTATCTGAATGAAAGAAGAAAAAACAATACAAATGTGAACAAATGGAAACCAATAAATGGAGAAAACGTGAGAATGAATTATAATTGAGCAAAAACACATACCGCTGCCGAATAACTTTAAAAGCTTCTTTTGTTGCATATGGTAGCCCTGTCTTTGGATCACGGTACCTACAGCATCAAACAAAATTTTTAAGCAAATATAACATATCTTCCCCAGATAATGTTGCATACTTGATACTAAACGTGACAAGTTGTAATTGCACACAATTATTTTAAAAGCCATACATTCAATGAAAACTACTTACTTAGCAGGTAAGCCGGTAACAGCACAGACAGCTTTCTCAGGATCTGGGATAGAAGAGCAAAAATACATGCATTAAAAGCATTGTTCTGGGAACATCGCTTAATAAAGCCATGGGTAACACCTTAATCTGAACTATTACTTACATGGAGAAGATGTTGTAGAGAGTTGGGACTGGAATGATAACCCTCTACTGAATTCCAGATATGAGTTACCTAATAGAAATCAAATGGTAATATCTTTAGCCGAAAACAATAATGTCACAGTGATCAAAATCCCAGTAAAATTGCAATATTTGAAAGAAAGAAAAAATTATATTGGAAGAAAGCAGTAGCATGAAGGTACCATCTTTTGAGAAATAACTTAGTTGTGGACCAGTATAGACAGCCTTATGCACGATTGCTCTCTTCTTAACTTCTTCCTCCCTGGCTAAAACACGCTCCAAGTTCCTCAAGTTGATAATTTCTGAAGATTCAGGAGGTATACAGTTAAAGTTGTAATTCCAAATAATCACTTTAGGAGCCATAGTCCACATTTAAAAGTAACTATCAAGACTGAGACTTATTAATCAAACCTGTTTGAGCTGCTTCCAAAAGCATATCTTCCTGGCTCATCCTCTTCTCTTCGCCTTCCTTTTTTCTTTTAATCGGCTAATGTAACAGAAAACCGATATTCATTAGTTCATTACAAACACACTCACAACTTGGAGAATAGCCAACACAAAAGACTATCAATACTTACCCTCATCGTTGCTTGCAAAGCAGCACGATTCGCCTCTCTCTCAGCTTGCCTAACAACCACTGCCGTTCTTGTAGATTTCCTCACACTTCTCTCGCCTTCTCCATCCTCAGCAGCATCAAGATGATGCTGTTCATGTTTAGAAGAAGATTTCGGCTTCTCTTTGTTGGAGCTGTCTTCTATCTTCGAAAGCACTTTTATCTTCTTCTTCTTACTCGATTGCTTCCCTGGAAATATCAACCGCTTCTTCGTCCGTCTGCAAATCAAACTCCAGTAAAATTCCAACTTCAAACAACTCCAAAAATCACTTTGAGCAAGTACAAAAACACTAACCTTTCCTCTCCCTCATTGTTCTCTGCACCTTCATCCGGCTCAGGCTCCTACAACCAGTTCAACCAACTCTAATCGATACAGAAATGCTAGAGAACTCGAAAATAAACTAAACAAGCTTAAGCATTGGTATAACAGAACTCACATCTTCATCGAAATCGCTATCAAACACATCAGCAACTTCAGGCTCTGCTTCATAATTATCATCTTGTTCCTCCTACCACAATTTACAACTATCAAAGTAAATCACAAACACTGTTCACCACTATAAATTATTCAAAAATAAAAATTTGCACAAAAAAAGAAAAAAAAACTAACATCTTTAAGCGCCTCTTGATTCCAGAACGTCTCATCCTCTTCGATTTCTTCATCCAGCAACTTCGTCATCCTGAAAATCACCGTAGAAAGTTGCATTCTGCTCCAAAACCAAATTGAGCTCAAACTCTCAGGGTTCGGTTATCACTTACCTCTTCCCTCTGGTGGCGCGTGAGGTACGATCCAGAAACACCGGCGGGTCATCCTTCGGTTCGTCCATGGCTAAAACCAAACCCTAGACTCCTGCAGAGCTTCAATTTCAGCCTCTCAGTGATTTAAACCCAGAAAGCCCCAAGCTTTATGAATTATGAACCTATTTGTCAGTGATAAAACGACACGTCGTGAATGACTTGTAAATAAATATACGACGCGCCGTATAACGCGGACTTATCGTCTTGTATAAGCAGCAAAGAAGCATTTTGATTGATCAAGTTTGCAGCTTTTGCTCAGCTCTGAGCTGAAGAATAAGAATGGCGACCACGAATCTCCGATGCCCGCAACTAGCGGCGCCGATTCCGCTGGGCCGGGCCAGGAGGAGGCCCAGAAGCAGCGGTTTCAGAGTCCCAGTCCCAACCGGGGCGCGCCAGGTGTCGAAAATCCAGGCCTTTCAGCGCAGCGACATCGACGGCTTCGCCAAGCGGATAGCCTCCGGCGAGGCCTGGCAGGACGCGTGGCGGTCGGCCAACGACGGATTCGAAGGGTTCTTGTTTGAGGCCAAGAAAACCGCCGAGCGGCTGGACCGGCAGTACTCGATTTCGCGCCGGGTCGACTCGCTCGCTCAGTCCGCCGTGATTCGCGCGCGCGAAATTGATAGGGAGCTGGATATTGGGACCCGCTGGCGCGCTTTTTCCATGGATTTCTCTAGAAACTTTCCTAGGGTTTGTTCTCTTTGTTCCCTTTACCATTTCTGCTATATTTTGTGAGTCCTACGACGTCGTTTTGTGTACTGAATTGGTTTGGCTTATGTTGCAGTATAGGAAGCAGCTTAGTGATTTCTTGGACACCCCTGTTGGGAGAAGTTTTGCGGTAAGAAAATTTTTAACCTTTGAAATTGTGGTGAAGGTGTTGAGTTTGTACTCAAATGTTTAATCTCTGTGTTGTTTTTGGATGATTTTGAAGACGGTATTCTTCTTGTGGCTTGCATTGTCTGGTTGGCTTTTCCGGGTTCTGATATTCGCTACATGGTTTCTGCCAGTTGCTGCTCCTCTTGTCATTGGAGCTGTTGCCAATAATCTTGTTATTAAGGTAGTAATCGCTAGCTTTATTTGCAAACCTTGTGATTTTGTGTTAGTGTATATTGTGGTTAAAGTTTGTAACTTTATCGATTATATAGTTGTTTGATTTGTTGCTGAGGGTGTATGTTATGCATGGACAGGGTGCTTGTCCTGCTTGCAAGAGGCAATTTGTTGGTTACAAGAACCAAATAATTCGATGTCAAGGCTGCGGAAACACGGTGTGGCAGCCAAAGAAAGGAGGAGGGCCGGACTTCTTTAACAGAGATAGGGGAGGCTCTTCTTCGGCAAAGAAAGAGCCAGAGATTATTGATGTTGAGTTTGAGGAGAAATGAACAGATATTCTAAGTCATGGAGGATCACCTTACGGTAGTTTCTTACATTACATACAGAGATCAATGATAACTAATGCAAGGTTTTTGCTTTTCACATCTTCACTATCAAGTCTTGGTCTTAGTTTTCAACTTGGTGTATATTATGCCTTCTGAATTTTTGAAGTGCTTGTAAGACTTGTTCAACTATCAATTTGTATATCTTTTCTCTAGTTAGATGGTTGAGAAACGAAATGTATGGTCTTTCTTCAGATATAGAACATTTATTATATTAATATGCAGTTGGCCTAGTATAAAGTCAATCAAGTTTCTCTGGTGATCAGTAACATAGTAATTACTCCTGTTTTGAGAAATAAAATATTAATTGCACCTGGTAGAGCTGCAATCAGAGAACTGGTCTGTTCAGTAAGAATCAGATGTATATGTGCAATTTTGCTTAGATCTTTGGTGTGGAGGGTGCTTAGTTACGCCCTCTTGATGAGAACTGGTTGTCCGGTCTAATTTTTATGGAATTCTGATTTCATACACCAGCATATATTACACAAAAGATACAGATATTGAAAGCTGCACATGTTTTCTTAGCCTTAGTAATGCAACTGTAAGAGATTTGAAATGCTTGTCGTCCAGACAGAAGATTGATTTTCATCTTTGAACAAGAGCTTGATGTATCCACTGTGGCTCCTTAGGATTATCGAAAGGTTTCCATGAGCTTCCCTTGTATCTTCCTCTACATGCAAAATCTTGTCTGCAAAGAGTTCAAGTCTTACTGCACAGTTTTACTTAACAACGAATAGTCCAGCTAAAATCCAACAGAAACTTTGAACTTACATTCCTTTGTGGTGGCTAAGAACCCCAAATGCTTCTTCCGGAGGCTCAATATAAGCTGACTATGCTTTGAATATATGGAGGCCCAGCCGTGTGTCTTGCTTCCTGTTTGCACAGATCAGAATCTGGTTTTGATCATTCCTTACAACATCAAAGGTGTTCGTCATATGAATAATGTATCCATGTTTTCTTACCAGAAGGAGTGACAACAGATAGCTCTGCTTTTACTTGAAGAAAATTTTGGGTTCTTGGAAAATACGGATTGGCCATAGCTCTTGCTTTGAGCGCTGCAACTCCTCTTAAACCTGGCAAGTCATTGTGTTAACATTTTTATACATAGGTTCCGTTGAAGGAAGCACTATATGTTTAAGCTTACACGTTGCAGCATCAGCTGTGAGTGTGATCATATCGCCAATTGTTTGGGTTGCCCAGCCTGAGTTAATGGCAGAAAAAATGTCGATTGTCTGTGCCCCCAATGACTCAGCAGCTTCGGCACAAACTGTGCTGATCAGAGCTGCTGCAGAAGGTAAAATGTCGTCTACGTTGTTCCTTGAGTGAACTACCGTGCCTTGATTGCCAAAATCTTCTGCTGATTCTGATTCTGGGTCTATGACACTTTTGGCTGCAGCAACACTGGCGATTGCTGCAGCCAAGCGAGTTACGGAAAGGGCAGCATGAATGCTTGCCGTTTGAAGTCGAGCATCTTCTTTCTTCTTGGCTCTACTTTGTCTTAGTAAGCTACTTAAGGATTTGCCCCCTAACCATCTCTTTGTATTCATCTAATAGCATAAAACCATTTTCCTGAATGATTCTTTGTGAAATGCTCTGTGAAACATGAAAGCTAGCTAGAGATAAGTAGATAAGTTAGTTACCAATATGTTATCCTGTCTGCTAGTGCTGCTGATGAAAGTGCTTCTACTGCTACTTGCCGGTGGCAACTCGTGTATTGCTTGTGTCTGTAGCTTTTCTTCTGGTCCCTCGAAGCTAAATTCATCCAACTTTTGTTCATATGAAGGGAACATATCGACCTGCATGGATAAATCATTACTTTCAGTCCGGCCTTTAGCACGTCGATCAGAAAGCAAGAGTGCTTCAAAGCAGAAGCTAGCGTGACTAGGTCTCTCACACTTGATGGAAACATCTGTTGGAAGTTATAGGCAGAGGGGCTCCATGAGCGACTTAGAAACTCCATGGCACGCATGGGGCTACGTGGAATCCCCAAGGAGCTGCAGCAAGAAGAAGAAGATGGCGATAACGGCTCTCTTCTCTGTAAGGAGCACTGGTCTGCTCGACGCCAAGATTCTAGCTTTCCTTTCTGATCATGGTATCAGAAAGAATAAAGAATAAGTTAGGGCACTAATATATGTGATTCTTTTTCCCAGTCGAAAATTTTCATGAGCTAGCTAAAGTATGTGGTACTCACTTTCATTGTGTGTGACTGATGCGGAGTTTTGATCTGCCTGGTGTTTCCTCTAAAATGATTATGCGTTCAAGTTCGAACTCCCTATGCAAACAAAATAAAAGGATATAGCTATAGAAGCGCTACAATTTCCATTTTTCATTTGTATTATGTGCATGGATTAAAGTGTAATGACAAGAATGAATACAAAGGACATGAAACCTGAGAATGGCTGACATAAGCTTTAGAGGATAGTTGTGAAATCGAAGAAAGCGGACAGTTTCTTAAATAGGAAAGCACTTATTGAAGATCATGATTTCTATCAGTACTATTCAGGGAAGGTGGAAAGTTAAAACTGACCTAACTTGGGTTCTGGGAATGAGGGATTTACTATATGTAGATTAAATCCACAGACAATATTCTCAGATCAGCGTTCGATGTCTATGCAGATTATATAAATCAGTTTCGACGGACGTTGAAGACGACTTGGACCTCTCCAATTTTCTGATCTTGGATAGTCGCATAATGTCTTGGAAAGCTTAAGGAACACTTAAAAACGGCCAAAATGTCGAGATTTCTGGCAATTACTCTTGATATCAACAAGCGCAGATAGCACAGTAGGGCTGAGGAGGGGTCTTTTATCACGTGGAACCGAGAAAGATAGACCAATGGTTCTTCTGAAAATGGAAGTCGCCTCGTGCCATTTGTATTCAAGGCCAATAGTTCTAATGACACATGCAAATATGCACATGCGCATATAGGGATCCATGCACATTGATCCATAATTTGATGCACTTCCCTCCTTAGCACACAGAATCAAAATGTGGTAATCTGGTTTTTGATCAATACCATATTGCTACACCCATCTGTAAACGAGCCAAGTTGCCATGGACCTTTTGGTTTATGGTCACGGCAGAGGAAAAAATATATATATATATATAGCACCTTGGTTCGTAAAATGTCTATCGCTGCGTTGGGGTAGAAGCAGAACTTAAACCCCAAATTAGTTTCCTAAAACACGTTTGGATGGCAAAAATCTAGGCAGTTTCCACACCCTATATCATCTGTTCAACAATACACATGATCCTGCAGTTAAACTAGTGTGCCGCCAGACAGATTCTGTAACTTCAATCCTAACAAAAGAAAATTGAGAGCGGTAGTACTGGTTGAGAGATAATATTGCCAAATGGCCCAAATGATGCTGCAAAGGCAAAAATACTGACCGATTTAAATCTATACAAGAAAACCATAACAGGTCATGCAGCTTTCACTTTCCTACCCTCTTACGCATTGCATTCACAGGCTACACTGCCCTGCCCTCTCTGTTTTTTTTTTGTATGCTACCAATAACTTAAATCAAAGATGAAGAATAATGATACAAATCATTCTCATTAATTGCAGCAGAACACGGACGAGGTTCAAATGGGCCGTCATTCATTTCGGATGGAGCAATACTTGTCCCAGAGTGTAGGAGATTTTGATATTTCATTCGTCAGGTTCTTGAACTTAAGGCTGCAATCTCCCCCACTGCAAAATAGCAAATAATCAAGCATCAGACGACTCATCAATGTCAAATGAAGGAAATCTCACTTTCATTGATTAGGAGTATACACCACGATTTCTGCATCACTTGGAAAATATTTAATGTATACTGACACGTCCTAAAACTGAGCTGAAAAGCAAGGAGCTAACCTGATACGATGCAGGGATGCAATTGTTCTTAGAGCGCTGCGGATCATGTCTTCATTGCGATCAACTTCTTGCTTTACAGCATCTTGCTTTGGCTTAAAGTTGATGGTTTTTTGGAGATGATCCACCAATGAATCCAATACTAAAGGACAGGAAACGGTTACATTACACAACACATATGTATCATGTCTTAATTTTGGAGATAAATATGAATATTATAACTGACCTGCCAGTACAGCTGATGGACACTTGTCTGCAAGCTTTGAGAGGATAAGATGGCAAGGCATCTTAACATCGTAATGATCTGCCGTCATCAGTTGGAAGGTATTGGATTAAATAAGATAAGAAAGAAAAATGACGGGAGAAAAAGAAACAAAACAGTTTTTTCTAAGCTCACCATCTAGACCAGATTTCAGGTAAGGAACAATAAATGATGAAGGATTCACTTGGTCAAGACAACTGTCCAGCAAAGTGTCCACACATTCAAATGCAGCCTTTCTTAACTCAAGCCCATCATCCACAATGTGCTTAAAAGGACCAAGATCAACTGTCCTGATCAATTCTTTCTGCAGCCAGAAAATTAAAGTAAGCGACCCAAGCATCTCTAATACAGTGGAAAAGAAACGGTATTGCATCAAATAGTTTGCATGAGCCTAATGACAGCCGAAAAATGCAACTTACATTGGTAAATTAAAATTGCTTTATTTTATGGATTGTATGTCACATACTCGTATACATTATCCACAACACAGATTAAAATATTTGGCCTACCTTGATAACAGTCTGATCATAAAGAAGTGGCAACAATTCCGGCAGAAGCCCCTTGATGAGGTTCGGCTTATTATGAGCAAATGTGCTTAAAGCCAACACAGCTGCACGCCTGACATGCTACATGAGGCCATAAAGAAATGTCACCAACCAACCAAGATACATTAATACTAAACAAAACAGAAGCAATACAGGTGAAAAGATAAAAAAGACATTCTTAAAAATCAAGCAGAGTCAGTACTTTAATAAACTTACCCGATCATGATCCTTAATAAGCATCAGGAATGATGAGATTTCAGGATATAGGATCTCGTCTATCTTCTCTGGCCTCTCCACAACTGAATACTTAACTGCAATGACAACCGTAGCTCTTGTGAAAGCAGCTGGGCTGGTTGTGCGGACCTAGTAGGAAATATAGATATGAAAACCTTTAGTCATAAGAATATGCACGGTCACAAAGCACTCAACCATATGTGCATTTTTATTCTCAAGTACCTTGAGTGCAGGAACCAGTTTTGCAGGTTCAATAAGTGCAATTTTACCCAAACATTCAGCAACCACATTGCGAACTCCCTCTTCCTCACTTTCACAGTGATTAAAAAGTAAATTGAGTATTTTCTCAACACTAGTGTCCTGAAACTCGGCCTTATCTACAGATTGCCTTACTATGACCTACAAATTAGTAAAAGTGAACTTCAATTCCAGAGGTCAAATATTATCCGAAAAATATAAATCAAGCTTTAGAAGTTCAGAATAACACACCTCCTTCAAAGAATGAAGCAAGAGATACTGTTTTTTCTGCTGATTGTCAATCTGGTCCAAGATAAAAGGCAAATATTTGAATAGGTTACCAACTGCAATATTTCCAAGAGCATAGGAGGCTGCAGACTTAATCTCCTCAAAAGGAGATTGAAATGACTCGATGACTATATTCTCAATACGGGCATGAGAGCTTAGATCTTTCCTTCTCCCAATCTCCCCAAGGCATAGCAATGCAAGATGCTGCTTAGCCTGTAATAGAAAGAAGAAAGCAATTATGCTCGAGTGACATGAAAATTATAGATCCTTTGAAATCAAGTCCTAAAACCAATCTTAGAGAGGGTCTGCATCCAGCAATGACATTCCTTTTTTTTTTAAGTACTTCCACTTTTTTCTGATTTTTTTTTTCAACAGAGGGGAGCCCGAGGATTACCGAGTTTGTACTGCTATCATGTTTGAGAATTTCAGTGAGCATTTGTACAGTAGATGAACATTTCTGATCACCAGCAGCTAGACAAAGCACAGCCACACATTGAGCTATTGAATATAGAGCTTGTTTTGCAACCCCGCCAGACTGAGGAGATGGTTTAGCACTTGATAAAAGAGAGTCTAATAAGGCTTCAAAACTTGTGTTTGCAGAATACACCAAGGAAGCAAAGAAGTTTTGCAACGCCTACATATCCAACAAATAACTTCTTCAAACATGTGAAAAGTTTCTATATCAAGATTAACACAAATAAGAAATAAGAAATTACCAATAGAGCTTGCCCCTGAAGCAGTGAGCTTTTAATTAATGTTAGTGCTTGTGGAAGAACTTTATTTCTAACAGCCAAACCAACAACTGGGCTTGACCTGTCAGCCATCAAGGTGCAGCAAAGTTCCAGGGCAAGTGCCGTCATATGCAAGTCTGAATCACTGGAAATAGGTATTCAATGGAAAATAGGGTTCAGAAAGCCGATTGTACTAGACTTTGAAAAGAACAAAGGACAAAAACATCAAAAATTGAATCAAGTAGAGAGAAAAACCTTATCAATGTTGCAAGTTCTACAATAATAACTTCATAAGCTGATGGACCAATTTTATCGCCGTAGGCAACAATTAGAGAATTCAGTGTCCCCAGTGTTGCCTGCCTTAGAGGCCGATTAGCCTGATCTCCAAGAAGGCAAAGATAGTTACAACATATTTTGGAAAACAATAGTCAGGAACGTATTATCGTTTCAAAATCCAATTGAGCTAATTCCCATACCTTCCTTAAGAATGCAGTCAACTCTACAACCACTTGATCCAAAACACAAGACAGATCTATCCGCAATGGGGAAGAAGCAATGACAGCAAATGCCTGGAAACAGAACATCAGAATCTTCAAAACTAAAGTGTAGATGTAGAATACATACTGCAACATACATGATGTCTAAGGTAGAGAAATCCTAAATAGACATCGGCAAATGATATTCACGTAACCAAAAAAAGCGAGTCAACAATCACCTTCACAGCTGTAAGTCGAGTGATCTCATTTCCCATCCGATCAACAAGTACAGGAAGGCACACAGGTAATTCAGCATTGAGGTTATCACCAAATGTTGACACAAGTAGTCCCATGCAAGATATAGCACATTCTTTCACCTCCTGCACAGGAATAAACATGAGCCACAACGGAGAAACATTTAAGATAAATTAGATATCATTAGCAGAGTCTGAGTAATTTTACACCTGATCTTGATCTTGGTTTGTCAATCGTGACATTATTGCCTTATATATTGGTTGAACATAAGGTTTGAAATCAAAACCAGTCCCCTATAAGGAAACCAAATCAAATGGTTAGAGAGTTGTCTAATAGGACCTCAAGCATTAAAGTCTCCCATATTTACCTCAATATTTGGGCGAACAACACGAACAAGTTCACCACAGACCCTAAGTGCTTCAGCTGTGACTTTGTAGTAACGCTCTGCCACAGCAGATAAAACAGGACTAGAGAGAGCCTGCAACAATCATTTAAAATGTCACCAAACCGACACAAAATGCAATGAAGTAACTGTTGAGACAAGCATGAGAGCGTGTTGAATATCTTTTTCACCTTGATGTAAGGATGAAAAACAGAGGGAGAATGTGAAGCCAACACCAATCTTGTAAATATTAGAGCTTCGATTTTCAAATTTGAGGTAGAGGACTTGTCCTAAAGAAGTTTACAGAAATTCCCAAAAGAATTAATAAACTTGCAAAGATCAGCGTCAGAGACAAATTATAGTGGTAAGAAATTCATTATCAACGTGACAGTTTTGCTTACACTTAAGGCCTTTTCGAGTCCTGGAATGAGTGAGCCAATTTGATCTGCCAGGCAATCTGGCAAGACCACCACAAGTTCTTTCAACACAGAAAATGCACCAACCTGCAAAGAGATACATGTCAAAATTCGTAGTATACATAAATCACAATCAAAAAGAGACATCAGAGATTCTTACCTTCGTCTTGATAGATTTCTCACGTAGTTGCCTATTAATAGATCTAACAATTTTTGGCACTTCTTGCTTCAATAACCATCTTGGACTGCATAATATGCCAGTAATTTAATATAGGAATAAGAGATCAATGATATTACACATAATTTATAGGCAGAAAGTGAGAGCAAGAGTCTTCTTATTAAGATAAAGAGGCCACCAATATAAGCAGAACTATACTCATAACTTAACCAAACACAAAGTTAAAATATCTGAAAGACTGAAACCACTTAACAAATGCTAGACACGAACGTCAGCACCTAAGTTAACACTCGGACTTTGGCACATTTACCTCTGTTCATTAATGTCAATCTGGCCCTTTGTGACATTTCCAGTTTGCTGCAAGAGCTCAGTGAAAGTATTGAAAACATCCATCTGTAGCAGAATAATGTCAAATACTCCCCACAGGATTAGTAATAAGAAGAACCAACATCCATTTCTCTGGCTTACCTTGACATTTTCTTCCCTCTCTTTAAATCTCTCGATTAATTTTGGACAAGCCTGCACAAAAGCAGCAGCCGTTTAATAATTTCAAAGCAACTGGGAACCATGAATGCAACCCCATATGTATGCTATAATTGAACATGAATTGAGGATTAATGAGAACTACACACACCTTGGAATACATATAAGTTTAAATGCCAACACAATTGTTATAATCCTTGCAATACAATAAATGAGAAGTTTAAATAGGAAATGCAAAGATACCTCCTCATACAGCTTGGCAAGCATCTCAGGACGAGATACAATTAATGCCGCCAAGCATTTAGCTGCTGCTCTCCGGACTTTCCAACTGACATCTTCATCATCGGTATATTCATTCGCACTCTCACTACATCATATATAAGAATCAAATTGAATTAAAAGTTCATTTTGTGCAAACAATTGAATTAAGAACTTATTTTGTTCTTTGTTGAAGACATACTCATCTTCCTCTTCCTCGAGAGTTTCATCATCAGTATCCTCATCCATGTTATCAGTGAAGTTTGGGTCGTAACTCAGATACTCCAAGTTAAGATGAAGAATTTCTTCACAATATGGAGAAATATCCCTGGGACACCTAAGCAGAAAACTTTCTAGTGCCTGCCACCAAAATAAAACAAATTCAGATACAATATTACCTTTATACAATCTTAGAGTGAAAAATACAAACACCAAATAATTTACATATATATAGTACCTGCAAGCTGTACTCACGCAGCTCTTCATCATTTTCAGATGCACTTGTGCAGTAATTGATAAGCACTGGGACAGTGTCAGCAAGATGGGGTCCAAAGCGATAGCCAACAGCACGACTGAACATCATAATATCAAATTAGTAACTAAAATCAAATTGAACCTCAAACACAAGGATATTACCACAAAGCTCACCTTAAAGCACCAATCATCTGAATATTAGTACGAGTCATTTCAGACTTTGTGCCTTTATTTCTCAAGTTCTGAACAACTTCAACAGTAGCCTTTGCCAACAAATCGTCTGACAGGCTTGGAGCAAGTGACGCTACAGGAAAATACACATAGTTAAGGTCAGTATTATAGTACTGGTGCACAGCTGAAATGTGAACAGGATGGACTTTAGTGAGTATGAAATTAGGTTCCGACATGTAGAGTAAACCGACATCTAATATATTTTATTAGTCCAAACAAAGAAACAGATAGTAACAAAAGCAGACAATTGTGACTGATGGACAATCCCCCAATCATTGCCGAAGTAAGAATGTAGAAGGCAAAAGAAAATACAAAGATGGAATCAAGCAAATCAGTGAATCTTACCAATGCATGACACAGTTTTCTTCCTCACGCTGGCTTGATTGGAACTCAACTGAGACAATAGAGCACCTAATAGCAGCTCATGTTCGGTTGCCATAAGATTGCCAAACTTATGAAGGACATCACATAAGATATCAAGACATTCACATTTTATCTCTGTGCTCATTCCCTGGGTTACATAGCAGAAACAAAAAAACAATTAGCAAGAAAAACACAACAGGCATGCAGATACAGCAAAAGGAATGTCATTACGATAAAAATGAGTTATTTGACTAATCCTTAAGAAGATTGTAACTCACCGGGGCAGTAATTCCCCTAATCAACTGCGGTAAAATAGAAACAAGTATAGACTGTGCAAGTGATTGAGTAGAAACTTCTGCAACAATAGCCTTCATAGCTATGCTTGCTATGTCACGATGTTGATCCTTCTCCTTTAGCAACTTCTCACAAAGCTTATTTGTCATCTCCACGACTCGAGGCTCACTGACCTTCTTAACTAATGGAGCAAGACTGCAATATAATTTACCAAACAGATACAGATCAGTCACTAGGAAACGCAAACACGGTTACCAGGGATAACAGAATACAACTATCATACCATTTGACAGCCAATCCAGATACATCGCCGGCAACATCATCGAGTTGCTGGATAATAATAATCGACAACTTGATCTCTAGATCAGCATCCGCCTTGAAATTGTCTTTGTTCAACTCGTTTAACAAATCCGATGTTGCCATATATCTATAGTCCTTATCCTTCCCCGTCATCTGTAAAACAAACTCAAAAGTCAATCCACCACTCACACTATAGTAGACATCCATCTCCAAAACTAAAGCTCGTAGCGATCATACCTTCTCCAGTATACCAGTCATCGCCATGTTCGCCATCTCCGCAATTCTTTATGAACAAAATTTGGTGCTCAAACTCAGAAATTCTATCAATGCTCACCTAAATTAAACCAAACCATAAAAAAAATCAAAATCAGGTAATTATAACCTACTAATCGCATAGATGGACAATAGAGCTAAATGAAACCCAGCCAAAAGCATAAAAGAACATCAGAAAAGCCTTGAATCTATGAAAAGCGAAGAACTAACCCTAGCTCCACTATGAGACTATAAATTAAATTAAGCAGAAACAAAACCGTACAGCTATCTATATCGTATGAGGCTCCAAAATCTGGAAAAATTCAATGTATAATAATACAGTACCAAAAGCATTCCGCAGAAAAGCTTGGCGAAGCTTTCGGAGAAGTATGGGAAGACGAAAAGTCCGAATAAGAGATTGGATTGAGCTCGGTGTGATCGGGAGAGGGAATAAAGAGGCACAGAATCTGAATCGGTGAAGGGAATTTAGAGAGTGAGAGAAAATAGAGAGGAAGAGCTTACCGGAAAGTTTATGACGGGACTACGACGGTGGAGGAGCTCGGTGAGAGTCAGTGTGGGTGTGGGTTGGTTTATAGGGCAGGTGGAAGAGAGAGGGGGTTTTATACGTGTAGAATGGACTGGACACACTGGACTTGTTTACCAAGATCCGCAAAATCATCTCTCCACCTGGGAACACTATGGTGTCCAGCCCACGCGCGCAGCTCAACACCTGACCCGCCCCTTGGTTTTGTTTTTCAATCCCTGACCGTTTAAGAATCAATACACAGTTTCGTCAATTTACAAGCATTATGGTTGGGTGACTTTTGTGTTTTGGTTCACTCACTGCACGAGACACATGTTACGAATATATTGCAAATGTGTTGCAACTTACAAGAGAAGCAAGAGTGTGATACCAAAAAAGTGATGACGACCTCATGAGTACTCGAGTAGTTTAAAGCATATGCAAAATTAAAATAGAAAAACCAAATTGAAGTCCATAAGCCAAAAAATCTAGTAATATGTATAAGCCGGAATCATAACATGCATTCACCATCACTCGGACACTAATTATCATGGCTATGGCAATAAAAATAAAAATACAATGGAAATAATTGATCATGATAATCGGTAACTTGTACATAATCATCAATCAACATGACACATTGGTCCAACAACATCTATAAACTTCGGTTGCGTGTTAGTTCGGTAACATGTTTCAAGTGTTGGGTGAATGGGTTTGCATCGAGACTTCAATGGTCTTTTTTGAATAAGAGATTATGACCAAGAGAAAATTAGGGTGAAAGATGAGATGATAACATGGACAGGATGAAAAAGAGACATAATAAGCCACAAAATCGTGACACAAGCTCGAAAAAAACCCATCACACAACGTGGATAAATAACATAAATGTCAATGAGTCGAACAAACAATATTATAAAAGAAAAACATATCTATATATGTCTAAAAGTTTGGTTAGGAAGAAGATTTTGTTTTATTAATCACTCCCTTTTTACACCTTGTGTGGATATAGGGAACAAATTAAACGTAGCTGATCTAAATCTGTCTTTCTAACTTTAGCGTTTAAACATTTCCTATCTACACTCTCATTTATAGTTAGTTTCAACAATCCAATTAACAAATTTTATTTTTTTAAACATCTAATTGGGAGCTTCTATTTATATCTCCAAAAACGGTATTTGGACATCCTCACTTAGTAGATCTCCTATTTACTTTTACAAATACTTAAAATGCTATTTAGATCTCCATACTTTTATGAAAAATGTCTATAATCAATATATCATTAGTAAATATTAGATCTTACGATATATTAATATATTTCCAATTATTTCTAATCTATCTTCTCAAATTTATTTTCTCTATCAATCCTAAATTCATAACTAATAATATTTTTTTTTCATTCATTTATTTGAAACTCACTAGATAGTAAAATCAACAAGAAAAATTATAACATCTATTGAACAATTTTTTTTGTCTCAAATCCTAACTTAAGTTTATCAAAAATTATATGTAACTTTTCAATTGATACATGAACATTAATAATATTATTTATTGTACTTTTTAACAATAAAAAATAAAAGTAAATAAACTATCTTATTTAATTTATTATTCCAAAATTAGGTTTTCATGAAATAAATACATAAAAATAAAGGATTAACAAGAAATGAAAAAAAATCATTTATATTCGCTATTTAAACATAGATAGGTTGATAATTCTCTTATTTTTTTGTTTTCACTCTTATATGTCTATTTAGTAATTTCACATGCGTTAAAAGGTCAAAACGAACTTGAAAAAAAAAAGATCTAAGTATTGTATTAGGAATAGAAGTTCCCAATCTAATTAACAAATTGTATTAGCATTATAATTGTTTTTCAAGGCCCAACTCATGCAGGTCGATCAATTTAGAGAGAGCCCAAAATCAGGGAAAAGTGGAAACTGCCCATAACTCGCATAATCCACGGGGTCTCTGCTCTGGCTCGTGACCGCTGCCGAGTCGTTAAGAGGCTCGAGAAAGCGAAAACGACATTATACGCACTCCCCCAGCAATGATTCCCTGCGTCGCGCTCCCACCGACATGCCGTGCAGTTCCCGCTAAGCCGGCCTTCTATTTTAAATCCAGTCGCTCTCACACCGACACGCCATCATCCTACTTAACCCCCCGGCACCCCAAACGCCGTCGTATTGACGCCCTAAACGAAAATTTAAATTTTTCGCTGAAAAACATAGCGAAAAATTTGGGAACGGCAAAAATTCGCTCCTGCCGTCTAAATAAAGCTAAACAGCAACAACTGCGTCATTTTCTCTCTCTCCTCCACTGGGCGCTCCTCTCTCTCTCTCTCTCTCCAAACACTCATCGTTTCAATTCTCTTTTGAATCCAATTAGGTTTTTTGGTTCAAATTTCCTGTACAAAATCCTGGATCCCGATCTGCCTCTAGGTCCTTGCTCTCTTCCTCTCCTTCTGCATTTGCGTAGATCAGATTGCTGGGGCCAAGGAACCAAGCAGAGATAGCAAGCAAGGCTTTTTTTTTTTTGGGGTGAGAAATGTCGTCGGAGGAAGAGAAGCTTCTGAAGGAGGCGAAGAAATTGCCGTGGGATGATCGGCTTTTTCACAAGAACTGGAAGGTGCGAAATGAAGCCAATATCGACTTGGCTGCCCTATGCGACTCCATCACCGATCCAAAGGACCCTCGCCTTCGCGAATTCGGTAATAGCTTCACCGGAAAAACTGTTTCCGATTGGCGGCGATCTATTTATTTGGTTGCTCACAGTTTTAAATTTTTTATATATTTCTGGCTGTGTTGGATAGGTTCGTTTTTTAGGAAGACTCTGGCGGATGCCAATTCGCCGGTGCAGGAGAAGGCGCTTGATGCATTGATTGCGTTTTTGCGGGCCGCCGATGCTGATGCTGCTAGGTGAATGCTTTTCGAAGCTTTTGTTGGAGTTGATTGGCTGGTGAGGTGGTTGAGTTTTACTTTATGCGGTCTATTTTAAGCTGTGTTTACTTGATACAGGTATGGGAAGGAAGTTTGTGATACAATTGTTGCGAAATGCCTCACTGGCAGGCCGAAGACGGTGGAAAAGGCGCAGGCTTCCTTTATGCTTTGGGTCGAATTGGAGGCGGCGGACGCTTTCTTGGTAAGTTGTTGTTCTTGTTTATGTGGAGAGTGCTTTTTAGTATTAAGACATTGCAATGGCAATGCGGTGTGGTGGAGGATTAGTAAGTTGCGAAGCAGCATTGGATGTGTTATAGTAGCTGAGTAAGAGACTGGTAATGAAATATGAAGTAATGTAGTATTAGTAGTAGCAGGAGTACGATGTGAAGGGCTGGGTTTGTTTCCACGAATTGCATTATACCTGGCAGTTGTTTCTCATTGGTGGTCCATGCAGCTCACAAAGTCATGGAAGAACCTAACCTTTTTTCACGAGGAGACTTTCCTTAACGTCTGATTTGATAGTGTTGAAAGGCTTGGGCTGATTATTTAAAGTTAGACACCAATATGCATTCTATATGCAAGAGAGTGATGAAAATTTTATTTCCCTACTTTTGGTTTAAGAAGAATTCAGAAATTTGTGGTATGTGACATCACTGACATGTATCTAGTTGAGGTCGGACTGTTCTATGTAAAGCAATTCAAGCATCTATATATAGGTTGTTTACTGGTCACTTTGGGTAGTTGAAAACAGGTAAGGAAATGTTGAATAAGGCAAACATATACTTGGATTGAAGTTGTTATCTGTATGGCAGGGGATCTAGTAGTGGGGATATAAGTGGTTTTTATGTTACCTTTACAGTCTGCGTTTGATATGAAGCAGTATGATTATCTTCTGTTAATTTGGGACCTTTACATAGGTTGTGGTTTATTGTAGGATGCCATGGAGAAAGCAATAAAAAACAAAGTTGCCAAAGCTGTTGTGCCTGCAATTGATGTCATGTTTCAGGCCTTAAGGTATTCAGATTGAGATTTATTTTCTTAAAATTGTTTTATTAATGTATTGATTTCTTTTTCTAACTTGTGTCTTTACTATATTGGAATAGTGATTTTGGCTCAAAAATAATTCCTCCAAAAAGGGTCCTTAAAATGCTTCCTGAACTATTTGACCATCAAGATCAAAATGTTCGTGCATCTTCTAAAGGACTTACTCTTGAGCTTTGCCGTTGGATTGGAAAAGACCCTGTGAAATCAATATTGTTTGAGAAAATGAGGGATACGATGGTAGGTTCATATCTCAATGTGTTTACCTTTTTTTTTCTTTTCTTTAATGGTAAAAAAGCTAATAACATTTCTCTCTTTTTTACGAAGAAAAAAGAATTGGAGGCTGAGCTCGTCAATGTTACTGGGATGGCCAGGCCATCTCGCAAAATCAGGTGAAAAATTTGCTGTTAAATGTTTTAATATCTGAATCTAGCACACTCTGCTTGGTGATTTCTTAATCTACATTGTTTTATTATATCTCTTTATTAGATCTGAGCAAGACAAGGAGCCTGAAAAGGAAGTTGTTTCTGAAGTTGTTGGTCCTGGTGTTTCTGAGGAATCCTCAGCGGATGGTATGTGATTGACTCCTGTAATTGGCTCCTCCAAAGAAGTGTTGTTATGTTAGAATTATCTTTTTGCACATTTACTTATATGTCTACTGTGTATGTGGATTTTCAGCTCCTCAGGAAATAGATGAATATGAGCTTGTTGATCCTGTTGATATATTGACTCCTCTGGATAAGTCTGGATTTTGGGACGGAGTGGTTAGTGTCATTATGCCTTTTTTTTTTCCACTATGGATTTAAATTTGGTCTTACATTCATCAGCAAATGTACTTTCTCAGCATATAAGTGATATAACTATTGTTAATTTATTCCTTCGGTTTTAGAAAGCATCCAAATGGTCAGAGAGAAAGGAGGCTGTTGCTGAACTCACCAAGCTTGCTTCAACCAAAAGAATAGCTCCTGGTGACTTCACCGAAATATGTAGGACATTAAAGAAGGTAATTTTTTATCTATTTTTTAGCTGGAGCACATAGTTTCATCTTCCACTTCAACAGTATCCTGTGGTAATATAAGCACACAGTTTCTCTCTCTCTCTCTCTCTCTCTCAAATCTATGTTTTCAGTGGACTATCTTTTCGTGCAGCTTGTAACAGATGTGAACATAGCTGTTGCAGTTGAAGCTATCCAAGCTCTCGGCAATCTTGCTAAAGGCCTTAGGACTCACTTTTCTGGGAGTTCACGTTTTCTATTGCCAGGGTTACTGGTAAGTTTGTTTTATGTGTTTTCATTGGGCAATGAAGAAGCATACTTTAAAAGTTAATTCTGTGTGCAATTTTGCAATTAAACACTACTATACACGATTGTAAAAATCAAACTGAGAAATGAGTCAGGTGTGGCTATTTTAGCTTTATCTGACTGGTGTTTTAATCATATTGTATCCATCCTTTACCAGCCAGATAGTTGTGTACATGTTTAGTCATTTTTATTTCTTAAACTCTCATTTTGGGAAATGTGGCAGGCATGTGCCAAATTTTAACTCCTTGTACCATTACTGGTTTTAACCAAATCAATTTATGTTTTCTTTGAACTTTTCAATGTGTATTTATGATATTGTTAAAAAGGTCTTTCAACTTTGTTTTCAGTGTGTCCTCGCTTATGTAATTCAACTTAGAGTATACTATCTTTCACCGACTAGAAGATCTAGCTCATTAATTGCCCACCTTTTCATTACTGTTTATATAGGAGAAATTGAAAGAGAAGAAGCCAACTATGAGTGAGGCGCTGACCCAGACTCTTCAAGCTATGCATACAGCTGGCTGCTTAAATCTCGTTGACATTGTTGAAGGCAGGTTTCATATTCAGTAACTTACTCATCATTTTTGCATCTAATTTTCTATTTATTTATAATTATTTTCTGTAGCATCTTAATGATGATTATTTTTCGAATTTACTGATTATGTCTTGTCATCATGTAATGCTATTTTCATATCGGATTTGTACTTTACTATGTGTAGTCTGTGGTTGTGGCTAATGTATCATACTTCTGAATTTTGCAGATGTTAAGACAGCAGTTAAAAATAAAGTACCCCTTGTGCGATCATCGACTTTGAACTGGGTGACATTTTGTATTGAAACAAGTAACAAGGCTGTTGTTTTAAAGTTACACAAGGACTATGTTCCTATATTTATGGAGGTCAGTGCACTTTTACATGAGGATCTGATGTTATTTATTTGCTTTTCAGTTTTCACCTGCATTTTTTGCTTGAAAATGTTTTTAAGCTTAATTTTGTTGTTACATAAGTTACATCTAACATTAAAAACTTCGGACTATTTAAAAAAAATCCTGTTTTGGGCTTCACGTGGTTTTGGAATTAGGACTGGTTATGTTCATAACACATCTGATTATTGTTTCAATAACAGATTGAGAAAAGTTCTGAAAATCAAGCTCTTGGCCTTTATTGATTTTGGATTGGATTTGTAAGAAGCTAAATAAGTGTAGTTTAAAACATTCGAGACGAACAAAGCTTATTCTCTTTAGAATCACTTAATTTAACTGATTCGGTTGTGTTTACAATTATGTTATGGTTAAACTTAAAGGTGATCTGTATTTCTCTAGTGCCTCAATGATGGAACCCCAGAAGTGAGGGATGCAGCCTTTTCAGCTTTGACAGCCGTAGCTAAGGTATAATTTTAATGCATTGAACTGGTATATTTTCTTAACTCTAGGCTTGAGGCTTAAATACAGGGATTAATAGTTTTCATTTGCACTATGTTCATTTTCTTTAGTCGGTTGGTATGAGGCCTCTGGAGAGGTCCCTGGAGAAACTTGATGATGTCAGAAGAAAGAAGCTCTCTGAAATGATTATGGGTTCTGAAGGTGGTACATCCACTGCTACAAGCTCAGGTTTGTGTTTCTGTTATGGTACATGTAGTGATCATATAGATTAGTTTTCAAGTTTGTTTGTTTTGATGTTTTCTCTTTGTTTTTTGTACATCTTCATATGCTAACTACAGTTCAAAGCTCAGGTGTTACTGCAGCTTCTGTGGAGGTGGGTTTCTTGCCTTCAATTTAGGGGTTTAAGTTTCATGTCTGTATACTGTCTGCATTTCGGTTGCTATGATCCAGTCTTATTATCGTCCCTTGTCAACAGTTGATTGGACGCAAATGTTTCAATTATTTTATTCCTATATTCTTTCCATATTTTGTTTTCGTGATCCTGAAGGTGTGTTTGTTATCTTTATTGTTTGCAGACATCAGACAGTTTTGTACGAAAGTCGGCTGCCAGCATGCTTAGTGGGAAGAGGCCTGTTCAGGCAGCTGTGAGTTCTATAGCTCTTATCTTTTTGTGTACTTCGTAAGTTTAACAATATCAGTGGTTTTTAATTTGCATGTTGATTGACACGGTGTTTTGATAATAGCCTGCTAAACAAAAAGGGGGAGCTGGAAAATCTGGTGGCAGTAAGAAAGAAGTAACTGTACAGCCTAAAGCTTCCAAGTCAGTTGAACCACCTGAAGACGTTGAGGTATTTGAGTGCTTTTGTGGTTGAAGTGCTCCTTAGTTTTTTTATTACCCTAGTTTTTTACTGTCTTTTGTTTGTAATGTCTTGCAGCCAGCAGAAATGAGTCTGGAAGAAATTGAAAGTAGATTAGGTACGCTTATACAAGCGGATACCATTTCTCAATTAAAGAGCACTGTGTGGAAAGAACGGCTTGAAGGTTGGTGATGGTTTTGATTATGAAGGTCAAAGCATACAGAATTCTTGTTTTGTTTGAAGTGACCATAACCGCTATACAATTTTGTTGCAGCCATATCCTCATTTAAACAACAAGTGGAAGCTTTACAGGACATTAACCAGTCAGTTGAGTTATTAATTCGCTTACTCTGTGCTGTCCCTGGCTGGAGTGAAAAGAATGTTCAGGTATTCTATTTGTTTATTTTTCGTAACAGACCTATTACTATCTTTTTCTCTGCTGAAATGTGATAAAGATTTGTATTTCTGAGTTATGCAGGTTCAACAACAGGTCATTGAAGTTATTACCTACATATCTTCCAGTGCTATGAAATTTCCAAAGAAATGTGTGGTACTTTGTCTGCTGGGTGAGTGTTTTTTCATTTAAATTACTTATCAGTCTCTCTCTCTCTCTCTCTCTCTCTCTCTCTCTCTCTCTCTCTCTCTCCCCCCCCCCCCCCGGCTTCTGTTCTGGAATGTAGATTCAAGCTCTTGCATTTATATTGCAATAGGTATAAGTGAGCGAGTAGCAGATATCAAGACTCGGACTCATGCCATGAAGTGCCTGACTTCATTTTCTGAAGCCATAGGTCCAGGATTCATATTTGAAAGAGTAAGTTCTTATTCTTTTGTTCATTTCGCACTTTGTATTCTTTATTGTCAACCCTCTTTAACTTATTTAGCTCTTTTGTAGCTTTACAAAATTATGAAAGAACATAAGAACCCTAAGGTTCTTAGCGAGGGAATATTGTGGATGGTTTCAGCTGTTGAAGATTTTGGTGTCTCACACTTGAAGCTTAAGGTGTTTAATTTTTTTTTTTACTTTTAAAATCTCTTTTAGTTATAGATGTTAATATGTATTACGTTTACAGGATTTGATTGATTTTTGCAAAGACACTGGACTGCAGTCCAGTGCTGCTGCTACCAGGAATTCTACCATAAAACTTTTGGGTGTTACACATAAGTTTGTTGGTCCAGGTGACTAGCCATTTCAGTTTGAACACCTTGTGTTAATAATCAGTCTCATACTTTCATATAGTTTATGCTAACGGTATATAGTTTGCAGATATTAAAGGATTTCTCACGGATGTCAAACCTGCACTACTTAGTGCACTGGAAGCGGAGTATGAAAAAAATCCATATGAGGTATGCTAAGTTGTTACTCTGGTTTACATAATCATTTGTTTTTCTGTTTATGGGTAACTTATCCCTGTTTCATTTTCTAGGGTGCTGCAGTGGTATTGAAGAGAAATGTTCGAGCAACAGAATCTACATCAGTTTCTGCTGGTGGGTTGGATAGTCTTCCGCGTGAAGATATTAGTGGAAAAATTACTCCTACTCTGCTGAAAAATTTGGAGAGCCCTGATTGGAAGGTTTGTTTGTACATTTTATAATCTCTATGCTGTACATGGCAGTTGTATTTAGAACTAGACCTTTTATCAAGAGCCATATTGATTCTGCCCCTTTTTCATTTTAAGGTTCGCTTGGAGTCAATTGAATCTGTAAATAAAATTTTAGAAGAGGCTAATAAGCGAATCCAGCCAACTGGAACTGGTAAGAGTATCTTCATGGCAGTTGTTTTGGAATCTGACACGAACTTGTTCAAGTGCTTCTACATAATGATCTCTATATAATGAGTTCTTCCCCATTTTTCTTCTTTGCTGCCAGTGGAGTTATTTGGTGCCCTAAAGGGGCGGTTATATGACAGCAATAAGAATCTAGTTGCAGCAACCTTGACTGCCATTGGTAATATTGCATCTGCAATGGGAGCACCAGTTGAAAAGGCGAGCAAGGTTTGTTTATTTGCAAGATCAGAAATGTTAAGACATAAACAGACTTATAGTATTTTCCTTGAGATAGTTGAACAATATCTTGTCTTTGTTATTGGTTACTTGCAGGGCATTCTGTCAGATATTTTGAAATGTATTGGTGACAATAAGAAGCATATGAGAGAATGCACTTTAGCTGCTTTAGACTCATGGGTCTCTGCTGTTAATCTTGATAAAATGGTAACTGACTTATCTTACATGTGTTGTGAAATTTTGGTTTTCTGTCAGGTACCATAACGCACTCTTGTTGTTGATGTAGGTTCCTTACATCACGGCTGCTATAACAGAAACCAAGCTTGGTGCAGAAGGGCGCAAAGATCTTTTTGATTGGTTGACAAGGCAACTTTCTGCGCTAAGTGATTATAATGATGCTGTACAGCTTCTGAAACCAGCTTCCTCTGCTATGACGGTAAATTCTAAATGCGACACTCTTGGCTTAATTGTTTCATGGCTTTAACTATTTATTTACCAGATTACCCACATGGCCACATTGAGAACATTTTGGAATGAATAAAGACTTGGACACACATGCACACACAAATATATTAAGATGAATAAATGCACACAGTAACACACCACTCTTATAATTTCTTTATTGTCTACTTTTTATAGGATAAATCTTCTGATGTTCGTAAAGCAGCAGAGGCATGCATTGCTGAAATTTTGAGAGTTAGTGGACATGACATGGTAAGTTTGCTAGAAGCCTCTAGTACTCTGTTCTTTAGCCTCTACTGCTCTTTTCTTTTCATGTGACAATTGATTTTAAATCTTTTCTTTATTTCTTTGGTTATTACCCAGGTCGAGAAAATTTTAAGAGATATTCAAGGCCCAGCTTTAGCTCTTGTTCTTGAACGGTTGAAGCCTTTCGGGTCTTCACAAGGTGTGTATATTGATTGCCTGGTTCTCTTGTGTTTTGTTCATGATACTTAAGACTAATTTGAACGGTTTCCCCTGAACAACTTTTATATTGGTTAAAGCAATATCAACTGTACCGACATCTAAAAGCATCCCAAAGGTCGGAAAATCTGCTTCCAATGGAGTTGTAAAGCCTGGAATGAAAGCCATATCTTCAGTATGCCCCTCTTTTACTTGCGGTAATTTTTTTTTGGTGTAATTAGATTACTAATTGATTATCCCATGAATTCCAGAGGACTGTTGCAATGAAGGGATCAAGATCAGGTCCGATACTATCTGTCCAAGATATAGCCGTCCAGTCGCAGGCCTTGATAAATGTTAAAGATTCAGTTAAGGTACGTATGGAAATAGCATGGAACTTTTAATTTCTTTACTAGTTAGGTACACTGACTGATTGTAATTTAAACTCCAGGGAGATAGGGAGAGAATTGTGGTTAAGAGGTTCAAGTTTGAGGAGCCACGAATAGAACAGATTCAAGATCTTGAGGTTTGTATTTGTACATTTTCACTAATTAATTTCTTGTTTATTTCATGGTCATTGATTTGATTTACATTTGTGTTTTATGCAGAATGATATGATGAAGTACTTCAGAGAGGATCTGCATAGGCGGCTTTTTAGTACAGATTTTAAGAAGCAAGTTGATGGGCTCGAGATGCTGCAGAAGGTGTTTTCCCCTCACTCTTAATTTCTGTGATTTATTTCAAAGCTTTCATTGCGTAGCTTAAAATTTATTTACTGTCTATGCCAGGCACTTCCAACTATTAGAAAGGAAATGATTGAAGTTCTGGATATAATGCTTAGGTGGTTTGTTTTACAATTTTGTAAGTCAAACACAACATCCCTGTTAAAGGTATGGTATTTTTCTGTGCATTGTGGTTTTCAAACTTTAGAGTTTGTAGGTGTGTTGCATCTATTTAACTGCATATCTTTTATCTCACAGGTGCTGGAATTTCTTCATGACCTTTTTGACATGTTTAGAGATGAGGGATACATGTTGACTGAATCAGAAGCCGCAATTCTCCTTCCATGCCTAATGGAGAAGGTTGTTACCTTTTCTTTTATATGCCCAATTTGAGCAGCAAACCTTTATGTACACTCTTTGATTTGAATCTGATTTTATGTGCAGCTTGGACATAATGGTTCTGGAGTACGAAAAGAAATGAAGGAGCTATCCAGACAAATTGTGGAGGCATATACTGCAACAAAGAGTTTACCTTATATTTTGGAGGGATTGCGTTCTAAGAACTACCGAACACGAATTGAGTGTGCTGAACTTGTTGGATATTTGATCGATCATCATGGAGCTGAGGTAAAAGTAAAGAAAATATTTTCCTTTGTGTCCCTTTTTATTAGTCTTTTATACAGTGGTGAGTGTCTTATGCATTGGTTGTTGAATAAGACATTAACATATTTTTTTTAGCAGATAAGTGGACAATTAAAATCTTTGCAAATTGTTGCAAGCTTGACAGCAGAAAGAGAGAATGAAATTAGGAAGGCTGCTCTAAATACGCTGGCTTCTGGTTATAAGCTTCTTGGTATGTCATGTTGTTATGTAACAATTGTAAGGTTTTGATGACTTAAACTTGCAATTTATTATTTGCAAGTTTCTCATATGTTCTGTTGTAATTGTATTTTAATTATTTACTCTTCTTAGGGGACGACATATGGAGATATGTCGGGAAGCTAACAGGTGCTCAGAAAAGCTTGATAGAAGAGAGATTTAAGTATACGGTCTGTACATAGTTGTGCTTTGAAGTTACATAGTATAGTTGACTGCAATTTGTTTATGTTCCTAACAGCATGAGTTTATGTTTTATATTTTTTAGGTGAAAGACATGGAGAGAAATAAGGAAGGAAAGCCTGGTGAAGCGAGGGCTTCTTTGAGGCGTTCTGTCCGGGAAATTGGGTATGCTCTTGACATGTATTTTTAAAACATAGTTTGTTACTATTTACTGTTTATAATATTCAAATTTCTGTGTTTACGTTTTTGAATGGTCCATTATGTTTTAGCTTGCATGTGATACAGAGTCGGAGAAATTATTACATTTGACTAGTTTCTGTAGCTTTTAATGTTCGGTTAGAAAGAACATGATAGAGCAGAAAGTATATTTGTATATGAAGAAAGATAATTTTGCATAAGCCTCAACTATCATCAATTATATTTTCGGTTTATTGCTTGCCAATAGGTCTGATAGAGCAGAACAGAGTGGGGAGGTTGCACGATCTGTTGCTGCTCCAACACTTGCTAGGTATTTCAACAATTGCAGTACTATTTGATGTTATCCCTTCTTTTTCTTCCGCTGCAATTACTGTTCTCAATATATCTTAATGATGTTGATATCATTTTTAGGGGCGATTATGCTCATTCTGAGATACACAGAGAGAGACAGCTGATGCCTCGTGCATTTTCTGCTGTTAATGGTCCAACAGACTGGAATGAAGCTTTGGAGATAATTTCTTCTGAGGATCCTGATCAGGTGTGCAAATTGTTTTGTTTTTTGTGCCATTTGTGGTTGAGTAACTTTCGGTTCCATTGTCATGATTATTTGTTATTTGTGGACTGTGGTCAACAATGTCTAATGGTATTCTTGGCTGCTTCACCTATGTTTATGCGGTGCTTGGTTTCTGCATGTCCTTTTTTTTTTTATCATATACTTAAACTGAAGATTATGCTCTGAGCATATATGTTTCTGTTCCAGTCGGTTGAAGGAATGAAAGTAGTGTGCCATGAGTTGGCACAGTCATCCAATGATCCAGAAGGCAGTGCCATGGATGACTTAGTCAGGGATGCCGATAAACTTGTGTCGTGCTTAGCAAAGAAGGCAAGTACAATAGCCGTTCCATTTAATTTCTCATGCTTTCCATTATGCTGTTGCCTGCTGCTATTTCATATATGGCCTCAATTGAAATTTACCAGCCTTTTCTGGTTTCTTATTTGGGTCTTGAATAGGTAGCAACGACTTTTGACTTCAGTTTGACAGGAGCTTCATCTAGGTCCTGTAAATATGTCCTGAACACTCTAATGCAGGTAGTTTACTAATTACTGTGGAGATATCATTAATGCATTTATTGTAAACATATTATTCATGCGTGTAGAAAGTTATTACACGGGCAGCCAGAATAAATAAAAGTTAACTAATAAATTGTAGGAAGTTCATTTGTGCTCCAGGAAATTTTTTTTGGCTTAACAATACTATCTTTGACTTCTCTTCAGACGTTTCAAAATAAAAGATTTGCACATGCTGTCAAGGAAAGTACTCTTGATAGTCTAATCACTGAGCTGCTGCTCTGGCTTTTGGATGAGAGGGTTCCCCATATGGATGATGGCAGCCAACTTCTGAAAGCGTTGAATGTCTTGATGCTAAAGATTCTGGTAAGTGATATTGTTTTTGCATTGCTCCCATTCCTCAACATTTTTGGTCTATTACAGCAGTTGTTGTAACTAGCGATTGTATCTGCAGGACAACGCAGACCGAACTTCCTCCTTTGTGGTTCTTATCAACCTCTTACGTCCTTTAGATCCTTCAAGATGGCCTGCGCCTGCAATGAATGAAACATTGGCTGCCAGAAACCAGAAGTTCTCTGATCTGGTTGTCAAATGTTTGATCAAACTTACAAAGGTATTCTGTTGCCTGGCCATATATTTTGGAATAATAATTATTGTCTTTTACTTTGAGTTCTGTTGTCTATATATATATATATATATATATATAAGTATCCCACATGCACCTATACTGGCACATGATTCAAATCTGTTAGCGGATGCCTCAAAATTTGCTTGATCTTATGCTCTGAAGAGTTCTTGAACTTGCTAAATAATACCTTATCTGGATAAACGCTAATACAATAAAGAGAAGATTCCTAGGGTTATTATTCTAAAGAGTCAAAGTCTAGTGAGGGAACTACATCGGGAGGATAATTATACAAAGTACAGGTCAAATCATTAAAATCCGTGTGCTGTTGAGTAAGAGTACAATGAAGCAAGGTTGATTTCTCCAAGGAACTTGAATTGTCTTTATTCATTTGTATTAGCAGAAGAGAGTTTGTTTAAATTTGAAGCTGCTGCAGAGTGAGTGGATCTTTAAATTTGTGGAATCAGCTTGTAATACTATAACCAGGCAAGCAGCTGCAATTGCATTGCCCTTGCTTTAATAAACCTAACAGATGCTTACCTTGTATTAACTGCCCAATTAATACTAGTTTCCTCCTTTTCCTAAATATTTGTGAAGCATCAGTAAGAAACCTTTGATGGCTTGAGAAATTTCATTCTGAAGCATATATCTATCTCTCTGATCCCTAGTTTTCCAACAGATTAAAGATTTATCTGTAAGATAATGATGAGAACTATGCCAATTGGAAGTATACCATGGAACCAGATTTCCAGAAAATATGAAGTTGATGAAATAAATGGTCTTACCATGTTGACGAGGCAGTAATTTGATATTGTTCTGCTTGTTTTTTTTTATTTTTCTAGTGGGTTCTGCTTTGGTTGGTTAGTTCTATGGTTTCACATTAATACATTGCCATTGCGTAAATCATCCTTTCTCCTGTGGTAGGTACTTCAAAGCACCATATATGATGTTGATTTGGACCACATCCTTCAAAGTATCCATTTATACCTTCAAGACTTGGGGATGGAAGAAATCCGGAGAAGGTATGCTACATATGGTGACTATATTTCCGCTCTAACTTGTTTCATGCACTGATTTCTTCTCTCCTGTCTTCTGTATTATTAAACATATTAGAGCCGGTGCGGATGACAAACCATTGCGCATGGTGAAAACTGTTCTACATGAGCTTGTGAAGCTTCGTGGAGCTGCAATTAAGGGTCACCTGTCTATGGTTCCGATAGACATGAAGCCCCAGCCAATTATTCTTGCTTACATTGATCTTAACCTTGAGGTAATTTTATATAATTGTACCTTTCCTTTTATATTGACAAACAAACTTTTAATCACAAACGAAAAATACATACTTATAACTTCTAATTTAACAGTCATCTTTTATTTTTATTTTTTACTTTGCCTTTTTATATTTCATAAATGTTATTGGAATAGGGACACTGATTTATCATTGTTTGCTGCATTTAAAAACTGGGCAGACTCTAGCAGCAGCAAGAATGCTGACTTCAACTGGGTCTGGGGGCCAAACTCATTGGGGTGATTTAGCAGCTAATAATCCTTCATCTGCTACACATTCTGCTGACGCACAATTAAAGGTATTGCAACTTCGTACCTTTATCAAAGTACAGTTATTTATATTTAAATATGTTTATCAATTTTCTTTTCTTTCTAAAAATTGTTCTTTTGGCTTCACTTTTACTTTCAGCAAGAACTTGCTGCCATTTTCAAGAAGATTGGTGACAAGCAGACTTGCTCTATCGGTCTATATGAGCTTTATCGTATAACACAACTCTACCCCAAAGTGAGTTATTGATTACCTCGTAGCATGTTTTTGACTTGGTTTAGTTTCCGCTTTCAGTAGGACTTTTGATTGGTTTCTGAGCATAGATATGCTGTGTATGTTTTATTTTAGGTTGATATATTCTCTCAGCTCCAAAATGCTAGCGAGGCTTTTCGGACATATATTAGAGACGGTCTAACACAGGTGTGCCTCGTTAATAGTCTACCATTATAATGTTTCTGTCTGCGACTAAAGTCATTATTCCTATATAGTAAATTAGGTCTATAATGTTATCAAAATTTAGTTAAAGAATGTTTGGTTGCAGATGGAGAAGAATGCAGCAGCTGGAAGGACACCATCAAGTCTTCCAATGCCTACTCCTCCCCCAGCTTCCCTAAGCGCTTCTTCACCTGAATTTGCACCCCTTTCCCCTGTACACACTAATTCCTTGATGGATACAAAATCATATAATGCAAAATCTGAACCAACTAGCTTTAATCTGCCACCGGCATATGCTGAAGACAATAGGCTTCACAATGCCAATATTCCTAGAGGCATGGTCGAAAACTCGATGATCGACCCAAGGAATGAGAGATATATGGGTGGAGGTAATTCACGTTAGTGCCTTTACTTTTTCTCTTGCATCACTACGTCTGGTTTTTCTTGGTGACCTTAATGACCTTACCCTAGAACTCACCTTGGCAATGCAGTGACTAGTGGGACACTAGATGCAATTAGAGAAAGGATGAAAAGCATGCAACTAGCGGCAGCTTCTGGAAACCTGGATTCAGAAGCTAAACCATTAATGTATGTAAATGACGACCAAAATCAGGGACTCTCTGGCCAGATAAATCGGCAATCAGATAATCCCGTCCAAAGTGGGGTTCTCCCTATGGATGAAAGGGCATTATCTGGGCTTCAAGCTCGGATGGAGAGACTAAAAAGTGGGACAATTGAACCTTTTTAATGAAGAGATGTGAATTCGAACAGAATTCCTCAGATGATTTGTTTCATTTGCCCCATCAGGCCGATTTCTGTAAATGTCAGGGAGGCAATGCTTTCAGTATTGAGTCGCAGCTACAGACAGGCTGGTGTCTCGTGGCATCCTCAAAGGCTGACCGATTCCTTGGGGTATGTTTATTGTATACAGCAGCTGTGTCTAGAAACTTCACATTTGTATATTGTAGAAGCTTTAGCTATTTGCCTTTCCTTTAGTAGCGGGTATAGACCACATTTTTAAGGTCTTGAAATTTTTTGGCAGAGTTTTTGGGATATAGCACTGTCATGTGCTATTGGCTTCTTTGTACTGCCAGCCTTTAGAAATCAGTTTTATTGCTTCGGAAGCATTTAATCCTCGAGTATAATGCCTCCTAATTTAATACAAATGTACGCAACTTGGTCCATTTCAATTGATTGTTTGTGTTTTGTAAGTGCCTCAAACTCCTTATTCTTTGTGATGGTGTTATTATAATTTAGAAAGGAGTTCGGAACAGAAAATTGTTGCCTCATCCCAGAAAAGAACGATACCGAATCAGATTGTTTGACTGCTGGCATCAGGCAGCAAATTGAAGCTGCATTTTCCTCGCTAAAACATAAGAACTAATGGAATGTGTTAAACATTCTTTGCACAAAAGTGCACCTTTACTTTTCCAAGTGCAAAGTGACAATCTAGAACACCATTAGAGCGTCTAAACTGTCGTGCATTTAGATACTTTATTCCATTTTTGAGGTATCGGTCTCAAAATTTCCTCCAAGTTTCTGATGCGTAATACATTAACTTTGGCTACCCAGATTATAACTTTATGGAGTGTTATCAGACTTTCGATGGCTGAGACATGTTTCAATACGACTTACATGAACAATGAAGTGCATAATTCCGATTATTTAAAAAACTTGCGTTTTGGCTCCGCCTCAATTTTGGACTTCAGATAATACAAAAGCACTTTCATTTAAGTCCGAGATCATAATTAGTATAGTTCCTTCTTCTTCTTTTTTTGATAATATCCGTTTAAGATGATTCATGTGGGATCTTGATAATGTATCAGCCATTAAGCCAATGAAAAATTCATATATTTATTTTCATCTTACTAATTTCCAGATTCCAGATCATGGCAAATTGGTAACAAGACAAACCAGTGCAATAGGGATAATCGAATTTCATTTTTCACATATACAACCTTAACTGCAAGTTCTGCACTTTCTCCATCTTGTTGGCAGCGAAGAACTGAAGATACGAATCTTTGAACTCGGTTCATCCGTTACTTGTATCTCTAGAATCATTTGCAGGCAACGCATATTCACTTGTTAAGGAAGACCTAGCCTCTTCAATACCACAGTATATACTAGCATCGTTCTGATCATATGCCGAGATTTAGACACTTTTTAGTTGAGTAAATCTTTAGAAAAAGGAGTTTATCATTAACTAACATATAAAAATTTGTTTAGCATTATGGTCAATTTTCAAATATGAATGACTCTCAAGCAGTGCTTAAGCATATCTTAATTAGTTTGTGATCTTGGACAGTTGTAAATGTAGTTTTGCAGAGTCCAAAACACCGAGAGGCAGCTAACGAGAAGCAGCCATTTTCAGTGCTTCTTTTTCCTCGGTCGTGTCACGCATATTCTCATATATACCTTGATCCATCCCTATTGTTTTCATAAACATTATATTATTGTACATATAAATAAACTGAAATTAGCTTAGCTAGCAACAATTACAGACACCTCTAACAGTTATCTGCATTGTTATTTAATACATATAACACTACATTTGCATATTGCATGCATAATGGTTCAAACTCAACCCCAGGAAGAACTCATGCAGAATATGGAAAAGAAGAAACAAGTAATCGATGAGGATGATGAGACAAAGGAAAGCTCATCCGGAGCGTTAGGATTTGGTAAGCTGCTAAGCTATGCCGACGGATGGGATTGGATTATGATGGTGTTAGGCACATTGGGTTCTGTTGTCCATGGTATGGCTTTTCCAGTTGGATATTTACTGCTTGGCAAAGCACTCAATGCATTTGGGAGCAATATTAACGACACAGCTGCCATGGTTAAAGCGCTGAAAGAGGTAAACTTTTCTGGAGAACTAAACGTTTTTAAAAAGTATAAATTGCTTGTGAGAGGGGTTTACTCATGGGTGTGTTGATTGTTTGTGTCCATTTGTTCAGGTTATTCCATTTGTGTGGTACATGGCCTTTGCCACATTTCCGGCTGGAATACTTGGTACGATTCCTTAACCGATCTGCAACTTCTGTGAAAATCACATACTTATTGGTGACTGTCCTAATCCTCCATGCATGGCGTACATCATGGATCTCGCAGAGGTTGGATGCTGGATGTATTCAAGTGAAAGACAAGTTGCACGTCTAAGGCTAGCATATCTAAGAGCAGTGCTCAGCCAGGAGGTTGGGGCATTCGATACAGACTTAACCAGTGGAAAAGTGATCACCGGAATTAGTAACCACACTAGTATCATACACGATGCAATCGGAGAGAAGGTATATATAGTTATATATACACGTACACACATGTGCGTATCCCAGTCATCCTTGCTTTAGTTACTCAACTTACAAGTTTTTCATGATGCACTTACAGTTGGGGCATTTTCTGTCATGTTTGGCAACTTTCTTTTCGGGAATTTTGATTGCTGCAATATGCTGTTGGGAAGTTGCACTGCTCTCCTTGTTGGTTGTTCCTTTGATTTTGCTAATTGGAGCCACTTACACTAAGAAAATGAACGCCATCTCGGCTGCTAGGATGCTTTACCTGTCCGAAGCTACCTCTATGGTAGAACAGGTAAAGATCATGTTAATTTCCAGTAACAATTTAGTACTCATATCCATCACACTAAGTCACTAACTGATCATATTGCTGCATTCCAGACTATATGCCAAATCAAAACAGTATATGCATTCGTTGGAGAAAACTTGGCAATCAAATCTTTCTCAAACTGCATGGCCAAACAGTATTTGCTAAGCAAAGGGGAGGCTCTAATAAAGGGAGTTGGAACAGGAACGCTTCAAACTGTGACCTTCATTTCTTGGGCCATCATCATTTGGGTTGGTGCTGTTGTGGTCACTGCCAAGAGGGCAAGCGGTGGAGATATTATAGCGGCTGTCATGAGCATTCTCTTTGGAGCCATGTAAGCAAAACATTTCCACTCTGGTGATAAAGATTCAATATAAGCTCACTAGTCATTAGCTTATTTGTATGAATTTCAGATCACTCACTTATGCTGCGCCAGACATGCAAGTCTTTAATCAGGCAAAGGCTGCAGGAACAGAAGTTTTCAAGGTGATTAACAGAAAACCAGCTATAAGTTATGATTCACCAGGGAAGGAACTTGATAAGGTTTACGGCGACATAGACATACATGATGTTTACTTTACCTACCCTTCCCGACCTGACAGAGCCATCCTTCAAGGCTTCTCACTGTCAATCCCAGCAGGAAAAACAGTAGCCTTTGTGGGTAGCAGTGGCTGTGGAAAGAGTACGATCATCTCACTAGTCGCAAGATTCTATGATCCTGCAAAAGGTTTGTACATGCCCTCCTTAATCTTTAACTTGTTAACACAATTAAGTAGGCAAGTTTTTAGTCCCATATGCCTAGATTAATCTTTCTTATTCAGGGGAGATTCTGATTGACAATCACAACATCAAGGATCTTGACTTGAAGTTCCTGAGGAAAAACATTGGAGCTGTTTCACAAGAACCATCACTGTTTGCGGGCACTATTATGGACAACATGAAAGTTGGTAAGATGGATGCAGAAGACGTAGAGATCCAGAAAGCATCAGTGATGGCAAACGCACACACTTTCATATCCCAACTTCCGAATCAGTATTCCACAGAGGTCAGCTACTCAAATTATTCACTCGCCAAGGCAGAGTAACAATATGTTGATACATGTTATATGACACTTATTTTGTACACTTTGTCTGAAATGCGGTACAGGTAGGACAAAGAGGAGTCCAGTTATCTGGAGGACAGAAGCAGAGAATCGCAATAGCGAGGGCCATTCTTAAGAATCCTCCTATTCTTCTCCTTGATGAGGCAACAAGTGCTCTTGACTCCGAGTCGGAGAAGGTGGTTCAAGAAGCCCTTGACAAAGCTATGCAGGGTAGGACAGTCATCTTGATTGCACATAGACTATCCACTATCATTAATGCAGACATGATTGCGGTTGTGGAAAATGGACAAGTTACGGAGACAGGAACTCACCGAAGCTTACTTGAAAGCAGCAAATTCTACAACAACTTATTTAGCATGCAAAACCTCAATTCAGTTCACGAATCAAGGTCTATTCACACTTGCAGTCTTCATTTTCTGTAGCTATATGTGTAGAGACATAGATATCTAACTTTTGTCATCGTTTGCTGAATGACTAACAGAGAAGATGGTCCCTCTGAAAGTTCTGAAAGCATCCACCAAAAGAATTCACCTGAACAGATAAGACAAGCCAAGGAGCCCCACAGCGACCGGTATCCTAATGAGCCTCCCAAGCTAGAAGAGGAAATAAGAAAAAGAGCCATATTCTTCAGAATCTGGTTTGGTTTGAAAAAGAGAGAACTGATAAAGATAGCTCTCGGTTCGTTTGCAGCAGCTTTCTCAGGCATATCAAAGCCTGTCTTTGGGTATTTCATTATAACAATAGGAGTGGCATACTACCACCCAGATGCTAAAAGAGAAGTCTCAAAATATTCAATCACCTTCGCTCTAATCGGATTCATTTCATTGTTTTCTCACACCTTGCAACATTACTTCTTTGGAATGGTTGGAGAGAAGGCCATGACAAACCTGAGACGCGCGCTCTACTCAGGTACATCTATATATTCACTGTTTCATCATTTCAAGTACCCATGATCTATTCCAGTAATGCAATGTTTCGTCTTCAAGAAGGTATTACAAATAAAAATCTAAACATTAAAAACAAAATCTTGCAGGTGTACTAAGCAATGAAATCGGATGGTATGAGAAACCTGAGAATGGCATTGGACAGCTCACCTCAAGGATCATCAATGATACTTCAATGGTTAAAGTGGTAATTGCTGATCGGATGTCTGTCATTGTTCAGTGCATTTCCTCCATTCTGATTGCAACCATTGTGAGCATGGTTGTCAACTGGAGAATGGGATTGGTAGCTTGGGCTGTGATGCCTTGCCACTTCATTGGTGGTCTCATTCAAGCCAAGTCTGCAAAGGGTTTTGCTGGAGACTCAGCTGCTGCACATAATGAGCTTGTCTCTCTTGCTTCTGAGTCTGCACAAAACATAAGAACTGTTGCATCATTTTGCCATGAGGATCATATACTCAAGAAAGCTGAAATATCTCTGGAAACCCCCAAGAGGAGGAGCATGAGACAAAGTATCAAGTTTGGCATAATTCAGGGAGTTTCTCTTTGCTTATGGAACATTGCACATGCTGTGGCATTGTGGTACACTACAGTTTTGGTTCATAAGAATCAGTCCAGCTTCAAAAATGGCATAAGATCATACCAGATTTTCTCTCTTACAGTACCTTCAATCACTGAGTTATGGACATTGATTCCTACTGTCATCTCTGCCATCAATGTGCTTACTCCTGCATTCGACACCCTGGACCGCAAAACTGAAATAGATCCATCTACACCAGAAACTTCAAATCAGAATAGAATCAATGGGAACATTGAATTTGAAAACGTTGAGTTTAATTACCCTTTGAGACCAGAAGTGACTATCCTGCACAACTTCAGTGTACAAATTAAAGTTGGAACAAAGGTGGCTCTTGTCGGTCCAAGTGGAGCAGGAAAATCTTCAGTTCTGGCCCTTCTGCTAAGATTTTATGATCCCTTGAAAGGAAAGATACTCATTGATGGAAAGGAGATAAGGGAATACAACTTGAGATGGCTGAGAACACAAATAGGGTTGGTGCAACAAGAGCCTCTTCTTTTTAGCTCCTCAATAAGAGACAATATCTGCTATGGGAGCGAAAGTGCTTCTGAAACTGAGATTGTGGAGGTATCAAGGGAAGCAAACATTGATGAGTTCATAAGTAATTTACCCGATGGATATGAAACAGTTGTTGGGGAGAAGGGATGCCAACTTTCAGGAGGACAAAAGCAAAGAATAGCCATAGCTAGAACACTGCTAAAGAGGCCTGCAATTTTGCTTCTGGATGAAGCAACAAGTGCCCTTGATGCTGAATCTGAAAAATCTGTGGTGAGTGCATTGGAAGCGATAAATTTGAAAAAGAAAGGAGGCCTGCTGTCGAAAACCACACAGATTACAGTTGCACATAGGCTATCCACAGTAATAAACTCGGATATCATTGTTGTCATGGACAAAGGTGAGATTGTGGAAATGGGTTCCCACTCAACCCTAATAACAGCATCTGAGGGAGTTTATTCAAGATTATATCAGATACAGAGCATGACAGAGGAGTGACATATTACATACTGTTATCTTTAAAGTGTGCAAACACCAAGGAACTTACAACAGCCTTTGGCCTATATGTCTTTCAGAGTTTAATGTAATAGTACGGTAGTAGTTAGTCAGTATAATATTGATAGAGGTGGAACAAAGTCAATAATAGAATAAACTGTAGAACAAAGTTGCAAAATATTTTCCTATATATCAATAAATTAATAAAGGCTGTTCAGGTTACAAAGTCAGTATACATGAGAATAAATTCGCATCAAAGTAGATCATGGTATAGCTCACAGAATTTAACCAAGACACCCGAGATTCAGAGCTGGCAAAAGATCAGAGCTGCATAGGAGTGATTCCCCAACTTTCTGTTCCTCTTGTACACACAAAATTCTTTGAACAGTAAAGCATTTACACAAAACCAACCCTCATTGGTCAACAAGAGCTCAGCACATATAGTGCAACCTTCTAAGCATGCTTCGAAGTCTAAACTTTCTCTTTAAGGGAGGGAAAGAAGCCTCAGAACAGTGAAGTTTCATCCTTCAGATATCCAGATTCTCTTTTACTATGCAATTTCCCAATTTAAAAGTAGCATATCCACTGACAAATAATAATGTTGAACAGGGTCCTCTAGAGTTCATAAAAAACACTATCAACAGTCTTTAGCAACTCCACTTCATCTCCACTTGAAATGCCAGGATCAATATAACACAACTGAAACAGAATCATTGCATCAATCCTAATCTTGAAGATAAATGAAACCAAAGAAATGTGTTGTGTTCCATTAGCCATTACCTGGTACTGTGGCTTTCTCAGCGTGTGAACCCCTCTTTTTATAAATTTCTGCCATCCTCTCTTTGCCTTCAGCGATCTTTCCAGGTCTGCCGTTCTCTGTAATCATGTGGCAGTCAAAAGCAATTGTATTTAGCAATCAACTTTAAGACATAAGATAAAGGTAAGATGCCACACAGCTTTCACAAGGGACAGAAGATTACATGACCAGGATCAAAAATTAAGAGAGTGTACTGCTGCATCCCGTTAGGTTGACTTTTTACTTGAATCCCAACAATGGTTCTTGAATGCCCATCGTGTTGAAAGTACAAGGGTCTGCTCAAAGAACCACTCTACAAATTAGGACAGCATAAAACATAAACTGCTAAATATTACAAAATGTTCAAACAACGAATTACTGGGATAGAGAAACTTACGTTTTGTGACTAACAATGACCCGGTGACCGCCAGTCTTGGTGATGTTACCATCATTAAAATAATTCCAGATCCAATCCATGAGAACCTGATGACCCTTGCTTTTCCCTGGATACTTATTTCCCGAATTATAAGTACTTTGGCTAGTGGAACAACTTGACTTTTCATGGCAGCTGGAACTGGCTTGGTTAATATAGAGACTCCTTTCTGGCAAATATCTATCCATTGGTCCACAAATCTGAAGTGCTTTCCTCTTTCCACCATTATATATTCTCTCTATTTCTTCCGCACTTGAGCCAGGAAGAGAAGGATAATATTGTTCGAGTTCCTTAGGACCAAAATCCACAATCCTTGCTCTCAGCCCAAAAGAACGGAAAAGGGCAGCACATTCAGTTGTTCAAATCCATCTTCTCAAGCCGTAAATTTTATTACCAAACTGATCAGAGCCAACTGCATCAAATCCCTTTTCCCAAGCAATCTCAAGCCACCTTTGTAGTGAAGGGAGATCAGGTACAAATCCTGCACCTCCAAACAAAACATCCCGACTCTCTTGCCTTTGCATAAGCAAATGAGAGCTAAGCATTTGAATGTTACGCCACCCACAACCCCACCCAGAATCCTCAGATTGAATGCTCTGAACATGATCAGTATAACCACACAAAATACTGGTCGTATTTCTAGGTTCTAACTCCAAACACTCTCTCAGCATAGCCATCACACCACCTTTAATCTCATGAAAAGTGGTTCTAGTCTGTAAAGCAACCAGGCAGGAGATACTTTCCTCCATGCTACATTGTCCATCACTTCTCGCGAACGTTTGATTACTCTGCGCATATATCCATACAAAACTTAAAACTTCCTGACTGAGCTTCAAACTCCATTTTCGAAAAACACCAGTAGGACAAAACATGGACTTTCTTCCTTCCCCCTTATAAAGCCGACAAAAAAAGTCCTATCTTTCTCATATCAAAGAACGCAAAACATCTAAGAACCAATTCATGGTGTACATTAACATATCATAATCTAATCTTTCAACACATCAGTACATATTGACATCAGAACCAAAGCACAAAACTTTTTCTTAAGCTTTGAACATAATCAATTAAATGTGTACATCTAAAAATGATAATCCAATCTTTCAACACATAAGTTCATATTAACATAAGAACCAAAGCATAAACTTTTTTCTTAAGCTTTGAACATAGCAACAAAAACATGAGGAAAACTAAAAGGAGAAAGTGGGGATTACCATGGAAGGTGGAGAAGAAGGTGCAAAAGCAAGTTGCTGGGCAAACTCCAAGTCCGTAGCCAGTTGCTCATCTTCATCCTCAAAGTGACTATTGGCATGTCTGCAATTCACAAAACCCACAAAAAAAAAGACTTAAACTTTGAACACAACAAGTTGTGATTCTTGTAGCAAAAGCAGTGAAAAGGTGTCGACTTTGCATTACCGTTCAAGTTGTGAAGATGGAACAGAGAGATTACAGATGGGGCAAGACGACGAAGCCATGGCACTGATGCGACTCAATACCCCAATTCAAAACCCTCGCTCTCGTAATTTGAATTGTGTTTCATCTTGACCCGAACCCGCTTATATTATGGGCTCCAGTAGTAGTAAATCTTCGTAGTTATCTTGGTTATGATTTTCACATATTAACTGACGTCAGGATGACGCTATATTATGGTCACATTTTATTTATTTTTTGCGAGGATATTTAATTGAAATACTCTATGTTAGTTTGGGTTCTTGAAATTTGTCTTCGTTTGCATCTTCTTTTACATAATGCATGCTTGCATGTTTCTTTGGTTATAACGCAATAAAGAAAGCCCAAGTAAAATTGTATTACACTGATGATTGACCAAACCAGCAAAACTTTGAAGATGAAGATTGGGATAATGAGGGTTTTTTTTTTTTGAAATAGAAAATCTAATGAGGTTATGGACTATCATCACATCCTGGAGTTTTGAAGTAAGAGAATTATATGTGTCAAAAACGCATGTTTTTATTTTCTCACCAAAAGATTTTCACATATAAATCTTGATTTTTAAACACTACTGCAACTGACAGAAGTGAAAAATCTCGATCCGATTTTTTTATATAATTTTTCAAAGTCGATAGGAGGAGGCGGCATCACTGCATCACTTTCTACCTGCAAATGCTGTAGCTTTTGAGTTCATAGATGGACAAACTCTCTCTTTACTTTTTACGTCTCTGAATGCAGTACTATAAACATTCTTGAAACGGTAATGGTCAATATATTCTAGTACACTAATTGACATTATAATAATTAGTCTCAACTTCCAGTGATGATATATATACAGTGTTAGTCCTCCAGTCAGAGCATAAAAAGGAATGTGTATGTTCAATTTGAAGTAACCAATCAGGTCCATTATGCTTCTTCTTTGGTGAGCACCCTCATTCCACTCTTTGAGATTAGAAGGTCTTTCATTTCTCTGTAACTTCTAAGCTCCTCTAGGGCATCAGACGTCTTTCGAGGCATAAAGAAACCAGAAGCTGTAGCAACTCCTTCCTCGTGTTCAGGCTTCATCGACTGAGAAGAGTAACAGCTTGAATCTTGACGCAGTGGTGGAGCTGTTCTCAGCATGTGAACAAGAACGCCAACAGCAGCACCTGGTGACTTCCTACCTATCGGCAATGACTGGGAAGTCAACTCTGAAGGTCTTTTGCCGTCATGATTTTGACTGTTCACCCAAAATGTGGATATCAAAACATAAGTGCACAGCTAGTACTGAATGTAATCTGAGATCTAGGGTATACATAGATTAAGATTCAACTAAGTAACAAGTACTGTGAAAAAGTGCCTGACGTATGATTCGAATCTATACAAAGCAAAAGAACCTATCAGATACAATCAATCTTTTTTTTTTCCGTTGCTCCTCTCAAATACAATGAAGCTAGTGCAAACACTAGGATTCTCAGATTAATGTTTTGAGAAAGGATTTTAGCAGCATATAGACCTGAACTTAACCCAACCATATTATGCTTTTTTCTGGTTAGTTGACGATCTTAAGAGTCAGGATTCAGACTATTTTTTCTATTTGCCGAGTATTTAATATCACTCACTAACCCAGCATTTCAAGAACACCGTATCTGAATATCTGATCATGTTTGAGATATACAAAGGATGCAGAGAAGGAGCCAAAACAATTATGTAGGAAATAGATATTACCATTACTGGTATGAAAACAATTCCAAAGCTGAAAGTGGTCTCCTCTAAATATAATTCAATCAAGGTTAATCTCACGTACCTGGCATGAAAGTCGTTTGTGTCTACATCGTCCACATCGAAGGGGCATGAGAACTCACAATCATCTATATCATCTTGAAAAGATAATCTACTGGAGCTTCTGGAAAATCCAACACGTGGTGAGCCACTAGATGACAACAATCCTGAAAACCGGCCTGAATCCTCTTTGCTATCTTTCACCTATAAATTATACAATAAATGGTCTTACTAGCAAGCCATAAAATATGCAACTAACTTCAATACTACATGGAGCAAACTAGTTTCTAAACCAGAATATTCAAGACTACCTTGTGAAAACCAGGTTGCATGTCTCCAGCCCTTGAACTGTCTGGTTTTCTAAATGCTCTTGTTCCAGAAGGAGACTCTTGTGAGGAAGGTTCATTTCTAGCTCTTCCCGGAGATAAAGGAGGAAGGGAATTTCTACTTGGATCAGAAAAATTGGGAGAAAGGTACCTAGAACCCTTAAACCCCATTGGATTAGGGATGCTCACAGGAGCAGTTTCTGAACGGATTCGTCTTTGCATAGGACTAAAGCTACCACTGGACAGGTATGTTGGTGGAGATGGGGACGGAGATGCTGAAAATGGAGGTGAGAGCTGATACTCATCGTAACTAGGAGTCTTTGAATGACTTGGCAGTCTATAGTTTTGAACTCTGTTAGTATATGTATCAATAGGAGGAGATCCAACATCATGGGACATAGGAGATGCACGATATGCAGGTGGAGATCCAACCCCAGGTTTATACTGGCCAACATGAGGTGGTCTATGGAAGCCACTTGTCCAGCTGTGTGGACGCTGAAATGGTCCAGCAGATGGAGGTTGTAATCTCCCCAATGGAAAGGAAGTTGGGCGATCACCCCTCACTGATGAGGGAAAAGACCTCAAGGGATCAGTAGCAGGACTACCAACATAATCTGTAATGATCTTTGCTGGCATAGGTGTTGCAGGCTCAAGATTGAAATCAGACATCGTTTCACGATAAGTCACAGACACAGAAAGACGGCCAGGATTGGCCTCTACAGGAGCAAAACTGAACTCCTGCATCATCTCATCCTCCGCCCTTGAAAAGGGATCTCTTAATGAAGAAACCTTGTAAATTATATCAAAATCATAACTCTGATGAGATGTACTTAGCTGTCTAAATATCCTATAAGCTGGAAGAAGCCTCATATATGAATAAAGAGCACGTAAAAGTACAATCGACTTCTTATATGTCTTCTTGTAGGCTAAACTGTCACTGGTTTGATTAGCCACAACCCTAGGAGTTTCATACTGAACAACCCACCTCTCTATAATTGTTTCAACAGCTGTACCAGCCCGGGAGTTCCCAAAAAAATTGTCAACTGATGAAGAATTAGACCCCTGATGAACAAGTATAATGTCGATTATCATCGGATCCATCACATTTCTGTGCCAAAAGTTCAGATTCTCAAGAGCTGCAGGACGGTCCCCTAACACTAAGTTGAACCATTTGTCACTCTTCCTCACCCGAGAATTGAACGAAAGCTCTCCACTACGATCCTGCTGGTGAAGAGAAGGTACCCTCGAGTCCAAAATAACATGCAAGCTTTTCAGAAGAAATTGGGAAACTATCTGTTCCAATTTCCCCGATTCAGGCTGGTAACTGTTCTGACAATCCATACTCCTCACAACTACTAAACTCCCTCTTAGACAGCATGCACATCAGTCAGAAACCAATCCACAACCACAAAGAATACTCCTTTGCCAAATCAACTAAACACAACAATATCAAATTCTGATAAAGTTCTGCTCTTGCATCAAACAACACTACAATTCGATGCACGTCACCAACACTACAATTCAAGGAAACAGCTTTCTCAACCTATATAAATTCAGGAATTGACCTTGATGATGATGGTGCTAAAAAAACCAACCTGGGCAGCTACAATTCTGTAAATAGAGATAGAGCACTAATCAAACGACCCACAAAAACCAAAATCCAAATCTAATACACAAACCATGCAGTGAATCACCCATCAATATTACGAAGTAACTAAAGATCGTGAAATTAGCAAAAACCCATGTCAATACAATCGGATCTTAATCCAACATGATCTTACAAATTAGAATTCGAACGGAGAAAAACATAACTGAATGGGATTGAGACATACTGAAAGAGAAGAAGGATGAAGATCGATGTGGGTGTTGAGCAATGCGAAGCTAAACAGCAAACCATCGAAGATTGCGTAGAGCAGAAAGAGACCACGTAAGTCTCTCTTGCGCAGTTTTGTTCCAAGTAAACATTTTTCTAAAGTTGTCGTCCAATATTATAAACACTCAATCATTTGGTTTTAAGCTAATGTCATCGCAATGGAGAAGATAATGAGTATGAAATTCATCTATTTAATTCAAAAGCATCACTGCCCTTTATATGGTCCAAATGCATAATGTCTCTTCTTCTTCTTCTTTTTTTCTTTCTCTTTTGTCTTGAACCATATAAATTTTCTAAGAGACTTCACTTTTCATCAAGGAATGGAAGGTTCACTTGGAGTTGAACAAAAACAAGTGGGAAAGGCATCATAGGATGGATTATAACCTCAATGTTATATATTGTCATCGAGCCTTATGTGATTGAACATATATTTACTTGGCTTTCAATGCTCAAGGTTATTTATAATTTCTCAAAATCGAGGTTATAACATACACGAGTGAACATTTTGTGAATCTTACTTGCGATCGGAATTTGTAACGAGTATTGAGTAGTTAGCATTCCATGTTTATTTGCTCGTAGCTAAGTTGGAAGGGAAAAATAGCTATCCATTTCAATTCTGGGCCATTTGGATTATGAATAGCAAGGGTTGATTAACAGAGAAGTGGCGTGATGATTAGTTCTTCACCAGTTCACTTGCTAGTGCACACTTCAGACACTATTTACCAATTTAACTGCAGTAACAATCTGATCGTTTTCAAGCACTTGCTCAATGCCTGGCCCATAAACTATACATTTACCTCAAGCTTTTGTATTTCTCTCAGTTGATAGCTACTTATTTGTCACGAACTCACGATCACTTAAAAAAAAATAAAGTAATCAACAGGAGTATTAGTCGACCTCTCAAAAAGGATCTTGAAATTGACACAAAGCCTCCACGGCCAAGTACGTATATAATTACTAATTAGGGAAGACATCCACTTGATTCAAGATAAGATTAGGCTGATTGAAAGGTTTTGTTAAAAATTAAATTATCGGAGGAGATAGAGTAATAATGGAACACATATGTTTTTTTATTCTAGATGGATTTTCCATAATTCCAAAGACATCTTTTGTTGTCACATTATTAATTGTGTGAATGAGACTATAAGAGTGACACCACCCACTTCAGCAAAGTGATGACCATATATACTAGTGTGGTGCATGCCTACTGGGACCTCAATGAGCCACCATCTTTCACCTATTATCACAAACGATTTTTCACATATTTTCAGGGCAAATAGCCAAGTAGAACCCAAGAATCATGCACCACATCCACATACACGACCCTTTGTGGGGATTTGCTTTAATTGCCCATTGCTATACCAAATTTGCAAACTCGTATAAAAGTTAGGTTCTCATAGCAAACGATCTTCAAGTGAACAATCATTTCGTTAAACTCGGGGTATTCTAGATTAGACACATAATATTACTTTTAAGCCCGTACAATTTTAAATTTCTTAAATCTTATTAGTAAGTTGTACATCGGGCGTAGTTGTCTAAACTCTAAACAGTGACAAATGTATAAATTTCTTGACTTGTTCCATACCATTGTATGATTAAATGTGTACGTAGCCGGCCAGCAAAATAACATTCATGCAAGTCTTAAAATGAGATCCATTTTTGTTGTTGTTATCTGGGAAGAAGAAAATAGTAGCTGAATATGATAATTAATGAATACGCCAAACCAGAAATTTGATATGGAAAGGGAAATTAATATGTGAAAATTGAGTTTCAATGACAGAAGCAAAGACGTAACCAGAATCACAAAATGTCAAATCATAACAATCCCTAGATTCATTGAACCGGGACACCCGCCTTTTTGGGTCTTTATAAACAAACCCTTCTCCTATCTAATAAATTAACCTACACAACAAGCTCTCTTGTTTCGGCTCTATGCTCTTATACTTCAACCTTCTTCTTCTTCTTCTTTCTTTGTTTCGTAGAATTAGTACCTTAAACACTAGGCTAGTTTCAATGGCGGTGACGAAGCAGGTTCCTCAGGTGGAGGACGAGAAGTCACTGCAGAAGAGGAACGAGGAGCTGGAGAGGGAGCTGAGGAAGAGCCAGGAGAGAGAGGAGAGTATGAAGGCTGAGCTGCAGAAGATGTTTGAGAGGCTGAGAGTGGCGGAAGAGGCTGAGGAGAGACTGTGCTCACAGCTCGGTGAGCTAGAGGCCGAGGCCATCGATCAGGCGCGTTCAGATCACGCGAGGATTGTATCCCTCCTGAACCAGCTCCCTCAGGCGCAGCGTCTCCTCCAATCCGCTGCGGTTTCTCTTCCGTTAGAACTCGCCGCCAAATGAGGGATTGCGTTTGTTTGGTGTTTCAGTTCCCAATGATCGATATCTCCGGCCGGCCATGTAATATTATTGTGACTGGTCATCAAGGTCATCGTTGTTGTTGTTGTTGTTGTTGTAGAAATGAGAATTATAGGAAGCGGTTTTGATGTTTGTTTGATCCATCGATCCATCGTCTGTTTCATTTGAAAAGGAAGAGATGATGATGTCGATATATATGATGGAACTTAATAAATTGCGGTGTGTTATATTGTTATGTTGTTTCTTTCTCCCCCAAGTCTCTGTTAGGTTTTGGATCGATCTGAATATATTTGCTGCTGTATGCTGGTGTACGTGTTAATTTGGCCGGACTTTGGCCGTCCTGAGAAGATGAATGACTCTGTGGACTGATTGTGAAAGGAGGAAAAATTAAGCATAAGGAATATGAGCTTCTTCTTGACCTTTATTCCTAATATGTACAGGTGAGAAAAAACCCTAATATTTAAACAAATCATGTCACGACTCACGAGAGTATAGAAAGTAAAAACCATTGATGGATTGAACCCAAGTAAAAAAAATAACAGCAGTAAAATCTATAATATATATATATATAGAGAAATTCTCAGTTGCGAACGTCCGCACTGTCAGTACGGTGCAGATTCGGCGATTCCGGCCACTAGCGACATGCAACGACGGCGCCGACCAGCACAGTCGCACTCCCATCCTCCCGGCGCTCTTGTCTGTGCCGGTCAGAGCTGCAACGCCAGCCAGAATCTCGAAATCTCCTCACGGTGCCCAGAAATTTGAAATATCGAGATTCCGGACGCCCCACGGAGGCACTGCAGCTCTGGCTGATACAGACTGAAACGCTGGGAGGAGGAGAGTGCGGCTGTGCTGGTTGGCGCCGTCGTTGCGCGTCGCTGGTGGCCGGAATTGCCGAATCCACACCATGCAGACGTCTGTAGTCGAGAAACCATATATATATATATTTATATATATCTCATTTGACGTCGATCTTATGTAACTGGATCTGACACTTTAACTGAAAATGAAATGGAAGGTGAGAAACATCCTCAAACTTCGGTAAGGGGTCCATATCAATAGTGGTACTTGCTTTGAACTTTTATCTTTCATCGATCTTTAGCGATTTCCAGATCTGGATTCCATCATGTGAAATTAACTCCATTATTATTATTATTATTATTAGGAAACACGATAGAGATGGAGACCTTGGAGAACATGTGAAGAGGAAGCTGTATCTCTCATTTACCAATACTAGACAACAGAGGCCATACAGCCCATGTGTAACCTTATGCCGCAAAAGATTTTACACATGCAATGTAACATCGTATACAATATTTGCCTAGAAAGGCTTCCTGGCCTAAATCAATAGAGATTGTAAACGCCAATTTTACCGATACGGACCACAGAAGAGTGTGTAGTGTATAGACCACGCCAGGTTTACTAGCTAGGATATTTGTCCACAACTCTACGATCAATTCAAAAGAGAAGTGCCGACACAATTACTAAGTACAGCACAGCTGTTCTATATGTGTGCAATAAAATGAAAACGAACGAACACTGATGCAGCATTGCAGCAAATAGTTTTTTCATCATCATCAACAGCAATCACTATGGCAATCTGTTAATCAAATTCCAAACTACGCGGCGGTAAGCAACTCATGAACTCTTGAGAGCACCACCACAACCAAAATTATGCAAATAATTACTTAATAGCAAAATGTAAATGACAAGGCTGGTAATAGAATAACATTATCTCAACTCCAGAACATATCTCCCTTACTCTAAGATTTTTTTTAACTAGATAAAAACGTTCTTCTGTAAAAGACATGGCAACCATGATCGACCAACAGGCTGTTCAACTACTTTTGTTTCCGCCTCTCCTGAAATGCCGGATCCCTGAAACAAGATATTTGTCAAATGTGAGATAGGTACAAGTCCCAAGAGGCAACACTATTATATATGGAGCATGAGTCAGACCTCTTAATGTGATCAAGAATGAGAAGCCTTGGTCCGGGAGGGATTTTCACCTCCTTAAGAGCACTGAAAAAAGAGAGCACATAGGAAACTAAGTACAAGCATATACAAGTGACATGGTTTATCGATAAACGGCATAAGTGAATGACTTATGAGCGATAAAGAAGTTGAAAATCCTGCTACTTACCTATCATTCAGCAGAGGCAAAGTGTAGTCTGTTAGCAAGCCTTTCTTGAAATTCTTCTCATAATGATTGAGGCCAAGGTTACTCAACATGCTTCTTGTTTTAGAATAGTAGATATCTTTATCTACAGATTGTCCTTTGGAAAACTTTTGCCCCAACTGTATAACAATATCAAAAGGTATTATAAAGCTAGCTCACAATACAATACATTTCAAACTTAGAGCCCCTAATACCTCATGCATATAAGTACTACCTAGTACAGTAGTACCTACGACATGTCTCATTACTACTATTACACTAACATCACAAAACCACTTATGATTCAGTGATATCTGATGTTATGTAGTTCTATACTACAGCAGTCTCGTCTAAAGAATAACATGTTTGCATTTTTTGTGTCCACAAGCTTAAGTTCAAACATCAGTTATGTCACTTATGTGTGGCCAAGGACACTAAATAAGCACACATTAATTTTTAGCAAAGATTAAAACGATAAAGATACGTAATGCTCACCTTGAAAAGTCCGCCTTGGACAAGTGCAAAGAAAAGTCCAGATGTAAGTGCATTCTGTGCTTGATTGGGGCCACCAAAACCACTCACCAATGAAAATAGGGCTCCTGAACCAAAAGCAGCCACCATGCTGCAGCATACGAGGGTGAAACATGTAGCCAAAAATCAAGACCAACAATTTAAGATAAAATTGTAACACATACATTGCAGTAACAATCAAAAGAAGAAATGATAATTGAATAGATCAACGAAGACACATTTTTTCAAGGGAAGAGAAAGGGGAAGAAGGCAAAAATATCGAACACCTCCTAATAGCATAGAAAAAACAAGCTGTGGAGGGAAGAATGAAATCCTTGGGACTGATGGCACACTAAGACTAGGCGAAAAGCCCATAAATCAGAACTAGCCCACACCATATTAACCAGATCACTACTCGCTAAATAATTCTATCTGAGAATTCATTCATTAGGATCGAATCTTGTAGTCTGTTTCTTTCCCCAAAGATCTGGAGAACATGTGGATTGTGAAAATGAGGAGAATGTTATAACAAAAACGGTACGGAGATAATGTCCACATTTCAACATTCAGACAATAATGAAAAGCTCTTTAGCATCAAGCTACAACGGAAAAAAATTTGTCGCCCACCCCTATCATACTCTATAGTTATAAATTTGTGAGAAAAAGGGCACTTGGCATTTATTTAGGGTGGTGGGCATGATAGGAGTGGGCGACAAATTTGCTTTCCATCTACACATGCACAGAAAACCAGAGAACCAGAGGCAGAGACTGCTTCAACCGAAACACTCCAAATATCTTACTGAATATCTGACAGAGTCACAAGGACTCCCAAAACACACACACCTAAGTCTTGCTAGAAACAGTTTCCACCAACAAACAGATAACCATTGTACTCAACCATTCAGCTTGCATCATTAGCAACAACACCTCATCCAAACTACCTCACCAAACACAATCAGACAATGAAAACCACAGTAACATTCACAAAACCCTAAACCGAATTCATCCGCCATGTCATAAAAGTAACAACCAAAGAAAAACAACAAAGAGCTCACCTCCCCTCGACATCCTCCTTCCCTCTCAGTCTCTTCATAACACAAGATATCCCAGCATTGGCACCAGTCATCACAGCAAAGTTCCGAGCTTGCGCCCATGGACCTCCAGCCAGAGCCTACAAATGCAAACCACCATTTTACATCTCAACACAATTCCAACTATCCAACCAACTCATAAACATACCCCCAACACAAAATTCCAACCAACTAGGTCACCAAATTAACAACCTTTACCTCCCCAAATCCCTAATTTCCAATCACAGTTCCCAAATTGAACTTCAAATATGACAAAACAGAGATCAGAAAGAGACAAAAGACCTGAGCTTGCTTGAAGGAGGCCATGGCCTGGGGGTTGAGCCCACCGGCCTGAGGCGGAGGAGTTGGGATAGAGGCGGAGATATCGCCGGTGAGAGTACCCATGAGGCCGCCGACGGCAGCGCCCTGAGCGCCGCTGGTGAGGGTGACGATGGCGGCTTCGACAGGGGCGGACTGCTTGGAGAGCCAGGCGCGGAAGCCGGTCTCGAGGTGCTTGAAGCGAGCCTGCAACTGCTCTAATGGGTTTTGGGTCTGACTGGGGAGCATGGTCACCATGGTGCCTCGATTTCCTTGCTCCATTGTTTCTTGACCTCTGATCAAATTTTGGGGCTTTGGTTTTGTAGTAGAGACTAGAGAGTGTATATAAATAGTAGGGCGGGTATGGATAACGAGGGCTGTTCTTGTTTTATTTCATATATGTAAGGAGCTGTAAATTCAGCCCTCGAGTTCTCTACAGTGACTTGCGGGCAACCCCTCCGGAGGGTTAGTATGCTCTTACATATTTAGTTGCCACTTGCAGTATCTAAAATTAGATTTTTTTTTTCATTACCAAAAAAAAAATCTAAATTTAATTTCATTTATATTCATTTCCAAATTAAGGGAGATTTTTTTTTATGATTTCCAAAAAGGGATTTAAGTGATGGTTTTGTGTGTATTGTGTGTTTTGATCGAATTTAGATGGGAGGTGCGACTTCAATCACTTATAGATAGGGAAACAAGCGGAGAATTTATGTCCACTATCGAAATACCATAATTTGTGATCTAAAATGATACTATACACAAATTTATTACTCTACAAAGTAAAAAGAATGGAATGTGCAATGAAAATTTAACTATATGGCGGTTGTGATTTCGCACTAATCCTTTTAGTGAATAAGGCTATAAATTAGCTTAAATAACCTAATATGATTTTTTACGAAATTGTGGAACATTCAACGTGAAGTTCTTGTCACTCATTAAGTTGTCTGATCGCTTAGATTGAACTTAAAGGTTGGAGATAATAAAACCACTAAATACCCCGTAACCTTTACCATCGCAAATGTGAAATCACATCAATTAAATGAATCAAGAAGGTTTAGGAAATAGTGACAAATAGAGCAAAGCCAAAAATACCAGAAAAGTGTAAACCTTATAACAAAGTCCCGCGTTTTTTAGATTTATTTCGCGGGCGAAATAGTCAGTCAATTCTTGGTTGGGCGCAAAACCCACATTTTGAGTGCCAGAAAATCAAGCAAAGCAGGAGCCTTTCGCATCGTTCCGGTAACTTTCCCTACTTAAATTCACTGCATTTCAATTTCAGATCCGTTTTTTTATCTCTAATTTGCACTCGGCATTTTCACAAACACCTTCTGGGCATAGCCAAATTTCACCTGCATGATGATATTGTTGTGAATTGCATTGAAAGATTGAGACTTTATTATGATTGAAGGTGCGGGAAGGACAAAGACGATTCTGGGTTTTGGTTTTGGAATCAAAGTTTAGTACTTGAAGCAGCTGGGATGAGCAGGGAGGGTTCTCCAGATTGGCTGCGCACTTTTCAGGTACTCATTCATTTGTCTATTTTGGGTTCAAAGTTGCATACTTTGATTGATGGAGTATATCACTGGTTTCTGATTAGGCATTTTTATCGGGTTGTAATATATATGTAGTTTGGTACTTTGGTTAAATGTCTGTAGAGTTATTTTGGATGCCAAGTGTGTAAGGGTTTGCTTACTTTGTGTTTTTTTAGGTACCAACAACCGAGTCAGTACTGTCCATATCCTCAGCTTCTGAGAGTTCACTTAAGGAAGAACATTCAGTGAAGGATAACAGTGATGGCCGAGAATTATCTCCGGCTAAATCAATGGAAGTTGATGATGATGATGATGATGAAGTTATAGGGAAATTTATTGGGAAAAGTGTTGGGTCTCCATCTGATAAGAAACTGAAAGGCAAGTCGCCGAAGAAAGGGGAAAATGTAGAAGAACATGTACCCCAGAAGAAGAAGAAGTCAGATGGATCCAAGAAAAGAGAAGGTAAAACAAGGGCCGTTATTGAGAAGCCTTCAGAGCCTCAGGTAAGCATTATCAGACTCCTTTTGTTTGTACCTTCTGGTTGATTATGCGTTGTATTCCTTATAGTTGACAATTTGGATCATCATTTCAATATCATGCTATCATTTTTAGTGTCTATAACCATATGATTTAGCAATAAAACTGATCATCATTTGTTTAAAAAGTACTGGCAGTATGGAATTTGTCAGTATTTTATACTTCATTACTGATGTTAATGACAATAACTATTATATTTGACAGGAACTGAATGAAACAGTTTTGGCGTTGTCATCAGATTCTGATCCTGGTAACAGTCCTCCCAGAGAGGATGGTATCCATGGTGGAGAATCATCTGACCTTAAAATGTCTCAACTGCAATCTGGAGATAACAGTGAGGATGCTCTCATGGGCAGCAGTGAAGAGTCTCCATCTAAACAGGCTACAAAAGGAAAACCTTCAAAGAAAAGTCCCAAAAGTAAAGGCCAAACACTGAAGAAAGATAAGAAAAAGATTGACAACGAAGAAGGTATAGTTAAGGAATGAAAACTTATAAAGTGTAGATACACAAGTTTTGTAGGAATGAAACCAGTAATAAAGTTCAAGAGAACTTAAACAAATACCTTCACACAACAGATAAGAGATCCCCATTATCTGAAAGTTCACTTCTTTTACATTGTTTTTTCTTTCATAATTTTTTACAGTTTATAATCTGATAGTGCTGCAGGAATTAGTGGCGATGCGGATGTGCCAGAGAAAGAAGCTTCAGACAAGCAGATTGAACCACGTGTAAGAATACTTTATAGAAGCATTAAAATTTGCCTACATAATCTAGTGCAAATGAGTTGATTAACTTATATGTAAATTACAGGTATCCTCCTCAACATTGCCGTTGGTGCTCTCTGAGAAAGTCCAGCGTACAAAGGTGGAGCAATGAATATATTGATTATAGGCTGTTGTTACTGTGTTCCTTCACTTGAAACTTATCCAAAGTCTCTCTGAATGAGTAATAGCCACTGTTAATATGTTGCCGGGTACTCAATAGTTGGCAAGTTATTGTTCCTTCTATAAGTTTATGATAAAGTTAAACAAACAAGTGAGCTATGAGATGTTAAGATTATTACCTAAAATAACCTGACATCTGCTGTTTGCTGCCTCATAGTCTAAGTACTTTACAAAAATAGAATATAATTATTTCATGTCTCATTACTGTGTAAATCTGGTGCAGTGTGTTTTCTTTTCTCTCTGATAGAACAAAAGGGGGAGCTGTGATTAGCTAAATGCTCCTTGTCTTTGCAGGCACTTGTTGAGTGTGAAAAGGACTCCATAGATTTGAGTGGTGATATGGGTGCTGTAGGACGGGTAATAGTTTCAGAATCCAGATCTGGGAATAGTGAGATGTGCTTAGATTTAAAAGGTATGCTACTTTCTGACTCACCTGCTTCTTGCATTAATATTAACTTTTGATGATCCATCATATGCCTATAATTTACTATTCGATCGTCTCTTTATATTAGAGGCGATGTTTCCTTAAGGTTTCACAAGTGTGCAATGTTGCCTTAAACCAAGAACTGATGATGGAATTGTTAATTGATGAGAAAAGAAATAGTTTGACTTTCGAATATTGGTGTCCTTTTCTACTTCTTTCATATCTCTCCTCTATTTTTGGTCTTACAGAGCTGGTTGTTATTAGCTTTGTTTGTATAACTTATTGATCAACATATTTCTGTATAAGCTTTTTCCATCTGACTGGTTTACTTTTTGTTGACCTTACAGGAACTGTTTACAAAACAACGATTGTTCCTTCCAGGACATTTTGTGTTGTAAGTTGTTTGTCTCCATTTAGTTTTAACATTGTGTATCAGTCCTTTATTTATTTATTCGCGCTTTGTGGAGGTTAAAGTTCTTGCTCATCATTTACTCCATGAAGTCATTCTAACTTCAGGCAAAACATTATATGATTTATATCACTGTGACATGACACGACCTAACTCTTTTTCAGGTTAGCTTTGGTCCGTCCGAGGCAAAGGTTGGTTAACCATTATGTTATTTTTATGATAGTAGTCATGATGGGAACTTTATCAAGCATCTAAATTGTACTCTAAATTGTTTATTACTGAACAGATAGAAGCTATCATGAATGATTTCATTCAGCTGAAACCAGAAACATATGAAGCTGAAACAATGGTTGAAGGTTGGGACTTGTATATTCTACTTTTAATGTGGTTAATTTTATTGATGATTTTTGAGACTGAACATATATCCTGAACGTTATTATTTGGAATGAGTAGGAACCTTAGAGGGTTTCTTATTTGATTCGGAAGATGAGGCCGACAAAGTTCCTAAAACAGCTCCTCCACATCAAGCTGATAAGAATGATGATACGGAAGAACAAACCAATGGGACAACCCAAGGGAAAGCTCAAAAAGCATCAGTATGTTCCTCAACCATGAGATTTATTTATTTCAGTATTGTTTTCTCTCTCTTTTTCTATGATGAATTCATGAGGCCTGCTTCCTTCTGTATACAGAAGATTGTAAAGAAGAGAGATAAACCTGCAGGAGGGAAGCCACAGCCACCAAAGAAAGCAAGGAAGAAAACTCAAGTTTCCAAGAAGCCCAAGAGCAAAAACTGATACAGCTTTTGTTTATCTTGTACGGCAGTAGGATTAGTTGTTCGAGTATTTAGTGAAAGTCTTGACATATCGAGGCAATTGTTCCTGGTTAGATACAAGTTTGTATTGTAGGTTGGCTAATACGACCGAGTAAATAACATTCATCTGCATTGCCTGGAATCACTTTACATTTTAGTAGAGTCCAGAAATCGGCCACTTTACAGTGAACCATAGTGTTCCTGCTTTCATCAAATATTTGTATCACTATTTTTCTTCTAAAATAAAATTCAGTTCTTTGTCAATTGATGTTTATGTTCCCTTGCACTTGATTCAATCACGCAAGTATTTTCCTGTCAGAGGAACATGTGGGGGTTCTTGTTGACAAATAGCAGTATTGCTTCTCAAGACTCAAAACAGTATGTTCAGGATGAGAAGAAAGATTAGCGGCGGAATTGGTAAAAGCATGTCTGAGGAGGAAGCCACCTGCACAACCTTCCCAGTACCAGGCACTTGAAATCTTGGAGGTGCCAACGTGCTATTCGGTTCACTTGGCCTACATCCAAAATTGTTTTCATTTCAAAGACAAAATTTGAGTCCATGGTGATCATCAGCTACACGAAGTGGGGAAAATAAAAGTGTACCCGTTGCTGTTAGGACAGAAAACAATGGCATATTCAAAGGCCTTGCATGTAAAAGTGCTTGTGCCATCATCAAAAGCATAACTGTAAGCACTTGGACAAGCTCGCTTGAAAATGGTTGAATAAGTGGAGGGCCGGCATGTAGTTGGATTAGCAAACTGCCCGCTGCAGCAATACTGATCCAAACCGAACACATCGCAGGCACTCTTGCATCCAATCACATTCCCTTCACTTTCACCTCCCACCACCTGAAGCTCTTTCGGACAACCTGTTTCATTTCAAAAACTTAAGCAGTTAGTTTGCCGACCAAGTAAACTAGCTATCTTGTATGTAGAACTCAGGTAAAGGCACATCAATGTTAGTTACCTGTGTTGATATCAGAGACGCATCCGGTGGCGTTACAAGCACCATAGACGCCGCGAGGGGTGGCAACAAGAGGCAGATTGTATCCATCAACGATGCTGACATCATAGAAATCTTTGTCATTGCCCTTGCCGAGGGTTATTTCAAAGAGTGAAGCAGGTGGTTTGGCACCATTGCCATCACATTGTAGCCTTCCTCCACAGTCACCTGTTTGACATGTTCCAACTCCCAACTCATTGAATGTGCACCCTGTTCTAGCCCATATACGTCCTGACCATCCCGGAACAGAATCAATTCTTGCACTCTGTCCTGAGTACAACTGAAACCCGGTTGTCGGAAGCGGAGGCGTGCCGGAACCGGATAATGTGCCAGGCCAGATGGTGTAGGGGCAGTTGTTTGTTATGGAGAATATGGATGAGTAAGCTGAAGAGAAGGAAATGGAAAAGAGGAGGAAAAAGAGGCCCGGGGAAGTTTGAGATGCCATTATAAAGTTTCAGGTGGGAGTTGGATTTGAAGTAAAGGAGTTAATGATAACATGAAATGAAATATTTATAAGTGGGCATAATTTGCATCTTGAAGAATCTATGAGGGAAGGAGTTGTGTGCATACAAATCCAAGGCGGTTACGTTGGTGTGCCGAAAGTCCAAAGCGGCAAGGTGATCTTTTTGGGTTTAGTATTCTTGTTTCCCTTGGAAGGCCTATTTTTAGAAGCAATTCCTTTCTTTCACAAATGCAACATGGAAATTTAATACTATGTTTCTGTATCTCAATAGAATCACGATTGGGTTACCTATATTTTGTAACCTTAGAATCACAGCTACATAAGGATCACAGTCGCATAAATAAACTTAAAGGACGTTAAAGAAAAGAACTGTCGGATGATTTTGTCGTCGACTTGTAGGAAAAAGTGTTCTACAATTCTTCTATAAAAAACTTCTCGTTCCATTTTTGGCCTCCAACTAGTTTTCTATGAATTTGTAAGTGATGCTAATTTAGTGGTTTAGGTAAGAAAGAAGGTATTCAAGGACATCATTTGATATATGACTTGAATTATTAGGGAGTTGATCACCAACCCCCAGCACTTGAAATCAACAGTGACTGATTTAGGAGTTGCAATCCACTGTCAATATCAGTGTTTATACATATATTCTGCAACAAGTTATGATATCTGATTAGAGACTAATAACACACTCAAACGTAAACGAAAAGCAACCTGGAAACAAAAATTTCTGACTGATATCTATTGATGAAAAATGAACAGCATATTAGTGCTGAAAGATTTCTGTCAATTACATTGAACACAGAATGGATCAAGACAAAGTAACAGAAGAATCATGGTCCCCTGAACAAAGCTTCCTGCCATGTGGTTCACACAACACGGCTTTCCGCCACGTTTAGACATTCAGTTTTGTCTAGAATAAGCTTTTACGCTTGTCCTTTCATTCTGTCTGGCTTCAACTTTTGCTGCATTTCTGTGCCACTTAAGACTTGGACAAGCCAAATTGAAGTCATCGTCCTAGAGCCAGTCATGGAGAGGAACAACAGACAGAGGTAGATGGCATTGATTAGTTACCATGTTGGGTCATATGCTCTCCATGTAACTAGCCTTCTAATTTAACCAGCATGACTGACCTAACTACATCTTCATGAATCGAAATGCAATCCTACAATCATTCCTTCAATGTATGCTTAGAAGAGTCAGGTAGGTTCATCAGCATCACTAATAAAAGCGTTGTTCTCCAAGCAATGATACATTACCTGCATGAGAGAAGGAAAAGATATCCATCAGAAGCCAGATTATAAACTTTTCACACATAATACAATGTTCATTATAAACAAGCATAGTTTATCACTCCTTCACAGCACATGATTCAAGCCCTGCACAAGCGACAGTGAATTCAGACCGTATATATCAAAATAAACAATTAAAAGAAAATATAAGATGAATGAAACAAATAACAGAATGAAAACAGAAAACCTGGTCATATCTGTAACCTGTAATAAACTAGACAGGAAAAAGAAACAGAGCATAACATCGCACCAGATAACAATGCAAAATCCATGAAAATACTCATCCAAATGTAGAAAATTAGTTACATATCACGAATGATCTTTTGTAACATGATCGTCACAAAGAGAACCAAATGTAATAAGATATTGGGAGTAGGGTAGGCAGAATTAATGGGATTATTACAAGTCAAAGTCCAATCATGAAACAAGTAATACAAACAACAACCAAATATAAACTCAGAATCCAGACCAGTAACTTAAGAAGATGAGACATTAAATACTGAATGCAGTTAAACACCCCCCACCCACCACCACCACCACCACCATTCACATGCCCTCTTGCAATGTCAAGCTAGTGGAAGAGTTAAATTGCAGTAAACAGGACTACAAATATAGATAGTTCCTACAGGCGGGTGGGACGCATAAGGTCCACCACTTAAAGAGTACTCATCAAGTTCATCATCAATATTTGTTCCATAAAAGGTAAATAAGAAAAGATATTAAAGGAACAAGATTACGGTAAGCATAAGAGTCATTTATTTATCTTATATTTCTCTAGCTCAAGTCCATGCCATCTCCAACTTTGCTGCAGATCAGACTGGCGGTAGTGAAAGATCTCTCGAAAGGGGAAGGATGGAACTGTGCATCACGCCTGCGCTTAAAAGAACAATTGTCTGCAGCAGGGGCCTCTGACTCAAGCTTCCTCCGGACCCCTCTCACCGCCTGTTCCTCCACTGGTGTGAGGGGGAAAACCTTCCCACTTGCGCGGCAAAGGGAGCTGTGGTTATCATAAAGAATCCTCTGGTTGCAATTCTTGTCGCAAATGTGAGTGAGCCCAGTCACCTTGCAGCGATACATGTTCCCAAAGACATGCTCATTCTGACACTTCCAGTCACACTTATGAACAGACATTGGCCCATCCCGGCCCAAAATCGTCGACAGAAAGATAACATTAGCAGGTCCTGCTACCACAGATTTCCCATTGACCTCCATTGCAACTGCGAAATCGATCAGCTCAAAAAGTCAATTTCCACAGTCTGGAGGTCTTTGCCTCTAAGACTACAGATCCCACACTATTCTCTGCACTACATATCGTAATTCTCTATATAATTAACTACATTCTCGCATATTATTACCACAAAGCCCCAATCTCTTCCGTTTCGACAACCTAACAAACCTTTTTCTGTTCATTTATCTCCGGATCGTTAATCAAAACACCTATTCTCCTACCTCACACAACAAAACTCTAATTCTAAACGAAAACACGAAGCTCCTACATAAACACGTAGCTGAAAAATTCGGTTTCCTTCAGAAACCAAACGGTTCGGCCTAACATGCTCCGGCGAATCGCCGGAAAGAGCGAACTAGCTCTATACCTAGCTATTCTTACATCAAGAATCACCATCCGAAGCAACAACGAGTTTTCTTAATCAGATCTGATACATGCATGAACGTAGAACAACAATACTGCACTTTTTTGCGTAATATATATTCCTAAAAATATACACAAAGCTATTGCACTAACCAAAATTCAAAGAAAAAACCGCGCAAAATTATAGAAAAAAGAAAATGAAGAAGAACGAGAGCGACTTACTTGTGCTTCAACGCAACCGAGCTCACCACCACCAAACTCCGCCTTCTCTCTCTCTCTCTCTCTCTCTCTCTCTCTCTCAGAAAACTAACTCTCAAAATCCCAAAAAGCCTAACAAACTAACAACGAAAACGTGAGGGGTGGGGGTAGGTATTTATAGATATTTCAGAGAGTGAGAGAGAGAGAGAGTGGGGTGGATAAAGAGGGGTAGTTGACGTTCTCTAAGTTCATACACTAGAGTACTGGGATACCAACAAATCCAAAGAGAGCCCAACTAACCCAATCCCAAAGGCTCACTACACGCCAACTTGCCAAATGAAATACCTGTGAAATTGCGACTAAATTGCCCTGAAATTCCTCATCTCCCTCTATTTTATAAAATTACCCGATTACCATGTGGGACTTTGACTTTTTTAAGGGACTTCACCTACAATAATGGATTATCCAAGTATTATTCCTCCTTTTTCCTTCATTCGATTCTCTCTTACCTTGTTTCTACTGCATCCGTGCAGCCACGTGTACGACAGATCCGTCAATTAAGTGGAATAACATCATGGGTATAAGAAGTATTTAACTATAAGCATAGTAAAATAATATCGTATGTGAGCGGGCGTGTATTTTCGTAGATTAGAGAAAATTATATCTTTTATTAATAAAATAAAAATGAGAGTTGATATGTGAACTGGTTAAATTTTTAAACTGTCCAAAATTGTTCCGGGTTTATTAAACTCTAAAATCTATCTAACTATTGTTAGAATAATATGATTATAATTTAGAAAATATAAAAGTAAAAAAAAATAAAGATGGTGAAACATAACTATCAACTACTACTGTATCAGTTTTGTTTTTTTTTTCCTTACGATTTTTATTAGAAGAAAAATAACTAAATACATCACACAAGTGTGTTATGAGACTAGTAAATAATTAATTACACAGTGAGTCTCCTAATATAAAATATTTTCAGTAATTAAGATTATCATACAGACCGTACATAAAAAAATATTTACCATAAAAATTTCAGTTTTCTATTAGACAGCTACACTATCCACGTGACACGGCTGCTCCACGAAACTTTTTCCGGACTTTCAAATCCTTGCAAACCGTGTGGAGTGAGTCTGACAAGGACAGGTCACGTGCTCCCCTGTCCCCAGGCATAACGGGTTTCTCTCGCTTTTTTGAACGATTCAAACGCTCTCCCTCCCTTCCCGTTCTGACTTTTCAACGCGGTACCTTATCTGCCACGTCTAGCTCTCACCGTTATTTACGTCGGGCCTGGCATTCCCGGCCCAAAATCATATGGATATTTCAATCCCACTCTGTGGGCTTGGATTGTTCCAGTAACCCACTTTACCGACCCGAAGCTTTGCTATCTTCCCTCTTTTTAGCTCAATTAGGGTTTGAAATCTCAGGTTAAGCTCATAGCTGCTGTCACTCTCAGGCTCAATTTCAGTTGTCAGGTATGGATTCCTCTATTTCCTGCTTCAAATTTTAGTTTTTTTTAGCTGCAAGTTATTACCTTTATAAAATCTTCTTAATGATTGTGTTCTGTGGTTGATTGGTTAATCTCTTGTACTTAAATTGAGAAACTTTATGCTCTAACTGATGGAGATTGTGCTTCATAGATATCAAACCTTCAATGTTAAGTACCTATTGATATTATTGTTGGGTGTTTGCTGTATTTGTAATTTCGGGGTTCTTGATCAGTGTTAATTTGATAGTCATAATTGTTTCTCGAATTGTTTTGGCATGCTTATTATTATTGAATTACACTGAAGCGTTTCGGCTTTGTAACTACATGTCTTATGCATTTGGGATTAGAAAACCCAGTTCAGAGTAGCTTCTTATGATACTTTTGCTCCTGATTCCTGAAGAATCATTCTTATATTTGAAAAAACCAGTTGATATGTTTTTAACAGGTAAAGAATCATGGTGGGATTTAAGAATAGGTATATGACATTGGAGGTTATCTTGGATCCAAACAAAGAAATTGCAAAGAAAGATCCTGTTATCATTACCACATATAATGTCACGAAAGCCATCAAAGATAGCATTCTTGTGAACTTTGGGGAGTGTGGTCTGGCTTCTTCACTTGGATCGTTACAAGGTGAGTGATATTTCAATATGATACTCATGTTCTTATTTGTTGTATAGAAACTTTCTTTTCAATTTCAGGGGGAAATTGAATCTCACCTTGTATTCCATTATGTAATTTGCAGTCAAGTATGTCAATAAAATTACGAGGCTTTGTATCATAAGATCTTCAAGGGAGGACCATCAAAAAGTATGGTCTGCAATTACCATGGTCAGGAGTATCGCTGATTGCCCGGTGATTTTTACTATGTTGGACTTAAGTGGTGAGTTCAAGAAGCTCAGTATTTCTTGCTATGATCTGTTATGACTCTTTGGTTATATTCCTTCTATTATAGTGCTTAGTTTGTAAAAAAAATTGTTATGCTTAGCTTTAGAGGCAGATCAGTGAGAAAAAAAAATGTATTCTTATTACCATAATAAATAGAGAAGCTAATTCAATAGTGTCTTCCTTCCGCATTTTTCATCCATTAAAGAAAACTTTATATGATTTCCCTCTTTTTTCTTTTTTATCAGGAAGTATCAGAGCTTGTAAAACAGCTGCCTTAAAGTGCGATGAATTAAAATTTGAGCAGCACAAGCTTGTGGTTGGATCCAATCTTTCAGCTCAAGATACTCAAGAAATGCAGTCCAATCTTGAATTGATCAAACGCTTGGAGCACTGAAAGGTTTACTGTATATTTGGTGACATACAGTATCAGATGGCAAGTATTCTGGCCTTCTTTTTCTTTTGCCTTTTTGCCCTTGGGTAAATTGTCTGCTGGAAAAAGAATTCACTCGTTGTAAACATCTTGTAGGAAATTGGTTACCTCACTAGCTCCTGGTTGTGGCACCATTGGATGGTTAAAAAAGCTTAGGCTCAGCGGTTAGAGTATCGCTTTCATACGGCGAGAAATTTTTGGAATTTACTTCCAAATAGTTATTTAATCTTTGAAGAACAGATGAGGAGGTAAATTGCGTAGAGAAGATATTTGACCCGACTCTCTTCCAGAATCCGGATAGTAATTTCGGAATATTTTCTTTCTGGGTTGTGTTATTACCAAGTGGGGGATAGTCGTGTACAAAGTGTATTCCATATAAACTCAGTGGTTGACATGCCAAGTATCAACATTCAATTTGGCTAGCAACTATTGACAAAGTCACATAGAAATCTTATTTCTTGTTAATCAAGCCAGGCTACTTGTTAATATCAGCTTTGTCCAACCTATTGAAGGCTGACAGATTGTTCTGTTTTTTTCGTTCTTCCAATTAAAATTACAATCATAGCCTAACTGATTCTTCTGCACGTTCTTTCGAATCCGGACGGTGTACTAATTATTTTTGCTAATAGTGATCGATAAGAATCTAATCCTTCCCAGAAAACTATCCATGTGCATTTGCCATTATGACTACGTGCCTTAGTTATGAATGACATTAACAAAAGTCGGTGCTTAAGCATATTAAGAGGTTCGATATCACTTGCTGAAGCACCTGCGCCTACCTGAATATCGAAAATGTGCTTGAAAATGGCTCTGTAGCTTTCTTCATCCTCACGTCATTCGTTCCGAGATGTGTTCACATATTCGTACGGCCCAAGTGGGTTGGTCCTTGGCATGCTTAGCAGTCGTGAAAGTCGTACGAAAGTTCTTCATAATCTTTATGCGCAGAACACTGCCGTTCTTAGTTTCCTTACAATAATGATGCTGATATCACCAGCAAAACTAAAAGGGGCTGTTTCTAGTTATGTTCAGTCATCATGTCCAAGGTGTGCGCACATAGTTTACGATTTCCCTGCAATTTTATTAAGCAAAAGCAAGTAATGTGGGGCTATTTGGTGAGCTTAGTGGCGGGCTGGCTAAGCTTCCAATTCCACGTATGAATCGCATCTTAAGCTCCATGTATAGTTTGTCAACGTTAAAATACCTAATGTAAAGGTGTTTTTGTTTCTTTCCTACGCTCACTTTTCATTTTTTCTCGAGCTCATGCGTAATCAGTATATGTACCGATCATGGTGCTTTAAATATGATGACTATAGATAATTGAACGTGATTTCTGGCCGTTGTTTGAGCAACATATTTATGAGTTTCATGAAAACATTACAATACACGTATATGTGGTTATAAAGTGACAGTGAATATTAATATATGGCTCAAGGCACACCCAACATACACGGCATTAGATAATTAAATAGGATCAAATTTTTTGTTTTTGTTTTTTCCTTCTTGTTTCAAATCAGATTTGTATGGTGAATCTGAGTTTCTGTTTTATAATAAGAGGTTGTGTGACACAATGTTCTCTCATTTAGGTCAAAAAAATAAGAAGCTCACCAAACTCCATACGTTTCCTATAAATACTGCACAGCTCACTCTAACAAACTAAACATAAAACCCGTATTACACTTGGTCTCCCTCTTTGTCTCTCTCATTTCGCCTCCTTCGGAGAAGAACAAGAAATCTAAAAGGCCCCTTTTTGAGTTTTGAGATTTGCAAAAGCATGGAGAGAAAAGATCTTGATTACGTTTTGGTCCCAGCAGGGCTCCTAGTCATGGTGGGATACCATATCTGGCTCCTCTACCGTATCAAGTCCCAACCAAGCAGCACCATCATCGGCATCAATTGCATCAATCGCCGTTTCTGGGTCCACGCCATGATGGAGGTACATCAACTCTTCCATATCATATCGATCCATGATATCCCAATATATGTGACTGTGTCTTTATTTTCGGGGAAATATATGACTAGTGTGTATATATTGCAATGCAGGACACATCGAAAAATGGCGTTCTGGCGGTGCAGACGCTCCGAAACAACATAATGGCGTCGACCCTTTTGGCCTCGACGGCGATCATGCTCAGCTCCCTCATTGCTGTGCTGATGAGCAGTGCAAACAAGGATCGAACGGCGTCGGCTTTCGTCTTCGGGGACACAAGCCAGTTGGGATTCTCGATCAAGTACTTTGCCATTTTGGTGTGTTTCTTGTTGGCCTTCTTGTTCAACGTGCAGTCCATAAGGTACTACAGCCATGCCAGTATTCTGATCAACGCGCCCTTCAGGCAGATGTCACCCCATCTCAAGCATCACAATTTGACTACAGACTATGTGGCCAACACTGTGAACAGAGGCAGCTATTTCTGGTCTTTGGGTCTCCGAGCTTGCTACTTCTCCTTCCCTCTGTTCTTGTGGATCTTTGGCCCCATTCCTATGTTCTTGTCCTGCTTTGTTTTGGTTGTCATGCTCTATTTCCTTGACGTCACTTTCCAATTTGGGTGGGTTGCTGGGGTTGATGATGAGGAACAAAGCATCATCACTACCAGGGATGAAGAACAAGCGGCGGTGTAAAGCTCTAGCTAGCTAGCTTGTTAATATTTCCATTACAATATAGTATGTGATGTTATTAGCCTTATAGCGTCAAGAATTAGCTACTAGTGAAGAAGTAAAGAGGTGGCTAGCTGTTCAGGTTCAATACACAGTTGAATTGAATTGCAAAGACCTTCTATGAAAATAAAAGCTACTTGCTACTTCGTATGCAATAGGATCTTGAGTCTTTGTAGTGAATCCTTCTTGCCTTATTTATTCGTCTTATTCAGGGGAGGGAATCTTCAGGACCATTTTTAATAGAAATCTTCAAGACCATAGTGTAATCGTTTTCGTTTAACAAAGAAGGCATATTCTCATCAAAATAAGGAATCAAAGAAGGCATATTACCCATACATTCTAGAGCCAAATAGAGAGTTTAGCATCCTCCTACTCCAATCGGTACCATGCTTAAAACATCGTGGTCACCTGAGAAAGCACCAAGCGCATGTAAGCATGGACGGAATCAGGAATCGAAAATAGGTTGGGCTAATTTTCACACATCACACTAATAAAATATTTTTTGAGATTTGGAATTCAGTGGGAGGCTCTTTTATATTAAAACATATGAGGGGGACATAAAACCAAAACCTAATAAATTGAAAACTACAATGAAAATGATTGTAAGAAAATAACAAACAATAACCTATAACTATCTAAATCATACCCACCTGTTTCACTAACTTCAAACTCCTAAATCACATAATTATTATCAATACTATATTTGTCATGTGAAAGTGCCGCTCATCGAAACCAAAGATAGTACTGTGTTTGCACATCGTTTATCATCATCCTCTCTATATATATCCATTAATGAATTTGTAAGAATGTCAGAATGTGATTAGGCGAGAAAGATGAGCAATTGAGGAACTGCTCATCAGAATCGTTTATCCATTTTTTTTTCATTGGGTTGGGCAGTGATATATACTTAGGGATTTTTCGGCCTATTTTTCGGTTGGGCTGTAGGCCATACAGCCTTTGTACTGCTTCCGTCCCCGATGTAAGTGCTCAATAGTTCAGTCCAAAAGAGTCGGAACTTGGGAAATGATACAAGTTGCAGGAGAAAAAAAAAATCCCCACGGAAATGAGTGAATAAGAAGAAGGTAACAGAATGAATTAACGACAAGGGTTGCAGGTAAACAGAAATGAATGAATCACACGAGCTACAAAGCACCAAAGTCAACTACAGGCTACGATAAACAAGGCAAATGCCATTTTCCAAACTAAATTAACAAATTGTTGAAAATGCAGGTCTTTCGGTGTCATGTCCCATCCATCTGCTGATTTTTTTTCATGACATTAACTTTTGGCTCATTTTCCGAAGAAATTTATTGAGTACACGTAGGTTTTAACCACGCAATCTTCTTGCTGAGATTCACCACTAAGCCATCACATCGACAACGAATTTCCTAATTTTCTGTGTCTGCCTTGAGGCTATGTACATATTTTTCCGACTCTTTTGAGTGTTTTAGCCTCTTCTGTCTCCCGCAGTTGCTCATGGTTAGTTTCCTTTCGCCAAACTGCACCACAAGTATGATGGTATTCCAACATACGGCTACACTTCACAAGATTCCTGCACGAAGGTGTTGAAAATGTCTATAAATCCTGATATCATATTTGTCCTTGCAACAAAAGTAAGAGCCGTCTGTAAAATGAGTTTGTGGCCACAGCTGAAATGCTCACCCATATATGTGTGTATGAATGCAGTAATCCTTTTCATTTTTAGTTTTACATCATCGATGACATGTACATGTATTAACTATTCCTGCAGGTCACGTCTTGATGTCGCCTACTTTCAGTTTCATCTTCATGTTACCAGCTTGAACCAATATTTCTTCCTTGGACGGATCCACTCTCAAGACTGTGGCCTTCATTCCAAGGGAAGAAACAAACACCATATTGCCAACTTTGGGAAGCTCAAACTTACCTGAAACATACAAGGTGGGTCTACTTACTAATAGTAGAAAAACTTAATTTGGTAGAAACTCAGTCAGATTCTCAAAGAGATGACAAAATTAATCTAATTACTCTGAAAAGGTCATTAGTAAGTTGGTACATTTACCTGATGCCGGTTTTGTAGCATCTTCAGAAGAGGATGCCCACCTTTTTGTGTCACCAACATCAGTTGTTTTCATTGCTAATGCATGCTGTCTTTTACGCTCCAAAGTAGGCTGCAGAGATCGAATTGCAGATTCGCGTTGCTTTCGTGCTTTTTTGTGAAGAATAGATCGTGCCATTGCAGCAGCCTCAGATATTTCTCGCATTTTCCTAAATCTTTGATCATTACCATGTTCAATAATCTTCCTTCTGGCAATCAATAATTTCTCATGCAAGTCTCTTGAGATCCTGTACATACAAATATAGCAGATATAAACAAAATAATTGTAAGCTACATCTCATCTTTGGGAAAATGAATACCTTTGGTACGAGAGCATAATAGATATTGCAATATTGTATCATTAATTAATCTACTTGGATGCTGTCAAATGAAATCTGTTTTCTTGTCTATATGTTTTTTCTTCTATTTAATAGATTGCTTTTTTCTTCCCACAGAGCATAAGAATACTATTTACACAAGCACTATCAGAATGGGGAACAGACTCTCACATCAGATGATTCTGTGCTTCATATAAAAGCTCTTGATACTCCTGCTTTAACCGTTCCATATCAACTATAACCTGCATTGAATATAAGAAATGTTAATATGTTGCATCTGTCAATTCAAGAAACTAAATTTGAGAAAAAGATCAGTGTATCACTTCTGTTAGCGGCCACCAGAATGTGTGAACATTATTCTAGTTTCTTCCACTGTTTCATACATACAGGTGATACAGCGCCTTTTTATATTACTCCTTTTATTTTTGTCTAATTATTCAGAATAAGATAACAGAGGTGTATTACCTCATCTATCCCTGCACTAGCTGCACCGTATAATTCTCTGGCGTTATCAACTACTTTGCCAGGTAGTCCTAACCTTTCAGCTATATTGATTGCATTAGAACGCCCTGCAGAATACATTGCATACTTGACTCACTATTAAGCAGCATAATCATATGATGTAGAGGGTAGTATAGGATTAAGGGTATACCAGTGACTACTGGCTTCCTAATGAATGAAACTGAATTGAAGAGATTTGCAGTATTCAGAATAAAGACCTGGTACTCCCCAGAGAATTCTGTAAGTTGGCTTTAAGTTAACTTCATCAAACTCCATACATGCATTTTCAAAGGCGTCATTGCTGTCAAACCGAAAATGTCATCGACACAAACCCAGACTTGTAGAAGGGGGGGATATTATATAGGGTACGTAGGTTTCAGGTACACAGAAAAAATGACTCCATAGGAGAGCAACTGTATTCAGGAAAGCCTGATAACAGCTATGGTCTAAATTAACCCGACACATTAGAAAGGGGACTACACTTTTATTACTAATTCAATTCTTACCTGTATTTTAGGGTTTTCAGTTCACCATGATGTGTTGTGGCAATTGTCAGCAAAGCACCAGTTTCAGCGAAAGATTCCAATAGTGACATCCCCAGTGCTGCTCCTTCAAGGGGATTTGTTCCTGCACCAACCTGATAATGGAAGGAGTTGTGTAATTGCTGTAAATATAAGTTCAGCTTTCTTTCTCTTTTGCTTCCTGGTGACATATTGCTAAATCATTGTATTTCAAAAGAGTTAAAGTGTAACAGCACCTCATCTAGTAGCACGAGTGAACAACTTGTTGACTGCGATTGTATGTCCTACAAGATGTAAGAAAAGTACCGCTTGAAAAGTATTCATATCACATAAATATATAGGATTTCACCCATCAGAAATAATGTATTTAACTATAATTATATATTTTATGAAACTTTACAATATTGCTGGAAATAATTTTCTTACACTTATATGTTTTAGGTGTCCCGAGAAGGTGGACAGAGATTGAGACAGAGATTGTTCATCACCAATGTCAGCAAACACTGAATCAAACCAAGGGATTTGTACCGACTCAGAACATAAAACATAAAGACCTGCAATATAATAGAAAAAAGGGTCATAAGCCAGGAAACTTGAAGATGGTGTTGAATGTTGCATTTGTCACTAAAATTCTATCCTAAATGACTGAATTATCTTTTTTTTTTTTAAAAACACAATTTTCATGTGCTTGTGAGACTGAGACTTAATAGAATATTCCACAGGCACACAAAAAAAAAGATGAATACTTAGGATATGCAACCTGATTTTGCCATCATAGCTGCCAATCCTACAGTCTTCAAGCCAATTGTTTTACCCCCCGTATTAGGGCCAGTGATAACCAAAACTCGAGTTTTCTGTGAGACAAAAAAATCTACTGGAACCGGTGGAGCCTGCCACAAATGGAAATACTATCTTTTAGAAATATGTGAATGTCCTTTCTACGATGCATTCTGAGAGATAAACCAGGTGATAAGTACAAATATTCAACCAATAGAGTTCAAATATGTCATCCGGAAAGATATCAAACAATCTTCTAAACACTCTAAGTCTAAGATGATATAGGCTATAGGTTCTACTCCTTTCTTCTAAACGCTCTACTTTCAGTGTTCTTTCATTATGACATCATCTACAGTACCAAACTCCTAATTAAAAAAAATGAATAATTGCTTTCAGAAAGTAACATTCACCTAAATGCAATTCCATGAAGTTTAAGAAGTAAATGAGCATATTATCAAGCAATAGAATTTCAATTCAAAATTATACATCTCCGGAATCAATCTTCAGAAAAAGTTTTCAACAGAAAAGTACCAACAAAAAGGGACATGAAATCATAAATATTGCATAATTACCAGAGTAACATCCTTGGAATCCTTCCTAGCCTTCTTCAAATTTTGTCTATGCTGTTGCAATAATAAAGGATGATGAGCTTTTGGGAGATACAACACCCATTCACTCTTGGGATAGGATGCCTGTAGAAGTTTGTTCTCTGAAAAGTAGGCGTCAGAAGCAGAAGAGCCACACCCTCCTGGTAGAAATACATTGGGACTTGTTCCTCCATATGCTAGGCCATAAGTTGCTCGGGCATTTACCTACAAGTTAAAAACACAATATAAGCCACCAAGGAGTTTATCAATTTAGACAATCAGACAAGTAAAAGTCACAAGGGCACTCAGAAAATGATCCATTCATACATGATGATAGTGGAAATGTGCTTCAAACTAAAGTTGCGATTCTAAATTAAGTAAAGACTACTCTTTTTTAGACATTTAAGTTTGAAATTAAGACAGAGATAACTAAAAAAGAAGAAATTTTTTAGCAACCTACCACATCCAGTTCGATTATACTTTTCAATAGCCGTTCAATATTCTCAAGATCCATTTGCATCTGTTGATAAACCACATATGAAAATAAGGGCAAACACATGATAGTTTTAAAGCCAGAAAAAAGTTATAACCACAATAGTCCAGAACCTTTTCTGTTAACATAGAGAGAACCTCTGCCTCAGCCTCTGATACTAGTGCTCTTGTTCGTTGTAACTCATCATTCAGAGGAACAGCAGATAATGGCTCAACAATGCTTCCTTTGCCTGAACCACTATAACATTATATCACTCTCAGGATTGAAAATTTTCGAAACTGAGATTCATTAAGAGAAGGGAAGATCAAGACCAACAAATATTCAAATGATATCACTTAGGATGGTTAAAGCCTTATAGGTGATCCAGGTTATAACTTTACAGACCTGGGCAACAGCAGACCCTTAAAAGTTGTCATTTCATTAGCGCTGGATTTTATGCACCACCTTCCATCAACAGTACTGACTTCCTGAACCAGTGTAGATAGTATAAACTAAAATGCGGTGAAGATTTTATGGGAATAAATCTTTTAATTTGTGATTCTTACCATAAGTGGTGTTTCACTCTTGTCATTCCGGACTAGGCTTTCCATCAACTGATATATCTGAAAAGAGAACATCAGAATTAGAACTAAGTTGCAAATAAGAATGTTTACAAATGATAATTCCAGACTCATAGAGTAAATGCTTCTGTACCGTGTGATGATGTGCCTACTTACAATCACATGTTCTGTTCAACAATGTATGTGAGATCATCACAGCACAAATGTGGTGGTTAGGAAAAGTAAGATATGCAGATTTGTTACTTCCAATCGAAAAGATAAATGGGATAAAGAACCATTCATTTAGGTTATGCCTTAAGTGTTGATTGATGCCATACAGCTGATGGCTACAAAAATATGGCCTTTCTCTCGTCTATACGCTCAATAATCATCATCAGATTAAAGTAATGAACTCCCCAAAACAAGAACTTACCTTTTTCTCAAGCGTCCGAACTTGACTGCGCAGACGTTTCAGGTTTGGACTCTAAAAAGAGAAATTACAGTTAGAAGGACATAAAACTTGCCAACTAAGGACTTAAATTGCAGTAAAAAGAACAATGCCAGTATGTTAATAACGAACCGCAGAGTCTTTAACACGGCCGTCTTCATATATAACTTGCTGTATCAGCTTAGCCAGTGATCGGTTCACAAAAAATTCCATTATCTGCACCAAAAAATTCAAAGCACATTTGAATCCACTAAAAGCATAAAATGTCAACAAGCAATTACCATCAGCTGATAACTTAACTCTCAAGCTTACACTCACCACTTCCGAAAGAGGCATAAATCGCCTGTACCACTCGGCATCTTCCTTGATTGCACCTTTCATATTACTCTGCAAGTGCTCCGCGTATTGCAGCAGCTCCATCACAGCTACTGCTTCCATTCCTTCCACATGTGAGCTCCTCCGAGCTCGTTGTATAGCAGATTGCACCTTCATACACACACACACACAAAATCAACGGTCATGAACATCCAACAGTTTCAGCAAAAATCAACAACGGCCACACAATTTACATGATTACCAGAACAACTTTGACGCCGCCGAAGTCCAAATTGCACGCGCCGTGCTTGAGCATTTCCACCGCCGCGTTGGTTTCCTCCAGAAGCCTCAGGCTCTCTTCGTAGGTCTGGCTCAAACACCATAGCTGAGCCTATTTCACCGATTCAGTAACAGAATCAGAGAAGACGAAGAAGATTAGAAGACGAGTCAGTGTTGAGAGCAGTGTGACTTACCTTAGTGGCTTCGCGGCCTAAAGGAGTACGAGCGAAGGCGGCGACGGAGTCGCAGAGCTTATCCCATTCCAAAACCCTAAGGCTGTCGTAGTGGACCTGCGACTTGGTTGAGTGGTTTGCTTGGATTGAGAAGCGAGTGAGGAAAGCGCGGGTCTTGAACTGAAGAGAGAGAGTGAAGGAGAAGATGGAGCTGCCGCCGAATAGGGCGGCGGAGGAGGAGAGCATTTCTCGGTTGGGGTGCTGATCGGCGTCGGTTAGAAACGGTTACAATTTTGCCGGGATAACTCGCTCCATGAATTTTCAGTCATCAAAGTCACCACGATAATGATAAACCAGGCAACGTGTGGTGGATATTGGGCCGGGTAGGGCGAACCCGCTTGAGTTTTGTATTTATGTGAACACGTCGGTTTTATTTTTTATATTTTTTTTATGGAGGTAACATTTGAAAATTACACTCGATCTGTCTAATCCTCATGAAAATTGGTAAAAGTAAAACTAGGTAGCCCTCAAGATCAAAATAGATTGATATAATATCTTAATAATCTACCAAAACCACCTCCTAAATTAAATCTAACTATTGTTGCTAACGTCATCCATAGCTAAGAGGTCATAAAAAGTGTCAATTGAAAAGAACAATGACGTCTGGTCTACTTTTTGTGACATGTTTGTTTGCATGAATGATGGATAATATACGACAATTTAAATGTTAAAGAATAAGTAAATCGAGGAAATGAATATAAGTATGAGAAAGTTGTTTAGCTATCGTAACTTTGTATAATCGCATGTAATTTTGCAAATCCATGTAATGTTAGTAAACATATTATTCAAAATTTCAAATATTAGGTTAGAAATCATACTACGTTTGTTTGTTGTTGAGAGATTTCATGCAATGTCACTCATCACCTTCTATTGTTTCCTTGCCTTGTTGACACACAAATTCGAACTTTCTGGTTTCTAAGGAACTTTTGAATTCAAGCCTCGTAATAAAGTAACATGCATGTATATACAAGAAATGTACCTAAAATGAAGAATGGTTCCTCCCTACTTCAACCGAAAACAACCTTTTAGATATCTTTCTTGCATAAGTTATTACAATGATCAGCAAGAAAGGGTCGTATAACCCAAAAAGTGAAGAAAAAATGGGAAAATTACAGAGCTGTGATTCGTCCTGCTTCATGCAAAAGATAGATGGACAAAACCTGTGATCGATCTGAACCAACAAAACCAAATGAATGAATCCAAACATGGAATTCAAGCAAGTTAGAAAAGTCCGAACAAAACCGAAAACCCGAGGACAATAAGCCACACAATGTGAACCAAAAGCAAGGCCTGCGCTGATAGAGGAGCCGCACCCCCATTCCCCACCTCGCAGAAACCCAACTTGGCCACTTTAACCCCGGCGCATTGAGCCTCCTGGCAGCCACACCAATATGTCACACCGTTCACGCCACATACCGGGTCCGGTCGAAAGCAATTGACCGGACACGAGAGAGCGTGAACGGGTGACTTGGGCAGAACAGGACATACATCGGCTGGTTGAGACTCAGAGGGCAGTTTGATGAAAGTGGATTCCTGCTCAGATCGGACGGTGGTGGGGAAGCAACCGAGGATGAAGGCGGTGAAGAGAATCGGTAAAATGAGAGAGATTGGGGATTTAAGGAAGTTGATGAGCTCCATGGAAGGCGAGTTATTTTGCATCAAGCTTGCACCTCTTCGATGGAGTTGCACCAAATCCTTATCTCTCTCGAAAGAGCTTTAAATCTGAGCTCCAGTGTATATCATGAAACCCTTGTTCTTCTTCCCCCGAACCTTCCCCAAATTTGAGAGAAATTCTCCAAATCAGGTCAGGTCAGGTGAATTGTCTCAGGTTCTGAATAATATCGATCTTTTCACCCCGGCCCGGGTTAAAGATGCTCGGTTAAAATAGGTAAGAGTGAAGAATCCCTAATGTGTAGGGGGAAGAAGGATCAGACACTTGGTTGACGCGCAATGCATTAAGTGAATTGGTTGTCACCGGACGCCGTCGCTTAAGCATTTTGAGCAGTGAACGATGGCCCATCGTTCCCGCCTTTGGTGTTATGATTTCTTACTTATTAGGTACTAACTTTTCAGTAATATATTATGATTTATATCTCGTGGATTATGATTATGTCCACAAAATCATTTCGTATATTGCTCCATTTGACTTTACTAATCAAGTGAAAACGCGTTGCAGAAAAATTATGAGGAATTTACTGCATTAATTGTATATATATTAGCATCCTTTAAATTGAAAATCAGCATTAATTCATTTACCAAAAAAGAATTCTATTACCACAAAATCTTTATATTGTGTCTGAAAATGTATTTGACAGATCTGTAGCTCTCTATTAGCTATATATGATCGATGGGACATGATATTCAATGATGGGAGATGATCTTTTTAAATAGTGATATATACTCCTTCACTGCATGTGTCAAAATAGACTCAGAGAGTTGTTAGATTATTTCAGCAACACTATTGAGATTCTGTAAGGTATTAATGATTTACATAGAGTTCTATGTATGTTAAAGTATTATCAACTGAATGACACGACTAGGAGCAAATTAGCATAGAATTTTATGTATAATATAGATTTAGATGAACTAAACAAAGGGCTTTTGTATTAACGATCTTTGATACAAATTGTAATTTATCAAGAGAATAACAAAATACGTTGTTGGTTTAAATGATCTTGTGGTATGAGAAGAATAGTGCCATTGGTGATTTCCCGGCATTGAAGCTAACTGTCATAACGAACATGTGTGTTTCCAGGTAAATGTAAGGCGCGGCAAAGTTGTGGCTGTCCATTTGGAAAGGAATGCCAGGAAAATGGCCCTGGAATTTCTCCTAAACTAGGGGATAGATCTCCCCTATATATCAACCCCATGCTACATCGCCATAATCCCTACAGCCTCCACAAACCCCCCCTGCTTCTGTTCATACCAAAGACCCTCGCGCATTCTTCCCATACTCTAATCAATAACCATGGGAGGCTGTGCGAGCAAACCTAAGGAGTTTAGCGAGAACACCAAGGAGACTGCTCCGGCAGAGCAGCCTGCCAAGGTTGAGGAGACCGCCGTTGCCGCTGCCGCCGAGGAGACTACTGCTGCTGATGATAAGAAGGACGGCAGCGCAGCAGAGGTTAAGAGTCAGGATGAAGCACCTTTGGTGGATCTCTCGAAGCCTGAGGAGGAGGAAACAAAAGCCACTGAGACCGTGCCGGTGCTCGTACTCCCCGGAGAAGCTCTAGTGGTAGAGAACCCGAAAGGGGAGACAGTTGAGGTCGAGGTTGCTGCCAAGGAAGGTGAGATCATCTACGTTGAAGCTGTCAAGGAGGCAAAAGTAGAGAAAAAGGAAGAAGAGAAGCCCAAAAAGGAGGAGAAGAAGGAAGAAGTAGAAGAAGAAAAACCCAAGACAGCTCCGGTCGCCACATCAGAGGACAAGAACGCAGAGCCCCTTGTCAAAGTATGATCTACAACCTCCAATCTGATTCAATTGTACCCCGTTAATGAACAGAAAAGTGCAGGAGGCAAATGATGATTTTTTGTATGCACTTTGTATTCAAACTTTTGGGACTCAATCAATAAGGAAAAAAATTATTTTAGATGCATGCGTAATCTTTGTTATTCAGTAATCAGTATAGTCTCGTTAGTTAAGGTTTAAGAATAAGATTTGTCATGGATTGATATGCTGCTCACACTCCTTATATTTAGGTCCTCAAATACAAGACGATTCCTTAATCCTCTAGTTTTGAATTAGCTAGAAAATGAAAAAGAGTTGGATAATGAGTTGATGAAGTCTTCATTTTTCACCGAGAAGTTAATGTCCTAAACCTATAGTCGTGGCTCATATAAGGCCATGTCCTAAAACGAATAGGAAACAGAGATTAGCGAGGAACACAGCCTGATCAAGCTTATGAATACATGAGTAAATGCCTCATCTGTGGTTTATTGTTGAATAGAGTCCCAGAGATGGAGACCAATTCGGATATGAAAACCTTGAAATCTTTTTTGGAAGTAAAGCACAGATTGGTGATCATTTATACAAAGCATGAAGTATTGAACTTCTATTCATGTGTATAACAGTGGAAAACCTCAATTCAATGCTTGTAAACTTGATAACAAACACCCCTTAGAGGTGGGGGCAAATACAAAACAGTTTCAAAAAATCTATTGCAATCGGTAATTAAGCTAAGCAACCTCCTTGTTCGAACCAGGTGCAACTTCCTTGCTCTTGGTGATTTCCTCATCTTCATCCTCATTCTTCACAGCAAACAAGACCAGAACGAGTAATAACGGATAGCTCACAGTCGTGAAAACCCAATTCATAATCAATTGGCCAAGGAAAGAGACATGGCGAGTATCAACTTGCCAAGCAACAGCTCCTCCAGCACTCTGCACTCCTTTGTAGAATCCAACATACCTGTAACACATGCATAAATGTGGTTCACAATTCACATCATATTCACAATGCTATATACCTGAAAATACTCTACCCTATCATTATGTGCAGTTATGTCATACCTGCTTAGAGTTTCAGAATCATCAGCCAAGGCACCGATGACCCAGTAGACAAGGCTTTGGAACATAGCATCCAACAACCCGAAACTAAAGTACAACGCAAACGGTCCAGCGAAATCAGCACCAGGGCCCTTGAAATCCAGCTTCTCCGGCTTATTTCCGCGACTGTAACCTAGCTGGTTGGCAAGTCCACCAGCCCAAATGGCAGTGCTAAGAACAGCCACCACTACAATGCCGAAAAACCCCCTCGTCCTCCTACTCTTGAAGCTGAAATCCATTATGTACCCGATCCCAATCGACCCAATCATCTGCGCACCCCAGTAGAACACATTGTTCAAACCCCTAGTCCTCAAATTGAACATCACCCCATTCACATTATTAAACTGATACGTATAAAAAAAGTTGCTAGACCAAGCAGCAGGGACAATAAGCAGCATCTTCCAATTCAAAAACAGCTTCCCTATCTCAATCGCCTCAGTAGTAACATTGGAGTACTGAATCTTAGTACACTTGGTCCCATCGTCACGCACCACCTTACTCGCCGGCAATATAGCCAGGGTCAAAATCGTGCCGATACTCATGAACACCATGAAACCAATGTAAGTTGCATCATTGACAGAAGCGGCTTCAGTTCTGTGGTAGTTAAGAACAAAAGGGATCAACCCACCAATGACACCACCCATGTTGAAGACACTCCAGAAGAACGAGATGTAAGTCCCTTTCCGGTTCGGGGGCGGGTACGACGTCATGATGGCGCCCTGTCCGGCCCATAGGAGGCCGGCGCCGACGCCGAGAATGGCGCCGGCGGTGATGGCGAAGGCCTGGTGCTTGTAGTGGTTGTAGTAGAGGAAGGAGCCGGCATAGAGAACATAGGTGGAGCAAGCGGAGAGGAGAGTGAGACGAGGGCCGAGGATGTTGTAGATGCCGCCGCCGAGGATGCCGAAGACGGCGAAGGTGGTGTAGAGAGCGGTGGAGGCGTTGTTGGAGGCGGTGGGGTCGACCTGGCCTCCGCCGCCCATGCCGGAGAGGGCGTTGAACATTCCCGGGCAGCAGAAGCAGACCAAGCCGATGAGACCCACTTGCACCAGCGGCGAGTTGTACCGGAGTAACGACTTGGGAGGAAGCTCCTGTCCTTCTTTGGCCATATCGTCACCTCCTTCGAGACCCATCACCGCCAAAGATCAGTACTTGAAGTGCAAAACGCTATTGGGTAGTGAAGGAGAGACTCAAACTAATCCAAACTTGTTGGTTGGGTGAGTGAGAGAGGCCAAAGATTGGAGCTTTCGAAGTATGGACCAGACTGGAAAATGATGAGCGGAATGGTAGGCAAAAGTTGACTGTTTTAAAAGAGAGAAATGAGAGAGGGACAAGATCACATAGGTAAGACACACAAGTTTTGGATTACAGGGGTTTACAAGAACACAACACAGCTGGGTGAGTGAGTTAATGTTTATGGAGGAAAGCCGGAGTATAAATCGATGATGGCCGTGGGGATCAATCCGATTATGGAATATAAAAATAAACAAGGAAGAAGGAATCAGTCGATGAGTTTATTATAGGTGGAATGGAATCTTGGAAGTTAGAGGAAAATTCTATTGATGTGGAGCTGGATCTTGTGCCCAAAACAAAATAACAATGCCAGACCATACCAGACGCACCAAATCCAAAAGCCAAAATTTCTACAGCATAAATTATTAAATTATGTGCGTAAATGAGTAATGAACGGTAAGGGAATAAAGACAGGAGAGAATAGAAAGGGCAAGTGTGACTTGTTATGCAAGGCAGAGAGGCAGACGCATCCTGTCCTTGACTTTAAGTGAATTGGATTAAGTTTTCACTGCAGGCCAAAACATAGAAATTATAGAATAGAAACAATGGCAGGCCCAGTGAAGAGCTTGACTAATCAGCAATTAACAATGGATAATTAGGTCACCATACCATGATGAAAATTGTGTTCTTGCTCTCATCATAACATGCAAATCACAAGTTCGAATGCTTTTCTTTTGCAAGGACTGCAGGCCTGCCGGCTGCAATGCATCATATTATCTTTGTCCAAGTGACTAGGTTTGTCGAAATTATTTGGCAATCCGAAACCTAATGCCAGAGTGGGAGTAAACACAGAAAGCGAACATAATTCATGGAAGGCTAGAAGGCCGGAGACTTGGTATATTGATCAGACATGAAAGTTGTTTCCAATTATGTAATAGTATATATAGTAATTTTCTAAGTATGCATAACATTAGATTGAAACATGTACTGAGAAAATCAAGTAAAACCAGCCCTTCACCTAATTGATGATCAAAGAGTTAATATCATTGTTGAATCAGTTCCAAGTTCCAACCCAAACACAAGTTTCAATCTCAGGATTAGTCCCTATTTCTGATAGCACGGATGTTAATACCTTGTAGTGAATTACAGCTCATATTAAAATGGACAAGTCTGCTGTCAAGATCAAAAATTGCTCTGATAGTGATATTGAGAAAAATCACCTATATTTTAATTGCGGTTTTGAAGCGAAAACCCAGGTGCATCAGTCACCTTCTTTGAAGCCTTATCTTCATCAACTGTTTCATCAGTCAACTTAGTTGCATGCTGAGATTCTTCAGAGGGTGTAACAGCCTTAAAGCCTCCAGTTGATCCATTTGTCGGATCCCCACCCAACCTTTTGTAAAGAGTAAGGGCTTGAGAAATCATGGAGGAGACACCGGTAGGATCATTGGGAAGCAAGATTGTGGTGCCCTGGAAAAACAAAGTAAAAGAGACACAGATTAGAAGCCTGGCTAGTTTAGTAATCAGTTGAGCATATGTAATAACAGCATACACAAAAAGTTATATGTTTATCTTGTTCACCTGTTTCGCAATATTTCCAAAGGCCATAACATACTGCTCAGCGACTTTCAAAGCAGCAGCCTGCAAATCAAATCAGAGATCATTAGTTCCTTGTTCCAACCACACAAATATGATTTCCATAAGTCTATACACCATAAACCGTCAGACTAGATACGATTTCCGCTGCAATGGCTGATGCATAAAGGAACTAGTATGAAGGTGCAAAGCAAAGTAGTATGAGACTGAAGGTTGACAGTAAAGAGAAAAGAATGTTCAAATAACATACCATCCGTCATCATTAATGCTAATACAGTCAAAGGTATAAAAAAGGATATAAAAAAAAAAGAAAAAAAAAAGGAGTTGAACACACATAATTACTATTCCCATGGTTGAGCCTATGAAAAAAAATTGCTTTCAAAGCACTAAAACGACAGTCTTTGCGGTCTAAAATTAAGCACCAACACTATGTTCATATGCCAAAATAAACAATTAAGGAGGAACACTTTAGAAACAATTTTGCAATCACAATACAACGAAGTGAAGAACCTCACCTCTCCACCCCCATGTTCCATAAGACTCTTTGAAACAAGTGAGATCCCTTTAGAAGCAGCATCTGCTTTGGCTAGTTCTCCTATAAAAGAATATTTAAAATAATGGATGATCAGCGGAAGAAGTTACAAGAGCCAAAAGTTATCAATTAGAGGAACATCAACATTAAACCTATCTTTATTTCACACTACTGGAACTCGATAAAATGTAGCTACCTTCTGCAGCCAAAAATGCAGCACGCCTCTCCCCTTCAGCTTGGTTAATGGCGGCATCCCTTTCACCTGAGAAAGATTAGTGAATTTCAGTGAATTTGACTTGATGAACCATGTACCTATAAGGCTATAACTAGAATATCAAACAACATATGGTTTCTTACCTTCAGACACGAGAATTTTAACTCTCTTTTTCCGTTCTGCATCAGCTTGCATTTCCATCGATTGCCTCACCGTAAGAGGAGGAGTTATGTCCTCTAAGAAAGTAACAAGTGGTTACACAAACATTTCTCACTGACAATAACAAAAGTATGGCTGAATGAAATACTTGCAAAAAAAGATGTCTTACTTAGCACATATCGGATGCACTTCAAGCCGTATGCTGTTGCAGCTTCGTTAACAACCCTCTACAAGATAAAAAGGTGAGCTTATGATATATAATAATTCATTGAACCTATGAAACAATCTTAAAAAACCAATATACAGCAACAAGCTGGAATAATGTAGATAAACACCCTGCTTTCTTGTCCAGCAGATTATCAAAATACAGGACAAACAAGGGAAATAAACAAAACAAAATTGACCAATATATTCAAAAGTAGCAAAGCTAATGAGTTGCAAAAGAAGCAGATACATCTACACTATCTTATTGTTAAGTGATAACTTTTCCCAATGGGTTGTCAAGAGTGATTGACAAAACTTACTACTACAATCTTCAACGGACAATTTCTTATTACCAGCAGGAGATCAGATAATTTTCATGAGATAAAGAAGAAAATGATACCACTATCTCATCATTTAGGTTTTCCCTTTCCTTGAATGCATTGTCAAGAGTAAGCTTCCCAATTGCAGAACGCATAATCCCCTGAGCAACTTGAATAGCTGCATCGAAAGGACGTGCAGCTCCATATGAGGCTAGGTGGGGGTCCTCAATCTGCATTATTAAAACGAAAATGTTAAAAGAAAACAAACTCTCAGTGACCCAGCAAAATAACAAATCCAAGACCCCCAAAGTGATATACCTTAAGGTAAATGACACCATCAACCTGAATCCTGACATTGTCCAGAGTGACAGCTGTCTGGTCTGGCACATTGAAGACCTCCTCCCTCAACGAATGCACGAAAGCGATCCTGTCGACAAATGGAATCAAGAAATGGATTCCAGACCGCAACGTGGTGTGATACTTCCCCAAGCGCTCAATCACAAAAGCCATACGCTCCGGCACAATCCGAATCCCCCAGTTAATTGGTGGAGCAATCTCATGGTTCCTACATATAAACAACCCCAAACAATTCAGTCAATATCTCACTCATAACACAAGAACCATAAACAATCCGTCAACACAGTACTAGTAAAACCGAGTAATAATAACCGAAACTCTAACAATAACCGAGTACTTCTAAAACCCTAACAATCCATGACTAACCTAACCAACCGAAACTCTAAAACTCTAAAATCCAAGTCTCTAAAATCCACAGAACCTTGTATTGACTACCTCCAAAACTCTTAAATCCACAGATACTTAGTAAGGAGTGAAAATTACCGAGAATCGCTGTTGCCGCTGCCGCGGAAGTGACGAACGCCGCCGAGCAAGCTGCGCGCCGGAACGATTGAAGAAGATGGAGAGGAGGAGCCGATGGAGCGGTTGCGGAGGAGCGAAGAGCAGGTTGTGAGTGTCCGGACCGTCGTCACCGCCGCCGGGGACTGACAATGGCGGAGGGATCTCACGGCCGAGCTGAGCTTGATCAAGTTGTTCATCTTTTGGATTTGGAAAATTGGGGAGTGGGGTTTTGGTAGAGGAGTCTCTAACAGGGTTTTAGATTTGCAGAGAGTAGGGGCATTTTTCTACTCTCTTGCTCATGGAAATGTCGTGTTGCTCACACATTGAGATTTCTTAAGCATTTGTATTAGGCATATTAATCGGTTTATATGATCTTGCAAAATAATAGTTGAACCAAAATTATGATCCACTAATATAATCCTCGAAGATTACATATAGAATATACTAGCCAAAATATAAGAGATGTAATATTATAATATATGTGTCTGACCACATAAATACTCATTAACTATGTATTTTGATGTAAATCCTACCTATATAAAAAGGCTAATGAGAATGAATTAGTAGATTAATCACTTCCTCCTAACTTTTCTCCCTTCATAATTTCTATATTTTACAACAAGAGAATGGTTTCACAAAATCTCTAAACTAAAAATGAAGAAAACCTTACTTTCTTGCACATACACCAATTAATTGCAACAAACTAGTCATAAACAATCCAATCGATTACTCGAAAAAACAAATTTAAGAAACTAAGATTATTACCGGCTGAAATGTGGAACGTTGTTGAGAGCTTTGGTGTGGGGGGGCATAAGGTGGTTTGGCTGCGAAGAGCCGCCAGCGACTGAGAATGGCGGAGAGCGAGGGAGGTGGACTTGATGAGTTTGCCCATCTTGTGCGAAGTGGAGAGCATCTTCTAACAATAATTTGAGATAAACTGAAGTAGATGAAGAAGTTTTAATTGAAGTCTTACTGATCTCACATCGAGTGCACATCATCCCATAATGGCAAATTGCCTGATTGATAAGATCCTACAAAAAAAATAGTGGAACAAAAATCATGATCCACTAACGTAATCTCTAAACTATTATAATTAGAAATTGAAGAAACCCTTACTTTTCTTTCAGTAGCAAGTTATGCTGAATAAGTATACTTAAAGTTACCGATGAAACTTCATTTAAGCCTCCTAGTATATAGATAGATATTTAGTCTCTCTCAGCTATCATATTAGCTAGAGCCCTAGCCGAAAGAAATAGCGAAATGAACCATTCGTTTGGGAAAGGAAAGATGCCACTTGAAGAAGATCCAAATCCAGCAGGCAAGGAAGCCAAAATCGGTGTGTGTTTTGTTATACTCTGAACTATCTATAAGTTTAGGGGGATTTCTTTGTCTTTTGTTCTTCGGTTTTTAATAAACTAGCGTGACAACATGTCTTGAAGAAGAAGATGAAGCATGTCTGTATTATGAAGAGAACGCTGATTCAAAAGAATCAGCCGGGAAAGACTTATTTGGCTATACAACACTCAATAGCGAGCGCTCGGATTCTGATAGTGACACTGTTGGTGACAAAAGCAAGTATGAGTTTGAGGAAGGGGAACCCGAGGACCCAGATGAGAAACAAGCCTACTTAGCTGATATTTGGATTGGAAGAAAGATGGTCTCAAGCCTAACCCACGTAAGTCGGAAACAAATTCGCCGAACACCCAAACTTACCCACCAAAATTACCACCTCTCATTCCATTGACACATGTCATTTTCTTTACTATAGTTAAAAAATTATGATAGTTTTTTTTTATATACAATTAGGATAAATTTCATGTATATAACAAAAATGGGTATATTACACACATTATCTCATAACCAGTATCTCATCCATGACAAGAGAATTCTCTTCTCATATCAAATCAGGTGTGCTATTACTATATATGAAAAAAATCAACTAATACTTTTTTTTTCAATCATATATTTTCTCACATCTCTCCAGCCACTAGCTTTAATTCTATCTCCAGTGAGAACAATGAACTACACTAGAACTTTGTCATTATATGATTAAAACCCATAAAAAGTAAAACAATAAAGTTGAATATTGATGTCTCTTGCTATGAACCGGGCATTTGAATCATATGGGCATTATTCCATCTTGATTTTGGAGATGATGAAAATACCACGTGATTGGTGTTTTGAATTTGCAAAGAAAGAAGAGGAATGAATGTTTATTCATTATGTGGATATATTGATTAAAGGAAATAGCATAGAGTAGTTTGATTAGTTGAATGGATGAAAATGAAATCAAAGAAACCAAAAGAGTTATTTCTTCATCTTTCTCATATATATACTTTTTAATTTATTTATTTTATCTTTAATGGTAAACTTTATTAAATTTAATTGATCAACTATAGTTTAAACAACACCATGAAGCCATGGTTTAAAAAAAAGGGACACATGTCAATGAAATGAGGGGTGGTCATTTTGGTAGGTAAATATGGGTGGTTGGCAAATTTGTTTCCCACGTAAGTCTACTTAGAACTGTTTTCTAATACTCTATGTTTTAATTGCTTTTAATTAGTACGAGATTAAGTGTGGGTGCATGGCAGATCTTGTGAAGGAGATGAAGAACATCCAAATCCGGCCAGCAACGTCGGTGACTGTTAACGTGTCTGAACTATATATAAAACGTTTCCCCCACATCACAACGCGAACAATGTTCTCTAAGACAAGAATGAATCTCTTATGGAACCTTAAAAAAACAAACCAACCCACTCATAAAAAAACCCAATCGATTAATCAAAATGTGGAACACCGAGATTATTAATGGCTGAAACGTGGAACACACTCATGAAAAACCCAATCGGTTAACCAACCCACTCATAAAACAAACCAACCGAGGTTATTACCGGCTGAAATGTGCATCACTGCCGGGAGCTTTGGTCCGATCTTGCGAAGGCGAAGAGTGGAGAGTGGTTGTAGAAGTGCGAGGTGGCTTGGGTGCGGAGAGTCACTGCCAACGATTGAGAACGGGGGAGAGCGATGGAGGCGAGCTTGCTCTTCTTGTGCCGAGAGCACAAACCCCTTCAGAGGGTTTTAGATTTGTAGAGTGAGAGCTGGGTTTACAATAAAAAATGAGTTGGGTTTTAACTTTTTAACTTTTAAATGTGACATCTTCTCAATAAACGTACACATTATAATTATTTTTAAAAATTTTTATTTATATTTTTGTTCTTAGGTTAATTACGGCCATATCACATGGTCTGTGTGATTCTAATACCACTCGGAACTATTCGTTGAAATTTTGTATCCCAAATTCTAAACGTCACTTATTTCGGTTATCCAAATTTCCATACGGAAAGCGTTCATTTTCACAATTCTAAGACACTGCATTATTGTCTATAGTTTCGTTGTTTTACAACTTGAGTAAAAAAAAGGTTTTAAAATGAGATAGATCACACTTTTGAACTATATTGATGAAAGTTTTGTTCAAAGATTTGGTCTCAACGGAATTTTAAAAGGGTTTTTTTTTTTGGAATATATTGATTCTCAAACCAATAACGGATGAAAGTTTTGCAATTCTGAATCTGATATGCATCATATATAGAGGCCTAGGTTAGTAGGATTTCAGCACAACAATATAGAGAAACTGAATGAGAACCTTTTATCATGTGAAGTACAAAATATCTGCAATCCATATACACATGCATATATCCTCACTAAGTTGTTTAGAAAGGCTAAAAAAAAGTTCAAAACCATCCTTCATTTGAAAGGAGCACAAGAATAACCTGTACAAAGAGCATTGGTGCTGTTGTAAGGGAACAAAGCAACAGGTCGAGTCTGTGGCAACTCAGGTATAGGTCTCTCCATGCAAAGAAACTCCACAACTTGCTCCATACTAGGTCTCCCTTTGCTCACATTCAGTGTGCAAAGCAATCCAATCTCCAAAACCCTAATTGCTTGCTCCAAATTGATCACTGCACCCATTCTCTTATCCACTACCTTCCTCATTTCCCCAATTTCATGCATTCTCCATGTGAAGTCCAGCAAGTCCCTCATCTCCAATTCACTCAACTCTGCCTCCAATCTCTTCCTCCCTCCCACCACTTCCAACACAAAGAGGCCGAACTCAAACACATCAGAGCTCTGACTCACCGTCGATTCAAACTTTCTCGACTCGGCTCCACATAGCACAAACCCAAAGTCTCCTAGAACTGCCCGGAAACTAACATCAAGAAAGACGTTGGTGGTCTTCAAGTTCTTGTGCGCCAATTGTTTGGAGTGCAAGTAACTGAGAGCTTCAGCCACATCTCTCACAACCTTGAATCGCCGGGTCCATGGAAGAACACCAACACCGAACAGCCACTTATCAAGGCTTCCATTAGAGAAAAACTCATAGACAACCATCATCTCCTTCTTGTCCTGACACCATCCTCTAATCGAAACCAAATTCGGATGTCTAACTCGGCTAATCCCCTTGATTTCCTTCAGTAATCTCCTCCTATCCTGCCCTTGCGAGTTCAGAAACTGAAGGGAGAACCGCTTCACAGCCACTTGACAACCATTTGGAAGCTTCCCTCGGTAGCACACACCACTCGATCCACCTCCCAGAATCTCCAACTCCCCGAAAGACCTAGTGGCCAAGGAAATCTCCGAGACAGTGAAGCTTCTAGGCTTGTGTGGAGGCCTCGGTCTCTGATTCTTCTCCGGCAACACAACACTAGCAGTATCCGAATTTGCACTTCTACGCCTGCTGTTATAATAAAGACCAACCATAACAGCTATAGCAAGTACCAGCACGGCTGTGAAGATCAAGAAAGTTCCGGGAGGCTCAGCACGAGTGTCTGCATTGACAACAATCTTGCTCTCACATGTCTCCATTGAAGGTACACGAAGAAATGCTTGACTAACCGAAGTGAAGTTCCAGGATAGCACGCTGTGGATTTGGGTGTGATTGCCTGTGGAAGCTGAAAATCCAACGAACATGTACTCATTCAGAAACGGCGAAAGGTCAAGAGAACCAGAGAAGACTGGCTTTGAAGGGTAGCTTCCGTCGTCTGAACCCAAACGAATCTCCATCCAACGGCGTGAGCCATTGTAGCTGATCCAAGCTCGGTGGACTGAACCATCATTGAGAAACACACCAACATCAGAAGCGTTGATGGTTTCAGTTGAGATAATAGTCCCCAAGTTAATCCCTACATGGTTATCATTAGGGTCTCCAAACTCTGGATTAAAACGTGTATCGAACTCGATTGCTATGACCTTGTAGTCATCTTCGCAAGCATCGTTGAGCACGGCAAGCCAAGCACCAGGTCTGCCAACTGTGAACTCATCCGGGACGATGACGAAGGCTAGCCCACTGCCACCATTACCGTAGCCACCGCTTTGAGTCATTTCTATTCGCTCAGCAGAAGATGAAGAAGCATTATGGAATTGGAAGGAGAAGGTTGTTTCGAAAGAGGCAGGGGTTTCAGTGCGAGGGTCCAGAAGTCTGATTGAAGAAGAGTAGATAGCTCGGCCAGCCTGGTACCTGAGATCAGTGACATGAGACTCATCGGGGATTTGTATGGCACTGGTTTTCGATGCTAGCTTGGCACTGCCTAAGAGCTTCACATCGTTCAAGATACTGGGATTGTAGGTGAGGTTGAAATCTGGGAAGATTAGATGCTTGTTCACAGTAACAACTGGTCCTCTGGGGTGCTTCTTGTCACTAGCTGAATGGACTAGAAGCCCGTCTTGTATTACGGCGAAAGCAGAAGCTACACAGAGCAAGCAGATGAAGCTGTAGTTGAAGCAACTCATTATGGCAAGACTTTAGATTTGATTGCAGAAGTGATAAGAACGTCTATCTCTTCTTATAGGAAGCAAAATACAAAAGCACATAAGTTAAGAAAATTGATTGGAACAAGTTACGAAATGAAGAGGAATGATTTCTTATCTACACAAATGCATATCATCGACATAGTCGTGTTACGATTGATCATGAATACATGATGACATGGGTCCGAGCACGTGACGTGCCTGGAATTTGGCACCACAAATGTCATTTTGGATCTTTGTACCTTTTGTTATAGACCACCAGCACCAGGCACCTTATTACCAAATAACACTCTTATCAGGGGAAGAGAATTTGACATGTCAATTCTGACCCCTATTACTATCACTCTTCTACAATCATTTCAAAGTATGGGACTAAGACAAATCAATGACCTTAATGACACAAAAATAAGGCAGGCTCAAGCAATGCCAACTTTAAAAATGTGCCGCCCACACAAGTAACTACATGAACAAAATAAACATACAACCACATATTCGATATGATGACTGTTAATCACATAAACGCTTGGACATAACAAGCAAGAAGCAAAATTCATCGGGAGAATCAGCAAGCTTCACATTACAGTCCAGTGCAATTGGCTTTCTTTGGAAACAGGTATGCAAAGCATTTCTATTCGAATCAAAAGATTCGGTACCAAATTAAACACTTATCATAGATATAAGACGGCACAATTAAGCACAGCAGAAAATAGTTGTCCCGATAAATTGGCATTCACGACCATACAAAACATTAGGTATAAAATAACCAAAAATCTAGCAAAATATAACTTTCAAAGCACAACAAAATCGATCCAAGGCAAGACAAGATTTTGTGGTTGTCCATAACATTTGCAACATTAGGAAAACTACCGAAGTCCATAGGAGTAAAGTAAACTACTTCAACTGAATGACATAAGAAAAATACAGCCTTCATTCCTCAGTTTGGATGGTTCCCCTCTCACTAACGTAGATACCATCAAGAAACTTCCTGATATCCTTGTTCTTGACATGGCATTTCTGTCAAAAGAAACATGAGAAAACACTCAGAAAAGGCCAGCCGCATATACACATAAAAAGGAACTGACATGTTACAGGACCTGTTGAGGAAACAGAAAGATAGATAGAACAAAAGGAGAGAAATATGCCTGGTTGATCAGAGCACATGACCGAGAAACAAGTTCAATATCATTGCCGTCCAAGATTAGCTCATCCTTCACCTTCTCAGATCTGGTGATAGAAACACCATCAAGCATATCCACCTTTCTCACCTGAAAGAGCAACAAAACTCATCAAGAACAGCACATACTAGAAAACCTAACATATAACAGAAATATGTAAACATGTTATTCAGGTTGAAGAACCAACAGAGAAGTATCAAGGAAAGTTCATAGTGACATAAAGGTCAAACAACCAGAATTGCACCCTTTCACAAAATTGCAACTCTCTTAACCAAATAATTTATGTTCAGGAACTCACAAACAACACCTTGCGTCTACTACCCTATACATTTCCATACAAATCCATCACAGAATCCAATTTTCACTACAACAAATAGGCACACAAATCACAGCCGCGGAATGCCAATTCACCCTTCCTGAACTTGAAAAGCGGCACCATCAATTAGTAATGCAAAGAGCACACCACTATCCTACTAACCCACATCCCACAACACAAGTTGAAAAGCGCAAACATTTTACTTTTTTCTTAGTGTTAACCTTACATTTCAGCCTATAATTTGAAATTGACACATAGAAAAATGTCATTTATGTGTCTTCCACTTTTTCAGCCAACCAAACTCCACACACCTAAACCCCAAAACACATCGACAAACAAAACTCCAACACTGACTACCTAAACCTCAACAACAAAATCGTATCCACAACCTACAACATTGCCATTATCACCGAGCAACAAGCACACTCAACACATCACAACAGTTTAAAAAAAAACGCAATTATCCCAGATCAAACCCAGCAACCAATTCCACAAATCCAAGTAACATCTAAAGTAACAACTAAAAACCCAATCGAAAAGAGTGACGGCAACAACTTCAAAAACCCAATAACAACAACAAAACAGAGAGTTAGGGTTTAAGAAGATATATACCTTCTTCTCACCGAGAAAGTTTCTGATCTCAATACCCTTGGCCTCATTGGTGATCGAAGCGTTGATCGGAAAATGAGCATAGACGAACCTCATCTTGTACCTGTACCCCTTGGTGACTCCGGTGATGAGATTCTCGACGTGCGAGAGAGCAGTCCTGATGGCGGCGCTGGTCTTGCGGGTACCGAACCAGGCCTCGATCTTGAGCTTGCGCTGCCCGGTCTCCTCGTCCTTGATGAGCTGGAAGTCGAGGTTGAGGTGCTTGAAGTTGCGGACGAGCTTGCCACGCGGGCCTTCGACCTCGATGATCTTGGCGTGGACCTTGATCTTCACCCCGTCGGGGATGTCCATGGTCTCCGACGACAGAATGGTCTTCATCTCTGGCGGCTGCGGAGGAGTCTCTCTCTCTCTCACTCTCTGCGGCGGAAGTGTGGGGAGATTTGGGAGGAGGCAGGAAACCTATGCGAGTTTTTATAGTTATATAAAGATGTTAAACCCTAAGGGCGCTTAGTCACCTTGGGCTGGGGTCGGAAAAGTTTTTATACGAACCAGCCCAATAGTTTTTTTTAAAGGACCCAATTTTATTTTTTTTAGTTTGGAAAAAAGACTCGTCATTGGGAAATCACCTTGATTAGGGTTTGATATGAGTTTTGTTAGGATAAACACGTGTCCTTATAAGTTGCACTATGCCAAATTACCAACAAAGGCCTTACGCAGTAGTTAATTTTTCTATTATCTCTCGTCTTTGAAGCATATACGTGAAGACTTTTTAGGTTCAGTTTGGGATAGTTGTGTTGTGAGTAAAATGGTTTTTGAGTATGGTGTGAGTAAAATGGCTTTTAGATTTGCTGTGAGAGAAAACAGTTAAGATATTTGGTAAAATATTTTCAAAAATGCTGTGAGAATAAAAAGTTATTTTTGGTGTTTGGTAAATTGTAAGTAAACAGTGCTCTTGAGTTGATAAATTACACATCTAATAAAAAAATCTTAAGATTATTACCATAATTATAATGAATATTAATTAACTAAATCATATAGACTATGGGTTTTTCATTATTTTGGTAAAATATTTTGTAATTATACTAAATACAAAAAGCTATCTAAAAATGTTACAACAACTACAAATGGATGTTGTGATTTCAATTAACTATGTTGAGAAGATTGATATATATATATATATATATATAGATCTAAATTTATGTTTAACATTTTTTGAAGGAAATATTTTTAACATTTAAATCTACCTTAAATCTAATATAATATATAATCATTATTATTTACCTTAAAGTTAAAGAATTATTATCTATGTATTAAACACTCTCTTCTTTATTTTCTCCCGTGTTTTCCAAAAGCTCAGTGTTTTTTGTCAAAAGCACCATAAACCTAACTTTTGAATTTTCAGCTGTTGTGATAATCTATTCTGGCCAAAAGAAGCTTTTAAAAACTTTACCAAACACCATTTATTTTTCTCAAAAACTAAAGTAGCATCAAAAACATTCTTAAAATCTGTCACAAACTGGTCTTAGACAACAAGTTTTCGTTACATAGCTATAACCACACGTCATATCAGTTATTGTCGCCTGACCTCTGAACCATTCAAAGTTGTCACAAAATTGAAAGATATGGCATATCATTGTCGTATCAAAGACCTACGAGATAAATGTGTGAAGTTATTGTAGGTGGATCATCTTCTTGGTTTGCTCTTTTAGTTTTGAAGTTATGTAAGCGTTGGGTTTGGATAAGTACTAAATCTCTATATAATTTGCAACGAATAGATACAAATGAACTTGGACTATATTGTGGATGTGTAGAAGAAATTTGCGTTGAGTATAACATGTCAAGTGATTGGAGTTTGATTCTTTCTAGGTTTTTTCCTTTCTCAAAATTAGGTAGCCACTTTAATTCTTACAAGGGTGTGTTAAATGTTAGATTTGATACGTACCTGTTTAAATGAATCTCTATCCCCCAATGGATGGATGCAGTGAATTTGGAATATATAACACAAACGCAACACACTGTGCTAACATGTCTGGGAAAGTATTCAAGTAACACGATGAAGCTTTTAGCGAAATTTCAAATCATGTAATTCATGCATGTTGCAAAATTATCCTTCATCCATACATGTGTCATAAAAGAGAAATGCCTTTCAATAAAATCCTTCCGGCAATTTAGTTACACTTAATATCAACATATCATGCAATGCCGGTGATGGAATTTTGTTTGCTTCTTTCTGCAACACAACACCAAGAAATGAAGAAAATGAAGATCGGTCTGAACAAAACGACCCCAAAAACAGTGAGGCCTTTAAGGAATCAGTCGCGCATGCATCAACATCCTCCTAATGCAGAAAGAAGTATATATTTGATATTTCACTCATTTGATATGAGGCACGAGTCTGTTTTCTTGTTATAGATATATGCTTACCATCCTGGCATCCTGGCACAATAATGCCCTCCATTTCTTGGAACCTTTTGCTTTCTTTCTTCTGATTTCCCGAACCTTTTTCACTCATATTAGCTCACCGGCATTAGCTTTCCTCCACTGAATTATATGCTCCGTTGTTAAATCCAATTAACAAAGCTGGAACAAAGCTGGTGGTTTGCTCTTTTTCTGGGCCAGGTCAAAGATATTGATTAGATAGATTGATTAGATAGATTCCTAATGAGTCATTAACAAAGATTGACGAAATGCAAGAGTTTGATTCATGTATAAGTGCACAGATTACTACTAGTAGCTACTACTAGTAGTACAAGTAATACTATTTCCGATAGAAGAAATGGAGGACTACCGTGGCACAGACAAAGAGAGATGCAGCTTCCTAACCACGTCACTCATCTGTTTCGTTTTGGATTTTTCCAATGCATTTCTGTCTCTCGGTCTTAATTTCTGTCTTTGACCTAGCCTCTTTCTGTTGGAAAGCAGGAATCATATCAGATATAGATGGCTCAGATAATATCTCACTCTCAATTGCTTGTTCATTAACTGGTAGTTCTGTGTGCACGTATATATATAACCTCTCAGAGTCACAGAAGACAGAGAGTTTTAGCTTTGGTTTGCATAGGCATATCTAAAAGCTGTCGTACATAGATTTGGAGATATATATGGAGATGGGGTTTGTGAGGAATTGGTTCAAATGGTCGCAGCTGGTTTTAGCTATGGTGATGGTGCAGATGTTTGTAGCGGGGATGAACTTGCTTTCCAAAGTGATTCTGAGTGAGGGAAGCTTCATTTTTGCACTCATGGCATACCGGCATGTGGTTGCGGCTGTTTGTGTTGCTCCGTTTGCCTTGTGTTTTGAAAGGTTCAATTCCTTTGATGTAATGATGTATATTTCCTTGCTATGATTTTCTCTTGCTGTTCTTCTTCCAACGGTTTTTTCGGCATTGCCATTGTTGCAGAATTAAGGAACAGAAGTTAGGCTGGCGTGTTTGGTTCTGGCTATTTGTCAATGCCTTAACTGGGTAAGCCGTGTTTGGTATGGTTTGTTTGGTTTCACATCAAGTTTGTTATGTGTTAATTTATGCCACTTGAAAATGGCAATTCATATTGCATATCATTCAATCACAAGCATGGAAAGAAAATTATTGATTCTATGCCATTCATTTCATTTGTTGCTATATACTATAATGACTAGAAACTAAACTTGATTCAATCATATGGTCTAGTGTGGAAGGCTGCTAATGGCCACAGAAAAGCAATTATGATATGCAGATATCGATCATATATAGCTACTTCTGTTCTTATCATTTTTATAGAAGTCTTGGATTTTCTTATGTATCCTACAATGTGACACTGTGTTGGGTTGGGAGGTTTAGAGAATAATGTCATTTATGGTTGTAGACAAATCTATGATTTGATTAGCTACGACTATGTTTACAAAAGGAAATTTCATCCTTCTTGGCTTCTTGCATAGCTTCCCATTGGATTTGGCACAATTATTCGAGGTCTCCAATGTTGTATGAAATGAATGCAGGATAACAGCAGCAATGGCGTTGTTTTACTATGGCCTCCGAGACACCACAGCTACATATGCTGTCAACTTCCTCAACTTAATTCCCATAGCCACCTTTGTCCTCTCCACCATCACAGGGTACATGTGTTCCTGAAACTTTATAACTGTCTCCTTGTTCTTGCATCATAAAGCAAAGTTCATATAAATGATCTTTTTTTTTTGCATATTTTGAACAACTGTAGAACGGCGAAACTGAATCTGAAAACAAGAGCAGGGAAGATTAAGAGTCTGGGGGTGATAGTATGCGTTGGGGGAGCCATAACTACTAGTATTTACAAGGGAAAAGCATTTTATATGGTTCATCACAGAAATAATCACCATCACATCACTTTTGATACATCTTACGCTCATTGGACTCGCGGCACTATCATGCTAGTTCTTAGCTGCCTCTCCTATTCTACGTGGTTCATTGCACAAGTATGTATGCATTCCGTATCCTAAATTCATTTTCGCCATGGAGATTTAAGCATCTCGTGAGGTTTTCTTAATTATATGCCAACAGGTTAAATTGCTCAAAATATTTCCACTGAAATATTGGTCAACAATGTTAATCTGCATCATGGCAACCCTGCAATCAACGATCGTAGGCTTATGTTTAGACACAAGTACAACTTCATGGAGAATAGGGTGGAATCTGCAACTAGTCACTATACTTTATTCGGTAAGTCACCCATCATCGACGTCGAACACAGAATCATGGGAACTAAATGTTTTCTATGCAAAGCTGACTAAATGAAATGAACTAATTGCCGTATAATGTGTATGAAGGGAGCACTGGCAACCGCTGCAACATTCTGCTTGCTTTCATGGGCAATCTCAGTCCAAGGACCTCTCTATCCTCCTATGTTTAATCCATTGTCTCTCATTTTTGTGGCGATATCAGGAGCTCTCATACTCGGAGAAGATATTAGAATGGGAACGTATGTATGCAAACGATTTGTTTATATCCACATTCTACATATCATGTTGCATATTAATTGAGCTTGACTTGAACTACTAAAATGTCTCACAGCTTGCTGGGCATGGTTATGATCATAGTTGGGTTGTATTCGTTTTTATTGGGTAAACAGAAGGAGACGAAAAACATGTCTTTGCCCGAGCAAGCAAAAACAAATGCAGAGCTCGCCGGGGGTCAGTTGAAAGCTGCAGTTATGCCAACTACGTCACCGGATAACTGTCTCCTCTGCAATGATAGCATTTCTGTTCATGTTGATCATGAAGATGAGTCGAAACAAAAAGTGCCACAGTAAATTCTAGAGGGCTTGAGGCTAAGCAAAGAACTATGCTTTGATTTTTAACAAAGGCAAAGGTCACTTTCTATAGCTTAATTTCTTGATGTAATTTTTTCATTAAGATAATGACAGAAATTACAGAGACATTTTAAGCAATGTAACACATACCCCTTGAGAACATTGAAGCATCTATCTCCAGACTCCAGTATTGACTCTCTCTCTCTCTCTCTCTCTCTCTCATATGACATATCAACAAGTACTGGGTCGTGTAATATAATATTCCTCAATCGGCGGTGACAAAATGCCCGGATCTTGCTATCGGCGTTTGTGTTAGTCGATGGGCAATTTGGCAGCACATGTTATATGTATACGTACATCAAAAAAGGAGGATTTGTCTATAGTACAGCGTTGCATACCATGCACCACATAATTATCACCATTTAAATCTAAAATTTTAAAATTTTGTGGTTCTCATGACATTTTGTGGTCAATTCTTTTATTGATATTTTTTTACACATCCACACAAAACAGTCTGCATAGTATGCAACATTGCATACTAGAATTTTCCCTACTTTGTATGCAAAAGAAAATTTCATTTATTCATGAAGGAACTTGATGAAAATTATATATGGCCACAATGACAGATGATTTAAATAGAACATAAACTGAGAAAAGCCTGTCTAACAATTTCATGGACCTCTGAAGGGTTAAGAGCAATGTAACAGTAAATTAACTCCTCAACATCATTCCAATCACAAACCCCTTGAGAATATTGAAGCATTTCCAGTATTGACTCTTTCATATCAGAAAGTGGGTCTGTTGTGTGCTTCACCAAACACATACTACCTGCAAAAACACCATGAACATCATCAGGCAACTTGGCCGAAAGGCTAAATCTTTCGCTCCGCCTATGCGCGATCTGTTTCTTCTTTCTCCTCCCATTATGTTCCTCAGTGATGTCCATGGCTCCTGGAAAACAATGCTAGACAAGAATATGGAGGTGGACCGATTGATTAATAGATTAACTATGTCGTATTCTTCTGCAGCTAGCAGATGGAACTTTATATATGAAAAGCCACTGTAGGACATGAATGCAATCTAGCATGCTTCTTGTGAATACAGGCGGGTGCAAATGAAATGCATGTGAGAGCTTTTAAAATTAAGGAGCCTAAATTAATGATCAAGTCACATATGAATTCATAGAGAGCTATTTGTCTTGAATCTTTAATTTCACTGTCAATGTGCCAGTAACAACAGAGGTACGTAGAAGTTACCCCGGCCCCCAGTAATTCCGCATCCATGGATAATAATATGTGATTAAAAATTCCCAGAAATAACATGCATGATAAATTAAAGGGCCAACTTTGCCAAATTAAATCTCATTTCAAAATTTTGGGAGGACCCAGAGATGAGGAGACATAGATGGATCAGCAGGAAGGTCTGTTGGTCTGTTGGTATGTTGGACACCCACTAACATATTGTATATTGCAATCCTCCCTTTAAATATATTCTATAGAGATGGACTATACGTGACATCATGACCAACTTGCTAGCTAGCTATTATTCATCTGGTAATTTCATTAGATGAAACTAGGGTTAACTGACTGATCTGCTTATCTTCTATAAGAAGTAATCAACAGTATGGATACCATGGCATATGCAAGATTGAAATTAGATTGACTTAATTATCCATTATCCACATAAATAGTTGTAGAACTTAATTATTGATCTGTGCCGCCTTTCTAGAAGAGCCATGACATTATGCCATTATTAAAGCCTGCTAGCTGCTTCTGTGGATAATTTAACAACAGCCAAAGAGTAAGTGAACATATTTATTATAAAATCTCAACCAATGATATATAATAATATTTATTTTTTAATAATAAAAATGTATACAAATCTAATCGCTAATTTAAGTTAATACAAGTATGCATCGATGTTCTAAATAAGTTCCCGTTTAATTATGGGTTGAAATACTTGATCATGAAAGATTTTGAGCGCTTCTTTATCTCAAAGTATCTAGTTTAAAATGATAAGTCTTTCTTCGGAGGTCAGTCAACTTAGTTACATATTCAAATTTCAAACAAGCTTCATTGGTCGTGAATTGTAGAAATTAGATCTTAACATTGTTCTGAATCAATCAACAAACATGTAAAAAGGTCTCCATCACTGACGTAGCTATGTCTCCTGTTTAGATTCAATCATTGACGTTTAACAACAACAAATCTTAGGCTTTCCTTTGAGGGACGAGTCGAGTCCCGCCACCTTGAGGGCCGAAAAAAATAGAGAATTGTATTTGGCAATTGTCATCTATTACCATGTCGGCTATCAATAATGTGATCGTTCAAAAATAAAAGAACGAAATAGCAATGAAAAGACAAAACGATTTTGTTTCATAAGTGGAATCATCTCCTAACAACAAAAGAGAAGGAAAAGAAGATCAGAAATGAATAATAAGCCACATGAATACACTACAAAAAGAAATGTGGCAAAATGTTAACATTATGCTCTATATGATTCGTGGATTATATTGCAAAGACATGCAAATTCTTTATTTTCATTAATCAATGGTCCCTAATCAATTGCCGATGGCAGTATCAAACGTTCGAGACCGACGCTTAAGAACTTAGGAAACTAGCCTACTCTAAAAATAAAAATAATGGAGAAAATCAGAAGAATAAAATGGTACAGAAGTGACCGAGACCGATAAGATCACAGCAAGGAGATATCATAAATCAAAACCTTTTCAAATGATTCCGTAGTTATTTATCATTGAAAGATGAAATTGGAAGCGAGAGGCTAGAGCTTCCAAGACCAGAAAATCAAGGTAATTTCTCATATCTATTCCAAATTCTCAATCATCATCATCCGACAAAGATGTTAAGAACTTGAGCCTTTTCATCAAACTTTCGGCAAATAGTAATTGAAGGATCATATTCTATGCGTCCCGTGATTGTCAATGTGCTGAACAGTCCTGAACTGCTAATAGCTACTTTATACTCTATAATTTACACCATCACTTGTATAAACCATTTGGAATACAAATATTCCTCTTGGTCCACGACCTCATCTTTTCCTTTTAATAATGACAATGAGTATACATTTATACCTATAAAATTGACACATATATAAAGCTAAATATATAAGAAGAAATAAAATCTTCATAATATCTAATACAAACCAGTGATCAGTCTAGTAACTTTGTTAGATAACCAATAATGTCATTCATTTCACCATGTTTGGAAACTTTGTTACGTTATATCTTTATATGGTATGTTTATATATGAAGTTGATCTATTACTATGTATAGAAAGTTAAAAACCGTGTTGAGTACAAACATAGAAGGAAAAATACTAAAATTTATAGTCAAAAGACAGTCAAATAATCAAAATGAATGACGATAATAATGCGCGCATGATGGGTTTTCCCAATTTGCCAATTACCAAAATCCTTATTCCTATTCATAGCCAGAAACCGGTGCACGTAAAATTTTATAGTTATATTCGCGTGCATCGGTGCAAGTACCACATCAACAACTGGCGAGTTTTGATTAAGACAACGTAAATGGTTGGCCTTTCATAATCTCAAAACAACAACAACAACAACAAGAAGGACAAGTTGAACAAGGTGGTGGTGGTGGTGCTCTCGTCTCTTCTTCTTCTTCGTAATTCCGTTAGTTTTATCTCTTATTCTTTGTTCTCGTTTCTCATTTCCCTTCACATCAAAATCAGAATCAGAAATTCATAATCGTATTCAGTTTCCGTTTAACTTTCTGTTGCATTCAAGGGCCATCCTCATCAGTTAGTACAGCCCATTGTTTATGGCTTTTGGTTTTTGAAAGCAATGCTGCAATTGTATTGGTACCTTTGGCGTTTTTAATATTATTGTGGGCGGGTTGTAATAGTTTTTGTCTATATAAGTGGGAAGGTGGTTGAGTTCTGAGGTGAAAGAAGAAGAAGAATAATCCAAGATGACGAAGATGATGAAGAGTAGGGTTTCTAGAAATGGAAGCTATGCTATTGCTTCTTCCATGAAAGATGGCCATGATCAACAGCCTTCCATTACCTGCACCACATTCAACATACTCGCTCCAATCTACAAGCGCCTAAGCCACGAGGTATTGTACACTATTCATTCCCGTTTCATCAGTATAAGTTCATATATTTTTTAATTTCGTTGCAGAAAAAGCTTTAATCTTTCATGCTACTTTCAATCATATTCTTAATGGGTACTGAAAGCTTGTCTCTTTTTTTCATTGATGATCAATAATTTGGTAATGGGTGATGTTCGTTTTGCCTGGTATTTGTTTTGTATACATTTATGGGATTAACTTTATAATGGGGCAGTCTGAATTCGAATCCTTTTGAATGACTTGTTGCTAATATGGGTTCTAATTGTTGTTGCGTTTCGATAGGACCCAGATTGCAGAGAAAGCGATCACAGAGCTTATTGGCTTTCTAGGAATCACATGATTCTGGATTGTTTATTGGCTGAGAGATCTTCCATTATTTGTCTTCAGGTTTGTGTTTCTCAAGCCTTGGATGGATTGTTGGAATAGGATCAGAGCATCATACCCTTTTGATGGCCTACTACTAACATGGTGAATATGTCTCTCTTTCTCTTTGGTGTTGACAGGAGTTCTGGGTTGGGAATGAAGAGCTTGTGGACATTTATGAGAAGAGACTTGGTGATGCTGGTTATATCAATTTTAAGCTGGGAAGAACCAACAACCGCGGTGATGGTATATCTTCTGTCATTGTAATATACTTAGCATTGCACATCCCATTTTATATGATTTGTAGATTTTTTTGAAACTTATTTAGTGCTTGTTTTGTTGGAAAGTTCTAACGATGACTATCATCTGTTATTGATTAGAGAAATTTAGAAAAAACATAGCTGAGATGGATAAAATTATTGAATGAAGTTAATTAATTTTAAGACTTGAAGAAAAATTGGTTTTTGTTGGATTATGAAGAAACTGTTTGCTTCAATGATGTTGACCAACTGACCCAAAAATGAGAGAGGAAGAAAGCGTTTGAAAGTAATATCTTTTCTTTGGTTAGACATAGAACTGATTACACTTGTTAACATTGGCGCCTTAAACTTAGCTGATTCAGTATGTTCTTATTTAAGAGTAATCTATTGCCACAGCGGTTTAATCTTTGTGGGAATGTCATACTATAATCATCACTGAATCTGAAATACAGACACCCCGTTAGGCCATTATACATTAGCTTAAGTTGTTTCCTCCGCTCTGTGCAGGTTTGCTGACTGCAGTGCATAAGGACTACTTTAGAGTTCTAAATTATCAAGAAGTGCACTTCAACGATTGTGGAGATCGTGTTGCTCAGTTGTTACATGTTGAATTAGCTTCCCCAGTTTCACAGTTTCGATACAACGATATTCGGCAGGAAATGCTTATTGTGAATACCCATTTGTTATTTCCTCATGATTCAAGTTTGTGTATTGTACGATTGCATCAGGTAACTTTTTCATCCATTTCATACTCTTCTATTTAATGACAAGCAATGTCATTATAGACTTATAGTTATTACTCGTACCTCAGGGTGCAATCCTCTGACTACAATTTTTTTCCCCTCATTATAGGTGTACAAAATCCTAAAATATGTGGAATCTTATCAAAAAGAGAACAACCTTAACCCCATGCCCATCATTCTCTGTGGTGACTGGAATGGAAGCAAACGTGGACATGTTTACAAGTTTCTTAGGTCCCAGGGGTTTGTTTCTTCTTATGATACTGCTCATCATTACACCGATGCAGATGCACACAAGGTCAGTGTCCAATTTTAACCCAAATAATCTGATTAGTCTTGTTTTGCCTGTAATTAACGTTTTTCATTCTTCCTGCAGTGGGTTAGCCACCGAAACCATCGGGGAAACATATGTGGGGTTGACTTTATATGGCTTCTGAACCCAAATAGTTATCGGAAGCTACTAAAAACAAGTTGGAGCGAAGCGGTATTTGGCATGTTCAAGGTCAGCAACTTAATATTTTGATCATATACACTCTTCTCAGTTGTATTGTGTATATCTTTTAAAGATTGAATTTATTACTTCCAGTCGTTATTGAAAGTTTGAAACTTAGTATCCTTTTTTTCAGTCTCTTATGTTCAATTTTTGACATTTTCAGTATCTACTACGACGAGCTTCACTGACAGAAAGTGATGCCTTTGCCTTTTTGAAGGCTGACAACCCTGGTGATTACATTACCTATTCTGGCTTCTGTGAAGCCCTCCGACAGGTGTGATGTCGATTATAACTGAGTTTCTTATCTCTACTTTTCTGTTGCTCTCAAAGTAATTTCCGCCTGTTTGTTAATGTACCTGGGATGATTCATATTATGCAGCTTAATTTGACTGGTCATTGCCATGGACTTAGCCTTGAAGAGACCAAGGACTTGTGGGTTCAAGCAGACATAGATGGCAATGGTATTCTTGATTACAAAGGGTTTCAGGTAAAACTATGTTGAATGAATGTATCTCGGCTTTATGTCTTCTATGCATCTCCACATTCCATTCTACTTCCTGGAGTCAGTTGGCTTAGGCTTTTAAGTAATCAATATATTTCAAATTTTAATATTGACTGAGATTATTGGCCTTGCAGCAGCGAATTTGGAATCTAACTGATGGTGATAATGAGATCTGGGATGTTGGCTCCAATGGTATTCAGGAGCAAGCAATTGGTTTCAGTGTAAAAAATGCAGTTCTTTTTCCTCCTGAAGTGGAGAAGGGAACGTGGCCTGAAGACTACTCTCTTTCTGATCATGCACGACTCACCGTAGTTTTCTCACCGATAAGAATGCCATGCCCTCAGATGATCCCTTGAGTCCTAACTGAAAAGTGGAGCAGAACTTTGACATCAAGACCAGTCTGTCTATAAACGATCTAATTGATTTGAGTCGACCTTGCAGCCAGCTTGTTGGAGTGGAGCATAAGTCTGATCAACTTGCATGTTGATGCTGCGTCGGCCTGTACCATTTTAAGAACCTTTTTGACTGCCATCAGTGCCAACAAACACATTATCACAGGAATCCCCGATCTGCAGCCTGCTAAATAGAACTAGCAGTCCAAAAATGCAGGATTCCATTCTGCCTCAATGTGAGAAAAGGAAGCTAGCAAAGAATAACATTAAGATAGTGTGTAGCTGTACATATATGTATAGTCTAATGCAGAGTTGTAGCTGTACATATATGTATAGTCAAATGCAGAGTTGTAGCTGTGCATATATGTAGGCTTCTCTTGTTGCATGATGATTTTTAACACATCAGGTTTCCTTGTATATCCACACAATCACATTGTAAACGATTTTGCTTACTAATTTAAAAGGAGCAAGAGTTTACATATTGGTTTAGTTTGAATTTGCAGGGCTGATCAAATCAGAAGACATTAGTCACAATCTTAAAGAATAGGAAGCCATCTTCATCGTGACGTTATCATTTATTGATTAAGAGGTAGCTGACTCTTTCAGCAGAGCTTTAAGCCTACATGTAAGTAAAATTCATCACAGAGTCGAATTCTCTCTGACCTCAAAACACAAGCTAAACCTAAAGACATGGCTTGCTAAAATAGGATCAAAGTTGAATAGGTATCTAGGGTCACTGCGTGTTATATATTTCTGTACCATATTTGCGAGTCTGTTTTCTATTACACGGTAATACTAATCCCCATGGCTGCCGGGATGGCGATTTTCGGGCCTAACTTGACAGATTTTGTCTATGATGGTGACTTCTCCAATGAGTACTACTTGTGCGATGCAAACTCGCTTCAAAAGGCTTGCATATATTAGGCAAACATTAATTTGTGAAACGCCGCGATCGCTTATTTCGCTCTCTTCCGTATCTCTCCGGTGTGAAAGACCTAAAACTCGATCTTGATGATTATTTGGTATGCTCATGTTGCTAGAATTTGTTTATTCGTATCCAAAATTGCAGCATTGTACTAAATTTTCTTTTAACATGCTAACTGATCTTTAATTTCAGTCTCCAAAAGGTGCAGAGGGGCTCTCTGATCGATGATATGCCCGGCCATGTTCAAAGAATACCCATTTGGGTATACATAGTCCTGGTAATTTAAATCCGGTGCTCAATTCTAAGATTGGACTGATCATGAAGCTACTGAAGAACTCTCCTCGTCTAGAAGTGTTTGAAACTTCAATGGCCATGTTTTGGGAAGCACCCGCTCGTAAACCTTGCCTAATTATCAAACGATTGCAAAGTGATTGTGTATTGTTGAAATACAATAAAATTCTGATATGAAAATAGTACGTAATCCTCCATGCATGTATACAAATTTTCAAAGTATCGAAAGATTGCAAAGCTAATTTTGAGGACTCGATCAGTTAACGGGCAAAGTTAATTTTGCCGAATTTTCCTTGCCAGAGCTTAATGTCAATCAGCTTCCCTTTTTGTTTTTTGTTGCATGATGCACAAATTAAATAGCTTAAAGATAGTTTAAAGTGGAGGATGAACAGGGCCGGCCTTGAGGGAGGGCAGGCTGTGCACCCGCACTGGGCCCAGAAAAATCAGCTAAAATGCTTAGTATAAAAAGGCCCATTTTTTATAAGAATTTGGTGTAAAATGACTTATTTTTTTTTTCAAAATCTGTGAAATTTATGTAAATTGTCGCCCATTTTTTTTCCTGCACCGGGCCTTGAATCTCTCAGGGCCGGCCCTGAGGATGAATAATACGTGATAAGGGTGAAGTCTAGTGTATGATTAGTTTTCACTCCTTTTTTTTTTTTTTCCTTTCTGGCTTTTGCATGTGGAATGTTAGCAACAAGGACGATTTGATTACCAAATTAGCTTTACCAGAAAGTAACGTATACCCACTAACTGTCTAATTCCCGTCCCCTTCAGAATTTTAAAATTACTTTCCACACCTAATTAGGTATTAATATGCACATTACCAAAGCTTTATTCACCTCTTTTTTCATTATGTTCACACTAATCGGTATTAAAATGAACGAGACGCACATCGTACCACAAGAGAAAATACGAGGCAAAAGGCCAAAAGGTGGGGAATATTTTGGAACCCTAATGGGAAAAACAAAGCATTCAAAAGCTTAAATCCTAACTAGATTGATGAATATACTAAGCAGATAAGGTGGAGGGTAATCAGAAATTATAAAGTACGTGGATTCCTAATTCAAAGCTCAATCATCTATCTGATACTATACTAAGCATCAACATTTCTTGAGGCATTATGTGAATATCAAAAGATTTAGTTAGCAACATTAAGCCGACTTGAGAAAGTTGAGGAACTCTTATTTCTATTTCATTTCATCTATCTATCGGTCATAGTTTTATAAGTCGTACTGACTAAAAAATCTTTTCAAACGATCTCATGAGGTATTACACAAACATTCTCAAGCAAAATACTTTATCAATTTTATTTATTCTCGAATAATTACTTGGAGTGTGGAATATGACCGAAAATCGCAATGGGGCTATCAGTTACCATCTCCTTTTTCTTGTCTTCGGGTCACCTCACGTTCAAAATATCTAATCACACCACTAAAATAGAAACGAAAACAAAAAGAGTGTATCTATTGTCACGTTTTCTACGTATATTTTTTCTATTTTTCAATTACTTTATTCACTTAATTATAATACCTAAATTTCTTATTTTTCAATAATATTTTGTTCACCCAACATAATTTTTTTTTCAATTTTAAGCTTGCTTTATTCATCCTACATTCTATTCTTACATTGCACAATTCTTTTCAATTCTAAACTTACTTTGTTCAGATTAATTTTGACAATCTCTATTAAGAAAAAAAAACTTACAATTACTACTACATGTAACTATGTTTTGTAAAAATAAAATAAGATCACATAACGTAGTTTTATCCTTTGTACGTATATTAATAGTATAATATAGTAAAGTTAAAAATATCAGCTAAGAAAACAATTTCAATTATATTGAAGTCTAAATCCCAACAAAAAAACAAAAACACGTTATTCAATTTAACAATATTATATAAGTATAAGGGTTTTAATATTTTCATTAGTTTTAATTTTAACTATTTAATATGTATATATAGATATGTTAATGATGTGTTTTGTGAAATAAATAAAATAAATTACAAATTTAAGCAACTTATTATCTATCATAGTAATTTCATTCAGGATATTACAGTATTTCAATAAAACAAAACTGAATAAAATAGATTGTGAGTTGACCTCACATAAACAAAAATAGAAAAATGAAACTCCATGTAAAGCCAGAGCCCGACACCTGGAATAATTTAATAAAAAAAGACACCTGGAATCAACGCGGCGACCCCACCTACCAGGTAAGCGCACTATTCCCTACGTGTCCGTACATCATTGGCTTACTTCCTTTTAACCTTCCGCCCCGCGTTGCCTTCGTTACGACGCTTCGTCAATTGTCTATTCCACCCTTCCTCCCCATCCAAAACCACATCTACACCACACCACAGCACCACACCCTATCCTCTAAACCATTACCCCCACAGTGGCAGTATCGAAATTGTAACCACAACTCGGGGTGTTACGCCCGCCCCTAGATTTACTCGGGAAATTTAAACGCGGCTTTGGGCGAGTATAAAAGCAAAGCCCACTAAAACTCCAGAGCTGAGTTTTCCAGTTCTCTTTTCATCACTGAACCAAAAAATAACAAACAAAAAAAAAGTTGAACGGGCCAGACCTGAATCCCTAAATCCCCAATCTGAGCAATCTCTTTTGACATAGTGATTTGGCTTTTCATTTTTATTGATATGGTGATGGACATGGGAGTGGAGTCGCTGTCGTCGCTGCCGCTGGGGTTCAGATTCCGGCCGACGGATGAGGAGCTTATCGATTTTTATCTGAGGTCCAAGATTAATGGGCATGATAAGCAAGTCAGCGTTATCCGGGAGATTGATGTTTGCAAATGGGAGCCTTGGGATTTACCTGGTGAGTTTTTTCGATATCAAAATGTAATTGTTTTTATTAGGATGAAAGAGATTAATTACTGAGGTTACAGCCGCTGGTGTGTTTAGGTAGTAATTTCTTATTGCAATTATTTGAATTATCATTTTAGTTTCGGGCTTAATGTTGAGAGATTTGTGTTTTTTTGTTTGTTTGTTTATGCAGATTTATCGGTGATACAAACTCAGGATCCGGAGTGGTTCTTCTTCTGCCCGCAGGACAAGAAGTACCCGAATGGGTTCAGGTTGAACAGGGCTACAAGTGCAGGGTACTGGAAGGCTACTGGTAAGGATCGTAGAATCAAGTCTGGAGTGAACTTGGTTGGAATGAAGAAGACACTGGTCTTCCATACCGGGCGTGCTCCCAAGGGTAAGAGGACTAATTGGGTTATGCACGAGTACCGTGCTACGCAGCAGGAGCTTGATGGCAGTAATCCTGGCCAGGTTGGTTTTTTCTTCACCTTGTATAAGAGCTGTCTGATTGGTTATCATCCGAGCATTTTACTTGTTTTGAGCATAGTTAAATTCCACTGTCTTAGATTAAAGGTCACAGTTTGAGTAAACCGGTGACATGTCAAATGGTATAATTTAGCAGGAATCTAATTAAGCCTGTATCTAGTGAAATCGTGTATGTCTATGGTGTAGAGATGGCTTCGTGTCCAGTTGGTGATATGGTTCATTGAATGAGGAATTGTTGGTAGGGATGTAAGGATTGTATGAACCTTTTTTTTATTTTTATGAATGGAGGAAATGCGGCCTCAAGAGACGATAAAGAAAAAAAATAGTCTTCATGATCTCCAGTGGAGTTCAGAGTTGATGTCAGTGAAACATAAAGTATGTTAAGTTTGTTGGTATGAATTTGGATGGGTTCTAAGTAGTAAGAAAGTTGACAAGTCTAAACCTTTACTTGTGTATATTTGAAGAGAAATTACTCAAATTAGGCAACTTTCTCTCTGGAAATTCTTTAGATAGTTCAAGAGTGCAGATCTATGTGGCATTGTATTTTATCACATATCGACCACACACATGCACAGATCACTGACCTGCAATGCATGATAACTTGATGTTCAATAGTACTAATGAGATGTTGTTCTACTGTGCAGAGTCCATTTGTCCTTTGTCGCCTGTTTAAAAAACATGATGAGAGTATTGAAATTTCAAACTGTGATGAAACTGAACCAGCTGTGTCCTCACCTAGTGTTGCAAAATCTCCTCTTGAAGACACGCAGTCTGCTCAATCACTGGTTCCACCATCACCATCGCCATCACCATCATGCCAAATGCAACCTGAAAGGCTTCCTACTAGAGTAGAATGTACTATTACCGATAATTGTTATGGGATGGCATCAGACCCTCTACCAATTAGTGAGTGCCCCAGCAACAGCTGCAATGATTATGATGGACCTGGTCAACTGGATCTGCCACTCGAGGAATATTTAAACAGATTTTATGAACCCCAGGATGAGCCACTATTTTCCCCCTTGCACTCACAGATGGATCTGGAGCATTGTTACACTGACAGCAATGGCTTAAGCAATGATCATAAAGGGTTGCAGTTTCCAAATGACAGCAATGAGCAAGATGCAGAAATATCTGAGTTCCTGAGCACAATATTCAACAGTTCGGAGGAGTGCTCATTTGAAGATTTGGATCAGATAAGTTCTGCAATTGAAAGTGAGACTAAGAATGTTGTCCCCATTAAGAACTACGGATCATGCAATAATACAGGCGCAAAACTGAATGAATTACTGGTAAGTAGAAGCTTTTCAACCTAATTTTTTTTTTCATTTATGGCCTTTAAAAGCCTTTGACCTGACATTTTTTAGGGTATGGAATATACCACAAAGATTTTATTTCTGTGCAATGTTCTTGTAAATAACTATCTCGAAAATTAATTTTCATTGTTCTCATCTTATATAGTACATGGCTGAGGTTCAAACCCCTGTTTGGTCGGAGGGTGATATCGACAGAAAGGGTCGCATGCAGATTGCAACTGCCCCACAAAATTATGGTATATTTTCTGATATTGGCATCAATGATTCTGGAAGATGTACTAGTTTTCTACTCAATGAATGTTATGAAGTTGATGCTTGCCTCTTTTTTTTCATTGCAGAAGTATCCTCAAAGGTCGAGGTATCAAGTAATCATCCAAATGTACTTAGTTCTGATTCTGGCACTGGAATTAGGTTTATGACTCGCCAAACACCCCCTACTAGCACCTTGAGACAGAGTATTATGACACAGGGTGAAGCACCAAGAAGAATAATGTATCAAAGTAAACTTCAAATAGGATCAATTCAGTGCAGGAATATGTCTAAAGACATGCATTATACACCAGAAGACTATGAAAGAAAACTAATTACTGTGGAGGTGAGAAGCGCAAACAATGTCAAAATCTGTTGAGCTTTGTTCAGGGGTTGATAATCCTTTTAATGCTGCTTGCAGGAGACAAGAGATTCAGAAAAAAAAACTAGTTATGATGCTGCTTGCGTTGCTGGTAATGCTTTGGATGAACCCCTGGAGACGCTCATAGTTGAGTCAAGTAGCCAGACTATTTCCGCAACACCAAATATCACATCAATGGGCAGCATTTTGATAGGCAAAACGGTCCCTTCTGTTGTCTTGAAGGCCTCTCCTGCTGGCCACTCTATTTGGTCATTTGCCTTAATGTTTAGACTTGTTGTTGGTGCATTTTTGTTCATAGTATTTGCTAGCATGTGGGGATTTCATAAGTTTTGAAGCTGGTGGAAGACCTTCGTGCATATGGCCGAAGACCCCTAAATTTTTGAGAGCGGTGTTTTGCTAGGCTTATAGGGTTAGTATCTTTACTTACAGACCGAGTTTATGTTCAGCAGCTAATTATTTTGAGTTCTTTTGTTCCATAAATAAATTCATGAACTTCAGTACTTGCTGCACGTTTCTTATATGAAATTGTCAACTTTTTCTGAAGGTTTGTAATAAGAAGCAACAATGTAGCAAATTTTACACTAATTAATATGTAGTATTGGAATTTCAGGACGCAACACAACCACCTTATTGGCAAACATCATTACTCTATTTTAGTCAACAAGCCTTATCTATCAATATTTGTTTGCTACCGCTATCATCTATCTCGGAATTTCCGAGCACTACAAGCAGTTTCATGATATGAATCCTGGTACGATTTTCAGTTCACTTCTAGTTTTACATCTCTCTCTTTCTTCCTTTTGTGTCATCCATGGCACTCAGGAACAAAACAACGCACAAAAAATTCTAAGCGCAGCCCAGAAAGATAAGAACTGGTTGGTCTCAATAAGAAGGCAAATCCATGAGAACCCTGAACTCAGATTCCAAGAGCACAACACCAGTGCTCTTCTGCGCAGAGAGCTAGACAGACTCGGCGTCTCTTACTCATACCCAATTGCTAAAACTGGTATTGTGGCAGAAATTGGGTCCGGTTCTGGCCCAGTTGTGGCTCTTCGGGCTGACATGGACGCCCTCCCTATGCAAGTAATTGAAACCTTTCCTTTTGCTATCAGGAAATCTAGTTTTTGTTGTGATCTGATACGATTTTGGATGTGTATTGATGTTTACAGGAGCTTGTTGATTGGGAACACAAGAGTAAGATTGATGGAAAAATGCATGGTTGTGGTCATGATGCTCATACCACTATGCTTTTGGGCGCTGCTAAGTTGCTTAGTGAACGAAAAGAGAAACTTCAGGTCTGTGAGTTCTATACTTTCATGTGATTCTGACAAAATGAATCTTAATATGATCAGAAGGTCCAATCTTTTTTTTTTTCAGTTGGTAATCATAATATAATTGACAAATATATGCAATATTGTGTTGAAGTGTATTAGACATGTTGTGCAGCAATGAATGCCAATACTCACACAAGTTTCAATATGTGTGTATTGAACTTGTAAAAGTTTATCAGTGAAATATGCAGTCTTTCCGAGTTTCTGTTAAAATCTTTCATAATATTGTGTCGTGCAACCAAAATGAATGTCTGCCTTAGCACAAAGTTTCATTCTTTCTTTGGAAATTGAGCAATGAATGCGATATGTGATCAATGAAGTCTTTAAATTGATTAAATTCAGACGTTTTTTCTTGATATGGTGTTTAAGGGTACGGTTAGACTTATTTTTCAACCTGCTGAGGAGGGAGGTAGAGGAGCTGCCAAGATGATAAAAGAAGGAGCCCTTGGTGAAGCGGAAGCAATATTTGGGATGCATGTCGATTTTGAGACACCTACAGGAAGCATAGCATCCATTGCAGGGCCACACTTGGCTGCTGTAAGCCACTTTGAAGCAAAGATAGTCGGTGAAGGGGGGCATGCTGCAGCTCCCCATCTCGCTTCTGATCCAACACTTGCTGCCTCTTTTGCAATTTTGGCATTGCAGCAACTCATCTCAAGAGAATCTGATCCCCTCCAAAGTCAAGTTAGTCCCTTTCTCCAAAATATAAAACACCATATAGAATTCATATAATAGCTTTAATGTTGATGAAATTTTCATTATTTGTCAATGGGGGAAGTCGAGCTACAGCACTGTTGCTTGACATGTTTTAGCAGCACTTGTATATTCTTGATCTACATAATCTCAGACAAAGCCATCGTCCTTTTCAGTTTCTCAGATTTAAATCCAGTTGCTCCATTACTGGCCCAAGACTCTGCGCAACATTAACTTGTACCAACGATCAGTTAAAAAGTTTTAGCTGATTGAATATGCATATGAGCAATATAACAGTAACAATAACACAAGAACCTCCATTGCAATAAAATCGTAATAGCTAGTTTTCTTGTGAAGGTTCTATCTGTCACTTATGTTCGAGGAGGGACTGCATCTGATGTAATTCCAGATTATGTGGAATTTGGGGGCACATTGAGGAGTCTCACGACAGAAGGCTTGTACCAACTCATGAAGCGATTAAAGGAGGTTCGCGGCATTAACCTTTCCCATTAGACTTGGTAGAAAGAATATGTTGCATACTATAATCACCATATTACTATTACATAATTTTTTGCTGGATGTAGGGGATCAACTAGCTTGTTTCAAAAGTTTCAGAGAAAGAATCAAGTTATTTAGGCTATTTGCATGACTTTAAGTTGGTGATGCCTAAATATATAGAAATTTTTGTAGGTTATTGAAGGGCAGGCAGCTGTGCATAGATGCATTGCATACTTTGGTGTGAAAAGTGAAGAATTCCCTCCTATCCCTGCTGTTTTTAATGACGAAAGCTTGAATTCACATGTAAATAGGGTCGCAGAACTTCTGCTTGGTCCTGAGAATGTAAAGGTTGGTAAAAAAGTGATGGCAAGCGAAGACTTTGCTTTCTATCAAGAATTGATTCCTGGAATCATGATCAGTATTGGAATAAGAAATGAGGAACTGGGTTCAGTTCACTCACCGCACTCCCCTTACTTTTTTCTTGATGAGGGCGTCCTTCCCGTGGGGGCAGCATTACATACTGCCTTGGCTGAGGCTTACTTGAACGAGCACCGAAATTCCGTTATACAGTGAAACTTTCAAAGCATTGTCCGGCAGAAGTCTTGATGATTCCTACTCCTTTATTTGTGTGCTAGCTTATGTAGTGCTCTGAAACCAGAAAAGGAAATGTAAATTTTGTTTGTTAAACAAATTGTATATATAGAGATACTTGGTTCTTCACTAAACTTGTATGTAAAGAGGAATATAACAGCAAAATTATATTATTCAGGTTGGAAGTACAGTAAAGGAGTAATGTAATGTGAATGTTTATATGGAAACTACAATAGGATAATGAGAAATCAACTGTATACATTCAACTATCTCATTAAGCAAAACTGAGCGAGTGTTAATAGAATGGATCCCATATCTGCTAAAAAAGTACAGTAAAGCATGGGCAACTTGATCAGCAAAATCTTAAAAGCATACAATGTATGTATCCCAAATCATTCCCATAAACAGCCCATGTTGTTCAACGGACTTCAAACTACGAAACAAAAGAAAAGAAAAGAGAGGCATTGCATGAAAGATGTTGATGTCTTATGAAGCGTTAACCTACAACTTGCTTGCCCCAACAATGCCATCAGTTTGAAGAGCGGGCTTAACTAGTTAAGGTAGAACACCCCATTTGTCTCTGTCCACCGGCAAAAATACATATGTAACTGGACATCCATACATATACATACATATATACATGCTTTGGCTTTGTTTTTGTTCAAATATGAGGTGAACGTTCCATAACTTCTCTCATATAATGGTTAGCAACTTAGCATGATTGGCATTATTTGAATGATTGGGTCAGCAAATCAAGCTAATGTGCTACTGCATATAACTCTCAAGCGGAAATGCTCAAAAATGCTATAACTGTGTACTCAATGATTTCCACATGCAAAGGTCCACAACTACAGGAGACCATGTTGGAGCTCGAAGATGACATTCGAGCTATGCAGCACCATACATGCACTGCATCTGAACTGCTGATAAAAGTGGTTTTGTGGTAAGAAGTATTAGGGTCGAATCTATCCAACACCGGCGAGGAAGCCAGGTGGCCTAATAATTCTATGAGTTTTACTTGTAAAAGATGTGAAATGAGATTGAGGGGACTACAGATAGACGCATGCAGAAGAGGACTCCAGACATTTAAGTTCATCCGAGATAAGATTGTAATGATGTTTATCCAAGCTATGCATCATTATCAAAGTCTTGCCAATCAATTTAAAGATATGAGAAGTGATGATCTATATACTCATGTCCAGATCGACCACAAGGCTAGGATCAGTTTGCAAGCCTAGCTTGTAATTATTAATGTTGTCTGAATATTGAGATCGACAACGTACTCGATCTATCCAACACCAGCAAGCCAGGCGGCCTAATTATACTGTCTTTTCAGGAGTGTTTAACAACATTGTTAATGCAATTGAGTACTTGGAATAATAAGAGAATGCTTGGTGGTTGATAAATGATAATTATGATTACTTTACTAACTAATCAAATCCTGATCATGCATCTAGATTCTTCAAACCATAACCCGCCCAGGCCCCCATGCATCTAGCTATCTTAATCAAGTGCAAATCATTCTCACCCAGTACGTAGTAACCTAATAAACCTCATCATTCATATATTCTCCTTTAGCATTTGAAAATGGAGAAAGATAATCAAGCTGGTCAACCTAAATTCTATTTGGTCTGCTTAGCTTCTTTATGAGAATCTGAGCATGATACGAGCTAACTGGAAAGATCGACCTGTTGGTTGTTGAAACTTGGTGGTTGTGTTGAACCACCAAACTCTCTTTTGAGCTTAATTGAGGCTTTCTCTGTTGTTAGTGTCCCAGGCTGAGTCATTACCACGTGTGACCACCTTGGTAAGAAAGTCGCTCAGTCTTTTTGCTCAAAGTTCTGCATCAAATTTTCCTTGAAAAACTAAATCTTGCAAAGCAGAAGCATTACCTTTATTACACTCTCATCCTCAAAAGGATATATAGCTAGCTGAGATCGAGGTTTGATTTGATAGAAGAAGCTACATGCACCAAACTAATTATAAACTTGATTAGTTAGGAAAACTATATGCCTGCAGGGAAGTGGAAACTAATTGAGCAGCTAGTCACCATTGGAGAGCTTTGTGAATAACATGAAGGGAAAAATGCCAAAGGAGTAACAGAATTGACAAAGATGAACCAAGAGACTAAAATAAGCATTGTGATTTGTATGGAGGTAGCAACCCATGTGATTCAGATAAACTTTAGTGGCGCACGTAGGGTTTCTGCATAGTTAACTAATTAACTACACATATAACTTAGAATGCAAATTTCGTATATCCCCACGCAATTCATCCATCCCAACTATAAACTCAGAGTTGATTCATGCAAATTATGTTGGAAGTAAAAGTACTAGATTGCTTAATCAAACAGCTTCCTTGTATGTTTAAGATGCTAATTAGCCCAGTACGTCGAATGTAACTTTTGTTAGAGTCCATGGACGGCAAAAGAACAATGGCTAATTTTAGCATTGAGAAATTGATCGGGCTAGTCTGAATTAGGGGTCTGAATACACTCGATACAGAATTAATTGATCCATAAAATAGACTAAACTTGTTTGACTAACTCAAGTAATTAGCTCAATTGAGACATGATTACGATTTGTATGATTTAGAATTCTAGATAGATCACGTAATTAGTTGCTTTGGGGCCAAGGTATCCAGGTTGGCCACACAAGAATCTTACAGATGTCTGACACATAACCACCTCATGATATTGTATTATCCTTTTCATCAGTTTGTTGTTTTCTTTTGCTTTAATATTTCTTTTCAGAAACTTAAAATTTCACCTCCTCACTCTTTCTTTTCGATCTGTGAAGCAATAAAATCTGCAAACTCTGCTCCACTGAAACCTCTCCCTCCCTCTTTTCTAGCTCTTTGATTCTTGGAGATTGAGGAAACAAATAAAAAAGAAGCACTATAAATTGAGCTTCCTAGCTTTGTGTATTTTAGTGGAACCATGTGCTCTAGCTAGAATAACACAAAATATACTCACTTTAGTTATATGATAATAATCCCACCGTCCTTCCATTATAATCTGGTACTCTCATTCCTTCACATATATAATCACTCTCCCTCTTCATTTGTTAAACCCTCTCCCCTTTCTTCGATCCCTTTCTCTTGAATTCAATCTCTATTCAATTTGAGAACATATACTACTTAATTTGAAGCTCATTAGTCAGTTACATAAAAATGGGTGAAGAAACTAAGCCGGTAAGTAATTCGTACTCTATCTCGATCATTTGCTACGCATTTCCCTAAATTATAATGCTTATAACTGATTCATGTTTGTTTCATAGGAAGAAGCTAAGGTACAGGAAGTTAAGCCAGAAGAGAAGGTAGGGGAGAAAGCAGAAGATAAGAAAGAAGAGAAGGCAGAGGAGGAGAAGAAAGAAAAGCCAAAACCACCAGCTCCTTTTGTTCTGTACGTGGACTTGCATTGTGTTGGCTGTGCAAAGAAAATTGAGAGGTCTATCATGAAAATTAGAGGTATGCATTTTCTGGAAACTAGAGGTTGATCCATTAATTATGTTCCTCATATATATACTTGGCATGCGCGCATTTCATCAATCACTTGGTTTAGTTTGCTAATATGGATTGATTTGCAGGAGTGGAAGGGGTTGCGATAGACATGGCTAAAAATGAAGTGACTATAAAGGGAATAGTGGAGCCTCAAGCAGTGTGCAACAAAATCATGAAAAGAACCAAGAGAAAGGCTAAAGTCTTGTCCCCATTACCAGCTGCTGAGGGTGAACCTATTCCAGAAGTTGTTGCTTCTCAGGTCCAAAGCCACTACTAATCCCAAATTATAATCCAAAAACATTAATTCACAACTAAAGAAAATCCTAAAATTCAAATTGTTTATGATTAATTAGGTCACTGGACTAACAACTGTGGAACTCGAAGTTAACATGCATTGTGAAGCCTGTGCAGAACAACTTAAGAAAAAGATACTCAAAATGAGAGGTAAACATGCACTACACAACCTTAACGTTCTGATTCATATATGTTTCATCTTCATTCATTCATGGAATTGCCTTGAAAATTAACTGTTCAATTAATCGAAACTGCAGGGGTTCAAAATGCTGTGACTGATCATAATAGCGGGAAGGTGACCGTGACGGGGACAATGGACGGCGACAAGCTAGTAGACTACGTTTACAGAAGAACCAGAAAACAAGCCAAAATCGTACCACAACCGGAGCCTGAACCCGAGAAGAAAGAAGAACCTGCAGCGGAGAAGCCAACCGAAGAAGCAACGCCAGAAGAGATGAAGGAAGAGAATAAGGAGAAGAAAGAGGATGAAAAGCCGGCAGAAGAGGGGAAGAAAGAAGAAGAAGGTGGCGGTGGAGAAAGTAATAAGGAAGGTGAGGAAAAGAAAGAGGAGGAGGCCAAGAAGGAAGAGCATAACGACGTCGTTAATGGCATACCGGAGGAGGAATTGAAGAGGATGATGCAGCACTATTATCAGCCACTTTACGTGTTCGAGAGAATCCCGCCGCCGCAGCTCTTCAGTGATGAGAATCCAAATGCATGTTGCATTTCATAACTTCCATGCAAAACATTCATTTCATGATGGGAATCGTTTCAATACAAATTAAAAGCTGTTATGTTAGTTAACTAAAATCATATACATGTACGTCTAAAATGCATGTAAGTTATATATAGTCAGTGCCACCACTCGTGACGAGAATTTTAGACATGTCAGGTGGGGAAAGGTACTTTCATGTCAATCTTGGATTAATATTCCATCCAAATTGATGTTTTCATAATACTATTTATATAAAGAAATGAGATTATATATATATTCTGCTCTCTGTATTATGTTATATCTCCTCTTCGGGTCTCTTTTTTTTTTTGTCCAAATGGTAATTCAATAAAAAGGCACAAGGCCACCGAAGAAACAATCAAAGCTACCGCCGAAAAAAAAAACACAACAAGTAACAACAAAAGAAGAAAACTACTAACAAAAGAAAAAATCAAGGCTTAAGGAGGTCCAGGAAGACCATCCACCAGAATGTTCATGAGATAAGTTGGGGGAGAAACATCTCAATCTAAAGAGCATAACTTCGAATATGCAAGCTTAGCAGCTGCATCTGCCAAGCTGTTTACACCACGAGGAACCCAATTCCAAGTGACATAAGTAAACAAGGGGAATAAGGTGTCAGGTTTTCTAACCAATGTAGAGATTTTCCACCTTGAGCACATGGAGGGATTAGCAAAGGCACTGATGACCTCCTTACAGTCTCCCTCTATGATTATGTTTCTGAAATTTTTACCCACTGCAAGATTCAAACCTTTAAGCACGGCACCCGCGTTCGCTTCCACAACATAATTAAAAAAAAACCCAGAGAATAGGAGCCAACTATAGAACGACCAAGACAATCCCTAGCGCAAACACCGAGACCTGCCAAAGAACTTCCGTTCTTCCAAGAAGCATCAATATTAACCTTCAAAAAAATTGTAGGGGGAGGGGACAAGCTCTTGGTAAGCATCGGGGTAGTAATAAGACCTTCAATGAGGTCCTCGGAGGAGGAAACAACCTCAAGCCACTTAGAAAAACTCAAATGGATACTCTGAGTTGCTGCGAGAGGATTAGGGGAGACACCTTTCATCACAGCTTTACATCTCTCCTTCCAAATTCTCAAAAGATGAAAACCAATCAAGTATAAAAAAATATCATGGCCTTTAGAGAGATCAACTTCATTCCTCTTCAGCGACATAAGCCAACAATCCAGCGTGTAAATGTTTTCCTTCGCAATGGCATAGCCTAGGGAACCAAACTATATAGAAGAATTTTTGTTGTGTGTGTGTGTTGCTGGCGACAATCCTCTATTCCCACGTGAATAATCGTTTATTTGTAGTTTCATCGCGTATAATCTATGACAGTACCAAACTACATAGAAGATTTTTGAATGATTGCAAATCAGGGAGCACTAATCCTACAAACGAAATACTTGAAGATCGACATTGTCGCAAAACTCTTAGCGTTGGAGGAGATACGGTAATGTTTTCTACAACATTGGAGAATCAATCAAAGCATTCCTCTTGTAACCGACCACGTACACAAAAGTCTTGTTCATACTAGGATTACTAGCCATGAAAATTGACAGTATAACCGATTTGCTACTACAAAAATCAACATATCTACATTATAGTAGTCGGCTCTAGCATTTTATCTGTTCAATTAAACCTTAACAACTGTGGCATACGAATGCGCTTAATTATTAAATTGTTTAGATCAGTGATCGAAAAACAACTCGGTTATTTAACAGCACAGCTATAGCTAGTATAGATGCATCTAGTTTTTCGACCAGGAAAGGACAACTATTTCAAACAAGTTTTTACGTACCCAAATATCTTTCACATATCAAGTGATTGTTGATAATACATATCATGCATGCAAAAATTGTAACAATTACTAGGTCAATCATATCCCAAACTTTCTAAGAGCAGGATTGACGACATTTGTGTGACTGAAATAAATCGGTCGCATTTACGTGGCATTATATATATGCACGAAACTGACTATGTGTATTGTTTGCTTAGGGTCTATTGACCCCAGTACATATAATTATTAGATCGAAAAAATAAAATTAGGCGATATTTTATGAATGGTTAATTTACTATACATCAATGTATGTTATACATTCAACATCTAACGATACACAACAGTTATTATTTTTTTGATTCCACTCATAAAATAATCGACCGTCGGAATGTGAGATGTATATTATAATTTTCAATATTTTATGTGGTGATTGTGTTTGTGCATGTCACATGCGTTATAGAAATATGATTAAACGAACTGGGGTCGATGGAGATTCTTCACCTGATTAGAAATCAGTGGCGTGGATTTCACATGGTGGGGATCGAATGTATTTGAAATCTGAGTCATCTTGGATGATGAGGACCCATTCCTCTTGTGATCACATACACATGTCTGTTTGTCCATTTGTCTTGTTCACTAAACAAGAACACAGTAGAGCCTTCATGGCCAATCTCATACTTGGGAAACCAAAGTGGGAGAGAATGTGAGGCTGCTTAGCTAAGTTGAAGATTGTATGGCAAAACATTGCGTGATATGTAACGCTGCCGTGAGCGGTAGGAATGCCACTAATGTGCACGTGAGTGAGATCACAGACGTAAAATCAATTGTCAACTACAAAATTCGTGTTATATATAGTATGTAGCATCGCACCATATTCATAAGCTATTAAGAAAAAAAAAACAGAGCGCGCTATATCGAACTGTCCCTGATTTGAAAAATCAAAGGGCTGCTGGCCTGGAAAGGGAAGGCTAATTAATCAAGTTAAAGTAGCATGCATGCATGCATTCAAGTTTCCAATTATCAAAAGCCAAACTTGGTCGATAAGGAAAACAAACTCACATTTTTTTTGGTTAAGAAAACAAACCCACATGGGAGTCATAAATATATGATCCATTGAAACTATATGTCTAATCAAGTTACAAATAGCGCTGCTGCTTCTGATCCATTGCATGCATGAAAAGGGAATCAGCTGAGAGATAGAATAAATGGCACTTTGGGGTTTCTATATCCGAACGGTTGTGTATAAAGCCAGCAGCTGCATATGCATTCCACTTCATCGACCACGTACCGATCGAACCAGTCACAACTCCACAGCCCACATCGTCGACTAAGATTTCTCATATGCTAAAGACCTAAAGTATATCTTAAATCAAAGTGATTACGTACTGAAGCGACGTCCTCTATTGTATAAATGCCAAAGCTAGCTAGCTTAGCTTGTATGTTTTAAAAAAGCAACACACAGCGTCGGAGAAAAATGCCCTTCTGCCTCATCAGCCTATACCTTTTCTTCGATCTTTTGTAAAAAGCATTAAGCAATTGGAATATTGATTAATTTAGCTGGATCAACCAGAGACTTTAAACTCTTGTGAATTGACCATGGCCTCTATATGAAGCCTCATAGAAGATGCAAAGGATAAAGTTAAAGACCAACTCGTGGCTTTGTATGGTCGCTCTGTATATATACCAAGGTAGTTTTTTCTAGAACAAGGGGAGTCAGTACTCTTACTTAGCTTTCATGCATGCACACATGAAATTTGGAGTTTGTTAAATCTCGGTAGGTTTACTAGTACGTACTGGTTAGATTAATCATGGCTGATATGCAAATCGTTCTGGCTTCGAAAACTAGTGTGGAGGCGCAGTATGTGGAAATGATGGTTCCTCTCTATTCTCCTGGGTGTGAGAAGAAAGTCAAGAAGGCCCTATCCCACCTCAAAGGTATGAACCTGCATTAGTCTACGTAGTACTTCTGTACTAGTACAGCTCTTATTCTTTTACATCTTCAGCATCTTTAATCTTAACTAATGTTGGCCTAGCTACCAAATTGGCCCGATCAATCATACAATGAGACAAGTTTAATTTTGTGGGCCTTAATTAAGCTTAACTCTGGCTTCTGGTCCCGTTGGGAGTAATTAGCCAGCAATTAAACCGTAGTAAGAGCATCTCTAATAGTTCTTGTATAATTATAATAATCTCTATTTCAGAAGAAAAACACTATATTTTTTGTCAAACATCTCATGTAAAGCATAATCTATTATAAAGAAAATGGGAAGAAAGAGAATGAAAAATTCTAGATTTATAGAATTTTAAAAACTTGTATAATTTATTAAAAAATCTCTAAACTTTGTTACTTATCCTTAAAAAGTTAAAATTCACTCTCTCTTTCGTATAAAAGGAAAAAGTTAATGAAATCATTTTTTTTATTTTGAACAAATATATAATAATTTTATAAATTTATTAAATTATGCATGAATGCATTTAATTTTGTCAAATATTATAAAAGAGCTGTGGAAATTAGTGACTTTTTTATAGAGATTTTGTGATTTCCTCGTTTATAATAGATTATTTATATAAGAGTTGTTGGAGATGCTCTCACTAGCTAGCTATACAAGATCTCTCAAATGGCCAGAGTTTGAACTTTAACAATTTGGCCTGATTGTCAGTCTCACACAGGGATTATACATCTATATATATGGTGGTGTTTTTAGTAGATGATATAGAGATTATGGAGAGAATAATTTCAATAATGCTTGTAATAACTAAGAAATTTTACGTTTCTGCGCAGGAATATATTCGGTAAATGTAGATTACAGCCAACAGAAGGTGACAGTTTGGGGAATATGCAACAAATATGACGTGCTAGGTACAGTAAGGACCAAGAGAAAGCACGCTTGCTTTTGGAATCCTGAAGACAACGATATCGAAGAGGACGGAGAAGGAGAAGAAGCAGAGCAACCGCAGAAGGTGACGACGGAGTCGGACGAGTCCACACCACCGATTGCAAAAAGAAAGTACTTATTAAGACAGCCATCTTTAAGGGCTCTCACTAGGGTTCGCTCTTTGAGCTTAAAAGCATGGAATTGGAAAAACGTATTCACCAGGTCCTATTCATTCTCATGATCCGGTTAACATATGGTAGAGTACTTAATATGTCAAATCAGTGTTGTAATTTGTAAACCAAGATCGATGAGAAGTAATGCTGGGGAATGCTAGTCCCGCCGCTTCCTCTCTTATATATAATCTTATATTGGTTTCTAATTCAGAGTTTCTGAGTTCTGACTATCTTCGATGGAAGTTTACCTAACTAATCGGCCAAGATTGACAAGTTTGAATAAATATATCTATTGGTAGATAGGATTTGACATTCAATTAAGTTTCATTCATTCCTTGACTACTATTATCATAATCTTCAGGGGTCAGCATGACTGCATGAACATGTGCTCAACTGCTCATACTATTAGCAACAACTATTTCTATGACCCAGACTTATGTCGCTAATATCAGATTTGGCCAAAATTTCTGTACATTATCAATAGAAAGACCAAGTAAGTAACATGCATATGGATACTGCATTTTAAATAATCCAAACATGAGATAGATACTCTTCACCAAACCACATTATAATTTTTTTTCCTCTCACCCAATCACATTATGCTAGATTTATAGGCACAAAAATACCACATGGCATCATATTAATTTGTCATAATCATATATATGCCTGAATGATAGACTGAGACTTCTAAAAGATTACTCCAATCCACATTGGGTTCATCCCATCCAAAATCATGCAAGGGCTCCGGCCACATCAGCCAACAGAACGGTTTTCAAGCTAGCCAACAAAAAGAGAAAATGTGATCAAAGAAATTAAAACAAAAGTGTAGCTTATGACCAGCCGAACAAAACGCGATTAGTAAACTTTTAATGATCACCATCACGCGTCTAGCTGACCAAAGTCGATTGAAAACATGATCATCTAGCTAGTTTGGTCAAGTTTCAATTGTAATCTTACTAATGCTTATCAACCCTAGCCTGTAATGCATCGATAAACAAAACGGTGTTTGTTTTGCTTACATATTCTTAATCATATAGTTTGCTACAGGTAATATAACTTAGCTATTTATATTCAAAGCTAGCTATCTCACCTTCAAAGTTCAAAAAACCAAACTAGCTAAAGTCCACACGTTTACAACACCTAAAAGCCACGAATAGACACTCATTCTGGATTTCTTGTTGAAGACTTTGCAGGGTTTAAGCTACCTATCTTCTATCTACCATATAATTAACAACACAAGCTCTGAAGCTCATCTCTCTCTCTCTCTCTCTCTCTCTCTCTCTCTCTCATATCATCGGGTGATACAATTATGATAACGGTAGCCATTGCTGCGGAGCTTTTAGAGGTATATACAGCAGCGGTTGCGAGGATGACGGAACGCTTCTTACCTGCGCAAACGCGCAGCGTACCATTCTACGGTCTCACCAATCTTCGTTTATTGCCTTCTCCTTCTTCTCCGGTCGACCAACATGACGACGGCTCTGCTTCTACTTCCTTTTATCTCTATTTTTGAAGTAGCTGGCTGGTACTCTACTACTCTTCGTCCTCGGTTGAAAGATCGAATTGCAGATCGAGGCCGGCTTGTTGGACTAGTGTTCCATTCATTAATTTGTTGGCAAATGCATGCCCAATTCTTTTTTTTTTATCTAGTTAAGCAATTGTAATAGATTTGTGTAATTGTTACAGTATATACATATTCTAATAATACAATTCATAGCTAGCCTTCAGCGATATTACAATCAACAATGGCACAATGCATAATCATATGAGACAATGTTTTATTATACAGACAATCCAATCCAAAGAGATATCATTTCTGTTTAATTAGATTATATAATTTAACAAAAATAATATTCCACCTAGCTAGTTATTAATTTCTGGCCCCATTGGCTGTTGCTTGTTTGAGCCACCTTAGTTTGTATCATGAAATTCTCTCATCACAACATGCGGGGTTGAACCTTGGTACGTAATACATCGAATTGACTCGTTTAGTCTGTGTACATTAATTTTTGCAATGATCTTAATGTTTTGGTTGTTTACTTATACTTATCAACTTATGCACGTAATTGGATCTCAAATTAACAATCTGCATGTAGTTGGCCAACTAGCTAGGTTCATGCATCATCAACTGCCTGCATTTTTGTTTGATGAAGAGAAATGTGGAAAATTATAATATACATCAATATATGTTATATATCCGGTCGATATTGTTTTGTAAGTGGAGTCAGAAAAATAATATATGTTGTCAACTGTCGAATGTGAGATGTATAACATACATTGATTTATAGTATATTAACTTGAAAACTGTCAACTGTCTTTAATAATTCACAAAGGTGTGCCCTCTCCTCCGGCCGCTTTCGCGCATTATCAAAACATGTTTCTGATTGACATGCGTTGCTGCACCCTCTTCATTCAGACTTCAAAGATACCCCATCGATAGATACTATACATGCAAAAGTTACAAATGGAAGAACTCACCATCGATCTCTTGCATAGTTGCATTGAGATACAAACGATTTCTAGCTACATTAATTGATGTTACCACCTATTTCACTATTTGATATATCCATCTATTAATAGGAACATACTAATAGAAAACATGAGGACAGTCTTGATCGATTTCCATGTGCTTTCACTTCCTTGGATTTAATTTAACTTGTATTTAAGATGTAAAACTCTTAAATGTAAGAGTACAGTATTAACTGTGCCGACAATTATTACGACACTGGCGTAACATGGTAGATACAAGTGGCAAAAAAACAAATCAAGAATGTGCTTGGTGACACTAAATAATATACTAATTCAGATTTTTTTACCGGTGTTGATGAACAAACATGATCGCGAATCTTGACAATCGTGTTGATTTACAATGTTCCCGGGTCAAGATGTACATATACACGGTCTTATAACTGAATTAATAAAATCGTTCAATGTTCAATGATGTATTAGTCAATTAGTCGCCCTTCAAATTAGAAGTTGTTTATTAATTATGATTGTACTATTAACACACCAAACATTTTTATTCACACACATTTTTCATTATTTTATCACTAGAATATAATTGAATTCACTCATTCACTCAAGTAGCTTTGTGATTGACTCTCATCATAAAAAGAGTGTGTGAATAGTAATTTAACGTGTATTAATAGCACAAACCTTAATTATAAGGTAATTTATCTCGAGTTAAGTAATATGGTAATAATAAAGAAGGAATAACGAAATACCAAAAAGTATGGGGAGGTAAATCATTTACTCCAAACAACAGGCACTTTTGTTGTAAATAATCACAAACTGAAGACCAAAAAGCTAAAAAGAGAAGAGTGACTTCTACCAAATTTCTGTTCCTTGTTTTGGACGGTGTAGACCCAGACGACACTGCCACCACGGACTCTCTCTCTCTCTCTCTTCGTCTCCCCTCACTGTTTTGGTATGATTTTATATGCAATTCATATAAAAATCTCAGCTTTTTGATAAGATATGTATATTGTTAATAGAATAGAAGCAAATTAGTTTTTGGATTATCTTTTTCTGTTATGTTTAATAGAAATGAGCCTGGTTTGGATTGGTTCTCTGATTGCTGTGGTAGAAATAGATTCGTATTTTATGTCACTGGTTCAGAAATTTCACAGCGGCTGTTCTTCGTATGAAAGATTTAATCTTTTGTTTACAATTTTTGAAAAAGATTCAATCTTTATGTTCACTGGTACGATTTCTATGTTATTCTACGATCCTTATGATGTTGGATGAATTTGCTGTTGATCATTGGTTGACATTTGATTTGAGGTTTTTAGCTTCTGATTGTCATTTGGAAAGCTTTTTACTTGATGTAAAATCTGGTGGGTTTTGATCAGTTTTAAGAATGATGGGATTTGGGACTTATGGATGTGGAGGACCCTATTTGTCATCATCATCATCCTCGAGTTTATCAGCTCTGGCACCACCTTTTACTGTTGAGCGACCTGTTCATGATCCCTGTATGAGCCAAATGGTGGATTCCTTTACACCACTTGTGGAGGTAACTGAGCCACCGTATGCCACCCCTCCGAATGCATCTTTGCACAACTGGTTGCCTCCTCACTCTCCTAGTTCAGGGTCCGATTTGTTTGCCAATCCTCCCCCAGCATTCGGTCCAGTGCCTTCATCCAATGCGTATAGATATGCAGGCTTGCCAACTGCTGACTCATTCAGTACGAATTTGCCTCCTATGAACACCGTAAGCACGCCTTTGTCCAATGCATGTACTTATGATCAAGGCTTGGATGTTGTGGCGACTAGCTTGGTGGAAGCTAAACCGTATTATCCATCTTATTTATCACCCGCACTTCGTGGTGATAGTCCCATGGTGGCTCCTGATCAACCTAGTTATGACTGGCTATCTACTACTCAGTTTGCTCCCTCGGATGGGTCATCTCAAAAAGAGTACACTCAAAGGCCCTCTTCAAAGTATACAGCTCATTGGGGTGGCTCATGGAATGGACCAGCAGAGTGGGAACAGGGTAAGCAGGGACAATTTGATGGAAGTTTTGGCCCAAAGGAGACTGATGCATCTAGTTTGCCTTATAAGAATTACCTGAACCAAGGTATGTGTTCCCTAAATGTTAAGACTCGGTATCTAATTGGCTTATTTATGTCTGTTATGTTATTTGTTCAGATTGAAACTGTGTTGATGATTTGTTATTTTCTTGTTTGGTTTTTATACTGCATTTGTAACAGTATTTATTAAAGAATAGGATGACGATGTGATTATCTTTTCCAATATGCAGAACCTCATTCCTCCAATAGCTTGAAAAAATATGAAATAGCTTCCCACAATATCCCAGAATGGAATGGATCTATGAACGCAGAGCATGTAGGTGATAAATCCTATGTAGGGAGAAATTCCAAATTCAGCCCCATTGACTTTACAAAACCGATGATGGGATCCTTTTCAGTGGTGCCAGAAACCCATTCTAAGGCACCATCCTCACCTTTTGTCATGAAGTCTACTTATGGTGGTTCATGTGAGAAAAGACAGCACGATACTACGTGCAGTGATATCACATCCATTTCAAAGCCCTCCCCTGGCTTTATCATCAGACCATCAGCTATTGGCACTAAATCTTCAGAACCAGAGATGGGTCTATTCAAAAGATTGAATTCAGGAAGAGATGCAGCAAATGCCGATCATGTTGGTTATTATCCCTCACAGGAGTCTCATCTGCGTCAAAGTTTTGTAGGCAAAGTTACTCCTTTTGATTCAAGCCAACTCGCCATTCACCTAGGAAGGATTGATCCCTTCTCTGTGGAATCATCATCAACAAAGGACAAAGCACTGTCAAATAATGGAAGTATCAACAATGATTCCTTGGACCATTTTTTTAAAGTTAAATCTGGACTCCCAAATTGTCATGTTAATCAGGAAGGTTTTGATGCCGCAGCTAATATCAATGATTCGATCAGCTCTTTTCTGAATTCCTCTGAGAATGTGGATCCTAACAATCCATCTGTGGATTCACCATGCTGGAAAGGAGTTCCTGGTAGTTGTTTTTCTCCATTTAAAGCATCTGAAGGAGTTCCAGAAAAGATGAAGAAACAAGATGGCTGCAATGGCTTGAATCTTAATATGCCAATGATCTTCTCACTAAACACAGGTGAAGATATCTCCTCCCAAAAGCCGGTTGAGTACCATGAATTTGGATGGCTGGGAAATGGTTTGCCACCTCCATTAAAGAAATATTCTGTGGGGAATTCTGCTTTTGGAGAACATAGAGTAGATGATACCATGAAGACTACCTATTACCCAGAATCAAGCCATGATATTAAAACCCCTAATTCAGAGAGTGGAGACAAGTTCTCAAGTCTCTTTGAGCATTCTCATATTGTGCAACAAGATTCTGGAGAAGGTAGACTACCAACTGAAACAAAGAACACAACAGGGAGTGTTGGTGCCGATGTTAACTTGAATATTAATGACACCTTGGAATGTGGTTCATCTCATACCTCTCCTGTCAAAAGTACTGTTTGTGCTCACTCTTTAGTGGATGCTACTACAAAGCTTACCAAAGCAGATGGGGAAGAATCAATTATGAATATGGATGTCCAGATGCTGATTAATACCATGAATAGCTTGTCGGAATTGCTGCTTACTAATTGTTCAAGCAGTTCACGTCAATTGAAGAACAAAGATCTTGATGCCCTAAAAACTGTGATTAGTAACTTGAATAGCTGCATATTGAAGCATGAGGAGAATCTTTCATCCATACCAGAATCACCCTCTGTCCAGCAAAGTACTCTCAAGTATATCGAAGAGTTAAGCAAGCATGATGAAAATGTGTTGTCAATGCCAGATTCACCCCCTATCCAGCAAAGTACTCTCCAGTATGTTGAAGAGTTATGCAAGCCAAATAAGGTAATTTCAATAATATGTGATTTTATATCAAGACTTCATTCTCTGACAAGTAATGGCTTTTGTCATGAAGTTGCTTACTAAATACTTGACACTCCATGATAATTGTGTTAACTTGGCTGAACAAACTCTCCAGGCTTTGAGCCCAGACATGCCGCAGTTGTCCAAGATATTTGCTCCTAGCATTCAGGATCCACTTGATCTTCAGGGTGTTCAGAGACTAACGAATTATGGTAGTTTTGTTAAGAATGATGACGAGGTTATAGCTTCTGTTTCTGCGAAAAGTGACATTGATTTGCTGAAACAAGATGAGATGACTCAGGTACGCACCTCTCTTGGTCTTTTGTACTTTACTATGATAAAAGATATGATTGTCAATTGAGATTGTAGGATGACAAAATACAAAAGATTTACTCTATTTATTTTCGTGGACCATGATTTATAGGCTATAAAGAAGATTCTCAGTGAGAATTTCCACACTAAGGATACACACCCTCAGACTCTTTTGTACAAGAATCTTTGGCTTGAAGCTGAAGCTTCATTATGTTCCACCAATTACAAAGCCCGTTTTAATCGTTTGAAAATTGAAATGGAAAAGTGTAAGGCTGACCTATCCAAAGGTAAATATTATAACATTCACCCATCATTGTTCTTTACCTATAAACAATAAAAAGATAAAATTTTGGCTTTCTCATCATCTTTCTTATCTTTTATTAATCTTTTCAGATGTTTTTGAACACGATATGATGACACAATTGAGGTCTGACGTTCCTGCTAACTCAAACCCAGTTGAGAAATTGACACCTGAAGTTCAGGATTGTCCATTGCCAAAGTTTAACCCCCAGGAGTTACCTTCTCTAAATCATGAAGATGACGATGTTATGGCAAGATTTCATGTTTTGAGGAGCCGCATTGAGAACTCAAGTTCCATGAATGCTACTAATGGGGATGGATCCAGCTCAAGTCTATCTCTTTTCCCTGACGAGGTTGACAAGGTTGCACCTGAAACAGATGCTAGGCCCTCACCTAGGATCTCCCTCCAGGACTCTCCCACATCTAGCATAACTGGCCTGACGAATGATTATGAGGCTTCTGTTATGGCCAGATTTCATATTATAAGAGATCGGGTTGAGAACTCAAAATTCATTAGTGATGCCAATGTGGAAAATCCAGTGAGCTTTAAGGTCTCTTGTGAACATGAGGCTGACGAAGTTGCACCAGAAACAACTGATGATGGCTCAATTCAGGATTACCCTGTTTCGACCACAACTAGCCATGCAAATCAGTATGAGCATTCCGTTTTAGCCAGATTTAATATCCTCAAATCTCGGGTTGACAACTCTGGTGACAAACCTGCGGTAGGGGAACCTCAGGAACATGGTGATCTTGGGTATGCGGGTAAGAGAAACCTTGGGCCTATTATTTGCAACAGATCACAGGATGGAAGTTCAGATGTAAAAGAACAACCTGTTTTGCAGAGTCACATAGCTGACAATAACGAAGGCAACTATATGGCCGCAAGGGAGTTCCGTCTGTTCTTTGAAGATGATCCCGGTCACATGATCAACAGGCCTGCGAATCAGCTTCCTGCCGTTTGTCCAGATCGGAGCTCTTCATCAGATTGGGAACATGTCATGAAGGAGGAGGCTTGGGGACACAGTTGTTGAACCTGATGCCGGATGTACTATGATTAATTACATTGCTTTGCTGGTTGCTTGAAAAAATTTATAACTCTTCAACTTTCCAAGTTTGTAAAATGATAAATCGTCGCCTACAACGACGAGGGTGTAAATGACTTTGGTATGGTATGTACAAAGTGGAACTTGTGCAGATGTCATGAACATGTGTTCTGTACTACTCATGAGTTCATAATCATTGTCAGGAGTCAGGACACTCGCATTGCTTACTGTATGTTGCCGCTATACACAACTTGATGCCGTCATCCTTTTGGTTTTGCACTTTTGCCGGAAATGAAAAATCAGAGTTTACCGACCTAGTGAGCAGCAAACAGTGCAATTCAGGGACTCCATGGATAACAGCTATCAACCTGGTTCTCTGCAACATATTCTCTCGGATGGATCACGGACGTCATATACATATACATTTACCAGAGAATTTTTCAAAAGCAGAATCCACATTGTTTATTTCCGGACCCAGCATTTGGGACAAGATATTCACTTGCTATCAAATCCCTGATATGAAGGCAACATCAGGGGAAGGGTTGAAGAAGCAAGAACCACAGTAATGCTTTAAAACTACCTTGGGGTTCAAGCTTTTTCCCCAAAAGACCAAAACAGTGAAACTGATGTAGACGCAAATCAAATTAATCTAATTCTCTAACTACTACCACTTGGAGTTTCTTGCTCTCCATTCAAGCTTGATCCATAGTTTTTGATCCAGGTACGCGTTAAATCTTTCTGGTTTCGTTTTATAATGATATCTGCATCAGGGTTATATACTTATATGTCATATATATTAATCCCATTTTACTTGTCTTGTTCTTCTACTTGCTTAAACTACATGCAAGCTTTGACGAATTAGCAACAACGACATTGTAGCTTAGCTGGCCTTCTCACTTGCCTCTGAAGCTGGGATGCTTAATTTCCTGATTAGTTAGCTCCTTATTAATAAACTAATTTGTGATTAACGACTTCACGTACTTTTTCTCAGCTATTAGCCTATAAATGTGAGCCATAATGTGTTAATAGATTCACTTGAATACTGTGATAAACTGATAATCAAACAGTATAGAAGAATGAGTTCAGAGAATCTCAGTAGTGTGTTTATAGTTTTATTTGCTCTTCTGTTATGTCAAACAGGTGTTGATTCACAACTCCAAGTTGGGTTTTATGGAAGTTCATGTAATGTAGCGGAGTTCATTGTGAAGGAGGAAGTTCGAAAAGGGTTCATTGGAAATCGAGGAGTGGCAGCTGGTCTTGTGAGACTGCACTTTCATGACTGCTTTGTTAGGGTGAGATTATGTTTCTTGTGAAAGAAATGATGTGAACTAATTGTTATACACTAGCTTTTGTCGTAACGTTTTCTTTGCTGCTTGCATCTTTATTCAGGGTTGTGATGCATCAGTGCTGATTGATTCAACTTCCTCAAACACAGCAGAGAAAGATGCACCAGCAAACAACCCGAGTCTACGGGGGTTTGAAGTCATCGACAAAGCCAAGGCCAGACTTGAATCAATATGCAAAGGTGTTGTATCATGTGCTGATATAGTTGCTTTTGCAGCAAGGGATAGCGTTGAACTTGTAAGACACATACAAACACCTCCCAGCTCCTTCAATTTTCTTAGGCCGGCCTCGATTCTGATATGACTTGATTTGCTACCACAATGCAGAGTGGAGGGCTTGGCTATGACGTTCCGGCTGGAAGAAGAGATGGCAGAGTTTCAGTAGCTTCAGACACATTCACAAACTTGCCTCCTCCAACGGCCAATGTCAACCAACTCACTCAACTTTTTGCAAACAAGGGTTTCACACAAGATGAAATGGTCACTCTCTCTGGTACTTGATCAACCACTTTGAATTCATGGTTCCTTGCGAAACAATCATGATCGCTTATGATAATAATGTGGCATTTTACAGGAGGACACACAATTGGGCGCTCTCATTGCGGCTCTTTCACTAATAGGTTGTACAACTTCAATGCAACAACAAGCCAGGACCCTAGTTTAGATCCGAGCTACGCCGCGCAGTTGAAGCGGCAATGTCCACAAGGCAACACAAATCCAAACTTGGTGGTTGCCATGAACCCTTCCAGCCCTTTCACAAATGATGTAGCATATTACGCTGACATTCTGGCAAACCGAGGGTTGTTTACATCAGACCAAACTCTCATCACAACCTCCGCAACCGCAAACCAAGTTAGTCAGAATGCCAGGAATCCCTTCCTGTGGAATAACAAATTTGCTGCTGCAATGGTGAAGATGGGTCGACTCGGTGCGCTCACTGGCAGTGCCGGTGAGATTCGGGCAAATTGCAGGGTATTTAACTAGCACAGAGCGAGGATGCCCACCCTTAAACTTGAAGATGAAAAGGTTACTTGATTTTCGCTATTAGCTTCATAATTTCGTGATATATCAGACATTTTGCTCTCAAGTATTTTGATTTTCGATGTAGAAATCAATTGAGTGCCTTCACGACTCACATACAAAAGAATTTCCCAATTATGAAGCGGACAACACCCTTGAGTAACGAAGAATAATAAAACCTTCATGAATCATGAGAAAGATGAGCAAAACAAAAGCCGCACTATGTCTCGAGTTTAAAACTAAGTAGAAAGCTCAATTCAGCATAACTAGATAATTACTGACACTGATGACATCAATCAAAAATCTCATGATCAAGTAAATACTAAATACTGAAAATTATTAATCCTCAACCACATCTAGTGAGCTATCAAGTAGTGAGCTCCATTATGGCACTGACAATGTCCCCGCTGTGAGTCTTGAGAGCCTTGACTGCCTTGCTCCTTGAAACCCCAGCCTGTGTCATGACCAAATCAATGTCCCGTGGTTCAACACCGGTTTCATCAATCTCTTCTTCCTCCTCATCCGCGGGGGCTGCAGCACCAGCTCCAGAAATCTCTGGTTTGGCCATCACAGAACTCATGTCTGGCATTCTGAACTGCTGGGCAGCCTGTGTCTGCAGCTGAGAGCTCAAATCCTCAATCTTGGCCTCACCGAATATGACATAGGTCTCCGAGTTTGGGCTCTTGAACACATCCGGTTTCGAAATGAAAAACAGAATCTGTAAATAAATAAATGGTCAGCATTTAGCGCTAAATAACCGCACCAAGTTACAGATAAAGTGAATCAAACACACTGCACAGAAACAAAACAGCAGCTCACGTTTTTGGTTCTCTTGATGGTAACCCTGCTAACACCAGTAACTTGCTTCATCCCCAGCTTCAACATTGCCTTGCGACTCTTCTTCTCACTCCTGCTTTGCTTCGAAGACTCATTTCCACCTGCAACACCCTCCCTAAAATTAAGTCGACAACATACGTAAAACCACAAACCTCAAAGTAAACAAATGAACCTAGTGAAATGCCGAAAATTCCAAAGCTTTTAGTTCATAACAACAGAACCACACTCGAGTTCCAACTTTCCAAACTCCAAATCCAGCTCAATTCGAAAGAAGCTTCCATTATTTCAACCAATTGCATTACTTATTCCATCCAATTTAGCAGCCCCTAAACTCAAGCTCATCAATCATGTAGTTCAACCAACCATCACAAATTACAAAAACTACCCTTAACAAATTCATCAATGACAAATTACAGAAACCAAAACCCTAACAAAAACAAAAAATGAGAAAAGGAAGCCCACCTTGAGCGCTGTCTTCATTGTCATCGTCGTCGTCGTCGTCGTCATCCTCATCGTCCTCGTCCTTGTCGTCCTTCACGTCCTCCACGACGACCTCATCTTCTTCCTTGTTCTGCAACACATTCAGACTATTACTACAAAAAAAACAAAATCCAACACAGAATTCAGGGGGAGAAGCTAGCCACGGACGGACCTGAAGGCCGGTCTTGAGGGACTGCTCCTCTCCGACGAGCTCCTCCTCGACGAGCGCCGGCGACATCTTGCGGTGTTGGTCGGAAGTCTGAAGATAAAAGAGTGCAGAGGATTAGGGATATGGTGCGTCTTCTGTTGTGGTGATATATGGTGTTTCTGTGGTTTATTGGGCCTCAATTTGGGCCATTCACATTAATTCGTTACGAAAGCCCAATCATTTTTTATTAGAGCCAAAAAAACGCAGCCATTTTACAGCATTGCGATTTGAGACCGAGTTTTTCATAGTTTATTGTGAAGAGAAAACAGAACCCTTTATCAACTTCAGTTACTTCCACTTATGTTGTACAGAGTACAGACAACATCTGAAAAACGTTCACAGTTCCAAAAGAAGCCATCTGAAAGATATACCGTGGAGAGTTAGTACTCGGTGAACTGAATATGAGTATAAGAGGATGACTTCAATCGACAGGCTTGTAGATCAAAGGAACATTATAATAGAAAACTGCAGTGAAATAGTTTATAATTACTATTCAGAAGAACAGATCAGATATGTAAATGCTAAGATCTTAGATTTTAGAAGCAATGATAGCATCAAACGATCTCAACTTCATACTAATCAGAAGCAGAATGTGTTTAATTCAGCACCCTCACTCATCAGTCATCAATCAGTAACTCTCCTTATAGACAAAACTGTGCACATGAATTTCAGCCCCCTAAACACTATTACTTACAATTTCTCCTACCCCATTTGCAACATAGTTTCAAGCATGAGTTTCTTCACTGCTTGAACACAGGTGCTAGTGACTTTTTCAATATCCTTTCCCGCTTCCATACACCATTGCTGTCATAAGCATCACAATGTGATGACAGTGCATTGTTACTAGAAGATGTCCACAATTTGCAGGGAGCTGCTGTATCGCACACGTAGCAGTAACACTGCATACAAATCACAATTCACGAATTAACCACATGTTAAACAGAGAAAAGGGCACACACTTCTTAACAGAACTGCGGATTGTAAACTCCATTACCAGCTCACAGTATTTCTCATGCGATGTTGTCTGAAACGGAAACTTAATGCACAGATGCCTCGAATGTGGGTAATCTCTGCATGCCACCTACACCATTATCAACTCAAATCAATACTATGTACTTCATAGTTCAAACAGCTAGTGAAACCAACCCTTCAGAGCATAAACAATAAGCAGATTGATAGCTCTCAAACAAGTCTCTAAACACTTAATCAATATCCAATGCTGATTACAGATTCCATTCAAGCCAAACAAACACATTATATATCATAATAGTCTCATAATTCAAAGCAATACCAACAATAAATACTAAAGTTGTACTCTTTTCACATTTCAGAAAAAAAACTTCTAGGGCTCAAATCAAAACAGAACAAACAAACCAAACTTCAAAATTGGGACAACAAAAAATCAATTAAACACGAAAACCAAGATGGGTCATGGCCAAAATCCAAACCTGGCCTTTCTCGGCAACAATGGCGATCTCCGGCGACCCACCAACCCTATCCGCCGGAGAAAACATCTTCGCTTCCTGCGGCTTAATCGGGTCGAATCCCAGAATGAAGCAATCATCGAGCTCCTCGAACCGCTTCACGTCCTCCACTTTGGTGACAATGAGGTGGTGCCTGATCGGAGTCTCGTCGTCTTTTGGTTGTTCTGGGCCAGACGGAGTGTGCTTCTTGATCTTAACCTTCTTCTCCGTGGATAAATCGATCGGAGAAATGGGAGATTTGTCGGTGGTGGGGTTCATTTTGAGATTCAATCTCTCGCTGCGTCGCTGTGGGGCTTGGTTTTTCGGGGCGAGGGTTTTGCGTTTTGGGGGCATTTGAATCAGTTTTTGAATCTCTCTACTTCAAAAGTTCAAACGGCTCTTAATTTTGTGCAGGTAGGAGGAGCCCATTCATTCGTAAACCACATGATATTGGGCCGAATAGAAGAAAATTTCTTCACCCGTGTTTCCAAACGACAAAACATATTTCGAGTCTTCGGAAACCTATCGGAGATGGTTAAAATGTATGGCTTTCGTGAAAATGTATGGTGGTCAAAACATATAAACGGCTTAAACTGTATCGTGTATATATAAGTCGTGGATAAAAGTATTTCTACAATTCATACTCAAACGGTTTACTCTTCGAAATCATTTTCTCAACATATTTGAAGTTTTGAACTTCTTAGCAATCGAAAGAGAGAAAAACAAATTCAGCATATGAGATTATTTGGTTAATTACACTCTTGTGCTATAGACTAAACAACACATATGGCTGTTACTCATTAGATATGAGTAATTAGGACACACTCGTACGTACGTGCTCTAGACTAAACGACGCTTACGGATGTTTCTCGTGTTAGGGATGAGTAATTAGGGACACTCTCTTCCTCTTGTTAATGATAAGTAATTGGACTTGGGTGATGCCCTATACGACTCTCTTGGGATAATCCCAGGCCACTTCTTCTTGAGGAGGAAGGGTACACAAATGATTGCATGCTTATCTGAAGAAGAGTCGATCATCGGAGTGCATCATGATGTGATGTTAGCGATATATAGCATGGTCGAGTAGAGTGGCGTGAGCTATTGATTGTATCATTTGTTTTGGACTCCATGATCCATTTGGGCTCACGCACTATATATATATATATATATATATATATATACACACACACACACATATATATATATATATATATATATATATATATATATATATATATGTGTGTGTGTGTGTGTGTGTGTTTATAATCTTAAGCTTTGATGGATAATTGCATTATCTGCATCTTCATTGTGCGAATTGTTCAAAATCAGATGAAGCTAATCTTGCAGCAGGGTAGTGACTATTTGTCAATCTTTTTATGGAAGCTTCCTTGAAAGAGTCTTCTTTCTTGAGTATTGACTTCCTTATACACTTACAAAATTATATTCAAATATGAAAGGGGTTGGTGAGGAATAAGTTGGTAAAGAAATATATACCTATTGGTTGTGCAATATGCTGGGGCTCAATTATTTATATCTTTCCGGGCAACCAAGCTCAATTGCTTCCAGAAAAGCAGTGGGGTTATGTGCATGGCACTTTTATCTGGTCACCAAAAGCTGCAAATATATCTATGCAATATTAGGTGAGATGTTATCCCATTTGCATGATTTGGCAATTGCCACCCAAACTAATCAATTGATCTATGTCCGATTGTCCGCCACATAATTGTTCGATCTAATGAGACTATATTGAAGTAAATGATAGTAGTAGGGTGATTAATTTTGATCAAGAAAGCAAATTATTCGTATAGTTCAAAACTACACGTTAAGTATATATAATATAATTAGGAATTTAGGATTTAGGCATAGTTACTGACTTACTGTACGTGTAAATGAAGGAGATAGAACAAAAGATTGCCATTATAGAAAGCACTACCATGATAGAATGTAAGATTGAACAACTTTGCAGTAAATAAGAATGCAATAGTGAAAATGAAAATAAAAACCATCACTTTCATGTTAGGTCGATGAAAACTTTTTCAAATTGAAATCTCATATTTTCGGAAATAAATTTGTCGTTCACTTCTATCATGTCACCTCATATTTAATATCTTAAATGAATGTGAAGTGTCTTTTATAATACTATATTTATAATTTTATTAAGAAAAATGCACTTAACATTTATTTAAAGTAGTGGAGATGAGGTGACGCATAATAAGAGTAAATGACATATTTGCTTTCCATGTTTTCATAAGCAGATGAACCACGACATTTGTTTTATATTCATGTCCCAACCAATACGTCCTTTAAGTCAAATTTCATGAGGAATCGTATCACTTTTCCTTTCACACGTAGCCAACGTAGGAATGCATGGGATAACAATCTTAAGAAACAATGCCTTGATTCATACTCTACTCATATTTAAGTAATCCCAAGAAGGGATGTTAAGAGCAAAACTTCTTCAGGATTTAGGTGAAGTGAAATAGAAAAATCGGCGACCATACTAGAACTAATAATAAGCCAAACTAAAATATTATTGTTTACTTTTGAAGTAAACCATATCAATTTGTTAGTTGTACATGCTCTAATGTGTGGTATGAAGAATAATTGGGTGTTCGATCACCAACTGATGTGATCTCCGATCTCAACTTAGGTGGTGATGATTCCATCAAAAAAAAAACTTAGGTGGTGATTATTTATGTCAAAGTAACAACCAAATACGACAGCATCAATTGAACTTCAATCATAAATTTATATATATATAGATCAGACGGTGACTAATGTACAGTATTGTTACAATTTACATATCAATAATTTATGTATTGCATCTATACGTGGATAGCTATGCATGACCATAGAGGAGGGAACGAGCTATTATCTTGTTTTACGGGTTACATTAGTTTTATATTTTGTGTTTTAGTTTTTGTACGTGTGTTTGGGAATCTAGATGGAAAAGTCATTCACATAAAATGAATATAGATTTCATAAATCGATGAATTAAGTACGTGAAGACATTAGCAATTTTGAAAAGTATGGTGTTTTTTTTTTTGCAATTTTTTTATCAGTAGTTTTGAAATTTTGATAAGTTATAACCGTATAACTACAACCCTCGATGAACTTCAAGTATTTGGCAATGGGGTCAATATCATGGACCTGTGGTCGATCGATACTTTTGGTGCCTGGAATGCTGCAAGCACATCAAAGATGGTAGGTGAGCTAAAACCACTGTATATATAACCCTCACTTGGTTTTATCATTTCTACAATCAACCCTACTTCTCTGTCTTCTTCCTTCTTCTTCTTCGTCAACTTCACACTCCACCAACCGAAAAATGGGTTCCACAGGCGAGACTCAGATGACTCCAACCCAAGTCTCCGATGAGGAAGCCAACCTCTTCGCCATGCAACTCGCCAGCGCCTCCGTCCTCCCTATGGTCCTTAAAGCCGCCATTGAGCTCGACCTCTTGGAGATCATGGCCAAGGCCGGGCCCGGCGCGTTCCTCTCTACTAATGACCTAGCCTCACAGCTTCCGACCAAGAACCCTGAGGCTCCAGTCATGCTCGACCGCATGCTTCGCCTTCTGGCCAGCTACTCTATTCTAACCTACTCCCTGCGTACACTTCCGGACGGCAAAGTTGAGAGGCTCTACGGTTTGGGGCCTGTGTGTAAGTTCTTGACCAAGAATGAAGATGGCGTCTCTATTGCTGCTCTCTGCCTCATGAACCAGGACAAGGTCCTCATCGAGAGCTGGTAATTAATTCATTAGCCGTATTAAATTAATTATTCTCTTCGTTCTTCGTTCTTCCCTCTTCTTAATATTAGGTTCTGGTTGAATTTCCTTGTTGAGTTTAAACGTGTTTTATTAGACTATGAGGTTTTGGTGATCGACTATTGATGATGAGAAATTGAGTAGACGTACGCGACTAGAACTCTAGATGACTCAAGTTCACACAAAAATACAAGGTTATATGAGTGGTAGTGGTCTGGGGATTCATCATTCACCTTCCACGATGGGACCTGGGGACAACCATTCACCTACCGTAGTTAAGTGCTTGATAGCTCATCTAAATTCAATATTCCAATTTCTGTTCCACTTAATCCCTGTTTCATACTAAGGTTTTTTTTTTGAATAAAAAATTTAAGGGATCAGTTTGTTGGTAATTTTATTTTTTATCGTATAATTATTTTTCAAATGTGGCCAATAGTACCTATTTTAGGATTCGAGCTCTATAAGATTAGAAAGACAATTGGTTATTATGATAATGATAATTTTTCTATTGCTCATATCATATATTCATTATAATGAGTTGGTGGCATTCGCTCAGCATGAGTGAGACATTTGCCGTTAAGTGTCTTCTTCTGCTATTGAGATTATTTAAAGGGAATGGCACGACGAGTTGGTGTGAACTGGAAGTGTGAACCTTTGAAATATGGGTAAAAGACCTTAAAGACCCATGCGGCAATAGGCCCAAGAAAAGTGAGGTCGTTTCATCATGTTATGGTTTTGGTCCTTTTTGATGACTTGTGATGACATGAGAATTGAGATTATCTTGTGCTTGTGAAGGTATCATTTGAAGGATGCAGTACTTGACGGTGGGATTCCATTTAACAAGGCATATGGAATGACTGCCTTTGATTACCATGGAACTGATCCTAGATTCAACAAGGTCTTCAATAAGGGAATGGCTGACCACTCCACCATTACCATGAAGAAAATCCTCGAGACTTACAAAGGCTTCGAGGGCCTCACATCCATCGTTGATGTCGGTGGTGGCACTGGAGCCGTCGTTAGCATGATCGTCTCTAAGTACCCTTCAATCAAGGGCATCAACTTCGACTTGCCTCATGTTATCGAAGATGCTCCTCATTATCCTGGTACATATACCTTTTCTGTATCATCACACTTGCTTAGCTAAAGAACATTATTCTTTTCGGAATTTGAAATCATGGGATATAAATTAATTCAGGTGTGCATCATGTTGGAGGGGACATGTTTGAAAGTGTACCAAAAGGAGATGCAATTTTCATGAAGGTGAACTGGCCACATAAGACTAGCTAGTTTGCTATTTGAGCCTGATTCAGGGCACTAATGTATGTCTATTTGTGATCTTACAGTGGATATGTCACGACTGGAGTGACGAGCATTGCTTGAAATTTTTGAAGAACTGCTACGCTGCGCTTCCGGACAATGGGAAAGTGATTCTCGGTGAGTGCATTCTGCCTGTTGCACCGGACACTAGCCTTGCCACCAAGGGAGTTGTCCATATCGATGTGATCATGTTGGCGCACAACCCCGGCGGCAAAGAGAGGACGGAGCAGGAGTTTGAAGCCCTGGCTAAGGGCTCTGGATTCCAAGGCATTCGCGTCCAGTGTAATGCTTTCAACACTTATGTCATCGAGTTTCTTAAGAAGATGTGAGCACTAGCTACTCGGTTTAGTTGGATACTGTATGCTGTCACTACCTGTCATTTGCATACTTCAAAGTTGTTTTTTGAGATGGTTGTTGATCTATCTTCCAGCATGTGGAATTTGCACCATATGTACATTTTGGTTGCACAAAAAATAAATAAGAAACTGGTTTTGGCTTTGCTTGTTTTTTTTTTTTTTAAGAAAATCATAGTTACCATAACCAACACCCTGAATGCTATATACATCATGAATTGTATTATCATACGACAACAAGTAGTGATCTAAGATCACCCGGAACAATACAATCTACGACAAGTAACACTTATTATAGAATGAGCACAAAATAAACCTACAACTATCCGAGGATAAAACAAGCATTCTAAATAACTCATATTGCAGATATTACACATCACCTAGAGATCTCAATTGGTGTATGACGCATAATACCCAGAATAAGTATATTGCAGATATTACATATCACCTAGAGATCTCAATTGGTGTATGACGCATAATACCCAGAGTAAATAGAATGATCTACTTGTCAGAATAGTTTAGGTGACCTACAAAAGTGTCTAAAGGATCCCCTTGCCCTTACATGGGCTGAAACATTATTTTTGGAAAACAAGCCAAAAGACCCAGTTCCCGGTCAAGACCAACCTGAGTTTGAGTCTAGTTCCAGGCCCGGAAACCCAAGTCCACACCCAAACCCTAACAGGTTGATGCCACCTCCAAGTCACCATCGTCACCTTTCCTGATAACAGCAAAATCCGGCCAATTGCCTTCATCCATGCTAGCGAAGCACCTGCGTCCCGCGGCCACACCTTCCTCGGCGGTACCCACCTCAAATCTAGCGCAATCGGTATCATGGTCACCATCCCCAACAATCTCAACCTCTCCGATAAGAAAAGCAAACCCCGGCAAATCCATATCACAATCACGAATTGCATCATGATGAATCGAAGAGAATGCAATTGATGTAGTTTTGATAGAAGAGATCTGGTGATGCGAAAACCATAGGGTTTGTGATTGAGAGGCAGCTCTCGTATATGGATGGCAATGAGGAGAGTAGGGTTAGGGGATTAAAAAACCATACACATACCCAAGTCCATTTGCATCTCCGTACCCGCCTCATTCCCCGTAATAAGATACTAGGTATTCCCCGTACCCATACCCTTAGGGGATGAAGTTTCCATATCCGTCCCAATACCCGTTAATAGTAATTTTTGTTAATATATATATAAATTCCAATAAAGTACAAAAAAAATCAATATCATAATAAAATTATCTCCTTATGTCAAAAATTATTGTATGTGCAAATAATCATAAAATATATTTTAATATTTTTCTATTTATTTAATTTGTCTATTAATTTATTTGAGTGAATATATATTAGTTAATTATATTTAATATATTATTTGGTGGGTATGGGGATGAAGATTGAAATATTATCCCCAGCTCTTACCCATTTCCGCTATCTGAATAGCGGGGATTCCCGTACCCGTTACTATATTATACCCGAAACACTCCTCCATTAGGGTTGAATACCCGTGGGTACCCTGCCCGCCGGATATTTTTGTCATCCTACTCTCGTAGGGACTCCAGAAAATACGGAGTGTGAGTTTCTGTGTGTATTTGGCGCCTGCGATTGCAATTGCAAAGGAATTGTATTGTTTTACTCTTACGGTCTTACCTGATGTCGCTAATTCTCTATTTTAGTTGTTTCATCGTTCCTAATCAAGCAGAGAAGGTTGGTTCCTACTTCCTAGTCTCCTTCTCTACTACTTTTGGCTTTGCTTGTTAATTAGCAATAACAACTTTCAAATTTCAATTCCTGCATGTAACTACATTTCTTGTGTCTAGAAACATGGTGGAAGAAATTAAAAGAAGGGAAGACTTAATGGAGGATTAGTAGTTTGATTCATGTAAACAAAAGTCACCAAACATCCACATTTTTATTCAGAACCTTAAAGATCAGAGGGTTTATTCCATTCTTCTAGTTGCATACAAAAACAGTTTAACCCCACCGGATGGAACAGCAATGGAGGTAATTTCGAGTTCGACCAAGAAAAACAGATGCAGGAAATTATTGAACTTATAGACACAACACAAGGGACTAGGGTACTTGTAGACAGTAGGGTAAGCCTTGTGGCTAAACACGGCACTCTACAAGAAAAAAACATGAAGCAGTGCCATCATTGATCGGTTGATCCATAATTCTACCAAATCACACTAAACACCTCCATGCCATGCCGATCCCTGTTTCAGATTCGCTACTAGTTGTCTAGTTCTTGAAGAGTTCCAAACAATGCTCTTGGTCCAGGTTCCTAGTCCAAAATTTTTTGTAATACTCGGTGTAAGTGTAGCCCCGATAAATGGCTGGAGTTCCATCCTCCGTGAGAGTCTTTGCCGGGCTAATCAGCGCATCATCCTGTGGACACAGGAAGGAAGCTACAGAAAGCCTTGCCCTCTCACTGTTCGTAACGGCACGGTGCCACACGCTCTTATAAATCCCATTACTTAGAGCCTGCAGAATAATAATGTGACCTAGCATCCTAAGTAACAGATCAAAGTAAACCAAACTAGCTTTCATCACAAGTAATAACAATGTTACCTGTAACTGGTCGCCGATGTTAATAACAAAGGCGTTCGGGTGAGGATTGACGGCAACCCATTTGCCGTCTTTGAGCACTTGTAACCCGCAAACGCCGAGGTCTTGGAGGAGAATGGTTAGCGCATTGGGATCAGTGTGTCCCGGCAAGCCATAAGTGAGCTCTGGTTCTGGACATGGTGGGTAAAAGTTCACAGCCATATGCTGTCCTTGCTCACCCAATGTGTTCTTTATGTAATTCTTCTCTAGGCCCAAACTTTCTGATATTAACTCTTCTATTCTGTGCCCAAGTTCTCGAACTTCTTTGCAGTAGTTGCTCACAATGTCCCTGCAATAATCGAAATATAGTTTATGAGTGAGTAATTTTTCCATAAATAGTAGTACTCTTATCCATAAAACAGTATATGCAATACCAATAGTTCAATATTTTGTATCAATACTCCAAAAAATCTTGTTTTATTAAAATGGTTTTATGTTGTGTTCGTCAAATAAATTACACGTGGATCATGCATTTACCATCAATAGTGACAAATATCAAGGTTATTTAAATTTAAAAATACAAACAAAACAAAATTATTAACAATTCATATATCTCAATTATTGACGATAAATTATTTTTAAAACAAATATAATAGAATATACTAAAGTGATCCCACCGATTCATTCGGTGACGTCAACACGGACACCATCTGCCTACGTCAGCGGAGTAAACATATTTCTCTAAGATTAGTAACCCCGAAATTCACGGCTGGGATCACCGTCCATTACGATTATGATATTTTTTATGTGGTGGGTCCAGCATCCGGCGTATGTCATGCCTATAATAGAGGAACACCGCCGTACAATAAGAGCCATTGATTGGACCCTAGAACGTGATTACACATGTAGGATGAACCTAACTTTCTCTTTTTTTACCCGATCAAAAACCCTACCATTTGACATATTCTATTAGTGATTTGCCAGTTTGATACTTATTACAACTCTACAATCGATTCTCTTACAGAATGGCGCTTTTGAAGAAAAGTTAACGGTGGAAATTTGTTCTACTCTTTTACCTAAACAAGATGCCCTAATATCAAAGGCGCTAATATCAAAGGCGAGATAAGCACAAGCTCATGACCAGTGGCTCTGGTCAGGCGTGCATGGGGTTCTTCTGTCGTCTGCACGAACACCAGAACCAACAATTCATTCATAGCGAGCATCTCTACGAAGTTCGAAAGGGTGCGGATTACGTTCTTTACTGAAATCTAAGCAATGCTATCAATGCTTCATTTGTATTATGGTAAAAACGTACATAAAAATTGAAATAAATTTATCGTCTATAACAAATTTATAATTATAATATTATAAAAAATATTTAATATTTAATTACGAGTGAGCGACAAATTTATTTTATATAAAAAAAATTCATACATATATGAAAAAGTCTACCAGAGTCTCAAATGATTAAATATGACTCAACTTTTAACTTGCATGACACTAGATGATGAATTAGTGTCATTCTATAATATTTCACTTTCAGAGTTTAGTCGAGTTGAGATCTCAGAATGTCTCTCAGATACTATTATAATATAGAAGTACATTGTCCGAGAAAACCTAAAAAAATCTTTTTGAATAGTTTAAAAGAACACTTTTAAAAGATTCTATAAATGGGCACAGATCAAAGTAGGGCACAGATGACACATCAGATTTATCGTATCAGATTTTATCTTATTTCAGAATATCAGTCATCAGATGATTCAGATCATTTGACACTCGTTAAGTATTATCAAGACTATCAGAAATGCAGGTCGTATCATAAAACGATTGATTTTGACTATGTAGAAACACTCATAGAATAACTTGAGGGAGGTACCCGAGTTGTTAGTGATATCATTTAAAAAAAATCTATTGAAATCAAACAATATGTGTAAGTTATAATGGAAATCAACGTGGCAGACAGTAGCAGTACCACGACGTTGATTATGAAGACATGAACCACCAGAAAACCGCCGTGGAGGGACGGCTTTAGAAAGAGAGGTATGGAGAGAGGGAGAGAGCTAGGTTTAGGCCGAGGGTGGAGGAGAAAAAGGAACGTACTTGAAGGTAGGAGGATTGGAGGGCCACTCAGGCACGTACTTATCAAGAGGATGACAGTGGAGCCGGAGATAGTCTCTCCAATTATGAACGGTCTCCTTTTTTACATTAAAACTAGTCGAAAGTCTCATCGTTTTCGACGGGTCATCTGAGTACAGCTTCATCTTCTCCTCTACAGAGAGCTCGAAAAATTCGTTGGCAACCCGTAACATTTTTTCCACGGCTTCCATAGAAACTCCATGATTGATCACCTGTAAACAAACCACAAAACGTCAAGCTACATGCCTACATCTGTGTAATATAACCACAAAGACTTGCTATATGGTAAAAGACAACAGGGCCGGGTTTCCATACCTGGAAAAAGCCATAGTACTTGCACGCATCGCTAATTTGCTGAACCGTTTGAGCTCTGTCCGGAAAATCCAAATCAATAACCGGAATGTTTTCGCAGATTGAGACTTCAGACAAGCGGGGCCTTTCCGATTCCGGCCTGACATAACTTTCCGGAAGATTGGTGTATCGGATTCCGGAGGACAAGACTTTTGTATCCATCTCTTATACGTTTTGGGGTAGAAAAAGGGATTTGGGGTGTGATAGAGATTGAAACGGCAAACGAAAATGTTGAAGTGTTAATTGGCAAAGCAAGTTCCGGGAAGATGTAATATGTGATAGCACATGTATTTATAATATGGGATTAATGGGGGTGGGGGGTGACAAGTCAGAGATTTTTATTTGACTTCTATTTTCTGTAGCTAGTATTAAGGGCTTTGCACCCCCATTCTTAATTGACACTTAATTAAGCATGTTCTACATGTAACTTCATTTTTTGTTCTGATGGTTAGTTAGACCTTCATTAATTGTTTCCTAAGGTAGTTACGTACTGCCCTTGATTATAGTAGAAAGTCTTTCTCATTTGCTTGATTCTAACCAAGTCTTTTCTTATAATTTTGAGAGCGAGATCCGTAGATGATCACGTTTAGTAGTAATTGCATGTAGTTATTACTCTCTCTTTTTTGGTACAATGCTTGTAGTTATTACTTAGTGCATGTGGCTATTATACTAGTGGGGCAAATTAACACTAAACATGCTGTGTGTGGGTGTGTGGTAACTTGACACGTAGATTCTAGTTTTGTAAATATTCCGAAGATCTATGCTAGGTCGGTGATTGGTCCACCACCGGAGCGATGGAAGCATTCGAATTCGTTACCTTTTCCGTAGAGCCAGGGTCATTGAGATTGGTCTCGCTCTCAAATCGTTTTCACTCTCACTCTACCAGTGTTGCAATGTTTATACCTGCATTCAGATGAAAGCGGCATTATAGCCCTACAGTGAAGAAAACGCAACGCTTATATGGTTAAGAACACGAGTAATTATTTTGTGTATTGAGTTAATCATATTATTTCATAAATATGCATGTGGTGTAATAAAAAAATATTATTTAAAAATAAATAATTAATCATAAAAAAACACGGTAAAATAGAATAATAATATTAAATGCGTAAAATGTAAATTATGTACCGGGTACATAAAATATTTTTTTCCGAATATGATAGAAAGATGTGTATCATTCACTGTACATTAATATCAACCATTTAACACGTTAGGTGATCGCTTTTGCGATTAATTGGTATTTGTACGCAGCGATCGAGCTTTCCCCTCCATTCATGTAGTTGAGAATACTATTTGCATGTGTTTACATCGATCAACTAGCAGCCGTGGACATTGGTTTTAAACATAGACCCACATTTTGATTTTAAGTGGAGGAAAACTGCAATATCCTTATCAAGTTTGGAATTCAAAGGTTCAAATTCTATATAGACGATCAGATCATCACAGCCATTCACAATTTTGATATGAAAGCTAGTTAAATTTTCTATTTGGACCGGTATGGAGATAGGATATATGAAACATTTTATGGACAGGAGTCACAGGACGACTCCAAGTAAGCATAGGGCTTCCCTACCATGTTGCAAGTAGCTACAAGATTTATCCAGACACAAAAAAAAAAGTGACCGTTTGACTGTCTGTTAGTATTTGTAATTTCCTTTCCAAACGAGCAGGTCGATCAGTTGGACCAAAAAATAAAGAGCAGGTCGATCAGAATGGCCAGCTATGAGAGCGCACCGACTAATTACTGGTGTGGTTCCTATTAAAATGGCCGCATAAAAGATAAACGTGCTGGAATTATACCCACCTTATAATTCAGGTTTCATCCAAGTACCTATTCACTTGGTTTGTCGTATTACTCGTATATCTGTCCTATACATTTCCATTTTTTACATGCATGTACGAAATTGCTACGTGTAAATTTATAGTTAGAACTACGCGTACGAGTGATGTACAAAGATCATATTGCCTTAACGTCATCTGATTTGGATCACATGCGCTATGTAACGACATAACATTGGCCGGAATACAAAGAACTGACACACGCACTTGTCGACTAGGAAAATAGAAAATCTCCTCGATCAAGTTTTGAATTTCAGATTTGAAAATTTAACTAAACGACGTCGTCTTGCACGTTTATGCATGTGAGGAGCTGGGGTCTTGCCCTGGATCTATAGCCAGTACGTCCTCTTTGTCAGGAAAGTCGATCCCTATTCCCAGAAACCCAGTTTCCCAATACATGAACGAATATTTCTTAGCTCCCAACTCCCAAGCATTATATGCACCCATGCAACCCCCATTTCGGCTTTTATATCATGCGGCGCGCGTCACCGCAAAACGACGTGATGACGTCATATAGGAGTCTATTACGTTGCCCATTTGACCGGTGTCTCGATGAGGTCCATGAATGATTATCATCTTCCTCGATCAAATCCCCGTCTTCCCGTAGCTCTTGAAGGCACCAAACAGCCGTACACAGGCGGGCAGTCTTATCCCTATCGGCGTTTTCAAAAGACCGTCGCCCCCTCAGAGTCTCCAAACGAGTTACGCTTTCTTTAAAAAAATTTAAGGTCGAAGACTCGATCCAATATCCATATTAGGTGAGATCGATCTGTAAGGACTGTAACCTTCCACGGTGTTTAATATCGTTTTCTTCTGATACAATAAACCAACTACGTCACCGACAACTATGCCCATCGTCGTCATCAACATTGCAGAATTTGGACACTTGCGAACGTTACGCGCAAACCTCTGTAATCTATACTAAATTATGCTCAAAGTTCCTTGAAAAAAAAAAAACAAAGAAATAAATAATCATATACCGGCTTCCAAGTATTGACCGATTGGTGTTTGATGCAATCATCCTACTAAACTATAAAGCATTTTCTAGATGAATAGGTGAGTATTATATATTCATTCAACAGCTAACTCGATACTACCTTTTAATAATTGTCGTATCTCACGTAAACAAGGTTGTCTAGTTATCGTGTTGGTAACTAGGTAGCTTATTGACTTGTTATAATTAAGCTATTATCTGCATATACTTAAGTAGAGTTTGAAAAACTCTGTTTCTCAATATGTGCTATATATCCATGTGTTAAATGACAGAAGAAAACACAGTTATCTAATTTAAATCTTTCAATGAGACTGTAACTTATCCGAATCAAATAGTATGTTCAAGATCGATCTTCTAAATGTACGAGCGAAACAAAACGATTGAGTCTTATAGTATTACATCTAAATGATTTAATCACGCAAACACTTGTGTTTTTATAAAATAAAGTTGTACTTTGTTGTAATTAAAACCGATACAGCATTGACACCAATTAATTAAAATCAAGCACGGATTTTCAATTGCAGAATTAGAGTCTATTTTTTGTTTCTTTATGTTAATCAAGCTTTGTTTGCTTTCACTTCGTCTTTCTCTATAATTCTTCGTCTTGGTCTCTAAATGCTCCAAAGCCTCTTATGCATAATGTGACCTCTTCAAATGTTGACGAAAACTAATGGAATAAAAAACTAGTGGGAATGTGATCGATAATCTTGCAGTAATGCGCGGGCGCATTACCTAGTTGTATTACAATAAGACTAGCTCTGCCTGCCACGATATTTGGACTGTTTCATACAATCCACATTTCCGTCGTCCCGTCGGTCCTCTTTTTTTCTTGCTCATGTAATGGAAAATTAAGAGTGAGGGGAAGAGAGTGAAATTTAGACCAATTTCAGTGAACCTCTCTGAAACTCTTATGACCCAACTCAAGTTGGGCCTACGCAACAGACTATCGAGCTTGGAATTTAATGAAAGAATGAAGTCGCCCACTCGGCCCAGTCAAACCATGTGTATTTCGACCTTGACTAGCTGACTCAACTAACTTTAGTACTTTACAGCCACCAGAAAAAGAAAACTTCATTTCAGAAAGAAAAAGAAAAAGAAAACTGTGTCGTTTTTTCTGCAGCACTAAACCAACCCCCAACTTCTCTCCCGCCTCCAAAACTCTCCGACCTCCGCCAAAATCTCTACCCGACCCGATGGAGAATTCGACCCACGACTCCCACCTCGGCCCGGAAAACTCCGTCACCTACGAATCCCCCTACCCTCTCTACGCCATGGCCTTCTCCCCGGCGGCCCGAACCCGCCACGGCCACCCCCGCATCGCCGTCGGCAGCTTCAACGAGGAGTTCTCCAACCGGGTCGACATCCTCTCCTTCGACCCGGACTCCCTAACCCTCAAGCCCAACCCTTCTCTCTCCTTTGACCACCCCTACCCTCCCACCAAGCTGATGTTCCACCCGAACCCCAACGCCCTCCACAAGTCCAACGACATCTTAGCCTCCTCCGGCGACTACCTCCGCCTCTGGGAGGTCAAGGACTCCTCCGTCGACCGCCTCGAGCCCATCTCCGTCCTCAACAACTCCAAGACGTCCGAGTTCTGCGCGCCGCTGACGTCGTTCGACTGGAACGAGATCGAGCCGCGGCGGATCGGGACCTCCAGCATCGACACCACGTGTACGATCTGGGACATCGAGAAGGGCGTGGTTGAGACGCAGCTGATCGCTCACGACAAGGAGGTTTACGACATTGCGTGGGGCGAGGCCAGGGTTTTTGCGTCGGTGTCGGCTGACGGGTCGGTGAGGATATTCGATTTGAGAGACAAGGAGCACTCGACGATCATCTACGAGAGCCCCCAGCCGGACACGCCGCTGCTCCGATTGGCGTGGAACAAGCAGGACTTGAGGTACATGGCGACGATATTGATGGACAGTAATAAGGTCGTGATTTTGGATATAAGGTCGCCGACGCTGCCGGTGGCGGAGCTGGAGAGGCACAAGGGGAGTGTGAATGCGATTGGATGGGCGCCGCAGAGTGCAAGGCATATCTGTTCTGCTGGGGATGACTCGCAGGCGCTGATTTGGGAGCTGCCCACGGTGGCGGGGCCGAATGGGATTGATCCTATGTCAATGTACTCCGCCGGCGCCGAGATTAATCAGCTGCAGTGGTCTGCCGCGCAGCCGGATTGGATTGCCATTGCGTTTTCGAACAAGATGCAGCTCTTGAAGGTCTGAGGAATCGGCGACAGGATGTGGATTGTAAGTGTTTTGCTTAATTTGTATTAGAATACTGTGTTTTGTCCACGTTTGATGATGTTGTTTAACTAGTTTTATGAACTGCTTTCTTTGTAGTTAGGTTAGTACTAAGAATGAAGTGATGTGTTTAACTTTACAGGATAACTAATGCAAAGCCTTATCAGAGTATATGAAACCATTTGCACTTGCTTTCGATAATTTCCTTCTGGTGGGAGAGGTGGTAGACAAAATGTTTAGTATAGATGATGTTTTACCGGACATTTCTTTTTGAGCTGTGCTTTTGTGGTTCTAATACTTGACATGGTTTCATTAAGTGAAGATGATGTTTTGTGGATATCATACGGTAGGTCACCTAGTGCGGGATTCAACTTGTTCCTTTTGGCCTAATTACGTATGATTTCTCTGGGCGTAATTGTTCTATAGCTTACGCCTGATTCTTCACTCGAGTCTTTAACTTCACTCCTTGACTCTGTTGGACTCTGTCAGCAAATGTTTTGAGTTACCAATATGAACTGGTTTGCTAGTGATTGTCTCCTGAAGCTAGCATAGTTCTCTCCAATGTAATATTGAAACTAGCTACTGATATTTCATCTGCATAGGAAATTGCTTACCTACTATAAGATTTCTCGGTAAAATTATTAAATCAGTTCTCTATGAAATGATGATTGCTTTGAAATGAATACAAGTAGGGAGAATTATTAATTGGTGGAACTGTGTACTAGTAATTATGCAACTGATAGAGTTGACAGTTGTGGCTCTCATAACTAACTTTAAAGGGCATGGATGATTCTAAACTTCAGTTGTGTATGAAAATAAGTCATATCAATAAGAAATGAACTATTGAATCTCCTTATGCTCTCAAATAGTTGAATTGGGTTACATTTGACTTAATAACTAACAAAGTTGATTATTCTCTGTTGATGCAGGGGCTACTGATATTGCTTCATGGTGTTAATCTGACCTGCACTTTTAGTTTAGCTGGAAGTAGTTTGATCTTCAGTTACTGGTGAGGGACGTTCAAACTTTTGTAATCCTAATTGTTGATTATCTTGGTGTCAGAACCCCATTGTAAATATTGCATTCTCCTTCCTTCCTTACCTTTTATCTTCTCTACAGATCCCCTGTTAGTTGTACTTGTTACTATAGCTTCGTGAGAGTCTCCCTCTATCACACACTCTACGTCTTCCGTATTCGAGTACATTGAGATAAGTACAGAAAAAACCAAGTTTGCAGAAAATTTGGTTGGTTCTGTAGGTGTAGAGAATCAAGTTGTGGATTAGAAGTTTTGTGTAGTTGTGCATGACACTTCGTATTAGTGTTTTTTCGTGAATGATGACCGCATATTGTTATAATTCCTAGTGCAATATGAGATGGAATTTGAATGTTTGGATATTGATTCCGGACTCAGTTCTGATATCCTTGACTCAGATGATGTTTTTGGTTTTATGCAAATTGAAAGCACGGATTCTGTAATCGAATATGCGCTCTTCAATCTATTATATAGGCAGTGTTTTCAGCAAATCACTTAACCTGACCAATCTCGCGCAATCACTCTGGGTAAACAACAAAGAGAACTCAGAATTTAGCTTGAACGATCTTCTTCTTCTTCTTCTTTTCGAGTGGTACGTTTTTGTACTTCCCATCCTAGCCAAGTGTTTAGGTTGAATGAAATGATGAGCCAATTAATCTTGATCATCTATATTATTAATAACTCAAATACAATTTGTCAACTAAGACGGACATGAAATTACACAACGACTCTTATACCATATATTAATTTCAAACAACTCTTATACCATATATTAATCAAATTGTCTCAAATATTAAAGGGGTATTATAGTAAATGAAAATATAAAAATAAAATAGTAAATACAGAAGAAGTTAGTAACTATCCGCTACTATTAACTTTTTATCAATCTCTAACTTGACTGTTATTGCTAGAGCCGTAGACTAGTATTTGTTAAAGAAAAGTCATTTTCAGCCTATTTAATATTTAAAAAAATAAAACCACGAGGGTCTCACTCTAACGTACGGTTGCATATATAATTGACGTAAATGCTGGGTTAATCTAACACTTTAGATATGTATACATTGATGGAAAAAGACTTGAGAGATAAGACAGATGAGCTGGTGTGGTTCAGCCCCGCCGGGCATTATATTGGACAGCAATACATCTAAATCAGGGCTGCGACTATAGAGCTGAATCAAATTAGCATCCAAAAGCAATATGCGACTTTCCTGACCGACCTAACCAAATTTTCCTCCTATGGTAGCCTGGAGTATACATTCATATTATACACGTACACAAGTACCCTTCATCCATAATTTCACGTCGTATATATAGTTTCAAAGCTAGCTAGCAACTTCAAGCAGATGATATCAAGGCTTTAGCTAGCTGTTAATTTCTTGGATCAGCAGTATGGGTGGTTATTTCCGCAGTTACGATATACGCTGGCAAGCAAGGTGCATGCTGAAGATCAAGTCGTTAGTACTGTTACTATGTGGCCTCCTCGAATTTCTTCTCAAGAAGATCGACTACTGTCCAGAATTATTCTTTAACCAAACTGTAGGTGATCAACAAAATGAGGAGGATTGTGATCATCAGCTTGAGGTCCTCAACTTTGAAGCTGCAACAATTCCAGATACTACTTGGTTGCGCTTTCTGCAAGTACCAGCAGTTCCGGTGGTGATTGACACAGAATCGATTAAGAAGCAACTACCGGTTGTGCAATTCCAGGAGCTATATCTGAAGCAACGCCAACTGCAAGCTACATCATCATCTTCCTCAGAGGAGAAAACGCACATATCATCATGTATTATGTGTATGAACAGCATAGAGGGCAGGGACGAGATCAGAGAGCTATGCAATTGCCAGCATGTTTTCCACAAAGAATGCCTGGATGCTTGGATCGATCAGGCACAGTTAACTTGTCCTCTGTGTAGATCTGAGCTCTTAGTACCAGTTACTACTTCAGCTATTAGTTTGAAGCATGATAAAGATGGAGGAAGTGATCCATGGAGGGCCGAGAGGATGATTTACTTATTTGGTGAAGATATTTGCTTCACGAGCTAGAATGTATTTCTTGTATATAATCTGCGAAACACACAGCTCAATATGTCTAAAAAAAATTGCATTTTCTTCCAGCTTAATTATTTCGAGGTCTAGACATCGTCTATGATACTCAAAGTTCGTAATATCTTGTACGTTTCACCTTGGCAGCTGGAAGTAACCTTAGCTAACTAGCTATACGTGTTTTTTTGTTACAAACTAGCTATTTAATTCTAAGCGATTCAATTAATCGATGATATTGCTCTATACATTCATACACGGATTATCTCTATATATAACCTAACTAGCATAAATTACTCTTGTGATTCACGCTAACAATCCCCTTCAAGTTGGTGCATACATATCAATTATGCCCAAGTTGCTAAGTTAGTCATAAAAGACCTTTTTAGATACTCATTTTGTAAGCATATATCGGCAAGTTCTGTAGCAAATTTCTAAGCCATAACAATTTGTACACTCCCTGAGCCATACCATTGTATTATGCTTCAACACTAAATCGAGCTACCACTTTTTGTTTTTTACTCTTCCATATAATAAGATTGCCCCCAACAAAAATAAAGTACCCTGATGTGGATCTCTGATCTGTAATATTTTCAGCCCAGTCTGCATCTGTGAAGCCACAAACTTCAAGGATATTATTGTGATTAGAGAACATTACTCATCTCCCTGGAGCTGACTTCAAGTACCTCAAAATCCTTACAACAGTTTCCATGTGGTCCACACTGGCATTATCCATGAACTGACTCACTACACTTACTGCATACGTAACATATGGTCTGATATGTGATAAATAAATTAGACGTCCAACTAGCCTCTGATAATGAGATTTTTCAGTAGGGACTTGATCTGGATACTCTGCTAACCGATGGTTCTGCTCAATAGAAGTATCAATAGGAGTGCAGTCTAACATACATGTATCTGTTAGTAGATCAAGGACGTACTTCCTCTAACACGGATAGATACCATCACTTCTTCGGGGTACTTCAATGCCTAAGAAGTACTTGAGTGTACCTAGGTCATTCATCTCAAACTCTGTGGCAAACTGTTTCTGTAATCTATCCACCTCAACAATATCATTCCCAGTAACTATCATATCATCAACATATATAATTAGGGTTGTTACATTCCCTTGTTGATGTTGAAGAAATAACGTGTGGTCTGAATTACTCTGTCTGTAGGCAATTTTCCTTATGAATTGTGAGAATCTTCCAAACCAAGCACGAGGTGACTGTTTAAGACCATACAAAGACTTTCTCAATCTGCATACAAAGTTACTTGGAGAAGCAGCCACATATCTAGGCGAGATCCATGTATACTTCATCTGTTAGTTCTCCATGAAGGAATGCATTCTTAACATCAAACTGCCTAAGTGGCCCATTTAAGCTAGCAGCAAAAGAGATCAATACCCGAATAGTTTATCTTTGCAACATGTGCAAATGTCTCATCATAGTCTATGTCATATGTCTGGGTAAACCATTTCGCTACTACGCGTGCTTTATACCGGCTCACTGATATATCTAGATTATGTTTCACTGTAAACACCCAACGACATCCCACAGCCTTATTGCCATGTGGTGGAGATACAAGCTCTCAACTATTGTTCTTTTGTAATGCTTTCATCTATTCCTACATTGCTTTCCTCCATTTTAAATATCACAATACATCATGCACTTTATTAGGTACTGATACAATAGATATTTGATTTACAAATGACTCATACGACTTAGATAATCTTTTGGTAGATATAAAATTTGCCACATGACACTTAGCTTTAGCTTGAATGGTAGGTTCATATTTTTTTGTTGGTTGACCCCGAGTAGACCTATTTGGCAAGACATATTGTCTACTATTAGCCCCAATAGAATGACTAACCTCAGATGAGTGATCTTCTGTACCACGAGAGCATTGGTCAGGTGTATAAACAACAGTACGAGAGACATGAGGGGCAATTGTGTTGTCATCTTCTGGTACATGAATCTTCGGAGTGACGACACCGAAATCATTCGGTGGTGCCTGTGTAGCTGACACATGGTAATCTCAACGGAACCTGTCACCATATCTACTGGCTCACTTGTCTCCACCTCTCCATGATACAACTCTTCAAAATAAGAATTCTCCCCCTGAATAGCAGTATCAGAATAGGTAAAATAGCTCATGTCCTCAAAAAATGTAACATTCATAGTGACATAGTACTTTTCTGATGTCTTCCGTACCCAACAAACACACATTTAACTTCCCGGACATCCAACTTAGACTGCTAATGTTGTGGAAGATGAACGAAAGAAACACAACAAAAAACACGGGCATGAAGATTATGAAAAAAGTGTAATGAGACATGAGATGCAAGCACCTTATAAGGAACTTTCCCTTGAAGTACACGAGATTAAAGACGATTAATGAGGTAGGTGGAAGTTATGACAACATCACCCCAAAAGTATTTATGCATATGGGCACTAAAAATAATACACCGAGCCATACCAAGTAAATGACGATTTTTCCGTTCAGAAACCCCATTTTGCTCAAGTGTGTAAGGACACGTTGTTTGATGAACAATTTTGTGTGTGTTAAAGAACTCCTGAAATACATGATTCACATATTCCCCCCACCCATTATCAGAACGAAGAACTCTAATGGTGGCATTATATTATGTTTGAACAGAGGTATAGAATGCGCGAAAAGCTGAAAAAACCTCATCTTTAGTTTTAAGAAGAACAATCTATGAAAGACTTGTGTAATCATCAATAAATGGCACATAATACGCATTCCTGACACAGTTGACTCTTTGGAGGGTCCCCAAACATCAGAATTAATTAATTCAAAAAAGAATAATACTTTTAGTAGAAGTACTAGGGGAATAAGTAGATCGATGACTCTTACCAAAAACACATATCTCACAATGTAAAAAAGACTCGTCCACACTAATAAATAAAGTAGGCATGAATTTTTTCATGACATTAAAATATGGATGCCCTAAGCGACGATGTCATAACCAAACTTCACTTAGCTTGTCAGAAGTGGAGAGTAAAGCGATCTGAGACTGTCCCCCTGGTTTTTCCCCCGCATATGTCAGATCCAGATGAAACAACCGGCCCCTCAGATACCCTCGACCAATTAACCATCCGGTGAGAAGATCCTGAAATATCACATACATAGGAAAAAAATGTCACAGAACACTTAGCGTCAGTGTTCAATTGGGGAACATATATCAAATGATGAGATAAAGCAGGTGCATAAAGCACATTGTGAAGCTCTATTCTGGAAGTAATACGAACGGACATGTCCCTAACACAGGAAATGCCTCACCATTAGCATTAGTAACATATGGTACTGATGGAGGGGACAATACGGTAAAATAAGATTTGTCATAAGCCATATGATCAGACGCACCAGAATCAATAATCCATGTATCAAAACTAACAAAATTAGAAATATTGAAAGCCATACCAATTTTACTACGACCAGCTATGGAGGCTGTAGGTGGTGCTCTTGCTGCTGTATGATGATTATGTCCAACCACACCATAGATATATGGTTCATGAACTAATTGAATAGCTGCTTTTGCCTGACGACGATAATTAGGCCTCTTGGGCCTAAGGTGTGGATACAATTTCCAACAGGTCGCACGAGCATGGTTAGTATCATGACAATAAGAGCAATGAGGGCATGACTGATTCCCGAAGCCTGGTGGTGGTCTTTGTCGATGAAGTGGAGCTGAAGTTGCTTGCGGAAAGGGCGATGCTGGAGATATAGCATGAACAGTAAGACTGGAAACGACAGCCGGTACCTGAAGAAGACTCTTCTGCTGAGACTCATCCTTTCAGATATAGGTGAAAGCGGTGATTAGGCTAGGGGGTTTAGTCGTTCTTAGCAATTCGTCTTTCGCACTGTTATGCTTTGCATCAAGACCTTTCAGGAAATGGTGAACTCGTTCAAGCTCCTTCTCCTTTTGATACCAAACAATATCCTCCAGATTTTTGATCAGGCAAAGACATTTCACATCAATCTTAGCCCAAATATTCTTCAGTTTGGTGAAATAGTGCGCCACCGGTTGCCCATCCTGGTATATTGCCAAAGCGATGCACATTAACTCATAAACCTGTTTGAAATCAGAGTCATTAGTATATAAGCATTCCAGTGTCTCCCATATTGCCTGCGCAGTGACACATGTCTCCACCAGATCAACTATCTCGTCATTCATAACCTTCCACAAGACGGACATGACAAGACCATCGTCGTCGTCCCATTTTTTGTAGGCAAAAATATCATCAGGACTAGGAGTCTTAGTGACGTTGGTGACATGCCCTATCTTGTGCATGCCTCGAAGATGAGCGGCTATAATTCGCTTCTATTTACGAAAATTGGTCCCGTTGAGTTTGACACCCCCAAATGAACCATTGTCAGAACCCTTGACATATACTTCGAATGTTGGAACATCAGGGATCTGGGAACCCTTCTCTTCGTGTCCAGAACCCATTGAAAAAGAAACAATTTAAAAAATCATGAATTATGGAGCAAAAAATCACAAAAAACTTATAAGAATTTGTCTGCGGTGCACTTGCACTGTCGGTGAATATACACTGACATTCAAGGCTGCTGAATCTGGGCCGGGTCGAGATGTCCAGGTTGGGTCGTGTCGATCCTGGGCTGGGCCAGGCCGGGTAGATTGAATCCGGGCCGGTCGGGGCGAAATAGAGTTGGGTCGGGCGGTGCGGAGAGTGGCCGAAAGAGCTGAAAAATCAGGCGGAGAGGGGCGGTGGCGTCGGAGAGTTGTAGAGCGCCGAAGGAGCGACAACGACGTCAGAGGAGTGCTACGACGACTTCGGAGGGCTGCGGCAGTGCGGAGGAGTGACGACGACATCAAGACTGACGGAGTCCGAGAGCAGCAGCGCCGGTGGAGCGGACGCCGACTTCAGAGGGCAGCGGCAGTGCGGAGGAGTGACGGCGACGTCAGAGACCGTCGAAGGGAAGCAGTGATGAAGCGGGAAGGGAGGAGGCAGAGGGCAGCGGTGACCGGCCGAAAAAAAAAATAAAAAAAACCCAGAAAAAAACAGAGTAAGACGAAAAAAGAGAAGAAAAAATGGATCTGATGTCAAGTTAAATTATATTACTCTATATATTTATAGACGGATTAGTTCTATATATAACCTAACTAGCATAAATTATTCTCGTGATTCACGCTCAGAGTTGATTGGATCACAATCATTACATACATGTCAAAGATAGAGGATATGTGATAAGTGGCATTCCCGTCATCCCTTGTGAGGCAGGCAACCCGCAACCCCCATCTATCAAAGTCAGTTTGTATATATTATATATCGTCAACGCGTACGATCTTTAATTCTGTTCAATCACATGATTATATCCTACGAATCTTACACGCTTAAAATTTGCTCCATTTCCACAACTACATATATTTAAGCCAACTGGGGTACGTAATTAACTAATTATGTGATCTTCGATCACAATAACACAACGATGAAGTCACCATATATCAAACGAAATTACATTATGTATTTTTATTATTATTGCCATTCCAATCTTACTTGGCAAGCGATTGCTACAGAAATCTAAACACTATGGTAGCTTGAGCTTTATCTATAATATAATCGGTACATGCATTACCCTAGGGATTCTGGCTGGTAATCAAGAAGCAGCAAATTAAGCTATTGATCGAGGAACCTGCTAGCTAGAACAAGTTTATATATACTTACGTACTGATTGTTTGAGAGTATACATCCAACATGGAAAAATAAGACATAATATATGAGTTTATAAGAGTTTGAGTCATTTTATTCATTGTCTATTGGTTTTGAATGTGAATCTCATATTACTTTATCATAGTATCATAGCGGGTTACTTACGTCTACGTGTGAAGCCCAAATGACCACACAGATTCCACGCCACCAAAAATATTGTTCATGTGTATGACTTGAAAATTCGACACATGTGCGGGGGTGTGTTGAGAGTATACATCCCACATGAGAAAATGAAACATAGCATGTGGGTTTATAAGAGTTTGTGTCACTCAATTAATTGCTAATTAGTATCAAATGGCCACACGAACTCTGCGTCACTCAAAATGTTGCCCACGTGTATGATTTGAAAATTCGCCACATGTGCGGGGCGTGTTGAAAATATACATATCACAAAGGAAAATGAGACCTAGTATGTGGGTTTATAAGAGTTTGGGCAACTACATCTATTGTCAATTAGTTTTGGATGTGAACCTCATATCACTTTATCATGGTATCAGAGCAGATTACCTATGTCTACGTGTGACAAATGACCACACGAACTTCACATCACCAAAAATGTTTTCTACGTATATGGCTTGAAAATTCGCCACACGTGAGGGGGCGTGTTAAGAGTATACATCTCACATTGGAAAATGAGACTTATCATGTGAGTTTATAAGGGTTTGGATCACTCTATCAATTGATAATTGGTTTTCGATATGAACTTTAAATCACTTTATCACTAATAACTTCCATGAGAGTTACGGATAACCTCTTCCGTATTGTTGGTTGCACACTTGCACGTACAGTGGACTTGGCATGTAAACGTTAATGGCATGTAATAAGGATCACCTAGTTAGGAAGCTGTAGACTCTAAATCAAAGCGAACATCAACGTTCATAATGTGTATGCGTATACTTAAGTATATTCATAATATCATATCATTCAGAAATCACAGAGTGCGTATATGATAATCACCATCAACATCGAGTCGATGAAATGTTGAAGTTTGCAGCAGAATTAATAACATCTACAAATTAATTACTGTTTACAATTACTGTTACCATTCGAACTCATTTAATCGATCGGTAATTGGTACAATGCCGGAACTTGATGCCGGACGTCCTTGGGATCTCCAAATGATCATCAGGATTCCCATTTGAAACCCGGAGGGGTTCCAAATGGTGGCCAGAAAGTCAGAAACCCAGAGAGGCTAGGTTTATTGTGTTCTTAATTGTCAATTCCTAGCCTGCATGTAGTAATTACATAGTACGTACATACGCATAGTTGGCTAATTATATGTACGAGAGTTTACTTACTTGATCATGGATTGTGATATGATGTTGCACATTTATGCACAGTAAGCTTGGTCAAAATACAATCGGGTTCAATCACTTTTCTCAGTGTGGACTAGTGCTTTTCTTCCTTGAGTAATAGCTTAGTTTTTCTGGGTTTAGGTAGATAAATTATATATCTAGTTGTTACCATGATGGTGGCTTTTATAATGGTTTTCCATTTGCTCTTTCATCTAAATATATATAATGTTCTGTTGACAATTATATCATTGATTACATCATTTACATATTCTAATTTTAAAAATTGATATAATCAGCACATTAATCCTTGATTTAGTCCCATGCAATACACACAACTACAATAAAAAATATACAACTCCACATAAGAAAACAATTCAAAATTTAAAAAAAATTTCATCTTTGTTCTATTGATTTGTTACGTAAATAAATCTACAGTCAACTGCAACTACTTACATAATAGATCACTGTGATTTATCAAACCAATTTGGTTACATGCAGTAGTACAGCCTCATAATACTTGTTTAGCATATATATAGATCATTTCAGCTTGATTCTGATCTTTATTTTTTTTTCATTTACTCAATAACTGAATAACATACGAATTAAAATCTTGACTAAAACAAAATATAAGAATAATAATTTTGACCCAACCCAATGAAACGACCCAAGGAGAACTCAAATATGTGATCCACGGTCCACCAGACAATAGCAACAAACCCGCCCTTAAGAGAGGGCCCTCTCATCTTTTTCCCTCCTCCGTCTTCTTCTCCTAAATCACCTTCCTATGGCCACCACTACACCGCCGCCACCACCCAGCTGTTGACATGCCACCGCCCCCACATCCCCCAATCAGAAACAGCCACGTCAACCTCCCCATCGATCTCCTCTTCACCGCCCTCTCCGTCTTCTACCTCTTCTCCTCCTCCTCCGCCAAAATCTCTCTCCTCCCGAAACCCCCGCTCCTCAATTTCCCATCCTACCCTCGCCGAACCCTCAAAATCCCCACAATGTCCCTCCACCAAAACCGGAGCTTCTCCACGCCGCAATCCCTCTCCGACTGGCTCAAGCCGCGCCTCCGCGCCGACTCGCTCGCCTCCTGGGGCGTGAAACCCGGCACCAAAAACGTACACAACCTCTGGCTCGAGCTCGCCGAAGGCGAAAGCTCCCTAGCCGACTCCACCCCTCCAATCCGGACCGTCCACGTCGTCACGGTTCGGGTCACCGACCCGCGAAACCGGGTCCTGATCGAATCCGAGCAGGAACTATCCGACGGCAGCGTCAGGAGCCGCGGGAGGCCTCTATCGGAGAAGATGAAGCCCGGCGAGGATCCGATAGCGGCGGCGAACCGGGCCGTGATGGAGGAGCTCGGGTCGATATTGAACGGGTCGGGTCAAGTGAGGATTGTGCCCGGTTCGTATAGGAGGAAGGTGGAGGAGCGGAGCTCGGCGTCGTACCCGGGGCTGCCGGCGTGTTACGAGCTGCATTCGGTGGATGCCACGGTGGAGGGGTTGCCGGAGGTGGATTTCGTGACGGAGGAGGAGCATGAGTATGCCGATTCCGGCGAGAGGAGGGTTGCTGATGAAGCTGTGTCTGTGAAGAAGCATTTCTGGAAATGGGTGAGTCCTGATTCGATAAAGCCTGAGCTCAATTCATAAGACATTTTTCGAAATGTAAATTTAGTAGTAGATTTCTTTTGAGCTTTGATTGATAATTTGATATCATTTTGAAAGTTGAGTTTTTTGTTGTTGTTGTTAATGGATCCAATTCGTACAGAATGTACCACTTACTTTTGGTTTTGATCATAATAAATTGAATTTTTGAACCTCATCAATGTGCTTGTGGTTGTTTGTTTCTCTAATAAGTCGAAAACCTGTAAGAACTTATATGCTTCTTGTAATTAGTTTTGTCATTGATGATGTATACAACAGGGTTACTTCAGTAGTTGTGTACTTGTGTTTAAGTGAAGCTGAGGAGATTTCTGTGCAGAGGCACATATTCAATTAGAGATTAGAGAGAAAATGGTTAGGACTTAGGAGTACGATAGAGTTTAGGCACATAGTTGCTGGTTACAGCTTCACTTCCTTATTTGAAACGGGGATTCATATGACACCTTTTAAGGTTTTTTTTGGATTATTTGGTTTGATATACAATATTTTCAGTTTTCGTGATGATTGTTTACTTTCATATGCCATAGCCATTTGGCCTTTCTCATTTGAGAGTTATGAAAATTTTGAAGCTCCTAGATTAAGTGTTTGTTTTATTTTCATCGAAATTGCTATGCCACTTGCTTAAAAAATCTGACTTTAGAACTGCCTCTCGCCTTCTTCATATTAGTATGGCAATTCGTCTGTTATCTCACCCTTAAATGTGGATTTTCTGTTGCCTGTTCGAAGGTTTACCATTGATTCAATTGGTTTATGCTACATGAGATTGGTCACCTCATTTTCTAACCTGTCTGTCATCTAACAACTGCTGTAGATTTTTCTGAACAATGTTTGACATGTCATATACGTAATTATTAGTGTTTGATCTTAGATATTTTAGGGCTTTCCTGTAAAGTTAATGTTGCCAAACTCAGTTATCAGTTTCTTGATGAACTAGTGTTTCTCCAAGAAAAGGTGCTAGGTTACCTGTAGATTACTCCCAAGTATATTGACACGCAATTACAAAAGCCGCATTTTTCCTGAAGTTTGTATGGTTCATAAGACTATTCAGAGCCATTTTGTGGGGACATATCACTAGGTCTCCTTTGGATCCTCAGAAAGTAGTTTTACTTTTAAATTTCTGTTGTGGGACTTGGATTTTCCTCAAATCTTATTTTCTTCTTTTGATTTATAAGAGGTAGGGAAAGTATTTGTTGTCACCATTATATAATGTTGAAGTTCTCGAGTCTGGACCGTTTAGTTGTTGCAAGATGTTAGCGTCAGTGGTGAACCCACTTTTCTCTAATAGATAATTAGTTGCTATCACTTCCCATTTATGTGAAGGATTTTGCATTTTTGCTTATTTAGGAGTCTATAAGGTTACCCTAAAGTTTCAAACTGTAGGCCTATTAATAATTTTAGCGTAACCAGTGTTGTTCGATTATTCTCTTATAAACTCTATCATCTATACCTCTCAAATTTCAATAGAAATGCCCCAACTTTTAAGCAGCAATTCTTAATAGTGTTCTGGGTTTACTGAGACACTCACATCCGTCGTGTTCTGGGTTTACTGAGACTGTTGTATCTATATTCTTCCCAGAATTGGTGACATTCCTCAGTATATTCATGTGTTGGGTTGGTGTGTATATATGGTGTAGATATAAGAAAGATTCATTTTGTAGTCGCATCTTTCTTTGCTTGGCGCCAAAAGGCAAGAGTCCAGGCACTAATAAGTCAGTATGTAGTGAGGGATTGAACTGTAAATTAGGAGATTCCTTAGTGTAGAAAATAATGGATTTTCCCTCCTTTTTCTTTTCCTTCCTTTTATTTCTGGTTGGCATCTCACCTATCATTACTTCTTTTATGTCTTTATCCGTCAATCTTTTTTTTTTCCTTCTTTCTCCTTCTGCCCACAACACAACAACAACCTTACTAGGAAAAGGTGATGAACACCCACAACGCTCATCTTTCAATCTTCATCCTTGTCTTCTCCATTACTGGAAAATAATCTACAAGAACATGAACAACACCAAGCTTTTCTTCACCCGCTTTCTATTGCTAGAAATGAAGATAATTAAGATCACAATACAAGCTACAAACACGGTTTTCATTCTCACCTATGTACAGATCATTCCATTAAGTCCTATTATTTTCAATCTGCATAACACACCTCAATACCAAGCAATGAAATTCAGACAAGTACAAGCAAAATTAACGACTCAATCTAGGCAGCAAAGTAAGCTAGTCAATCACTGTGTTTTATGTTAGTAATAGCAGTTCAGACAGTGGTAGAACACCGAGTCCCCTGCCTAGTACTGAGTGGCCCTGATGGGAGAGAAGGGCCGAAAGCCATAACAGCAACGCAATCCACGTTCACTCTGTATCTCCCGGACACCCAAGTTCCTACCTTCCACCTTAGTCGTCCGAGCACTTTGATATTCAAAATCAATCTCCCAGCCGTCTGATCACGACCAACTTCATAACCGAAAGAGGGAGCCACAGGCAGACCATTGCCGATCAAAGAAACTGTCAAAAGATTGCTGTCTTCATGCCCTTGGTAGAAAGGAGGCAGAGATGTGTACACTGTGATCTGTTGGCCTTTGTACTGAGCATAGACTTGTAGCTCGTCGTAGTAAATGCCAACTTTTTGATTGGGGTTCTTGGAAAGCAGGGTGAGTTGGACGGATGAGTTGAGGAGGTTATTGCTTCCAGAGAGGTTGAGCAGGTAGATATCAGCTTCTTTGAGAGAGAACTGAGGCTTTGTGGGGTGTAGAATAAGCCAGACGACAAATATTAAACAGATGATTGCTGTGGAAAGTGTGGAGAATACTGCATATATCTTCTTGTAGTGCTTCTTAATTCTCAGTCCTTGTTTATCTCCGCAGTGTTTAGGAGATTTCGAGAGGGCTTGAGACATTTGCTCAAGGAAGAGAGGTGAGAGAATTCGAAAGTGAGAGAGAGATGAGAAGAGGCTGAGAGGGCTAAGCAATAAGGGGAGGGGGAGGTGATGGGGCTATATATATGTAAAGGAAGCAGAAGCTGCTGAAAGCTGCAATGTTTTTTTGCTCCTTGCTACTTTTGACTGGCAGCTTCTTCTTGATGTTTGCTTGTGCTGTGTGAACTACTGGAAAATGCCTTTAATTTCGAATGGTTGATTGAACTTGTTAGGTACTTGATGCACATATATCCACCAGTGGATGATTATACTACCTGTTACTATTGACCATGTTCCATGATTCATCTTGGGGGTAGGACGAGGTTAGCCTTTTCCTTAAAGCAAATTGAAATGTTATTGTAGTTTACTAACTTGGAATAGCAAAAGTCGCATTGCATTGCATGCATGATTGAATAGTTTAAAGTTAGCAAGACATGCAAACAGATTAGACAATTGTGCTAGTGTGCTACTTCAGGAAAGCCCCTCCTTATATTATTTACTTTTCAAAACTTATAATTCACATTACACATTTACTGCTGTAATCACAGCCATACTGCTCTTTTTTTTTTGGGGTCATCATGAGAACATATATATCGTATATATGGATATAAAGTCTGTACGCAAGAAGAATACAAACGGTTTACATGTTATGTGTATTTTTCTGTATGTTTTGGACTCTAGAATTATTCTCAGAAATCTATTTCCTATATTTCGAGTATATATGAATATATCCTTGGATATGTTTATGTGGTATAAAGTTGAGCAATCTTAAGACAAATAAAGTATCTGCATTCTGCATCATGATCCATAAATATACATGTTCTGTTCTAATAGTTTTTTGTTTGTCTACAATTCTAACATCTTTGCAAGAAACATAGTTTAAAGTTACAGATACCTCCATGTCAAAAGCACTGGACACGGGATATCTATCTTAGCATGAATCAGAGATTGGATACACTTTTTAGGATAATTGAGAGGAAAGTGAAGGCTTTTAAAAGAGCAATAAGAGATAGTGTAGCTAATAGCTTGGCCTTTTCTTGTTGATTGAAGCTGAGTAAGAAATGGTCCTAACTAGCCTAGTGGCAGCCCCCATAATCTCTCTCTTTTTTCTAATGTTATTCACTTATATTCTAGTATATGCAATTAGAAATGTGGGATCAGGAATTAAATTACAATTAGTTAACGCTGTGACCTTGGCACCTTGCTTAGTATGATACTGCTGAAATTGGGAGCTTTGAAGTTCTGGTCTTTCTTTTGTTCGAATTGAGCAAGTGCAGTTGTGGAAAGAGTTCAAAAGTAGAGAAGACATGGAGAATCTATAAAACAGGCTTTTGAAAACCACTGGGAAAACATTACCAATCATTCATTTCTTGGTTTTATTATGCATGCAGGTGCTGTTACTTTTAAGTTAAAGACTGGTAGCTGATGAACATTCATCAACCATCAGATGTAAATACTCGGAAAAGTGTCATCGCCATCCGATGTGAATACCTATGTTTGGTTTTGTAATTTGGTCTTGGTAATGGTTGTCATTAGGGACCCTCATGCTAGAAAATCTTGAAGGGAATATTATACATGGCTTACAGCAGTTAATCCATCCAGTCTTTGAAATTGAAGACAGGTGTTTGTTTATTGCTTTCTTGAAAACTTTTTTTTAGATATTGAGCCCTTCAATCAAGACTCAAAGAGAAAGGAGGACCCAAAACCACCGTAATGATTTCTCACATGTTCTTCTTTCTCTGAAGTCTGAACTTTGCTTGCTTATTTCCTCGTCTACTTCTGATACCAGAAAAAGAGCCACCTTTATGACTTTGATTATAACAGGCATAAGGAAAAGTGTTTAGAGTGTTTCATTTCATTGATTGTTTTAGAGATAAGCATGCACATATGTACCAAAGGGTCACCTTCATCAATCCTTAGTTGCTGAGTCTGTTGAGGCCTCTTCATCTATTCTCAAGTAGTTTTGTAGACATAAAGTTCTACGTTAGATTCAAATGCAATTAAATGACTTTACGTTAGATAATGAGATTTATAGAAAGTATATGATTGCCTGAATGCAATACTTCATCTTCAACCTTACAACTTCTACACAATTTGAGCACGGCATTACCTGCTCTGCAGATTTATTGGCAAAGCCATTTTGTGGTGGAAGAAAAGGTTGAATCATACCTTGAGTAGTTGCTGTAAACAAACACAAGCTAGTTTGAATTGGGAAGCCTTTTATGGGAAATGACCTATCACAATTAGTGGAGAAAAGCCATTATCATTTTGGTGACCTTGACAAATGTTTGTTGGGACAATAGTGCAGCAAGATAGGTCGTAGCCAAGTAAGACGTATCTGTGTGCTACGAGAAAACGATGTTCTTCCACTAGAAAAGTCAAAAACTGGTCACCGCAATCTCTAATTTGCTTAAATAAATCATGATTGGGAGACACGTACGACTACACAAGCATGTGTTTTTCCCAAGGTTCTAAAAACCACAGCCGCGGAACAACCACCTCTTAACGCCTATACGGTTAGACGGCCTCCTAGGCGGCGCTTAGATGATTTCGAATTATTAAATATTTATTTATCTTTATACATATATTTAAACTATTTTAATGATTAAAAATATATAATGATGTTTAATATTAATTTTAAAAATACTTAAAATAGTTTAAATTCACAATACTTAAGTATAAAGTTCATAAAAAATATTTAAAGAAAAGATAAATAATGAAACAAATGCAATGATACTAAATCTCAAGTTCTTTCTCTCTAAATTATTCCCTAACTCATTCAGTATCTGACTCAAACTTAATATTCATATTTCTCTTTCCTCTTCTTCTATGTAGGGCTGGACTCGGTGCCGACGGTTTGGTTTATGAGCACTAATTGAAAACCGACACCGAATTCTCAGTTTCATATTTTTCAAAACCGAAACCGAAAAATATATATAGAAACCGCGGTTTCGGTTAACCTATAATTCGGTTCGGTTTCATTTCAGTTACAAAACCTAATATCCTTATTGATCATTCATAGTTAACTAATGAAAATAAAAAGATTAAAAGTGAAGGAATAAGCTACAAGTTCAATACTTCAATTAAATTACATTTACTAAATGAATAATCCAAAACTCAAATATTAACTAAATAAAAATATTGTACTTCGCTGAAACACAAGTTAACCAAAATACACATTAAACCTACTGAGTTTTATCATTAGACGTTTAGACTTGTCTTAACATGAGGACTAGTTGACAAAACCCCCAAGCATTACATTAGATCTCTGCATGCATGATTGTACACACAAAAATCAAAATCACATATCTCTGCATCTATATATTTATTACTAAATATATTCTTTGCATAAGCACCCGATTATATATGTTCACCAAATACAAGCTATAATCTTAGCTCCAAATTCTCGGTTCGGTTCGGTTTTCATCAGTTTTTTAAAAGCATATAACCGATAACCGACATCAATTGCTCGGTTCAGTTCGGTTTCCGGCACCGACGCAATGGTACCGTCCGGTTCCGGTTTCTTGGTTTCGGTGCGGTTCAGTTATGACCGGTTTCAGTTTTTTCGGTGTCATAAAGTCCAGCCATACTTCTATAAGATTCAGTTTTCAGAAAAAGAGACCGAGTGAGAGCTGCGGTCTCTCTTTTGGGTTTTTTTAATGTCAAATGATGATTGATCGCTTATGACTGAATAAAGACGGCTAGGGGCGGTTTAATTCGCAAAACACCACATATGGCCGCCAAGGCAAAAAGCGCGGCAGTGAGTGATCTCTTAGCACCTAGGCGCTAGCCTAGACGGCCGCTTTTTAGAACACTGATTTTTCCTATACTTGGCTTAAAAAGTAAAAAATTCTTGAACTCGAGCTCAAAATAATTAGTTTAGACTGTTTAGTACCTCTCTATGTGGTAAAAATGATATTACATTGAATTGAAAACAAGTTCACCTTGTCTCTCAGAAACTACAAAACCCTCTAGTTAGTAAGAGGAAGGTGATCATAATGAGTACATATGTAGTTTGTATACCAACTGACAGGAAAGTCAGAATGAACAAACCTATGTATATAGGGAAAGAATGACTAAGCCAGTCCTAATTCGATAAAAAAAAAGACTAAGCCAGTCCTAAGAAGATTACAAAAGAAGATACAAAAAACTACAGCCCTGTATTGTAAGGGGATATACATGGTGTAACTTAAACTCTGGACATCAAGAAATGAAAATGGTGCAACGTAAACTCTACAAGAACCTGCTGCTAGTTAATCATCATATGCATTTCCATCAGCTTCTGTAGGTGAAGGATCAGTAACTTGACGAACAAATTGTCCTTTTATTCTAGGACGCTGCTCTGCGAGCTTCTTTCTGCTCTCATAACGAACCTGTGTAAGAAGTTTCTGGTTAGAACTATAGCCAAATTTGCAGAAAAGGTGGTAAAATTGAAGCTACATAGGAAGTAGGATAAAGATAAGAACATACCTTCTTCTCATAGCATCTATCTTTCCTCTTCAACCTGAACTTGTTTAGAGCTGCTTCTCTTTGGATGGATCGATTATTTCCACTTTGATTAAAGCTGTCCTCATTCTTGCTCTCTGTAGCAGGCCTAAATATGGCCGCCTGATTAGCCTGATCAACGTTGTTACTGCCACAAGCACTTCCATACCCCACGCTATTATTCCTATTGAGATGACTAGCATTGCCATTGCAAAAACTACTAGTTGCACTCTGATCATTGTTTGGAGAGATATGCCCTCGATCCTCATCAAATCTTTGTTCCAGTTGCTGCATCGTCTGTTCCATCGCAGCCTTGGAATTATGATAAGCTGGGTCGTACACATGCTCTGGTTTATGGTTTTGAGGATTAGTTGGATAATATGCACTTAATAGAAATGAGGGTTCCTGCTGGGCAGCTGTACTTGGCATTGGTGATGGACTTGACTGTGTGCAAAACGTTGGAGGCATTGCAGTACCATATCCGTTGCATATATTGTTAAACCTTACACCTTTAACGGGAACAGGAAGAGGAAACAATCTCAGTTGAGGGCCTGATGTTCCAATTTCAGACTGCTTAGACTGACCAGTGGCTAAAGTGATGACACTCCTTGGAATACTTGAAGTGGCAGCAGGAGTATCACAATCCATATCTACAGGGGATGCAGGCTTCTCAGAAGTAGTTTCATATGCCTTTTGTCGCTCGTTTATGCCAGTCAATAAATTCTGGGGCTGCAATGGTCTGGTTATGTATCTGCAGGAGGGATGATGATAAGTGCAGTGAACAGAAATTTTAAATAAGCTAGTGAAGAAATTAATGATTAAATCCAACTTCATCAGACTATAAATCCAGAGATTGATGATATGCATATATCCCAAATTTCACTGCAGAAAACACAAACTCACCTTGAAAAGGCTGAGGCGTTAGAGTGGCCCAGGCTATGCCTCTTCTCAGTAACTTGAGTCTCAAAGCCACTGGAATCAGATCTTCTCAAGGAAAGGTCCAACTGCGGAGCAGAATCATATGTACTAGGTCTATTACTTGATGAAGAATTTCTCTGGTTGCTAATTGGATAACCGCTGGATACTCCAAAGAAGTCGGTGACATTTCTTGAAGAGTCACCAAGGAGATCGTTATCATCGCAAGCCTCACTGTCCATATTAGCATCTCTCCTAGGACCTGCTGCACCTAATCAGTCACGGATGGACAAATGTTAACAGGCCTTCCTACCAAACTGAACATAAAAGAAGCTGCTAAATTGAAATATAAAGATATATCACCTCCGGCTTCATTTTCATGCATAAGCAACTTTTCGCCAGAATTGGTGTTCCCTTCATCTTTCTGCACTCTCAAGTCATCCAGAAAATTCTTAGCCTGTATCTTCTGCGAAAATTCTTGCATATCCACACTCTCAGCCTCAAAATCTGGCTTTGTACAAGAGCTCTGCAAGAGAGATAGCACATTCAATAAGTACAAACTCAGAAATGCCAATTAAGGTTTCTATACTGCTTCATTTTCATAATATAAAGGACTTCCAAAATAATTTGAAACGAACCTGAGAATCAGTCTCTTTTTCAATGTTTTCCTTATTCCTCTGAGCACATGCCACATAGCCACTGGATTCATTGATTGCAACATCGTTATCAGATGTGCCTTCAATCTTTTGTTGTCCGACACTCTCATCCTGGGGGTTATTTCTGGCCAACTGATAGACAAAAGATTTGAATTAGGCATATGCACATGTAAACATAACAATTCAAAACTGAAGTAGATGAAGATATAAAAAAATCAAGGAGATTGAGTAGGCATACAGATTGTCTCCTCCAAACATGCTGCCACAGGTTTCTCAGTTCATTTTTCCTAATTGGCTTAACAAGATAGTCAGAAACACCTCTTGTCATGCATTTGTAAACTGTGTTAATCGAATCCTGGGAGGACATCACTGCAACATCGCAAGACAAGTTCATGAGTATATAGGTAAAAACCACCATGATGAAATCAAATATCACATTTGTTGTGCTTCATATCATACTTATAACAGGAATGTTTTTGCAGATTTCATGTTCCATGATTAGCGTATGCAGAGCAAATCCAGATATTGATGGCAGATCTACTTCCATCAGTATAAGGTCTATCTTATGGGATCTGGTTTTCAGTATTTCCCAAGCCTTTAAGCCATCAGCTACGGCAGCAACTGCTCAAACAAAAACAAAAGCCAAGTTATATTCAGTGAGTTATGTCTCAGCCAAAAAATTGATACTTGCACTCATGTAGATCTCGCCACATAACTGTGTGAGCCTTATGATTCACGTGTAATAAGCACAACCTAATCTTACCTAATCTTATGATTTGCGTATAATCAAAACCACCTTAATCTTAGCTAATTAGTCTTAGCTTTGTACTGATGAACCTTCTCTATAATCAAAGCACATCTAGCTATCTGAAATATTGAGTATTTATGTTTATTCCGCGAATAAAGATACTGATTAGAGCTGAATATGCACTATCTTACTGTCATTAGAACTAGGCCTCTAGCTGAACCTAGTTTGACTTTGATAATATTTACCATCTTCTAACATCAATTTGTATGAAATGGTAGTTCACAAGATTTATAGGTAAAACAATATTTAGCTGATCTTACAGAGATTAGATCAATATCTGTACTTGGCCTATATTTCTTATCATTAAGATAAACCAATACAAAACCACAGAGCACTTCAAGTACTTGATGTGAACTCAACAACATCCTTCCATTCTTGCTCAGCACAGAATTAGAAAACCAAGATCTTAACCCTTTTCTTCTCTTCAACCCAAAAACAGGCAAGAAAGAACAAAAGAGAAAAGAAATACAGGGATCTAACTCATTCAATTCCCCTATAAACCCTACAGATTCACCATAATAAACAGATTGCCAAAAAAAACACAAAGTCCAGTTGATTACTTCACCAAAAGATCAAAACTTTATACAAACCCAAACAAAAAACCCAAACTCACCTCTGTAGCTACATTTCCTGAGCAAAGCAGCTATAATATGCCTAGTAGAGTCATCTGCCTCAACCAACAAGACCCTCATGTTCATTCCAGGCAGAAGCTTCTCCCACCTCATCACAACCCCACTTGATGAGTCATCACCACCATTGTTCCTCATCTCTCTACTTCTCTGCTTCTCACTCTCTGTCTTCATCTCCTCACTACTCACCACAACCTCACCCATTTCCCAACACAAAACCAAAACCAAAACTAAACCAAACCAAACCAAACCAAACTAAACCAGAACAGGAGAAGAGAAAGCTTTTGTGTTTCAGAAAAATCTCATATCCTTTTACTCCTAAAAAAGTAGAACACAGTCCTTCACTTTTTGTCAAAGCTGGGGGGAGATAAATATCTGAAAAAATCTTTAGCTGCGAATCGGACGGCGGAGAGATCTAGGGCGGGTGATCCGACGGTAAGAAATATCTAAAATCTGGTTTTGAGAGAGAAGGAAAATATCTAGCGACGCCACGTCATCAACCAATCTAGAGGGAGGGATGCAATCAAAAGGCGCGGCGTCATTGGGGTTCTCTGTTTTGAGTGGCCTAGATTTTTTCAGCCAAGTTTTTTTTTATTTTCGATAGGATTATTTGGCGGAGACAGGTGGCATGGAGGTGGGCCCCATATGGTGGGTTTTAAAACCATATAGGGAGAGAAGATATTTAGAGATATTTAGGAATCTAGTCAGCAGTTGAGTATTATGTGACGCTCAACTACGGTTTAATCTGATCGGTCGGCTAAATCAGACGGCAGTTAAGCGTCACCTGGTACTGAACGGCTGATCGAGGAACGGGGCTGGAGATATTTATGAGTGCTATGAGGGAGGCAAGTGGAGATCACGGCTACCATCATGCCACGTGGATGGTAGGAAAGGAAAGGGAGGCTGCTTTTGGGGAGATTAAGGGCCTTCCAAGTGGGCGATGGCCATCTTCAGATTCGTTTTAAAAATGTGTTGCTTAATATGTGCTTGGATTAGCGGGTGAGGAAATGTGTGGTGTTGTTTGGGTTTGATTGGGTAAAAAGGGGGAGCCTTTGGATGCTATTGGATACTATAATACCCCAACAACCAGCACAAGTGGGATATAATATCCTTCATTATGGTGACATTCACCTTTGTTTAATAGCCTCTAGTACTCTTCTTCTCTTGATCACGGCATCTTTGAGTTGGGAGTGCTCCCACTTATTCACACACATTACATCAAAATCTCATCATAGCTTTGAGGCAGGTTAGTGTTTTGGATGTTTAGAGGCGTTTGTACATGAGTTTAGCGGAAAATGATACACTAATTGAAGTTTTTCAGCATCAATGTATTGTCACTTTATAAGAAAGAAAGTTAAGCACGAAAGCATAACTGAACTTGGCGGGCGCTATGAACTACTTGCAAATGCTTGTAATTTAGATAAACTTGAACGCATCGTTTTGACACTTTCATATATTGTAGCACTTTAGCAAATGAGAATACACATTGCTCGTAGTTGTTTATCAACCATTCCTGGGCTTGCTTACGTCCAATCCTTCTTTCTAACTATCTGAAATCCGATTTATGCCGCTCTGAACTTTTACTGGGTACTAAGTCAAGTAATAATCGAAAAATCGCCTAAAATGATAGTCATTCGATCCTCTCATCTACTGGGCCCAACAGAAAGTGCACAAGACAGCTATAAAAACACCAAAAGACTAGAGCTCCAACAACATATTGAGAGGCACAAAAACAAACCCAAGTACCCAACCATGAACCATCAATGATTCTATTTTTCTTATTCAGCTCCTTAAGCTTATAATCTATGTAGCACGGACACGGACACGAGTGTCCGTATTGGACACAATTCGATACGTAGACATGGCATATAGAATTTTTTTTGGACACGGACACGTGGTGGAAACGGCAATTAAAATTATTTTAATATATATATATATATTTATTAAAAAATTAATTTAAAAATTTGAAAGTATTTAGATGTATATATATTAAAGTGTGCATAAATATAACAAAAACTGAATCTGTTAGAATGGTTGAGGATTTGTTGGATCATTTGGATGACCAAGGTTCGAATCCCACTACAAGCATTTTTATTTTTATCATGAGTTTATCTCCTTATATATATTAAAGTGTGCATAAATATAACAAAAATTGAATCTGTTGGAATGGTTGAGGAGTTGTTGGGTGCCTTGGATGACCAAGATTCGATTCTCACCATAAGCACTTTCACTTTTATTATGAGTTGTTGCGTGTCCGGTTGCGTGTCCGAGCCGTGTCCAAATGGAATTCGCGTGTCCGAGCGTGTCCGTGTCCGTGTCGGACACGCAATACGGACCCTTGTCTGCGTGTCCGTGCTTCATAGCTTATAATCTTATATTCTTATGAACAAAATATTAGGAATGAAAATATTAAATATCTGCACACCAAATCCTATCCTTATTTCCAAATTGGACAAACGTCATAAATAAAAAAGGCAGCCAATGTCTCCAAATTGGACTAGGAATACACAAGTGTTGGCGGGTCCAAAATGTCGAAAAACCAAAGGCCCCATTTCTCCTTGCCCTATATATGAAATGAATCTAGAGTCAAACCCATCAAACCATCTTCACCGTCGATCCTCATTGCTCTCCCATATCAACGCCTCACATTCCCACACTATCCTATACTTAACCGCAGAGAATAAAATTGGGAAGTGGATAACGTCTGAAATTTGCCGCGTAGTGATAACCAAAGCTTGTCACTTTGCTCACTTCTCCCAGTACAAAGAACCCATCTTTCTCTCTTCTAATTCTCTCTCACGTTCCAAACCCTAATCCTGCAACTATCAATCACCCAATGGCTACTCACTTTACAACTTCTTCTTCTTTGTTTCAATCAATGGCTACTTTGCAATCCACCTTTTTGGCCAAGCCCCAAATCTCCAAGCTCTCATCTGACTCCTCTAGTTTCATGAACCCATGCAAGAATCTGAGACCCATTTCGATTGAGATTATTAGACCCAGAAGCAAGGACCATGGTGTGAAGATGTCATGGGACGGTCCACTCTCTTCAGTCAAGCTGATCATACAGGGGAAGCATTTGGAGGTACTTGAATTTCAGCTGAGCTTTCTATTGGGTTGCCATGAAATGCTAGGAAATTGAAGAAAGATGCTAGCTTTTGTTTAGGGGTTTAGAGTATGGTATTGGGTTTTGATTGATTTGTTTGATGTACTGTTGTGTGTGCTTGAAAGTTGGAACTTAAACTTGGGCTGAATCTATGATCACATTTGGAAGTAATTAAAACTGTTGTCTCTTGTTCTATGTAAGAACAGTTTTGTGTTTTCAAGATGAATAGTTTGAAGCAAGTTAGTAGGTTTAGCTTACATTTGTAGACAATCGTTCTGTCTTGATTTGTTATGAAATGCAGGAAATGGGCGCGGGTGGTCAAAGCCTCATGTTGGTTTAAGCTTTAATTTTAATGCACTGTTGTGGGTATTTGGACTCAAACTTAGATCTCAGAGCAAATCTATGATTTGGGATAGTACATTATGCCACTGATATAGTTGTTTGGTTTTCTACAGAGATAACATAGAGATAGTTTGAAGAATACTTGACATTGCTCTTAAAAAATAAAAAATAAACAACGCGGAGTTATCGATGTAGATCCTACTGTGAACCAGTTATTTAAGAAGAATTTGGAAGTGTGCAATGGCTTGTGAAACTTTTATTTAGACCTTAAGTTGCTTTTTTATTTGAACTGTTCAATACCATATGTCCGTGAGTATTTAACCATGCAAATGAGTGCAATTTGATTGAGAAACTTGAATCTGTGAACTTAGTTGACAGAACCAGTCAAGAAGTATGTTGAAGACAAAGTTGGAAAGGCAATTCTAAAGCATAGCCACCTGGTGAGGGAAGCTGACATTCGCTTGTCTGTTCGTGGTGGAGACCTAGGAAAAGGCCCAAAAATTAGGAGATGTGAGGTATTTCCATATGGCATTTGGTGATTTGAATGAATGTTTTGGAATATCTGCATTTCAGTAATTGGTGCATTGTCATGAGTAATTGTTTTTTTTGTGTTCGTTTAGGTCACTTTGTTCACAAAAAAGCATGGAGTGTTCCGGGCCGAGGAAGAAGGTGAGACACTTATTGCTAGCATAGATATGGCATCGTCTATCATCCAGAGGAAATTGAGGAAAATCAAGGAGAAGGAATCTGACCACGGTCGTCACATGAAAGGCTTTAACAGATTGAAAGTGAGGGAGGCTCAATTACCTATGGAAGTGGAAGAAGAGCCCCAGGATGAGGAGGACGACCTGCTGGATGAGGTTGTTCGTACAAAATACTTCGACATGCCACCTTTGACAGTTGCTGAAGCAGTTGATCAACTGGAAAACCTTGATCACGACTTCTATGCTTTCAGAAATGAAGAAACTAGTATGAACTACAAACTTCCCTGGTTCTTCATTGCGCTTATTTATTTCTGTCATCTAATGGTTAAATCTTTCATTGTTATTGCTCAGGTGAGATTAACATCCTATACAGAAGAAAGGAAGGAGGTTATGGGGTTATTATACCCAAAAGAAGTGGGAAAGCTAACAAAGTGGAGAATGTGGTGGTAGAGCTAGCTAGAGAACATTCCGTGGCAGAATAAGTAGGTCTAGCAAAGCTTGTGTATAGTTAAGTTTCCCAATGATCTGTAGGATTTCTAAAAGCAACAGTGATTTGAATGCTGAGGCCTCCTGAAGAGGCATAGTTTTGTGCTGTAATGTACGAACCAAAATTTCTGATATACAAATCACAAGCATCATTTAACACATTAGGACTAGCCAATAATACATGTTTTAATTTCCTTCTTTTTCTTGTTCTTGGTATCCTAATGCTAACTAACATAACATCAATAGAAAACAAAGAATGGCCGTGGGAGAAATTGAAATAACAACATCGTAAAGAATCAAAGACACATTGATTGGTGCTTCGTGAAGCAAAAGGTACAAGTCATAGTGAGGCAGCTAAATGAACTGAACTTTCATTCCACGTTCAGATCAATTACATATGCCGGAGTTTTCGGAGTAAAACTCTCGGATGAAACAGTTAAGAGCTTATTCAGTGACATTCCTTCCCCCAAAATCTTCCTCTTCACTTCATACCTGGCCTTAATTCTGTCATCAAGTTTGTAACCAAGGAATGCGGGGAAGGCTAATAACTCTTCGATTTCACGACCCATATCATTAATCAAGTACTGCATCTTCTTCTCCAAAGCACTATGACTGTACTGTAGTATCTGAGGATGCCTCCTGCTCATGACAACAATGTCGGCACAAGAAAAACCATAACCCAAGAACAACTCAATCACCCTTTGCAAATTATCAGAGCTTGTTCTGGTGGCAGATCCCATTGCGGCTGCCATGTCCCTTGTTCTATATCTGTACCCAATCTTCACCAAAAACACAAGCTTATATGCAATGTTGTCTTCAAACGACAAGCCTAAAAACAATGGAGCCTTGATCAAAAACTTGTAGATATCATTCGAACTCAACCCACATTCCTTCAGAAACTTAATCCTCGGACGCATTTTCCTCTCCCTGCTGGCACTAACCACATTGGGGAAAACAAGCAATATCTTGAAAATCGGCTCATCACTTAAACCAGCAAACGACCTCAACAACTCTACATGGCCTTTAGTGTGATCCACAGTGTAGCTCAAAATCGCAGGGAGCTTACCTAACAAAACCCCGGTGGCATTCTCATCTCCACCACTAACCTCAGTCAGAAACTCAACTCTCGGAGCCAGCTGAGTCTCCAAGTCATAGTTCAGTAACGATGGCCGCCTCATAATCAAATCAATCCCACCAAAGCGGCTCACGAATGTGATAGTCCTGTCGATCTCCTCAACTGACTTGAGACACAATGCCTTGTACAAATTCACCTTATTGAGAACATCAACAATCTTCTCATCCGAAACTCCGCGGCGAAGAAGCAATCCAACCTTGTCATCAAATCCCGCCAAGAATCTAACATCTGCTGCCCGGAAAAGCCTCTTCAGCTGCCCCGGCTCAATGTTGCCCTCCAAATCATGACGGACAAAGCTCAAAAAAGGATCAATCTCCTCAGCAGTTAACAAGTTTGGACATTTGGTGATCAAATTGGAAAGCACAAGCCCATCAAGCCCAACTGAATTGAAACACTCAATCCGAGCTCGTAACGAATCCAATGATGCAAAAACCAAAGCCGGGTTCTTCTCCAACAGCTGTTTTGTCTCTTTGTCATCGATTCCAACTGCTTGTAACAGCGAGAACACCGTCCCTGAAATCATGCGAGTTTTAGGTAAACTGTTTTGTTTGATAAAAATGAGTTAGATAGAGTTTACTTGGCTTTGCTTACCTATGTCGGCGGTGACTGGATTGGAACTGCATTGGAGGAGAAACTGTGAACTGGGGAGGAGGAGACCCAGCTGGGTCAGTAACGAGTTTGGTCGGGGTCTTGGGGTTTTAGCGAGTTTTAGTAGAGAAGAAGACCATTCATGGTTGCGGAAGGTTGCAAAGGATGGTGGAGTTAGTGAGTACGATAATGGAGAATCAATGGAGGAGGAAGAAGAAGAAGAAGAAGAAGAGGGGATAGGGTGTGTGAAAAGAGCGTAGGCAGAGACCATGTTTGTGATTGAAGAAATGGGATTTCGGCTGAGGAAGATGAAGATCGGTCTCTTATATCAACAGCAGCTAACGACGCGTCGTTTTTGACGGCGCTCGGGGTTAGAACTATGGAGGGGTATAACTGTCTTTTTGAACGTATTCATAGCGTTTTAAAACATTTCCGACACGAATTCGGCTATCTCCTTTAGTTCAAAGTATCAAACTCTTCAATTACTTGTTGGACCTACTTTCAAATGCTCAGATAAGTATTAAGTATGACCATATGTGAAAAGACAATGTTACCGTTGTCTTGAAATTATCTCAATGGGAAACTCGAGTAGCGCGGTTAGAACTAAGGAGGGGTGTAACTGTCTTTTTGAACATATTCATAGCGCTTTCAAACATTTCGGACGCAAATTCGGCTATATCTGGCGCGTTTCCAAGCGTTTCCTTTGGTACATAGTATCAAACTCTCCGATTATTTGTTGGACCTGCTTTTAAATGCTCTGATAAATATTAAGTATGATCGGACCATACGTGGAAAGACAATGTTACCCCTGTCTTGAAATTATCGGGAGGAGAGCTTGAAGACGATGGTAAACGTCCGTGTTTGGATGGGATACTATGGGCCACAAGCAAGCCCAATCCATACAAATTGCACCGGGATAATTTTCCTTGTCAATCACAACTCTTGTTGATATAAACTCTAATGCATTCCAATCGACATAATATCTAACTTTCAAGGTAAATCTAACTCAGAGTAATCAACGAGATTGAATGGAGGTTTGCCAAATTCGCAACAAGTTATACAGAGGGAATCATTGTTATATTTTTGGTAAAACTGCTGTTGTCATGAATCATGATACACTAAATTCACTATTTTACAACATTATGAATTCTAATGACACGGCAGTATAGTCTGTGATCACATCCATCTTCAACTCCCGAGTGTGACCCAACCTCAGTCCTGGTATACTCCTATCTAGACAGATATTGAAAGGCCTCTTGATCAAAAAGGACACTGGTGCCGGCTTTAGGGTCTTTGCATAGCAGACAGCTATATCTTTCCAGTAGCTGATGAATATCAATCATTCCCTGCATTTCCTTTGACTGTCCTTGAAACACTTACTAGGACGCTTTCCTTCATTTTTCTCATCTGTGCGTATGCCTTTAATAAAGACAACAGACGAGCCGTTCTTTATTGTTGTTCTTGGTTTTGAGGGAAACCTGTAAGACGACCGATGGAGAAGTATAAACCTTTGAAGCAACAGAAAATTGAAATCAGATACTACTCACACAAGTGCACTTACCCCTTGTCTAAATCTTTTCTGGAATCTGGCACATTGTCTTTGCTATATTCTTTCCCTCTGTCATTAAGATTATCCGTGGTGTGACTGACTTCCTTTCTCACGTCAAAGGGAACAAACATCAGTGTCTTATGTTCACATGAACATGTAAATAGAAGGGCTACAAGTATGGCATGCTACATTTAAGAAAGCACAGTAGTCTAAACACATTGTCTCCAAAGTATTATTGGCTGCAACCAGTTGCATACTAACTACAAACTTGAAACACAAAATCTAACAACCTAAACTCGTTGTTCTGAATCAGAAGGTAGAACCTGGCCATATCCAAAGCACACTGTCAGCAGAACTAGCAGCAGTTACCCTTACGTAGCTTCTAAACTAACTCAATTACTTGTTCACCTTGTTAATTGGATCAATGAGATCGAGTTTTATCCTTTCATCTTATAAACTGATTGTTCTACATCATGATATTAACATAGAAATGAACTCATAATAAGCCCAATTACATGTTGTGTTAAAAGAAACGAGGCTGATGGCATAAGCTGAACTAGAAGAGTTGACTCTTGAATCGAAGTCCCAATAAAAATTCGGCAACTAGAGTAAATAAAATTTAGTCACTTACTCCACTATACCTTCTACTTAGCTGAAGCGTGGAGTGTTGCTCCTGTTCTCATTGTAAACATCAAATCTCAAACACATAAAATCACAAGCTAAGTAGGAATTAAACTAAACAAACTACAGACAAGATCTCACACAGGCTGCACCTAGTAAACCGAAACTATAACATACCAAATCAGCATCAAACATTCTAAGAAGCATTACCACAATGCTACCACCTAATATAGGCTGAGTTTTGCAAACAATTTCTCTGAACTATCATAAAATCTAAAGCAGAAGTAAGCTAATAAATGAAACAAATGAATTCTTACTTCAATGGGGTTGAGAGATATACATTGATCCCCACCGCAATCAGAAACCTTTGCCTCCTTCTTCTTCTCCTCAATGCCATCATCACCTTCCTCACCACTCACCACTTTCCTCTTATTCCTCCCAAAGCTCCTCACCTTACTCTTCTTCTCCCTCACTTTCCATACACTCTTCCTCCTAAACACCACCTTCTCTGTCTTCCAAACCTCGCAACTCGTGTCGATCACAGTCACTTCGCTCTTCGAATACCCCTTCAACTCTCTCTCCCCTCTCTCTTCCAACTCTTCCCCCTCATTCACCTCCTTATTCTTCTCCAAGTTCAACGAAGTGATAATCATAAGGTCATTTACGTCATTTACAGTGCCGCCTGAGCTCTTGTGTCTCCTGGTGTCTTTGTTGTCGGAGACATTGGCGGCGGAGGTGACGCAAACTCTGGGGTGGGTTTGTTTCCTGGGGACTTTTTTCCCGGAAAGTCTGGAACATTCTTCGGAGCCATCGATGAAGAACAGCTCGGAGATGGCGGTGCTCATCAGGCCCAGCAATGCCTCTCCTTTTCCGGCGTCCCGCGTCGGATTGGAACATTCGGGTCGGTTCGAGACATGTGGGACTGACTCTGCATTGGGGCTCGAAGATTCCGAGGAGGAGTTGGGTTTGAGGCTGAGGAAGTGGTCGAGGTCGAGGTTGTCGCCGGCCGGGAAGCCCTTGTTGGACCGGAGGCGGTCCAGCCAGTTGGGATTGGACTTGGTGGCGGAGACCGGGCAGAGCATTGGTAAGCTGGACGGATCTGATTGGATGCAAAGATAGAGATTTGGTTTGGGATTGAACAGGTGATGATTGGGGTCGGAGTTTGTGGTTTTGTTCGGTTTTGTCGACGATTTTTGCGTTCGGAGCTCAAAGGTTGAAAGTTGAGATTTTTGAAGTTGCAACGAAGACGGAAGACTGGTCCGTGGTACGTGGCAAATAGCTGAGTGTTTGCTCCCTTTTTACTTTTACTTCACCGAGCTCGATTGTTTTTCTTTTACCAAGCTCGATTGTCGTTTAGTGAAAAACTAATGAGCTGTTGTTTTCTGATCTCTGTAGCTTGTGTACTACACACTCCTACATCAGTACATTGTTAGGGGTTAATCTACTATATATACATCAATGTATGTTATACATTCCACATTCGACGGTTGATAACATATATATTTTTTCTGACCTCACTCACAAAACAATATCGACTGTCGGATGTGAGATGTATAACATATATTGATGTATATTAGAATTTTCCCATTATTAGGCCACAGAGTACAAACTAAGATTTTCAAGGGAAAACGTCACTCGGCAACCACGTTGTTAGTTTAATTGGGTTACTAGCATTCATACCCGTGCTATGCACGTGCATAAGGGCCGCGCACACGGGTGAATTATATTATACGACATATAAAAAAACTTTTAGAAATTAAAGAACCATAAGAAAAATGAGAGTATGCATGCATAAAGAGAACTAATTAATAAAAACAAAGGTGTGCAATTGCAAACCCTAATTAGTTGAAAGGAGGAGACGAATCAGAAGATAGAACCTTGCACTCCAAAGAAAACGAAAGGAAAGAAAACTTATGAGGTTGGGTCCGTTGGGAACTCCAAACCCTACCAATTGACTTCCAATAACATCTAATAATTCATATCCATCCAAACCACAAAGCATAAACCGGCAAATCCAAAACAATTATAAGACTGAACGAAATAAGAGAAAATCAATATATCAGATGCTTCTCTTAGAAGTTTGGTGCTATATGTACACTCCGACAACTGAGTTGGAGATAACCTTCCATGTTGTCATTAGTCTCCGAGTTTTGTGTTGAAATGGGAGAAGAAAGCCGAGCGGTAAAATAAACACAACCAGAAAGACGTCCACTAATGAAAATGAATACAGCTGGAGTAATGTGAGCAAAACTAAGCTAAAATCTCCTAAAAGAAGCATTGAGATGACTAAACCAACAAGATTCTCCAGATCACAGAGAAAACATGTTCATGACGTCTTTGGAAATCAGAGTCAAATTGAATTTTGAGTTTTTTGTTAACAAATGATTTAGTTCATGCATTTAGACAATAATCACTGTGAAAATAATAAAGCATAAATGTTTCGGTTAATAGTCTGAGTTTGTGTGGTTTGCCGGCTGTAATTTTGTTCCTTTTACTTTCTTATTTCTTGGTCACTCCCGTTTTAATATTTCTTTACATTTTGTTTGCTGTAGTACTCTTGTTTTATGTCAAATTTATCTCTCAAGAGTAATACGGGGGAGTTCGAAAAATTTGTGAAGTTGTTGACATCAAACTGCTTCTCATTGTATATCTCCACTATTATCTCGGTTATAAACTTATAAACAATGAATTTATAGTCAATGCAATTCTCGATATGTTCATATTCGGTTCTTAGAATCAACAAAGAAATATATCAAGTTAAATAGAGGATTAGACGATATAAATTTATTTTTAAGTCTTTTCCAATACAAATTTTATGCTCATCGTATTTAGAAATAATAAATTATGTTACGATTTATTTATGAAGACATCGCAAATTTTATAATTAAGGAACGCAAAGAACTTGCTAGAACATACAAGAAGCAACACAAATTGGTTAGTGGTTAAGATAGGGAGTCGATTAAGCCTAGAAAAGAAGCCCACCGAAACCACAAAATCAAAACCTAAAGGCTTTAGGCGATCGACGTCAGAAACAAGAGAGCTTGAGCCACCGGGAAGCAAGCACTTGGAAGTTAGAAACCTTAGAACGACAAACGTACAATTCCAGAGCTTTTGTCGTTTCGCCTCCCTTCTCTGAATCTCTCTCTCTCTCTCTCTCTCTCTCTCTCTCTCTCTCTCTCTCTCTCTCTCTCTCTGCGCTTGGAAATCTGTGGACGTATCAAAATATCTAAACTTTGTCGTCCACCAATCCCATATCCTATTTTTGCTTTGAGGCCTCCCCTGGTTTTCCTGACGCAAATTCCCAGCCTACGCCACTGCAACGGCGCCGTTCTATCAACCCCATATTACCTCCTGTGTTTGATGCTAGAAATCCCCAAAATCCAAAGAATACGAAGGTGCAAAGTTAATTTGTGTCAAAGTTTCGAGCTTAATTAATTTATATATGACAGTAAGCAGCATGGGTGTGATTGATGCCCTGCATGAGATTTTGGAGATGGTGAAAATAGAGTACACGGACATTGTGATGTTTCTCGGTCCTTTGTGGACGGCTTTTCTTATTGGTATTGTGATTGGTTGGGCATGGAAGCCAAAGTGGGCAACATTTGGTCAGGAAAAACTGTGCTCCTCTGTTTCGAAAGCCTCGGATTTGTCCATGCCTACTTCGCCGGCTAGGTCGACTGTGATGTCACCACCATTGAAAGGGTTCTCATCAGCACCGTGCTTGTTCCAGGGGTATGAAGCTTGGATTATTAATAATGCAGTTCACAATGCAGTGCAGAAGAGGCTTTCCCCCTCACCTATCGAATTTGATGACCAAAGGTACAGACTTTGTTAGTTAACTATCTTAATATGAGAAGTTGTTAATCCGTTGTGTTTGATCCTATGCGTGGCTGAAGAGCTTCAAGAACTGGAATTCTCAGTGGTTTTTTGTACATTTTGTGCAGTACAACACAGATGAATGAGAAGAAGTCTGATGTTGTGGCTCAGGAGGATGTAGAACATCTGTGTCGGCTTGTTGATATGAGAGATGGAGGTCCAACTTGGATACATATGATGGATCGTTCAACTCCAACCATGACCTACCAAGCTTGGCGCAGGGATCCCAAGGTAAAATTGGTTTCTTAATCTCTCACTACTAGGTACTCAGATAGTTCTACAAGGTAGAATTCAATATGAGCAAGCAATGAGGCAATGTACAGCCATGTTGCCATGTTGGTTTTTGTAGAAAGTTGCAATTCTTTGAAAATACTTGAAACACAATCCATGTTACATTGTTTCCTATTCTTCTGTTAGATTGGTCCTCCTCAATATCGTAGCAGGACTGTGTATGAGGATGCAACGCTGGAGCTGTTGAGGGACTTTTTCTGGGATGATGAGTTCCGGTTAAGGTGGGACAACATGCTTAGTGAGGCCACAACCTTAGATGAGTGCCCAACCACAGGAACCATGGTTGTTCAGTGGATAAAGAAGGTGAGATTTATTTTGTATATGTTCTCACTTGTATTCAGTTTTTATGATTTATAAAGATTCTTACTTGCATATGCTTAAGTTGTTTATATCTCCAATACTTGCATCCTGCAGTTCCCTTTCTTCTGTAAAGACAGAGAATACATCATAGGACGCCGAATTTGGGAATCAGGAAGGTTATATTATTGCGTCACAAAGGTATGGGGAATGAATTTTTTGTTTGAAATATATGATCTATTCTCTTTGAATCTTTTCACTTCACTTTCTTTATTGATTGCTGGCGCCACTGCCTTGCAATGCCATATTGAGTTGTGAAATGGGGAGAAACTGAGGACTTAAATTCTTGAAGCAAAAACAGTGCTGTTTTCATTTCTTGTTTGGTAAGATACTTCAATGTTTTGTCTTTTCTCTTGTAGGGAGTACCCTATCCTTCTATTCCAAGGCAAGACAAACTAAGACGCGTGGATGCCTACTACTCTAGTTGGTGCATTCAAGCAGGTAAGCTTATGCTACTGTTCTTTGATTTCATCAAATTAACATTGTAAATGTTCAGAGCTTTGGTTTCATCAGCTCAATATTCAAGTGGCCTTCTTATAATTGTACATAACCTGCAGCCGAATCAAGACACGGCCACGGCCAGCTGACAGCATGTGAAGTTCAACTGTTTCATCAAGAGGATATGGGGATCCCATGGGAAATCTCAAAACTTGCTGTACGAAAAGGAATGTGGGATACTGTGAAGAACATAGAGTCTGGTTTACGTGCTTACCAAAAAGAAAGAGCGTTAGGGGGGATTATTTCTCGGCCTGCATTTATGGCTCAGATCAATACCAAAATAAATCTTGAGTACCTGAAAGCCTCTGCCGGCACTGAGGTTCCATGCCAAACTGCAGAGGTAACTACATCTAATGACAAACCTTTCAGTGGGAACATCCGAAATCTCATCATTGTTGGTGGGAGTATTCTCCTTGCATGCACTCTTGACCGGGGGTTTTTGTTGAAGACAATAGTATTTGGTGTGGCCGGGAAGTTTGGAAATGCGGGGAGGAAATCAAAAGAATCAAGACCAAAGTGAGACTAGATCTAGTCCGAGAAGTTTGATAGGTATTCATTTATCTGCATCCTGAATAATTCCCTTTTCCATGTCTTTATAGGAGAAAAAGAGAACACTATAGTACTATAAACCCTCGTCTTACTCTTATGAGAAAGAGGAGAGGTTTCTCTTTTAGTCGAATAATCAATAAGGTATATGAACCCCTAGAGCTGTTGTATCCAGACAGAATATGGAGACATTTTGTAGCTGGTATATAGAGTATTTACATGAACAGATATTCTTCAGGTTTCCACACTGCTGATTTAGGCAGTCCAGCACTTGTAACTTATTGTAAACTGTTAGCAACAGAGTTTACAGAGTTTCCATTGCCTATGTTAGTCTTATTGTCACTCTGGCTTAACTTCTTTAGTGAGATTTAAGCAATACGTACTGAACTAGACAGATGGGAGTTATTGGCTTTTTGCTCATACCAAGTGAATTCATTGTTTTAACCAAAAAAAAATGTGAATTCATTGTGGTTTTTGTGTTTGTAGTGGGAACTTTCAATCATGATAGACAAGAATTGTAATCCAACAACAGTTGCATTGAGAAAAACAATGTTAGTTGATAGATGAATGGCAACAAAGAAACATAACAGATATTCCTCGTGATTTCTGTTCCTTAATTGAAACTTGGTGGCAGGAAACAGAAAATGCTGAAAAGAGAGTTAACTTCATGAACTATATACAGACTGGAAATAAGGCATGTATTCCTCGGGAATTAACGGCCAACTAAGGTTTCAAAAGAGTCCAAGCCATCAAATTGAGGTGCCAACTTTGGCATTTGTGTGCTACTCACCTCCACCTTGTCTTGTCTCAAAAAAATTTCAATAGATGCTCGAATCCCACCGATTTCCTGATAAAAGAAGTTTATTCATATATAACTCAGAAGATTAGACATATAATTGCACTCTAAGTTCTAACCTTCTGTTTAAAATGGTCTTTGTCAAAGAGGTAAATCCCAGCTCCAGCAGCGACGACGACGAAAGGCAGTGACATATTGATTGAACTCATGGCCATTGCAACTCCGGAAGTTAATTAAGCTATAGTTATCGAGGTAATTGCCTTCTGATTATGATAATGTGTGAATATATAGATAGATTTGAGTTAAGAGAAAACAAAAGGTGAGTAAAGCAAAGGAATCTGAGACGCCTTGGAGGTGAAGACAAGTAAAGAATGGCACCATTCTCCAATAGAAGACGGAACATTAGAAAAGCAGAAACTAAAAGCTGGTTTGGAAGAGAATTGCATGCTGTGACGAATTTTCGAAGGCAAATCCTTAGCTGGAAAGTTGAGGCGAGTGATGTTGATGTTTCTCTTATGTAGGAACTTGGCTAGTAGGAAAAGTGGGGTGAAAGACAACACCCTTAAGTTTTGATCTATACGATTATGAGCTTGCTCCAATATGATCACCACTGATCTGATTAATGGTGTTAAACGGACCGGACCGGCCCTTTTTAAGCGGACTAAAACTGTGTTCCTACTGTATTCGGATCAACCTATTTATTTATTATACCGAGCTCAGGCCGGCTTATTTGCTTAAATATTAAGCTCGGCTTAGCCCATAGTCCAAGTCCATGTCAGGCCGGATCCGTACTGGGCTAAGAAGTGGGTTGGCCCGGCCCATTAACATTATATAACACAATTAAAATAAAAAATATTATGTAATTAGAATATTTGTTTTATATAACTATTTAGAATAATAAAATACTACAACATATTTCATAATTTTATTTCTAAAACAATGACGTTTTCTTCACTACTTGATAATATTTATGAAATATTGTAGTTAAAATAATGAAATAATCAAGAGATTTTAATTTAAAAAGTCTAATATTCAAGTCTAATAATAATAATTGTTTAAATATTAATATAAAATTATGTATTTAAATGACCGACTTATGAATTTATCGTATCCTAACCGTACTGGGCCGAGCTCATGTGCTAATATATCTCGGCTCAACCTATTATAATAATGAGCCCGGCCATATCACTAACGAGTTCGGACTTTTTGACCTATTTGCCACCTCTAGATTGATCATATGCCAAATAAAACATGAACACAAGCCAAGTAGATTATCTTGATCCGAGTATTTAAATTTCACAAACATGACAAGAACAATCATTTGATCATAAAGTATACAGTATACACGCACTTTTTTTTTGGAACAAGTACAAACACATATGTAGGTGCATATACGAGAGCGTTGAATTTGATCATCAGTGAAGAACAATGGTTTCGAAACAGTGCACCCCATCGAGCTCCTGCGCAAACCTTGGCAATGGTGTCCTTGTGTTGCCCTCTTGCTTGTGCTTCTGTCCTTGTTCAGTATCGGCCACCAGGGCCAGAGATGAAGAAGCTTTTACATTTTCACCAGCCAGCTTCGGTTTCTCCTGGTCGTTTTCGATGAAACTCAAGCTTAGATTCTGGATTGTTTCTGACGAGAGCATTGTTTCTAAAACTGGGGTAGGCTCCTTGCATCTAAGATTAATGATTGAGTTGGGCATCGATAGGGGCATTTGAAGAACAAGATAAATATATTTGGACTGATATCAACGCAATAGAAAAGTTCGGTCTATCTAACACGAAATACGTGGATGGCTTAAATTAGTCTCCTGGCCTATATTTCACCAAAAGGGATCGTGATGGTTCTTATCCTATCGAAACTTCCAATCATCTTGGAGATTCTAGACACGCTGAGGAACTCTACAAAGACTTGGGTGGTGTGGGATGCTAGTCACCATCAGAATTGATTATATGAAAGCAAGAGATGAAATACGATCAAATTAAGGCATATAATCCAGTCCATGGCACTAATCAACACCAAAAATGGACAAGTACAAGTCAAATATATGTTCAAGAAATATACAAGATAAAGGAGGCTTAATGATGAGACAACAAAAACAAAGCACAATGCTAACAAGCGACAATGCAATGAAATAGGTTGATAAAACATATGATCGAACTACTTGCTCATCCCAAACCTCACATATTGAACCAAATCAGAGATGGCCTTTTAACCAGTCAAGGTTGTGGTAGTCCACAAGTTCTAAATGGATGCAACAAACAACACAATTCTAACTTTCGATAATTGTCTACTAAACCTCTTGAGCACTTACTTCTAGTCATCAAAATCCATGTACAGAGCCACAATCACATGTCATTAAACAAGCTGATACCAAGCAAAGATGCAGTCAGATATGTTGATTCAGCATATAAACTACTTGCACATCAAAAACCACAAGTATCTCAGAAAATTAAAGATAGACAATTTAATCAGAAAGATCACTTGCCAGTCAACAAGTTATATATAGATATGGATACGCAATAGGCAAAATTATAAACTTTCTAGAATAGGTCTACTAAACTTCTTGAGCACTTTCTTCTAGTCATCGAACAAGCTGATACCCATGTCATCATCACTTTCTTCCTCTGGTTCCTCCTGCATAAGCAGCAAACAATAGTTCAAATAACAATTTGAACAAACAATAACGGTGACCAATCAATGCTACAGGGTATTAAACTATTCACTACGATAATATCGAAATTCAAAGTCAATAATAATCGAAACTCATTCACAACCAATTATAGCAACATATGCCAATCAATACACATAAAACTCGCAATCAAAATCAAATCAGAGAGATACAAACAAATTCTCACCTTCTTCTCCTCAGCCTTGGGAGCAGCGGCAGCAGCAGAAGCCAGGGCATCCATACCTACCGGAGCTGCAGCACCGCCGCCACATCCAACATTCATGGTGAGATCACCGAGATCCTTCTTCTCCGCAAGCTTGGCAAAGAGGTTGGGCCAGAACGCCTCCACGTTCACATTTGCAGGCTTCAGCAGAGTACCAATCTTCTCAGCCTATATACACAATCCACATCGGAATTCAAATTCATACGAATACATGTTATACAAAACTGAAATTGCGATCAGAACTGAACCGAAATTTAGCCGCATTAGGGTTGATAAAAAATTAGGGTTTACAAAAATGAATTAGGGTTTACGAGAATTTCATACAGTGATTGGGATGCCATCATCGTGAAGAATCATGGCGGCGTAGGAGCAGGCAATTTCACCGGTCGACATTGTACCGCAAATGCTTAGGGTTTCAATCTGAGACAAATCAAAATCGAAATTCAATGTTATAAAACAGAAGAAAAAAAATGATAAAGAAGAAGAGAAGGCTAGAGAGAAGAAGAGAGGGACGAACCTAAATGAGAGAGAGAGAGAGAGAGAGAGAGAGAGAGTGAGTTGTATCCTTTTCGTAAAATGGGGTATTATATAGAGGTTGAGAGCGCTGGGGTTTTTTTATTAGGGATATATGCCACGACATTTTGTCGGTTTGTGGATTGGGCTGGCCCTAATCGTTGTGGATCAACTCCTTACTTAGGCTGAGATTTGTTCAGTCCATTTCGTAAGCACTAACTACTTATATATCATCGTAATAAGATTAGTTTGTCTTTAGTAACGTATGTTTTATCTCTGTATAAGTTTTAACCAAAAAATGAAATGAGGAGTGCATGTTGTAAAAATAGGAGTGCAAATTTCAGTTTTCTCTTTTAGTAAAATACACGCTAAATTAACCGATCTGAAAGAGCTGAACAGTTCAAGAGGGAAATTGTGCCAGACTGCCGGGGCATCAGATCGAGGTATTGTTATGTATGCGAATTAGGATCTTTTGAATATCAGAACTTGGTTACAAACTTACAATCTTGTCTTTGTTCGGCTAAAAACCTATGGCTGTTCAACATAATCTGTTTTGTGGCAAGCCATGCATTATTACATTTTTTAATAGGTGTAGAGTATATTTGACATCGCCAGAGTTCTATAGCCTCTCAAACAGCAAACCATACATGTTTGATGTCACACACAATGTCACTTCAAAACTGAAATGAAATGGTTCTCAATTATTCAGAAGGAAAAAACCTTGGACCTCTAACAAATTATGTCTGACAATAGCTCTTATTTATTCAAATAAATATTTAGCCACATCCACGCAGAAGCAATACCAAAATACACGGCGTCTTTCATTCAAGGTAAAATTAAAATCACTAACATTGTCTTTCTTCTGTGGACTAATAAAAACACACACAGCCAGCCATAATCCAAACAAATGAATGTTTGAAGCAAAAGTAACATTAAAAACTAGTCCGCTGAGATATTAGACTCGCTGCACCCAACACCCATACATCACGATGGCTTCCCAAGAGGATCAAGCACTACCTGAAAGCGCCTGCAATTTACCAATCTCAAGTTAGCACTTTGAAACTTCCAACAATGCCAAGGTTTTTTAACATCAAAACCAGCAAAACATTCAGCTTATACGTCTCTAATTAACTATCTATAGAGTCAAGTTTAAACTCAATCCCAGGTAGGCATATCAGAATATATTTTTGAATATAGAGTACGAATGCTGTAGGTCCTTGGTTAATTCAAGGCATAACTACAAAATAACGTTCCAACATGAAGGTGTATATATATAGCAACAATACACTTACCGGGTGGGGGGATCCTGACCTCGATCTCGATCTTGGCCTGCACATGGAAAAATTATAAAAACAACGTACTAGACATTATAAACATAAACAGAATATTAAGAGTATGAGATCCTTATATAACCAAATACCTGGAAGGTTTCACCGGAGATGCAGACCTAGATCTTGATACTGATCTAGAAACAGATCGCTCCAACGAATTGCTGCGTAATATAGAGTGAATCACAAGACGCAAAACAAGAAAAAAATATTTAAAAAATTCAGTAATAGTAAATAGGTTTGCAGACTTGAGCTCAATACCTCCTATTCCTCCTTACACTTCGGCTTCTGCTACGGCTTCTGCTCCGACTCCTAGAGGGACTTCTGTCTAACACTTTAACCTGCCAGATGTTACAAAAACAGTAGCCAGAACTTTGTGAGATAAACCCAAGTCCACTTGTCCAATTTGTCCTTACAAAACCTAAGTCAATTTTTCCAATCCCAATCTTTTAAATTGTCAATTCGTTTCAACCTATAGCTCATTGAGAAGTATAATTCAACAGGTTACAATCAGGCATAAGAAACTCAGAATACCCACACCATCAAGCTTAAAGGCAACATATCATGATATTACACATCATTTAGGCAACGTGCAAACATATAAATAAAATCAAATAAAACACACCCTAGCAAACTTTGACAAAGATAAAGGTTTACCCGAATATAGGATCTTGCCCAAGGATTTTTAAATTCCGTATCATCAAGTTCCCGAACCTGAAAAAGGAAACAGAAAAGTTATTAATCTAAGCGAGTCAGTGTGGAGCTTATACGAGAGCATAAGGTCTTGTAGTTGAACTTACAGCATATTTCATGTCATCATAATTGTTATAATCAACCAAGCCATAAGTCCCTGAACACAAAACAGGAAATCCATGTGTTAAGGAGAGAAACATTTCATAGCATATAAAATTAGGACGTGCTAGTGTTTTTTTTTTTTTTCAAAAGCTCTCAAGTACACAGACGATTCTAAAGTTTTTCTAGACTGTGATGGTATGAAGAGGGAGGACATTTATCTAGTACTAATTATAAATTATTGTTGACCTACATAACCAGTTATCTTTAAAGAAAATTAGAATCAAATTTACATAGAACCTGATAAAAAACAGAAACGAATAATTGCAGAGTCAGTATTAGGCACAAACACTTGTGCTTACCCAATAAGAGGATATTGAACCACCAATAAATTTAAGCAACTAAAACTCAGTATGCATATCTGACTCTAACACTCGAGTGAGATGATTATCAGTTGCCAAAAATATAAAGTAAAAGCTATACCTTCACTGTCACGACAAACCTCAGCAAAACACACATCACCAGCTTTCCGCATATGATCCTGAATTCAATATTTAGTAAGATTAAAAGTATAATACTCAACAAATGGGGTGTACAAGTTTGGGAGTAGACATAGCCAGACCTTCAAATCTTGCCATGAAGCAGAAGAAGGGAGGCCACGAACAATAACTGGACCAAATGCAAACATACAACAATCAGTAAAATATTAAACATAGAGAATTTCTAATGGAGAGCATTTGTTACACGTATCTCATTTATATTCAACTAAGGCATCCTAGAAGTAAGACACACCTCGAAACTCAGAATGACGGGAGACACCATATCGACCCCCACCGCCACCTCCTCTGCTACTACCACCACCACTATATCCACCACGACGATCACTAGATGGTGGGCCTCTACTACCACCATGGGCAAGCTCAACCTGTATTGAAGACAAACAAAGAAATAAATAAACCATGAGAGACCACAATCCAACATAGAAAAATAACGAAAGTTTATACAAAAGGAACTTTTTAGTACCCTTAAACGACAACCATCAAAGTTGTACCCATCACGACCCCTTACTGCATCTTCTGCATCGCGAGAACTCTCAAACTGAAATCCAAATATACAATCCATTTATGAACTAACAGGATTCTTTTAAATATATTTAAGAGGACAAAGAACTATAGCTACCTCAACAAAGCTATAGCATGGGGGGCGTGGTGGAATCTTCAACTCAATATCCAAAATCCGGCCATACTGCAGAGGAAAATCAAGTTTAGAATGCCAACCACAGAGAAATAAGACAATTCATATCAAATAAGTCTCAAGTGTTCTATACACGGAAAGAAAAAATAGGTTTTAATAAATAAGTGCTAAAGAACTCTCTCATATGTGATATCAAAAGATACTATCATGGACCGATAAACATTTTGCATCAAGGACTGACACGTCCTGTTATAATGTTCTATATAAAATTAAGCTTGTTCTCTCTCCGTAAGTCAATCATGGAAATGAACTTGTGCGCTTGCTCCAAGAATAATGTGCAACATATAGAATCAGATTCAATTCCAAATATAAATTGTCAGTTATGCTTCTGCTGACATAGCAAAACACAGGGTGTAACAAAAACCAATACATATAAATGAAGCTAATATACAAGCAACCAATATTTAGTAATTCAGTGACAACCTTGTAGAATATATCTTCAACCTCCCGTTCTCTTATATCTGAGGGCAGGTTGCCGACATAGATTGTGCGAGAAAACCGTCCACTCATACTTGAGACCAAAAAACTGGCCGCTGCAAATTTTCTGCAATAAAAAAAATACTTTGTGTGAATGTTACAACCAACAATTAGTAAAAATAACGTGCTAGGTTGGTAATGTCAGCTTCATATACTCTGTCAACAATAAAGAAAAAAGAAAACCAAAACCAAACAATGAAGCAAACCAAGAGAGCAATCCTCGAGGTGAGCCGTGCTCCACAAGCTCCATTGCTCATTTGCTCCAAGATGCTCCAAAGCAAAACATATATATTGAATTAAAATTTGAACTCCTCATCCTCTCCAGAATTCACTAGCAGATGTATAGCTCTTCTGAGAGTGAGCAAGAATCTCCAATAACAAAAAACTATACTCATAACTCCAAAATGATTCTCCCACTCCCTCTCTAAATCCCTATGTATGATTGCAAAGCTCATAATTGTCCAAGCGCTTGGCATCTATCATAAACAAAGCATCCGTGTCATGAGATCAGGCAAGATTGGCATGCATTTATGTACTTTACCTTATTCAGCTCTCTAAAGAGCATTGGGAAACAAGAACAAAAACGACAAAAACCCTAGAAAACAAGTTCAATTGCTCTCAAGTCTCCCATTACTCGTTGAATTTACGCACCAATTACCAGTTTTATAATGACTATGTTTCCGATAATGATGTGTTTTCCTACTTCCCCCACTCAACTGCTAATCAGCTTCTCAACAAATTTTAAACACAGCTAAAACGTTGTCTTGGCTTCTCGAACAATAGCTCATCTTTTAATCAATATTAAGTTGAAAATAAACCTAATTCGCTGCCATAATGTAGAGCAAGAACTAAGCCATAAGAACACAAATGCAGAATTCAATGAAGAACCACCAACATAATCAAGGCCGATATCATCACCAATCAAACCTACAATCCCCTAACGCAAAGCGTAATGAAATCTCGGCTACCTAGCTCAAATACCGTCTAGAAATTCACCTGCTTCGTATGAAAACCCTAACCAATAGTACAGAGAATCGCAGAACCGAAGCAAAATCAAAACCCTAAATTAGGTTAATGAGTAGAAATTGAAGAGGGGAAGAGGACGAATATCACACCGGAAACAAATTGGAGAATCTCCGGAGCTGAAGAACGCGGTGCTGAGCAGTACCGGCGCCTGAGAGCCGTTCGCGCTTGAAAACTTCGAACTGCCGAGAAGAGAGAGAGAGCTAGGGCAAAAGGGCAAGTAGGCGATACTGATATATGCAAATGCTAAAGTGGGCCTAATTTCTCTAGTCCCCATTTTGGGCCCAAAAGTGAGTTCTAATATAGTTTTTTTTTTTAAAAAAAAATTTGATAAAAGTCATCATTTGGCCCGTTGATAATCTGGCTCAGCCCGGTCAAAGCCCAGTCATATGGGTATAAAGCCGGGTAGAGGCCGAAGGTTCAAAGTCTCGACCCGACCCTAAGCCCGGCATGTTGGAGCCCATAAGGCCAAAATTCGGCCCGGTCTTAAAAACCCCGTCCAAAGCCCGTTCATTTTTAAAATTAATAATTTTATATGTATTTATTTGTTATATATGTTAATTAGTTAAATTATTTTGTTATATTTCTTATCTTTTGTACTATATTTAGTTAAATAATCATCATATCTCATTTTTTTTTTAATTTTTAATAAAAAATATATATTATACATAAAAATAATGGACCCGGCCCGACCTGTTAAAAAGCCCAACCCGGCCCAGCTCCACCTGAAAAAAAAAAAATTAAAAAATTCGTCAAATCCCAACCCGGCCCATTGCCGACCCTTAGGGTGAGCTACCACTACGGAACTAGTAGCAATTGAGGTATGACCGTATGACCCCTTCCCAAGAGATATTTTAAGCTGGGTTCGAACCAATGACCTTTTATTGCCCGGAGAAATTTTACAGCGTCCTCTAATAGACCATTCTCATTAGGCGTTTCAGGCCACCACATAAGTCGAAAAATAGTTGCGTAAACATTAATTAGACCCTCGTGGAAACGAACAAATATAAGTTCTTCCCATTTGGGTAGGAGCGTAGGCTACTGTGGTGGAGACCATTGAGATATGACCTGATTGGCTAATCCGTCAAAGTATTATGTTAAAAAAGTTGTGGGTTAGATACCCTAAATGCAAAGGTAATATTAGATCACGAATTATACAACATTTTAAACCCTTGTATATACATATGTATGTCTTCTTTGTCTCTTACGAATCGTGATTGTTAGATCGAAGTTTATAACAACCTTCATAATTAAGTTTGCGAGAGTTTAAGAAGGCACGCAATAATACATACGCACGTCCAAGATAAAGATTCGAGTATTGACGCCTCCTTGATTATTGCCTAGTCTCGTCAATTCAAAGTTGCAATTGGCTTCTCGTTCTTCTTCAACCTACTCCACTGGGGAGGAGGTTTTCAACGTTTCTGACTTGAAAACATATTCCCCTGTGTTGACAATTTGAACAGAAATGCACCCCTTTCGATATTGGAATATCGATCAAGTTGTGTGTCGCTCACATTCAAGACCATCCACGTCGTCGTGTTTTTGTTTCTTTAATCCATGCACGCGTTTGCTAATTGAGTCGTGATAGGAAAAAGCTTAATTACCTTTCACTGCATTCAGCTATTGCTTGCTGATATTAGGAAATAGGAATCGAAATGGGAATAGCTGTGACCCGGCAGTGTTTGAACAAGTCTGATCATCCACCAATCCACCCTTACCCGAATAGAGTTTCCAAGCAGATGTGTGCGTACGTAATACATGTATAAATGCATATTTTAACATGAATCATTTACCATTCACCGCGTTTTATATCGTACTAATTTATTTGAGCAAATTGTATTGAACAAATTTAGGAAATGAGACTGAAGTTAATTAAAGCCCCACGTTACCCGTCCACAACAAAAATGAATGGTTGTCAATTTAGCTGACTAGGGGTGGTCCTCGCATGAATCAATCTAGCTAGATCAAATATGAGAAATGCCAAACTATTTACAAGAAAAATATGATGGACTTCACTCCAACTTATGTTGCTTGAGAAGGCAATAATAAATTGAAAACCTACGTACTATTGGTATGGATATATGGAGTATAATTAGAAACTTAAACAATGCGTGCATAGATCACCGATTGTAGTAGTACGTTAACGGTTTTCATTTGTCATATAGGGAAAAATCTATTGTGCGCGGCCGTATGCAGCAAATTCCTGCAAAAACCTTTATTCTACACCCATCGTGCATTTCACGTGCTCCTTCTTTTTGCCTACAAAATTCTGTTGTATGTTATACATGTATGTACAACAAATGAACCGTCATATGGGAATAGGAATATGTTTTGGTTTTCATTATCCCTCTATCCATGTCAGTCAAGGCCATTCCCATACAAGAATATTGATTGGAAGAATTGATTCTAATAGACCAATATCCTTTTGCCCTCTTGTAGAGGAATCGATAACAAGGCCAGTTCTTAATTTCTCCAACAATTGGTAGCCGACCATATATAATATGTATGCAAACACAAAGAGTATAATCACTCGATGGTTAAGAAGATCATTGTTTCACCAATAAGTAATGAGTTTAGTGATCAAATGATTGATCGGAGTAGTTAAATATGAACTAATTAAATAAGTTTCTCTTACGAGTTATTTTCATATTGTATAGAGATACTGTAGATTAATGATGTGCCACATGAACACGGATACAGAAATGTACAGGGTTTATACACTTGTATGGTTTTGAACATGATATTGATGTGATGCCTTCTCAAAGATGTGACAACACTGCCTCAGTAAACTATCAATAACAATCTACAACATAAGACTGTTCCTCGATGACATGATTATTTGCTTATCTTTACATTCTGTACATAATGCAAACACAACAAGATCGATTACTTTCTAGCCTTAAGTGTAAAACCTTAATATTCAATTGTTACATACAACGTGGAATGCGATATAATCTAGACTCAAAAAGAGTACGGACGAAATGAAATGAGACGAATAAGAGCTCTAATTAACTAATTACTGCAGGAAAGCAAGAGTGTATGTGATTAAGAAAGATATCACTTAACTACAATAAGAGAGTACGTATGACATTGTTATTATAATTCGATCATGTTCCTACATATAATGACTTGTTTAAGTAACTGAATATATACATGTTAGAAAACAATGAAATATATATATATATATATATATTGTAGATATATATATATATATATATATATTGTAGATATCATTGAATTTGCATTAGGGGACGTCTAACACAACGAGAATTATATAAGGGTCCATTTTCGAATAGTGAAAATTGTTACCTAGGTTTTTGAAGTCTCTACCATAGACAAACGAGCCGAACTTCTTCAAGCACATTAGATTCAAAGTTTGTTTTTTTTGGTCGAAATTCAAAGTTTGTTTTAATGAACGAGAAAACTACGAAACAAGTTAAACTTGATTAAACCAACCAAAAAGCTATTAAGTATTGCTTCCAAATCTCCTTCCATTGTCAACGTCTAACTGCCAAGCATACTTTGATATAACAACCTTTGAGTAATCCTGTATAAAAATTGGCCAACAAATTTCATCCCAAAATGTCTGTATTGAAATCACTCTATTTTTCGATTAAGTTAAAAATTATATCTTCAACGCTGATAAAAATGAATCTTTATCATTAACAATTTACAAGAGAATAAAAATGAAACAAATTAAGAGAATATCTCATCCTTCAAACGAAAGTTGATACTCTATTTATTTCATTAAATATCAAAGCAAATATGGTAGTCAATTTGGAGATAACTCATTTTGGTAGGAAAGAAAAATAGCACCAAGTATATCCAAATACTTGAAGTTTATTTCCATCGTGCATTTATGTAGGTCACACATCCATCACGTATGTCAACACATAAATAAAAATCAAGATCATCATAAAACACATGTTGTATTTGCTAAACCAAAACAACAAAAGATAAAAAAATATAAAAAGGTCTCAAGGGTTGGTGGGTATTCTTCCCATTTCATCAAAGCAACAAATCCAACAATATATATCATCATCAACATTTTGGTACGTTGTGAAAGAAGAGAAGGTCCAAAAAGGCAGTGCCTGCGTAATCGGACGATCCCAAGCGCCAAAAAACACAGACCCTTTTCCTCTCTCTATCTATCTATCTCAAACTCTCATCATCAGTGAGTGTGTGTATATATATTTATTCCTTGGAATAATTTTTTTTATATATAAGCGAGAAATAAAGAGAATAAAGATCTGTTCTTTTTTTTGGTTACAAGAATAAAGATCTGTTCTCTGTGCTTTGTTTTACCAAATTTCACCTTTATCAAAATTGCAGTCTTTGCAGACCCTTTTTTTTCTGCTTTGCCTTTCTCTCAATCTGTTATACTAAAAGAGATCTTGAGGTGGGCTTTTGTTCATTTCAATGGAGTTTGTGCTCTGAAGTCTAAACCAGCCTCTCTATCGCTTTCTCTATATCTGTTTCTGGTAAACCCAATATAAAACTGATCCCTTTATTATGTGTCTGAATTTAAAACCAAGATCATCATCAAGTTTTTTTTTGGTTTGTAAGTTTCAAAATTCTGATCAAAGATTGTATTTTTCAGGTGATTTTGATCATAAAGTTTCGAGCTTTACAGTGTTTCGGATCAAATAAAGGGCTAGAAGCACCATGGCTGTTGCTGAGAATGCACCCAGTTTTGATAACTCATCGGAGTCCAATGCCCAGAACGATCTTGAAAACCCAAAACCCAAAATGGACTCGTCGGCTGTTGTGAGTGTTGAGCCCAATTTACAGTCCAACGGTGGTGACGATGATCAGAGTTGTGAGCTGGACAAGAGCCAGGAGGAGGGTTTGTCAGACCCCAACAGCAACCACAAGGCTCAAATGGGGCAGATGCAAAATGGGAGAGAGTCCAATGGGGTGGCTGATGATGATCATCAGGTGGTGAAGTCTGGTGGGTATGGGACTGATCAGAGCTCTAATGGGGATGAGAATTACAAGAGGGATATGAGGGATTTGGAGGAGTTGTTGTCCAAGTTGAATCCTATGGCTCAGGAATTCATACCTCTAAGCCTTGCCAACAACAACAACAACCAGGGGTATGCTCTTCCTGGTGGATTTGGCTATACTAACAATCTGGTGCTGCACACCAATGGAATTGGATTCATGGGCAAAAGGGTACGTGTGGATTTATCGAATTCGTCCATAAAGTTTTGTTTTTTAGAATATTTGGTGATCGTAAATTTCTGCTATATTTTTTTTTGAGATGGTTTGGTTGTTTTACGATGGAAATGCATATGAGGTTTTATTTGAGTATAGTTTCATCAGGTAGTGGATAGCTAATTGGGTTTTTTTTTTTAAATTTTATTTCAGCAGAAGAAGAATGGCTATAGTAATCAAGCAAGGAGAAGGAACTATTACAAACTGAGTTTGGCGCAGAGAGAGGAGATGATTAGGAGGACTGTGTATGTTTCTGACATTGACCAACAGGTAAGTGTAGTTTGGTGGTTTGTTTTAATTTCTAGGGCTGCTATCTGCCATTGCAGTTAACATGTGCTTTTGTACAATTGTCACTCTCTTTCCTGCATCATCAGGTTACTGAAGAGAACCTAGCTGCTCTGTTCATTAATTGCGGACAAGTAAGCAGTGTTTATATTTTCCTCATACGTTATTGTTCATAATAGATGGTGCCATGATCTGATGAGATTTTCTGTCTGCTTTTGAAGGTTGTAGACTGTCGTGTATGCGGTGATCCTAATTCTGTTCTTCGATTTGCCTTTATTGAGTTTACAGATGAAGGTATTATCAAAAGCTATTAACTTCAACTAGTTATTGATGGTTCTTTGTTGTGTAATAATAAGTTATTAAGTCAACCAATTTATGATGCTCGCAGAAGGTGCAATGGCTGCTTTGAGTCTGTCAGGAACCATGCTTGGCTATTATCCTGTAAGAGTGCTGCCTTCCAAAACTGCAATTGCACCTGTCAACCCAACATTTTTGCCCAGGGTGAGCCCTATATGAGACTTCTTCCTATTTGTGATTGGCACACACGAAGACACACACACATCTATCTAGAACCTGTTTATTATGTGTGATTCATTTTTTCATATGCTGATTTATATTTGTTTATGTGTTGCTTGACTCTTATTGGTGTTAATCTATTCAGTCAGACGATGAACGTGAGATGTGCTCAAGAACTATATATTGTACTAATGTTGACAAGAAGGTAGCTTTTCAACTTTAAATCCGGGTTAGGTGGTTTCAGACCAGAACTGGTCCAGCTCACTGAAAGTTTTTCACTCAATGCAGGTTACTCAAGCAGATGTCAAACTGTTTTTTGAATCACTGTGTGGAGAGGTTGGTATATCTATCGCTGATTATGTCTGCTAGAATTGTAACACTGTCTTATGAACTTCATATAATCTCTATTTCTTTGGATTGCATAAGATTTCTGCTAAAATTGTAAACTAAGACAATATTCTTCTTCCTGGATTGATAGGTTCAACGCCTGAGGCTCCTTGGAGACTATCATCATTCCACTCGCATTTGTTTTGTTGAGTTTACAGTGGTAATGACACAGTGACTTTAATTCATGCTGAAGTTTTTGTTACTCGTACCTTACTGTATTGTGCTCTCTTTGTGCATGTTTCCCCGCCTTCCTCTATATCAGTAGATCTAGTACACAATTTATGATGACAAATTTAGGTGATTTTGTCCAATTACTGTTTTGCCCCTTTCTCTAGGTCTATTTTAAATACAATAGTTGCTTGACCTACTATTCTAGAGTGAACCATCTTGGTCATACATGCCAGTGATCACAAAGTTTCAAACTTCAAAGATGTTAGTTTTGGATCCACAAATGGGGATTGTAGAGATAGTGGAAGGTCTATGATAGTGTCGAACTTGGTACATTAATGAGTTAGCAGTGTCTAACTTGGTGCACAAAAGACTTAGCTATCTTGGTTATATGTATCAATTATGTAACACCATTGAGAGTACTGTTGATGAACAAAAAACTTAACCATTATTGATTGTTCCATTAACCCTGCTGTTGACTGAAGGTCATTCTTGTCAGGTTGTAGTTCATTTTAAAAAATTGTATAGGCTGAATTAACTGTATTTTGTTAGCCCATGTCTTACCTAAGAATTGACTAGGGAAAGGTAAGAAGACTGCCGCTTGAACAAACTTTATAGGGTACTCTAGTTTGCAGTGGACCTCAATATTCAATGTGGGCAGATCTCATTCAATGTATACTTACCTGTATCATCTTGTATTTGCAAGCACACTGTAGGTTTTGTTTGGTAAATATGAGAAAGCACAATGATTTTCATTAATTCTTCGTTAAGACTGATCCTATCATCAATATCTCTTTAAATTGCTTCAAAAAGTACTGTTTTTTCCTTTTACTATATATCTTGTTATATTCTATGTCAGCAATTATATTAATAGTAATCTGCTGTTTGCCTCCTGTTCCTTACTCTTTCCTTTCACATTTGTAGGCTGAAAGTGCAATTGCAGCTCTTAATTGTAGTGGTGTAGTTCTGGGATCACTGCCCATAAGGTTAGCAATGCGTAGCTTAACTTAATTTATTCTCCACATGCTCCCTCCTTGTAGGAACAACATAATTTGGAACTCTCGTTCAATTTTTATGTCATGTGTGCAGGGTCAGCCCGTCAAAGACACCTGTGCGCCCTCGTGCTCCTCCTCGCTCTCCATCACAGTAGACCTGCCTATCGTTGCTGGACTAATTTCCCGCTGATAGATATATTTATATATGCAGACATAGATACAGATATGTCCACGTATTTGTATTTATCTATGCTTCTGTTCGTCTGGTTGCTGTTGGGTACCTTTGTTACCTACAACTACTATAGGTTACTTGTGGATTATTTTGGTTTTGTAGAGTTGGATGGAATTCTGAGGCGCTGAATGATTTTATTTATCTTGCACATTATGAGGAAATCTGGAGGAATGGTGCCCGAAATCTTTTGCCTTTTGATGTTTCTCATGACCAAAAACTGAAAATATTTATGATTATCTTAGGTGCTTTACTGAATCTCATTCTAGTATTATTCTTCTTGCACTGGCTGGTTCTGTATTTCAGCACAGTTTAGGAAATTCTGCAGATGTTAAAAATTTATCGAATAATTTAATAAAAAGGTAAATCTTGACATAATCTTCAAGACGAAACAGTGGCCTGCTTTCCTAATTAGGGATCACTGCTTTCTTAATTAGTGATCTTGGTTTTCTAATTTACGTAGTTATGTCCCCTAAAGATTCAATGTAATATTAATATGCTTTCCTAGGTCATCCCCTAAATCACTATATGTAACTCTGAATTGAGTTCTTTCCTCATCTTTACTTACGAAGTCTTTTCCAAGCCTAGGTAGTTCCTACTCGTTTCCTCATCTAGATGGGGTGTTTTCTTGATCTGTTATTGGATTGCTTTGGGGGCTGCTTTGGTATCCAACCTCATGACCGGAGACGGAGCCCTAAAGTCTCTATGAATGCTTTGGAGCCACTGAAGGAGAAGGAAGGAAATTGCAAATCTCCTTGGTCGTCCTGATCTTGCCCACACCGAGACCAGTCATTACGAAGATGTAATATTAGACTGTGAAGTTGTTAGGAACCCGGGTGACATTCAAGTAGAATGTGACTCTCACATTGATATTGTGAAGAAGCAATCTTTGTTTGATCAGGTTATTCTTCCACTACGGAGGCCTGAGCTGTTTCCTCACGACAGTAAGCTCCTCTGTGATCCACAGAAAGGAGTATTTCTCCACGGACCACCGAGCAATACTGGCAAAGCATCTTTGCTTGCTACTGCCAAATTCATAGCAAAAGAGTCCGAAGCCGTCTTCATCGATGCAAGGAAGATGGCAAATCTGCTCATGACTAGTTTCAGAGATTATGATGCTGCACAGAAGCGGCAACTTCTCGGTGCTGTGTTTAGCTTGGCTTCTAAACTACAGCCTGCTGTCATATTTATCAATGACATGGATGGTTAATTTCTTGGGGCAACTCTCCCAAACTAATATGAAAGATGAGTTCATGGAATTATTGGATGGCTTTAATACTGACCAGAAGCACGAGCATGCTCAAGTAATGGTCCTAGCTGCTACTAGCAAATGTAATGGCGCATCACCGGAGCTTGACGAAGCAATAAAACGGCATCTTACTCGGAATTTGGAGATTTGGATGCCACGGAAAAAGGAGAGAGCAAAGATACTGAATTTGATTTTGAAAGGTGAGAGAGTTGAAGACAATATTGATTATGACCACATAGCTGCATTGACCGAGGGCTACGCAGGTTTAGATATTCTCCAACTTTGCAAGAAAGCAGCGTACATTCCTATCAGAGATCATCTACAATATGAAGAAAAGAGTGGAAGTAAACAATCGCTTCATTGTCACAGTCGGATTTAGAGAATGTGGTGATTGTACAAGAACAAGTTGTTACAGCAAGCGAAACGAATATCAGCGTTACTGGATCAGACTCACAATGAGAAACACCATCACCAGCTGAAAATATTAATGAGCTCTCTAGCCCTTTCTGACAGAGGTAAAGATGACAGTAATGTAATGGAACAGACAAACGGAGAGCCGCCAAATGACGAAAGCAGGGAGTGGCCGGATTCGAAGAGACACATAACCTAATGTATCATGTATGGACGTATGGCCGTTGGCCTAAACCATGTATAGCCAAGAAAATTATAGTTAGTTATAATGACTTAGAGACGCATTGCATATGACTTGAGCCTGTGATAGTATATTTGTGAATGCTCATCATTAGTTATATGTGAAGGTATATTGTGTTGTTTCACTATCTTATTAATTCTGGCAACGTGTAAATAGCTAATTATTAACTGTGTTCTAGCGACGCATTACTTTCTCCTATGATCTGCATATCTTTTTGCTGCGATTTCACTTCTATTTTCCTCTATGTTCTTCCTAACAATGTGATCATGAGTAATTCATGACTGACATGACAATAAGTTAACTAGCTAGTGTTATCGAGGACTGGATGTCCCAAGATTAGGGGTGGGCGGTTCGGGCCCAAAAGACCGAGAACCAAACCGATCGGACCGATCAAACCCAAATTGGGCCGGGTTTGGAGCAAGCAGAAACCGAACCGAGAGAGAGACTGAACTGATTTTTAAGTAACGGGTCGGTCTCGGTTTTTAATTTTTTACGGTCCGAAAGCCCGAACCGAACCGATTTTTACTAACACTGTCATATGTCACAATGTTATTGGTTCATGTACATGTATAAAAAAAACCTAAACCCTACCCAATCCCCGATTCCTTCTCTTTTTCATTATGCGCCTCCCTCTTTCATTTTTCACTCCCTTTCTCTTCTCCACTTCTCTAGTTCTCCCTTATTCATTTCATTTCACTCTCTCATACTCAATCTTCAGTCATTAAGTATTACTTAGTAATCCACAAAGTCGCAAACTCATATTCTAGACTTATTTGGTAATTTCAATCTCTACCTTATTGTTCATCAGTTCGTCAATTCATCTCACTTCATCTTATCATCACTTCTTCTCTCCCTTATTCGATCTCCCCCTTAATTTTGATCGTTCAACACTTCGTGTCTTCAGCAGCTCATCTCAATTCATTAAATCAAAACCTAGAAAAGATTGATTTTTACCAGAGAAGAATTTTTTTTGCCAAGACAATTTTGGGCCCGAAAAAACCGAAAATCGGCAAGAACTGAATTAATCGGATTTGGGTCAGTCTGGATTGTTGGAAGACCCGAACCGACCCGAATCAAAAGTTTCGGGCTTTGGGTCGGTTTCACCAAAATTTCAGCCCCGAGCCCAGCCCTACCCAAGACCTACGTATCCTCTCTTTGACATCACCATAATCATAAGAATGATGTTAGCTTATAGAGCAAGGTGAACAGAAAAATCAACCAACCTAAACTCTAATGAGGTGGTTTCTACTTCGAATCTGTTGAAGATCTTCATCGCCCCATACCTCATCTTATGAACACCACTCATAGTCAAAACAAGTGACCATCCTACAAAAGCTATATGAAAGATTACAGGGCAATGCCGTTAGGCTTCTACAACATCTCAGTAACTCTGATACAATTTCATGACAGATGAAAGCGACCATGTGCATGCGTGTTGACAATTGCTGTATCTTTTCCACTAGGTTTCATATAAATAGTCATTCCCTCTTGTTTTGGTTCCCAATCCATACGGCCCTTCTCAACAGAACACAAAACAAAAACCTCATTCCTTTTGCCTGTCGATTCCTTAATTATTCTCACATCTGCTCCTTATTCACACACACACACACACACACACACACACACTATATATGCCACCCTCATTCCTTCACACTCCCAATAGCTAAAGCCAACACTAAGTTATAGATTCTACCTCCTTTGTCGCTTGGACAAAATCTTCCTACTTTCCTAGTTTCTTGGACAAAAATGGGCAACTGTTTTGTTCTTTGCAGAGTCAGTACTGCTTCTCGCATAGTTGCAGCTGATGTTCCGCAGAAGCAAGGAAAGGTTGTGAAGGTTGTGAAGATGGACGGGAAGGTTTTAGAATTAAGGGCACCTGCTCTTGTTAAGGATGTCTTGTTGAACTTTTCCGATGCTGCAGGTATTGGTGTATCAAAGCAGTTAGCTTCAGGACATTTCCCTGCAAATTATGAGCTGAAATTAGGGAAGATGTACTATATAGTTCCTCATTTTGGTTTTGTTACAGAAAAGAACAGTATTACTGCTGCTACAACAAGAAGGATTAAAATAGTAATAACAAAGAAACAGCTTCAGGAGCTTATGACAAACCAAGTATCAGTCCAGAATTTACTTGCGGTTTCAAAACCGAAAATTCAACCGTCTAATGCGGTTGATCCCTCCACAATTTGGAAGACTAAGCTTCAGGTCATCCCTGAAGGGATCAAGCACTGAAAGTCACATCTATTTGGATAAGAAAAAGAAACATAAGGCGCACAACTGACACAAGGTTGGTTAGATTGTAATGTATAATGTAACTACTTATGGGATTGAATTGTACTCATCTTTGCAATTAACATGTTTCATTTCACCAGGTTAATATTTTCTCCACTTGTTAGGTAGGTTCTCAGTGATCAGGAAGACATAAATCTCTGATCACCATTAATTATTAGGAAGTATACAAAATCTAGGTAGAGTAAAAACTCACGCCATTCGACTCTTACAAGTTCAAAGTACTAGTTATGCTTTCCTATTTTACATGCTAAACGTACAAGCCTATACAAACAAACCGAGAAAGACGCACTTTTTATCCTCACTTGATTTCTACATCAACGACATTGCGCTCCACTTTGGTCTTAGGTATGGCAATGTAGAGAACACCATTCTTGAGCTCTGCATTCACTTTGCTCTTGTCACAGTTATCCGGAAGCTGAAGACGTGTATTGTAGGAACTGAAGCTCCTACTAGACCATGCATTATCATCCTTGTTCTCTTCTTTGTTTTGCTCACCCTTTATGACAAGCACATCATCCTCAATAGACACCTTGACATCCTCTTTAGAGAGTCCTGGCATGTCGAACCGCATTTTGATCTCATTCTCATCGTCCTTGATGTCCCAAGGTGCGCGGACCTCGACTCCCGATCGGTTTCTGGCGCCCGGAAGTGTTATAGTGTCTTCGAAAAGACGGTCCATTGTGTCCAGCATCTGGCGCATAGTCCTCATTGGTGACATGGGATCTAATAGACCTGCAATCGGCAGCAATGAGTGATTATTACAAAGATCTCCAAGACATAATGAGGCTAGTTACCTAATAGGCTAATACTACGCACGTACAAATATAACTTGTGTTTCAAGTTTTGTCACTTACCAAAAGGTGAAACATCGACATCCAACCTTCTAGCGCTAGGCCTCTTCTCCATTTGAGTCCCTTGGTTATTACCACCCTGATGAACTGCTACGTCAACACTGCCATCTCCACCGGCCTGAGCTCTCAGTGCCGGCAGCCTACGCGGCGGTGAAGGAAAGCTGGCTGAGCGTGAAATAGCATTTGTCTTAGCTGAACCCAATCCTTTGCTTGCTAGAAACGGTGATGGTGATGCCAAGGCCACTGTTGAAGCCATGGTACTTGTAACAGACCAAGTGTGAATTCTTTTGAAGAGGAGAAAGCTTCTGCTTACTTGCCAACTAGAGCTTGATGATTACCACTATCGCTTGGTGGAAATGGGAAAGGATCGTTGTGAATATATAGGTATGGGAGGGAAGCTTGGAGAAGGGCCTTGAACATTTTGGGAGTGTGATATGATAATGTGATGTAGCGTGAAGGTTCTGGACCTAATACTTGTAGTATTTACATTTTCTCGGGCATTCGGGAAAGCTCGATGTCACATGTCATGTCATGGCTCATGACTCATGATATATATCGTTTTTTCTAGCAAGTTTAAGAATGTGATTTTGTAATTAGACCCTTGTACTCTGAGATATTTTCAGACCACCCCCTAATATGTGCTGTGGCATTATTCAAGTACCAGCTTTGCATGTATACAAATCCATCTCCGTCTTTCTCCGTCTTTTATCTCTCAAATTGAAGACAATAAATCTGAATAAAATGCCAAAACTCTCGTGTTGTCAATTATTCCTCTAGCCAAATTCAGTGCCAAAATTTGTATGGTGCCTTCTTAAGTAATTAAAAGAAAAAAGACGCTTGTGTACTCATACTTAAGTAGTGAATTAAAGACCTCGTTGTTCAAAACTTGAGCATGTAGGCAAGTTTACCCCAAATTTTCATCGGGCCGGCACGATATAGATACTTTCTAGCCACAATGAAGTAACAATATTGAAGTAACCCTTGTGCTTCAGCCAGGCAAGGCCTAAGTTTATGAAATGCATTCCCTAAGTTGAGGCAAATATATGAAATAATCACCTTAGAACAATGTAGGAGGTCTTATGAGTCATTTTGCTACCTGGGGACAACAAATTAGGAGCTCAAATAGAAATTAGTAGCTAGTGACTTACAGTTTTGAGTCTCCCAAAGTCCCAAACTGGGCTCTGAGTGCTACTGCCCAATTTTTATTTTATTTTTTAAAGTACTGCCCAATTCTATGTTCTTTCCTCTTGTTACTGCATAAGGAGGACTCTTCTGCAGCAACTAGTTTCAAATATCCACCCACTCTTTAAACATTCATAAAGAAAGTAGCAGAGAATTCAGAGAATCCAAGAAAGTTTGACTGTTTCTTACTGAATGGGACTACTGCTTCCTTTCCACATAAATACAACAACCCCCCATCTTACACTGCATTGTATTCCAAAAGTGACCCAAAATCTCATGTGTTCCATAACAAAATGAATGAAAGATTCCATGACCTTAATCAATAGCCTCTTACCTATAAATCCTAGGAAAATTATACGGTGCGCTTGTTGTATGTCATACAACAGAAACATCCACGGTACATTTACATCACCACTCCACGTGTATTAATATATTCTTCCTCTATCTACCGTCTGATCCTGCTGCATGACATACAACGACGAAGCATCCAGTTGTCCTTAAAAGATAACCAGTTCTTTTATTGTGCTACATTAGCTGAATATTTAAGCAAAAATGTTTGTTTAAACTTCAAATAATTTTCTAACATCTATTAAAAATTAACGAGTCTTCCCTTCATGAGTGTTATAGCTATTGAAACCGCTAAATTCTTCTTGAACTTCAACGGAGTTGAGACTCACAATAGTGTTAATTTGGCAAAATTAGTTCCAATATTGATAAAACATCGAGACTTTTGTACGAGCGCTAAATAAATGACTACACAGTCACACGATAGAAAACTAGTCGAATATTCGTGTAGATAGATTACTGCCTAGACTCTAGCCCTTCTCAACATATCATGTTGTCCAGAAAAGAGAAAAAACACCAACAAATTAACAATTTCATAATCATAGTATTTTCCAGAAAACATGTAAAAAGCAAAAGTGAAAGCTAACCTTCCCTCCTCTCTTTGTTTCAGCCTTCATCACTCTCGAGAGGTATTCTCCAGTTCACTGTTTCATATTGGTCTCAACTCCCTGACACAGTGCCCCCCATATATAAATTCCCCCATGCCACAAGAAAACACAGCAATATTTCCTTTTCATCTTCACCATTCTACACTGCCCTGTTTATGCTAATGTTTAAACAGTCATCACAGTGAAAAAAAGACCTGCTCTGCCTCCTATATGCATGGACTCAACAGTAACATTTTGCAGAAGAGACCCACTGGCTGCAGAGACCTCATGACACTTTGTTCTCTTCCTTCCCCCTCATTCAAGTCTCTGTGCCTTAAGCATTGATATATACTACCTACTCAAACCAGCACGCCTCCTTAAGAAAGGGTTCCCTACAGTTACTCCAAGCAGTTTGGTTCTACCGTTAACGTATAGCTTTTAGTATTATGGGGAAGACTGGAGGAGGAGGAAGTTCATGGTTGACTGCAGTCAAAAGGGCCTTCAGATCTCCCACCAAGAATGAGAAAAGCAACACCAGGAGGAGAGAAGAGCTTCAAGAACATGAGGAAGAAGAAAAGGTACGCCCATATTTCAGTTCTAGCTACTCTACTCTACTTGTTAAATTATGTGGCTAGTAACTATGAGATCTGTAAATCACTGACTTGGTGTTGGGGTTGTGTTTTGTAGAAGAGAGGAAAGCGCAGATGGATTTTCAGGAAGCCTGTGAACCAGGAAACAGTCATTCATGTGCAGCATAGAGAAGAGAAAACCTTAACAGGCTCTTCTAAAAATGCTGCAGAAACTGTTCAGACTTCAGTAGCGGCTTTAACCAAGGCTGTTTGTCGTGATCATGAGAATGTAAGTAATGGAGGGGGTGAAGAGCAAAGAAATGCTCTTGCAATGGCCGTGGCGACAACAGCAGCTGCTCAGGCAGCGGTTGCAACTGTCCAAGCAGCGGTGGAAGCTTTTCGTCTCAGTACTAATTCTAGTTCTAGTAACTCCAGTACTTATAGGCCGCGGCCTTCTATTTTCGTTAGAGATTACGCTGCCATTGCTATTCAGACTGCCTTCAGAGGATATCTGGTAACTAGTTATTGACATTAGTCTTGTTTGTTGAATTGTGGCATACTAATTTACTAATAATGTGGTTTGAGTTTAAATTTAGGCGAGAAGAGCTCTTCGGGCGCTGAAGGCTCTGGTGAAGCTTCAAGCTTTGGTGAGAGGTCACAATGTTCGAAAGCGAGCGAAGATGACTCTACAATGCATGCAAGCACTCGTTCGAGTCCAAGGTCGGGTTCTTGAACAAAGGACTACGAGGCTTTCGCACCAAGGAAGCCTAGATTCCATGTTCAGTAGCGATCATCCCAATTCTAGCTTTTGGGGGTCACATTTCTCAGACAGGAAGTCCATTGTAAGCAATCTGTGGAAGTTCTTTAATTTCAGCTAGTACCAAAATTTTAGCTATTATCTCATTTAGTTTTTTTTTTCCCGGTCAACCTAGATGTAATTGTCTCTGTTTGTAAATAATTGTAGCCAAGAGAAGAAGAGGGTAGTACCTTGGATGATGAAGATGATTTGGTCCATTGGGATGATCTCCAGCCAAAAACACTAGAGCATATTCAAGCCATGTTGAAGAAAGTAAAAGAAGCTGCAGCTTCAAATCGCGAAAGGACTACTCTTGCTTATGCCATGTCCAACACAAACCAGGTCTTAGATCTAACTAGTTACCACACACCCTTTAATTTTGTTATGATGTCTTCATAAAACCTGTGTATAAAACTATAAATATACAGAAGTAGTTCATAAAATTGTTAAAATTGTCTGCAGGAGGAGCTAGAGGAGAATTTTAATATGCTTGATGGGTGGACAAGAAGAAAACAATGGGAGAGTGGCAGAGTTTCATACGATCAAAGAGCAGAACCTATTGTGAAAACAGTTGAAATGGACACCTCTAGACCTTACTCTTATAGTTCAACCCCCAATTTGAAACGAGCAGAATATCAATACCAGTGCCATCAGTACCAACATCAACAACAAAGATCTCATCAGTACTCATATCCGGTTGCCTCGCTACAATCACCAACCACACCATTTGCATCCCTTACAAGAATTGCACAAGTTCAGACGGCTAGCCCTCGTTGCTACATTAGAGAAACCAGTCATGGTAATGGTATGGGGGAGAGTGAAGTGCCGAACTACATGGCTGCAACAGCTTCAGCCAAGGCTAGGATTCGGTCACAAAGCGCGCCAAGGCACAGGCCTGCAACACAAGACAGAGAGAAACAGTGCTCAGCAAGGAAGCGTCTCTCGTTCCCGGTTCCACCTGAGCCATACGGTACAAATTGCACTTCAGACATTGAGTTAAAGAGTCCGAGTCATACGGGCATTAACAGAGGCCAAGCAATTCGAAGAGAGCACAAAGCAAGCAACAGATCTTACTGTGTAACAGACAGTGAGACATCTCCAACTTCCAGAGGTGAACTGAGAAGGTGGTTGAGGTAATAACAGCCTAGCAATGGCAGTGTAAGGTAGTATTGGTGTAGTTTTCTCAACATGAAATGGACTTTGTGTATGATGATCATTAGAGAGCATCATGTATTCAACTTTTATGGTTAATAAACTTCAAGAAAGAACAATATGCTCAGTTTCAACTTTCAACTGTCACATTTCAATTCCTGACTTCTAACCAGATCACATATTCATAGATGATCAATAAACTGAAAACAGAAGGCATACAGATTAACCAAATCACAACACTATCTTTACCTTTCACAAAGCTAAAGTATTGGATGTTTTATCTTTTTCGTGCCAAAGCTTCTATCATGTGAGCCTGTAGTGAAGGCTTGATAACCAAGAAAGCAACAAATCGGAAGGGGCAAAGGAACAACCTTAGCAACATGATTGACAAGAGTGAAAACGAAAAGATGTAGACTCCCAAGCAAATATCAATCAAGAAAAAGTTGAACAGAACCATTATATAACCCAAAATGTAAGCTTCATTCCTCTTGAAGTATATACAGTTACATCTTAGATGGAAGTGAATCGAAATTCTTCAGTTTTTCCATTCCGCGATCATTTGTGGCAGTAAAATTGTACATGTATAGGCAGGTAGTAAGATATGTTCATCGTTTTTTGACCTAAAAGGAACTTCTAAGTTGACAGCGTTTGTAGTCCAATTAAGGTAGTTCACTGAGTTCTGTCTGGTTCTCTTCATCTAATGCACAAAACAAGGCCACATTGGGGAGCTAATGAGAATGGTGAGGCAGCGGTCATGATTATAGAGGCGAAGAATAGGGTGGCGCCGGATATTGAACGGAACATATTGCATCAGCATCGGCACTACCGTATATGATCACACAGAACACTTCAAATGGCACATAAGTTTCATACTTTAGGCCACTTGTGAGCCCACAATTGCTCCCACATCCATGAATTGGTTATGACTAATCATCAATGGCGTCATTGTGTATAACAATCCAAGAGTTTTGTACGTTTGCTTGTGCAACCATTGGAACTCTCATATAGCTCTACAAGTTGAAGCTAAAGGAACTTCTAGTTTGTTCTTAGTTTAAACAAAACAATTAGATAGGATTAATCAGCTAATCATTAGTAGAAGCATCTAACACAGACCTCAAAAGTCGGAGATGATTGTCCCCTACATAGATTAAGACATATAAGTGATGGAACTAAGGTTCTGATCATTAACCAAGAAAGCTCGAAACACGAATGATCAAATCCTTTTTTTTATTTTATCAAAAAACAAAATCCAAAATCCTGTGTGTAGTGAAAGAACTACACCAAACTAAGCCGAAACAACATGCATGATCATCTGAATAAAACTATGCTTTGCTCTGATTCAGCCACAGAGAAACAATCTCTGTCTTGGCCTTCGAACTTGTAAGATTTGGGCTACTATTTCCACTGCTATCCGAGAATGAAGCAAGCGTTTTCTGAAGAACCCCGGACGGTGACGACACTGTATTCCCCAAAGGGCTACTAAACTCGCCGTGGTTACCATTAGTGGTAATCGGAGACGACGGATTAGAGGCGGTGCTGGTGGTTGGCTTCAACACCTCGGCTAAAGGCCCACCAGGCGGAGAAGAAACCCAAGACGAAGGAGTGAGCCAGGTCGAGATTTGAGGCTTAATCCCATTCCCACTCCCATCGTTACACCCCAAGCTCATCTGAGTCTGACACATTTCGTCACTGATGGAGTTGTAGCCTCCCATTGACAGTGTCAACGAAGCAGGCGAGAGCTGCCCGCTTGAAGGAAGAGAGCTCTTGCTGTCTCCATTGTCGTTTTTGGGCCAAGCATCAATGAAACTCCTCGGGGTTTCTTCAAGCAGAGGATTTTCCAAAGCGTCCACATCAGGATTCAGAAACATATTACAATCACTACCGTCTTGTTGATGATGACCATCTCCGGCCGTGAAGTTTGCATAAGAATTCAGATTCAAGAAACATTCTTGCTCAGAACGTTGCCCGAAAACAGAAGCATTCGCATCAAAGTAAGGGATTCTAGAGCAGCGGCTCAGCTCTGTTCTGTTGCTCTGCATCAAATCTTGCCATTGCGAATCCGAGCTACTCATCGGAACCGCTTCACTTTTCATCATCCACTCCACTCCTCTGAACATACACAAAGAATGACCTCAATTTTCTATCTTTATTAACCGAGAGTGTCCAATGTAAAGAGAAATAGCTACCTGACTGCTCTGTCTGATGAAACAGAGTTTACACCACCACCACCACCACTAAAGGGTCCAGACTTTACACTAGTTTGATGAAATGGTTGGAGTGAAGATCCGAAAAACTGAGCCGGGTGGCAATTCTTGCTGATCTCGTGGCTTGGAATCGAGAGAGTCGGAGCACATAGTGGTGAAATAGTGTTGTCACAGCGAACTCTCTTAGCGGCGGCGGTGGTAGCAGTGGTGGTTGTATTGCTGGCATGAATTTCCACACGCTTTCTTGAACGGGGACGGCCTCGGTGCATGTGGCGCTCACAGTACTTATGGTCCGGCGCAACATCTCTCGAGCACCTCCATTTCTTCCCGTCAGTCCTTTTGCACCGACCCGGCTCGGGATCCGAACTATTCGACAGCCTCAAATTGAACCCACCTCCGCTCACTGCAAACCCCAAAAACAAGTAAACACTCTGTCCAAAGTGACAACAGTTATATCAGTTTGCGAAGATAGACAGAGGTAGGTACATGGAGATTGAGAAACAGAGGTGGCTGAGGCGGTGGCGGCGGGAAAGAGGAGTTCACGAGGAACAGGGAGAGACGCCATCATGTACTTGTAAATCATGGCTTGTCTCTCAAGCTCCTTCCACTGTTGGTTTGTGAAAGGAAAACCCAAAGCTGCTGTTGCTGTCGTCATCCCTCCTGCAACAACAGAAAAAACATAACAGCTTCTTCTTCAGTCTTTAATTAAAGATTGAAGCATTGAGATAAGAACAGGACAGAAAAGACTGGTATGAATTAAACTTAAGCATTGACCTGAAACAAAAAAAAAAGGGGGTTGTGAAATTCACACAAACACAAACCTGGGGATCTGAGAGAGGTTGAGGTGTGATGATGAGGAGAATTTGTATTCGATAAGTACTGAAAAGGCTGCAGGCTTCTTAAAACTGAACCTCCACTACTGGTACTAGAAGAATTACCAGCTCCTGGTTCTGCAACACCAGGGGGTCTGTTACACGTGGGACCGTCTTCACCGTCACATCTTTGATCTGGATGGCCACGGTTGTCATGATGGACCATCATCATCATCTTCTTCCTTCCTTAGTTACTACTACTGTCGCAGGTTTCACTCCAACTCAACTCTAAAAAAGAAAGAAACACCAGCTCGATCTCTTCTACTTCCTTGAATTGGAAGCCTAATAATTAAATGGAAACCCACTTTGGCCTATTTTCGGGAAACAACTAACCTTTCCAATCGAACAAAGAATAAAAATTTCACAGATGGGAACACTCAACTTTTTGGTTGTTGTTGTTCTTCTTCTGAGAAAAGCTTTGTGCTCTGGCTCATGGGCGTTGCAGAGTAAAGATATAGACCCATATCCTATTATCTCAGCCCTTTTTAAAATAAAAAAGAAAAAAACGAAATCTCTGTTTTCTTTTTCGTTTTTGTTAATGGGAATTTGATTATAATGGAATTGCCGCCATTCCCAGCCTGTGATTTGCTTCCATGCTTCCAACATTCGCACACCATATCATTATACTAGTAGCGTAGCCTAGTTGACAAAGCTTTAGTGAGGAACCACCACAACCCACCACCACCACCACCACTACTACTACTCTCTCTCTCATGACTCATCATATAAATGGCTGTATCTATCGTTTTCTGCATGTCGGGTTAAAACAACCGTACTCATCTCTTTCGTATTTTCTTTCCTTAGGAACAAGGAAACCCCTTCGTCTGTGTAACACTCGTTTTACACTAACGTCCTTCATCTTAGGACAAAATTAGTTAGAGGTTTACCGTAAATTCTCTTACTTTGCGATTGAATCCAACCACACAATAGTGGCACTAGTGGACAACTACGGCAAAGCTTTAAGCGGTAGTTTTTTTTTCTATATAAAAAAATTTAACATATCGGAGTCGTATTCCTTTATAAGTCATCTACAAAATTTCAAACTCGAACACAGCAGCTTGTTACCACTGCAGCATGCTTTAAGCGGTAGTTGGGATATTGTTTCTCATAATCACTCTAATTTGTTATTGAAATGGCAATAAAGAACATTTGAGTTTTAAAGTGAATGTATTATTTTATCTGCAGTAAGCTTCTTACTAACTACATGACTATTATTATTTATAATTAATCGTCTGTATCACGCGATAGATGATACGAATAATAAATCATCTCTTAGGAAATTAAACATAAGTTGCATCAAATTGAACGTAAATTACATGTTGGAAGTTTTTTGAGATGCAAAATGTGACAAATTAAACCATATTGTAAAATCATTTTCCAAGACATGCACTAGTTAAAAAAAATAAACAAACGGCGTCACGTTTGTCGTTATACGCACCCGTGGGCCCCTTGCGGTTCATCGGGAGGTGCAATGGACCCAAATATATAGACCCAAAGACGTGGTGCATTAACTAAAACACGTATAGCAAACGTCTCCACTCGCATCACCAAGCGCGTAGCTTTATGCCAAACGCAAAACTTCAATTCTGATTGGACCGTGGAACCAAGCGCTCAAGCGGTTAGGTGTGGCGGAGATTGGGAATTATTGCAGGATAGGGACGAGACATGACAAAAGGATAGAATTCTGGGCCACATGATCTGCATCAAGATTTTTTTTATTTTGTTGGGCTTATTCTATTTTGTTACTTTAATTCACTTGGGCCCCCTTCAGAAATATCCATCTTGGTAATAAGACCAAACATGTTTAATTGCCACAACTAACTCAATGTTTATTGGGTGACAAAACGGTTGATTATTGGCATTTAATCCATATTAACTCCCTTACCAAACCCTAAATCTTACTTGGAATGGTAGTGTGTCAATTAGGGCATCCTAGTTCCATCAATGGAAGTTATGAGTATGACACGCGTGTTCGGTAAATTATTTATCTTCTGAAAAGATTAATAATGCTGTCTTTTATTATCGTGAAGACACTCGTTAAGGTTCATTTCAGAGTACTTATAATTTTTGATCCTTAAGGAAAATGTAATGGAAGCCACATATAATGTGCTAGTGTTGTGTACACTTGTGCTGACATGACTTAATAGACAATCCAAAGGTGGATTGCTTATCATTGCACTGTGGTCGGTGATTAGTGATTACTAATAAGAAAAAGGATAATGGTTGAAAGTGTAGTAGCACATGATTCAACATTTGATGTATAATCTAAGACCAAGATAATACCTTTCTCATAATGTTGCGGCAAAAAAAGGTAGGAAAGGGAGGCATGGCTAAGAATTTTAGGTGGGTTTCCAAGGGACAATTCAATAATGTTTCCTTGAGGGTGATGAGGTGGCAGCTTGGGGTCATGGGCTGGGCTGGGCCAGAAATACAGCTGGGGAGGGTCCTCTCTTCACATTCAGATTTTGCATTATGCAAAGACAAATCTCTCTCTCTCTCTCTCTCTCTCTCTCTCTCTCTCTCTCTCTCTCAAACCCTGCCTTTCCTTTCCTCTTTGTCATCAGTCTATTTCTGAGTACACTTTCACATTATACTGATTATAGTCAGACATCAATTGGTACAATAGCAGCTTTCACTGTGAAAGAATTTACACATCAGCTGAATTATTTCGAGAGTTAAGTACATGAATCTCACACTAAATCAGCAAGCAAAAATCCAATTGTGGCTTTCTCGTTGAATAATATGGGGTTTTCTACGTCGGTCCGTCGGTGGGTTTGAACATAGGAGTACCATGTCCCTATTGTGTTACATAGATCGTGTAAGTATCCCAAGTCTAGGCATTATTCATTATTGTGTTTGGAAGGGGAAACAAATTACCGAACACCCTCTATTTGTTCATTTTTTTAAAATCATGTGTCCAATTGCTCAATTATTATTTAATTGTGAGTTGAGAAAAAATATATGACATTAATTTAAAATAATGGTCATAAAATATTCAAATAAAAAGTACCGAACACCCTCTATTTGTTTATTTTTTAAAAGTCATGTGTCCAATTGCTCAATTATTATTTAATTGTGAGTTGAGAAAAAATACATGACATTAATTTAAAATAATGGTCATAAAATATTCAAATAAAAAGTAGTCGGTAAATTTACTTCCGCTTAAAATAGTGAGTCTTTTGAGAATGGAGGAATGGAATAACAAGAGGTCAAGAGCATGGACCGTTAGGTTGAATAATGATTTAGTGTTCAATGTTCCCAATGATATTGATGAAAAGGAAGAAAGGAAAGCTACCACCGCCAAGGAAACAGCTATTCTTTTATTTCCTGAGGTCAGAAATAGCTCACTGAACCACAACAAGTGCTTTAATTTCAATTTATAATGTTTGATTAGGATGTTGGTGGAAAACTTCTGTAGTGCTCCATGCTTCAACGATGTAAAGAACAGTTAGGGTGCGAATAGTTTAGAGACGCGAAACTTATTTAATGTATGCATTTATATATTTTTCAATACTCTATGTAAAATTTATAGTTTCAATACTCCGTAACATTATCAAACACTTTGAATGTGCTCTAAAGAAAATGGGCGCATTGTTCTCATGTAGATGTAGAGGTGAAGGGACCACATAAGTGTAGGGGCTGCTCTAGCCCAAATCGTTTTCATGTCGAGAAGAGAACCCTCCAACCTTACAACTTTCAGTGGGAAGTTTTCTTTCTCCTCTATCTTCTCGTTATTTTCTTTATTATGACCATACCGATGGTGATGGAGAAGGGTTCAAGGAACCAATGAGTTCATGAATCATGATACGCACCTTGTAAGATCCACTATCTCAGGATTATCAGCAGGCGAGGCTAGAAAGACAGAGGATTTCTTTTGGTTGCTCTTGGCCATTTTCAAATTGTGAAGCTCTCACTTTATTGTAATCTGACAAATACTTGTATGACATTAATAGCCGATAAGATATTGGAAAACTAACTAATGGAAACAGCATTTGAATCTGAAAGATTTAGCATCAACATCTAATTGCAATAGTTTTCGTCTGATATGAGATACAAAACTCAAGCCTTCAAGTAATTGGCGTTACATGATTGGGTATACCCCATACAATACCAACCAATTACGTCAAAGTTATTCTTTGAGAGGGAGGACAAACTACAGAGAAACTACTTGCATAATAGGAAAAATTCTTTTGGGGGGCACAGTCCCAAAATGCAGTAGCATATTCCTAAGGCATCTACTCAGCTGCTTCAGCAGGTTGTGGAGCTTCAGTTTGTTTTATACTCTCAAGAGCTGCAATTCGTCTGTCCAGTGACTCATGCAGGCCTTTCACCTGGAGAAACAAACAAAAAAAAGGTATCACGATTCACATTTCCTTGTCTTGCAGTCTCACTTAAAAGGCCAAAATGTCATAGTACACTGACGGTTATGAGAAACCAATGAATCTTAGAGACCAGAGAACCAAAAAAAATACAACCAAGATAAGGGCATACAACAAACCGGAATAGAAATAGAGAAACAGGAACCATAGGTCATATACAGGGAAGACAACACGGTTAAATGTTCCCTAAGTTCTCTAAAGGACACCACACTGACAGCATTGCATGAAACTTGATTTTTTGTAACTTGAAAAGGTTGGTTATCCTGTGCATATGTCAACAAATTTGAAGCCTGGATACGATCATGCTTTGATGACTAACTAGAAAGTGCTTTTACTTGGCAGAACGATCTAATAAGAAAGTTTCTTTAGTGCGGCTAGTATCACCCGGTGGGGTAGAAATCCTACATAAATTGTTAATGAAGTGCATTATCATAGACATTAAGCGTATATATATCTAACACTGAAAACCTATCAGAATGGTGAGAAGTACAAGAAAGGAGCAACCACACAAGAGTTTGGTTATTTAACCAAGAGTAAACTCCTTGCCTGTAATTAATCAAACCCTCTATTAACAAGTAAACTGAATCAGAATAACCACTTGGGAGCCAGCCACTAACTATAATCATTTGCCCTTACCAATGTTGTGAAACCCTTATGATAACAAATGATGTTCAAAAGATGGTAGACAATAAAAAAAAACCCGTAAGGCCTACAATAAGAAACAGATACCAAAGAGAAATAACCAACTCGGGACTAACTAATGCAGATACTGGCTGTAGACCAGACACAAATATATTGTTCTGCTCGAAATGTACAAGGAAATACCCTCAAATTAAAAAATCATAAAAAGTATCTCAGGACGCAAAGAGATAAACTGTGGAACTGAAATTAGACATATTAAAGTCAGGAAAACACCGGAGCATTTCTGTTTTCACGTCCTTCGCACCCGATAAGCGGAAGCATAACCCCGGCAACAGCCACATCCTCCACAGCATCCTAATCATTTCATTTCTAACGCACCAGTCATTTTGTTCCCAATTTCCATTTCTTAAACCAAAATGTGCAAACTAGAAAATGTCATCAATACCCTAAATTCAATCCCACCTAGAATCAATTTTCTCAAACACAATCTCTCCCCCAATTACCAAACCCTAATTCCTCAATCGAATCACAAAATCACTATCTGCAACTTCATCCCACACAATCAATCACAATTTCAACATCCAAAACTGACAAAAATCAACCATACTGGAAATTTCAATCTCAATTGAGAAATTCTCAGACGAAGAAAACCTAGATATGAGAAATTACAACAGAGCACATAAGAAAAAGCGAAGAAGAAGAAGAAGGAGAAAAGACCTGATGAGAGATGGCCTCATGAGCGACCTTGTAGTCATTGTGAAGGATGTAAAGACCCATAAACGACGCCACCGCAGCTCCGCCGAAGAACGAAGCCAGCCTCACTCGCAGAACGTAACCCATCTTCTTCTTCTTCCCCTTCACGATATGTAATTCCCTTCTCCAAATACTCGAGCCTTTTCAAACGCACCGTCGTTTTTTTTCCTTTGTCCAGATTCCACATTCATACGACGCCGTTTTAGGTTTGAGGCCCAAATGCAACACGTCTTTGTTCTTATCGTATTTTATTGTAGTAAATTTGTAATTGCGACAAGCCTACAACTCCTACCAGTACGTTATGATCGATTTGTGGAGGTTTTACTTAATTCATGGTTGGTAAAAATTTCCTTGTGTTTAGTGATTGTTTAACGGAGTTTTGATTGAGACATACATAATTTAAGAATAATTAAAGTATTAATTAACCTGATTAGTTGTGAAATGTATATATCAAATGATATACTACATCAATTTGAGAAATTATTATATATACCTGACATATATCTCACATGGTGTACTCCTTAAAATCTAGAGTTTAGCGTAAACGATAAACCCTAGACCCCCTAAACGCTAAACATTATTATGCGCCGATTTTTTCATACTCATGTGATGTGATACATAGTGTGACAATGTTTAACACTTCAATCCTAAACTTTTCTAAACTCTAAACCCTTGAAAAAATCTAAAATTTAGGGTGCGTTTAGGGTCTAGGGTATAGCGTTGCTAAACATTGTTTATTAATGTTTATTGGTTGTCAGTAATTTGTTATTAGGGGGTTACTATGTGTCAATAATTTGTTATTAATGAGTTACTAGGTGTCGGTAATTTGTTATTGGGGATTACTATGTGTCAATAAGTTTTTCCGACAACCAGTGGTTGGAGTCTGGTGACGGTGACCAGAGTCCGGTGATGCTGATTGGAGCTCGTAGTCCGGCAAGGTTCCAACAAATTGATCTATATCATCAACTTTCTCTCTATATAAGTGTTTAGATAAATGATGGTAAAATAGTCTAAAAAATACACAAGATCATAATTTTTGTAGATTAAATAGTTGTAGATACTTATAGAGTGAATTGTCACATTTTGAATTTTGTCATTCAAATGGTCAATAAATGACCCGAATTTGTATGAATTGGTCATTTTTCATAGTTTTTTTTATCTTGTATTTCAAATGAGGGTAAAATTGGAAAATTATAGACAAAATAGTATACTAATTAATGGGTATACTAAGAACTTTGCTTGGTACATTTAGCAACACTTTATATATAAAGGTGTTCGGGCGGGATTCGAGAAATTTTTCAGTGCTCTAAAAAAACCACGTGGCAATGTCCAGTAGTTATCCCTTATAATCACCATTTGACACTCAGGATTTAATAAAAAAAATCAAACAATTTTATCAAAGACCATTTTGGGTTTCTTTCTAAAATTCTACACCCTACACTCTAATACCCTAAAGTCTAAAACCCTATACCCTAAACCTACACTATAAAACCCTAAACCATAAACTCTAAACTATAAATTCGAAATCTTAGTTCAAAATCATCAATACCCATAAAAGTCATTTCATAAATAATAAAAATATGTAAAATTATAATTTTGATGTAATAAATCCACGTATCAAAATATAATAGATGAGAATAACCACTGTACATTACCATGTGATTTTCCGGAATGATTGAAAAAATAAATTAGCGGAAATCTTATAACTTATAAGTGGTTAGTATTGACATGCCATAAGGCTGTCCACCGTATACATAAAATAATCACAATGTATAACGTATACGCAGGCCCGGACCTGAGTGAAGCCAATGAGGCAACATACTCAGGCACCAACCACCTTAGGGGCTCGAACTACATGGCATCCGATCATATCTTCACTTCTTTTGGAAATTTTCTCATGCATGGTTGCATATTATGACGTATATGTGTCATATTCATGTGAAACTATACTGATGTATTACCTTATTTAGCACATTATACCATCTATATTAATGCAGCATAACTTTAAAACAATACGTGTTATTTCTATATCATCTAGACATGATAGGGGAGATTTCTATATAAACTCTCTCTCTCACTCTCTCTCATACATGGGATTAACTAATTAACAAGCTATATGTGGCACAATATATATATTCGTCGGGGCACCATTACCATTCTTCGAACTCGCCTCAAGTCTTCAAATCTCAAGAACTCGCATCAGGTCTTCAAATCTCAAGTCCGGCCCTGCGTATACGAAAGCATGGATTTGTAATATACACAAAAGGGTTACAAGTGTAGCATGCTTTTAACCATAACGACACGTAAACTCAAAACTTAAAACGCTTGTTTATGACACAGCTTGTTTAGTCCCTCTTGATCCCTTTCCTCGGATCTGATCTCTTTTGCGTCTGCTCACCTCTCCTTGCTCGATGATATGCTGAGACACGGAAATCGGGATTTCCTCTCAAAAATGTTTTTCATTCTTCACACCAAGAAGCACAAATGCATGGAGGGAATATGCGCAATAATTCAAGCATCCTAGATTTGAAAGGAAGTCGATCGGTGCGAGCACTGAAAATTTGAAACAGAACATCAATAAAAATTCATAAATTAATAATAAAGATGCTTACAGTACTAATGTAGAAAGTATAAAGATCTCAGCTGTATGTAGAGTTCAGCAAAAGAAGATATTAGCTCTCTTCACTTCTGATAGTACAAAAACTCCAATATCATCAAGTTGAACATCAGTAGATATAACTTCTCCACTTTTTTTTAATCCTAAAATGGTACGCAACCAAGTATACATTAGGCCTAAAATTACTTCAGCCATCAGATAAAATTTCTCTATTTTATTTTTCCTGAAATAATAAACAAAGAAGAATACATGAAGTCTTGTATAAAGATCACATTATGTAGAGAAAAAGCATAAATGCACAAATTACATGTGCGAGTTGTCAATTTAAATCTGCTAAATCTAATTTTGGCTTAGAATTCCTGCAGCAAATTGAATAACGTCATATAAATAAATTCACCTATATAGTCTTTAAAAGCATTTCAACTTATGCCTTTCCCTCAAAGTTGGTACTGTCCACTTTATAAAGTTGAGATTTTTGTCAAAACCAAGCTCGCAATGAGTATTCCACCATGACCATTCAGCAAAGCTACATCATTTCTCCAGAATAATCTGATCTAAAAAAAGAAGGAAAGTCAACTCAGCAAGCCTGTGAAAATCTGGAAACAGAACCCAACAATGGCCACACGGCCACACCACAGACATGTTCTACAGAAATGGGTTCCATGAAATTTTTAAAACCTAAGTCAGGTTCATAATAAGGTACTATGAAACTCACTCAGCAGAATTACAGAAACACAAACACTCAGATGTAGGGAGTCAAATTCAAAATAAGCTAAAGCTAATTATTCCAGATGAGACATTAGATTACTTGCGAACTGGAAATTGACCTGTAGTTCATTACCCAGCTGACGAAGTTGATGTTGGAGTTCATATACCTGCACGACAACCGGCCAGCTAGTCAAGTTAGAATTGAAATCTACACAAAGACAGTTCACTATAACATGAGCTTGTAGTTGGCAGCTGCCTTGGTGAGAAGAAACTGACAGGGTTTCTCACTGTGGCAATGGATATGTATGTCAATCACTCCCTAACCTTCTCCACACTCAAAGATTGCAAAATTTACATGGTTTAGGGTTCAAATATTACAGTGCTTTCCTCAAGAACGACCACAAAGCGCATACCATTTATGCGACACCTCTCAAAAAGTCATTTTTATCATTGTAGGTTTCTATAGCATGTAAAGTGGTATAGGAATCTAAAGTCATTTTATTTAGGGTTCAAGCCGTTGACTAATATTTCTGAACCACAACCCTTGCAGTCAGCACTCAGAATGTTTAGATTGTTTAGAAAGAAAACGATTTAAGATTCCATTTAGTACAAAAGACACCAAATCTTTAAGGTTTTATTTCTTTCAAATATGTGGGCATAAAATTGAACAAAGAGGACATAAAATTGAGAACACTCACCAAACTAATTTAACTGCAGCGATTAGCCTCCCAAGGAGATCAGAACAGAATCAAGGAGAAGGATGAAGAGTGAATATACCCCTATAGTAAACAAAAAGAAAGAATCAAATGTTAGGAACTTTAAAATAGTTTGTAAGGTAGATATTTTATAGAACAAACTCTCTAAAAACATTACTAACTTAGATGTTTTGCACATCGACAATCAAATTATGTACTAAGACAGCATGTGAAATGGAACAACGTGTTTATCCATCACTTGAAATGAAAGTTCAATCACCATTGATCAGAAAAAGGAAAGGCTATGGGTTTGATGAAAGATGTCTTTTAGGTGCAGGCCCTTGGTGCAGGCCCTTGTTCAACACAGACTACACAGACAAAAAAAACAGATTTTATCAACGAAATCAATCAAAAGGATTCAGCTTCATTAATTAATAGAAACCTATGTAAACCATAATCCACCAGTTCCAATCTGAGCCGAAGGACAGCGAGAAGAGATGCCGATTACTCTCTCTGAGGTAAGATTATCAAAACGACAGCCATCCACTTCCACTCACTATCACCCTCTCCTGACCCCTGTAAATCCAACTACATTTTGTAGACTCAATAATAATGAAGACCAGTTTATTTAGGATCAGAAAAAAGTTTCAATTTTTAGGATCAGTTGACAATTACCTTTACAATTTCATGGAAATGAGAACCCCACATATTTCAATGTCCCTATACAAATTCACATGAGAAAAACGCAGTGGACAAATGCAAGGAAACATAAGAAAGCAAGATTAACAGAAGTGCATTACGGTAAACATACCACTTTGCTGAAGGCTATTCATTCCACCATGCAAGTGTTGCCATCTTCGCATGCCTAAAGTATTAGAAACTGATGATTTTCCCTCACTTTCTAAACCATGAAACAATCTTTTTATCTACGACATTTGATTTCTTCACCACACATAACTGTTAAAAAAATCATTATTACATGGAGCCAACAAAGATGAAACAAAAGATACAAAAAACAACAGAGTAAGGTCAGAAATCGCAATGTGAACTAGTTTTCATGATTCAGGGAACATAGTTATGACTTACAACATTAGAATTAAAGTCAATATGAGCACTAAACAAACACTCAACTGAGATGCTAACTTGCTAAGTTAACATGAGTAATCACAGATAAGACAGCAATACAATCACAGAAATGCAACTATTTCCCCAAACTCCATCAAAAACAATAATATACATGACAGAAGCATCAAGAGTGACATATGACAGCATTAACCATACCTTGATAAACAACCAAAACCCAGAATCACACAGTCTACACCGCAGCCATCAGATAATTCAACCAGAGAAAAGAGCAACAGATCAAAATTCAAATTCACCAAGAAAAAGACCTTCTTTCCCTGGTGAAGCTTCAATTGCTAGAAAATAAAATTTACCCTCTTATAAACGCAACACCTGGCATTCCGACCCACCATTCCTTCATTCTCTCCTCCCTCAAATCAAAACTGAAGCAGATCGAGTCATCGGAGTCTAAGCCTAAGCGGGTCAGGCAAGACGAGAACCCGAAGCCCGATCCCTCACCACCTGTGGCTATCCCGAAGAATGACCCGGCCTTTTCATCAGCACCAGCAGACCCGGACCCAGTCGAGTCGCCCGAGTTACCAACTGCTGAGTATTTACGTTTGGAGAATGAGCGATTGCACGCAATGGGGGGTATGCTCTTCGTTTTAATTTTGTTTTCATCCTGCAAATTAATTCTTTGCATCATAGCATTGCATATGAATAGATGAATGAATTGCATTATTTTGGTGTCGTTGAAAGAGTAAACGAACGAGAATAATAACAACATAATAAAACGTAACTGTTTTTTGATTGATAATGAAGCTTATATATATAAGTATTAAATAACCACAATATCGTAGAATTCGAAATTTTAATCTAATACAGATATGCGAATCTATCTCTAATAGGAAACCTAATAAGGCTAAGACACATATAAGGGTAGAATATTAATTATCTCGGAACAAGTGTATGATTATTCAGAGATCTTGTGTATTAAGTTTCTGACTTTACTTGGGTTAACTTTGAATTCATTTGATTGAGTTTATATGGTCTTTATAAAACATACATTTCATCATCAATAGTTTTTTTTTCTTTGGTTACTTTACAAATTCCATCCGATCCTGTTTTGACCCCCCTTTTTTTTCCTTTTGTTTTGGTGCAAAGTTTTTACCCGGGATTCTGAGCAAGTTGAAGATAATTATGGTGTAAGATGGCCTGTAATGTGCATGCGATGTGGCCGTTTTGAAGATCACTTTACAAATTACCCTATGGGGTGCCCTTTCTTGGAGACAGAAGAGGCTATAGAGTGGCGGAGGAAGACTGGCATATGATCCAGAGTATTCTAGTGTATGTTATGACCTTATTAGAATTTATCCTTCATTTTTATGTTCCTTACCATACAGTTTCCTCCAAAGTTTGGGCAGTATGTTCATTTTTGGTTTTGGGGAATCTTATGGTTCAAGGAGTCTGTAATTTCTTGAAAACTGAAGCCAAGTAAGTATCAATTTAATCGTCAACTTGTTATTCCATGTGAATGTGAATTTATTCAATTGCAGTTACATGAAGCTGCTGAATTATACGACGACACTACTAGTTAGACTCTTGGAATAATTATTTTAAGTTTCTATATGGGTCAACTTATGAGATAGCCATATGTACCCAAATGTGCTGTTAAAAAATTTTCACATTGTCTCTTGAGAAATATGTAGGGCACAAATGGTGTTGGTACAGTGTCTGAATTTCACTTCTTGGTATCAAGGTCTGTTATGCAGATTGAAAATAATAGGACTTGATAGAATGATCTGTACATAGGTGAGAATGAACACCGTGTTTATAGCTTGTATTGTGATCTTATCTTCATTTCTGGCAATAGAAAGCAGGTGAAGAAAAGCTTGGTGTTGTTCATGTTCTTGTAGATTCTTTTCCAGCAATGGAGAAGACAAGGATGAAGATTGAAAGATGAGCATTGTGTGTTCATCACCAAATTCTTGTTGTTTTGTGGGCAGGAGGAGAAAGAAGAAAAAAAAATAGATCGACGGATAAAACATCATTACCTCTTTGATAGCCTGATAGGTGAAATAAAAGGGAGGAAAAGAAAAAGGAGGGAAAATCCATTATTTTCTTCACTAAGGAGTCTCCTAATATACAGTTCAATCCCTCACTACCCATACTGACTTATTAGTTCCTGGACTCATGCCTTTTGGCGCCAAGCAAAGAAAGATGCGACTACAAAATGAATCTTGTGTAGATATACACCATATATACACACCAAGTCACCAACCCAACTCATGAATACTGAGAATTCTAGGATATAGATACAAGAGTCAGTAAACCGGATTTGGCTGGTACCATATGATGATAGAAAACTAGAAAAAGGCATTGCAATGCTATGAGCAGAATTTTACCAATTTCTTGTAGGGTGCTTTAGAGTTCATAGCAGCTTTAATGTTTCTAGAGTTTAAGGTCTGATTTCAATGTTCTCGATGGTGTTAAAGTTGGCGTAGAGGAAAGGTATGTGGATATGGTTTCGGAAAACGATTATGTGCATGAATATCACTTCAGACAGTTGGCTGTGGAGTCCTGACTATATAATGATTATAATCAGACACAGCAAAAACTAAAGCTTTTTCACCAAAAGAATATGAGAAGCAAATAAATCCACAATCTGAGAACTCAATGCAATGCAAATATTGATAACACAGATTCAAAAGTGTCGACAACATAATGTCCCCACACCCAGTATAGTTTTTCAAAAATGAGCGACTAATTCGCAAGCTGGGACACATTTGGGGAAAATGATGGTGTGGCTGCTCCTGAAGTCCTGCCAACACCAAAATACTCGTGAGATGAAATCGAAGTAGCAATCAATGGAATAAAGGATTACATCTCAGAGTACAACTTTAAGTGCCTTTACTTACTATCTTCTGTTGGAGGTAAATGCAGAATTGGTCATCCTGTCAAAGTAACAACACAATATACTCAGTAAGCAATACAGGATATATCTCCACCACAATCTAAACTACAGTATGTTTGAAGGTTGAGAAGCACACCTGCCATGCTGTTTCCCAACAAAACTTGAGCTAAGCCGACCATTGGCCATCGATCTATCCAGAGCTCCATTTCCACCATTCAGAGGTACAGATGACTGGCCGGGAGTAGATTCAGAACCGTTCAATTCCTTAAATTTGCTCAAAATCTTTACGTTCGAGAGACCTCCCGAAACCCCAAAAGATACACCATTTAATTGCTGATTCTGCTTCACAGACTGCAAGTGAGTATTACTTGCATTTGGAGTAGCAGCAACCTCATTTTTGGAATCGATAGACAACATCTTCTTTAAGAAGTACGTCTGTGCCACTGGAGTGACAGCCACAGAAGGCAAAATGAAGGGGGATGATGCTGCTCTAGCAGCAGCAACTCTGGCAGCAGCAGCTGTAGCTGCTATCATCTCTTGAGCTCCTTCACGCAGCTGAATATAGTCCCCCTCAATCACAAATAGCTGAAAAAGGCATTAGGGTTCTCATGAGATGATAAACAACCAAAAACATGTATACATTTTGGAATTATCTACAGAACTCACTTCAGTATGAGCAGCAACGAAGTCATTTAGCTTTCCATACTTTTTCTTGTAATCATGCCAGTGTAAAGGTGCAAGCATCCTTCCAAGCCTATTTGGCAGCTGGATTTAGAGAGAAGTAACAATTATTAACTAAACAGTTGGTACTAGAAACATAAAACGGTACACTCGCTACAGATATTCTGGTAGGTAATAGGTAAGCTCACCGTTGAACTGATTCGAATTCTACCACCAGCTGGTATTGTCCGAACCATGCAAGCCAACAATGACCTTTCATCTAGGAGAGCAGCCTCTGAAGTCCTTCCCACTGATGGTGCACTAATGTGCCCCGTTGAGGCAAAGGATTCGGGCAAACCTGTATTAGGAGTATTATTCCTTGCATTTTCATTGAGACTGACATGGACCGCAGTGTCAGGCCTTGAAGAATTGATAGGGGAATTTGGTTTCTCTGCCGTTAAAACCTGTTCGTCCAAGCCATGATCAGTCAAGGTCTGAACATTCTGCTCATGTGCCTGTTCACATGTATATGAAGCTGAGTATTTAATACTTACAGCTGAAAAGCTGATACTCTGACCAGCTCCAGCCAGGTGAAAGAAAAAAGAAGCAAAAGAAAATATTTTCTTACATCGGTTTCACTGGTCTTCTCAAGAGAATCCAATGTTAAAGAATCAGTAAATTGGGAAGAAATTTGTGGCAGGCTCTGATCAGTTTCGGGTGAGATCAAGTAACTGCTGTTAATTGACTCAAGAACCTGAAACAAAATACATACTGTAAATCCTGCCCTTTTAAATTACTTTTAAGGCACATAATCATTGACAGAGCAGTACCTGTACTTCCACGGGAGAAGATGATATTACAGGTTCAGGCTCTGCCCCTTGGCGAATTTGAACATCCAGATAGTCTTGATGAAATGGTTGCCCATTAACAGAAGTTTCATAGTTATACTTTGCATCTGATCTCATCAGGTTTTGTTCATTATGGGAAGATGGAGGTTCAGTTTGTGTAGCTATCTGCAAACTCTCAGGCGGAGCCTAAATAGAGAGAATAAATAATGTGAGTAGTTCATTAAGGCTAACAGATAATGATTATAATGATATTAGAAAAGAGATATTTGATTGTCAGCACCTGTTGGTTCTGCCACTGTTGGAGAGATGACATTGCAGGTATTGATTGAAAATTCCCCACATGTGATTGAGGTACCTGTGGTGGCATGGAATGGGGAACCCCAGGTTGATGCAGAACAAATGGATGCATACCAGTCACCTGTCCAGGTGAAAGAAAGGGAGGCATCCCAAGTAGTGATGAAGGACCAATTGGAACACTAGAAGCATGGTCAACCTGATAAACCATAACATTCAATGTTATGGACGAATAAAGAAAAACTAATTTAAATGAATCAATAGGACCAGGTCAAAATCAAGTTTGATGTGGTTAAAATACCTGACTTGATGCATTGACAGTTGAAGAAAATGATGAAACGTCTTCTGGATTTCCATTTGGGAGTGCCCCTGTATTTCCATTCGATGTATTCATACCAATCTGGTTTCCATTGTTGCGACCAAACTGAGATGCCTCCTTTGATGTTGAATTTGCCACACGTGATTCATCAGTGTAAGTTCCACTTCTTTGTCTGGCATCAGCTAATTCAAGTTGAAGCTGTTGGACGGTATGCATATGATGTCTCTCCATTTCTGCGAACTACAAATTTTCCGAAAAGAGATATTAGATTTGTAACTTATCAAAAAGCAATACCACATTCTATTTAGGTATAGCACACCCACACTTGAGTATTGGTGCTTGAAAAAAGTAATACAATTATATTCACATATGCAAAAGGATCAGCACTTCGGCATGAAGAGAATAACTTATGATTTTTTTGTGAGCACTAAAGACATTTGCAAAGTTGTAGTGAAAGAAAATTTAAAATACAATAAAGAAAATAAAAGTAACCAACCTGTCTTTGACAACCAAGCCAGAACTGGTTATAGTGTTCTGTATGTTCCCGCAACTGATTTTGGAGTGTAGATGACTGCAAACCATCCATTTCTTGAACACGAGCGATCCAAGCTTGGGCTTCGTTCAGTTGTTCATCCTTATATAGAATGGCTTCTTCAGCAAGCCTATGCTGAATTTATGATGGCTATCAGGCATTGCTTCGCTATAACTAAATGACGCATGCAACTCCAAGTAAAAAACATCTTATTTGTTCCATCTCTGTCACTTATTATTTAGTCTGGCTTTTTGTTGACAATATCTTTAGAAGATAGATTCAATTATTACCCAAGTAGATATCATCAATCAGAAGCTTTTGTGAATTCCTACATCAGTAAGACCATAAAGAAATATGATACAGATGCAAATGAACAAACCTGTTCCTGCAACTCAATAAGTTGCCTCTCTTTTTCCTGAATATGATCTTGAAGATCATGTAACTGCTGTATATGCTGGGCCCTTTCAGCTTCAGTATGGTCACGCTCTCTTCTGCAATAAACACCAAACTTTTATACTTGTTCTTATAATCGATCAGCATTTATTCATACAAATGAACTACAAAGGTCTTATATTGTGCAATAAAAAACATATAAGTAAGTCTCCACACTCATTGTAAGTAGCATAGCTGCACACATATAAGCTTGAACAACAAATGTACATATGCTCTTCAATAAGACCTTAAAATTGCAGAAGATAGGCCTTAAACACATGGACCATTACCTGAAATTTGCTAACTCTTTATTCTGTTCTCTAAGAAGACCCTCTTTAGCCCAGGCCTGAAACAAAGATGAAAGTGGCTAAAAACTACAGATTACTCAGCCAAACCAACCAAGAGATATTTCATAAGCATTTGACTTTACCGCTTCATTATCTAACTTGGTAGCATGTAGTTCTCTATCTTTTTCTTCTAATTTTCTCTCCAAATCAAGTATGGCCTGCTCCTTTTCATGGAATTGCTCCTTCAAAGATTTGAGAACTGCTGTTAGTTGCTCATGGAAGGTGGGAAATAGTACACGAAAAAATCAAATCAAGCAAGCTAACAGAGCTTATGTACAGCTACACGTTATGAGATGCTACAACAGCTCTACCAAAATATCAATACAATCTAAGAACAAGATGATCTATTATCAAGCGAACCTGAAGCTTGGAAGCAGCATTAGCATGCTCCTTTAGTTGAACATCGAAGTTATTTTGTATCTCCATTATCTCAGACCTTGCAATCATTTGAGCTCTAAGCTCAGTCTCCATATGCTGAAGTTCCTCTCTTTGTCTGGCAATATCATGAAGCCGCTGCTGCAAGAGGTCATGGTCCAAAGTTCCATCAATGGAGATCGAACAAAAATCTACATCAACTGGCTCTCTTCCCTGCTCCACCACGAAAAACAACAAATTATTTCCGCTTCATTGAATCTTTGGAAACTTTTACTACTAACACCAAAATCCATACCTCATATATTGTTCTCTCATGAGAGTGGCCTAACTTTGATCGTTCCAGATCCTGCGTATGAAAATATTCTCGGTTCAAGAACAATAACTACAAATGCACAACCAGAATCACACAGAAAGATCCCAAACTGGCACCTAACCCAATGTTACATACAAATTTCTACATTCTTAACTAAAACTCAACTCAACGGAGCCCAAGAAGCTACAAGGTGCATCTGTATCAACTTTATAGATCACCATAATCTCTCGTTCAAAAATTGACCAAACATGTTAAACAGTTGGATTATGTGAATGTACCAAACACATTACCCACTGATCACAATGTGATTTGCACACCAATAGTTCACGCAATCTCAATTACAACACAAAACAAATAAACCCTAAAACCTAATCAAACCCAGTTCTAAAAAGACCTGCATTTTCAAATTTCATTTAGTTAAATCTAATTACAATGACAGTAAATAATAGTTAAAAACTAGAGCTTTAAAAATAATGGTGTGATTTTCTCACCTATACTTCCTCACATTCTCAATTGCAATACAAAATCTCACCAAAAAAAAAAAACACATAACAGATAAACCCTAATCTCCAATCCAACTGAAGCCCAACCCAATTCAAACCAATTTCAATTCGCTTCAGCTCAATTCACATTGCTCAATCCCAAATAAAATCCAATGCCATATTCAACTAAGAAATTCCAACTACCTCATCGCGATGCTCCGACACGGCGCGCCACTGCTTGCGCGACTGAGCTGCTTGCGTCATCGCCGGCATCGAACCACCGCGCGCGGCGGCCGCAGCCTCCATCAAACAGTCCAAACCTCCCAACTAGCTCTCACTGGACAGTTTTGCTTCCGGAAACCCTAGGTTTCGTTTGAGCTCGGACAAAGACGACGCGGATACAAGGCCCTCAGGAATTTCAGGAATTAAAGAGGCGAGTGAAGCCGGAGAGGTGAACGGAGATGAGGGGTTGAGGGAATCGGAGACGATTTGGGTGGTGAGTTTTCGGATTCAGGGGTTTTGGAGGGGTTGAATTGTAATTAACGAATAGCTGACGAGAGAGAGAGAGAGAGAGAGTTTACAAGAAAGCGATGCTCCCGCCATTTATAGGGCAATTTCCCAGCATCATTGATTTTCACGGCTCCCGGTGGCGCGTGTAATATGAACAGTATTTCTTATTTCCTTTTCATTTATTTTTTTTAAGTAATAAAACATAACTCAGTTACGTTACACTAAAAATTCAAACATTAAAGAGTTACATTAAGAATTCAAACATCAAAGAGCATCTAACGTTTTCATAAAATCCGTCACGGACGGTTCCATTTTAAATCAACCCTCTTAAAAACAACATACCAGCGTCGTAATCATCGATGAACCTATTTAAACAACTTTTATTAATATATAACGTTACATTTGTGATATCGTCAAAGTCTCAATACTTGTTTAACGCAACTTGTTGGACTGTGTAATCTCTACTCCATTGGCCAAAAGTAGCTAGATGAAGTATGATCTCTAAAGAATTATACAATCTATATTACAGTAGAGTTCATTATCTAATGTGCAACAATGTATGACATACACAATTGTGTGAAGTGATAGAGGGGTGTCATAACATGCACTTTTGGGTGTGGGGTTAGTTTGTAGAGGAAAATATTGCTGCATGGCGTGTGATAGAATTTTTGCTAATATAATGCATACCCAAAATTGTTAGTCGAAGTTCCTCAACTCACAAATCCACAATAAATACAAGTAAACAACATTGTCAGCATTGGCCCTAAGTTAGAATTTTCGCTAATATAATGCATACCCAAAATTGTTAGTCGAAGATCCTCAACTCACAAATCCACAGTAATACAAGTAAACAACATTGTCAGCATTGGCCCTAAGTGACCGATATATTGCAATATGAGCAACACAACCATCAATGTGATTGATTAACCATTCCAAATCTTCTACTATTAGTCTATTACACTTGTTTTACAATGTAGCATTCCTGACGAATTCCATAGTAGAGCTAGAGCACTGAAGGCCTGAAGCCTCAACCAGTTTCCAGCAAACCCAACAAACTACATTGTTCTCAGACTAAAGAAAACAAACTACATTGTTCAATAGCAGTACATCATCTCTAGTTCTTTGTGAACTCCACAGATGGATCTAACTTCACCAGTTGTTCATAAGATCTTCAATAGTCAACGAACTGCAGTAACCTGATCACAGTACTCACTTGCATTTCCTGCAGCAGCTTCTCCCTCCAACTTCCTTGCACAGCAATAGACTCCAATGAAGGGCATCCAAGCGCTAGGCGCTCCAAGGTAGATCCACTAAAATCATCAGACAAACAACCAATTAGATTAAGCGACCGCAAGCATTTGTGACCGATAAATGCATCAATCCTTGCAGACGTGAGAGAACAATTTCCGATCTTTGGGGTCCCTCACCCGCCTCAGGATTTGGCCTAGCTCGTCATCTCCGAGCACTTCCATGGATGACGGCCGACAGAGCAGTTGGGATACTCTAAACTCTACTCTCTGTTCTGTTTGTTATTATATTTATAAATTATAAGTCGTGTGACTTTTTATAGACGAGTGTATGCACCAAGTCTTGTCTCTCCTTCTTCTTCTTCTTCGTGTAGTCGTCGTCTTCTTAATCTAAGCCGAACACCAAGTAGCAATGGCCCAGTTCTGACTACAACATCTAAGCCCATCACGGCTACTTCCGGTGAGTTTATTAACACTAGTGAAGATTCATGAGATTTGTGCGAAATTATAGCATCGATGTTTTATGAATTCAGCAATTTCCGCTAGCGAAGCAGATCTTCATCTGAACCCAGTAACATTCTTCTGAGAAATTAACTTGTTTGGTTGGCTATTTGAGTTTGAGTCACTTTTGGCCTTCTGGATGTTTGGATTTGAAATGTTGAAACTTTTGATGTACATGACATCACTACTTTGCTGGTTGGTTAAACTTGGATGAAACATAAACCCTGAAACAAAATTTAATGACAAACTGTGTTGTTGCTTATGAAAGTAAGTTGTGCAGTGTAGGTATGTGTTTATGTAGAGATTGATAAGACTGTAGAGTTGCAAAGAACTAGTATAACTGTAGAAGTGAGGGAGGGATGTATTCGTCGAATAGAGTTAGGTAAACAAGTTGTGTTTTTGGTAAGAGAACTTCAATCTGCCTCGTCATACATGATTCAGAAATTGAGAATGAATGAGATACTGCATGAAGGATTAGCATTTCTATGTTTCTTGTCTTGGGATGAATTCACTGATAGAGTTTCATTCATTGTTCACATGTCTTGTCGTTCGATTCTCCTTGCATACATGTAGTTCTTTCGCTGCAGTAAACCTCTATATTGGTGTTTGTTTGATTATTTATTTACTGTCGTTATTTCGACTTTTGATTTCAGAAGTGGATTCTAATTCTAAGGCTCGAGTAATAATGGTTGAAGAAGGGGAAGATAGGATCAGCACTCTACCAGATGAACTTGTCTGTCACATACTTTCCTCACTTCCAACAATAGATGCTGTCAGAACCACCGTTTTGTCTACAAGATGGAAGGACAAGTGGACTTCTGTTCGCAGTCTTGAGTTCAGCGACGAACATTTCATTGACCACCCTGAACGCTTTCTGAGTTTTGTTAATCGTGTGCTTCTGTTTTGCGACTCATCATCAGAAATCTGCAAGTTCTCTATTCTGGTACTGGGGATTTGTATCACATTATAGGTCAAACTACTGCATCTTATCTTGATGATTGGATTTGCACTGCTGTGAGGTGTAAGCTTGTTGAACTAGAAGTTTGTGGTTTTAATGGGCTTCAACCATTTAAGATGCCTGGGAGCCTTCTGATGAGGAAAACAATCAGGGTTTTGAATTTGTCCAAGCTTAATACTTATCTTTCTTTTGACCCTCCTACATCAGGATGTTGTTTCCCAAGTCTGAAGTCTCTACACGTTGAACTTACTCGTGGAGACAACGAGTTGAACAAGCTTATCTGTTCCTGCCCTGTGCTTGAAGAGTTGACTGTATATGGAGTGCTTGGATCTTTAATTGACTCTTGCCATCATGTCAAGGTCTATGCGCCTGAACTAAAGACCTTGATTCTAAGATGTGAGGGTGAGGGTAAGGGTTTTCCTATGTTCCATGCAATGCTCAATTTGTATATTGATGCCCCAAAGCTTGAAAACCTTCATATTGAGAAGCCTCTTCTCCCAATTTTGTATTTGATGAATGCAAAGCCATCCCTTGCCCCTATTACTTTACCAGACCTGGAACAGTTTGAAGTAAGTATATCTGAGTTTACTGAATGTGGAGTTAAACTTGGACATATTCCGCTCATTCACAATCTCACAATCAGGCTTCTGGCTCAGATATCTGAGGTTAAATGTGTGTCTCTCTCAGCTCATGTTTTGGAGGTAAGTTGCCTACTTAACCTGTTTTTTGTTTTTGTTCTCACTTGATTAGTCTTAGACTCTTAGTTGTTTTTGTTCTCAAATCTGCTTTTTGTTTGATCAATACTGTTCTTTCTGTCACCAAAGGCTCGTTGCCTCCCTGCTTTTGTCAATTTGACCCGATTGAAGCTTGTTCTTCTTGATTGCATTTACTGGGAATTGATAGCAGATTTGCTCCACAAGACATTGTCTTAGAAGATGAAACTGAAGGTGACAAAAAACAATCAGAGCTTCAATGGAATCCACCAGATGTCGTGCCTGCTTGCTTGTCGTCACATCTCAAGACCATCTCCATTCATGGATTCAAGGGGCGCCAGGCTGAGATGGAAGTCGCAAAGTACTTGTTGAAGAATGGTAATCTCTTTAATAAGTTGACAAATTTTTCGTGTTTCAGAGGGCAGAGACTTGTGAATTGAAATTTATGCAGATGCAATCACTGAAGGTGTGCTTCAAGAGATTAATGAAGGCCTGTTATTGATAACTTCCCCAGTATAACACACTTCCTGGTGTCTATTTCAAGGGCTGCTAATTCAAACTGTGCAAAGTTTGATTTGGTCACCTACTATTTGATTGGTTGCTACCTCTCAAGTTTGGTTCACAATGACCTGTGGATGTGACTTTAGTGAACGAGCTACCTGTAGTGATGGGTTTTGTGATTGAAATCATAGAATACTTAATTAATTAGTTGTTAATTTTTTAATTAGAAACAAAATCAGCAGCGTTGTATTCAAGAGATGGTTTTAGAAACCAAGTGATGAAGATCTCGAAGCTGCAACAACAGAATATGTTTGCAGAATACAAAATGGTTTGTGGTAATATTCTATGAAAAACGCGTTTTACATTGGGACAACTTTGATTAATTCTCCTTAATCCCCATGTTTGAATTCTTAATTAGCAGCCACATTCTGGTAAACTCTAATTAAGTCTGGTACACCCGGCCCTAATACTGACACAGTATTCCTTTTCACCCTTAGAAACTAATTAACGAAATCGAGTTTGATTTTCTTGATTGGTTAATTCGGGTTGTTAATATACGTAACATGTTTAGAAGTTCATGACTTGAATATGATGTCACAAGTGTTTCTTTGTCCATGATCTTGAAAGTGTACTTGGAAAAAAGAAAGTTGATACATAATCATTCTGAAAATATCGGGATAGCTTAAGGATTTGGCAAAGTTATTTTTATGGTGAAACGTATTCTGAGAGTCCATATTCCTAAAATGTGGGTTGATAATATTTGAACATGATCATCATTTCAAATTTGAAGCATGTCATGTCAACTATAATAAAATTAGAATGTGTGGAGAAACAATAGTTGATTTTCCAATATGGTTACGTACACATGTGGTTTTGTAAAACAAAGAATCAAAGTTTTCAACATCTAACTATTATGAATTCTATTGCATGAGCTTTCATTTAATAACGTGTAGTTGGAAAAGGTCTATCTGTTCTTAAATGCATAAGAGTGAAGAATAAGTGATTCAAATGGAGTAAAGTCTTACGATGAAACTTCATTATCTGTTCTTATATATGTTATTTCTAGCTAGTATCCTCTAAAAAAAAATTGCTAGTACATTTACATCCAAACCCTCAAAATGTGATCATAGACGACTTATGTCGTGTTACGTAGTGATTCATCATAGTTCACAAGTGTGATTTTTATTTAAAGTGTTATTTAACACATGGGTTTCACATCTCCAAAAGAATGTTCTCAAATTCACAACTCAATTATTTATATCGCAAGAGATGAAAATCTGGCAAGTCAACTAATCGAGATAACAATACACTTGTTAGGTGCACATAACGATATGTTACAATATACTATTATTTCATTGTGTAATCGCATGTCAATCTGATAGTAACTGTTTATTGAGAATTAGAAGTAAATTTACCGACCACATTTTATTTGCCCATTTTATTAAACTCATGTCATGTGTTTTTTCTCAACTAAAAGTTAAATAACAATTGAGCAGTTGGACACATGTCATGAGTTTATAAGGGTGAACACAAGGTGAACAAATAGAAAGTGATCGACAAATTTATTTATTTGAGATCATCCCGTAACACAATAAAAAACACATTAATCAAAATATTTTTGATCAAATTCCGTTTTAATCGATATACAAGAATCATTAACTCTACTCAGAATCGTAAGTAACTCATTAATCTCTTCCTTATACTTTCTTAATCGCATCAAACGATTCACTAAAATGTAGGAACTCACCTAAATGTGATCCCAATATCAAATGTAGTCCTTATATTATAGACCTACACTCGAGCCTAAAACGATTAAAGCCAACGACCCCCCATGGTTAGCTGTCCACATTAAGCATTACATTACATTTACATGTACAGTATAATAGTAACTCCAATATTTATTCAAAAATAACTTTACAAACCCAAAAATTAAATAAACGCACCAAAACATTTCTAACACGTTCTCTCTCTTCTCCACCATTTTCTCACTCTCTCTCTCTCTCTCTCTCTCTCCTCTTCGCGCCTCCCTAAGTCGTCACCGTCCGATGCTCCGACTTTGACCGCCGTCCAAATCCGAATCCTTCAACTCCGATGGGGCATTGCTGCAGCAAAAGCTCCGCCGTTGCGGTGGCCAACAACAACAACTCCAACAACAACCACGACCCCTCCACCTCCACCGCCGCCGTCCACCACTCCAAACACGCGCCGAGCCCGGCCGCCGGCGATGCGAGGAACACTCCCTCCCACTCATTCACCGCCAGCCCCTTCCCGAGCCCGCTCCCGGCCGGAGTCGCGCCGTCGCCGGCCAGGACTCCCGGGAGGAAGTTCCGTTGGCCTCTGCCACCTCCGTCCCCGGCGAAGCCGATCATGGCGGCGTTACGGCGGCGGATGGAGCCGAAGAAGCCGCCGATACCGGAGGAGAATCATCAGGCGGTGGAGGAGGAGGAGGAGGAGGGAGGAGAGAGAGGGCTGGATAAGAGCTTTGGGTATGGGAAGAACTTCGGGGCTAAATTTGAGCTGGGGAAGGAGGTTGGGCGAGGGCATTTTGGTCATACTTGCTCGGCGAAAGGAAAGAAGGGAGAGCTTAAAGGTCAGCCTGTGGCTGTCAAGATCATCTCCAAAGCTAAGGTTTGGATTATACTCGCAGTATATACGATGTTTTCGGAGCTTAGTAAATTGGTTTATGCTAGTGGGAAAATGTGTTATTAGCTATATAAGCATTACCGTTTTAATGTGTGGCATTGTATTGGTTTACTGAATAAGTGATTCGTTTCAGATGACAACGGCGATAGCTATTGAAGATGTCCGCAGAGAGGTGAAGATACTGAAAGCATTATCTGGACATAAGAATCTGGTCAAATTTTATGATGCATTTGAGGATGCCAATAATGTCTACATTGTCATGGAGTACGTATATTTTTTCTGTTAGTCTTTTGTGTGTGTGTTTGTGTGAGTGTCAGCCTAGTCCTTAAAACGGAGAAGAATGAACATATTTGTTGGCAGATAAACCTGTTTTCAAATTTGATATGGATCTCGCTCATGCTCACTTTCAGGTTGTGTGAAGGTGGAGAATTACTGGATAAAATTTTGTCCAGGTAGAATAATATATTTATAAGTTGATTATTGAAACATCTAGTTGGGCACTTTCAGATTTATGATTTCAGGTTGGTTTATTCTCAATTACTCATTGTGGCAGGGGTGGAAGATACACTGAAGAAGATGCTAAAGTTATTATTGTGCAAATTCTAAGTGTTGTTGCCTATTGTCATCTTCAAGGTGTTGTGCATCGTGATCTAAAGCCAGAGGTACAACTTAATTCAGAGTGTGCACTTCTACTACTTTCTTGCATTTGGATGGAATACACGTTTTGCTTTTCATCTTCGATTCTCATCCAAACAATTTATTAATTACCTGTCATTTGACTGCTTGGCAGAATTTTCTTTTTGCCACAAGAGAAGATGATGCTCCAATGAGGGTTATTGATTTTGGTCTCTCCGATTTTATTAGGCCCGGTAATGCACTCACATACTATTTTTTTTTTCTGGCTTCAACATATAATGTCTCACAACTTTGATTCATGCCTTGGACTTATTTTGTATTAGCTTCTTGCTTTTATCCACAATTATGTAGTGTTTTGTCATTTTATTTTCCTCTGAAGCTCTTCTGCATCATCGATTGTTCTGTTTGTTGACAACACCCCTTCTTTGTTTTTTTAATGGCATGTTGGCAATACTATGGCTATATTGTTTAGAAAGTAATTACACAATTTTTGTTTCTCTGAATATTACTTAGTTTTCACTTTTCAGACAACAATTAGTTTCACTTGTGCAGATCAGCGGCTCAATGATATTGTTGGCAGTGCATACTATGTTGCACCTGAAGTGCTACATAGATCCTATAGTGTTGAAGCAGATATGTGGAGCATAGGTGTGATAACATATATATTGCTATGTGGAAGTAGACCTTTCTGGGCACGAACTGAATCAGGAATTTTCCGATCGGTACTAAGAGCTGATCCTAACTTTGATGGTGCACCGTGGCCCACAGTGTCCCCCGAAGCCAAAGATTTTGTCAAGAGGCTTCTGAACAAGGATCACAGAAAAAGAATGACTGCTGTTCAAGCTTTAAGTATGTCAATTTATAATGTTCCATACGATCTTTAGTAAATTTAAAATTTATTGATGTCTTTTTTCCTAGTCCCTTATTGATTTGGCACACTAGTTTCTCCTGCTAGTTGCATGATGTGTAGCTATTTATTGGACTCTATATGTTGTCTTCACAGCTCACCCATGGCTAAGGGATGAAAGACGAGCTGTGCCTTTAGATTTTGTAATCTATAAGCTGGTCAAGTCCTATGTTCGTGCCACCCCTTTCAGGCGTGCAGCAATGAAGGTAACATGTATTCACAATAAGATTTGCTATCCCAGTTTCCCAATTCCCCAGGAAGGTGGGAAAAGAAAAGAGGTTACAATTACGAGCTTAGCCTGCATAGTTGTAGAAGTTGCACATGTTTTAATGATACAAGGCATGTATGAGCCGTGTCTCTGTGTTTGTTTGTTGTTTAGGCCGGTATTTTTTCTAAGCACTTTCTTGCTGTGCCAGGCTCTTTCCAAGGCTATAACAGAAGATGAGCTTTACTATCTGAGAGCTCAGTTTACACTCTTGGAACCCAAACACGGATATGTGTCCCTCGATAATTTCAGAACGGTTAGTCATGATTATAACATTCTCTTTTGTGGTCCTCTTTTGTCTATATTTGAGCTTTTCTTATTATTTACTCTATATATTTAACATATTTCAGTAGACACTTTAAGATTATTTATTGTTCATGTTCTCTTTATGACCTTTCCACATTCTGGTGAACTAACATGCAGGCTCTCATGAAATATTCAACTGATGCCATGAAGGAATCGAGGGTTCATGACATCATAAATATGGTATGAGATCTTTCACTTTGGTTTCATTGATGCGCATATCCCATATATGTTTCTCACTTTCGTCAGCTCCTATAGCAACATATCTGTATAACATGTGAAGTTGAGTGTGGATCTTTAATCATCATTATGAAATCGTTGTATTTTCTGTTTGTGGTTTCCGCATAATGATCATAATTTCTTATTTTCTTGGCCATAACTCATAGATGGAGCCACTCTCACACAAGAAATTGGACTTTGAAGAGTTCTGCGTTGCTGCAATAAGTACATATCACCTAGAAGCTCTTGAAGGGTGGGAGAAGATTGCAAGTACAGCCTTTGAGTATTTTGAAAGGGAAGGAAACCGGGTCATCTCTGTTGAGGAGTTGGCACAGGTACGTGCATCACTTTTGCATAACTTACATTGATTCAGTTTCAAACATGTAAACTCAAGGAAAAGTTTAAACATTATGCAGGAAATGAATTTGGGCCCTACATCTTACTCTTTACTGAAAGATTGGATCAGAACCTCTGACCGGAAACTTAGCTTCCTTGGATACACCAAATTTTTGCATGGTGTAACAATACGTACTTCCAATACTAGACACCGATGAAAAGAACAGAGGATATATAATTTTTTACATATCTTTTTTCTCAGAGCTTTATCCCTTTGGACGATAAGGTGAAAGCTGTGTGTCTTTAGAAGTTGAGATTGAAGTAATAGGGGTCTATTCCATTAATGTGTGATTGTATGTAAAAAAATTGTAAAAGATAATGTGTATATTGTTGTACACTTGTACAAGTGTTTAGACTGTTGAGATCCTTCAAGGCAATACAAATCAAGAAAAGCCTTTGCATTTACCATGTGGAATTTAGAACAATCGTATTTTAATGTCAACTCTCGGACTTTGATTTCAGTGACCAGAGATGAAGACAGGTTGTACTTCTAAGATGGCTACATTCTTGTTGTGTTTGAGTTGAGAGCTGACTTGAATTGGCGTCTGATTTTGTGTATCCAAAACCAAATGATAAACTATAACCAATTGGTGCTGGATCGAGCCACTTTCATATTCATGAAAGCTTACTTACCAAGACTTTGCCAATACAAATATGCTAATTGCTTGCGGTTTCAGTCGACCTCTGTAAACCAGTTCATGATTCAAACCTGTTTGAAATAAGAGCACGTTCCATGCCCCATTGACTCGTTCATTCTTTTTTACCTCTTCAAAAGTTGAGAATCCAGAATAAACAAACCACTCTACTACTATTAGCATCCGAAACTATGGTATTGGTTGGTATACGAAAGCAAAACAATAACAAGTTGAACTCAATACTCAAAATACATTCTAACATGTTGTTTTAACTAGTACGCGCGCGCAACTCTTCCTAGTTAATTTCCTCAATTCCTCTTAAGCTTAATTTTAGTTTTAATTGATTTGCTCATAGGCTTGATTCTAGTTTTGATTGAATTCCATTTAAGCTTGATTACTTTGATTTTGATTACGTATTTAAAAAGATACGGTCATTCATAAACTCGAATATAACCATATATGGTTGTCAAGACCTTTCACCATCAAAATTAAACAAATCAGAACAACTTGATCTATCAAAACTCTATCGATCGATCATTAAATTTGAAAGCTAGAAAAAGCCGAGAATATTTCTTGATAGACTCCGGGATAACCATTACGATATGCATTAGCCAATTCAACAAGATACAAAACCAATCATATATTCCTATCTTAAGAGCCAAGATGCCATATATGCACCACATAAAACCTTGACCCTCTTACAAGATTTCCACATTGTTAAGAAAAGGAGCTGCCAGCTGATGGCTATTAATACTTTTATGGTTTTTACATCAAGAATATTAGAAAGAAAAAGAAACAATGATGAAATCAAAAGCAAAGCAAAATCAAGAACCTTTCTTTTATTGATGAATAAATCTTCAAGCAATAAAACCAAAAATAAAAACCCCTACTTCAATGATCATAATTTTTCGTCATCATCCTCAAATTTCTAAACGAAATATCGTCCTGAAGATATATATAAAAAGTAACCGCAGGACGTAGTATTAACAGATCAAACTATGTATGAAATCACACATATATATTAAGCCTTAAAACACCACACATGGTGATGATGGTGGTGGTGCTGGTCGTCGTTGATCGCCGACTTCTCCTTAACAATCACCACTTCAACGGCGAGGAACTCCTCCACATGGCAGGGGATGGTGATCGGACCGTCGTGATCGAAACCGTACTCCTTCTCGGCTTCATTGAGCAGCTGAATGAAGAGCGGGTGGTTGATGTGAACCACCGGAATCACAAACCTTCGCTGCTCCTCGCCTTGGCCCACCATCACCGCCATACACCCTTTTGGGATGTCCGTCGCTTCCTTCTTCAGAAACTGAAAACTCAGCTGGTTGTGGTGGTGGTGGTGAATCTTGTCACCACCGCCGCCGCCGATGAGCCCCATTTTGGCAAGAAAGTATGAAACCGCCCTCGTCTTGACAATCGTGGTTGAAACACGAAAAGAAAAGTCGAACCGGTCTGAGTTCGCCGGGTTTGCTTCTCCTAAAACTAAACTAATCTAAGTTGTCGAGGTCTGTTATAAGAACACAGAAAAAGGCCAAGGATCGGAGGCAGAGATTGCGAGCTTGAAGATGGTTAAAGCAGAGTCGGTGAGGGATTTGGGAATGTTGCTCATGATAAACTATCACCAACAACCCACATATATGTCGAAAGAAGAAGAGAGAAAGATGGAATTCGAGGTTTTTGGAGAAGCAGAGGCGTAGGGTATTTATACAGTTGGTGAGCTACGCAGGTTGATTCTAGGGTTTGCTTACCTTATACAAAAAGGTAACTATTGGCTTCTAGATAAGAGATGAGAGTTTACGCGCAATTGGTTCTGTTTTTATACAGCTGGATAATTAATTATTAATTACTCATTACCATGATCTCTGGCTTATGATTTGGATTTTGATTTATTTGGACGCTAACTAAATGGTCATTAACAAAAATACCAGTTTTAATCAGCAATAATACGTTTTCTTCAAGAAGAATTCAAATAGAATGAAATTATAAGAGAAAACTCAAATCGCGAGCAGCTCAGCCATGTGGCAACTAGTGGCACACGCCTCGCAACGTCAGCAAATATTGGGTGACAAGAATGTGACCCACAATGAGGTGTCATGTGCAAGTCACCTCTCAAAGATTAAAGAACAATTAATTGGCCACTAGAGCACACCATTGGGCGTTTGAATGACTAGATTTATCCGACCCTCAAATTGTGCCTCACTTTATATTAAATCTTGAATGAGTGTTAGACCATTACATTAATTTCTTTTTATGTTCACGCTTCTTAATTATGTCTTTAGCGATCAAAAGTAGATTTTGATATGATTTAACTCCAATCAACGTCTAAAGTAAGTAAATTTGTGTATAGTGTTCCAAATCTTATGAACTCATACTCAATATGTTACCCGCTCTGTTCGAAATATCGGCGATATGGCCGATATATCGCTGATATTTCGAATCCGATACGATAAGAGCATATCGGTCAAAATTTAGCGGTCAACGCAAAAATGATGGTCAACGGTCAAATATTGGTCAAACTTTAATTTTTTATTATTTTTTTCAATTTTTGTTTAATTTTTTAATATTTATTTCCTCTTTTTTTTTGAAAAAATTATATTTTTTTCATTTTTTCATATATATTTTTAATTTATATAAATTTTAAATATATATGATGAATTTCAAGTCTAAATAATCATTCTTAAATACCTAATTTTATTATTAGATGTCGTTCATGTACTTTAATTGTCATTAAATCAAGTATTTATTTTCTTTAGTTTACTTAGTACCGTTTTTTTAGTTTATTTGGTACATATTAAAGTATAATTTTATAAATTTTATTGAAAATAAGTAAATCCGATAAAACTGATATATCCCCCGATATATCGTTTTACCTCTCAACCGATACGATGCCGAAAATAATATTTAGACCATTGGTTACCGGAGAAGACTGCGACTGTAAAACCTCTCCCCTACTTATAAATTTATCGTGAACTCATGAATGAATGAACATGTCCAAATATCCATGTAGACATCCATCACCCCAACGTCATATATGATTATTTTTTTCTGAAAGTTATATTAGACAAACTTTTTATATTATACTAACACAGCACACCCACCTACGTATTTCATGAAGGGCAAATTTTTTTGATAACCACCACCTTTTTTAAAATTTAATTTAAATAAATATATTTAATTACTATATTAGCCCCTTTTATTAATTCTATCCTTAAGTATTTTAATATATACGGGTTATTTTGGTTAACAAAACATGTTTTGACCAGCAAGCTATATTATATAGGGTTCCGACCTAGCTCAAATTTAGGACCGGATTATGTGCCAGATATGAATGCATAATTGTAGTAAAGAAAGGTAATTGGGAGCAATTTTCTATTGTGCTTATCCGTAGAGATCAATGTGCTCCATATATGTTGGACCTTCAATGTAGATATTAAGTTTAATCATTAGTGTTTTGCTTAGTACTAATTAGCCCCACAAGATAGGAATGGTTTAGCTGTAGTTCCACATTTGTTCAAGTCAAAGACTCAAAGGCAATTAAAAAGTTATTCTGGCTACCTAGAGAGGGCATCCAACGGTCAAGAACATTTCAGTAAGATGCTCTTTCGCTTTCGTTTCCTTTCTTTCTTTTCCTTTCTCCCAACTTCTTTTGAACTACGACGTACAAGTTTTACTTTCAAAAACGAGAATTAGAAAAGCATTATTATTAAGTTGAGAAATGTATCATGAAGCAAACGCCGTAAACAAGCATGCACAAGTTTCCTAGCCTGTTGTGTTTAGAGTATTGCACATATGTATTACACAACTGCATACGTACGTGATTGATCTAGAAAAGATTGAAACGAAACATAAGAACATTTTGAGGATTGCAAGTTTTAAGTTTTTCCTATCTAACTAGTGTATATAGAATGTAGAGAAGGGAAGGAAAGGCAAAAGATAGAGCTGTAAATTAATCTAAGGGTGGAAGTGTGTGCAAGCAAGTACGTAATTGAAACAATTCCGATTAGAAGCAAAAGGAAAATATCAAACATATCAATAGTATGCTTCACATTTTCCTCTATTTCTTTTAGTCTCTCCCAATCTATACTTGCTACCAAACAAAAAATAGAAAGAAAATAAAATCTTCCGCCGAGGAGTGACCAGAAAGGCTCTCATGATTCTAACTAGAACACGATCAACATCGAAGTATTCATGTTGATAATTCGAGAACTTCACTTAATTAATCAGACGAAATTTTTATAATGAATCAGACGACGCTTTCATTTTCATCTTTCCCTTCATTGTTTCTCCCCTTCACTACCTCTACCTGTGGGTTCCAACGGCAACTTTCACCTCCGGCTGCCAGGGAGTCGGCAATGGGTTTAAGGACCAAAATGCCCTGCCCCACGGCGAAGGAAACAAAGGTGATCAAAAACACCACGAATGAAATTGCCGCAAATGCGGGCTTGTCCGGGTTCCACATGACTGACAAACCTAGCAGAATAACCTGCACCGGCAATGGCACCAATACCGTCACCGCAAGCGCGTAAATCCTCATCCTCAATCCCTTGTTTATCACCAACGACAGCACCTTCCATAATGAGAACAAGAACCACATGAAATATGTAGCCGCAAAGACACCAAATATCACGGTGCTCAACAAAGGGTACTCACAAAACGCCACCATTTTACCAGACTCCACTGCTTTTACCATGGAGCTCCGGGTGAAAACCGCCGGCAACGGTAAAAACATCTTGTCTATTGGCGAGAACAAGAAGAATATCTGCACAATTAGCAATGGAACACATGTTGACAGAACGAAAATGATCGCCCACGAAACATTTGGAGTCTTCTTTTTGATCGAAACATCAACAAGGAAGAGCAAAGTTCCCAAGAAAGCTGGCTGGAAGAACCCTAGCGAGACCACCACGTGTACCTTGCAAAATTTGTCTTCTTCTTCGAACCCCTCGACTTTGAAGAAGGTTGAGAGGAAGGGATAGCGGCCGTAGAGATAGGTCCGGCGGAAGGAGGGGAGACGGAGCAGCTCATTGAAGGACCAGAAGATGACGAATATGACGAGGAGGAGTCTGACGGTCCAGAGAGAGTTGAAGTGCTGGAGGTGGTGGGCGGTCCGGGATTTGAAGCAGAGGTGGAAGATGAATCCAAGAGAGAGAATGGAGAGGAGGAGGAGGGTAACAATGAAGAGTAAGGTGATAAGGTCGAGGGCGGAGTCAATAGGGTATGGATACTTTACCATGGATCGAGTAGTTTGAGTTTTATATAAACTCGAATGGGTGTATATGTCGATATCGATAGATAGAAATGGTGAGAAATTCAGATGTAGCTATCGATATCGATACACAGCCTGGGACAATGAGTACTATTTGACCACGTCTACGAAGACAATGTGGTCGATGAGGATGACAATTTTGATGAAGAATAATGGCGGCAATAGCGGCGGAGGAACTGGTTGCTGCAGAGGAGGTGAAAGCGGGGGTAGGAGGTGGAGATTATGCATGGAAGATGAGGAGAATCAAGCAGACTATCGATGTTAGGGTTTGTGTAGTGTTTGGGGTGATATTGCATCAGTTTTTTTTGTTTGCAAGGTCGGAATTTCGGGGATGGGGGAGAGAATAAGATAATGCGTTACAACTCCTCTCTCTCTCTCCCCTATTCCGGCCTGCCGGCGGGAGACAGGCTGTGGGAAAGGGCAACAGAGAAAGAGAGATGGAGGTTTTGATTATTTTGGGTGTTAGAGAGAGAGAGAGAGAGAGAGAGAGAGAGAGAGAGAGAGAGAGAGAGAGAGAGAGAGAGAGAGAGGAGAGGAGAGGAGGAGATCAAATGAGACGTCTCCTTTCATTTCGGGATTATACGTTAGAAAAATTAGAAATTATGGATTAATTAAGACAATCTAATTTCAATTTCACACCTTGTAATGCTCGCTAGCTAATCCTTAATTATTCTATGTGAACAATATATATATATATATATATATATATATATATATATATATATGTGCCACTATGATCTGGACTCTGGAGTACTGAATTTGGATATGAGTTGGTAACTTGGTATAGATATTGAATAAGGAGCAACTAGCTAGGGGCACGAGCGGAACCAGGATTTGAGTCTAGAGGGGTCGAGATTTACACATGTACGTAACAAAAACATTGGTACATCGTCGTTTTGATTTGGAAGATTATTAAAATCTTTAATTGAACGTAATAATATCATAAAAAGTCTTAATAACAAAATAATTATGATTTTTATATGCTTTTTTCATTAAACTTCTGTTTCAAACCCCATGCAATATTAAGAAAACCTACACTACTTGGAAGCTTCATATATGCATATTGATTTTATCATGCAATTAACTGAATTCAATAAAGTTCTTTCTTTCTATCTATATATGTTAATAAACTTACGTAAGATTACATGTACTGTGAGATTACAAGCTGACAATGTGGGCAGGCGGGGGGGGGGGGGGGTCCAAGAATTGACTAGTTTTCCTTGTATATATGGCATATTAGCTATACAAATATGGGATATGCAATTATGCAGGGGCGTCCGGACCCTGCCAGACTTGCACATAGTTCCGCCGCTGGCTAGGGGCTAATTACAGTAAGATTTGAAGTTCTGAAACCTACGTAACATTTTTATTATTTCTTTAATAATATTTTTTTTTTTGAAAGGGGGAAACCCCATTAAGAATTATTCAACTACAAGATTATATCGAGAGGTACATAGAGCCTATACATAATACATCGAGTAAACATACACGACTCCTTGTATAAAACATCTTGGATAATCACAGGTGTCTCCTCAATCCAAATATTATAGCAAGGCGAACTAACCTATTAACATTTCTATTAATTTGAAAGGTGTAAAGTTTGCCTGGCCGATTTGGTATTCTATAGGTCATAATTTGTTTGCATTTAGGGTTGGTATGATCGATAAGATTCAGTTTTATTTGAACTATGGCCCCAGAAATTCCAAAATTGCCGTTAATAATTAGATATATAGCTGATAATGAAGTTGGATTGATTGTCCTACAGTCCTAGGACGGATTTGCCTGGCATATTCGACGCGACTCGTTTAAGAATACCAATCAAATATTTGACATCGGTTTCATCTGAAAGCATTTTGAAACTAATCAAGAAACCACGTAGCTTGGAACCAGCTAGCTGATAATGCTAGAGGAATGGAGTTGTAACATGTATGGAGTCTCAAATTCTTGCATAGATATGTCAATAATCGAATTTTTTTAACTATATAGATAGAGAGATTTTCTCAGATGCGGACGTCTGCACCGTGTGGATTCGGCGATTCCGGCAACCGGCAACGCACAATGACGGTGCAAATGTTTATAGCACTGGTCCACAGCGGTCGAAATCTCAAAATTTTCGCACGGTGCCCAGAAACTTGAAAATGTAAGATTCGGGCCGGCGTGGGCCAGCGCTGCAGCTCTGGCCGACACACATAAAAGCGCCGGGATGGAAGGAGTGCGGCCGACACCGTCCACGTTGTCATCATTTGCCGCTGGTTTCTGGAATCGTAGAATCCACATGGTGTGGACCGTGCAGACGTCCGCAACTGAAAAGCTCTATATATATATTTATTAGTTTCATAGAGCGTTTTTTTACTTCTAAAACTTGTCACACGCTTTCTTATCTAGATAAAGTTCTCTGTTTTTTTTTTTTTGGTTAAACAGATGCAATTCTCTTCCTATAGCACCAAGAACCGAATTTTGAACCATGTACATATGTAGGTATTGGCACTTAATTTATGGATCCAAGTCTATGATATATAGTGAATTGTGATCAACCTTAGTAGGCCAGACTCCAGAGGACTGCAAGTGATATGTGTAATAACCCACGTTTTCAAACAATATTTGAATTTAATTAAATTCTATTGAGTTGTGAAGTTTGTTTTTAAATCGAATTTGAGTTGTTAGCAATCGTTACGAAACGGAAACGGAAGCGTTCCGAGAACGTTTAATAAGAAAACGTTACGTTTCCGAACGAATTTATCAACTTTCATTTCGTCGCTCGGTTGTGAAAACTTTCTTCACGGAAGTTGTAGAGCTCGTCGATACGAGTTCGTGTATATGTGACGCGTTCGAATCGGACGTCGGAAGTAAAAGTTATTAACGTCGGAAGTTAGTTTCCGATTTGGAAACTAGTATAAATAGATAATTATGGGATTAGGGTTTCCATAATCAGAAACCCTTTCTCTCCCTTCTCTCTCATTCCGCCGCTCTCCCTTTCTCTCTTCTCTCTCACTCTCCCGACCTTCTCTCTCTCTCCCTCACTCGGATCCCTCTCGCCCTCACCGATCGCTCCCCCTCTCCCCCTCACCGATCGCTCCCCCTCTCCCCCTCACCGATCGCTCTTTTCCATCTCCCTCTCACTGTCACCTCATCCTCTCCCTCTCACCGAAACCGCGCGATTCACAGTCGCCCAAAACACTCCACCGGTGAGACCAAGACTTGAGCTGCATCACCATCATCTCTCCTCACCCCTAGTGCCTCCGGTGACACAATCGGCTATTGGAAACCGCGACAAGCACCGCCGCTTCTCAACTGCAAGGCCGCCGGCACCTCAAGCTCATCAACGTCGATTTGACAATCCAAAGGTTCGAATCAAGGTGAGGTTTAGCTAGGATTGGTCATTGTGATGTTGTTGTTGTAATTGTGGATCGATTTGTGGTGTTTTGGTGGGGGATTGGAGGAGGAAGAGGAGAGGAGATACCGCCGCCTAGAGGCGGCGCGTGGGGAGGCGTGGGGTGGTGTAAGGGCTGCTTAGGAGCGGAGGGAGGAAGAGGGGAGGAAGGAGGACGGTTTTGGGGTGGTGGTGGCGCCACACGCGCCGGTTTTGGGCTCGGCGCGTGGGCCCCACGCGCTGCCGGCCGGAGGTGGCGCGTGTGCCACACGCGCCGCCATACGAGGCGGTGTAATTAGTTTTGAATGAAGGGGTATTTTGGTAATTTACTGTGTACGGTAAACGTAAATGTAATTTTTATTTACTGCGGTAAATGTAATTAAGTTTTACCTACGGTAAATGTAATTATAATTTACTTTCAGTAAATGTAAAAAGTAAATTGTAAAAAGGGTAATTTAGTAAATTTTATTTACTGAATTTGTATTTACATTAAATCGTACGTATACGTACAGAAATACGTATTAATATTTATACGTACAGAAATACGTATTAATATTTATACGTACAGAAATACGTATTAATATTTATACGTATAGAAATACGTATTAATATTTATACGTACAGAAAATACGTATTTAATATTTATACGTACAGAAATACGTATTTAATATTTATACGTACAGAAATACGTATTAAATATTTATACGTACAGAAATACGTATTAATGGAGTATTGTACAGTAACCGTGAATAGTGAACAGTGAACAGTAACTTCGTATAACCAAATTGCTGAACAGTACCGTATATTACTGTTTTGGCATTTAAAGGTTTACGAAACGATTCTAAATTCTTGTTTTATCTTTTTAAGGTGATCGCTAAATCGAGGAAAGGGATTATTATCGGAAATTGAGGAATTACGCTCAAGTCAATAAGGTGAGTAAAATCTCACTGAATTACGAATCTACCCTCGTGGTGATTCAACATTTTACAAGTGTGTTTATTTAATGAATTACAACATGTATATAACTTAGTGGACTACGTATATATATAGTATAATGGTAATAAATACATATATATATATATATAGTTCATTAAATTACATACTGTTATTAATTCATTAAAAATAGTCATTTCGGTGACAGAAAAATTGTGCATGTGTGATTTTAATGGTACGATATGATGTGAGATTATCGTACGTAATTTTTCAGGTGTTTATGAAATATGACATGTATAGGATATAGTGGACTATGTATATATTGTATAAATGGTAAATAAATACGAATATATATATAGTTTGCTATGTAATATACTGTTATGATTTTTATTGTGGATATATCGTGAAAGTTTTAAAACGTACAATATGATGTGTGATTATTGTACGTGATTTTATCACGGAAAATGTGAAATATTGTGATTTGTCTTCGGACGTGATGTGTGGTACAATATGATGTGAGATTATTGTACATGTGAGGCAAGTCGGAACCTAGCCTTTGGCCGGGCGAAAGTTACGATACAGTTAGAGCTCTAGTCTGTCTGCCATAGTACTGCATGAGGTAACGGGTGGTTATCTGATCATGGGTACTCAGCTTGTTTTGGATGTTGGGTGGCGGGTGGTTACCCAACATCAGCGGTATACTAAGTGAGGGGTAACAGATGTGTACCAGCGCTCATTAGTTACCATTTTGTGAAAGTATTAGAGTAACCAGATGGGTTGCTCGTTTTCTCATGATTTTCATTATACTGTGTTGATGTGGAGTTGTGCCTTTTATGAGACGAGAGTTATTTTCATATTTTACTCATACGAGCTGTAAAGCTTACCGGGTTTGTGTTGCAATCCCGGTGCACCAATTTCAATGGTGTAGGTGATACTTCCGCAGGTGCTGAGTAGTGGTGATTGAGTGACGACTCCGAAGACTCGAAGTCGATCGCATCCAGTCGTGGTGATGTTCCAGCGTGGATTTTGTGTGAGATTTGGTGTGATTTTATTTGTGAGGTTGTTGTGAGGATTATACAATTCCATTTGTTATATGTTGAATTATCATTTGGGTTTGTAATAATCGGCTTGACTGAGTTATATTTTAAACTCAGATGTGATCCGCTGCGACATTAAAATGATTTCGATTTCATTGAGATTATTTTGTGTTTAACGATTTTAAGATTTTGAGTTTTGAAGCTCGGAATTTTAGGGTCGTTACAGTTGGTATCAGAGCCTAAGTGCGTATTTGGCGATTATCAATATCATCCGGGAGCGATGATCCGACTGCAGGCGGGCCCCCATCACATGCTCCTCGGTATTGATATGTCGTCGGGTACGCGAGAGTGTTTTAGGAGCCATACCTAATGGTTTGGTCCTCCGAGATGTATCGTGATGATACTTCGATGATTCATCATATGCTGAAATTTCATGTTAATACCTATTGAATCTGTTTTAGTTGAATTCGAGATTTCACAAGTGTTGACTAAGTGTTTCGTTGTTTGAAGGTGATGAACGCTGATAAGGGCCGAGGACAGGGCCGAGGACGGGCGAGAGGACGTGGTCGAGGTAGGACCGCGGGCCGAGTCCGCAACGTGGAGAACCTTTATGAGGAGGCTGCTCCACAGGTAGAGCGGGTAGGCCGAGGTCGAGGTAGGGCCACAGGTCGAGTCCGCAACGTGGAGAACCTCTATGAGGAGGCTGCTCCGCAGGAGGAGCAGGATGAGCCAGCTCCTGCGGTTAGAGATGACGGTCGAGTGTTGAAGCTGATCAAGGATATTAGTGCACTGTCAGCTCCGACATTTCATGGGGGACTAGATCACATGGTAGCTGACCATTGGATCGAGGGTATGGAGACTTATTTTGAGATGATAGAGTGCACAGAGATTGAGAAGAGAAAGATAGCTACATTCTTTCTCAAGGGTGATGCTCTAGATTGGTGGAAGAGCATGAGACAGATTGTGGATGTGTCTACATTCACATGGGGAGATTTCACCACCATATTCCAAGAGAAGTATTTCCCAGCCTCAGTACAGGAGGACTTAGAGTTGGAGTTTCTGGCATTGGTACAGGGAGACATGACCATTAGAGAGTATGATGCTCGATTCTCGCAACTGTATCGGTATGTCAGGCCTATGGGTGCGACTGCTTTAGCTCAGAAGTATCTACGTGGGCTGAAGCAAGAGTACAAGACCATGATATCAGTCCTTTGCCTGACTTCACGGGAGCAGATATTTGAGAGTGCTATGAGTTTGGAGCAAGCAGAGAAGACTCGAGCAGGTGACGTGGGGAACAGAGATGCGAAGGGGAAAGGCAAGGCAGTCTATACAGGCAGCGAGCACTCAGGGCCGAAGGATAGGTCATGGAAGAGGCCAAGACCCCACTATCAGGCCCCGACAAGGGCGCCACCCTTAGCCATCAGAGCAGCACCAGTCAGACCATTAGCAGCAGTGAGGTGTTATAGCTGCAATGAGATGGGACATTACGCCTCAGCATGTCCGAAACCGAAGAGAGCAGGCTGCCACCGGTGCGGGCAAGTGGGACACATAGCTCGAGATTGTACCCGACCACTTCCGGGTAGACAGGAACGGCCGCAGAGACAGCTACCAGCGGGTCAAGCTAGAGTGTTCGCAGTGGGTCAGCGAGATACAGGGGTGGAAGGTACATTATCACTTTTTGACTACCTTGCTAGAGTGTTGTTTGATACGGGAGCATCACATTCATTCATTGCTAGTTCGGTAGTGGAGATGCTAGGATTGATTCCTACACCTCTCGGGGACGCCTTATGTGTCACTTCACCCCTTGGAGTGTCACTTGAGTTAGAGACAATCTGCAAAGCTTGTCCTATATTGATTGGGAGTAGAGAGTTCTCTGCTTCGTTGATTGTGATTCCGGACCACACTTATGATGTGATCTTGGGGATTGATTGGTTGAGACCACAACATGCTGTGATTGATTGTTTCGACATGGTAGTGTCCTTTCATAGACCTGGAGAGCCAGTGTTTCGTTATCGTTGCCTCAAGTCCGACAACGCCATGAGATCAGGAGTTTTGGCACATGTGGAGTCAGTGGATCAGGAAGTGACTATCACAGACATTGTGGTAGTATCTGAGTTTGGTGAAGTGTTCCAAGAGATACCGGGGCTACCTCCTCGAAGAGTGGTAGATTTCTGCATTGATATAGTACCCGGTACAGCACCTGTGTCAAAGGCGCCATATAGAATGGCGCAGAATGAACTTAAGGAGCTGAAGGTGCAGATCGATGAGTTATTAGATCAAGGGTTCATTAGACCTAGCGTTTCACCTTGGGGAGCACCTGTTTTGTTCGTGAAGAAGAAAGATGGTTCTCTGCGGTTATGTGTGGACTACAGAGAACTGAACAAGGTGACCATCAAGAATAGGTATCCCTTACCTAGGATTGATGACTTGTTCGATCAGCTCAAAGGTGCTACAGTGTTCTCAAAGATTGATTTGAGATCCGGTTATCATCAACTCAGAGTGAAGGAAGAAGATATATCGAAGACAGCCTTCAGGACCCGGTATGGACATTATGAGTTTGTTGTCATGCCATTTGGTCTAACGAATGCACCAGCTGTCTTCATGAGTTTGATGAACCAAGTATTTAGTCCATACTTGGATGAGTTCGTAGTGGTGTTTGTGGATGACATTCTGATATACTCCAAGACACAAGAAGAACATGTGGTGCATCTGAGAACAGTGTTGCAGACCTTGAAGGAGGCGAGACTGTATGCCAAGCTAGAGAAGTGTGAGTTCTGGAAAGAAGAGGTCAAATTCCTTGGTCATGTTGTCTCAAAAGATGGAGTACTAGTGGACCCAGCAAAGGTAGAGGCAGTGAAGAATTGGAGTCGTCCAAAGAACCCTACAGAGATACGTAGTTTCCTCGGGTTGGCAGGTTACTACAGGAGGTTTATCGAGGGGTTTTCTAGTATCGCATCTTCATTGACCAAGTTGACCAAGAAAGATACTCCGTTCGTGTGGACGGATGCATGTGAGGAAGCATTCAGCAAGCTAAAGACTAGACTGACCACAGCTCCAGTGTTGACGATTCCCTCTAGTGGTGGTGGCTATGTCATTTACAGTGATGCTTCGCTCCAAGGTTTGGGTTGTGTGTTGATGCAGAATGGAGGAGTTGTTGCATATGGCTCGAGACAGTTGAAGATTCATGAGAAGAATTATCCGACACACGACCTAGAGCTGGCGGCAGTAGTATTTGCACTGAAGATTTGGAGACATTACTTGTATGGGGAGAAATTTCAACTCTTCTCAGATCATAAGAGTTTGAAGTACTTATTCTCACAAAAGGAGCTGAATATGAGGCAGAGGAGGTGGATGGAACTCCTCAAGGACTATGACTTCACATTAGAGTACCACCCGGGGAAGGCAAATGTGGTGGCGGATGCCTTGAGCAGGAAACCGAGAGGTGTGGTAGCTTCTCTTATGGTCCAGGAATGGTTCATGCTAGAAGCTGCATCAGAGTTTGATTTGGTACCATCGGGAGGAGAACCAAGGGTCTTTCTTGGTAGTGTCACAGTGCAACCCACATTGATCACGAGGATCATACAGGGTCAGGCGCAGGATAGACACTCACGAGCCAAGTTGGCGGATCTTGTAGTTGATACGCTTGATGAGTGTCCTTCTGAGTGGAGAGTTGGACCCGATGGAGGGTTGAGGTTTGGGGCAAGGTTGTGTGTCCCAGATTGTGATGATCTTCGGGAGGAAGTTCTTCGTACGGCACATCGTTCACGCTATACCGTCCATCCAGGGAACACCAAGATGTACAAGGACCTATGCAGACAATTCTGGTGGAACGGTATGAAGAAAGATGTAGCAGAGTTTGTATCGAAGTGCCTTACATGTCAGCAAGTGAAAGCAGAACATCAACGACCAGCTGGCATGTTGAAACCACTGACTATTCCTCTTTGGAAGTGGGAGCAGATATCTATGGATTTTGTGACCGGGTTGCCTAGATCGAGGAAGGGTCACGATGCCATATGGGTAATTGTCGACCGATTGACGAAGTCGGCTCATTTTCTCCCAGTGTCGATGAAGTACTCAGTGGACGTGCTTGGGAAACTATATGTGGATGAGGTAGTGAGACTTCATGGTGCTCCAGTTTCTATTGTTTCCGATAGAGATGCACGTTTCACTTCGAAGTTCTGGGGTGGTTTGCAGAAGGCGATGGGCACTACCTTGGATATGAGTACAGCTTTTCACCCTCAGACGGATGGACAGACGGAGAGGGTGAATCAGGTGATGGAGGACATGTTGAGAGCATGTGTGTTGGATTTCAAGGGTAGCTGGGAAGATCATTTGAGATTGATTGAGTTTGCCTACAACAACAGCTACCATTCTAGCATCGGCATGGCACCTTATGAGGCACTTTATGGTAGACCATGTCGATCTCCGATCTGTTGGGCCGAAGTTGGTGATGAGGCACTGATGGGTCCAGAGGTGGTTCAGGAAACCACGGAGAAGATCTCGATCATTCGAGACAGAATCCGGACCGCTCAGAGTAGACAGAAGAGCTATGCAGACCTGAAGAGGAGACATGTGGAGTTCGAGATTGGTGATCATGTGTTCTTGAAAGTTTCACCTATGAGGGGCGTAGTGAGATTCGGCAAGAAGGGAAAATTGGCACCGAGGTATGTTGGGCCTTTTGAGATACTTGAGAAGGTGGGCGAACTAGCATATCGCCTAGCCTTGCCTACTAGTATGTCGGGTGTTCACAATGTCTTCCACATTTCCATGTTAAGGAAGTATGTACCAGATGAGTCACATGTGATTGATCATAGCACCATTGAGGTGAAGGAAAATGCTACATTTGTGGTCGAACCGGTTCGTATCCTGGATAGATCCACAAAGAAGCTTCGGAGAAGAGAAGTTGGGCTAGTCAAAGTGTTGTGGAGTCACCATGATGAGGGTGATGCATCATGGGAGCTAGAGTCGGACATGATGACCAGATATCCACAGTTGTTTGTTGAGTGAACTCGAATTTCGGGACGAAATTCCTTTAAGGGGGGTAGATTGTAATAACCCACGTTTTCAAACAATATTTGAATTTAATTAAATTCTATTGAGTTGTGAAGTTTGTTTTTAAATCGAATTTGAGTTGTTAGCAATCGTTACGAAACGGAAACGGAAGCGTTCCGAGAACGTTTAATAAGAAAACGTTACGTTTCCGAACGAATTTATCAACTTTCATTTCGTCGCTCGGTTGTGAAAACTTTCTTCACGGAAGTTGTAGAGCTCGTCGATACGAGTTCGTGTATATGTGACGCGTTCGAATCGGACGTCGGAAGTAAAAGTTATTAACGTCGGAAGTTAGTTTCCGATTTGGAAACTAGTATAAATAGATAATTATGGGATTAGGGTTTCCATAATCAGAAACCCTTTCTCTCCCTTCTCTCTCATTCCGCCGCTCTCCCTTTCTCTCTTCTCTCTCACTCTCCCGACCTTCTCTCTCTCTCCCTCACTCGGATCCCTCTCGCCCTCACCGATCGCTCCCCCTCTCCCCCTCACCGATCGCTCCCCCTCTCCCCCTCACCGATCGCTCTTTTCCATCTCCCTCTCACTGTCACCTCATCCTCTCCCTCTCACCGAAACCGCGCGATTCACAGTCGCCCAAAACACTCCACCGGTGAGACCAAGACTTGAGCTGCATCACCATCATCTCTCCTCACCCCTAGTGCCTCCGGTGACACAATCGGCTATTGGAAACCGCGACAAGCACCGCCGCTTCTCAACTGCAAGGCCGCCGGCACCTCAAGCTCATCAACGTCGATTTGACAATCCAAAGGTTCGAATCAAGGTGAGGTTTAGCTAGGATTGGTCATTGTGATGTTGTTGTTGTAATTGTGGATCGATTTGTGGTGTTTTGGTGGGGGATTGGAGGAGGAAGAGGAGAGGAGATACCGCCGCCTAGAGGCGGCGCGTGGGGAGGCGTGGGGTGGTGTAAGGGCTGCTTAGGAGCGGAGGGAGGAAGAGGGGAGGAAGGAGGACGGTTTTGGGGTGGTGGTGGCGCCACACGCGCCGGTTTTGGGCTCGGCGCGTGGGCCCCACGCGCTGCCGGCCGGAGGTGGCGCGTGTGCCACACGCGCCGCCATACGAGGCGGTGTAATTAGTTTTGAATGAAGGGGTATTTTGGTAATTTACTGTGTACGGTAAACGTAAATGTAATTTTTATTTACTGCGGTAAATGTAATTAAGTTTTACCTACGGTAAATGTAATTATAATTTACTTTCAGTAAATGTAAAAAGTAAATTGTAAAAAGGGTAATTTAGTAAATTTTATTTACTGAATTTGTATTTACATTAAATCGTACGTATACGTACAGAAATACGTATTAATATTTATACGTACAGAAATACGTATTAATATTTATACGTACAGAAATACGTATTAATATTTATACGTATAGAAATACGTATTAATATTTATACGTACAGAAAATACGTATTTAATATTTATACGTACAGAAATACGTATTTAATATTTATACGTACAGAAATACGTATTAAATATTTATACGTACAGAAATACGTATTAATGGAGTATTGTACAGTAACCGTGAATAGTGAACAGTGAACAGTAACTTCGTATAACCAAATTGCTGAACAGTACCGTATATTACTGTTTTGGCATTTAAAGGTTTACGAAACGATTCTAAATTCTTGTTTTATCTTTTTAAGGTGATCGCTAAATCGAGGAAAGGGATTATTATCGGAAATTGAGGAATTACGCTCAAGTCAATAAGGTGAGTAAAATCTCACTGAATTACGAATCTACCCTCGTGGTGATTCAACATTTTACAAGTGTGTTTATTTAATGAATTACAACATGTATATAACTTAGTGGACTACGTATATATATAGTATAATGGTAATAAATACATATATATATATATATAGTTCATTAAATTACATACTGTTATTAATTCATTAAAAATAGTCATTTCGGTGACAGAAAAATTGTGCATGTGTGATTTTAATGGTACGATATGATGTGAGATTATCGTACGTAATTTTTCAGGTGTTTATGAAATATGACATGTATAGGATATAGTGGACTATGTATATATTGTATAAATGGTAAATAAATACGAATATATATATAGTTTGCTATGTAATATACTGTTATGATTTTTATTGTGGATATATCGTGAAAGTTTTAAAACGTACAATATGATGTGTGATTATTGTACGTGATTTTATCACGGAAAATGTGAAATATTGTGATTTGTCTTCGGACGTGATGTGTGGTACAATATGATGTGAGATTATTGTACATGTGAGGCAAGTCGGAACCTAGCCTTTGGCCGGGCGAAAGTTACGATACAGTTAGAGCTCTAGTCTGTCTGCCATAGTACTGCATGAGGTAACGGGTGGTTATCTGATCATGGGTACTCAGCTTGTTTTGGATGTTGGGTGGCGGGTGGTTACCCAACATCAGCGGTATACTAAGTGAGGGGTAACAGATGTGTACCAGCGCTCATTAGTTACCATTTTGTGAAAGTATTAGAGTAACCAGATGGGTTGCTCGTTTTCTCATGATTTTCATTATACTGTGTTGATGTGGAGTTGTGCCTTTTATGAGACGAGAGTTATTTTCATATTTTACTCATACGAGCTGTAAAGCTTACCGGGTTTGTGTTGCAATCCCGGTGCACCAATTTCAATGGTGTAGGTGATACTTCCGCAGGTGCTGAGTAGTGGTGATTGAGTGACGACTCCGAAGACTCGAAGTCGATCGCATCCAGTCGTGGTGATGTTCCAGCGTGGATTTTGTGTGAGATTTGGTGTGATTTTATTTGTGAGGTTGTTGTGAGGATTATACAATTCCATTTGTTATATGTTGAATTATCATTTGGGTTTGTAATAATCGGCTTGACTGAGTTATATTTTAAACTCAGATGTGATCCGCTGCGACATTAAAATGATTTCGATTTCATTGAGATTATTTTGTGTTTAACGATTTTAAGATTTTGAGTTTTGAAGCTCGGAATTTTAGGGTCGTTACAATATGAAACAAGCTAAGAATCAACATGAAACTCACCAATAACTGGCAGCTGTGGTCGTTATAATCAACGGGGACTATTGCATTTATAAAACTAAAATGAAAACATGAAAGTAACTACGGTCGGTTCATGTAGAACTTGAACTCCAACCTCCCTGATATAATCTATCCTAAACTAAACTACATCTAAATACGCAGCAAGACCAAAGATGGTGTTGCGACCAGAGTAATGCCGATCCAGTCGAGTATTAGATCGAGTACTTGATTTTGGCTAGATGACGAACTTTATTCATCGAATTTTCTGGAAATATATGAAAATCAATTTCAACTTGATTGGTGGCCGGCCGGCCACGGCAATGAAACATATAAGACATAGATTTCGAGGTTTGATCACTTTCCGTCCCATATGGAATGGAAACTAAATATTATTTCGTTTAATTTTTGTTCGCGTGCACATAGCACACCTGCTACCCACTACAAGTTTAACAACAAACTATGGACGTCTGCAATATGCTTATCTAGAGTCCCAATGTATATTGTATATGAACTCAGCAAAATGTACATGTATTTTTTTTGGTTAATAAAATGTACAGGTATTCTATCGAAAAGCAGCACCGAAAAAAACATCAATCCCTCAAGACCCTCCAGTAAATGTTGTAGATGTACACGTGTTAAACAGCGACAACCGTGGCCCGTGGACCAACTGTACCGATATTGTCCCAACTTAGCCACCTCACAGGTGTTGGGTTTTAATCACAAAAGGCCTCGGTACAATTGGTTATTATCCACCCACTTATAAGCTTGATTTTCTTTGTCACTTCTTAGATGTGGGATCTCTCCTCTCCAACACGCCCCCTCACGTGCAACCTAATTTTTAGGTCTGCACGTGACAGATTAACATCCCACATACTGGGATGAAAGAAATTAAGGTCCAGTAACCAACGACACTTAGTGGTCATCCAATCGGAAATCCTCCGATGGCATGACAAAGTGGCACCCAACTCGGGCCCACAAAAGATTGGAGGCGCGACTGGAGAGGGACCCGCTCTGATACCATGTTAAACAGCGATAAACGTGGCCCGTGGACCAACTGTACCGATATTGTCCCAACTTAGCCACCTCACAGGTGTTGGGTTTTAATCACAAAAGGCCTCGGTACAATTGGTTATTATCCACCCACTTATAAGCTTGATTTTCTTTGTCACTTCTTAGATGTGAGATCTCTCCTCTCCAACAACACGTACATGCATATTGTATATGGTAAATGGATGAATTGAGCAAATCACACCATTTTCATAGTGCACATTTTTATTCCAAAGATGCTCATTAGGGGGAGTGGGATTTGTAAAAAGGAATACCAAATATGAGATTCTAAATATGAAAATAGTTGAGAAAAAGCATGTAATCAGGAGTACTCACGTACGCGTTAGATAGTTCGAGGTAACTCAGCAGTCGCATCAAATGTTGCAGCCCAGCCATGGGAATGGAATGCACTATTCCGATAATGCTTAGGACAAAAATTGAAGTTGACGAACGCATAGAAAAGTTAGAATTCATGAATTCTTATCAATATATACTATTGGATATATTATGCCCTAATTTTATGGGAGGGTCTCAGACTCTCGATCAGTAACTATATATAAAGTTCCACAGTACGTTTTCATGAACGAAACCACAGTAACAAGTTGCATATGTAATCAATAATTGCTAGTTTGCTACATATCTCGTGTCGAATAATATGCACCATGAAGCACCAAAATTTCTAGCGAAGTTTGATAGCCAGAAGTCCCGAACAGTCAAAACCATCTTAATTTACAAAGAGGATAATTTCTATATGCATGGTAGGGTGTCAAAGTGAACCATAATCTGACAAGGCCACAAAAGTTTTAATGTGGTATATATATGTAACTGTTGATTTTGTCAAAATATATTATGTCCTCTAATCAAGTTGATGCAAACGTACTATCTATTATGTGCTGATATACTATGTGATCTAGGTCCGATCTCCAAATTAAACTCCAAAATGGATAATACGTACGAGAATATGATATGGCTTCAAGAGGACAATAACTGGCCGGCCGTCTGGATATTTTTTTTTGTTACAAACGATGCTCAAAAGAACCAAAACAAAAACAAATTAAGAAATATTAGAAGAACAGACTTTTCTAGTCCTAGTCACAACCACAAGATCATCCAAATAGAACTGAGAAGCATGGATTGGGGAAGTCAAATTGCATCAGGCCTTTATCATGCATAATATTATTATTGGCAAGAGAATCAGTTGTTATGTTGGCTTCTCTAAAGATATGACACAGAGATGAAGAATTCATGTTGCTTATAAAATTGTGGTAGCCTTGTATCAAAGAACTAAGAGGATGAACAGTGAAAATAAGATTATGCATAAGATGAACAAGAACTGCAGAGTCAGACTCAATCCAAGCTTAGAATTATGAAGAATAAAAGCCATTTTAAGGCCATAGAAGAGACCCCAAGCTTCAGCATCAAGAATTTCCTCTTTACCAAAATTAATCTGAAAACCATATAGCCAACATCCATTATCATATCTGATAACACCACCAGCTCCGATTATACCATAAGAGGAACTTCTAGTGCCATCAATGTTCAACTTATGAAAACCAGAATAAGGCTTTTTCTAGGGAAAAAAATTATAATTGTAAATAGAATCAACATTTTGCTTCAGATTGGCACTAGTTCGTTCCTCAATTGCATTTCATATAATGTCTTTAGGGGACAGAGGAAACTGAAATTCAAGTTAAACACCTGCTTATTTCTCCACTTCTAAATATACTAACAAATGAATACAAAACAACAAGACCAATTGATATTATTCTTAACTAATAAGTGACCGTTCAGTTGAGCTCTCAACCAGTTATCTCACTCTAAAGAAAAAGAATTTAGAAGAGATCTAGGAGTGAGAAACAAACCTCATATGTGCTTCACATTGGGACAATCTCTAAGCATGTGCATAATGGTCTCATCAGCCAAATTGCAAAGAGGACAAGTCTTGATATTAGTTAAATTTCTCCTGGCTCTTTGAACATTACATAGAAATTTTTTATGAATCATAGTCCAAACAAAAGTTTTTAACTTGAGAGAGATGTTCAGTTTCCACATTCTTTTCCATAAAGGATTCAAATCATTAGAGACATCAAAATCCAGTAAATAGGCAGAGCTAACTGAAAAATTACCATTAGAAGTACATCTCCAGATAATAGTCTTCTCCACAACCAAAAAAGCCAGTAGGAGTATTAATAATTTGGTTAACCACCATGTCAGGCACAAAAGGAAGAAAGAAGATCAATATTCCACCCTTGAGTATTCCAAAACTCACAAACATGGGCATGAATATTAACATCAGTAGAATGCAAAACATGATTAATTAGAGGGCTAGAACTCACTCAAATATCAGTCCAGAAAAAAACCTTTCTACCATCACTAATGCGCCATTTAATACCTTTTCTGAACATAGCCGAGCCATAAGCAATACTCCTCCAAGATATTTGGCATACATGATCACATATGATAGAGAAGATAGATCGATTCTTTAATTGGTATAGATGGGCAGAAACGAAAAAAAAATTAAAATGACGACAAAGATTTCCAAAAGATGAAAGAAAGGTTCCTCTTTTGCAAAAGCTCTGTATGAAAAAGATCATCAAATTAGGAAAAGAGAATCAATCCGGAGAATACCTGTCTGCACTCTTATCTGATCTATCAGACTAGCTCCATCTTTAAGCTAATTCCATATATGCTTGGCTAGTTTTCCACTACGTACACTACATCTATCACTCTATCAAGTATAGTTATATAATGGGCTATATACTCTTTGATCAAGAACATTAGCTAGTTAGTAAAGCTGAAATATGGGAAAGATCAAACTGTTACAGCTCTGCAACTCCAGACCACGCTTATTAATATATATATATAGCAGCAAGTAATGCAAAACCATTATTTAATTTAAGGGAAAGAAATCCATGTTCCTCTATAGTTTCCTTCGAAGTTCATGAAGACCCAATCTGATTGCTCTTGGCAAACTATAGAGGGAGGAACGGAGTTATGACAGATTAAATTAAAAGTGAAAGACTCCAGAAAACTTGCATCCAAAATGAGAGAAAACATATATACATAATCGTGTGCAAGTCAAAAGGAGATTAGCTGGCCGGTAATAACATCAGTCAGTTATAGGCTTTCATCAGTACACAAATCTGGGAGGAGATCCGATTAGTACAAATATATGTAAGAAACTAATGTGAAATTATTCAAGATCAATCGAAAGAAGTCACCCACCTGAATGAAGAAGTAGATCTAATCGGTGACTCGAACTGTCGAAATCTGAAGCTACTGATGAAACTGAAGCAGAAATTGAGGGGAATGAAGCCTGGTCCGAGAACACAAACATATATACATATACAAATGCAAATTTGAGCATCAAATAATACATCTCTCCCCTGCCAAAGTTGGTGGCCTCGTGCCAGACAACATTCCCCTTAAAGAACATGCTTCCTTTGTATTATATATCTCCCGCCCAGCCAGAATTGATTCCGATCTCTGCAGCTCAATCGATTCTTCGATCTTCTTAGTTAAAAAAACCAAATATAAGAGAGAATCTGTCGATGAAATTAATAGGGTAGGAGGGAATTAGGGTTCTGTGGTAGCTAGTTTCGATCGTACGTCATATTTAGATAGATGATTAATTATGAATACAATCATATCGATCCTCTGGTTCTGTGAGAAATCAAGGGTTAGATGCTGCATGGGGCCGGCGGTGGTCGATCGTGTTGGTTTCTGGAACCAGCTGTAGGGTTTGGTTGGGCTACCTTTGTCTTTCGCTTAGTCTAGGGCACTCACTCATATGGTTAATTTTTAATCATCAGGTCAACGTCTACCGTCGGATCTTGATCGTTTTGTAATCATGACTAATCATCTTCTAATTCCTTTGATGTCATTCTGATAAATATGATGATTAAAGTGTGTACTATTGTGATGTATTATACTGGATATGTGAGATTGTGAAATCATGAGGGTAATTGATATCATAGTAATGGTCTCTCATAGGTGTACAACCATTAACTGAACTCTAAATTTCAACTTTCAACCTTCAACTATTGTTGCTTCGTCAATGTGATAGGGTTTTCTATTACATTGAGACTCATGTAGCATTATTACAGAGAGATTCTGAAAGACTCGGTGAAGTTTTTACACTACATGTTCCTGTCAAAAGTAAAAGCTGGCCACCAGATGATATAACTTTAGGGTACGGTGGTCGAAATATTTCGTAGGTGAGCTCTCACTAACATTATAGAGAAAATGCAAATAAAGAAATTGACGATCGAGTGCAAAAAAAAAACCACAAAACCTGTTGAAATGAAAAAATTTAAAAGTTCAATTTCCTTATGTCTAACAGAAGAACAAGCAAAGATCGTGTAACACATGCTTGTCGATCAAATTGGAGAGAAAATAGCTAGCTGGATATGTACCATAATTCCAAATTCAAAATGATCTAAATGCATGGATGCATGGTCAATTGGAGAGGAGGAACTTCAAGATTAATGGGTTGGACTTTTCAACTATGATAATGGTCAAGGCTAAGATAGCTATATATATCATCAATTCAAATCCCACCACATCGATTTCATAAGGATGCATCACCGAGGCCAACAAACTCGGTTAAGTTGAATATCAAAATATTTCAAATTCAAATGGGAAGTGGAGTCGAGTATATCTCATCCTCACTCCACTATATATACAAGCCAATCAATCAGAAACGAGGAGAAAAAGAGAAGGCACGGTGAAGAGAAAAATAGAGAGTCAGGGAGAGTCAGAGAGAGAAAGAGACGGCGGAAGCTCTACAACATCGACGAGCAAGAGTCGGCGGAAAAAGGAGAGACTTCACACATTCGCGGCAACAAATCATAGGTATAAAACCTTGATTGATTATATTGTTTGAAATTACTGATGGTTTCTTTTATGGCGTAGACAAGAAGTTGTTTATTTCATATCATGCTCTCAGCCATCTTCACTCTCGGCCTTAGTCTCTACTAATGATCAATGGCTTTTGGGAAAAGACACAAAGTCACCCCCAAGCCCTCATTCACAGCCACAATAACGTCTCTTCGTTTCTAAAGAGCCCTGATGCATTTGTCTTGAATTCACGAGAACTAAAACGCAGCTCTACAAATGTTCCATGTTATGATACCAAATTGCTCCCACCTTCTTGTGTGATGTTTAGTGTTTGCAAGGCTTCTGCAAGTCGAAGAAATCAAACGCATACAAGTATGCAAGAAAGCAAAGTTTGCGATTGGCGCCTTCTCGACAACAACAAACACCTTTTCAAATTGTCACACAGTTTTTACGGTGGATGAAATGCTTTGTGTCACCAAATATAAATCAGTCACATGGCAATACAACTGTGAAAGAAACAAGACATATGAGTAGTTGAACTTTGCCTCAGTTCGTTTAAATGAAGCGGCGGAGGAGGTGTCAAGACAATTATACATAATTAAAGCTTGCTGAAGCGGTGTTAAACGGTGCACTCAAAAAAGAAATCAGTGTGGTGGCAGGTCTGCATATCGTTTATGGTTGCAAACTTCCTCATGAGGTTCTACCTCTTAAAGGCACTGCAAGTCTACAATTGACACCACACACACCTCTTAGAGTTATCACTCTAAACTTTGCAGTGGACGAGGCCTCTGTTCAAGCCGTCAATTAAATGACAAAGAAGCACAAAGCAATAAGAACAGCAGCTTAAAAGATACATACTAAGCCGTCAATTGATATGTGATAATCAACCACAAAGCTACGTGGCTCTCTCAAGATGAAATGTTCAAAACTTGGCAATAAGTTCAAAGCCACATGCATGTACATGGAATACAATCCATATGTAAATATGGTCACTGGAGCTTGATTGCTAGAGTTCTGTTTACATGTGCAAATATTAAAATACAAGCTATGAAGAGTTTCTGGCCTCACCTGAAAACTGAGCTCAAAACGTCGACAACGTCAAAGTCAAAGTGAAGCAATGTAATGCCCATGTTTCAAGGCCCGTTGTAAAGCCCAACACAACTTCAAGCTGTCACTAAATTTCGAGGCCCGTTGCAAAACCCGGCAGACACAGTACCAAATTGGGTGTCTAAATGAAATACGCTTAACGGATTCAAGTTTTCCATATATCCGTCAAGCTCAAATATCGGTACAAAACCAAAAAATCTTAATGAACTACGGTCGGTTTGATCCTGCAAATGGTACATAGGCAATCTAGCGGCCACTAGATGCAACCACATGTCCAAACAGAATCCCTGACCACAGTCAAATTCGCTCCTAAATCCAAACAGACTTCTATGAACTACGGTCGGTTTGATCCCGCAAAGGGTATGTATCGACCCACTAGATGCAACCACATGTCCAAATAGAATCCCTGACCACCAGTCAAATTCGCCCAAACAGAATCTCTAACACCACCAGTTAAATTCGGCTAGTCTCAAATGAATCACTGACTGTAGTCACATTCTTCAAACACCAGAAAATCATATCCACTCCCAAATCACAAATCAAATCCAAATCAAATCCATGGGCTTTAAACCCATATCCCAAACACAAAATTCAATCTTTGGTTCACTTACACCAAATTGGTCCCAAACACAAATCTCATTCCAAAATCATAGCCTTTCAATGTGTCATTCACGCATTGTAATTCTTGAACTACGAGTGACTTGATCCCTCTCCCAGGGTACGTAGGCAACCCATTCAAATTTCCGGGTGCAACCGCAAAAACAAATAAACACATATCTCATATATTTGGTTTCGTCATAAATGGAATCAAATGGTATTTCCCTACAAACAAGAGATTGTAATTAAGAGACACATTTTGTCTTAAATGGGTCGAACCCGAAATAATTAAAACTCTATTCACTATATGAATATGAGTGAAATTATGTTGGGTGACATTTTAGTTCACTACGTGCACAATTTTACCCAACAGAACCTACAACAAATTTTGACACAAATATAAAGCAGTTTTTGATAAATAGAGAGCAAGTGTGTTGAAGTCTTGAAGAGGAGACCTACATGGAGTTCCATTTTAAAATGTTGGTGTAGACACACGAGGGTGTATCGATAAATATTCCATGTAATTCAATGGGCTATACAATTTATCATGACCCCCATGCCAGATTGGTACCGATCCAGATCATCAATATTCGACCCAAACTGTGGCAAAAGAAAAATTCTTAAAACTCTTAACACACTCCCACATTCAAAACTCAAAACCCCTGCTCAATCCCCAAATCAAGGATTAGACTCCTCCAGCTTAAATAAGAACACCTGCACACTTTCAACAAAAGGGAAGCCATGTATTCCCTTCTTCTTCTCCGCATCAGAACGAACCGATATTCTCTGTTTTTGAATACGAAACAAGCGGACTAAAATTGTGTGTGTAAAATAAAAAAAGTAAGAGGATTTGCCGCTCAAGAGGCTCCAGAAAATATGGTCATTCAACAAGGTAACACAATCCACGCCACAACACATATTACATTAAGTCATTAACACAATGTCATAATACACACAATCCACGCCACAACACATTGTGTAATGTCATAATACACACAAGTAAAATAACGATAGGTTTTCAACCTAAACACAAGAATATAACCAAGTTCCCAGCACCCAGAAGATCTTTATTAAGATTGTTAACATCATAGAGGGATGCAAATAGGACGGTAAGAGCAAATGCAGCGGAACAGTTAAAAGTCACTGGCAAGAGTTAGGCTTTTCCCGTGCTCCAAGTTTTCTCATCCACCCATAACGACAAAAATAATTGTAATTCCCATCAAAAGTAGTAATTAAACAAATATTAATTATGTATATCAAGCTTACCTCAGCAAATAATTGTGCAACATGTGTCCTCTGCCCGACTAAGGCGTCCAAAACCTGCGTGCGGGCCTGATCAGGCTTCCCACAAGTCGGGCAATAAAATTGCAGTGCATCAGTTCTTTTTTTCATTTTGCCATATTGCTTGGTCATGGACGTCTAAGAAGGGACGCTGTGCATTTGCTCTAAAAACACGAGTCATACACAAAACGCTACTGCATCCTCATCGAGGGCTCAAGAGAAGAATGGCTCCTCAGAGTTCGGCAAGAAACCTCTCGTACTCTTCAGTGCCCTTTTCTGGGCATTCATGAGTCCAGTGATAACTGGAAGGTCCATTACAGAAAAGGCAAGCCTTTTCAACAACAACATTTTGACGGTGAGCAGGGCAGAATCCACATGCCCAATCATAACATGGTGGAAGAGGTTTATTAGTATCCAGTAGCACTATACCCATTGAACATCAATAGGGATTTGGTAGAAGGTCATCGATGTCTAGTAGTCTTTCTGTTAATTTAGGTGGTTCTTTGTCTCCCCATATATAAGGGACGTAATATCATCACGGGTGAATAGGGTGGCCGCTTCTCTTTCGACCCCTGAACCCAGTACTCCAAGCACGGTGGTGAGGACCAGGCTGCAGCTGTTGTGCGGAAGCGACAAAAAATCTCACACACACGGTCTAATAATACTGATACTCCCCCCTCCCACTTTAGCCACTCAATGAAGTTTGAGTATGAGGTTTCCACAAAAGACCTCGATATTAATGTGTGTGATAGCAATCCTTATAACTCAAGGATGACTCTTCGCCTTTTTCCAATGTGAGATTCCTAATTGCTCAAATTTAAACCAATTTATTTCCAACAATCTCCACCTTGACGTGATTTGAGTCATCATAAACTGTCTCACGATCTGAATAGCTCCACCTAACCACAAGTATCGATCTAAGTCCAAATCTTGTGACCCTAATCCAACTGGGAGCTCCACCAAATTTGATCGTACGAGACACCAAGTCACAAGTGTAACGTAGGCTCTAATACCAATTGTTGTGCAGAAGCGACCAACAATCCTACACACAGAGGTCCAATTATACCGATACTCCCCTTACTTTAGCCACCTGGTGGAGTTCGGGTATGAGATTTTCAACAAAAGACCTCGGCATTAGTGTGTGTGATAGCAATTTTTATAACCCAAGGATGACTCTTCACATGTTCCAATGTGGAATTCCTAATGACCCAAATCTAAGCCAATATATTTCCAACATAAGCCCTCTTGGCAGGTCTAAGAGGATAATCCGGTGAGGATCCAATGATGATTTGCGGGTTCATGGCTTTGGCTTTCTAGGGTTTGACGGCTTCTTTTATTTGGTTGTTATTTCAGATTTATCTCTCATATATGATGTTGGGTTTATGATTATGATTCCACTATCGATAATGATTCAGTATATTCGGTGCATGGTGTGCATTTTCACATATAATTTGAACGAGATAGATTAGAGGAAATTATATAAATACATGATGAGTCTTGAATATAAACTATTTTCAATTGCTAATCGTATATTATACACGCCGTGCATACAATAATTTCAGCAACAAATATCCCTATGAATCAAAGATTTCATATATATTATAGATTTACAATTCTATTCTAATTAGGACATGACTTACACCAGTTTATACGAAATGATGATAAATAATTGAGATTATTCAATAGTGAATAGGGGTCGCTCCAGCAGCAGTAGCCGTCGTGGATAGGCAGTGAAGATAGAAAACCTTTCTTTTAGTCTTTCCACTCATAGGCCATACAAGCTTACCATTAGCCATTAGTCTTTGGGCAAATACGGACCACTAGGCCGTGATACTTGGGCAAAACGTGTCCTTGCAAATCACCTGAACTGCCAAGGCCAAAGAAACAAATTAAGATGAGATGAGGAATTTGACAAGTTAGAACAGTTCTAAGAAGGTTCTCAAGGTTTCGATTATCCTATCCAGACTCCATACTTACCCCCAACGAAAAGAAATGCTTCCTACCAATCATAATAATGGTCGTTTAAGACAAACCACGGAGTCTTTTTCATAGAATAAGTTTGGTGAGGAGTGGATGCTTATCCCATCATCACACGAAAGAAGGCCAAGTACCCAGGACTTGAACAATCATTTCTGATTCTGTCCCAACATGTCAAAAGCTTCGATTAGTCGAACGTGAACCTGTGATCAAATATCAGACTACGTACTGTCAAAACATAATGTAATCGTTTCTTTGTAGAAGAATTATAGAGAGGCCTCAACATCCTGATCGAACACATTGAAGGAGCTTGAGCTTTAGAAATGTTATGCTACATCTCTCTGAAAGAGTTTGATCATAATCATGATCGATTTGTTGAGTACTCTTAGTTTTGGTCACTTCTCTTACATTTTTTGTATCAGACAAAAATGTCACTTTTCCCAGCTTCTTTAACAAGCTGAAACCTTTGGATCCACTAACTCTCACGTAGAACGTCTAGAAATCACTTTCAATATAGTCATTTCAATTCGAAACTCCATACAGAAAGTGCTTTTGGGAACCTCAAGGAAAATGCTACTGCTCTTTCTTTCTTGACAGATTTGTTAAACGATAAGGGCTACCGTGGCGTGCAAGTGTGGCTCTAACCCTTCACTTCCAGCTTCGATCTCTCATTCTTTCAATGCTAACATTCATGTATATACGGTGAGCGATATAGCACGTCTTGTAGAGGTTGGAGACAACACTGCACCAACTAAGTAAATGAGACGATAACAGTTAACAAAACACTAACCCAGAAAAAGCACTGGACCTAACAATTGACACAAAAACTTATTGACTGAGAAGGACAGACATGGCAAAGGCAAAGAACATAGCCACACTTGGTACAAAAGCCCCACTGGTATCATTGGCTTTCAATGCCAATTATAGCTTGCTAAGCTTTCTTCATTTGTTTTCTCCTTTGATGTAACACAACACTACGACGTTTCGACCTCTCCATTTGGCTCTATTAGGCGCCCACATATGTTTAACAAATATCTATCGTTATAAGTGAGTCATCGTCTTCCAATCTGTACTACAATCCTATGCCAAAACTGTGACCATCAATTCCACATAAGTTGACAAATTATACGAGCCAAAATATCAATAGTTCTACGACTTCTACCATGCTACGGTATATACTCGGAATTTAAAACCTGTTGAATGTAACTTCTGAAAAAATAGTAGCATCACAATTATTCTCCTGTCCAAGTTCTCGTATGTACGGAAATGAAGCTTTGGGTTCTTGATGTCCATATGAACATGTTATAACATCAGTAATGCATGCCCCTCAAGAAAGCATCAACTGCAGCTAGCTAGCCGGGTGTTTCTGTTGCCATTGTCAAAAAATCACAAAAGGAAATAGGCATCATGTCATGCATGTTTTTGACACCTAATATATATCTTAGCAATCTAGTGCAAGTTTCTTCTATTCAGACACTGCAGTGTCGTGTATACGTATAGGTATACCTTCTCAAACACCAAAAAGGTGAGCTTGCATGTACGTCATTGCCTGGAGAGTATTTCTAAAGATGGGAACTCGATGAAAGCAACACTTCGTTGAATTCTAGTGAAGAAATAGGGAAGGAAACAAGATAAGAAACAGAGGTCCACAAGGCATGAATGAAATGCAGAGATCATTAGGTGGCTTACGTTTGCTAACACCATTGGTTAAGGCACTCCATCAATCAATAGTTCCAATTACAAGAAAGCAACCGCGTTACTTGGTTTCAATTTCTAACTATATATTCGACAAGCTAACATCATTGCCAGGATTCCAAAGCACATTCACCTCAATAATGGAGAGGGAATCAGAAAGCCTGGAGACGCATTCTAGTGCAAAAAGGAAGAAGAACAACAAGAGCCAAAATAGTAGGAGGTTTAGCGATGAGCAGATCAAGTTGCTGGAGTCGATATTCGAAGAAGATTCAAAGCTAGAGCCAAGAAGGAAGATGCAGGTAGCAAGAGAGCTGGGGCTGCAGCCGCGCCAGGTTGCGATATGGTTTCAGAACAGAAGAGCTAGATGGAAGTCGAAGCAAATCGAGCAGGACTTCAGGACTCTTCGAAATGAGTATGATTTGTTAGCATCTAAGTTTGAGTCCTTGAAGGAAGAAAAGCAATCATTGCTTATACAGGTAACTACCTTTCATCAACGTTTGTAGCATTCAGAATGGATACATATAGTTCTAACTTCTAATATCTAGTTTGCTTTGATTTCAAACAGTTGGAGAAGCTAAATGATCTTATGGGAAAACCAAAAGCTCGCGATGCAGACACAGACGGTAAAGAGTTGGAAGGCTCAAGTAGCAAAGATGGGAATTGTGAGACTACAGAAGTAAAGCCAAGTCACTTACAGTCACAAAAGAAAATTGCAAGTAATGATATTGGGGATGAAGGTCATGAGCAGCTTATGAACATTTGTCAAGTAGAAGCTGCAGTGTCACCTGAAGATTGGCTTAGATTTGATTCAGGTGGTATGTTGCATAGCAGTAGTGCTACTTCACAGTGGCTAAATTTCTGGGTTGACTGAAAGGCTGGAGCTTGGATATGGATATTATTTGGTTTGGAGATTTTTTTCTCATGTTTTGAGTCCTTCAAACCAAGCATGAGTGATCATTTTTATGTATATGTGGATCATGTATGGCTTAACTACGTACCAAGCATATCCTAATCTAAGGTAGACAGACTTGATAGTTTCTGATGATTTGGCGACAAAGACAGACTAGCTACTTTGAGTCCAGAAAACACAGAGAATGATCTCGATGCAAGAATGTGCTTATTTGTTTATCAACGAGTACTATATGTAACTATATATGTATGTAAATGTGTTTGTCAGATTGATTGTGATCCAGGACATGAAGCATGTAATGTGGACTGCAACAATTGCATGAAATAAAATTGTACTGAAATTCTTTCCATCTCATGAACTTCCACAAATGTATTTACCAATAAAAAGGTAAGAACATTAAAACTTAGAACCTCACATGTTGCATCCAACTTCAGTAAATTCTGATCTACCACCTTCCATTGAACTTTCTGCCTTCTGCGCCGGAAGGTAATTAGGCCTCCCACCATATATATTTTAACGTGGTGATTCATGTTCTTGTTCCCTTTGAATATGCACAAGTAATCAGCTTATGCTCAATCTAGATAATAACTTCAAAGAAATTGAATAGATCACTCACCAAAACTATCAACATAGATATTCTTCACCACCCTCTCTTCTATATAGACAGTTCACACTTCCAACCAGAATCATCATCACAGTATCGATCTTCTCAAAACGATCAGTGATCCCAAAATTTTACACCAAATTTCTTAGGAGATCGATCGAATTAAACTTGTACTAATTTTTTACCCAAAACTCTCAGGGTCATTAACAACTCTCTTGGACTAGTGTAGCAACAAGACAGTTTGGCCGAGTGGTCTAAGGCGCCAGATTTAGGCTCTGGTCCGAAAGGGCGTGGGTTCAAATCCCACAGCTGTCATAATCTGATTGTTTAATTTTTTTTCCATCTGTTTTTTTTTCTATGTAAATTGTTGTTATCTTTCTCACTCCATCCGATTTCTGACCACATACATAAACATTGCACACACTCCTTCCCAAAGTTTCTGATTCTTGCAAGCATCAAATCTAATGGCTTGCTTAACCTTAAAAGCTACCTCCTATTTCACCTGTTCAACTGAGACTTCTCTCCCTTCTCTACCCTTCAAACCCCTCAAGCTACCTCTCTTTTGGCCATGGCAAAAGATCAAGGTGGGCCCTCTCAGTGTGTCTCCAATGGGGTTTGGAACTTGGGCTTGGGGCAACCAGCTTCTCTGGGGTTACCAGGAGTCAATGGACAGTGAGCTTCAACAGGTCTTCAATATTGCAGTGGACAATGGCATCAACCTTTTCGACACAGCAGATTCTTATGGAACCGGAAGGTTGAATGGAAAGAGTGAAAAGCTACTCGGAAAGTTCATCAAAGATTTTCAAGGTATGCTCATGCTTTTTATCTAATGCGTAGATGGTTTATCATGAAAAATGTCTGATAGAGATGATTTGTGATCAGGGCAAAGGCGGAAGGACATTGTCATTGCTACAAAGTTTGCAGCATACCCTTGGCGACTAACACCAGGCCAATTTGTGAATGCTTGCAAGTATGAACTCTTCCCATTGTGCATTTTATTTGTGTTGTATACAAAACATAGTACGAGTCGCTTACTATGGATATTTCAGTGCGTCGCTAGATAGAATGCAGATTGATCAAATAGGAATAGGACAGTTACATTGGTCCACTGCTAACTATGCTCCTTTGCAAGAACGAGCTCTTTGGGATGGTTTAGTGGCAATGTATGACAAGGTAAGCCCTTATGGCATTTCATTCTGTGTGTTATTTGAGAATGGCTATATACTCATAGCGATAAGTACCATGCAGGGTTTAGTTCAAGCAGTTGGGGTCAGCAACTATGGACCAAAGCAGCTACTAAAGATTTATGATTACCTCAATGCTAGAGGAGTCCCCTTATGCTCAGCTCAGGTATTAGGATTACGAAGTTACTAACTACTGCTATAGTAGAAAAAATCGTATTGCACATTGCCGTGCACTCACTGAAACTGTTGATCTTATATTTTAAGAGTGATCCTAGGTGCAATTTTCTTTGTTAAGCGTTGGTGATGATCAGTTGGAGATCAAGAATATATGTGATTCACTGGGTATCCGCTTGATTGCTTATAGTCCTTTAGGACTTGGAATGCTTACTGGGAAATATACACCCTCAAATCTTCCAAACGGCCCTCGGTACATGGTTTCTTCATCTACCCTTGTATCACTACATTGTTAGCTTAGTTTGTTTACAGGGTAACTTCAACTCTGCAGGGGGATCCTGTTCAAGCAAATCCTACCAGGACTGGAGCCTTTGCTAAGATCACTTAAAGATATTGCACAGAAAAGGAATAAAACTATACCACAAGTAATTATACTGCTTAAGTTCTTATACCCTTTGACAACACGTTCTCTACAGACAGACCTTGTATAACTAAGAAGCCTAACACCCAAGTAATTCATTTGGTTTCAGGTTGCGATAAATTGGTGCATTTCAAAGGGAACCATACCCATACCAGGAGTCAAGACTGTGAAACAAGTAGAAGAAAACTTGGGTGCACTAGGTTGGCGCCTTAGCTCACAGGAGCTTCTTCAATTGGAGAATGCAGCACGTGAATCACCCCGAAAGATGATCCAAAACGTTTTCCAAACAAAGTGAAATACAGTGTACTGATAACAGTGTAGTGCAATTTCCAAATGGGGCACTGATTCACTGAATTCTTGTCAATTAATTTTGCACACAAGCAACATTTGTTGGCAAAAAACAAGATTAATGTGCTTAAGAAGAATAGAAGATGCTTGTATACATGAGTAGTTTAAGCATTTCAAATGTTTTGGAGATCTCAATAGAAACACCCAACAGTCCAACACCACCAGTTTCGCTCTGATAAAAACATTTGGGTTTATTTTCTCTCGTCACCACTGGACCAGGATCCGGCCAAAGAAGCCGAAGCTGGCGTGGTCAGAGTCTCAATTAGCTGGCCTCCATTTGACTACCGAAGATGCAAAACTCCCGTTCGAAGAAATGATGAAGAAGAGTATGATGAACTTTAAGGTCCAGTGGTAGATCCTGATTCGCATCATGAATCCGAACCTGTACCAGATGGGATTGTTTGGACTCCTATTTTACCTGGGAGTAGTCGTGGTTACTTTGAGTTGATCTTCTGCCCTCAATGTGGCAGTGGAGATCACATGCAAGACGTATTGCCTAGACGCGGCTAAAGAGCTCCGACAGAAGAATGGCTACTAGAGTAACATGTTTCCACCAGAACATGGCTGATAGCGGAGACCAGATGAGGCCGCCATATTTGAAAGCTGGGGAGGCTAGGGTTGAGGGAGAGAGCTTCTCATTGCTCTATTAGTGGTGGATGATGAAACGAAAACCCCCCTAATTAGGCTCTTTGGTTTTGTGTTTATTTTGAGAAATATAAACAAAATTTTTTCTTTAATTCTTTGCAGCATAGTATTTGCATATGAATAAATGAGCGACTGCGTGAACTTAGATGTATGTCTTGAATTAAATTTTATTTTTGGAATTTCTTTTCATCCTGCGAATTAATTATTGCTTTAATTCTTTGCATCATAGTACTGCATATGAATAAATGAATGAATTGAGCGATATAGTTGTTTATAACCGATCAAGTTGCTCATTTTGGTGTATGAATATTCAGATTTGTCCTCTGTACCGATCATGTGTATTAAGTTTCTAACTGTTCTTGGGTTAACTTTGATGTTTCTGACTGAATTCATTTGATTGAGTCTTTATGGTCTCTTATAAAACATACATTTCATCATCATTATTTTTTTCTTTGGTTACCATTCAATTCCATCCGGTTCTGTTTTGACTTTTTTTTTCTTTTCTTTTTCCTTTTTCTTGGTGCACAGATTTTAGTGGGGAATATGAACAAGTGGACGAATATATGAATATCATTTTTCGATGGTTTGCATGCAATGTGGCCGTAATCACGGTTCGAATTGCCCCATCTCGGATTCAGACAAGGCTAGAGCGTGGCGAAGGAAGACTGGCATCGATTAATTACTGTTATTCATTTCTAGTGTCTATGAAAATTATCAGACTTCTATCTTTCATTTTTATCTTCCTTACATTGTAGTTTCCTCCAAAGTTTGGGTAGTATGTTCATCTTTGGTTTGAGAATCTTATGGTAAGTTCCAGGAGTCTGTAAATTTCTTGAAGACTGAAGCCAAATGAGTATCAATTTAATTCCGTAGATGCCATGGTTGTTATTCCATGTGAAATTATTCAATGGCAGTTACATGAAGCTACTGAATTATACGAGGACACTACTAGTCTACTAGTTCGACTCTTGGAAGAATTATTTGAAGTTTCTGTATGGGTCAACTAATGAGATAGGCAGATAGCCATATATACCCAAATGTGTTAACAAATTTTCAGTTCTTTTTTTGCATTCAAGCATCGTCTCTTGAGAAATATGAAGAGCACAAATGGTGTTGGTACAGTGTCTGGGAAATTGCACAGAAACACATTCACATGGCCCTTGTACCTAACTTATGCACTGAAGAGTCTATGCATCAAGGGTGTGAGCAAGTCAATGTCCTGGTCTCTTATTCATGGGGCTTTGCATTTGGGGGAAGAAGATGCATATCTCTAAACTTGATGGGAAGATGGTGGCTCTCTACTTCTCATTCTCTACATACTGTCAATGCATAGAATTCACTCCAAAATTTGTGGGAATTTTTGGAAAGCAAAAACTAAAGAAACATCGGTCATGTCAAAATAGAAAAGCTTGCAAAGTTGCCATTACATGAAATAAGGTTCAGACATCAAGATAGAGCAAACATATGAAACTAGTCGTCCAAAAGGATTGAAGTTCAAACACATTGATGTTACTACAGATTCTAACAGCAAACATAATGTATCCAGTTCTTCCAGAGGCTGTATTCCACACGTGCAATTCAATGTCTACTTAATCTTCTTCTTTGGCCTCAGCTGCATTGAAACAAAAATATGACCAATTAGAGAGCTGAACAGCACCAAAATTAAAAGATCAAACAAGGCACCAATCTACATATGAAATACCTGGTTGCTGTGTCCACACTTCTTCTTCCTGCAGTTGACAGCACGGGGGTGAAGGCGTGCATAGCACCTGTACACGCATAAATTTTTTACAATCAACCCACAGCGCATTACATCATTACACGACAGGAGTCAAGAATGAGAATTTAATGTCAACATTCAATTGTTTCAAGAATACTCTAGTGCAAAAGCCAGTAGATTGATAATATACACAGAAATTTCAGAACTTCAACTCAACAGAAGCAATCACATTTTCAGTTCAAACAGCAAAGTAGCATATGTGACCAGACCAAAGGTCCTGTTTCATTTTAAAACATTCATTTTAACAAACACCAACCAAATTTCTTTTCCAAGCGTTAAGTTAAATGGAAACTCACTTGCGGCAGATCATCTTCTCTTGGTTGTACTTCCTAGCCAATGCCATGAGAGAAGGCTCAATAATACCACCTCGAAGCCTCAGAACCAAATGCAGAGTTGATTCTGCGACAAACAATACACCAATTCAATGAACCAACAAATAATACAATGTACCACAACCAATCAACAGATTGCAACAAGCTCTTCCTCTAGACACTAAACCTAGATTTCTTAACTCACTACTTAATTAATCGATTGCGTAAAACTTCATTTGCATTTGATTACAACCTATTCCAATAAAAACTAAATATATAACTCAACAACTTCTCAATCAAATTCAACGCAAATTCAAAGCGCAAAGCTTATTGTAATCGAAGACTAACCCTTCTGGATGTTGTAATCAGCGAGAGTACGGCCGTCCTCGAGCTGCTTTCCGGCGAAAATGAGCCTCTGCTGGTCCGGCGGGATACCTAAGCAAACGGAAAAACTCAATTAAGCTCAAAATTTACAGTACAGCTCCGGCGAGTAAGTAAATTACACAGAGTGAGAAATTACTGCGAAAGATTTACCTTCCTTGTCCTGGATCTTGGCCTTGACGTTGTCGATGGTGTCGCTGGACTCGACCTCGAGGGTGATGGTCTTCCCGGTTAGGGTTTTCACAAAGATCTGCATCTTCTCCGGCTCTGTGTTACCCTCTCTCTCTTTCTCTCTGCGGCTAAACTCTCTTTCGGGCTTCGGAGTTTGTTGTTTATATACGATTGAGAGATTAGGGTTTTGCGGATTGGAGTGAAATATGGGCTTTTTTTTGTTAGTTTGACAAACGGGTTAAAAGCCTTGAACTCTAGAAGGCTCGTATCAAAAGCCCAAACAAAAGTGCATGTGGACGAGTTTTAGGAATTGGGTTGTGGGACCAATTCATCGTAAATTTATTTTATTTTTGATAATATATACCGCAAGGAAGCACATTTTGAGCGCGTAGCATAAAATACGTTCTGCCATTTAGAAAATGCGTAATGCGACACATGAAATTCGTTCTATCTGACGAACCACATTCTGTCAAACATGTCGATCGTGATTCTGCAAATCGGACAATACAACAGTTTTTTTTTTTCAGAGCCATACATCGAGCACAATGGTATAAATAGCGGTTATTGGTATCGTATCGATTTTGTAATGAGGATATATCGAGATATATTGGATTATATCGGATTTATCATTTTTGCTAATTTTTGATTAAAATTAATATATTTATAAAAATATACTTCAAAATATATCAAATAAATTTGAGAAATTAAAATTTATACTTTAAAATGTACCAAATAAACTTCATAAAACAAAAAATATTTGATTGTTTTGACAAATAAAATACATAATTAGTATTAATTAATAAAAATAGAGGTGATCATTTATCATAAACTTTCTCATCATCGAATGCTATAGACTAATCTTTCATTTTATTTATATTATTTTTTTCAAAACGACGTGGTTTTAAAAAAAAATAAAAAAAGTACCGACATATCGGGTCAAACTCTGTTTAACTTGATATATTGACATTTGACTTAATTTTTCGGGTTGACCGATATAATAAACTGATAAGCAACATATCGTATTATTTTCTTAATATCATAGATATATCGAGATATTTAGAACATTGACAAAAATAGTAGCATGGGCTTGTTTGGTTATTAAACGAGCCCAACCGCGCGCTTCTTTGTATTTGCCGCCAGTCACTTAACGACTAACAGTCACCGCCTTCAATTCAATACGGGTCTAACCGAACCGCTTTTCATTTCATATAATAAAGATCCGCGCATGGCCTCCACTCTCTCTCTCTCAGCCTCTCTCCGTTATATTCTTCCCCCAACGCGTACACCCCACGCGCCGCTGATCTCTCGTCTCCCGCTGCCGAGGCTCCAACCGCACCCGATCAGATCCCTCCGCGCGAATCTCAATCGCCCGATCACCGCATTGGGATCGTCGCCGTCGTCAACGGCTGGGATGGCGGGTCAGAAGAAGAAGGTGGAGGTGTTCGACTCGGAGGAGCACCTGGCGACGCAGCTTGCCAAGTACACCGCCGGACTGTCGGAGAAGTTCGCCGGAGAGAGAGGCGCCTTCACCGTCGTTTTGTCCGGCGGCTCACTCATCAAGGCTCTCAGGTAAGTAAAGAAAGGAGGAAAAGGATTGAGCTTTGTAATTAAACGTCGTCGTTTTGGTGGATTTAGGGTTTAATTGGGGGGTTTTGGATTTGCAGGAAACTGTGTGAGGCGCCGTATTTGGAGTCGGTGGAATGGGCCAAGTGGCATGTGTTTTGGGTTGATGAGAGAGTGGTGCCTAAGGATCATGAGGACAGTAATTACAAGCTTGCTTATGATGGGTTTCTCTCTAAGGTAAAAAAATGGATTAAAATTTTATGCTTTGATATGAAGTTTAAGACTTAAAGTCAATGCCGTGTTTTGTGTAAAGCTTGAACACATTTGTGTGTGCTTATGCATTGTTTATCAGTACACTGATCTGTAGGATTTAGGGGCAAACCGGTTAAGGAATAGTTAAAACCCTTTGCTGGGGTAGTACAGGAATAATTACCTGTTGTCCATCGACTACGCCTTTCGGCCTGATCTTAGGCCCTGACTCACCCTCCGTGGACGAACCTTGCGGAGGAACCCTTGGGTTTTCGGGGCAGAAATCAGTGGATTCATGATAAGTTCCTCGCGCCAAAACAAAAATAAAGAAATAGTTAATGATACAATCACCCAATATTCAATTCACAATTACAGACGAAATGGATAAGGTTTCTATTGAAATGCCTATCTAAATTCATAATAGTAAGACAAATTAGATATATCTTAATGTCTAATATCACATATACATGTTTTTCCCCATACCGTAAACTAAATAAAACCAAATATTGTATTTTTTTTGTATCTTAAAGTCATCGGGATTCTCGAATCGTTCTTCGAAAGATTCACAAGAGTTGTCTTATAGCGATTAGATTATATACACCTAGTTCGACCCCCCATTCCTACGCGAACCGATCTACATATATATATTTCTCGTTTTTCTTTTTATAAGGGCTAAAATAATTTATTTTGGCTTTTTGACCCCATATTGTAGTGTGGATCTCGAAAGATAGTAAAGATCTCCCTCCAAGCCGTACATACGATTTTCATCGAATACGGCTTTCCACAGAATTATATATGTATCTATGAGATCGAGTATGGAATTCTGTTTACTCACTTTAAATTGAGTATCCGTTTCCCTCCTTTTCCTGCTAGGATTGGAAATCCTGTATTTTACATATCCATACGATTGAGTCCTTGGGTTTCCAAAATAGTGTAACAAAGAAGTGCTTCGAATCATTGCTATTTGACTCGGACCTGTTCTAAAAAAGTCGAAATGTTGCTGGTAACTTTGTTAGTGAGTGTTAGTAGAACATGATGCCATGTTAGTAACTTTTTTATTTGGTGGCCGGATGTTTGCTTCTGTAAGGATATAGTTAGGTCATGCATGCTTCCATTTCGACTATATAAGTGCTGTTGTGTGAGTCTGAATTCAACTATAGACTTGCTGATTGTTTGTGTTTATGTTATGAAGCTTAAGTCAAGACTGTTTCCTGGCAGCTTCAGTGAGAGATTGATAGGAAATATTGCTTCTGGGATGTTTAGCAATGATATTTAGGAAATTCTGAAGCTTTCTGACCAGTAATCTGAAAATTAGAGTTGATAGAGCAATGCATTGTTTTGATTAAAAAATAGAAACACTGGCTGTGAGATGTTAGTATAAGTGAGTGTCAGTAGAGGATGATCCCATGTTAGTGATTCTGTCAAATTTCGAGTCTGCATGGGATATATTTTGTATCAACAGGGGCTTGATATTCAAATATAGGCTTGCTGAATGTTGGTATATTTCAGGTACCGATTCCCCCTGGCAATGTCTATGCCATAAATGATGCACTGTCAGCTGAGGGTGCAGCAGAGGATTATGAGACTTGTCTCAAACATTTGGTTACCAATGGTGTGCTAGCTACTTCAAAAATTAGTGGGTTTCCAAAGTTTGATCTCATGCTTTTGGGAATGGGTCCAGATGGACATGTTGCTTCTCTATTCCCTGGTCATCCTCTTGTCAACGAGAAGGAGAAATGGGTCACCTTTATTAAGGACTCACCAAAACCACCACCGGAGAGGATTACTTTCACCTTTCCAGTGATCAACTCATCTGCATATAATGCAATGGTAGTGAATGGGGCTGGGAAATCTGGCGCTGTGCAGACAGCTCTAGGAAATAGTGAGAACTCTGATCCTTTGCCTGCTCAATTGGTTACGGCTGAAGATGAATTGACTTGGTTCTTAGATAAGGAGGCTGCTTCAAAGCTATAGAAAAGGAAAGTTTCCATCTGCTATATAAGCACAATGGATATCATGTAATGTGTGTTGCAGCAGTTTCACTGCTGGCTTTCTTGGCGACTGTAACAGTATGAAGTGGTGATCTTTTTTGGTCATCCTGATGGTGCAATAAGAACTAAAATAAAATGGTTTGTTACATTATACAGTCGTGGATAGAACCTGAATCTCATCTCATCTCCCTTTATCGATCCCTTGCAACTGTATGTTTGTGTTAATTTGAAAAGCGAACACCAAATGTGTCCTTCTTTTGCTGGATTACTTGGTCTTCTGCAATAGTTATGCTATTCACTTTTGGTTTCCCTGGTCTTGCAGTTAGAACATTCGTAGCTCGTTCTCTGTTTCTTCAAAATTCCTTATTTTAAGGGTGAAATGTGCGAGGATGTGTCTTTTTTGTATTTGTGATATGTTCCTGTGCAGACACCGTTTGAAGGCTCACTTCAGTCACTTGCTTTGCTTCATGAAGCATTCTTGTACAGGTTCAAATTCAATTACTGTCTTTATAAATTATCTTTGATCCGTGAACTTACATTGAAGGCTGGAAACTGTGAAGGACTTTTATAGTGTTCATTGAGATTCTCAGCATCCATTAGATTAAGGAATTCATGTTTTATCATCATTTGGTTCTGGCATTCTTCAATCATACAATGCTGACACTGAGTATAAATTGCAGTCACCTGTGATATTGATTCGACTACCTCATTCTCCTTGAATAATACTCTCCATTTCTCTAGGCACATGTATAGATTACCAATGCCTGGCTTGAGCACATGACTGGAAGAAGCACCATCCACTTGGTTCTAACTTGTTTAATTTACTTGGGTACATGTATAGTTTCATACGAGAGGCATTAGATGTGGGTGTACCGTGTACCCCTTTGTTTCTTTCTCTTTTCCATTAAAAGAAAGCTCACTTTGGTTTCTGAACTTGCATTCAAGTACTCAAAAATATCTTCCTGTTCCTCTCTTCTCTTGCAATGGATGCATTTTTTTTTTTTGGTCGAACTTGCAATGGATGCTTGGTCCTAGAAGAAGATAAGTTTATTAACTAAAAGGTACGTGGTAGATCTTCTGCTCACGTACATGGTGTAATAGCCTGCCAACGAACCTCATTTTCACGCACGGTTGAAAATTAATGGCGCCTAAACTCTAAACCAAGGACTACTGTCTTTATTTTCGATGCTGCGATCTAGATCTACAACACATCTTCATTCATCATCCATATGAACCTTAAATTCAAATAGTGCTATGATTGCTATCATATCAACAATAATGCATTGTGTGAGTTCATCAATTTGCGGAAGTAAAGTTTGCTTGGTCAAGAATAGTAAGGAACCAAGTAATTTCGATTACCAACAAATTTTATGATATCCTGACAGCAGTGGAAAGAACAACTAATGATGGTGTAACCACTATGGATTACATCTCCATCATCCCATCAATACCTTAATAGAGTTGCTTAGAAGGCCTAAACAGCTACCTTGTAAGAATGCTGGCCTTTTGAACAAGTTACAGATTGATGGGAACTGCTGCATTCTCATATCAGCATGCAGGTTTGAATTGGTCGAGTCATTGAGACCGCGTCTGCCCAGAGGCGTGTTCTGGCCGTGCTGTCACTGTCCCCATGCCAATCCCCATAAATGCATGGACTCGATTTGGGTCTGAAATTTCATTCTGATCTAGAATTTCTTTCATGATTGTACTAGTTTTGGTTGACGATAAAGGAAGAGAATTCAAAGCATGTAGGGCATGCAGCATACCTTGGATTTATTCATGCCTATTGTATGATTAAAGCTCGCCATTCATCATTTGTGTTGTGGATGTCTTACGTAGATTTTCTTGTTAAATTTGATGGCAAAGAAATATTTTTTTTGGTTTCTCATGAAATACTATACATTCAAACCACGTCGGACCGCCGTGTTATGACAAGTAAGATCTCTTAACACTAATTATTCTATTCACATGGTTCGAACTCGTGACCTTATTTAATGGGAACAAACTCCTTTCCACTTGTAGGTGATAGTAGAGAAATTTGGTTAAAATAACTTGCTTAGTGAGATATGTGTTCCCTTTAGAGTTGATCACACAATGAGGAACAAGAAGGAAAAGATTGTATTCCTTCTCTTTTCTTCATTGCTATGCTCGATAAAAGTATTCTCCATTCTCCCTCCTTTCCTTCTCAATCTTTGCTTTCTCTTTTCTGAACAAAACGTAAAAGAACAGATCCGGTCAATTAGTGCTTGATTTGCTTTCTCTCTCTGAGCTCTGTATGTATGCACTGTGCTGTAAGAATTTTTCATATAAACTTGCTCCGACTACTTTGGTGAATTGATAAATTCGCACTACAGTTTTGTTCACCAAAAGTATTAAACCTACAATAAGAACGAGTAAATACTATAAATATCCCAATTGAATGTGATGTTTAAGGTACCATTAAAATAAAAAGGTGTACATTCATGCCTATTATGATTAAGCTTAAATAGTCCCTAATCAACATCACAGAGGTTGGTGTTTGGCCTCATTGAAGTTTTCTCTCCATTTGTTTACTACGTCCAATAGCACTGCGCCCAATTTTGTTGACCCTAACATAACAAGTTGATGTGAACACTTTCTTTTCCTCATTGTGGAAGGCTTAGTTCACTATTAGTCAAATTTCATAAACACTGTCATTACCATTTGGGTTTGAGACTGTATAGTGCAAACTATTAGTGGTGTGTAGTCGATTAATTAACATGCATACATGTGGTGTGTCATGGTTATGGTGTCGCTTCCAAAAATTGTCTTAGTCGTGTAATTCTCTTTATCAATGTAATAGATAGAGTTATTTATGCATATATGTTAACCGTTTTTATAATTTTAAATATTTATATAATACATTTTTCTTAAAAACAAATTAAGCAACATACGGACCATGTGTATGACATGGATTTTAAGTAAAGTGTCACACCACTATTTTCTGTATGGTTAATTTAAGCAACTTAATCATGACAAAATCCACTTTGTCTTGACTGGCTCGACTCTTTTTCATGGAAAGCAGAGAGATTGAGCTAACGGTGATCCTGAGATTGCATTGAATAGTGGCTAAACATTGTTTAGGCCCGCAGAGTGTTGGTTTGGGTAATCATCTCTTTTATCAGTAATAATAACGTTCCTCAAGGTTACTTGAAGCAGTTGTATAAGGAGGAGGAGATTTGAAGCAAACACTCAATGAGACAAAACAAATGCGTTTGGCGAACTTACCAACTAATTAGATCATGATAGGATTGAGTTTTGCATTTAAACCTTTAATATAGATGCTTGGCATATACAAATCACTAAACATTTATGGTTTCTCGAAATGAGAATTCGAGATTTGACATTTCTTTTTAAAAAAAAAAATATTATTAAACGAATTGGATCCTAAATATATATTTTTATAAGGCAAAAATGCCGATTTACACCCCAAATTTGGCTGAAATTGTCAATTTACACACCGAACTTGTATTTGAGTTAATTTACCTCCTAAGCTTGGTAAAAATTGCCGATTTACACTCTGAACAGAACGTAACCGTTTATTGATTGATAATGAGACTAATATATAGGCATTACATAACCACAATCTCGTATGATTCAGAGTCCTAATCTATTACAGAGATGCGAATCTATCTCTAACAGGAAACCTAATAAGACTGAGACACACACAATAGTAGAATAGTAATTCTCTCGGAACACACATTTATTTTTAATTTTCAATGTATTTATTTATTTATATTTTTCTAATATCTTTTAACATACAATATCACATAAAATAATAAATATATAAATCAATAACATGTTTCGAAAAAACAAACATTGTAACAAGTGTTCCTCTTAAGTAATTTTATTAATTTATTTCATTATTAAATATGAATAAATATATAATGATAATACTGCCCCTTAAATGCATGACATGAGACTTAAAATTAGATTTAAAACATTAAATTTAACGAATATGGTGCAAATCAACAATTTTTACCAAGTTTAGGTGGTAAATTGACTCAAATATAAGTTCGGGGTGTAAATCGGCAATTTTTACCAAATTTATGAGGTAAATTGACTCAAATATAAGTTCATGATGCAAATTGACAATTTCAATCAAATTTAGGGTGCAAATCAATATTTTTACCTTTTTATAATAACATCGTAAATTATTTGTGATCTCATGACTTGAAACCGATCCCATGCACATTAAATTATTCTGTTCAAGTTTAATTTTCATCAATGCTCAATCTCTTAATGCAATTGACTAAATAGAACATCTCACATGATGGGCAAGAGGATTTGTACTAATTCAAAATCAAAGGAAACAAATAAAATTAGGAACATGCTTGAGCTATAATGGGTAATTGAGACTATTAGTTGCAGAGTATACACGAAAAATTGAGAGATATGGTAGATTAGATTCTCTCTCCCACACTCTCTCCTTAACCTCTCTATCTCTCTCTCTTCCCTTTGGTTTATATAAAAATGGGTCTACTCTTGCTCTAGACTCTAGACTCCCAAGACCAGAAACTACCCTCTCTCTCTCTCTCTCTCTCTCTCTAGGAATCCAGAGAGAGACAAAGAAGAGACTTGCAAAGCAAAACAAAGCAAAACCCAAACCAAAGCTCTTGGCTTTTTCTCATTATATTTGATTGATCCCCAAATCCTCCCACTATTTCATTTCAACAAACAAAAAAATTGAGTTCTGGGTTTGGGTAAAAAAAAAAATCCAAACCAGTCCAGATCAGGAGGGGGCATTCCGGTCATTGTTGCAGCTCCATGTTCCCCTCCGGCGCCGGCGACGTGTTCAGGTCCGGCGGGGTTGGAGGTGGGTTATGGTCGGCGGCGCCGTCGGGAGTGGCCTTCGGCGTGACGGTCTTGGCCGGAGTGGCTCTGGCGGTGGCCCTGTTCTGCACTGCCTCTAGGTAAATCAAACAAATTTCAAAGCTTTGAGAAAACCCTAAGAAGTTTTGATCTGTAGAAATTGAGAGAGAAAATTTCAAAGCTTTTTGGGAAAACCCTAGATTATTATGAGAGCTCTACGACGAAGTCAGACTTCGTTGCCTTCGAATTCGTCGTCTCCTTCTTCATCATCGTCTTCGTCGTCGTCATCGTCATCTTATTCGTGGGTTCAGTTGCGTTCGGTTCTGTTAGTTGTAACCTCTTCATCTCCAGCTCATTGTTCTTCTTCTTCCGATCGGTGAGTCCTTTAACTCTAACTTAATCTCAAGTTTGTGTTTTGGTTTTTTTGTTTTGGTTCAGATCCCGATCTCTTAAACAGTTCCAAAGTTCGGTTTTTTTAGTTGGGTTGTCGGGTTTTTTAGTCCACCGATCTCTTTGGGTTGTCATTGGTTTTGTTCTGTTTTTTACATTTCACTTTACTGTTTTACTTCAGATTTTTAACCAAGTTTGGATCTTTGTCTAGTAAAAATGATTAAGGTGATGAGTTAGTGTGTTTCTGCTGCTAAGTAGAGGCAATGCAGTGGTTTAATTAGTCAATGAACTTCAATATACGACGTTATGATTGATTTTATGATCCCTTGTTGAGTGTCTCTTGTGTTTGAAGAGAAAGATTGGTCCCTACAGTTTTCATTTATGCATTGTGTAGTGTGTTTTTGAAGTATTGAGAGATTTGTTGTTTGATTGATGGCTGCTCGTTTTTCGATTTGTATTTGGTGATGGGCTTATTTATCCTTCAGCTTACTGATTGTGGGATTCGGTTTGCAGGAATCGTCTGAAGTCGCCTTGGTCCCGCCGGAAAAGAAAGCACGCTCTGTCACTTAACCAATGGAGACATTTCTTTACACCGGATGGAAGGCTTCGTGATGGTGGAGTAAAATTGGTGAAAAAAGTTCGCAGTGGGGTGAGTTACCATCAGTCTTCCTATATTCTTGTTGCTCGCAAATGACAGGACAATGGTTGACATTATTCAGCTGTGATTTTTTATTGTAGGGAGTTGATCCAAGTATTAGGGCGGAGGTCTGGCCATTTCTTCTTGGAGTGTAAGCATCTCAACATCTATTATATATCTTGTTAACTGATACTACACACTACATTATTACTAGCTTGCATCTTTGAGGCAGACTTTGTTGTTTGATAACTTAGCTTCCCATCAGGTTCTTTGCTTTACCATGCTTATGAGAGGATTAGGTTTTTTTTTGTGTGACTCCTATGAGTCTCAGTGATCATTATCCTACAGATTGATTGATAATTAAACACTTCTAAGCTTATGTTCAGGTCTCCTTGTGCTTGTATGACAGGTCTCATTTGGGTTGTCGGAGCTTAAGTTTAGGCCTTAGGTGTGGGATTTTTGTAATATAAACTTTGTTCGTTAGTTGATGTGAAACTTCAAACAACTTGATTATTTATTTTTCTGCATATGAGATTCTGTCCAAAGATGATGGCATGAGTTGAAAATAAAGTTTGCTTGTGGACTTTGGCCAATACTGCATGTTTTCTGTGGCTGTGTCTAATATTACAACTAACATATTGCCATCATTATGCTTCCTCTGCTGCTGTGTCATGTTACAAATTATATAGCTATATTGTATCTAGGAAGGTTGCAAAACCATACTCATGACTATTGGTAATCTTATGTCAACAGCTATGATTTAAACAGTTCGAAAGAAGAAAGGGATATTGTCAGAGCTCAGAAAAGGTACTAGTACTAAATTCATTTTAAGAATTTCTTCCTTATCACCAAATTGCAAAAATTGAATGCACAGTATTCCACTTCATGCAATTTTTTGTTCGTACTCCACCGTTCTTCTAACTTCATTGTATCCACTGTATCTGATTGCAGAAAGGAATATGAGAAACTGCGCAGACAGTGCCGTCGGGTCGTAAAATGCATCAATGGGAGCTCTAAGTTAAATGGGGACAGTTGTCCTGAGACAGATTCTCCTAGCTCTGAGGATGTGGTTAGTGCTAGGGAGTCCCTTTCTAGTGAAGACAGAATCGCAGATTCTGAATACTCAGATGATCCTTCCACTACATTGTTAGATGAAGATGATACTTCAAGACGAAACACGAATTCTGATGTCAAAGCACTCCACTCTGACTCATCCGATTCAGACTCTTCTGTAGAATCTGAGGTGATTCAATCTTGCCCCTCATGTGAAGGAGAGGAAAAGAATGATCCCGACATGACTAACGAGGACGGTGTATCTCCCTTGAGGACAGAAGTCCAATCAACGTTAACCAGTGAGGATTTTAGCACATGGAAGCGGATTATACGCCTTGATGCAGTACGAACTAATGCAGATTGGATTCCATACTCTCCAACTCAGGCTGAAGTATCAAATGATAGGGCACAACGAGCAGCGGAGGCTGTTGGACTGAAGGATTACGATCACTTGGAGCCTTGTAGGGTTTTCCATGCTGCTCGACTGGTTGCTATTCTTGAAGCATATGCACTGTATGACCCAGAAATTGGCTACTGCCAGGGTATGAGTGATCTACTTTCTCCTATAGCTGCTGTAATGATTGAGGATCATGAGGCTTTCTGGTGTTTTGTGGGTTTCATGAAGAAGGCTCGACATAATTTCAGGCTCGATGAGGTGGGTATCCGAAGGCAGTTGCATACAGTTTCTAAGATTATCAGATGCAAGGACTCTCATCTTTACAGGCACTTGGAGAAGCTCCAGGCTGAGGATTGCTTTTTTGTTTATAGGATGGTAGTTGTGCTATTCAGAAGGGAGTTGACATTTGACCAGACAATATGCCTGTGGGAGGTAATGTGGGCAGATCAAGCAGCTGTTAGGGCTGGGATCGGAAAATCTGCATGGAGCAGAATCAGGCAACGAGCCCCACCAACGGAAGATTTATTACTTTATGCAATTGCAGCTTCAGTATTGCAGAAACGAAAGTTGATTATAGAGAAGTATAGCAGCATGGATGAAATCATTAGGGAGTGTAATGGCATGTCCGGGCAACTTGATATATGGAAGCTCCTGGATGATGCACACGACTTGGTGGTAAACCTCCATGACAAGATTGAGACATCCATCTCTGCACCATCTCTTAGCTAAGTTTATACTTAATTGTTAGGTTTCCCTTTTGAAACTGGGTTCAATCGGTACTCGCCGAACTCTTCTTCTCCTCTTCTTTCTGTTTCATTTACGCAAGCACTCACATGCTTTGTCAAGTCAGAGTTGTGCTACTCAATTTTGCATCTTCTGACTAGGAGCATACTTGAAGTGGAGGTGTGCAAACATTTAAAAGATTAATTATTTAGTTTTCTGTATTGTAATCCTTGTACTGTTATACTTATGTTTCCTAGACATTACAGGTTGCACAATGCACATCAAATGCCTGTATTGGTTTTTACTACTAATGTACTATGTCCACGATACTGGATGATGAATACATCAAGCATTTCATGTGTTCCAATTTTGTTTTTCTTTTGATCCCTAACTCACAAGACTTGTTGAGGAATTTGCCTGTAAGCATGGTAACGATTTATTTTACACGGATCACACAAGGTGCTTCCACATCTGAAGAAAAGCAAATGCTAGGAAACTCTCAACTGCCACAACGAAATTAGAATTGCATTCAAGTCGAACACAACCAAAACTAACTAATAAACACCAATTCAGAGGTTCTAATGAGTAATGACGTTTGTTACTAGTACTAATTGTAACATTTATTACACGAAATGCTAGATATCGAATTGAAGGATTTGATCACGTTTGCCATTACTATTTATTGTGACAAACTATTTATTATCTAAATCGAAACAAACTAGTTGTTTGATCAACTACTGGATCTCCTAAGTTTTCAACATTGATAGCTCTCATTGCACTTGCTGTAGCAAGTACCCAAATAGTTGTCCCCTTTATGAGCATCTTCAACCAGCATAAATGTATCAAAACTTTAACTTTAGAATAGAATTATAGAAATCAATAAATTATACATCCCAAAGCACAATGGAATAGCAATATGTACCTGAACCATTTAGTTTTGTTATAGCAGCAGACTTACAAGCATATCCAAGAGTACAATGATAGAGCTCCGGCTTCACATTCGCCTGTTTGATGGTGCACTCAAGCATGCACGTACTCATACCAATCGCTTTACCAAAAGGAAGTTTTTCTTTGCCAAATCTAAACTTCGCAGGTGAAAAAGTATGGGATGCCTTACCACCATAGCACTTAGCACCACACTGAAGAGCAGAAAAACCGACGTCAACTGAACCCTCCGGCTTAGCAGAACCTACGCCTTCTGGTGATGGTGATAGTGAATTTGGAAGAGATTGACTGGAAGGCGCTGCATGATCATCACCTTCTTTATGAGCAAGAGCTGTTGGTGCAAGCACGAGTAGTGCTAGTAACATGATGATGGAAACTCTACTATTTGTTGTGAAAGTCATGGCGGATTACTATTGCAGCTCTGTTCATTAGCTATGAACTTTGGTTATGATTCATGATGAACATAGAGCTCGATCATTAGCATGGCTGGTATAGGTTCTTCGTCCATGTATGGTAATACTAGAGGAAAAATATTCGAGTCATGATTACAATGGGATCTTTTGATGAAATGGAGCATATAATTGATATTCAATTAGTTGGACAAGTTTGATATGACAACAAATTGGCTGGAAATTGCTCACAGTTGCAAATAAGAAACCCTCTATGTTCAGAATGATTCATCTACTAATCCATGCAAAGCAAGAACTGATGATTATCAACAGATTAAACAGCATGATGTACGTACACACCTGCATTTATAGTGGATGTACATGCAATATTAATCATGCTAAGCACCAATTTAATCTATCAATAGAATATTCGATCATTTAGTGTGACAGCTCCGTTAATTTTTCAATTGATTGAAATGGATACATAAGGTATATATTTATGGAAATGTATATTCTGAAATCACAAATTACAGCTGCTGTAATTGATGGATCTGGTAGAAATTTCCCAGTTTGCTAGTTAAACTTGCTCAGGTGACTGTCAAATTATGTAGACAGTGTCATTGACTTGGTTCATACCTCTCGCAAACGTACCAATCGAGTCGACTGAAGTAGGGAGACCAAAAAAAAAAAACATCAGTAAAGAACTTGAACTGAAGGACGATCGGACACAGCTCGAGATCCCTTTAAAGTTAAAACGCTCTAAGTCTCCGCCCCCTCCTCAAAATCTCCGCCCTCATTTTCTCTACATGCACGAGGGACAAGCATAAGCTTTGGCAACCAATTCACTGCTCATTTCTTCCCAAATTGTATGCCTTTTCCGTATACTGAAACCATGCTGGTTTCTTGCCAAAAAAGATAAGTGTACTAACACTTACAAAACAATCAAAGATATTCACTGCATAACTGAAGTGAAGGAAACTTAAGGCACAATAAGATGTCCAGGAATAGATAGCTCATCATAAATTCAAGATACTACCATTGTACAGTGACCTTAACCAAACTGACACTAAAAGCAAATGACTTTGATGAATAACAAGCACTGGCAATTTCAACTGCTCAGCTGAAGACAAAGAAGTAACCCTTACAAGGGGGATATGAAACTAAAATAGCATGACTACTCTTTCTTGGTAAAGTGGCGGACAGCAAAGGCTAAACCCAAGATTAACAAGGGCACCAGGAACTGTAAAATTTTGATCACAAACTCGGATTTCTTATCCGGATTGTATTGAGTCTGAGGTGGTGGAATGTAAGTCCGTTTTAATGGGACAGTTGATGCATCGATCTCGCCAATGTAGTACTTGTCCATCATCTCTCTGGCATCATCACTGTGACCAACATCTTCAAAATCATTTGTTGCGTCTTTCCCTACACCAAACAACATTAATGTGATAAGCTGTTTAGACTTGAAGGTTGCTGAAAAGCATACATGTAATTCAACGTCTTACCTGTTGAAGATAGCAGAACTTCATCTCCTCCGGGATGATCATCCATGAAAGGGGTTACATTGTACACCTAAAATAAACAATTCAAACTCTTATGCATACAGATAAATGTTAAACATAGCTATATAACACAAGAAAGAAACAACTCCGTTCTATTGATCAAAGCTTAGTAGTTAGCAAACTTTGGTCCAATGTATAAGATCCAACTCCATCAACTCATTACCTACTTATAATTTGAGATGGATGGATAAGACAAAAGAACCAACCAGTTCCTAGTAATCAAAGTTTAGTGCATCAGCAAAAAGAAATCACTGATAAGACAAAGGACCAACCACCTTTCAAAAAAACCACTTCCTAGAATCCTATTAATCAAAGGTCAGGATAGTTGGAAAGTTCAATTTCTATATTTAACTACATCAAATCACTAGCTAAAAAGTGGTCACTTCTAAGTTGGGATAGACAAGAATATTAAAACATAGCTTCGCCTGATCACAATTCGGTTGATTCTTTACAATTCTAGATACAAAAGGGCACGCATTTCAGAAACCAAAAAAAAATTAACAAAAAAAAAATCAGTTTGTAGATTGAGGGTTTCTTCTCTCGCATCTTTGAGATAACAGATCAAATGACTCAGAAACTAAATGTATCTACTCTACGGTGAGACACATACGACCTTCAGAACACAGTCACAGACTAGCAAAATTAATATTTAATTTAGTTCATTCTGCACAATTCTACCAAGAAAAAAGGCATGCATTTCAGAAAACACAAGCAATTGAAAGGACTAGTCAATCAACCAGAAACCAAACTCATAAATCTAATCCAGAAAGATCTGACCTTCCCAGAAATAATAAGCCAGCAGTCTTTGGTCTTGTTGTGCTTGGCAACCTCTTCAAAAACATGAAGCTTCGGATCTGAAGCCATTTTCCCACTGCAACCAAATCCAAAACACAAATCAATATAAACCCAACAAACTGCATGCACCAAAGCCTTGAACTTTATTGGTAAAACACACAAACACAGCTACCACCAACCACAAATTCAAACTTCAAACAAAACGCATAAAGGTTTAAGCACAGAATTACAAAGAGTCGTGAGTTTTAGTAATTGTATAGGATCAGAAAACAGAGATTCTGATCAAAACCCAACAAAAAAGATGAAGACTTTGGCTTACCAAACTGAAGAGGCTTTGTGGTTTCTCTGTCTTTGTTGCAACAACAACAGTCTGGGGAAGTCACCTGATGCTAGGACTCTGAATATTTATGTACTGTACGTCTACAAAGTACCAAGATCTTGATAGTTGCCAAATTACCCTTGAATTTCAAATAATTAACGGACTTGTTTTACTATATAGTCAAAAGTGTAATCGTTGGAGGTTATTTATGTCTTTACCTATGTAACAAAGTTCAAAGGCAACTCTCACACGTCGTACATATTTATTGACCAAAAATGGAACTTTCAAATAATATATCTTTCTATATTTGATTTGAAAATTCTCGAACTGTTTTCTAAAGCACGAGAACGGAACGCTAGCAATTTTCTTGATCTACTATTCTACTTGGACTCCCATTCCTTATTGTGAATATTCTCTACATTGTGATTTGAGGGAGAGAAGTTTTATTTGTAATCATAACCATTCAGAATATATCACTGTAGGGAGGGAAGTCAGGGAACTCTTGATTCATACTGATGCCATTATAATTGCAGATTGCATTATGCACTTGAATAAAGAAATGAAGCAAATCAAACAAGAAAGCTATTTTGCAGTACAATTTTTTTCCCTTTTCTGCTACGATCAACTGGTATTGTCTCTGGAAATTAACTATGGTATTACAATGGACCGCAAATATAGAAATCTAATTACTTGCCAACCTTACATCACCCATATTGAAGTAGAACCACAGCTACCTAACCTAACAGAAGCAAGAAGATGTTTTGGTTGGTCGGTTTACAACTTCATCGAATATGACCAGTGCTATTCAAAGGGATCTATCATCATCTTTTAAGTATGACAGTGTCTGATCTGATGTTGGCTTCTTAAACCAGGCACCGTGATCTCATCCACGAAGTGAAAGAATCGAGCTGAAATGGAAGTAAAAAATCAAATTTGCGTTGTGTGAGATGTATTTACATCACAGATCGGACTTAACAATCAAGTTGGTTGAGGAAAGCAACATAATGCTGCAGTTTCTATGCTCATTCTGGTGCTCAAATCATATATATTTCATTTGAAGATGATACACCTTACGTGCATCATAACCTATAACCTCTTAAACTTATGATGTAGGATACAACATCCTGTTATCTGTCATCTGCTAGGCTTAGTTATTATGATTTGAGTGAAAATATGAACAAAAAGGGAACTTCCTGAGTTTCCTATACAGGCTATACTACTCTGAAACTGTGGCAACTCCACTAGTAGTCTCGTACAGCACTAACTAGCACTTTTTTTTCCTGTCTGCCAATTTAACTTGCCAAGAAGTTCATACAGATAGGAGGGCGAACCTTGGCCAATGCAAGAATCGAAGAAGGGAGAATCCACAATCCATCTCCACAGATCAAACCAGAAGCAACTGCAGGAACCATCAGATTGGCATTATTATGTTTCAGTTTGTGCCACACAAACACGATCAAACTCCCCATGCACATGTCAATCGCAAAGTAAGCTCCAACCAAGAATGGAACAGCCATAGCCATCGGAAGGGGGACATACTTGCCAACACTCTTGGGACCAAGATCTCTCAGCAAATTGGCTGCTATGGCAAAGCCGAAAAAACCATAACATAGTTGCAAGCAATGTTGGGGAAGGGCAGAGAAGCCTTGCACCCCAAGAATTGCCATGTTCCGATAAACGATGGCATAAGGGGCTTTGTATTCACCATTTGGGTTACCAACATCAAAAGCCTTGTAGAAGAGAAAGAATGTCAGAGGAGCTACCACACAGCCAATAGCTGTCCCAATAGCCTGACTAATAATCATTGATCGAGGAGATGTGAGAGTTAGATGCCCCGTCTTCAAATCATGCATAAGGTCAGAGGAGATTGAAACTATGGACTTGATTAAACCACAACCAACGAGTCCTGCAACAACGCCATCAGGTTTCCCAGCCACAGCAGCTAGCACAAAAAGAGCTACTTTCCCATAGTTGTAGGCCATGTTCATGTCTGTTAAACCCGCACCGTAGGCATTGCAGAAGCTTAGAGATGGTGCAAGAATGTAGGCAACGACTACATAATACCATTTCAGCTGAGGAAACATGAGAGGGACAATAATGATGGAGACAATGGAGAACAGTGTGTACCCTACGCATGCTACCCAAATAGGAATCTTATCTCTTATGAAGACCTCATTTCGTTGGCGATCATCAAGAGGCTGATTTGGGTCAATCGAAACATCAGCTGTATGAGAGAAATAGTTAAGGTAGTGAGGTACTCCATTATAAGCTTCTTGACAAACAATATGAAGATATCATAGAAGGCCAGTCAATTTACCTACAGCGAGGTCCTTCCTGTTCAGTTTGGTGTAGATACTTGAGCCAGTAAAGTAAAGAATCTTGAGAAAATTGTACAGCCCATCTCCTAGTATCAGGGCAATGGAAATAAAAACCTGCAGCAACAAAAGTATCAAAATACAACTCACTTGCTCAGTACATGATATAAAATCACCCAGTGAGAAAATCATTAAGGTTTTGGAACTAGATTCTAGTTATACCTTGTATCCATTTACGCTCTTCATACTACTTTCTGATACAGTTGCAGGAAACCATTCTCCTTTAAGGCCCTTTATTAAGGGCCACATTAATCCCCAAGAGACAACAGCCCCAAAAAGCAAGGATAAGTTCACAAGATGGGAACAGATCATTCCTGCTCCGATGTATGTCATACTGAAATCAAAGTAGAATCTGCAATATTCACTTTGCCTAATTAGTGATTTGAAGAAGAATATATCATAGTATACAGTCAAATTGTATATTGATTATTGTTACTACTTCATACACATAATCTTTCTATATATAATCTAACAAGAGTATAATTAACCATAAATCATTCCTTGATTTGCTCCTTAAATCACGTCTGTGATTTCCTCCGTCATTCACGCTAACATATACAAAAGGGAAAGAGGCAGGCCATAGAGCACGCACGTATTTTTCCAAGCTTTCAATCCAAATGTTGGAAACTGAGCAAACCCACATTGATCCCCACCGGCATAAAACCACTGAAAGGCAGCCCACAGGAAACTAAATGAGAAGTACTTCATAAACCCATGAACCTGCTTTCTGCAAGAAGAAGTTCAACACATTTAGTCCTTCCAAATCTCCAATTCTATTTGATTATGAATATTAACTAGCCACAAAAACAGTGCATACTTGGCCATTTTGTCTCCTTTTGGAGTATGGAATCCGTTTATAAGAACAGCAGTAGCGGTTCCACTTGGGTAGGCTAGTTTATAGTCTATTATCATAATCTGCAAAACCACCCCAAATGCAATTAACAGGTAACCTCCTAAACTTAAGCAAGAATCAATACACTAGTACTAATGGCGGGCGCAAACCAAAAATCTATATCTGAATGATTTAGCCTTGATAAAGATGGGTCAAATCACCTGTTAAATGGTATAAAAGAACTTGAGAATTTACCTTTCTAAGAGGAACCAAAGCCAAAAGACCAACAAAGGAAGTAACGAAGAGAAAACCAGTCATCCAAACAATATTAGGCTCCTTGGTGCTCCCTGGAGTATTCCCTTCAGTATCAACTCCTGCTAGTTCATAAGTCTTCCTGTTCAAACCCAACAGGTAAGATCCAAACCCTCCTGCAATGTCACATACAGTATTTCAGAAACAAAGACTACGAAAAAAATGTAATTTGAAAACTTCCACAGCAGAACTCAAAACAAAGTCTCAAGCTTTTCTCACCTCCAACAGCAATGCTATAACAAGCGACAGCACAAGTCTGAATCACGGTATTCTCTTGCCTCGTGAACGGTTTCGACACAATCCCAGCCTTTGAGAGCAGCTTAGTCCAAGTCTGCACAAACACAAAGGCCAGGAGAGCAGCTGACACATTGAGATTGGGAATCAAACCAGTAGTGAGGTTCAGCTTCTGCACAATAACACTGTACATGATCCCAATAACCACACTCGCCACAAGTCCCCGGATTGTGATTTGTGTCTTCCATGGAGGGATTCTGTTCACCTCCACTGATTCAACAGCTCCATTATGCTCCACATTTTCCCTCTCGGAATTCTCAATCTCCATGGTTTCATCCTTGCTTGTATTCCCCATTCAATTTGTTCAAACCAACACCACCACCTCTCCTCCCTAATCGAAATTCATCAGTCCAAATCAGAAATGCATTAATTTATACAGTTTATGGCACACAAAAGACAAACCGATATATCCATTAATGTGATGCAGAAATGAAAGAGACACAACACACAGAAAAACCATAAATGTTCTCACCTCAAAGTTCGTTCTTTATCTTCTGTGAATCAAACGCAGCAATTCCAGAAATCCAAAAAAGGGAAATGGGGAATCCGAAACCCCTCAAAAGCCTTCAAATTTGCATTCAAAATTCCTCCTTGAACTACTGGAAAGAGTGTAACCCAGTAATGCTTTACCTCTCTCTGCGTTGACCTACTCACGAGAAAGATCAAATCTTTGAACAACACACAGAACCTTCAATATAATACCAAAAAGGTAAGCAAAAAACAAAAGGTGTGAGCCCAGGAAATCCAGAAGCAATTACTGTCTAAGTTCTAGCTCGTTCCCACATACCCAAAAGCTCTCATAAAGGGTGAGACTTTTATAGAAGGAAATCAAAATAGGAGGGAGATTTACACAAGGCAGAATTACCTTCTCAGGTAAAATGGGAGACGCAGATCAACACAATCTGCATGTACTACAAAGTTTGTACTACAAAAACAGGTCTGTGTAGTACATAAGACCAAATTTTCCAACCTCCATTAACATAAAGAATAGCAATACATTTCGAGACACGTTTCTGAAATGATAAGACTTCTACAAGTTCTACGCCCACTAAAGCAGAAGAGTCGGAGATAACGAAATGGGAGGTGGTTAGTGAAGGATGTGAGAGTCTTGGAACTACAGATTCCTTGGTTCATTCCCTTGTTGAGATTAAAGTGAGTAGACTTTTGTGCGTGTGGCTTCAGCAAGCCAGACGAAAGGTACATCCATCAACGCGTGTGGCTTCTATATGGTCAACTACCTCAACAACAGCTATACGGAATAATGACTTGTAAGAATATTTTTTTCGATAATGACTTGTAAGAATTGGGGGACCGAGATTGAGAGTAATCGAATCAGATGGTGACTAATCTGGTTTGGCAGGTATATAACACTAGTTGTGGCGTACCTGCGTGTGGATATATGTTGCGAGCTTATATCGCCTAATCTCCTATTTTCCGGAGCTTAAGACGATATGTAAGCTTAGAGTATAAAGAAGTATTTATTTTGTTTCATTCAACTTTATATCCAATGTCCTTCACTAATCCGCTATTTTCACATAAAGAGATCTTTATCATATCTTAAGGTACATATTTTTATTTTTGACTAACTTTGCGATCGAATTTTCACATCTCCACCGTTCAATATCTAGGTTATAATATATAGATCATATCCACAAAATTTCAGTCGATTTCATGATCGTTAAGGTATCGAACTAATCAAAACCAATGGATGTATTGAATTTGCCGAACCTGAACCGTTCATATTTGGAGTAGAAAATCGAAGTTATGAATACCTTAACGGTTATGAAATCGGCTGAAATTTTGTGGAGATGATTTATACGTTATTACCTAGATATTTGACAGTGACAATGTGAAAACTCCATCGAAACGTTAGTCAAAAATGAAAATCTGTACATTAAGCTAAGATAATGACCTCCTTATGTGAAAAATCTTATATATATATATATATATATATATATATATATCTTATGTTCAAGGATGATGACATACTGTAACTACACTTAACACCTTCCAAATGTTCTGTTCGAAGATGGTTGTAATATTAATAGGGGTTTAGGCATAAAGTTCCCTCTAATGTTGAGCTATCTTATTAATAATAACTTGGAGGTGCCTAGTTAGGTATCTCTTTCCCCTTTCAAAAAAATAAAAAACACCTTCCACGTTTAAGGATGATGACATTCCCGCTATTTACATTACATTTTCCATGTTCGAGGATGATGACATGCCTCCCTAATTGTAGGCAGAGTCAAGGTGACACATGAACATTATGCGGTGGATTTGTTAAATCCAAGTAATTTGCAATTTGTTAAGTGTGTCAGCGTATTTCAAATTTAAACTAAAGATAGACTATATTAGTTATTTAATGAACTACACTTGTCAATTGTGTTTATCGCTCATTTCAAATTTGAATTGAGGATAAAATGTATTGGTTATCTAATGTACTTAAATACTGATGATAAATGAATTAATTAGTATTTATTTCAAAAGAAACAAAATACCTAAAAATGATTATACCTTATTAGTACGGTATTAGTGAACCAATGAAACATCTTTGGCTAATTGGCAATGACACAACGAGCATCGTCCTTGATTACCTGCCACATACTCTACTACTCTTGAATGGGTTGGAACATGTACTTCATCTCTTAATATATACGACTTTGGAGTTTGGACCATTTAGCTACCTTTGCTTTGCATTGAATTATGATAGAAAATTGGTGAGTACTATGAGCATTGTGATATATTATGCATCTATCTATTCACATCTCACATGCAAGAAAATGAGATTGTTTGACAAATCAAAATTGCCAACCATATAACAATGCTTGGAAGAACAGTTATTGATGGTATTAATATGAAAGGAAACAAAATCATCAACATGTATAGAGTGTACGTATCTATATCTATTAAAGGAAATTTAGTAAGAACCTGATATGTTCTATATCTGTTCTATCTCTTCTATTGTCACATATTTCTAATCAGTAATGTTGGATAGTTCGCAGTCACCCACGGTCATTTTCTTTCATTCCATATTCGATGCTCGAAGCTAACTATTGATTAGCTACTAATATATGTTTCAAACAATCATGCAATTAATGGGTATGTTATTCTTTATCTCAATGTCACATCTCTTCAAGTCACAAATATGGCTAAAACACAAAGCTAAGTTAATGTTTCTTTTCGTCCAAAAAAGAAGAAGTTAATGTTTCTGTTAAATTCCCCAAATGATCCAGAAAGAAAAGATAGATGGTGGTGTATGAACTATGAACATCAATCACCATTTGGGCCATATAATAGAATCTATTCTTATCAATGATCAATGTAGCTTTAGCCCAAATTTAAACAGAAAGTGTGTGGCCAAAAAGAAAGTAAACAATATTTCATTATCGAAAAAATCTATTAAACAATACAAAACAAAAATTTAGAAATTATTATTACATCATCTTATGTCGTAACAGTTAAAAATTTGCATTGATATTTGATGGAGACTCTCACAATGATATTCTCATTAGACAAATTCATGTTGGCGATTATAAAGCGCGACTATAAGATATTTCACAACTCATAATGCAAGTTTTCATTCCATTTCTTTATGTAATTAACATTTTTATCTACGACCCAACTTATCACAACATCATTTAATCATCCAAAAACATCTTTGATATCAAACTAACTCACATCGAACATGCTACAATAAGACGTACAAACAAGTTATATCTTGATTAAACTTTTGTAATGGTACCTAGAAGGAATTTCAATTAATTATCTAGAGCACAAAGTTCAGTCTATGCAATTAAACCTTTTGAAAAAAGTTACCATTCACTCTTCTCATTTATAGAGGAGACGATAGTAATTCTTCCTCATCAAGCAGTAAAACCTTCTCTTCTTCCCTCGAAAAATCTCTCTCATCTCTTCTCCCTCTTCCTCTACCTCTATCCATCAATTAGGGTTTTTCTGCTGCTATCAATTACTGATAAACCCTCCGATGGGGTCGCAGAGAGAAACCAAGCTCCTTCAGGAGCTCATGCTCTACGCCGCGAGCGCCGCCTTGAGCTACTTGGCTATCGTCGTGGGGCTCCGACACCTCGACCCGAACCGCGAGGCCTCCAAGAAGGCCATGGAGCACAAGAAGGAAATTGCTAAGCGGCTCGGTCGTCCTCTCATTCAGACCAATCCTTATGAGGTACCCAAACACACTGTTGGAGCTCGTTGATTTTTGTGCCCTAATTTTCGTTTGGGTTTTGTGTGCCTTTATTCGAAAATTGACTGTAGGTTTGTGGCGTATGTGGGATTTGGATAGATATTGTGAAAGAATTGAACTTCGATTACTTCCGTTTAGATTTTGGAATGTATGAGTTTGATTCATGGGGTTATGCCGTTTTGAACTTAGTTTAAGTATCATTATTGGAATGTTAAGTATCATTATTGGAATGTTAACACTTAACACTGTTTTGGAAATTGGAATGCATCAATGTGGAAATTGACTCGCTCGATTCGAATGGAAGTGTGGTGTTGTGACTGGAATAGAAATATGGTGTTGAGTTACTTAGGCTCTGTTTCACTTTTGAGGATTATATATAGCATTCATTACCTTCTACTTAAAATTGGAGAATAGATTATGCGAAAGCTTTGAGCTATCCCGCTATGGGGTTTTGAACTTGGTTTTGGTATATGCCTAATGCTTGCATACTAATCATTATCCGAATGTAAATACTTGTGGTGTTAAGCATCAAAGTGGAATGTAACTCGATTGGAATGGAACTAAATGTATTCTCCTTGAAATTGTAGCATTTAGTTAGGATGACTGATGATTATATCCTGATTATTATCAGGATGTCATAGCTTGTGATGTTATAAACCCTGACAACATTGATGTGGAGTTTAACTCTATTGGAGGGCTGGAGGATATAAAGCAAGCCTTATTTGAGCTGGTGATTCTTCCACTGAAGAGGCCGGACCTCTTTAATCATGGGAAACTCCTTGGTCCACAGAAGGGAGTCTTGTTGTACGGACCACCAGGGACTGGGAAGACTATGCTGGCTAAAGCTATTGCGAAGGAGTCTGGAGCTGTCTTCATCAATGTTAGGATATCTAATCTGATGAGCAAATGGTTTGGCGATGCACAGAAGCTTGGTAAGTGCTGATCATGCTAAACTTGCCCTTTTGGATTGAAGGCTATCTCTTGATATCTTTGAACTTTTTCACTAATTTAATAATCATTGTAGCATTGTCCATTGTTGCTTGTTGTTCATCTCATCATCAGCTTCATGCCTTGCAAATTTTCTTAATCCTAGCAGGAAGCGAAACAGAATTGGCTGTCACTAATAAATAGGAGTTTCTCAACATGGTTTCATAAAGTTAAAATGATTGGTCTTAGTTATAATCTTGACATGAGGATAATTAACTTATATATAGATAAAGAGGGTGAACAAACTTATTCTCTCTATAATTATCTTCAGTTTATACATGTGTGCAAGTTATTTGGATTTTTTCTTAGTCCCCTTTTGTCCACCATGCTCAGCTTGTTTAATATGCTTCTGCAGTTTCCGCTGTGTTTAGCTTGGCTCATAAACTTCAGCCTGCTATCATATTCATCGACGAGGTTGATAGTTTCTTGGGACAGCGCCGTACAACAGAGCATGAAGCAATGACAAACATGAAAACTGAGTTCATGGCTTTGTGGGATGGGTTCACTACGGACCGTAAGTTTCTTATTCACTTTTCACTCTGATATTGTTTAGTTTTTTGGATTATTACGTCAAACATTTTGCTCAAGATACCTTGGTAAGGCATTTGGTTTGATACAATTATGTCTTTCATTTAGAGCATGCTCGGGTTATGGTTCTTGCTGCTACCAATCGTCCATCAGAGCTTGATGAAGCAATACTTAGGCGTCTTCCTCAGGCCTTTGAGATTGGGATGCCCAGTCAAACTGATAGAGCTGAGATACTAAAAGTAATCTTGAAGGGTGAGAAAGTTGATGATAACATTGATTATAACTGTCTAGCTGCCTTGGCTGAGGGTTATTCTGGTTCAGATCTACTTGAACTATGCAAGAAAGCAGCCTATTTCCCAATAAGAGATTTATTAGATGAAGAAAAGAGAGGGAAAAAAGCTTCGGTAAGTTACTTGCAACCATTCAACAGTTGAGAGATCCTACTCTATAAAAATCTAAGATATATTGCACGAATGTAAAATAGGCCTGTAGGTTTTGATTCTTTAGAAAGTTACTGAAAGTGTTGGTTTATGCATCTTTCTTCAGGCACCCAGGCTATTAACACAGGAGGACTTGGAGAATGTTCTTGCAACTTCTAGGCATACAAAGGTTGCTGCAAATGACTACTATACGGGATTGAACTCATCATCACCAAGATTCTCAAGGAACAGGGATACTGTTGAAATTCCAGGTCAAGCTGCAATTAAGGAGCTCGCTAGGCTTGTGGTTTCCCAAATTTTGAATATTCAAACTGATCCCCAAGACCCATGAATGAGGATAATCCTCAACCCCAAGTCTCTATTCAACATTGTCAGTATTCTCTCCATCCTCTTTTAGGTTTTGTATAAATCTTTTAAATGCTCACGGGGTTCCATATTCTTGAATGCCTAAGATCAGTTTTCGGTTTAGCTTAGCTAAAAGCAATATGATCGGTATCATACTCTTTTGTATTTCTTAAAGTTAGATGTTTCAAATTAACCATTTTCTGTAACAGATGTTTCATAACGTTATTTATAGTGCTTATCATGACATCAAACCCGTCACTCTATTCTTATTAGAAAGATGACTTCCTCGAGTTCCTTCTACATGTACCATCTATCTTCTACTATGTGATGATGTTGATAGCGAAACTTTGTGCCTGCCTAATTGGAGTGTTTTATTAGAAGTTAATAGATGCTCATCAAGTGTGTATGTATAATGAAGCCAATTGTTTGTTAGTGATGCTTATGGTTGTAATGAGTATAATTCACATGGTCAGCCAAGTTGGTTTTAGCTACCAAATGATTAGGGCCATCTTCTATCTATGACATAGCTGGCGGTGCACTGGGTTTTGGTTTTGGTTTTCTGCTGGGAGTCGAAGGCACGCAATAAAGCTGAGGCCGATCATTACCAACCCTTTTAATGTCGCAATTCTTGCTCTCGGTCCCTCACCCCACACGCTTTTTACTAAAATTCAGGACCACATCTGCACAGCAAGGGCTGAGCCATAAAATTCCACACACCGCTTAGTCGCTTACTGTGTTTCGCATCTCAGGTTTCCGGAATTTCAATCCGTAGGATCACTAACAACGAACCATAGTGTAGGTTTGTCAAGAAAATCGTATAAAAAAGCACGGTCATAATGTCACTAGAGAATCGAATCACTAAGAAGATTCAGTTAGATGAGGCCAAGTGAGTAAGAACAAATGATACTAATTGGCTAGTGATACATCCACAGCTGGGGATTTCAGCCTCAAGTTCTATATAACCAGAATCAGAGTCTTGTATCAGGTAATATCAAATTTAATGATATTTTGCAGCCATGTTTGTGAGATGTCGTCAAAATATCGTGGCCCCTAATTTCAGCAAGTCTAGTTAGATGTCCAAATCAACAATTTGACAATTTGTAGTTTGGTAATTAGTACATAACTGCCTACAAGCAATTTGTTCCAGGAATGTGATATATATGTCAGTTGATTAGGGGTATCACTCTTATTCTATGTCACCAATAATAAACCCCATGGATTAGAGTTAGTCACTCCCACTAATCCTTGACAACTATATAAAATATGATTATGCATGTTGAATATGAATATCATGTCTTAATATTGCCCAGGTCTTACTTGGTGAGCAAAACCATTGACTACTTGTGTGTGTTGAAGAAGCAGCATGCAAGCCTTGAAAGGTTCTGGTTTTACTAGTTCAAAATCAGCATGCAGCTTTCAGACACTAGTAGGAAGGAGGCCTTTACACGTTTGAATGTGAAGCACTAGCTAATTGGTGACGAGCTTCGCCCATTTTCTCTCTGTTTTTTTATTTCTTACCCTTTTCGAGTGTGCAACATCAGTGAGCTGCAAATGAAAAAGGCATAAACTATAGCAAGCAGATTCCGACTTTACCTATCCACCAAAGGCTGCAACGATCACATCTCTCACTGTGACCTTATGAATCTCTGACTACTGTGTGTGGGTTAGGCAGGGTCAGTTATGGAGTAATTAGCTCCAGTCACTACCAAGAACTGTATATTCACAAACCATATTATATTTGTTTCTTCTTCTTCTGAAATGGACTTGAAATGCGTCAGAAATTTATCAGTTTCATGTACGGATACATTGCTAAAGATGGGAAAAATTATATCCAATTTTCTTCCCTCCCCATTAATACATTTTTCGAAATCACCATCAAAATACATACTTGAATCCATATAAACGTAATCTTCAAACATATGTATAAAAAAGACACATTATTTAAGTTCTTAAAAATCACGGATCGAAGTGATTTTGACTCTTATTGTCCGATTTCTCTTTCCCTTCTCTTGTTTCTTTGCAATATTCAACCTTACGTAAGAAACTTGCGAGGTACTCCAACAAAGTCCTAACTGTACGGCTAGGGCTATCAACCATTGTGCCAAAACAGAGGGATAATACAAACAAAACATAGTGATTAACTGATTATTATGGAATGACCATTACTTGTTAAAGAATGAGTAAGATGAAGTCCCAAAGCAATCCGTTTGTCGAAAATTAATAACCCGATGGTTGGTCAGAAAAATTGAAAAAAGGGCCCATGTGAATAGTCCTAGTTATTATTCAAAGATCTATATGTTATTCCATTTCTACTCGTAAATAATAATAATAATATGGGTCATTGGTCATCAATTCACAGCCGAACCAAAGCCAAAAACCAGATCAAACACCCTACATTTCGTTCTCCCTTCTCTTCTAGTATTGTGCACCATTTCATTGACCCATTACTACTTCCTTTGCCGGCATAAGCCGTCCACAAAACCCTACTATTTATTTCCGAATCTTCACCTTCAACTTTCAGCATCCCAATTCTCCAAAACACTCGTATACTCTCTCTCTCTCTCTCTCTCTCTCTGAACATCATGGTCCGGTTCATTAGTATTGTCTACTTCCTCCTCTTCATGATACCTCTGTTCTATGTTCTTAAGTTCTTGTCCAGAACATCTTTGCTTCACATGGTCGTCAAGTCATGGCAATCCTTAATCGACAGGTTTCATGTTTATCAGTTCTACAAGGTGCCTCAGTTCAACCAGAACTTCCAAGAGAACCAACTTTACCGGAAAATCTCTCTCTACCTTAACTCCCTTCCCAATATTGAAGACTCCGACTTCACCAACCTCTTCTCTGGCTCCAAATCCAACGACATCTTCTTCCAACACGACAACAACCACTCCGTACGCGACATCTTCCTCAGCGCCAAGGTTTCCTGGACCAACGAGAAATCTGATGTCGATGGAATCCGGTCCTACGTTTTGAGAATCAAGAAGACAGACAAGAGACGGGTTTTCCGGCAGTACTTTCAGCACATACTGACAGTGTCCGATGAGATTGGGCAGCGTAACAAGGAGATCAAGCTGTACATGAATCTCGCCACCGAAAACGAAAGGTGGAGATCAGTCCCCTTCACCCACCCGGCAACCTTGGACACGGTCGTCATGGACACGGAGCTCAAGAACAAGGTCCGGTCTGATCTAGAAACATTCTTAAAATCCAAGCAATATTACCACAGACTCGGTCGTGTCTGGAAGCGAAGCTTTCTACTCTACGGTCAGTCCGGGACCGGAAAAACCAGTTTCATCGCCGCCATGGCTAGATTCTTATCGTACGACGTGTATGACATCGACATGTCCAAAGTTGCCAATGATTCCGACCTGAAAATGCTCCTGTTACAAACCTCGCCAAAGTCGTTGATTGCTGTCGAAGATCTCGACCGTTTTTTGATGGAGAAAACGACAAAACCAACGGCGGTGAGCCTCTCGGGGCTGCTGAACTTCATGGACGGAATAGTCTCCAGTTGCGGCGAGGAGAGAGTATTGGTTTTCACCATGAACGGAAAAGAACACGTGGACCAACTAGTCATGCGGCCGGGCCGGGTCGACGTCCATATCCATTTCCCGCTCTGCGATTTCTCGGCGTTCAAAAGCTTGGCCAACACGTATTTAGGGGTGAAAGAGCACAAGCTGTTTCCTCAGGTAGAGGAGATGTTTCAGAGCGGCGGGAGTTTAAGTCCGGCGGAGATCGGAGAGATCATGATATCCAACCGGAGCTCGCCGACCCGGGCGTTGAAGTCGGTGATATCGGCGTTGCAGACGGATGTGGATAACAAGACGACGGTGAAGGTGGCACAGGCGTTGACGAATAGCGGGTCGGGTCGGTCGGTTGGTGGGGACGAGTCGGGTGAGCCCGGGACGGTGTTTTGTAGGGAGAGTGTTCATACGGTGAGAGAATTTAGGAAGTTGTATGGGCTTTTGAGATTGGGGAGTAGGAGAAAGGAGGAGCCGCCGGTGCCGTTGGATAGAAGTTCGTCGGAGAAAGAAGGATCACGGCATGAAAGAATGATCGTGTAATTTTTTTTTCGGTTTCTAATTAGTTTTAATATCTATTCTCATTGAAAGCTCATTCTCATTACATCAACTCTTGTAAAATAACCTCATAAATGAGAATTTTTTCATTTATTATCAACATTTTTAATAGTGAAAACACTAATTTGTAATGACAACATGTATAAATGTATAATAGACGCACTAAAAGTGACGGTATTTGAGTCTTACAAATACATTGTAAAAAGATTTCATTGAATCTACTGTCTATGATATTTAATACACTTCAAGTGTAATTTCAGGTTGTTAAAACTATTTTCTTACGTGAATTCTAGAAAAATGTAAGTCCACAATTTGAACATTTCAAAACAAGTAAATTCAAAAGTAAGACTATTTACTTACCAAAATATATGGGAAGCGACTCTTCTAAATGTTTGATTTGAGTTGCTCTTGTGTCTGGTGGGTTTCATAACTTTGACCCTTGTATATGGTGCGCCTAACTATTTTGAAAGCAACTGCACGATAATTTCTTCAATGATTTGGCATCACAATTATCTGAGCATCCAATTTTATTTTTGTTTTGGAAAATCTATCTGTTCTACAAGACCTTGAAGAAATGGCAAAACCGAAAGTAAAGATTCTATATCATCATCAACTGTTAATTATCAGCCGGAAATGATTTCTTACGAGTTGCATGTTGAAAGAATCGACACGATATGATTCACATTGTTTTTGACACCGTTCCTTTTCTTTTTGGCTTTCATTTCTTTTTTTAGTTACAAAAAGTTTTGTTGAGAGCTTGGTTACGCTACACCATCATCGCCAGGGCATACCCACAATCTCAAACCTAAAGGACTTACGACGGATACATACATGTCACACAACCCTCATGTATGGATTTCCGCAGAAGAATTTACAGATCACGAGTCAACGATGTATGCTGACAGCGTGGATCGAACCTGTGTGGGTGATACACCTCAAGTCCGTACTTGCAAATTAAGACAAACCTCGTTGGCTTTTGGCTTTTCATAAAGAGAATGAAATAAAAAGAAGGAAATAAAAAAATAGAGAAGAAATGAAGAATTATGGCGAAAACAATAGGGAAAATGGATCTGTGCTGTGCGGGCTAGGTGAAATCTAGTGACGTGGGCCTAGACGGGCTTGGGGCTTCACCTTTAAAAATAGTAATTTGGTAAATCCAATTTCATCGTCTCTTGGTCGAAATTCTTCACCGAAAACCCTGATTCTAAAATCTGTGATTATCAGAATGGAAGAGCAAGAAGCTCAAGTATCTCAATACATGTCTATACTGAACAACACGAAATCACAGCAACTATATTTCACCTTGAAGACCCCTATCCTCGATTCTCAAGGAAATCTTTTCCTTCAGCTGCTGGGAATCGATCAGGGCTTCACCTACAATCAAAACTCTCATCACGAGAGGTATTCCTCCATCATTTGCTTAATTATTATTACTATGCATTTTGCTTCCTCCTTGAAATTTGGATCATGTGATATTTTTGAACTTGGATTGGCTTTTTGAAGTTTTGTTTGGCTTTACATGTTGTTGTACTGTATATCACTATTGTTATGGCGTCAATTTCCTTTGTAGGTTTGTGTGTTTCTCTAGGTTGCTTTACATGGTCTTTCCTTGCGATCAAAATGTGAAATGGGACCTGCGTGTGTCAATTGTTTCTATGAAAGAATCATGATTTACCAGAATTTAAGCTGGATGCATTTAAAACTCAGTGTCTCATTGTAGATTGTGTTTCGAAAATAAGGAGCTGGTAGGCTGTTTTATGTTTTTTGATAAACTCAGTTGCAATATGATAAATGACATCTTTATAGTTTTATATTGATGATTACTGATGGGGTTGCAGTAGGTTAGCTATTTATCTTTGTAGAGCTAGGATGAGGGGGTTGTCATGGGTTTAGTAGAAATCTGCTTTGTTTCCAATAATGTTTTATTCTCTATAGACCCTCTAAACAATGTGTCACTCTCACTGTCGAGTTCTAATGATCGGATGTAAAAACAAGCCGTATTCTTTGCTTAGATGGGCATTGCTTCATTGCCCGTTCCGTTTAGACTGGGCTTAATGTTGGCAGGGTTGATTCCAATTGTGAGCAAAAACATATGAATTGTGTTTCAGTTCATGTAGTTTGGCAGCATGTTCTATTAATTCAAATCTCATTTTTCCATATTTCGTGACTTTCTGTAACGTTTGATATCATTCCTGTAGGTGAAGTAGGTTAAGATTAATAGTGAAAATGAGCGGAGCAGGAGCAGGAGCAGAGAGAGGATCTGGAACCACAAACCTCCTGCACATTTTGTTACATCAATTCAGGCCGACTAATACTGAAATCCTGTGTTGATTATCGAGGTTTGTCTCTTTGATCGATTCTTTCTTGTCTACATGTTTAGTATTCAACAATTGTTAGTAATACACATAGACAACATCCTCATAAAGGTTTCCATGCAATATGCAGTACTTTGTGCACTTCTCCTATAAGAACTGGATATGAAAATAATTGCAGTACCCAATGAGTTTTGCTCTGCTGCAAAGCGAGCATGGTTTGCCCATTTTAACGTCTTAAGCCTCTTGTGCTGGTTGTCTGGCTTGTGTTTAGGGGTATATGAATATAGCCATGGAGCAAGCAGAGGTCAATAGAGAGCTGAAATATAAATTTGGTGATGCTTCTATTCATGGACATAATGGTAAGGGTGCAAGAATTGTGTTTGTACACTTGTACAGTTGTTCTTGCTTCTAGTGTCATTACCTTGGTGAGAGATAACCAACACTCATTTTTTGTATTCATGCAGCTCTACGCCTCTACATCAGTAGAAAGATGACAATAGCTGCATGATGAGAGTATTGTGATTTTTTCAAGCTTAGAAGATCGTCTAATATCTTGCTTTCTGCAGTTATGACTGTTATGTTGGTAAGTAAATGAAATTGAAATGTACCTAGAACTTCTCTACTGGATACCTTGACCTTATTGATTTGAGTTCGTCTCACTATTTGGTCCCTCATGAAATTTGATTGCTTATCTACTATTGCGGAGCTTTCCATCTATTGCGTGCAGCCTTAGTACGTTGCAGGTATATTAATGGTACTTTGAATCCTTGACAATAACAACTGCTTACTTTTGCATTGTATGAATGTCTGACCAGTTCTTCGTCCTCTGTTTTTGTCTATACTCACAATAATTGCTTACCAAAAACGATTGTTTCGTCGTCCGGCATAAGTATATAATTCGATTTGGTTTGACATGTAGTTTTAAATCCCACCTGAATTCTAGAAACCATGATTAAAGATATTATAATCCAATTGAAGTTCTTGTTTCGTGAGCCTGTGTTAGTGTTCTATGTATAAACTTAGAGGATAATATAGAAAAACTAACCTGTGTAGGAAACATGACCTTGTAGTTTAAGATCTTTTTAAATTATTCAGATTAAAACTTTGTAGGTTGTTTTCTTATTAAATTCTTCAGTAGTAACAATGCTGTATTTTTAGAGTCGAAATTGTGCTATATTAGCCGTAAGAAGCCTGCACTAGTTGTGTGAGATGAGATAGAGCAGATGGAGCAGTTGATGGAATAGTTCAAAGTTCAAACTACTGTGAGATGCTAAAGAACCCTGTAAGTCGAGTCTGTAACCTTCCTCACTTATTCTTTTTTTTTTTGAACGAGAAAACCTTTTGTCTTATTTGAAAGTCATATATTAAGATTCACGAAGCAGGTGTGTATAGAGATTACAGAGGACTCTGTTATATCAAACCAATACCTTAAAATTAATGAAACTACACCATCACCCAGAGGCTGGAGTCAATACTATATAGGGATTTGGGTGATGTTTCACTTTCAGCCAGTCTTCCCTTTCCGTCGTCTTCTTCTATATCACCTCCATTATATAAAAGTTGAAACACCTTCTCTCGACTGTGCACACTGCACAGTTTGGAGCAGAACTCGGATCACCAATCAATCACTTTCCTATGGCACTGAGCACGCAACCTGGGACTGCTATTTCAGAAATCCCATGGAAATATGATGTGTTTTTGAGTTTTAGAGGCACAGACACCCGCAAGGGCTTCACAGATTTCTTGTACGACAAGTTGCAGTGGCAGGGAATCAGGACGTTCAGGGATGATCCGGAACTTACAAGAGGCACGGCCATCAGTCTAGAACTCCTCACTGCAATCGAGCAATCAAGGTTTGCGATCGTTATCCTTTCGCCTAACTATGCTGCTTCCACATGGTGCTTACATGAATTGTCTAAGATCGTTGAATGCATGGAAGAGAGAGGGACAATTTTACCAGTTTTTTATGAGGTGGAACCCTCTCATGTGAGACATCAAAGGGGCGGCTTTGCTGAAGCGTTTGAAGAACATGAAGAGAAGCTGGGGGAAGGTAATAAGGAGGTAGAAGGGTGGAGAGAAGCTTTAATCAAGGTGGCCAACCTCGCTGGGTGGATTTCAAAGGATTATAGGTAAGATCAAATAACACAAATAAAAGTACTTGTATTTAATTTCTCGAGCATCAAAACTTCGTAAATGTTGCTTAAATTAGTAAATTAACTGTACTATAGCATAGAATCCCCACAATTAATCATTGCGGTTTAATTTTATCTTTACAAATGAACTTTATATTCAATATTTTCATAAATTCAGCAGGGGATTTGTTATATTCTTGTTCTAGGTATGAAACAGAGCTTATCAGAGAGATTGTGCAAGTACTGTGGAGCAGAGTGCATCCTAGTTTCAGTGTATTTGGTTCTTCAGAGAAGTTTGTTGGAATGGATACTAAGCTGGAGGAAATAGATGTTCTTTTAGATAAAGAAGCAAATGATGTTCGCTTTATAGGGATATGGGGGATGGGTGGGTTGGGTAAGACAACCCTTGCTAGATTAGTGTATGAGAAAATCTCTCATCATTTTGAAGTTTGCATCTTTCTTGCTAATGTCAGGGAGGTTTCCGCAACCCATGGTCTAGTTCATTTACAAAAACAAATTCTTTCCCAAATCTTGAAGGATGTAAATGTTCAAGTAGGGGACGTTTATAGTGGTATCACTATGATAAAGAGATGTTTTTGTAATAAAACGGTTCTTCTAGTTCTTGACGATGTGGATCAATCAGATAAACTGGAAAACTTGGTGGGAGAACCAGACTGGTTTTGTTCAAGAAGTAGAATCATCATTACAACCAGAGATCGGCATGTACTAGTTACACATGATGTAGAAGAACCATATGAGTTGAAGAGACTAAACGAAGATGAAGCTCTTGAGCTTTTTAGTTGGAAAGCCTTCAGGAAATATGAGCCCGAAGAAGATTATGCAGAATACGCTAATCATTTTGTTATGTATGCTGCCGGTCTTCCCTTAGCTCTTAAAACTTTGGGGTCTTTCTTGTATAGAAGAAGTCCAGATTCATGGAGTCCTGTGTTGCAAAAACTACAGAAAACTCCAAACCGATCAGTTTTTAAAATTCTGAAAATAAGTTTTGATGGACTTGATGAGATGGAGAAGAAGATTTTTCTGGACATTGCATGTTTCCGCAGACTGTATTGTGATGATTTTATAATTGAACAAGTATACAGTTCTGACCCCTGCATGCGTGTTCTAATAGATGTTCTCGAGGAGAAATCTCTCATAACTATATCAAGCAACCAGGTAGGTGTACATGATTTGATACGCGACATGGGACGTGAAATTGTTAGGCAAGAAAATGAAGAGCCAGGTGGACGCAGTCGGTTGTGGGTTCGAGATGACATTTTTCAGGTTTTCTCAAAGAATACGGTAAGATTTTAAACAAATTTGATTTACCAAGCATGGATAGCAATGCCATTTTATTTAACAAGAGAAATACTTATTCCTGGTTATAACAGGGAACAAAAGCCATCGAGGGTATATTGTTAGAGGTGGCTGAATTAGAAGAGGCAGATTGGAATCTTGAAGTGTTATCTAAAATGTGTAGACTACAGCTGCTCTACATTAATAATTTGAGGTTTTCTCGTGGCCCAAATTATCTTCCTAATGCCTTGAGATTTCTGAACTGGAGTTGGTATCCTTCAAAATCTCTCCCACCGCGTTTTCTGCCGGATGAACTTATGGAACTTAGTTTGGTTCATAGCAATATCGATCACCTATGGAATGGAACAAAGGTAAGTTATTAAATATCTAATATAATTAAATTTTATAATTCCTGTATGGAAGCTGATTGTTCTACCATTCTTCATGTTTCCTTCGGAACTTGGGCAAGTTGAAATCTATCGATCTTAGTTACTCCATAAACTTGACAAGGACCCCAGATTTCACAGGTATTCCAAATCTTGAGAAATTGGTTCTGGAAGGTTGTACGAATTTAGTCAAGATTCATCCATCTGTTGCATTGCTGAAGAGACTCAAAGTTTGGAACTTTAGAAACTGCAAAAGTATTAAGAGTCTACCAAGTAAAGTAAGTATGGAGTTTCTTGAAACGTTTGATGTATCTGGCTGCTCAAAACTGAAAATGATTCCAGAATTTGTGGGGCAAACTAAAAAATTATCAAAGCTTTGTTTAAGTGGGACTGCTGTTCAGAAACTGCCTTCATCAATTGTGGAATTGAGTGAGAGTTTGGTGGAGCTTGATTTGAATGGAAGTGTTATAAGAGAGCAACCTCACTCCCTATTTCTTAAGCAGAACTTTGCAGTATCATCTTTTGGATTATTTCGAAGAAAGAACCCTCACCCCTTGATTCCTCTGTTAGCTTCCTTCAAGCATTTATCTTTTTTGACGACATTAAAGTTGAATGACTGTAATCTCTGTGAAGGAGAAATTCCCAATGATATTGGTTGTCTGTCCTCCTTAAGGTTCTTGGAACTTGGAGGAAACAATTTTGATAGCCTTCCTGCAAGCATTCATTTGCTTTCTAAGCTTCATTATATTAATGTGGAGAACTGCAAAAGACTTCAACAGTTGCCAGAACTTCCGGTGGTGAAGGACCACTTAAGTGTGATAGTGGATGATTGTACTTCCTTACAAGTGTTCCCAGATCGATTAAATTTGGTGCAGAGTAATTCCGTTCTGCTCAGTTGCATCAATTGCTTGAGTTTGCTTGGTAACGAGGATTCTAGTCATCGTTTATATTCAATGCTAAAGTGGTTGGTTCACTTGGCTGAGCTATCTCTCTCTCTCTCTCTCTCTCTCTCTGCTAGTTGTGTGATATAATACGATGGTTGGTATGGTGCAGGAAGATGTTCCTATTCAGCCTTTGTTTCTGTCAATTCCTGGAAGTGAATTTTTTGAGTGGCTCAATAATCAAAGCGTGGGAAACTTGGTAACTGAGAAGTTACCGTCGTATGCAAGTAATTGCTGCAAGTGGGTTGGGTTTGTTGTATGTGCTCTAATTGTACCCCATGACAATCCATCTGCCGTTCCTGAAGATAGATTATGTTTACATCCTGATGGAAGTCGTGTTATCTGTTTCTGGAACAGATATGGTGATGGTGTGGTAGGTTATGGTTTCCAAGTAAAACAAATTGTTTCAGATCACCTTCTTTTACTTGTTTTACCTAGTCATTATTGGAATCCTCATAACTGTCGTCCGAAGGACATACACAATGAGGTTAAGTTTGTCTTCACAAGCACGAGAGCTGTAGGGAACAACATATGCGTAAAGGTGAAGAAATGTGGGGCCCGTGCACTGTTTAAGCACGATTTGGAAGAGCTGATCAGTAAAATGAACCAATCCAAGAGAGGAGTTTCTGTATACGAGGAAGGTGCCATGGTTATGGCAACAAGCATAAGTGGTGGCTCTGATGATGAATATTACTCTGCAGAAGAATGAATGAATTTCTGAAGAAAGACGGCTTGCTTTGTTCTTGATCCAACCATCCAGTGCCTAAAAGCAAACATGAAAGACTCACACTGCTATTCTCAGATTTCTCACTATCCATAAGAAGTAAGTTACTATTTCATATTATGATTCCTAGCTGCAATAGGACATCCACATCTTTCCTGTCTCTCATATCGACACATTTTGTCATTTGCTCTGCCATCTTCATCAATAACATGACTGTAGAAAACTGAATCGAGAAGTTTTGCTTTGTGGTAATATTATTTCAGATGAGGACTACGACTCCAGACTAGCTGGGACAATGCCAGTGTACAAACTTCCAAAAGAAGCACAGAAGAACGGTCTGTAGCCGTACACGATGAAAAGTAGGCAAACATTTATTCTGTCCATAATGCATAGTTACACGAGGGCATGCTTTGAAATTTAAAACCATGGAATTTTGTTCGATCAAGTTTAGCAGGTCAGTTGAAAGCTATTTGGAAATCGATTTTGGTCCTTATTAGCATAGTTACTTGGTAAAAGTGGTAAAGCATAATAATTGGCAAGGGTTCATCACTTCATGGACAGCTTATGGTTTGAGCCAACACCTAAAGTACTGTGTCTGAAAACTTTGTTCAGTGACACGGTGATGTTACTAATGTCTAATGAGCTTTTCTCTAGGATTTAGACATAACAAGCATATCATGACCTACTGTATATAAGGTATATATCTTAGTAAGAAAACTTGGAATAACATTTGCTTGATGTTTATATGGTTAAATGATTCAAGTTTTGATGCGCACTGACATCAATATTTCGAGCCAAAAGGAAGCTCTACTTACAGCTTCACATAGTTTGAGATAGAAGAATAGAGACTTATAGTTTACCATAGATAAACCTAGTTCCTTGTGGCTACGGAATATATGTACACATGCTGATTGCTAACTTTCACATTAGTAGCGTTCTGAAGGTTCAGATGTAAAGAGTCATCACTTTGCTCTAGCTTCATATTCATGCATGTTCATCACCAGAGGATCCGGATGAAATTTCAATGACTCCCTCTTCATATTCGTGTTCATCACTAGAGGAAATCAGTACAGCTCTGGCTTCAACTCCTGTTAATTCCAATGGATAATTCAACACAACGATGTTGTTTAATGCATCTTCGAATAAAGGTAACGACAAATTAACAGAAGCATATGAGCTTTGTTTATAGACATACCAGGTCTGTGGTAGTCGGTTTCCGGATCATCCCAACCAATGATTCGCACTTGAAAGTGAGAATGTCTGCCTTGTAAACACCAGGAGGTCATCTTCTCCAATTAGGTAAGAGGAGGTAAATGCTTCCCATCCCTCCTCTAACCACATATGGTTACCACAAGGTGATTTTCTCAACTTTAGTTTTCCAGGGTTCTTCACGATTTGGCACCTTGAGGAATATGTGATCTCCCATTTGATCACCATACTTCTCCACAGCTGCAGCTGGAAGTTCCTGCACACATAGGTATATAGTTAGACTTGGTCACAAATAGCATAATGGTGGGTTCAGATAAGAGCCAAACTAAGCCACAAACAAATAAGGATACAACTAAAAGCTAAGGCCAAGTGAGTATAAGCACAGGTTACTTGAAAACTTGCTAGATTCTAAGGCAAAACAAGCCTCAGCTCACTATAATGCTGCTAAGAACCTAGTGCTAGGAGCTTCTGTATATGATGCCTGCATCGCAAATGAAACACCTAGCTAGCCACAAATGATCATAAGAAGCATTCAAATTATTCTCTCACTTCTGAGTTCTAACCAAATTGAATGGTAGAGTCACAAAGTAATTACAACTAAGGGATGCACAAGAGCAAATAAGTAAGAAACGAAGGATAGAACAACTTCTTTAGGTGCTGTGCAGAAGGTTTAGAATCAAGCAAAAGGTCGTAGTTTTTGCCACATGAAGCCAACTAAAAGTTCAACACAAAAGATAGAAGCGGCACAAGCCCAAGAAATGAACTCCTAGAGACAAAGATTTCTCAGAACCCAGAGACCTAAAAATTCTAGACTCAACCGAGACATGTAAAAGGCTAAAGCAAAAGCCTTCCATCTCGATCAGATCCCAGCTCAAACCTTGTCCTGGTCCATGTGCTTTTTCAATTCCAAATGTGATGTGAATTAACTATGTAATACTCAATTATAGATCTCAACTTTCAGCTCTGTAATGTTCCAAAAAAGAAGAAGAAGATGCGAAAAGGTTTCATCTTTCAAGCTAAAGAAACAAGATTAGAACTGTAGCAAATGTATGTTTCAGCTTACAGAGGTGTGAGTCTACAACCTTCTTTCCTTCTTTGATATCATCCAGCTGGAGAATCCTTACGCAGAAGCATGGGGAGACTTCTGGAGCAGCAGGTTCTTTTGCCTATTGATCTTTCTGGGGGGAAGAAGCCATGGAGGATGAAACCAAATGTTGTAAGTTCCAAGCTTCAGAGGTTCTTTCAGTTGGGCAAGAGCTTCAGAAGAACTTTGGATAGTTAGTTTTTGGAACAGACTTGTTCACACTCAGGAAGGTTCTATTAATTGATGTTGTTTAGTTCGGAACTGCAGTGCCAGTGTCTTGAAGACAACATGTCAAGTACTAGAATAATCACCGTCCGTTCAAATCAAATGAAGGGTGCAGATTTTGAGTCTAGTTGACCAGAAAAGAAGAAGTCAAAAATGAGAGAGACCAGTATTTGTTACATTGTGTTTGTCATTGAATCATGTACTCTATCACAGTATCACTTGCATTCATCACACTGCTAAGCTAAACTAAAAGAACACTGATTTGGATCAAGTTCGGAGGCGTAAGCTCATAGAGGTCTTCCTCTCCGGCCAGCCACTCACAGCCATCTTTTGATCCCTTCATCTTCATTCTCTTCAATCTATTTAAATCAGATGTTTGTATTGATGCACTGATCTCACATTATTTTCGGTGCATTCGGAGAATGCTTGACATAGTATGGAGAGGAGAGGAGTAAATGTGGAAATCTAAAAACTAATCCCATGAGAAGTGGGAATATCTGCAAATGGAAGTAATACTCAAATCCAACCAAAAGCAGTCACTTTTACATTGATAGCAATACTTCCCCAGTTCCTCTGAGCTCCATCTACCACTAATTTTTCTTCAAGAAGATATTTAACTTTTCCTCAATCTACCCTCAAAAGAGGATGCTCTGGAACTACGAACAATACATGCTATCTTCACTTTTTAGCTCGGAATATCAAAGCTCTGCACTTGCGTTCCCCTATCACCTCCAGCACACATATATCATCTTCGTCGAGATGATTCTCCAGCCTAAATGCTTTCCAACCAGCACCTGAAATTATTGCTTGTGTTCTTCCGTTACTTCTTTTGTATGAACAACACTGAATCGTCCAAACTTTGTCACCTTGAATATTCTGTAGCGTCACATCACAGCAAGTGTCTGCTTTATAGAAATGTTCCGCGGCAAAAGCTTGATTTATAAACTGCAAATTTGACAAAAAAGAATGACGGATAGTTAATTATCTCATCATCTAACACGTTCCTCCTTGAAGCTGTGCATTGTACCCAAACTTTTTAATTCTCTCATAATACAAACTTGGTTGGTAAGAAAAGCTTACCACACGAAAGGCTAAGGTTTTGGATGGAATTCTGATGTCAAGAAATGGCTTGTCTGACCTGAAACTGCTAAATTGGGAAATATGATATTCATGTTCTTCAGCAGAACATCTGGGCATAATTGAAATGGCTCCAGCTCCAGCTTCAGATCCTGTGGGTTTCCTTCTTTGTCGTCTGACCTTATCTTCTGTTTAATCACCATGATTGATTCAACACAATGTCATGAGACACTTCAAAAGGAAAATTCCCATAGAAATCGTAAAAGCAAACTAAGTTTCCGTCAACATACTTCCACGTCTAACAGTAGAGGATCTGGGGGAAAGTGAAACGGCTATAGCTACAGCTTCAGTTCCTATTCTTTCTGGTGTACTGACATCAGCTCCTGTATTGATTCCCATGATTAATTCAATAGAATTGTCCACGACAAACTTCCAAATGCAAACTAACAATAAATTCCATATATACATACCTCCACCACGAATAGGGTATTCTATTTCCATATCATCCCAACTATAGATGCTTACTTGGAAATGGCAATGTTCGCCTTCAGAGCTGAAGGTTGCCATGTCGCCTTGGTCTAGTAAGTAAAAGCTGGCAAACTCTTCCCATCCTTTCTCCAACCACATCCGATCACGACGAGGTGATGTTCTCAATTCTATTTTCCAATGCTCTCCACAATTTGGAACCCTGAGATATATATGGTCTGACATTTGATGTCCATACTCCCTCACAGCTGCTGGCGGAAGTTCCTGTACATATTCAACAGGTAACTTAGATTAAATTACTGAGGAGAGCCGAGTTGCATATCAAAATTGTAACATTAGAGATACAACCATATATGACTTTAACATGATTTTGCAGCAACCAAGATCAGCATGTTCTAATACCATTCATCTAATGACCAACATTTTCAATGGCAATGCACCAAATCAAGCCTCAAACTGAGGACAATACTACACTTGACTTAGATCACAATTGAATAGTAGTGAACTTAAACAAGAGTGCCAATTCAAGCCGCAAACAGATGAGAACTTGTAAGATTAATATATGAAATCCTCAAACTCATCATATTACAGGTGAAAAGCCAAGTTCATTAATACATGCATTACAACTGTGCACCTAGCCACAAACCTGTAGTGAACTTGAACATAAAGCATGTATAACTTTCAAGCTTAAATTCTTCATATAATATGTACCCAAATAGGAAAAATTCAGAGCAGAATTTAAGCTAAAAACTTCTGGAAGAAGCAAATGTTTGTATCTAAAGTCTAAACTATAAAGGTTTCAGCTTTCGAGTTAAACAATATGAGAACTGATTATAAAGTCAGAAACTTTAAACAAGAATCTGAGATCAAACAAAGAAAACAGAAGAAAAAGTGCAAGTAATTTATAACCTTCTTCCCGTCTTTGAGATCTTCACGACTGAAAATCCTTAAGCAGAAGGCCGGAGAGTCTTCAGAAACGGCAGGTCGTTGTCCCTTTTCAGAAAGAGAGCTGGAAGAAGCCATCTGGAGCTGGAAGGTCCAAACTTTGAAGGACCCTCTTTTCTGGGCAAGAGTGAGAATCTCTCAGAGGCTAAACCTGAGCTCACCCAGTTCGAATTGTACTAAATATCCAATTGCCAATTGACTTTGAAACTTGAGTGGAAGAAAAGAGGTGTGTTCAATTTTGAAGTAAGGGGTGTTTGTGATGTGGATTTGTGTGAGAAGAATAACAGAGAGCAGAAGAGGAGAGCAGAACATGAACGAAGAAGGTTCTGTGTTTTATGTTTGAGAAGCAGAAGGTTCTGTCTTGTTGAGTAAAAACAAATGAAAATGGGGATGTGGTAATGAACTTCCTCGAGTTCTTTCAGAAAACGTTTTGTCAACAAATGAATCAGTTTAGTAAAGAAAGTTCGCTTTGAACTTCCTTGAGAAAATGGTTTTCTCCATTTTATCTCGTTAGTAAGAGGAGATCATGGCTAGTATTGTTTCAACAATTTAACCACCCTATTAAACATTCTTGGGGATTTATACTAGTTTTCTAGTAGATTTTTAAGCAAATTCCAATTGAAGCAAGGAAGAGTATTCAATCACCAAAAGTTGAGTTCATGAGTTTGGAACTAAGCATTTTCTTCAATATCATCAATTCTCAACAAGATATTTGATCGGATAAAAATGACAACTTACAAGTGCCATTGGCACTTTACATGTTTTCGGAATTGACGATGTGAAGGAATCAAGATTCTTATTTATCACAGAAAAAGAAACTTGAATAAAACTTGCTCTGAAAGTGCATATGACAAAATGATTCAAAGGTTTTTGATATCCATATGTTCAAGCCAAGCAAAGTCTATTTTACGATAAATTCCTCTGGACATCTGTATAAGAAGAATGCTTCCCAGAACTCAGATTACATAAGAACACCAATAATTCCTCTGAACTCCATCTATGACTAATCAATCGTTTAAGTTGATACACAACTGTTCCCCAAATCTGACCTCAAATGAGCACGTCGTGGAACCATGATCCTTTCACATGAAAAGAATCCTCACTTTTGAGCTCGGATTATTGAAACTCTGCACCTCCGTTCCTCTATCACCTCTAACACTAAGGCATCACCCTCTTCCAGAAGATTTTCCTGCCTAAAGGATTTCCAACCAGCTCCTGATATTACTGTTCGCATTCTGCCATCACTTATTGCGTAAGATATGCACTGAACCGTCCAAATCATGTCACCTAGAGTGTTCTGTAAGGTCAAGTCGCAACAAGTGCCATCTTTACAGAAGTGTTCCAAGGCAAAAGCTGGATTTATGAACTGCAGGTATGAGAAAATGAATTGGCTGTTAACTACTTAACCATCTAGTGCATTGTGCCCAAACTCATGAGTCTCTCTTGCATGGGGTTGTTGAGAAACGCTTACCACACGGGTGGTTAATGCTGTCGCGGTGATTGGGACATTAAGACAGGGCCTGTCAGATATGAAGCTGCTTACTTTGGAAATATCACATTGGTGTTCATCAGCAGAGGATGTGGAGGTATTTGAAACGGCTCTAGCTTCAGCTTCAACTTCAACTCTTGTTTCTTTTCTCTTGGGTCTGCTGATATCAGCTCCTGTTTAATTCAACACCATGCTGGCCATGAGCTATATCCAAAGGAAAATTTCCGTAGAAGTTTTAAATGAGAACTAACTAAAGCAGCAAAAATAAGCATACATGCATACCTCCTCCACGAATGGGGTAGTATATTTCCATGTCATCCCAACTAAAGATGCGTATTCGGAAATGGGTATGTTGGCCTTCAGAAGTGAAGGTTGCCAAGTCGCCTTGGTCCAGTAAGTAAAAGCTAGCAAACTCTTCCCATCCCTTCTCCAACCACATCCGATCACGACGAGGTGATGTTCTCAACTCTATTTTCCAATGTGTTCCACAATTGGGAACTTTGAGGAATATGTGACCTGCCATTTGATCTCCATACTTCCTCACAGCTGCTGGCGGAAGTTCCTGTGCACAGGTATCAGGTTACTCAGACTGATTCTGTAAGCAAATGCATACACAAGGATATGTACAATGACAACATCGCATATAAACCAAAATCTATCCACACGACCAAGATGAAGCTAGCATTACCAGATCAAACCTCAAACTCATTGCCTTACTACACCCAAGACTTACCCACCAACTGAACAGTAATTAACTTAAACCCAATAAAGTCCAAAACTTGATTAGATTATGAAACCCTGCATACACTAATTCAATGTATGCACAGCCACCAACTGAGCTGTAATGAAACTTAAATACTTACCACTGGCAAACCAAGCCACAAACCCATTCACCCTTTCTCACTCTACTATATCTTTGGATCACCCCAACTACCAATGACATTCTTTGTAACCCAAAACCACAATCTGATCCAGAAATGCATTACACATGTTATAGCTACTAAAGTTCTCAACTTCCAAGCTGCAAGTTACTAAACTGAACAAAACTATATATAAAGCTGAAACCTTCAACAAACAAAGCAAAAGACAATATGAGTCCACAACCTTCTTCCCATCTTTGAGATCCTCACAGCTCTGAATCCTCAAGCAGAACCCAGGAGACCCATCATAAACGGCAAGTCGTTTTCCGTTTTGGTTCCTCTCCCCCATCTCTCAACCTCAAAAAGGTCCAATCTTTCAAGGCCTTGACTTTTCTGGGTTTTATACTTTTATACAAGAACCCCCCAACTGGGCCCTACCTGCACTCAACAAACAATCACCACCGTCCATTAATATCAAAAATGCCCAGACCCCCTCACACGCGTGAAAGCTCCTGTCTCGCACGTGCGGAGCAGCTTGTATTCAACAAGAAAGGCAGACTTTAGAGAGAGTCATAAAACCAACTGTCGATCAATGAAAGTTGGTTCTGCTCCGCCTTCAGATTTTGCCCTAAATCCCCAATTCAAAGCTCTCACCGATCTCTGTTAGTTCTGATCGAAAGGTAAGACTGATTCGTAATACTCATTTCTTGTTTGTACATAATTTCTAATCAAGATTTCATCTTTTCTCTGATTTAAGCTGAATTTAGATTGATTGATCTGGAGAGTTATCCAAATTTGTGCCCTAATTATGGAAATTGGTATTTAGAGGTGATCATATTGTATGAAGTTGAGTTGAGTTTTGCAAGATTTGAGCTAGGAGTATTGGGTTGTAGTGCATTTTAGCTCTTGAGGCATGAATTGGGTTTAAGCTTTATAGGACTTATATCAGATGCATGTTCTGCCACTTATGTGTGTCCTACTTCAGTTTGATTCTAGTACAAAGTTGCAGGATTTTTGGATGAAACTAAAGCTTTGGTATTGGGTATGGATTGTTAGTGAGAGCAAGAAGGGATGTTCAGTAATGTGTTATTGAGATCATGATTTTTTTTTTGGTTGAAGTTTTCAGGCCTGTTGAGAGCGATTTCCGACTTGGGTTTTTTTTGTTCTGATCAAGCATGGTAAGGTTTCGTGAGTCATGGTTGCTGCAGCTGTTCTTTTACTGTGTTCTGTATTTGGGTAAATTGTGACTGAGTCTTCGTTTTTATGGGTATGTATTGCAGAATTACATAATCGGAGCATTCAAACCATCTTGCAACATTTCAATCACATTTACTGATGCAAAGACTCGCAAGCAGGTACTCTACCAATAAGGAAGAAGCTATATACATTTTACTTTCTTTCGAGGCCTTTACAGAATAACTCAGGGAGGAAATTTAGTTCTTTACATTCGACCAAATATTAGGTCTTACCAGCATAAATGATTATTTTTCTTTCTTGGTGGTGATGTCACATGGTATTGGGGGTGCTGCTTGTTATAATTTGAAGATTCTGACTATGGTAGTTAACTTACCCTTACATGTGGACCCTTATCTGTTTTGGGTCTATTGGTGGTTTACATAACGATCTTGTGCTGATATCGAGTACTATAACTTGATTTATCAATAAAAGCAACCTGTGGTTTTACAAAGTCATATCCCTTACAAGCTGAATTCTACATCAAGATGCTAAGATGTTTCTTGATGCTTTTAACAACCTTTACAATCTATCTGCACTCTACAGGTTCCATTAAAAAAGGAAGGTGGCCAAGCAGTATCAGTCCCACTGTTTCAAAGTCAAGAAAACATTTCTGGAAAGGTATATATTTGATTGCTTTGTTTAATTGCCCAGCATTATTGCAAGTTTTTTTTTCTTTTCAAATTGATTTATGATAGTTTTGACTACAAAGATTGTTTATTCGGTGATGATTCTTGTGTCATTTTCAGATTTCTATAGAACCAATTCAAGGGAAAAAGGTTGAACACAATGGAGTGAAAGTTGAGCTCCTCGGTCAAATAGGTATCATATCCTTGATGAATAGCTTTTTATGTGTTTCATTTCAACAGTTCCATAGTAGGAAGTTCGATTTAACCTAATAGGATGATAGTTTCATTTATTCTTTTTGGATGATTAAGTGGTACTCTACCTGCTCCCCTAAACAAGCACGCTGAGAATTTTGCTTTATGTTGCAGAAATGTACTTTGACAGAGGCAACTTTTATGACTTTACTTCCCTTGGTGAGTGTGCTTTGGCTTCATTGTATTGGTGCATGGTTAAATGCTCTCCAACTTCTTCTTTTTCATAAATAGAAAGGAAAAAAGGCACTACCATTCCCACTTCTGAATTTCAACCATCCCTCATCTATATTCTATCACAAATGATAACATACTTGTCTGTTTCATTTCTCATCCGTAGCTTTGGAGTTGTACTCCCAGCATCTTTTTTTAAAGTGCTAAATTTATTGCTTTTGTCTACAGTTCGTGAACTTGATGTTCCTGGAGATATATATGAAAGGAAGACATATCCTTTTGAGTTCTCTACAGTTGAAATGCCTTATGAGACTTACAATGGTGTCAATGTCAGGCTTAGGTAAGTCTTAAACCTTTCATTGGATACTTATTTTTTGTTTTGTTTTTAATCTTCTGTAGTTATAATGACAGTGTGAGTAGATGCTGACTTGAAAGTATTTGTTGATACTTTTTTGCTGTGAACATATGTTACTTTGTGTCACTGATACTAATGAAAGAGTTAAACATGTCTTATTGATGGATTTCATGTACCTCGCGTGATAAAACATATTTTCTTTCCACTTACCTGTCTTTTACAATTTAAGTCAATGGTGAAGCCAAACTATGAGGCAGTTACCAATGCTGCTTTAGTTAGCTGTCTTTTTTGGAGTCAGTCTGCCATTATTTTGTTTTAATGTTTTGGAATAATTGTTATAATATAGTTGTATTTTAAACTTGGAGTATAGCATCTCAGTCCTTATAAAATTAGTTTCTTAATAATAACATATAAGTAATGAAAGTAATTATATCCACTGCCAACTTTAGAATTTCTTGCATTACAATTAATATTGTAGAATTTAAACATGACGTAGAACATGATAATTCATGCTCTGACATGTTGGAGATTTGTGTGTTCTAGGTATGTTCTGAAAGTCACAGTTAGTCGTGGTTATGGTGGTAGCATAGTGGAATACCAAGATTTTGTGGTAATCTCTCTTATCTCGTACTGTGGAAATACCAGAGCTTCAATATTGGTTTCTTTAGTCAGTATTTATGTTTACTATTACATTTTCTAAAATATGCATTATTCGAAGTTCTCTTGTTCTTTCAAAAGCTACTTGTTCACAATTGTTACTCAGTTATATTGATATCATTTTCTGCTTTAGGTTCGCAACTATACACCACCTCCATCCATTAACAATAGCATCAAGGTTAGTGCATCGTTCTGATTTTTGTGACCTCTGCATCTCAAACTGACTACCATGTAAATATAAACATCATTCATACTTACTGATAGGGACTCTGGTATAATACTGTGAACAACATGTTTGCTTCAAATCCTTATTAGTTTAGTTCCATTATATGGGTATATGAAGAAAAAGTTCCAATGATTCTTATAGTCTTATTGTCTTTGCAGATGGAAGTGGGAATTGAGGATTGTCTGCACATTGAGTTCGAATACAACAAGAGCAAGTAAGTAAAAACATTTTTCATGAACAGAGATTTCTTGTTTTTGGTTGGTGGTTCACATGCACCAGATGAATTCTAGAAATATAGAGTTAATTCGGTTGGCTATTGATGACTCAATCTAGGTCCAACCTCACTTGTCAGGATGGATTATGAGAAAGATTATATTTTATTAGTATTAAGTCACCATAAACAAAACATTTTGGCATTGACTATTGGGGTGCTGATACACAGGTACCACCTGAAAGATGTTATTATTGGCAAGATATATTTTCTCCTTGTAAGAATCAAGATAAAGAATATGGATCTGGAAATCAGGCGTCGAGAGTCAACAGGGTCGGGGCCCAATACCCATGTTGAGACAGAGACACTTGCTAAGTTTGAATTGATGGATGGTGCTCCAGTCAGAGGTATGTTTGCAATGCTTCTGCTTATATGATTCAAAATGCTGGTACAAGCCGGAAAAGGCTTCACCATATCGAGGCTTGCATGTTTGGTTTGTAAAAACAATTACAAGGTCTCAACATAGTAAAGGATTTTTTTCACCAAAATTGTATCGTTAATCAGAATGATCAGGTAAAATTAGGTGATCGAATTCGTTAGAAAATTGTTGATCAACTCTTAGTTGCCGATCTTTATGCTAATGGATGAATGGCTTACATGCATCATTTTTCTTGTTTTCCAGGTGAATCTATTCCCATTAGACTGTTTCTTAGCCCTTATGAATTGACACCTACGCATCGCAACATCAACAATAAATTCAGCGTTAAGTATTATTTGAATCTTGTTTTGGTTGATGAGGAGGACCGGCGATATTTCAAACAGCAAGAGATCACTATATACAGGCTTCAAGAGACTTCATGATCCCCAATTGATTCAGTTAATAGGGAGAAGGCACTTTGTAAAGCTTAAAACTATCAGCTCTTGTTTTGCTGCAATCCCCTGGTCCTTGCCGAGTTGAACTTTGATACAGTATTGCTGCATGTATATGGAGAGTGGAAAGAGACAAGATCATTGGTTGCCAGAACTCATGAACAATCTCTTGTATCTCCGACTTTTTGTCAATTACCATTGCAGAGAAAACATTTGTGCGATGTTTGAAGTCTTTTTTAATTGTTAATGACTTCAAGATTAGGCAGTGAGATATCCATGTTTCGGATAGTTTCTATACATCATATACTGAACTAATGTTGCTATTGGCATTACAACAGTAACACTCAAATTGCACGCCGACAATTTTCTACTTATGAGATTTTGCATCAGAATTCACAAGTGCTGTTAGTACTTCATTGGCACTCACTCGTTTAGGGACAAAACACGATCAATTCTTCTTCTGATTCTACCGGTTGCCCCCCTATCTTCACTCTTCTTCTGCTGATTCTACTGGCAGTCCCTCTTTGAACCACGAGTAAAGTCCGCCTTCTAAGTGGAACACATTGGTATAACCATTGAGGACAAGCAAGTAGGCCGCAATCAGTGATCTGTTGGAGTGTAGTAGTGTGAGTAATCAATCATATATGTTATTCCTTGAACAAGGGCCAACAAGCTCATAAACTGTGATGAAATGAAGCTTCACCTTGACTGTTGTCCTTCTGGCAAATTTTGGGTTGGTCTCATTGTACCCCCAGCTGCACAAGCCACTATTATCTTTGCATTCTTATCCAACTTGGATTCCACAGCTGAATGTTGCCATATTTCCCAAACATTAGTGTTATAACTTATATGCTGAATTTAAAAACACAATGCAAAGGTAATTATATTTTCATACTTTGGATGAACTCAGGGTTCTCTTCTGTTCCTGCAAAAATGCCGAAAAATGCAAATGCAGCTCGCCTGGCAATGTCCCACGCTGTCCACTCCTTTATGAGCCTATAAATTTGCACATTGACGGCGTTTGGCGGATGAGCCTGCATGATGCACCAGAAAGCATTGATCTTCTTCTGTTAAGTAGCCTACACTTGAATTGTCTAATATTTAAAATGAAATCCAATTGCTACAAACCTCTTCAAACTCTTTCACAGGCCGTACGTCAAGAATGACAAAGTTGTTTTCCTTTTGAAGCCGCAGAGCTTCTTTTGCATCCACACTTCTTACCTACAAAACAATAGGAATTATCCCTCGGTAATTGTCACCATAGTCTTTGATATGAGTTAAGGATGTTATGCAATATATGATCTCATTCAACTTCTGCCGAAAAGCTAGTAACAAATCTTCAATAAGGTTCAATATACAGTTATAAATGTTGGATTTTGCCATACATAAACTGTTATGTGATCAGGCTAGTACCTTTTTCTGCAGCAGAAGTGCCCTCTTAATCTTCCATTCCTCCTCGGCTAACCTCACCGAAAGAAGAAGCATGAAACAAAATATGGGTCTGTCAATTTAAGAGAAAATTTCAAACTGATATGCATACAATTGGTTCTGTGAACACATTATAGTTGGTTACCTGGTGATTTGGCTTGTTTTGTTGCTGCACAACGAACTCTCAGACCTCGTGGGACGGTCTGCGATGACAATCTTTTCCTTGTTGATCTTACTGATCTCACTGTGAGCCAGCTGCAAGAACAGTGGCCATGTTTAGAAGCAAATCCTAGTGGTGAAGATGAGTGTAGGCTGATTGAAGAAGTAAGAGAAGCCATTGTTTAAATATGAAGGGCCCCAAAACAAAGAAATGAGTCTTCTCTCAAGCTAAGCTCAATGAATGTTCACTAAAAATCTTTGGTTACAGATATTTTTTTTTTGAAAATTTTGGTTACAGATTAGGATGTACAAGAAAAAGAAACTAGCATATCGTCTGCTAGATTGGTCTGTTTTTTTATTTGATCAGGTTTGAGATATTTTCTGATGCTTAGATTGGACACTCTAACTGGACCAAATTGGATACTGTAGAGAATTTTATCTCTACCAAAATCTGAGTTTGTGGTGTATATTCATAGACAATGGTCTTTGCATTTCTTTCATCCTCACCCATTTGTCATATAGTAGGGCCATATAACCCAAAATGATATATTCCTCTTCCAACCTGGCTAGTATAACCTTTATAAAAGCATATACAGTATTTTCTTTGATATTACAGTGGCTAGTACACGCCACAAATATCTTAGCGATTAAAAGCATTTATTTTTAAAGTTTCGAATGTAAGTATATTTTCTCTCGCAAGTTTGAAAAATAACTCACAGGCAGTCGTTATATCCAATCCGACAAGTAGCAAACATAAGCTTCTACTAAGAAGCATAGGAGGTAACATGGCCATGTTTGAATTAAATTGTGCCCATTGTCTGAATTTAAAGCAGCATCAGTCAGCCGAATGATGGGTGAGCATTGATGAGCACATAACTATGGCTGAGTTTGGTAGAGTTTTTCAGGTGATTATAAGTGAAGCCCTATTATTTAATGTTTGGTAAACTCCATGACTTGGGGCTTCTCTAAGAAGCGCTGGCTTTTTAGAAGAAAAAGCCGAAGCATCTCTAGACCTCCTTTTAGAAGCAGAAGCCAAGCGAACACGCGAAATACCGAAGCGAAAATTAAATGAAAATTTTAAAATTCCACTGGGTACCTCAGAAATTTGATAGAATTGCACGGTGTACCCAACCTCAAAACTCTCTCTTCCTTCACCAGCGTCGAAGACCTTCACAGTTGCACTCGACTGATCGAAGCATGACCTATCTCTATAACCCTCTAGCCTCTCCTTCTTTTGTCTTCGTGTATCAAAACATCACGATTCGATCCGAGTTCGATCGAAGCTTCAATCAAGCTCTTATTCATGACTTTCTGGTGAGTAATGATGTTTTGTTTAATGATTTGATTCTTGTTCCTGGGAAATGTTCGATCTTTGAGGTATTTTTGTTGATTCATGAACTGGGTTTGGATCGATTTACCTGTTGTGTTACCATTACATTGGCTTCTGCGATTATTTTGTGTTAAACGTGTAATCGAGCTTGTAAACATCTGAATTAGTTTCTGGGCATGGTTTGCAACTCTGCAATATCATGCTTTTCTGGATTTTTTTTCTCTATCCCTCATTGCTGGATGTCGTTGAGGTGAGTAGGAGAAAGGAAAGAGTAAATGATGAAACTCGATGGGTCCCCATTATTGCTGAAGCTCTGAATCTCAGTTTCTTGGGGTTTGGTTTCTTAAAGAGAACCAACCTTTTATGGTTATTCTTCATAAAAAACGAACTTTATGTGTGTGCTTTAAGTTCATGGGTGGATGCATGAGAGCTCATCATTTAGCTTTTTCTGTCTGTTTTCTTTGTAAAAATAAGGAACAAACAATTTTACCACTGCATTCTGGCTTCATTGTGCTCCTTTAAGGCTTGAAGGACAAGTGAGAATCATAGCTTGTGAACTTTCACTTCATTGGTTTGTTTCTCTGGGAATTTATACATATATAGGTTCAATCATTATCTCATGTGCAGGAAATTCTATCTTTCAACTTAATGTAGATTTATATTCCAATTTGGGGAATCCCATGAAAATTCTAGTACCATTTTAATTTGCCATGGAGAAGCTTTGCTGCTGCATTCTCAGTAGAAGTGTTTGCTGGAGGGTTATATAGGCTCTTCAAGTTGGGAATTAGGTTGGTGACCTTACATTGGCTTTTATTAGTTGTGGTAATTCACATTTTTGTTCAATGTTTGTATTTCTGTAATCCTATTTATGTATTATCATGCTGATTTACCTTTGTTATTTTCTTGATTGCTTCACTTGCGTGTGATATTTTCTTCAATCATAATGCTTGGATGATACTTTGCTTTACTTCCTACCTCTACGTTCTCCCATAAATTAGAAAGTTATGTCCTTTCAGTGCTCTTGTGTGTTTGAAATAAAGATATTAACTTCAGTTTTTTGAATTTATTCAGGCTAAGGTAGTAGTTATTGATAATCAGTTCATCATAGCTGAGAAATTCTGTCCTTCCTATGCTTCCAGCCATTGATGAAAATTCTGTCCTTGGATGTCATTCTGATCATCTTCATGACACTAGTAGTGCTGAATCATACGCATTTGATACATCTCAAAGAAGGAACAATCTGAGGGAACCCTCATTTGGTGGTTCAAGTTTCTATGATCATTCTGTGTTTCAAGGAATACCAAACCCTGCTGCGGATGACCAAATTGTTTGGCTGCTCAGTTTGCATGTTGCAATCAAGGATGAATGTGTTATCTTTATGTGATTACTCGTTGGTCTATGAATGTATTAAGATATTGGCACGTACTTGTAATGAACAAATTGTTGAGCAAGCAGTATAACACATTCATCATCATGAGGTGATACATATTCACTGTAGACAGATCAGGCATGAATGCATGATCAGTACTGTTGCAAAGGAGAAAAAGATAGAAGATATTTTGTCCCCAACTTGAAGATAGCAGGGCAATCTCAAATGTCCAAATTTGTCATTTGACAAATTAAAAGCAAAAGTATGTTCGAGTTTACCAAACACATTGTCACTACTTCTGTCACTAACAACCACTTATAAAAGTTAGTTTACCAAACACTCAGTTACTTTACTTATCAGCTAATTATTCTAAAAAATAAGCATAAGCTGACTTTTTAAATAAGTTCAGCTCCACCAAACACAACCTATAAACTGGAAATGTGAAAGTAGGTCAGATATATTTCTAGAAGTGGTAGAGACAACAATGATTGTTTCCTTCTTGATCTAAGAAGAAAGTTTCTTTTAATTCTGAAGACTTCAAACATTCAAACGGCTAACTAGTTCCCTTTTTTGTTTAGGGGATTGGATATTAAGAGCCCCATTAAAAGACAACACTGCTAGATGAGTCGATGACATACTAGTTCTCATTTCTATTGACCTGATTTTTCTTTATTACGATTTTTCAAAAAGCAAAACCATATTTGAGTTTTTCCTCTTTCAAAATTACTTAGAAAATATATATTTTAAAGGAAAAAAGTTGTGATAAAAATTCATCCGTAACCATGATTTTCCACCCAGATCGTGGACAACACACATTTTTTCACTTTTTTGGCCGAAAATTTCATTTCTTATTTTCTTACCAAAATCTTGTCATTTTTATATCATGATTTTTGAGTAATTTTGAAACTGACGAATAGTAGAACAGTTTTAATGATTTTCTCAGTTCTCACACTTTAGAAATCATTAAAAGAATATTGTACCATTTTTGGATTCTCACTTCTAAAGTTTCTTAATTACCATTTGATTTAGTGCAATAGTCACCCCTTGTTAAATGGGAGGTAACAGACTGTTTTTAGTATTTTCATTTGTTATACACTTATACGACATTCTTAATGTGCTTTAACAAGTTCAAAGCGAAGTTGAGTGGCCTTCCAATTACAATGTTGTGTAGCCAGGTATCCTTGCTTTGCTCTACTCTTAGTAACTGCCATGATCTCAGCTTCCTTATTCTTTGGACATAAAATGAATGCTCTCTTCAATCATCCAAATCTATCAATTTAATGAACATTTTTAGATCCAAAACGCTGTCGTTTCAGATGCCCTCAAAATCAAGTCCAGCACCGACACCACCAAATGGATCCAACCCAGATTTCGCCGCGTGTCACATCAGCGCCATTGCCGCTAAAATAAAAATCACAAAATAACAATTACCGCGTCCTCGCTTCCCTATTCCTCTACACTCTCCCCCACCCCCTAATCCCTACACCCGCACTCTCCTCCCCTTAGATTCCCCGTCAACATCCCAGAAAGTCAAACCGACAGAAGGCACAGGGTACAATTTCAGTGATGGAACATGAAAAAAGATTTAAAATGAGCCAAATTTTTATTTAATGAATTAATTATATTTTACAATAAATGTATCATTAATTATAATATTAATATTTAATTAAGAGAAAATAAAAAATTTCACCGAAAGGGCATAGCCACCGGGTACAATTATTTTTCACAAACCTACTCGATTTTCTCCGGCCATTTTCTGGGAATATGAGGCACTTATCCGACGATTCTCGAAGCTTTTCAACTTTTTTGTGGAAATGGAAACGTGATATTTTCTCCAAAAATGGCCGAATGCGAGCTGCGAACGGTTGAAAACGCTCCGATCGTTACATGGAAAGACATGTATACCCCCTAAGTAAGTATCATTCAGCGGTCCAATTCCATCCCTACCTCTAAGGCTCTGCTGCACGCTCTTTAAACACACGCGTCGCACCAGATCCCAGCCCCTCTCCTTCTTCATTCTTCTGTATCTCACTCTATACTCGCCTGTGTATAAATACGAGCACAAATCCTCCATATCTCTTCAACAAAACCACGTACATTGCTACGATCTCACTCTCTTCTTCTTCTTCTTCCTCACTGAAATCAAGCAGTGAGTTAACGGCGTCAAAAAGATGGAGGCCTTCTACTACCTGGTGTTCGGAGCACTGGCGGCGGTCGTCGCCGGCGCCGAGCTCAGCAAAAGCAACAAGGACCGAGTCAACACCTCCGCGCCTTTCAATTCCTTCAAGAACAATTACCTCTTCGTTTACTCTCTCATGATGGGTGAGCCTCTCCTTCTGGATCGATCGTCCTCTCTCTCCCTCTCTATTTGGATTTTGATGAAGTTTGGATCTGATCTGATGATTTTACTGAGTTTAATGGAGTTGTGTAGTTGAATTGAGACTAGATCCATGCTTAAATTTACAGACTGTTGATGATTTGTTGCGATCGAGTTTTTGATAGTGTGTGTTGTGGCATTGCTTTGATTTTTTAGGAGGTTAGAGGTAGGATTGTAGTGTGAAGCTGCTTAGTTAGTTAGTGATTCGCTTTGGTTAATCGAATCGGCGATAGAGAGAGTTGGATCTGGATTCACAGACTGTTGATGATTTGATCTATTCGAGTCGGTAGCTCTATGTGTTGTAGGAGCTCATTCGTTTTAAAGCTGAATGCTGATTGTTTACATTGCCGTAGTAGATGTTGCATTGTAGTTTGAGCCGAGAGTAGAGCACTGATTACTTGTAGAGCACTTGAGTAATCGTGTTGTGAAGTTTGAGCCGAGTGCTTTTGTATGTTAGAATTTGGGAGATTTGTGGTTTGAGTAAGCTTACTGACGAGGTACTGTTTGTGTGGTGACAGCTGGGGACTGGCTGCAGGGTCCTTATGTCTACTACCTGTATACTACGTATGGATTCGGTAAGGGTGATATTGGACACCTTTTCATTGCTGGCTTTGGCTCGTCCATGTTGTTTGGAACGATTGTTGGATCTCTAGCAGACAAACAGTGAGTTTATCCCTCTAAAGTTTGTTATAGGAATTTTTGTACTTGGACATTGATAGTGTTCTCACTGACTATGGTTTTGATCTAGGGGTCGGAAGAGGGCGTGCATCACTTATTGTATTACTTACATACTGAGCTGCATCACCAAACATTCTCCTCACTATAATGTCTTGATGTTGGGCCGTATTTTGGGGGGTATTGCCACATCACTTCTCTTTTCAGCCTTTGAGTCATGGCTTGTTGCTGAGCACAACAAGGTAGGGATTTACTGGACGGTCGTTTGGCTAGTATGTTAGAAATGCCTATAACTATCATCTTTTAACATGTGATTAATGTCTTCTGTTTTTTACATTAAGAGGATAATACTAATATGAAGGTTAGCTTATAAACAAAAATAACTTGGTTCCGATGCAAACTCCATTGCTCTTTAATTCATTTTGATAATTAACTTCAATAGGCCATGATTTGGATGAGTTGATTAATGGCTATCAAGTTACTTGAATGGCGATTGTATTTTTTTTATACTGTAAAGTGTAAACTGTGTATGATTAATTTCTTCTTGAAATGTTTTCCATTCTTATCAGTAATCATATTTGTAATATCTCTGATCTACTATGCAGAGGGGTTTTGAACCACAATGGTTGTCGGTAACATTCTCGAAGGCAATATTTCTTGGTAATGGTGTTGTTGCTATCTTGGCTGGGTTGCTTGGAAATACGCTTGTTGATTCCTTGGCCCTTGGGCCTGTCGCACCATTCGACGCTGCTTCGTGCTTTCTTACAATTGGAATGTTCGTCATTTTATTCACATGGACGGAGAATTATGGAGATGCCTCAGAGAGCAAAGACTTGTTAACCCAATTCCGGGGTGCTGCTGTGGCTATTGCTTCTGGTAAATTATTAACTATATCCTACATACAGTACTACATTTAGATAATAAACTTTGTATGTGCAATGGTAGGTTGTGGTGGTTTTGTCTACATAAACTATGCATTCTGTACGGATTCATGTGATTGCTCTGTCTCATTAGTGGAGCCAAAATGAACCTTTTTTTTAAATTTACAAAAAAAAAAGTTCATGCTAAAATGAAACCTTGTTCCATGCTAATTCTGTGTTCTTAATACTTGCCTGAGGATGTCATTTCCATTTGTTTGACATTATGCATTATGTTTTCCTTATTGTAAAGTCTTAGTATTGGTCTTTATATCATTTCCATTTGTGTGGTTCAGATGAGAAAATTGCATTACTGGGTGCGATACAGTCCCTGTTTGAAGGATCAATGTATACATTTGTGTTCCTTTGGACTCCTGCTTTGAGCCCAAATGATGAAGACATTCCACATGGTTTTATCTTCGCAACATTCATGTTGTCTTCAATGCTCGGAAGCTCCCTTGCGTCTCGGTTGATGGCTCGGCAATCACCTAGAGTAGAGAGTTACATGCAGATTGTCTTTGCCATTTCAGCCACCTCTCTCCTACTTCCCATTCTGACCAGCGTATGTCATACACGCATTCAGGGGATTGCGTCTTAAATATTTTGTTATTTTTTGCTGTTCTCTAACTTTGCTTGTTTTAAAACAGTTCTTGGTAGCACCTTCTGGGACGAAAGGAGGGAGCATCTCGTTTGCCGGTTGTATCCAGCTTCTTGGATTCTGTGCCTTTGAGGCTTGCGTTGGACTATTCTGGCCATCAATTATGAAGATGAGGTCCCAATACATACCAGAGGAGGCCCGGAGCACCATCATGAACTTCTTCCGTATTCCACTTAACATTTTCGTTTGCATTGTGCTGTACAATGTATGTTTCTAGCTATACTTACCATACACTTCCTTACCTTCAAATTGCATAGAACCTGTCGATGTGGATAGCATACAATTAACTCTGGTTTTTTTTTTTTGTCTTTGAAGGTTGATGCATTCCCCATGACTGTTATGTTTGCGATGTGCTCCATGTTCCTCTTCCTCGCATGTTTCTTGCAGAGACGCCTCATGTCAATTGTAGACAAGCCCAGTAAGTCCAATTTCCACTCTGTAATCTTGCTATTCTAGTTGGCGCTTTCCTTTAGTTCTATCATGGAAGAACAAATTACTCTTACTCAGATGCTTATGGAATTATTCTCCTTTTAACAGAGACAGAAGATTGGGTAGCAATGAAGGACACCGAGGCAGAGCCCTTAAACCTTTGATAACATCTGCAACATCTGCACCTGTTTCTTATTGAATGTCGGTTCATTTAGTTAGTGATTGATATTTTTTTTGTTCGACAAAGGAATCCGCTCTTGTTATACCATTATTATTCTTTTACAGCATCTATAGCCTATATTTCCCCCCAAAGGTCACGTGAAAGAAGTGTAAAACTGTAGCTATGTTTAGGACTCTTCTCTAATGATCAATTTGGGTACTTTTGATGTTGATGGTCTTGTTCTAGTTAGAGTTACGAGAATCCATTTGGTCACTTCTCTGCGAAAGATTTTTACCTTTTTACCTTTTTGTATGGAATTTCATCAGTAAAATACTTGAAACACAATACGAGAATTTGCTGGAATGATATAATTGATAGTAATATGTCAGGAAAAATATTTGCCTCTGTATGGCCTTCTCACAGTTTGCAATGCTCTTTGGAGGAGGAACTGCAATTGTTCCCTAGTGTGCATATTTGCACAGAATGTAATATGTGTGCTGATGGCTTATCTCATTCTAGGCATTCTTTGAGTTTGGGTCACCACTGTTTTGAGGAACCGCTTGCTTGTATTACGGGCGGACTCCGAGAAAGAATCACATCCGAATATTGTTATTGCTCATTTTGTTTGTTTTGAGGCTTTCGCCCCTCCACGTATCCACCCTAGGAAAATTATCTTTATGTATTACAGTTTAGGAATGTATTGTGGTTTCTTTAAGCAGTCTAACAAAATGGGTTCTCATCTCCAAAGCTTGTGCATGTCTACTATGATTTTGTTCATTGTTTTCTCAGCCACCGTAGCAATACGTCTACCCCGCTCCACTAGTTCCTTGGATCAAAACACCCAAAATGTAACCCAGATCTTTGAAGATTGGATGATAAAGCATGATCGTGTCTACCCCAACAGTGAAGAGAAAGCAAGGCGGTTTGAGATCTTCAAAGCCACATATCTCTATATACCAAAGTTCAACGAAGAAGGGGGACACGTACACTCTTGGGATCAATCGATTTTCAGACCGGACGACCGCGGAGCGCGGGGCTTTACTTTGCGGCGGAAGCAGACAACGTTGAGTTGATAAGCATCCGGCTAGAAGAACCAGAAAGATTGTATACTAGGACCTAGGTACGGTGGATGCTGTGTTAAGGCTTTTAAAGAAGATTCCAACCACAACTCTGGTCTATGAGATTTGATGATCAAGTTTTTTGGAACCTGGATTTTGGTGAATTATAAGAAGCGTATCCAATTCTTCCATAATCTAGTTTTGAAAGATTGGTCCTTTTTGCCTGTCAAGAGAATAGACCAATCAATTTCTAAATAATTCTTTTTTGTGAACATTATTCTATCGCCTCTCCCATATTGTCACTTCGTTAAGACGAAGTTTTAAGTACTTGACAAGCTCCACAGGTTCATCCTTGGTCACTATGATTAACATTCGTTTACTAAATTCTTCATTTTCCGAACAACCAGCAGCATAAAACAGGGAAAACAGAAAATCGGACTCGCTCCTCATGAAATACATACTTGAGATCATTTTGGACGGAGGGAGACAAAATGGGACCAATTGGTCGTCGAAACTTGTGAGTACGAACTATAGATCCTGTCATTCCGTTGAAATTTGAGAAAACTAAAATGTCAAGGGTCTGAAAGTAGGGTTTAAGTTTGTCCTTGGAGTTTAGGACGAAATGTCCAAATTTCTTTGCCTTTTCTACATCAGTATATAACATAACCAGAAAGATTCACATCCTGCTGGTGTACGTCGGTATACAAACAACCTGCCTGTGTAAAACGAGCTAATACCAATATACTTGCAACAGAACCGTTAGACCCAACACATAACCAGCCACAAATACAATCACCCCCAGAGACAACTGCTACCGAATGCTCATTTCTACTTCATTTAGAGGAACGGAAAACTAAATCAGTCATCTGACGTTAGTTGAAAGTAATGACAATGCATCTCGGATCAGATTTTCCATCCTGCCTCTTAAACCGGATATGGTATTCTGCAACGCATCCTGCGCGTGTATCTCATCCAGAGTGAATTTGTCATGTAGACCATTGAGCTGCACCTCCAGAAATCTTCTGAGACTGGCCTCGGCAATATTAACAAGGCTGAGCAATGGGTTTGTGTGCATATATTTTGTGACGATGAGTCCTGCTAGAAGCTGCTGATCTCCCTTCACAAGCTCCGAAATAAAACAGGGGAAGAGTACTTTTCGAAAGAGCAACAAGGATCTCTCGTTTTCTCCCAGCACACTGTTTCCTATCTGCCTCTGATTTTGTAACTGAGCTGCTTGACACTTTTGGGATAAGTTCCCAACCATATAGCAGATATAAGAGAAGGTGTTACCATAGGAAGGACTGGAGATGATAGAGGACACAACACCAGAGAATAATACGAGCATTAATAACTCAAGATCTCCACCCATCGTGTCAGAGATGCCTCCTTGCTTCAACTTGTCCTCTACAGCAGCCAAACACTGCATTTGTAGTGATTTATAGGGCAGTAATAGCACCAACTTTAAAGCCATGAAACAATCTATTTCAAGAACGGTCTGACTCAAACTCTTTGCACCTTCTTCATCAAGCAATAGCCCACTTGATTTTTGTAAGGACTGGTCAATCAGTCTTGGGACATCTCTACAATGGGAGAGAATTGCGAGTTTCTTGAAGATCGCCAACCAACAAACGTGTAATGGGTTAATGGAAACAGAACTCTCGTTTTCTCTCTCAGAAGACCCTACTTCTTGGAAACTCTCCCATCCTTCGTCCCAGCTATCTTCAGTCCAGTCATTTCCAGCATCTGATACTTCTACAGAGGCTTCCTTATCTTCCCTCACCAAGAAAAATCCTTCCCATTCTCCCAATACAGCAAGCAAAGATTCAATATGTGAATAATTTTGAGCAACATCACACATTTTTAGGAAGCAAGAAACAGCTGTCCCCAAATTCACAATATCATCTGGGGTAATTTCCATGGTGGGTGAGATGTTTGCCACAAGCTGAGACGATTTGAGGGCAACTAATGTACTTGTAAACCTGTTAGATTTATCATTATGATCTGGCAAATCCTGATTGCAAGTAGTCTCGATTTTTTTATTTGTAAAGTGTACCTCATCCCATCCTTCCCATGGTATAACATTAGATTGTATCCCAGCAGAGAGACCCTTTAGATTTTTCCCTGTCAGGTATTGCATCAGCTCTAAAGCATAAACTCGAGTGGAACCAGGAAGCTGCGGGTTATCAGAGAACTCAGCCATTCTCTCCCAAATTATGTTCCTGACCCCATCCAAATCATCCAAATCTCCTTCTAATTTACTCAAAGAGGATAAAAGCTGGTATAAATTCTGGTATTCCCGGGATTCACTGACGACCACTTCCTGTAAAATGTGTTCCAAGATATTCAAATAAAGATGGGGGAGTTCCTGGACTTCTCTGTCTCCCACCAATGTGAAACCAGTTGGACCCCTTATTACTGCTTCAGAAAATACTTCAGCCACAGGTCCAAATCCACAACCAGAAAAAATCATCGCTCTACAGAATAAATAAAGTTCAGAGGCAGAATCACCAATTAAACCATGACTGACAAAGCTGACAAGTGTACCCCACCCCTGACTAGGGGAGACACTGTCCTCCATTACCAATTTCATACAAACTTTTAGACATTGCAATAAGCAATCTAGATTGAGCTTGCGGTTTGGTCCAGCATCCTCATGGGATGCAATATCCTTCATATCAACAATCAATCTTATCCAAAAGTCCAAAAGAATTATGAGACATTCTTGCAACACTGAATTATCTGGTAGACCCCCATAAGAACTAAACAGAGGTACGATTATTGTGAAATACTGTTTCATAATGATCAAAGAATCTATATGTGCCAAGAGACTGATATACCTTCTACAATAGTCATAGCTCTGCTCGAGTTGACATACAAATCCCTGAAGAGTTTCAGTGCTTTTGATGATTGAAGCTGTTCCAGCTCTGGTCTCTAAAGCTGACAGCAGACTCCATATATAATGTTTGTAGACATCCTGCCATGTTATAAGACCCTCTGGCAGTGAATCAGAATATATGCTGGTAAAATTCTGTATCATCTTTGATAAAGCTTCCAAACTACTATCACTGACATGCATGTATACTTCAGAGCTTAAGCACTCAAAATTCAAACCACCTAATCCAGCAATATTTTTAAAGTTCAGGCCCACAATAAAGGCAACTCTAACGCACTCTTGCTCGGCCAACCTGTAAAAACGAGATAATCCAAAGCCAGAGAGATGCGCTTGATCAGGGTGTATTATTGGTAACTCTTTACTGGTTTCTTCCAGTTGCAAGTAGCAGTCAGAAAGAAGACCAAACATGTAAGCAAGGCGCAACTTGTTGCATCCATCGACTGCAGGATACACAGCAGAGGAGATCACTTGGATGGTTTCAACAGCTTGGTCAACTACTTCTCCTTTATATTCTAAAATTTCGGCCGTGATATCATCATTTGTCCATACCTCAGAGACAAGGACAGAACTTAAATACCGTAAAAAGACCTGCAAATAAGCAGTTAGAACACTAATAAGAAACATGCAAAAGATGTATTCCTCTATATTCACGCCTCTACAAGATATGCCCAGATAAGCTGCCTACCTCTGCATGATTCAAGCCATAGCCATCAGCTAATTTCAGAATGTCCTTTAAAATGTGCTTCTTCTCCAACTTTACAGAATCAATCAGGGGAAGAACAACACTCCCAATGTAATCAAAGTCTCCAGACAAAAAGCGTGATGTGTCAACACCAGGAAGTATTTTCTCTAATGCTCTACACTGATCTGCAATGCGCTTTTGGTCATCTAGTTTCAGCTTCCATTCTCTCCAAAAGGTAGGGTTTACCTTGTCAAATTCATCTGACAGCAATAAATAAACAAGAAAATATTGATTAACACAAAATCAATAGTACACGGCACTAGCTTCTACAATTACTCCTAAAAGAAAGTATTTTCAGCAAAAAAGAAGACTATTATATGATTGCAAATATCACGTTGAAGAAAAACTGTAAATACAGAAAATCACCTGCACTAGGTTGTGTATGCTTCTCTTTAAATTTCCTCAATAGTAGCTCCCTCCGTTGCATAGGAGTTTCACACTCGATCGCAGAACTATATAATAAGCTATATGTCATCCCCACATTCATGATGCTAGATATTTCTTGGTAATCCTTCCTTGTTCTAAGCTGCTCCTCTATCACTTCAACCCCATTGAACGGATCCACCAGATTCAAGAGAAAGGAGCAGCTGGCTATACATTCCTCTTCAGTAACAGGTGGTTCAATAATAGATTTTGCCAGAGAGGCAACCACATTGTCTGTAGGAGCTAAACCATGTCTTGCCAACCAGGAGAGAATGGTGACCAAAGCCTGTGTTCTTACACTGACATACTGCTTTCCGGGAATCACATCACTATTTCGCTTCTTACAGTGTTCCGTTTTCCTACTTAGTTCAAGCAACCAAGGAAGTTGTATAGCAGCAAAAGACAGAAACTTTCCATTTTCTCTCAATAGTGATTCCAAATCGGTACCATTATCTATAGGCAAGTTTTTAGTAACAACAGAAAGTGAATTCTTTATGTTACTAATATGAACATCTTGGTCATCACAACTAGCTCCCTCAACCATGTCCAAGCAACCTTTTAGCTTGATTATATCTTGTATATTGTGGACTGAATCTGTAATGATTGAGGAGCCTTGTACTGAGAAATCTGGACATTTTGTCTCACTCAACATCATTACTGTTTCACACTGCCCTTGCAAATCTAGATCCTTCCACGCATGGAGCAACTCACTAACAGATTCCTCATCACAATTACTTAAAGCAAAACCCAGTAGCTGCTTTCGGGAACTTATGTCCATGTTTTCAAGCGCAGGACCCCTTGCTATAGCAGCAGATAAATCCCAAATGTGACCATGTCCTTTCTTAGCCAAAACAAGACAGAGATCAAGAGCCAATTGTAGATCACCAGCAACTGCAGCTTCTCTGGCAATAGCTTCCTGAACATAAGATATGTTGTCTAGAGACCTCAATCCAAGAAGTTTGGCAATTTCAATTAGTTCATCAACATGTAAATATGCACCACTTTGACTTGTGATGGCCATTTTGATAATCTCCATTGGATCTTTTATTTGCCTGAATTGCATAGGTAAGAGAGTCACTCCTAGACTGGGAAGTCTATTTGTAAGTACATCAATAGTATCAGACTCTACTTTAACATTTCCACTGCTTGGAAAAATATTTAGACATTCTTTAGCCTTCCAGATCTGAAAAAGAGTTGCAACAATCAGAAAACACGCAAATTATCAGAACCAAATGTATCATTTCATGCTTGCACATATCACACACCACCAGAAATATAATCATCACACTTACTTCGGGACAAGAAAGGCTTGAAGCTGAGAAGAAATACTCCCTTGCAGCTTGAATGACAAGGTTCTCAGCCTTCTCTGATGCCAAAGCAACTGAACTTGTACCTTTTAAATAATTCCTGGCAAGAGAAAACTTCCCAGCTTTAAGCAGTCCCCTGCAAAATTCCATTAGCATATACTCTAAGTCCAGAAAAGGGAATGCTTTTTCCCTGATGCATTGCATATCCCGCCACATGGTTGCCCAATCAGTATCTGATCGACCAGGCTGCCGACGTATGAACTTTGAAATAATAAGGCGGAGAATTTGCTTTACACTTTTTCCATCTGCATGAGACTCTAAGAAAAAGTTCAGCGCCTTTGGCACCTAAAGAAAAAAAAAGTCATTTATTAAATGCCAACACATCATGATTGATTATAGAATTCCAGTCTCAATTATATTCTCAGAATAATCGACAATGGATACTTCATGCCACAAGTACAAAATCTGAGATTTCAGGATTTCCTTGCTAGTGGTATCACAGAATTTGTTCTTACTCTATCAAGCAAGCATTCTAGTGCCCCCTTATGTCTGTCCATCTATTGTTTCAGTAGGGAAGGCAGAGTATAAATGCAAATTGGAAAAACACATAAAGACTACAGACCTGGTAAAATGACAGGAGTCTACCGACATCGATATGGCCTTCTGCCAGCTTCAGTCTTCTATCCAGACTCTCAAAAAGCATTTCGCTACCTGTTAAGTAAAAAAGAAAAACATTATGATATACATGTATATGAAACACATAATCAGAAAAAAAGTATAAATCTTACAACAAAAGAAAAACTATATATGTTAGTGTAAAAATGTCTTTGTTTGCTTTTCTCATCAGAAAACTGTCATAACTCTTTCATGTTAGATCGAAGGATACATGCAAAATCCTCAAAGAAAAAGATTTCCAGTGTAACAGTGTCACCAATGAACATAGTCATACAATTTCTGTAACTGTTCCTATTTGACAGAATCTCATTGCTCATTAACCATTGACAGAAACAGGACACTATAAGAAGGAAAATACCTTGCATTTGGGGAAGTTTTGACAATATAGATGCCATAATACTCCACTTATCCGTAGATGTGCACAAATAGATGCACTGCAATGCACAATCTATAGCTTCAACCTCATCCTTGAATAGGCTGTTACTTTGGAAATCCTTGCACCCTTCCTCTATTACCAGCAAGCAAATATCCAATTTGTTCTCACAGGCAGCTTCCTTCAGCCATTGAACCAGAAATGACTCGTCATTATTACCATCTGACGCATGATTGTCACCTGTCAACCGACCTTCAGAAACAGATGCTGTATAACGGAACCTATCTCGCATAAATGGAATTGCCATATCATGTAATCTTGCAACCATATTCTCGTCTTTAACTCCTTTAAGCATCATTTTGAATTTATGATAATCAGATAGTTCTTCCCACACGACAAGAGTCAAACTGGAATTTACTTCACCACCATTGTCATCAGAATAAATAAGACGATGCAGATAAGAGACATCCTCATGGAACTGCTGCAACTCATGAAGACCTTTCTGATGAGCAAACTCAAGCAAATAGATACTATTTTCTAGCTGCCCACTAAAAGTATCGATTTCCCTTGCTCTCTTCTTGTACCACAATGAAAGTTCCTTAATGGATGGCCAAACAGATCCTTGGCACTGCTTGACTATAGGTTCAGTCTGGATTTGGATTCTAATCTCATGATATTTGGGTGTCTTGTTGATAAAATTTATCATTTTCTCACATTCAACCCAATCCTTTTCCCTCATAGCTATGTTTGTAGGAGGGGACCTCCCAGGAAGAAGTTGTCCATATGTTTGCACGGAAATCGTTTCGGGGATAGAACTAATAATAACCAATACATAAGGAGCCAAGGAATAAGGATGACGTTTAAACAGAAGATTTAAAGCTCCAATTTTCCCACTTTCAGCAAGTGTTACGGCAGCTTCATTTATAGGCATGACTCGAAATTTGCTATACTCTTGCACAGAAAACCTACACAAAACTAAGTCATTCAACTGTGGATAAAGGCCAACCAGCAGAATAATAAGGTTCACAACAAGTTGTGACAGATTATGTTCACAGGCAAACTAAAACTCATGCAAATATGCCATCATTGACTAATTATAGAGAGAAAAGGACATAAAAATACGTAAAGAAAACAGCCACAAAAGTGATAAAACAAAGAATGAAAGTTTGAAACATTAATATGTTTGCATCCACTACACCTAAATTATGCCTATCAGTGTGCAATTTCTACCAAGGAGTAATTTGAGGGTTAAATGAATTATTTCTATAGGAGGACTGCGCATACCTACTGAATAGTGAGATGTATTCCACATCGAACACTTTAAATATGTATAACTAATAATCAGTATAGTAAGTTTAAGGTTTAGGTGAATGCTTAATTTATATAGGAGGATTGCCCATAACTACTAGTAAGATGTCATCCAAATCGATCACTATAAATATTTAGAAATAATGATCAGTATATCAACACATCACTGTTATATAAGACATAGTAAAAATAAATGTTCTTTTGGTCTAGAAGTGAGAAAAAATAGTTTAAAAGAAAATGTGCATAGATACCTCTGCAAGCTCGACATGTAAATATAAAAAACTAAGCATACTGAATCAAAAGGCATATTTTGTTCAACCAAGTAATATCAGCTTCTGAAGAGTGTACCTGCCCATATTTATCCCAAGGTATGTCTCCAACCTGTCACTGTATTGCAATAGCTTAAGTCTAGCTATGCGAAAATCCCAAATTTGGCTACCTTCATCATTTTCTGGTGCAGAAAACTCATACCGGTTAGTTATATGCAGCCCATGTACAAGCAAAGCCCTCACAGAATCTTCAGTTGGTCCAACCTTATCAGCACATTCAGAGAGTACAAAATGTTTATCCTTAACCTTTGACAAGAATGTACTTATTTCATTTGCTCCACGATTGGAGTGTAACCATTGTGATTTTATAACTTCATCTTTGTCCAGCCCATGCCGATCAGCAAATTCCAAGGCAGCATGATACTTTTTATTTCTGAGTATAATATTATACATTTCAACAACAGATCTCTCAGAAAATGATACAAGGCTCCAGTTCAACCTGGAAATGCCAATTTGGTCAACACTGCCCATAGTTATCCGCTCCATCATATGTGAATCGTTACTTTCATCTGAATTAGACTTCTCATCAGAAGACAAAGTTTCCAAAAGAAACAGATTTCCTTGAAACAACTTCATTCTTTCTAAAACAGGCTTAGAATATACAATTCCATTTTCCTGTACTTTTAACCCACTAAGAAGGTCAAACATTGTCACAAGACCGCTCCGCTTTGCAAAAGTAAGGATGTGGTCCGACCACCATGTAAAGTCTACAATATCAATTAACTCGTCACATTCTCCACTTGACAACTTATTGGTCACTTGTGAATCATATCTCTGTCTGCATGTATAAATTGAAAGTGAACAGCTTTCTTTATCCATCTTAAATAGGTGCAATCTTCCTGTCAGATCTAAAGTAGCCACAAATTTGGCTTGTGGTGAGATTAAGACCTTTGGATATACTAGCTGATCTCCAGAACTGATTGGTTGGGAATAAAGACCATCAAACTGTATGGTAAACAACTGCTCCAGATCAATCACCCCACTCCTACGCCAAAGAGAAATATAACAAGACCCTGGAAGAAGACTACAAGATACATTAATGTTTATTCAATATACATAATCCAGCTCATCAGTGAAAAAAAGGTAAACAAACAGTCAGTCTTATATGACACAAATTTACAGTCATCAGTAGAGATTTTACTTAAATTTGATTTAAACAAAACTTGACACAGGTATATGAAAAATTATCACATGAACATGATGGTCGGTACAAATTATGATTCCATGCATAGCCCTTGGAAAGGATAGATGTAAAATACAATAGAAAGTACCCCCCACCTGATGTTAATGTGACACCAGTAAGGAAAGAAAGCTCTGGATGGTAGTCAACGCACAAAACAATATGAGTGGACTGCCCCTTTACAGCTAGTCCATTATGTGAGGTCTGTGCAGAATGGATAGATGAACTTGGATCCTGACTAATCTCAATATGCTGGAGGGAGCCATCAGATGTAATAAGAATGAAGCTACACCTGGAAGCATTTCAATAACCATAAGTGAAAAACTGTGCTAACATTGGTATAAGAAGAACCTGAAACAGTAAAATCAGGATCATATCAACTGAAATTGCTATTTCTAATGTGTTTTATGTGTAATTCATACAGAGCAGGCAGAGTAGTGATACTCACAAACAAGATTTCTGTACATTGGAGTCCTCCTGCACAATCAAGCTTATCACTGGTAGAGATACTTTTAATTGCCTCTTGTTGATTCTCACTATCTCTGAACCATTTGGTTTGAGAAAATATAATGTACCCGTGTCATCAGAGACCCCGAGAACATCATGACTCTCTGACCAGGTTCCTGTTGTAAATGAAGCAGGGGTGCCACCTGATGCATAGATCACGGATTAGAAACAAAATATAATGAACAACATAACTCCCTCAAACAGATTACACAATTTGTATACATAAAGTATGTCGTCCTGATACAGAGGCCGGACTCTCCCTAACTCCCCTTGACAAACTTCTCCTACAAGGCCTAGTTCTTTATTAAACATCTCTCTAACTAATTATGTACACTGTTTACTCTTATAAACCAATGTTGTTGTAACATTGATAATTTGAATGACATTGTATTACTGATAACATTTATACTTTTTCACCTTGGAGCGTCATGACAAAATTTCAAGATTCCAGAATGTAATTAATGGAACTAGCAAGTATATCTTACTTGTAAAAGTTCCACACGGCTTTGAGTAGTCATCCTCCTTCTTCAAAATTGTTATCTGATTTCCAGCAACCACAGCTACATACTCTCCTCTTGCAGAAATAAACAAGGATGTCAATCTTCTGATTGTTTTTGGTTGCTTGGATTCGTTCCATTTTTCTCTGAGTTGGCTAATACCTTCATGGATCAAAGGGAAGAAAGGTCGTAAGTAGGTGTTGGACAGCGCAAGTAACAAACCAATCACATTGACATGCGCCAAAAAAAATACAATGTTGAATCTGACACAGTGCTAATGTTTATTTGAAAGAAACATCACTTTGTCTTAGAGGACACTAATAATACAGAAAGCATATTCTACGAATTCCATATCCTATATGGATGTCTTCTTATTAGTATAAATATACTAAAGTGTATAGTACAGCAGTATAATCTACAAATTCTGTCCAATATTGATTGTCTTCTAATATTAATATAAATATACTACAGTGTATAAGAAAAAAGGATCACAGAGAAGAAAAAGAAAAAGCAGGACTAAACATATATCTCATCAACCATTGAATACCACAACTTAAGTTTCAGTCTCTTTAGAATAGGAATGAACTGAAAAATCCAAAAGCAAAATCAAAAGAAAAGTTGGCCCACACGATTAGAATAGCAAGCGAAAAAAAATTAGGATAGCCAACATGGACGTGCGTCATGTACCATATTAATCAAACAGACCAACAAGGAATCAGAAACAAAGGGGGAGTACAATGTACCTCGTAAGGAAAGCAGTGATCGAAAGTTCCCTTTACCACCATCATTTGCCTGAACACCAAAAACATACACAAAGAAAAATTTAAAAAAAAAAAAAAACTACGCAACCAAGCAACACAAGATTGATTAGCTTGAAACTCAGAGAAAATTTCATAGAACTGAGAACCTGTTGAGGAGGGTAATTGGGAGTACACGGCCTAGTAACGTGCCGTTTCGTCTCGAAAAACACTCTGTCTATCGTATCATCCATCTCCAAAAGCCTCTGGTACCCTTCCCACCCTCCAATATATCAACACTATCTTCCTAAACACTCAAATCTCCCTGCGAAAACCACGAGCATTGCACTCTTTTAGATTAATCTAAACAGAAATTAAAACCTCCAATACATTAAACTACTCAGCAATTTCGCTATTTCCTCATTACACAACTCAATTGATTCCTCAAGCATCTAAACAATCAAACCTTCTAAATCAAATAACTGAACAAAATCAAAACGAATACAAATAAGAGTCTCAATTACTGACCTTCAAACTCCAACACTGAGCTCATAAGAAGGCTGCGAGTGACTCAAAACCTGTCAGAGTTTCAATTTCATAAGTAAAAATGCATCGATAAAGAGATCAACGAATCGCATCGGTACTCAGATTTCTTAAGCCAAGCAATCGCGAAGTAGATTTTGAGAATTTTGGATTTGAGCGTAAGGATTATAAGAGTTGAGCCAGATCAGTACTTACTGAAATTCTTGAGACCGGATTTTTCCGGCGAAATTGATCGGTGTTATTGGCGGTGGGGGTGTGAAAGGTTGAAGACGACGACGACACTCGTTTTGGCTCAGACTGGTCTCTACTCTCTGCTGCTGCTTTTTCGGGTTTGGATATTTCTCTAGTAGTATCGTTTTAGTTGGGCTTTATATTAGTAAAAACCAAGTTGGGCTTTAAAATTTGGGCTTCGTTGATTTCTCATTTACATAAATATCATATAATTTTATTCCCCTAAAAAAAACATCAAACTCGTTAATACATCTCGATGTGACAATTCAGAATGACCCCGAATTTTCATATTTGTTGATCTCACCACTACTGATGGACATAAATTTCCAAACGACCAATCTTTGCGGTCACGTTACTGGTACGCATATATAAGTACATACATTATCTCGATCACATAGTGAGTTCATATGTTCTCGTTGGTTAGTATTCTTCATATACACACAACACTACTGACTCAAATTGAGATGATCTCGATCGAGGCATGGAGTATAAACTTTTCCCGGATTAAACTATAAAAATCGCTGCTAATTACTAGCTTGTGTATTTAGTTGCATGTAATAGGCCAAAAAATCATAACTAGCTTTTGTACGAAGCTATATATATACATTTATAGAGAGAGAGAGAGAGAGAGAGAGAGAGAGAGAGAGAGAGAGAGAGAGAGAGAGAGAGAGAGTGGAACTAGATTTTGCCTTGATCCCGTCTGCACCCACCTATACGGCCTGGCTGGCCTGCCCAGTGTCCACCTAGCACCCGCATAAAGCCCACCTAGCTATACTGACTGTATTTCGAGTGAGAGTCGTGAGACTAATTAAACAATCCTGGCTTCTTTAATTAGTTTCGATAATGAAGGACGGTTAGAATCTTAATATACCCTAGTTAAGCTACATGACCAAGACCATGGGATTACATTCCACCATCAAGAACCAATCGATTAAGAACTAGAATAAATCTATAACTAGTCTCGTACCCGTACGATGCACGTGTTTTGATCACACGGGTTTGTATAATTTTATTTGGAGTGTATTATTAAAAGATAATCATTTTATGTAATTATATTTCCTACAAAGAATAATTTTAGTAAAACATATTGGTGAAATATTTACATTTTTACATAACTATCATTCTGTTTTATGTGTGAAAATAAAATTATAAAGTGGCAGATTTGACTATTTACATTTTGATGAAGCTTATGGTGCTCGTTTTGTAACAGCAGAGATTATCAGCTTCATACAGTGGCCCAACAGCTGTTTGACTCTATAATAACCGTACCAAATAACTTAATTAAGCGACACCAGTGGTGTACTATATAGTTAATATATCCTTCAAATGCATAAAATCAAATCAAAGGCTAATGGTGTAGCAATGTTGCATATTTATAGACCATATCGTTCTTTATAAACTTTTGAACGACCGTATATGGATTTTTCTTATTATTAATTCATCAATTTTGGCTACTTCTGCCATTAATAGAATTTTGCTAATTCACTATAGAAAGTGAGAAACAAAAGAGAAGCTAGAGACCTCCAACTCAAACTTCATTTCATATAAAAAATTAGTCCCTTTCATCTTTATATTTCATTGTAAATAACATAAAGCTTAATGTGAGTACATAATTTATATAATTAATCATATCCCTAAACTTTAGGTCATTTCATGCTGTTTACTGTTTTGAGCAATATTGCAGAAATGGGGTGAATGCACACAATGCAGTGAGAAAGAAAGTATTTTATTTGGCCACTGCCAACTTCGTATATATATATATATATATGATTTATTAACCCCAAAACCATTTATATATATATAGTAGATTATCATGTTATATTGGTTTCCATAAATCATATAACTGCACGTGTGTGTGCTATAATGAACATTCGTAAGTACGAGTAAAGCCTAATGAGTGACAATTGAATGCCCTCAACTCCCTCAAGGATCAATAGTAGTTGATCAGGTAAGATTTCCCAAAGAAATCAATGGATAGCATTGCCGGCAATGTTCAACATCAAATAGGCATCTAGCATTCCATTGTAACTTATCCGTACGAAAAATACGTACGTACCTTGTAGAATACACGTATCAGTTCTAGTCTACGACTGAAGAACAGGAGGAGTGTAGTGAAACATTTAGATGGGATGCGATTGAAGAAGGACGTGCAATTGAAGAAGAATCGTGACATCGTATGGCAAGATGACCCCAAAAGTACATATGGCATAAATATGGATGGTTTTCATTAATTATCACGTGTTTAAAGTGCTGGATTAGTGAAATGATTTACATTATCAGATCATATATCTAGGATTCCAGGGCTTTTTGTAAAGGAATTATGACCACGAAGAAAGCGATTGGTAGTGGAAACTGAGATTCTCATAATCTTGAATGCTTTGTTGAGATTGATCTTGATATTATTTGATTATCGAATTGTCCATATTACTTATATATCCTTATAACCAGTAGTTGCCCTTCTTCACAGGAGCCAATACTAGCTGGCTTGTAAGTTGTATTGACATCAATAATTGTCATACATATATTCCCTCTTTTACTACTATATATATATAGGGAAGAAGCTCCAACTCTTCTAAGCACTCAACCTGCATTTCAAAGCTTCATGCATACTCAAAGGAGTTAAAGGGCAGCAGGTTCATATGTGTGATCTGCAGACGCAGACATGGCGTGATATTGGGTCGGCTCATCGTACGTTCAATCCACTCATATTCTTGTTCAAACTCATATGATTATATATGATTTCAGAGACGAGCCGCACCAATATCACTCTTGTACGCTTCTTTGCACAACGATTCAGGCTCGTGCATATGGTTAGAGCTAGCTAGCTTATTAGCTGCTGCAGCTTCATTGTGCAGTTGCAGGTTAATTCCTCCCTGATCGAAAATCTTGTTAATTTAGAGACACCATATTCACATATATAATAATGTATGCACGATATATCTGGAAATTATGTACTGCATGCAGAATCTAGAGTAGTAGTGGAGGAGAAACGAAGGGCTTCGATCCAAATTACAGCTCGTTGCTGATAGAGTACTTAGTACGTAGTACTGGATCGAGCCGTACGTCTTTACATCTTCTCGTACTCCGAGTTATGACTTCTCGATCATTTCCGGCAATAACAATGCAACTGATATGATCATGCAGAAGACTATACGTAAGGACCGATCGAGTTTGAAGCTTGTACGTACCTAAAGTAATTAAGGTGGCTCACAGGATATATACCAACTGTGATGGATTGCACAGTGGCGGTTCTTGCCGTACGTTCGTGATGGTGAGACAGTTCGGCTTAATGCTCATCGTCTAAGAAGATCCGTATCTTTGCATCCATTATTGTTTTGAAGCAAATAGTTTCCATTGTTTTGCAGGAAAAAGGTGGAGTAAGATGAGATTATGAAAGATTATTAGAGAGAGGGCTCGTTGTTTGGACAGCTTGTCAAGGGGTACTGGTATCGATCATATCTAGCTCCACTACGTCTGCAGACTCTCATTGAATGAAACAACATTTCTTATATAGTTATATGTGCCAAACAATTCTAGAAATTAAGAAAGTGCCTTGTACCGCAATTTCAAAGAGGACTCCAAGAAGAATCAGTAACATTTTCAGATTTTGTACGTATGATATTGCCATTTTGGAATCTCATGTCCGTTCAAAGTATGTAGCAATGTAGCATATCCAATTTTAGATACCTCTAACTAGTTTAAACAAATGAGTAGCAGCTGCTAATTAAGAACATAATGCGCGCATTCTGACTTGGTAACTGAACAAATCCGCCGGGGGAAAAAACTAATCCACGGCAACTTAAGTTTATGTTGCTTTGAACATCAATCTTTACCTCTATGAAACATTGTGTAAGATCATACATATCTGGTTTGCCGTTTGAGAGGCTAGCTATAAGAATATATATATATATATATATATATATATTTATATAGGGCTATTTCGATCAAAAAGATAAAATCATTAATTACAATGCACGACGCAACACAAATCAGAAGATGATGCCAGAATATGTTCACAGGTTAAACAACCATATAGGGTTTTAGCCAAATTCACAAACACAAGACGTACTGTAACTAAGTTCATAATATCCAGAAGACTCGGGTGGATCATAAGAAAATTAATTAGCACATGCTAGTTGAGGAAGCGGGGTGTGGACTTTTCTAGTTGAGGAACACTTGCTAGTTGCTAGGTACGTACGTAATTAACTACGTACCCGATCAATTGCAAGTCTCAAATCCAGGTTGGGTTCATAACGGGTCATAGAATCAAGTCGGGTCCTACACGCGGCATCCAAAAGTCTCGACAGGTGGCGAAGTTTAACCGGGGAAAAAGTTGACTTGGCTGTTAGGTTCGTTTGTCCATGCCCAGCTGCTCGACGTAAATTAAGCTCAACTTGGGAAAAGAACACACAAAATAAAACAAACATAAATTCCTCAAGTTAATTATTGTAGACTAATCAATCCTATTTGATATTAATTTTCTGGGTTCCCAGAAACACGTACTCCATCTGATCGAGAAAGAAGAAGACAGTACGAAGTGTGGTTTTGGGGGAAGACAAGCAGCTTGTGCTTTTCTGTGTGGTTGGGAAATGAAGATACTTGTTGACTAGCAATATCAGGTCGATTCTCTCTCTCTCTCTCTCTCTCTCTCTCTCTCTCTCTCTCTCTCTCTCTAATTGCTAGTTTCAAGCAAGTAATGGAAACTGGAAATTTGGATGTGTAGTATATACATATATTCTAGATGAAGGGAAATTAGCTAGTACGTACAAACCGAGTTTATATTTTAAGCTATATCTATTTGTTTGTAATGGGATTGACCAAAGAATTTGAAGCTGTTGCTGATCATGGTGTTGGAGCGTACTTGACCTTAACTATGAGTACGAATTTAAAGTTCATCAAAGTTCATGGTATATATGAGAGACTTGAAATGTTAAGAGTTTTCTTTTGGAGTTAATGATCGACCTTCATTGATTTGCTTTGGCCTATAACTGTTCAACTATTTATTAGGAGGAACTAATATGAATTTGAGAATTAATATCGTGTTTGTGTTCGTTAACTCTTTCCTGGTGATCTTTGCATATAGCAACTACATCTTTCTGTAGAAGCAGTGCTAGTGAAATTCAATAACATCTGAAGGTTCTTTTGGCAGATGCATACTTGTTCAGTGTTCTTCCTTTGTGTTTAGAATGTGGTGTATGGCTGAGGCCTGAGGGTATATGTTTATAGAGTTTCTCAATCTCTCATGCAAATATGGCAAAGGATATAATTATCAGTGCTTCTTTTGTTCCGGTGTCTGAATTACTCTCTCAGACAGTTTTGGCCATGTTTGATACTGTAAACTCTGCCAAGGAAGTCCTCATTCACAAAGAAAACTTCAAGGTATTCGCTACATACTTGGAGAGAACCTCTTCTGTATTGAAAGAGTTGTCGAAGAAAAACATTGAGCATTCAGAAGGCCTAGTTAATGCTCTGGTGATTGTCAACCGAGAGGTGGAAGTTGCCAAGCATCTAGCTCTTGATTGCAGAAAGAAAAACAAGATTTGTCTCTTGATTAATTGCCGGAAGATTGTTAAGGCGCTAGAGAGCAGTACAAAAGACATTGGTAGAGCACTCAGTCTACTGTCACTGCCTTCTTTGGATGTTTCAGTGGGTATAAATAACCAGATTAACAATCTATGCAAGAACATGTTGGATGCTGAGTATCGAACAGCTGTAGCTGAGGAAGAGATTTTGGCAAAAATTGAGTTGGGAATACAAGAAGGAAATGCTGATATGTCCCACAAAAAAGATCTGCTTCTTCGTATCGCTGAGACTCTTGGGATCTCTAATGAGCATTCTGAACTGACAAAGGAATTTGAGGAGTTCAAACGTGAATTGGATGATACCAACTTGAGAAAAGGCTCTGAAGAAGAATTGCAAATGGAACAGATTTGTCAAATCATAGCATTGCTTGAAGGAACTAATCTTGACACAGCTGCTGAGGATGAGGTGACTGAGTATTCAGAAGAGAGAGTTTCCTTGGGAAGGCAACCGTTGGAACCTCTTCGGCAATTTTACTGCCCTCTCACTCATGAAATCATGGTGGACCCTGTGGAAACTTCATCACAGCAGACATTTGAAAGAAGTGCAATAGAGAAATGGTTTGCAGAAGGCAATAGGCAATGTCCTTTGACTGATATTCCTTTGGATACTTCAATTTTACGGCCAAACAAAGCTCTAAAACGGTCCATTGAAGAGTGGAGAGATAGGAACACCAGGATCATCATTGCCTCTATCAAACCAACTCTTCAGTCTAGTGTAGAGCAAGAAGTGCTTCAATCCTTAGAGAAGCTGCAGAATCTATGCTTGGAAAGCGATATTTACCAAGAATGGGTGGTAATGGAGGACTACATTCCAGTTCTTATTGGACTTCTTGGTACAAAAAATAGAGCAATAAGAAAGAATGATCTTGCCATCCTATCAATCCTTGCAAAAGATAGCGAAGACAATAAGGTACCTTCTATGGCCATGTTCTATTATGTACGATCGCTTGATGAAGCATTTCAAAATTTCCTGCATTTCATCATAAACATGTTCATTAAACTTTACAGGGAAGAATTACAGTAGTAAATAATGCACTTGAAGCCATTGTCCGCTCACTTGCACGACAAAGTGAGGAAAGCAAGGTGGCATTGCAGCTGTTATTGGAACTATCAAGAAGTAGCGTTGCACAAGATTTAATGGGAAATGTTCAAGGCTGCATACTTCTAGTAGGAACAATGTTAAACAATGAAGATGATCAAGTCACTAGAAATGCAGTAGAGCTTTTAGAGAATCTTTCTTGCATTGATCAGAATGTTATACAGATGGCAAGAGCAAATTATTTCAAACCTTTGTTGAAGCTTCTTTCTTCAGGTATGCTTGGAACTCTAGTTGCATATATACATTATCATATATCCCCCTTTTTTTGGTAGATTGTGCAGTGTAACAATCTTATACTTGATGCAGGATCAGAAGATGTTAAAATGGTTATGGCAGGAACATTGTCAGAAATTGAGTTGACTGATCACAACAAACTGTCTATAGTTAAAGATGGGGCACTAAGGCCACTTCTTGAACTGCTCTCAAATGGTGATTTAGAGAGGAGGAAAATAGGTGTCAAAGCTCTTCTTCACCTCTCTAGCTTACCACAAAACGGCCTAGAGATGATTAGAAAGGGTGCAGTTGGACCGCTGCTTGAGCTTCTCTATTCTCACAGCTTATCATCACCGGCCTTGCGCGAGCAGGTGGCCGAAACAATCATGTACCTTGCTATGTCGACTACCTCCCAAGAAGCTAGAGAGGATCGGGTTTCCTTGTTAGACTCTGAAGAAGATATTTTTAAACTCTTTTCACTAATATCTTTAACAGGACCTGACATGCAAAGAAGCATCCTTAAAACTTTCCATGCAATGTGCCAATCTTCTTCTGGTTTAGACATCAGAATAAAGTTGAGGCAGGTAATAACAAAACAAAATTGAAACTTATTTTTTGGGGACTAACAGTAATTAATATTCACTGGCTCCTTGCTGACTCTACATGTATAATCCACAGATCTCTGCTGTCCAAGTATTGGTTCAATTGTGCGAGGTGGATAATTCTACTGTCCGAGCAAATGCAGTTAAATTGTTCTCACGCTTAACAGAAGATGGTGATGACAGCAAATTTTTGGAGCATATAAGTCAGAGATGCATAGACTCCTTGCTAAGGATTATAAAAAGTTCTAGTGATGATGTGGAAGAGATGGCTGCAGCAATGGGTATTATTGCTAATCTTCCAAAGGATCACCCCCAGATCACTGGTTGGCTTCTAGATGCTGAGGCACTTCAAATCATCTGGACTTGCCTTAGTGATGGGAATAGAGATGCCTCATATAGAAGACAATTAGTAGAGAGTGCTGTTGGAGCTCTTGGTCATTTCACAGTAGCATCAAACCAGGAATGGCAGAGAAAAGTAGCAGAAGCCGGCATTATCCCAGTGCTGGTGCAGCTACTGGCTTCTGGAACTGCTTTGACAAGACAAAAGGCAGCTATTTCACTCAAACAACTATCTGAGAGTTCCGGAAGATTAAGCAAGCCAATAAAGCATGGTATTTTCCTGTGCTGCTTCTCTGCACCTGAACCTGGCTGCCCTGCACATTTGGGCATTTGCACAGTTGAATCTTCATTCTGCATAGTAAAGGCAAAAGCTCTTGATCCACTTGTGAGAATGCTTGGGGAGGCAGATGTAGGAGCATGTGAAGCTTCTCTGGATGCACTTCTAACACTGATAGATGGCGAAAGACTAGAACAAGGCGGCAAGGTGCTAGACGAAGCAAAAGCCGTCAGTCTGATTATTAAGCTATTGAGTTCGGAGTCTGCCAGGTTACAAAGAAAGTCTCTCATGGCTTTGGAAAGGATTTTTCAAGTAAATGAGTTAACTCTGAAATATGGAACTTTAGCTCATATGGCATTAGTGGACATTGCTCAGAAGAAAAATAGTGACATGAAATCTTTGGCTGCCAAGGTACTCGGTCAATTAGGTGTGCTCGAAAAACAGTCTTCTTACTTTTGAGTGATTTTGCTATACAACATCTCTCTATACACTTCTCTATTCACTTTTTCCTTACTCAGCTATTTATTTGTTCAAATTTTTCTCATTTAATATCACGTTTTTGGTTCTAAGTTCACTTTTTCTTGCGCTGCAATGAACGACAACCTGGACTCTGTAGAACATGCTGATATCATAGAAATGCAAGGGAGAATATGATTTCCATATAATCAACACATCTCTACAGGACATGTTCTTAAGTTTCTACATCATCAGATATGAAATCTAAATAAAAGATGCATACAGAAGAACTAAAGTAATGATGGCTTCTTCTGAAAAACAAAGGCAGTTTCGGCACCGAGACCACCAGAAATAACAGTTATACTTCTTCCACCAATCTTGCGGGTAACCCGAAACAAATGCCAGAAATATCCAAGTTAATAGCCGTGGCAGGGGGCATCATTCCCGTGGCACCTAGCAGGACATGCATACTAACAGCCAGAAGAGGTGAAGATGGCCCTGCTAAGAAGTCAATATTTCTTTTTTCTAATTACTATTATTGAAAACGAAGCTGCTGTTAGTGAATAACCCACCAGGAAATGAAAACGACTCATTTACTCAAAATCAGAGGCCTGAAGTCCGGCTCAACAGCAAGACTACCAAAACGCACTCACTTCTCCGTAGGCAGTTTATGCTTGATTACGCCAGGTGTAGAATTGCTAGAACGCAAGTTTTGAAGATTCATAATTGGATTTTGGATACGTGAGAACTCAACCCAACTCTAAGGAGGGTATCATTTCCTATCTCGAATTGAGTCACTCCATGGAAAAACCTTTCCTTGACTAACTAGTCTATAGTACCACTAATTTTGTGGATCTCCTTCACTATGGACTACTTAAAAGGTTGCCCAGTTTGGTCACGTCACTCCAATCTGTACTATGTACTCTGAGAACTTGATGCACCGTTTGTCATAGCTCATTAAAATGAAAAGTATCCCAACTATCGGCATCTCTTGGATACCAAATCTCAAGAGTTTACAGCAGAAACTTGCTTCTTCTACAGCTCTTTCCGAAGTTGTCCTTTCAGTTGATATTTGCTCTAACCCCGTGGAAGAAATTAACCCTGGGTCATTATCTTCTGCCCTTTTTTGAAATTGTAAACACAAGCCAAAAACAATGCACAATCCCACATGCATATGTATGACCCTGCAGTTGGGGTGGGGCAAAGGTGACATCGAGTTGATCATCTTATGATTTGTGTGATATCAAATCCTCCATTAACAGATTAGCATGACACCATTAATTTCCCAGAGGCAGCACTCTGCGATTGACTATACTTTAATAGACATGGAACCTAATTCTGAGTGGTTCTTCAATAGGGCAATGATATTGAGGAACACTGAAAGTTTCATACATTTCAAAGACCGTATCAAATCGTATCCAAGATTTCGCCTCTAATTTATGGACAATTATACCCAAGACTTCACCTCTACTTTATGGACATTACACTAACGGAATCAGTAATTGAAAGACACAGATGCAATCCAAATGGCCATATGCCAACAAGTTTTCACTCAAATTAAAGAAAGAAAAGCACCCTGCGAAAAGAAGGAAAGTAGGAAACACATAAGGCAAGACAACATGCAGAGTTTAAAACCACTTTTCAAGAAAAAGGAAACAAAACTTAAAGCAATTGTATCATGTTTAAGAAACATCTCTGAAAAAAATGCAGCAGCAATCATTAAAAAATCATTTTATGATAAATAAAACAATGGAAACTAAGAAATTGTGTAAATGCTCGAAGCCTCGGACCATTTCCCTCAGGCAGGAAAGGAGCAAAGGCAAACATAAGTTTGGCCCTAAGTGAGGCCAAAAGAAATTAAGTTGCCAGCAACCCATATCCTCCACAAGGACTGTCTGAAAAAATAATTATACAAACACCTGTATCCATATTATAATTGATTCTTCCAGGATTATCTAAACTGACAAAAAAGGGCAGTGATAAACAAATCGCAATATTTTAAATACATAATATCTACTTCATCAGATACCACAAATTCATCAGTAAATAGATATTAAAAACTGATCCCTGATGTGCAAAGGCAAAGAGATCTCAACACGTTTAACTAAAATTATGTTTACAGCATCTGACAAAATGCACATGGTGTAAGCAGTCATAATTAAAGTACGGAACAGTCTGAAATAAACATATAAAATAGTTGATACATGACAAACAGGAAACCACCCTAGCGATTGCCCCACGATAATCGAGAACCACATAATTTGAGTTGAACCTAACTATGCGCTTCTAAAATTCTTGAAACTGGATGTTTGTTGTACGGCCCCTCATTATCACAAACTCCCAAATGCAAGTCCTACATAGAAGAGTCGTTCCACGATTTAGGGTGAATTTTCTTTTTTACTTTTATTCGGCACCTAACAGCCATAAATGAAAAAGGTCGTGTGGATCAAAATCGGTAGTCACCTGAAAGACCGCATAATTCAACGTTTCCCTCGGTGCCCACCACCTGACCTCGCACCAGGATAGCGAGCAAATTGCAACCTTAAATTGACCGAGTCTCGGTCATGCTCATCAAACGTATAACCTGCAAAATCGAGGTCGCCCATTTACGATGTAACTAGCTACGTGATTTAACGGCGAATCAGGGCATCAGCAGATAGATGTTATAAGACGAGAAATCATTAACTTATATACATAACGCCCATCTGTTTTTATACCGCAAACCTGCAAATGTGCTCCGGCACACATTTCCTAAATCATGTCACATGCTTTCCTCTCTCATATTAAAGCATACATTGATTAGGAGAACCTTACGAGAATAAGGGTTAAACTACCAATAACAAAGAAGGAATAGTCGTTTAAATATGTGTGCCGTTTCCAAATTCTTAGACAACGATTAAAAATGTCAAAATGATCATCCAGCTTTTTAAACCGAGTTTCAGCAGTCCATGAGTACCGAATCATCAATCAATCAATCAAGGCCCCACAAACCAATGGCGACCCCTACTATTAGGACAATTTAGATTGGTGTATTGGGTATTTGGGTAACTCTGCAAACCATGCAACTAGGGACCAAAGTATCAGGTGAAACCAAGGCCAAACTACCGAAACTGACAGATGCCCCTGAAGCACAGAATAGACTGACATAAGGGCAAAAACAATGTTCACTCACCTCCTTCAATCTTAATGTACTCTGGATCAAAAGACGCACCATTCTACTAAGGAGAAGTTCCATGCTTCCTCTCTCTCTAAGTGGATGAGCTACATAACTAAGGAAATGAGAAACTTTAAGGCTTGAAATGGTGGTAAGCTGTGGAAATGAGTTTTGCCTCAGCTGTAGGGTGCCACATGAATTATGTTCAAATGATGCAAGTGTAATCTTTCCTTTCTCATACATATTATTACTGTTACCTTGCAAAACTAATTATTATTGTTAATTCTTTTGGTTAGTTGTCAATGTCATGGAACAATAAACAGAAATTGACAACACACAACTATTCTTCTATATTGTTCATTCAAAAGAAATATGCATCATGAAGGCTATTGTATAAGAAAATCTAACAACAGCAAATTAACTGGGATGACCAGCAGACTTGTGGCTTTGGTCAATAAAAGTTGAAATAAAATAGTAAGCTCACCTTGCAAGGCATCCATAGCAGTGGCTGCATGGGCAGGGCTCATAAAATCAACAAAACAAAGTACCAGTGGTTCACCTCCAGGCTGCACAAATAGGTTATTAGTGAATCCACCAACCATTGCTCATTGAATCTACCCTTGAAGAAAGATAAACTTACATGTCTTGACTCCTTGCTTACGAGTCTCACTTCTTTGTAACCAACAAATGGGCGAAAGATGTCTTCAAACATAGTGAAGGAAATTCTTCTTACGGTAAAGAGCAAGGGAACATAATAAACTAAAAGACCTATCCAAGTCCATAATTAAAAGGATACGAGCTACTTCACGTCGTGTACAATTGGCAGGCAATCCTTCCACAAACAGAGTACTGGTAGCACCCGGAGGAAGAGGAACCTCAGGCCTTCCACTTCCCAATCCCAAGACCCTCTCTTTTACAGGCCCGGGCTCAATCATTTGCATCATTCGTGGGTCATCAACTGAACGACCAGGTAGTCCCCCGCTCATGTTTCTAGCAGACTGTCCCCCACTATACGATGGCATTTGCTGAAAAATCACTTGTTACATTAGACTCCTACAAAACATAAAATATACAGACTGACATATGTAAGTGAGACAGAAAAAGTGAGTACCGCAGAACGCAGGTAGCGATCATATGATGCATTAATGGAGTCTGTATCTCTCATCCCACGGAGTGAACCCCTATCATCTTCGTGGGGATAATAACCAGGCATGTCGTGCCCACTATGGGAATCTAAAAGATTAAGTATGTACTTCAGTAACAACTTTTTAAGAAATCAAACTACAACAGCATGGAGCATACAGAAAGAGAGCAAATTAAAATTGCAGAAAACATAGTAGAAGTCAGTTGTTGTAATCACTTGAAAAAAAAATTATTAGTCATAAGCAGGTAACTAAGTGGTTAAGATTCATCAACATGCCCATATATCAGAAGATTACGCATCTGATAAAAGATAATGCTGGCTATAAAGTAATATCCTATCTCCGGCATAACTACAACTAAAAAGGCGGATAGTATGATCTGCATGCCTACCCATGAATGCAGAAACCAAGAACAAACAGATAACCCGTAGATGAAATTAATTCTTAAATGATTGATAACTACAGACAGCATACAAGTATATTTAGTCACTATCCAGAAAATGAACATAGTATCAAACTATGAGTGTAGCAAAGTGCCAACACAAAGCCTGGATTTCAATATTAGGTAAAAAGAACAGACAAAGAACCCAAACAATGGTGAAGAGAACCTACGAGGCCGAAGCAGCCAAGATGCTACATTAATTGGATCAATACTGATCATTAAACCAACAAATGTGTCCGTGTTATATGAACTATGAATGCCTATCCTGCATTCTTGCTTATGAATGCAATTAGAACGGATCGACAATTCATCACAAAAGTGGGCAACTGGCATTAGCAATGCGTAGTTTCAGCTCATGCATGCTACCAAACTACCGAGAATGCAAACTTATCATCTAATGCAATCAAATACACTCTAATAACAACTCAAGCACCAATTATACGCATCGAAATCCAACACAGCACCTTAATAAGCTGATTTAACATCACACATCCACCGTTACGAGATCGACACAGCACATATCATACAAAAGGCCTATTACTAACACTAAAAACCTCCATTAAATTGCTCAATGAGTAACCATATCCAGACTTCAAAACACAAACACAAGAATTAGCACTCCCAATTTCAATTCCTCAACCCTATAAACCCTAGCTCCACCACTACTGAGCTCTCCCTTTGCAATCTAACCTAAAAAAGAGTATCTCACTTTCAATTCAGCTCTCTCATCACTCCAAAACCCTAATCTCATCAATCAAATCAAAGCACCAGGTCCTAAATTGACACCGAAGCACTAAACCCTTGGAATTCTACTAGATTCAATAAGGAAATCGAAGCGTACCGTAATCCGGACGCGGACGCTTTCCCATGCCGGAATTCATCCCCGACGGCGGGGGCTGCCGTCCATCGCTGTACCTCCAATAAGCGTCGGCCATTCTCGAGTCACTGTAAGGCTTTGAAGCTCAGAGAGAGAGAGAGAGAGAAGAAGAAGAAGAAGAAGAAGAGGAGGAGAAATGAGATGTGAGGTGGCGAAGTGCGGAGTCTCGATTTTGCTTATACAATTGGTCTCTTTACTTTCCCTTTTAAAGGCTTTTACCTCGAGGTAAGTTTTCTTTACTAGTAGTGCTTTCAGCATTGTAATAAAGTAAAATGGATAAATTCCTCATATGGTACATGATGTTTGGCTACTTGGACAATTTGGTACCTAATGTATGAAAACGACAATTTAGTACCTAAAGTTCTCAAATTTAGACCATTTTGGTACTTATGTCAATTTTGATCATATTTTCAGGGTTATTTCCGTCATCTTATCTCTATTTAACTTCATTTTTTCATAATACCTTCAAATTACCTCTAAATTATCACTAAAATTTTGATAACTCATCCACTTATTATCTATGATGATTTACGTATATAATTTTTCATAATGTAGCTATCAATCTAAATTAATTTTAATTATAAGTAATTTTAAAAATATATTTTAATAAAAAATTACAATTGCATAAAGGCAATTTATTTCATTTGTAAAAAATAATTAGAATACAATAAGTATATTGATATAAAAAATTTGATATATGCGAAGTAGATGCTAAGTGGAGTAGATATATCAATTTAATTATCTCCAAATAGGCCACAATTATAGGAAGAAATGAAGAAAAATATGAATTTAATGAGTTTAGGGCTACAATGACGAAAATAACCCTAGAAATATGATTAAAATTGATAGAGGTACCAAAATGGCTTACAAATGAAAACTTCATGTACCAAATTGTCCGTTTTCATACATCAGATACAAAATTGTCCAAGTAACCATACTTTAAGTACCATATGAAGAATTAACTCAAGTAAAATTCTTTCTTGAAGTTTTACCTCGAATCATAACAAAGTGAAGTAATTCCAATTTGTTTACCATTAATAATAAAGATGCAAAATAAGTATGGTCAGTTTGGTCACTTCCGCATACCATGTATGCTGTATGCAGATTTTAATTCTATTTCATTTCAGTAACTTAGCGAGTTAATCTTACTTTATTCGTATCAAAATGTTTATAAGATTATGTGTCGTATCACTCATATGTAACTATGTATTAAAAGTCAAAAATTTGAGTTTGTTACTACAGGATCTCTTTAAAATGAAAGCAACTGCATTACTTATTCGATTTACACAAAACACGTTACAAGATTCTTCATAATTTCTTTTTTGTACAAATAATACTTACAGAAACCAACAAGTCACTGCTGGAGCTTGTGACTCCATTATTCCTTGTCCTGATAGCTTAGTATAAACAATGTCAACGATGATCATACCAAAGATCATTCTTTTATCCCTCTTAATGTTAGTTCCACTTGATTATGCTTAATTATTGTTCAGTTCTTTTCATCACCTAACCTTGCATCTATATCCACCTCAGTTCCAGCTCTAAAAGTCTGAATAACATACTAAAACTGTTCCAAGTCAACTTTCTGATCCACATAGTTGGCTGGCCTCCTGATCATATATTCATACAACACCCTATAAATATTGTTCACCTTGTGCTGCTGATCATTTTATCTCAGGAGCATAGTTTCTTGACACTCCTCCTTAGTCCGTAGCATGTATGCAGATTTAGATCCCTCCTTTGTCTGATTAAATTTGTCTTTTCATATATGATGATCACTTTTAGTTGGAGTAGAATTTGATACTTTGATTTTGATTGATTTAATCACTATCAGTGCTTTCAGTTCCATGGCGGAATATGGTGGCAACCCTTTCTTTAGCTGCAGGAACTGCAAAAACCCTCTGGCTCTGCGTGAAGATCTTCTGTCGAAAAAATTTGTGGTGAAAATCTTAGATTATTGCAGTAGTTTAACTAAGTTGTTCTATATCTATAATGCTATAGTGTTTACGTTCCTAGTTATAGTTGCTGATATTTGGTTGTTTAGGCAAAATCTGGGGCAGCGTATATGTTCTCTCATGCAATGAACGTCATTGTGGGACAAAAGGAGGACAGGAAGATGATTACTGGTGTTTTTTCTGTTGCTGACATATATTGCAGCAACTGTGGTCAAGAGTTAGGATGGAAGTATATTCGAGCTTATGATCCGGGACAGATGTTCAAGGAAGGAAGGTTATTAATCGAGAGAGCAAAGATCGTCAAGATGTACTAGCAGTGTTGCATCAGAGATCGATGCCTTGTTCAACATATACTATCCTCAATAGTAGTAACTTCATTACCATTTCCCATTTGAAAGTTCACTGTCACTTTGAAAATATTGTATCTGCTTGTTTTTGCAGTAAGTTATTGTTATGACTTATGAGCAACATGATTATGTGTTACTGTAGATTCTCTTAAATTAGGAAGTCAGGTTCTTTTGTCCCTCTCCTTTGTTAGTTTGATTTCAATAAATTAGGGGTAGTTTGCCCTATTAACAAAAAAGATTCTCTTAATTGTGTTGATTTAGGAAAACTAAAAGATTTGATTATGTGGCTCATTGATTGGAAGGAGAGCTCTGCAATTCCCTAATATGAATTAATACCAACAAAATTCGGAGATTAACAAACATCATTGCTATAATTATAAGCTTGATTTCCTATTGGGGAAGGATGGTTGAATTGTAGAAGTTTCGGGATAAAATCAAGCACTTCTTCCAAACTTATGCCAATGACATCCCCCTTGTTAAAGCTCTGTGCTTTTTTTCTAACCAAACACAAAAGTTCTTTGCTTTTCTCAGTTTCTGACTAGAATGTGGAAAGAAGCAAGTAAGAAACATCTTTGAAGTGCTATATCTCACCCCAAATATTATCTTTCTGTTCTGAAACCTGCATATTCAACCTTGCCTTGTTCTTAATCATGATTTACTTGCCAGTTTAGACATGTGAAGCTAAAGGCCTAAAAGTTGCATCATTTTGCACTAGATTTGGGGATTCCTATATATGGTCAAAATAGCTGAATAGTCTTCCTCTTAGAAATTTGGCTGGAATGTAAAAGTTAGGTCAGGTGAGACCCAATTCTATTAGCCTTACCACTTTTCAGTTTTGACAATTCAGTAAGTTTTAGATGATTGATGCCGAACACAACCAACAAGGCAATGAGCATGCGCGTGTTGATCTCTCGTTCTTACAGCGCGTGAGTTGTTACACTTGGTGACTCAACTGGTTGAGTCATCAAGCTCAAAATATTGCAGAAAGTCCTCCTTCTCCTCCCAACTCTCTATTATTATTGAGTTCAAAACAAGCAACTATGATTCTCAAGACTCCACAGTTCACAGGTTTAGTTCTTCTCTTTTCTCAACACTCTTGATTTCTATGTGAAATCCATGTCATATCTATGGAATTTCATCCCTTGTATTGCAATCAATCTTTATAAATCAACAAGGTTCTATTACTCTCCCAATTCTTCAAGTAAAGAGCAAAGAAGTTTCACAAATTATTGACAAATTAAAGTATGATTTATTAGGATATGATCTTACTCATTTTACAGCTCAGATCCTCATCCATCCCCATTACAATACTTAATTAATGGGTTTTATTTTTCATGGTGAAAGACTCCACCTTTCCCCTTCCATTAGTTACTTGTTTATTGGTTTTCACACTCGATTGTAAAAATTTACCTTCATTTTGTTCTTGTTGTTTATCCTTTATTGCAATCATGTCCCTTTCACAGACATTTTTATTTGTTCTTTTCTCTAAATTTTAGTATTTTGCTTTTGGAATCGTTGTTCAACCGATCCATTGTGGTTTAATCTTGCACGCTAACACAGTCAGTGCTCTAATCTTTTGGTTTCAGGTTTCTGGGTTTTCATTGACCTTGTTATAGGTGATCAAAGTTTTGTTCTTTACTTGTTCTCATCCATGTTTTGAAACTGTTATCTTGGTGTTCTCTGTATTGGAGTTGTTGATATGCTTTCCTGGTTTTGGTGTGCAGTGAGGTGTGTAGAGCTGAATTGGTGAAACTAATGGCGGGATTGGTAGGGCCTAGATTGTACAGCTGCTCTAATTGCGGAAACCATGTTTCACTTCATGATGATATAGTTTCTAAAGCTTTTCAGGTGAGCCACAACAACATGAGAGTTCACTTCTTTGATGCTTTTGCAGTTGTTATTAGTCCATCTCGTTATTAATATTTGATTGTTGAGAACGTTATACTAATTACGGGGTTAAGGATCAAGTGGTTTTGAAAGAGCATAAATTAGATTTTTGTGAGAAAAATAATATTCTGTAGAAGCTAGAATCACAGTAAGGGTGCCAACAATATGTGTACATGTTGTTTGCTCACTTTGCTGTGTTAAATGTTTATGTCTTGATATATGGATGCATACCTGACAGACATAATTCGAGTCCTGAATTATACATGGAAACTAAGAATCCAGATTGTTAGGTTGGGCTTTGATCTTGTGACTCCAATCTTTTGAAAAGTATATGAATGTTTGTTTTGAATGGTTTCATGTCATAATCGACTGTGATAGTAGGTTTTGGACATATTTTAGTGATTTAGTCCACGATTCTGTTTCTAGGGAAAACATGGTCGAGCTTTCCTGTTCTCCCATGCCATGAATATAGTTGTTGGGGCAAAGGAAGACAGGCATCTTTTGACAGGTCTGCATACTGTGGCTGACATCTCTTGTGGTGATTGCCATGAGGTGTTGGGGTGGAAGTATGAACGAGCCTATGAGGTTTCACAGAAATACAAGGAAGGGAAGTTCATATTCGAGAAGTCGAAAATTGTCAAGGAAGGTTGGTAGCAACTAGCAAAGGGTTGTGCTTTTCATTCCAATTGATGTATGTGTACTATATATGTGCTGTACAGATCAAGCTTGCCATCCCTTAGAAATTGGTCATTGTTTCTTGCTGTTGAGTCTTGCCATTCGCAATTGTGCAACACTGTATCATCATCGAATTCATGTGTGAATAAAATTTATGGCATTTCTCAACTCATTAGAGTTTTATGAACCTGTGTGGAAATCAGTGTATGACTTGTTTCAGCTGTTCTAGACAATGATTTACTGTAGGAAATCAGAAGCATGTTATGGAAAGGATATGGCCTCGATTTGGTTTCCTTGCTGGTTCCAGAACTGCAGAAGATGCAGAGCAGTTAAATTTAGTCATATACTTCCAGTTACCGAGTGAAGCAATGCAGTCCTGTTAATTCACCTCGATTAATTTATTTTTCAGTTCTACAGAATTGAGCTCTTTGAGTGAGCAGCTAGATACTCCATTCAAAATAAGAGTACGTACTTGGCCTTATGCGTCACTTGGTCGTCTCATGAGTCTCATAAAAGTTCATTATTATCAGCAAGCTTTATAATCTATCACAAATGATTAAGACATCAAACGATTAAGCTAGCTAGCTACCTACAATAAATATATATACTAAACAGCAGACAAGTCATTCATGGCCTAATTCCAGGTTTATTTATTGATGGTCAATCATGTCTGCGTGAATTAAAGGTTTGGTCTTCAGTCTAAGACTCACTATTTTGTATAGAAACAGCAAAGTTGCTAACAACACAAAATATCTATATAAACATGTCACCGAGACCCCCTATCTATCCGATATGCAAACATGCCATCAGTCTTACAGTCTAATCCCCAATTAACTGATTGCTTTTACACATGTTGGTAATAGATCATTCGATTCTCATCGTAGACTGTAGAAACAAAGATTGGAAATGCAAAAGAGATGTTATGGTTTGGAATAGGAAATCATCATAATAGAAAAACAACTGGCTAAATGTGCGGTCAAGAAACATGGAGGCAGAGTGGATCGGACATTTCATTGTCGTTTCCATTATCTGATGGCAAGAAAGCATAGAAGCAAATTTGTCAACAATATTGCAGGAACTCCTAATTCTGCTGAACTATTTCCAGTGATTATATAGCGAGGTACTTCACACTAGAATGCCCTTCAACTCTTCAAGAAGCTTACATTCCAATTGAAGGAGCTACCACATAAACATTGCAACATCATAAGCCGGGCTCATAACCAGTGAACCAACAACACAACACCTAGCTAACATGATCATGAAGCACAACTCACAAGAAGTTATTAGGTAAATAAAGGCTAGAGGTTACGTTATTACACAACATATACTTAACATGATCACTAAACACAAGTCAAAACAATAGTAAGAATATCTATGTAACTTGGCTCTTAAAATGTCTTTGAACGCACCACCACTTGGAATCATGGTCAATACATGTTCTCGGTGCATGTGGGACGATCAAGTCGAGCAGGTACGGATCCCCGGAGTAAACGTTTTCTGAATCGCTGCTCTTTGATTTATCCCTCTTGGTCGCACGTACTTAACGTACTAAAAGAAAATTGAAGTTTCTGCGCGCTGTCGTAGTCGGGCGGTCAGGCCTCCAAGGCGTCCGAGCTTAAGCTTCGCCAATTGTGCCTTCAATAGTCTGTTTAGTCCCTGCAACGCCGGTTTAATTTCAAATCAGCCGAAGCAAACACATCTGGATTGTCTCTTTTTTCCAATTTTCTTGGAATCAATACGGATGGTCTTAGCTAGCTCGCTGGAAAACGCCGCCAGCTTCTAGGTCACCCGATCGTCAACTCGGCTCGAAAGCGAGCAACAAATCAATTCCGATTGGAAAATCTAGGGCAAATCGATTTGTTTGCCCTAGATTTTCGGTGACCAGGAAGCTGGAGACGGTTTCCAACCAAGCTAAGATCGTCCTCGTCGATATCGATTCTATAGGAAATTGGAAAGAAACTAGAAGCCAGATGTGTCTGTTTGGGCTGATTTGAAACCGGCGTTGCAGGGGCTAACAGACTATTGGAGGCACAATAATGGAGAAGCTTTAGCTTGGAGGGCTGAGCTACGAGAGCAGCTGAGCAGAAACTCAAATTTCTTGAGTTACAAGACTTTCAGGGAAGCTAACCCTCCTCGATCAGTACGCCATTCAGATTTATGATGAGTAAACTGAAGGGAAGGCTTTTATTAGAGCTGTTAATTTGTGAATCATGAAATGGTGCCAGAGATTATATATATGGGACGAATGGAAATAATTATGCTGAGAGGATTAGATGAATTTTAGGTGAAATAGAGCCTTAATTAGTTGTTGTGAGTTGTACGTGTTTCGTGATCATGTCAGGTGCTGCATGTGCTGTTGGGTTCACTAGTTCTGAGCCATGGGGTAGTTCCTTCACGTGGAATGTAATTGATCACCAATAGAGGAGTTTTCCAGAAGTGTAGAAGTAGGTCTAGGGTCTTATAACTCTTACTAAGTTGTATGCTGATAGTAATGCTTGAATTTACTGTAATAATAAGGGAAATTAGCAAATATTAGAATTCATAGTTGAAATTTGAAAATCTGCTTAAATATAGCTGAAACTAGTAAACGTATAAACGTATTAATATCATCCACATCCGTGTCTATCTGTTTCACCTTGTTTTGTTCAAGCTGGGACCTTCCAGTTGGTGATCTGATTGAATTGAAGTTGGCAAAAGTAGATTCATCATCAGAATTTCAGAATGACATTAATTAATCCGCTTGGCTGTTAAGTAGTTGACGGCACTGGCCTTCCAAAACTGAAGATTTAGACACAAAAAAGTACCTTATCGAAATCCAATTCCCTAGTTTTTTTCCGCTTAGAGAATCCAATTCTCTAGTCAATACAGTACTATTGTTTTAAATAAATTGATAGGGTTTAAAATTGAAAATTTAGATACTAAGAAAAGGTTATTAGCTGCAATCAGCCAATCACTGAAGTGAAGATGGTCGGACACTACAAAAAACATGCAAGGACAGAATCATAAATGAGCATATAAATCAAGTTGAGAAGCGATACTGCTATATATAGAATTTACTCTGTATCATGGGATTTCTTAATTAACGTACCAATCTGATTTACCAACTTTCAAGTAGATTCAGTGATGACTTTTTGTTTGCTGAAAGTGAGGGGCTTGAGTTCTTTGGATATAAGTTTGTTTATGAAGTGCGAAACTGCGACTCTCTTCTTCTATTACATGCAATATGTACCACGAGTTCTTCGCTTTCTACCCCTTACGTGAAGAAACTAGGACTAGATCATCGTTGTTTATAATACGGGCGGTAGCTGGCATGCTCTTTGTATTCATCTTCACGAGTCATATGTAAGTTTCATTCTCATTCTAATTTATGTCTCAAATAAAACGCCCGTAGAGATCGATCAAAATGATTCGCGTACGGGGAAAAATAAATCGAGTATAATATTGAAAATTTTAATTTTTAGTTTTTCTTAAGGTGAGAGTGTTAGAATAGACTAGATATTAGAGTCTTAAAGTATAATAACTTTTGTACAATGGCAGAAAAAATGATATGAGATTAGTTTGGCATATTAACTATGTAACGTTTATTGACTAGACAAATAAATGTAATGGAATACTTTGTGAATTTTAATTGATAATATTATGGAGATAACCACAAATGGTGAATGAAGCTCAATCCCTTTGATGGAGCTGTGATTGAGTTGTTCCTTAGCCCTATATAAAATGGTCCCTATGCACACTCATATACACGCTGAAAATCAAGTGACTTATCCATCATAGTCTTCACGATTTTGAGTGCTGCATAGAAGACTTCTTTTGTTTACAGTTTCTTATTCATTTGCTCCTTATCGATGGCTACTAACAATGGTGTTAATGTTGATCAAGGGTGGTCTCTCATATCTTATATTTCATTTTGCGTCATCATCTCATATGATTGTATGTGACCATAATTTGATCTTGTATTGTAATGTGTTTATGTATGTGTTTTTTTTCCGTGATTTAAAGACAACATAGAGAGGAATTTAAAGTGACTAATAATGGGAGGTTCAGCTGCTTTGCAGCAGCTGGATGTCATTCATATGGTATTTACAGTAGATAAAAGGGTTGATTAGACTGTTGCATGCTATATCTCGGCCCACAATAGAATTTCCATATAATGGGCGCACTAGTAAACAATTCATGTAAATATACTTAATGTTAAACGTAAAACTAGTTGGGTGTGAAGTAAAGACTGTTAAGGAGCGAGGTGGCGCGGCTTTTGGTTCTCGCTGCGCATACATATGCCTCCATGTTATACTGATCTGACATGTTTTATATCTAACAATCAGAAAGTCCGATGATATGGCACTATAATCAGATTATGCAGCCTATGATATATATATATATATATATATATATATATATATATATATTAGTAAGTCATGGTGCATGTGATTAATTAAGCTGCTTTGTAGCTCACTCAGAATTAAAATGATGTCAGAAAGATCATATAGTAGCATAATTATGGGATGATATACTCATCAATTAATTCCCATATTTACTTTGTTAATTTATTTCATTTAGCTTGGGAGGCTGAGTTACGACTGCAAAATCTTAAATGTCTGATAAATATAGGATAAAACTTCCTTGCTAGCTAGTCCCAATATTGCAGAAGATGCAGAGAAGATAGAAAGTTGGTCATGGCCTAATTCCGGGTTTGATTTACTGATGGCCAATCATGTCTGCAATGCTTGTGAATTAAAAGGTTTGGTCTTTAGTTCAAAGACTCACCAGTGACAGTTCCTGGCCTAATTCTAGGATTCACTATTTTGTATAGAAACAACAAATTTAAATTTTGCTAACACCACAAAATTGCTATACAAACATGTCACCAAGTCCCCTTTCCGATATGCAAATTAACATGTCATCAGTCCTACAGTCTAATCCCCAATTAACTGATTGCCTCTATGTTGCTTATCGACCATTGGATTCTCTTAAATATACCGTGGGAGCTCGGCTGGCAAGCGCCTCCAGCTTATCGTCGAACCTCACCCTGTAAGCGAGCAACAAATCGGCCTCATCCGCAGTCACAGCGTACTTGGTGTACGTAGTTAAGTACACAGTCCTATGCATCACGAGCATCTGCAGGGACAACTCATCCTCATCAGAGCTCCGGTAAGTCCCGGGACCCATCGATCAGAGTACAAGTTACTGATATCCTTACTGTTGTTTTGCGTTGGGTTTGATGATCATGTTAATCAGATCGACGTTGTGTAATAATGTAACCCCTAGTCTCTATTTACCTAAATTGTTGTGATTGAGTTGTGTTTCGTGATCATATTAGGTGTTGTGCTGTTGGTTCACTATTTTTTTGAGCCCGGCTTATAATGTGGCAATGTTAATGTGGTAGTTTCTTAATTTGGAATGCATTTTGATCACCAATAGCTTCTCTTTATTTTTGGAACTCTAGGAATGATATTAAATTATTCATGTTTGAATTTACTGTAATATTAGTAAGGGAATTTAGCAAATATTGGAATTCATAGTTGAAAAACTGCTTAAAATTAACTATAGTTGAAACTAGTAACCGTATTGATACCATCCACAGCCAACATGTTATCTAACTCCAATGATGTGGTAATCAGACTTGACAACCTATATATGATCTATATATTAATTAGTAAACCATGGTGCATGTGATTAAGCTGCTTAATTTGTAGCTCAACAAAATTAAATTACTCACTCATAATTAGATGATGCAAGGAAGACTCCACACATGCTTATCACTTCAATAGATTAACAAAAGTAGAGCTCGATCATTACATGTACGAATGTACTCAGTTGTACGTTAACACATTCCCTGAGTTAATTAAAAGATAGCTAATTAGATTATGGCATCTAAAAGTGTAACAACTCAAAAATTTCGAGCATAAAAACTCAAAATTTCAAAGTCGTTAAACACCAAAACAATCTCAATGAATCGAAATCATTTTAAATGCACAGCAAATCATCACTGAGTTCTCAATACAACTCAGAAAACCAATTATTACAAACCAAATTTATAATTCAGCATTACATAAAATGGAAATGTAATAATCCTCACAATCTCTCACAAAACTCACCAATAAGTCCTGACAAATTCTCACACACAATTCTGAAATGAAAACCACACCACAAGCAGGATAATGAATAACTTCGAGACTACGGAGTCGTCTCTCAATCTCCACTAGTCAACACCTGCAGAATTATCCCCTACACCATCGAATTGGTGCACCGGGATTGTAAACACAAACCCGGTAAACTTATAGCTCGTATGAGTAAAATGAAAATATAATTCGCATATCAATATATACGAAAAATCACAAATCAACAAATATAAATGTCCTCATGAGTCAATGGACGGCCCATCTGGTTGTCCCAAAAATATATGAAATGAAAGTGCTCATGAGAAATCGGGTAACCCTTCTGGTTACCCAAAAACATTTATATTACGGGTACTAATGAACGCTGGTACACATTTGTTACCCCTCACGTAGTACACCGCCGATATTGGGTAACCACCCACTACCCAACATCCAAAACAATCTGAGTACTCATGAGCCGATAACCACCCGTTGCCTCACATGCAGTATTCCGGCAGACAGACTAGAGCTCTAACTGTATCGTAACTTTCGCCCGGCCAAAGGCTAGGTTCCGACTTGCCAAACACGTACAATAATCTCACATCATATTGTACAAAAATCAAGTCCGAAGACAAATCAGTATTTTAACAATCTCCATGTTAAAATCACGTACAATAATCTCACCTCATATTGTACAAATCAAAATCACATACTCGATATATAAATCTCGTCATCAAAATGACGTCATCATGATAAAATCATAACAGTATATTATATAACAAACTATATATATATGTACCTATTTACTATTTATACAATATATATATAATCCGATATATCATATGCATGTCATATTTCTTAAACACGTCCGAAGACAAAACGTTTAACAAACACCATGTTAAAAACCACGTACAATAATCACACCTCATATTGTACAAATTAAATCACTTGCTCAATATATAATTATCGTCATCGAAGTGACCAATTCATATTGAATTCATAACAGTATATAATATAGCGAACTATATATATATATATATACTTATTACCATTTATACAGTATATATGTAATCCACTATATCATATACATGTCGCAATTCAATATTAAAAACTCTTGTAAAAATCTTGAATCACCGTAAGGGTAGATTCGTAAATATGTGAGATTTTACTCACCTATCGACTCGAGCGTAATTCCACAATTTCCGAAGATAATTCATTTCCTTGATTTATCGATCACCTTGAAAAGATAAGAAAAGAATTTAGAAACGTTTCGTAAATCTTTAAATGCCGAAACATTAATAATCGGTTATTGTTCAGCAATTTTCGGGTTTACGAATTTACTGTTCACTGTGTACTATTCACGTATTTACTATTCATGTATTAATGTACAAATACACATCAAATACGTACTTTTGTACCAGTACCTACTGTTTACGTATTTTTGTACATATAAATATTATCCAAATGTACGTACTGTCTCAGTAAATAATAATTACTGAATTACCCTTCCAAAATTACCTTTTTATATTTACTAAAAGTAATTTACATTTACATTTACCGTACGTAAATAAAATTTACATTTACCGTACGTAAATCACCTTTTTACATTTACCGTACATAAAAATAAATTACAAAATTACCCTTCTGAAACACTGTTCACGCGCCGCCGCACGTGGCGTCGCGTGGGGTACACGCACCACCTCCGGCAGGCAGCGCGTGGGGCACACGCGCCGAGCCTAGGGCCGACGCGTAGCACGCCACCACCGCCCCATTTCTTTCCCTCTCATTCTTCTCCGCCCCTGCACGGCCCAAGGCCACCTCACGCACCCACACGCGCCGCGTAAGGCGGCGATGCTCAACTCTCCACCTACACCTTCGATTCTCCTCCAACATTCTCCCAATCGATCCAGAATTCTCCCAAATCAATCCCAAACATCACACAATCACACACAACAATTCAATTACATCAATTTTTACCTAAATCGAACGGCGGAAGCTTCGATTTGTCGTCGGTGATGCTTGAGAAGCCGGCGACGTCGATTCGAGCAGTGGCGAGCTTGAGGGTTGTTGCGGAGATCACACGGTGCTCCAGGGACCGGCTGTGAGGAACACGACGGCTTGGAGGCGGAGATTGCGACGTGATGCAGAGGAAGGCTCGGGGAGAGAGAGGAGACTCTCGGCGGAGAGACAGAGCGGCGCGAGTTCGGGGTTTGGTGCGGAAGGCCTCGCGATGCCGTAGCGAGCGGCGGTGCACGACACGGCGGCCCGGAGGCAGGCGAATCGACGGAGGAAATTTCTGAGGAGGGAGAGAGTGTTTTCGGGGAGAGAGAACGAGGGAGGGAGGCGGAGAGAAGAGAGAGAGAGAAGGGTTTCTGAAATGGAAACCCTAATCACAAAAATACCCTTTTTATACTCGTTTCCAAAATCGGAAACCAACTTCTGACGTTAATAACTTTTACGTCCGACGTCCGATTAGAATGCGTCACATACTCACGAACTCGTATCGACGAGCTCTACAAGTTTCGTGAATAACGTTATCGCAACTGAGCGACGGAATAAAAGTCGATATATAGGTTGCGGTAACGTTACGTTTTTTGAACTAAACGTTCCGAGAACGTTCCCGTTTCTCGTTTCGTAACGTCGTAAACAATCACATTCATTCTAATTAAAGTTCACAATTTTATAGAATTCAAATCAAACCAAATATTGTTTGAAAATTAGGGTTATTACAAAAAGATCGAGAGATCGGTGTGGTAATCTGGAGATACAACTACCACTCTAGCTATAGAAAGTAATCGGAAAGTGAGAGACCTTGACGGTGGAGGTTCTCAACTACAGTATAAATCAAAGTAGAAACCCTAGTGCCCAACTGCGTAAAGAAATGTGATATCACAACAATGGAAGGCCTGCGCAAGTTTATATATATACTAGAATAATAGAGCGTCTGAGAATTGTCTCGATGAGGAACGCAGCGCAGACGGCCCAGATTCCGACGAGCTTCTGCAACGATCTGAGGGCTTGCCTGCGTTGCCGCCTCGTGAAGACCTATGATCAGTTCAGAGAGAACGGGTGCGAGAATTGCCCCTTCTTCAAGATGGAAGAAGACAGCGACCTGGTGAACGAGGGCACTACTCCTAATTTCAGTTGGATTATCTCAGTCATGGATCCTGACGGGAGCTGGGCTGCCAAGTGGCTTCGCATTTCGAGGTTCGTTCCCGGCTGCTACACTCTTGCTGTTTCTGAGGATTTGCATAACATATGTGAAGATGAGTGCGTGCAGTATGTACCACCCGAAACGCGTATGAGCTTGCCTAATGATCAGATTACCGCGCGTCACTTCTGGAAGCAAGTTAGCTTGTTATGGAAACACTTGGTTGTTGCAGGTGATAGTTCAGTCGTAATGAAGAATTCGTGAAATAATCAAACTGGGACACTTGTGATGTACTGAATCTGAAGTTCTGTTGTTAATATGAATGATCTACATAAACAGTAGTAGTTTAAATGTGTTTACATTACGTGGTTTAAAAAATAATAATAATAAAGCGTCTACATTGATCGGAAAGATTTTGCAGTGAGAGAAAGATTATTTCTCATATATATCAGTTAATTTAATATATATTAATATATATTATATATTCCACATTTAATTGTTGATAACATATATTATTTTTTAATACTATTTACAAAATAATATCAACGGTTAGATTATATATACTGAATTTTCCTATATATACCGCACATCTATTTCACATGTATCTGATCAATTTTTTACTGTTCATGAGAATGTTTGGTGGATCCCACCTCACCTCCTTCGTTGGCAATGGAATCGAAATCATTACAAACGTAACTAAATCTATACACTGTAGAGTAACAGTATACCCTGATACGCATTGAAGAAACTGGAGGCAACGTTATGAATTGTGACCCGAAATTAAGGTGGCTATAAACAGAAAGTATGAACAAAAGATCGATCTGGAAGAGAAATGCTTTGGTAAAAATTTACGTAGGTAATCGTGAATTGTGATGTTAAGGGTCAGACATGATCATATGTAGTGGCATTATATATAAAACACATACTTCAGAACTTGAGAATGAACTACATCTGATCCACTGAGTACCAAAGCTCGTGGATTAATGATGAGGGAGAGAGCTGTAATGGGTAGAAGAATCTCTTAAAGGCCGACCTAGATGGTTCTGAAAAGACCTCATGACATCTCTGACCTGTTGCCAAGCAAAAAGAAAGAAGGAAAACAAAGGGAAGCTTCTTTTTCTACTAAAGTTTGACACCCACTATCATTCCAACTCCACCACTCTAAATTAATTAATTGCCTCAAACAAGTAGATACATAATCCATCACATTCTCACTGATACACAATCAAACCACAAATCTCTTTCCAGAGTTAACCAAAATGAATGAACAATATAACAGAGTATTCTAGCTTGTACATAATTTAACTAACTACCACTCTTGCACCTCGTGATCAGCATTAGGAAACCCTAAAAAGGAATATGGGACTTGCTGGGCTCCTCTCTCTTAATTCAGCGAGCATTGATCAGTAGAGTAGTCCTAGCTAGTGCTTGAAGCAACACTCAAAAAGAAGAAAATTAATTTCTTCATCGATCAGAGAGAGAGAGAGAGAGAGAGAGAGAAATTAAGCACTAAAAAGAGTGATTATAGAGGAAGAAAGAAATCCGATATAGCCTATAAATTTGTTATTTAACTCATCAAACTCCAAATTAAACCAACCAACTTACCCACCCACCATGTAAAAACCAAAACCAAAATACAATCGACCATAGCCTCCTCATGATCATCATTATGTTTCTCTTTACCATGATCCACCTAACGTTCCATTCCAATACACACCAGAATGATCTCCTTCTCCTCTACTTGGCTCAAATTCAGTACTTGTAGTAGTAGTATCAGTAGTAGTGCTTGGATTCTGCTTCAATTCCTGATCAGTAGGAAACAAGAGCCTTGCATGCTGATGACTAGTACCATCTTGAACACCTTGAAGACTTCCATAACCACTCTCGTACGCATCAAGAGAAAAACTGAGACTTGGCTTAAACTCTTGCAAACTCGGAAACCCATGATTACCAGTAGAGAACATCGTAATAGTATTAGAATCTGAAACAGATATGGGAGCCATGAAAGAGTTCATTAATCCCCTTGATGCATTGATCCCAGTACTCTTGAGCAACTCCATAGCCGAGAGATTATGAGGGGATGAAGTACTAATTCTAGAAGAGCTAGGGTTAAAGATGCTATGATGATCATAGTCCTGATCAGATGTTGGTGGGTATGCTAGGTTGAGATCTTGACCTTGGTGGATCTTAGGGTTTTGAGATACAGCACTTTGTTGAGTCATCACCAGATCATGATGAGCAAGCTTCTTTGATGAATTGGAAGTTGATGGTGAGGAAGATAGAGATCTCTTGTTATTCTTCCTCGAGCCTCCACCCACTGGAACATTTCTCAAAGACCCACCTGCAGTCCAATACCTTCTACAAGTCTTGCAAAAGTACCTTGGCTGAGAGAGACTGTAATTGTTATAGTAACAGAATTTAGTGGTTGTTGAGTTGCACCTTGGACAAGTCAAAGCTTGATCCTTTTGAGGTCTTCCTCTTCTCTCTAAGATAGGCTTTGAATCAGAAACTTCAGCTCCTACGGATTTACCCACTCCAATCCCCTGAGATTAATAAAATACAAAAATAATGAAGCAAAATGATAAAAACAAGGACCGCAAAAGGCCATAACTTTGGTGTTGATTGAACTTAGAAAGTACTTCTCCATCAAAAAATTCAGAGACACAGATTTATGGAGGAAGAAAGCAAAAGGAAGAAAACAAGAGGTTCAGGATTACCACAGCAACAAAAGAAAACAAGTTACTTTTATCAAATGATGGGAAGAAAAGCTAGAAAGAAAAAAGTGCAGTACTAATATCAACTTTCCAAGACAAAAATAAAGACCAGAGGAGGAAGACAACAACAATATCAATTCTGATATTTCATCAAAAAAAAATATATCAATTCTGATATTAGTGGAGGAGCTGAGCTGAGATAACCATTCCAAAAACATATATAACATCTGTGGAGAGGTAAAGGTATCAACTTTACAACTAGCAATCAAGAAAGAGATGAATCTTCAACATCCCAAATTAAAAGAGAGGTACTTCAATACAGCTTTGAAAAAAACACAACCCTAGAAGATAATTTCATGATTTCATGGAGGAATATGAAAAAAAGAAAGCAAGCTGCCTTTACCTGTGGCCAGTGAGCTGTGTCCATGGATTAAGAAGGAGAAAAGGGAAGAGAGAAAAAGATATCAAAGTCTTCCAGAAAGAGAGAGAGAGAAAAAAAAATCAACTACTTTTGTAAGCAAGATGGTCTAAAAGCAAAGATGAAGCACTACTGGAGAGGAGATGGTATATATGTGGACTGGTTCCATGTGTTGGCCAACCATATGAGAAGAGATTGAGAGAGGGGGTATTATTGTCTTTCAAAGCTGGCTCTTTCATTATTATTTACACATTCCCATCCTTCTTTAAACACAGTATTTGGAAAATAATGTGTACATGCACATAAGTAGTTTAGTAGAATATCAATTATGTGCTTGCATTTGTCAATGTCATGATTCTTTGTAGAATTTAGTGGATTCTTTCTGACCAGATTCAGAGAGGAATTGAGTTTGCAACTTTCCTGCTCCATTATTTCCATCTTCTATTACCATTCTCAGCTGCATTTCCTTTTTCTTCATCAAATGGCAGGAGGTACTCATTTGAATCGTTATCCACTGATGCCAAAAAAATTATTATAAAGAATGAAATAATAAAATCTCTATAAAAAAGTCACAAATTCCAATAGTTTTTTATATTATTCGATAAAATTAAATACATTTTTGCATAATTTAAGAAATATAAAAAAATATTATATATTTATTATAATTAAATATTATTATTATTTAATTTTATTAACGTTTTTCCTTTTTATGAAGAGACAGAAATAATTGTAAATACAAATAATAAAGTTTAAAAAATATTTTAAAAATTATACAAATTTTAAATTTTTTATAAATTTAGAAATGTTGTTTCTCTTTTCTAACTTTCAAAATATTTTACATGATTTGTTGAAACTAAAAAAATATTTTTTTTATAATAAAAATTATTTAATTTTTAAAAGAATCGTTGGAAATGTTTATAATTTATCATTTTATAGATTTTGGACAGACGTTTAGTCCAAATCTAATCTCCTATTGAGGGAAAGAAGAAGCCAGACAGTGACCACATTGAACCTCCAATTTCTCACTCTAAAGCAACTATGTATGGATATGATAACATGTAGCCCCCTAATCAAGCCAAGCTGCTCTACGGTCTCTACCTACTTACCTAGGCATAACTAAGTATACAGAGCGAGGGTTCATAGCTAATATGACCAAGCGAGGCACGTTGCGTTAAGAATCACCAGAAAAAGAAGAGGAAAATCTCAGTGGAGTAGTAGGCAGAGGTCACAGAACACAAACTCAACGTGCTGACGGCGGCAAGATGAAGCAGCTGTCACTGCCGAAGCGGCAGCCCGGACGTGGCTGCAGATCATTGGCGAGAGAGCAAGCCCGGTTGATGAGGTTTCGAAACGTGTCGATGGAGAATATTTAGGACTCTGGGTTCCATACTTCTATCTCCATCGAGACAACAGTGACGAAGAAGAAAACAAGAAGGGGGCGCGCGCATGTGGCGGTGTCTCTCTTAAACTCCGAACTCTCGACCTAAGCAACTCTATTAACCGTTGTAGGATTTTCTGACTCCATAAGGGTTTTAGTCAAATTCATAGGGTTTTTCAGTCAAACTCTCTCCGTACGTCACGAGGTGCTGCCACGTCTTGATGCTCTTCCATTAGGTTTTGGTCCTTAGCTGTGGCCGTCACTGGTTGCCGGAAAACCATTGGTTTGTGACTTTGTACTACTTGTCGTCGAGCTAGCTTGTAGCGTCGGGTTATCAAAGATTTGAGGTTTGATGGGAACGAGGCAATGGATTGATTGGATATTTGGATACCATATCCGTGACAGTGTTACCCATCATTGTATATATGCAGGACTGTTTTGATGAGAGATGGAAGATTCCCTAGTTGCTTATTAGTATTGCATGGTTGCACACTTGCAATAGGAATCCATATATAGTTAGCATTCAAGGGAGCGGAGACAGTTCTCTCTTTTACTAGTCGTTCTTGCACTTGACATGTTTTGCAATTTTCATTGTTGATTCGTGTGATTATGATGTTAATAAATGGACGTGTTTTGAGTGCTTCCCCTCCATGTAGTCAATTTCTATCAATGGAGTAACATAAAAGTTTAAAGCCTCCTTAACTAAAGGGTAAATACTTCAGCCAAGGCCAGTTCTCTTAGTGATATTACTTCTACAGTTCTACTCCAATCTCAATCAAAAGTTTTAAGCCTAGCCTCCTCAACAAAGGGTAGTACTTCAGACGAGGCCAGACGCCAGTAGTGATGGACAGCGTGCAGAAACTCTCGGGAACAAATCACCGTTGTAGCTGATCGACCTGGCTTCGTGTAGGCAAGAATCATCAATGTTTTTCGTGTAGGCAAGTATCCGGTTTTCCCTATCTTTATCTTGATCTCGTAGGCATAAGATTTAACCACAGCAAATTCTATATGCACGACTTTGAAGTCATATTGATCAGTGACATTGATCTGCAATTTGATTCCCTTATGCCAATAGTTTATACAAGAAAGTTCAGATGATCTACTTCATAATATATCTGGTGGTGTAATAACTTGAATTTTCCACACAAGACTGAAACTACCTTGATGAGAGCTTTTTAAAATGGCTACACAAGCGACAAGAATGAAGGCATTCCTTATTCAGCGAAAGAATAAGAACAGGGAGAATTCCTCTCATGGCTTCTCCATTTTTACAGAGGAAAACCTACAGACTGGTCCAGCAAAGGTAGCTCCACCCAGAAAAGCATGATGAACATGTGAGACATTAAGGACATTCAAAAATCAACCATGGCCTATCCATTACACATAAAGCTATAAGCAATGAAGCTTCCCTGCTCTTGAGTCATTACCAAATAAGTAGTTTTGTGTAAGGTTCCCCATATCGTCATCTGAATCTTACTTTGCCTAACTAATATTTTACAATCAACAAATTTTAAAACCATTTGCCCCAAATTACAACAAATCTTGGTGCCTTGGTTGCCCAACACCAAAAGTTACATAAACTTTATTTAAAGGAAACTTCAAGTCCTAAATAAAGATTAATTAACATAGCAAAACTAGCAAGTTAACTGGCCCCCGTCTCACATTCTCACATTATTCTAAAGGACAACACGAGATATTTGAAAAGTTAGGCAAATCATGCGTGTTGATTGTCAAGATAGTAATCACCCTGAACATTCCTTCGTTTGAAATGAAAGAAATTTATACTCTAAACCCATTAACTAGGAAGAATTTGTCCCCTAATTTCACTTCTACATCCAACAGAATCTTAGTATTTATAGTTATACTTCAAGATCAAAGCTGACTTTTTTATATACCTAGTGTGGGGGCACGAGGCAATACCATAAATGATGTGGATGGAGAAATAGATTGATTGGAACAATTCAACAGGACTATATTACAACAACAGTGATTGAAACTAGACCTAAGAAAATGTAAGCGGCAACAAATATGCCACTGGCACATTGTGCAATGATCATCTCGTTCAACCTACTCGTTCAACTTGCAGACGTCAATGAACTTCTGAACTGCATTATGGTACTGAGTTCCCTGTAACAAGACCACACGATATTAGATGCAGCTAAATCAGCAATGTCCATTCACGAATGTCTTGGTTATATCAAAATTTCTCAGAATCTCAGGGTGATTTGTACAATAAGGAGAACAGCTCAAGCCACTTGTCATTTCCTTATCGTAAAAAATCAACAAAACATACTATATGAGAATGATGCACACCTCGTAAAGTTTCCCGATATATGTCCAATAAAAAATGGGTGGAGAGTTCAAAGTAACACATACCTCCCAGTAAAGCTGGTTGCAGTCCATGCACTGCCAAAACAGTAGATTCCTATCAAACAAGCAGTTCGGGATTCTTTGAAAACCCTTTGAGGCTTCCACAGCCTCTTCAGTCGCCAAGGGCTTTTGAATAAACCTACCATTGCATCTGGTGCATCTTGACATCAGCTGATCTTCACTAACTTTCAGCTGGAAAGTTTCAATCACCTGCAAAATATAAATCAGGATTTAGCCTCAAACAATAGTTCCTCTCCATCTAATAGCTTCTATGATTGGTATAGTGGTATCACTTTAATTGCAATCAGATTTCCACAGATGTTGGAGTCTTCAGAAAGAGCTGATGCATACCTCAAGTAGCTGTTCCTTCTTGAGAAGAGTCTTCACCCTATATATTTGATTTTTTATTAGATACTCATATCTAAGTAGCTTAGCATCCCGCGTCAACAGCACTCTTTTCTATTTATTTGCATGATCTATCAATTCCCTGCATATAATGATACTAATTTTATACCTGCAACAGATCCAAGCTCCACAAAAACTGAACATATAGCAGTGTCATCATGATAATACCTGGGTTCAGGCTTTTTCGAATATGGGCTTGCAGCATCTATACCAACACACCTTAGATGTTTAGCTAAGCCTTCAACCTGTTTAAGAATGATTGAAGTTAGCATGACATTCAGCAGCGGACTTATTGCCCTGAGGTGTAGCCTTGGAGTGCAAAATATATGCAAAGGCTTAGTTTTTTTTTTCCTGGCTAATTGGCATGTGGCATCACTCATGGATGACAAAGTAAAAGAAAACTAAACTCAAAGCATCAAACTTACCATAGCATCACATAAAAACTTTGGATGTCCATCACCCCCTACTATCACATCCCATGGTGCAGGACCTTTCCAATCATCAAAATAATGTCCTTGCTTGTAACTCATGGATGACCGTCGTTTGCCTTTTCTTTTGGTAGCTTTAGCTTTCTTATCAGATTCTCCCAACTAAATATTTTCCTCATATTTTCTTACAACTTTCATGAGAAATGCATCCATAGGCTGAGTACTCCTATGTTGTGTCACTATAGCTGTTCCATCTACAGTAGTTATATCATTAGATACATCAGTAGCTCGGACCATATCTACAGCTTCACGAAATTTCATCCTGACAACTTTATTACATATACAAACGTTTCCAGCACTTGTTTCAACCCAAGGTTCAAAATAGGGGGATGAGGTTCAGAAGGAGAGTGAGGTAAGATCCCTGCAGTTACAATACCAGAATCTTTATCACCAACAGGAAGTAGCAATTGGTATATAACAAAAGGCTAGGCTTCATATATATATATATATATATATATATATATATATATATTCCTATCCTTTATAATTAATACTATAATAAGTAGGAAACGCAAAATTTTGTAGCATAGGAAACAATTATTGTGATAAAAAAAGGTAGCATAACGGACCTTCCTTGATGAGCTTCACTCGGAAGACATTGAATATTTCAAGCAAGCAATGTGCATCCATAGCTGCATACATTTTCTGCTCTTCTGTAAGAGGACGACATGACCAATCACTACATTGTAGCTCCTAAAGAAGAGATGTGTTACTTGAACAAATTATTATGAGCTATCTCATCACTTATCGTACTACTTAGAGCCCAAATACTAATATTTAATAGTAGAAGAGAAACATAAATGGTGGTCAGTTTAGCATGAAAAAAGTTTCAAAAGCTAAACATTTGAAAGAGAGAGCCAAGGAGTTATTTGCAGATAGTTGCCAAACCCTTGGTTTCCTTTGGTGTCCTCTTTCCAGGTTGCTTTTGTTGCAAATGCTGGTATATGCTCATAATGTCCAAATACGGCTCCACCTGTTCACCGAAAACTATAACCCCACACGGCCACACCCAAAATCCTCTTTAAGCAAAAAATACCAACCGAGACTCTACGATACAACCATTTATCCAACCAGCTATCTTTGAAAGGTAACTAAAAGTATAAAAGCAAAAATTAAGCCATAAGAAAACCACATTGAGCACAAATAACAAGTTAAAGACCCAAACTCACATCACACTATCACCAAATTGGTCTTGTTTTGATTCATCACATGTTTTATTCCAAAACACAGAGCAAATTTCACATATGCATCAGAAAAACCATACAATTTAAGCAAGCTTGTGATTCATTTTACTTAATTAAGGCATTGAACTTTGTGAGAAAAAAAAAACTAACTCGAGAACTCTAAAGCATTGAAATATGCTCGTAATGTCCAGGGTTACGGCTCCTCCTGTTCACCGTCCATTTATAAACAATAAGCCCACAGCTAGAATCCTCTCTACAGAAAAACTACCAACCCAGACTCTACAATACAGCCCCTCTGTTCAGTTAACAAGCTACCTGTCAAGGGTAAGTGCCTAACAACTCAAAGTGAAAACTAGACCATAAGTAAATCACATTGACCACAATAACTCAACGTCCAACCCAAATTCACATCACACTATCACCAAAATGGCCATATTTTGCTTCTTCACTAACAAATATTCCAACACAGAGAATTTCCCAATATTACAGATATATATCACATAAAGAACAAGACTGAATTACTTAAACAACCTTGAGCAGTAGTTCTGAAACAGAGCTTAAGACAAAAACAGAGGCGGGCAAAAGGCATTGAACTTTGTAATAAAAACTAACTGGGTAACTCTAAAGCATTGAACTTTGCATTGATAAACCCTAAACCTCTTACCCTATCAAACCCAGGATCACAACCCTGAGAGCTGAAAGTAGACGACAGGTAAATCAAATCCTGCTTAAACCGGAAACCAGTTTCAGAATATCAGGAGAAACAAAAGCATCCCTAAGCAATTCCCAGATTGAAGGAAGAGGAATAGAGGCCAGGTCGATGAGGAAGACGACGACGACCGAGTCGCCGGCAGGGAGTTCGGGACCGAGTTGGCAGGCGAGCTGGAGGAGAGAGACGGTTGGGTAAGTGGGCTGGTGGGAGCGGAGGGGCTTCCACTCGGCATCGAGCGCAATGATGGAGGAGCGAGTTAGGGAGGAGGTGAGGTGAGTGAACTCGGGCGAATCGGTGGAGGTGACCAACTGGGTTTCCAGGGGGGGGGGGGCATTGGGTCTTGGGGATCCATGGAAGATGGTTGGTTTTTGCAAACGAAAACTAAAGAGGGAGCGGTCACGTTTAAGCTTAAAAACCATTCAAACCGGGGGACCAAACCGGTTGGTTCGGTTCGGCTAATTTTGGTTTATCAGTTTAGTTCGGTTTAATTATCGGTACGGAACGTTAAGAACCAGAAAATCATGTTGTTCGACATTCTCTTTAGTGTTATTTATATGTCGCATAGACGCATAACATATTACTTTAAAATTAATCGGTTAGTATTTATGATTTTGTTTTAGATTACTACATGACAATATATTGAAGTATAATAGACTCACGAATTTACATCATCTATACGGTGTAAGTACGGAGCAGATTTCAAGTATTGAAATTCATTGAACAAACCATAGAAAAGTCACGTGCACTAATAAACTATATGTCAAGTAATTGTCGTTAATGAAAACAAATCAAGATGCACTAAAAATTAACTCCCGTTTGATAATCTCTCCATCACCCGCCTTCAAAACGCTTCATTTAAGGTGAGATTGGCGCTGCAAGTTTCTCCGCTCACAAAATGTGTCACTAATGAATTCATCACCGAGGACTTAAAAGGACAAGGTCTTAGTCGGCCCACATCTTCTGATATGTAAGGGTCCATGAGCACATACGGATCCACATGGAAGGCTTTATAGGCTTAAGCCTAGACGAAAATGTTTTTTATACTAATATGTTTTGGTGTGCTTTTTAGTATTGTATCTATGTTAGTCTAGTTGGTTTGGTCTCATGCTTAATAAGCTCGTAACCATGGTTCGAAACTTGTTTTCCTCAATTTTCTCTATTTTTTTGACATTTTTCTTTGTTTTCTTTCCTACTTATTTTGTTTTTTTTTTCTCCATTCTCTAGCAATTGTGAACCACTCTTTAGTTTGATATAGGCGGCAAGTCGGCAACTAATGCTAGATATATAATTCTACAATGTGTTTATTCAAATGCCTCACCCTTTCCTAATTATGGGAGTATCTCTATACATCCCTTCACCCACTGATAGCTCATCATTTCCATGTATGTGCATTTTCTTCTATCTGATTCAACTTGGTCATCTGTTTTCATGCACTTCTATAAACATTTATTATATTTTTGAAATAGTATGCACGGTAAACTTTTCATGCAAATTCATGTCTATTAGTAATTTAGTATCATCTTTATGTAGTAGTTTAATGTTAATGATGTAAATACTATAAGAAAACCTAAGTGCAAATTTTGATTTTGTTGCAAAACAATAGACTCGTTTGAGGGTATGATTTATATAATTAAGTGTTTTTTATGGTAAATTTATGCTAGTAGTTTGTAACCTAGACAAGTTCCGGATCGTGGATCCGCCACTATCCATGAGGGGAAGCATGAGTTGAACCATCACCGGTTAGGCTCAACTTGACACTCTTTCGACTGCACCAACTCAAGTTTTCTTTAAGATTACACATAATATAACAGATAAGAGGATTCTCATATGGGCTATAGTCCTATTAACCTTTACATAGTTCCGCCCTTAGTTACTTACATCAGTTACATGAGAGGAATAGTAGTCCAAGAGGGTGTAGCAATGTGCGTATGCTCATAAAAGTCTTATTTGTTTGGAGATGATAGTGGATGAGTATGTAATAACATTTTTATAATTAATTCTCATTTTAATAAAACAAGTAACTTCCTTAATAAATAAAAAAAGTCAATCCAGGAAAGGCTCTGTCTTGACTCTTGAGTTGGGTACTAATAAATCATCAGATGATACACAAGGCCTAACACGTTTTCATCTTTTGACACGAACCAATCGAATCAGTACTATACTTGGGATCAATCTTACCCGACCCGAACCCGTCGATCAATCAAACAGTGGCGCCAAAAATATTAAGACGACCACCGCTTCCCGCCCTAAGGCGCCAAACTCCATTTCCCGCGAACCCCAATTGGCGCGCGAAACCCACTCCTTGGTTAAATACCAGCGGCCAGCGAGACACGAAGAACCACAGACCCAAAAGAAATGGTGGCCCTGAGAAAGAGAACGAGAGCCCCAAAGCCCCAAACCGTCGTCGAAAGCGGATCTGAATCCGAAAACGACGACGTTTGCTGCGAGCAATGTGGGTCCGGTGACTCTCCGGCGGAGCTTCTTCTCTGCGACGGCTGCGATAAAGGTCACCATCTGTTCTGCCTCAGGCCCATCCTCGTCAATGTCCCCAAAGGGTCTTGGTTCGGGCCTTGTTGCTCGAAACAGAAGAGACCCAAGTGTGAGAGTTCATCAATTATGCAATTGTGTTTTTTTTTTTGGTTTGTGTTCATTTCGATGAAGTTTGGTGCTTTACTTTGTCGTATAATTGAATTGGTGTAATGGGTTTTCTGAGTTTGGGTTGTTCAATGATGTTATTGCAGCGTTCCCTCTCATTCAGACCAAAATCGTAGACTTCTTTCGGATTCAAAGAAATGTTGAACCATCGGAGAAGATTAACCAAGGTAAAACCCCATTAGATATTGAATTACAGCCTTACAGGGTTTTAGTTTTGCTTTCGATTTTGGGTGTGTCTGTACGTGGAAATGTTTGTTGGTTGGTTATATACTAATGGAAATGTTTGTAGATAACCGAAAAAGGCGAAGGAGGGCGAGTGGTTTGGTGATGTCGAAAAAGAGGAGAAGAATGCTGCCTTATAGTCCCAGTGAGGATCCTGCAGTGAGACTGAAGCAAATGGCGTCCCTAGCAACAGCTTTGACAGCCACGGGAACTGAGTTTAGTAATAAGCTTACTTATAAGCCTGGCATGGCACCAAGGGAGGTTAACTGTCCAGATTATGAAGACGGAGGCATGCAGGTAGATAACATTCACTTCTAGAACTCAATTATTAATAGCTTGGTAGCTTGAATTGTTCAATCTATAAATGAGGGTCTGATAGTTTGCGGGTTGTTATGTTAGAGACCTTAAAGTATGTCCTTCTTTAATTGTTAAGAATTGGATTCGGTGCATTTAGTTCAAAAGTCAGACTATGTAATACTTGTCTAATTAGGTGATAGTGAGTTAATGACTCACTCAACTTTACGGGCGAAACCCAAATCCCTAGCTATAGTGGGTAGTTTTATGGCTGAAACAATGTATTTACTTCTGTATGACACTTTCAAGTTACATGGATCAGACATGCTTAACCACTGAGGTACTGATACTTATGGGATGCTAAAAATTGTAAGGCAATTCTCACTTGTTTCTATTGATGTGAAGAGAAAGTAGAGGAGCCAATGAGACTCCGGTGTCACAGTATCTTTCATCTGTATACAAGAAGTTTAGGGTGGCAAATGGGAGCTTAGTTGGTTAGCTGTAGTGACACAACGATTCTTTTTTCAGCTTCTAGACAATCCCGTGAAGTCACTAAGTGAAACTGCTGACCGTAGCAGACTTGCACAGTTACATGTTGATGAGTAACTGTTGGGAGTTTGGGATAACTCTTTTTATAGGTTTGAAGAGGGAATTTGTAAGAAGTTTGGGCCAAAATGAAAAGAGACAGAATTCTCTTATGGGGCCAGGGAGAGATATTGATATATTACTGCACTGTGCTGAAGTTTTGAATTTATTATTGTACAACTATGCATACTATTTCTATATTGCGTTGCAAGTTTCTCATACTTGAATATAGTGATGTTTACTGACCTAACTAATTTCATGTGTTTCAGGTTTTGTCGAAAGAAGATCTTGAAACTTTAAATTTATGCAAAAGCATGATGGAAAGAGGAGAATGTCCACCTCTCATGGTTGTTTTTGATCATCAGGAGGGGTGAGTATATGAACGACAAACATACTTTCTCATAAAAGCTGAAATAATTGGACTCCTAATTTATTGTTGTTTCTAAATAGGTTCACTGTTGAGGCTGATAAGCCTATAAAGGATTGGACGATAATCACAGAATATGCTGGAGATGTCGATTTCTTGAAGAACCGTGAAAATGATGATGGGGATAGCATTATGACATTACTAACAGCAGCTGATCCTTCAAAAAGCCTTGTCATCTGTCCTGACAAGTATGGCAACATTGCCCGCTACATCAATGGCATCAACAATCACACACGGTAAGCTCATCTTCTTGTCTAAATTTTGATTGCATCCCTTAGTGTGAACTTTATTCCATTATATGAAATCCATGTAAGCCATGTCCAGTTGAAATTTGTAAGTCGGATAGCTACCCCTTCATCTATATGAATGACTCTGAAAGGAATAGTATCCCTCATCCCCCTTGAATCCTGTATGAGTGATAAGTTCAGAATATACAGTTCAAAGCCAATATGGTCCTCACAAATTGAATTTTGAATACATTCTGTGGTTGCTAGGCATGTTTTCCCAACATGGTCACTGCTGTTTCTAACTCACTGACATAATGACATGTTTTTATTTTTTGCTTAACATAATGACATGTTGGATGAGGTATTGAGTTCCGGGGGTGTAGAATATATTTAAGCATTCAATGTTGTCTGTGCAAAAGTGTTCAAATTGCTTCTGTGACAATATAATTAAAGTTGCTGTAATTTGGTGCAGGGAAGGGAGAAAGAAGCAAAACCTTAAATGTGTAAGATTTGATGTCAATGGCGAGTCTCGGGTATTACTGATTGCCAACAGGGATATACCAATGGGAGAGAGATTGTATTATGATTACAATGCATATGAGAATGAATATCCTACTGAGCACTTTGTATAGCCTTCTTTGCGTCCCTGATTCCCCCCAGCAAATTAACTGAAGCTAATATCATTTGTCATATTAGGCCACAGGTTTTTTTTTTTTAATCTCCAATAACAGCAAATACTGATATACAAATTTCATGAAAATGCAACCAAGGATTAGAATTTGCTCAAGCTCTGGAATTACTTCAAGAAGAGGACTCTCCAGAGCTTTTGTCAACTTGTGCTTCTCAGATCCATGATTTTTTGAACCAATTTTCATAGGTAAGCCAGGCAAAATGTAGGTTCTTCAGATATCATATAATCATATTTGGTTAGCACATTATAAATTTCAGATTGAAGAGGATATAAGTTTCCATCCCATGATCAGTAAAATGGCTACCATGATCGTCAATAAGATGAGTGATTTGTTTCATTTTCCTTCTAACCAAGGCTCGACTCTGTAAATAAGAGGGTGCTTAACTAATCAGTCCTAATCTTCAAAAAAAAAACTATTCAGTCCTAGCACGTTGGTACCAAAATTTCTCAGAAGTAGCAAGCTCCTATTTACACTAGATAAATCAGTAGTAGTAGTTATAAAACATAGTTGGTCTCTTATTCATGAACATATTGCAATTGGTCTCTTATTCATGCCATCGGTCCACCTAAAAGTATAGATCAGATTATAAAAGTAGAGAGACTCCGTGAAGAAGCAGAGACAGGAAAGAGTGAAAGACTATAACCGTTAAGATTGAAAGCTCTAACACCATTGTAAATGTCATAGCCAAAATCCTAGACAACGGAGGCATATGAATTATGAATCATAAGTATGATTATTCGGATTGAATATCTAGCTGAAATCGATCTGTGGCCTCCCATCATAAGGGTGTACTGCCTTTACATATTAATAACAAGAGGTGATAAGTTTCATAGTATTCTTTTTTGGCAGTATGATTCACTACCCTACTCAGGTTTCTTTGCTCGAGTTCATAGATCATTGAATGTTGGCATGGCACAGAGCACTGTAGAGATAATAATACTTGTCTAGTCTTGTCACAAATCTAATATAGCATAGAACAAATATCAATAATAAAACATGGTAAACAACTAGCCAACTAGGAAGATGTTTTAGGTAATAAATAATCTTTTGACTTTAACACACAATGGCGGATCTGTGGCGCAATGGTAGCGCGTCTGACTCCAGATCAGAAGGTTGCGTGTTCGATTCACGTCAGGTTCAACTTTTGTTTTCTTATTCTTCAAATTTTTTTTTTGAACCCTTACTGTGGACAGTTTCCATTTCCTAACCGTAACACATGTATACGGTCCATAACTTTGGACAATATCTTAAACAGTTCAAGTTAGGCCAAGGTGGTTGGTTAGGACATGAGAGTGATGAAGAAACTCATGGGCAACAGCAGAAGTAGGGAAGTGCAGAACTGCCAAAATAGTGAAATACTAAGTGATACAACATAACAGACAGCAGCATGCAGAAACTGTCAGTGATCCACAGCAAAGCACAGAGAGAGAGAGAGAGAGAGAGAGAGAGACCCCTTACCTACACTTATAACTCTTCATCATCGAGCTCGAGGACCACCTCATAATGCGCACAGATATATCTTTCTTCACAAACATACAACTCTCTAGGATTCTTATAAACACTAGTCTGGTCCAGAAAAACTCAGGCGCTAATTAAGCTGCAGTAGTAGTATGTAACAACCACACCGTGTGTAACCCTAGCTGGCAGAAGCATTCAAATTCCATGCCAGTACTTAAAGGAGATCAGAGAAAACAGAGAAAGGAGATCGGAAAAGTGGGCGCGCGCCAGCTGCATGCGATAAATCTAGCTAGATGGGATGATGAGATGCATCCCCACAGTTCTGTGGTCATACTCTCATGCATTCACTGGATCAGCTTTATGATCTTTATGTGCAGCAGATCGATTAGGGTTTGATATATGCAGGTTTAATATCAGTGTATATAGAGCCCTAAATATGTGGTCCTTTTATCAGATTCGTAAGCATGAACTGAACTTTAATCGTACTTATTTGATTCGATGTTTAGGTCTTTAGGAGGTCCAGCCAAACATCTGCTCTCAGAGATTTTTCATCAGAAAACGAGGTTTTATATTTCGATGCCAATTAATAAGCACAAATATGCAGATCAAATTTGATATAACATAAACACTCGATTGACAACGTCTCGCAATATATACAGGCGCATAATGTCATTACAATTATGCGTGAAATTACACGAGCATAATGATCCTTACAATTAGCCTTTACGAAAAATGTTCCAAACTTCATCATATCATGCAATAATCTTCAAATAGTACGTACTAGCGCGCAGTTATTTGTCCAATATATAAAAGTAAAATGGTATTTACATGCATCTCGATTATTTGGAAGAGGATACGAAATCATAAGCTCAAATTATTCGTCCAACAGTTATCTATATATATGCCAATGCATAAGGAGGACAAACCAATCCAAATTAATGGCATTAATCTTCTTTCTTTTAGCCTTTTCTTTTTGTCAAAACTCGAGCATTTCAAATAATATATCGATCCAATAGTTCTTAATATCTCAAGTACGTACAACTTTTGGACCACCGACATGTAACTGTGACTTGTCAAAAAATCAATCTGTGTATTTGAAAAGTGTGTATAATTGATCGAAGCCATGTATATATATATATATATATATATATATATATATATATATATATAGAAAAGAAAATAAAAGAGTTTGGTAATAGATCCCCATCATCCTAAATTGACATATATTTTCATGGAAATAGAACCAATACAATCACAGACCCTACACCAGCCTGTTTGGTGGAGAGCTGTCTCTACACAAGCACTCATCTCTATCTATCTATCTTCAAAATGTATCACAATTCACGTACCCCATTTATATTTCACATATAGAATACTCAGTTTTCTAGTAGGGAAGATTTACAGGTCGATATCCATAGCCGTGGTACGTTGTATGATCATAACAATGGTGAGGACCATATCAACACCACGTACGAACACATATCAATGTCAATATATATGACGGTGATGATAATCCCACTTGATTAGAAGACTCGTAGTTTTCAGATTGTTGCTTTTAATTTCTTGAACGCTAGCTAGAGATGAGCCGGCCTCCCATATCGAAAGGTTTGGTTCGTGCACCCTTTAATTGGTCATCATCGAAAACTTTACTTAATTGTTTCGAAATAGATATTGGTGTAGATTTGATTACATGTCTATTTTTCAATAGTCAACTTTGTTTGATCGACTGGATATTGAAGACCAACATTTCGTCATGAAGTATGTTATATTCCATTCATGCATCTGCCTAGCTAGCTAGTACATCTGCAGATATGTACGTTATTGATCGATCGATGTCTAATACGGTAATACCAAACCAATGCACATCTATAGTCTTCTCCTTAATAGAAAGTTAGAAACAATGTAGTCATGAATTAAGGAAATTATCATATATATATATATATATATGCACGCTTAACTTGCAGTGATAAGATGTGATTATTGTTTAACGATATGATATTTCCACTAAGAGACATACAAATCGCGTTCACACGTACACAACCCAATTGATTTGTTATATTCATTCGATTTTTGTCTATATATCCAGTGTTCTATTTTCGTTTTCTTCTCATTGAAATACTATGCAACTAGAGCTAAAAGGTCAATAATTGAATCAATAACATGAACCACGAATTCAGATTCCTCTTTTAATTATATAGATAGATCGAGTTAAGCTATACGTATGATATATCATATGTGTAATTTGTATATCGTGAAATCAAAACTTTATATCATCATTAACCTTTTCGGCTATCAACTTCAACACGTCATCCATAAAACATAATCATCAACGATAGAATGAATAAGTTGCACTCAACTATAGATTCGTCAACATATACAAATACTCCATTATCAAGTTAATTACAACAAAATATTTTAAACATTATTTCATCTATGTCAGCTATCAACTATATATATATATATATGGAGTGATGTGAGGCACCATACACATGTCACCGTTCTTTATTATACATGTATGTACACACACGAACCCAGATGGAGATCGAGAACTCGTTGGAGTTTTATGTGTGATCCATGCATGAGCACAATGTTTGTCTCAATTTGGTTTTGAAAACTAAAATCATAGAGGCCAACACCTATATATTTGTATATAACATATGGTAGTTTGGGTCAACCACCCGGCCAGAGATGTATATTACAAATTAGTAGAAGAAACCACGGTACCGATACCGATACCAATACCATGGACTCTCACGAAAATTATAAGAAGGGAAAGAATCTTGGGTGGTGCTCTGGGGATCTTCCTCGATCCAGAAAAACGAGCATCCTTTTGTTTGAGTCTCAAGGCATACCCGATGAAGTAATTATATTACATCCACTTTTTTACATTAATTGATGATTTTGATTCGCAACTTCTAAGTTCTAAATACATAGTACTATAAACTCATCAAGATACAGAGTTTTGGTTATGCACTTGGGGCGTAGTTAGTTGGATAGCCAGTAAACCCTAGCTAGCTAGCTAATTAAGTTTTGTCGTGGTGTTTATTGTTGGTACACCGTACACCAACTTCATTATGTGCATGCCACATGGCACGTAGGGTTTGTTTCTGGCTTTGCTCCCATGTGGAGGACAGATCGAACACTGTACGTCAAATCGATATTCCATAACTTGAACCGCAAATTTCCTCTAAGGCTCTAAGCATATATGCAGCGAATGTTTTGATCGTCATGAATAATATAAATATGCTACTTGCTATATATACTCAATTATGACTTTAACTAGATTATACATGTATCGCTTCAAATAGAGGCAAACAACTTAAACTATAGTAGATTTAAATCAGTAGTTTGCATCATGCATGATGCGCATACTCGAACATCGTTACGTGTTTCCATCCCCCCTTTTCAGATAAGTTTACTCCAGTCTTGAATACTGGGAATTGCAATTTGCATGAAATATTAGGCTAGCTAATTAACAAATGAATGCTTAATATATTAATTGGTCTATCCATTTCACGAACAATTGTTAAGGAATAGTTATAATTAACCTTCTCGTCGATCGTCTATGTTAGGTAGATATACGATCGAGAATCAAAGACGAGAAGTCTCCGTTATAATTCACAAGATAGGATAATGTAAATAACTTACACTCTTACCCTCAAGGGTTTGTAGTTTTTTTTTCTTTTACATAAATGACGAGTGCATGTTTGCATAAGCTTCTACTTACTGATGAAGGAAGGAAACCGGACACGAATCACTGAAACCGAGTACTATTGCAGGCTGAAGAAATCAATCTGAGAAAATTGGCCACCAATTGATTAAAGTCGGGAAATGCTCTTATGAAAGATTCATGTACGTGTAACATGTTTCTCTTTATTATGCAGACAAGGGAAAGAGCGTCTTTCTGGTATAGGTTCTGGGTGTCAAGCTTTAGCATGACTCGTATTAATCATCGTTGTGCGCAGTAAAAGATGCCGGCTGGGTTACCCGAATGCCCGGCATTACACACAGAGACCTACCAAGGGCACCCAGCTATATATATATAATCAACTCATTTATATGATAAAGTTAAACAAGCACTTAATCACTTTGATTAGGTAAGTATAAATTCCCTTTCATTTCGATCTTTCTGTCATTTTTCCTGTTTACTTTTGTAAAACTCAGAGCTACAGTAACGAAATGAGTAGGTCCGAGACTAAAGAACGAGTACTTAAGAATTGGATCAGAAAGGCTAATTAAGCACTAAGCTAGGTAGTGATACTGTTACGTAGGTGCTGACAATTGCTTCTGCATTGGAGGAATTGAACAATATTAAAGAGAGATTGCAAGTAAACTGCCTGGTTTAGCGGAAACAAGCTGCCTTTTACTTTGGGACTTTGAGGAATTGTGGGTTTGTGTGCCTCTAATGGTGACAAGCATAAACCTAATGACAAAACTCACCTAATTTACTACTAATTACTTTGTCCATTTTATAATATGGATCGATCATTGTGTTTCACCTTTTGACTTCTGGGGTTTCTTGTGGCTTATTCGGGTAACATTATACAGTCGATGTCTATCGTATCAGTGTATTTTTTTTTTTTTCGTATCAGTGTATCACACCTTATATTGTAGGCTTAGTTTGAGATTTGAGTGAAAAAACAGTAAAAACTCATGCAAGTATAGTAATTAGTAGTTGCTCGACTACCTATTTTTAGTTTGTAGAGTTACATTAGATCGTATATTCGTACCATAATCGGAAATAGATTCTTCAACACGAGAAGAAATATTCTTTTTTTTGGTATTCAATCTCATTGATTATATTAGTGAATCTTTAAATTAATTCTAATCGATTATAATTCTAATTGATTACTCTATGTCTCCATCTGAATTCAAGTCAAGCATGCAATGCATTAGTAGCTCGAGTTAACTATATCTTGTGAGGACTCTCATCCATAATAGATAATAATATACCACATGTTTTACGTTGGTACTTGTCGATCAGTTCCATATAACTCATTCAGTTTTCTCAATTTTCCTCTAGGTAAAAGTAACATGAAATTATGGAATCCTCTTGGTAAAAGATAATAGATAAAAGTAAAACCCATGAGTGGAAAACCCATGCAGAACCCATGCCATATAATATTTATCCGGAAAAAATCCAGATTTGACCCGTCAGTCTCTTTCAGGTTTCAAGTGTTATTGAGCAGAGCTGGAAGGATCACAAGCCAAGCCCCATCCCCTGCTCTACATACTCGTAACTGTAACCGTAAATTTTATTTTTGCAAGATGGCAAATGTGTAACACTAATATATGTCATTGAACTATATACAAGGCACTAAAAATATATATACTATAAAACATAAGGGTCATACTGTATGTATTTGGACTATTGACTACTACTATGGCATTACTAATCTGACGGTCATAAATCTACACATTTTAGTTCAATGATTTTTGATTCTTCAATTAGACTTCACAAGTCAACAAAATTGGCAAGAACCGGGCCTTTTTGAAAGTGGAAAGTGACCAACCTTACACTCATTCTAAATCCTTTTGGTAAAACGATGCTAAAAAAAAAGATTTAGTGTCAAAGGACATATATTGTATGCAGCTACCAATTTGGTAATTAGCTAACCAAAATGGCAATACATATGAATATGCGACAAGAAATCCAAATGAATTAATAACTAAATCACTATGGCCGATGACCCGATGTTGGTGATTTCATGAAGGTTGTATATCTTAAAGAGTTTTTTTCACCAACAGTCCCTCAACTCTGGTGTACCTACCAATGTGATACCTCAACTCTTAATCGTACCAATGTGATACCCAGACTCTAGTATTGCTATCATTGAAGTACTTCCGTTAGTTTTTTTAAACTTTTCCGTTATCTTGGTGACGTGGCAGGTACGTGAGGCCCACAAAGAGGGTTAAAAGACAAAATTAACCTCATCTGAGAGGAGCAATGTTTTTCCCGCCCTTTACCTTGAGAAAGACACCCAACAATTCCAATTTTGGCGCCAATTTTCCCTCTATACTCCTTAATTTGTGTCTCTTATCTAAACTAAAGAACTACCGCCAACCAGTCGACCACAATCTGATAAAACCTAGATCAATCTCATTTTCTATTTTTACCCTATCACTTGTTAAACTAACAGAATAAATATATAAATTTATATGGAACATCTCATTTCCACAATCTCATAAGAATATAAAAACACATAACTTAACGAAATTCAAATACATGTTTAAGTACCATTAGTTGCCACCTTTTATGTTGATCTGCCATGATTTTTGCTTGTAAGAACTAATGGTACATGTAGTTGAATTTCGTTAAGTTATGTGTTTCTATATTCTTATGAGATTGTGGAAATGAGATGTTCCATATAAATTTATATATTTATTCTGTTAGTTTAACAAGTGCTAGGGTAAAAATAGAAAATGAGATTGATCTAGGTTTTATCAGATTGTGGTCGACTGGTTGGCGGTAGTTCTTTAGTTTAGATATTAGACACAAATTAAGGAGTATGTAGTGAAAATTGGCGCCAAAATTGGAATTGTTGGGTGTCTTTCTCAAGGTAAAGGGCGGGAAAAACATTGCTCCTCTCAGATGAGATTAATTTTGTCTTTTAACCCTCTTTGTGGGCCTCACGTACCTGCCACGTCACCAAGATAACGGAAAAGTTGAAAAAAACTGACGGAAGTACTTCAATGATAGCAATACTAGAGTCTGGGTATCACATTGGTACGATTAAGAGTTGAGGTATCACATTGGTAGGTACACCAGAGTTGAGAGACTGTTGGTGAAAAAAACTATATCTTAAACAACAAAAACTACTCTAGTGTAACCTAAACAATAAACAATACAAGTACCCTAATTTTAACACCAAATTAATTAGTGAAGTGATTACTGGATTAGTGAAGTTACAAATCTTTATATCATTGAAGAGACTCTAGAGAGAGAACACAGAAGAACACCATCGTAGTCTCGAAGTCTCGTATCTCGGGCCTTCGATTCGCGAATATCAAGGTACATGGGGCACCATTTCCTGTTCTACCCCTGGCCACATTGTCTCTCCCATTTTTCCTTTTCCTTTTTTAATTTTTTTAATCTCCGAAATAAATGCTAGTAATTTCCGGTTGATTATTAAATTCCTCCGCATATTTCTGCCTAGTGCTTCTTTGCTTCCTCGAGAGAGAGCGAAGAGGGAAAGCTCCCAACTATTTGCCCATGGCTGCTTCGATCTCTGCCCTCCTCTTCACTGCCCAACAATTCTCATAGACCCTCCTCCCTCACCCATGTAATCATCTTCTTTATAACCCTTCTGTATTTTCATTCGTACAATTTCACTATTGTCATTATGGTTTTGGTTTCATATGTTTAAAATGAGAATTATATGACAACCCCAATTGGGTTTGTGTTTTTGTTTTTGTGCCGAGTGGTGTTGGGAGAATTTTGGGTTGTTTCTACATGTGGTGGTCTTGTTTTGTTTAGATGTATCAATTGGTGTTTGTATTGTTGGGAAGAGAAGAGAGGCCAGGTTCAGTGGGTGTGGATTGGGATCCATGTTGGATCTCTTGGTTTTTGTTTTATTGTTATTATTATCATCTTCATGTCTGTTTACATTAGCAAGTGGTGTTTCTGTTGAACTGATCTTGGTTTCTGTGTTGTGTTGTGTTTTTTTTGTTAATTGTGTTTTTATTTTATTTTGTAGTTAACCTTACTCAACTGGGGTTGCTTGTCTGGAGGGGGATATAGATTTCCTGGGGAAGGCTGTGTTGGGGGGTTTATAATGCTGGTCTGTTGATGTGGGATTTCATGGGTTGAGCTACTTGAAATGAATACAATGGGGAGCCTTAGTGAAGATGAATTCGGGTTTTTCGATGCCCGGGAGGATGTTGCATCAGTGTCTGATGCGAGTGGTGAGAGTAGTGAGGTGTTGGATGCGAGTTCAAGTGCTGTGAGTTGGGTGAGGGATAGTTTTCCTTACGATGTGTGGGTGAGGAGCCCCGGGAGTGTGAAGGAGCGTCGTGTTAGGTTTCTGGATTGGATGGAAGTTAGTGCAGGTCAAATTGTGAGGGAGAATTTGGTGGAAGTGTGTAGTGATGTGTCGGGGGAGATAGGTAGAGTTAGAGAGAGTAGTGGGGCTGTGTTGAGATCCTTATCTTTTGAAGGTGAGTTTTCTTCAAGTCGGTCTTCAATGTCATTCTGGGCTAATGAATTCAGGGATGGGAATTTGAGTGGGAGAATGGAGTTTAATGGAGATGAAGTAGGGCAGGATGGGAGGATCAGTGGAGGTCGAGAAGTTACTGAAGAGTCTGAGCGTGCTTCATTCTCATCGTCTTCTTTGTCTCATCAACTGAGTGAAAGGCGAACTGAAGAGATTAGTGGTAAGGAGACGGTACTGAGGAGAGTTAAGAAGAAGTGGTTGAGTAGATTGCGGTCCATGGCATGCCTTGATGAGAAGCCAGGGGTTGCTGACAGGTCGCCGGAGAATGATGATGATATAATTATGGGGATAAGATCTCACAGAATGAAGGTTCGTCATTCCAGGAAGCGGTTGAAAGAACTCTCAGCTCTTTACATGGGGCAGGATATCCAGGCCCATGAGGGTTCAATTTCTGCCATGAAATTTAGTCCTGATGGACAGTACCTAGCAAGTGCTGGTGAAGATGGGATTGTGCGAGTCTGGCAAGTGGTAGAGAATCAGAGGTGCAATGAACTTGACATCCCCGAGATTGATCCGTCCTGCATATACTTCACCGTAAATCATCTCTCAGAACTGAATCCACTATTTGAGGATAAAGAGAAAGTGAGTAAAGCACGTAGCATGAGGAAAACATCAGATTCAGCATGTATTATCTTTCCCCCTAAACTCTTTCGGATAGTTGATAAACCATTGCATGAGTTTCATGGGCATGCTGGTGAAATTTTGGCACTCTCCTGGTCTAGGAACAATGTAAGTAATTATTTGATTTGCAATTAACAATTTCAGGAGTTTAATTCAGTAAAATATGACAGATTTAATTCTCTATCATGTTGATTGTTTTTGTAATGCAGTATCTACTGTCGTCTTCTGTTGACAAAACTGTTCGTCTATGGCAAGTGGGATGCACTGATTGCCTTAAAGTCTTTGCACATAGTAATTATGGTGCGTTTCTGGCTAATATACTTACGTTTGAAATATATTTGCTTGTTGAGTCAGTACCCGAGAATGCTTATACAATAGGGAGATCCTAACTATATGTGTTATATTGAATTTAGCTCTTAACTCTATTGTTTATGTTGTGGTCTTGCAGTGACCTGTGTTGAATTCAATCCTGTGGATGAAAATTACTTCATCAGTGGTTCAATAGATGGCAAAGTTCGCATTTGGGGAATTCCTTGCTGTCAAGTAGTTGATTATAGTGATGTACGAGATATAGTTTCTGCGGTGTGCTATCGCCCTGATGGGCAGGTTTGTGGTGATTTTCTTGCCCTTTCATCATGTAGAAAACTAGAAATATGATGTATGCTCATTGTTCTTTGATGTTAACCAGTACTATTGATTTCTTGTTCAGGGAGCTATTGTAGGGTCGATGACGGGCATATGTACCTTTTATAATATATCAGGTATGCTTAGTTATGATTCCCCCTGCTGCAAAATATGATACTTTAATCATGTAGGAAATTATATTTATATGGATGAATTGATTATGTTTTCTGGAACAGATAATCATCTGCAAATGGATGCTGAAATATGTTTGTACAGTAAAAAGAAGGCTCCCTGCAAAAAGATAACAGGCTTTGAGGTACTAATTCCTCCTGACTGCTCTGTAGTCCTCTTTTGGTTTCTTGTGATCGTCAGTTTACAATAATAACTTTACATGGTTCTTTAAGAATCCATTTTTTTTCTAAGCTATGTTATTTATGCAGTTTTTCCCACAAGATCCTAGCAAGGTAATGGTCACTTGCGCCGATTCACAAGTGAGGATCCTTCATGGTCTGAATGTGGTTGGAAAATACAAGGGTATGTACAATTCGTATGCTTATTTTACAGATTCTGCAAACAAACTTTACACTGCTTTGACATAATGTTAGACCATGTGTTTGTGATTTTGGATGTGAGATGACATTTCATTTATGCTAAAAAACATCTTTTGTCTATTTTTAGGATTACGGAATGCAGCTAACCTGCGATCTGCGACTTTTACTTCAGATGGGAAACATATAATATCAGCAAGTGAGGATTCTAATGTATATATATGGAACTGCAGTGATCAGGAGAAAGGTTTTCTCTCTCAAGTAAAAAAGACTAAATCATGTGAGCGGTTCACCATGGATGCTTCAGTAGCAATACCGTGGTCTGGTTTGAAATGTGAGGCCTTACAAAATGAAGGGAAGTTTGGTGTTGTGGAAAATAATTGTCCAGAAACTCTTCCTTTTTCTTCACCTGCCTGCTTTTCTCTGAGCCAAGAATCTTTCCTCGAGTCTATTCCTAAAGGATCTGCGACTTGGCCTGAGGAGAAGCTTCCTACATCAAGCCCCCTGACAAAGTCATCCACAATGCACAGATCCGAGTACAAGTTTTTCAGAACTTCATGCCAGAGCACATCAAGTTCCCATGCATGGGGTCTGGTTATTGTGACTGCTGGTTGGGATGGAAGGATCAAATCATTCCACAATTATGGGTTGCCGGTACCAATTTGATACAAAAGTTGCTCTACCATGGTTTCAAAGAATTGTTTCCTATCCCATTTGCAGGACAGGATTGACATTGCGCTCATCATCCCAGTACAATGATCATATTTAATGGATTGATGAGCATCAATTGCCACTGGAGGTCCAGGTTGACTACTCTAGCAGGCATGTGCACAATAGTTGGACTTGAGTATTTGCTTCTTCAATGGGTCCCTACTCAGATTTCAGAGGTGACTGCGACTGATTTATGTCCTGACAAGTGGCAGTGATTCGATGGTTGCAAGATAATCCGTTTCGGAATGAGCAAGTGGCTTAATAGAGGCTCCGTGGGATGTTTTTGGCTTGCCGGTTTGCTGTGGAAGCCATTTGCTAGGAGAGTTCATCTAGAGATATCATCCCTGTATAATGCAGGTGCTCTGTGGGCCTTGTAGAACTTCTTTTGTTCTCTGAGATTTGATAGGGGAATCACGAGCTGGTGGCTGGAATCTGTTTCTGAAAAAAAATGGTGGGGAACTTCACAACAGTGTCATGCTGGCTGGACAGAATTATTGAATTGTTTGTCTGCCATTTTGTGTACGTTCTCATGGTAGGGTCTGTGACCTTTGGTTCGCAGTGTGACTGGAGCCTGGAGGGCGTCATTTTCCCTGAAGTCGCTTGTTATCTCAGCGGCCAGAGTGGGTTAACCAGGCCATCCAAGGCTCCAAGAGCGCCCTTGGGGATGCCCATATCATATGCCCTACTCAGTAGAGTGGGTTCTCTTTCAGTAGAGTTCTTTTTTGGCTAACGTATATTGTATATTTATACCCTTAGTTTAGTCCTACTCTAACAGTTCCTCAGATTCGACTCCAGTAGTTGGGGGTTTCGTTAGCTTGACAGGAGTTTACTTGGAGGGTTTGATGATGCAACTCCAAGTTTCTTTTAGGTCATGTAAATCATATATTCATGTAGTTTTGCTACATTTTCATTGCTCGATCTGGAACAACAATGTAATTGGATATTTCGCAAAACCACCAATTGGGATTGGGGTTTGCCTAAGCTTACTGTACACGTTGGGGTAGTTTTTTCACGGTTCTTACGATATATAACTTATGCGGAACGGGGTTTGCCACTAGAGATGTATGCATACAGAAGAAAAGAATCAAATCAAACAGTGGAGAAATGACTAATGTATAGAAAATTGAAAGCATCAAGATTCAAGAGGCAGAACATGTGAGAAATCAAAGCAGTGGAGCATATTACAGGTAAGGATACCACTATTACGAGACAATGGGAACAAATTAATGACCAATTATGAAGAAATGGACCATAAACTTCTGATTGAGATCGCTTATTATTGGACGTTGAGATTCTACTTTCCTCATCATTGATTTATGATCAATCATAATTGGACCTTGATATTCTTCTTTGTCCTAACCGCTGAGTACAAGAAAACAAAAGGTACAAGACTATTCCTTGGCTGACAAAAGCAATTAGGAGGTAAACTTACAGATCACTTGGCTGCTAATAGATAGGAAAAACCGAAAAACCAAGTTTGGGATTCAACTCCTTGCGGGTTAAGGATGAAAGTCCAATACCCTAATGCTAGTGGACTGTAAACCAGTAATAGGTTTGTAACAGAAATCACTGTCCCAAACCTGTCTCAATTCAGCTCAATTAGCTCTCCGCCTGTTGAGTGTGCATGGAGGCTGCTAGCTCCTTCATTTCCATATCTCCAAGACAAGCTTCATCACTTGATACCTTGCTCGATATTGAGCGAGAAAGAACGTATCTGGATTATCTAGCATTGCAGAATGTATTGCATCAAATCACGTTGGAACCAGTCGCGTAGGACGGAAAGGGCAGTGTGACACGTACAGACTCAGGCCTTAATTCCAATTCGATCCTAAACTTGAATTCTAGATACTCATGTTGTCCACCATTCGCTCATTTGCTGCGATCATATATGAAACTATCAATCAAATGAATCGAACGGGATGTTTCCATGTACGAATTGATCAAAGAAAACTCAACTCTATATACAAAAACAGTACGTATTACGTAAATAAAAAAGACCAATGTGCTAGCTTGAAAACAACGAACCCTCTTGGTCCGCATTGTAATGGAACAAAATTACAAACATTTAAGCATTCAAAATCAACCCCATGCCATTTTATTTACATCCATCACCTTTAATTTGTGCATGCATTGCATTGCCAACAAATCCACACAAATCGAATCAGGCAAAACCGAAACAAAAACAGAAAGAAACCTAGAGCTTCATACGAAGCCATGCGCGCAACAAAAACAAACCACATGCAGCTTCGCCATCACTACATCGTCGTCGTCGTCATTATCATCAGACGGGAAGCTTAGCGACGTCGATTGGCTGGGGATGGCCGGGAGTCGTCGGCGTGGTCGGCACGAACAGTTGGGGACGGTAATCGCTGAGGTTGACGGAGCGAGAGAAGAGCATGAGAGGGCGATCGTGGGCCTCCTCTGGGTTGGTGAGGAAGTCATTGTCGTCGTGGGTGGAGAGGTTGATGCATGCGCAACGCTCCAGCGACGTGAAGAATGCCGATGCCACATGCGTCCCCAGCCAGCTCAGACACGAGTTCTGCTGGCTCTCCATTGCCGGCGACGAGATACCGTTACTAGAAAACGGATCGGCGGGCAGTCGAAAGTCGAATCCTTGCCAAATTTGGGTATGAGTTTTAATGCAAGAAGTGGCAGAAAGAAAGGGAAACTCAGAACCAACGAGAGAAGGTCTAGTATGCGAAACAATGGCCAGCCGTTGCTTAATCCTTGCAATTAGGGAAAAGACTCTTTCTACTTTTGTAATCGTTTCATTTTTGCCGGCCTATCTAATTTAAGCTTAGTATATATATTACGTCATATCCCCTAAATGTTAGACGATTAGAGTTTTCTTCTTTAAAGGATATCTCAATTGAACTCAAACTTTGATTTAATCATATAAATTGATACCCCATTTAAGATTTTCAGCTGCATGTTGGTCCCTCTCATTCGTAACTCTACAATCTTGATCAAGGTTTCAAGGCAGTTAAAAATCGGCTCGAAGACGAAGGCCTTCTATCGGCTAGAACAGTTGTAACGCCCCGATTTGTAGCTCAACAAATCGAAGACAATAATTTATGGTATAGTCATAGAGCTTGGGTTGAGGATCTTAGAATGCAAATCAGGGTGTCACAATAGTAGCATGGACTTCCCGACTTTGCATGCCATTTCTCTACGACATGTCGCTCTTTGCAATATCGCGCCTTAAAACTTGATTGGCCATAAGCCCCACATGGCATGCCACGTGGTGTTGATCTTTCTAAACAGCTATAACGGATGAGGAGTTGAAGATTGAAAGAGAGGAAGCAAAAAATGACTGCTTCTCTTTCAATTCCATTGTCGACCCGGTTCTCTCCGGCAAAACGTCATCGTTTCAATGCACTCGAGTTCCGTTCACCTCTCCGTGTTTGTTGCTCAGGTAATAAGCTCTTCTCATTGTCTGATATCCATCTTAATTAAACTCGTGAGCTTTTCTGTTTATATATAACTTAGTGTTTTGATGAAACTCTAAAAATTAGATTGGTTTTGACTTAAAGACTGTTGCCTTGATTTTGGTTTCTCTTACCAAATAAATGGAATATAACTTTGTTGATTGTTGCAGCTTCGATGGATGTACCTGAACTAGAGGGAAAGTTACCTCAGCGGAAGAAGCTGTTAGCATGAGTCAACAAACAACAAACAGATTTCACCAACTAAATCTATAGCCGTACTAATTGACAAATCTGTATTTGGTTTCATACTAGATAAATAGTAGTTTAGATTTCTATAAATACCTTGTAATTGTTCATATCAATTAAGAGAGAATATATACATTTTCTACTTGGTATCAGAGCCTCCGTGCTCTGTTTTTCTGGGCAATTTTTCCCCGTTTTTTTCCCGGCAGGCTACTGCCTTCGTGCTCGCCGCTGCCTCCTCCCCTCCGGCGCTCCATCACCACTGTTCCCCGGCGCTCCCCGACGTCGCCCTTCACCTGAGCCAAGCCCGACGTCGCCGACACTCCTCCAGCGCTCCCGCTGATTCTCGGCCCGACGCCGTCCGCTCCGCTCTCAAGCCGACGTCGTCCTCTCGTCACCGCTGTGCCGCTGTTGTTGTCTCCGCGCCCCCCGCTCCGACGTCGCTCGCCGCTCCTCAGTCGCCGCTCTTCACCGGACGTGTTCTCCTCCATATCGCAGAAAATCAACCCCAAATCGCAGAAAATCAACCCTAAATCGACATCTCCCGACCCGGTTCAATTAAAACCCGGCCCGAACTCGACTCGGCCCAGCCCAGAAACTGTGCGGCCCGGCCCACTCGATCCGACCCGGATTTATCCCGGGTTCGGCCCGACCCGGCTTCAAATCCGACCCGCACAAGATCCGACCCGGCCCAGAATTCATATCTCTTTAATGTCAGTGTAGGTGCACTGACAGTGAACGTGCACCGAATACAGGTTCTTATCAGTTTTTTGGTGTTTTCGTTGCATAAATCCTGATTCTGTTTTTTCCATTTCCTATCCAATGGGTTCTGGAGACGAAGCTGATGTTCCGAAATTTGAAGTATCTGTCAAGAGTTCTGACAGTGGGTCCTTTGGGGGTACTAAACTCAATGGAACCAATTTCCGTAAATGGAAGCGACTTATGGCGGCTCATCTTTGCGGCATGCACAAGATGGGGCATGTAACCGGAGTCACTCAGGCTCCTAGTAAAGATGATATTATTGCCTACACTAAATGGGACGATGATGATGGCCTTGTGATGTCTGTCTTGTGGAAAGCTATGAATGACAAAATAATTGATTTGGTGGAGGCATGTGACACTGCGCAGGCAATATGGCTGACACTTGAAGGTTTATACACTAATGATTCTGATTTCATACAGGTTCATGAGTTAATGTGCACCGCTTTGGCGATGCAACAAGATGGGCAACCGGTGGCGCAATATTTCACCAAACTAAGAAATATTTGGGCAGAGATTGATGTGAAACGTCCTTGCATGATCAAACATCAGGAGGATATTGTTTGGTACCAACGTGAGAAAGAGCTTGAGCGAGTCCACCATTTTCTGAAAGGTCTTGATACTAAACATAACAGTGTGAAAGGGGAATTACTCCGCCATACCAAACCCCCTAGATTAATTACAGCTTTCATCTATATCCGTAAGGATGAATCTCACCAGGAAAGTCTTCATCAGACACAAGTTGAAGTTTCCAGCCTTACTATTCATGCTAGATCTTCAGCACCACCCCTTCAGCAGGCCACTTCATCTTCACTTCATCACCGTGGACCACCACCAGGTTTCGGGAATCAGCCCCGCCCTCCTTGTTCTTATTGCCATGATACAAACCATGCTCATGCAACCTGTTGGAAGTTGTATCCACACCTTAGGCCCCAAATGCCTAATTATCGTCCTAAGGCAAAAGCAGCTATTCAACTGGTCCAGGAACCAGATATTTATGGTGTGGTTGGACATGATCATTATACAGCAGGAGGAGCAACACCCATAGCATCAATAGCTGGTCGTGGTAAGATTGGTATGGCTTTACATATTTCTCACTTTGATGGTTTTGATACATGGATTATTGATTCTGGTGCGTCTGATCATATGACTTATGACAAATCTTATTTTACTATATTATCTCCTCCACCAGTACCATATGTTACTAATGCTAATGGTGAGGCCTTCCCTGTATTAGGAAAAGGATCAGTTCCTATTACTCCCACAATAGAGCTTCACAATGTCTTATATATACCTGCTTTATCTCATCATTTGATATCTGTCCCACAAATGAACACTGAAGCTAAGTGCTCTGTGACATTTTTTCCCATGTATGTGATATTTCAGGATCTTCTCACCGGGGAGTTAATTGGTCGGGGGTATCTACGGGGCAGGTTGTTTCATCTGGATCAGACATATGCGGGGGAAAAACCAGGGGCATAGTCCCGGATCGCTTTGCTCTCCACTTCTGATAAGCTAAGTGAAGTTTGGTTATGGCATCGTCGCTTGGGGCATCCTTCATTTAGTGTCATGAAAAAATCCATGCCTACTTTGTTTATTGGTGTGGATGAGTCAGTTTTTCGTTGTGAAACATGTGTTTTGGGCAAAAGTCATCGGTCTACTTATTCCCTTAGTACTTCTAATAAAAGTATTCTTCCTTTTGAATTAATTCATTCTGATGTTTAGGGACCCTCCAAAGAATCTACTGTGTTGGGAATACGGTATTATGTGTCATTTATTGATGATTGCACACGTCTTTCATGGATTGTTCTTCTAAAAACGAAAAAGGAGGTTTTTCTAGCTTTTCAAGCCTTCTATACCACTGTCCAAACACAATATAATGCCACAATTAAAATTCTTCGTTCTGATAATGGGGGGGGGGGGGGGAATATGTGAATCGTGTCTTTCAGGAGTTTTTTAACACACACGAAATTGTTCATCAAACAACGTGTCCTTACACACCTGAGCAGAATGGAGTTTCCGAAAAGAAAAATCGTCATTTACTTGATATGGCTCGGTGTATTCTCTTTAGTGCCCATATGCCTAAATACCTTTGGGGTGATGCTGTCATAACTTCCGCTCACCTCATTAATCATCTTCCATCTCGTGTCCTTGAAGGCAGAGTTCCATATGAGGTGCTTGCTTCCCATGTTTCCTTACCCTCTTTTCATAATCTTCCAGCCCGTGTTTTCGGTTATGTTGCTTTTGTCCATCTTCCAAAACATTAGAGGTCTAAGTTGGATGCCCGAGCGGTTAAATGTGTGTTCATTGGATATGAGGACATCAAAAAGGGTACATATGCTTTCATCCACCTACCAGACAGTATTATGTCACTATGGATGTTTCTTTCTTTGAGGACATGAGCTATTTTACGTCTTCTGATACTGCTCTTCACGGGGAGATTTCATATTTTGAAGAACTGTATCATGGAAAGGGGGAGACAAGTCAGCCAGGAGATATGGTGCCAGGTTCGGTTGGGATTACTGATGTGTCAGCTACACATGCACCACCAGATGATTCTGGTATAAACACTCCAGAGATTCAGGTACCGGAAGCTAAGAGCACAACTGCATCCCCTACTGTTATTTATACCCCTGACCAACGTTCCCCTGGTACAGAAGATCACTTATCTGAGGTTAGTAATTCTATTGGGACTAGTACTAGTGAAGCTAATAGTAGACAATATATCCTACCAAATAGGTCTATTCGGAGTCAGCCAACAAAAAAATATGAACCTACCCTTCAGGCTAAAGCTAAGTATCATGTGGCAAATTTTATGTCTACTAAAAGATTGTCTAAGTCATATGAATCATTTGTGAATCAAATTTCTGCTGTATCAATACCTAACAAAGTGCAGGATGCATTAGGAGATCCAAAATGGAGGAAAGCGATGGAGGAAGAGATGAAAGCATTACATAAGAACAATACGTGGGAGCTTGTATCTCCACCACATGGCAAGAAGGCAGTGGGATGTCGTTGGGTGTTTACAGTAAAACATAATCCAGATGGGTCAGTAAACCGGTATAAAGCACGCCTAGTAGCAAAATGGTTCACCCAAACATATGGCATAGACTATGATGAGACTTTTGCACCTGTTGCAAAGATGAACACTATTCGGGTATTGCTCTCCTTTGCTGCTACCTTAAACTAGCCGCTTAGACAATTTGATGTTAAGAATGCATTCCTTTATGGAGAACTTACAGAGGAAGTGTATATGGATCTTCCTCCTGGATATGTGGCAGCTTCTCCATATAACTATGTATGCAGGTTGAGAAAGTCTTTGTATGGTCTTAAACAGTCTCCTCGTGCTTGGTTTGGAAGATTTTCACAATTCATGAGGAAAATTGGCTACAGACAGAGTAATTCAGACCACACATTATTTCTCAAACATTAACAAGGGAAGGTAACAGCCCTAATTATATATGTTGATGATATGGTAGTTACTGGTAATGATACTATTGAGGTGGACAGATTACAAAAACAGCTAGCCACAAAATTCGAGATGAAGGACCTAGGTACACTCAAGTACTTCTTAGGCATTGAGGTAGCCCAGGGAAGTGATGGTATCTATCTGTGTCAGAGGAAGTACATCCTTGATCTACTAACAGAGACAGGTATGTTGGATTGCACTCCAATTGATACTCCTATTGAGCAAAACCATCGATTAGCAGAGCACCTAAATCAGGTACCTACTGACAAAACTCGTTATCAAAGGCTAGTTGGACGCCTGATTTATTTGTCACATACCAGACCAGATCTTGCGTATGCAGTAAGTGTAGTAAGTCAGTTCATGCATAATCCCAGTATGGATCACATGGATGCTGTTGTGAGGATTTTGAGGTATTTGAAGTCAGCTCCAGGAAGAGGAGTAATGTTTTCTAATCACAACAATACCATTGAGGTTTGTGGTTTCACAGATGCAGACTGGACTGGAAATATTACAGATCGGAGGTCCACATCAGGGTACTTTACTTTTGTTGGGGGTAATCTTGTTACTTGGAAGAGTAAGAAACAAAAGGTGGTAGCTCGATCTAGTGCTGAAGCAGAATACAGAGAGGTATGGCTCAGGGAGTATGCGAGTTGTTATGGCTTAGAAATTTGCTACAAGATTTGGGTGTTAAGCCTAAGAATGTTATGCAGTTGTACTATGACAACAAGGCAGCTGCTGATATTTCACATAATCATGTACAACATGATCGTATAAAGCATGTGGAGGTTGATCGTCACTTTATAAAAGAGAAGCTAGATGCTAAGATCATTAGCTTTCCTTTTGTTCATTCGGAAGAGCAACTTGCAGATATACTCACAAAAAGAGTATCTAAGAAGGTTTTTTATGACTCACTTAGCAAGTTGGGCATGGTCGATATGTATGCACCAACTTGAGGGGGAGTGTTAGCATGAGTCAACAAACAACAAACAGATCTCACCAACCAAATCTATAGACGTACTAATTGACAAATCTGTATTTGGTTTCATACTAGATAAATAGTAATTTAGATTTCTATAAATACCTTGTAATTGTTCATATCAATTAAGAGAGAATATATACCTTTTCTACTGAAGCAGCTAAAGAATGTAGCTTGTGGCATTCTTGCTGCTTGGGCTGTAACTACTGCCTCGCCTGTTATGGCTGCTAATCAGGTTTAGAGCACAGTCTCCTTCTGACTTTACTGGACTGAATTAATCTCTTAATTTATTGATGAAGGAACCTTAGGTTGCCAACTTATCAATTAGCAATTACTAACGGTTCTATGTATCTTTTTCCATAATATGGAGATATATTAGTGGACAACTGAAATGTCAGTTGGAGATCAAAATTTAAGATAACAATCTGAAAGTTACTGATAATAAAAGAATCAAGCAAAATAGGACATACAACCAGCTAAGAGCCTAAATTCTTTATGTTTACAAGCTGATAGAAGAGTTGGTCGGTCTAGAAAATACACTTTTATATGCAACTTCATCTGAATGTCTGATATCGTGAGAATCTGTTGAGTGTGGCCTTCGTAGCAAGTGTGGTTGAGAGCTTATCATTATCATATAAACATCCGAGAAATTAACCTTGTTTTAGAATAGCATTGAAACCCGGCTAGGTATATACCAATCTACTTTAGCAACCTTGCTTGGAATTGCGTCCTATGTAGCATCAACAGTATAAAAATCCTGATCTTCTTGTATAATTATATTGTATGAGTTGAAATCCTAATACTTCGCAACACATTTCACTACCCTGCTAATTTTAGCATTCTAGTTGATTTTCTGCTAATTTTAGCTCTCAAGATATATGTTAGATTAGTTAAAGCTGAAATTTCACCCTCCAGAAGTAGTTATTTTATATTAATGACAACAATGAACTGAAGTCTGAAGACTAGATACTTGTTTCTGCCTTGACCTATGATTATGAAAGGTTACTGATAAAATGAACTTGTTTGCATCAATTAATCAGAGGCTGCCTCCATTGTCAACTGACCCAAAAAGATGTGAGGTTGCATTTGTTGGTAACACAATAGGTCAAGCAAATGGAGTTTATGACAAGGCAATTGATCTCCGCTTCTGTGATTACACAAATGAAAAGGTCAACCTGAAGGGGAAGAGTCTTGCAGCAGCACTCATGTCTGAGGCAAAGTTTGATGGTGCTGACATGACAGAAGTTGTAATGTCAAAGGCTTATGCTGCAAAAGCTAGCTTCAAGGGTAGGATTGCTTACCATCTTCATATATGTCAATCGTATGAGATCAAATTTGGTTAATATGAAAACGAGCAATAATGGAGAGTCCAAACATATTATCTTTGTGCTTTGCAGGTACAGACTTTACGAATGCAGTTCTAGACAGAGTTAACTTTGAGAGCGCCAATCTACAAGGAGCTTTATTTGTAATCACTGTGTTATCAGGCTCCACTTTTGATAATGCACAACTCCAGGATGCAGTGTTTGAGGACACCATTATAGGATACATTGATCTTCAGAAAATTTGTAGAAATACAACTATCAATGAAGAAGGAAGAGCAGTTCTGGGGTGCCGATAACAATTTTCTCACTATATATTGTATGTCGAGCTTCTTTGTTACCGGATACTAAGAGACTCGTCTGTTGAAGAAGAAGCGACAGAGGTTGCTTCATGTACTTCAAGTTTACTTTTTGGCAATTTAAGTGTTGTATATAAGCCCGCATTTGTGTATGATAAGTTGTTGCATATAGTGGAAAGGCTTTTCTTCTTTGTTATGACTATGTTTACAAAATATTCTGAATAATACAAAAACAAAAAGAATTTACGTTGAAAACTGTTCATCAAATCATTAGAGAAAGAAAGAGGTGGTTAGATCAGAATGCACATCACCAACCAACTTTGAAATCCAGAAAATTGAACAAATACAAGGAGAAATTATTATACATACATGTTATATGTTATATATCTCATGTGGCGTACTCCCTTAATGTTATTGTTACATTTGTTACTGTGATTGTTTCTGATTAGTTCTTATATGTAAATAATTTTTTATTATTTCACCACGTGCATATTAATTATACCATGGCGTAATATGATTAGTTTGGTACACCACATGGCAGTGTCACGTGGTGTGGCGGGTACACAAAATAATTACTCTAAATACAAGTAGTTAAACCTCTCAAAAAGTTTATTTTTACATGTAATTCACAAATTTTTTCTTATTAATCACGTACAATATTGTTAAGAATCTTGAGAATGTAAAGAATCCAATGCTCGCTAGCTTCAAGTATCGATGACAATGTTCTCACTTCTCAACTCCCCACTCCATCACCCCCGCTAGTACTATTTCAAAAGCAAATAAACTCATCCCTAGCTACGTACTTGGTTAACAACTAGAGAAGTTTCTAGTTCTTGAAAGACTGAAAGTGATCGACCATCCATTCTTGAGGCACAGATCAAATTAGTTGAGGCCTGACAGCAACGATTCCATTTAACAAGGTACTAGTTTGAGTGTTTGACGTCTCGCATCAAAACCCCTAGACATCGATCGGCTGCAAACTCCGCAAAATAACAAAACTATATATGAAAGTGACTAGGGATGCTTATACTTAGTAGATCGATTTCGTCTGTAACTTTTAGACATGTCATCTACGGTCATCTCCCTCTCATTGTTTCTTCTACCTAATTTCACTCTGACCCTAAACGCAGGCAACCCCGCACGGAAGAAATTGAAGTTCAACATTAATACTTTTCATGCAGGACCTTATATTTTAGATTGATGAACGTATTAATATTCTTATTAAGCCTTGTATAATACGTGCTAAGTCGTTTGAAAATGGTGGTTGATGTAACTTGGAAATTAGCTGCCGATTGCATATGTACATTCCAAATGCATGTACCAACCATTCCAGATCAACACCTAAAATTCTCTGTTGAATTGGTGTGAGTTAAATATGTAGCTAGTACCTGTATATCCAATGCATATCGTCCATTTGAAGTTTTGAACTGACTGTCAAAAATAAACCGACAAATCACTCTGTCCAAGTCACCATTCCAGACAAACACCCAACAATCTTCCCTTTTATTCCATACCTAGCTAGCTGCTAGTAATCAAGTTGTAGAATTATAAAACTCAACGACTCAGAATCAAAGGTAGCTCCCACTTACTGTGCTTCCACACTAGCTCCTCGACCTACTCACTCCACTTACCAAAGGCAGTTGCTTAGCTAATTAAGCTTAGTTTGAGCGGTAGCCCTATATATATGTTGTCTACAAATTATACAAACTTGAAAGTTGAACATGTATGTAGAACTAGCAGCTAAAGCTCTTATGGTTCCTTGTTCAGATCGAGGGAGAGAGAAGCTTTGGAGCATGTATGAGATCCTCTTCGTAATATTTCTTGCTCAAATGAGTATTCCAGCAGCGACAGTTGCGTTACTGGCCGGCCGGCCGGCTGGTGCATGCTGGCTAGTGCTGCTTCTGCTCATCAATCTGAGATACTCATTTGAGCAAGCAACGTTAAAATTAGAGGAAGTTTTGATCGATTATGGCATCCAACTACTTGATTAGAGCATATATGCAGCGACGATGAGATGAGCCTGCTTCTTTGCTGGCTTCACTAATTAAGATCTGTGAAAGCAGATATATGATGACAGATAAGCGAATAGCCTCACGTACATTTTCTCTTGTTATATATATATAACAAATATTTTTGTATATAACCATATATATGTATTAATTGATTGGCTAATATAAGGGTTAATTATATATATATATATATATATTTACGATAATACTTATCTTTTGTTTCTTCAGCTTAATGATCAAAAGATATAAAGTCTTTCGGTGCATAATAATTTCCTACATAAGTTATGTAGGCGTAGTCGAATCTTGTGTTTGTGTATGCACCTTTTGTATTTTGTCTGCCCTAAGTAGGCGGCGAGTTTCTTATTTCGTCAAATGGTCGTTAACGCCTACTGGCAGGGTGAGATTAAGTGTCGTTAGATTTATTTTCTGGTGGCAACATAGTTGGAAAACTGCTTTATTAGACATTATGATATGTAATTGTTTCTTCATCATTGATTGGGTTACATATCTAATGATCTCTCCACCATGTTACTATTGTTCGAAAACAAAATAGTCGTCATTAGTGTACTACTTTTTACTAGTTGGTGCTTTATTGGATATTTATTTGTATGAATCTTTGATATTATGTCAAGTCTTTCTAATCAGATGTTAAAACTTCACATCACCCCTTATCTTCAATGGTTGTTATTAATGAATGTTTGAGGGCGGCCGCACTAACTCTTACATCAAAAGAAAAAGATATTAAGTATCTAGCTGGCGGATGTATCAATTAAAAAGAGCTAGCTTAATCAGCTTAATTTTGATATCCTCGTGAGCTCATGGAAATCATTTTTCTCATCAATATGCTTAATACATGTAGATCAGTGCTAATATAGATATACGTACGTAAAAATCTAATCATATAGATGATTTCAACATACGTAGGTTCATATCTTTCAGATTGAACCTGCTTGTAATCATCCATTAACTTTGAAATGAACGATCTAGATCAGTGAAATCTATGTTTTTACTTTATTCGAACCTCAGCATGCATCTTTGCTGACTGAAACGGATTCTTTTTTTCAGCTCATTCTAGCATTCCTAGTGTTGTAGTGTTTTTTTTTATTGGTCCATACCTCATACATAAAAGTTAATTCTATATCTAGGTTGGAAAAGCTGGTGGGTTTGCTTTAATTCATTCTGCAAATTCCTTCTCCATCATGGCAAGTAAAGATAATTCTCTCCCCACTTTCAAATCAAAGTACCCAAACGATTTACCTTAGCTTTACTAACAACTAGCAACACCAAACTGAGAATTTGTTTGGTTAGCAGACGACACTAAGCTGTGCCAAAAGGAAATCTCCTCATTATATTAGGGGGCATAAATAATAAACAACTGAAGATGATAAGAACTGTGATATATGGAACTTATTCAAAAGGAGAGTTCCTGAAACATGCACAGTTCTACATAACCCTGGGCGACAAGCTAGCTAACGTACGTTATATCGATCATACTCGCCCGATTCCAAAGTAAAGTATCTAGAGCTCAAATACTTCTACTTCACCGATGCTACCCCCGACATATTCATGTACCCCATTATTCATTTTCTTCACGTCCCCAAGATATCGATAATTACTACTCATCATGGCAAATCCTCGGTCCGATTTGGCATTAACTGGAGGAATAACCACCATAGTTGTGTTGTTTATTGTCTCAATCTTTAATGTTCATGGTATGCCTCATCAGCCAATCTATCTTCATTCCTCATGCTATAGATATGTTAGACATTTCCAAACGAACTAATGACTAATTGAAAAGCATTTCTTTGTTTATCTTAATGGTTGCTAGGAGTGCAGGGATCTATAGGAGTGAACTATGGCACGGTGGCTAATGACCTACCGCCACCGTCCCAAGTCGCGCACTTCCTTCTACAATCCACCATCATCAACCGTGTTAGGCTCTTCGACACCAACCCTCAGATACTCCAAGCCTTTGCTCATTCAGGCATTCCACTAACAATCACTATCCCCAATGACCAAATCCCCCACTTCACCAAACTAAGGTTTACTCAAAATTGGCTCAAAACCAATGTCATACCTTACACCCCGGCCACCAACATAGTCCGCATATTAGTAGGAAATGAAGTACTCTCCACCACTAACAAGTTGTTCATTGGGAACCTAGTCCCTGCCATGCAAACCCTTCACATGGCACTTGTAGAAGCATCCTTAGACCGACAAATCAAAGTCTCTACCCCGCATTCTCTAGGCATTCTTTCAAGCTCAAGCCCACCATCCTCAGGTAAGTTTAGGCAAGGCTACGACACCCATGTACTTAAACCACTACTCACTTTCTTGAGAGTCACCAAGGCTCCTTTCATGATTAACCCGTATCCCTATTTCGGATACTCGGCCGACACGCTTGATTACGCACTTTTCCGGCCAAATACCGGTGTGGTTGATCCCAATACTAAACTCCTATACACCAACATGTTGGATGCACAATTAGATGCTATATATTCAGCTTTAAAGATAGTGGGCTTTTCGGATCTCGAAATTGTTATAGCTGAAACGGGTTGGCCTTCCAAGGGTGATGCCGGCCAAGTTGGCGTTGATCCAAACAGCGCAGCGGACTACAACCAAAATCTCATTCGTCACGTGACATCCGGAAATGGCACCCCACTAATGCCAAATCGGACATTTGAGACTTACATCTTTGCTCTCTTCAATGAAAATCTCAAGCCTGGCCCAACATGCGAGAGAAATTTCGGGCTTTTCCGACCTGACATGACACCGGTATACAATGTCGGCATCCTCCGGCACACGGTAGCTGGCGACAACTGATAAGCAAACTAAATCGTTCCCTTTTTTATGCCATAATTTTGTATATGCTTGATCGGTTTTTGGATTTGATTCTGACAGGCTAGTTCGTCTATATCGGGAAATGGAAGCCCAAACCCACACCAAGCGCCATTGCCACCACATGGAGGGAAACAATATTGTTTGCCTAAAACGGGAGCTGACATAGAGGCCTTACAGAAGAATATTGATTACGTTTGTGGGCTCGGATTAGACTGTGGCCCAATTAAACAAGGTGGGCCGTGCTTTATGCCCAACACAGTGAGAGGTCATGCAGCTTATGCCATGAACATGTACTATCAAGCAATGGGAAGGAACAACTATGATTGCGATTTTGAGCAAACAGGAGCCACCACCACTGCTGATCCAAGTAAGTTCTTCTTCTTTCTTCTCCTCCCGTTTTAATCAAATTCTTCATTGTTGTTGTAACCGCCGAATTGGGATATTTACAATGCCAGGTTATGGAAAATGCAAGTATTGATGATGGAGAACAATGCAATGCATTACAGAAGATACCCCATAATGTTAATAGCTCTTTCTGTTTTTGCTATGTATTATATTCTATAGACATTAATTTAAATTTAATTGATGACATTTAGAGTATATTGGTTAAACTATAACTATTTGTAAGTGATGGAGATTGACAAATGAGGTCTATATATATGATTGTTCGTGCATGTTAGAGCTGATTATTAGTTCACTAGTTGAAATTTCACATATGATTCTAATTATAGTCTTATAGATACTGCTTGAACAAATGGCACTTCAAGTATAAAATATCCAGAAAAAATTACTAATATGGCACACATATATAGCGTTACGCTATTAACACACCCATTTCATTATTTTAATACTAGAATTTAATTGAATTTACAAATTCACTTTTTAAATTTGTTTTATGATTGGCTCTCATCACGGAGAGAGTGTGTGAATAGAAAAACACATAGGATATCAACTATATATCGAAGAAGAAGAAACAATTAATCACATATGTAATTTCTAGTATCTTATTGTTTTTGAGGTAAGTAATGAAGTGGTGTGAAGTGGCAAAATCATGATACGGTGATTCATGGTTGTTTAGGCTAATTAGATGATTGAAGAAATACGATTTTCAACGACCAAGTTGTGGTTGCTAGTTTGATTTAATCTGATGTTAAAGTATGCCCTAATGTTAAGGGTAAAGAACAAAATTTAAAATTTGTTTTATTTTAGAATAATGTCCTACACTTATGGTAATAAGTCGTAGTCACATAATAAATAACTCATGTCAAAATTATTGAATGAGTAGTCATATGTTATGTATCAGTCTCTTGTCTATTTGGAGATGATAATGAATGGTGATTTATGAAAAAAGATCATTATCCTAGTCGATCCGGGAGATGTCAACTCTTAAGTTGTATGACACACTCGGTGTAATAAAATGGTTTTGAGTTGTTGATTCTTATTTTTGAATATAAAAATTAGTGTCTAGTGATCTTGATAAACTTCTTTCTCCCCCCTCGCACTACCAACACTAAATGTCTAAATCAATCCGCGCCACTGATATCTTTCAGTTGTTTCCTCCACACTGACCATTCAGAATAAATTCGACTTTTATACTCCAATTATACTTGCTGAGGTAAACTTGTGCATACGAGTTACCAAACACCAAGGTTTATAATAAACTCGACCAAGTGTGGTGGTTTATAACACATATAAGGCTAACTTAACGGTAGAGCCTCCCGCACTTAATCCATCCTCTCCCACGATCCAATATACCTGATATGACAACTTCACCCTCCGTCCCTCTATTAACCACGCGGCCACAACTGTCATTTCACCCCTCACGCCAGCGTAAATACATTCGCAGACTCTTATACGGCGCTCTCAGTCTTCTCTCCACCGGAGCAAAACGTCATCAGTCGTCAGAAGTTTTCCCTTAGGGTTTTAAAGCATCTCCGGCGCTGGTTGGTTTTGAATTTGAATAAGAAAAGCCGAAGCCAAAATGGGAGGCGGCGGCGACTGGCAGCAGCTGCTCCAATCGGTCTTCCTCGGCCTCATTTTCTCCTACCTACTCGCCAAGCTCATCTCCGTAGTCGTCTCCTTCAAGGACGACAATCTCACCATCACCCCCGCCCGGCCCGACCCGCCCGAGCCCGTTCCCGACCCGGCCCGCTCCGCCGACTCGGTTTCCCTTCTCCACGAGGCCGGTTCGGTCTCCGCCGAGCACGGCAGCGTCAGGAGCGAGAGCGGGAGCGAGGAGGACGATGACTGGGAAGGCGTGGAGAGCACGGAACTCGACGAGCTCTTCAGCGCCGCGACGGCTTTTGTGGCGGCGGCCGCGGCGGAGAGGACGAAGGTTTCGGCGGAGAAGCAGCTGCAGCTCTACGGGCTGTACAAGATCGCCACCGAGGGGCCGTGTAGCGCGCCGCAGCCTTCGGCGCTGAAAATGACGGCTCGCGCCAAGTGGTGAGCTCATTTACTGTTGCATTGATATTGATTTGGTATTGTGAATTAGGGTTTAGGGTTAAGAATGTGAAAATGTGACTGATGGTAAATTGAGGATTGTTTGGAGTTTAAACTGTGGATATTTACTATAGAGGTTTTACTGTGGTGTAGGCAAGCATGGCAGAAGCTGGGTGCTATGCCTCCTGAGGATGCCATGGAGAAGTACCTTGATATTGTTTCGGAGCTCTATCCTACTTGGATTGATGGTTTGACTCTGGTGAGTTGTCTCGCGGTGTTGTTAATCTTTCGCTGTTGTTCTTGATCGTTTGGTGTATCAGTAAAGCTGTGTGTTTACTTACTTTTGATTTGGTTTTCTTGCTTGTTTGTGTTTGTACTGCTAGAAGAGCAAAGGTGGAGATGGTGGCTCAGTTGGTAATGATTCAAAAGGACCGATGGGACCGGTGTTCAGCACTTTTGTTTATGAGGAGGGATCTGAAACTGATTTGTAAGCTTCGCACTACCGTTAAGGGGAGGTTTAACGTTGAATTTCACACATTGGAATTAGCTAGTTAGGACTTAAGACTTAAGGACGTGTTATGTTTTGGGATGTTCAGCATTTTTCGTATGCTCCAGTTAGCCTTTTCCTTGTTTAATTTATCAGTTCAGTATGCAAACCAGAAGTGGAGATGGCTTCTATCTTCTATCTTGTCTGTCTAATTATAAGTTTCGCTGTTGGAATGCTCACAGTGGCAGAGTACCTGGTACTCATTATGTGAAGTATAGTATGCTGTCTTAAGTCATTAGTTATAAATCTTTTGTTTCTAACATTCTCAAAAACTAGTCATATGAAATTAATGAACTAGCTATATTATATGAAGTCTTTAAGTCTTTAATAATAAACTTTTTGTTTTTCACAATTCTGTAAAATTAGTCTTATGAAATTAATGAACTAGCTATATATATTTTTTTTATTTCCCTGTCATTGGTAATAATAATTGTTTTGAAAGAACCCTAAAGTCATGCTAAAGTGAGATTATTTACTTTGCAGCAAAATGGATGCTATTCATGCATTTGCTAGAGAAGGAGAAGTGGATAACCTGCTTAAATGCATTGATAGTGGTGTTTCAGTAGATGCAAAGGGTTTGTTTCTGCCTCTATCTTGTTGTTCATAAAGTTGTTCTGAACATTATCATCTGTCTTAATTTACTTTAGTGTTGCTAAAACTACTAACTACCGGGTTGTGATCAAAGTAGCCTTACTCATGAATAGCTATCTAAGAGCTGTTTCTTGTTAGGAGCCAGAAATGAAGTTTAATGTCCATGTCTAGTTCCCTAAAATATAGCTTGGAGTAACACTGTTAGGATCCTTTGGAATATGAGCCATTGATATTGTCTATCAGGTGTCATCATACTTAATTGAACTTGGAAAGAAAAGAAAGTCAAGATTTAGGTTGAGAATAAGAGTTCTGTGGCATATAACCTTTCTGCAACTTCATTTTTAGTATGGCTCGGTGGTAAATGTGTTTACATCATACAGTGAGCTGGGTGTGGAACTCATCATAGTTCAACCAGATTTTTGTTTGTTGTTTCTTACTTTGTTAGTACTATTAGAGTTTATGTTTTGTTAATTCATGATAAGTGCTTATGACATGCCTTAGTACTTCTATTTTCTGTTGCTTCTTTCCTTCACCATTGAAATATTCATATCTTGCATCATGAAACCAGTTAAAATGGAATCTAGCCAGGTTATAGACAGTTAGAAACTCGTTTGGTATGGTGTAGCTCCATTGTTGTTGAGCCTGGGATGCACAATTGTTATCTGTGCTGCCTCACCATCTGAAGTAGCTTTTGTGAAATGGCTGCAGATAGTGAAGGAAGGACCCCATTGCATTGGGCTGTTGATCGTGGCCACTTACACATGGCAGAGATGCTTGTTAAAAGGAATGCTGATATTAATGCAAAAGTAAGTTAAACTTATAAGCATTTATTTATTTATTTCCGAATCTTCAATCGGAATCCATCTTGCCTAGGTTATTTCATTTTATATAAGCTAAGGTTCTGTGTTGTTTGATCTTGGTAGGACAATGAGGGCCAAACTGCATTGCATTATGCTGCTGTGTGTGAGAGAGAAGGCATCGCCGAATATCTTGTGAAGGAAAATGCAGACACAAATGTGAAAGACAACGATGGCAATTCACCATCTGATCTTTGTGAGTCGAATTGGTCGTGGCTGCAGTGTTCAAAGGAGTAAAGGTACTGACTGAGGGTGTACGTTTTATCCTGCCCTAGTCATTTATCAATTAGTCCTTGTGGATGGCTGTATGTGGTGATGTATAACCCTTACTAAGTGTATCTGGAAAAATATTAAAAAGTAGAGCAATATGTGCATGTAGTTTTACACATTTTCCTTGTGTAGTCTTGTTTTTTATTTCCCCTTCCCGGTATTTTGGAGATGACAAAAAAGCTAAAATCTGTGGGCTAACTGTTACAGTTTTGCAACATATGCATTTCAATCCCCATGTTTTTATGTGAAGTATGCCAATGCCTTCACTTTTTTGGCCATCGCTTTGGCAAATCTAGTTTCTTTTCCTATGTCAACGCCTTTACATATGTTTGAGATGTGAATTAATTTCAACTTTTCAAGTATTGTTTTTTAATAGGATAACAACTCAAATGCTATAAATTGAGATCAAGTAAATTTAAGAAGTGGCCGTTTTTTTTTTCGATTGAAGAGAGAAATGGCTACATTACATTGCAATGCTCAGATGTAGATATTTCTCAACAATGACACTGGCAATTTCCTTGGTTCTTTTGATCATAATGCTAATTTGAAAGATTGATCTCTTTTGTTTTTTGTTTTTGGTCAAGAAAAACTGATCGATATGGTCTATTCTAAGCCGTCCATTGTAGTACATACGAGAGATGGATAGTTTCTCATTCGGGATAAAGATGCCGTGAACAATCCACCAGAAGAAAAATAATTGTTGGCTGAATTAAGCGATCTAAAATTGACCAAAGTAATCTCCAAACTTTTAATTACGAATTTCTCTTGAATTCTGTTACATCTTATTTCTCTTTCGTAACTTACTTTTACCGTCTTTTTATTAATAAGAATGGTTACGTATCACTTCTCATCGGCTACGATAATTTGTGCCTTCTCTAACAAAAGGCAGGTCAATCTATCTGTTTATGTACCTCCCACTTCTAACTGTCATTTTAGCCACCGTTGGGCAACATGGATTTGTTGGCGAAGTTATCCATGCATGCACTATGTCCCATGCATATCCTCGCCTATCTCCTTTATGTACACCCTCTTCTTCTTCCTTAATGCCAAGCAATGGCGAAGGCGATCTATCTTCTATTCGCCGCCGCGCTAATTGCTCTAATAGTCCTCTCTCCATCAAGCCCACGCCACCATGGCCATCACCGCCGCCTTGGCTTCAGCGGCCACGTCCCGATTTTCGACCCTCTTGTTTCCAAGATGGAAAGGTACGTGGAGGAGAATGCATTACAAGACCAAAACCATACTATAGATACAGAACACGATTTGGTCATTGCCAATGATGTTGAGGAAGCACAACAATATCTCAGCGAGACCGGAAACTTGAATATAACCATGAGGTTGGTCGGTATCTTTCCATCGTTGGATGTGGAACCCAAAGATGGATTCGTTAGCTACGATGAGCTTAAGCATTGGATTGTGGCACAAGCCGTGGAGAGAATGATTTACAGGACACGGAAAGTAATGGCAGAAAATGATAGAGATGGAGATAGAGCCATTTCTTTCAGGGAGTATCTGCCACAGTTTTCCACTGAGGATATTGGTACGTACGTTCAACTGTTTCATCTTTTACATACAGTGCTTTCCATGTGATAATCTCCAGCTTTGTTTGGTCCGTGGAATGAGAATGTTTCAAAACTCTATAGCACCGTAGGGATTAGTTACCACCTTTGTTAATTGGGATTCTAGAATCTTTTTTCATTGCATGCAAAACATCTAATTTAATTCGATTCGATTCGATTCTCGAACCGGAACATGGTGTACGTTGAATTCTTGGGGACCAAATGAAGCAGAATGTATGCATGTGTTTGATTCTTGGGTTACCGTTGATGATCGATCGATGTTATTGATTGTGAAACAGATAGAAATGAAATGGGGCATGAAGAAGCTGGATGGTGGAAGCAGCAATTTGACAATGCTGATGCTGATAGGAATGGTTTACTTACCTTCAATGAACTTAAAGAGTAAATTCTATAACTCATTTCTATACTAGTACTACATGTCCTAATTATTTTTCTTCTTCAAAGATCTCGGATGATTTACAATCTGTTACAGTTTTTTGCACCCAGAAGACAGTTCAAATGATCGAATTCATAAATGGCTGTTGACAGAAAAGATGCAGTACGTTCTCGATCATTTGCATCGATCTTCGCTCTAATTAAAATATATACCACTGCACATTTCTTTTTAAGTTTCATGTGTAGTTTGCTACGTGATTATTAACAATCTGAAATGTACAGAAGGATGGACCATGATCATGATGGCAAGCTGAACTTCGTGGAGTTTTTGGACAATGCTTATGATGTCTTCAAGAATTATGTTGAATTTGAAACAGGCAGATCCGGAGTACCCATAGCAGAAGAGAAATTTGCAGAGCTTGATGTGAACAAGGACAAGTAATATACACGCATCAGACGAACTTTGCTTGTTTTCATTTGCTGCCTTTAATACATGCATAGCTAACTTCAGAATTGGGAAATGTTTGGCAGATTCTTGGAAGCTGAAGAACTGAGACCGATACTACATTATCTTAGCCCGGGAGAACTAACCTATGCTACCTATTTCACAAGTTTTCTAATTCATGAGGTCAGTTGAGTGCAGTATGCATTGTAGTATGAATGTGAAACAACTAGTTTATTAGGTACATTTGAGAATTTACTGAAACATGTGAATATGTGATGGTGGCATTGTTCATTTCCAGGCTGATGATAACAAAGATGGAAAGCTAACGTTGCAAGAGATGCTGCAACACGAAGATGTTTTCTACAACACAGTCTATGAGAGCAGCAGTGATGATGATAGCCATGATGATCACGACGAATTCTAAATTAACTAGCTGCTTCGATTCCATGAAATTGCAATGTTTCGATCGATTCTTGCGTAGCAAGGAATACAGTTTCCTAAACAAAGTCCAAGTGCCCTCCTGTACATAATTATGAGGTGCTTCCAATTCCTGCAAAATTAAACCATTTGCTAGGGAAATAACAATTGCGACTCCAAACACACCCTAACTAAGAATGATGTGCTTTCTTTGGCTGTTTCCTATGGAAATTTATAGAAAAATAAAGAAGAAGGAAATGGATTACCAATGACAGCAGCAAATTTGTATCGCAAAAAAATGACAGCAGCAAAGTTCCAATCCATGGGCTCTATTCTTATCTGTCCATAAATTTTATATGCCTCGGTCCTTATCATGAGAAAATAATAATTGTTGTGACATTGTCATCAACTCATCATCATAGAGTCCAGGTAATGTGCTCTGTCTTTCCACCAATGAGTTGCCTGACCTTAGTTGGAGCCAGAAGGGCAGGTAATTCTTCTCAGCATAACTGCGGCACCTTAAGCCAATTGCAATCTCAACCATTTAATCACTCTAATTTGTGCTCTTTTTTCTCTAGTTGTTCATGTTAAGTACGTACATAAATAACGCAAATATATATTTGCCGGAATCATGATTGCATAAGTAGAAAACTAACACGAATATAAAGAGTGTATACTAGGAGGATCATACGTAGCTCATCGTTTCACTAAATTATTTCTGACATTCTTCACCTCAAAAAAATCATTTCACTAATTTACATTTTACACTCTTACAAACCGTCTAAAAACGGTGATTGATGAATTAAGTTTATAAACACAACATACACAATAGAGTTTGATCCATTTCACCAAAAAAAGTTAATTGATATGTCATTCTCTCAAAACATTATTAGCAACAACTACCTACCACTTCGTGTGTGGGCAAATGAAGTGGGGAGTTATAGAGGGATAGTTATTTATAGATAAGTTTTTAAAATTTAAATTTCTCTTATGATTTGATTATTTATTTTAACTTTTTATTTTTAAATTATATAATTTCATTTTTAAATAACATATGATAAAAGAATATTAATGTAATTTTAGATATATTTTAGTTGATAAAATCTATTTAAATTATTAATAATATAGATAATAATAGAAGATTAGAAGTCCATTTCATACGAAACATCTATTTCCACGTACTAACGTTAGTAGTATATGCATAACTGGGCCCCACAAAAATTATTGAAATCCAATTACTTTGAAGGAAATTAAAATTAAACGAATTAATAGTCGCAAAATTCAAGTCCAGCTGAGCAACTCTCTCTCTCTCTCTCTCTCTCTCTCTCTCTCTCTCTCTCTCTCTCTCTCTGTGAAGAAGAAGAAGAAGAAGCAGCACAAGAAGAAGGAGAAGGCCTATCTGCTACGATCCGTAGCCCTACGGTTTTCTCAGGCTCTTCGTTTTCAGGTAATTCATTCTCTCTCTGCTCTTTCAAATCCTTAATTACGTTTCAGTGTGGTAAAACTAGGGTTTTGAGTCTGATTTTGATTCCGGACAGTTCGATTGGCTTAGTTACTATCTGATTCCGGTCGAGCGGTTCAATTTCAATTACTAGCTTCGAGCAATTCGATCGGTTGTGTGTTTAAATTTAATTGTGAATTTCGTTTTGTTTAATGCGGTGAGGATTTAGGTGGAATCTTATGCGTGATTGTGTTCAATCTCATATGATCTGTGAGGTTTTTGGTTATTTAAATTATGATTCGAAATTTCGAATTCTGTGCTGTGGATTGTGTTAGTGAGACTGAGAGTTTTTGATTTGTGTGTGTAGCAGGTTATGGTGGCTTGAAATTTGAAATCCTTGTTCTTTAAATCTTGTTATAACGATGACCGTTAGTTTGATATGGATTTTGTTAGCAGAATTGTTCGAAACTGTTGTAATCGGCTTTCATTGGTGTGTGTTGTGGTTACTGTAATAATAGTGTTGTCTACTAATTACTGATATCAGTTGTTAGAGTATCTGTTTCATCGGTAGACTTCGCAGTGGTTTTGAAACTCATAAACTGTCTTCATTAGAAGTCTTGGTTCTGGTTCAGACTTTATGATCGATATGATGTAATTCTCCCCTGTTCCCTTTGATGGGGGAATTTATTGATCAGATATTCGTTTCGTACTTTCAGATACAGTATGGCACTGGAAGTTACCCAGGTACTTCTGAATGCTCAAGCAATAGATGGAACTGTGCGGAAGCAGGCTGAAGAAAGTTTGAAACAGTTTCAGGAGCAAGATCTTCCTTTGTTTTTGTTATCTCTATCCAGAGAGCTAGCAAATGAAGAGAAACCTGTTGAGAGCCGAAAGTTAGCCGGTCTGATTCTTAAGAATGCTCTGGATGCTAAGGAACAACATAGGAAGTCTGATCTTGTTCAGAGATGGTTGGCATTAGATCCTTCGGTGAAAACCCAGATTAAAATGTGCTTGTTACAGACACTCTCTTCCTCTGTAGCAGATGCTCGTTCAACTACTTCACAAGTCATTGCCAAAGTTGCCGGCATTGAGCTGCCTCAGAAAGAGTGGCCAGAACTGATTGGATCACTTTTGTCAAATATACACCAGTTACCATCTCATGTGAAGCAGGCCACTTTAGAGACTCTTGGGTACTTGTGTGAGGAAGTCTCTCCTGAAGTTGTGGATCAAGAGCACGTAAATAAAATACTGACGGCGGTAGTTCAGGGTATGAATGCATCCGAAGGGAGCAATGAGGTTAGACTTGCTGCCACCCAAGCACTGTACAATGCTTTGGGTTTTGCTCAAGCCAACTTCAGCAATAGTATGGAGCGTGATTATATCATGAGAGTAGTCTGTGAGGCAACTCTGTCCCCGGAACTGAAGATAAGACTGGCTGCTTTTGAGTGTTTGGTTGCAATTTCATCAACTTATTATGACAAATTAGCTCCTTACATTCAGGACATTTATAACATCACAGCAAAAACAGTTAAGGAAGACGAGGAACCAGTTGCGCTTCAAGCCGTTGAATTCTGGAGTTCAGTTTGTGATGAGGAGATAGACATATTAGAAGATTATGGGGGTGATTTTACGGGGGACTCTGATATTCCTTGCTTTTACTTTATCAAGCAGGCACTCCCTGCCCTTGTCCCTATGCTTTTGGAGACACTTCTTAAGCAGGAAGAGGATCAAGATCAGGATGAAGGAGCTTGGAATATTTCTATGGCTGGGGGAACATGCCTTTGTTTAGTTGCTCGGACAGTGGGAGATGATATTGTTCCACTTGTTATGCCATTTATTGAAGAAAACATAACAAAACCAGAGTGGAGGCAAAGGGAAGCAGCGACTTATGCTTTTGGTTCCATCTTGGAGGGTCCATCGGCAGACAAGTTGACGCCTATTGTTAATGTTGCTTTGACATTCATGCTCAGTGCTTTAACAAAAGACCAAAACAACCAAGTCAAGGACACCACTGCCTGGACCTTGGGGCGGATTTTCGAATTCCTTCATGGTTCCACTGTGGATGCACCGATTATTACCCCAGCAAACTGCCAACAGATCATCACAGTTCTTCTTCAAAGCATGAAGGATGTGCCAAATGTTGCTGAGAAGGCCTGCGGCGCACTCTATTTTCTTGCTCAGGGCTGTGAGGATGTTGGGTCGTCATCTCCCCTGGCTCCATTTTTCCAGGAAATTGTTCAGTCTCTAATCACTGTTACTCACAGAGAAGATGCTGGAGAGTCACGATTGAGGACTGCTGCGTATGAAGCATTGAATGAAGTTGTTAGATGTTCGACTGAAGAAACTGCCTCCATGGTGTTGCAACTTGCACCTGTTATAATGATTGAACTACACAAGACTCTTGAGGGCCAGGGGCTAGCATCTGATGAGAGAGAGAGGCAGAGTGAATTGCAGGGACTTCTCTGTGGGTGCCTACAAGTCATTATTCAGAAGCTAGGTTCGTCAGAGCCAACTAAATATGTTTTTATGCAGTATGCTGATCAGATAATGGGACTTTTCTTGAGAGTATTTGCTTGTAGAAGTGCTACTGTCCATGAGGAAGCCATGCTTGCCATTGGGGCCCTTGCATACACAACTGGCCCGGAGTTTGCAAAATACATGCCAGAGTTTTACAAGTATCTTGAAATGGGTCTTCAGAATTTTGAGGAGTACCAAATCTGTGCTGTCACGGTTGGTGTTGTAGGTGATATTGCTAGGGCATTGGAAGATAAGATTCTGCCTTATTGTGATGGAATAATGACCCATCTACTCAGGGATTTATCAAGCAACCAGTTACATCGCTCTGTAAAGCCCCCCATATTCTCCTGCTTTGGTGATATAGCTCTTGCGATAGGAGAGAACTTTGAGAAGTACTTGATATATGCGATGCCAATGCTTCAGAGCGCTGCTGAGATGTCTGCCCACACAGCAGGTGCCGATGATGAGCTGACAGATTATACCAATTCTTTAAGAAATGGAATCTTGGAGGCATATTCTGGGATATTTCAAGGTTTTAAGAACTCTCCTAAAACACAGCTCCTGGTAGCTTATGCTCCTCATATCCTACAGTTCTTAGATAGCATATACATGGGGAAAGACATGTGAGTCCTTCTGCTGTTTAGTGCTTTGTCTTTTATGTGTATACATAATGAAATACAATTTTTGTTGTTTTCCTACTTTTTGAAGTCCACTCCACTTGTTTTGTAGGGATGATGTGGTGATGAAAACAGCTATTGGAGTTCTGGGAGATCTAGCAGATACACTGGGAAGTCATGCAGGTTCTTTGATACAGCAATCTATGTCAAGCAGAGAGTTTTTGAATGAATGCTTGTCTTCTGAAGATCTTTTGATTAAAGAATCCGCAGAATGGGCCAAGTTGGCAATAACTCGTGCCATTTCTGTCTGAGGCTGCGACCTGGTGTATTCTAGTTGTTGGAAAGTCCTGCAAGCATTTGGGTGTGTCGAGTTGGGTCATAGAATTGCATGAGTCAAGCATCACCATTTTCAGTCAGACAACGGAAGCTGTGTCCAGTCTTCAAGTTGTCACTAACTTGCATCATCTCCAAAAATTGTGACTAACAATTGCATCAGCACCAAGTTGGTTGGGTCCTGGTACTCTGATGGAGGAAGAGCAGGCAGTGAGTGTCACTGAAGGGGTTTAAGGCATGCATAATTAACAAGATCCGTCAGTCACAGGGAATTGTGGCACCAGAGTGGAAGTTACATGACATTCATGAGCTCAACTTTTCTCATCACTCGGTCATTTGGTCTTTGAATGCTGATGGTCTTACTAATATGTGCATACCCTATGGTGATCTTCCCCAAAGACATCTGAGCCAGAATGGATGAATTCCCTAATGCTCGGGTGTTGACACCTTATCGCCACCGATTGTCCGCCATGTCCCTCACATCCTCCTTACCAGGTCTTGATTCCCGAATTTAGTCTGCATCTATTCATATCTTCATTCGTCATAGTTAGTGTTTATTCCAGAAAAGATATCCTCAGCAGCAGATCTAACTGCTTTCTTTGTTGGGTTGAGGGTCAATACGTGCTATTGGAAAACACAGATTTTTGCATTGCATTATTCATTTTTCATATTCACATTGTTAGGTGTAAGTCAGTTTCATATGTCCAATATACCATGCATTTCATGAAATCATTGTAATGCGGCTTTTTGAAAAAAAACAAAAAACAGGTTTTTCTTTTGCTCGGGAACATGTAATAACTTTTTGGTTTTTGTTTTTATCTCCACCTTTTGGACTTTGGTATGATTCAACATCACAAATTGTGATGGCATAGAGTGGAGCTTGATGGAGAGGCATAGTATTTGTTGGATTGCCTCGTTTGCTATCTTTCAAGACATTACATAATTAAAGTCGATGTGAATTTTGTGATCTCTCATATCTTTATTATTATTCCTTTTTCATTACTATGTAAGTTTTAATAAGCCCTCTGTTAATTTGTGGGGCTGCCATTGTTGCCAAACAGAAGCAAAATCTAAACCTAGAAAACATGTTAGGAAGCTAGATCTAAATGTTCTTGCATATCTCAGACGCCTTGAGCTTCTTTAGCGTTTTTGATCCTTGAATTACATGCAACTTTTACTTGTCGGCTTAAGTTTTGAATAGGAGGATATGGTAGATTTTGGAGTTTCAGAGAAGGTGCTGTGAGGTATTGCGATATGACTCCCACTAGCTAGCACACTATTGTGCGAGTGGAGTGGGATATTGAGCTCTGATTTTTCATATTGTACGTCTTATTTCTCTGGCAAATCCCCCGCCACACCATGTGAGTTGAGCTTCTTTGTTGGACTCGTCATTAACCTTGTGAAAACAAAAGCTTGGAATTTGGATGTATCTATTAGAGTCTCAGTAAGCATCCAAAATGAATAGCCAGTTCCACTCTCAGAGAGTCCATTATAGTGACACTGCATTAAGCTCTTCACAGCACTTGCTTATCTCATCTATGGCTTATATGCAAAGAACCAACACACCAAGTACCTAGCATAGCTTATGTTCCAGAAATGGACTAGTCATCCCATCATTACCAACATAAATTACCAAGTACTAAATTACGGTTTAGGGGAATATGATTAGTGCAAACATGTTTTGTCTTGACAGAATTAGTACAAGAGTGGTGTACTTGTAAATGTTTGACTTGTCCCCTCTATTGTGAATACCATGATAGTGCTCCCTCCCAAACCCCAACAAGTAGTGGGTAGCCTAAATTTTCAATTCAACCCTTGTAAACCATCATAAGCTTTCATGTATCAATATATATATGATTTCATATGCAGCCCACTTTCTGTATATAAACCATTGACTCATTAGAAAGCGATGGAAGCCGAAATAAAAAGGACCTAAAGTAGAAGTAGGTCATCAATGGTGAATGGTACTACGGAAAATTGAAGTGAGATCTCAAGGAGGTGGGATAAGGAAGGTTGTATGATCTTAAACTCCAAGTGTAGCATTGTAAAAGGTTTGATGAGGATCACTATTGGCTTTGTTGCGCCAAAACCAACGTTATGAGTGTATGAATGTGAAGAAGTATCTTAGCAAATCAAAGGATTACTGTACTTGTGTAGTATCTTTCCATCGATACAAGGTGTTAGATTTACAAGTATACGTAATACCTTTATGGTGATGATAGCTATATGCACAAATAGGACAATTTATTTACAATGGTCACTTGGTACTTGTGCACCATTGAAAATAATGGGAGCATAAAATAGCCGATGCGTCAATGTCGACACATATAAATTGTTGAAGATGGGAGAAAAAATACGAAAGCAGATCAACTTAATAAAAGGATGTGGCTAAGAATTCAAGCCATGCAAGGAATTGTTGCAGCAGTTGACTTGTGTTTGTAGGGTAAGCTAGCATTCATCATCATAATAATGTTTCTGTTGCTATTGGGTAGGATGAGTGCACTCAATGAATGACTATAACCTCTTCTCTGCTCTCTGAAGCTAGCTCCTTATAAGTGATAGTTCATATGCTTCCTACCACCAAGCACTTCTCACAGCAACCATAAAAGGTCACTCTCTCTTCCCCTACCCTCATCAGACCGAAGACGACCTTAACTTTTACAATAAGAGATCACGACGAGAATAAGCCATGGCTCAGCTCAGTTACAACCTCTTCATTCTTCGTGTACTTCTCCTCTCAGTGCTTTTCTTTTCTTTAGTTTCAGGTAATTAAGCTAAAACTTACTCATAACGGCATATGTTTGTTTCAAACTTTTGGCCTGCTGATAAGTATTGCATGTAACACTTGTAGGTAATGACATTGTTGAAGGTATTAAGGATGTCAATAATGATCACCACATTGGTCAGTTATTTCATAAGGTAGACTATGAAGCTTATATCAGAAGCTTGATTCTGTTTATGTGGATCAACTGATCGATTAACTAGTTAATATGGTTTGTGCTATTGAAGGATACCAAAGTGAATTCACGGAAGCTGGCTATGATGCTAGATGCAACAATGCATGACTACGATAATGCAGGAGCCAACCCCAAACACGATCCTCGAAGGAGACCTGGCAATGGGAGAAACCCATGAGTGATTATAGACTGCATGCTACTACTTAATCCACTTATAGTATCGATAATTTTGATCATGTACTAAGAACTCAAGGTGACGATGTACGTCGCCTGCTATATAGAGCCAGCAATCCAGATGAGAGTTAATTTCTTCAATAATGCTGATATGATATGCTGGTGTATTAGTCTCGCAAGTTGCCTGTGTGGTGGCATTGTGGCCATTGGCCATAGGAATACAAATAGCTTCATATCGTATGCAATTCCTTTGGCTATTGTTTCTCTGTTATATATATGTATCAAGTATGAAATAAGCTTTCTGCCATCCTCTTGGCGCTGAATGAATGATAAATATGGTAAAGGGTTGATATATTTTTACGCGACGAATTTGTACTTTTTAGGTGTTTTATAAACTTGCACCAGCACTTTTTACTTGCTAAAATAACCTTTTAAGTTCATCGTCTAGTGAGAGCTAATGTATGTGCTTGCTGCTAAGTCAAGTTTCAGACACTGAAAATGTAACCTTCCTTTTCCTCATCTGAAAAGCGATAACTTCATCGTTAATGTCTGCTTGACTATTTTTGTGTGTGAGGGTTAGTCTTTCTCTGTTTGAGAATTGGATTCGGTCATCTCAAAAAGGCATATGTGAGATCTTATACATGCATCTTTAGATTTTGCTGTAGTCTGTGAATGCATGAGCACTTCGGCTTGAAACTTGTGATTTCAGAACCTCAAGTCATTTTCACATGTATTTCTGGCCCCTGTAGAAATGGTACTCGCTACGACATGTTGGTGGTGTGTGAGAGAGTGAGAGGAATCCTTAACATGAGCACGGATGACAGTTCAATAGTTCAAATTCAAACACCTCTGGTAGTTTGATAGATTTCCTCAATCGCAAACTATCATTGATAATGTACGTAAAATCATCTTTACTATTACACTCGCAAGATTATTCTAACTAATTCACCTAAATGAACAGTATATCAAGGCGTGAGGCATGTACAATTATGATTATACAAATGAAAGTGTGAAAACCTATGTTGATTTCCAGTATATACATCATCCTAAGTCAGGGTGCCTCAGATTCATGAAGAAAGCAAAGATGTTGACATCCAAATTCCAAGTGAAACGAGCCCGATAGTAGCAAAAGCTTGTCCATATTCATAAACAACATTTTGTTGTTGTAATGGCAAATGTTGCCAATTTGTTCGCCTGTGGATGATATAAAACCAGAGTGAAGATACAAATTATGAAACCATCTAGGTGATAAAACCATGCAAGCATGTAGATGTAGAGCCAGATACATACCCTAAATCCGCAATTACAATGCTGATATTATCTTGTGACTTTCTATCCTGTAGAATGTAGGGTGTGTAAATCTTATGTCATAAGAGAACTACCCAAGTAAAGAATCAAACCACACTGGTCAGAGTAAAACAGTGTCCAGTAAGTAGTAGTTACCAGAGCAGCTTGAGCAAGCGCGTCACAAGCAAGCTGAAATCGGAAACAGAAAGTTTATCTAGTTAAGCACTGTTCTAGAATCAATGTAGCTTTCCACATACAAATATGCACAGGCCATTTATACCTGGACATCTCCATGTTGTCTAAGCTGATTCCTCACAAATGAAACCGCATCGGAGCTGTGATTGACAGAAACCGAAGTCTAAAGGTGACCACTCTTCTTGTGAATAATTTGAAGAGAAAGATGGACAATTAAGCAAAGCTTTCACTGAGCAGTGAAGGTGCCATGATACCTGTTTATGTAATCCCATAAGCCATCCGATGCTAACACTAGGAATTCTGAGTCTGTCCCAAGACTTGCTTGATAAATGTCAGGAGTTGCGGTAACAAGGTCTCCACTAAATTGCACACTAGAACAACAAAAAGGGGTGATTTTTAGGTTTATAATCGATGTTTTATGGCGCAGAAAGTTAAAGGAAGACCTTTATGCTACTTGCTTCAGGACTAGAGTGCACTAGTGGAGCTTAAACCATGTGTTTATGTTATGCTTAGTAGTGAGAAAATGACACAAAGAATCCTAAATTACAAGTTAAAAAGACCAGGAAGAGAAAAATTAAGATAGACAAGATTATACCCACCGAGAAACAAATTTCTCCGTCCATCTTCCTTCTTCAACTCCTTTCTTCAGCATCCTTTCAGTTTATCAAAATGCAACAACACTCAGTATTGTGCTCAACTTTAGTATCCATATATCAAAGTTTACATGAAAAACTAACAGATGCATCCCTAGCTACTTTATTGAAGTATGATCAGAGAGTTAGAAGACTGAACTCGTTTTTCTTTGTCTTGAACCGCATGTCACCAAAAGCGCGAGATACAGCAATGTCTCCACAAATTCTTCCATTGACGATCTATAGACACCAAATGTGAATTATCAAACAATGAAACATAAGACCAGAATATAATGTGAAGCTTCCCCAATGTACAAGAGAAAATGCATATGCAACAACACCAATCAGTCAACTGTTGTTTGCAGATTCAAACCTTACGATTTTTTTCATGCAGTTACTAGCTCAGAAGAGGGAAAAACATGGAAATAAATAAAGAACAGAAAAACACACCCATCCACCTGCTTCTCTGATTCTTCTAATTTCTTGAAGACAGACCTTGTTGCTTCCATATGGTCTATGAGGACTGGTCAATACCTCAGCTTTTCCAGAACAAGATTGAACCTGCATCAGCCAGTCAGCTGATAAATGCAGCAAACAACACACAACCCTTCATCTAAAAGGAGTCTATACAACCCTTCAAATAATAATAATAATAATAATAATAATAATAATAATAATAATAATAATAATAATAATAAAACATACCACAGACGAATCGCCAACATGTGAAATGAAAAGCATATCATTCCCAACGAACATAACAGTAGCTGTTGAACCAGACTCATCTTCCTCCCCATTCCTCTCAAGCCTTCACAAATGAAACACCATCTAAACCTTCCATGGAATAATATCGAATACAGAATCATATTTGCAACCATACTATACAAATGGGACGCAGATGCCAAAATGATTTATCTTTCTTCTTTTTCTAACCATGTAGTCATGTAAATATTGCTTACCAGTTCAACAACTTTGCATCAACTCTTTCAAATGCCTCCTGTAGTGCCTCTCTAATTGCTTTGATATCCTTCCCACTCAATACCAAACCACCTTGTAAAGCCTCACTACACTCCTTGTAGAGCTCATCTCTATTATATATCAAATATTGAAATTGTTCAAAAAGTTAAATGCATCCCTCAGTAAACTATATGACGCTTATATGCAACATCATATTGTCTACATGTTTAGTTACTAACCATCATATTGCCTATATAGCATACAGTGTTTTGGCCAAAATTGCATGTTCTTATTTTCTGCTGAAATATTAACCACCCTGATGTTATAACTTACTTTTAAACAATCCTCAAACTCACTGAACTCAAAAATCTTGACCCTATTTTAATCTACGATTTTCCAAACTCTGAAAAACGAGGAAAAAAAAGCAAAAAAATAATACATGGGGTTAAAAAGGAAACGAGTAATAACAAAACCTTAGGAACTTGACTGAGGATAAGCCAGCATGTCCGTCAAAAACAGCAGCAAACGAATAACCATCAAGTCCATCGGACCGGACAACAACGGCGTCTTCCATCTCTTCCCGCGCTCCCTGCAAGCTTGTGGAGCCCCACCTGACTCCGGTGACGTCGGCAGACGACGACCCCGGCGCGTCTATGGCGATCGCCGAGCATAGTGGGGTAGTTGACTTGTTACAGAAGCTACTGTTCTTGTTGGTCTTCAATAATGAGCCACCTGATCCACCGCCGGTGCAGTTGTATTTGGTTAAGAGGAACCTCTGCAGTTGTGGACTCAAGAGAGCCATGCAAGCCTCTGTACTGAGTTGAACCAGCGACGAGTTGTGAGTTTTGAGAAGAGAAATGGTGGATGTTTTGGTCGGGTGGAGGAGGATAAGAGAGATGACCAAGGAGAGGAAGCTAGGCCTTTAACTGATTTAACGGATAGGAAAGCGGGACCCCTTGGTGCATTCTGATTGGAGAAGCTTCGCCACGTCCGATGTGACCAAAGGTTAAAAACTTTTAACGGTTCCACTTTGATATTTCGGATATATATTAATGTATGATACCGTATTATTTACGATAATCGATATTATTTTATAAATGATGTTAAAAAATAATATATATTGTCAACTATCGGATATGAGATGTATAACATATCATACATTAACACATAGTAGATTAACTCATGAGCTAAGTGCTTGATCTGAATCGAATCGATAATGGTCGTAATAGAAGAAAGAAAGTAGAGTTTCTTAAAACTGCCTTGCTTTTTTGATATTTAAGTGTTCATTTATATTTTGGATTTATGGGAAATATATGGGTGGATTCTTTCTAGTACAAGCTCTAAAATTTGTATTTATGTATGACCAATTCTCATATCATAAAATGCTCATCATTTTCGTTTAAAAAAAATGCTTATCATTTTAGCTGGAATAGCAATATCTTTGGAAAATTGATATTCTGTATCTTATCCTACTTTTTCCTAAAGTATCAATATGTGATTATTTGATATTAGTTGTATTACAACTGTAGATAAATAAATAAATATATATATATAGACGTTCTTGGTTACGACGAGGCGGACCACGACAACCACACTACCCACTTCCTGGCGATCTCGTCTGTACCGGTTGGAGCTCCATTGGCGACTCACGGCTGTTGGAATATGCAAAAAACAAGTTTATGGGCAGATTCTGGAGATTTCGCCATTCCGACCGCTGTGGGTCGCCGATGGAGCTCTGACCGGTACAGACGAGATCGCCGAGAGGGGGAAGCACAGCTGACACCATCCGCGCCGTCGTTGCGCATCGCCGATAGCCAAAATAGCTGAATCCGGACGGTCCGGACCTCCAGACTTGAGAAAAAAGAATTATATATAGATATATATAGCGTGTTTATTGGACTAGTTTCCTTATGATCAAATTGTTACTTGGTCGAATATATTAAGCAATCGAACAGATGGGTTCTCACCTCCAAAGCGTCCTCTTGTCTACTATGATTTTTCTCGTTGTTTTCTCAGCCACCCTAGCAATACGTCCACCCCCTTTCACTCGTTCATTTGTTCAAAATACCCAAAATGTTTCCCAGATCTTTGAAGATTGGATGATAAGGCATCGTCGTGTCTACCCCAATAGTGAAGAGAAACCAAGGCGGTTTGAGATCTTCAAAGCCGAATATCTCTATATACGAAAGTTCAACGTACAAAGAAGGAGGAGAAAATTACAGCCTTGGGATTAATAGATAATCAGACATGACGAGGGAAGAGAACCCGTTCAACTACCACATCGGCTTACCATCCGACTGCAACATAGAGTTGCGAAAACTTCTAGAACTCCGGTCGTGTAAAGAGATCATACACATGCATGCAAGTCCAGTCAACCTTACTGGGATATGATTCATAATTTTGTTAATTTTTCATATCCTAATTATTCAGTCCTCTCCTCTGTGTGTTTCATGATTTAGCAAGTTTTGAAAGAAATAGACTAGTTTGTTTGTTTGTTCTGTTTTTATCAAGAAAGAATGATTGGTCTACTCTTAAGTAATTTTGTGAACATTATTCTATCGTCTCTCTCATACTCTTACCTCGTTATTTGGTTGAAATTCGAATTCAGTTTCGTTTACCATTTGTTTATGATGAAGTCGTTCTTTCTTTCCAAATAAGGCGAATTCTGCTATCTAGCTATCTAGCTCTGTAACTTGATTACCAACGGGATATTAGATGATCTTCCTCGCTCGAAAAAATAATTATACTATACCTTATCAGCTATTGTCATAATTGTTGTACTGATGTAGAGAACATAGAACTGCATAAAGAAAAAAAAAATTACAACAGTAAAAGCAAATAACAACAATATTATTACGCAACAAAATTCAGTTCAGCAACAACCAGTCGGCCCCAAATTGATTCAAGAAAATCTGCTCTTTTTGTCCACATTGGCATACACATTGTAATGTGGTGTGTGTATTTTTGCAGGATTCATGCGTCCAACATTGAGGAACTGGTTTTGTGAGACCCCACGCATTTGTTAAAATCGTTCAAAAATCATGACACATTTCAGGAGATGGATCAACGGGTCAGTTATATAACCAACCAATCTTCGATCCAAGAAAGTGTAACAGGGCGAAGAAAAATACTGCAAAGATGGATCTAAAACAAAAGCACTATAAAAATGTAGGGTCTAGAATAGCACTACAAAACATGCACAACACAGAATCAAGTGTAAAATTCTTTCAAATACGATGGCCCTGGTTTAAAGGGGTCAGATTCTTCATATGCCTCCGGTCTATAAAACCCAGCATCATTCACACGGTTACTTAGCACATGAAGGATGGCTTTCTTCTTACCGCCATACTCATCTCGGTTGTTCTCAACATACTCATTGGCCTCGGCGGCAATTTCATTCACAAATTCAAACCGGTTGTCTTCTGATAGTAGTAGTCTCTCAATGTCCATTCCCATCAGCTGTCCTCCATCCTTTACCTTCCGAATTTGTTCCTCCAGGAAAGGCACTCTGTCCATTTTGTATCGCAACATGTCATCCTTCTTTGTCTAAAGCATGGAAAATGTGTGCATGTCTAGTCAATGCTCAATTACACAGTTTGAGAAATTGAACAGGGTTTACAACACACTAATGATCACTCAAGTAGCTGAAATAGTGAAATTTATCACTAGTCACAGAATTTGTGAGAAGAAGATAACAGGCAATTTGCATAATTTTCTCCAGTTCTACACACTACAAGTATTGAAAAGCTCAAACATTTATAGAACAATAGAAATCATGTTTTGTCATTAGAAACCAACCAAACAATAGAATCATCTACTTAACCTTACAATACTTTGACCCTCATATTTCTATTCTCACTTTCATTCCACCCCTTAATGTAAGAGACTACTTATGCTCATTGCTCAGGCACCATCAACCAAATCTACTGCAATTTGTATTGCTTAAAGCTTGTGTTCTAAACTCCATCCTTCAGTTCTCAAAAGTCAAAATTTATGTACTTTCATTCATTATGTTTCTCTTACACTAGACACTGAAGCAAGTTCACCTCCCCACATTTTGGATCGAAATCAACATGGGAGTCTAGACTGTATTACATGCCTAATTGCAGCCACTGAATTTGTGACGAGTCAAAGAATCCCATCTCAACATGTCACCACATCCAGCTTCACACAACTCTACTCATTATCAGAAAAATCTCACTTCTTGTCTTGCAATTCAGAACAAACCAAACAACCCAGGACTTACATACTCATGAGTCATGACTCTTGACCATAACTTTACGATACGAAAACTACTGATGACACCACCATATATATCTATCTCTTAAGACAATTATACTCCCCATAGTTCATTTCTTACACTCCCCATAAAGCAATCAATTAATCAATTAAGGTTTCTCATCAGTACCAGTTTCCTTCGCCGCCAGACACTCCGACCTTTCCCGTTCCTTTGCACCCCTGAAATTACCTGCTTTCAACAATTAAGAAAACACCAACACATCAATCAAATGCCGAAAAACGAAGCTGTATTCATTAAAAACAAAACAAACCCAGAAAATAATAGTGAGTAGTGAGAACATATCTCTCACCTGCGTTCTGAAAAAGCAGTTGGAAGAAGCCACTGTGTTTTCCACTCTCAGTTGCACCGCCCTCTGAAACAGTGAAATGAAATGAATTCAGAATCGAAACTTCATTTGGGATTGGATTAGAGAGAGAGAGAGAGAGAGAGAGAGAGAGAGAGAGAGATTACATGGGAAGAATAAGAGAGAGAGAAGGAGGGTAGAGTGGAGCAAGCCATGGCTGACCAAGTTCGTTGTGTTATCTCTTCTGCGTTGATGTTCAGTTTATAGGTACTTATAAGCTGTTTGGGTAAATATCCGAAAATGGACATAGATTTACAGGAGTGCCATCAATTTTGGTTAAAGGATCCGAACCCGAGTGGTTTGGATTGCGTTACGGGGCAAGTATTAATTAATAGCGGGACTAATCGTCTAATCTTATGACCAATTAATCAAAATATATCATTTCTTAAGAAAGTATTTGGAAATAGTAAATACCATGTAAGTAGTGCACTTCAAGTATTTCTCTCAATGTATATGGTTGGATGGGAGTCACGGAATCCAAATATGGTAATAAAGTAGATGCGTGTGATTTAAATCGAGCTCAGCTTGCCATTAAATATGCATTTTAAACAACTAAGTTGTCAAAAACCAAATGCAAAAGTGACAAGCAATGTTTTTGGAATCTCTCGCAAAAAGCAAAAATAAAACAAAATTTAAAACATTTATCTCTCTCCTTTTTCAAATACTAAAGCAAAAGTTTCAATTTTTCACAAACTCTCAGTAGAACAAAAAAAAAGAAGCCAAAAATCATTTCGTTGACTGCTTTTATCAAGAAGATAACATCTTCAACCCCAAAAATTGTAGAAACGTGCTTTTACGAATCAAAAATCGAAGCTAAGTAGCATGGACACCGATTCGATATGTAAACACGGCATATATAATTTTTTTAGACACGGACATGTGGTGGACACGTTAATTAAATATTATTTTTAATATATATATTTATTAAACAAATTAATTTATAAATTTGAAAGTATTTAGATATATATATATATATATATATATATATCAAAATGTGCATTAAAATGAAGAAAACATAACTTGTTAGAAGGACTAAAGACTTGATCAATATATTGGATAACCAATGTTCGAATCCCACCACAAGTATTCTTATTTTTACCACGAGTTTTTCTCTTTATATATATATTAAAGTGTGCATAAATATAACAAAAATTGAACCTGTTTGAATTGCTGAGAAGTTGTTAGGTGCCTTGAATGACCAAAGTTCTAATCTCACCATAAGCACTTTCATTTTTATTATGAGTTGGTGCGTGTCCGCGTGTCCATTACGTATTACAGCGTGTTCGAACCGTGTTCAAAATCAGTTCGCGTTTCCGTATCTGTGTCGGACACACGACCCAGATAACGTGTCCGTGCTTCATGGAATCGAAGTTACCCTCATTGCATCACACCAAACTCTATACAAGTCATAAGATTTCACTATAAGAAACAAAAATCAAAACTGCTCTTAAAACCTCACAACTTCTCCACTAAACATTATTCCCAAACTAGCTTAAATCCCAAAACCGACGTCGTTTCTGGCCCAATTCTAAAGTATTTGAAAAAGAATAATAATATTAAACTCTCTCTCTCTCTCTCACAGAGTGGTGGTGGTGCGTTGGAGAAAGTACCAGAAAATTGAACTCTTAAATCTGAGAGAGAGAAAGCACCTCACACCTCACACTCTTCTTCTGCACAAAACCTCCACATCTCATCTTCTTCAATCGTCTAGGGTTTCAAACTCCTCACACAGTATAAAATTTGATTTCTGTCACGATTCTCCAGAAACTCAATAAAGGACTTAATAGACGAAACAACGACCAGAAGAAGAAGAAGCTGGTGGTGGTGGTGGTAGTGGTAGAGAGGAACTTTGACCTCAAATTCTGGACACAATCGGACCTTTTAGAATTGTGGAAATGGTTGAGATTGGACGGAGTTGAAAACCCTAGGGGGAGGACTATGGAGAGGTCTAGATCCAAGAGATCTTACTACTATGACCACCAGGACTATGACACCGAGACCGTCGGCCGGACTCGGCCGAGGTACAACCACCACTACTCCAACACCAGAGACCGCCACAACAACAACAACAACCGTCGGGCGGCGGCGGTGAAGCAGCAGCAGGGGCAGCAGGGGCAGGAGTCGGCGTCGGTGACGACGTCGTACAGGATACTGTGCCACGATATGAAGGCGGGAGGGGTGATAGGGAAGTCCGGGAGTATAATCAAGTCGATTCGGCAGCACACCGGCGCGTGGATCAACGTGCACGAGCTCGTCGCCGGCGACGAGGAGCGGATCATCGAGATTTCCGACCAGCGGCGGCGCGACCCCGAGGGGAGAATGCCGGCGTTCTCGCCGGCGCAGGAGGCGCTGTTCCTGATCCACGAGCGGATTCTGGACAGCGAGGTCGCCGGCGCGGAGGAGGACGACGAGTACGGCGGCGGCGGAGGCGGCGGAGGAGGGAGAGGGACACGTGTCGCGACGAGGCTAGTGGTGTCGAGAATGCATGTGGGGAGTTTGCTGGGGAAAGGAGGGAAGATAATAGAGCAAATGAGGATGGAGACAAAGACTCAGATTAGGGTTTTGCCGAGGGATCATAATCTGCCTCGCTGTGTTTCCATGTCTGAGGAGATTGTTCAGGTTTTCGGAACTTTCAGCTCTCTGAATTTTGCACTGCATTGCATTCAGCTTTTACTGGTTTGCTTTGGACTAATCCACACTGCTAAATATAGACTCAACTGGACTTAACCTCACACTGATACTTACTCACTAAAACCGAAAATAAGGACAATGATCGGCAGCTTAATGACGATGAACTGATTATATGATTGTGTATGACTTGGGCTCAATAATTTGGATGCTCATGAACTTAGACTGAAGATTGGTAGTGCTTTCGAACATTTTGCAGCCTTTAGTTGCATCAGCTAGGTACCTTGATCTTGGCTACATTGAATGTTTATAGTCACTGCATTATTGGGTAGATACCAAGTATGTAGGTGTATAATGCAATGCTGGTTTATGAAATGAAGATGCCATCAGTCATATGATATTGGATATCTGCTGCAGGTAGTAGGCGATCCGAATAATGTAAAGGCTGCTGTGGAAGTTATTTCATCTCGCTTGAGGGAGAGTCAGCACCGTGACCGCGGAAATAATTTCCATGGACGAGCACATTCACCAGAACGGTTCTTTCCTCCTGATGATGATTATATTCCTCACATGAACAATGCTGGACGTAAGTCATCCATGGATGGGTCTGGTTACGGGTCAAGATTATCCGGTCCCAATGCGAGAAACAGCAACTATGGCTCGCGTTCATCTGGTTATATGATAGAATCAGGGTCTGCTCCGATGGATGATAATGTGCAGCCCTTTTATGGAGAAGACCTTGTGTTTCGAATGCTTTGTCCAGTTGATAAAGTTGATCTTGTCCTCGGAGAGTCTGATGGAATTATAGATTTGCTTCAAAATGAGATTGGTGTGGATGTCAGGGCTACTGAACCTGTGGCCGGAGCAGATGAACAGATGATCATAATTTCTTCTGAGGAGGTACTTCACATTTTTTGTTGAAAGCTGAATACATATGTAATCAGGATCATTTTCTTCTGACTGTTGTGTAAATAGAAGAGTGACACTACCTCATATGGCACTTATAATATCGTCTGGAAATGCAACTGATTAGTTCTAATGGTCTGCTTTTTCCTGCTTCTCTTGAAACCAGTACTCTCTTTTCTTTTTCTTTTTTGAAATACGATTACTCTCTTTTTTTTTGTTTCGGGTAAAACTAACTTTGGGTTTCTTGTCTGTTACTAGGGCCCTGATGATGAGCTGTTTCCGGCTCAGGAAGCTTTACTGCATATCCAAACTCGTATTGTTGATCTTATTCCAGATGGAGACAATATTATAACTACCAGGTTACTCGTTTCATCAAGTGATATTGGATGCTTGGAGGGAAGAGACGGGTCTTTATCAGACATGATGCGACATACTGGTGCAAATATACAAATTCTGCCCAGAGAAGAACTTCCTCCTTGTGTATCAGGGAATGATATGCTTTTACAGGTTTGTCATTTAACCTGCTGATTTCATTAAAATCCATGATTTGTTACCTGTATCCTTTATCTGGGAGACTTGTTTGGTGGACTTCTTTTATTGGCTGATTAATTTCAAAATGGTCTTCAGAAAAAAAAATTTAAATTTAAATTTTGATGATCTCAATGCCTCCTGTATTATCATGGCAAATGTGTTAGTTATAAAGTGGAGATTGGGCTTTAGTAATAAAGTGGAGCCTGTGTATTTATTTATGGATCCTTGGACTCTTCAAATGAACAATATAAGCCCATCCAAATTTTGCTGTTTAACTAGAATCTTTTGCGAATGTTGCTTTTCCTTGCATCTGAGTCTGAATATGGTATCCATATGTTCTACCGTGTTTTATTAGATGAAATGTTTCTGCAAAAGATAAGGGGTCCAATAACATTACAAGGCTAACAAAGGCTTGGAATTCCTGGTGAACAGGATCGGTTAAACTCAAGTCAATTCTTAATTTGTTGTTTATGTCATCAACAGATAGTAGGAGAAATAAAAGTAGCTAGAGATGCTCTTGTTGAGGTGACATCAAGACTAAGGAGTCACGTATACAGGGAGTTGTTTCAAAAGGATAACATGACGCTTTCAGCCCCTGCCCCTGCAAGCAGTGCTCTAGATTACATTAATCCTATTCGTCAAGCTCGTACTGGAAATGGCCCTTCTATAGCTACGTATCAAAATGTGCAAACTGCTCAGCCATCAAAGGTTTGCTTTTATATCTTGACTGAATTAGGAACTACTCCTGGTTTTGTCAACATTTTCTTCTCTCCTTAGAGTTTAGCTGATTTGATGAGGGCTTTGAAGGTTATGGTTATCAATTGTTCTGTACGTGTCCCAGTTCTTGTGTTTTTAAGTTCAGTACTTGTGTTGTAGGACTCTGGAGTGGTTGTCAATGAAGCAACAAAGCTGAATGAAAGTGAAAAACGTGAAGATGTTCCTACGGGGCTGAATAGGTATCACATTTTGTCTTGAGCTCACTTTATTCGGAATTTGTAAATCATCCATCTGTCCCTCTTTCTTTTTGGTTTTCTCTCTATGAATATCTGCCTTATGCTTTCTATACATCTTCTAGTAGAATACCTGTGACACTTGTCACTCGGAGTATACTTGAAGTTGTCATACCCGAGAAGGCTGTTTCAAAGCTCATAACAAAATCGAAAAACATGCTTGCTCAGATCAGCGAGGTAAGCCTAATGAACTCATTACTCTGATGGTTGCTCTTATCATACTTTAATTTTGAGTATGCTAATTGTCGTTTGACTTGTCCTTTGGTGGATCAGTTATCGGGAGCCAGGGTAACCCTGGTAGAGGATAGTCCAGAGTTAACCCAAAAGATCATTCAGATTTCCGGTACTCCAGAGCAGACTGAGAGGGCTCAGAGCTTGCTCCAGGGTTTTATATTAAGCAGTAAGTCCTTTCTCTGTCTCTAACTGCTGATTATTATATGTGCTTGCTGGTATTGTGTTGTACCTGTCTTCTAGTTTCATATAAAATCCATTCTTAATCTTCCTCTGTCATTCATTAGCACAAGAAGACGACCCTTGAACGCAGAGGAGCATCACGGTTACCAAATTCTGAGCTCGGCCTACTGGGGCATTGCGGCTCGTTTCAAGACCATATTATCCTGCAAGGCAGGGAGTTTTTTTTGTTCCAGAGAGGCTTGCTTCTGTATTACTGTACCACTGTAAATGTAGTATCTGAAGGCGTTTTAGCTTTAGCCCCCTACCATGTTTCAGTTTTCATGTGTAAACTGGGCACTAGAATCACAACCCAGTAAGACATTGATCTTTTATGTTGTATCGGACAGTGCCTCGAGTTTATATGGCTTTCCTCAAACACGACTACATGTATATGATCTTGGTATTATGGTTTAATCATCAGACGTAAATAGGCTAAAGCCAGAAAGATTGATCGCATAAAACAAAGCTCATACAAAAATTGAGGGGTGTTTTAGACATTGCCACTTAAACCCCCGATTTCTTCTTCTATTCTTTGCTTCTCTCACTCTTCCAATTAAGAACACGACGCTTCGTTGAGGGTTTAGGGTTCTTCCACACTTGTAAGTCCATTTTTTTCTACTTTATCTCTATTTCGGTTTAATTCGTATTTTGATTTTGTTCTTATAGATTTCGCTAATCCCTATTTAATTAGATTTCCCTAGTTTAATTTTCCGATCTCTGATTTCGTTTTTCTGTTATCGATTGAAGCTCTGAGCATATATGGCGTGTATGCGAAATGGCAGAAATGCCCTCAGTCAGATCATCCGAGACACTAAGAAGAACGTCTATTCTTCCGAGTCGGAGCGCATGATGAATCCTCTGGTCTTCGCCTGCCAAGGAGTTCGGCATAGAAAGCTGGAAGTGATTTTAACCACGGTGAGAATTTTCTTTTTCACTTCGAAAATCGAGTAATTGGTGTTTTGGGTTTAAGCTTATTGAGTGATTGTTTGTTTGATTTAGTTTTTGATGTGATTTGTAGAATGTAGATAAGCTTGGCAAGGCCGGCGAGACGGTGAAGGTTGCGCCGGGGCATTTTCGCAACCACTTGATGCCGAAATTGCTGGCTGTCCCCAACATTGACAAATATGCATATCTCATAAGGGAGCAGAGGAAGGTAGTTTTGTGTTTTGCTCTTGTCGAATGTGCTGGCTTGTGGTTGGTTGGTTTCTTGTTTTCAGTTTTATAATGCTTTGAATTGTTTGGGATGTTGTGGTTTTAGAATGCTCCGATGGAAGAGAAGGAGGAAGAGGTGGAGGTTAAGGTGGTTCCTGTGTCCCAGGAAGTTAAGATGAAAGAATATGAGAAGCTGGCAAAGCGTCTGGATAATGCTCGTCTGGTTCGTTGGCCTATCTAATATCTTTGAGTAATGTTTGTGCTGATAAATGTGTTACCTTCTTATACCAAAATAGGGTGGTTAGTTAAAGTTTAATGTCATATTTTGAATGGTGTTGGAGAGAGTGATGTATACGGAGACGTGTGATTACCTATGATATGGTGGTTGGATGCTTGGTTTATTATGCTTGGATGTTTGTAGTAAGAACTGGAAAATCCTTGGAACTCCATTAGGTGTTAAATTGAGGGTTGATCAGCTTTCGTTTATAATGATTTGGTCTCTTCTTTGAGGTAGATGTGAAACTCTATTGGAATGCTGGTTGAACATCTCATGCGGACAAATGCTCTGGTTTACAAGTGATATGGAGCTTATGAAATTTTCATATTTTTGCAGGTACTGCGGAGGAACATTGATCTTAAAAAGTTCCGGACACGTGCAACAAAAGAAGACTCAATAGAATTGCGTGATGCTGTGACTAAGGATGACATTTTGGCCGAGGTATGGTTTTTGTTCTTAATTGTCTTAAAACTTCAAACCTTGATATGCACCTTTTTCCTCTGCTATTGAACTGATGCAATCTCTATGTTGGTTTAGGTGGCAAGGCAGCTCTCTATTGGCTTAGAACCTGACAATGTGCATTTACCAACTCCATTGACAACTGTGGGAGAGTATGAGGTACGGCTGCGCCTTCCGAGATCCATCCCTTTGCCGGCAGGGAAGGTTCATTGGACACTCGATGTTAAAATCCGATGCGCATAAGCAATGGTCTTTTGGAACTTGGTTCTCTCAAAATGTCTTCTAGCTCACAGTTTTGGTTTTTGTAATCTGAGAATTGTTGTAGTTGGCTTGCTGTACTTTGGAATCAAGGACCCTCTTATAATAGTAACCCCTCTGCTTTCTCTAGGTCTCTACTAGTAGTTGATGCGAAAACGACTTTCAATCAAATGTTTCCCCCACATTGTTACAGACATGAAAACTGGACTGTACTGTATTAGGAGAATTCTCATTCACGGTGCCTCTGGTACAAGTGAACTGCTATGTTCTCAAACGCTTCCAAAGTTCTTCAACACCAAGTCTTAAGGTTTTCAACTTCTTCGTCTTCTTTCTCTTCGTCGTCTTCATGGGACTTCAAGAAGCTAAAGTTGTTTGCGATCAAAATAAGGAAGAAAGCGAGATAGGTGATCAGAGTTTTGAAGATAACCAAGATTACTCTGAAGATGTTTGTGATTTCAAGAGTCAGGACTTCTAACTTGATAATTACCTCGAAGATCACCTTCAAAATTACCAATATCCATGGTCAGACCATGGATTACAAACTTTACTAAAAGCAGTTAAAACTTAAAATAATCGAAATTTCTGTGTCAAAATGATGTTTTTACCTCTACTTTTCTTTTAACTGCTTTTAGTAAAGTTTGAAATCCCACCGACCCGACCCGCCAAAATTCTCATTTTCTCTTTTTGGCTTCGTTTCGGTTCTCACTTCTCGCTAATGGCTGCTTCTCTTCTTCTCCCTTCTCACTTCTTCGACACCATCAAAGTGAGTCTCTCTCTCCTCTCTCTCTCTCTCTCTCTCTCTCTCTCTCTCAATTGAGTGTTTGTTATTAAGTTTCAAATAGGCTTTATTAACAGTTCAGTAATTCTTGGGTTTCTCTCTAATTCCTATTGTTCAAACAATTTTAGGATAAGCAAACTGTGCTTACATCACATGCAGTCAGCAAATCCCCACAAAGTAGGCTTCACTTGCTTATTCCCTGTCAGAGCATTGGGTTCTAGAGCTTTTGCTTCAGTTGGGTCGGTTGAGAATCATGTCTCAGCTCCAAACAACACTCACAGGTGTTTTTATGTTTTGTTTTGTTCTGTCTCTGTAAGTGTTTTTCTGGTAAGCACATTTTTCTGGAAGTGCTTTTGTTTACTGGTATTTGATGACTGCCAGGTATGAAGGTTCTAAAAGTTATTTTGAGAGGGAGTTGCAAGAGTTGTTCGATGAAGTGAAAATGCTGGTTATGAATGGGGAGAAAGAAGATGCGGTAGACCTGCTTCGAGCGAATTATGAGGCTGTGAAGGAGAGGATGGATGCCGGTGTTAGAGGCATTGGGGAAGCTGCTACCATTGACATCATAGCTTTAGGATACATGGTCATTGGTGACTTCAAGTTTGTCGAGTCATTATTGGATATGGTAATCTCTTTTTCCATTTTGTAGTCGCATTGCTGCTTTGATATCATGTGCATTCACTGCTCAAGCATTTGAATAGAATGAAACATTATGAACCATTGCACTATTTGAAACATTTCCAATGTGTTACTAGACACTGCTGCGATTGTGAAATTGGTCCATTAGTTTGTGAATTGCTCAATTTACTGATTCTTGTGTGTTACATGTTATTCGTTTCGTTTTTGTGATGCATTTTAATTTTGTGTGCAGTTGAATGAGATGGTTGGTAGTCTAAGGTATGATGAACCGCTTCTGGATTCAGTCCTCGTGCATATGGGAAGTATGTACTCAACTTTGGGGAAGTTTGATATATCAATGCTTGTATATAGGAGGGCGATTGATAACATGGAGAAGATATATGGTAAGTTCTGGTGTCTATTCAGGCCTTTTGTTTTTGATCAATTCAGTTGGTTGTTCTAAGAATTCTGTGATAAATGGTAACAAGTAGCTATTTGAGTGATCTATAAAACACTTGATCATAGGGGTATGCCAAGGTAGAATCCAAAACAAAACATTGATGTATCTGAATATGCATGGCCAATTGAAGGACATAGCATTAATAGTATTTTCGGATAGAACTTTATGGTATTCTCTGATATTCAGCGGAGTTCAGTTATTGTGTCGGCAAGATAGGTTTTCTCTGATCTTTAATAACTGTTGCCACTTTTTCTTCAGGGAAAGATAGTATCTTTCTTATCACACCAATTTTGGGCATGGCAAAAGCTCTCACTTCTATCGGAAGGACTAAAAAAGCAGTAGAGTTCTACCACCGTGCATAACTATTCTTGAATCGAGCAGAGGCACTGAAAGTGAGGACTTGGCCATACCTTTGTTTGGTCTCGGCAGCCTTTTACTCAAACAAGGGAAACCTATTGAAGCGGAAACTCCTTTTATGTGGTTAAATTTCATTCCCTTTTCTGTTAAAAGGCTTACTTTGACCTGACAGAATTGAAGAAGGTTTGTCTGATGATTGTTGTTTCTTGATTTCTTCAGAATTTTAAATATATACACAACGTTGTACGGAGAAGACGACGGAAGAGTTGGAATGGCAATGAGTTCCCTGGCCCATGTGAAGTGTGCATTGGGTAATACATCTCCCATATATACATATACAGATACATATAGCTTCTCGGTGTCATGTATGGACTCATGTGGTAATTTGCTACAGGAAAGGCAGATGAAGCAATCGATTTGTATAAAAAGGCTCTTAAAGTCGTCAAGGAATCCAATTATATGTCTCCTGATGACAGCATAGTGGAGAAGATGCGGATAGATTTGGCAGAATTACTACATGCCATTGGAAGGTAAAGTCAAATTTTATGCAAACTGTCATAGATGCTGGATTTATAAAGCAATTAAGTTGGTGTTTTGTGCACAATGTATATACTTCATGCTATTATATGATTGTGGTGGTGGTTTGGTTTAGTGGCATTCTATGACTACGATAATGACTACTTGCCAATTGAAAATGTTGATAGGTGCACTTGGTACATGCTGTACATCTCATCATCAGTCACTTTTTGTTTCTCTTTCAAGTTAAAAACCACAAGCCTACACAACCGCCAATTACTAGTTTCCCGTTTAGCATTAAACTTTGGTTTCTTGCAGGGGAGAGGAAGGCCGAGAGCTACTGGAGGAATGCTTGCTGATCACTGAGAAACATAAAGGCAAAGAGGACCCCAGCTCAGTGACACACCTCATCAATCTCGCAACTTCTCATTCACGCTCAAAGAACTATGTGGAGGCTGAGCGCTTGCTAAGGATGAGTTTGCAGGTCTTGGCAAAGACGGTGGCGCCCGATGACCAATCCATTTCATTCCCAATGTTGCACCTCGCACTTACTCTTTACCAATTAAAACGGGATGAGGAAGCAGAACAACTCGCCCTCCGGGCTTTGCACATTCGTGAGAAAGCATTCGGAAAAGACACCCTTCCTGTTGGTAAGTAGTTATTTCCTTAATTCCTTCACAACCAAGCAACATAGAGATAACCTGATGAGTTCCGGTGATTTCTGATGTGATGTACATTGCAGCTGAGGCTCTCAACTGTCTGGTGTCGATCCAAACTAGACTGATGAGGGACGACGAGGTGTTACTGGATCAGCTGAAGAGGGTTTTGAGCATCCAGGAAAAAGAGTTCGGCCCCGAGAGCAAGGATGTCTTGACAACTCTAAAAAAAGTCGTACATTACCTAGACAAACTAGGCAGGAAAAACGACAAGCTCCTCTTGCAGAAAAGACTCTCTGCCCTTAGATCAAAACTCAAACAACAATTTCAACAATTATAGTAATCAAACCATCCTGGTTTAGTCTCAAACTCATTCACCACAGCCCCGCATTGCTCACCAAGTCAAACACAAATAATCCCCCGTGTTTCACTTTGCGTCACGCAACAGAACGCAACGGTGTTCTTGGAGCTTACCGGGACGTCGTTTTCCTACCATTTGCGACACGTCGTTTCTCCTCTCTATGTGGTAGTTGGAGTGATGGGAGAGATATTTGAGGTCTCTCTATATGGTCCCCATTTGTAACTTACCAATTTGCCAAGGAACATTTCATTGATGGGAATGGTGGGGTGCTAAAATAGTGAGTGAGTTATAATGTTTTATACCAATTACGGTTAACTTTGGACCACGATGGATTTTTCCCACTAAAATAGGCCGGTAAATTACCACCGTCTTGAAGCACTAGCTACAAATTTTATGAAGCAAAGAAGCAGGTGTCATAGAGCCTCTAGAGAAAGGTAAAGTGAAAATTAACAATTTCTTTCTGTTGTTTTGGATATATATTGTTTTTAGTTTTTACACTGAAATGATGGATATGACCAAATTATGCATAATTATAGCGAAACGGTGATGTAGGAGTTAAGAAAGGAGGGTCTTTCATTTGTGTCTGTATCTCTGTCTTTGGATCTCGGGAAACGTATGCAAGTTCCAGAACAGAAGACCCATCTCTTTTTTAGAAGGTAGTTTTCCTCTGTTTCGGTTATGGGTCTTGTCAGATTGTATAGATTCTGGTTAAAGCATGGATCTTTCTTATTCTTGGTAATCAAAGTTTGTATCTTTTCAACTGTATGCAGTTTGGTGTATGAAATAGAGATACCCTTTTGGATTTTCTTCTTTGTGTTTGGAGTCTGAGTTGTTAGCTGTATAATTGAGGTGGGTAACTGTTTGTAATTTTTGGGGGAAGTTTATAGTTTGGTAGAACAAATAACTGATTGGATTAGATTCTGGATCTCTATACAAATGACTACGGGAGACGTTAAATGTTTCTGTTATTCTGTTAACACATGGTTTTATATGGTTGTCTCTGTGAGTCTGTATTGCTTGTGTTATAGGTGCCAATGGGTTGAATTGGAAGTGTCTGTCGGGTTGAACTACAAGTACTGATAGGTTGAAGTTTAGGTAGTTGTGGGTCGAAGGGAAAGTACTTATGGAATGATGAAAATGTTGTTTAAATGTGATCATCTGATTTTCGTAGTTTGGATCTACGTTCTGTTTATTGTTCTGATTGCCTATTTTCAGAGTTCTGGTCATGTTGTTGAGACTTGGGAATCTTGTCCTGATGATTGAAATTTTAATTTCGTAGTTAAATTTTCTGGTTTAAAATTTTTAAAGACTTTTTATATGCATTTGACATGAGTGATCCTTACTTGATGCAGCTACTTGTAACCTATGACTGATTGTTATCTTGTCATTGTAAAATCTGATGCAGTTAGATAACGGTCATGGCAGCAGCTGAAGCACGGACTGGATGGCAGCGTAGAGGAAATTGTTGTTTTGTCCATGGTGATGTAAGGAGTGGTCAAAGATTTTCTCGTCGTCCGTCATCATCTTCCTCAAAGGAATCTGATAGTGCTCATGAGAATGCTTCATATGGGATTGATCATGTTATCCCAGATCGCACGCCCTTTAACTCAAATCCGGAGCTAACACCCAGCACCAGGTGGTGGTTAAACCTGGAACCAAACTTTGGACCTCAGAAGGAATTTATCTATGATCAGCAAAAGAGCCTGGACGCTGAACTTGAAGTTCTAAGTTCTGGTTATATTAATAAAACTGCCATCATAAGTGATTATTATCAGTGCAAGGAGGTATCTAGCAATCAAAGTGATTGTGAAAAGAGTGGCAATAGTATATTGGAGAAACCATGCACGGTTTCAGTCACTTCTCCAAAAAGTGACCCAAGTAAGAGAATGCAAGAACTCAAGGCTGGAACTGGTGATGGGCGGCAGTTTCTAAACAAAAGGGACACAGGAGAGTTTTGGTACTCTGATGATGATTTCATGAACTTGGATTCTTTTAGCAGCTTGGATTCTGAACAAAGCAAGAAACTGTCTCCCGATTTAGATTCCCAATGGGTGGAAAATGAGAAGTCCGAACCATGGTGGCGATCCACTGGTAAAGATGAGTTGGCTTCCTTGGTTGCTCAGAAGTCGCTTGAAAATGTCGAGAATTGTGATCTTCCACGTCCTCATATTAAGCATAGTAGGATGGGTCCTGCCGCTTCTACAAAGTTTCCTGACCCTAATTTGTCTTTTGATCAGATTACTGAACTGGGCCTTTCCAATGTCACCGCTTATACTCAGGGAAGCTTTACTTCAGGTCACTCAACATATGATCAAGACAGTCCTCTAAGGTACTTTTGTTTCTTTAGCTGTTCTCTATATTCTTTTCTAGACAGCTATGGTTTATGTAGAATGTCCATAAATGCATGCTGCATTATTATGTTACATGTAAGTGATGATGATAAACTTTGGTGTGATACACTGACATAGATATGGAGTGCCATTTCAGGCATGTGCAGGTGTTGTGTTATGTAATAAACCAAATATCTGGTTACTTGGGAAGTTACTGCCTATTCTACGGTTATAAAAACCTACTTTGTGGGCATGGATAGTTTTTAATGCATTTTTATGAGTGTATTACTAAATACCAATGATGCTTTAGTAACATTGGTACAAGTAATACTATAAGTCCATAATCTATCATTGCAGAGTTATACTGTATTTGTTTTCATTGTTCTGATATCAGAAACACAACTTTATAAGTGTAGTTTAATATTGATCATATTATGTGTTCGTTTTCAGTCACAACAATGATTCTGCTGCTACCCACCAAGATGAGCCAGCAGATGAGCGGAGCAAAGCTCAGCTGCTGGAAGCTTTGTGTCATTCTCAAACACGAGCTAGGAAAGCTGAGAAAGCTGCACAGCAGGCATATACAGAGAAGGAGCACATCATCAGTCTCTTTTTCAAACAGGCGTCACAGCTGTTTGCCTACAAGCAGTGGCTCCATTTGCTCCAAATCGAGAACTTTTGCCTGCAGCTCAATAAGAAAGATGGCTTACCATGGTCCCCATACAAAGGCAGACACATGAAGAAGAAGAAGGGTCAGCGCAGGGCAGGAAAGAGGAGCGACAACAGCCCAACGTATGAGATTAGCAAGGGTGCTGTTGCTTTTGCACTAGGATTAGGTCTTGCTGGTGCGGGCTTGCTCCTCGGATGGACTATGGGCTGGTTGTTTCCAGCTGCTTAAACCTCTTCATCATTATACCTTGTTTAATATGGCGCTCGTATGTTAATTAGTAATTACTGTTCCTTCATTATATAGGGTTTCTGTATCAGATTAGTACCCCTTTTTCATCACCTCTAAGTTAGCTTCTCACTTGTTTAGATTTGTTGATTGTGTATATACAAAAACAGGTATTTATTTTCATTTTGTAATTGAAATTATGCATTATTTAGCCAATCTTTGTTCCCCTTTTTCTTGTGTTTTTGTGGATATTCCTCTTTTTAACTATTGAGTTCTGTTCAGAATCTTCAGATTTTTTTAAGGAAATATTATATGCCAAATGTGAATCATACTGAAACAGGAGGGACTATGATAGTATGATGTCTTGTCTAGTTGGATTCAGCTAGAGATTCCATTATTGGATATGAACAAGTGCATCAGGCGCCTCCATGATCTTATCTTCCACAACATTCCATTCAACCACATCCATTATTCAAAAACAAAAACACGAGCTACATATTATTCATATGTTCCAAAATTTGGATTGTTTTTCAATTTGTATAGAAGCACCCTCAAAGTCATACCCAGTATGGTCTTCCTTGCTATAAGCCGCACATATTTATTCCGTTTTTTTTTCTAGCTTATTCCATTTTATCTCCGATAATTAGAAGAAAAGAGTTTTTTTTTTTCTAATTGGAGTTTAATATCCGAAGACGTGTAAAATTACCAGAATTATACGTCACCTTAAGCTCTAAAATTTCAGGATTGGCAGTGGAACCTAGTCGAGTTAGGGGCAAGGCGGGCCTGCAAATCTATTAGACGTTTAAACGATCTGGTATCTAAACACAGTGCTCATAATAACAAAAAATAAGCTATAATCAACATCTTACGCTCAAGATAAATACGATTAATTGAAGTGAGCTTCCACTTCTTCCCAAGTAACTGAAGTAAGGTTCTAGATTGACCCACGTTATTAACAAGTAAATTTTGTTTAATTTGCTCTTGGTATGCTTTTTTTAGAGCATTTCCAACAACTTCGACATTTTAGAGAAAAAGTGAGGTTTTGCAAGATATTTGGTTTTTTCCCACTCCAACAACTTTTGCATCACCGTCTCTAAAATAGAGAAAGAGATGAGAGATAATGAGAAAATTTTCAATTTTTTAGCAACCTGCAAAATTTTACCTCTCATACATTTTATTAAATAACTCAAGTTTTAATAACAACCAATTGAAACAATAAATAATTAGAATAATTTATTTCAAACTAGCAAATTAAATATATAAAATAATTTATGGTTATAAAAATAAAATTATATAATATTTTATTCATTTGTACTAAAATGCATAAATATGCAAAATGAAGAAATTATTAGAGTTTGAGGATAATATTTTTGGAGATTTTGGCATTTACTTTTCCATTTTAAAGAAATTTTACCAAAATTGTTGGAGATGCTCTTAGGTGCAATTACATGATTGATCAACGAGATTCACCATAAAAATGACTCACCAATTGCTCACCAAATGTCAATTAAAAGTATAAGACTAATGAACAAGTAGATTTCAATAATCACAAATCACAACGTGAACAATGCCATTGGACACACACACCCTTCTCTACCAAACATAATCATCTAAATTAATCATCTGAATATACTTCTAGAGGCTTTGAACTGGAAAATGACGATTATGCCCTGCCCTGTCCTGCTTCCCTCATAGGCCGAGTTGGTTGACTTTTGACTCCATCCCTTCGGTAGCCGACTATTCCCACCACCGCGCGCCACGTGTTCCCGCCCAATCCCTCCGTTAAAAGGGCGGACCCAAATCCCGAGGCCCCTAAAATTCCGTTCGTTTTTCTCACAATCCAAAATCTTCAATTTCTTATTTCCTTCATCACCAAAACGATGCCGTATTGCGAAGTCGCGTCGCCGCAGAATGCCGCCGCCGTCGACGAAAAGCTCGACGCCGCAACCAAAATCTACTACCGCACTTACGGCCGCGGCCCCACCAAGGTCCTCCTGATCATCGGTGAGAGCATTGTCATTACTTTTTGATATTTTCTTACGAATTCGGAATTTTTTTCCGGTGGCTGATGAATTTTTTCCGATCCACGGTCAGGTTTGGCCGGAACGCACGGCTCGTGGGGCCCGCAGATTCAGGGGCTCACGGGGTCGGTGACGCCGAACGACGAGAACAGGCCGGCGGCGGAGGAGGAGGAGGAGTGCGAGCGCGACAATGAGGCTGGTTTCAGCGGCGGAGGAATCGAGGTGTGCGCGTTTGATAATCGGGGCATGGGCCGGAGCTCCGTGCCGGTCAAAAAGTCCGAATACACGTGAGTGGTTGAGATGGTCAAACTTTGTTCTAGAAGTATGAAATGTGTGTGTAGTCAATTTTGATTAGTTGAAGTAAAAACTGGAAGCTTTTTATTAATGTAAAGTATGGTTGTATTTGATTGAATTGAATCGCTGCATTTCTGAAGTTGTGAAATTTTGACCATTTTTTTGGATTTGAAGTATAAGTTTTGAGGATAAATTGAAGCTGAATTGATTGATGTGTTTTGTTGCAGAACAAGAACAATGGCGAAGGATGCGATCGCGTTGATGGATCATTTGGGGTGGAAACAAGCGCATGTCTTCGGGCATTCCATGGGTGAGTCCAAGGTTTGGAGTTTTCGTGACCGGATTTGTACTAGGTTCATTCAAATACAGCAGTTTGAGCACATTGTATGAAACTTAGGACTGAGTGAAGTGTGAGGTGAATGTACTTTGTGAATGTACTTTGTGTGAGTGAAACTTAGGCTTGTTCGTAATCGTGTGATGCAGGAGCTATGATTGCTTGCAAGTTAGCAGCAATGGTGCCTGACAGGGTTTTGTCATTGGCTCTGCTTAATGTGACAGGAGGAGGTTTTGAATGTTTACCAAGGGTGAGTGAATCACTTGTCATTGGTTATTGTTTTATTAAGTTTTGAGTTTGTTTATTGGGAGTGGTTGGCGACTCCATCTTAACTGTTTCCAATTAAGTTGGTTCTCATTTCATAGTCAATGTTTTGCAGCTCGACCGCAAAACATTATCTATTGCTATCCGTTTTTTGAAGGCAAAGACTCCGGAGCAAAGAGCAGCTGTTGACTTGGATACTCACTATTCGAAGGTCCAACTGCTCTACATTCTATCATGTTTCTGTATGTTTTCTGAACGGATAATAATTGGAAGAGAAAACGAATGCTGGTAAATGGTAATACAGAAATGATTTGAATAAAGGCAACCCTCTCACAGACTCACTACTGTTGTACAGGAGTATCTTGAGGAAAACGTTGGATCCAACACAAGAAGAGCAATTTTATACCAAGTAAGAGCACTACAAACTCCTTTGTAGCATCTTGTCAGTCAATGAGAATCACAAATGTGTTACACGGAGTTTTAAAATCATCTCTGAAGTCGGAAATCGGCATCAATATATGGAACTCTGTTCCCAACTAAATGGCAGAAACTAGTTGAGTCGTTAGAGTACTTGTGTTGAAACATCACCGACCTGATAATAATTTTCCTTCCAGGAATATGTAAAAGGTATATCAGCAACTGGGATGCAGTCTAATTATGGTTTCGAAGGTCAACTGAATGCGTGCTGGACACATAAAATGACACCAACTGAAATTGAAATGATCCGCTCCTCTGGGTTTCTCGTTTCAGTCATTCATGGCAGGTGTGCTCATAAAATCACCAATATTTATACTTCTCTGAAGCAGTGTATTCAATCTGCTTCCTATGGCTAGCATCTGATATGTCATTTCTTTTTTCCATTTACTCTCAATTCAACACAATTTGTAACCCAACTAAATTGTAGATGTACATATATATGCCAAATGAAATGATCGTCTCCATGTCCGAGATTCATGTACTTGTTGGATCTGATATGCTGTTTCAGTGTGATATATCTTCTGGAAACCAACTTAACATGTTATCAACTCTGCAGGCATGATGTCATTGCTCAAATATATCATGCAAAGAGACTGGCACAGAAGCTGCAGCCTGTGGCTAGAATGGTAGATCTTCCCGGAGGACATCTTGTGAGTCATGAGAGGACTGAAGAGGTATTCCTCCATATCTACCACACCAAGTATATCTACTGTCCATGATATGTTAGTGGAATGACTCTGAGATTGTTTTGTGTCACATATCAGGTCAATAAAGCTCTTCTTCAGTTAATCAAGGCTTCAGAAGCTAAGACCGAGCCATATGATTGGACAAATTTGCCTGAGAAAAGTTCCAGTAAGCAATTTAACTTTGAGAAAATGTATTTACTCTTCTATTTGTGTGCTGACCTGTGTTGTTCTTTGGCAGGTTGGGTGGTTACAAGGATGTTGTTTATCAAAAAGAGTAATGGCGAGGCTAACAATTCATCTCTGGCATCCAGTATGTTTCAGAAGCTACATATGTTCCTCTTGTACTTGTTTGGTCTATTTGCGTTGGCATACGAGAAAGGAATCATGACTTTTAGAAGTATAAAACCAGCTAGAGTTGCGAATTCCATTACATAAGCCGTTGTCCAATGGAGCTCCAACTCTTTCACTGGTAAAACACTTTTCTTTGATTCTGTTTCCTTCAGGAGAAACATATATACAGAGTAAAATTTGAGACTGACATTGGAGTTTCTCTCAACAGGAGCTCATTGTTTTTCCAGAGTCATATACCAGAGTTCATTAACATAATGAGGCCTTTTATACACAATAAAGACATGTTGCAGTCTGGAGAAGAATTGGAGAGAGATCACTACGGCCAATATTTAGGCAGTTCCCCGTTTCTCCTTATCCTGCAACAAATATATACAGAGCTGCATCTTTTACAGAATTACAGTCCAAAAGAATGAGGGAAAAGGAATAGGGTGTTTCTACGTTTATCTATCTTTTTGTTCCTCATGTAAATTTACTCAGAATTGCCTATCCATTCACTCTTGGCAACAGAACAACCTTGTACTTGAGAATTCTGATTTAAATTCAACACTATTCAATATTGACAGTACCATATCAACTTAACAAATTAACAGCGTGTTTACTTCACCGGATGGAATTGTATTTTCCCGGAATCGATTGCATTCCAATGTTTACTTGCACCAAGGAAATCCGGAGAGGGGAGGTTGGAATTGGAGGGGGATGGCTTTGTGATGGGGCCTATCTTCTAAATCCGAAAATATTTTCATATTTTTTTAACAAATTACAAACCTATCTAACCCTACGAGTAATTTAATAATCAAGCTAAATTTAATTTCAACTCGTTATTGTAAGTAAATAACAATAATTTTAATTAATTTCATTCTCATTTCTTATATATTATTTCATTCTGTCTCCAATTTCTTCCAATTCAATTCCTGATTAATTCAATTCCAAATAATTGAACATGTCAAACTTAAAATACTTAATACATGAAAGTTAGCGGCACGAGTGATGTTATCATAGTATGTGTATTAATACATAGATATAATCTCAACAAATTTATGGTCACAATTTAAACATAAGTTGATATCGGAAACATGCATGTAGTACCAGCTTATGTGTTCATAAAGGAATCAAGGAAAGCATGTGTTACTAGTCAGTACGTACCTCGTACTTCGGATCTTTCAACAGTTGACAACATCGTCGGAATATTGAAACATGTAATACTCCGAAGCATGTTAGAATTTTCGGTAACACCAAGCATGATCGATAGAGCGTCAGAGAGAATTCTCAAACCTCAAAGAAGAAAATGATGCAACTTTCTTCTTCCATGGTAAGAGAGATAGGAGATTCGTTTCTTTGCTGAATAAGATGCCATCTCTGATCATTTGAGGGTTATATAGCACGGCAGATATGCCACTGGAATATACCAATATACCTTGTAAGTAAAAGCATCTCCAATAGAGATGTCAGATCCACGTGGAGTGTTCTATCAGAAATAAAAGACATATGTAATCACTCTAACCGAGTAACTAAATTTGATGTAGATTTAAAAGTTGTGTTCAATTCATTTATTATAATTTCTCGTTGTCTTCTATATCTCCCCCTCCATCTTTTCTTCCTCACTTACCCATACCAAGGCAATTCATTAATATAAAATATTTGATTGTTGGGTTGGAACTAAAATATGAGCAAATTGTCAAATACCACATCAGAAAATGAGATGCCAAATTCAAATCTACACACATTCCCCACAAAAAAAACCATATGCTCTCTCTCAACCCTATTGTGTAGCCTCCCTCTGCCTTCCCACTATTACGGTGGTTTCTCTCAGCCTCCCTACTATCAAGGTGGTTGCCCTCAACCTTCTCTCTTTCATGACGATTTTCTTTGGCCGTCCTTCCCTTTTTCCCATGGCGGCAGTCGAGTTCCAATAGCAAAGGTACATCTGAATCAATATTCCATTGGTAGTGGTCTATGCTTCGTGTGCCTAAGGGATGCTCGTTCCATTGGCGAATGAAGTCAAGCAACCATGGCGACCTGGAGGCACTCAGATTTCCACCAAAATCCGGCAAAGACGGCTCTCAGGATGGGTGGCAGTATGGCTAACCCATGCTAGGGTTTCCCATAGTTGGGCTTAGGCCTGGGCTTTCGGGGCCGAGTCTAAACTCATAATTTAGTTTTTTTTCCTAGCATATTGCTATGCTTCTATAAGTCGTAGAATATGTTTTTTAATTTTATTTATATTTCAATTCGGGGATAATTTCTAAAAAATATAAATATGCTATATACTAAGTTTGAGTTTCGGCTCAAGACCTCTTGTATGCTGCTCGACAACAACGAAAGAATATACAATGGTTATTCAGGCATTCGTTTTAATATAAAATCTCAATGGATTCCATAAAAAAAATCTACACACATACTCGGAACACAATTTCTATAGTTTTCTTCAAGTTCTGGGGGTATTTGTGTCTTTGAATCACAGGATCCTTAACGGCGTCGTTGCACTTGAGCTAAAACCCTAAATCGATTAAAAATGAGCGAAAACGCTGTCGTTTGGTTATCCTTTTCCATCTTAAACCCCCAAATTGGTTCATCCTTCTCCAACTTTGTTGGGTCCAAAGGAATGGCTGCTATGGCTTCTGACAAGGCAGATGGTCAGACCCAGTGGGAGTTTAGTTGGTTAGCCCTCTAAGCTATTCTCTTTTAATCTCCAAATATGTATATCATTCTAACTCTTGCAAGATTTAGGGTTCTGATAGACCAAAGCTTGTATATTTCAGTGTATAGGCTTGAATTTGATTGAACTAGGTTTAGGAAAAGGGTATGCTGAGTAATCTTCAAGATTGATTATTTATGTTCAATTTGGTTCTGCTAATTTGTATCTGTAGCTTTTGAGCCCTCTTCTTGTCTTTCATTCAGTTTCAGTTTTTGTGTTTGTTTTATGCTTCCTACTTTTGATGTGCTAATCTTGTCTGTGATTTCAAAACAATATCACAATTAGTTGAGATATGAGTTTCAATGAAATGTATAGAGGATATGCAACTATGGATCTTAGATTGCTTGAGAAAAGACACTCTTGCTAGATAAAACTCAAAGTTTTACCTATATGGATACTACCAACTTAGGTTGTCGTGGTTCTAGCATCTAAGTACCAGTTACTCAGTTGGGCACCGAGAAAAGATATGCTGGTATATTGAAGTAATGTGGTGAGTTTGGTATATTGAAGTAAATTGAATGAAAATGTTGGGGTTGCATCTGGGGCTAGTGTTGTAGCTAACTCTGTATCAAGGGCTAAAGGGATATGTTTCACTGGGAAGTTGAGATCATCTCTTCAACTTTCATTGTTTACAATTGATCTGAATTTGGGATTTGCTTGACCCATGAGGAGCATTTATTGTTTTTAACAGAATTCTATCGTGCAGTGACTTGGAGGTAGATTATGAGTCTGAAGAAATTGCTTCTATTGTCTATGCTACATTAGCTGTTGACAAGGAGGTGATGCTTCATATTCTTGAGCTATGTCTATACTCATTTCATTGTGGTTTTGATTGGCATCTTATTTGTTACCGTTTATGACCTTCAGTTGCAACCAGACAAAGTAAAAAGGCAGATGTTAGTTTCCAATGGAAAGCTTTCCGTGTAAGCATTTTTTCTTTTCTGTTAGAGTTCAATATATAAACTTCTGTTAGATATTGATTTTGGTGGTAATTGATTCTGATGCAAGATTTATGATTCATGGGGATTAATGAAATGGATGTGTGCTGAACTCAGCGACTCTGCTAAATTCTGTATTCTGCTGATTGCATGGTTGATCTTATGAAAACAGGCATTTTGAGGCAGTTGAGGCAAGATTTCTTCGAGCATCATATAGTGCTTTTGTGGATGTATTGACACTTGCCACGAAAACCATTGAAGAGTTTGGAAAAGGAATGGAATTGAAACAAGTACATGCACTTTGACTGGTTAGCTTGGCGATTTCTTATTTCATGAAATGAGCTGCAATACGAGTTGAGGCTTTCTAAAGCCCCTACATTGTTTGATTAGTGCTTCAGAACAGGGTCAAGAACGCTTCTGATACTAAAAATGGAACAGGGTCTTTGATTGAGTTTGTTATTAGCTGGTATTGTGTTATACACCTACCTGTACTCTGACTTGGATTTGCTTCACATCACATCTTGGAGGATAATTAGATTTTGTTTTTTCGCTAATTTTCTATTTTATAACATCAAAGCATCATTACTTGCTGTACTGCGAATTTGCGATCACTCCCTAGAAGACCTTAAGGATCGAGGTAACGTATGTCGGGATCTTGTCAAAACATGTCCACCGTCGCCGTGCACCAACAATTTTTTCAGTTAACTATCAACCTGGGACGAGATCAAACCTAGGAGTTTAATCTGAATGATGGGGTTCCATATTTGGAGGCTGTTACTGGCTCAGCATTTCTCTGAAGGTTATACATGTCATAATTTAAATCCACACCAAGAGGCTCATACCGAGTCACTGTACCGAGTCACATTTGGTAGTTTAAAGATTTGTTTTCACATTCCTCTCCCTAGCGAGTTGCAATATAAACACCCACCAAGTTGACCTACTTGATTCGCTTCACATTTAGCTTTAGAACTTTAGTTTGATAATGGAGATTTAAACCAAGTCAATTATCGCGAATTAAATTTGCCCTCATGTTACATTGATGTGATTAATATATTAAAGAACTAGTAACTTGCAATATTATGGTCGAATTACTTCCTATATATGTATTATGAAAGACTTATATGATCACAACTTCATAAGGTCTTGACTCTTCGTCATCTTTTATATTGTGAACATATACCAACTACATAACACAATATATATATATATATATATATATATATATATATATTGAACACCTTCATTTTGAATCACATTTTTGAATGCCTTAAACACCTTCATTTTGGTTGAAATTTTACAGATGTGATTTACAAATTATACTATAAATGTTGAATGGTGGAGATGCTCAAATGTGATCAAGAAGTTGGTCAAGTGACTTATCCCTTTTTTAGACCCCAAAAAGAGATCTCTTAGTGGAAGGGTCATGTATATATATATATAGTATGGCTCTGCTACGGACATCTGGACGGTCCGCACCGTGCGGATTCGGCGATTCCGGCCAACGGGATGCACAATGACGGCGCTAACCAGCACAACCACACTCTCATATTCCCGGCGCTCGTGTCTGTGTCGGCTGGAGCTACAGTGCCGGCCCATGGCGGCCAGAATTTCAAAATTTCAAGTTTATGGGCACCGTGCGGAGATTTTGAGATTCCGGCCAGCATAAAATACATGATCGCATGGAGGAGGGGAGTCTGTGCTGGTCGTTGCGTGTCGCCGGAATCACTGAATCCGCACGGTGCGGACTTTCCGGACGTCCGCATATGAGAATTTCAATATATATCACCAGCTGTCAGCTTACCTTGCGCCGGGATTTAAGATCTGTTCAATCTAATTGAAGAGATTACTTAAACTTGACTGAACCCAAAGTCTTCTAGTATCATATATTATTGAGTATTGAGTTTGTAGTGCTTGCAAGTAACCAAGTCAACGTAACTTCATCTGCGTATATATATAGTTGGGTTCGATAGTTCAGTGTGGTGTCAATAAATGGATTTCCAGCTGAATTTCCATCTTGCAAGCTTATAACGTATGCTTCGTACTTCAAGATCAGAGCGCCATTCTTTGCTCTCTAGATAACAATATCTCTAATTGTATGCATATATTGCATTGTCTTTCTCTCATTCTTAATTGTTAATTCGGTCTGTGTATGTTTGATTATATATGTATATACTAACAACTTTGTAGCTTCCCTGGCCTGCAACTACTGTTTCTCCTTCTAAATCTGATCCACAGTAATCGTTCCAATATTACTTTTCATTTAGTGTTTCAAATTTCAGAACCACGATTCAGAAATTGCTGTACTACGTACGAAGACTCTCCTCTGTTAGTGACTCAGAAACCATCTCATCCAGCAAAATACAAGACTCAGAAGCTAGAGCGTAATAATTATGTCAGAACATCTGGGACCATACGATGAGAGCATCATCGAAATGAGGTTCGTCTTATTAACATAGCTTAGCTTGTTAGTTTTCTGTAAGAGTACGCAATTCTTTTCCTTTTGGGAGAAAGTCTCTCCTTTCGATTAATGGAGGCCTTGAGTTTCTTGTTCCCCGGTCATTTGTACGCGGTTGATGACAGGATTCATTTACATTAGTTTTGTTTTTCTTTTATCAGCCTTAAGCCAGATATAGATTATGATTTCAAGAGTCCTGAGGCTCTGTTGCAACGTCGGCTACCAGAACCTGAAGCCTTGCAGATTTTTCACATAGGTGTTAGAATAATCCGTGTAAACTTGAAGCCTTGCAGATTTTTCTCCATGCATTTAGATACTTGGAGCATTTTGGTACTTCTTTTCCATACAACGAGTAACCTCATGCTGGCATCAGACCTACTGCAAAACTACTCAAGGATGTACAACTACTTATTATTGCGATAATACTGCTCTAGTAAATGTCACATTGATTAATGAATCGTGCCCGTAAGTCCACCAGATCCAGAGATATTCAATTTCGGAATGTTCAGTGGTGGTCTTCAATCTGGTAACACCGGGCCAATAAGTTTCTCTGTAAAACTGTTCTGCAATATGTGGTGGGGTCTTCGAAATCTGAGGTTTGCATTCTATCTTTTTAAACTTGTTTTGTATAAACTCCATATTGCTTTAGCTTCAATTTAAGAACATCTTACAGTGAGCTTATTCAAAAGTTCAAACATTTAACCGCTCAACGTCTGGCTTTATTATTAGAGATACATGATAGTTCCACAAAAACGATTGTTTTGAATGGCTAAAATTGCACCGTGTGCTTATTCGTGCTGACCGTACGCATAATAATTTCTGCATATATATCTTGTTAGCTCCATTAACTTGTTTGCTTTATTGCAGCAATTTTGGCACTAGTCTGGAAACAAGTACCTACGTGTGGGAAAATATATTTGCGCTTCTTATATTTCTGCATATATATCCCTCGTTGGGTTAATTCTATTTTGTTATTTTATTGGAAATATGCAGGTTAGTAAGTAGTAACTACATTTCTCATGCCGAACGATCGATTGTTTTCATTCTTCATGTACCAAAAATTGATGGAATTGGCCACATTGTTCTCATGAAATGGATTGAATTTTGTCCCTAATTGATTGTCCAGAATCCAACTACAATCCATATATTGTTCAAAACATTGATGTTTGTGGAACATTTGAAATCATGATTTTTGTTGAGGTTACTTTTCTAGTTATATCAACGCTGTCATCGGCAATGAGATTTTCCACAGTTCTATCATGATCTGTTAATGCCAATGTCTTCTGACTCTTATCATTATTCCTGAAATTGACTATAAACTGCTGAACTAGTAATGTATAACAATTGATATATGATGTTTATAAAGAGTTGACGCATACATTTCTCTATAAAAAGCAGCAAACTTTGAAAAGAAAAGTACATACGTCTGTATTAAGCCAAAGGGAACAGATGAAGGCAAATGATCCAGTATTTTCCAACTTTCATTGACCATTCTCTTAGTATTCGTCCAAGAAAGTGTATAACATGTCATCTTTCTTTGACTTGCGCCGGCTAAGCAAGGCTTTGAGGAGGCGTTTACTTTTGCTGGGATATTGTTCAACCTCTCTGTTATTCTCTTTTTCAGCAGGTAGCCGCATTGAAGCTGATTTTCGAGGCTCTGAAGGGTACTGGTATATACACAAATAATCAGTTTATAAGTATTAAGAATAAAAGGGGAGGGTAGTTCAAATAACTTCCAAACTTGGTCAAAAAAATTTCAGCAGCTGTTACTGTTCAGGTTATAACAATTTTACACTCACCCGCCGTCTTGCATTAGTGAGATTTGGTGTCGTTGGTCTACTTGAATTTGGGGTAGTTGATCGACTTTTGCTTGGAGTTGTCGGCCTACTTGCAAGAGATCCAGACCGTAAAAGTGGAAACCGATGAGGTGAAACTGTTCGCTTATCTGTGATAGTAAACACATCATAATCAGATTGTCACATAGGAACTTCATTATAAAGGGCTCAATGTCATAATGTCCAAGATGTGAACTCACCTAATTCTTTCTTGGGCATGCTAGACGTAAATGAAAAAACTGCAGGTCTTTGAGGTTGCGGAGATGGAGATCGCCCTCTACTGCACATAACATGACTATAATTATAATGCCATCTTATCTTACACACGACACACTAAAAGATTCCACATTAACCTTTACCTGACTGTAGTTGGTGGTGTTTCTCTGATTGTAGCACGAACAGCTTCACAAAATCCAATCAGAATTCCATCAAAAAACCAAAGTTATGTTAAACCCTTGGCTTACTCATTTGCAATATCCCAGTGGAACACAAGAGAACATAAAGCAGATTACCATTCCGAAATTGATGCCATTCATCTTCATTGTCTAAGTTGCATCCTTTGTATTTAGATTTAGTTTTGTTGGATCCCCCCATGGTCTCACCAACTGAACAAAAATTTGAGTCGTCAGAATAGTATTCATCTTTGTCGACAATTTCAAGGGAAGGGAAAATCTTATAAAATGTAGACTGATCAAAGAGATAGAAGTTAAATTGAGAGGACAGTGAAGTATTATTGCCTGGCAAGATATACCGCTTGTGGTATTTGGGAGTATCTATCACTGATGACTGTTGGGAAAGGCCCTCATGATCAATATATTCTTGACATGTCTTCAGCCTCTAAGACACCAAATAAAAGAAAATTTAAGATAATTATCAATACCTACAAAAGTATCGGTTTCTAGTGATTTAAACAAATTGTCACACATTCAGATGATGCAATTATCAACATAATGATGTCAAGTGAACCAGGTGAGCAACTCCCACTGATGAATGAGTAAACTCGAGATTAGGGAGAGAATGGTATGATGAGTATTATTGAAAAAGCTTTTCCACCCATAGTAGAAATTGCTTTATACCCACTTAGCAGTTGAAGCAGGTATAATACATAACCAATCTACAGCCTAAGAAGACATTTTTTGAGCTTTAGATATCAACACACATTCTGTCAACTTGTCCACGTGAACTGTTATAATTGAATTTGAAATGCATATTGAATGATGGAAGATATATTACTTTTATCGGTAAACAATACCTGTTCAATGCAAGAAACTCGAAATTCTGTGCCAGAAACTTCATCCACTTTTTCATCCAAGAGATCATTCACCTTATATGTCACAGAACCCAAATGGTCCACCGTATTCACAAGAGCTTTAATGGCATAATCTTTCAATGTTTCTACCACTCTGCAAAAGAATAGATTTAGTCTTTTTATCATATTTTCTAATCGGGTTTCTAAAGAAAGAAAGAAACTTGAAAAACTCTAGCAGCCAGGAATCAGAACAACTCACGTATGTTTTTGGTCATCATTTGTATAAGAAAGTTCAAAGTACTCCGCTGCTGAGTATAATTGAGACCTCAAATTCTTCAAATCCTAAATGGTAATGCAATGGATAAAGTGAACCACTGGACTTCTCAATTTGCTTTCTTAGTATCTATTAACAGTTCAACACCATAACAAAACGAACTATCTGATAGAATTCATGATATTGAAAAATGATACAAAAAATAAACAGTTCATTATTCATGAGACTATAACCCCCAAAGAGACTACACATAACTTACAAACCAAGGAACAACTAATATAATCTAAAAGCAGATAGTACCTTGAGACTATCAGAGAAGAGCAGGCTCTGATGCATAGAAACCTCATCAAAATTAGACGCCACACCAGGAATAGGCGTAGTCATTGTTCCCATGACGATGGAAATTTTGGAGAGTGAACACAGACTGCAATGGATAGAAACAACAATGTTAATCCCAACTCCCAGAGCACATTACGAGAGTGAGAAAACACAAGTAAAGCATCAGATACAATACTCAATATGAATCACCACCTCCAGTTTTCCTTTTAATTCTCAAAAGACAGAAAGCTGATTCCTATGTTAACATTTCAAATACAGCATCTGAAACCCCAAAAGCTTTAAGCTAATCGCCTCACTGCAAACAACAGAAACAAAAACCATGTGTATGACTTTGAGAAGAACAGAGAGAGGCTAATCAGGCTATGCACCCAAAATGAAAAACCATTTCAATTCTAAAGACTTTAAATTGAATTAAGTTAATCACACCATCAACTGTGTATGTGAGAGGAAGACAGAAGACTCCCCTTTAACAACTAATGAAATACCTGAAGCAACTATTTTAATTAGACAACAGCCCACTGTCAGAGATTAACAAATATATAGGAATGAGAAAATGAAGCAACATAAAGTTAGTGCTTTGCCACATTTCTCCAACCATTTGAGACAGGAAAATCAACACAGCAATATTCTAAAACACTTGGAATAATTGAATTCTCATTCACCAACACTACAATGCTGTAAAATTTAAGGACCCGATTATTTTATAGTACGCAGATAAGTATGGTTAAACCTTTTCTTTTTCTGTTCAAACAAAGTAAATTCTAAAAAGGAAAAGACAAACACAAAGAGAATCACATAAGGGCAATGACAATCCAATCCAATCCTAAACAAACACCAAATCTCTAAGCTGGAAATGGTAAACAAGCACACTCCCAGTTCAAAGTACCTATCTTCACAGAGAGATAGCAACATATATCACAATTGGGGTACATCACTGACCTTTGTTCTGCTCTCTGTGAATGCTCTTCTGCAGCTGAAACCCCAACCCAGAAGGCCAAAAAGCCCAGTAACTCCTTGCAAAGCTCAATCCAAAGTTGGGAACTTGGGATTGTATGCAAGCTAAATGATGTAGAGGAAGAAGAAGAAGTACAAAGGCCTAAATAGGCTACTCTGATAGTGGCCAAAATAGTTTGGTATGAGATTTGACTAAAAGCAGAGAGAGAGAAAACGACAACGCTCTAAAGAGAGAGAAAGTGAGGGCATGGAGGGACATCCATGAAGACGAGCACGTCTATGTGGATTTTTACTGGACACAGAGAATCTGAAGAGGAGCTCTTTGATTTCTAAAGAGAGCAAAAGTCTCGACCTTTTGGTTTAGCAAGAGACTGAAAAACACACTTCGTTTCAAACCACTTCAGTTTCTCTCTACTTACTTCTCTCTCTATCATTAGCCTCTTGGGGTGGGTTCCTCCTTCCTTAATTTGCTCTTTAATCCTAGTCTTTAATATGGGTCCCACAGAGATGGGTTGTAAAAAGTAAAAAACAAAGTTGAGTTTAAACCATTTATTTTTCAAAACTCAACTATTTAAGTTTCACTTTGTTGAGACGTTGAATTTAAACGCTTAAAATGTTAGTAGTTTCTCAGAGTAGTGAATATGTAACAAAGAAATACTTCAAGCATTATAATCTATAAACATAACGCCATGGGTGGTAATAACCGCACCTTTAATATAATTGTCCTAATGAAAGACCCGTTTTTTCTTTTTATTGACATTATTCTACAGTTTTTGTGGTTAGGTTATAGAATATATAAATAATAAATTAAGGTGAATATAGTGGTAATTTTAACCTCCTCAACTTGCCGGTCTCAACCATTCATGTGTTTTGGGGAAATGAATGGTTTCCACAATTCTCAAAATGGTTTGAATGGTTCAAATTTCTACATCACTAGCTGCCCTACAATCCATACACACATACATTCCTTATGCCTGCCAATTGTGTAATAAATAAGAATGGGACATTAACAAGTGTGATTGCTTCACTGCCAGCTTAAACTCTAGTGGAGGTACTGGGAAGAGAATTGTGAACAACCCAAAAGAACAAATGCGATTCCCTAATTGATGGAAGATGTCTAAGTAACTAAGTTAAATGTATATAATTACCAATTTTAGAATACAAATAAGATGAATGTAGAGTCTAAAGATTAGTGTAGGTTTCATAATCATTATTATGAATCGGATATGAGAAGATATGGCTAGCTAAACTTGGCTAGTGGGTTGAAATTGGAGGAGCATGTGGAGTTGAGACCACGCTCAATCATGTAGGAATGTAGGAATGGTAATGACTAATGGGACTTGTCTAACGGAGTGGATGGTACTGTGTATTATTCATTTGACTCAGGACGTGACCTTGGAAGGCACTCATTGCTAAACGTGCAGTCTAAACATTAAATCAAGTTGGCAAAATGGCAAGGAAGAAAAGACCCCATCATTAACAACCCTGAATTGTGACATGCAATCCCAGAAAAGAAGTAAATGAAACTTGAAGGTGCTGATGATTTAGAGAATTAGAGCTATTGGAGTCTTGGAGATGTGAGTGTGGATCCTACAGTTTTAGTGCTATTTTTCTTTTTCTTTTGTTAAAAGTGGGGACTTGTGTAGGACTTGCAATTCCAGCTTTTCTGAGGCTCCGTGATTGAAGCTTAAAGTTGGAGTGCGTGGTCCGATCCACCGGCGGATCCGGCCCGGAGCTTGGCCTGGGTGAAGTCCATGTTACAATATTCACTATAAGATTTTAATATATTAGTACCGATAATATATATATATATATAATTAGATTATTAACATATATTTCTCATATTAATACCATCATTTCTTCTTAAATTTTATAAAAATCATTAAGTATTTTTTTCTAATATTCTTGCTACTCTATATATTTAATATGAAATTGCAAATATGAACTATTAAGTTTCAATCTATTTAATTTGAGTAAAAAAATTATTTGAGTATTTTAATTTTCCATCAATTTTTATAATATTCTTTTATATTCATTAACACTTATTTATATTTTTAAAAATTTTATAGATGTCAATGTTTATATAATTATATATTGTACTGACAAATTTTTTTTGGGCTTGAGCCAATTCCAAACCCAAACCCAATCTGTCTTCGAATCTTAATCCACGCTGAATGGTAAAGTCTTTGGCATGCATGTGAGACAGTAAGAACAAACCTTCAGCTTATGTGATCCAACTCCCAAGTATCCAACTATTGGACAATCTTGTTTGATTAACATCAGGTCATTCAAGCATCTCAATGCTAATAACAGAAACTGGATATTCAAGCATCTCTATCTTTTCCGCAATCCAATGATATTAGGTTTCTGGTGTTTACTTGAAAGGGTTCTCGTAACTCTTAAAATACCCTCTAATCTCTTCGAATGATATTAGGTTTCTGATGGTTGTTCTGCTGCTGACATAAACCTGTCTTTTTCCGTAGGCAGCAGTACGGTGGCTGGGGGCGGCGGAGTTGTGGCCGGCAGTAGTACGGAGGATGACGGGAGATACGTACAAGGATGGGTGCCCTTACAAATTGGATTCGGGCCTGTCCTAGGGTTTGGGTGTGGGCTTATTACTGGGCTTTAGCACCTCTCCTTACTATGACGGCTTCAACTGATCAACTGTTCTAATGGTTTCAGTTGGTTTTTTAGCATTGGGCTTTCAGAATAGGGATTGCTAGAATTTTGATTTTTGTTCTATATTCATGTTGATTCTCCTACAACTTCAATACAATATCATCTCTTTTAGAAAATAAGATTGAAATAACGACACGTTGGCCTTTTTCTGTGCTAGACAATTTCACGTATCATGAAGTTTTTTTTTTCCCCAACTCATAAATGTCTATATCGACCAAGACCCTGATGCATGTGTGTGTGTGAAGGGTAATGGAAGCATAACGACCAAGACCAAGACCCATTGTCAGACTGTGAGAGGGAGGACCCATCTTCTTTATCTAATTTCGCTCTTTAATTTCATACCACTCGGTCACTATAATAATTCATGCAACTTTACTACATGAATCATTGATCACTCACACCAAAAACAAAGTTAATGGAATCATTTATACCAAAAGGAAAACTTTACCAAATAAAGTGAATTATGAGCTCATATCAAACAAATTTGCATGTCAAATATATAAATGTAGCGCTATTGATTCACACTTATACTTGATCGAGATCCGAAGGTGATTAATTGATTACATCGCTATAGAAAAAGGATCCAGTCTTGAGTCATGGATAACCCTGAAGTATCTGTACATGTAGAGCACTTGGAAGAAGAGAAAACTAAGAGGTCAGTCGTTCTTCACCTAACTACAGGATTATGCATTTTCTTCTTGTAGATTATAAACAATTTAGAGTGATCAGTACTGTAATTTGGCCTGTTGTGTGGTTCTTAGATCGGTTATTGCTGAACACAGCGAGGTAGAGACTAGTACGATGGTGAAATCTACCCCAAAAGATGGAGGTGAGACCAAAACCAACGGGAGATGGTTATCCTTTATCTTGATTCAAAAAGGGCACTTCCTTCCGATGTGGAACAATATATTTGTAGTATCTTGTGTGTTTGCTGTTTCCATTGATCCTTTATTCTTCTACATTCCGATCATTCACGAGAAGAAGTGTCTATATTTTGACACAAGGATGAAAGCCATAGCCCTTGTGTTAAGGTTACTCACAGATCACTTCTACATTGCCGACATTGTCATGCGAGTTTGGACTAGTATACCTAAAATCAAGTCACCTGAGGCTTCTGGGGTGACGGAAACAGAAGCTAAAGCTCTTAATTCCGAAAAGAAAGTATCAGTTGACAACGTTTTGGCAATAGCTAGGAAAACTTGGGCGAGAATTAATAGATCTTACGTCCTCATTGACTTTTTAGCTATTCTTCCCATACCCCAGGTAACCAAGAGAAGCCTTTAAATTTGAAGATGTAATATTGCTTTCCCTTCCCTCCCTTTCTAATTTCTTGAACTAGCTATGCTCGCCATTTGCAGGTGGGAATGTTCGTTTTCTTTTCGAAAATGAAGAGTCCGGGATGTTCAAAAGCGAGAAGGCTTTTCGACACTCTTATTCTGTTCCAATTTATCCCACGGGTTCTTCCAGTTTACTTATTGTGCCGAGAACGTAAGAGAACTCTTAACAAAGCAAGCATGTGGACTAAAGGTGTTTTCAATTTCTTTCTATACATCCTTGCAAGTCATGTAAGTCTTAAATTTCTTAACCAATGATCTTATATATAGTTACATTTATTGCTTATTTTCCATACATATGCAATTGTCTTCACAGTAGTGCCAAGTATTTTTCTATTATATTTTATTTAATTGGTTTTTAGGTAATCGGAGCTCTGTGGTACTTCTTTGCTATTCAACGAGAGCTGGATTGTTGGCATTCTGTCTGCAAACGTCACGAGGGATGTACCTTCAGCAGTTGTAGCGAAAATTGTCCGATAAACCTACCGGAAGAAACGAAAAGAAAGCCCTTTGATTTCGGTATATATGCTAATGCGCTCAATTCCGGCCTTGTGCAGTCTACCGATTTTCCTCAAAAATTATTGAACTGTTTCTGGTGGGGGCTGCGAAATCTGAGGTTTGCACATATTACGTACTTGTTCTGTGCTTTATTCACATATCTTCATGGCCGAGGTGATGACTTATACACTAACAATTTTTACTGCTGCATTTGTTATTAATTGCATGTGCAGCTCTCTAGGTCAAAACCTCAACACAAGCACCTATGCATGGGAAAACCTATTTGCTGTGTTTATTTCCATTACAGGCTTGCTATTGTTTATATATCTCATCGGAAATTTGCAGGTTGGTGTCTATTTTAATGCTCATATATTACATAGACATGCATTTTATTTAGGACATAGTACGTTTCAATGAACTAAATCCATATATGGTACTTTTGTTGTGGAATATCGTAGACGTATTTGCAGTTTGCAACTACAAGATCAGAGAAGCTCAGGAGGAAGATGAAAACGAAAAATCTAGAGGTTGAATTGTGGCTATCCAGGAAAGGCCTGCCTAGCAATTTGAAGGCAGTGATCATGCATATCATACAACAAAAACTTGAACAGAACAAAGATGTTCCAGTTGACGACCTCCTCTCTATCCTTCCTTCAGCACATAGTAAATATATCTTGCGCTATCTTGGTTTGGCTACACTCAAGAAAGTACGCTTCCTATGTGAATTTGACTAAGGCCTAACCATACGTACCACAGTTTAAGTGGTTAGTAACAACTAAAGTTTTTGTTGAACTTAATTAGGTGCCAATGCTTCAAACTATGGGGGTAAGACTGCTGAAAGCAATCACAGAGCACCTCGAGCCGGTGGACTATCGTGAGGACAATTGCATTATCCAAGAAGGAGAGCGCCTCAATAAGATGATTTTCATCACACATGGCACGGTGCATACCTACAAGACCAACGGCAAAGGTGGAAAATATGGTTCCGAGTTTCTTGAGAGAGGGGACTACTATGGAGCAGAAGAGCTTCTGAATTGGGCATCAAAGTTTAGCCCTTCCGACGACTTGCCAGTCTCAACCAGAATGGTTAAGCCTGTGACAAAAGTCGAAGTCTTTGAGCTGAGCGCGGACGACTTGAAGAGTATAGCCTTCAAGTACTGGTGGAATTTCACCAAGAAAAAAGATCTAAAGGATTTCGACCAGTCTGTGTTGGAGGGGTTCGCGGTATTTTCCATAGAAAAAGAAATCCGTCGCCGCAAGCAAACGCAAAAGAAGCGTACAATAAGTTCTCTCAATAAGTTGGTTACGAGTCAGGGTAGTGCTAGCAAGAAGTGGCAACGGCTCATCAGCAAGATCACCAGGGAACAGATACCTTCACCAGTTGGTGCTCTAGATCGCAAGTAACTACATGTGTTAGGAGCTCTAAGTTACCCTAGTATTTTAGATGTAATTATCAGTAACTATCTTTAGCTTAAAACGTAGTCGTTTTGTTTAAATCGTGCTCGTGCCTCGCACGTGAGTAGTAGCAGCTGATAGATTATGGTTGTGGACTCTTAGCAGCCACGTGATCAGTTATGGATCGCCAGTATGGGCTATAAATGTAACGATAGAAACCCTAGTGGGGCAGCCGTTTATCAAATATCAGTATTTTCCTTGTGTTCTTTCCTTTCTCAGCTTTTACTTTCGGTTTGTTCTTCCTTTTATTTAAATTTACACCCAGATCCTAAGATCTGGTATCAGAGCCTTCTCGAAGGGGCATGGCGAACAAGCGTGGGGCTGCGGGTCAGCAGCAACCTCCGAGCGGGAGTACTCAACACTCTGAGGAACTCGCTTCAGTGGAGTCGGAGCTGCAAACTCTCAAAACCAACACCACGGCACAAATCTCTGGCCTCCAAGCCTCTCTAACCGACCAGCAAGCTGCTTTGAGTTCGTTTCGCGACGAGATTCTAGCGGAGTTGCGTGCTATGCGCACTGCAACCCCGGATCTGAGCTTGGTGAAGTTTGGGACACTCCCACCTGTTATTGAAACACCTGGTCTCGTGTCGCTGCTTGAGTCTACTTCAGATCAAGTTCTGCCTTCATCAACTACCACGACTAGTACCTCTTCCCAACCCATCTCTAAGTTTGACCAGCTATATCAGTTCGCCACTACGCAACCCATTGTCACGAATTCCGCTGGTGCTGTGCTGAATACTATCACTGTGAGCAAGGTTAGTCCTAAACCGTCCACAGAGAAGCGCAATTTTGAGAAAGGAGAAACCAGTAGAGGAAAAGGTACTGGATCTGGGAGTGAAAAACCCTATACAACCCAGTTTTTCCAACACACACCTAACCCACAAGTTAGCCAACAGTTTTCACCACACTACAATTTTGCCTACACTAATATACCTCCTGGCAGTTTTGGCAACACCAGTTTCGTCCCAGCCAATTTTGTTTACCCACACTCTGGACCAGGACACTTTACTCATCAACCAGGGCCATCCAACACCCCCTGCAGCTCGAATACTCAACTACAGTCACATAGATTCAGCCCTCAATACACTGCAGCTACCATTACCTCACACATACCACCCCATGCTTATACAGGACCTTATCCATACTCTGGTTACCAACCCAATTGTCAACAGCAGTTCATGTCCAACAACTGGGACCCCAATTTACCCACCATGAAACAGATGAAACTGGAGATGCCCACCTTTGGCGGAAATGACCCTATTGAGTGGGTGAGCAAGGTCGAGCAATACTTTGAATTTTATCAGGTTCCTGAGGATAGAAAACTTGCAATAGCCACCATGCATTTGGTAGACCGAGCATCAGATCGATGGTTCATGTTCAAACATGAATTTCCCCAAACATGGTCTGGTCTTTGTGATTTGTTACTACGAGAATTCAGTGAACACAACCTCGGTGACTATCAGGCTGCTTTGGCTAGGATGAGCCAAACAGGGTCAGTAGAGCAGTTCATGGAACAATTCACGAAACTCTCTCGTCGAGCACCTGGCTTTACACCTGAGAATCTATTGTTCTTCTTCATTGGAGGTTTGAAGAGTTCTATCCGTTCTGATGTGAGAGCTCAAAACCCTAAGACATTGTATGTAGCTTGTGCTTTGGCCAAAATCTTTGAGGAAAAGGAGTTAATTCAGCGTCAGGCGGGCCGCAATACCTTTGTCCCTAGACCTACCCCAGCAGTGGCCCCAACCATACCTAGGGTTGCCCCTGCACCAGTCCAGCTTGCTCAACTCCGACCTGCTCCTATTGTGCGTGCACCACAAGCAGGGAATCAAGGTGGTAATCGGAGAATGACTCGTGCCGAGTACTTAGAACGGAGAGCTCGTGGTCTGTGCCTCTTTTGTGATGAGCAATATCGGCCAGGCCATAATTGCAGGCATGGCAACACTCTCATGGCTATCGAAATTATACCAGACGAGATGGAATTACAGGGTCCAGAAGTTAATGAGGGTGATGTTGAAATTCACCATGTAGACAATCCAGATAAGGAGTGTGACTTGCAACTCCATTCTGTTGAGGATGGGGATAATGTAAGAACCATGCAGTTGAAAGGGGAGTTTCAAGGGAAGGAAGCTCATGTACTCATAGATTCTGGAGCATCTCGTAACTTTATCCATCCCTCTGTACTACGCAAATCGGGCGTCACAATGCAGGAGATCAAACCACTTCGAGTACGAGTGGCAAGTGGTCAAATTATGGTCACTAGCACAATGGTTGAGGTACCTATCACATTACAACATTATAGTTTTGTCACATCCTATTATGTATTACCCATTTCAGGTTGTAAGATTGTTTTGGGGGCGGCCTGGTTGAGGACGTTGGGTGATATTGTGTGGAATTTTGAGCGTATGACTATGAAGTTTTGGGATCAAGGCCGAGAACAGTCTTTGCAGGGTAACACTGAGGTGGACTCTAGTGTTGTGAGTTGTAAGGCAATGACCAGAACACTAAGGAAAGAGAAAGAAGCTTTGCTTGTTCAGTTGAATTCTATTGTTAGCCTTCCCAAGCCTGACACACATACACCAACAAACTCTCACATCCAAAACCTCATACACAAGTATTCTGATGTTTTTGAAACCCCCACACAATTACCACCACCAAGGCCACGGGACCATAAAATTAAGCTACTACCAAACACTTGCCCTATTAATGTGAGACCCTATCGTTACCCTCAATTTCAAAAAAATGAGATAGAGAAGATCATTCAAGAGTTGTTAACAAATGGAGTGATTCGACCTAGTGTGAGTCCGTATTCATCACCAGTGATCTTAGTGAAGAAAAAAGATGGATCATGGAGGTTGTGCATTGACTATAGAGCTTTAAACGCTGCTACTGTAAAGGATAAGTATCCGATACCCGTAGTGGATGAGCTCATTGATGAGGTTCATGGTGCTACCTTGTTCACCAAGTTGGATCTCCGGGCTGGATACCATCAGATAAGAATGCACGAGAGAGACATTGAGAAAACTGTTTTTCGCACACATTCAGGCCATTATGAATTTCTAGTCATGCCATTTGGCTTAACCAATGCACCATCTACCTTTCAAGCAGTGCTGAATGATGCTCTTCGAGAGTTGCTACGCAAAGGAGTTTTAGTCTTCTTCGACGACATCCTAATTTATAGTTCTAATCTAGAACAACACTTACAGCAGTTGGAGCACGTGTTCAAGATCCTGCGACATCACTCGTTAAAGGTGAAAGAGAGCAAATGTAGTTTTGGAGTAAGCCAAGTAGAGTATTTGGGGCATGTTGTTAGTGGAGAAGGAGTATCTGTCGACCCTGCTAAGATACAAGCTATTAGTCAGTGGCCTAGACCTTTGACTCTGAAGCAATTACGAGGTTTTCTTGGTTTAGCCGGGTACTATCGAAAGTATGTGAGGAATTTTGGAATTATAGCCAAGCCTTTAACTGATTTGCTTAAGAAAGATGCTTTTTGTTGGAACCCTAAGGCAGAATTTGCATTTGAGGAGTTGAAGCATGCACTCACACACACACCAGTGCTGGCTTATCCGGATTTTTCGCAGGAATTCGTTGTTGAATGTGATGCCTCTGATGCAGGCATTGGTGCAATTTTATCACAAAATGGTCATCCCATTGCGTTCATGAGCAAAGCACTCGCTCAACGCCATTTAGCACTATCTGTGTATGATAAAGAAATGCTTGCTATAGTTTCAGCAGTCCAATATTGGAGACCATACCTTCTCGGACATCACTTTTCGAATTGTTACTGACCATAGGACTCTTGAACATTTCCTCAAGCAAAAGATTACTACTCCAGCTCAGCAGAAATGGCTAATTAAACTCCTTGGCTATGACTACTCCATCTCTTACAAGGCAGGACAGAACAATGTTGTTCTGGATGCGCTATCTAGGGTCCCTGCCCTTGTTTCTCTCATGGGAATTTCAAGTCCAGTGCAAGGCTACATTCATGACCTTCAACAGTCTTGTTTGATTGATTCCGAGGCTGCAGCCATCATAACACAGTTGCAACAAGGTAATGAGAAGAAATACTATCAGTGGACAGATTCCCACTTGTTTTACAAGGACAGAATATTTGTGCCTCGCATTGATGGATGGCGACACAAGATCATCTCTGAGTTCAATGATGGAAAGGTGGGGAGGTCATGCAGGTTGTAGCAGAACACAAAAGAGAATTGGAAGAAGTTTTGCCTGGCCAGGTTTGAAAAAAGATGTGAAACAATTCATAGCTCAGTGTGACACTTGTCAGAGACATCACTATGAAGCCATGAAACCACCAGGTCTACTCCAACCTATTGCCATACCAGAACAAGCATGGCAAGTCATTTCCATGGACTTCATTGATGCCTTGCCAAAATCTGAGGGTAAGACCACTATTTGGGTTATCATTGACAAGTTCACTAAGTATGCACATTTTATCCCCATTTCACACCCCTACACTGCTGCATCTCTGGCCAAACTCTTTGTGCATGAAGTAGCAAGATTACATGGTATGCCTACACAAATCATCTCGGATAGAGATCCCGTTTTCATGAGTTTGTTTTGGGAGGAGTTCTTCAAGCTGCAGGGCACGAAGTTGAGTAAGTCATCGGCATACCACCCACAAAGTGATGACCAAACTGAGAATTTAAATCGCACTTTGGAGCAATACTTGCGATGTGTCGTAGACACTAAGCCTAAGGAGTGGGTTGCAGCACTGCCATGGGCAGAATGGTGGTATAACACCTCACACCACTTGGCCATTGACATGTCACCTTTCAAAGCTTTGTATGGATATGAGGCTACCTCAGTAAGGACCTACTTGCCTGGCTCAACTGCAGTAGCTCAAGTGGATAAAGAGTTGATTGCAAGGGATGAGCTTTTGAAGGTTTTGAAAATGAACTTGGAGGTGGCACAGTCACGTATGAAGAAGTATTATGACCTGAGGCACACTGAGTGAGTTTTTGAGATAGGAGATTTTGTGTACCTAAAGTTGCAACCTTACAAGCAAAAATCTGTGCACAAGAGAGCATGTCACAAGTTGTCTGCAAAATTCTATGGCCCCTATGAAGTGATTGAAAAAATTGGAGCTGTTGCTTACAGGTTGAAGTTACCTGACACAGCCAGGATCCATAATGTGTTCCATGTCTCATTGTTGAAGAAGAAGTTGGGAACTCATGTTGTAGTGGAAACAGAACTCCCCCCACTGTTCAATACCAGCACTGACACTTGGGAGCCTGAGGAGGTGCTACAGATCAAAATTGTGAAAAGAAACAATGTGGCAGATGCACAGTGGCTGATTAAATGGCGTGGCAAACCAGTTGAAGAGGCCACTTGGGAATTTTATGATGATCTTAAGGAAAGGTTTCCAGAATTTTTGCTCCAAAGGGCAGCTACTCTCCAAACTTGAGGTCAAGTTTGTTTTGCAGCAGGATGAGATGTTAGGAGCTCTAAGTTATCCTAGTATTTTAGATGTAATTATCAGTAACTATCTTTAGCTTAAAACGTAGTCGTTTTGTTTAAATCGTGCTCGTGCCTCGCACGTGAGTAGTAGCAGCTGATAGATTATGGTTGTGGACTCTTAGCAGCCACGTGATCAGTTATGGATCGCCAGTATGGGCTATAAATGTAACGATAGAAACCCTAGTGGGGCAGCCGTTTATCAAATATCAGTATTTTCCTTGTGTTCTTTCCTTTCTCAGCTTTTACTTTCGGTTTGTTCTTCCTTTTATTTAAATTTACACCCAGATCCTAAGAACATGGCTGAGTTAGCTAGGGTTTCAAGTATTCTTCTCCTCGGACAAGAACCAAGATATGTGTAAGTATATATATAGTTTCAAAGTCATGTGTAATAATCACTTTCGATAGCTTTGATTTCGAGTAGTGAAAAAAGCATTAACGTACACAAGGTCATGAGTTGTTTGAGTCAGTAACTAAACATATATAACGGAAGGAAGAGGACGACATCATGAGTGATGAATGCGATTAAGGTTTTATTATAGGCTAGAAAGTCTAAACTCATGAATGCGATCATATTTGTGTTATACACGATGACAAAAGATTAGAATAGGCCGGGTTATATCCCATATCATATATGTGTGCCTCCTATATGCCGAGTTAAAAGCGAGAGTACTTGGAATCATGGATTACTATTGACTTTAGCTCGGAAAGATATAGCAAAGACCAAATGCAAATGGAGTGCATGATTCTTTTATCGTTTCATCAATTTTTTTGTTCTTTTATCAACCAACGACGGATCATACAGTAAGTTGGCTTATTTTCCATTGAGTGGAGTAACTAGAGGTGACAAACAGACCAGGTTGTCATTTTAAGCGGGCCAAAATCGTGTATGTGCTGTGTTCGGGCCGGTTCATTTATTTTTCATGACGGGTCGGGTCGGTCAATTTACTTAAATATTAAACCTGGTCCGGCCCACAGTCCAAGCTCATGTTTGGCCGGTCCACCCCATTAGCATTATAAGACACAATTAACATAAAAATTTGTGTAATTAAAATATTTATTTTCTATAACTATTTAGAATAGTAAAATAAATGGAATGCTAAACACATTTGATAATCTTATTTCTAAAACGTTACATATGTCAAAACTATGATTTTTTTATCACTACTTTGATTATATTTGTGACATAATGTAATTAAAATAATAAAAAAATTTAAAATATTTATATGTAGAAGGTTTAATATTGAATTTCCATTATTATAATTATTTAAATATTTATATATATAATATAAAATTATGTGTTTAACGGGCCGACCCATGAATTATGTGTTTAACGAGCTAAAAATGGACTCAGACCGGGCCTCTAACAGGTTCAGACCGTGCCATGTTCAAATTTTTCGGCCCACTTGACACCTCTAGACTAACGTAATGGGTTATGATTTTATGACTATAACACACTACATCACATAAAGGATCAACTAGAAAACAAGGATATGCATGAGTGTGAATGTACGGAAGTGTAAGGCAACTAGCTATATGGATTGATCGACTTAAAAGTCCAAGAAGGAAAACAAAGACTAGTCTTTTAACATTTTCTATCTTCAATTATTGTTGATTTCTCAATTCGGTGGCTTATACAATTTAGTCAATGATCGAGCAACGAGTTGCAATAATATATTGTAATCCATACCTTGGTAGTTGGTTTGATATAAATAATAAAATCTTGAAATTCCACCGTGGCATAGCTAATGTTAAATCCGATATATCTCGATATATCTCCGTTATATCCTTATTTTACAAAACCGATACGATGACGATAACTGCTATTTAAATCGTTTTTGCTAATTTTTAATTAAAGTTAATATATTTATAAACATATACATCAAAATATACCAAATAAACTTGAGAAATTAAAATTTTTAAAAGTAAATGTACTAAATAAACTTCATAAAAAATATATTTGATTATTTTGACAATTAAAATACATAAATAGTATTAATTAATAAAAACAGAGGTGATCATTCATCATAATCTCTCTCGTCATCGAATGCTATCGACGAAACTTTCAATTTTTTTAAATTATTTTTTCAAAATGACGTGGTTTTAAAAAAATAAAAAAAAATACTGATATATCGGGTCAAACTCGGTTTGACCCGATATATCGTCATTTGACTTGTTTTTTTTGGTTGACCGATAAAATATACTGATAAGCAATTTATCGTTTCGTTTTCTTAATATCGGGAATATATCAAGAATATATCGAGATATTTAGAACATTGGGCATAGCAAGACGTAAGTTGTTGTAATGTATTATTTTGGTGAGTTCATGTTTGATCTCTTTAGGTCGTTTCTCAGTTTGTATAACATTGCGCGTTCATATTGTCAAGTAATAAACCAAACTTTATTCCATATGTTCATCATCTGTTCAAGCAAGAATCCTAGCATATTCAGGTGGTGAGTTTAGTCCGTCTCATTTCAATAGGGTTTCTCGTTGGGAATCCTTAGCTTTAGTACCAACAACCCGACAAAATATATGTACAAGTTTCCTAAAGATGATAAATTATATTTACCCGTCATATATTTTACGTGGCGTGCCCCTTTAATATTATTTTCACCAGATCAATATCATATTGGCCGGAGCCAAATTTTAGATGAGTTAATCTTTCATATGGCATCTATAAGGCTATAATATACCAAATTAAAAAGTTTATCATGCATGTGCTTAATTAAAAATGGAGTTGAGATTCTCGACTTATTTAGGTGAACTAGTTAATCCCTCTTTTTGGTTAGATCAAGGTTAAGATTGATTGAGCATGAAAAATTAGTTCTAATAAGGTAAACTATGGTGGTGTTTATAGAGACTACAGAGATTCAGTTTTAAGTGTTTTCTCTTATATTGTTGATATCTCTAGTTTAATTGTTGCAGAAGTCATGACAATCATTAAGGCTATTGAACTAGCTTGAGTTAGAGATTTGAAGTTCATATGATTAGATGTGGATTCTTCTCTTATTCTTCTTTATTTACAGTTTTCTCATGTAGTTCATTAGAGTCTTCGTGTGGAATGGTCCAATTGCTTGTATTGTATCTCCCAACTGCATTTTAGATCGAGTCATATTTTTTATGAGGGCAATCAAGTTGCTGACAATCTTGTTAATTTTGGTGTTTCTTTAGATGGTTTGACCTAGTGGAATTCAATTCCAAATTTTATGGTGAGTCACTGTAATAGAGATCGATTAGGTTTTCCTAATTTTTGTTTATGATAGCTGTTTCTTAATTGGTTGAGGGATATTTGTGTTTGTCCTTCTTCGTTCTTCCTTGTAACATTTTTCCTTTCTTTAAATTTTTGCAAGAGGACGATGTTTTAGTCCTCTCTATGGGAATTTTCTTAGGTACCCACATTTACAAATATGACTACAAATTTGTTTTCATTGTGGTAAAACGAATAATTATTTAAGTTTTTAAACAAATTGTTGTAATGATAGTAATTTTATTCAATTATATGTAAATGTGTAAAATGAATGTCATAATTTTGTTGTCAATGTTGTAATTTTGTTTAATCAATTGTAAATATATTTATGGTATACGGCTGTGTACCATAGACGACTCCCCTCTGTACGCTTACCCAAGTAATGTAATGTGTAGATTTTCACAAGTATAATGTGTAATTACGTGCATGCATGTTTATAGGTACCATTGCTTGAAGATAATGAATCCAAAAGTGTTAAAAATGATATGCGACTATCTAAAGCCTGTGATATACCCTGAACATAGCTATGTTGCCAAGGTGGATGAACCAGTTGATAGGATGGTGCTCGTCACAGAAGGAACTGTGTGGATATACTGTTCTAATAGTAGTAGTTCTTCATCTAATAAGATTCACCGGCTGGACGGTTGAGAACGGAGGCATCTATGGAGAGGAACAACTTCTGACTTGGGCGTCGAAGGACATGCAGCACGTATCGTTTGCAACTCTCCCGATCTCGAAAGAAAATGTGAAATGTCACACAAGAGTGGAAAGATTTGCTATCACGGCCAAGGACTTGAAAACAGTCGCTACCAAGTGCAAAATGTAATGGAATTATATATGATGATCCTCGAGAGAAGGAGGGAGTGGCGAGCTCTACCATAGGAACCTCATTCCGTCGAAACCGAAGCAACCCAAATAGGCCAGCTACATTGGGAGTAGGAGCTGCGACCTCTCCATGAACACGAATTCAGTATCTACAGAAGAGAACCTAATGCATGACCAGAAGAATATCATTTCTCATAATCAAGTTGCTTAATTAGCAATTAGCTAGGGTTACTAATTACAACTGCATATTATGATTAATGCCCAACAGCTGTGTTATACGGTGTAATTTCTCAGACAATCTGAGCTGATTAACAGCTATTGGCGCTACTGTTTTCGATTCTGGTTCACTACGATCTGCTATCAGTTCTTATGTGCTAATTAAGCTAAGCTAACAAATCGCGCGCCACCCAATGGAGGGGGAGATCGATCTACATAGAAGTATCATTTTGATCAGAATAATATCTTGGAAAAAAGTTTACACAGATAAAAAAACATATCAGCAACTCTTAATTAGATTGACCAAATTCGCATCCAAGATCGATAGGCACTGCTAGCTTAGTACTTTATACGTAGATTCATGGACTATACAACTTGTATTTTTATAACAACGACTATACAACGTACGTACGTGTAGGTTCTCTTTTTTATACAAGCCAAATACTTTCTGATTCAAGCCAACAGAGCCCCTAAGATCGGAAATTGTATTGTAAATTATTTCAAAACTTTTATTTATGATCAAGAATTTAGATGCATTGCTCAAGAATGAGATAGATTATGTCACCTGAGACGGTTTTTCTTTTTTTGCTGATCAGTTTGTTGTTGATCGACCTTGCAAAATTGTTAATTAGTTCAGCTAGTGTGAGTACGTTAATTAATTCGTTGGCCATGCCAATCACATTTTAACTATGTACACAATGTACGCACATTTTAACTACGTATGCAAATGTATAATTTTAGCTCCGATTATCGAAAAGGCAACTTATAGGATAAGATCGATTTGTACGTACGTATGACATGTCAAGATAACAACATGAATGAGTAATAGAATGCAATAATTAGTCTAGACCACTACATATTAATTTGCATTCCGAAATCTCAAGTTAATTGCCTAGCTAGAGATTAGTCAATTAGCAACTTGCAAGATTGGTAGCTAGCTAGATTAGTTAACTTGGTCACTTGGTGTACTTGTCCTTACAAAATAAGTCCTATAGTTTGTCAACAGGTATATGAAAATTCTGAAAACTAAATTTTCAAATGGCGTGGGCTAATTTGTTAATTCAACTCAACTAATGTACATACATGCACCGGCTTATTATTACACGTTATTGCACAGTTTGCACTATACAAGATGAACTTATTCTTTCAGAACATCGACACCTAGAAGACGTAGAATGCAGACTAGTACGTCCAGCCTAGATACCTAGCTTCCTAGACAGTAGTTACCAATTCCCAGTGAGCTTCAAGTTTAGAGATTCATCATCTGCATTTCAACTTTTCAAGATATAGTAAATCACTAACCGCATAGTTTGATTCTGATATAGAAGAATAATCATCTATATAGAATGTAATCAGGTTAACCAATGTGACTCTGTGAGGTCGATGAACCTTTGATGAATAGATTTAAATCATCAAGGAATGGCTATTGCCTTGTTGCAGCAGCCGCCCATGAATTCCGGCCACTTGAGAGGGCCACTTGAGAGGCCGGCGTAATACGCTCATGATTTTGATAGCCTTCATCATATAGTACTGGCAGTGGCAACCCAGTTGACAAGTAGAGTTTCAAACGGACCAATAGACACTAATCCATATTAATTAACAGGAGATAAGATTAATAGTACCAGTTAAGGCAACGAATATGATCCCTGTATAGACTTTTAGCACCAATGAAAAGATCATCCCATTCATGCCCTCGGTTATGTATATATAATTATCAGTTTGTTTATTTAACCTGGTCAGTTGACCACATGTTCTTTCTCTAATTAACTATATGCTGCATACTAGTCTATAAAACCGAGTGTCAACAATGTTCTTTGACATAGTAATCAACAAAATCCAGTTTCAGTTTTGGATGCAAGCTTCGAGCAACTGAGTTTTCTCAGCAAAAAGAAGTTCTAAGCCGGCCAAGTTAAATTTTTCATAACTTGGTAACTTGTCTATCGATCATAGATACTCATCATATTGTTAGGGTTTTGCGTTATGGCTATTCATCCAGACAACAGCGTCATCATAAGGTTAGCTTAAGAGCTAAACTGTTCTAGCTTCAATAAATTTTCAGTATTCTTTCTTTTCTCTTTATCATAAGGTTAGCTTTTAATCTCTAACTAAACAACTTCAATTTGCTTTGAGGACAAACGAACCTTCATGTAAAGAAAGCTAGCTAGCTATCTAGCTAGCACCCTTTTATTACTTCCAATCTCATGGCTTCAAATTCCTTCAATCAATTAACTTAATTGTTCGATTCTGTCTCAGCATTACAGAAGGTTACATGTTAGACAGTAAAGGGGTGCTGCAATCTCCTATTACTCCTACGAACAATGGAGGACGACTAATATTGTCACCGACAAAGTGGCCTACGTTTAAGGAATTCTTTGACCCCCAAGGGGCCTTCATTGCAGTGTGGAACAAAATATTTGTTATTTCATGTCTGATTTCTGTAACCACAGACCCTTTGTTCTTCTACATCCCCTACATCAACAAAGAAGAAAATTGCATTGGTAGCGACAAGAGGGTGGGAACTGCAGCTCTAGTCCTCCGATCACTCACCGATATTACTTTCATAACGCATATTATACATGAAATTCGAATCACTGGGGTGCCTGATATATCAAAAAGAGGAAAGCCAGGTTGGCAATGGAGAAAGGCAGAGATACTTGGTTTTGCCAAGGCAATATCTCAGAAGATGTCCTGCTTATCTATCTCCATCATAATCGACTTCATAGCTATTCTTCCCATCCCACAAGTAAGACATAACATCTTCTCCTATATGCTCATACATACATTGTTAGATTTCGGTTTTAAGCCTAGCTAAATAGCTAATACATTCCATAATTTACGAACGTTCGTGTCTTGTGAAGGTGGCAATATTTGTTTTCTTTCTGAAAGTGGATGGCACGGAGCACAAGAGGAAGATTTTGAACGTGTGTCTTCTCTTTCAATATATGCCAAAGATTTATAGAATCTATCTTTCGTCTAAAGAACTCAAACAAACCGGAATATGGGCTAGAAGTGCATTCAATTTTTTTCTCTACATCCTCGCCAGTCACGTAAGTTTAATCTACATTTTCATCGATCATTTCAGTCACTATAGCACCTTCTTCTTTTAGTTATACTGATTGACTAAGAATTTGTTAAAAAATTAATTTTTTAGGTACTCGGAGCCTTTTGGTATTTTTTTTCTATTCAACGAGAGACATCATGTTGGCGTGAGGCTTTTGAAAAACATACGACGGGATATAAACCAACTTACTACTGTGACGGCCAACCTGAAATTCAAGAATATGTCATTCTGCTTGAGAAACATTGCGCTGTAAATCCATCAAATGCAACAGGTTTAATTGATTTTGATTTCGGAATCTTCCGTAATGCCCTCGAGTCCAATAGCACACAATCAACAGATTTTTCCAAGAAGTTCTTCTACTCTTTCTGGTGGGGTCTGCGAAATCTAAGGTATGCAAATGCATATACAGATAAATGTGACTAAAGTGTGTATACTATCACTTCATTTGCAGTGGTTCAGAATTAACCATTTAAATTTCTGCAGTTCACTCGGTCAGAATTTGGAGACGAGTACCTATGTGTGGGAAAACTGCTTCGCAATTGTTATATCCTTAATTGGTTTGCTACTATTTTTGTATCTTATTGGAAATGTACAGGTTAGTAGTTTAATGACTCTATTGTTTAGTTGTTAGATTAAAGAAGGATGAGTAAATTGAGCTAAGGAAAATTGTTGTGTTGTGAAAATAAACAGACATATATGCAGTTGGCAACTACAAAATCGGAGGAGATAAGACAGAAGATGGTGCTGAAAGAGCTAGAGATACAACTGTGGATGTCGAGAAATCGCCTCCCTAATGATATGAAGACAATGATAATCGAGAATGTAAGGCATAAATTGGAAGAAAACAAAGATATTCATGTGGAGAATCTACTCTCTATTCTTCCCCGAAAGGACAGAAGATCCATAACACGCCTTCTCTGCATGGATGCACTTAAGAAAGTAAGTACTTGCTTCCCTAAAACTGGACTTCATTCTTCAATCAAAGTGTCATGCATGCGCATGTTCTAGTTCTTAATTGATTGACGTGAGCTACATATAGGTACCGATGCTACGATACATGGATGAAAGTGTGTTAAAAATGATCTGCGACAATCTGAAACCGGTGATATACACAGAAAACAGTTATGTAATTCGAGCAGGAGAACCACTTGATCTGATGTTGTTCAACACAGAAGGCATTATATGGACTTACACTGCTGCTGATGGTTCAACAAAATTGGGTTCTTCAATCACCAAGTGTCTTAGTAAAGGTGATTACTATGGAGAAGAACTTCTGAGCTGGGCTTCCTTGTACATGCCCTTCTCCGACCTCCCTATCTCGACTCAGAATGTGAAATGCCATACAAAAGTTGAAGCGTTTTCACTGATGGCAAAGGACTTGAAGGCTGTGGTCACCAAATTATGGTGGCATTTCAGCAAGGCAGTTCCCAATTCGAACAAAAACAACTCTCGGCTGGAAGAGTTGGCTCTTTCTTTCCTAAGAGCTCATCGTCGCAACCGATCAAAGAAGTGCAAAAAAGTGAGCCCTTGTCCTCCTCAATTATCTCTATAAGGGAGGTGAAAACTCCCAAGAACCTGGATACAGCGGTTATTACCTGTAAATCGATGCTAACATGCTTGCCTTAAAATTTGGAGGGCAAAACCTCATCGGATACTAGTTAGTACTTAGTAGTTACCCTGTACTCTGTAACTTCAGAACAATAGCGACCTCCTGTAGTTGTATCATATCATTTAAAGAAAAACCAGACATTATTTTCCAAAGACGAAACATGATAACAAATTAACAATCAAAATCAAAATCCAGCGAAAATATGTTTACATAAATATCAGATACATTATTTGATTACTGTGCAAATCACTCATAAGATCCAATAATGTGACGGGTAAACATATAGAAATAAATGACTGAAGACATAGATCGTAGTAAAACTTAAAACCCACCGATGCCTCAAAAGGAGAAGCTTCATCTACACAATTAACTAGTTAAAGAGAACCAGTCGTCACTACTTCATTACTAGGACAAGCCATTTCTTCTTGCTGAATTTGAAGAATCATGCAGAGCACTAACCTCCCTCCTCAAAAAAGCAGGCAAGGCAAAGGCAGCTGAGTGCATCTGCCAACCGAACAAACAGACACTCTGAATAAAGGAAAATAAAATAAAAAGATGAATTTCTTCTCCAGGGTGAAGTGGAAAAACTTGTGGGACTCCTACCTCAGAGTTATAATATCGAAGTTCTCTTTTGTGTTTGACAGCTCCTTCCAGCTTCTCAATAGAATTGACAGGAGTTCTAAAATCAACAGGAGGCCCTTCGGTTGAGCATAGCAGAAAACCTATAACACCGCTGCACAACAGTAATTTCAGACTAAGAATGACTTCATGATGTCCATCTGATCCGCGATTGGGAAGAATGAGATAAAATCTCAGACCGGCAAGTTCTTAAATTATGCCAAATCTTCCAACTGACTTTCATAAGGAACATATTATGTTATTACCTTGGATATGTAGGGACACTTGCCCATGCATAGTTGACTGACCCCTTGAATGTTAGATGGCATACAGAGATCATATTTTCAATAAGATGTGTATGCAGCCACATACTTTCTGCCATGTTACAGAGAACACCGCCAGGCCTTAATGCTCTAGCTATTGTCTCAAAAAATGGCTTCTCTACAAGTGCTTCAGCAGGACCTACGTCAGGAGGATACCATATTAAGTCTCAAACAAAAGGCTTCTCTACAACAATGCATGTTAAAATCAGGTGTATATGCAAAAACACTAGTAGCAAAAGCCTTAATATGTAGATAACGTGTTAAAAGATCAAAACACGTACCTACAGGATCTGATGAATCAACAATTACAGCATCATACTTCCCTTGAGGTGCATGCTTTAAAAATTCAGTTGCTGTCATGTAATAACAATGAGATAATTGGGACAGCAAGCCAAACAGAAAAATCCATTTGATGAAACATTTTTATCAAAAAGGTAAAAGAAATTGTAGCAGTAAACATACCATCACCGACATGAAGATGGACACGAGGGTCCTCAAATCCAACAGCTAATTCTGGAAAAAACTTCTTAGACACCTAGAAGAGGAAAAAACAGCACATAAGCTGCTTGCACAGAATTTCTCAACAATCAAATACAGAAAGGGAAAGGAACCAATATTTACATCTATAACCATCTGATCTATCTCACATATATCAATATGCTCAACAGAAGAATGGCGCGAAATCTCCCTTAACACTCCACCATCACCACCACCGACAACCAGAACCTACATCAAGGATTTTTACAGCATTTAGCATTACATTAATAATACTGTATTAATTATTTAATTCATCATTGAATCTAAGCTACTTTATTTTTAAACCAAATTTTGACCACAGGTCTAACACTGACTTGACAAACATTTCCAGAACTTGTTCATAGTTCAAACTGCTCATAGTACAGTCTCCAGGGACAGGAGCAGACGACATATGAACTTAGTTCATACCACAATCTACAAATTGGTCCAGCTAGAAATTCTGCAGCCAAATCCAACCAAATGGGAGCCACCATATGCACATCCTTAATGACCAATATAAAGTTGAAAAGTTCCCTTCACAAAAGCCTCCTAAACCTAGATAGGCTTTGCAGTTTCATGATAGATAAGTGCAGCTGGCAGAAAGGATATGCAATAAGTGCAGCTGGCAGGCTCATATATTACCATATTTTATCACATGGTGTCATGGTCACATAATAGTAAACACACCATAAAATCAGAAAAGGACGGATGGATCATGAAAAATACATTTTTTGGGGCAGGAATCGAACAAAGAGGAAGATGAGTTATCATCTCCTGGTATGCACATTCATCCTTCTCACTCAACTGGATAATGCCATCAAGAACAAGCACTTTTCCATATGTTGAGGACTGCACAGAAAGGAATGAACATTAGAAAAGGTTGAAAAAGAGCAAGCACAATCGACTTAAACAGCAGAAGCAACCTTGAGGGTGAGATTGTCTAACCTCGAAAACCAAAACCTCTTGGAAGTCTGATTTCCCCTTGTATAGAATATTTTCTACTTTCAGCGAATGAGCTTCACCTTTAAAAGTGAAATAATAGAATAAAAATAAACTGAAGGCATTTTAAATATGCACAAAACTAAAGATTAGAACTTTCAACAAGTATATAAGTTACTCTAGGACAAATTTTCGTTATAGTGAACCAAAAAAGAAAAAACAAAAAACAAAAACTAGGTCAACAGGTTAACAGGAGTTGCCAATACGAGAGATCGATCAAGTAACATATAATCATCCGGCCTTTTTCCTTTCCTTTCGTCTTCATTAGAATACAGTATATATGTGACAAAGGATTCTTTAATGCAGTTTATTTGGGAAAATTTTCACCATCAGAAATTGTTACAACCTCAACCATAGGAAAAACTAAAGATGTGCCGCAAAGTATTTGAAGAAACTACTGATGCAATCATGAAATAAGTGGATTCGTAGATGCATCCATGTACTGCCTACCAGGCCACATTGGATTGTTGAAGTAAGTCCCTTTTCTAGCCTTATCTGCAATCCAAATAAAAGAGAAAACAAAGTGTTCAGTGTTATCAGCGTGCTTGAACATCCAACAACACTATTGCTTTGCTGAGATTACAAAGGAGGAGAAACAGTTACCGACCTGTGCGAGACTGGGATTCTGAAAACCAGCCAGAAACAACAGTGGAATGACATATTGCATCAACCTCAGGGTCTGAAGCCCTTGCCTTTAAGCAACAAGAAGGGATGGCCTTCTCTGAACCGTTTTTGTTACTCCCCTTCCCATCCATAGTCTTCTGGCATTCCAAACCTCTTCCTGCGTCGTCCCCCATAGACTATCTTTTTCTTCTCCGACTCCAGTCTCTGAAATAAACAATACTCATTAAGTAATACAATTTCGGAAATTGTACACAAAGACGAGTTTTCACAGATGCACACAAACACATATTGCAACAATTTGAAGCCTTTCTCTTATACACTGACATGATAACCAATTCAAACAGAAGAAAAGCGTTGTTAACAAGGAAAAGGGAAGCATACCAGATGAAAAATCACGAGAACGACTCCAAGCAAAAACGGCTTAACTTATAATCCCTACATATGGTTAAAGAAAGGGAAGTTTCACTCTTTATGTAAAGTATCGACTAGATTTGCGACTGCATCTTAATTGAGAATACAGAACATAATCACAATAAGATCTTTTTCCTTTCAGAACCTACAACCACATCACACTTAATCACACAACTTCCTCTTTGATATCCTCAGCAATTAAACTCGAGTTAAAACACCTCAATCACACGGTAAACAAAATTTACACCCCCACTGCAAGAATGAAAAAAAAAATCATCTGAGATTATAATTACTGGTCCCCAAGTTTTAATAAAAAAGACAAAGGAGTACAAGTTCCAGCATTACCTCAGCCAAAAAAAATAAACTATCAACACAAAGCTTTTCTCCCTGGAAACAGACAACCCCAAAATTTATATCCTTCTCGCCGACAAGTACCATAACCAACAAAAAATTCTAAAACAAAAATAACATAAACTGTGTTTCAAATTCCACATGTTCTTCATCCCCAGAGACATAAAAAGATTGTTCCTTGTTTTTTCTTGTCTAATCCTGTTTTGTTGCAAATACACCTTTCCAGAGATGAATGCTTTCCGGCAACCAAAACAAGGCTCTTTTTCTACAAATTGGGTCAATTAAATTGAAACATAACAATCCAGCATTACATTCATAACTCGGAAATACATAATCCAAATGTGGCCGAACGCAGAGAATATGTGTAGATACAAGCGAAAAACATATAGATACAAATAGAGATGAAGGGAAATAATTAATCTTGCCTGACGTTGATGAGAGAAAGATTTGGGTTTTGCTGTGAAACTCGGAGAAGCTGCAATAAATAGTTACAAGGGTATGGAATCTAGTCTGTGATGATAGTCAGAGTTAAACACAGTATGAGGTTCTCTCTGTGTTTTGAAGATTCTAGAACTAAGCTCTATCTGGCTTCTCTGGCTTTTTTCTGGCTTCTGTGTTCTGTTCTGCCCAGTTCGGTTTGGGACGAGAATGGCGTACCGGCAAATATTTATAGAAAAAAGTTGTATAATTCAGAGGAGAATAATAAATATTCTTTTTTATGGTTTTCTTTTTCTTGGTTCTTTTTAGTGGGAACGTTAACTAATATTTGGTGGGTGAAATAATGAAATTAGGATCATGTCCATATCATAATTAATAATTCTAGTAATCCTAATGGCTATACAAAGTTGGTCATGGCCCTAGATTGGAAAGAACCAAGATATGATAAATTGGTTTTAGTTACAAATATATAAGATATAATATGATACACACGGGACCTACAAAAAATAAGATTTTGTTTCAGGTGTGTGAGTATATTTAAATTGACTATCATTGACAAATTTGAACGGACCTTATGGGTTGAACCATGAGGTCAAGGTTGATCACCTAGTAAATTGCATTTATTGTGAAAATATTGAGGTTTAATGTATAATTTTGACGGTGATTATGCAAACTTTTAATAAATCAATATTTCTCTAAAAAAATTATTTATTACGCAACTCACATGCAATTAACGCACTTAATTAAAAAAAATCACGGAAATTTGAAGAACAAGACCACGAAAATTTGACAAAAACGTTTTGACATAATCATAACTATGATCCAAATCTGATTACATATATCACATGTATTGTATGTTTGTAATATTTTGGTGTTTTTTATATATATAGAGGCCAACTTTATCTTTGAGGTGGGGATAATGATCGAGGTTGTGATTAATTCACATTCACATAGATACTCCTCCTTGTGGACGTTGATATAAACTTTTATGACATATTCACAATTCCCCACAGTCTATCGATCCCACAGGATCGGAGCTAATTAATTACACTTTCGAAATGATCAAGTTTGTCGGTGATCGACCTTATAATTCACAGTTCCTGATGAAGTGATGATCATCGTTTGCCCACTTTTTCGACCGAACTCTACCTTAATGTACGTTCTCCCGTGTTTGAATGTCTTTGAGTAAATTGAGTATATGCTTCATGTTGCAGCTCACTTATCCGATGAGATTTCAGATTTGAGTTCACTTTCACACCAACGAAAACAAGCTAGGATTATCTCATTTCCCTGAAGGGTTTTAGGGTAGATAGTGGGGACACGAAAACCTACAAGCCTCCAATTTCTTTGTTTAATATGATTAATTTCATTTCATTGTCCTATTTAGCCTCCTGATTTCAAACGGTAGTAAGAGGTTTTTATTATGATTTCTATCCATAAGTAATGAAGAATCAATGTCTCCTCATATTTTAATTAACCCAAGCTTTACAACACAATCCCATCACCTCCATCCAGCCCATAACATCAATAGTAAACCCAGAAATAAAAATTCATCAAAATTTGAAAGAATCCCAAATTACCTTCAAATTTGCATAAATCTTTTGATGGCTCTGGAAACCCCCTTCTAGCTCTATGATAATTATCAAGCACAGGAAGCCATGAGTTTTTACGGTGACCCATACCGAAATTCTCTCCACTTTGTGATTTACGAGTTCGTTTTGTTTAAAATTTGATTGATTCTCATTTTGTTTTCTTTTGCTCTTCCTCATTTTTCGACATGGATGGCTATCGATCTTGGCTCTTCTCGGGCTTCTTTCTCATTTTCTTTGCGTTGTAGTCGAGAACTATTTTACAAAGCTTGTCAGTAATCACAGGGGCATCTTATCGATCTCTCCAACCAACCCAACGAAGTCTCCGATTGTTCATGAAATGCTCCCATATTTAATTTGATGTTTTTTTTTTACAGTTTGACTAGATTTTCTTGTTTTAGTCTTTTTTAACGGCATCAATTTTGGTGTTAGTGTCATAAAAAGACTAAATTAAATAATTGGCTGAAATTGCACGATATTTGTTAATGCAAGTGGATCTTGATACCTGAATAAGTTTCCTGAAAGGTTAGAACAGAGGCCGGAGCTAGAGATTGACAATAATCAAATATCAACAATCTCCTATTCCACAGACTAATGAACGTCCGTATCAATCAACGACATAAATAAAACAGCATGATGCCTATTTTTTAAGAACCTTTTATCTGTTTTCTTTAACCAGTGGAGCTCATTTCAAAGAGAGTTCGAACCACAGCATTTAGCTTTATATCATCTGGAAATGCTTTCATTTTCCTGAGTTAGTTCATCATTTTCGTGCATGGCCCCAGCCCCAGCCCCCGCAAATGGATCGGAGTTGCCATCAATGGGACATCACTGATTTAACTTGCACTGTTGACATGTTATCAACCATGTGCATGGTACAGTATAGTTCTTCCCCTAATAATAGTCATTTACAGTGATTTACATATTTGAGGCGAAACCAGCAGCATGCTTCCGATCCATGCCAGTTTCTTATCTAACGCCAATTGGTTGGAACAAAGAACAAACTAAGCCTAATTTCCTTGTTTTGGTGTGTCATGAAAGCAAAGAAAGAACCTGCAGTATAACATGATATGCTTTACGTACGTTGATTAAGGATACTATTCTTTTGAGGTGGAAAGACACTACAACAGTGGGAATTTTCACGTTTCAGTCTTCTCTTTTTTTTCGATGGAAATTTCAGTCGTCTCTTTATTTCCTGATTTTGGATTAGTTTTGTATCTGTTAGAATAGAATAGATCGACACATCAGTTGAATAGACACATTAATTATATGAACAAATTCAAGAAGAAATTCCAGTATTCCACCTAATTATGTGGTTTCTCACTTTCTCATAGATCATTTCCAATTAAGACATATGCAACATGGGATGCATCTAATTGCATGGTCGATCAATGGGATTAACGATCCTATCAATATATTGGTGCAAATTTTCAACCAAATTAAATAGGTTAGGTCGCCGTCATATTCCTATTTCCATTTCAATTAAAAGAAACTAAGCTTAACTTAACAAAGGCAAAAGATGAGCACGTCTTATTAAAACGTGTCATAAGAATCCGAAAAAGCCATGCATCAGATTCAAATTAAGGCAGAGAGATAAAAGGCTGTCGTAATCCATGGCCAAAGCAGGTGTCATCAGCTTTGAATTATAGCCCCAAAAATTGCCTAATTAACACTTCGATTGATCGTTCTAAATATTTATTCAAATTAAAGAGATGAACGTACTTTATGTGTTGGCCATGGACACAACTCTAAGAGGGAATAATCACTAGCTAATGTAAAGATATATCATCGGAATGTGGAAATATTGCTTTTTTTGGTTTATGCAAGTCATAATCAACAAAATTCGTTCCTTTAGAATCATAAAATTACACGTGTCTCAATATTTCTGTTATACACTCGTTATCATATGTAGAAAAAGAGTGGCTTTAGCACTTTGGCAAGCAATAATAAAATGCCATAAAACCTCATTTTTCTTGATACAATAAGACTTCAACTGTTAAAATTTAATGTTCTATACTTCTATACAAACATAAAGCATGCACTTACATTTAAAAAGTTAGAGCAAGTTCATTGGAATCGTAAAGAGAATTAAAGCAGAAATTCTGAGTGTGTCCAGCTAAAATTATTTGATGGATCAATTTTCTTTTTCAATTTCAATCATTTTAGATATGGATGTATTTGGTTTTATTGTGTTTTTTTTTTTGCAACTTTAGCTGATATACGTTGTACTATACTCCACTCTTTAACACTCTTCAAGAATTAAGATAGAATGAGCTATATTTTTTAAGTTAAGCGCATAGTATTATTCTATAGTATTTGGTCCAGCAAAATCACAATTCCTATAAGTAGGAGATTGTGAGTTCATCTCACAATAAAATTAGTAAGACATTATCCTTCTTGATTGCTTCTGCTATATTTATCATAAATACATATTGTGGTTATATACGGTATATTGGTTAAATTGAGAAAATATATGGACCGGCCATCTTATCATTGGACCTCTAAGTAGGCCTTCCTTTATTTGTTTGTTTTGCTACACTACTCAAAGAGATGGGGCATAGGATTTATGTAATTATGTGAAGAAGTTTATCTACAACTATATATATATATATATATATATATATATATATATATATAGTTGCACACGAAAAAATAGTGTAGCTAGTATGAGGGTATCTCATAACGGCACTTGTGAATCCTATCAGTCACTAACAAATGAGAAAAACATGACTTCCTTCAATCTACAAACATACTCGCAGTGTCGGTGACAACAAGTTCTTAAATTCATTAACGTGTTGTCAGCTACGTTGTATACGACTAGTTTTTTGCTCACGTGTTCTTTATTATTAATTTCCGAACAATAATTTATCGAGCAAATATTATAGAGGAGCACATTTGATTATGTAGAACCGGTTCGTTCATGACACACTGAAAACTCCAAAGACAATATATGCTTCCCCCATTGATTATGTTCCAAGACATGCATGTTTTTTTTCCAAGACATGCATGTTAGTAGTACATATATGTTCTACTGTTCTAACATTGTTGCCGTATATATAATCAACCTCATGATTCAGATAATTGCAAATCAATATCTTAACGTGTCTCAAGTACGAATTGAAAATCAACTTCAATTTGAAACTTCTATACAAGAAATGGCACCAAAACAAAAAATTCAAGATGATTATCAGAAAGCATATATATAGCTAGATAAACTGATAGCTAGGTAGCAGCCCACTTTCTGAGGTCGACTACAATGACACTAATGTTATCTTTGCTTCCCCGAGCCATAGCTAGGTCAACTAACAATGTTGCTGCCTCAGATGTTTTACTACTAGAACCACTGTCCAGCGGCTTTTCATAATTTAGGAGCAAATGATCACGATCATGATCAATAATCCTTCTCGTTATTGTTGTTCTGCGAAAGACCTTGTTCACAACTTGACATGCAAGTTCATTGGATATGACATCCCATAGTCCATCACTCGCTAAGATGAGGAATTCATCCTCATCTGTTCGATTCGTCACCGTTACTTCCGGTTTCGATATCACGTATGGTCTCAGGTACTGGTCACCTACACATAATCGCAAGTTCGCAATCCATGCATTAACGTTAGTTAGATCAGTACCTAGCTAGCTAAAGGTATTGAATGTGCATAATATATATAACAACGCGATGAAATTACATTTCTATACAAAAAATAACAATACAAGTCTAAAACTGTGCACTACTAAACAAACTTATATATCTGTGTACATACCTATGGATCTGGAGGTAGCAAGGACCCCTAGAACACGGCTTCCATTCCAATTGATAACCCTCCCTCCGGCACTTTCAATTCTCTCCGATTCATCTTCTCTATCAGGCTAATTATAGAATCATATGACACAGATAGCTAGTAATTAATTGTAAGTATACAAAAATTAATTGGGTAGATTAATGTACGTATGTACGTGCAAGTTGAAACCCTTAATGTGTTGATACAGATTAGTAAGATAAAAGCTATCTAACTATACAACTGAGGCCAATGGAGGTACTATATATAACAAACTCTTGCATTATATACTAACCTGCAACATGTACACTGTTGCGCTAGCTCATTATATACTTGCTTGCAGATTAGCTTGCAAATTAAGGCCTATTTACCAGACCAGTTTCAAAATCCAGCTACAATAAGTAACCTTGTGATCGAAAACGTATAGCTAGCTAGTTAGATTATTGTTACCTTGTGATCGATAGACAAGGCCAACGCAATAGTACCGCCTAATCTCGACAACACTGCTCTACAATCACCACAGTTGGCCACCACAACCTGCTCCTCCGTCACCACCGCAGCCAACGCCGTAGACCCGACCGTCTTCACTACTGAGATCCCACTAACCTCCTCATCCATCTTACCAAAACACCCCTCCATCACCCTGTCCCAACCAACCACCTCCTTCACTCCCTTCGCCACCTCCCTCTCAACCGCCTCCGCCACCACCTCATGTAACCTCTCCCGGCAAAGCCTAGCCACGGCGGACCCACCGTGCCCATCGTACACCCCGTAAAAGTCGTATTTCCCGTCAACCGCAAACCCTACCTCCGCGCTCACCGCATCCTCCATTTCCCTCCTCCTCCCCACCACCGAAATGACGCCGTAGCTACTCCTCCCACTCCCTTCGCTCACTTCACCTCCATAACTCAACAATACGCTGTCGTTTTCAGAGGCCGCCGAGAACGACACCGATAATATCTTCATAGAACTTCCATCATCCTTCTCAGTTTGACGATCTCCGGAGCCGTGTTCCTGGTCCAGCGGGATCTTTCTTCGACACGTGTACTTGAGACGCCGGACTCTCAGTCTTCTTCTGCTGCGATCATTCTTCTTCTCAATAACGAGGCTCGGCCTCAGATCGCCGGAATCAAACGTCATTTGCCGGAGAAAAATCCTCCAGAAAATACTGAAACCAAAACGGAGACAATTACTCCGACCTGTTTTTGAATGTGCATGAAAATATCTGAGCGACAAACACACAGAAATTGTTGAACACAGACCGAACTAAAGCAAGTTAGCAACAAAAGCGTGCAAGGAAGAATCAAATCAGAGCCGTCCAAATATAGCGGGCCGTTGGATGCGTGCCAAAACGCCGGAGTGTGGGACCAATGATTGCTTTTTCGAGAGGGACGTGGGCGGCTCAGATGAGTCCCCAGACGCGTGTAGCACTAACGCTGGGCTAGTGATTTGGAGTGGCGGGAGATTTTGTGCAGGTGGGCCTGGTGATCTCGCCGGAATCTAGTTACGTGGCGGGAAGTGAGGTAGTGAGACACGTCGTGATTTATTGATTTTTCAAGGGTTTCGGCTTGACGGAATGTTAACTTGTGATCGAAAGAAGGACACGTATGTAGTTGGACCTCGTACTTTGTGTCCATTTCCATTATCGTGTCGGGTTTTAGTAGTATTTTTTCCATTTTCGAATATTATATCATATCGAACAACTTTTTTTAAATTATCTAAAATGGAGAAAAAATTGTTAAAATTTCTAAAAAATTTATATTCTCCAACCGTTTTTACATTTTATATATTTTGGTATTTATTATAATTGAATAAAATATTATATAATCATACTTATATAACCATAAATTATTTAATATATTTAATTTACTATTTTGAAATAAATTATTCAAATTTTTTATTATTTTAATTGGTTGATATTAAATCTTAAATTATTGGAGAAAGTTACTTATGCAAAATTTTGCAGATTGTTACAAATTAGAGAATTTCTCTTTTATCATTTTCTCTATTTTAGAGAATGATATGCATAACCTGTTGAAGTGAAAAAAATCTAATATTCTCTAAAAAAAAAATTTATCCAAAATATCAAAACTATTAGAGATACTCGTAGTATTATTTATTTTTTCCATTTTCTCTTATTGGATTTGCCACCGAGTTGGTTAAAATTCGCAAGGTTTACAAAAGGCAATGCATGGGTCAATAGGACATCTGGAAGAGCAATTTTCGTCATTGCCTAAATGCACAAGAATTTATATGGATAGCTAAATACAATTAGTCTTTAGTCGGGGCGGACCTAGGTGTATGATAAGATGGACTTTATCTTCTACTATATTATATATATGTATAGTAGGGTTTTTAGAGTTCTTATTTATACATTAGTAACAAATGATCTTACGTAATTGACAAAAAAAAGAGTCATCTTTTTCTTTGGTCGATCACAATGGTGTCTATAGTAATGGCGGACTAGCGAACTTATCACTATTTCTCTCGGCCTCAATTTCGCTTTCTCTCTCTCTTGTTGTTCGTTATATTGAGTTTTTTTCAATTTGTAAACTCAATTATAATGTAATTAATTAAATTTCAACTTTAAACATTGGAGTTAAGGACTTAAGATATGATAATATCTATGGTAAGTTATTCATTGGTTTATTTATGTATATATAGCGGCGTGTGTAACATGCTCTAGTAGAAGATTTAAGATTTATCGAATTGTAGAGTTAATTCTTGTATTTGAGGTATTAACTCTTACATAAGTATTTTGATTAGTTTTATCTTGTTTTGTTTCAATTAATAAAGTTATTTTGTACCGTTGCAAATTTTTTCGTTACAAAATTTAAGTCCACCTGTTGTTGGAATTCGAGGTCCGCCACTGTAGCCAGGTATAGTCGTTCATGACTCATGAGTTTGTTTAATCAGCCGGGAATGAAAGTGGCATGAACTAGCTAAAATGCAAATAGGTATGCACCAGAAAAAGGGACTATTGTTATGATGGAATAGGTATGGGGTCCTTTTCAATATATCACCATCCAATACATTGTCATAATTCTTAGTGAAAGAGATCTCATCTGTCATAATTTGATTTATTCTAGATCAACCATGTGTCGACAAATGAATTGCTGCTGGGTTTCTATGACAATTTCCCTTCACCAAATTGTGATTTATTCTTGATCAACCATGTGTCGCCTGATGTATGATTGAGCAATTTATATTTTCAAAATATCTTTCATTTACCAGTGTCAGGCCCAAGAAAAGGGTGAGGCCCAAAAAATGATCAAATTAATTGTCCCATTTGATTCGACGGAGATGATGAATCATTGAATCCTTCTAAGAATAAGTATGCACAATTTTGAGGGAGGTAAAGTAAATGCTAACATTGCTAATGTGTCACGAGTCATTTTGGAGATTTTCTACAAATAGGGCAAGTAGCATTCAATTTAAGCCATTCATCGATGCAGTTAGCATGAAAGCTATGGTTGCACTCCGGTATGGTCTTCAGCGTCTCCTTCGGCCGGTAATCGGATAAGCATATCGAGCAAGTGTGATCGTCGGGCTTCGGTAGACGCCGGCTTTCACCGAGGACTATTTTTGGGTAGGCATCAAGTGTTGCCACATCGAGGCCCTTAACAATTGCGGGTTGTGGAGCTACAATTGAATTAAATTCCGGAAGTGATGTGCGTCTAATTGTCAAAGTCTTGATCCTGCCACACATGCAACAGAGTAGCCCTAGAAGGCACAAAATTGCCGGCACTCCAACGCCCACTGTAATAGCATAGCGAGCCCCCCTTGGGATTCCTGAAATAATAATTCAGAATATCATATTAGTGAACAACTTGAAATGTTAATGAAATGTGAACTATGTGACGTATTAGATGGGGAAATGAACACGAAATAACGTCAAAGAAAACTTAGAGAATCGGCAAGGCAAGAAACTACGTAGAGATTAAAGTGACACAGATCAAATAGTTTAGAATATGTAAGCATCAGCAAGAAAACAACAACAACAAGAAGTAGAAGACTTGATAAATGAAATTAAAAGCGGCATGACCTAAAAAGAAAATTGAAGGATACTCCAGAAGTACTCAACCATGATCCACAATTCGACGTAATGTAAAAGTATCTTGTGTTGTTTTACATCAAATGCATTATGCATAGTTTTCTATAAAAAAAAAAGCATTATGCATACATTATGTCAACGCTAAATTGTTTCATTCAAACATCACAATCGCAAAACCCAAACTTGGACCGGATCATCTGGATATGCTTAAACTTAATTATCCACTATTAATCTAATGTCTAATCAAAACATTGTGAACGAAAAAGAGAAGTCCGGCTATAAAAACTCCCATGCGTTGCATGAGCATGAAATCATATACGATCTGGATTTGTAATACGTAGTTAGAATTCAGAAGAAGTATCCCTCATGCTATTAATAGCTGCGGAACTCGAGTTTAAACGTCATACCTATGTGGGGTTGTTGACCAAATTGGCTTAACTACTGTATCATAGTCAACGAAGCCGAAAGCTCAAAATCCTCAAATATAATTGCAACTATGAAAAAAATGGCGCTGATCGAGCGCACTTGTGAGCTGTCTGATGGTTCCAAACTCAACTTAATTTGGCACATAGAAATTCAATATAAATACCATATAATTTGGTCTACGCTTAACTATCTCCAACAATTTGCAAATCACAATTGAGGTTTAGTAAAACAAGCTTGTTGAACACGGCAAAGTGCTGGTTGGAAAGTCAACGCTTAGATAAGCAGCACCGTCATATTGTAGCATTCTTTCAAACTTGTTCATCATTGTTAATTTACATTCAACCAATGCAAGAAATGCAAAACCCCTTCAAAGAATGAGACTGTTCTTCAGTTGGTCCCTCTCCCTAACTGAGACTCCCTAAATGATTCTCTTTTACTAGTTTCGTAATGATCTGACATCTCCGTATGTGAGGTTTCCTATATGATTCACTTAAAACAGTTGAGGTGAAAGAAATTTTAATCCTACACATGCATATATGAGAGACAAACAAAATCTTAGAGTGTAGTCATAACAGTGTAAAAGTCATAACTCATAAGTAACATTTCTCCTCATTTACTTACGCCTAATACAGTATGTAATAGTTGGTGACTTGGTGTAGTGTTGACAGTAGAAAAAATGTAGTAGTAATAATTATTACCTCGTTGAGAAAGCCTGGAGCAAATAACTCTAGTAGTATTGGTCTTGTAGCCACACTTTCCACCCCGCTCCTCGCAGCTGCCGCACCCCGGCCGGTCCCACTTTAGCCGGAGATGATTGTCGAGGTCCGACGACACAACCACCTGGTGAAACGACCACTCAACCGGAACAGGAAAAGTTCCGATCTTATCGCACGTCGACAAGTACCTTATAACCGTCTCAGAATTGGTAGCAAAAACTGTGTAGTTAAGACTACTCATGCAAGCAATAGGGTTTAGTTTGTACTTCAAAAAGTCCTGCGAGCAGTTCAAAAAGGTGAAGTCTTCAGTAAACCCAGGAAGGAACGGAGAGCTTGTGAGGTTCAGAGAGAGGAGCCGTTTAGGGAGGCAGTTGTTTGGATCGTTGAGCCATATCTCTTGCTCGGCATAGTCTATGCCCTGGACGGTGAAGTCTCCAGAAGGAAGATTAAGAAGTGTTTGAGATGTGTTGTCACAGGTCAGATCAAAACCGGGAAAGCCACAAGTCTGCGGCTGGCGTTTATCTATCCTAAACGGAAAACGGATCTCAGCCTCGCCGATTTGGCAAACGGCTTTTGTGCAAGTCTCTAGGGTACTACTCACTGCAAGGCATGAGAATGAGAAGAAGATAAGGAAGGAGATGATGATGGGTCTGAGAGTATTCATTTTCTGAAAGGGAGAAGTAATGGATAGCAATCAATTGCTAGATACTAGATTTTATATATCCAATATCATTTTTGACTTTTGTAAAATAAAAGCCTAGTCTTTAGTCTTCACTACTCTTAATTCTTTTATACGTTTTATAGACTAAAAAGTAAAAACTGTATGCTCTATTATGAATGTCATGATGGCATGGGAAGTCCTCTAATTTTAGGGTAAGCATGCATTCTGGTCACCTTTTCTGTGTGTGAAAATTATGGACAGTTCTTACCTGCAGCTATTAGCTAGCACGACAAGGTCAGACCAGTTGAAACTTTAAAAGTGCAAGTTGTATCTTCTACTGAATCGACCTAGTCGAACCTCCGATTATGAAGTTTGAACCGAAGTATATTATTATGGACTACAGATCAAAAGATCTAGTGATGTCACGTTATCTGTTATGCGGACTTTCAATATAATACGATCAGGAAAATTAAAGCAGAATGAAACCAAGCCTGAGAGGCTGAGATTATAAAGTAGCCAACTATCAAAGAGGCTCAAACAGAAGGGGACTCGTAATCGTGTGGACGCCTTGTTACATACAACGAAGACAATCGGCATGGTACGTAGAACTGCCGTTTATTTGGGGTCTTTTGCGTGTGCATTTTGAGCATGTAGCACACTCCGGCCAGCTTATGCTTAGTAAGACATGTTCAAACTACTTTGAAGCTGCCAATTCATGTGGAAAGCAATATATTGTTGTTTATATATGCCCGATTGTGATTTGAGCTGAAATGGAATAATATGAAGATTGAATTATTGTTCTAGTCAGATATATAATGGCCGATATAGGCCTATAGTTATACACATTTTAACTCGACATGTATTCTGTTGAATTGAAAATAATTGATATTATATACATATATAAAGGGGGTTTGTTGGCTGCGGACGTCTGCACTAATAGTTTTGATGTGGATTTTTGTACCACTTTTATCATCTCCACCGTCTGATATCTAGACAATATTGTGTAAATCATCTTTGTAAAATTTCAGCCAAATGATTATTATGGCCCTTAAAATCGAAAAACAAATGAACGGACTGAAATTATGTCAAACATGAACCGTTCATGTTTTTAACAGAAAAACGCAATTTTGAGGGCCTTAGCGATTACCAAATTTACTGAAATTTTGCATAGATGATCTACACAATACTATCTAAATACTAGACGGTGAAGATGAGAAATTTCGATAAAAAATAGTGTAAAAATAGAAATCAACACTAAAACTATTGGTGCGGACCTCCGCAACAAAAAAGTGTATATATATATATATATATATCCGGGATATATTGGCCGCTGCAGGCTATATCTCATAATTTGAAAATTGACTCGCACGACTTGTAAAGGGGGAGTCTTCTTACAATATCCACGCATATCTATGACTACAGCTTTTGATTACAAGAGGTCTAAGCTCAAGCTTAAGTTGAACTTTGGCCATCTTTTTGGAAATACAAAAGAAGACGAATAGTAGTGTTTTGTGAATATGCTTTTCCATGACGAATTCCTACTCGGCGACAGTTTTTAGTCTTTACGGGAATACGATTTATTAGGTAACGATCTTCGTCATATCTGTTATGTCTGTTATGTCTATTGCAGCAATGAGCTGCTGTGGCAAAAAATGTTGAATAACGATGGCTAAAATGATTTGTATCAATATTAAGAGTAGGATTCATCACATTGTCAACACTTCATTACATGGATTCATGTACTAGTGCTTCTACAAGAACATGGTAGCTCATACTTTTTATTTTGAAGTCTAAATAAATAGTCTCTAAAACAACTCCAATATGGTTTATTCGACTAAATCGTACAAAATGTCACACCGACTTATCTCAGCCTCAAACATTAAGATTTCATACATGTATGTTTACTTTTAGCTTGTATTGGCCGTTCACGAATATTGAAACGGATCGAATAAACAGTCTCACCATTACATACCTAATACCTAACCCACAATCTGAAAATCAACAACAAACATTTAGTTACTTCCAATATCTTTAAACTTGTATCATATGGATTGATTCCTCCATCTTTTCATCTTTTCATTCATCTAAAAGTCTGATAATACTAATTGATCGGTGTCACATCCACATAGAGAACGACAACTATCACATTGATTTTACAAGACACACAAGTTACATGTTAACATCCAAAGTGTGATAATCACCTTCATACAATTTCATATGCTTCACTTTCACAATCAGATTCACACCAAATCCCAACAGTATGATGACTATGATCACATAAATTGGCATTTCTACTCTGGTTTGCAGCAATAGCCCATCACCAATTTATTTTTACTGACAAAAAGATTCAAACTTGCAACCAAAAAACCACAACTAAAATCACACAGAAAAGTTTCGTACCTTAATCTAAAACAGGGTCATTACGATTCATTCTTCTGGAGAGCAAAACAGAACCCTAAAAATCAGAGCACCGACCATTCTTTTCCCAATCGCCGAACCTGGTCGGCTCCGGCCCTTTCGGCCCGCCGATCTCACCCGTCTCTTTATTCAAATCCAGCTCGTCTCCATCGTCTTCACCGTCCTCAGCTCGCTCTTCACTCTTTTCATCATTCACTTCCGCTTTTCCGGCATGCTTCACCTCCGCGTTTACCCGCCCCGGTTGAGATTCACCAGCCGAGGAGGACAAGAAGCGACTCACTGAGTTGACAGCCAAGCGAGTCAGAGGCTCGGATTTCGTCACGGCCGTTGTTGAAAATACACGGCAGAGTTTCATCGACATTTTTCTCTCTCTCTCTCTTGGAGTTCGTGTTCTAAAATAACGAAGCCGCGTGGTGGTTATGTGGGAAATTGAATTGGGCCTAATGGGTATTGATTCCAAGGGGTCCATAAGCCCAAAAGCACTAACCAAAGCAAATGAGAAATATGTAGTTATTATATTGTGTGGATAGCTAACTGTGTGGAGGGTAGAGAAAAGATGGGAGGAGGAGCTCATTTTCTGAAGAGGATTCCCAGGATTCAATTCCCACAGAGACACCCAAAATCTTCAACCTCCGGTATAACTAAGCCTTTACAATCCATTTTTTGCTATCTTGGTATATTATTGTATATTATTGATTTTGGTAATCAAGCAAAACAGAGTATGAACATGTATCAGTTTCTTTGCTTAGTTGTTTCAGTGTGACAGGTCTTCCCAATCTTCTTTTGAATGAATTTGTGGGGATGATAATGGCTAAGAATTTCGGGTTTATATGTTGATGCATTGTGGATCTTAGTCTATGATGATATATACAAAGCCAGAGCTCAACTGAAACTCTGAGCTTCATACTCTTTGCGTAACAGCCATAACTTTGTGTGATGAGAACTGAGAAGTTTGACATGCAATCCTTTCGATATTTTGGAGCTTAAAGTAATAGCAAAGTAAGCATGGCATGGTATGATACAAAATTACAAATCATACGATGAAGTTTGCTACACATTGCAGAGATCTACTTATCTTTGCTACTTTGTTTTGTGTACTTAATAATACTTCATGTGTTCTCTACCTAATTCCTGTCCTGTGTAGCTTCTACTGCACAGACTCAAGATGCGACATCAACTCGCTTAGGGTGTGATGTTCCAACACCACCAAAGAACCAGGGCGAAGGAGGGAAGGCCTCTCTTCAGCCGAAACCCACACCAATCACGGCCAGAGAGATAGATACCATAATAGTGAGCGGAGCCTAATGTTGCATTGCTTAACATGCAGCAAGTTTTGAAATATCAAAGATCTAACCAAGCTGCATTTCCCCCTTGAATCACTTTTCTTTTTTCTTTCGTGCAGTTGGGTGGACGCATTTGATGATGATCTATGTATGAAGAACCTGGAAGGCTGAGAATGTGAATGATATTAGTCTGTTCTATAGATTTATACTTTGGAAACTGAAAAGGGCCGCGGTACGTACAATAACTGGTCTACATGTTAATCTTCATGCATGGCTCTAATTTTATGATTATGTACCAGTTTCTGCATATATAAGTTTAGTTTCCGCTTCCATTGAAATTGTGGACATCTTGGCAACACATAAGTAGGTAGCTTATGGAAAACGACATAATAATTGCCAATGTATGCTTTCATTGGATCCAAATCACTGATGAAGAACCAAAACTGTACATTATTCCTCTAAGAACAAACCACGCAATAGAATCGGGTACAAACTATAGACAAGAAATATCCTAAGACCTATAATACCCAGCTCCGGCGAAATGAGGAAACCCCACTTCGTTAGGCTTTCTAGTCGTCGCCCCAAAATGAACAGCCACTTGATGCTGCTTCGATCCCTCAAGTCTCAGCTCCATCACAGGGGAAAAGCATCACCGAGTGGATAGTCCATGAAACCACCACATTTGAAAAATCACGTCCGTCTGTCATGCTACAAAATGAAAAAGAGGCCATCTGTGTTGCTGTGCCTTGGTTCTCTAATTTAGAATCATGATTTACCAGATCATCTGAGTCATCTATGGAGTGCTTGCCACTGTCTTTTGACTCTTGCTGAAATGATGCTGCTGCTTCAAGAGATCAGATTCAGGGCTCCCATTGCTGCTGTTTGTGTGGTCTACTTCTTCCATGCATAGGTAGTTGTCGACCTGAGCAGCTGCTTGCCGTCCCTCTGAGATTGCCCACACAACCAGGGATTGACCACGGCGGCAGTCCCCAGCGGCAAAGACCCCATCCACATTGGTTGAGAAGCGACCGTAATCTGCCTTGAAGTTTGAGCGGTTGTCGCACTCCAGACCCAACTTCTCTGCAATTGCCTGGCAAAAGAAACACAACCACCAGTAAGCAAAACATTACTTATGCAATAACTGAAGCAACAACCAAGTGACGATTCAAGATACTAACCGCCTCGGGTCCAAGGAACCCCATTGCAAGAAGGACAAGGTCCGCCTCAATGATCTCCTCAGAGCCCTCGATTTCCTTAAATTGGAACCTGCCAGTAGCATCCTTCTCCCATTTGACACGTACTATCTCAAGTCCTTTCACAACCCCATTCTCATCTCCCACAAACCTCTTGGTCAGCACCTCATAAGTTCTTGGATCTTTGCCAAACTTGGCTGCAACTTCTGCGTGCCCATAATCTACTCTGAATATACGAGGCCACTGCAAACAGATAAAGAAAGAAATAAGTACGCAAGACATCTCATAACAGCATACAAGGTCTCAAGACTCGGTTACCAACCTGTGGCCAAGGGTTTCCTGGAGCCCTTGTTTGTGGTGGCTGAGGGAGAAGCTCTAAATTTACGACATTAGTACAGCCATGGCGAACAGAGGTTCCAATGCAATCAGTGCCAGTGTCACCTCCACCAATGACCACAACCTTTTTACCCTTGGCAGAAATGTAGTTGCCATTCTCGAGTTTGCTATCAAGCAAGCTTTTGGTGTTTGCATGAAGAAACTCCATAGCGAAATGTACTCCGGATAGCTCTCGTCCTGGCACGGGTAGGTCCCTGCACCAGTAAAGGCTCATTAAGAATTATCAGCTAGGAAATATGAAACTCTTCAGCAGTAAACAACCATAAGTTACCTTGGTTTAGTTGCGCCTACGGCCAAAATAATTGCATTGTTGTCCTCCCGAAGGCGGTCAAATGAGTAGGCAGGATCACTTCCAACATTAGCATTGACCACAAAGTTGACACCTTCCTCCGCCATAAGGTTAACACGCCGTTGGACTACATCAACTTTATCAGCCTTCATATTAGGCACTCCATACATCATAAGCCCTCCAATTCTATCAGCACGCTCATAAACTGTCACTGTGTGACCTATTCTGTTTAGTTGATCTGCAGCAGCTAGCCCAGCAGGCCCACTTCCAACAATGGCGACCTTTTTCCTGTGATTTTAATTATATAGAAACTGATTATTCATGTACTGAAAAACTGCTGCACTAAATTGTTTAATGTTCTCTAATGAAACACTGTAAAAGAGAACTGAAAAAAAAAAAAACATACCCAGTTCTCTTGACAGGAGGCCGTGGCACCATCCAACCTTCCTCAAAAGCCTTGTCTATGATGGAACATTCAATGCTTTTGATAGAGACAGGATTCTCAATTATACCCAGAACACATGAACCTTCACATGGTGCCGGACACACTCGACCAGTAAACTCGGGGAAATTATTTGTCTCAAGAAGTCTCTCTAGTGCTTCCTGCCACCTATTCTGGTACACCAACTCATTGAACTCGGGTATTTTGTTTCCAAGAGGACACCCAGTATTCTCCTGCAGTTTTACATAGATATAACAAACTTACATTAGAAGAGTGAATTTAAAACAGCACAGTGAATCAGTAACAAAACAGGAACAATAGCAAACAAGATATTACCTGATGGCAGAAAGGGGTGCCACAGTCCATACAACGGGCAGACTGAGTATTCACAAGTGGGCCAGGTTTAGTTTCCTCCATAACTTCATTCCAGTCATTCATCCGAACATTAGGATCCCTGTACTGCACACCTTCACGCTCATAAGAGATGAAACCCCGGTGTTTAACAGCTTTGCTGACCTCAGTGGGTCTCTTCAACGTCTCAGCATCTTCTACCTGATTGGAAGTCCCATTTAGAGATGCGGATGCCATCTTCTTAAGCTCTTCAAATGCATCTTTCTGTTTTAGTTCCAGTTCCTCCTCTTGCATCTCAGCTTCTTCATCAGCATCTTCGACTGCCTGCTTGGAGGCCTCCTCCCTCAGATTTTCAAGTGCACGTTTGTACTCTCTGGGGATTACCTTGATGAATTTAGGCAAAAGATTCTCAAAGTCGGCCAATACTTCACTGGCCAGCATACTTTTTGTATGACGTTGGTGCTGTTGTATCATCATTTTAAGAGTCATCATATCTTCTTCTTCTTCAACTTTCTCAAGATCAACAAGCTCAGGATTGCATCGAGACAAAAACAGTCCATCGATATCAAGAACGTAGGCTATACCACCGCTCATACCAGCAGCAAAGTTCCTACCAGTCTTTCCAAGCACAACAACAGTGCCACCTGTCATGTACTCACAGCCATGGTCACCAACACCTTCAACTACTGCCCTAGCCCCCGAATTGCGAACACAGAATCTTTCTGCTGCCATTCCATTGAAATATGCCTCCCCACTAGTGGCACCATAAAGTGCTACATTACCAATAACAATGTTTTCTTTCGGGTCAAACTTGCTTCCCTTGGGGGGATAAACTATAATTTTGCCACCAGACAATCCTTTCCCAACATAATCATTGCTGTCACCCTCAAGCTCAAGCGTGATGCCAGGGCAGAGGAAAGCTCCAAGACTCTGGCCAGCACTTCCATTGAATTTGATATGGATGGTGTCTGCAGGAAGCCCTTCCCTGTTGTAACGTTTGGTCACCTCATGACTGAGCATCGTTCCAACAGCACGGTTCACATTGCACACCGGAGTTTCAAAGTATACAGGAAGAGCCTTCTCAATAGCAGAACTGGACAGTGAAATAAGTTTGTGGTCGAGGGCCATGTCCAGCCCATGGTCTTGTTTCTGAACACAATATTGTGCAGCATCAGGCCGAATGTCGGCAGCAGGTCTAAGCAACAGGGAGAGGTCAATATTGTTCAGCTTCTCATTATCTTTAGTAACTTCTTTGTCGACTTCAAGCATATCTGAACGACCAACCATTTCATTTAGTGTTCTAAAACCAAGTTGTGCCATTATCTCTCTCACCTCCTCAGCTACCATGAAGAAAAAGTTGATAACATGTTCTGGTTCTCCAGCAAACTTCTCACGAAGTACTGGATCTTGGGTGGCAATTCCTACAGGACAGGTGTTCTTGTGGCACTTCCGCATCATAATGCAGCCAAGGGTTATTAGGGGTGCCGTGCTAAATCCAAACTCTTCGGCACCAAGAAGTGCGGCTATGGCCACATCTCTTCCAGTTTTTAGTTGTCCGTCTGTCTGGAGAACTGTGCGACCACGAAGATCATTAGCAACCAAGGTCTGATGGGTCTCAGCCAAGCCAAGTTCCCATGGAAGCCCAGCATTCTTAATGCCAGTCCATCTAGAAGCCCCAGTGCCTCCATCATGTCCGGCAATTAAAACATGGTCGGCATGCCCCTTCACAACTCCACTGGCAACTACTCCTACACCAGCTTCAGATACTAGCTTAACACTAATTCGAGCCCCTGGGTTAGCATTCTGCAGAAGATTGGAATTTTATATAATGAGTCTGTTTTAAATACGGATGTGCTCCATAAGCAGAAAATGTAACATTACTATCAGACAAAGGAAGGGAACACAGTGAAACAGGCAACATAAACAACAAACATACCTTGAGATCATGAATTAATTGAGCAAGATCTTCAATCGAGTAGATATCATGATGGGGTGGTGGACTGATAAGTCCCACACCAGCAGTGGAATTCCTAGTAACAGCAATGTCTCCGATAACCTTGTGACCAGGAAGCTCGCCTCCTTCCCCAGGCTTGGCCCCCTACGCAACAATTAAAAAATTAATGAGCCATAAGAGTAAATAAATCACCTTAAAATTACATCTGTCAGATGATCTACTATACATCGTAATATAGAAATCTAAAATTCAGTGCATCAGAGCTTATATGAACACATACCTGAGCCATTTTTATTTGAAGTTCATCAGCATTTGTAAGATAGTAACTTGAAACTCCAAATCTCCCACTTGCAACCTGCTTGATTGCACTTCTCTTTGGATTCCTCGAGCCATCAGAAAGAGGCTCCATACGAGATGGCTGCTCACCTCCCTCACCTTCAGAAGGGAAAAATAAATCATTAGAAGCTTATAGACAATTACCAAGAAAGTACAGATCACTAAAAATTTAAGAAGCAAACCTGTATTTGACTTTCCCCCCATTTTGTTCATAGCAATAGCCAGTGTAGTGTGTGCCTCCAATGATATTGATCCATAACTCATTGCCCCAGTACAGAACCGTTTAACAATCTCACTGGCTGGTTCTACTTCATCCAAGTGAATTTGCTGACCTGTGCTTTTAAATTTCAAAAGACCACGGAGATTGCAGGCTTTATTTAATTGATGAATGAGCTTGGAGTACTCTTTGTAGGCCGCCACACTGTTAGTTCTGGCAGCCTCCTGAAGCTTGGCAATAGCAAAAGGATCATTTAGGTGAACCTCACCGCCTTTCCTCCAATGATAATCCCCAGGATTTGGTAGTGCCATAGCTTCAGCGCTACCAGGGGGATAAGCACGAGAGGGGAATGCTAAATCATGCGGATGAAGTCCATCGCGAGCAAGCATCTCAAACGTTGCACCCTCGACTCTACTAGGAGTTCCTGCAAAGCATCTCTCGATCACTTCAGATGAAAGACCAAGAGCTTCAAAAATCTGTGCACCCTTGTAAGAGGCCAAAGTAGATATGCCCATCTTAGCAAGAACCTTCTGCATTCCATAGTTGCTTGCTTTGAAGTACTTTTTAACTAGTTCGGCCTTGGAATATATTGTACCATTAGACCTTGGTGGGATCTTTCCATCGACCTGCAATCTCCAAATGGCCTCTACGGCCAGGTAGGGGCAGATAGCATCGGCACCAAATCCAACTAACGTACAGAAATGATGTACTTCACGTGGCTCAGCAGATTCAATTATCAACCCTACTCTAGTTCGCTCGAGATTTTTAACCAGATGTTGATGAACAGCACCAACAGCCAATAGTGAGCTTACGGCGACTCGTTTCGGGGAAAAGGCTGCAAATTAGAATAACAATCAAATAAAACATTAGCCGTCAATGGACTCAAATATTTCAACTGAAGGGAAGATAAGTAACCAGGAAATACCTCTGTCTGAAAGCACAAGGGTCGTGTATCCCTTTTTAATTGCCTCACGGGCCTCAGCACAGATTCTATCTAAGGTCTCCTCCAATCCCTTTCTACCATGTTCCTTGGAGTAAGTTATGTCAAGAACCTTACAGCGCCAACCTCTATAATTCATTTTCTTGATTGCCTCCATTTCTTCAATGCCTACAAGAGGACCCTTGAGCGAGAGACGGTGGCATTGTTCTTCAGTGGTTTCTGTTAGATCACCTTCTGGACCGATCATACATTCCATAGAAGTGACTACCTTCTCTCTAATTGGATCAATTGGAGGGTTTGTCACTTGAGCGAACATTTGCTTAAAATACTCAAATGTAAGTTTTTCTCTGTTGGACATAACAGCCAAGGGGGTATCATTCCCCATTGAACCAAGAGCCTCTACACCATCTTTTGCCATAGGAAGCAATAACATCTCTAAGGCTTCAACTGTGTAGCTGCATAGAAGAAATATGCAAATTACAAAAACAATAAAAAAAAAATCTACAACACAAGAAAAACCAAAGATAGAACATAGACAGAGGACAAGCAGGACAAACATCACATACCCAAAAGCCTTCAATGGTGCCAGCAAACCATGGACTCCCATGTTTTCCATGTTTTCATCATCATTATTTGCCTAGATATCACAGATGGTAAACCTTATCACGGTCAGAATCTACTACTTAGAGCTAAAACCAATACTAGTACACAACTAGCCAAAAAAAAAATTCATCTACAAACTTACAGGAGCAACTCCAGCTATGGATGGAGGGATCCTGTCAGATTCATTAACAGAATCAACTATGTCCTTGAGCTCAATCTTTTGCCTTTTAAGCCACTCCCCGTACGGCCTTGCCAATGAATATTGCTTCTTCAAGGCTTCATCATCTACCACTTTATGATTCTCAAAATCCACCAAAAGCATCATTCCAGGGTTAAGTCTTCCTTTCCTGCAGACATCTTCTGGAGGTACATCTACAACCCCAACTTCACTCGCCATAATAACTCGTCCACTGTGGGTGACATAAAAGCGACCTGGTCTGAGTCCATTCCGATCCAATGTAGCTCCCAGATAGCGCCCATCAGTAACTGCAATAATTATTTTACAGTAAGTCAAAATTGAACCAAAAAGGTCTCCTGGAATTATGTATTCCATAAAAATTTAGAAAAGGACCATATATATTACATGATATTAGGGCTGGCCCATCCCATGGCTCCATGAGAGATGAGAAATACTCATACAGTGCTCTCTTATCAGGATCCATGTTCTTGTCATTTTGCCATGCTTCAGGAATCATCATCATAATAGCTTCGGGGAGGCTTCTACCAGCTCGAACCAGAAGCTCAAGGACACCATCAAATGCTCCTGCATAAAGGGAAAATAAAATTCAGGCAGATTAGTTATAAAATTGAATAACCAATTATTTCCACAATGATTATACACTAGTTCTCTTACATATATTGCAGAAAATGTTCTAATTTACCTGAATCGGAAGAACTGGCATCCACAATCGGTAACAGCTTCTTCAATTCATTTTTTGATAAACCAAGTTCAGTACACTTGAGCAGTCCCTCACGGGCCTTCATCCTGAGTAAGTTCATATTTATAAGAACTTCAAATGGGACATTCTAAAACCTGAGCCTGAAGGAATTTATTGAAGGCATGCTTAATAATTTACCAGTTAACATTTCCTCTAAGGGTGTTGATTTCTCCATTGTGGCCAATGACACGCATAGGCTGAGCACGGTCCCAGCTGGGAAAAGTATTTGTTGAGAACCGTGAATGTACCTGCAGGAAATTTGAAAATAACCAACCTTGTCATACACAATTCGATCTTGCCTATTCAAAATATGAACAATATTAGAAACCTAAAACTACAGGCATTAAAATTGTGTTCGTGCCACTCCAGTTCAAGGTGTGCTGCCGGGCCAGTACAATTGAAAATCCTAAGCTATACTTTGACCAAGCACAATATCCTTTTCATCACTCATTCGAAATTCTCACCCCCAACAACTGATCATAGAGAGCAGTGAACCAAGTTTCTGCAAACATGATTTTACTTGATAATGAGGTTTCTTACCAACTCACCCAATGCATCCAATCCAGCATCCAATTTCAATTAGTATTCAAGGGAGTGGAAGAACTTAAGAGATCATTCAAACCTCAATGCCTCAGAAGTCATTCCTCAACCTTGCATCTCTTCAGTTACTTGTTGTTCCCATGCTGTTTGTGGAGTATGGAGTTAGTGAGGAAAAACAAAGTTGATGGATAAAATATTTACCAGGGCCATGTAGCTCGTAAACCTTTCATTGCCAAGATCTGCATAGTAGTAATTCTTCAGCTGTTCGGGTTTCAGCTGACCCTTGTACACAACCGTCCTGCATCAAAACAAGTGACAAAATGAGATAAGTGATCACAGATTCACAGAAATCAAATATAATAAAATTACCAGCAAAAGGCATGTTAGATATATGTAAGAGATACAAACCTCGATGAAAGTGAACATATGTAGAAATCTTTAGCGCCACCATGTTGAAGGTTTAACGCAGCACGGATGGCAACCATTGAAACCCTTCTAAGTATATACATCTGGAAGGTGGAACGAAGAGATGTAAGCACAAACAGATAATTAGGTTAATAAAAAATTAATCTACTCGTTCATTCAGCTATTTAGATCTCTAATTGTTAGAGATGACATCTTGTCACCATGTCTGTCCTTGATCTAAATTCTCAAACATGCATATCTAGAGAGAAATTACCTGGCGCTCGAGATCAACTTTTGACCTTGGAGTTGGGGTAAGGAACACTTGCTCAATGACAGGTTCTGTCTGCAGAGCAGACTTCCCCAAATCTGAGTTGTCAGTTGGAACAGACCGCCACCCGAGCACGGTATGTCCAAGAGACTCGGCAACCTGCAACGAAATTGAAAATGCCACCATAAATTCCATGCCAAAAAGAAGAAAAAAACAGAGTATACATAAGCACGAACAACATGCAATTTACTCAAAACAAACTTCAAAATTACCTTTGTAAACACATTTTTGCTCTCCTCCCTGCGACTCTGAGATGTCGGCAAGTAGAGCATACCAACAGCATACTCACCAAGTGCTGGAAGCTCAAACCCAATTTCTTTGGCAGCCTAAGAAACATAGATCCAACACGAATTAGTGCCAAAACATCATAAGGATAAATTCAATAAGCAAAATAATAATAAAAAATATTATAAATAAATTAGAAAACGCATAATTTTCCATGTTCTTTTCCCATCAGCTTCAACAACAACAAAAAACAAACGAGCCTTTTTCACAGAAAACTACCAAAACTCATAATATGAGAAAACAAAACTCAGCAATTCTATACTTTAATCTCATTAAATCCATCAAAAACCAAACAAGAATCGCATCAATCAAACCGAATTAGTCCGAAAATAATTCACAGATAAAAAAAATCATATACCTCCTTATAGAAATCGTGAGGAATCGCCACAAGAACACCAGCTCCATCACCAGTGTTGGTTTCACATCCACAAGCTCCTCTATGTGTCATCCTCACCAGCATTTCCAAAGCATCCGTAATCTACATCACATCATCACCAAACAAAAATAATTAAAAACACATGCACGTAATCAGCCACCAATTTCAGACTCATCCCCCAAACGACGTCGTCACGTACCGTTTTCCGGCTGCTTTCGCCGGACAATTCCGCGACAAAGCCGACACCGCACGAGTCCTTATCCATCGCCGGGTCGTACAAGCCTTGCGGCTTCTCCGGCACGGCGGAGAGCATGGACCGGACCACCACCCGGAGCTTCGGGGAGCGGCCGGGGCCGTCGGATCGCCATAAGTGGAGCCTCTCGGATCCGACGGCCCTCAACCGCGTCCCGAAGAACTTCTTCGCAACAGCTTTGGAAGCGGACCGCGCGGTGGCTCTGCCGCAGCCGAGCCGCGCTATCGGCGACGCATTGAGCTGAGGAGAAGCGAGGACGGAGGAGGAACCGGAAGGCTTGGTTCGGAGTTGGAGAACGGAACCGGAGCTCGCCGCCAACATTATTCACAAAATCAGAATCAGGATTTTTTCAGATTAGTAAATACTAGATGATATTTGTTTTGTATTCAAATGCGTTGTTAAACACGGATTTAGACTCCTAATCTTGAGGTTTTTCAGGAGATTAACACGGACTTGTATTTGTAGATCCGAATCAGAGAGAGAGCGGCTGAGACACACTCTCCGGTGAGATCTAAAACGACGCCGTTCGGTTTGAGAAAACGGACTCGGAGAATTCTAAGGTGACAATTTTGGCCAGGGTTTTCCTATAGCTTTAGAAGAAGAAGAAAAACGAGAGGAAAAATTGAGAGAGTGTGGGATTCTCCGAGTCTGAAGCAGAGAGCTCTGTTATATAGAGAGAGAGGCGAAGCAGGTTTTAGAGAGAGAAACAGTGAGCGTGTGCATTTTGTAGAGAGAGAAAAGCGGAGAAGTCGGGGCAGGGACCCACAGAAAAACAAAATGAATTTTTTCACCGAGTAATTTTGTTCGGAGTACGAAATAAATTTATCGATCATTATTTATTTATTTAATTTATATCTAATTATTTTATTTTATGATATTTATTTAATTAATTAAATATTATTTAAATATGAATTAATACAGATAAGTACAAAATGGATAAATAAGAAATGATCTATAAAATTTACTTACGTAAGAGTGTGAGTATGACAAGTGACAACTCATAAATTCTGAAAAAAGCCAAGTATGCAGTTGGCTATGCGGCACGCGACAGCCGCTCATGGTGGGGCCGGCCTTTGGAAAATAGATTAGCAGTTCTGGTGTGAGTGAGGTTACGGTGGTTCTGTTAAGGGTGCCGCCTCTTGTTTCTACCCGAGCCCCGAAGCTGAGCAGTCAGAATGGAAGATAAGTTGTTGGTAATTACAGCGTGGTTAACTCGGGTCCTTCTCTGATTCTGCTTAATTATGGTATTTGAATTTGAGGTTTGTTCTTTTTTGGAATGGTCCAGTTTGCCCTTGGGAACTTTTAGTAGGCTAGAATTAGAGTTCTTCGTGTAGAAGTTTTCTTATTAATTCTTTTTACTAATGACTCATGAGTATCTAGGCTTGGTACGTGCCACAATAAGACCACCAAAGCCTGTGTTACTACCGCAAAAGTCATGGGTGGTAGTTCCTTAGTTGGTCTGATATTTCTGGTTAAACTAATTTTCAATATATGATTTGTGGTATGTACGAGATCTCAGTATATATTTAACGCGGCATATTGATTAGTGATAATTAAACTGACTTAGTTGTAATTGTAACCAAGATGATATCAACATATTAGTAAGTTAAAGCTTGTACCATGATTGGAATTATCAGTTTAAATTATGTAGCAATGTGTAGTAATTTAATAAGAAATTGAGGGGTTAAATGATAGGAGGGTACTTTGGTGAAAACAGCAGTGGTGAAAATATGAATGACGAAATCGCACATAGTTAATGACCCAATATGCGGCTAATGGAGTGTGATTTGGTTCCCAATGGATTGCATACGCGGCCAACGGTAATTGTTCATTCTTATAAATCCAGATTTACTTCTCGAATAGGATTGATTGTGATTTGATGACTATTCCATCAGTAGAAAAGTTTCCAAATATATACTTTTCTATTTATTTAGATTTTAATGTATTTCTATTTATTCCAATTGTGTATTTGGCTAATAATTGGTGCTATACACTCACGCCATTGGTTTCATTATTGACCGTAGGTGGTGAATTCATTTTAGAGTCTACGATAGTACACTCAATTGAGCTTTTAAAGAGTTGTTTTAAATTTGGTTTCATTCAAATACACATTAGTATATGAGTTTTATTGAGTTTCAGTAGATTTTAGATTGTTTAGAAATTCACAATTCTTTTGGAATATACAATTTTAATTTGAAGGACTCTTTCTCGTTCACAAAATGAACAAGACCATGTGTTAGTCACCAAAACATGGTGACTGGTCGCCATGAATAGTTAGGGTATTACATCATGTATCACGTTAGTGAAAGAATCAAACAAACCACACCGCTGCTTGTAGCAAACTAGGATATATAGTTGCAAATATGATCTTAGGAAACACAACTATGACTTTAAAAGAATGACATCCTACTGCGACAACCACATTTAATGAAAAATAACACGTACGTAATAAGGTCATTGACTCCTAAATCTCCAAGGAAATGCCACAGGTGCTCAACCATCCTTGCTAGGATTGATTTTACCATTTTAGTTTATGAATGCACATTATTTTATACACTAGATACATGAAAAATGTAAATTATTTTCATTTAAATATTACTACAATCGATATTTCTCTGAAATTTTCATTAAAATGTTCGGACCTTTAATATTTTCATTCTCACCAAAATTATAGTCCTTTGTTTGATCACTCTTTATCGTGTTTGTTTACTCATTACTCTCACCACCAGAGGTCCAGAGCTAATCCAATTTAGAAGCATAGAATTGCTATTTGGTAATTACTTCATCAACAATTAAAAGCAACATGAACATTGCCAAAGGACTAGGAGTGACATTTATCACCATGGCATAGCAATAATGCATCCCAACGACACCGAGTGCAATAGGGAGAGTAGGGTAATGGATGTAGTGCCCACCCCCACTTTCCTTCAAGGACCATATGCTGAAAATTCAAAATAAGTTAGGGCACCTTTCGTAAACAAAGATTATAAGGACTCCTTTGTATCAATCTATATATACAAGGCAGAGAAGTACGGTGACCCAACCAAAAGGTAGCGTTTGATTGTGATCGAGATCGATGATGATAACTGGGAAAATCTCATCTGCCACGATCACCGGTAAATGATATAAACACAATCAAGTCTTTCAACTCGGAAGACTCGTTGCTTTTAACTGATTGACAGATTGACAGATTGACACTTCGTCACTCACAATTTTCTGTCTGCCATATATTTCCTTTTTCGTTGTTTATTTTCTTTAAGAAAGCAACACCAGAAACACGAGGTGGGATTCTGTTGTCACCTGGATACAGATATCTGTTCTTGTTTGGTATAAAGAAGAAGTTGTTGGGTGCAATTAACTGTTCCAAGTCAAGCTACAGTGGACTTTGTTGTCCTCACTTGCCTCACACCTAACAGAACTGTAACGAATATGGAGTTATATATGGACTCGTTCCTACAAGTTTTTATAATTTACGTAAACCCTAGCTATATGAATGCAGACGTACGTACTGTATTAGATAACTACGTATAAGTACGGAATATCGATCTGGATAAAACGAAATATTACCCATTTTGCTACTCGGCACACGCAGACTGTAAGTTTTGGAATGTAACCATTGTTCAGAGGTGTACTTTGGAGCTAGGTTAAGTTAACTTTGGATTACTTAATTAAGGTTTAATTTGTGGATTACTTTGGATTTTTCGTACAACTATTGATGTTTGTTGTATGGCATGAGATTAAAACTATCGATAAAGACCACGCATGCTACGTACATGGTATATATCCAGATCGACTTTGATAAAAGAATATTGATATTGATCGATGTGATAAAGATCCAGATAAGAAGAGTGCATGGGCGTCGTTTTTACCGCCGGACTTGTGCTCATATTGAAACAAAATTTCAATAAACAATACGTACATGACGGTACGCTATGTGTACATGCAAGTATTCTATGGCTAGTGATAAGCATCGTGACTAGATTATTTGCAATACGTACATGGCCATTTTCTTGTTTTAAAGTTGGTAAAATATGCAATCAAATGATACAACAAGATAATTAATCGTCCGAGCGTAAGTTCATGTGTAATTTGTGGTCCTCATAAACACATTATGCTAGAACTCATTAATTTGTTTGTGTTTGTGGTTATAGATGAGTACGTACGCATACATTTTTTTATACAGTATAAATTATTACATCATGTTTTCAGATTCTTCGTAACTTCGGGCGATACCTACGTCGATTAATCTTAATTAATAAACTACTTCAATGAGTTCAATCCATTTTATGGTCATAAACTTCAATGGTAACTTATACATTTTTTTTGGCGTAATGCGACAGTACGTAGGAACATAGTCGAAAACTATATGGAGAGTGATCATCTGCTACTCTCTTTTTTTTCCTTTTCTTGCTTTTCTGGTTGGGATATAAAAGTAATTGACGGATCGATTCTACATCAGAAGCTAAAATTTATACTCGCATAGTGAAAGTTAAATGGTTTCAACACTTTCAACGCTGTCCCATCCACAGTATTTCCAGCACGACTAACAATTATTGGTCTTGATTGATTGCTTATGTAAGTATTGGTTCATGGTATGATTGGTCTCACAATGTTCTATTCCATTGTGTACGTGTTAGGTCGATCAATTCCTGTAATAATCAAATATATGCAATAAATCAATTAAAGTCATCTATGATCGTAACTAATCTCAAAACACTCAAAAAAATGTTCCATAATCTACTTCATTGTAACTTGTAAGGTTATTCACTTCAAAAATTGATAGTTTGCTAGAATGTAAGTACAACGGGCTTAATGGAAAATAAAGATATATCAGATTAAAGCTTGCGTGATTAGTAAGTAAGTTTGTCTCAAATATTCTTAATTAATTCTTGAAGGAACCTGGCCACCATCCATAGAGAGTTTCATAGGTCAATTTGAACGTACAGATGGAACTTCTTGATCGATCACTAATATATAATGTCAATACCTTTTCCATTTTAACAAAACAGGAGGAATAGATTACTAATGATACATGCTACATGTCAAACTTTTCAGGGCACAACAACTTTGCTTCAAGGAGTTGAAGGTATAAATTCCAGAGCAATCAACATCTCAAAGACATTCACGTGTTAAATGACGTGTGGTTAGTAACAAACGGGGTAAATCTTTACAATGCTTGCGACTTATTCTTATAAATAAACAGCTCTTAGGCTCTATTCCAACTGCAATTATCTGATCCCTCTTTAATTCTTTATTTCTATATGAGAGATTCCAGATCCTCATATTTATGCACGTAAGAAGCCATAATTTTGAGAATATACTAAATTGTTTGGCATGTGGTGCTCCTTTTAAAGTACATTATGAAACTCGAAGAGGATCTGATACTAACAGATTTCTCTGATTAGGAAAATCTAAAAACAACAAATTAAACTTCACACTCTCCCACGTTATTGTTAACTTTCTAATTCAATAAAAAAAAAAGGAACATTTGCAGGACTTAATATATGAACATATATAAGTTACGCTCTGTCAGTCTGCCATCATTTTTTTTGTGTGGTATATATACAAAAATAAAAAACTTTGATTGCAAAATATGATGCCGACAATGATGCCTTACCTACAATATATGGCTGGCGAATTAATAGATATGATACATGGCTATGAAATCAAAAGGTGCATGTGTTGCGTAAACAATTATTTGAATAAAATGGATATTAGATCCCATACTAGTCAAATCATTGCTTTAATTTCTTAAAAATCCAAATAAAACTCTCTTATCCCCGTAAAGCTAGATTATTTAGTATTCATATTACATAGTTTGATTACCGTTTTGTTTTGATACGAAATTCAACTAAACACTCTCATCCCCGTAAAGCTATATTATTTTATATAAATACATATTACATTGTTCGATCACCGTTTACTTACTACTTAATTAATCAACGCCAATTTATCAATCATGTGATGTGATCAATATACTACTTCACTGAAAATAGTGTAGTATATATAATAGCATGCATTATTTATTTAACAATCAGTCCTGCCAAAACATTAATTACGTAGAAAATTAAAATGTCATATTAACTTTCTTTTTCTCTAGTAATATTTCAGTATCGGTCATGGTGCTGGTTAATTGTCATATCCACTCCAACCATAACCATACTTATAGTCTATGCATTGAAGTGAATAACCTTACAAATTACAGTAATCTTTCAGTATCAGGCATGGTGCATGGTGCCCTTACCCACTATAAGGACTATATGCATAAGAAACGTACATAGGATTAGTCAACAATATATATTTGGTAAACTTAGTAATTAATTACTGAAGGCAAATCCGAACCGATCTCAATTCGAGGGTTGAATTGGAACTTGTCCGAACCAGAAGAGCCTCTGTCATCTTGCAAGGAATTCGTTGCATGTCTTCCATCGACGAATGAACAAACAGCTAGCTGAAGGGCAACACAAGTAATAGGAAACTATCTCTCTCAGCATTTTTTGTAACCTCCGCCCTAATTAAAGTGATGTTTCATGTCATCATATTCAAGGTCCAGGAGAGCAATTAGAACAAGAAAGAGTTGGATACCTACCTCAATTAAAAATCGCAATTAACCACAGCTTAGCATCAATATTATAATTCACAAGCTAATAAACCATGGATGTTAGGACTAAAAAAGTCGTTAATTGTGGTGCAAAAGTTGTATGCGGCACAGCATCAATAGTTTATCCATAAATGACATATTTTGCCTGAGATTATGAGTCGAAAGTTAAATTAATGGTGTTGGACTAATTCTTCATTGGGGGTAGTTTGATTAAGAAAAGAAAGAAGCAAGCTCTTGAACATGTTACGAGTTGCTTGTCCGCTAGTTCCGACCCTTGCTATGCAAGTGGTATGGCCATCCCTAACTTAATAAATACAGATACATGCATGTACACCTCAATTATCAAGTTCTCTTTCAGGTCTACATGACCATATGAACGTCATGTTCTGAAAGTTATGTGATACATTTCCATATAAACCCTAGACCAAATATGAAAGAATCAAAACCGACTTGTTTTAAATAGGATATCAAACTTTGTATGTTTCCTCGACAACTTGCGAGCCACTTGTTCATATACCTACCAAATAGAGAAAAGATAAACAGCCGGGTATGATATTTCTAATTGGGAAATCCAGTAGCATACTTTAGAAGTCCCACATAATTAACTTTCTTAGAAATGTTAAGAGTGAAGAGTAAATATTCATTTTGATCAACTGCTTGATAGTTATGATCCACGTAAGTTTAGCTCAAAGGGTCAAAAGAAGAATGCACCCAAAAAAAGTGTCACCATTTAATCAACAATGTATATTAAGCTACCGTACCACCTTATGATTGCTATAGTGACGCAAGTATCTCCTATACTGTGTACGTCATAAAACAGGAATTAAGCACATAATGGTATGGCAGTAACTACATCATTCACGGTATTAAGGAGATTCATACCATTCCTTTTCCATTAATGTATGGTCGATGTCGACATAAGTGTTTGTTTTCGTCAAGTCTCATTGTTGTCCCAGTAGGAAAATGGTCCATTGCCTTTAATATTCTCCTTTAAATATCTATAATTGAGGCAATATAACAACAAAAATGAAGTACCCCATTTACATAATGCCTTAAGTCCAGGGACCAAAAAACTGAACACACAAACTCATATCGTGCATGGTCTCATATAGTGTCACTGAACAGAGCTAGATATATATGTTGGCGTGCTCGTGTATTAGGACTTTGCGACCTTGATATATATTTGCTTGTTCGATTTGATAACTAGTTCTTTATTGTTCTATAATGCTATTATTGAATCAGAACCCATGTCACTCCCACCACACTTATCAACGACCTCCATTATCAGCCATTAAAAATTATTAGAAGTAGAAACTAGAAAGTGATCACGGATGCGGTTAATCGAAGTAGTACGTAGTCGCATCCGGTTTTGGTATTCTCCATAAAAATTTCTAGAGACATCATCATCATCAGAGTCAGCTTTGCATGCGAAACCTGGTGTGAGACTGCAGCAAACTGTGTCTGGGTTTTACGAGTCAGGATCATATAAACTGGTCGAACCCGGTTTCGCAAAAACCACGTTAGGGTTTAAATTTGTTTTTAGTGTTTTTTTTTTTTTGAGAATTGTTTTTAGGGTTTTGGTTTGTTAATTAAGGAATTTTAGTTATATTAAGCATTGAATTTAGTCAAGATTGAGAAAAATAATAACGAGTGGCCGTTTGAGTAGGTTGAGGAGTCAATCGTCTACATTACTCCTTCGCAGATTCCAAGAGTCAATGGTTTCTAGAGCCAGTCACTGTTCGACACGTCAATGATTAATAATGTGTGGTTTCGAGATTCGCATAGGGTTTTTTGTTACCGACCACGCGCCGGTGATGGGGGTTGGAAGACAACCGCCAATCATCAGGGCATGTCTGACGGGTCCAGTGGACCAGTGAGCTCGAAGCTATGTTTAAAGTACCTGACCTTCCTCAGATTATGTTTGTCACGCGCTTAAGGAGCGTAGCTGTGGGTATCGGATCCGATTACGTAAGCGGGTACGCCCAAGCAGGCTTTGGTTATGCTAAGTTGCTAACCAACGAAACTAACCAGCAATGGAATACAATTAGCAGATTTGTTAAAGCCCTCCTCTCGTTGGTTATTAAATAAGAGAAGACAAATTTTCTTCCCAATGATCTTTTAGTTCTAATTTCTTACTCTAAACATGTGACATGTCACGCATTTTAGAGTCGTGCATAATTGTATAATACATGTATGGGTTTTGTATGGTATATATAAAAGGGAATCATATTTAGTATTCATCATACGTATGTATTAGTTCTAATTTAGTAAGAGAAAGGAATCATATTTAGTATTCATAATACATGCCACATTTTGAGCTATAAACAATGATGGATGATAAATTATTTTGAGCTAATTAAGTGACTATGATTAGAATCACATGTGGTCGAGTTGTTAAGAGTTTATATACATATCAGATTCCGATACTCAAATTCTAATGGGAACATGTTAGTTATTTCTATGACAGAGAAGGAAGTATTAACATCGAAAGATAATTAATCACGTTGCTTCATATGTCTTATCCACTTCCTTAGCCAATCTGGTCCATGCGTGTGAACTTCTTTTATTTGCCAGCCATCGACCTGTTTAACTTCAACATAAACGGCTTCAGCACCCAAATGACAGTTTGAAACTGTAAACAAGAAACCAGATTTAACCAAAAAGATAAAGGCACACATCCATTCATTAGCTTTCATCGTGCTATAGCGTTCTATCGAAAGTACGTTTATATTTAGTGCTATACGAATGTGGAAGAGAGAATCAACTTGATAAGCTGATAAGGTGTAAAGAAACTGTGTGCATGGTTCGATCTTTTCTCTTTGGCTGATAGCTATAAGGAATTGTTTACAAGTCATTGACGTCGCGAACATCCAACGGAACATAAATAGAACGAGGAAGGATTAGGATTTAGGACCATGTTTTTGCTTTTAGTCGGGTCCATTCTAGCTTCTTTCTTCATTGTTTTGCATCTTCGTTATTGTCTGGTCAAATAGTTGGTTGTATTCTACAATGTTTTCCAAGACGTACGAAATAACTGATATGTATGTCTTTTTCGATTTATTGGTACGGTCAAAATTTAAGTGCAGATCGTTTGCCTTTACCAAAGAAAATTGTTCCCCTACTGATACCAAATCCGAGACAATCACATTAGCCAACTTAACCTGGTATAAACTGATTTAGAATAAGATAGTGTTATCCATCGATCTAATCACTCTAGCTCACTGTGCTCTAGTCTAAATTAACTTGTAATTGCTTCTTGCCTTCTAAAATATTGCTCATAACTCATAACTTTTAATAATTCGACAGTGTAGTCATTTATGTTTCAATTTCAACAAATCACTTTTTATATTTTTAAATTATAAACAATCTAGTCATTCTGTTAAGTTTCAATTTAATTACACCGTTAAATTGCTGATTTGATAAACATCATATAGGGTAAAAAAATATTTAACGATGCAATTAGATAAAGACTTAACATAATGACTAAATTGTTTAGAATTTAAAAATATAATAAATAATCGGTTGAAATTGAAATATAAATAATTAAACTGTTGAATTACTAAAAGTTGAAAAAGTGACCAGTATTTTATTCTAACATCACTATGAACGCCAATTTTACTAACAGGATTGTTAAATTGTTCACAAATACTTGCCGAGCTAATTCAGATTTCAGAGTGGGTTGTTGCAGGTACGTAGTAGAATCCAGGAATCGTGGCTCGTTGTTCCAGTAGGGCAGAAGTGGCATTTTTTTGGATGATCAGAAGATGGTGGTAGGTTGGTTAATTACGTATCAGCTGTTGATGGAATGATGGACAACATATGAGTGGGTTGGTGGCTGAAAAAAAAAACTATCAGTATGATGGAATTTTGAAGCTAACCCCAATGGTTGTAATTTCTTAATGACGATTAAACAATGTAATTATAGAGAATTAAGGTCTCAATCATGAATCATCACCATGAATATTCAACTATGCCCACCAATCTCCTAATTAACCTACCCCAATGCATCCCCTGGAATTCAATTTGAAGTGTCCTAGCTACTTACTTCTAGCTATAGCTTAGTCAAAACAACTAAATCATATAGATGTTGTCTTCACAATGAGAATAATGTTTCTTTTATCATCACAAATAAAGGGTAGAGAATCTACAAAAGGTGGTCATTGGAGTTCTTGCATGATACATGTGTTGTTAGCATGGACCTCACATTATCATCATTAACAAATTCTGATGCATAATATATAATAGGCAACAAACTTAAACAAAGCTCTACTACAAGCTACCTTGATTTGAAAGAGCTGGCTGGTTGTTAGCAGGAGAGACCGATCGATCGAGACAAGAAGCGCGTTGGTCATAGAAAGTTATACATCACAAACCGGGAACCAATACTATTTCTCATTCTGGCTTAATCTTTGGTTTAGTATGCTCCTCTCGGAATCGTAGTATCTGCTCATCAGAACACAGTAAAGGAGCAAATTCTTGATTGATGTCACATACCTACCTAGGTTGGTCCATATCGGATGGACTAGTTTTGTCAGAATTTCCAAGAAAGAAGAAACATTGCCATTGTTGTCGAGATGAAGGATGATTTTCATCGGAGGTTCTTCCATCCACCAGTGCAGGTTCACCTCATACATGCTAACGTCGAGTGTTGTTAAACAACGACAAGCGTGGCCCGTGGACCAACTGTACTGATATTGTCCCAACTTAGCCACCTCACAGGTGTTGGGTTTTAATCACAAAAGGCCTCGGTACAATTGGTTATTATCCACCCACTTATAAGCTTTATTTTCTTTGTCACTTCTTAGATGTGGGATCTCTCCTCTCCAACACGCCCCCTCACGTGCAACCTAATTTTTTAGGTTTGCACGTGACAGATTAACATCCCACATACTGGGATGAAAGAAACTAAGGTCCAGTAACCAACGACACTTAGTGGTCATCCAATCGGAAATCCTCCGATGGCATGACAACGTGGCACCCAACTCATGCCCACGAAAGATTGGAGGCGCAACTGGAGAGGGACCCGCTCTGATACCATGTTAAACAACGACAAGCGTGGCCCGTGGACCAACTGTACCGATATTGTCCCAACTTAGCCACCTCACAGGTGTTGGGTTTTAATCACAAAAGGTCTCGGTACAATTGGTTATTATCCACCCACTTATAAGCTTTATTTTCTTTGTCACTTCTTAGATGTGAGATCTCTCCTCTCCAACACGCCCCCTCACGTGCAACCTAATTTTTTAGGTTTGCACGTGACAGATTAACATCCCACATACTGGGATGAAAGAAACTAAGGTCCAGTAACCAACGACACTTAGTGGTCATCCAATCGGAAATCCTCCGATGGCATGACAACGTGGCACCCAACTCATGCCCACGAAAGATTGGAGGCGCAACTGGAGAGGGACCCGCTCTGATACCATGTTAAACAACGACAAGCGTGGCCCGTGGACCAACTGTACCGATATTGTCCCAACTTAGCCACCTCACAGGTGTTGGGTTTTAATCACAAAAGGCCTCGGTACAATTGGTTATTATCCACCCACTTATAAGCTTTATTTTCTTTGTCACTTCTTAGATGTGGGATCTCTCCTCTCCAACAAGTGTTACACACTTACACAACAGAATCAGTCAATATTTTTATATTTAACTCAATTTGTGGTTCATGTTATGCTACGTCATCAATTTTAATGACAAGTGAATGTTCACTGGACGTAAGAATTTTCGGATTTTCATATATAAAAGATTCATCACTTAGAAAATGAGTGTCGTCGTCACTTTCGGCAGTTAAACACATTCTTGCAGGTGGTAGGTGCATGGAGTAGGTTAGCTAGCTAGCTAGCTGCAGCCTGTTATTAAGGTAGTTGGTTTACCTGTGTTGTATATGCAGCAAGTATCACATGCTTTTCTGATCGATGTTGAGTTCTCATCTACTGTCTTGTACATTTCACTAATTTCTGGCATTGATGTTTAGCGGTGGTGCCCCTTGTGGACAGCGGCGTGAAACGATCGCGACGTCGCTTCATATTTCAAAGTTCTAGTACGTGGTTTCTGATTTGTGAGTTGTCGAAACCATGAGGTCGGATATGAATTATGAAATGAGCACATCGGGTAAAGAATGCCTAGTTTTGATGATTTTGGCCCTTCCAATATCACAGCTTGTAAAATGGAGTAGGGGTATTGATCAAAGTCTGATACTAGCTTAAATTCTTCAGTTGTTAGTGTTACGATGCATGTCAAAATGCCACCAAAACACCCACCTTAACTTTCAAAATTACATTCCGAAACACTCGTAACAAACAGCTAATGTAATAGTTTCTTTGGTCGGAAACAAAGGAAAAATTAGATCGTTGTGTTTGAGTGCGAGCGTGCATCATGCGGATGGCTTTTTGAATAGATGAAAATCATGAAATTGATCAGGTTGATGTTTAAGAGCTACAAGGTACGGCGTCCATGCCTTCTCTTAAGAGCTATAATCTTTGTTACATATACTCATATAGCACTCACTCCATATGATACTGGAGCAGCTAAAGTGTGTTTTTGCATGGCCTTCAAAGTGAAGTAAACCGGTAAAGGACTTGATTGATACCTAGATATAAATGGACAGCTTATTGTATATAGAAGAAAAGAGGATGATGAAGAAGCTAATTACCAAATGGATGGAGTTGGGGAACACAGCAGCCATGCAGAATGGGGAAATAGGTGTGAGGAATTGGTAGTTTGGCACCAGTGTACAACAAACCCGTCATTTTGAATTCCTAGGTTGGCAAAGCCAAACACAATGAAGCCAAACCATGGGGGGATTTGTATAAGGTCTCCTAAAATAGCCTATACACTTCTTAACGGCAGCCATGTATTTCAAGAGCAAGATGAAATATAAAAATCACATTGACAAATGACAATGGTTACCATCCCTCTCAAGTCCAGGACTAAAGCCTTGCCTTCTGAAGATATGAGGCTGTGTGGCATAAGTTAGTCACCTCCGTCCAATTATTTTCCTTGTTCGTGGTTCGAAAACAGAAAGTTGGGGGTTGTATCATATCATCTTCTTCCTTGCTGGATTTAGAGCTGGATATCTACCCCAAACCCCCTGATAACAAATTGCTTATTGTTGGAGAGGAGAGATCCCACATCTAAGAAGTGACAAAGAAAATAAAACTTATAAGTGGGTGGATAATAACCAATTGTACCGAGGCTTTTTGTGATTTAAAACCTAACACCTGTGAGGTGGCTAAGTTGGGACAATATCGGTACAGTTGGTTCACGGGCCACGCTTGTCGCTGTTTAACACTTATACATTACACTGACACAAGTTAGTCGCTTAATGCAACATCAGATTCTGAATGTTGATAACTCTATTAAGTCTATTGTGGGAATTGATGATGTCTTCAAATCACAGAGGAAAGGGGGAAGTTAAGTTCATGGTGCTACTAATGATGAAGGCTTTCAAACCAAAACAAAGAGGATTTGGTAAGCCAAGTGTTATGGCATTAGGTTCCTCTATTCCTGGCAGCATTGCTAAGATGAATCAAAGATGTCCCAAAGTACACATTATACAATGCCGCAATAGCAATTATAAACACATCAGAACTCTACTCAAACATTCAGCTGGTAAGCCAGAAAAATATTGAACTCACCTAACATGGCTTTAGAGATGTAAACTGTATCACAAAATTTCAAGACTAAAGCACCCAGAACTGTTCTGTTGCAACAGCTAAAGCTCAGTGTCGCAAAAGCGAATCAACAATTCTGAAACCATTCTTCAAGCAAAAGGAATGTAACTCAGACTACCTGAAACAACGTTGCATATCAAATCAGTTGGATTAACAGAAATTGAGACATGTTACAAGGTTGACAAATGACGGCAGTGGTCACTTGAGAAATTTTCCCAGATGGGTGTCGTTGGTAAAGCTAGAAACCACCCAGACAGCACAACTCTACAATCTTTAGAAGTTTTTATTTGAAAGTTGACACTGAACTCTATTAGAAGATGAGGAAGTTAGTTACTAGATGGAGTTGGGGCAGAAAGAAACAAAGCGGAGTGCGGAAGAAGTTCTGAGAGGAGAAAGTATTGGATGCTCTAGCCGTGGCTGTATAAACAAAATTCATTTGAATTTGATTTGCTAGACCGACAAAGCCACACGCAATGAAGCCGAACCATGGGATCATCCAATAACCTATACAACCAGGGATAAACACCAGAGATAGTTCTGATGTGAGCTCTCAATATTTCCATCAGCATCCACTTCTAATCGGCAGACATGTATTTTGAGAGCAAGACGAAACGAAAAGATGACCTTGTCAAAGCAGAAGATTGGAAAGTTGACATTGTTTCATCATCCTTCTTTCCTCAACCCCCCCTAAGAAAGTTCTTTATATCTTCTTATGGCATCAGAAGTTAGTTTCGTGATTCAAGATCAATCAATGACACTATTGTGGCAAATGGTGATGCTTTTAAACACAAGAAAGGGGAAGGAAAATGCATGGCGCTATTGCTGAAGGCTTCCAAACCAAAAGGAGAAGAGGATTTAGTAAGCCTAGTGTTATGATAGAGTTGGAAAGCCAACATACCTGGTGGTATTGCAGAGATGACTCAAATATGTGACAAATTACACATTTTACATGCTAAAATAACACGATCACAAACGCAACAGAAGTCTTCTCATACATTCAACCGTTGAGCCATAAAAAGTTGAACTCAAGTAACAAGGGTATAGAGATGTAAGCCATAACTACCATACCCCAAATTTGAAGACTAACCACCCTGAACTGCCTTTGAATTGCATCAGCTAAAGCTCGGTGTCGCATAGACGAATCATCAATTCTGATACCATTCTTCGAGCAAAAGGAATGTAACTTAGGCTGTACCTGAGACAACGTTACAGACTGTATAAGTTAGATGAACAGAAATTGGGACATGTTACAAAGTTGAGTAGTTGACAACAGAGGCTACTGGAGAAATTTTCCAAGATGGGTGTCAGCGGTTAAGCTACAATCATGCCAGAGAGTTGTTTAGAAGGCTACTGAACTTTATGTTTATAGAGTGAAGAAGGTGAAATGTGAACAGGCGTAGAAACTTACCAAATAAGGGCGCAGATCTCACATATCATTGCAATTAGTGTCAAAACTTTGCTATGAATCTGCAAGATGAAAGAGACAGAAAGTTGTATTGTAAGGATTTTCTTTCACTCCAATAGATGGATATATTTGAAAGCAATCAACCATTATGTACAGTGATACAGCAACATGTACAAATCGAAGATGTAATTCATGTCAAAAGGTAGAGCTATCTGTAACCACTATGTTGAACTAATCTTCAATGTCTCAAATATTTAGCCTCTTGATAATTGTTATGACACTAAGATACATGCTGATGCTTTACAGTCGGGATACGGGACGCACTATAAATGAGCTTTTTATAGATCAATCACACCAAAAGTACTTCATCTTTTCTTTACCAATCTTGTAATATATGTGGGATAATATGGGGTTAGAGATATAAACTAGATGGTATCTAACAATAGATTCACCCTCCTTTGTTCCACCACATATTACTGAGATCCCAGACCCAAGAGTATCCAAAGTAATATACTTTAATTCAAATTTATTATTACTAAGATTCAACCTAAGAAAAAGATTTCATACTAACCAAGAGAGCACAGAAGAGGGCTAGAACAACACATCCAAGGTATATAGCTGTTGCATAAACTCGGACCGAGTCGAACATCATTCTCATTTGTTGGGCAGGGCCAAAGAGGAAGGCTGTGCTGGCAAACACGAATAAAGGTTAGCAACTTAATATATTCCAGATTTTGTAAACTAGGGACGCTTGCAAGAAAGAGTGGAGACCAACAAGAACTAATTTGTGCGGTTCAAGTGTATAATTTTGAAAACTGCACATCTGGACATACCTTCCTACCGCCAATAAATTGCCAAAGGTGAACAAAATGGCAAATTTGATGGGTTTGGCAAAGACGATCATCGACTGCCAAAGAAACAAAACTTATAAAGAATTCCGGAAACAAAAGATCATACAAATATCTGTATAAATTCTTTTAACAAAAAAGAATTTTTCTTAAATATGCTACAACTATGACACCAAAGGTAAACAGAAGGTTCCACTCGGGCATAATACGAAGATGATATTGAGGGAAGGAACAGTAAAAAACTCAAAGAGTACAACTCTTTCACACCCCAGAGTTTGAAATCACACTCCCAAGATTATTCATTCAACACAGCTGTCATACTTCTACACAGGAGAGCTCATTTCTTATATAATACAGTTCAAGAGTTTGCTAGTATGTCCTTCCGTAAAAGATTGATCCTTTATTTCTTTAACCATGAACTAAATGCCACCAAGGTAAATGGTATCATACACCATGTCACCATCACATATCAGAAAACTGATGATCCAATTTCGGAAAATTCCATCTCCCAACTGTGGCTCTCCCACTATAAATGGGAGAGTCCTACACTCCTAGTCTCCTACCAACTTCACTTTATACCATCAAGAATGCAATAACACTTATACAAAGCTCATTCAGTATAATTCAAAAGCAAAGAGTAAATCTTCTGAGGTGAAGAAATGTCATACCAGGAACATACAAGCCATCCCAGCTAACAAACAACCTCCAAAGGCATACATTCTCTGATCAGGTCAAAACCCAGAAACCAATCAACCATCTGAATCTCAAAAAAAAAAAAAAAACAAGACTACAGAAAAACGAATCACCCACAACTGAAAAATTGAAACTTTACTACCAGACCTGAGTAGCAGATAGAGAACACAGGCCTTCAGATTCTTCATCCAAGAAGCCCTCTTCATGCTCTTCATTATCCCCTAGCATAGATTGGTTAAGCTTCCCCCACATTCTTCACAAACCAAACGAGCTTTTCGTCTTTCTCTGAACTCTGCCAATTAGCTCCGATCAATTTTACAGACTGGAGGAAAAGAATAAGAAGAATACTCACGCTTTAATCTGAATTCTTTTAAATTTGCCACGTCTTAATTAAATTATTTTTATCACTGTAAACTTTCTTAAAAAAAAACTATTATATGACGAGAATTTTTATATACAGTCCATTTATCTCTTAATACACACTCTTAATTTATTTATTTTCTCATATCAGATATATAAATGAGTCAAATGACTAAAATATACATATATTTATTATATTATTAAAAGTTAAAAAAAAAACACAACCTAGATATAGACGTAGATATTTTCTTCTGGTCGCCCATCTCTTTCTCACTACTCATATGAATTCATAAATTCTTAGGACCTCCTTCAACAATCTTCAAGTGAGGTATATATATTCTTCATCTTACTAACATTCTTATGCTTAATTGATATCACTTGAGGTTGGAAGAGTTGCTTTTGTGTTTGGGGTTTCTTTGGGCATGGTGCGGCAACCATTTATGATTACTAGCTATTGGGTTCATTGAATTATGGTTTAGTTTGATGATTGTTCTTATTTGCAGTTGGGGTATAGAACTACTTTCTGACCAGCTATGGTGGTTTGTTAGGTCGGCTAGGTTTAATTTGAATTTTGGCTTGTTAATTGCTGCATGAAACTTGAATATATACCTATATGGAGTATGTACATATGTAGGGTTCTTGCTACGTATATAATAGTTGTATTAAATAATAGGGCCTAAATAATATAATAATTAATGATTTTTTAGAATAAGGGTATTTTGGCCATTTAAGGAGGTGTATTTGGTAAAAATAATTAAGATGGGAGTGTACTAAGTTAAGGTGTGTATTAAGAGATAAATGAAGTATATATAAAATTTCTCTTTTGTGACAAAAGTTCGCCGTGAACTTCCTTTATAAAACCATTTTGTGAAGTAGAGTCTAAGGTTTTATACTCATATACTCATATGTGAAGATCAATACCCATAAAGGTGTGTACTGTGTTGTTATGAGTTTAATTGTAAATTCAATAATTTTTTTTTTAAATGTTGAAAATTTCTTCTCAAACATCCTCGATATATCTGATATCTCATTTTTTCAAAAATCCAATATATATGTCGATACCGATATTTCAAACCCTTGGGAACAATCACTCAAATTATGAACAGATGCTATCTACAAATTTCACTGAAACAAGACCATACAGTGAGATTACTTCTCAGAAGAAGAAAAAAACATAACCCGAGACAAGGTCCGGAACATTGTTATATACATATTTCATCAAAACAAGATCTTGTAAATAAAAGAGCAGAACCATTTACCCCGCGAATGACTAACAGCCTGGAGTCCACATATGTTCCACACACAAGCTTCGACAGATCAAACATCTCAGTTGGGACCTGTGTCCGAACTTCTTGAAGAACATTTCTTGCACTATCAACATTTGTGCTCAAGGGATGACCAAGATTCATTGTTACATCAATCTCACTTGAAATAAGCTTTGCCACAGGAAGGCTTGACGGAAACTCCTTTAATGGTGTTTTCCTCCATTTTCTACCAGATGGTTTCTGAGGAAGATATACATGAGCTTTTGATGGACCAAAGGATAGTGTTCCTGTCCTGTTTTCTTCTTCCTTCAGATATAACCGCCTCCCAGCCTTTAACTTGAATGTAGAGTCTGCTTGCAGTTTCCCATCTATACCAGTCTTGTCATGGGGCCAATTCTGACCAATCATGACTCTGAATCCAATGTCGGAGGTGAATGACAGGTTGGTGTTCGACTTCGATAATCTTGACACTGTTAGGTGCACATTACCGATAAGGACTCGTTCAAGAGGTTGCCTAAAGGTCAAGCCTATGTGTCTCCCTGTAGAGTACAACAGGCGCCACTTTCCTGGCAGTAACTCCAGCCAGTTCTGAGAGTTCAAAACAGATAAGAAAAAAAGTATTGAGTGAGCTTCACGACAAGGTACTACAGTAAATCAGAGCATATAACAGAGAGCAGAGGCACATGAAAAACACTCCAGTCATTACCTTTGGCCTTGAATGAGGATTCAACATCTCCATTAGCTCAATGAAGTGGGAAAGCCTGTTACGCTGAAACATGCAATTTTACACAAAGTTAGTGCATCTTTCATTACCAACTTTCTGAATTTCTGTTAGTTAAGAGTAAGAAATAAGGATTCAGAGTACCCTTTAGGAGGCTGAATGAACAAATTACACCATTACAGAAGGTCAGAAGTATACAAATAATGCAATCTACTATAAATTTTTAAAGGTACTTGCACAGAGGGATAATAGTAACTAAAAGAAGTATGCCTGGACAAGCATCTCTTAATATGATGCTTTTATACATTCTTACACATACTATTTTGCAGAAAGCTAGAAATGCAAGATGGCGGGTATATATAGTCCCTTTCAAATTCATTATGGTAAAATAAAGACAATATGATAAATGAGAGATGTTCCATAAAAATGAACTCATCATAGGAACAAAAAGAAGAAAAAGTTTAGTTATCCGTGTACCTGAGGCCGGCCATAAATGTACTCCTCTGAGATTCGCAATGCAGTTGAACCAAGACCCCATCTGATGATATCTATGGATGGGACTACCCGCCATCGAGGTCCACACAGAAATGGATGTGTAAGAGCATCTAAACAACTGTGAAGTAATTTGAAAAAGAAATTAGATTTGGAATTCGTACTACACGTATAAAAGGGAACCAATCCATCTTAAAATTAAATTTAAGACCAGATCCCTCTTCACGTATAACAATAACATACCTTATTCTTTTAGAAGGTTTTGTTGCTAGCAACAACGATAAAAGGTGCCACCCTGCACCCCAATTCCGATCAAGTATCTGCAAGGCATAATAAACTAATACTTTCACATAAATGTGTAAGGGTCTGCAAATCGGATATTTGCAATAAAGGTACAGTAATTACTTGGAGTCCAGCATTGCCAGAAGAGGAATTCCTATGGAGTATTTGCAATAGAAATTCACGCAAACATGAAGGATCATTTCCCTGAACTTGCAAATATCAGAGATAGTGTTAGATTATACAAAGTCCAAATTGTCTCACATGAACACAAAAATCTGCCTTCAATAATTTTTTGATCTGGCAAATAGAGTTTATGATGATTGTACACATATCTTACATTATCATTTATAGCTGATATGCTTCAAGGCTCTAAAATCATATAATCAAAAGACTCAAACTAAATAAAACTTGGCATTCGATACCTTTGTGAGAAATGACTTGAACTTTGAGAATATTGAGGGGTCCATGAGTTCCTGCAACACCATTTTTGCCATCATGAATCCAAGACATCTGTGGAACATGGATGAAACAAAATAAACATTCAGATCAGGTATTTAAAAAAAGAAAAGAAAAGAAGTATCAATGAAACTTATTCTTAAATATGTTTTTGTCATCTCCAAACTATACCTCATATCGAATGCAATCATCATTTGTCGCCGATCCATGTTAGTATCCACTGCGCCACCATTTGGACTGTCCTCATAAAAGTCTGCGGTGTTTCCCAATATTCCTACCTGAGTACATCATATTCTATTAGATATCATGTTAATAACTCATGTGATTAGTTTGCATTTGACATAAAATGTTTCATAGCCATGGTTGTGCAGCAGACGAAGTGTCACACGTGTAAGAAATATTGACATCTTAATATGTGATTGTGAATGGGAAAATATGGGGCTTACTTTAATGTGTCTATCCACTGGGCTTATGTGCACATTTTCCAGCCTTAATTCTGTATGAGCAAGGCCATGGCTGTGTAAGTAATTAACCTGATTAAAAAAGGGGTAGAAAATTAACATCCACAGATTTATTAAAGGATAATCTGATGCAGAAAAAGGTGTTCCAATCAAGAATAATACATACTCCAATTAAGAGATCTCGCATTAATAATCTAATCATCCGCAATTGCCGAGAAACTGCAGGTCCCCCAACTGTGTCATCTCCCACCCTTCTAACAGATTCCTTGTCCAATGCAAGAGTAGCCTCCAAGGTTGGAAGCCAATCTGATTGTTGAAGCCAGTGTCTTAAAGAGAAACTACCATGATACTGCAACCAAATGAACAGAATAACTGAGCTATATCTCTCTGCTATATCAACAGTAAATCAGTCGGTGGTATCCGGGAAGATCGAACAACAAATGAATAAAAGATTTGAAGACAATAATCCCCAGAATAATAACTCCAATGTAAAAGCACGATTTACCCAGACTATAGAAGAGATTGGATTGACTGTCCATTTGGTTTTTAAGTTGAACCATAAACCTTTCAATTTACAGTGTGCTCCTGCTGACATGAGATTGCTATGCATCTCAAGTAGATCACTACATTACTGGCAGTAAATAAATCCATGTTACAAGGAAAGGGACATACCCCGTGGACCAAAGTGAATGAGCCGCGACCACTATTTGTAGCTGAAGAAATATAACCATGAACTTGCATCGAGTAAGAATGGTACAAAAGCCTACGGCGAACTAACTTTTTTAACACCTAGAGCCATAAGGAATAACAAAATAAGAATCTGATGGAACATTGAACAACAAAAGTTTTTGATAGTGTACACACCTCTATTGCACGTCTACCCCTACGCTGAGCTCGAACGCTAGTAAGACGTCGAAGAACAACTTGTGTGCCATACAAAGGACTGTAATTTCATGGACCAGTCAGCAACCTTGATCAAGTACTAGCATGTCAATATCAGAAGTTCAAAACATAAGTGAACTTACCTATTAGCATCACTAACTATAGCTTCATAAACTACTTCACCCGCCTACACAGCAACAAACATCAGACCTCCTTTGAAATTGATCAGATGACAGGAATAACATTAGCAAATGTAACCAACATATAACCCTTCATACCTTTCCACCATGGCCAACACTAACACGGTCTAGAACCTTAAAATCAGCCATCTTAAACTTTATGACATGACCAGATTCTTCCTCCACAGGCACTGCCAAGTCCCTCCCAACATTTTCCTCAAATCTCAGTGATGATGAACACCGCACTCCCATCCCCGGTGTCCTCTTCCAGTCAGCTGTTTTTCCAACCGCACGCATCGAATTCGGTCTGATCAGCCTTCTCGAAAAATTCCCCCCAACACAAACAGCTTCAAAGCCCTCAAAACTCGGACTCAAACCAATCCCACATAGTGCCATTGATACTAGCTCCAAACTCTAAGAGCCTAAACAAGAAAATTCAGAATGTCAAAACTCAAAAACTTCTCACTCAAGCATTACAGTCAATCCAAAAGTTTATTACTTTCTAGGTTCCCATCATCATATACTCCAATTCAGCTCAAACAATGCTCCAAAATTGGTTCTCTATTATTCAGCTTCCAATGAATCAATCAAAAATCCATCAAAACAAGCATTAAAACAAAGCAATTTACGATGAAATAAGTACAAACTGCACAAGACAAATCGAAAAGTGAAAATATTTCACCTGGGTTTTCTCTTCCGGCGAACACGGAACGAAAAAAGGAGCAAACTTTCCGGGAAATATAAATCAGAGATTGGTGTGTTTGAAATGGTCAGTTATGAAAATGAGAGGCAGAGCTCTCTGTCTTAATATAGACATGATTGTGAACAAGAGACGAGGGAGAAGAAGCGCCAGGCGTGCAATTGTTGCGTGTAAGAAAATGGCATAAGCGCTCTGCCATGGGTTTGTCTCACGTCTACGTCCGCCCTCCTCCAAATATCTACCTTCCTATTTTCACTCGTTGTTTCTGAAACAACATCACCGCCGTTGCCCCATTGGTGAAGTGACGGTTGGGATTTGGTTTGGTGGGAATCAGATCGGTGTCGTATTCTGTTTTCTGGAAGCAGTGATTGACTCTGGTGTCTATGATGTTCTTGTTGTGGATGATTGCAAAGCTATTATGCTGTTCTCGTCGTCGATGCCAAAGTAACCTCAATCATAGTTACCCGCCGTTTATTCGGTTAAAAAGAGCAACTCTAGAGGTAAAAGAGTGAAACCTTTTATGATTTTGAACTTATCCGACATTTGTACTAACTTAAATAACCGGTTAGATTTCATTAAATATATATTTTTATTATTAAAAAAATATTATTAAATATTAATGGTTGAGATGTAGATGATTCACTTACAACTTGGTGCATTGAATAATTTTACTTTATTCAGAGCACCAAGGTGCACTTGTACCAACTTAAATGAGTGGTTAGAGTTAAAACAGTTTTGTCAAAAACCTGATTGTAAGTAAAAAAAAAGAGCGTTATCCATCCTATATCAATAATGCATATATGCTTTTAAAGATGAACATGAAGTGAAAATAGGTTGGAGGAGTCCTTAAGATTGGAATGATGCTAGGTGAATCATCTATTATTATTCGTTAAACAACCCATCTTGAGCTCGCTCTAACATATGCCTATGTGATAATTACCCAATCACCTGTTTCATTAAAAAGCATAGTTGTACCACAATCCTAACATATGATCTAGATCCTAAGTGGTTTGCTACAAAGTAGTTTATATTTACATTACTCGTAGGCTCGTGCAGCTGTGAGGAAGGTTTAATCGAACTAAGCTATGAAATAACTAAGTTGGCGTGAAGCTAAACCCACTAGCGTAACCATACATGGTGATTTGTACCTCATTCTTGATATATATATATATATATATATATATATTTTTTTGTTACTGATGCTCAGTAAAAGAAAAGGAATACATTGTTGTGTGTTAACTGTTAAGTATAACTCGACTTGAACAAAAAACAAAAACAAAAGGGAAATTCACACACAAATAATGTAGTTGGAACTGTTTGATCAGAAGAAGAAGAAGAAGAAGTAGTTGAATCCGTGATGGTACTCGGCCTGAGAGGCTCAGACTAAATGTTGGCTCTTGTGGTATGATTTTGGCCATTCTGCAAGTACATAAGTCAGTGCTTGTTGGGTCAAACACTCCGATCGAGCTTAAGATTTTGATACCTATATCCATAATAATTGGCTGTTTGTCTTTTACCACCCAATTTTACACGAACAACATTGCTTCTAGAAGATTAGATAATTTTATAAATTTTAAATGTGAGGTAGTTTCTATATGATACCAAATCATCGTACATATACAAACATCGTAAAATAATTTTAAATTATATGAACCCCCGACTTTAATCATCGTCTATAGTATTTAGTGGTCACGAGCTGATGACACATCATTAAAAATTTACAAAATACGGGAAGTAATTAAACAGAAAATAAAATTGAAACTTTAACATATTAAGAATTTGTTAGTGTAAATAAAAAGAAAAATTGTTTTTACGAGAGGGAATTCGGAATAAACCGGAAATCCAAAGGGCAAAGGCGTCACAGAGAAAACGAACACAAACCGTACTCTCTCCAAATCCGATAACACCCAAAAAGCACTCTCCTCTTTTTAACAGCACATGTTTTTCCCAATTTAACCCTAGCCGACGGAGCCCTCTCTCGATCCCTATCTCCGGCGGTCCCTTCTCTCCCGTTCCCACCGCCGCCCCAGGGTTTTCGGCCGTCAATTGATTTCACGATTACGGTCAAGGATCAGAGATTGAGGGCTGAGCATTTGAGTGCGTCGGCGAGATTCAGATTCTTAGGGTTTTGATTTCGTCTAGGTCAAGATTTTGTTCGATTTTGAATTCGGTGGATTTGGATTGGGACTAGGCAGGGTTGATTTGAGTAGTGATGACGAGGAGTTCGAGGCACAAATCGAGTAAGCACAGGGATGTGAGGGAGCATTCGGATTCGGAGAAGGATTTGAGCTCGAAAGATCGGAAGGAGAGCGGCGGCGCCGGCGGAGGAGGTAGGGTTTCGAAGGAGAGTGAGAAGAGGAAGCTGGATTCGAAGGAGGGGAAGGAGTCTGGGAATGGTGGAGAGTATACGACGGAGGATTTAGTGTCGTCGAAGCGGCGGAAGGAGCGAGGGGTGGTGGATGATGGAGGGAGTGACAGGTGGAACGGTGGCGGTGGCGGTGGCGGGGAGTATGATCGCAGGGAGGGGTCGAAGAAGTCCTCGGCGAAAGGCGCAGGGGATTCGAAGAGTAGGAGGAGGGATGGGAGTGTGGAAATGTACGGGGAGGGTGCTGTGGAGGTGAAGAAGAGCGGCGGCGGCGGCGGCGGCGGGAAGGGTGAGGGGAAGCATAGGGAGAGGGATACGGATTCGAGTCGGAAGGAGGGGAGAGAAGCCGGCGGTGGCGGTGGCGGTGGAGTAGAGAGGGAGAAGGATAGGGAAAGGGAGAGGGAGAAGAAAAGTAAAGAAGGGAGGAGTGGCGGCGAGGATCAACGGCTGGTGGCAAAGCAAGGCAATGCAAATACTGGTGTGTAGTTCTCGTGTGTTATAATGTGAATGTGTTTGGATTTGTGTTGTGAATACAGAGTTTAGATTCAGTGTAGTTCATAGCATTGTCGTCGGCGTCATGAATGACTGTTTAAGCTTACTTTTACGAAGGAAAATCCGGTTGAGCTTAGTTTAATGAAAGCTTCATAGATAAAACAAACATTTAAAATCATGTCACTGATTTTTATTTGTGTGAAACATGTAACATTATGAATTGATGTCTGCTAGGGGTCATCCACATTCGTATATAGTAAGTGTTTACCCGTGGGTCTTGGTGATGCCCTTCTATATTACTGATTAGTGATTACATTCCTTAATTGAAGACATTAGGCTTAATATGGCAATTTTTTTTTATTGTTGAATTACCTCGGAATTCTCTATCTATGGTTGCTCACTTGAGTAGTAGTTTTGTTTCAAAGTGAATTGCCTTGCTAGATTAGTCCACATGATTGATGTGGCAGTTCCAACTGCAGAAAGGTGTATACATATATAAAATGGTTGACAATCATCTCTAAGATGTGGGTGTGATTACTAACTCTATCAGTATGATTGTGTTTCTTGTCATGTGGACTGTCTGAATGCTCGTGAGTTTCCACATAGATGGGTAAAGAATTGATGTGTCTGGTTTTTTTTTCCTATTCAGGTGCTGTGAGGTTTTTGTTATTGTCTAGTGGAAGCAGTCATTCTTCCTATTTCTGTAATTAAATGTCCATTTTTAATCAAGGTGGATGAATTTGTTATTGGAATTGTATAAAGTTGTGTCTTTTATATTGAGATAGATTTGGTCTTGGATTCTTTTCTTTGCTGTGTTTCATTACTACCTCACTATCCATTGTATTGGTTTTGCTTTCTTGACCAATAACTTATTTATTTTCCAAAGCAGCCAATACACTTAAACTTATAACTTGAAAGTGTATTGTAACATAAGCCAACTTCTGCCATATGAGAAGGCATTGTTCACTAAGACAGTCTAATGTTGATCTGTCATTTAAGTTTTGGTTGATGTTTGCTTTTAATTTGAATATTGGACTAGAATGAAGCTATCATATCACTTGATTACCTCAGTACATGAGGCTGTTGTACTGATGTGAAGATTGCATCATTTCTTGAGCAAGAGAGGATTCTCTTTATTTTTTAGTTTCTCATATCAGTCATATGTTAAACGTGTTTGACAGTATCCTGTAGCTTTATGAAATACAAATTCTGCACAGTTTTGAGTAAAACTTACGACTTTTACATCTTATTTTATGTGAAATTGCAGATTTAAATGGACGGAAGGAGTTGGAAAGTCCTGAACCAGAGAGCCAGATTGAGAGAAGAATAAGGAAAAGGAAAGATGATTCTGGTGATATTGATAAGCATTTAGATTATGTGGAAGACATCAACGGTGGGCGATTATTGTCTAGGGATGATTTAGGCAGGGAAGGCAGGTTGAAAGATGAGAAGCGAAAGGATGAGAGGTACAAAGAGAAGTTTCGTGAAGACATGGATAGGGACAGTAAGCGAGATGAAAAGCAAAGAGATGAGAAGCAAAGGGAAGAACGCTCTACAAAAGATCATCCTGGTACCAAGTCTGAGGATAAGCATTTAAGGGATGAAAAAGATATAAGTGATATGCAACAGAAGAGATCCAAACTTCAGGATGGTGAGCGCAAAGGAGAGCATGAACGTGATCGCAACCGGGACCGTGAGTCATATCATGTTCGTGAGCGTGAGCGGTACCGTGACTGTGAACGTGAACATGGGTGGGATCATGGCCGCGACCGTGATCGCGATTATGATCGGGATTGGGACTGGGATCGTGAGAGAGATGGAGATCGTGACCGAGAGAGGAATCATGACCGTGAGCGTGCTCGAGACCGTGATAGAGATGGTGATCGAGATCGTGATCGTGATTATGACCGGGACTATGACGGGTCACATCTTGATGATCGCAGCTTGAGATATAAAGATAGTAGCAGAGGAAAGAGAAGATCTCCAGATGATCGTGATGATTCTACTGATACTAAATCCAGAGGTGTCAAACCTAGGTATTCAGACTTTGAAAAGAAGTCCTCAAGTGGTGATAGGGTTGAGTCAGATGTTAATAAGGGAAGATCTCAGTCACGGCAAGCTTACGCAGACACTAATTTAAGCAGCAATAAACGAAGGACTTCTCCCAGTTCAAATTTAAACGCTGGCGTAGATGAGTACAGGTACTTATTATCATTATTTTCACATTCTGTGCTTGATGTGGTTTGATATCATATTAAGGATATTTGGTTTTCTCTGTAAAATCGAAGTGTTGTATGTTATACCTCGAAAGTCACTCTTTTCAGTAGGATCATGAAAATTTTCTGAGCTATTATTAAATATACATTATGTGATTCTTTGGTTATGAAATGCAATACTTAGTTTATCTATGAATAAAATTGCAATAGTTGAAAAGGAAATTATCTTTAATCATTTTTTTATGGTAACAGGTATGCTAATCCAGATGATATGAAATATAGGGATTCTATGGCAGATCAGAGGTCCAAAGCACTTCCTCCCAGAGATGTATCTGGAGTTTCCGAAAGAGGTTCTATGTACAGGTCAATGGAGAAATCCAGTAAAATGGATGATACCCATTTAGGGGAGCTTTCAAATGAAAAACCTTCAGGTTCTAAGGCTTCACCAATGGCATTGATGGAAAGATCTCCTTCATCATCAAGTATTGACCGTAGATATATGAACAAAACTGCAGGCAGACGAAGTATGGACATTGAAGAAACAGGTCGGAGAACCAGTGCTTCTATGGATAATAGAGATTTCTCTAATACTGAGGATAGACAGAATCGAGACTTACCATTGGATAAGCCTTTTATGGATGATATGTCTGCTGCTGATCCATCTACTCATAATAGGAGTGGTCAGAGTAGTTTTTCTTCTTCGTTTGCTCCACATTCTAACTTCAGGGCTGGAGTTGAAAGCCCTTCCTTTGCTGGTTCAGTAGAAGATGACAGTAGAGTAAACTCCAGTGCACGTTACAATCGTAGGAGTAGTGATCCCAATTTGGTTCGAGGGCCTTGGAGAGGTGTCCCAAACTGGCCTTCACCAGTTCCAAATGGTTTCATGCCTTTCCCACACGGGGGACCTCATGGTGGTTTTCAAGGGATGCTGCCACAGTTTTCAGCTCCACCAATGTTCGGTGTTAGGCCTTCGATGGAGATTAATCCTTATGCAATTCCTTATCCAATTGCGGATGATAGGTTTTCCGGTCACTTGCGCCCACTAGGGTCTCAGAACATTATGGAAGGCTTGGGCCCTTCTCACATGCATCCATGGGATGGGAGTACTGGCGCCTTTCGAGATGATTCTAACAGTTATGGGGCAGATTGGGATCAGAACAGGCATCAAATGAGTGCGAGAGGATGGGACCCCAATGCTGAGCAATGGAAAGCACAAAACAATGATGTAAAAAGGGAATTGCCCTCCCCATCTCCCAGAAATGATTATCAGACCCTTGTGGATGATGGTGTAGCAGGACAGGTGGGTCAGATGTCTAATCAAGAAGATGACCTGGATCTTGGAGTTCATACTAAAACAGTTGAGACAAGGTCCAGTGTAGCTTCTCCTCAGAAAGAGTCGCCTACAACTCATGAGAAGTCACTGGATGGCTCTAAATTGGCCATTGATAAAGTCCCTTCGTTAAGTCAATACTATCTCTCCAAGCTTGACATTTCATCTGAACTTGCTCATTCTGAGTTGTTCAGCCAGTGTATGAGCCTACTGGATACTGAGGGGAGTGCTACTGTTGAAGAAGATCCTACCATGCATACGATTCTAAAGGTGTTTATTGAGAACTTTATTGAATGTTCGTTTCTTTTTATATACTGTCTAATTGATTGAAATTGCATCTGATGTCACAGGCTGCAACAGCAGGATTGAAATCATCCAAAACATTATTGAGCTCCTCACTTTTTCCACCTTTAAAGGATTCTGTTTTTCTGGTATGCTTTTACAATGACTGATAATGTATAACATTTTCTGTATGAAGGCAATTTATTATTTTTTTGTATTTTGGCACATATTTTTTGCTTGGTCATTATGTTACATGTTAGACTTATATGGTTTTACATTCAAGTTGTTTCTATGTATGTTCATCTCCTTTTTGTTAAAATTTGTTGTACATCTTTTTTGTTTCTTTTTGAATTTGACATCTATATAATTGTTTGCTAATGAACGTTTATCAGTAACATTTGATGTATACAAGTGCCTTGCTCATTAGGTATTCCAAACTAAAACTTTGACATGGAATTCACTGAAAATTTTGGAAGACATGCATTTTTATGACATTAGGTTTTGATTTAGTAGTTGTGTTTCATAGGTTGTTGACATTTTGTCCTGTGGCTTGCAGAAAGCTATGGATCTTTACAAAAAGCAGAGGATGGAAGCAAAAGGCGTGTCATATGTTACTGGAGGGAGATTGGATATTATATTAGCATCAAGTCAGAAGAACATGGAAGCAAAAGAAGTTTGTGAAGTGGACAAAGTGGATCAGTTAATGTTGAAGTCTAATGCAGAAATGGAAGATGCTCCAGTGTCAAGTGTAGATGAGAAGAATACTCTTGCCACTGTACCAACAGATGGCATTGAGGAGAATCTGAAGGAGCTGGTATCAACTCCTGGTCACGAGATGCAAAATCACATTTCTCTCGGTTCTCCCAAGTTGGAAATGGCAGTTGAAGATTCTAATCAAGTTGAACCAGATGAGCCTCAAACAATTCCTGATGGGGTGGAAATGGATTCAATATCTTCAGAGCAGGGGAAACTACAGGTCTATAATGCAGATGGTATGTCATCACTCGATAATGAAGCATCTCTTCCTACCACCACCACTGCACCGGCCATTGGCGATAGCATGAGCAAGGTCGGAGATGACAATTCTATTCATCATGCCGAGGAAGGTGTGGCTGTTGATGCAATAAGGGGTCCATCAGTAGTAATACCAGATGGTTCCCAAAAGGCTTGTGAGGCTTTGATGTCTGATTCGGTAATTTTAAGTCGGATACATCATTCTCCTGAAAGTACACATTGAGACAATTTCTATATCCATGTTTTTGTTTTCCTTCTATTGCATTTAAGTTAATTTTGCTCATTCTATTACCTGTGCTCGTTTCATCAAGAAATAAAATGAAAATCTGGTTTTCAGCCCCTTAAAGCAATGGTTACCGTTTTTATTTTCGTGCCCTTGGCTTTGTCTCTTGAGTTTTTCCCCTGATGTTTTCTTGTACTGGTTGCTGTGTTTGATCATCTGCATCACTATCATTTGCCGTCATTTTGTTGAATTATGGGCACACTGTTTTGTTTTGCTGATTCTGTCTTTTTTCTTTTTCTTTTTTGGGTCTGAATTTGCTGATTCTGTCTAAAAATTATTATTATTTCCTTTTTGCCGCACCTTTTACAACGCTACCATCTTCCTCGTATGAATTATACAACTCTTTTGGTCCGTCCTAAATAATTTGTCCTTATATTTTATTTTATTTTCTGGGTTTTAAAGGGAGTCACATTTAGTCTCCTAGACATGTTTGTCTAATTGTCTTTGTATCTTTTTTTTTGGTTGCAATCTTTGTATCTTTTTTTTGGCTGAACATTTTGATTTTCTCTTCAATAGTTTAATATATTATTTGGGTTTCATCTTTAGTTTTGACATTTCTGAGGATTTCTGAGTTGCTGTAGGGAGGGCATAAAGTAAACCCTGACTCGAAAGTAAGATCGAATCTTTAAAACTAAAATGATCTTACTGAGTAGGATAAGTCCACAAGTCCATTAACGAGCTTTGATTTTGATCCATAACATCTGTTTGTTCTTCACTAAACTAACAGAAGGGTTCAAAAGCTTGTGTTACGCATATCATATTCATTGCTTCACAGGTCACAAATAGCAAAGTCGAATAACTCTCTTTCACATTCTGCAGCGACTAACAAGAATAGGTAGGAAACAAATCAATGTGTGTTTTCGGTTGCTGCAAAGATTTCTTACACAGGAACAGAACAACTAGCTAGCTTGAGTGAATGTGTGAGATGTTCAAGTGTAATGGCCACTAGATATAAAACTTGTTTGATATAACGCTCACCAGTATTTCTGCCCTCACGTCCTATATACATATCAGCGTTAACTTCTCCTCTCTCATCTACATCACATCACCTGATCTTCCACAGCCTGAGCCTCATTGTCCCCTTGAACTTGTTAACCCTTGCGTTGCGCATGATCACAGTGGTGCCCCAGGCTTCATAGTATAAACTTGGTCATTGTGAGCAGTGAAGACAATGGTCCCAGTCTCAACACCGACGAGGCACTCAGCGATGCGAGGGGTCTGAACTCTGAAGAGCGCCAACCCTTCTTCATCGTGGTCTTGAGTCCCTGACTGGATTGGAGCTGACGACCTTAACGGAAAGGTTGTGCCCGCTCGTGCTTGGCTGAATCTCCTTCACCTTTATAGTAACATCAGGCTGGTATCTCATGATGGCTTTCTCGGCGTTCTATTCTCGTCCTGCATGGCTAAAACGGAAGTACGAGCAACATTGGTAAGTAATATCCCAGCCACCCGGCTCCACCTCGTGCCGGCGGCATCCTCGTCCCATTGGAGACGGTATCGATCTCTGAATGGAGTTGGGCATGTAATTACCGTTGTAGGAGTTCAAGATCATCACAGCGAAGCTTGGAGAACTGAACTCAACAAAAACTATGATCTTCCAGTAATTTAGTACTCGGCCAACTCGCATTACGCAAAACAGTGGCCGCCACAACCTGGCCGTCATCAATGAAGCAGCCATAGAGATATTTAGCATCTATCCGGCTGGAGCCTAGAAGCCCTCGACACGTAGGGATCGGACGTCGTGTGCGCCCGTGCCCGATTCTCTGAGAGGAACCTAGCCAGAGTTCAGAGTTGTGCTTGACCACAAATAAGACAATATTATGTTTTGAGAAACTAGCTATGGCGATTAATATGTTATTTCATGGACTATCCATATATATGTAGTCGTTCCTATGCTCATATCAGGAATTTGTGTACGGTGGAGCACTCCATTGTATGAAGCTCAAAATCCTCACAATTTAAATCTAAATTCCTAAAATCTAATGGTCATTATTACATTTTGAGATCAATTTTTTAATATTTTTTTTGTATCAACACTAATTAGTGTCTCCATACGATAGAGCACTAGTATTATTGTAAAAATAAGTTCCACCATACATTTCGTATTTCTAATTTATATATACCTTGTCAATCATACCTAATTGATTTAGGCATTGTGAATCCCGTGTTTATGTACAATTCCTTGGCTATCAAGGGTTAGATATCTTTCCTTGACTTACTTGATTACCAAGTTAATAAAACTTGGTTACTAAGGCTTGATTGGGTATCATCTTTATATAAGAAGCCGATATACGTTGCTATCGGTATAATTGGTCCTAGTTTCCTCTATAAAATTATCGCAGGTCTTCATACGTTGAAGTACACTTTAACCTAATTCAATCTCCAAAGTGGAAAAACACGAAGAAAGAAGACGAGATGGAGCAGCTGCTGAGTATGAAAGATTTTGAGGGCAAAGCAATTCGACCTCATTCGTCCTATGTTGATATTTTTCTTGAGGTTGTTAGTGTTTTCCGAAATCTACTCAAGCGAGGTATGAAGAAGAAATTAAGTACTCATTCCAAAACTCAGATAGCTGGTATAGGGTTCACAGAACCCATTTACATGGAAGGGAAAGAGAGGTGTGCAAAGGGAAAAGAACTTCAGAATTCTGTTACTGAATCTGTTACGAAGATTGGTGGCTCGAAACGAAAGGTTTTTGACAATTTTGATGATCATGGAAGGGGTTTTCAGATCAAGAAGCAGAAGATGAATATGGATAGTATCTTCGAGAGTAAAGAACCAAGTTCGTCAGTGAGAACAGAATTGAAGGTGGATACGTTATACTCGGTTGGCATAGAAAAGACAGAAAATTCGTTGCCTAGGGCAAATCGTAAAATGAGTTCTGCAATTAAGCTGAAGAGTACTAATAGTTCTGCTATTAAGGGGAAGAGTACTAATGGTGGTGATGATAAACAACGGGGGTTGCGACCGAAGCCGAAGGCTATGAAAACGGTGAAGCCAAACAAGAAGATCACACCACAAATCATTGTTGCTAACGACTTGCCTGAAGAATACAAGAGAAAGATTGAAAATTTTGATAAGGCTAAAGCGACTCTGGTGATACAGAAGGAGTTGACCCCCACTGACATGAGCCCTAGCGCGTCCCGCTTGTCAATGCCTATGAAAAAAATCAGACCGGAGAGTTTTTTGAATGCAGACGAGATAAAGTTTCTTGCAAGACAAAACGAGTGGCCAGTTTCGGTTATAGATCCTCTTTTAGAAGAAGAAGAACTAGTCTTGAGACAATGGGACATGAAAAAGCCAGAGGGCAGGATGAGCTCAAGCTATGTGCTTAGAACTCGTTGGAATGAACTTGCCGAGAAAAACAACCTCGAAGCAAAAGATGTAATCCAAGTTTGGTCATTCCGAGATGTGAACAACAACCTTCACTTTGCTATTGTTTTGGTTAAAAAGGGTGAGCATAGTAATGGTGGAGGCTCTGGCCAATCTTCCCCGCCATCAACAACATCGCGTGATATTGTTGATGGTGAAAGAGGTAGTGGTAGTGATCAAGATACTGTTGATGGTGATCACAGAAGTGGTGGTACTAATCAGGGAACAGAAACAAAGTAAGAATGGATGATGAGAGGTAACAGCAATGATGAGAATAATAGTGGGAGAGGTACTATCACTACTACGAGTAATGGCTTTTGACAAACATGAGGGTTAAGCCAGACCTTAATCAAGCAGTAATAGATGAAGAAGAAGTATAAATAAGGCGTGAAAGGCATGGAAAGGCAGGAAAACAACTATTTTCCACATTCTTTGATCATGTCATGCCATTTGTGTTGTAGGCTTGTAGCTATTGTGTTTTTGTTCTATAAATGACTTGCTAAATATTTTGCTTCTAGCTATAGCTAGGCTCTTCATTTGTATCATTGTATGTATCGATGTTTTTGTTATGAGGATATTTGGTCTACATTGGTAGTGTTTTTCATTTGGTAGCAGTATTTGAATAAGGTAGAATTCAGCAAAGAATAAGAGCAATATAGCATAAGGAAAATAATGACACGCAGAAAGATTTATTTGCTACACTGGATCCAAATTCTCAACCTATAGACTCTGGAGAAAATAATTTTGTTTGAACATTTGAAGTTAGAAATTAAGAAAAAAAATACGTGCACCACGTGGCGCACTAATTTCTTGGCCTGCAGCAGACCACAAGTTGTGGCCACTGATGCCCACATCCTATCTCTCCATCTACAACATGTTTCTGTCATTCAATTATGCCTTCAAGAAACTAATAACACAAAATGTAAATATGGCTAATATGCTAGCAAGCTATCCCAACATATCAGAGCTCTCCTATGGATTTATTACAGTTTCTAGATCAGCTAGGAGGAGTAGATTGATCAGTGGTGAGGGACATGTTGGCTACTTAGAGATTAAGGCCCCAAATTGTGTAGTGCATTGCTCCAATAGTAGTAGTAGTGGTAGCTCAGGAAGTAGTACCTCATCCACTGAGGAAGTGGGTTTCGTAGGAAGTGGAAAGTTTGGCATTGATAGTAAGGGAGAATTCAAGTACTTGGTGAGTGAATATGGATGGAAGGTCAGGAGTTTGTTTAGAAATGGAGATGAGGTAAGCAAGGCAGCTCAAGTTCAAGCTGAAGCATTTCATGAACCTGTGTTTCTCTTCAATGATCTGTTCTACCAATTCTTCAAGGTTTGCTCAGTTTGATATCATATATACTTATATAGATCTATATATTCTGTCATGATTTTTATGATCTTGTTTGAATTTATCGATTGCTGCAGGCTGAAGTGTTATCTGGGCTTGCATATAAACTTAGGAGCTCACCCCCAAATAGGTAACCACTATTTTTGGAGATTGAAATTTGGAATCTTGCCCTTGTATAAGACAATAAATAATAGTTTGTTCTAGTACGCCACAGTTTGCTTACCAGTTGGGATCATTAGTATGCAAAACTGTGACTTATCATTTAGTGTGGCATTTTGATGTGATCAAACATAATGTCACAGGTATGCCTGTTTGGTAGCTGAGCCTACACTCATCGACACTCCAGAGTCGCAAGAACTTGTAGGCGTTGTGGATCTCACGGCATCAAGAGACCAGAATGTACTAGGGCATCTCCCACCTGATGCAGATGAGTATCTTTATGTGTCTGGAATAGCTGTTTTAAGGAGCTTTAGGTTATTACTGATGTCCCTAATCACCAAACCTAGTTTTGTTTCCTTTTGTTTTGGGTTCTGGTATATTTGACAAGAGGTCAATGGTTTACTTGGTAGGAGGAAGAAAGTAGCCACTGCTCTACTTAAAGCTTGTGACAAGCTCTCAGCTGAGTGGGGATTTCAGTATCTTGCCCTCCGAGCTTATGAAGACGATTTTGGTGCCCGAGAGTTGTATTCAAATGCCGGTTACCGGGTTGTCTCTGGTGACCCGCCGTGGATGAGTACTTGGATTGGAAGAAAACGCCGTGTTCTTATGATCAAACATATTTGACTCTAATAGTGCTTCAAGTTCTCTTGCACATGTTGAGTTCATTTTCCTCTTAGGGAGAGTTCTGATTTTAAGGTTTACCAACTGTCCCAATTCTTGATTCCTAGTGGGATACCTCTCTTAGAATAGCAAAGTTGCAATTCCAAATGAAAACTAACATGGCTAATTTATAGGCAGACAAATACACAACAGACCAAAACCAAAGAGCCGGCAAGACTATAGCTTTTATTAAGCTTAGAAGTTTGTCCGCGCAAAAATATATAAACAAAAGCAGAAGAGTACAACTTTTCTTTCTTTTTTCTTTTCCTTAAAAAAAAAAAACAAATTCGGTATATGAACTGTGACATCCCGGAGGGCAGGGAAATGGGTTAGTGTTGGTTCTTCGCGGGCAAACAATGGCTGTGCAAGTGCAAGAAAACTGCATATATATCATCATTGTCCTTCCTACTAATTCATGAATTTCCGGCAGTTGGGAGCTTTACATAGACAGGGAACTTTGAACTCATCAGGCTCATTTGGATCAAACAAGTAATCATACCTGCCACAGCCAGAAACAACAAATACATTACAACCAGCTCTCGGAGAAGAGAGATGTGTAGAAGTAGTGAGGGAGAGAGAAGAGAGGTGAGATGTATACGTTAGCTCGTCACCAGCAGATACATTAGTCTTTGCAATAAGTACTATCCGGCTTTCCTCATCACCAACACTCATGATCCTCGCATAACAATTGGGCATGCACTATACACGGAACAGTGAGTATGAGATCCTAAGAGGTCAACACCAGGCAAAATGGGCTTCCAACATCAGAATAATTAACTTACCGAATGATTGATAAGCCGTGCTATATTTCCTTTATCAGTGGCATCTACTACCACTTCTTCGCAGATCTTAAAGAGCTGAACACAAGTGTAAATAAGCCTTTAAAAAACAATTTAACAGGCGTAACTAGAATTAATCATTTTTTAACAGAAAGATAAACCACTTGCGAAGAAGCTACTCACGTAGCAGTCTTTGCCTTCTGATCTATAGCGGGCCTCCCTCAAATCTGCAACACTGCCCCTTACCTGTTCACCACGGTATTCAAGAACCTGAAAGAGAGACATGCTTATTAGTCCATTTTGTTTTCAATTGAAAATAACACTGGGCAACTGTTGCATATGCATGTTGACACACTTGACCAATGTTGCTACTTACCATTTCTCCTTCTTGAATGTTTCTACGCGCAAAGAGACCCCATCCATGTATCCCAGATCTACCAAAGCAAACACGATCATTTTCGGTTCTCTGCAGTCACACACACAACCAAAAGTAGTCATGAAAAAGAAAGAAAAGGAAAACTAAGGAAAAGGAAAAGAAAAACCAAAAAGTATTGAATGGATAACAAAGAAATACTAGCCTGTAAATGGTAAAGCCGTTCTCTAAAAGATGAAAATGTGAGAGGTTCCTCTACTACCTGTTGAAGAAGAAAACACATCATCTAGAGTTAGACATGGTTTTTGAAAGGAATGAAAACAATATATTATACCATCCAATAAAAAACAATATATTACTCTGAATTTGTTCAAACTACGAATTGCTTCCAAGGGATGATGGGAATGTCCCATCACTTGGTGGGCAGCAGCTTCTTCTTCTGTTCTCTGGCCATCAGAAAAAGTAATAGTGAGAAAAGACAGCTAATTACATTTCTTATTTAAACTTGAATATCACTGATCAGCCACATTATGTGATTCAATGTCATCCTGATAAATATTATGTCCCATGATAAGTTTATATAATTCAGCAATCCTACCACCAAAACCATAAGCTGGCTAAAGTTTAGTGTTTTACCCAATTTATGGATTAACATGTCAAACATATATCAAATATACGTGTATAGTGATAGTATCATAATCTGAGAATATCATAGTTGAATACCTTCCTACTATCTTTCGATCTTTTAAATATTCGGCACCTCGCAGAAGATAATGGCTCGGGCTCGGGCTTGGGCTCGGGCTCAGGTTCAGTGGTTTCAACATTTGGAATCTCCTCCAACTTTGTTCTATTAGATGAAATTAGACTCGAACCAGGCTTCTTCTTGCTCTGGAGAAGGCTTTTGGCTGAAAACACTCCTAGAGGAGTCTGTATTATTAAGACCGTATCTGGATTTGGAGCCCTGCAACAAACAAACTATAACTTGTGACGGACAAAAAATTAGGAATACAATATATGGCGGGTGACATGAATTCAGATGCATTAATAAATATACAATATATGAGCAAATCTGAGATAAGAGACTAAGGGAATGCCTATCCATACCTGTGATAAGCACAAAAGGAAACCATTTTTGTAATCTGTTTCCCATTTTTCTCTAAAGAATGCAACTGCATATAAAGAATCCATTCATTAGCAATATCATTCACGAAAATAGTCGAGCCAATTAAATGTAAAGATGCAACAACTTTAGAAACCAGAACAAATTGACAGAGTATGAACTTAGTAAGAAATATTCTTCCTCGAGCATCAAAAGTACAGAGCAATAGTGAAAACAGACCAAAAAATGACATAAGTCTAACCTCCATGCGGTACCCTGCCCTGGATGCACACATTGCATGGTAATAAGTAGAGCACCTGCTACATTGTGTGCATGAACCATGAATTTGCTTACAGATAACACAAATCTGAAGAACATGTGGCAAAAGAAAGCCTTTGATTAGCAGTCAAATAAGATGGCGATTAAAATGCAAAGTAGAATCAGGCTAAATGGCTGCATCCTGAATCATTTGTAAACCTATGAACCCAAAACACACTCTTATTATTCAATGTATATGGCCTATGTTACTCTCCAATGTTGTGGTGCGAAACTTGTTATCTTTTACAGAAGATTTTAACTATGCACGTATATGATTAGTTTCAATTTGATTCAGTAATATACTCATGATGTCAAGTCATTTTCAATGTATGTATCTAAAAGATATACAAGGACAAATGATCCACCTTGACAAAAGAATTTGACGGAATACTCAAGATCCCAAGAGCAGGCTCCATTTTCTCATCACTTGCAAATGACACTTCAGGTCTGAACCAAGCGCATGTAATATGAACCCACAATGTCTCGATATCAGTTGGCTTTAATGCACCTCCTGAGGGCCAGCAGCATGAAGAAGACCACATCAGAAAACCAGATCATGATAGCAAACAAAACTTTTATTAATATGGCAAACAAAAGAACTCAACAAATCCACTCGAGGAAGAGAATTGCCTTTAACAGGACATAGGCAACATTCTCTCTTGACTTCTGGTTTTTCACAAGCTTTGCACACCCACGAAGTGAAGTCCCGAACATGTCTTGCTCCATAGCATTCTTGATGAACAGCTATTTGACATCTGAATGATGTATAAAACATCAAATATTTGCCTTTATAACAATGAAGGGCATCTAACAGTTGCTTGTCAGCCATCATGATATAATGAAAAGACAACAAGGTCGATACCTGTTGCATATAATGATTTTGTTGTAGTCCCAATCTTCAACCCATCTACATACGGCACATCGTTCTGTTGTCCACTTTGCATAAACAGGTTCATATTTTTCTGTCATAGCAACCAGGGAAATGTGATTAGTTTACTTCTCCCCACCTGGTTATTGATAAATACATTCATATGGCCAAAAGTACAAAAGAAAAGAACCTTGCAAAAACGTAAGCAGCTTCTGCTTTCGTTCTTTTATAGAAGGTCGTTTAGGTGGTTTAACAGACACGAGAGCATTTTCATGAATCTCTGCTAACTGTAGCATCTGCATAGTCAAATGAGATTTGCATTAACAACATTTGATGTCTGAGAGGCCACTGGCATACTACTAGACAGGAAAAGGAAAACAAATTATCTGAGAGTATAGTTCAGACCCATTGTTCCAGTGCCAGTAAGGAGCCTTTAACTCTGACACTCGTCCTCCAGTTTCTGGACTTGGAACCTGTGTGTCGCTCCCATTCACTGAGCGCTTGCTTTTCTGTCCCGCAGTACCCACACTTGCACACAACACTGACACATAAGAGAAACGGATATAGATGAATCACAGAGAAAAGACAAGAATATAATTAACACTATGAAAACTTCAAAATATAACTTTCCAAGAGAGAACTAAAAAAGGCAAAAGAGAAGCCAATCGTATGCTTACGAGTGAAGACTTGGAAAGTATATGCCTTCCACACTGTTACAGAGGACAGTAACCTTGTTAGGCAGCACCAATTGTGCCTCATTTTTATTAGACCTGCACCAGATATTCAATAAACGTCAAGGACCAGAGATAACAGATTGGTATTGCAACATTCTTATCCATAAAATACTTAACAACAGAACCTTCAACAAATGAATTACATTAGACTTACTTGACTTTAGGTTGCTCCTTTTCAGAATCTGACAATTCAAAGTTAAACTTTACTTTGCAAGGAGGGCAGAAATAATCGGTGCATGTCTGCCAAAAAGAAACAACAAAGTCAGCAAATCTTAACACATTCATTATGCAAACTGAGTGAAAAATTAATGATATTAGGTATGGTGTATGCACCTTAAAATAATTTGTGTTAATTCTATCACATTCTGCATGCACCCATACTCTGCAACCATCACACCGGACCTGCTCAAAGTAGAGTTAAACAGAGTTAATAAGGAACATCAGTTATAATAAAGAGCATAATTTCACAACCCTAGCATTACATATAGGTTTCTTACCCAAGTTCCACTTTCAGGCTGATTCCACTTCTTGCATATGCCACAAACATGTTTTGATTTTGTTAACTGTCAAAAAATAAGGTCATGAAATATGAACAATAAACAATCCAGAATGCCAGAGACCAATTTAAAACTAACATCAGAACACCCAAATTACGCAGGTCGCTCAAACCCTACCTTAGCACATGTTTTACAAAGGATTTGGCCTCCAGAAGGAATCTTCATTTTCTTTGGAATTTTGAGTTTAGAGCCGCAGCTTTCACAGGCTCTTGGGTCTTTCTTCGTCTGGTAGATGTCCTGCATGAAGATAAATAAAATTTCAATGACAAATGGCCTTTCCAAATAGTTGATATATTTTCCTGACTATAATGGAGAAACTAATGTTGTGTGAACACCTCAATTGAATTCCTAAGCAAAAAGACCAATTCTGATACAATCTCACGAACAAAGTAAAGAATAGAAAAAGGTCCATTAAACCCAGATATGCTATTCATTTAAATTGATCTATTCCATAATGTTTGGGCAATTCTGTGTTGATGTTTTTTCCTAGTAATTACACAACATGAAGAAGGAAAATAAGTCTAATCTCTTAGGAGAACTCGCCTGGTCCACAAAGTGATAGTCAAGATCATGATTGGAACCAGTAGCCTCTTGAACTCCTCTGGATAGAGTTTCATCATACACTGGGTTCCCAGCTGCCATGTTAATATCTGCTAACAACTTCTCTGTAAACCCCTGTTCCACCAAAAATGCCTCCTCAGTTGCCATCTGGAAATCACAAGGCTTGCAGTTGCCCAGTTCAGACTGCTCTTTGAACCTACATCATGCCAAGAAATACATAACCACAACAGGGTTCACTAAATTGCAATTCAGATACTTATTAAAACCGAAACAACCACAAACCTGTCTATATAATCCATAAATGGAAAAAGCGATCCCCTTTTGACCCAGGCATAATCCTGCTCAAGATCACACAAATAATACTATCAAATAACCACTCTCCTATGCATTAATAACACCAGTCCCATATATAGTAAACTCCAAATAGAGAAACAATCCATACCCTTTGGTTCTCATTCCCAGAGTACCCGAAAAACATGACACAAGCTGCATCAGGTATGCAAGCCCTCAAAACCAACTCCGGCGCTTGTGTCATTGGATCAATAACAATGGCCGGCCAAAACGGCTCCTTTTTCCCTGGCTTCGCCCAAACTAAGTCGCCGGAATAAAAATCTTCCGGTCCATACAACCCATCCTTCCTCTGCTCCATCCTCACTGCACCCTCTAACTCATCTTCTTCTTCTTCCTCATCAATAATCTCCACAACCTCACACTTGTCATCTCCAACCCCCAAATGCTCATGCACTGAAGTGAGTGTACTCCTTGAGCCCGAGTTATACTTCTTATAACTCTTATACGCCACACACTCTTCTTCCTCTTCTTCTACTTCCTCCACCTCCTCCTCCTCTTCTTCTTCTTCTTCTTCATAATAACCCGAATACTTCTTGGAGCCATATCCAGCATTACTCTTCACCTTCTTCCCATTTCTCTGCGGCCTCAAACTCACCCTCTCATCTTCCACATTGCTCTCCCTCACACTAGTTTTACTCTCTTTCCTCCAATTCTCGATCACCGAGTCATTAAACCTCGACGGCAGCACCTGCACGCGCCCCCTCGAAGTCCTCACCAGCGGCGGCCGCGACTCCTCCGCCGCAGCCGCCTTCGTTTTCCTCGCCTTATTCGATCTCGACTCCACCACCACCACCACCGCCTCCTCCGCCTCCGGCGGCGAGCACGACACTTCCGTGCACCACGAGAACCCGCCCTTCTCCGCAAGCAAGCCGCGGAAGCTCACCGGAATAATCCCCGCCGCGACCTCGCCGAGCAAATTGAGCGGGTAATACCCGCCGGTCCTCCTCTTCTTCTTGCCGGCGGAGCTGTCTTCCTCCTCGGAATCGCCCAATTTGCACCGTTTCAAACTCGGCATTTGCGATTTGAGATTCTTCTTGATAATCATCGTTACAACACTGTCACTCCCGCATAATCTACTTCCTCAATTCACCTCAACAAACCCCCAATTTCCCAATAAACCCTAATCCCCAAATTGAACAAAACAAAATGTTCAACAAAAAAAAACCCAGAACAGAGCAGAAATCGACGAAAACCACGACCTGCCCAGAATTTCTCCCCCGGAAAAGACTCGAACTTTACTGAGAACCCTAACTGGGGCCACCGGAGAGTGGCCGGGGATCGGAAATTGGATAAGGGAAATAGGGATCTATTGTTTCTCTCTCTCTCTCTCTCTCCACCCAACTGCTACAGAGGAAGGAATGAGGAGACAGAGACGGAGGGAGAGAAATGGAATTTAAAAGTTTGACAATGCCAAAATCGGGAAGTTGAAATTTTTGTTGTGAGTAGCAGAGAGAGAGATTTAGATAACACTGGAGAAAAAAGTAGGAGGCTTTTTCTCTTCTTCGATGTGTTTGTTTCTCTCTGTTTTATCTCTTTTTTATTTTAGAGAGAGAGAGAGGAGAGAGAAGGGTGTGAGTTGCTAACGTGCGCATTACGTGTTTAGAGCACAAATTCTTCAGAGCAATGGTGGTCATGGCCAATATATGGTGTTTAATTTATGAATTTGACTATTCATTTTGGGTTTGCCATGGTTTTTTTTTGTTCCACGAAAGTTGGAAACTTTGAGCTACAATGCGGGTGTCCAATTTCTATGGTTATTGGTTTTGAGTCGATTTGGGTTGTGGGATTTGATAAAATGAGTTGAATTTGTGCACATAGAAATGATTTTAGTGCGAAGTTAGGTCGATTTGTAGTGGGAGTCGGTCGGTTTTTGAAAGCTGCAAGTTCTTGGCTGAAGGTTTTAACTTGGTACAATGAGACTGAAATTAATCCACAGTGTTTTCATCTTTTTGGGGTTGGAGGAGTATGGGCAAGTTGAGAGATGAAAATTTTAATGGGTTTTGGTTCAAGAATTGTAGTTGATGAATTTTCTGTAAATTTGGTGGTGGTGATCGGAGATATATGGGCGGCAGGGTCGGAAATTATTGAACTTTATTCTCTCTTTTTTCTTTTTCATTTTCATCATTTCGTTATGATTTCTATAGTGTTACGAATCATGATAAGGAGGATAGGGTTTTGAAGTACGAAATCTGAGAAATGAAAATCTTCACGGGAGGGAAGAGCACGAAATTTTTCCCACCAATTTCCTGGGGTTGGGGTTATTTTTGGTATATCCTCCATGTCGTGGAACACGTACTGTTACCATTATGGTATCTAAATCTTAATCCTTTACATATATAAAACCCTCTAATTCACTGTTAGTTCTCGGACCAACTCGACGATCTGAATCTAGTTGACTAGAAGAAATTTGTGGACGATTGAGTGATGCTCTTTGTTTGTGAGCATGAAGATTTCATATTTCTTCGATTTTCATGGTTGTCAAAAGGGTTGGTTATGCGGGTTGAAATGTTCTCTGTTTCTGAAAAAGTGAAGAAGGGAATGGCCTTGACCTCTGCGTCTATGGTCCTTTGACAGCAGTGATTTTGAGTTTGTAAGTATTGGTGGGTGTTAGAGGTGGGTACTAGAGGTGGGTATTTGAAAAACGAACAGAGTCCGGCTTCTTTGGATTGTGGTCGTGTAGAGAAGTAGTGGCATATGGAGATATCACCAACGAAGTTGTTTTGGGATTTTTAGTGCAATTGTTTATCATCCAGAGAAAGCAGAAGGATATAATGACGATCATGGCAGCCGTTAATTTGGAATACCAAGTTGGATCGTGTGAGAGAGTGGCGCCTTATTGCTCTGTCATAATACGCTGAGAGTTGACCACCTGTAGATGTAGTAGAAGAAGAAACAAATATGAAGTCTGGTTGAGCTTGAGCTATGGATGGGAATACATACATGTCTGTGTGAGCTAGTGAGCTTCTTCCAAAAATGCGGGGAAAGTTTCCTTTTTTGGGTAATGTTGGTTTACATGGTTCAGTTGGTTGTAATACGTTGAGTCCTCGTGCCCACGTTTTGCTGCACTTATTGTCTCCGATGAGCTTACATACATTTGGGTCTGGAAGGAGTTGCTTTTTTTTCTGAGGTTTTTGATGGGAGAGAGACAGAGAAGAAGAAATAAGACCAGGGAAACTTACTGTGCGACTTCGAAGATGTGGGACCCGAAATCACAGAGCTGGTTACTGAGTGCACAAAATGAGAGGAGGAGGAGCTAGCTTTCCATGTCCTTTGGGATTTGGTTGGTACAGTGTTATGGTTTCTGAGCAAAAGGGCTAGCATTCTGTAATAGCAGAAGGCAACAGGTGTACTTTGTTGCATAAATGGAACTCTGCAACAAAAGACCTTGTATGGCGCTTTGTGTTTGCAGCGAGTGACACGCATACTGAAACTAGTGATGACCAAAAGAACAGGAGAAGGTGGTTCAGAACTTCTAGTAAAGAAACTAGAACAACCTCTTATAAAAAATCTTCAGACTTCATAGCAACGTTTTTGCACATCCTCCGGCGTCAGCCAAAACTACCAGCAGGCCCGAAAACAACATTGTCTTACTTGCAGGATCACCAATACCGGGTGATCTGTACCTGGCGCAAATACCTGGTTATCCCAAAGGGAGAAAACACAAGTTATCATCCAAGTAGTTGCACTTGATCTATCTGCGTGCTAAAATGTTGTGTTCATAGTTGAACCAGTCCAGAGGTTCAGTATACCAGGTAGTACGATATTAACAGATGACTGTCAAATATAACAGTGTTGTATGGATCAGGGAAGTAAAAGTAATAGCCTCATTCACAAGAAACAAAAACAACCCTTTAAAATAAACTATCTCTACCAGCAATTCATAGCTACACTGAGGAACCACAAAATTTTCCTTCATACCATATATAATATGAACAAGTAGAACTGGTTTTGCTTCCCCGGTTTATTTAGCATACCCTATTTACACCTGAAACTGGCCATGCACGTCTAAGAGTAGAGAGAAGGTCACTACAGCAAGAAAGGGATGAAATACTAAGCAGGATTTTGAAGGGGGGAGGAGGAGTCTGGTTTATTGAGCACCTAAACTGAGTCCAAGTCTACTACATCACGCCATGCTTGATACCACTACTGATCTCTTCCATATTACATCTTTGGAACCTAGCAGCTACTTCATTCCTACATTGTAATCATAATATGTCAACAGTTACTGCCTCTTGGCATGAGTTGATTCTTCAGTCTTTGCAAACCTTCCACGGATCCTCGGCTGGTTGTCTGCAAGAGCCTTCCTGCACGCATACTGAAAGAGAAGCATTTCATTAGTTTCTTCAATAAGGTTTCAGCAATGAAAGCTAGTAGATATGAAACTTAAGATGCTGTTCCACCAATTAAAGCATCAAAATTTATGCATATTCTGACGGACATGAATCTTGGTTTTTGAAGTGGACATGGAACACTCATGGTTACAACAGCATGCCTAGTGCAGCAATTTAAGTTACTACTGGCGAAGCATCCATGCATATAGCTCAAAAGCCCCAGGGAACTGAGGGAAGTTGCAACATTAATCAACTTAATCCCTCACAAAGAACCCAAGGAATATCCAATGAAAAGACATGTAACATAACAAACAGATAACGGTTGTTCACTATGCCGGCCATCTAATATCGTAAAAAAATCTGATATCATAATAGTTTGAGAGTGTGCAGTATAAATATAGCAGTAATAAGACAAATGTTACTTTTTCTTGTACACGGATATGCAGTCCTGAACCTTGACTCTATCTTGCTATGATTTGTTTCTGTATACCGTATTAATTCAATGTAATCCAAAATAATATAAGAGAAGCACTAATGATCAGGATTTACCTTGATTTTCCTTCCAAAGTTCCTCTTTGACTTCTTGTTCCTGTATCTTGAAAGTTTTTCCATGCGTGCCTCGGTGGTGCAGTTGGTGATTATAATTGACCGCTCAAGAGGAGGATGGACGAGGCTTATGTTACAGCTACCAAGTGTCTGTCATAAAAACTCAGTATCAATGACCCATCCCCATCCTGTGAAAATGGCCAGACATGTCTAAACATTTCTCAGACTTTGGTACAAAGTCAATCATTGAGCAGAGCTTGACTGCAAATAAACGATATTATTGATGCATTTGAAGTGCTCAGAGATCCTATCTCTGAAATGATTCCCTGATTTCTGGACATCAGTTGCACATGCATTCATCTGTGAGGAAGGGGGTTTCAATAGACTGAATAGGCTGTCTCTAATTTTGATAAGAGATTCACAGATTATCAAGATATCGGTGTCTCCTTTAATCATATTATGCCTCAGCCCAATCTATGTTATACATAAGTGCCAGTCTTGACCTTGTACGAAGTTATATATACTGATTCTACTAGAATGAACATAAAAAAAAACAACTTAACTAACTATATCTGACCTTGATATCTCCTTCACTAAATGCCCTCCGAATCCCATAAGCAGTAGCAAAATCCATTCCGGGTAACTCCATAAAATTAGGGTTCGTTGAAGCTCCTTGCATCCACTCCATTGAGCTTAGGCATCCTGAGCTACCACTTTTCTGGAATTGTATGTTACGAAGTGGTTTGTCTTCTTGAACTTGAATTCCATCTGTCCCCATATCAGGCATTTTGATATCAAGGACCTCAGAAAGTGGTGTTTCTGCTGGATCCTTTTCTAGGATATCCTTGTCATAGAAAGCATCATCCAATAGCTGTTCACTTTGAAGTGATTCAATGTCTGCAGCCTTGAGTCCTTGAGAGGAGATGACATCTTCCCCAACAGACATCATTGAGAATGCCGCCATAGGATCCAGACCAAGAACGGGTTCTTCAATGATAGGCTCAGGAGCTTTAAATAGATCCCAATCTCCTCCCAGGTCGTATTCTGATATCATGGAGGCCTCTACAAGGTTATTCTGCTATAGACAAAGGACAATCAAAATCAGAAAACCAATACCAAGATTCATCGGAACCTTCAGGAGACGATTATCATTCCAGGTGAAATAGAGTCAATTAGTGTTTATGAACTTTAAATTTTATTCCTATTAGACATATAGTAGTAGATGAGAACAATTAGTTGGAAGTATTAGCATTTAGCAAGAGGCTCAAGAACAAACAGAAAGCATATGACTTTGTAATTTGAAGATCATATATATGATCCTTATGAATGCAGATTCAGTTGAGGACTAAGATATTGGCCCGCCATCGAGCAAAACATTGCAAGCAGCAGTACATAAAATACAGACGAACATGGCTTAAGATATTGATATGAATTCCACTCCAAAAGTGCAGTTTTTTAATACCAAAAGTAAAATCAATGAGGACCATGAAGATGAACACTTTTTACCTTTCTTATACCCTTTTCCCCCTCTCTTTCCCAGTTTAGCATTAGTGTGAAAATGGTGAAAAAGATAAACTTCCAACCACAAGTCTAGACACTACTAGGCTACTAGCAGAGAAAAAAGAGAAATTATAGAGCACGGAAGTATGAAACGTTTACAAGTAAACAACTTCCACTTTTATCCTTTTCCAGATCCAGCTCATAAAGCTAGCTCCAGCTGTTCTCATGCATGCCCTGGGCAAATAAAGCCAACAAAAACATCGAAATTTCTTTTCCTTTTTCTTTCTCCAATTTGCTAAAACCCAGTTACTGTAAAATTAAAACCCTTAGTGTTTTGGATTCAGAAAAATGGAGAGAATCCCTTCCCCCATGGAATAAAGCAGGAGAGAAACATAGTTATGATGAATTATCCTTATAAGTGTAAAGATTTGGTTATAGATGATGAGACTCAAGTGTTCTTCAATTCACATCCAAACAAAAAAAAAGTGTTCTTCAATTGTCAAATATCTCAAATTCACCATTAACTGTAGACCTTTTCCCCTTTTTGTCCCTATTTCTCTTCTCTTCCTAACTCAAATTATAATAAACAAGGCAACTATTTCACCAAAATTATTCACTCTTTAAACAAATCCAATAGCACAAAGATTATCAAAAGATTATACTTTTGCATCAAAATCCCATTTTCCCAAGAAACAAACAAAAAATTTCAGTGTTCTTAGACAGAGAATACACCAAGGCCAAGCAAACATCTTTCTGTTGAATCAGCTCAAACCCATCTCATAAACAATCAAATCAATGCAGATCAAGCAAAATCCACAAGAAAATCGAACATAAATATCACAAATTCATGTAATTAAGAGTTAAAAGCATACAAGTATGTGTGAAAAGAGAAAGAGGGTTACCATTGAAGCAGTGGATACCTGGTTCCTGCAGAACTCCTCCAACTGCTGAAAGTCTTGAGGGGCGTTCTGGAAATAGGGGAACAAGAGCCCAGTCTCTGCATACATTCTCTAAAACCCGCAATCTTCTCTCTTTGAAAAGTCACAAACTTTGGAACAGAGAAGCCTGACAAATATCTACAAAGCAAAAGGGAAGAGTAACAGACACATACACTGAAACTGAGTAGCCAAATTGCAATGGGTTTGTTGTTGTAGGTTTTGTGACTTTGAGCTACTAGGAGAGGGAATTTATATGAGTAATAATGAGTGGGAGTAGTATTCACTAATATTGGGAGTGATGATGATATCATATAATAAAGACAAAGTAGGGAAAAAGACACATTCATTTTTATAATGCAATGTCCCAGGGCTATTATCTTGCTCCCTTTTAAATATATTATTACTTTGTCATTTTTATTGGTGTTTAGTTGTGAAGTATAATCATTATTGTATTGCAATTTGTATGAGTGATATGAGTTGCCTCAGCTAAAATATGTGCGCATATTTGTGGGCTGGACTGTGTCACTGATCACTTTGATCATCAATCTACAGAGGTTCAAAATTCAATGCATTTTGGATTTTACCGTATGATAGTTCCCGCATCTTCTTCTTCAGGCTTGGAGCCTCTGTAACTTTTAGGGTTCACTTCAGACCATTCAGCTTAGAACATAAATATCACAGAAAGTGTAGGTGTTTATTACCAGCTATTAGCTACAAGACCACTGGAGTGAATATGAAGCCTGGTCTATTTTCACCCTGACCAGCAATCACATGATGGCTCATAGTACAATTTCAGACTTTTGCTGACATGTATTGAAGAGTCAGGTTTTTTTGGCAAAGTTCAACTCGATCGGGTGCTTTACTATTTAGGTGAAAGTCCTTTATGAAACTGAAAATTGTTGTCAACAGCATTTCACTCAGATCTAGTGTCATGTTTTGAAGAGCTCATTCCATTTAGCTAATGAATCGTGCTTAGCCTAATATCCTAAAATAGTGCACGTCATCGAAGATGATTCATTGAGTATTATGATTGAAAGGTAGTTTTGCCTGTAAGCTTTGACATTTGAGCTAGACATGTCCTCACATAACCTCATAATCGAATGGTAGTTTTGTTATAGAACAACCATATACATATGGTTTAAGTTATTAATCAAGAGAATATATATATATATATGATGGCGTTGAAAGATTATGAAAGGAGACAAAGAATTCCATGTAGAGACTAGATACATGAAATATTATGTTTGCATAAGAAATCATATCGTAGATGTCATAAGCAAATCATATGAATAGTCCTTAATTTTGGCCTTGATAACTATGTGTTGCTCTTCTTTCAAAGAATGTAACTTTCAAGCTTAGCTAGCAGGACTTTACAGTGTGAAATAGTGTTCCATGTATATATGAAAGTAGATATGTGAAATCGGGTAGAAGGCAGCGATCATCGAAATCCAAGAAGAACTTCTACTTTCCTTGTTTCACTGGAATACATATAGTTAGATAGTTGGAAAACATAAATCATTAGCTGTAAAACCAAAAGGTATATATAAAGATACATAGATTCTGTACAGCATTTTGATCGAAAATATTCAAATTCTCTTTCGATATGATCACCCTATTCGTCCATGTTGCAATTGAAATTACTGAAAAACGTAACGGTAAATGTCAACCCAACTTTAGTCCCTTTCAGAAACTCAAGCACATATATCGAATAAGTCTTACATAAAACAAAATGCATTTTAGCATTTATATAAAAGAGTGACCAGTTGAAAGTAAATTAACCATAAGATCAATATACTTATACTGTTGTGGGAACATGAAGCAATATTAGAACTGTTAACTCGATCGATCATGGATTATCATACTAATTTCATCCTAATTATCTTGTCAGCTACATCTATATATGTCAAAGTGATCGATGCGGGTTCTTTGTTTATACAATCACTTCTATTATATATAACAAATATAATAAAGAAATATGAAGAGGAAGAGATCTACCTTTCATGGCCTTTTATGTATACATTTCTTCCCCGACCTTATGAACTAGTAACAGGTTATGTATTTAAAACAAAAAATAAACATATAAAGGAAGAAAGAGCACTCATTCTTGATAATTTCAGACTTAATATATGATAATATCAAATAACCAATAGCTACGAATTACAACATAATGTACGTTAGGTACGTACACTTAATCAAAAGGAAAAGGATGAACATCAGAGATCGATCGAGACCACAAATATATAGCATGCATGAAATGTTTCTTCGATCTAGTTGTATCTAACTGAACTTGAAGTATACAGATTTGTTTTATAAAAGGCAATGTGAAAGCGAAACCCTAATCATGGACAGGAACCTTCGTTAGCTAGCTAGCTCCACCGAAAGAAGTTTCGTTTTCATACGCATAGTTTAATTATGAGCAAGTCAAATAGCTTTCATCGAGTTCGAAAAGAAAATTCCATGTGACCAAATGGAGTTTGGCTGTAAAGAATGTGACGTAAAGAATATAGGTAAAAAAAGTGATGAGCAGCTAAGAAAGGGCTTAAAAAGAGTTGAAGTTTCGACCAATTAGGGGCTCGCAAAAAAGAGTGGAGTATATGCATGCCCTAACCCTTCTTTATCGAGCTACGAGAGCAAGGAATGTGCACAGCAGAGAGTTCACGAAAACCTTAACTTTCCACATTTGGAAACAAAATAAAAAAGAAAATGTAAAAGGGATGCTTAGCTCTAGAAAGAACCTAACCGGACCAATCATTTCCTTCCATCTGGTTCATTCAGATCGTCATATACCTGGCAGCCGAAATTTTGATGGTAAGCTTTAGCAGACAAAGAATGAAATAATGTCTTATAGCTTTGCCAGTGATTATGGGAAATGATTGTAAAGCTGCATGCACTTCAGCAAGAACATACATATTGGGTTCGGCAATGTGTTGTGTGTTTCCCTTTTATTCTTTCTTTGCTTTGGATGATTGGTGTGTCGAAATTAGGTCAGTGTTTCCAGGGTTATGGTTTATGATGAGAAAGCAAGCTAGGGTTTGATAATGATTAATGAACACAGAATTATGCGGTGATGGGTTGACATGAGTGGAATATGCTACTGATGGTGAAGAGGAGCTAGATGAACTGGACTTGGTCATTTGCAAGTTAGCATCTTATTAGTTAACTAACTACTTTTGAAGATGACTTTGTTTTGTTTTGTTTTGTTTTGACTTGTTCCTTTTTAAAATTTGTATTTACTACGAGGTGCTCTTCGCATCTAGTAATTGGCCTTCTCCTATTTAGTGTTATAGTGTAATAATGATCATCAAATAGCAAATGGCAAGCACAATCTATATTAGCGTGATCAACAATTAATAAAAGTTTTGGTACTGTTCCTCGCAGTAGAGTGATGTACTTGTGAGATAAATAAAAGTTTTGGTTAAAATCGCCGCAATTTGTTTACACTTCATGTTTTCTCTTAAATCTCAATTATATATGATAATGAAACTGTCAATTATGACAGAGAGAATACGAGAAGATCGATGTATTTCGCATACAAAGTTATTTGAGCTCGAAGATGTCACAAAACATGAAGAATTACATCCGTGAAGGTCTTCAAAGAAAAAATGAAGCCAACATCTATGTTTTTATTACAAGGTGTTTTTATTTCATATACGTGAAAAAGAAAGGGTTTTTGCACAGCTGGTGACGAGGATCGTCTAGTAGTGGTTTTTGTCTAATCCTAATTCTAGAAGAACGAATTGGAATTGGAATTGGAATTGCTTCAGTGGTCGATTAATCAAGGGGTCCTTTCTCGGAACTTTTTGGATTCTTTCGGATGTAGCCTGAAGTGATGCTTCTGTTTATATGTGTGCTGTGCGGGCGTGTGAAAACAAAAGAAAAAAGAAGAAGATCAAACAGACACGTGCTATGCACTCTTCTGTTAGGGCAATGTGTATTGCGCCGGTATACCTGTGATGATTGGTATCAGTATTCGTACGTAGTTGACATGGATTTGATTCATGACTTTATGTACATGCATACACATACGTCATAAATCAGTTGTCATTAGCATCTATCTTATAGTTTCTGTAGTCAATCAAAGGCTCTAATTGACAGGAAACAAATATATTTATCCTTCATTACTTTCAATACACAACTAATGGTCTTCACTTAATTAATTTTACCCAAGAAGAAAAGAGGACCTGTTGAGAAAAAGAGAGGTGCGAGACCCATGGGGTTTGGTCTAGTGGTGAAAAGCATAATAGACATATTTGTTGGGCGAACGCGGTTGAGATACTCCTGGTAATGAGGAAGTCTCAGATTTGATTATCCGCAAGTGAAAAACACCCGATAGAGGGGAGGGGCCATTTTACCTTAATATGCTCTAGGTCATTGAGTGGTTGACTACCAGTCCACCATTTTTGTAACAAAAACAAAAGATGCGAGACATGGGGAGTCGTAAAAAAGTAATAAATGTTCATGTCTGCAAAATTGTTTAGGAAGTTTGTAAATTCGGAGGATTGTCGGCTCTGTTTCACTTCTATCTATTTTAAAGAATATGATGTAGAAATTGTTGGAGTAAAAATTAGACAAATTTTTTAATCCCATTTAAAAAAAAATACATAATCGGTTAGAAATACTCTATCTAATTTATACTACATGTAATTTTAACAAAAACAAAACTAACATATCAGATTAGTTAAGATGCATTTTCAATGAGATCAGATAATTTAAGTTCCCCAATACAAGTTAAAATCTTTTACTGAGCAAGAGTTTTCACAGTTAGTACGTAGTAAACGCATGTCTTCATCGTTGTCATATATTTTTCTGGTAGAAAAAACTTGATGACATCATTGGCATGGTAGCGGTATAAGCACTGAGTGATCAGAGAAACAGAAGTTAGGTGATATGGTCCATCTGGTATCGACGTCCTTAATTTACACTGTAGTTTTCACTGAATTGAAACAGAGATCGACTTTCAATTTCCAACTAAATTGCACCAACAGATCTTGAATTATCAGGTAAATTTAGTTTTAAGATTTACTTGAACTCAGAAACTACCTAATTTTTATCTTTACGTATTCATTGAGAGGGAGTCAAATGTATTGTAATGACTTATAATTTCTAATGTTCATACAATATACAAAGTGGTACCTCTCCTGAAGTGGAGGCATATATCGATCTTCTCCTCGATTCCTTCAGCAGTACATGTTGTCTTACTTAAAAATCTGCTAGTACAAGTTGCTATATGTACAAACAACCTTGCAATCACAATGGTAGTACTGCCTACATGGCTAGGGTTTCTGAACATTCGAGCAGATGCTTTCCCCAGACATGGACATCTATGCTTATCATTGACGTAGGGGCAAAGTCCCACTTGTGCATCCAGCTGCATGCTAAAATCTAAGAACTAGTGGGCATATAATTAAACCTGATGTGAACGAGACTCTGCCTTTTATTGCAACAAGACTCGATCATATGCATGCACATATTAGCAGAGCCTTATAACTCTAAAGGGGTTTAGATCGTGAATGACATTCATTAGGTTTTACTTGTCCTTTATGCGAGAGATAAGATCGATGTCAGTTCACATCTCGATCGCATTATTGATCGAGTACGTTTGCGCCTGTAAACCATTTGGTGCTTTGCATAGTTCTGTTTTGGGATCGGTACTTTTTGGAGCATGAAGCGTGCTATTTGGTTCATAGTAGTCGTCCGATCATTTCGATCAGGTCATTGTATAAGCGTTTACAATCACATGCATCATTTACGGCTTCATTCGTTTTTATAATGAGCTAAGGATGTTTATCCATTCATGTACGAGGTTACTCTAATTTTGTTCGTGAGGAAGTATAAATTTGGTTTTGGTCTAGCATAGGCAATCTGATAGTACAATCGTACACAAGGTAAATTAGGTATCAGGATGTGAAACATTTCTGTGGTGATAGTTCATCTGAGACTGACAGCCAATTTATTTTAACCAACTACATACTGGTGAAGCATCATTTTCAGTTCATGTAGATATTTCCATATACCAATAAACTAAGCAAATTCAACTAAATATCCCACTTAAAGAAAGAACTTAAACTCATCACCAGATCTAATAAACCAGATAGAGTCAAGCTACATGTAAATGATATCCCTTAAGGGAAAGCCAGGCTAATAGACCAAAGCAGGTAAGTATCCCTAATAATTATCAACTCCCAAAGGGAGATTGGTAGAAAGGGACAGCCACTTCATAAGCAAAAGGAGCAAACTCCTGCATATCAATCGTATGCACGTGGTTCCTGCCTGCGAAATCTGTACAATCTAGTCTAATCAGAAGTTTATAGCTAAGCTAATCTCTTTTCACAATTTAGCTTCATGCCGTTCTTGATAAGATAAAACCTATTACGAGATAGGGGCTATTCATTTTCATCTATTAACTATCTCATACAAAGATCATATACCAAATTCTTTAACACAGGTCAGAAGAAATGGTGTGTTAATTAACGTGCAGCCAGTACATATGGTTGGTTGCGTTGTTAGATATGGAAAAGCGTCTGTCCATATATAGATCAACCATTGGCTGGTACGTTGCGACATCAACTAATCAAAGTTTTGTCTATAGAATAGACGTGAATGTGTACTTTGTAATTGTGAGAAACTTCTGCGTCTCCAGAACAAGCAAATGTCTACATCCCAACTACTATCATGGTAGAAATGAGTTACCGATTTATCTACGACAAACTAATCGAGACAAAACGAGCCATTATATATAGTCGGAAAAAAAGGTCGAGAAGGCAACAGAGGACACTATCGAAAACAAAAAATTATCAGAGAGGACAAGGATTGCAAGTCCTCTTTCGACCCAAGCAAAACCCAGCAGCACTTGTTTCACTATCAATCAATGGCCAAGTTCCACGCACAACTCACCAACGGACAAGGAGGGCCACTCGAAATAACACTGGAGGGGAACAAGTCCATCTTTGATATCAAAGTAAAGGGTGATATGATTTAAATGCTGACTGTGGAGGTTGCCTAAACAACAAGGTGGCCTATTCCTTGCTTGGTGTACGTCCAAGTCTCATTTGACCTCCCTCACTCTAGGACAATGCCGTGGTGGTGCCCTGGATTAGACTACTGCCTTTTTGCGGAAGGAGGCCTCTGAGGATGACACGAGTGGCATGCATGTCGGAACGTGGCGGCTCCTGGTTGAACTGTGAGACTTTTGCCAAGTCACGAGCGGGCGCCTTGTTTGGTCACACAAGGGACTGGCTTAGAGCGCGTGAGGCCTTGAACTGCAACAGATTTACATTTACTATTCCGGGACTGTTAAAACTTAAAACCATGGGTCCATGGCCCGGAATATTTCATTTTTCAGTTGTTTGCTGCGAACCAGGGGACCGGTTCAGCTGTGTTCTTACAGAGCAAATAAGAACATCAACGGATGCGAGAGAAGTCTCACAAGTTGCAAAGTACGGATCGCGTAATGTGCGTCGTCTATGCCTCTGAAAGGGCCTCTGAAGGGGTTCTATGAGGACTGGAGTATACTATCATCATGGCAGAACTCGATGAATTTACGTTAAGTTCAGGTCTCCTACTCGTTAGAATATATGGCCGGGCTAACTGACAATGGGAGTTGTAATTGCCGAGCCAGTGAGCCTGCGTCTTAAACATGTTCGAAACTCAAAAGTTCCAGACATATCACAACTCAACTCTGGTCAGCGTGCAAAACTGCATCTACCAGGAAGCCGAGTAAGAAGAATTGTTCAGAGCACCACAAACAATAGGGGAGAAAGGACATTTGATTTACGCACCGAAAGAAAATAGAGAGTTATACTAGTTTATAGGCATATTGTTAAACCATTCAACCCACATCACCCATCACCCAGCTACTCGGATAAGCCCTACAAAATAACCAAAGCTGAGCTCCAAAATATCTCCACAGTCAGAGAGCACCAAACTTCTAAGACAAACAAGAAAGTAGTCAGCAAACCGCATCACCCCATTCACTGTACCTTGGCCTTTGAGAAGTCCATTTCCGGATGCTGCAAGGTAAAAATGCATGAACATCAGTAAATTTTATAGCGGGCTAAAAACAACTTCATGAAGTGACTAGTCTATAAGAGCCATGGTAATCACCTCAGACATAAATTTCTTCAAGATCTCCTGCTTCTGCATTTCCTCACTGGTGGGAAGGCCCATCTGCTTCTGCCGCTGATCAAACTGTACAGTAAAAACATACAGAGGTAAGAAATTATGCGTTCACAAAGCCATATGGGCATTTGATTAGTTTCAAGAATAGAAATGAGAAAGAAAAGGAGAGATTTAAATCAGCAGTAGAGTTTTACCATCATCTTCTCAACTGTCTGGCGTGTTTCAGAATCCAGGTCAGACAACTTGCTAGGCTCTGGCTCAACTTTCTGAGTGTCTATTTCAGGGTCACCTTTCAGCAGAGCTTTCCACCACTCCAATTGGTTGTGTTTGGTCAGGAGAATAGACACAGCAGTTTGATCCTCTGCAAAGGTGATGAACCATCATTAGCATCACATAACAATTCATAACTCACAAGCCAGTAACCCTACTTAAGAGACAGAAACAACGCCTAGACATGACGTCCCGCAAACACAAAGCATTTACGTGTAATACCATATTACAAATGAATATATTTTTTGTTTAATAATAAAGACAACACATGACGTCCCGCAAACACAGAGCATTTACGTGTGGTACCATATCACAAATGAATAACTTCAGGAAACTAACATTCTTGTTTAAAAATAAAGACAACAAAATGAACTGCTACAAGTTTGTATGCACTAACATACCTATGCTCCATAAGCAATCATCAGGCTTGATAGACTGAAAGAGCTCCCCCTGCAACAATTTATCGTACATTAGAAGATGTCAAAAAATAAATACAGAAACAATAATTTGATTCTAGAACCAACATCATTTTAGTTTAGGCACACAGATTCTCATCAGCCACTATTTTTATTATGTGTAAAAAACTCTAATTAAGTCTCTCGTCTGGCTTGAATTTTACCATGTAGGAACCTACGCCACACATTTGTATTGTACATATCTAGTTGTTTGTGATATATGCCAAACTATAATATGAAGGATCAAACAGCAGACTTACATCAATGATAAGAGGCTGACCCTTCAGTCCAAACTTCAGACGGTTCTTCTTTGCCTCGTACACAATATCCCTTGATTTAGTTCCAGCAGGAACTGGAATGATGATATTAACCTCCTGCAGACTCTGAGTCCACGAGTATTTCTCCATATCAAGCCCATTCCCTTTGTTTGGAACTGCACATATGCAATCAGCACTCATATGAGAATCCAAATAAATAAATGCCTACAAACTCCGTGCTTCATCATTCCAATACTACGACATTTACATCATCTTACCGCAAGCATATGGTTTAAGAACCACTATAATTTCTTGCAAACCCCAAACATACAACCTAACAACGAATTCATAGTCTTCAACACAAATCACAGTATCGATGTTCACATTGGGATTTACAGACAAAATCAGTCTACACATCTCCTTAATCCAAACATACTAAACAATCACATCGTAAAACCACAACACATCTGCTCACACATTCAAAGCTCAAAACTTTCCACACTACATCAACCCCATTGTTTCGCAGCAAAAATCCAGACCAATCCTACAGTTCATACATTTCATTTCCCACCATATACAAACACAATGTTCTAATCAACAATTCGAATTCACACATCTACATTCCTAATTCCACAAATCACAACAATCATATAACTGTATGAATCGAAAAGCTCATATCTTTGAAATGTAACAGCTCAAATTCATACCTCTCTTGCCGCTCTTCTCCTCCGCCACCGCTTTCGGCGCCTCCACCTCCTTGTCCTTCTTCTTCTCCTCCACCACCGGCTTCGGCTCCGCCTCAGCCTCCTCCTTGGCCTTGGCCTCCGCCTCCTTCTTCTTCGTCTTCTCCTCCTCCGCCCACCGCTTCTTCCTCTCCTCCTCCATCTTCTTCCTCTCCTTCTCCCTCACCGCCTTGAAAACCGCCACCAGATCCCTCTCCGCCGTCGGCCGCCGCATGAAGTCGCTCTCCTGCGCCAGAAACTCAAACGCCTTCTCCAGAAACCCCGACGTATTGTTCCGATCGAACTTGGTGCTGAACGACGTCGCCGCCACCCTCGCCCCCGACGACGACGACGAGGCCGAACCGGACGCCGACGCCGACGCCGATTTGGCTTGCGGTGACTTCTGTTGCTGCTCCTCTTGGATATCGGAGATTATCGCCATGGATGATCGGAAAGTTGAGAGCTTTTGAGATTGTTAGGGTTTGTGGCTCACAGTAAATTTTGAGCTGTATTTATACATAGTAAACTCGGTCAAGATTCTAGAGACTAGAGAGAGTTCCAGAAGGCTTTTTTCACATTGGGATTAAACTCCTGATTTTTCATTTTGAAAACATAATTATATAATCTAATTTCTTGTAAAAAAATAGAAATTACTGTTGGATCCAAGTTTTTCGGATCAGAGTCCAACTCTAAATTTAGACCAAATTTTGGATTCGATATTATGAGTATATTTTTTCGAACGATATTGTGAATAATTACTTTCTCATGATTTATTTTAGTATATGAAATGGATTAAATTCGAGTTTTCGATTACGAAGAATTAGTAATAACTGATGAATTGAATATTAATTTGAGATGTCCTCACTTTTCTATCAATTTTCATGTACAAATTAATTTCACTTCATGAAGTAAATATTTGAGATTGATAGTAGCTTCACTATGGATAATCAAACGTGTCAATTTCAACTCACTGCATCTAGTATCCTATTTTAATTAGCTGAAGGGTCCAAATTCAACAAAAAGATACACCAAGTTACAGAGCCTGAATGCACCAAATTCAAGTCATCAGAGATACAGTACAATATGTTGCATCAAGTCTGAAGGCAACTAAGTCAATTAGAGAAAACATACTCGTAGAATTCGCCATGAATATTACTTTCCATATCTATTTCCCCCATATGATTCTCAAACCTTGTCCATATTTCTGGATCTCCATCCTCTTGCTTTTTGTCCAAGTCTCTGATAAGAATGCAATACCGTTAACCCTTTTGTCACTGATGCATCCAAAGCCGGGTGGTAATATAGTTGTCCTAGCTGTTTAATGTATGCATAGAGAGGACAACAAAATTGAACTAATCATAACTTGAGCCATGGAATACTCACAATGAAATATGAACAGTGATAAAGGTAGGTACTGTTCAAGACGGATATATGAAAATCAGAAGCTAAATTTTTAGATTTCTTCTGTGATTTCCAATTTTGTTACTTTTTTTCTGTTTCTCAGCCATCATCAGGTTCAGACGTACCGTGGTTGTGTGTGCTATTTATTTAAGTGTATTTTCTGTGATGGTTTCTTGGCTTTGCTTTTACATTTAGCAACTTGTAAATTTTTACCAACATATTTGATTTCTTAACAATCTTGCCTTCAACTGATTCATAGAGGTTTTCTGAAATTTTAGTAGCTTCTGGTTACCTATATAACAATAGTCTACATAGAGAAAACTTGCTCTTGTCAGGTTCTCTATAATTGATGTGGCTTTACTATATAACATACATCTCCTATGTGTTCAGTTCCAAGTACCTTAGATGCTGTCTAGCTTCACATGCAAATGATCAGAAATCTAACAGCAAGAAATGTGGGGGTAAACTTTTCTTCATTTGAAGCTGTCATTTATCAGGTAGATTGTTGCAAACTGAAATTTACCGGGTTTTTTACCTGGACGCGCAACCTCATCTTCTCAGCTCCATCTTCCTTGAGTTTCCAAAACCTCTCGGCACCGTATTCCTATTCCGAAATACAACAAACAAGAGAGAGAGAGAGAGAGAGAGAGAGAGAGCGTCTTCATAAAAAAATTTGTGAAGAAAGTTCACTGTAAATTTTACGTTAATGATCATTCGATGCATTCAAGGTTTTACATATATGTTTCTTTGTATTGTATCAAATTGAACTAATTGCTGCGTCTGTTATGAGTTTGGAAACAAAGATGGAAAGATATATTTGGTTTGTTCACTTTGTTGCATTTTGTTTGTACATTGTTCACCATAAACCACAGCACAGAAGTACAGACTGGTCGATCACCTCAGCCCATTTAGTTTTACATAATGATCATTTGGTGTATTCAAGGTACTAGTAAGTAGGGTCAACAGAAGCTTGTCATGCACTGCATCTATGGCTCTGAAAAATTCTGATTCGGATAGTGTTTACTATGGCGATATCATTTACATGCTGAAACTATAATTTTGATCCATTTGCAGGTGTTGTAGTGTGGCAGAGGAGAGTCATAGGTTCATACTTTAGGCAGAAAGGTATTCCACATCTCATGGACTCATCAAATTTGAACTAAACACAGTTGAGACTTCCCTCTTCAGCAATATTAATCCCCTTTTCGACAACAGCATCGAGAATGAGTTTGAGTGAATCTTCTATATCATCCAACAGCTTTTCAGGATCAGGGATTATATTGGGGTCAACAGCTAAGCTAATAGTCATTTTTTTCAGCGTAGCTTTGAAAATGAATATGCAATGCCTGCCAACAACAATATTGAGTGAAAATTGAGATAGCAAAATGATAGTTCCTTGTTTATCGCATGGTTTAAAGTCAGTACCAAGTATAATGAAACGAGAGAACCTACATGTGGGTGGCCGTAAACATTAGGAGCAATGTAAGTAACTGGATGCTCGTAATAGCTAATTTCTTCCGGGGACCAATCAAGTTTGTGAATGCTAGTGTGGAGTTGCAAAGAACTCTATGTGCTACTGCTCCAGCTCCCTGTAAGATCATACAAACATCTGTAACTGTAAAATAGTACGTACGCACTCTACTACTCCATATGAAAAGACAGTGAATTATGATTTTGAACCTTGGCTCCACGAATATAATCCAAAGGGTCATCTTGTAGGGCAATAGTGAAGGGAACTAGGACATATCCAATCTTATTGCCCCACTTAGTCTTGGATTTCTTAGCCATCATATCAGCTAAATCCTGTTATATAAGAGGAACACCGGAGAGATGTCACTTGTTTTTATATTTACAGAGAATAATAAACATTGCTTGAGATATGAGGAATGCTTCCTAACTATATATTGATTACCTGAATCCCAACAGCTGGTCGTAGGTTAACTAGAACGTTTGCTCTAAGCCGGATTCTTTTTGGAAGATAGTTTCCCTTCTTCTTTGCCCCCGCATCTTTATTTTCACCTGCCGCTATATTAACCATAAACACCATTCTGTTCCTCAGAATAAATTTTTCTTCAAGTATCAATGAGCAAGTGGAAAACTGGAAATGGATCTGAAGAAGCTACAGTTCAACTGAAATGATAAGATGATATCATGGCCGTAGAAGTGGCCAGTTTTAATAGTAGATCATACAGAAAGCTACTACAGGAGTTCCAACTTTCACAGAAATTTTTCTCCAAAGTGAAAAGAAAGAGAAAATAGGGTACTGTTGACTAAGCTAGTGATAAGTAATAACAGAAGACTGATTGAATCTTCTGAATTAGGCCAAGAGATCTCACCGTATCTGTAATTTAAATATCGTTATAGACCTGCTTGTGTCACTCCCAATATAACATCATTGATGGTCTGGTGAAATGTTAAGAGAAACTATATATGAGTCCAAGAAATAATTCCTATATATGGGACACCACCTCAACAATATACCGGGTACAAGGAATAATTCCTCTGAGTGGAATCAGATGTTTGAAACAAATTAATCCCCATTATGGTTGCATAATTAATTGTTATGTTCAAGTTTCTTCCAAAGCTGAAACCATATGTATTTCAACTCTTAATATAGAGAGACGGACAAATGCTGGTAGTAGTTAATTTTCAGCCAGACAGTACTTGAGAACTTCTTTGCATAATTGATGTGATGCACTGAATTTTCAAAAAAAATAAAAGATAGATCCACTGAATACTAAAACTATAATGATTAAAGGATGTGTGACTAACATACCATGTCTTTACTTGCTTGATGTGATCCAAACTAACTGTTCGATGTAAGAAGCGCCTGGTAGTAAGCTCAACACCAGGCTGACCTTTAATAGGAGTCTTTATGTCTTTCAAAACCAGAATAGTGGCAACAAACAGCAGAAGATCAACCAAAGTGTTTCCTATCAATGTTACTGCTGACCAAATAGCCAATAACAACCGCCAGAACATGTTCGAATCACTTGAAGAACTACCCTCATGTTTTCTCATGGTTGGAACACTAGGCAACGCATCCAAGTCCGACGTTTCTCTGGTACAAGCTAGTAGAAATGACATGAGGGACGCGCCATCACCTATCGAGTGGTGAATCCGGATCACTGCAACGGCTTCTGCCTAAGAGGTTTTGACATTGAGGATATGGACTTCCCATAATGGCTTGGAAAGGTCAAGAGGGCTTGTGGTGAGGTGGGAAATGTAGTCACTTACAAACTGGTCAGCATCCTCCATATTTGAATCCATGTTTGGAACAATAACATGATCCTCCATATTTACTGAAACTTGTATCCATCTCTTTTTACCTCATAAGTTTCTACCCTTCACCTATTACCACATAAGTAATCAATTAAGTCCAAAAAAAGAGAAGAAGTTTGTATTACAAATTAATGTCAAGCCACATAAATAAGAAGGAACATAAATAGAGCAATGAATAAAAGGAACACTTAATCACAAAAGAAACAGGAATAGAAGAAGTATTGTAGTGTTTACCATTTTACTAGAGAAGCGAGGATGCTTAAGAAAGTTTTCCTTCAAGCTGGCGCTGATTACTTGAGGATTGATCCAGGTGCTGCAGCCCATTCGAACAAGAATGTAACAGCTGAACTTTGGAGAGTGAAACAGACGCGCTGTTGGACTTAGACTTGGCTGAGTATCTTCCATCTCTGCTACCTCAGAGTTTAGTAGCAAGCTACTTGTGTAGTCCATCTAGAAATTTTCTTGTGATGTACATGGCTTTGGTTAGGTGATGCTTTAATATGTGGGGATTCTGGGGAAATTTAGAGCTTGGGACAGAGACTACAAGAAAATGAAGTAAAGAAAGTGGTAATGAGTGATTACACTAATGGTTATATGGTACTTCGGAGTATTGAAACTTGAAAGTTAGCGGGATGAGATTGGTTTCTCGATCGGGAACTTCTATAAAGATTGGCATATGAGGTTGATTTGGGAACCACTTCATTTTCTGGTAGGAACTCGTTAGAATCGAAGAAAACAGTACTTTCAACCTTTCAAACAAGTTATTGACGAAGGCACGGGGTTAAACAAGTGTGAAAATAAACCCCCAAATAAAATATTAACTGATCACTCAACTGTCGACTGGGGGTGTAGCTCATATGGTAGAGCGCTCGCTTCGCATGCGAGAGGCACGGGGTTCGATTCCCCGCACCTCCATTTCAATTTTTTATTTTTTCAAACACCCACCTATTTGGATTCAATAGCAGCAGACCAGTCAGTATAACCTATATTCCAATCATGCCCGGCCCAAGGGCAAGGCAAACAAGTCACAAGACTTGGGCCACATAATTAATTAGAAGGCCTCTTCTCTCTAAATATCTCTCACACACACATATATACAGAAATCCGGGGCCGATGATATACATTTCAAGATTCCGACCGCCCCGTGGACTGGCGGTGCAGCTGAAAATTTATGTCTTATGCGCTGTCATCGACAGAATCACCGAATCTGCACCATACAGACGTCCGTAGTTGCAAATTTCTCTATACACACATACTTTTTTAATAAAAATTAGGACAAAAAAATAACGAGAAGTCATCTGCCATCTAGAATTTTTTAGTTTCTCAATCTGGGATTAGAAAGCCAATAGTTTCCTCAATCTTTCACTAATTTGGGAATAGAGCGTTGCTCTAAGTTCTCAATCCAAACATAGTATCTCGGTTCCAAATTCATATTCGTACAAGCTATTGAGGTCTCAAGTTTTAAATTTTGTGGCTATTTTATTGTTATCTTGAAATTGTTTTAACATGCTTTTTGTATCAAGCTTTTCATATGTTAATGTTATTACGAAATCCTCTATGTAATATATATTGCATTGAAAGAAGTGTGAAATTAAAAAAAGTCATTTTTATTTTTATTTTTTAATAGCCTATCTTAGTTTTTGTTTTAGACCTCATTTGGTTACGGGACGGCCTGTTCCAATATGATTCATTCTTGAGATGATTAAATGACATGCCACTCTACCTGATCGTCTTCTTTTCTTCTTCGTTTAATAACATGCCCTCGTCGAGTAGCTGGGCAGTACGCATAGGCATGAAGAAGGAAGAAAATTATGCTGCACACGCAAACTGATCGAGCTCAAATGCTCATTAAATGATCAAATTAATTAGGCATTATCAATGTGGCAAGAATTTGGTTATTTTTTAGGATTTGGCGATTTGCGCAGCAAGAATTTGGATGTCACACTTTCAATCTGGTCCAAACTCCAAATTGAGTGCATCAACTTCCTCTATGAACATGATCTCTTCCCATTCCTCTTTATCGTTTATATCATGATATCTTTTTTTATCTCAATTGTAATTATTTTTTTTATTTCCAGTTCCAAGACATTTTCTATGTGAGACCCAAACACAAATTCAACATAAGAAAACCCCAAATGCTTCATAGTGATACACTGTTGCATATCAAATCGAATGGGCCAATTTAGAAACCGGGCATTAGGGTATCCCCACAACCGAAGGTAATATCTCAGACATGGGACTAATCCCTGATGGGGCCCATGTGAAATAGTTTCAACCCGTTAGTCTATAAACCAGGTGTCCTGGCCACAGTAATATCCTCAATGCTCAAATTCATACCTTTTTTTTCCAGTTAGAAATAAAGAGGTGTGTAATGTCTGCGTCAACGATCAAACTCATGACCAATGTCACGTTTAAGCCCTGGTCAAAGAGTTGTCGCAGTCAAAAACCTCTACATCACACCTTGTGGTTCAATTGTAATGGTTTAGCCAAACAACGATGTTTCATTTTTCTAAACGACAATATATAGTAACATGGCTAATTCATTGATTCATACATTATATGCTTGTTATAATTGGGACAATGTTAATTATTCAACGTCCTTTGTGTGACACGTACCAATATCCAATATATGATGGGACTGATGGGAGAGATTGAAAATGTGAATAGATGGTGATATATATTGATTGCAAAGTGATTTTAGATGAAAATATATGAGAGCCCTGAAAGGGAAAACAAAAATCTGGTCTGCTGACCAAGAACTAAAACTCATTTTGTAGTTTTCAAAGAAAAAAAAAAGAGATTATAACGAGAACCCTCGGCTGCAACCGCCATTGTATTCACCAATAATTGAAAGTTATCTCGTCTTTGCATCAACAAACAATATGATGTTCAACAAATTAAAAAAAGAAATCGCTAATTGAATCGGATCATGTAATTAAGGAGAGAAATCCATTAAAAGAAGCAAACTTGCATGTTGAGGAGAGAAATCACAACCAGTAAAGACTACCATGTAATTAAGTGTCTAAATACAGCTATATTTTTTCCTTATTGTATAGGCAATCTGTTTTATCTTAGCAAACCTTATAATTGTGGATCTAGATTGATAGCCTCTGGGTATATATGTTGTAACCTATTCTCATGTAAATCAAGATTTGAATCTTCTTCTCAATATCAAAACTCTCTACATGTCATGTTACCAATTAATATTGCTTTTTATAAGAAAAACAATCCCAGGAATATGACAATTAATGACCTTGCTCTTTCAATCTTGATCGAAATGGTGATGGTGATCGAGTATTGTAGTGATCACTAATCGAGCTAGCTGGCAAGCATACTTTCCTTCTCCATATATGAATCAAAGAGCAACTTTTACTGTTTGGTTTCATACCCTAATTGAATCGGACTCTGGACAGTTAGTTTGGTTAATAATATGCGTGTGTCCGCGCTGATCGATCATAAAGTCATTACCAAGTCATTCGTTTTCAATCTAATTCTACCTTACCGTTGATTTTCCAGAACGTGAATGCAGAATGCTCATGTTTAATTGATTACAATATGCGAACACCAACAATTTTGAACCTTACCGGCATGGTGATATTCCGTTGTTTTCGTTACAGAGGCATGTGAAAAGCTCCAAAAACCAAGGCCATGTAACCATGTTTTGCCTCAAATTAATGCATTGACATATTCATGCATCTTAAGCTTGATGTATGTCTCACGTACGCTTAATGTATGTGGCTCAAATACTTCATCTTGTAATTAAATTAGTTCTCGTTGATTTCTAGCTAGTATCTATAATCTGTTTGAAAGAAAAACCAAACAATTTGAAAGCAGTTGAAACCTTGTTATTAGCAACGAACGAACAAGAGTAATATGATAAATCCACGTTCAAATTAGTAATTAAGATTAGTGTAGATACGTACATGATGCAGTTGATCTGAATAGTTATTTAAGTAGCGCTGGTAATATATTACGTACGCGTGATTGTGAAGTACTAGCTTAGAAGTTTCAATTTAGTTTTGAGGGAATGAAACTTCTATATGAGGAATTGAGGATATAACATGAAATCGATCTAGACGTATATACACAGTGGCGGATTTTTGCATATATATTCTGGAAAAAGGTGTCATTGTATCATTATGCGGTTGCTTAGAAAAGCAGAATATATTTCGAATTGTGTGGTTCTGAGATTTTAAATAAGGATCGCAAATGTGTACAACGGAGATTTGCGGCAAACAAATCATGTTATTAGCGAGATGGCACTTGGCCTCATGTTCCCCACCATCATGGAACTAGGCACATGCATGTTTATTTATCATTTCTGCAATCAAATTTCTGTTAGCTTGTTTAGCTATTTAGGTTGTCGATATAAGATCGACCACTCTCTCTCATTCGCAAGCTTATTAATAAAAATAGTCAACTCATCGTATTTTCTGTAGTTAAAAGAAAGCTAGCTAGCTTATCATATATACAATCTCAGCTCATCGAGTAGTCGTCCCTAGTGGATTTTCATATTCTCTTCCACTTTTATGTGATTTTCTCTTCATAAACATATGATTCTAAATCACGAACGATCCCTTTCTCAAGAGAAACATCTTTTGGTTAAAGTATAGAGTGAATAGTATCCCCCGGCCAGTATGTCTTTAGCTAGCTGCAAGAACAAGCTAGTGTGGCCGGCCTTGTCATTCGATTCCTTTACCGATCGAGTTTGTGTCGACACCAAGTTTTATCGTAACTGTTACTGTAGACAGCAGCAGAAGAAGAAAATTATGAAGTATTTGAATCACTAATTTCCGATGGAGAAAGCTCAATTCCGGTGGTGATCAAAGTCATAAACGTAATTGCTAAACCATCATAGTAGTAGTTACTTCAGTAGAGTAGTGATGGCATCACCCAGCTAACTTTATAGCTTGGGTGGGTTGGTTGTGGGTGGTGTCGTTGTATTCTTACGCTGTCGTTTCGATAATTTTTCTCTCATCTTATCATTACAGTGATTACAATTTATACAGATTATTTTAACTAAGAGCATCATGTGATTTTATCTGCAGCAATTAAGAAAAAAGAACAGAATTGAAAGTTAAACCGGTAAAACCATGATTCTCCTCTCGATCATATTCTTACGTACTACTACGACTGCTGTTCCTTCTTACACAGAAAATTAGTCAAATTCATGACTCATGCAAGACTTTACGTACTCTGGCATGAAATTTTATTGTTCATTCTTATATATATATATATATATATATATATATATATATTCAAATATATGATTATATTTTGTCGGTGAATTCTCAATGGGTGGTCATCTTTGTCAAACAGAAAAACTGTGGGACTCGCAGCAAGATTAGCAATTAACAATCTTTAGCCCTGATCATTCCTCATCAGAATCTAATCAATCTATCAAAATTTATATTTAATCTAATGGTCAATGATTGGTACTAATTTAGATTGTTATACCAATCGATTACTAATTGTTTAGTGGATTTGTGTCAGCTCAGATATCATCGTTGGAATTGGGATTACTATTGAAAATAGTCTCATTGTATATCTTTACAATCGAGGGAATCGATGTTCCAAAACTAAAGGTCATATGGGTGATGAAGGAATATGGGAATGAGAACTCTTGGACTAAATTCTTAAGCACTTCCAAATGGTTGTTGCATTGGACTCTCCAACCATAACAATTGGACATATATATGGCAATAACGTAACCATATCACCATTAGGTCACTCATTCATAACTTTATGTAAATATTTCCATATGAATCAAATTTGGAAATCACATATATTATCGAGACCAAGTTGGTTTATATGTAATACTTATTGATTATCGTAGAAGATGTTCAAAGTTGGAACACCTCTTCGCTCAAACAGAAAATCTGTACTTGAAAAAAAACGATGAAACTTTCTCAAGCTAACAAGCTAGGTGCATGCAAATCATTCACATTCCAAAGCACCCGTGGGTGTATCACATCTGATTCTCAAAGGGAACCGTTATGATTAAACTGTTCAAATTACCAAGCAGTGGACGTACATTATTCTTAAGGAATTAATCAAGATCGAATATCACTTTCTGAAAGACACTTTGTTGTTTCTCGGTGTTTTACGTACCAGCAAAGGGTTTTTACCTTCATCATCGGGTAATCGATCACCTTTTGTGTGCCTTTTTCCTTTTGTCATATAAACTGTATTCATATGTCTTTCTTTCAAGAAACTCCACATGTTAAGGATTCTATATGTGGATTTAGAATAAAGAGTCTTTCATTTTTGACGTGCTTAATTAATGTCTCAAACTGTTGTGCTTATCGTACAAATAGCACCAATACGGTTGTAGAAGCCTGATTCGTTTTGAATCTTATAATATTCACACCCTTTGGAAAGTTTAAATTGTGTGAAAACATCATGAAAAACTAACTGCTGTAAATGACTAAATGTCATGAAATGAGCATAAATTGAGTGAGTTCAATGGTGAAGATCAGAATCGTTCACATCAATCTATGTCACTGCACTGTGCACATATAAGACCGATGATGGGTTATATTGTTCGAGCACCTCGCTACCTTTTACATCTAGCTTCATGCGCTCGGCAAACCCTAATTTGAGTAGGAATATGTCTAACTAGCTGACTGGCTATCGCACTCGGTTCTAACTATCCTAACGTCTAAGTCGATGATGCAAGTTTAATTTATCGGGGTTTATATATCATTTTGAATCATTACATTTTTAACGATGTTGATTACGTGTTAACCCACTTAGGATCAGTCTATGTGTTATGATAGTATCTACGACATCATATGACGTAGCTCGATTTTAGGTGTGTTAGTGTCATTTTCTTTGAGACTAAATTGTTGCATTGGGTCACTATTGATTTTAGACCATGTACGTACGTACGTACTTGGTATGCTTAATTATAATTTGATTCTCATTTCTGTCAAACTTTGTACAACATCAAATATATGATGAGTCAATTAACAAGTAAACTAACACTGACCACCAGGTCTACTACGTTGTTCATATTAATAAAATGCGTGCTACAATATGCGGGCACCGTGACCAAATTTTGCTTGCTATTCTTAATGGTCTCAATTTTATGTGGACAAATTCTGCAGGAAAAAGAAGTAGCTAGCCTTATAATTGAAGTGAAACTATTTTCATTTTTCATAGAACTATTGGATGTCCTTTCAAGAAATATTGGATGTAATCAATCAATACTAGTAAGATAATTAAATTTAGCAATAGAATCACCAAGTAAAATGAAAAAGAGAATGTGAGCAGCACATTTTGACATTTAGCTTAAGAGCTAAGAGAATCAAACTCATGCACGCACAGGTACTCAACTTTAACTAATTGTATCGAACAAAAAAAAACTTTAACTAACATTCTGACGTCACCCTTAGTTTTGCTTCAATTATAGTACATTATCGTCACTTCCAATTGTTTTAAGTGTTTCAAAAACGAGTATAGAAATCTCTCATAAAATTCCAATTACTATGGAAAAAATTGACCTATAGATTTTGAAAGTACTGTGTGATTTATGTATGATCACATCGATCGTTTATGTTAAATTAAATTGGATTACGCGGTTTCAAACTTATGTGTATCTCAAGGAGTGAGTGTAGGTAACTACTCCTAGTCCAATCTCAAGTTGCGTCCTATTATTTAGCAACGCTTCAATAATTCAGTGTCAATAATATATAGTGTTCAATATCCTAAACAAGTATAATGAGATGAGATCAAGAAAACACTCCATGTAGTTATATGTCCAACTATTTCTCCGGGAGAAAATTATTATATATATCCGCCACATATTTCACGAGATGTACCCCTTAATGTTATTGGTTCATTTTTCACTGTTATTGTTTCTGATTAGTTTTTATATAAATAAAATTTTTGTCATTTTCACCGCGTACATGTTAATTATACCATGACGTAATATAATTAGCTTAATACACTATATGACAGTGTCACATAGTGTGACGGATACACAACATAATTACTCACCGTACCAGAATACCTTGTCTGGAGAAATCTCCATATATACATCTCCTCTCGTGTTTAGCCTCCAAAGTAGTTTTCAGAAATTAGAGAGGAGAAAGAACAAAGTGAGATGACCTAGTTAAGGACGAAAATTCTATCATACGCGACTGTATGGGATACGCCGGCAAATCCAACCGCTGAAGCACACCACCACCACTGCGTGTAAAAAATAACAGCCCTTGTTAGCCTGCTCTATAGTGTACAACGATGTACCCTAGACGAACCCAGTTAAGGAAGCTGGAAATACAAATTGAGAGAAAAGCTGTTTAGATGTCTGTGGTCTTTGACTCGGTGGGAGCTCATGAGACATGAGCTAAGAGGAAGTAGTAGCCAGCTAATGCTGAAGATCAACACAGACCTCACACCAACCTTCTTTTATTCTCTCACTATCGTCCCCACTCCACTCTCTCTATCTCTCTTTATCTCTCACCACCATCATCATGTATACAACACTTATTTATATACACACACTCACTAATATTTACACCATCCGCATCATATTCTTCTTCTTCGTCGTCCACAATTATTAATACGACACATATATAAATACACAGCACCCCACTCCATCTTCAAAGCTCAAACCCCACTTCCCTTCTCTCTATTCTCAGCTAGCTGGCTGCAAGTAAAAACCTCTCTCACTGAAGCCCTACTTCTTCAGGTACGTAGACTTACCGGAAGTTCCAATGGGATACGGTCGTCTCCAACCCTCCGATCCTGGAGGTTCTTCAAGCTACATGGGCGACCAATCCCCACCACCGCAATATCACCCGCCCCCTCGTAAGAGCAAGAAGAAGCTCATCATATTCTCCATTCTCTCCATCACTCTTATCGTCGCTGCCGTGGTCTCCGCCGTGCTTCTCATCGCAGTCCGATCCAAGCCCTCGTCGCCGTCGAGCGCCTCGCTCCTCCACCGTAAGCCGACGCAGGCCATCTCCGACGCCTGCTCCAAGACTCGCTTCCCTTCTCTCTGCGTCAACTCCCTCCTCGACTTCCCGGGATCGCTGAACGCGACGGAGTCCGACCTCGTCCACATTTCCTTCAACATGACGCTGCAGCATCTCAACAAAGCTCTCTACCTTTCCTCGGGGCTCTCCTATCTCCAGATGGACCCCCGAGCCAAGTTCGCCTACCAAGACTGCCTCGAGCTCCTAGACGACAGTGTGGACGCGCTCACCCGCGCGCTCACTACCGTCGCGCCCGGGCGCGACGGTAGTGCCGGGTCCAACCAGGACGTGCTCACTTGGCTGAGCTCGGCGCTGACGAATCAAGACACGTGCGGGGAGGGGCTCGCCGACGTGAGCGGCGCGGTGAAACAGGAGCTGGGCCAGAAGCTCAAGGACTTGTCGGAGCTGGTGAGTAACTGCCTGGCGATATTCACGGCGACGAGTAGTAATGATTTCTCGGGAGTGCCGATTCAGAACAGAAGATTACTGATGGAGCGTGATATTATGGGAGGAGATAATGCCGATATCTCCCGGGATTTCCCCACATGGTTAGGCAATAAGGAGAGGAGGCTGCTGGCGTTGCCGGTGCCGCAGATACAGGCCGATATAATCGTCTCCAAGGACGGCAACGGAACCTACAAGACGATCGCCGAGGCGATCAAGAAGGCACCGGAGCATAGTTCTCGCCGTATAATTATTTACGTCAGGGCAGGAAGGTAAGTTTCACTCGACTAATAATGCTGGATTGTTTCTTTCCCCCATTTTCCTCTCCCTTTTGCTAATTGTTTTTTTGTCCTCCGGCCGATTCGATGCATGTGGTTTCTATTATTCCGTGCAAAAATATTACATCTATGATCAAATCAATAAGGGAGATCTTTTAACGCGGTTTCTCACACCGCAGACACACTATTTTGTCTGAACAGTAAATACGAGAAATTATTATATAAACTTCTATCTATCACATTTTGCGTACTCTTAATAATATTTTTTATCGTGTTTATTTTTGATTAATTATTTATATATTTTTTATATTTTTTATCGCATATATGTTAATTATACCGTGATATAATATAATTATCTGGGTAATAATTACTCCCGTCGGACAATGAGCTAACGAGAGTATCCGCGATTATAATCAACCCGTTGCTAAAGTAACAGTATTGGGTTCTTAGATTAATATCACTACATCTTTCCATGAACTTTTACATGTCATTTTGCAATGAAAAGAAACAAAGGTTTTGAAGCGTATTAATGTAAAATTATAAGTATGGGTGGTTGTCGGTGGAGCATAGTGGGGAGGACCGTGAGCATTGACGTCGTTATCTACCGGGTTGTTGGTATGTAAAACTTTGTTGCATGTAAAGTGCATAACGACATGTGCATGTGGCCGATATACCTTCTCTTAATGGCTTGCATTTCATGGATTTAACTCGTTTTACTTTTCAGTAAAAATGGATTACTTTCTTTAAAGGTCTGAGAATAATTTGGATTGATTTCCAGGTACGAAGAAGATAATTTGAAGGTGGGAAGGAAGAAGACGAACTTGATGTTCATTGGAGACGGCAGAGGCAAAACCGTGATCACCGGTGGTAAAAATGTTGGCCAAAACTTAACCACATTCCACACTGCATCATTCGGTAAATTCTTCCTCTATCTTAGACTTTCACCTTCAATAATTAAGTAGAGTTCTTCACCTGTAATATGCTTTCTAAGTATCACAAATAATTGAAATTTCATTACCCCAAAATACAAAAGTTGATATCATCAAAGAAGTTTCGTCATGAAAAAATGTTTGCGGTGGGTCATTTTGTTCATTATTTTGCATGACTTGAGTTACGACTTTCACGTGTCATGTTAGTTTGCAACTTGGTGATGTGTGTGTGACACTCACTAGCAATCTCGTTTTCTTGTGTTGTTTAATATTGGCGTATTTACCCATGCTGAAATGACCAAGTGTTGCAATGTTCTTTATTCCTCAATCTTCAGCTAAATACTTTATCTTTTTTAACTTGGTCATGATTTATAATTTAAGCACCCCAGCTGAACCTGATTAGCAAACTAAATAAGTGGATAGCAACATAGTACTACTAATTCTATAAATTATTGGAAGTGCGTGACTGTAATGGCCAATGGGTATATTAGTCACTTGATTAATGTGATAGCGATGCTATATTCACTATATTTTGTATTGCTGTGTATGGTCCTATATGCATGATAGTGACAAAAGCTGTGACTAATGGGAGACTCTTGGGTTGTTGGTCCACAGCGGCTACCGGAGCAGGCTTCATTGCACGGGACATAACGTTTGAGAACTACGCCGGCCCGGGGAAGCACCAAGCCGTCGCCCTCCGTGTCGGGGCGGATCACGCCGTAGTCTACCGGTGCAACATTATCGGATATCAAGACACATTTTACGTGCACTCGAACCGGCAATTCATACGTGAATGCGCTATATATGGGACAGTGGACTTCATATTTGGCAATGCGGCCGTGGTGTTCCAAAATTGCACTCTCTTTGCCCGCAAGCCAATGCCCATGCAAAAAAATACCATCACGGCTCAAAATAGAAAAGACCCGAATCAGAACACCGGGATGTCGATACATGCTTGTCGGATCCTTGCCACGCCGGATCTTGAGCCCGTAAAGGGTAGCTATCCTACGTATTTGGGACGCCCTTGGAAAATGTACTCTAGGGTTGTGTACATGTTATCGTACATTGGGGATCATGTAGAGCCTCGTGGATGGCTCGAGTGGAATACCACTTTCGCTCTAGACACTCTCTACTACGGCGAGTACATGAACTACGGACCGGGTGGGGCGGTAGGCCAACGTGTAAAATGGCCTGGTTATCGGGTCATCACGTCCATCGTTGAGGCCACCAAGTTCACCGTGTCGGAGTTTATATATGGCTCATCATGGTTACCCTCCACCGGAGTGGCATTCTTGGGTGGCCTTGCCGTCTAAATTCCGAACTATTCTCTACTTACTTTGTCCCATATCCGTAATTAGGTGAAGGTTACATTTTATTGCTAAGCTGTAAGAATATAGTATTTTTACCGTGTTCTATTTTTTGACAATATATAAAAATAAGTCGCATTGTATTCCCTTTCTGTTCGTTGAACTCAAATACCCAACGAGTCAATGATGTAGAAGCTATACAAAGTATGAATTTAGCTTTGTCCCGTAAACTAATAATGTATGGATCATGATCAGTTGAAGAAAACTATGTGGAGCTTGTTGTCAACTTCAAATTTGGCTCTGTCACTTGGATCTTGTGGTCGCCTCAGCTTTGTAGGTATCTTCAATTTGTAATGATTGGCGTCGGTGGGCCGTGATAGTTGGAAGAAGTTGCTCGAACATTAAGCAATATACAACTAGATCGGTGACTCTTGTGCTCTTAATAGGAGCAAAATGGGGACAACATTGTAAGTTTGTAACATTCACAACATGGATCCTTCTAGCATGAACAGAAATGATGGATGTATAAACTCGCGACACGGATACATATATACTAATGTGTGTACGTTTATTGTGAGAAAGATGATGTATACATGGGTTACGAGTAGCTATAATGGGGCGATAGAAGTACTATGATTTGCCCCGGAAGAGCTATGCCGTCCATGCCACACATAATGTAGTGTAATTCAGAAAATCACTCCCACTTAGTTTTTTTGTTAGAATTGGCAAAGAAGACCGACTGAGAACCAGGCCATGTTAGATTCAATAAGTTTCGTTTGATGAAACCTACCTGTCGGAGACGACAGTGTCTGCACGCTAGAGTTGGCAACATTGTGAATTATAGGGCGCGGCGCAACTTGTTTTTGTCATTATGTTTTAGGTCAAACCAAGTGCCTTGTTTGTTTGGATTTCAAAGCTTCAGGCCCCTCCTCCCATATTTGAAAGTTTTGGGAAAGATGAACCTCTTTCCTAGATCAAAGGCCAAGACCAGAGAGCATGGCCAGCTGTGGAATATTGATTCATAATGTGATGGACTGATGGTGTAGTCCACTCATGTTGATGTGATTTTGTAACAAGCATCCATTTTTGTGCCTCCAAACACCAAATGCTCACATGGCTCATATCAAGAGGATGTTCCTCATCCAATTTTATGTTTGGTTTGGTTGCCAAGCATTGAATTAGATAACCCCAAACTCATACCAGAATAGCATTCCTTTGAATTTGACCTTGAAATGAAGTTTTAGGTTGGAGTTGTATGCTAGTATATATCCAAACTCGATTTGGAAGGCAGTCCCGGAGCTTAAATCAGGTAACATGGAAGGGCCAAACACATGATCAATCGCAATCAGGTAGGTAATGTGGCACCTCCCAGCTTGAAACACTGTTTCAGTAGTATAATCGAAGCTTGTAGTTATATGCTACTGTCACATAATAATTCCTGGATTCCATATACTACAACGACAGAGATTGAACGAGGATGTATGGAAGCTAAAATAAGGAAAAAGAAATATGTCAAGATGATTTATTTAGTAGAAGATGTCGTCGGCTGGTATTTTCTATTTATTTAAGTGGTAAATACAAGATTCATCATCAAATAGCAGAAATAAGAAACCTCTGCAAGCCATTAGTGATCGACAAAGAGTGTATGGACGAAGGCATTGTGCCTTGCATCCAGTATGCAGTATTTTCAATAATGCTCGTCAAGGTATCGATCCATTATTGATGACACAGATTCGAGAAATGAAGCGTCACTTGCTCCCGGGAGTTCAGCTTCTTTTGCTTCCTGAATGATCTGTTCAAGAACAGATTCTTTCTTCAAAGTCTCCCTACACATGATGCTTCCAATGCCAAAGGGAGTGAGTCCTCTCTCTGCACCTTTCTTTAGAAGCATAGTGGAAATGCGAAGATTGCGGGCGCAATCAGGTGGTAGATTCCATCCATGATACTTCAAAAGTTCAATATCTTGTTCAGCATCTAGTGATCTGATGTAGTCAATAATGTCAGAGGAATAAGGTTGCTACGCTTGAGGCCAGTAAATCCAATCAAATGTGCAATCTTCAAACTGCATCCAAACAAATTAAAGTACAAAATACATCAAACCTAAGTTTCAAAATTTAAGATTTATACTACTAAAGTGGTCATGTCACTCATGTGTACTATTAAGTAAAGGAATAAAACAGGATTCAAATTCTAGTGAAGCATCAATAGGAGGAATACTTACATTCTCGGGCAAACAATACCCATGATCAATGGGAATAAGCTCTATCTCACTGTCTTCACTCTCACGGCTAATCAGTATGTTTCCAGCGTGTCTGTCTGCATTTGCCAACCTCATGTCCAACACAGAAATTTTATGTACCTCATGCACCGGAAAAGCACGAGGACCAATCTCTTCACAACTTCCTTGATTTTTCATGAACATCTGAAGTGATCCGATCTTCATGTTCTTGGCAGCAGACTCATAACCTTCCGGATGATAAAATCCTTTGTGCAAGCACTTAACCATAACTGTAGGTGGCACCCCGGCAAAGCCTTTCTCCTCGTTATAAGACTTACGACGCCCATTCTTTGGATGATCTAGAATGTATGCTGCAACTTCCCTTAATGCCCCCTCTCCAACCCTTGTACCTTTCTTCAAACCTTCACCATCCAATGATAAGGGCAATCCTCGAGGGTTGTTCACTGCCATCGGTTCCTCATCTATTGGCTTGAAAACAGAAACATACTTCATACCAGAAGAGTCTTGCATAAAATAAGCCCCACCAGATCCCTCTGAAGAGGGTACTGGCTCACAACCTCTTTCTATCCCATCCAAAGTAGAGTAGATCAGCTTTTTCATCCCTAACGAAAACTCAATCTTAGGATTTACAATTAGAGGTTCCAAAACAAGTTCTCTTCCAATTTGCTTCCTCTAAAACTTGACATCCCACAACTTCTCTGGCTAAAGTAGGCTTCTTCTCGTTCAAATTCAAAGCCTCAATTGACACTACAAAATCTTTCTCGATTGGTTTAGCTCTAACCTTGGCAGTTTTCCTGACAAGCAAATGAATAACAGCGTCATTACTTCTACATATATCATTAATGAGTCTCTGATCTTCAAGCTCTTCGCCGTCACATATAAGTTGCTGATCTTTGAGATCAACAGACCCTTTCCCTTTCTTAGTAATCTGCTGTTTCACATAACCAACATTCTTACTCCTCTCAACATGTAACTCAAACTCCTTGCCACACACAGTCCTAACAGTAATAGCCTGGAGATCCGATAGCCTAAGTACCAAGTGCAATAGGTTCCCATCACTTACCCCATAGTCCCTGACAGAAGAATTATTCCTCGCCAGTTCCCTGCCTTCAAAAACCAGCTTCTGTTTCTTCACGAAAAAACCTTTAGAGGCTTGGATTCTCAGTTTCACCGAAGCAATGGAATCCGACTCAGTCACACACATCGGAATCACAGACCCACCGACACTGAGGTATATCAAAATAGAGTCACCAGATGACAGCCCAAATCCACCGGAAAAACTGCAAGGGAAGTTCAAACATTCTTCGTATCCAGAACCAATAGCAACACTGGCAACAGACATTGTATTAATTGGTCCCTGAAATCCAACACCCAAGCTTGTAACACAAATCCTACCAGTCTACCACAGCTGCTAACTCTCAAACCCAAAACGTAACTCACAGATTCAAACTCATATTCCCTCCAACTAAAATGGGGCACAAACCAAAACGCCAAGCCCCACCACGATAAACGCCAACGCTATGCAACCCTCTTCTTTCACTTCTTCTTCTTTAAACTATTCGTCTCTGTTAGCATTAAACGAGCTAGATTGACCCTACAAATTCAACAAAATCCCATTCAGATCATTTCATCTCTCAGATTGTTATATCTTTTCTCATCCCAAAAATCCATCTTTTCATTTCTCTGTCTAATATATATATCAAAAATAAATAAAAATATCGTATCTATATACATATGAATCTATCTAATAATACATGCAACTCAAATCATCAGACTGATCAGTTCATATGATATCAGAAACAGAACACCAACAAACAACCATAAATAAAACGTTAGCACTAATCTTAAAAGAAGAAAATTATCCCAACTAATTAATCAGTCATTATTTTCTGGGAAATGATCCAAAATGAATGAAGAAACAAGAACATATATTAATATATACCACATATGCGTCGTTTACCTCAAGAAGCTGAAAATGCGAGCAGAGATTCAGACACCGACGCTCCGACCAAGCAAGGTACCGGAAACTTCATTCGTCATATTCAGATGTGGTTGTGTTTCTAGAATTTTCACGGTCCTTTTTTTTTTTTGGGTTTTATTTTTGAAAACTGAGTGGCGGAGAGAAACAGAGGAGTGGAAAAGAGGGTGGTGATATTTAGGGAACACGACAACGTGCACAACACATCAAACAAGCCAATAGGTGTTCGCCACGTGTAATTATGAAGAAATGAAACCAAATGACCACACTTTTTTCACCTATGAATCCGAGGGAAAACCAATATCTGTGTACAGTTACTAAAACCTGAACAGAACAGCAGAAGCTGGCTCGAACTTAAAAGACAGAAATGAAGGAGATGAACATATATCTCTTGACAGTGGCATCCGCCAAGGCCCCGAAAAGAAAAATTACAACAACAAAGGTGTATTAGACATGGTTTTCACAAGTTTCTTTCTATGAATTCCCAGATTCTTTCTTCCATATAAACTCGATCACTATGCCGGCGTGGCATGTGTCGTTCATCTGGAAAAATTAACAGTTCATAAGTCTTCCTAGCTGCAATGAGCGCATTGACAAGCCTGGCAGTATGTCTGAAATGCACGTTTTCATCGATCATTCCGTGCACGAGTAACAATTTTCCTTTCATCTGGTGCACATGGTGCATCAATGAGCTGCACTCGTAACTCTCTTTATTCTCAGAAGGAAGTCCCATATATTTCTCAGTATAGAATGTGTCGTACCCATCCCACGCTGTTACAGGGGCACCAGACACTGCACATCGGAACACATCAGGAAACCTGGCTAAAGCCATAGCTGAAAGATACCCACCATAGCTCCAACCATACAATCCAATGTGACCTGCTTCTGCTAGCCCTTTGTCTACAAGCCATTGGGCCCCAGTCAGTTGATCATCTGCATCAATACGACCAGCATTGTGTTTCAAAGAGCCTTCAAACTTCAGTCCGCGTCGAGCAGATCCTCTGTTATCCAACTGCAATCAAGTAAACAATCATACATTCAGCCTCAAAACTATCCCTGATATTCCAGTATAATAACTCTCGACGCAGTTTGTTTTTCAAAAATCTCCCTCTCCAAAGACCTTTTAAGCTATCAATCTGTCCTTAAAAGTTCCAAAATCATTTTAAGCATGCAAGCGGTTGGATTCTAATTGAAGGGAATATTCTTCAAATCCAATTATGAGTCCTATTCTGAGACTTAATAATACAACATAAACGATATTAGACTACTAACTTGTTTATAAATAAATGTCATGGTTGATATGTGAAAGAAAACTGACCTTCCATACTAAGATGCCTTTGCTTCTTAGATACTGGGCTCTCATGTCAACTGTACTCATCCAAGAATCAGAAACAACCTGGACAGATGGTCCACCATACACATAGATCATTGTTTTATAAGGTGGAGGTCCAAATTTAGCCTTGTCAGGCTTGTATAGAGCCCCATACAATGTTGAACCGTCATTAGCCCGTAAATGAACCAACTCTGGTGGCTCAAGTTCAAGCTTTTTGAATCTCGGAATTGTGAATCGCTGCTCATACAGAGGCATAATGACATTTCCATCGTGCAAGGAACAGAGTAAAACCGTGGGAGGAAAATCTAGGGAGTCATGGATATCAACAAAGTTCCTCATATGATGATCAAGCACGACGACATGCCTCCCCTTGTTGCGAGTCAACTTCACTGGAGCTTGCAAGGGTTGGCTTCTGTCTGTGAATAGTTTAGTACAGTAAAGGTGTGATTCTAAAGGCCCCTCCAAAGTTCCAGTGAAATAAACAAGACCTGCAGCTTCATTTACACCAGCAATCTGCTCAACCATCCATTCTCCTTCAGTGATAGGACCTAAGCATGTCCCATTGGCATCATGCAGGTAAAGATGTTTGAATCCTGATTTCTCACTTGCCCAGATAAATCCACCACAAGATTTGGTCAGTCCTTTGTCTAGAGGTGTGAAACAGTCATGTAAGTTTACCCATGTCCGTTGTTCTTCTACCAATAAAATTTTTCTCTTCCCATTTTTAATATCAAACTTAAGGAGCTTTAGCTTGGTGTGTGACCTGTTCAAAACCTGGGCTATAAGAACGTTTCCATGCATCCAATTTACTCTTGCCAAATACTCCTCCTCACTGTCTGGTTGATCTGTACCCCCACAGAGAAGTTCCATCCAAGTAATGGGACCTCCAGCAGAGGAAACTACTCCTAGACGAACTTTGACATTTGACGCTCCCGCAAAGGGATAAGGGTGATCTTCTTGAGCTTCTAAACCAACAGAACTTTTGCCTTGATGCATGATTCTGAAGAGAGGAATCTCAGAGGAATCAACTTCTGTGAATGCAATGAATTTGCTGTCTAGAGACCACCAGTATCCGTTTTTGCGGTCCATTTCTTCCTGCAATCATTAAAATGCTGTGAACGTAAGAAATTTTTTAACTGAATCCCCTGGAGAATTATTATGGGATGAATTCCTCACCTGAGCTATATATTCAGCAAGACCATGAGTCTGCAATACACAAAACACCAGTCACATCAACCAATAGTACAACAAAAGGTCGAGCTTATAAAATCAAACAGATAGATGTATTACTTTCCAAAGCAAAACACACTAGCACACCTTCAGCATACATTATTCGGTTAGGTCGATGGAGCTGTAACATGCAATCATTATATAGACAAAATAATTGTTTTTCTAGAAAGTCTAACTCGCAACTAATACACCGAATCCCAATGACTCAATTACTTCAGACCTACAGTTACTAAATAACAATTAAAGAAGACTTACCAAAACATCTCCTCTAGCGCCAAACGTTAGCTGTTTTGATTCATTGTATAACAAATTCAGAACATGCAACTCGCTGTCTTTTACATAACCAAGCATTGTACCATCTGGGGATAGATGGGGATCAATAATCGGTGAAGACGGCGTGCTAGGAAGCTTGAGCTCTGGTTTTGAACATGAAAGATCCTGGATATAAATCTGTCCATAAACAGAACACCATATCCCTCAATTAGAACAATTTAATTTCAAGTTCATGTACACGTAAACAAACAAACAAAAATTATCCAATCATTCCAAAAGATTAAGAAACCAACCCCTGCTGGCAATGGCACCATGATGGCTCTCTTTGCCGAGCTCGTCTTAACCCATTCGTACCTCGTCACTCCCAACCCCCGCTCCCTCAACCTCTCCCTCCTCAACTTCTCCTCTGCCGATATATTACTCTCGTCAAGTCCACCATCCGGAGGACTAAAGCACAGCTTCTCATTACAACTCTTCAAGTCAAACGCATACACCTTCCGGTTCAAACTCTCATCAGGACTATACAGATACGTCACAATGCTGTCATCGGAGCTAAAATTGATTGACGATGGCGCAACGTATCCAGGCAAAGGATGCTGCACAACCTCCTCAATGCGGAAAACAATGCAGTCATCAAGTGTAGTCTGTGACACATTGCAATCCGTGACCGGCATTTCGCAAGTTAATGATCTCGAACGCTTCAAATTCTTCTTATTCTCCTCATGAACTGATTGCATTACAATAGAGCTAAATTTTGTATCAACAATTGCCACTAGTGCACTACACCAATCCAAACCAAAACACACTCAATCAAAACGCTTGTAACCGATTTCGATAACGAAAATCGACTCGAAAACGAATATTTGAACAGCTCACTCACAGTAACGTAATCCTAGATAGTTCAAAATGAATCAAAGATTCTAATCCGAGTCAAAATTGAGATAGAAAATTACCAGAAATCGTTGCGGTCTTCGTCAAGCTATGAACCACTGGATTGAATCAGATGCGAGCGAGCTGCGAAGAAGAAGAAGAAGGAACCAGATCAAAAATGAATCGCAATCAAGAAAAAGAAAAAGGAGGAAGAAGATGGAGTGGAGGTGAACCTGGAAAGGAGGTCAAAATGATCGGCCATGAAAGCTTGAGAACCCAAGGAGAGCCTTCTGCAGTGGGAATCAAAATCGCTGAGTCTTGACTATCTCCTTCTTCTTCTTCTTCTTGAATCTACCTGGTTTTGGTTGTTGGCTCTCTATTTGCAATAAACACTAATCGCGCGTTTATTGCACGCGCCATTATATATATATATATATATATATATTTTTGATCGGGGGGGGGGGGGGGGGAGATTAGCCGTTAGCAACACACATATGCAGACTATCCCAACAAAACCAAATTAATCCGACATGGGCCTCTACTGGCTCGCCACCCAGGCTTTAGGGGGTTTCGAACTCTAGACGTTGTGGTTAGCAAGGACTTAAACCATCGTATCTCATGTGGTTCACGCTCCATTATATTTCTCCATAATTTTATTTTTTAATCTAAGTCTAAATAATAATAAATTTTCAGTGCTATTTTTCATAATTTATTTTTACAAGATAACCAGCTTGACTTTAATCTTAATTAAAATGAAAACGACGATGTATATTCTGAATGATTGATTCAGTGTATTAAATAGTGATCGATTATCAATGCAAATTCACAATTTGTTATAACTTTTATAAAGTATCGACATGGTGTTATTTTGACGGTAACAAGCACACCATAAGTGAAAAATTGGGTGGAAAAGTGGATTAGACAACATAACACTTTAGTGACATAACCATTAAATACTTGGTAACACGAGCATTCAATCATGAAAGGCACCCTTTTGGTTTAGCAGCAAGCATGCAACACATCAATTTCCACTTTTCCATTATCCAAAAGATGAGGGGGACCTTACCCAATAAAGACCCCATTGAGGATCAGACCTGTGGGGTGTTATGCATTGCCTTAATTTAGTGGCCTCCCATGCTAACTGACCCCTTTTGAGGAGGTAACCTACCCTCTTGATGGGCAAGTCTGAAACAGCTGTGAGAGGTTTCTTGTGTCTTGCTCAACCATCCTTTTCTTTGATGCACAGACAAAGACTCCTGCCTTATCTCAGTTCTTATCTCCTTGGTAAATGGTGGTGTATGATTACAAATTCAAAGGTATGACATAGCTAGCAAACAATGTTCTAGCATTCCTTATCTTGGAAGTTTAAATTTTGGACATAGTCAAAACAATGTGTCTGTGTCAAAGGATAGATTTCAATATATAGACTTAACTGTCATCACAGGACTCCTGGTGTTACAAAACTCCTAAGGTATGCAGAGATTGACTTGCACATATAATTTTACTCCCAGCTGCACATACATGGACAGTATATACACTTATCCATGCCTACAGTAGATTTCAAGATTGAAGATAAGACTCAGGAACGCAACCTGCGATGCAGAGTTGGCTTATCTCTGAAATGCGCTTCATGGGTTCTTCATAAACTAAAGACATCATTGTCAACGTGAGTAGAGCTTCACCGCGATCTTGTCATTAGTTTCAATCACCATCCAGGCACATGGAATTCTTAATGACTCCTTCATGGAATCCCTCAGATATCTGAATCTTCAACTTCAGAACTCATTACAAAGCTAGGGAAAGCTAGCGTGATGTCCCTGAGATACAGAAGAACATTAAAAATGTGGAGCAGAAACATTACTATTAACTGCTTTTGGAGAAGATAAATGAAGACAGTTCCAATTTTGCGTCTGATGCTTGACAACTTCATGTAGAATGCATTGCTTACTTTAGGTACGGCAGAGTCATATTCTTTAGGATCAAAGTTGGATGCTTCAGAACAAACTCCTTCCACTCTTGCTGATCAATCCTTCCATCACCTTTTGTATCTGCATCACTAAATGTCTGCGAAACGAGATGAAAACTTTAGAATATTAATCTCAAGTTCTTAACCAGGATAAGAGTTGGGGTCACTAAATGTATCATTATGCACCTTATCCACAATGGCTTCGACAACATCATCTGAAAGTAACAGATCCGATTCGTGCAGAAGCGCCAGCACCATCTCCTTCAACTGTCAACAAATTTACTATCATAAGTTTCTAATAAAGAATCATGCAACGTACTTTGACGACATACTTATGGTTGTTTAATTTTATGGGATGAATGCAAAAGGCATGTAGAATTTAGAGGAATGATTGCCATATGAGAAACCAAAATGTAAGAGAAGGAACAAAGAGAAAGAGACTGAAAGAAAACTGACCTCCTCTCGTTCAATGAACCCTGTTTGTCTAAGATCATACAGTCTAAATGCAACTGCAAAAGGATTCCCAGCATAAATTAGCAAACAGCAATAGTACTGGGATAGTCTCAATCCATGACGTTGCAGTTTGACATACATGAGAAACTAAAACCGGAAGAACATGAGTATCATTAACCCATTGTAAGAAAATAGTACTTACATACAATTTTGTCTTCTACAGGTGCATCAGGGTGAAAGACGCCCAATGATCGAACAAATTCTCCAAACTCAATAACCCCGTTGCGCTTGACATCAAATAAGTCGAATATCTACATGTAACACCAAAAGATTAATTTCGAAATTCTGTCTGGACAATAATAGCTACTCGTGCTTATGTGTTATCTAACATACACATGTTTCCCAGGTGTAATCTCTTATTGGCCTCATCATCAAACTCCCTGAAACATCTTAATGATAGCACAGTTTGAAAATAAGTAGGGGCGGACATTACATACCCTGTCTGCAAAAAGATTCTCCTTATTCTGGTTCCTGAAGAGTGCTAGTTGGAATTCTTCCTGTTCAGAAAGACGGATAAGTGCAATATCACTTACTGTACATAAAAAACCAAAATTTCACAACAGATTGGAGATAAAAATGAGGTTGAAATTAGATCACATGTTAGCAAACCTACCTTGTGGATGAGCCCATCATCATATATAGAACTGCTCAATTTCTTAAAAAGCTCATACAAGGCTTCTACTTCACTCACTGTAACTGCACCAACAAAAAAACAATTCACATTGTCAGATTTCCACACTGGCTACAGTAATCAGGAGTCAGGAGGTGTGGCCATAATAATGTCTTTCGCAGTATGCTGCAGCAGCACTAGGAAGTGAATAAGCAATATCCAGCTGTAAAGAGCCAGGAACTTGGTTCTAGCTTAACTAACGACGCTCTTACATGAGTCTGTATTTTTCTGTATGCAACTGATAAGAAATATCAAGCTGAAAGAGCCAGGACCTTCATCCTATCTTAACTAATAACGCTCCTATATAAATCTTATCGCATGCTTCTCGTAAACTTATGTGACATGTTATTCTAATATGAAATGTCAGCCCCAAATTTGACAGTGACGACCATAGTAGAACAAGTTCAATCCTCCAGTACATTTATGCATGCGTGCTGCAATGGGAGTTGTGAGTTTCATCAGATTAGTTTACCACAATGATCTCCTGTTGATTTCAGATAAAGTGGGAGATGGAGAAGGAAAAGATAAGCAAAGACTAGTTAAGGCTTCCTAATCTCATGATAAATATGATTATGATGCAAATGAGCAAGTCGCAGAACAAAGGTAATAAAGAACGCTTACATGGTGTTTCAGCAGCAAGAACTTTCGGGTCCTCATAGCCTGGAGTTTTCTTTAGTTTTGAACTATAGCAGCCCATTAACACAACAACATAATCCCTCACAGAGATCCTGAACAATCGGTAAGACCAATTGTGAGTGCCTTAGGTCTCCAGATGTATAAGCACAATCAAAGAAAGAAGAGCATTCAGGAATAAGAGTTCTACTAGATACATATAACATATGATTTTGTAAAGCAGACTCGTCTTTCTTATTCTGTTTAACAATTTGTGGGACCGAACACGTCTTGTTATATTAAGGAGTAAATACAAAGCTGTTGTGGAAATTTCATGATCTTCCAATAATCCAACAGTTTTCATGTATTAAAAAAACATCTTATACAAATTGCTCAATTAGCAGATGTCAGCCGCCCTATTATTTCCAAAACATGTAAATTCATATAATTTTATTCCTGCAACTCCAGGCTATCAATACAAACACACACATCAATGTAGACAATGACAGACTTCTTTTCATTTCCCATCCCAGTTTGTTTAGGACCACAGACCTTTAAGCAAGCATATTCTGGGAAGAAAATCTCAAAAGGCATTGCATTCTGCCAGGAAACCAATTAGTGGTAAATCTTAAACTGTGAATTCTCCGAAGCTGAGGAAATGATTCTGAAAGTTAAGTGCGCCAAAACGGAAAAAAAAAAGGCTCATGCTTTCGGTGTCTTTCCACTCAAATCCATAAACTCGATTTACTAAACAAGCAAAAGGTGAATTTATATAGAGAAACATATGGTTTTGAAGCTGATTCCAATAGTGTTTGATGCAGAAAAGCTAAACGAATCCATTACAGAAATCACACAGGCAGTCAAAGAAAAACATGGTGTTCCTATTTGCATGAACTTTCTGCTCAATCAAAACGAAACCAATGTAAATGCGAAAAGCTATAACCGAGCCAAACCCAGTCTCAAAGACAACACAAATGCCTCAAAGATCGAACTTTTCTTTTAAAAAAGAAAAGAACCCAAAAACATGAGCTTTCTTTCAAGAACAAAAAAAAAACAGAACTCAAATCTCTTTCAGAGAAGAAAGATGAGAGCTGCACCTGTGAATGAGTGCTGTGGTGTAAGAAATCCCAAGATGAGGCTCGTGATTCGCCTCTTCTCTCTTTGAGATGAACACGTCAACCTCTATCTGCCTCTCTTGAATTTTCAAAGGGTTGTTTAGCTTTCAACGTTTGCTTCCGGTAAAGCCAAAGCCAACTGGGGCTGCTTCTCTTGTTGTGCTTTCGACTTATAAATTAAGGGCTTTTATGGACCTTTTCTACTTTAGCCGATCCCCTTGTCAGTTGTCAACCCCTTGTGTCTGCTAAAAAGTTGGACAGTTGGACAGTTCCCTATGAAAAATCACCTTTTACTTGCTTTCATTTTTGTTATTTTATATACTCTTTTTTTTCAGAGATATGAGTCATATGACAGTATTTTTACGACCAAATACATAGTAGTTCATGTCGACATTAACAATCTTATGTTTTGAATAACTACATTGATATATCTACAGTAAACAAGGTTCGAAAAAATGTCAGGCGGTATTGAGTCAGACAACCACTTCTTAATATCTAGACGGCTACGCGGTACCTAATTGGTTTTCAAATTATTAAATATTTATTTATTTATATTTATGTATTTAAATTATATTTATGATTAAAAATATATAATGATACTCAATATTAATTTTGAAAATAGTCTAAATTCACAATAATAAGTCCATATAAAAATATTAGTTAAAAAGATTAATTATAAAACAAATACAATACTAAATCTCAAATTTTTTTAGTTTTTTTTAGTCAATTGATTTTTAACCGCCTAGGTGGCCGCCTAATTCGCAAAACGTCGAAGATGGCTGCCGAGGTAAAAATCGCGGTGGTAACCGACCTCCTAGCGCCTAGGGGCTTAGGTGGCCGCTTTTTTAGAACAATGACTATAACTACCTTCGTCGAATGGTGTTAGAATTGAGGCTATGAGATTTGGTTAGGAACATACATGATCGTTTGAAGATATACTGAGTTGTTTGTTAGCTAAGCTATTGGTAAAAAATATTAGGAAATAAATCAAATGATTTACATATATGATTAATTAGATTTATATTTTATATGATCGTGGCGTAAACTTGTGTAGGAGAGTTATATTCAACTAAGTAATTAAAGTTACGATTCATAGTAAGCAAGCATGCGATTTGTATCTCTTACCGGCACTACAAATTGTGAATCAAATTCTAACCAGAGAGAGAGAGAGAGAGAGAGATGAGCTCAATGCATGAAACAAGTACTCCTAGCTTTCATGCATTCTGATTACTTGAATAGTCTGATGAAAACTTGAAGATACATGGCTACCACACTTTTGTTCTTAGATTGTCAAAAAATTCTTTCCTTTTGATGTCGTTGGGGAGTATCATTATATATAGTACTCTCCTCTAAGAAAAAGTGATACACTGTTCTACTTCATGCATGTAAAAGTGATATTCTAGTTGGGCTGTCTTGATCAGATCTAAGAGCTGACCTATACAAATGGCGTTTTCCACTAATTCTGGTAAAAAATCAACAAAGAAGAACTCCCCGCCACCCGAAAAAACACAAGCAACGTGTATACCAGGACATCCAGAATGCATGCTCTCAAGTCTCATTGTCTCAATTATACAAGCTAGCCAAAAGCAAGTTGTTCTAATTGTAACATCCGACATGATATTTTCCTACTTTAAACATGCACCTCAGTCTCCTCCTTCACGTCCAAAATAAACTAGGGTTCCCTTTCCAGTCATGCATGCTCTACTGTTTGCAATTGATGCTCGTCTTCTACAGAATCGCCACCATCCCATATTGCTTACAACATATTGATAGATCAAAACTAATTAAATCGTAATAATTGGATCGAAGCCGTACCCTAGTTTCAATTGCTTATCTCATGAGCAAATCTCATTTTCACTGCATGATCGTGTGTATAGGAGATCTCCATCTTTGACCCAGCTCTACGTGCGCCAGGTATTACCGTATTATTAAACTCGAGGTTTGATAATTGCTACCATATATCTTGTTACGTGCCATCGTTATCTGGATTCATTGTTATCTACACATGTATCGTATGAAATATTAGAAGGACACTAGTCGTAGTCGATAGCGTACGTTACGCATTCATTTTTATTAGTCTATTCTTTTAATGTCTCATACTTTCAATATCTGGCTTGACGTACAACTTAAATAAACAAAATATATTATATCTTCTCTAGTTATTTTAATTGATCTAGCAATCTAGCTAGGTTTGGAAATGCCTAATTCACGGTCCACACGAGATGACCTCATGCAGTGTTATGCATGGGATTACTGTTAATGATTCATCAATTTATTAGAGTACAAAATATGACGAAGCTGATATGATCGATCGACGATCACCACATTCTGTCAACTCCGTTCCATTGATCATAATTATTTGTTCAGTATACCAAATATATACGTATTTGCATAACTGATATGTTCTACCTATTGTATGAATTGATCGATATACTTTCGTTGTCTGGACCAAATTTTCAATTAGACACGTTAAATATGTACGAAATCACATCAATAGATTAAATACATTGTAGGGTGTCATGTTGTTTGGACTTTGGAGTTTATCGATCACTAGAACCGTCGAGCGCGATTTAATGTCGACAAGCTACATGAGGCTTAACCTTTATATTACTAATAGTCAAATATACTAGTCCCATTCCATCTCCATCGACCATACTGTATTTTTTAGATATTTCGAATATGAGGAAGATAAAGAACCCCAAATTGGACTACAAGTTCCACATTAAGAGACAAAACAAATAACATAGTATCAGCTTGATGCCGTAGCTAGCGATACTTAATTTCATGGAAGAAAACGTCCATTTCATCTTGGTCACTTGATTGAAACATTTTTCTTTTAGTAACACTTCATTGAAAAAACGGCCTTTGCTGCATCAAGAGGACTCGATATATCCGATAGTTTTCAAACTTCCTCGAACTAGAAACAAGGAAGGTGGTGGATACCGAGCATTTCAAAACTCCTTGTTATGTGGGCTAATTAATACAAAACTACGTACACGAAATTTTTAGTTTCAGAACTTGAGTAATTATTTTGTGTAACCGTCACACTACGTCGGACAAAAATAGGCATGGAAAGAAAACCAGTATCATGTTGCGTAAAATCGGTACAATTGTGATCTTTCCATGTAATTTCACATTTTAACTATACAACCACATGATTAAGATTGGAAGATGTTTAAAGAATAAACAAGCGCAGGCTATTTGCTAGTCTAAAAGTTGCTTGGGAAAGCTTTAAGTCGAGCAACGTGAAAAAGTTGATTATGGTACCTGCCGTGTTGCATGCTGAATCTTGCAGCTCAATTGCTAAGGTTTTCCATCAATTTTGCTTTTAAGTTTCCATTCTGCTTCTTCGCTAATCTGTTCAATCAATTTCTTTCATACATGTAGACACGGCTTACAGAGTTAATGTGGGCCATCACCATTGAGTGGTTATACTTGTTCTAACGGCTACGGATTAGCTAATTCTTAATGCAAAAGTCTTCTTTCATTTCATTTCTCTCACTGCACTAAACAGACAGAGTGATGCCGAATGAAGTTGCTTCATTTGGCATAGCTAAAAGTTAAAAGAGACTTGATGGCAATGTTCCCTAGCAAATTGAAAAGGAAAGAAAGCCTGCTTATCATACAATTTATTAAGCTGGAAACTTCCAAACCTCAGAGACTTCAGTGAGTTCAGTCCATTACAACATACCAGAAACAAGCTGGCGTGGGTACGACGTACTAGCAACAAGCCGGCACAGGTACAACATACCACGAATGGCACAGGTACAACATAACAAGAACAAGTTGACACAAGTACAACACACGATAGTGTCTCAAATAACAAAATGTAAATTTCCAAAATCATCTGTCTTAGCTACATAAATTTGGTATGCACACTCCAGCATCTGGATTTTGCTGTTCCTTCCATATCTTCCCAGTAACTCTCAGCTTAAGCTCCTTCCTATCTCCTCCAGAGAAAAATAAAGCCATGTTTCGTTGGATAATGAGACCGTCATGGCTATCCCTTACCTTCCTGTGGCTATCACGGACACTTCTTGGTGTGCCCTCCCATATAAGTTTCCGGCCATTTGCTCCAACCTCGAGGCTGTAGCTGTAGTTCCGAGCCTCATTCTCATCACCCATAAAACGTAAAAAAGCCATATAAACAGGAGCCATGCCAAGCTGGAAGGCTTCAAAATGAAGACAGAAGTATTGACCAAAACAATGGAAGACCTGACAGGGAAAGCAAATGAAGTTCATAAGGTCCAGATATAATTAAGTTGAGAAAAGTATGTAAATAGTGGACATGCAATTCTATTTCAAAAAGAGATTTCTTTATTCCAGCATTTGATTGCCGGTGACCACTTATTCCAACAAACTACTAACCAAGACAGGATTTTGAAAGATCAAATCCATCATCCATGCAACCCTTTCCATTCATAGACACTTAACTCACTCTTCTCAAACCAGTTTGACATTAGTAAGACACTCAACTCGCTAGTCTCTCAAACCAGCCCAACAAAGGCATGATCATCAACAACAGCACGGGATGGGTAATGAGGAAAAAGATATCCCCAAAAAAGTTTGATTTTATATTTGACTAAAAGGCTGTTTCAAAAAGAAAATGAAATGTAAGAGTGATCACTAATTGATCAATTGACCATGGAGAAATGGTTCCACACCATGAATGTTCTCCAAGCGACCAAAAATTGAAACTGGCGGTATTTTGACATGCATTACAAAGAGAATACTGAATTCTAGCTGGTCTCCAGTTTCTTGTCAGCTTACGTAGATAAACAACTACATACATGAATTACATTGTCACTTCTAGGTACTTTTAACTTTACCCTTATATATATGCTTTGGTGTTTAATTTTGAGAGTAACTGAACTTGGAAGAGGCATCCCTTGTTGCAAAGACCAATAAAAAGATATAGATGTCATATGAAACTTACTGTAAGCATCCAAGTGGCGTTCTCTACTTCCCGAGGATTTGACTTTACATAGCGATGGTTGAATGTGCATCCTGTGTGCATGTCTACTTTGTGATCATCTCTAAGATGGGCAACAAGGAAAGGGATATCTCCAACAACAGAGCACTCTGATCCAGCATATGGGCAATTATAAGGTCTGAAATTGCACACTGATTCATGCTTTAGTTTGCTGTAGTAAGGAAATATTTCTGGGCATCCCAAGGAGTAAAACTTGCAGGGTAATTCCAAGGACTCAGCCACCTTCTCCAATGCTAAACACCTAATATCTCCAAGCTCCTGCCTACAAGTGGGGCAACGGTTGTGCACCCTTGTTTTACAAGTGGAACACAGTGTGTGCCCATTGTGGCACTGCAAAAAAACAAATATGTTTTAATGAAAACGATTCATTTTCTAAGAAATTAAATTAAGAATCACACCTAATGTAACATTATCTCGAATATATTAAGACACGCAACATGATATCCACATTCCCATAAAACAAAGAATAACACTCCCCAAAAGATAGACACTAGACACCTCAAGTAAATGAAAGGAATCTAAATAGAACGACATAAGCATGTAAAGGAGGCCAGGCAAAAAAAAAAAAAAGGGGCTAGCCACTACACTAACATATCCCAAGTTCCCAACTACCACAGTTGGTGTTTCATCTGTTGGGAAACTAGTGGGATCGCAGCAAAAACATTTACAGTATGGGATAAGAACAGATAGAAGTGATCAACATTTAACAGTATCATAGCCATTTACATATGACCTGGTTCCTTATAATAAGTGCAGAACATTCCAAAGCATATGTGCCTTGAACACACCCTCTATGCAGAGTCATGGACTTGAAATTTAGTTGTACCTCTTTTCATTTCTTGACATTGAATACTGAAATTAGTATTGCTTAGTTCATCAAAATCATAACTAGAACCAAAGAGATCCAGGGACAACTAGGTTAACTATCCTCTCCTTACAACAAACCCAATTCCTAAAATCAATCAATCCACACACATTCCTCAAATAAACAAAAATCCTATTGCCACTAGAAACCAAGCACAAACACATCAAATCAATCCAACTCATTCAAACCTCCAATCAAACATCACCACTCAAACCTGAACAAAAGCTCAGAACAACCTCAAAATGCGAAAAAAAAAAAACCAATTCAAAACACAACAAACCAAACTCACACAAAATTCACAATTACCATAAAATGCAAAATGCAGCACCATAAAACTACCTGATGGATAGGTGGGTACATGGAATTGGTACACACAGGACATTCCAGCAGCTCATGAACGCTGGTGGCCGGAGCAATGGCGGTGGGGCCAGGAATCCCCCCGGCCCCATTGAGGTTGGTGGGGCCATTGTTTCTAAGGGGCTTGGAAGAAGAAAAGTCATGGTGGTGAGGATGTTGTGGGTTGTTGTTGTTGTGAAGGTGTTGATGGATCTCATCCTCATCAAGACCATCTGAGGATGAAACACACTCTATGCTCTCCAAGTCCATCCCCTTCTCTACTAAAACTAACCCCAAAGACTTGACCTTTAAAAATTCAAAACCCAATTCCAGAATGAAAGAAATAAAAAAATTAAAGGTTTGAACTTTGGGATCAAAATCACATGAAATTGAAATTGGATTTCTAGGTGTGGGAGGAGAGTGTGTTAATCAAAATGGGTAGGGAGGAGGAGGAGGATTGGATTTGATGTTGGGATTTCCCAACCCCCCCTTCTTCTTTTTCTTCTGTGAAACAAAATAAAGGAGGTTCTTTTCTTCCTTGTTCTTCTCTCTCTCTGAGAACAAAGGGGAGAGGAGAGAGATAAGGATGGCCGTTGATGAGGGTAATCAAACTGAGGAAGGATTGGGATCAGACGGCTGTGGGATTCTGATTTGTTTAATGCGGTTTTTTTGTTTGTTAATTTGAAAATTATTGAGGTTTGGTGATTGGTACCTTTTTTGTTTTAGGGACATTTAGTTTAGGGGTTTGGTGATTGGTACCATAACTGAGAACATTTAAATGTGTTTTGTTTATATTAAGGAAATTGAAGTAGAAGACTTTGTTCAACTTCAAAATGTGTTCTAACAAGAAGGCTCTGACCCGAATTGAGTCAGATTGTGCTTGCCGACCACAAGTTGGAAGACATTTCGAGAAAGTCAAACTCCCAAAGCATGAGTAACCATACAGGTAAGCATATAACAGTATCGAAAACATCAAAGCAGTGAAACAATCAGATGTAATATACACTCGATCTTTCTGTGGTTTTCCCTGAGCTGAAAGAAAGAAATGTATTTGACAGAGGTGAGTATGCTATGGAGTATAGACTATCGCGATGAGACTTACAGAGGGAACCCTACGCAACTCTGCAGCTCAACCCTTGTGAAGGTTGTACACAACGAGCTTTTATATGATTTATTAAATAAATGTTTGATATGTACAGGATCGCGATACAAATAATAGATTTTCCGCATAAAGTTACATGCTAGCAACAACAGAAGAAAGCTCGGCTTCGCCATCGGGCTCTACATCAGACCCTTCTGCGGTTGTAATCTGCAGGCGTGAATAAAACATTGTTAGCATTTTAATGTCTGCAGGAAGTAATCTGAATGTCGGATTCAATTGAATATGTGCAGATAAGTTACATACCTGAACATCCTTCTCTTTATTTTGTGAAAGATAGTGATCCAGCGCACCCTTACCATAGAGGATTTTAGCTCCGCAACCCTGACCATCAGTTCCAACAGCCTCTTCATCAATAACAACTGCATCTATTATGTCATCACCAGTTCTAATATCAGGAATCTGCAGACAAGTGAAGAGTCCAATTAGCTATTATATACTGTTTGAAACCGAATACGAGAAAAGAATGTTAGTTCTGTTCATTTGCAGTCTGCTTTAGGCAGAACCACAGAAGGCCTGGCTTGATTTGTAATTCAATTCAAAAGGTGCCAAGTTAGTAGTATAATCCCTATGATGGCAAATTAGTATTTTAATACATTTCTCCCCTTTACCCAGATTTCAAGATAATTGTGTTGATAGGAATACATTCAGTCCCGGCATTAACTTATCCACCCCAATCCCTCCCAAGTATTAACATGTTGAGATTGCAACAGAAAAGAGAATTGGCCTTACCTCATACATGGCATCCATTAATATAGTTTCTAGAAGTGCTCGTAATCCACGAGCCCCAGTGTTCTTTGATATTGCTTTCTTAGCAATTAGTCTCAGGGCACCCTCGGTGAAATGCAGTTGGACCTGAGAAGAGTAAAGCATAAATATAGGTAGAAAAGAAGCAGGCTTGCAAAGGAAGTGAAAAAAAAAAAAAAAAAAACAAAGACTGCATTCAGCATGCAGACAACCAACGTGTCAAAAATGAAAACAAAAATGGCAATTCCTCATGAAATTGCTTACATCATTCATACGGAACATCTTCTTGTATTGCTTCCCTAAGGCATTTTTGGGCTCCGTTAGAACCTACAGAACACCTTGGCCAGTAAGAAACAAATGGAATGTACACCCTTCTTTTTTATGGAAAAATATGTATCTAACATATAAAGTAGATAGAGTCCTGCCTAAAGAAGATAATGAATGCTATATATACCTGAACTAATTGATCTTCAGTTAGTGCAGATAAGCTGACAAGGATAGGAAACCGCCCAACAAATTCAGGTATCAATCCATATCGAATAAGGTCACTACTCTCAACCTGCCAGAAGAAACAGATCCCAGTGTAAAATTTTAACGTGAAGCATGGTATTTCTGAAGTGCTTATCAAAATATGTAATAACTATAAGTTGTTACTACTCAAGACTGATGGAGACTTACAATCTCCAGTAAGGATGAGGTAACCACCGCATCTGTAACACCACCAGTTCTCATGTTTGCCCTAACTGGAGCACCAAACCCAATGGAGGAATCTTGGCGTCTGTAGGGAAGCAAAAGCAAAACAAGCACTTTAGATAGATACGAAAGATGGCAAAAGATAACATAATTGCAGAGTTGGGATGGGATAACCTTTCTGAGATGGTCTTCTCTAAGTCGATAAAGGCACCCCCACATATGAAAAGAATATCCTTTGTATCAATCTAAGGTTGAAGAAACAAGAAAAAAAAGAAGTTAACATGGTGCAGAAAGATTTCATAAAACATGAGTATTGCTCGGCTAAGGTTATGGTCATCTAGACATGATTGTATCCATGAGATAGTAGATAAGCAATTCTACTACAGTATGTAGGTTGATGACACATATAATAACTTGTAATGCACTGTTTGTACCTGAATATTTTCACCTCTTGGATGTTTTCGAGCTCCCTTTTCTGGAACATTTACAACCTAGACCATAAGAAACTCTTCATTAGAGGTACAATCAATGAAAGTATCCCTATGAGTTATATCCATGTCAAATAAATACTAGTCAGCTATCCCCATAATGCGAACTAGAACTGAAAGCAAGAGTAAAATGTGCACTTACTGTTCCTTCCAGCATCTTTAGTAATGCCTGCTGAACACCTTCTCCAGATACATCTCTGCTGATATTTAGGCTTTCAGCCTACAAAATAGGAACTAATGTAGGCATATATAAAAGAAGAGGTAAACTGGAGAGAGCGAGGGAGAGAGAGAGATGGTAAATGAACCTTTTTGGTAATCTTGTCAACTTCATCGATATAAACAATTCCTTGTTGTGCAGCTGCCACATTATAATCAGCAACCTGCCATAGAATCAAGATACATTAACCGAGTCCATAACAAGAATAGATGTGTACGCTCCAAAGCAGTCTTGATGATAAAACAATTGTCATATTAGAATTACGATGTATACAACTATTTAAACAGTTTTACTTTTCTCAACGGTTTACATTTCTCCAAAAGTTCAAATACATCAATGATATAGTCAGTAGCATAGAGCATACTAAAGGTATGAAAGATGCTTCGATAATAGGCTATACAAACACATTATATAAACGAACGTGAATAGAATATGCTTGTGAGTACATACCGAAAGAAGTTTGTATAAAATTGATTCCACATCTTCCCCAACATATCCTGCCTGCATACCATAATGATTTCATGGCTATATCAGAATGACAGACAAAATGCAAACTGAATCACTACTAACTCTGTTTCAATCTCATATCCATAGCATCAGAAATTGAGAGAGAGAACCATATGAGAATAGAACGGGCGTGTAATGTTAAATATTTTCTTTAGGTCATGAAGGCCAGCATTAGGTGCAACAAATAATACAGGATGAAGAACATATTGACTTTATATTTTAATAGAGAGAAATGGAACAAAAAAGCAGAACAAAACTTTCCTGAGTTAATGTTGTTGCATCGGCAATGACAAAGGGAACATTCACAAATCGTGCCAAGGTTTTAGCAAGTAGTGTCTTCCCTGTCCTTGAAAGAGCATTAAAGAACAAGTGAGACATCAAACCCAGAATAGTATGTCAAACAGAAACATCAAACTCTATTACAACAAGCATTGCAAATCAGGCATAATAGTATCTCAAAGTTTTCTTGAGACTTCACAGGAATCAAACCCGGAAATGCTCATAGATCAATCACCAGTCTAACCCAGTTTAAAACTACCAAGAATTTTAAGACAAGGCTGTTTCTAAATTACCTGATCCAGTCGGCCCCATTACAAGAATATTACTTTTCTCAAGCTCCACTTTATCGTCATTCATAGCATCTGCTTTATTATTACCTGCATCTCCTGCAGACCTAACATCCAACAAAACAACATGTCAAAAAGACAACCACGAAAACAGAACTAATGTTTACATGCACAGTAGTGAGCCCCAATCAGTAACTCAGCTTTTGAATAGAATTGCAAATCACACTAAGCACAAGTCTTTCGCTAACATACAAGCTCAAACCCATTTCTTCTGCATACTACACCTAAACAGACTCGAAAAACACAAAACCACACTAATGTTTACATGTAGGAGTGAGCCCCAATCAGTAACTCAGCTTTTGAATAGAATTGCAAATCACACTAAGCACAAGTCTTTCGCTAACATACAAGCTCAAACCCATTTCTTCGGCATACTACACCTAAACAGACTCGAAAAACACAAAACCACACTAATGTTTACATGTAGGAGTGAGCCCCAATCAGTAACTCAGCTTTTGAATAGAATTGCAAATCACACTAAGCACAAGTCTTTCGCTAACATACAAGCTCAAACCCATTTCTTCGGCATACTACACCTAAACAGACTCGAAAACACACAAAACCACACTAATGTTTACATGTAGGAGTGAGCCCCAATCAGTAACTCAGCTTTTGAATAGAATTGCAAATCACACTAAGCACAAGTCTTTCGCTAACATACAAGCTCAAACCCATTTCTTCTGCATACTACTACACCTAAACAGGCTCGAAAACACACAAAACCACACATGTGGGAGCTCACCACTTGTGCTGGGACTCATGGTATATCCTCTTATAGTGATTGTAAACCGCAACAGACAGTACCTACACAATTCAACACTCAAAAACATTACAAACAAAACTACACAAACATGAAACTTCTAGAAAACTCGAAAACACAAAAGTCTTTAGTCTCTACCTTCTTAGCTCTCTCTTGCCCAATCACAAACTTATCAAGCCCTTTACAAATCTCCTTCGGCGTCGGAAAACTACTCCCCAAGTTGGACCCACCCCAACACTCATCTTTCCCATTCGAATCAAACCCTCCGCCGCCGCCGCCGCCACCCGCCGCACCGCCACCGCCGCCACCTCCCTTGGACAAATTCGACCCCGGCCCGGCCCGAACCACAATCCCGTCGCCGGACCAAACCTCCGGCGGGTCCCCATGCGTCGACATAACACAACTCCCGTTCAATCTCCGCCCCCAGCTCCGGTCGTCCTTCCCGCCGGCGAGGTTGCCGGAGAGCGAGACGGGCTTGAACGCCGTGAAGTGGTAGGGAGTGTTGGCGAACAAGTCGTCGCCTTTGGTCCGGTAGACGCAGTGAGAGCTGGTGGCGACCCGAGCTGTGTGCATGTAGTGGAGGAGGAAGTAGCGGAGTTGCGAGGCAGTTTCGCGGGAGGGTTTGGACCGGAGCGCCGCGGCGGCCATCGGAGATTGGGGTTTTTGCGGTGAGATTTGGGGGTTGGTTAAGGGTTCATGTGGAATGGGGGAAAGGAGCGAGCTTTGAAGAGAAGAGAGTGTGAATTGAAAAGGGTAGGGGTTGGATTTGGGGAATTTATCATGAATGGTCAGGAATTTTGGTGAGGTGAGAAAATGAGAAGAACAAGAGTACAAAACAAGAAGGAGAAGATGATGAAGAAGAAGAAGAAGAGAGGAGAGATATTTGGGGTGAGATGGTAATAACTTGCAAGAAATAATAGAAAGAGAAAGGTGAGTGTGTACTTGTTTTGTTTTAGAACATCTGAAGCAAAGTACTCTAAAATTGTAGATGATTGAAATTTCAGAATAGGGGCTTTAGGTGTTGTTGAATATCAAAACATTCCACCTCTCTTTTTGAATTAAATTTGTCGTTTACCCTCTTCGTCCACATCTCATGTCTACTACCCTAAAAATAAATGTTAAATATTTTTATAATACTATAATTATAAATTTAGTAAAAAAAAATACACTTGACGTTTACTTAGAGTGATGTACATGATAGAGTGTGCGACAAATTTGCTTCTATCTATATTAATTTTACAACTTCACTTGCAATTCACATGACACACAGTTTACTGGAGATACTAATTAGTTTTTATAATATAGTTATAAATTTATTAAGAAAAATGACACTTACGTTTACTTAAAATGGTGGACATGTGATAAACATGATGGAGTGTGCGACAAATTTGATTCTCTCTCTCTACATTAGTTTTACAACTTTACTTCACTTGCAATTCACATGATGACACACAGTTTACTGGAGATACTAATTAGTTTGGAAGAGTTGTTGAAAGTTCATTTTCCTTTTCCCTTGAAATTCTCTTGACAAAGCTGATCATAGCATGAATGTTAAAGAGTATGCTCCTATTGATGGCACTAAACACTGAACTTTGATATCCACGTGATTCACCATGAGATATAAGTGGTTGATAGTTTTTACTCTTTTTGTTCATTTGAACTTTTTGCTCATTTCTTACTGACATCAAAAGACTGCCTAGACAATTGCATCAGCTATAGCCATTTTTGGTGATAAAATTTGACTCGAGACTTGATTGAGCACTTCAACTGTTACATTTGGTGGGATTGATAGAGAGATCTGAAATGAAAGTTATAACCTTATGGAAGGGAATGAATTCTTCTTAGTGTCACCCTCTACATTATACCGTATAATGTAGCTGAGAGCCTGAGATGCAATGATCAAGGAAAGCAATACAGATGCACCATGAGAGCTGCTCTATATTAGTTAGGATGAATTGTTCGTTCTGTACAACTGATGCAACAAAATAGGCTACAATATCTGCTGCCAAGTGAAGAAATTGACATTTATGAACAAAACTTGTGCCTCGTAATTATAAAATCTAGTCTAGGAGGTAACAAAATATGCACATATACCAAAACTGTAGCCTAACAGATATACAAAACCCGAGCTATTCTACAACAAGATATTACCTCCAACTAAACTGAACCAATCGAGATCCTCAACTATGCTGTCTCATTTGAACTGCAAGACATATTAAAACTGTCAGAAGCCAGTAAGGCAATAAGCATAGATATGAAATTATATAATGAGATAGACATAACGTACACTGTGAAGCAAGATGTTTGATCATAACAACTCCTCAAGTGATATATGCATTTCATCTATGAACACATGTCTAATGTCTTATCCTATTTAACATTCAATAAAAAATATATTGTGAGGTCCAGATTAGGATCATTCTTACCTGATTTTTGACTTCAGAGATTCAGCTTCACTTATGGCATCACTTGCTGCATACAGTGCCATCTTCTTTACCTATAAACCAATACATCTGAATTCAATGAACATCTCTAGATATGCCAATTGCAAGAATAATACAAGAATCAGCAACAGCAAATGCAAATACAATTCGAGGTAATGTGCTCTACGAACAATTCAGAATAAAACATACCTCCAGTTTATCTTCTCTGGATCCATGGTTTTCTGGAAGCAAGCGAAACTCCTCTGTTAATCGAATGCATTCTTGAACATTTTCAGGGGAGACAAAATCGAGGGCTACTTTAATGCACGACTGAAAAGAAAAGGAGTACAGCGTCAACCATTATCACGTAAGACGAGTGACTAAATATCAGAAGTGTGGTGGAATGATATGATCCTAGTGATTGAGAAGAAAGCCTAATGTTCCTCGACAATTCTACTTTTGACAAAATCTTAAGCTTAACAAACATTGTTCTCCTAGCACTTCTAAAATAAACAAAGCTGTGTAAACTACAGATATCGATGGGAAGAAACCTCACTTGTCTATTTCTCACTTGATGTGGGCACCCAGCAGGAATGAAAACAGCCTCACCAAGGTGTTGCTCAAATGTCCAGGGTTCAACACCTGAAAGTAATTCACATTAATAATTGTAATTATGCTCAACAAGATGGCTGGGTATACATAAGCAGTTTATTATCTTACCAAATTCTTCCTTGAGCTTCTTTTTATGCTTCTCATCTAGATAAAGGGTCTGGTCATGAATAGGATGAATAACCTAGAAGGAAATGCGAGAGCAGTACATCAGCTTAGATCGACTTGACTTAAAATTTTGATATGTTAATAGGAGATGACGCTCACTGATTTCACAGGAAGATTACTAATGTGGCGAAATTCCTTCTGATGCTTCAGCAAGTACTCTATTAACTTGGGTACATCTTGCCGACGGAAAATGTCCCAAACGGCACCTCCATATGCAATGTCAGATTCATAATCACTTCGACTACTTCTATATGAATCTAACCCAGACTCCAAGGACTCTTTTCGGCTGATAAGATCTCCAGAAGATTTCTGTTGCAAGGGATTGGTCTCAACGACAACATTCACGTCTTCTGTCACATTAGCAGGCTCACCGTGTTTGTTATTACATGGAGTTCCTCCAATAATTTCATCTTCAGCTTCATATTCCTTCTGCAAACTATCAATAATTTTAGCCTGCTCCGGAAGAATCTTTACTTCTGTTGCATGAGTCAACACATTAACCTAAAGAATAATTACACAAACAGTACCACTTAATGAGTTAAAATCACATAAGAGATGGAAAAAGATAGGCATAACAAGAGGAAAAGTTTGCTAACAAAGAACTAATTGAGATTTGATAAAGAAAATGATGCAGAAGAAATGTGTACCGCATCTGAGATGTCACAATGCAGTTTTGTCACCGAATCTCCTCTACCAAGCTCCTCCATAGTTCCATAAGCAATGTATGTCTTAGGACCCAAATCTGGCTTCAAAGCAGTAGGAAGCCTTGTTGCAAGATTTAGAACACCTGATTTGGGATGGGTATAGTCACTAAAGGGAAGCATGGTCATATATTCAGCACCGTGCCTGGGCAAACACTCTTCAAAAAGATTTGATGGAGGCCAATCCTTCAGCTTTAACATCTCAGGCCACCCATTAGTGTATTTACGACCCTCAATGTAGCCCTTGAAGAACTGATACATATTAATGTCAACCTGCAAGACAACAATGGAAGTGACTTAAAATCGTCCCAATAGCAGTCTAATTACGAAAATCAAGATCTTGCGACAACAGATAGAAAATTAAAACCTAGAGCAGATAGAAAGAGTGAATTGCAATCTGTTGAAAATGCACACATAGTCACATACCTCGCACCAATCAAGGCAATCAATGGCTTTGACCTTCACTGCTTCCTCTTTCAATACTTTTTTTGCCCCAATAAAAGCCCTCCACATTACCATTGGTTCCCAGCTAAGGCCAGTAGCCTTTTCAAGTACATTTCTAACTACAACGGGTTCCCCTCTCCTCCAGTGTAATTGAAAATGCTCAATGTCATTGTTTCCCAAATGTACAGAATCTGGGCAGTATATTAAGTTATCAAAACAGTCCATTCTATCAGCTGCATGCCTCACTTCCAAAGCGTTTACACCATTGCATGCAGAACTGATAGAATGACATGCAGAACAACCTTGAGAAAAATCAAAATCTGAAGATTGATAATGTACAGTGAGATTCTCAGAGCTCAAAATTAGTTTTTCAACCCAATTAGCTTCAAATATACATCTGAGTCCAAGTATTTGGGTACCACAACCTCCCTGTGCTTTTGGCGGACAAGGAATCCTACCATCAACCTCTGCTTTCCAATGGGGAAACTCAGAAGATATATCATTCGTGAACTCATTTACTGGTGAGCTCTGCAAATTATTTTCATTCACTTCAGGAATCTGGCCATCTGATACTGAACTTCTACAGTCTCCTTCATAAAACCGTTGAATAGAAGATTCTGATTCACTGCCTCCAAGTTGACATCCTTTCCTTAGTTCCCAGCAACAAGTTAGACAGAGGTCGTAAGAACAATCAGGATTGGGGCAGCTTCTGTGGAAATTGACAATGGATGTATTGCATTTGTCACTGTTGAATTTGTCCATGGTCACAAACTTGAATGGAGATTATAAACACATTCAACTGATAAATAGGTTGAAAAGAAATTAAGAATTCTCAAATCTAAGAGATATGACCAGAGCCCTCCAGTTCCGAATTCTGAGAATGCACAGAGTAAAACCAAAGACATATAGCAATCACTCCATGGGACATCACATAAACATTGCAGACTGAGAAGCTAGTACAGAGATATGGTAATTTTTTCAAGTATTGGTTGAAACACTTTTCTGAGGTAACAACAAATATAATTCGCCAAACACATGCTATAGGATGAAATGAGATATGCAATCCTGATAATTACAATATCATAAATTTATTTTCAGATATGGTTCATTGATTTTCTCCCTAAGCCCAACACAGAAAAAAATGCAAGTAGTCAGGCCAATCGTACCCATTAGGGTAATATAGTCACAATGAAATCGACGTCGATATATAATTATATATACATGTGTGAGCCTGTATTTATAAAATGGATAACTAGAGATTCAATTTTGATCTTGCGGGAGAATTGAGATTATACCAGTACACTCGATCATCATCCTCTAGTATAGACCTCGGGAGATCCTCTTCTGTCAATTGTAAACCTGTGAAAAAAAACGTTTTCATGAAGCATGCTCACTTCTTAACCGGTCAGTCAGCCTAAAGACTCAACATAAAAGAAAAAATTTAATTTACTATACCACGTATACTACTTTCAGCATCTAATTCAGATATCTGCTCCTGTTGAATATGCTTAAGGAGAGGCAGAGTTTTGCACAGTAAGTAAAGTAATTTTTCCAATCTAGTATTTGTATCTGTTTCTTCATGCCCAGGCTGCAAAAGTAGTACACATTTTAGCCTCAAACGGTAAAAATTAAAAAGTATTAATGCAGAACAAGAGTAACTGAAAATTAACATCATGCACACACCAACACGTCTAAATCCTCCTTGAGGCATATTCTGCAGTTGCAATTCGCACGACAATATGGGCAAGCAATTTCTATGTCCTCTTTCGTCTTCTCAGGGTACCTGTTTTCATTTATATGAAAATACGCCATCAGATCCAATAAGTGGGATTCACTTATTTCAGCAATATGAATTAACACACAGGAATCAACTGACAATCATGAACACAACTTTTAAACATTTTCAACAAGGCATGTACTTTGTGATAACTGATCAGAACACATGCTAGAACTTGTAAGATGCTTTACTAATAATGTATATGGAGAAAATGAAATGAAGATTCCGTTACCACTTTGCAAGGCAGTCATAGCAATAGTGTTTCTTTCTGCATTTTAAACAACTGACGACACCATTTCTGTCATTCCTCAAGCACTGGTGGCACCATAAACGTTCTTTTCTCTCCTAAAACAGAAAAAAAAAAAAAAAGGTCAGAGTGGATAACTTTTGAATGGGAATTAGGCAATGCATCAACAAAATAATGCATAGGAGTTGGGTTATACACAATATTAGTACAAAGGAAGTGGTTACTTCAATACTCCCTATCAAGTAAACCTGGTCTTAATTGAGGGAAACTTGGGATAACTCACCAATGTATCAGTATATATTTCATGTTTAAGGTATCTGGCATGAGCTTGCAAGTTGCCAAACTTCCTGGGTCTTCCTCTTGGTCTCTTACATAATTTTAGCTGAGTATGTTCAAGGTTCTTTAATTTCCGAGCACGGAAGTCACTGCGATTTTGTAGGTTGCTGAACAATCTGGGTCTCCCTCTAGGCCTCTTACCTCTAGGCCTGTACTGCAACTTTTTCTCAGTATTCTCTGAGTTCTTTAATAGCTGAGTACGGAACTCACCATGATTTATTGGTTGGTTGCTGATCTTCTTGGGTCTCCCTCTAGGTCTCTTACACAACTTTTTCTCAGTATCTTCTGAGTTCTTTAATTTCTCAGTATGGAACTCACAGTGATTCACTGGTTGGTTGCTGATCTTCCTGGGTCTTCCTCTAGGCCTTTTACACAATTTTTTCTCAGTATCATTTGAGTTCTTTAATTTCCCAGTACGGAACTCACAGTGATTTACTGGTTGGTTGCTGATCTTCCTGGGTCTCCCTCTAGGCCTCTTCTGTAACCTTTTTTCAGTATCTTCAGAACTCTTTACTTGCATTGTAGGGAAACTCAAGTCCTTCAAATAGTTTTGATGCATCAGTACTGTGACATCACTCAAGGCTTCAGGACGAATGATTTGTCTCTTCTTCTTAGGCCGGCCTAGTTTTCTCTTTGAGCTCTCATCTCTAGAATCAATTTTTCTAACATCTTCTCCTTCCCGACTCTGATCTTCTCCAACAAAAGCAATTGGTCTCTTGTTTGCACGTCGACCAGGCCTTTTATGTTGAATAACCTCATTTCCACCTACATTACTACCACAGGCTGCAGACATTCCCTTCTCTTTCTTGCCCACATTAATAGTCCGCTCATTGTTTGAACTCACCATAGGAGCACCATTACCATCACCATCATTACCCACCACCATATTCTCAAACTTCTCTTCAATTTCCTTTAGTTGGCTATACTCATCCTTTGTTTGGATATCCTTCCAACCATTAGTTTCACTACACAATCTCAAAACTTGCTCTCCTGCAAGTTTGGTGCTATTGATTACGGTGGCTGTTGACCATACAGTCTCTTCAGTGCTGCCCTCAACATTGCTAAATATTTCCTGCTTTTTTTTAACATCATGATCTTTATTGTTGGTTGACCCCTTTGGCCGACCACGCTTCTTCTTCACCTGAACACTTTCACTTCCAACATCAATGGCCATAGAGGCATCCATGCCCATTCCACCATCTTCCATACCTTCAAGCATAGACCTCCCATTTCCCATACCACCCATGATTTCACCTGGCATTTCCCTTATTTCATCACGTGAAACATTTTCCTTCTTAGCTGAACGCTTTGGCCGACCACGCTTGCCATTTTGCTGAACTGTACCTCTACCCTCCTTACCATTCACAGCTTCCTTCTTATACAATTTCATATCTTTCACACCTGTAAGAACATGCATCTCATTACCATCAGTAGCAACCATAGTTTTACCAGGAACATACTGATTTCCTGTTTCCACAAGGTTAACCTTTGGCTGGACATCAGGCAACTGATTATCATCCTTGCTTCCAAGAACCGGATATTCATTTTCCAAACCCATGAAGAACATTATTGGTCCACCAGTGCAAGTTCTGCCAAAAGTTTCATTTGACATTGAATTAATTCCAGGAGTTATCTTCCTGGGCCAGGCACACCTTTTATTCAACTGCAGTACCTCGTTTTTAACTTCACGACCAGCAGACTCAATAGCTACCTTTTTCCCACTTTGCTCAATGTGAAGCATTTCTTTCTCCAAACCGGTAAGCTGACTCTGAGAAGATTTCTCAATCCCTTTGGCAACAGCCCCCATGTCTTTTGAAACGCCATCATCTTCCACACCTGTACGATTTCTCTTGGTCTTTGGACCCTTTGGTTGACTAACCTTTCTCTTTGGCCCAACACTCTCATTCCCAACTAATCCCTTACTTTCTTCATCCCCATTTCCATCATTTGCAAGAGCCTTTTTGTTTTTCTTGGAACCCTTTGGTCGACCTAGCTTGCTCTTTGGCATTACACTCTCATTCCCAACCAACACCTTACTTTCTTCACCCCCATCAGGCTCACCCCCATTTTCATCATTTACAAGAGCCTTCTTTTTATTCTTCGAACCCTTTGGTCGACCTAGCTTTCTCTTTGGCGTTACACTCTCTTCTCCACCCACATCAACACTTCCAGTTCCAATCAACCCTACAGTACCCTCTTTAGCTTCTATAATTTTCTTCTTGTTCTTTGATCCTTTTGGCCTCCCACGCTTACCTTTTGACCCTTCAGCGCCACCTCCACTTTCACAATTTCCAGCCTGACTCTCCCCAGCTCCACCAACAGCCCGACTTTCCCCAATCTCACCTCCATTATCAGCCCGATTTTCCCCAACCTCATCTCCATTTCCAGCCCGACATTCTCCAGCCTCAACTGTTTGATTATCAATACCAGAGGCCTCACCACCCCAAAACTGACCATTTCTATCAAACAGGCCATGCATTCCTTCACCACCAAGACCTTCAATCTCCCATAACTGAATCCCTCCACCACCATCCAGGCCACCCAAACCGCCACCAAACTGAAACTTCTCACCAAACCCACCTTCATCTTCAAGACCAAAAGCTTGACCACCGCCAATCTCAACCCCTCCACCATTTCCACCACCCCAGAAGCTCACACCTCCACCACCAAGACCAACACCACCAACATCCACTTCACCAAAAAGGCGTGCAATCTCATCACCAACACCACTCACTCCTCCATCACCGCCATTTCCACCACCAAACCACTCCTCACCACCAATTCCCAGATCCCCACTCCCCAAAATTTCATCACTTTTTCCCTCAATTCTCTTTCTTCTCTGATCACCCTTCTCACCTCCTCCACCCTCATTTCCACCATTCCCAACCTCCCTTACACCCTTCCCCTTCTCCATCCTCACTCAAAAAGCTCCCACCTTTCTCTCACTCAATCATCAACCATCTTTTTCTTACTCAATCATCAACCATCTAAAAAAAAACAACCTTTAGAGACAAAAATTCACAAACAAAAACTAAAGCTCCAACCTTTGCACACAAAACAATCAAACCACCCTCTCATCCATCAAATTCAACCACAAAATGACAAACCATGAAACCAACTTTCAGAGACAAAACACTCACAACTCCTCAAACATTCATCTCATTTCTCAAATGCAAAGCACAAAGCAAAACCCAAAGAACTCACCTTTGGAGACGAAACAACAGCTCAAAGCTCCCACATTTCTCAAGCACAGAATGAGAATCTTTTCTCTAAATTAGTCATCACAGTTACACAGTAATAAAAGCTGAGCAAAATAATAGCCGAGAGAGAGACAAGTAATTTAATGGCTGGGCCGAAAGGGGTACAGTAACTAATTGGCATTAACGATTCAGCTGCGCGGGTTCCGAGGCAGTAATTATTGAAAACAATGGGTGATGCAAAGTGGGTTATTTTCAGTGACAAATGATGTTGATGACAGTGGTGCTGAGTGAAAGGACAAGGCACATGTGTGTGTCCTACGTCGTACGGCCTCATGGAGGTTAAAAGTGAGAAGACCAAGACTCCAAGAGAGTGTGGGAGTTTCGAGGTAAGGTTGTCTGTTGGGGAATGATACCATGTTAGCGGACTAGAAGTAGACTTGTTTGCTAGCTCAGTGTTGCTTTGAGATCAACCGTTTGTATCTTTGACTTCATATGGAAATCATGGGAATATAGAGACACAGAGTTAAATTATCACCAAATGGTTCTATGGTCTAGTGGTCAGGACATTGGACTCTGAATCCAGTAACCCGAGTTCAAATCTCGGTAGAACCTATTTTTTTGTACCTTTTATCTTTGTCCTTCCATTTTTGAGATCGATGGATAAGCAATGAAGAGTATCAAATGAACTTTCAATCAGGTATTTTCCAAGTACATGGTTCGGGTAGAAATGTATACTTGTCTGAGAAATCAGGGATCATGACATAACTTGTAAAACTCGCACACAAATTGTTCAAATAGTGAAAGCTTGTTGGCGCATTCACAACAGTTGACACTGATTGCAGTGTGTGAGGTTCTCAACGATAAAGCAATGCTGGCATGAACACAATTAGGGGGTTGGAGCTTAAATTGACAGCAACAAGGAGTACATGTTCTGCTTAAAAGTACAAAGGAAGAAAGCTGCTAAATTGTATGTCTTCTGATCGGTATGTTCTCTGATGATTCAAACATATCTTGATGTAGTTATTACCAGCATGTACTTCCAACAGAGTGCAAAATTTGACACGAGATCAGGGCTTGGCCTTGTCTTCTTCCTTCATCTTCTTCTCCCATCTGCGCTTCTTGTACTGAAGCAACAGGTCAGGCATCTTCTCCATCAACCTGGCAGTGTTCTCCCGTTTCTCAGCAGCTATCCTGTCAACTTTGTGCCCCTTCCTCTTTGTCCTCATCTCTTTCCTCTCTGGATCATATGGCCAATCCTGTCCTGCAAGGAGGACTTCCTTCCGAAGTCTAGCTCGATGACGAGCACTAATTTCAGACGCCTTCCAAGCCCCTAGATGCCAATAACCCCAAACACCCTTGGATAGCTCACTCTTGTATTTTACCAACTTCTCGCGCCATGGGTACTGGTACTCCCCAATTGCCTTTGCAACTGACTTTGCAGCCTGGCCTGCCATAGATTTACGTCCTACAGCTCTCTGCCAAACCATTATTAGAAGAAAAAGACTACATATGTTAACAAACTCTCAAGTCAAAATCATTGAACTTCTAGCAAAACAAAGCACAAACAGAAACACCTCCACTACTGATGGATTGCGACACAGAACAGAATCACTTCCAATTCCTAAAGTTCAAAAGATCAAAACTCAAAAACAAAGTAATCACTTCAAACTGGATAGTACAAACCCCATAGCAAACAAACCCAATATAATGAAGAAACATATCAGCAAGTTCCTTAATCAAGTTACAATATCTAAACTTTCTTGATTTATGTATACACACCCTGAGCTCAATTTCCTTCATATCAATGTTACACTTCACAACATTCAAATCTAAATTCCTCAAAATGATAAACCAGCATCACTATTTCAACAATCATTCTCTCTATTCATTCAAACAAACAAAAACCTCAATTTAGGGCTTTAGGGGTTTACAGCAAACATCACTATCTCAATGAATTAGCTCTAAATAAACCAAACCCAGATTCCCTAATGCATAAATAAGAGTAAAGATAGCTGCTTTTTTTGCCAATTACAAAACCTCGCAATCCACAACGAGTAATCTTAGCTTCAATTAGCAAACAGTCTTTTAGGGCTTTGAATCAAACATGCCAACATCTGCTACAACCAGAAATGAAGACCCAGAAAGAGAGAAAGCAACTCACCGTCGACCGGTTTCACTTCGCCGCCGAATTGGAGACAATGAGAGCCTCACTGTGGCAATGGAATTGAACTGATGAGGAAGAAGAAGACTGACTGTGATTTATAGTATGGGCTAAAAACGGACTAATGGGCCTTCAAGGCCCAATATCACCCTTCAATACATAAGTTTACGAGTACGATCAATCTTGGTATCAGATTAACAAAGCTAACTTCATTTTTTTTATCATCTGATCTCTTAAGTTGAACATGTTTATTTTGATAAAATCCAGTTCTTGCAACTCGGTATGTAATGTGGTGCATTAAATTCATGTCAAATTTGTCACCCTAGGAGAGCGGTACCTTTCGCAAAGGTTAAGTTTCAAATAAAACTACGGCGTTTTGTCCAAATATAAGGGGTAAGTTGGAAAAGAGAAACGATATACGCTAAAACCCTGTAAAAGAGAACAATAGAGATTCAATGCTGGCGACCTCTGGACTAATGTACATAATTTATCCACAGGTCAGAAAAAATTTGAGGACCATGCGACCTATTTTGCTGAATCTGATTCTACTCTCACTCCACTTGTGAACGCTGTGTTTTCTTTCACAAGACGGATGGAGTTCAATCGAAGGATTGGCTAGCCAAAGTTTTGAAGGCTGCCCCTTTTCTGTAGTTTGGTGGTACCCTTGCTTGTCAATGTACTCGTTAGCTTGAGGTAAACCTATTCTGCGCCATCGGAATTTGATGCTGCCAACATAAACGCCACGTACAGACCAAAAACATAAACGCCACAGTTAAAAACTTAATAAAAAAGCAGGCAAATGAAACAACACAAGGCAGAAGAATCTATCTTACTCCAATTTCAACTGTTACTAATGTCCAATGTAATGCTATATTTTTATCCATAAAAAATGTTGGATTTTGTAATGTCATACTTCCAAAGCACTGTTGGAAATCATAGATATCACAGATGCAAAGGATTTTGCACATAGCCTTTAGAATCCCGCATTTACTGTTAAAAAAATGAGTCATAGATGTTACCTGAGATGCCTGAGTTGCATACGACGAACTGTCAGCCAGGAACTTCAGAAACTCTTTCTTCTTTTTGTCAAAATTAAACTTTGCATCGTCCCGTAGTACCTTTTCTCTCTTCAAATCTTCCTCCATTTTCTCTTTTCTCCATTTCATCTCATTGATTTGTCTTTGTGATTCTAGATAGCTATCAGGCAAGCCTGATGTGACAGAGGACTTAGGAAACTTCACATCTACATCTTCCCTAACATCAGATAGTTTCAAAAACTAAGATGAAGCAACAAAAATGGGTCGAATAAAACTGCAAATCATAGCTATTTAAAAAAGTTTCCTCCTCAATTTGTCAGCCAAACTCCTTACCTGTTGCCAAGGGAAAACACACCAGTCGTCCGTATCATCCCACCATCTAAAGAAATGGCTCCATCAGTTATACAAGGAAGAGCACATACTATATCTGCTCTTGTTTTGTACACTTGCAAGCGAGAAAAGAGGCTATAATAAAGAGTCTCTCGTAGACCATGTCCACTGGCTGTGAGACAAAATAAATTTGTGCTATCCACATTGATCATATTTACAGCATAGCCAAGAAAACCAGGTGGCAACTCCCCATTAGGAAACCTTGGCTTTAGAATATCAAGCCTCCTTTGGGCGTCATTATGCACAAACTCACCAGCATATGGTCTGCAGAAAAAGAATAAAAGTCTATTGAGTGCATTAATCAATTGCCTGACAAAGTGAGAAATGACAGCATACAGGAGACATATACCTTAAATTTTCAAGGCATATGACCAGAAACCGACCTTCCAGTTTCCTCCCAATAGAAGTACCAAGCCCATGAACACCAGAATTTAGGTTTATGCGACCTTCATTGTCATATAATTCAAGAGCTTTGACACCATGATATGTCTTGCAGACAACTGCCAGCATAGTTTCCAGTCCCAAGAACTCTGATAAAAGCCTGCGTGCCAAAAAACCCAAATAAAAATCAATTTGAGGCTTGTTACAGGATTGGGTGGTGGAGTATGTGGAAGCTGGAGTTGGGGTTGGATAAGAACAGGTATATCTCTAGGTGTACCTAGTGGAGTAAATTACCCACCTCCCCTCAATTAATGTGCAAGTGAAAATTTTATATCTTTTACTCAAAGTTACAAACACTCCAATAAGAATTTCATGGCTACTTAGCGGACGCCTCACACACAAAAAAAAAAAACAGTAAACACAATCATTCTCATGCAACATATTGCTCATATTTGCTTTCTCACCTGCTAAGATTATCATCATCTACTTTGCCCAGCATAGCAACAATACCCACAACATCCTTGATCAGGGGAAGATCCACAGCCTGATTTTCATGATGAGCTTTCAGCTGCCATAAGATGCCTGCAGCTGACTTCTTGCACTGCAGAATCTTTTCAGTTGTTTCCTCCAGACTGTGATTACCATTTGCAGCAGTAGGTGTGGTCGAGGAATGGAACTTCCCTAACATAACTGAACATGTAACTAGTTAGTGAAAAAATATTGGAAACCAAACATAGAAGAAAGGAATACATACTTGCAAACAGTCAAGGATACTAATCTCTTGATCTTAGTGTACTTCATATTTGTGATTAAAAGGATTCATGATATTCAGGTATAGAATTCTAAAAAAAAAATTCTAATACTATATTACTGAGAACATGCAGCAATACAACCTGTTCGAATTGAGGCTCATGCATGGCCTTACAAACCTAGACATGTGCGGTTACATCCTATATGAGAAGAGCAGAACAAGATTAGTACCTTGCAGATCAAGAATAGATTCTTCTAATTTGTTTTTCTGAGACTTCAGTAGTTTCATGTTCTCCTCATGATGTTTTATTTTCAACCCCATCACATGCAAATCATCTTGAAGTCTCTGTATATATTGGTTGATCAAATAGTTAGTCTTTTAGACGAGAAAGACCATATCATCCTCTGTATATATTGGTTGATCAAATAGTTAGTCTTTTAGACCAGAAAAGACCATATCATCACTAAATAGTAAAGTATGTTCTTACTTCTTATATTTTCCCGATTCATTAACACGATAAGAAATGCATGCTAAATGTTCCAGTTATTATCATGCATGATAACAAAATATAAAAACTCCTCTGTAATTGTTTCTTGTACAACCTTAGTGTAGATGATGATGGACTCTGCTTGCATAAATCCTCTGTTTTGCTTTTCCTCCATCACGACTACGCTGGCTTCTTTTTTATCCACTTGCATGAGTGCTGATGCATCTTGAATAGGTAATGACTTAGCTGGAAGCTGCAAAAGGAAAACCAAATGGCATAAACAAAAATCAAGATGACCGTACACACATAATTCTTCTAGTCTTCTTAAATAGTTTACCATCTATGTCTTTTAACAAGAACAAAAAAAAATTCAAAACACTTTGCTCGCAGGCAACATGTGGCTTCAAACTACACTGAAAAAAAAAAAAGCTCCAAACAATCGCCACTCGACACAAAATCAATCAACTATCAAGTAGGTTACTCCCTCCATTTTATCACATTGGCAGTGTCCTACCGAAAAAGATCCACATTCAACCAAGCACAAAGTTGAATACACCAGTACAGCAACACCTCGACGCGCCAAACTATTAATGCAGACATTCGTAACGCATCAACCCCGAATTCCAGTACCCCCAAAACCCTAGTCCAATTCCAAACCAACCCTTCTTTTTCCTTAATCAATGGTAAAGTAAATCAATTTCTTGCATGAATCTTTCAATCATACTTAATTCTCTACCATTTCTTTCGAAACTAAACCCGACTCGAAAAGTGAAATCCCAGAGCTCAAAAAGAGTGTGAATTTCACTAAACCCAGTAACACACATTAATTTAAAACCAATTAGAATCCAAAAATTACAGACAACCAGAACCAATTTACACAATTAAAGTTCATATTACTCGAATTTCAACGCAGTAAAAAGCAACGGCGACGAGATTAACAACATGCATTTCAAATTTAGGATCTGTAATTCTTGGCTAAAACTCAAAAACACAATTCTTCAAGAACAGAAAAACTAAACCGCGGAATTTAGAAAATGAAATTCAGAGAGCGACGAGTCTCACCTGGTTGTTGTTGTTGTGGTTGGATTGAAACATCTTTCTTCCGAGTTGACTCACTGAGTCACCTCTGTCCCTCTCACTCGCTCTCTGGTTTTTTTCAACTGAAATTTTCAGCTCGAAATATTTATAGGGTGGGGGCAGGTTAAATTTCTAGGACTTTTTTTTTTACCTTTTCCTGAGTTTTCGGGAAGGAGGAGATGAGACGAGGACCGTTGGATTCATTGGGTTTTTACCGTGATGAGTTGAAACGGATGATCCAAGGGTCGTGAGAGGACTTCATTATATTGCATGGGTTCATAAGCTGTCACATTACTTGAAATGTTTTATTTCCTTATTTTCTATATGGCATTTAGAATTTAGGGTTTAGAATTTAGAGTGTAGGGTTTTAAGGTTTAGGATTTTAGAAATAAACTGAAAATAGTTTTTGAGAAAATAGTTTAAATATAATTTTTTAATTAAATATTACCTATCAAATTATAATTGGAATAGTAGATTACTGGACATTATTACGTGGTGCTACGGTAATTCTGAAAAATTTCTCGTGTTCATAAGCCGTCACATTACTTCATCTTGAAAATATTTTTATATTTTCACACTCATGGCTTTATAACATTTATATTTATATTTTACTCCAAAAAAGTTACGAGACTCGCATAGATTGAACGCTCAAACTATACGTGACAGCTTGTGGTTCAAAGTACAATCACTATACCACTCGTAGACATTACAAACAAATTGGTTGTTATTTAATTAGTTTTCAAATCCGTTTATGAGAAAAAAAAATCATGAAACGTGGCTGAATAATTGTCTGTTATTTATCTAGTCTCCTGATTTTCATGCAGTCAATAAGAGAATTGGGTTAAAAATTCAGACTAGGCTACAATTTTGATCACCTTCGTTAGTGCTAGACATAATGAATGAAACTGGGGTACCAGATAGACCAGATAACAGAACTATTAAGGTCTGCATTGCATTCTCAACATTTCACAGAATAAAGCATGAGGAGAAGCCTAAGCTATATCACTTCATTTCTTAAACAAAAGGGTGCATTCTGATAGAAGTTACATCACTGTCCATCAAGGCTAAGCGTTAGTATACCAAGTAATATTTCTGTAACCCACCTAAAATTACCAGTTATATACTGATACTAGTCGAAACTTGCTAGTTACTGAAACCAAGTGAAGGGAGGACTCAGAAATCTATGCCTAGCTGAACATCCACCAGTATAATGCTTATGAACTTTGAGAGCTGCTAGTGTTTACGAGCTGTCTCCCTTCTTTCTTTGGACTGGGAGACTGCTCTTGGCTTGACCGGATGTCCTCCAAAAGCTTATGTCCCAACTTCTTTGCCTTCTCAAATTTCTTTTTTGCTTTCCGATGGAATTTGTGCACTGTTTGGATACACCTATTGATATCTGTCAAAGTTGACTTCTTCTCCTCAATCTGCATCTCCACTTCAACAGCATTTATTGATGTGGAAAGCTCCCGACTTTCTGCTACTGGAAAACATATTTCAATGTCCCTAAAGGAGAAATCAGCAAACTAGGTCACAAAAACATTCTTGAAATGTTATAATACAATTTTATCATGATGGACAACTTAAAAACTTGCTCATGGTTTTGCTGGCATCAAAATTAAGTGAGTATTTGTCATGAAAAGTTTAATGTAAACTGAAAAAAAAAACGACAGCTGCTAAAGCCTAAAGACACTACCAACAAAATCCAGAAGAAAGAGAAAGAAAATGAGAGAGAGATACCCGACTCCAAAAGAAGTTAATCCATTCTGTTTCATAATTCCTCCATCCAGAGAAACTGCACCATGTTTAATAGAAGCACGAGCAGCCACCATATCTTCCCTGGTTTTGTACACTTGCAGCTGACCGAAAAGACAGTATAATACAGTTTCCCTGAGACCATGGCCTGCAGATGTCAGCATCTGTAAATGATGGCAATCCAGGTCAACCATATTGACTGCATATCCTAAGAAACCATCCGGAACCATTCCACTTGGCAAGACTGGATCTGGCAATGCTAGTTTCCTTTGAGGGTCACTAAGGTCAAGTTCACCAGTGTAAGGCCTGCACAACACAAATCCAAATTCCCTTTTTATGATACAACATTCCCTTTGCCCCATAGATAAATTGCAATTACAAAGCGTATTGTGTTACCTTATGTCTTCCAGACATATAACAAAAGATCGACCATGTGTAGGGTTCTTCTGAAGTAGAGCCGGATTACAGAATGGATACATAGAATCAACTTCCTTGTGGTCACTCTGTACAAACTTCTCAAGAGCACCAGCAGCTTCAAAGGATTTACAGACAATGGCAAGCATCTGATCTTTACCTAAGTATTCAGCCAATATCCTGCATACAGGCAAAATGAGAGACATACATCATCGTTTAATTTGATGGATGGAAAGTGAAAAAACAATCAAATGGGTCACCAACCTGCTAAGATTACTAGTGCAAACAGTACCAAGTAGAGCAACCAATCCAATCACATCTCCCATGAAATGATTGCTCGACTCTTCAAATGAAACTTCTCTAGACAGAGCACAGATGATAGCAGCTGCAGTGTGTGGCATGCTTTCTATGTGGTTTATCAAATGCTTTTTGTATGATCCAATACACCCTGGGTAGGAAGTACCAAAGGACATAAGCATTTTAGTAAAATACTTGCTGAGTTGATTAATTGTAAAGCAACGATCTAAACAAATATATAAAATCTTAACTGAGGTAATATTAGAACTCAGTTACATTGGAAGTAATATTTAAACAATCAAAACCCAAAAGAATAGATTCCAAAAAGTTGACAAAAGCAAAGAGGATGCAAAGGTATAATAAATGTTTGCTTGTATTTTGTGGAGACAAATCTCCGTCAACCATGACAAGTATCATTACTCCTATGCCTAAACCAGAAAAGTAAACATGAGTAAAATCTAACAACTAAACCTTGCAATTTATAGAGCTCTTGCGTAGCTTTTTCTTTCATTTCCTTTAGAGTCTCCAATTTTTTTTCCATATCTCCAATGCGTGTTCCATGTTTGTCCATAGTATTCTTACTATATACCAGTTGTTCCTGCAGGGAGATGCAGCAGCGTCAAGGATATAGATTGGTCCAAGTTATGATTTTACAACTTGTTTGGATGCTTGATTAATGCAATAAGGATAGTCACAAGTTGGAGTATCATAACAGAAAACCAGGTACATCAAAAAGGGCTTGTAAGGTCAAATTTATGCTGAACCAAACTTTAAAATAGACAGGGATCTGTTCATATTCTGCATGAACTGCGCTGGTCCATCCATGCATGACATGAAACTTCACTTTATCTATAAGCAATGTATAACTGCTTTTGTTCGCAAAGTCTTTCAATATTGACAATTGATACCTTGAGGTTTACTAATTGCTGAAGGCCAGAAGAATCTGGAAGAAGCGATGTGTTTCCATATGAACACGGCCGGTTACACGGGGATTGAAACTCTTGTTGATCCACTTTTGGAACCTGATTACAAATAAAAATCATTTTTTAAGGTGATCAGTGAAAAGAATTAACTGCAGTTACCTCATTTAACTTAAAAAGAACATTTTTCTGTATGTTCTGGCTATTCACAATAAAATATACCATCAAGTTTCCAACTGGCTGCAGAAATTCTTGGAGCGGAGAAACCTCCCACGGAGTTGGAGACCCATCGTGCTTCTCTTCTTCAGTGAGCAGATGATCATATTTCTCCTTTAGAGCTTGCACTACAGGAACCTGAATTCAAAGATACGTATTTACCACTGTAAATTTCAATTGTGATAAACAATGATAAGCCTATGTACAGCTGGCCCAACCTTTATATTCAGATGCAGTTCTGGATAACATGAATGAGCAGCTACAAAGTTAAAGCTCTCTTCGACTTCAGGAACAAAAATAGTTGGTACAGTGCACCGACCATGATTGAATGTGAAACGAAGGGATTCCTCCATAAATGATGAGTCATCCTTTATTGTAAGCATATGTAACTGGCCACTTTTCTCTTCATGATGAATAGTAGCATCGACAACACCATCAGAATTGACAACTTCGAAAACCAAGTTTTCCAATTGAGTACCGGCCACACACGCATCAGGAACCTAACATCATGTCCAATACTTTAAAAAGAGAAAAATACATAGACCTTGCAAACTTTAAAAAACCTGAAGCAGATAGATAAAGGCACCACCAACCTTTGTTGCAATTCTCAACATCCTTTTCTCAGTTTGAGACTGAAGATTAAGTAAAACATTATTGCCCGAATAAATAGAGATTGAAACTGCAACCAAGGGAAGAGAGGGAAGACATTGTTACACGTATATGCAATCCAATCCAATCACAATCCCATAAAACAATATTTCTACTGCTGACATTGTTTTTCCGTATGTTGTCTAGTAAAAGTACATACCACTTTTCTCATAACCTGCAGTTACTTTCAACAGGCCACCAAGGTCAATGCATCCATGACGGTCAACCTACATTGAAAGAGGTATGAAAGAATTAAAAGGTTTTCCTTAGTTCCAACTTTATAACAAAAAGAAAGCATGACACTAGAAGTGCCAAAACAAAAGCCAAGCAATTAGGTGGCATCACTATCATTGATTGTGGGGAGTGAAATCAATACAGAACATAGAGTACCAAGGTAAAAGAAAAAAACAACCAGCAGTGAAGAAAGAATCTTACCGTGCGTGCTGTACCTAGTCGATCTTGAATAGATAACCCCTCCACATTCAATTGAACTTGAGTGCCTTCTATTACATGATTGCCATATTGATCAAACATCTGGTAGATAAGTACATGATTATATGTTAGCGACCACAACCAATCGTGATAAAAGAAGGTATTACTGTTTTTTCTTTAAAAAATATTATTTAGCATGAATTCTCAAATAATTGGCCTTGATTAAGCTATGAAAACCACAACAATTTCTCTACCTCTAGGATAAACTCCTGAATAGTGTAACCTGGAAGCACTTGATTTTCAAAAATAGGACTGGCCATGACATTCCATAGAGGTCCAGGATTAACTGAAATTATTTTATGAAAAACAAAAATTACAAAGGCCCAAAGCATACAGTAGCCGCCCCCCAAAAAATAGGCACCACCAATGAGAGAAAAATAAATTGTGATGCTCATTTTTTCTGCACATATAATTATGTCTACAGTAAATACCTTCACATGGAACCGAAACTGAAAATTTATCATCACTTCTACATACAACTAAAGTCGCTCCATATGTAGGTCGAAGTTTGTCTAATTCACTGCTCTCCATCAGCATATCCTGTAAATTGGAAAGAATGAAAGAAAAAGGTGAGTGAATTAAGACACATACATACAATTTTATAAATGAATGCCAATCTACATCACAAGATACCTTCACAGTCAAAGTATGTTCTGAAAATTCTGGTGTGAATTTTTCTACATGGAAAAGCAGCAATCCCTCATTTGTCTGAACTTTCACAGCGACTTTCACAGTAGCAAACCGAATTCGATTGCCAAATTCATCAAGACATGCTATCGAGAGAGGTGGAAATACTGAACCAACTCTGACAACATAATTGAAGCAACAAATCACAAGTAAAACTCTGTCAAAGACAGAGAGACAAACTACTAAAGGAAATATCATAGTACTACAATATAATAATGCATGCTCAAAGGTCAATACAGAAAATACCAACTAGGATATATAACTGTTATAAGTTATTTAAAGTCTACCCAAATACCATGGGGAAAGAACCTTACCTCACTCTATGCAGTGTAAGCTGATCATCGTTTAGAAGGACCCACTTTCCAACCTTGGAAGATGGCTTGATTTGTACACTTCTCTCAGAACTCTTACAGTCTGACTCATTCTTGTAAATAATAAAAAGATTAAGTGATCAGAAATAAATTACAACTATATGAAGAACATATAGAAATTGAAATTCTTAAATATTACTCACAAGATGAAATGAGAACGTATAGACACCAGCACTTCGATAGAAACCATTCAGCTTGTGTTTGACGGAAAAAACATATAACCCTTGAATTCCCTTAAGTGACTTAGGTCCTACCCGCTCTGAGTATATATGACTAACATTCGGACGTTCATCGGCATCGCCTTTAAAGTTGACTTTCATAGTCATTTCTAAATTACTCTTGACTATGTACTTCTGATCCAGGCTTTTTGAAGAACTGGAACTGACATAATTTCCAGGTCGAACAATAGCCACTACTTCTTCTGGAGGACTTTTTCCAGCTCGAGCATCCACTAATGCCTGAAAGTAAATAATAAAATTACTTGCATATTAATCAAGGATGTGATAACAAAAGTAAATGAAAATTCGAGTGTTTCTATATCAGCATTTATAAACAAGTATATCCTCATTCTGATCTCAGGAATTGATATAGAATTTGGTCAACTAAATTGATCAAACTTTCAGCTTTCACTCAGCCCTATCTTACACTATATTTGAAGTTTATATTCAACCCAGTCATTTCACTTAATTACTACTTATGTACATTGCCTTTGGCCTTTAAGGATTCACATTAACTAAAGTATAAACAAAGAAAATACACACAACTATACTAACCCCATTAACCTCCAACTCTTGGCATTGTTCAGCACCAAGAAGTTCAATTGTAGAAGGAGATTTCTGGCGTCGTTTCTCAATATGGATATCCCACTCTGTTTTATCAACAGCTATGCACTGCGGTCGATGGCTCGGTATTAGCTCAACAGAAAACTCCCTCCAAATTACAAAATTTTCATTTCCATAAGTGAAATAGATGAAGATGTGAAAAAGCAAACCTTTCCGGCGTCAATCACACTTAGTGGTATAGACAAGGATCCACCCATATCCAAATTAGTCTCCCCATTATTGACTGAAAGGAGGCAACCCTTTTCATCTGGAAGACTTGAAGGCCTTTCAAAATAATTGTACAATAGATGCACACCAGTCAACCCAAAGTTAAAAAAGAAAAGAGAAATTAAGTAGGATATGCAAAGACACCGCACCTGCATAAAATGCGAGCCTCACCTGTTTAGGAAAAACAATACATAAATGGCAAGAAAATCGTCAACACTTGAAATTGATATAAATCCACTTTTAAGAAATCCATGTCAAAACAATTATGGAATGTCTGATTCGCATTTTTGTACAAAAATCACGTAAGAATAAAATAAGACTCAACTTTCATGCCTTCCAATGTTAGGATGAATATTACTTACCACCAGACTCATCTTGGAGACCTTCAAGCAAAAAATACTCAATCGTGGCGTAGACATTGTTGTTATGAACCCCAGCACATGCTCCCTTGAGTATTTTAATTCTTTGACCACAACTCCAGGTCCTTCCATTCCTCATTATGGATTTATGCACCCTTGCGACTACAATTCAAAAAGACAAAAAAGTATTAACAACAGTGGGAGAATATTAGATTTTAAGGTCTATAACAAAAGGATATAAATTTCTTTTACTTCTAGACCTACCTTCAGATGATATACGAAGTGCCTTTTTGTTTGCAGGACTTACAACAAAGACAGGTTGGTCTTCACCACAGTCAGCTTCATCGTCATCGTATCTATGCATCTGAATTAACCAGTCCTCATATTCCTTCTTTAATTGCAAAGGATTTAGAAGGTTTCCATCTTTATATATTTGAACTTTGATGTCTAGAGAAATAAAAATGAATTCAGACAGGAGACCACTATAAACACAGAGAGATGATGATGTTCCAAATTAATTGAAGAAATAAAAACAGAAACAAATAATGATTATTACCATTCTCATTCTCAAGAGGCTTATCGCCAAAATTTCTCAATGCAGTTGTGAAAGGACAATGTTGAGCTAAATCAGTCTGTGGTAACAAAATAGTAGATCAGAATTTCAATATATATACTGAAAAATACAACCGAGACAGATAAACATAGTGTTCATCTCTACACTCCCGGAGCTTAGATATATTAGGATGTCTTCTGTGGAAGCTTATATTAACGGGAGGTCAACCTATCACCCATAGTGATCACAAATCACCACACAGATGGCAGAAAGCACAAAAAAGCACATAATTACTGGTGGAAGGAAATGATTGAATCACCCAGCCAGCGAGAAAGAGATGATTACTTAGCCTCATAATCAATCGCTTATCAGTAATAAAATTCTTATCAACGGAATCAGCTAATAGAGAAGCTATCTCATAGCTGCTTAGTTACCAGGACTAAGGAAGAGTAGCAAAGAGACTGGGAGAAGACTAGATATCAAAAAGACTCAACTTGGTAAAGGCGGATATTTCACAAAATTTTATGACAAGGATACAGGCCCAAAATTGCATTTTACACGTCTCAAATTGATAGCATTTCGTACCTTCGATCTTGTTGGATTGAAGCCAGCATCAGTCTCTGCAACCATAATATTGTCCATTTATGCATGTAGAGATAATGGAAAATGCTAAACATATACTTGAGAAGAAAACATTGGCAAGCTCTTATAAACATAAAACATGAATGCCCTACCTATGAAGCATTTAACTCTCATGCAACATCTTTTCAGCAATTGTGCCAAGGTTCCTCTTTTTTGCTTCATATCCATGAAAGGAAGCAAGCCCTGTGGTATACCAAAAAGATAAATTATAAAACAATCAGCAGTTCCCTGAATTATGGACCATTAGTCCATTACTGCAAAGTATGTGCTCAAAAGAATTCAACAGTCTGAAGAGTAGTCTGCTATGGATGTGAATTTGTCAACATTTTTCATCTAAATACTTTGAAGTTACTATTTCCATCAGAATAACTAGTTCATGAATGTCACACTGATTTAATCTAAATGTACAAGGAATGGCTTCTAAGTGAGAACCCTAAATCTACTATTGGCAGCATGCACGAATAACAAAGATAATAAAAGCACATGATACTTCATCTATCACTGAAAGTTGCCATTATTTTTCTGATTATTATATTTACAAAGTTCTACTGTATCTCAATAGAATACTCAACAAGAATATAACTCGCTGAAATCTGATTTTACCCAACGAGCATCGGGAAGCAGGCGGCCAAGCCTCCGAATAGAGACACGACTAAAGGTCTCAAAGTTTTCTCTGGTCCCTAATTTCTCCACAATTTTGTCAATGTTCTCCTTTCCCTGTGACACCCATGCACGCGTTCATAAGTTTTGGTTGTAGTAAATATCTGGTTTTTCAGTATAGTTAGCAATAAAGATGCATATGCAACGACGTAGGGCTTAGGGTGTGAAACCTAAGAATGAAGATATAAAGGAGTGTGTCAGTTCAAAAACAACATGTTTATAGGTCGCTAATTCTGATCATACGATTAATAATTTTTATCCTATTACCAAAGTAGCTTGAGAATAGATCAGGTATTGATTGGTTTCACACACATATGTATCCAGAAGATGGGCTTTAGTATGATACAACAGAGGCCATCTTATTTTTGTTGCAGCATAGATAAATTCCATCTCCATACCTTTTCAATTGGAAAATAGACGCACTTCAGGCGAGCATTAGCTTTGCGATAAGTCTTTAAATCTACATTCAAATAGAATGCATTTTATCAACAGTTTAAGTTAAGCAATGTAACAGATAATAAAAATTAAGTACAATTTACATAATTGCATAAACTTTTTATTATATAGATATATAAAGTATTGTAGAAGAAAAGTGGGCACTCACTAGGAGATCTGTGTTTTCTCATATTATCTTGCTTACAAGAGAACTGAAGCTGTAAAACAAATTCAGGACCATTGCAGGAATGCACGTTGGTCGTTGCTATCTCACCACCGGCAATCTCAGTCAAATTAACACCATTGACCTGAGATATCAAAAGGAAAGCTTCTTGTTAAATTATAAAGACGTTACTGAAATGAACTTAATTATATCTTCATATACAATCATTTACATCATTTGCATATAAAGCCACTGATATAAAAATGACCAGAGAGAATAATGTTAATAAACACTTTTGAGCATGAATCATTAATCAAGACATGGGGAATGTGGAAGCAGAATAATCCTTTGCACAAAAACTCCAATTAGATTTGCATGGGGGAGGGGGTGCTGCTTGCAGTATAAATCAAAATCAAAGACACTAGCAGAAGTATGCATCAATTGGAAAAAGTACATTATATACCTCAAACTTGACTGGCATCTGAGTTTTCCCTGATTTTGCATCTTCATCATACTGCAGATAAATCAAGTGATGCATGACATTTAGCATGAGATACTCTAGTAGAACTCAGCAAATAATAACAAATAAACAACAAATATCCAGCAGAACTCATAAACATTTGATCAGAAGTTCTAGTAAAATATTGAAACCAATAGGTTTTTTGTTTCTTTGGTGAACAACTTCAATGCCATTCATACACAAAAATAAGGAAGCCTTTGAACAAAAACATAGGAAATAAAACAAGGCAGGAAAAGGCCACATGTCAATTCACTATACAATAAAATAAACATAGGATATACAGAACTTTAAACCTGAATATATGGGAAATATATATCCTTCAGCTTGCACCGGAGTTGATGTACATCTACTTTTGATTTAGGTTCAGAGATTTCAACCTGTCAAGTAGATCAAGATCCACATTATAATACGAAATTCAAAATTATTTTGAAGCACAATTGGACAAATAAACTCCTTACAAAGGTCATGGAACAATGTAGTGGCAAATTTCACAAAGTTTTTAAAAGCTCGTAAGAATAACTGAAAAATGGACAACAAGATGATAGTTGATGCAACCTTAGTGAAGCTTCCATGTGGTGTTCTTCTCATCTCATCTTCTTCAGGATCCCTCATGCTACCACCAGTCTAAAATAAAAGTTATAGCTAGTGACTGTTAGATTGAGAAATTAATAGATACATAGATTATTGATTCTATCAAAAGATAGAGGAATAATCCCAAGTGTTTCTGAAAGAAGAACACACGATGGAGCAGTTTCTTACCTTCCAATTAGAACTGAGTAAAGCATCTCTATCAAGACTCAAGGTATACACTTTCTTGGAATCCTTTTTCTTAGATGAAACTAATGCACACCTGTAACATGATTGACAAATTCTCAAGGGTCCAAATTAAAACACTGCACAAAATACTCACATTGAAGAGGAAGAGAAATCATACCTCCCCAACTGCATGGACGCTATAGGTCCACCATATCCAAACATTCCAAAAAAGGGCTGCATATACGCAAATACCATTAATTTACAAACTAAAATACCACTGAAGAAGTGAAGAATAGGCGGTAGTGACATGCAGCTTCTACATAAGAAGCCATGATCATCATGTGACAGTAGTAATTTACCTTTAGGTAAGGAGGTTTAACCCCTATTGCCTGTTCCTTATAAGACCTGTGAAGTGAAGCACCCATCTTTCCCCTAATAGAAGACAAACCTCATTCTCAGCATAGATATGAATCCCAAACCTCACATTCATTACTGTTTTATATATTGATACTACTGTATCGTCATAGAAAATCTATGCCAAATTCTGGTGATTCATATTTGTGATAAACATCTATGCTAAATTCTGGTGATTCATGTAAGAATACCTATTAAATGTAGAAAAAGCAAGACACTACTACATAGCCACTCTGACAACCCATACAGTATATAGAGGAAGCAGCTGGAACACTGGAGGTGAGTATCGAAAGAAAGATTGTATGAATCATTTTAGCTTATTTTTCTTAAATTTTTTTTATTGTAAATATATTGTCAGATGGAAGTTTGCCAAGAGATTTCTAGAAAAATCTTTTTCACCATTCTACACAAAGTTTTGTCTTGCACTATTGTAGAATAAAAGGCACAAATAAAATGTAGCCAATAATCACAAAATATGATAACAAAGAGAAAATGCAGAACTTTTTCTTTTGCTCATGAAGAAAGGATGATAGAATACCACTTCACTATTGAGTTTTCATTACTTCCATCCATCCCTGGGCCAGTGTCAAATATGGAGATCATATCATCGTCAATATCCACACTGCAAATAATGGGGTGGAAAATGAAAATAGAAAATAAAAAAAGAATCAGAGAAGTGTGGTAGATTAATTTATGCAGTCAGAGAAATTAAATAAACGTGATAAAAGAGTAGCATGAAATATTTAAACATATACTCGAAAGAAACATACATATGTTCTCATATTATTCTAGAAAGTAAAAACTCAGGTACATAATATGTTGCAAGACAAGCCAGACCACTTTAATTTAGTAATTGGAAATTAATTTAACACTATTAACCAATGTGGCTCAACAAGGACCTAGTGCCAATCCTAGACTAATGAAATCAGAGCCAGGATAGTATCTGCATATTAAATGTTACATTGAGATGATAGACCAAAATAAATAAAGAACCATGGCACACAAGAATGAACGATACAACAACTACTCAGGTATGACCTAATATATGTCCTTGAGAGGTGAAATCAAAAGGATCAGATGGCATGTACGGTGGACATTCAGGTTGTTGAAATGAAGCAATGGCTGAGATACTGATTTGAATGCATTGACAGAAAGAAAAAAAAAGGGGGAAAAAAGGGAAAAATAGCACTTTAACTCTAGAATCTACAATTTCCTTACCTTATATGTTTATAACTCACTTCACTTGACCATACAGCTTGCAGGGAATTGTCCTGATAATAAAAGTGCAACAGAATGTAGCCATATTAATTAAAAATGGAAGTAGACACACAAGTTGTAATCAAACAAAAATGAATTACAGAATCCATTTCTTCACATATATGTCACAGAACTTACAATCAAATCTGCCAGAGCAGTCTCAAACGTATACTCTTGTGGTAGTTCCTTAATTAAATCAGTATCAGGCGTCAAATCCCACATGTTCTGAAAATTATTTAGGGCACAGTGACTCAGTAGCATCCTCACTTTCAAATTTTCAATAAACTGCCTTTCCAATGGGCCCGTAAACATCTCAAAATCTTATATTGCTTACGTATATAGTGAAAGAAAGGTGTTAAGGATGTAACTAACCTCAAAAGTAGTAGTGATATCCTCAAGACCGTCCTAAATCACAAACAAAACAAGAAAACATCACCATATGTTCTTTTGTATTCATCCAACAATTGCACTACAACCGTTACAAATACAATAGATAACAGGACAGTCTCCAGATAAGTAAACAGACAATTAAGGAGCACTTTATTATGAGTTTATAAATTTTATGTCTCTAAAGAAACCAATGCTTCTATTATCCAAAACCTCCAGACAAACAGAGAAAATAAAATCTATAACATAGATTCCATCTCATCTTACTTGAAGCCTTAAGATGTGACACTCTTGTTGCTTGAAGTTCTTGAAATTCACTACATTTTGTATCTTCATATCATCAGCATCTACAAGAAGAAAGCTGCCGCCTTTCCAGTTAACTTCCCGCTTCCGCTTCACTGAACCTGATTGTTTCCAAGCGCGGACATATTCCTTTTCCACTCTTTGAATAAAATCTCTGAATGGCATTTTCGGCTCAGGGTTGTAAAATTTCAAACGAACGGTTGTGCCATTTGGTAAAAGGATTTGGAAGTTATATTCCTTATCCATAACACCAAGACTCAAACACGTATGCTCCTCTTTTTAATCTGGCATAGAGTTGCTGCATCCATTTTCAGTAGATTTTAAATCTTACAAAGGGTGATAGCAAAGAGATTTTAATAGCTCAGAAGCAAAGACAAACCATTGCACCCATATAGTACCACACATGAAAGCCTTTTGTCTATGTAAACAAATATTTACACATCTATTGGATAAAAACAAGGGAAAGTTGTAAATTTTTGCAAAAAAACAAAAAGAATCCAAAATGGGCAGGTAACGAGACTTGCATTTATGTCAAACCCGAGATAGTTTAACTGTATGTAATGAGTTATCATGCTCAAACACTTAGCTACACTGAACCAGTTCATCCAAACAAAATCGCAAAGATACATAAGAAACACAAGTAACAAGACCACTCCAAAGAACAATTTCAAGGGACAAAGAAGCTAATGTGTTGATCAATAGCCAGCAAAGTCTCATAATTTCTCCTTTTCTCGCAAAATCAGAAAATTTTACTTCAACTAATAAAATCAGACTACCCACGAATTACATATAACAATCATGAAACTCGGACAAAATGTCTATCCAACTAAACCAAGCACCCCATATTATCATATAAACACAACTCAAAGCCAAACACAATTCAAAACCTAGAAATGGGTAACTCACTTGCTCTGCGTCCAAATCAGTCCTCAACTCACTTCAACACAGCACAAACTTCTTCTGCAAAAAGAAACCAAAACAGAGTTAGAGCTAAAAACCCACCAAAATCTTATCTTTTTTTCTTCAACAACAACACCAAAACCCTGATCATAAAAATCAAAACATTCAAACATTTCCGGCCTCAAATGAACAGGAACCAACAGAAACCCCCTAAACCAATCTCAGTATGCGATGAAAACCGAAATGGCGGAACCAAAAAAGTTGAAAAAACAGTGAACAAAATATCATAAAGGTTGAAACTTTCTTGCCTTGGGAGGATGTGGCTCTCAGCTTCTGTCTATAAAGTTTGAGACTTTTAAGGGTTTTGAGAGATCAAAAGCCAAGAGGGTTTTTGAATCTCAAAGGATGGCTGCGAGATTGTAATGGGGAAGTGAAAGAGACGAGGTTGTGGAGAGTAGAGAGAGAGTGGTGACAACCAAAAGGCCTATGAAACCTGTCAGTTTTGTCGCCTAGTGATGGACTGATCATTTTGCGCTAAAATGGGCCGGGGTGGACACGTCAGCGGCGGAAGTTTTGGATTGGTGAGGTGCACGGTACGCGCTGCCGCTCACGATAGTGGAAAAATGAGGCGGGCTTTGCTAACGCGCTAGAGGAGATGGGCGGGAAACTTGCCAAACAAGGGCATTTATGGTAGTGAAAAAAATTTACCGATCACATTTTACTTGTTCAGACCACCCTTTTAAATTTATATTATGTGTCTAATTGCTTAATTATTATCTAACTTTGAATTAAGAAAAAACACATAACATGAGTTGAAAAAAATTTGTCGATCACATTTCATTTGTCCACTTTTTTAAACTTATGTTATGTGTCCAATTGCTTAATTATTATCTAACTTTGAACTGAGAAAAAACACATAACATGAGTTTAAAAATATTGACACAAATTGATCAAATTAAAAGTGGTTGACAAATTTACTTCCGTTTTAAAATATCACTGGGAGCTGAGAAGGGAAATCGTGCGGAACAACCGAACAACGAGGTGTGGGACCCACGAGTGGTGGTGCTTTTACCTTTTTGGATAGTGGGTCGGGTTGAGAACTTGAGATTAATGGGTTCTATTGGGGGAGATCATTGTTAAAATATATTGGCCCAAGAGAGGTCTTGATCGTCTAGCCCTATGCCCCTATCTACTCAAAAACAATTTACTTGAATATCTTGAATCTTAAAAGTTGTGAAGAGAATATGAGCATAATGTATGCACGACCGTGTAAACATACTGTCTAATCTTGGCTATATGATTTGATCGCATTTTAATCATTCAAACCATATGTGAAAAAAGATACACGCCGTGAAAAGGGATAGTAATCATGGTTTTATTTCTTTTTTTAGCTTATAATGAATCGTGCGAGAATGAGTTGTATTGTCTTATTTCTTATTGCTCAATGTTCCCCATTGTACTATGGCCACTTTCGATAGTAAGGAAATAACGGCCTAATCCCTCTAATTTATAAAAAGAAAGTGCAATGAGGACCATATCATTGTCTTCATGTTCGGATTTTAGTACTGAATTGAGTATGTTCATATGCTTGGAGTTGCTTCTTCAAGAGGAAAAGAAAAGTCAAGATTCAAAGCATTATATTTGTTGTTACCAAATCTTAATTAGATTTAAGGAAATGTAAATACTTCATTATAACAATGAGTGTGTTTTTGTTGGCATATCTTAGTTTCTGGTAGCTGAACACAATCAATCATATCATTCCCTCAAGACATCCATAATATCACAAGAGATAGGTCGCTAGATACATAGTTTTGCTTCTAATCCACATTAACATACTCATATATAGTCAAAATTGATTCATGTCACAAATCATTGCATAATGTATACACATGTCCCTAAAGGCACAAACCACTATTGTGTTATGTAAGTATAAAACTTGGAAGAAAGTGGCAGGTCCAAGCCTTCCGAGTTTGTGAAACTTTTGATTGAACCCTAGCAATGGTCCCGAACCATATTGTATACTTGTATAGATGAGTGTGATATCTGGTGCCGTAACATAAATAAACATCAATAGGATGAAAGGTTCTTGTCACCAACCCAAATTTAATCTCCCTCCTGGGAAAGCCAGCAGGCCACAAGTCCACAACAGAAAGTGATGAGAGTCTGAGAGATATCGATCGATCTCAACCTTCCTAATGAAGCCAGCTTCAATCTTGAATCTTTACTTGAAGTTCCCTTAAAATGCAAGCAATATATCATCTACCGTAGTTAAACATTTTTATGTGTTCATTTTAAGTCTCAACCATACCCAATAGTAAGTGTCTAGTATATATAACTTCCCAGCTCAGCAATGAATTAATTGATCGAAGAAGTTCAATTGAAGGGTTTGTGTTTTGTGGTGGAAACCATACTGCCCCCACCACAGGTTTCTTTCAGCAAACAAGACAAATGGGATGGACTTGTCTGAACATTATAATGTGAGGTTAAGCTAGCACTTGTCAAAGCTCTAGGTTTCACATGCCCATGCATGATACCACATGTACCTCGCGCATTCCTTCGTATAGTCATTGTTAGTTGTTAGACACTCTTCGAGTACGCTGTACTGATAAAACGATAACTTATATCGATCGATATTGTAAAACATCAATTCACGGAAACATTCTATATATTACACAATGATGGTACTATATATAAAGAGTAACAAGTTAGAACTAACATCATTGGACGCTTAAAGAAATACGAGGCAAATGTGTATAAGCTAATGTGCTATACTTGATTGGGAAGGTCAAGAATTGGGTGAAACTGAGTAATCAATGATGGGGACTTTGGTGAGGACTGATGATTTCAAGTGGACCGCAGCGGGAAGATAGTAAGATACCAGAAGGGACAGGCTAACACAAGATGCATTATGATATGGAACTTGGATCGCATTGGATGTGACCTTAATTAATAAGTCGTGTGCGTGAGACAATATTGAATTCCTGCTTCAAACAGTAGTATTTGTTCATAATCACTTATGCGCGAGCTTATTAGTCTACAAACAAGCACTATTGTTTTCTTTGCATTCGTGTAAGAAAGCCAAGAAATTCGTAGGGAAATTTGTATTTTATAATAAGAACCATTACGAAAAACTTTTATAACAACAAAAAAGACAATGAATTGCCTACGAAGAACCAAGACAAAGACAACAATCGACTAGCTAGGCAAGAAAAGCGATACGAAACATGCGAGGTTCTTCCTCATCCAATACATCTATAGCAAAGTCACGGTTTTTTCTCCGACCAAAAAATCGACTAATATGTATAATAAACTAAATGCACCAAAACAAAAGCATATGATCAATCATCATCAACAGCCACAAAACCACGGGCATCTTATGATCCACAGACAAATGAACGTTTAAATATTTGATAATGTACAAATTAATTAGAAAGATCGTTTGGTTAATCTACTCTTCACTTCTAATATTTCTAATAACTTCTCGTAGATTTAAGGATATGACATTCATGACATGGCAGAGAAGCTGTCCAATAGGGTAGCCCCAGCTGCAAGAATCAGTACTTACAAGAAGGTTGTAGCTAGATCGATTCACACGTGAAATGGTTAAATAGCAACGGCGATTTGCGCGGACTTGCAGTTATTATTACCCTCACCATACTACTCTATCGATCTCTCTTCCTCTCTGGTCTCTCGCTATCATCTCTCTATTTATCCTATTACTACACCCTTCGCATTCTTCAGGAACTCTCCTTCTCTCTCTCTCTGGCAATGCCTATCTAGCTCCCTCTAGACACATATCTACTTTCTCTTTCACTCTATCTCAGATCTTCGTATCCGTAAATTGATCAGTGATCGTCGACGATGTGCTCGAAGGTGTACACTGATCACTCTCTCTTGATCTCTCTCTGTTATGATTATGATCCAATATAATTATATATATATATATATATATATATCTCTTTCCTAATCTGAAGTTCTGCATTCCGTCGTGTATTCTGGTGGCAGGATGAGTAATTCTCACGTTGTGGAATGGCTGTGCTGAGGGGAATAGAGTGAAGCCGGAGATTAATTTGATCGATGGGGAAGAAAGGAAGCAGCTGGTTCTCGACCGTTAAGAAGGTTTTTAAACATTCTTCAAAGGACTCGCCGGACAAAAAGGTTAATATCCAAATTATTATAAAACTAATTAATTTTCAGTTACATTCTTTGCTAATTTTCATGACCATAACGGAAAGGTGGCCTCTGATTACTCTTCTAGTTTTTCAATCCGTTTAGGCTCTTAACTGAGTTCTAGCTCAAAAAGACTGATCTTCGAGGATTACTGTGATTCATGTTTGCTTGTGCGTGGTGAATTGTTTGTCCTCTTATATGAGAACTCGTACGATCATTGTTCTGTATATTAGATGAGGTCGATCGAACTCTGATCATTCACCACTTGATCTAGCTAACTTCTTGTGTTTATATGATCATTAATTATTCCTTCTGATTACTAAGATAGCACCTAATGGACTAGTTAGTATATGCTTAAACATTTAGCTTTGGATAGATAATCAATCAAAGAGTGATTCTCTATTGTTGCCTTGCTGGGAGGAGATATGATTTTTACCTAAGCAAGTGGAACCACATTAAAGCTGAGCCAGCACTACCAATTAGTACAGGGCCACTGCCTTTGTTATGGTCCTTGACCTAAAAAAGGTACCATCCATGGTCCCCTGTCGACATGCATATATGTGAGTATGCAACCATACACATCTATTCATGATCGATGTGGCAAGAACACCTAGTCCCCATGGGTCATGATTTATAACTGTCATGCCAACTACGATGTCACATCTTACCAAAGCCGTTATCATCCTATTATTGCTAACTTTTCTGATAAATGTTGTCAATTGATTATCAATTTCACTTGTTTCTGTTAAGAAGGAAATAGCAGAGAAGTGGCAGCAACAGGATGCTCCGGAGGTGGTGTCATTTGAGCATTTCCCGGCAGAAAGTTCTCCAGACAGAACCAACGACGAGAGCACTGCATCGACTCCTGCAAACAATGAAGATAGGGACCATGTCATTGCCGTGGCAATGGCAACTGCTGCTGCCGCAGACGCAGCAGTAGCGGCAGCCCAAGCGGCTGCTAAAGTTGTAAGATTGGCCGGTTATGGACGTCAATACTACTCCGTGGAGGAAAGGGCTGCAACCCTCATACAATCATTCTATAGAGGCTACCTGGTAAGATAAAAGTACCCCTTATATCTGATTTATGCACACACAACGTTTAGTTAAGGTGTGAGGTACGTGACATAGCCAGCTTCACATAGTCTGCAAACATCTATGACATGAAATAAATAAGGTCTTCTAGGAGAGGTGTTTATGCTTCTGTCTTCTTATTCTTCAACTTCAATTTCGAAAAACGTTAGGAGGGACAATTACATCTTATTCATGTAATGTTATTAGTGAAGTGTTCATAGTACATTAGTACGTGCCATGTTCGAATCTTATCATGTCTAAAGGTGACACTCCTGTTGGCCAAGGTCTTGCTTGACTTGAAGACTTGAACCTTAATTTATAGGTTCAGACATTGCAAGTATGACCCAAGTGTGATCTGTATTGTTGTAGGCTCGACGAGCTCTACGAGCGTTGAAGGGATTGGTGAGGCTCCAAGCATTGGTGAGAGGCCATAACGTGCGGAAGCAAGCACAGATGACAATGCGATGCATGCAGGCATTAGTTCGTGTTCAAGCAAGAGTTCAAGCTCGACGTCTTAAACTGAGCCATGACAAGCACCAGAGTCATAAACATACAGACAGTGATATTGAGGATGAAGAAGAAAGACTAAGAGCATTGATAGAGTTGGAAGAAGAGCACAATCTGAGAAGTCCAGTGAAGAAACATGAAATGCAAACTGGGCATCAGAGAAGTGAAAGCTATTCCAAGGAAAATGCCTCGAGGAAACATGATGCTGTGGTTAAAAGGGAGAGAGCTCTCGCTTATGCTTATAGCTACCAGGTCAGTCTCCATCCCTTTCTCATTTCTAGGTAGTACAGGGCTATTTGCACACACATAGTTGACCGGATTATTTACCATGCATTATTTCAGATCGTTGATGTGTTAATACTGCACCATTTTGGGTGAACAAAGATTACTGCTGTTAAGAGTTATGACTAGCTAGTTAATTTTAATACTCTATTCACTTGTCGATTACAGCAGCAACAACAGCTTCTACAATCTGTTCCCCATGGTAGTGAGTTTGGGATCCAAGCCAACCAGAGTGAAAAGGGCCAGTGGGGATGGAATTGGCTTGAGGGTTGGATGTCATCAAAACCCTACAATGCCCGCCACTCAGCCCCACGAGACACCACTTATATGACACCAGGAACTACCACAACCGGAGATAACATTTCCGAGAAGACGGTAGAAATGGACCCCATTGCGTTTCCAACCTTGCGGAGTCGGTTCAAACAAGACGTGAGTAACTCTAACCCGTACTCAACTCGACAAAGCCATCCAAGCCCGGACAATGTACCTAGCTACATGGCACCAACCAAGTCTGCCAAGGCCAAGGTACGAGGGCAGGGCTTGGTCAAGCAGCGAAGCCCTCCCCCTCCACAATGGAACCCTTCAACCAAGAAAGGCTCGGTTATAGGTTCCGGTTGTGATTCGTCAAGTTCGGGTGGAGGACTCGCAAACTACTCAGTGCCAAGGAGCCCAAGCCCAAAGAGTAACGGGACACAAGGTCAGGCTAGAAAGTCGGTGGGCTTTAGCCCAGATTCTCCCCGTGGCGAAGATTGGGCGCTGCCTATTGCCATTCATGGCTGGAGGCATGATTTCGGTTAGTGCTCCTTGATCCATATGGTGTGGCTAAATTAATTTTCCTACAAGAAAAACGAAAGGTTTGTTTATATGTTTTATTCAAACTTTGTTAATGACTGCACTGAAGTTTGCAATAAGTTATGTATCTTTCTGTGAAAAATCACACATAATGGTGGCCAGTACTAGGCCATTATGTATCATAATGAATGAGAGTGAAAATCAAGAGGACATTAGCTTCAGTTTAGTTTCATTATGCTAGAAAGAAGCAAAGTGCGGACACAGCAATCAATTTCGACACCCCAATCACTAAAATTTGAACTGCATATAGAATCTATGCACATAAACCCTTCTCGACATTTGCACAACATGAAGCACATCCCTCTGATTTCCCATCTCCTAACTGAATCCCTATTTCCTCTTATCACAAAAGAATAATGGACATTAACTGAGTCTTCTTGCCATGAATAATAATAAAAAAAGAGTACTGGAGGCCTCACCTACGTAATCTGTAACACCTCAAAATTCCTAAAAGTGTCATCGCACTCCTCCTCGAACGCATCTCGCTCAGTCCTCAATGCATTGATCTCAGACTCAGACCAATGAGACACCTGCAGATAAGAGTATGAATAGAGTTGATGTATCTAAATGTGATTGCCACAGTATAAATCGCCATAGGAACATTTACCTCAAGTGATGCTAATGCTTGTTCCAAATCCTTATCTATCTTCTTTTCAGAACTTGATTTCTCCATCTGCAGCTGGACATTGTCCTGATGTAGAAGCTTGCAGTACTCACTCATATCCAAGACTGAAGAAGAAGAAGCAACGATGAAGCCGAGCTGATGCATTACAATAGTGATATACAATAGAGCATGAGAAGCAAACACCATTAAGTCCTATACCAATACTCTTTAAACTTACATTTTTGCTTTCAGTAGAAACTTACTTAACAGATGATAATATCACAACAAATAATGAATAACAACTAGTTTGTGAGATGATCACATAATATTATGAGCATTAGCTTTTTAGTCACTTATGATATTCTAATAAAAACCTGTTTTTTTTTTCTCTCCCTTTGTTCAATTGAGACTCTTCCCGATTTCAAGAAAAGAAAAAATTGAGACTCCTCTCGACTTGAGATTTAACTAGTGTGCTAATTCTGTGATTAGTTATATACTCATATGAGCAATAGTCCAATATGCAAAAATTGTAAATTTTGTGAGATAGTTGATGGGCTTCACTTCAGATGACACTAATTTGGAACTCAAAGCTCTTGCACAAATTCTATCAACATCATCTGCTACTGTGGTAAACAGACGCAAATTAATCACAATACCATGCTCTTAATGTCTGTGCTGATAAAACCCCATCACCTCCTTCAGAACACAAAAACGACAGCCTTACAAATGAAGTTGGCAACACGGTAACACGGCACAACTAAATTCCCTACTTCTCTCCCTCACAGTTTCACTACATTAACACAATACCAACACACACATCAAAACAAAATCTATCAATACTCGCTACAAGAACAAAACAAGTGTAAGTACACTCACAGTGGTGGTTATTTGAAGACACAGGCTAGGCGGGCGGCATTGTTTGCCGCATGGTTGGCCTAGGTGGTGGTGGCAGATCGAAATTAAACTCCCTCCGGCAAGTTCTACACAAGAACCGCAACTTCCACAGCCTGCCATAACGGTAATACTTAAAACGAGTATCCACCGAAAGACAACCAACCTTATCACATCTCACACAGCCATAACATGGATTGGGAACAGACAGTAAACATATTCGACTTGGCTCCTCCACTATTCTCCGAATCTCATCTCCAACTCGATTGCTGTCCCCCTGCTTCAGTTGTATATTCTGAAACATAATAAGACCATATCACTGATAAGCATATGTTCCAACATCAACAAACATGAGAGCTTTGAACTTTTGAAGATAGTACTTACCTGAAAAAAGAGATGAAACCCTGATTGGTTGTCGGCAGCTGGAGGAAAAGACTGGTTGAGAATCGAGAAGAGCGTCTTGACGGTGTCGGTTTCAGAGAGTGAAAATGTTGCTGTGATTCCTTGTTGTTGTGTGTAGACATCCACCTCCATTATTTACTCATCAGAATTCTGATATCACGAAATTCGGAATTTACATTAGATTTTTTGAGGTTCTTCATCTTTTTTAAATGATGGGACTTCAGCTGTTTCCTCATAAACACGCCTAGAATCTCGTTTGCGATATCAATCGTCAAGCACTCATTTTCTTCTTCCTCGAACCTTATGAATACCAAGTATTTTTTTTCTAAAAATAGAGTTGCTTTGGCCGAAAAATAAAATAAAACTAGTGGAAAGTCACAGTTTCATGTGACTCCACGCCACCCCTCGTTAGAGTATTCAAGAGGTTTCAGAAAAAAGGCTGCAGTCACTTGCTTCCATTCCACGTGTTCCCCAACCAACGCGCCACGTTATGCTGGTGGACCATAATCCCGTGCACCTTATGTCGGTAACAGGACCAATACCCCCGTCAACATTCCGCCACGTCAATCACATCAACACGCGGGAGCATCCCACTGGCTAAGGTAGGTCTATAACTGTGTGATGCGTCGCTGGGTATCAGCTTCTCAAGGTTTGGCGCTTTTTCTGGATCTCATATATCTCATCCTAACAGGTGTACGTAGTTGCCTTTAGTTTGTGACTGACTTCTAAATTTCGTTTGGTTTTCTTTCCACTTTCAATTTCTTCAAAGGTTATTCATAGATACCTTCCCTTCTTCTTATATGACTCTCCAAGTCTCTTTCTCTCTCTAAACCCCCCCCCCCTCTCTCTCTCTCTCTCTCTCTCTCTCTACCACCATTTTTCTCACAGCCGTTTTTTCATAATGGAGTCTCTGAGATTCACTACCCTAATCCCATGCAAATCATATTCCGGGAATTTAGCGCGACCCAAATTGGCCAATCATCATCATGAGGTGACTGCACAAGTCGGGTTTAATCCTTTGTGGAACAAGAGAAGCAAAACAGAGGCGTTGAGGCTCGTGGCGACTAAAGCTGGCTCCCAAGATGGCGCTTCTGTCGTTGAAGATCAGAAGGAGGAAGAAAAGGGTGTCAAATTTGGCGCCGAGAGAGATTCGTCTGGCTCTGTAATCGGGTTTAATCTTTCTCCTCCCAATGGTAAGTTTTAATGTTTCAGTTTCGAATCTTCGTTATAGAATTTACAATATTGAGGGTGATGAATAGTTAAGAAACAGAGGAAATACCAAATGTACTTTTAAGATTTCAATTGTTGTTTCACTAAATAAGCTAGTTTGTTACGAATATCATGATCTTTGAGAGAGATGTACTGTGATTTGTCGATCGAGCTCAACCTCTGATATATTAGGGTCGTTGATCTTTCGCGGTTGAGCTTTTATGGAATATATATCATTTTTCATGGGGCGCCGTTCATTTTTGGTCGTCCACATCAACGTCCAAGTGACGACTCAGGTCCCAAATATGCTGGTCTCTATTATAAGTTAAAACAATGTTGTACAAAAGGAATTTGTGTAGGACTTGTTGGTGGACTGATGTGATCTGTTTACTGTAGGTGATGTTGTGATTGAGAGTGAAGATGTGACTTCTGATAGAATAGAAAGAGCGGGAGATGTAGGAGGAAAAGAGAAGCCTAAGGCAAAAGTGACAAGGAATGTGATTTTTGTTACTGCGGAAGCAGCACCTTATTCAAAGACTGGAGGGTTGGGAGATGTTTGTGGTTCATTGCCGGTTGTTCTAGCCCGACGAGGGCATCGTGTCATGGTTGTTTCTCCGAGATATTTAAATGGCTCTCCTGCAGACAAGAATTTTTCGGATGCCGTTGATGTAGGGCATACTAATGTCATTTGCTTTGGAGGAAAGCAAGAGGTTGCTTTCTTCCATGAGTATCGAGAAGGTGTTGATTGGGTAAGATTTTAGAATTTATTTGTGTTTTCTCAGTTAGTGTTAAATGAAATTGATAATGATGGCTTCTTATGTTTTCCTCTCTAGGTGTTTGTAGATCACCCATCGTTCCATAGGCCTGGAAATCCATATGGAGATAGTTTTGGTGCATTTGGTGATAATCAAGTACATACTCCCACTTGATCACTCATTGTATCATTCAACCAGTATTTGCCTTTTTGTTAAGGGACAATGCTAAGTTTTGTTCTCATTTGGTTTTACAGTTTCGGTTCACTTTACTTTCCCACGCAGCATGTGAAGCACCCTTGGTGCTTCCATTGGGAGGATATACCTATGGCCAACACTGTTTATTCATGGTGAATGATTGGCATGCCGGTCTTGTTCCATTGTAATTACTTTAAACCACGCTTTTCCAAAATTTCATGACTTGCATATACTTTGCGTCTTGAGTTGATGATGACAATGTACATTTACTTATCTCATGCAATTCAGGCTTTTGGCTGCAAAGTATCGTCCACATGGAGTTTACACTGATGCTCGAAGTGTTCTTGTTATTCATAACCTTGCACATCAGGTCTGATGTTTATTTGGATACTAAACTTCAGCTATGTTCCTGTCAAAATATCAGTTATTTTTGAAGTAGCTTACAAACTTTATATGTACATGAACTTAAATTATCGTTGTCTTACTTATGCAAGGGAGTGGAATCAGCAGTAACATATAAAAATTTGGGACTGCCTGCCGAGTGGTATGGAGCATTGGAGTGGGTGTTTCCGGAATGGGCCAGGGCTCATGCTCTTGATAAAGGTGAGGCTGTGAATATCCTAAAGGGTGCCGTTGTGACATGTGATCGGATATTGACAGTGAGTGAGGTATGCATATCTATTTTCATGTTTCGTGTCATTTGATGAGATATATGTCAACCAGTCTTTAAGTCTACACAGTGCTTTCAACATAAGTAGCAACAGTTTACATGCTCTTACTCTTTTCATCTTACATTTTGCTTATAGGGTTATGCATGGGAAATAACAACGGTTGAAGGTGGATATGGTCTGAATGGACTCTTAAGTAGTAGAAAGAGCGTTTTGAATGGTACAACCACGATATTATTGTTAAGTTCATATTTTCATGCTTGATTGAGAACATCATGTTTTCATATGATATTTTATTTTGAGATTTTTCTACCGTAAACAGGGATCACTAATGGCATTGATGTTGATGAATGGGATCCATCTACTGACAAACATATTGCTTCACATTATTCTTCTAATGATCTTTCTGGGAAGGTTGAATGCAAGATTGCTTTGCAGAAGGAATTAGGCCTTCCAATTAGACCTGATTGTCCATTGGTAAGAGAGTAATTTTTGTTTATGTGGGGCTTTAGTACGAATCGGTCCAAATTATTGATTTTGAGTTTTGAAATATATAGATTGGATTCATTGGCCGACTGGACTACCAGAAAGGTATTGACCTAATTCAATCAGGAATACCGGAGCTCATGTCTGATGACGTGCAATTTGTAAGTGTTTCCTCTTTTCCAGTAATTTCTTCGCTTCTTCATCTCTCTGATCATATCAAATCTCTTATAGGTTATGTTAGGTTCTGGGGACGTACAATGTCAAGATTGGATGAGATTAGCAGAAGCAACCTATAAGGATAAATTTCGTGGTTGGGTTGGGTTTAACGTCCCAGTCTCTCATAGAATAACTGCAGGGTAATTTTAAGATCTATGCTTCCTTTAGAGGTTAACAATACATATCTTAGAGGTCCTTGGTACATATCCATAACGCTCATTGCTTTTCTGGGTTTTGTAGCTGTGACATATTGTTGATGCCTTCAAGATTCGAGCCCTGCGGGCTAAATCAATTATATGCAATGAGATATGGAACTATACCTGTAGTTCATAGCACAGGAGGACTTAGAGTGAGTTTCTACTTTGTGAAATTTGATCTGTATTGTTCTTGTCTCATCATTTGGAGTTTTTTCTTATGCCTAGTGTTACTTTTGTTAAAGGATACGGTGGTTAATTTCAATCCATATGCTGAAGGAGGCGGTGAGGGAACAGGGTATTTACTCATCCTTTAGCTCTATGGCGTGGTGCTTTGTCTTGTAAACCTGTCATTCTAAACTGTTAGAATCATTACTTATTATGTCTATATTTGGCTTATATAGGTGGACATTTTCTCCCCTAACGAAAGAGAGCATGTTGGCGGTGAGTAAACTCTTTATGCTTAAGTTCTCTTACATGTATGAGAAAAAAAAACATTGAAGTTTTGACAACCATCTGATGCTTCACAGGCTCTAAGACTTGCGGTTCGAACTTACAAAGAGTACAAGCCTTCTTGGGATGGATTGGTGAAAAGAGGCATGGAGAAGGACTTCACATGGGAGAGTGCTGCAATTCAATATGAGCAGGTCTTCGAATGGGCATTTATCGACCCACCATATGTTGCTTGAGGCCAAAATACAATTGAGAAAATGACCCCCAATATTTTCTGGTTCACTCCATGTATAGGGTAATTGAGATCACACAAGCTTTTGGTTGGTGTCAACATGGTAGGTATACAGGAGTTTGATCACTATAGTTTTATTCATTTAGTGATAATGCAATCGATCATTTCACCTATTATAATGGCTCATCCATGCCTTTGAAGTTAATAGTTTAGATAGCTCGCTATATATTGTAAAAAGGATTTGTAGTTTCGACGAAATAATTGTGTCATTGAAGATACATAATATGTTCGATATTCTTGGTGTACCTTAGAAATGAAGTTGCATACACAGCCATCGACTTGGTATGAAGTATGAACTCGCCAGAATAGCTCGGATCCTTGTGATGCTTGTGATCCTTTTAAACTTATGCTCCTATTTTGGATAGGGTTGTATCTAGAGAATGCAACTGATTTTATGGTTGAATAAAAGTTTACGTTTCTTCTCAAACAAAAAAAAAAAAGCTTATTTCTAAGCTATAACTATATTTATTTCAACTCTTTTTAATATCGTCAGATCTCGAAATTTCAAGTATGAAACTCGAAAATCTAAGCTATGAAAATTCAAAAACAATCTCAATAAATCGAAATAATCTCATCGTCACAGCGTATCATTACTGAGTTCATAGTACAACTCAGTCAGAAGGATTATTACAAAATCAATTTAAAATTCGAACATTATTTCAAATTGAAATGTAAAATCCTCACAATCTTCACCACAAAATAGATAAAGAACTTCGAAGTCTTCTGAGTAGTCCGTCAATTATGCTAATCCACACATGCAGAACTATTCCCTACACCATCGAATAGGTGCACAGGGATTGTAAACACAAATCTGGTAAGTTTTGCAGCTCGTATGAGTAAAATAATAATTTAACTCGCATATAATATATAAGAAAATACTGAAAACATTTAATTATAAATGCACTCATGAGTCATTGGACAGCCCATCTGTTTGTCTAATAATATATAAAAATATACGTGCTCATGAGAATTCGTGCAACTCCTCTGTTTACCGAAATACATTTATAATACGAGTACTCATGAGACTCACGTATCCATGAGACTCACGTACTTATCTTGTGGGCCACATGAAACATATAAACTAGGGTAATTAAATCTTCGTCTCTATCCTCTCTGTTTGATTAAACTGTGATTTGATTAGTGGTGGGGCCGCCGCCATTTTTAGATCTTTGAGTCCAAAAAGTTTCTATTTTTCATTTCGTCTCTTTCCTAATCGGTCTCCACCAAGACGACGATGACGTCAGCATTAGCAATGGGTGGGTATTCGGGTAAGGGTTTGGGTTTGGGTTTGGGAAAACGAATTTTGAATTATTTTCACCCGAATTTTTCGTCTTCATTTTTAGGGGGTAGAATTAGGGTTTCGTTGGGGTAAGGTTTTGATTTGGGGGGTAAAACTAGGGGTTTTGATCGATTTTTCATCAAAATAAAAGGAGGTTTCGATTCTTTTAGTCTTTAAAAGAAAAGGTTCTATTTGGGGTTTCGATCGATTGAGGTAAGGTTTCGATTTGGGGGTAGAATTAGGGTTTTCCGTCATCATCATCTAGCGGTTCTCGGTCGACTGCTCCGTCAACTGGCCCTTCGTATTCACGACGGTAAGCCTTCAACTCCTCGTCTTTGTCTTTAATTCAATTCGGCTTAGGGTTTCAATAGTTGAATTTGAATTGGGTTTTGGATTTGTCAAATGTTGCAGCCCCTCTGGACCTCTTCTTGCTGACGGCAGTTTTTCCAAGCAAAAGCAAGAGGATCTGTGCGGTCCTTTGCTTGCTGACGGCAGTTTCTTCAAGGAAGTTGATGGAGATGATGGAGAAGAAGGGTTCATTGGTCCTCTTCCTGCCACACACGCCCAAGATGATGAACGTGTCAGGTACTGTGTTATTCTGTCACCATTGTGATGTGTGAGTTAGGATGATAAACTGTTGCAGTGGATCATGAACCCCTAAAAAAATGTGTTTTGCAGCTTCAGCAATGTCACTCCCAACTGCGGTCCATGATGATCAAGGATGACATTAGAATGCACAAGCAAAAGTACTCGGGTCTCCATGAGATACCGTCTCTACCATTTGAAGGCATTCTAGTCAGGTAATTGCTTTGCTCTCGAGATGTTTATTTTCTCTAATCGGGGGTTTAACTTTATTTTTTGAGGATTAGTTGTGATTTGTTTTTCAATTGCAGGAATTATGAGAGGGCCTATATGTTAGCAACATCTACATCTAGTGCCACACCGAGTGAGGGACAGCTCACCCCTAGTAAACGAGTACTGCAAGCCTTGGACCTGCCGACTGAATTTGGTTCCTCTAAGAAGAACAAGAAGAGAGGTCAATCACTTGATTCACCAGGAAAGAGGTAGGTTACCTAACTGTGGTGTAAGTAAGATTGAGAATGTGTAACGTGTGGATTGAGACCTTATATGACTCCTTTGTTTCCTGTGCAGTTGAAGAATGCTGACAAGAATGAGAAGAAGAACAAAAGGAGGGATTGAGCTACTTGATTTACTGTATGGTGTTCATATATTGTCTGCAGCCCAAGTGGGGTTTTGGCAAATTCCAATTGAAACATTGTAATCTTTGTTAATATTCTCTAGGATGCTACGAGTGCAGCTGATCTAATATACTTCTAGGCTGCTATGTCTTTCAGACCAGTTAGTATTGTTGAATTTTGAATTCAATTCAAACCTTATGTTTTGGTAATTGCATGCACTTGTTGGTAAAGAGGTTTAATGCATAAGTACTCCTGTTGGTAATTGTATATACTGCAGATTGGAGGACCTCGTTTTCTGTTATTGAGGTTCACAAGTCACAGCTGAAATGAATATTCCAAAGTGCCCCATTACTGGTATCAAAGTTGTCATTGCTGAAACTAATAGGATGGACACCATTTAAATGTTGCACTACTTATCTTGGGTATTTGGCCAGAGCATTGTGCCATCTTCGCACACTTCACACCCATGTGCACCTCGATTTCTAAGCTTCTACCGTCAAAATTGATTTGGGTAAAACTGACTACTCCGTCGTCTCCATGTTCTAGTCTTGCGTACAAGACACCCTCATCACTCGGGTCAAAACTTAAGAGTTGATCTTTGTTAGCAATGTCCAGCGAAATATACTTCTTCAAACACAGTTTTCCAAGTCCATCAGCCTCAGTGATCAGCTGTTGTCTCAAATCCCAAACTAATACGTAGTGTATTTCTAGCGGAGTCTAAAACACAAATTTGCAAACAATCAATGCCTTCAGCCACACCTAGGCACCGTATGGTATACTCATGATCAGCACTCTATAACGGAAATGGGTTGCCAGCATGGTGATCTTTAACTACTAATTCAATGAAACAACATTTGGAGTTACTATGTATCAAAAAAAAAAAAAATTTGGAGTTACTAGAGCTATCAATAATGAAGGGGTCCAACCCAATAATAAAGTTACCACTACTTTCCCAGGTACTCGACCAACACAGCATTCCATTGTGAACAAAGTAAGAAAAGAGCCTTTGTAGATTCTTTAATAGCTAAAATGTCGTGGGAACGATACAATTGACGTGCTCCATTCACCAGAGGATGTTGACTGAACCCCGAACAAGGACTAAGTATCACAACCTTCCACCTATAGTTGAAATCAATACTAATTTCCTCCCCACGCACATCTTCTCTAGCTTTCTTATAGATAGGATCACATATGAATCCAACTACACATCCCCATATGGTTCTGCGGGTTCTAGGAAGATTAACCTTTTCTGCAGTGTACAGATTACATATCTGGTAAAAATATTTACATATATGACCTCTGCGACAGAAAACCAAGTCGTTGAAAACTCCCAACACAAGTTTTGAGTCCGGGAATGATGCCGCAACGACCTTCCGTCTTTGGTTCATTAGATTCAAGTCATTCAAAGGTGGAAGCAGCCGTTTCATTTCGGCAGGTCTCCTTTGCTGTTGATGTACAAAGTGGCCAATGAAGTACAGCTCCGACATTAGTTTAGTCAAATATAACGAGGTTTTAGAGAATGAATTTTCTGATATCTTATTCATCTCACAGTGGAGGCTATATATAGAGATACAATACGTACAAACCCTAACCCTACATGTACTACACATGTACTACACATCTAGACAAGGAAAGTAATAACAATTTAATTTACATTCCTAAACTATATACATGACTCACGCTAACACTCCCCCTTAAGTTGGCGCATACACATCCACCATGCCAAACTTGCCAAGTGAGTCATAGAAGGCCTTCTTACAAACTCCTTTTGTGAGTATATCTGCAAGTTGCTCTTCTGTAGGGACAAAAGGAAAGCTAATAATTTTAGCATCTAGTTTCTCCTTTATAAAGTGACGATCAACCTCCACATGCTTAGTACGATCATGTTGCACAGGATTCTGTGAGATATCAATGGCTGCCTTGTTGTCACAGTATAACTGCATGGCGCACTTGGGTTTAACCCTCAAATCTCGTAATACATTCTTCAGCCATAACAACTCGCACACTCCATGAGCCATACCTCTATATTCTGCTTCAGCACTAGACCGAGCCACCACCTTTTGCTTCTTACTCTTCCAAGTAACAAGATTATCTCCCACAAAGGTAAAATATCCTGATGTAGACCTTCTATCTGTAATATTTCCAACCCAGTCTGCATATGTAAAACCACAAACGTTAAGGACATTGTTGTGTTTAGAAAACATTACTCCTCTCCCAGGAGCGGACTTCAAGTATCTCAAAATCCTCACAACAGCATCCATGTGATCCACACTGGGATTATGCATGAACTGGCTCACCACACTTACTGCATATGCAACATCAGGTCTGGTGTGTGTCAAATAAATCAGACGTCCAACTAACATCTGATAACGAGGCTTGTCGGTAGGTACCTGGTCAGGATACTCTGCTAATCGGTGATTTTGCTCAATAGGAGTGTCAATTGGAGTACAATCCAACATACCTGTCTCTGCTAATAGGTCAAGTATATACTTCCTCTGACACAGATAGATGCCTTCACTCCCCCTGGCTACCTCAATGCCCAAGAAGTACTTGAGTGCACCTAGGTCCTTCATCTCAAACTCTGTGGCTAACTGGTTTTGCAAGCTATCAATCTCAACAGTATCATTACCAGTAACAACCATATCATCAACATATATGATCAGAGCTGTTACCTTCCCTTGTTGGTGTCGGAGAAATAACGTGTGGTATGAGTTACTCTGCTTATAACCAATCTTTCTCATGAACTGAGAAAATCTTCCAAACCAAGCACGAGGTGATTGTTTGAGACCATACAAAGATTTTCTCAATCTGCACACAAAGGTACCTGAAGGAGTAGTTTTATATCCAGGGGGAAGATCCATATACACTTCCTCCATAAGTTCTCCATGAAGAAAAGCATTCTTGACATCAAACTGTTTAAGATGCCAGTTTAAGTTAGCAGCAAGAGAGAGCAATACCCGGATAGTATTCATCTTTGCAACTGGTGCAAATGTCTCATCATAATCAATGCCATATGTCTGAGTGAATCCCTTAGCCACCAAGCGTGCTTTATACCGACTCACTGACCCATCTGGGTTATGCTTCACTGTAAACACCCAACGACATCCTACTGTCTTCTTTCCATGTGGTGGGGATACAAGCTCCCAAGTATTGTTCTTCTGTAATGTTTCCATCTCCTCATCCATTGCTTTCATCCACTTAGGATCTCCCAACGCATCCTGCACTTTGTTAGGTACTGCCACAGCAGATATTTGATTCACAAATGATTCATATGACTTAGACAACCTTTGGGTAGACACAAAATTTTCCACAGGATACTTAGCTTTGGCTTGGAGGGTAGGTTCATACTTTTTTGCTGGTTTACCCCTAGTAGACCTGTTTGGTAACACATATTGCCTACTATTAACATCACTAGTATTACCCCCAATGGAATTACTAACCTCAGATGGAAGATCTTCTATACCAGGGAGACATGAGTCAGGGGTATTAGTAACAGCAGGTGAAGCAGGAGGGGCAGGAACACTTTCAGCTTCTGGTACCTGAATCTCTGAAGCAATCACACCAGAATCATCTGGTGGTGCCTGTCTGTCATCTTCCGGTCTCTGAACCTCTGGAGTGGCTGGTGCATGTGAAACTGGTGCATCAGTAACCTCAACTGAATGACCTGTCTCCCCCTCTCCATGATACAACTCTTCAAAATATGAATGCTCCCCCTGAAGAGCAGTATCAGAAGAGGTATAATAGCTCATGTCCTCAAAGAAAGTAACATCCATAGTGACATAATACTTCCCAGTAGGGGGGTGATAGCACTTGTATCCTTTCTGATGTCCCCCATAGCCAACAAACACACATTTCAGCGCTCGGGCATCCAACTTACTTGACCTTTGACTCTTTGGGATATGGACAAATGCAACACAACCAAATACACGAGCATGGAGATTATAAAAGGAAGACAAAGAGACATAAGAAGCTAAGACCTCAAATGGTACTTTTCCTTGGAGGACACTAGAGGGAAGACGATTAATGAGATGGGTAGATGCGATGATAGCATCACCCCATAGATTATTAGGACAATGGGCACTAAAGAGAATACAACGAGCCATATCAAGTAAATGTCGATTTTTCCTTTCGGATACCCCATTCTGTTCAGGTGTATAAGGACACGTTTTCTGGTGGATAATCCCATGTGTTTTGAAGAAAGACTGAAAGACACGGTTGACATACTCCCCCCCCCATTATCAGAGCGAAGAACTTTAATTTTGGCATTGTACTGTGTTTGAACTTCGGAAAGGAAGGCTTCAAAAGCCGGAAAAACCTCATCCTTAGTTTTAAGAAGAACAACCCAAGTAAGACGTGTACAATCATCAATAAAGGACACATAATATCGCATACCAGACACTGTGGGTTCTTTTGAAGGTCCCCAAACATCAGAATGAATTAATTCAAAAGGAACGACACTTTTATTTGAAATACTAGGCAGATAGGTTGAGCGATGACTCTTACCAAAAACACATGTTTCACAATGTAAGACTGACTCATCCACACCAATAAACAAAGAAGGCATGGATTTTTTCATAACACTAAAAGATGGATACCCTAAGCGTCGGTGCCATAACCAAACTTCACTTAGCCTGTCAGAAGTTGACATTAAAGCGGTTCGTGGCTGTGCTCCTGGTTTCTCCCCTGCGTATGTCTGGTCCAGACGAAACAGCCTGCCCCTCAAGTACCCCCGACCTAGTAACTCCCCAGTGAGAAGATCCTGAAAAATCACATACATGGGAAAAAAGGTCACAGAACATTTGGATTCAACATTCAACTGTGGGACAGATATCAAATGATGGGATAAAGCAGGTACATATAGCACATTTTGTAGGACAATAGTGGAAGTGACACGAACTGACCCCTTTCCTAACACAGGGAAGGCCTCACCATTAGCATTAGTAACATATGGTACTGGTGGAGATGATAACTCAGCAAAATAAGATTTGTCATAAGTCATATGATCTGAAGCACCTGAATCAATAATCCATGTATCACCACCAACAAAGTTAGAAATATTTAAGGCCATACCTATCTTACCACGACCAGCTACTGATGATGTGGGTGTGGCGCCTTCTGCTGTGTCATGATCGTGTCCGACCACACCATAGACATCTGGTTCCTGGATCAACTGGACAGCTGCTTTTGCCTTGGGACGAAAGGTTGGCCTTTTAGGCCTAAGATGCGGGTACAACTTCCAACAAGAGTCACGAGCATGGTCACCCTTGCAATAAGAGCAAGGACGAGACTGGTCTCCAAAGCCTGGTGGTGGGCCTTGCTTGTGGAGTGGAACTGAACTGGATTGCTGAAGGAGTGGAGCTGGTGCTTTTGCCTGAACAGTGAGACTAGAGACTTCAAGTTGTGCTTGAGTAAGGCTTTCCTGCTGAGACTCATCCTTACGAACATATGTAAAAGCTTTAGTCAAGCTAGGAGGCTCCGTCATCCTGAGTAGCTCTCCTTTGGCACTGTTATGTTTTGCATCAAGACCCCTCAAAAAATGATGAACTCGCTCAAGCTCCTTTTCCTTCAAGTACCAAACAAGATCCTCCTGGTTCTTGATCCTGCAGGGACGTTTCGCATCAATTTCAGCCCAAATATTCTTCAGCTTAGTGAAATATTGCGCCACTGGCTGCCCATCCTGCTGCATTGCTGAAGCAGTGCACATCAACTCGTGAACCTGTATGAAATCAGACTCATTGTTATACAAGTCTTCCAATATGTTCCAGATTGCCTGAGCTGTGTCACATTGTTCCACCAGATCACTTATGTCTTCATTCATGGCCTTGTATAAAACTGACATCACAAGACCATCATCATCTTCCCACTTAGTGTAGGCAACAACATCACTTTCACTAGGAGCCGTAATAACCCCAGTTACATGCCTCATCTTGTGCATCCCTCGGAGATGAGCCGTCATGATTTTCTTCCATTTCCGAAAATTGGTTCCATTGAGTTTGGGCCCCCCAAAGGAACCACTTTCAGAATTCTTGACAGATACTTCAAATGTCTGAACATCATTCACCTTAGAACTCTCTGTTCCAAAACCCATTGCAACACAAATACCAAAAACAGTAGTTATGTAGCAATATAATAAAATCACAAAACCTGCGTCAGGTGTCGGGACCAAGCACGGCAGTCGTCGGTCTTGAGCACGGCGGCGTCTTCTGGGCACGACGGTGATTTCTGGGCTGGGCACGGCTGGATTTCGGTTTGGGCACGGCTGGAAACAAACCAACTCCGTGAACAGTAACCCGGGAGCGAGAAACAACGATCGGAAAAACTTCGATCGGAGAATAGAATAGAATCGTTGGGAAAACTTCAACGAAAAAGTGCAGCGGAAAAACAAAGAGACAAAGTCCGTTTGGATCTTTGCTCTGATACCAAGTCAAATATAACGAGGTTTTAGAGAATAAATTTTCTGATATCTTATTCATCTCACAGTGGATGCTATATATAGAGATACAATACGTACAAACCCTAACCCTACATGTACTACACATGTACTACACATCTAGACTAGGAAAGTAATAACAATTTAATTTACATTCCTAAACTATATACATGACTCACGCTAACAAGTTTTTTCCAAAACTTGCACGCAAGTTTGCATTGGAACACGAACTCACATCGCGGAAGTCGAGAAAGGATCTCCACAACACATCATTTTAGGGAGATCCTTAAGGCTCGTATTCACCAACGTTGATGATCTTGATGATGGTGATGACGCAAGGGACAAAGAAGAATGGGATGTTCGGAAAACACTAGTACTATAATCACTTCTCATGGGTAAGTCATTGTGAGATAAATGAAGATTGTAAATATATTGTATGTGCATAGGAGCGTCTGAGAAACTATCTATTTATAGACATCGATTGTCCACGAATCCAAGTGCGTACATGATTCGGGTTTGGAATAAAGATGAGTTTGGGGATGTAAACATACTGGTGGAGAAGTCATTTGATGATTTGCATATAATTCAACGGGAAATTGCTAGCTTGGGTCTTTTGATGACTTGCTTTCCAGGGAGAGTGTTGCCAGTGCTCAAGTTCATGAGGCTCTTTTGCTTCAAGAGAATTTTTTATGTGATAAATCAAGAATAAAATGGCTTACTGAAGGTGACCGAAACTCTTTTTTCTTCCATGCAATGGTTAAAGTCTGGCATCTTAAACAGTCATTATCAATTATGAGAGATGGAAACAACATTATTGATGACCCAAAAGAGATTAGTGATCATGTGGTAAATTATTCCAATGGCTTCTTCACAACAAATTCTTTTGTAAGAGACACTGGTCTAGTTTCTCAGGTAATTCCTAATCTCGTGACTATAGAGGATAATGTTATATTAACAGCCATTCCCACATCTGAGGAAATATTTCAGACTATGTGTTCCATGGATCATAAGAGCTCTCTTGGTCAAGATGATTTTGGTGGAATTTTTTTTTGTGAAGTGCTGGTCAATTGTTGCCTTGTTGGTGTAGAGGTAGTCCAAGTTGTTCATAGTTTTTTCAATACTTAATACATTCTCCCCCACTTCAATTCTAATTTAATGATCTTGATTCCTAAAGTCCTTGGAGCAGATACCGTAACGCAGTTGCATCCTATTACTATGGCGAATTTTATTTTCAAGCTTATCACAGAGATTTTAGTTGACCGTTTGGGAAGTATTGCTACTCGGATTATTTCACCCAACCAAAGTGCTTTTCTTACAGGTCGCACTATTGCAGACCCCATTATATTGACTACAGAATGCATTAACCTCATGATCGTAATATAAAATTGAGTTTGATGTGCAAAAGGCATTTGACATGCTTAATTGGGGTTTCTTACTTCGGGTTTTGAAGGAGTTTGGTTTTTCAGATCCTTTATGTGATTGGATTAAAGAAATTTTGGGGTTCTCACACTTATCAATTTTAGTTAATAGTGAGATGGAAGGGTTTTTTCCTTGTTCTTGTGGTGTTCGTCAAGGAGATCATTTGTCACCTATTCTCTTTTGTCTTGCGGAAGAGGTTTTAAGTAAAGGTCTCACTAAGCTGGCTGAGGATGGACTTATTGATTTACTACCAGCTCCTCTTAGTATTACTCCACCCTCGATTGTTCTATTTTCAGATAACATTATGGTTTTTATGCGGGGTGCCAAGAGATCTTTGAAGAATCTAATGAAGTTTATGGATGAATATGACTTGAATTCAGGGCAAATAATCAATAAATCTAAATCCTTTGTGTTCTTTGGGAAATATGCTCACCGTAGACGCTTTGTTATCCGGAAAATTTTGGGTGTCAAGCAAGGGTCTCTTCCATTCACATACCTTGGGTTCCGATTTTCCAGGGACGTCCCAAGAAGGTGTATTTTCAGGCCATTGCAAATATAGCGAGATGCAAGTTGTCCTCTTGCAAATGTCATCTTTTGTCGCTAGCGGGTATGCTACAACTTATTCAGTCAGTGATTCAATGCATTTTGGTTTATAGTTTTCAGATTTATGAGTGACCAGCTAGTTTACTTAATGACCTTCAATCTTAGATCATGAATTTGTTTTTGGACTGGAGACACTTTGAAAATAGGCATGCCTCTTGTTGCTTGGCATCACTATTGTAAACCCAAAGAGGAAGGAGGCTTGAGGTTACGTGATCTATTTGAGGCTAATCGTGCTCTTCTAATAAAGAGATATTGGGAGATGCTCGCTTCTTCCTTTCATTCCTCTATTTTGCTTAGAGCTCGTTTTTTGAAAGATGATTTCCAACCTATAAAGTCTTACAAGAGATCTTCAGTCTGGTTGGGTCTTAAAAAAGTTTGGCCAATGTTTTTAAATTCTTTGCATTGGAGTGTTGGTGATGGTAAGAGGATATTTTTTTTGGCAAGATAATTGGTTGGGTGAGCCTCTTTCTACTAGTGTTGGAGTAAGTGACCATATTCCACTTCTTTGCTAAGGTGAATAATGTTATTGTTGATTCTCATTAGGTTCTCCCAGTAGATTTTATTTCTTCATTCCCTCAAGCAACAGAAAACATTGACCGCATTGTTGTGTCTGATGCAGACACATATGACTCTTTTTAATGACGCACTCCTCCTCAAGAATTTTGATAGCAAAAAAAGTTTTTGTTTTATTCTCAAATCATGGTTAGCATAAAAATTGTGGTAAAGTGATATGGAGTAAAGCAATTCAATCCCACAAAACTCTTGTTGTTTGGCAGGCTCTTCATGGGTGTTTACTAATGGATGATGTTTTACAACGACGAGGTTTTTCACTTCCATCTCGTTGCTCTTTTTGTGGAAGTCATGCGGAATCAGGTACACATCTTCTTTTGCATTGTTATGAAATTGTGGTTTTATGAAAATGAGTTTGTCTTCTATTTTCTCTTTCATTCTCGCCTTAGAGTACCCTTGATGAAGTGTTTAATGGTGTTGGTGTTTCAACGTTCCCAAAACCTAAACGTCGACTTTGGTTTCTAGTCTCCTGTAATCTAATTTGATTTATTTGGATCACTAGGAATCTGGTGCGTTTCGAATGTAAGATTTTTAATGTGTTAGAAGCCCAACGTCATCTTTTGGAATTGTTCAGAGAGTCTGCTCTGCATTCTTTTCATCCTTACAAGAAGCATCACGATATGTCTATTTTCTCTATTCTTGGTATCTCATAACTGTCTGCTAATGCTATCAACTTCATCTCATCCTTTAATTAAGGGTTTCTTGGCTGAGGGTTTGTTATTTGCTAGGGGTTTTTATATTTATGGTTTTGCATGGCTGAGTGCCGGCATGTGTAATTGAGCTTTTGTTTATCCTCTTTGTTGGAGTTTATCAAGCATAAAATGTAATGTTCTTTTGTCTCTTCATTTATTAGTTTGATTTTAATAAATTAGGGACAATTTGTTGGATATGATGAACTGTCAGCTAGGAACTTGAGAAACTCTTTCTTCTTTGACAAAAGTTAAACTTTGCACTGTCCCATAGCGCCTTTTATCTCTTTAAATCTTCCTCCATTTTCTCTATTCTCCATTTCATCTCATTGATTTGTCCTTGTGATTCCAGATAGCTATCAGGCAGGCTTGATGTGACAGAGGACTTATGAAACTTCACATGCATTTACATCTTAGTTTTTGAAACATCTGATGTTAGTCCTCAGTCAGAAGAACCTAAAGCCTAATCCTTATTGTTTTTCTGCTGAAAAACGGGGGACTTTAGCTGAACTAATAATGCATGACATCTCTGCCTACAGAACATGATCTTAAATCCCTTGACCATTAAACTTAGACTCCCTATAGAATGTGAAATAACAACTCCCAACAGATTCCATATCCACCTAGCATTTCCTTAATGAAACAGGTTAGGCATTTGGGGCAAGCTCCATATCTTCAGGTTGCTGCGGGTAAGGCCGATCAGAAGACTGCTTACCAGCATCTGTGTGAGGCCGATATTTCAATCCAATGCAGTTATTCAGTTAGAAGCTTTTGAATATAGCGCGTGTTAAATTGTGTCTACTTACAGATGTTATTAATGTGATGCTGGCATTATAGTTTCCTCTCCTTGTGACGTTTTCAGTTGATACTGTAATTGCCGCAATGATTTCTTCACTTGTTTGGAAGGAGTCATTCGTTGCTTAGGAACTGTTGTCGGCCACAGTGGATCCATTTCTATTGGGAAGAAGCAATAGTCACTAATTGGACTATATCCTTCCGAAACCTTGCCTACTCTTCCCATTCTTACCACTCTAGTACGAACGTTGATCTTAAGAAGGCGATATCCAACAGCTCCCTCGAGTCTAACGTACAAGAGACAATCACCATTTGGGTTGAAACATAGCAACTCCACTTCTTCCGCCATATCCACCCAGAACCCTTCTTCTAACGAACACTGTAATGTTTCAGTACCATCGCTCGCAGTGATCAGATCTTTTTCTTCTTTAAACTCCCAAACCAATATAGAATTGTCAGAAGTGTCTAAGGCACATATTTGCAGAGACCCTCGCACACTTAGGCAATGTAACTGATAGTAATGATGTTTACTTAGATTGTACAACGGATCATCAGCACGGTGTTTAACTTCTAATTCAATTAAACGTCCTTCATAGCTACTGCTAGGATTGATGTTAGCGTCGTCTATCATTAACGGGTCCAACCCAATCAGAAAGTTACTACTGTCTTCCCACGTACTACACCAATCCAACCCTAAACTCTCTCCCCGCGTACTTGACCAATATAACATTCCATTATGAAAGAAGTGACAATCCGAGTTGATTCTTCCGAAACGAAATCGTCGTGGGAATGATATAATTGCCTCTCTCCATTCCCACGTTTGAAAAGAAAAGATTTCCAGCTTAAATTTGGACGAACGTTCGTCTTCAAATGTGTCTTCATAAGGTAGAATTCTCACAACCTTGCACCTATACCTGTGATTTATAACAAGTAGCTCATCACTGCCATCATCGGGGATTATACTCTTTCCTCTTCGATGATACACATTCTCATTGTCTTTCTTAATAAAACTGTAGTAGGGCTCGCATATAAAACCAACAGGTACGTCATGGAGAACGCGAGAGGGAGGCGGAAGATTAACCCATCGTTGGCTAAGTGCATTGCCAATGTAGTAATCACGTTGGTAATTCTCGGTTGCACAACACAAAACCAAGCCACTAGACGCCCCTACCACGACTGGCTCGCGTGTTAGAGACTCGACACTCATGAGTCTTTCGAAAAGGAAGGATAGAAGCTTGGGAGATGAAGGAGTCATAGGGGGCTCGGAGATAGTAACTACCATAGGGAAGGTTTCTCCTCTTTTGTTTATCAGAGTGAGTTCCGGTGGTTGCTTACGTCTAAGTATATAGCGGCCTCGGAAGTACAGGTCGGTCAGAATGAGATACCTCCAACGCTTGCACACAGACCTGTATGTTTTCCTCAAGCATGGAAGTCGAGAAAGGATGTCGGCCAATACGTTGTCAGGGAGATCATTGATGTTAGTATTGACGAACTTTGAGTTTGGTGGCTGCAATAATCTCTTCAATCTTTTTGGTGGATGATCAAGGGCCGGTGGTATGGATCCGAATGACAATGAACACTGGGATTTGCTGCTGTAACTTCTTGTGTTGGTGGAACATGTAGTACTATCACCACCTCCCATGATTGCTGGTTGGAATAAAATTAACTTGAGGTTTCATCCATTTTTATAAAACACAGAAGCCGACACTATGTAGGAAACCAGTTTCCTTCTTTAATTGGAATACAGTACTTGAGAGGAATAATAATCCGGTACTTATTAGGAATAATCCACGTACGAGACCAATCAGTTATTCAGTATGTCAAGTCTATGAGCTAGTTAAATTTATTATTTGATTAATGCATGTAAGATGCGCTCGATATGTCGTATCATATTGGATTATAGTACTAATTACTTTTATAAAAAATCTTGCGTTGGCTCTATTAGTGTTTATGTAATTGATTGAAAGGCATTGATATCCTAAAAAGGCAATCAAGAATTGAATGATGAGTACGTGTTTAAACCAAGTTCTAAAAAGTGCTAGGCGGTATGTAGGCGGACAATCAACTCCTAGCGCCTAGACGGTTAGGCGGCCTCCTAAGCGGCGCCTAGGCTGTTTTGAATTATTAAATATTTATTTATTTTTATACATATATTTAAACTATTTTAATGATTAAAAATATATAATGATGTTAAATATTAATTTTAAAAATACTTAAAATAGTTTAAATTCACATAACTTAAGTAGAAAGTCCATAAAAATATTTGAAGAAAAGATAAATAATGAAACAAATGTAATAATACTAAATCTCAATTTATTTCTCTCCAAATTATTTTCTAACTCATTCAGTATCGGACTCAAACTTAATATTCATATTTCTTTCCTTTTCTTCTATTGATAAGATTCAGTTTTCAAAAAATAGACAAAGAATGAGCGGTGCGGCCTCTTTTAGTTTTTTTTTTAATGTCAAATTATGGTTGACCGCCTAGGACTAAATAGAGCCAATTAGACCGCCTATGACGGAATAGGGCCGCTTTAGAACTGCCTAGGACTGCCTAGGCGGCCGCCTAATTCACAAAACGCCACCTAGACCGTTTTTTAGAACATTGGTTTAAACCATAAATCCTGCCTATTATATATCTTAACACCATCAGTCAAGGACTGGTGTGAGCTGAGTGGTGTTGTTGGAGCATAAAAATTCCGGGAGAGAGACCGTCCAACAAGAATCCCTCTCATTTGATCTTCGAGAAGCGGTAGACGCAACCATCATGATAGATTTTGGAGAGAAGTACCTGCAAACCAGGAAAGGTTTACTTATTTCCAATTTTAAAATAGGAAAACTCTCTGTTTCCTGCTTTGATTTGGATTACAGTAAATGCTGAGACAAATTGACCAAATTCCCACCGACAATAAGGATATATACTTTCTGCTCCTGTTCAAAGGAAAAAGACCCTCATATTAGTCATAGAATTTCGACTTAAAAGTGCTCAGTGCTTTCCAGTTAGATCTGTTGAGTTCACTGGGAGACTACGAAAGGAAATAGACACAAGAAAGATCATAACAACCTGGCTATGTATTAAGCTAGCCATTCATATAAACACTAACATGAACTTGACAAACATTGCCTGTCAATGATGAAAGACAACTATGCTGAAATTATATCAAACCAACAAACAAAGTTTCCGAATTTCATCCACAAGGGGTGAGCTTCTTATTGCCAGCACCCCGAGGATTATCATCTTTCCAGTCATCCCATGCCCTTGCCTTGTCTTGTGCAGCATCATCATCTTCATCATCTTCCTGGGGTGGTCCTGGCAGTTTCCCACTGTCATTGTACCATGAAGAATTTGCTTCTTCCATGAGCTTAACATTCCTCTCTTGCCATTTGTTCATTATCTCCATCTCCTTCAGCCCAGCTTCCTCGATGCTCATGGTGGGCATCCTATAAAAAAAATACAGTTTAGCATCTCAGATAAGTATTAAAATGACAAAAGATTCAGAAACACAATGACCAGATACTTTCGCAAATCAGATAAATATTCTTAGCAAGTACCTGTGACTAGGCTGGAAAACCTGAGCTGCCATCCTTTCCCTCTCACTTGTTATGCTTCCACCAATAAGACTTGCAGGTCCAAAGATAAGTGGCTGGTGTTTGTGCTCGTGCATCTGTGACACACTTGCTCTGCCTTCTAGAACATCTTGTGCAAAAGTTGCGCATGTAATAGGCTGCGCTGGTTTAGTATACTGCACTCGAGATGCAGCATTACGGTGCCAAGCTTCAGCCCTTTGGGCACGATCATCAAGAACTTCTTGATAAAACTCCTTATCCCCCTCCTGAAATAATAAATCATTTAGATCAGTATTATGTGTTAATGAACTAAGCAACTAGTACCAAAAGAGAAATAAATGCTAAAACTTCCAACTTCCAACTCAAAAACATTATGTGCACTACTTTTGTGAAATACTAGACCATACAAGACCAGGACAAAATCTTGGAACCTGCGATTTTCAACTCAACATTTATAGTTTTACCCGATTAACCAACTACTAATGATGGAGTAATGCAGAACCTAACTGCTAGACAAATTGCACTTTTCTACTGAAACGACATTCTCCTACACATACCTTTGATTGCCTTTCCTTAAAAGCTAGCAACATCTCTTCCTCCTTCTTTAGCATTTCCAATAGATCAAAAGCCTGAACATGGACACATAGGAGGATGGGATAAGTCCAAAGAATTGTATAAAAACTAAAAAGAATTAAGTTGAAGATTACTTCAAGGCAACAAACCAACCTTACACAGTGCCAAAGATATAGAAGTAAACCAGGCCTGCAAACAAAAAAAAGTACCAAATCAGACATGTAACTAAAGAAACCACAAAACAGAAAACCAATCAACAGTCCAGTAATGAGGTGAATGGTATTTGGACTGCACATTCAGCATTTACATGAACAATGTCCTGGCACTTAAACTAATCAAGACACAATAAACACTAGTGATTGCTAATAGTACCATCCTCTGCAAACAAAAGGAGAAATCAACTAACCTCCCGTTCCTCTTCCCCATCATCATCCAGCGCATCTTCATCTCCTGCCTCAAGAGGTGTTGATAAGGCAGATGCTCTAGTTGAACGCCCTCTCCTCTCTTTCCGCTCCTTAATTTCCAGCAACTTCGATTCTGCCGCTCTTTGACGTTTGAACCGAGCTATCTGGATAAAGAAACAAATAGGTAAGTAAAATATTACAACAAGCTTCCACCCTAAAACCCCAGTGAATACCAATATGATACCAATATGAGTCTCTAGAAAAGTGGTCACATGACATCAAACTTTCTCATGAATTTCCTAAGAACATGATCCAGACAAAAAAGTACCTTCTGAGCCCTCCGGTCCGCCATGGAATTGGACTTAGGACCATCTTGTCTAGATGCTTCCAACTCTTCTTCCGGAACAAGCTCCATTGCCTCACAAAACGACACAAACTCCTACAACGGTTTTCCCAACATATAATCAGCAATGTAACCCAAAACTCCAAACCCGAAAAAACACCACATACATTCCCCCTCCACACACATTGAATCAGCACCAAATATAAACACATTCACTACACTTCACCTTTAACTTAGCCTGAGCTGCCTTAACAATCTGTATCCTATCATCATGTGCAACCTTCTCAGTCAACTCACCGAGATAATAAGGCACCTAAGAATCAAAACCACCATAATAACAAACACTCAAATCAAATTCAACACCAAAAAAAAAAATGGATCAAAACTTTAAGCCATTATTACACAAAATGATCACTTAAAATGTGAAAATTACCATAATATATTTGAGATTAGTAGTGCTGATATCCTCCTTGGTCTCATTAGTAGAAAACAATCCAAGCTTGCTTATCATTTCATCGCACTTCTCCAAAGCCCTGCACGCTTTCTTCACCTCCTCCTAAATTCGACCCATCACTCGAAAATCATTAAATCAATCATAAACCCTATAAATTGAACTCATTTAGCTTACGGTGTGGATCAGCTTACCTGATCAACGCCATCGCCGGACTCCGTCGCCGTGAAATGGACCTTCCGAGCTTGCTCGAAGAGCGTCGGCAGAGGCATGTCGTCCATATTGAGCTCGCCCATCAATAGATTGAGTTCAGATTCGTACATAGAGATCCAAAGATTGAAGCTTTGGATCGCGAGGTTTCGAAATTAGGGTTTTCAGATTTGGGAAATTTGGGACTTCTGGAGGGCATTGGAAATTTCGGGAAATTAGAGAGGGAGAGGTGTTTATATATGGAGTTTCTGTGTGGAACGGTGCAGGGTTGTTATGGTGGATCCACGTTATTGAAACCAAATAACAATTTTTATGTGCAACCAAATAAAAAGACTAAAGAAAGATGTGTAAATATTGAAACAACAAAAAGGTTACACAATTTAACCAAAAAAAAAACACAAATTCCGACTTTCTAATTAATTCAAATTACATTATTGTGATTTGTGAAGAGCCGGTTAATTCTAATTTTTTGTATCGTAGATCAAGTAGTGGTTCTTGACTTCTTTCTGACTCGTATGATAGCAAAATGTGTAGTAACAATGCCCATACTATATGGGAAACTTCACAATCAGTTTCACAGCGAAACCTTCAAAATAACAAAAATTTTAGTAGCTACAAACAAGATGTTGCAATAAAATGCCCTTCTTTTGCAAGTTTTTGATATGAATGCATTTTCCTTTAACTAATTTCTCATTTGCTTTCATTAGTCCAGCTTTTTTGGGTTAATCTTTAGCGATAATATAGCCGATGTTTAATGTTGCTCAAAATTCTCAATCGTACAAGTAATTTAGACATTGAGTTATAACTGTGAATGGTATGAATGTGCGCTACTCAATTATTTCAAAATGCCAAAATGGAGAGTGATTGATACGGTGCTTAACAGATAAAGGCTATGAAAAAGGAGAAGACCGAAGCCTACAAGACAAACAGATTTCACAAAATTAGAATAAAAAAGGGAAAGATTATTGGTATGTAAATGCCTACACGATGACCACCCTCCCTCACTTGTAGATTTCACAATTAATTCTCATTGTGGAGGAATCAATAGGAAGACTAAACATGGAAACAAATTTGCCAACCACTTTTTTTTACCACCCTCATGCTCCCTCACTTAGATAAAAGTTACGTGTCTTTTTTATTTATTATAGTTTTACCATAGTTAACTTAAATTTTTTAAATTAATTATTAATTTATTTTTACAATGTGTTATTAATTTATATAGATAACCATGATTATACCATAGTTAATCTAGACATATAACTTTTATCTGAATGAATAGGTACGAGGATGATAAAAAAGGGAAAAACTTGCGTACAAACTAGTATGTACGCGTGCGTCCAAACTCTCGTTTATTTGCATACTTTGCGAATATAAATACATGATTTTAACCGTTCAAAAGTTTAGTTTATTACTAAAGATCATTTATGTAAAATATCAACATAAAAAAAAATCATCTTCATAGTCGATTGCATCAAACAAATTGACGGTTGATCATGAGACTACTAACTTTCACCATAACCGTTCATTTGTTTGATGTAATCGACTATGAAGACGATTTTTGTTTATGTTGATATTTTACAGAAATGATCTTTAGTAATAAACTAAACTTTTAAACGGTTAAAATCATGTATTTATATTCGCAAAGTGTGCAAATAAACGAGAGTTTGGACGCACGCGTACATACTAATTTGTACGCAAGTTTTTTCCGATAAAAAAAGTGTTCAACCAATTTAATTTCGACTAATTAGAGCAATATGTTCATGAAAGGAATCAAATTACTAGTGGACCCATGAAAAACACAATAATTTAATACAATGCATGTTGGGAACAGTGGAACACGGGGTGTGATCACAAATATCCAGACTTGGACTGTGACACTAGTATATTCTTCTTTCTTGTTTCCCCCTTAATTTATTTTCAGGAAATGTTTATGCAAGTCAGAAGGGGAGGCAGAGATTGCTTGGAGAAAATCAAATTGTGAGTCCAGCATCACCAACCCCAGATTCCAAGGGCAGATCAAGCATATTTAGAATAAACAAACCTAGGTGCTTATTACTGGTCCTTTTTTGTTATTACAAAAACATAAATTACAGCTTTTTAAGTTCAATGAATTCTCTCATAGCATTTGATATGAACATGTTGCTGCTGCTGCTGCTTCTTTACAGGTCTCTCAGGCAAAGGGAGAAACGTCAGAAGCAGCCCATCTCTCTGGACCCATGACCCATTTGCTTAGGTGGTTCCATTATCATCATTCTCAACTGGAAGTGATATTCCTGATTGGTAAATACATGTTCTCCTACTTTATATATAATTGGTCTTATGAATGCTGGAAATTTTCTATCTTGGGTGTTTTGGTTGAAACTGATTGGGATTTTGTAGAATTAGGGATTAGGCATGGTGTGTGATTATCAAATGGTTTGTTGCTATAATGAGTTTCTGATTCTGAAGTATCTTTTCAGTTTGTTTTGGTAAAGAAAATTAGAAAAGAAAAAGCAAACAGATATGATAACTGAAAAGTATTGTCTATTTTGTAGTCTTTTGGTGATTACTTTATAGTTTTATGCAGTGTAGTTTTCTACAGGTAAGCAAGCCACTCTGGAAACTATACCATTTTATAGTTTGATTGAGATATGTTTATTGTTTTCCTGGAGTCCACTCTCACAAGTAATGGTGACAAACAACCAGGAATCTAGTGCTTTTGCTTCCAATATCAGTTATGACTGATGACCAGTGCTGCTCAAGGAAATGAAGAACATGTGGGGTCGAGCTGTTAAGGTCCGTTTTTCACTGAAAACCAGGGAAGAAAGAACCTTCTCCAGTTCTCTTTATAACTGATTTTGCAGTATCAAACATGATTACCACCACCATGGCTTTTGCAGACTTTAGCCATTGAATTACTGCTCTTTCCTGGCTACACATTTAATCTCAGTTAGCTATGGTTTGTGGTTTCAAGCTAGAATCATACGCTTCTTGTTTCTGTAAGTTCTCCTACAATTCATGAAAGTTAATACTGAAATGATTCATATTTGTGATTAGAATTGTTGTTGTTTGATTACTGTGCTGGTTTCTGAGCTTTCTATTTGGTAGTATAGTACTGCACTAGGTTCCATGATTACATCTTATTTTGTTTTAGTATGTGGCTTGTTGAAGCTCTATAGTGATGGTTAAATCTTTGGTGTTCTGGATCATATTCTGACCTTAGTTTTGAATTTGATGTTCCCTAAAGGAGTACGTGGAAGTATAGTTTCTGAGAAATGGGAGAGAAAGTGGTGACGAATTCGTTTTTGATTGTTTCTGACGATAAGAGTGATAGCTTGTATCCTACATATTTTGGTGTCTCCTGTGCATTCTTTGCTCTACGGCTACTGTCAATATCTGATGTGCAAGATCTGAGGTTGTCTGAAGTGCGCAACAAGATGCTCCGAGGGACTGCCCAACTATTGGGATTGCTCATGTGGAGAGTTCAGAAAGAAGGAAGAGGTGAAAAGGAAATCAAAGAATGTGAGCTTCTCCATAAGCTTGAAATTGCTGAAAGAGAGATCAGAGAGTTGAGGAAACTGAGGCATGAAGACGCCAAGGCGAACGAGAAGGTTGTGAACATCTTTGCTGCACAGGAGCAAAGTTGGTTGAACGAGAGGAAGAAACTGAGGCAGCACATTGGAGCTTTAATCAGTGGATTGAGGGTTTTCGAGAAAAAGAAGGATCAAGCAATTACTCACTGGAATGAAAAATTGAAGGAAATGGAGCATTTGGTACAATCTAAGGACAAGGCTTTAGGGAATATGGAGCAGAAGTTGAAAGAATATAAAGAAAAGCTAATAGAATCTGAAAAAGTGGCTGAAGAATTGAGAGAAAAGGCAAAGAGTGAAGCTCAGCAGCATTCTTCTGAGATTTTGAAGCACAGAACCGCATTCATTGAGCTCGTGTCAAACCAAAGGCAGCTGGATGCCGATATGGGCCGAGCACTTAGGCAAGTTGAAGCAACCAAACGGGAGTTTAATCTAGTCTTGGATCAAAAGGAGGAGTCAGTTTTAATGGTCCAAAAACTATCTGTAGAGATTGTTAAGATGCACAAGGATTTGGAACAGAAAGACAAAATTTTGTCAGCAATGCTGAGGAAATCAAGTTAGACATATCAGAGAAGCAGATGCTTGTAAAGGAAATCAAGTTGTCAAAGGCAAAGCGGAAGCAAGCTGAACTTGAAACAGAACGATGGAAAGTAGTATCCGAGTCTAAACATGAGAGGCAATCATTGAGAAGTATGTTGGAGAAAGCAAATTCAAGGTTTGAGCTTGCTTTAAATGAAAGAGGCATGAATACTAGTGCAACAGGCACATCTCATCTTGGGTATGTAAATCCTGAGTTTAGAAATGATTCTGTTGAGTACTCAAGCGAGGAAAATGTCGATATAGGTGAGAAATAAACTCTTAATCATCCTTTTTCCTTTTTGATTTAGCATCTATGGCTTCACCAGTTAACCTCATTTTCTCTTATTGACTCTACTCATCACAGCTGACATGAAGCAGTTGGAAGGTTGGGTTCGCTCAGAAGCAGAGAGGTATGCAGCAGTAATTGAGCAGAGGCATCACCTAGAAATAGATGCTTTTATAGAACAGTTGAGACTTAAAGGTGAGAAATTAGAAACTTACCGATGGCGCTTGCTGAGCATGGACATAGAGTCAAATAGGTTAGACTCCCATCTTGAGGGGCTGAACAAGGAAATCTCACAGCTCAGACATAATAACATGAAATTGGAAGCCTTGTTATCAGAGCGAGAAGAAGAATCAACTTCCCTGAAAGAGCAGTTTGCATCACAGTTGAGGTTTCTACAGTCCCAGATGAATAACTTTAAGAGCAAAGCTGAGGAGAAAAATCAGAAAAGAGAGACAAGTTTGGGTGAACTATCTCAAGAGGAAGACACTAAGAAAGAAGGTGAGACCTGATCTTATATTGATTCTGATGATCAAACGTTGAAGGTGCAATCTCCTGAAAAAACGATTGAAATTGAGAATGTTTTGCATGAGGGTACAAGTGAAGAGGGAAGTGAAACTTGTGCAAGTCCTGTGGAAGTAGACGGTGCTGAAAAGTTTGTAATTGCATCACCAAGCCAGGCCTCTAGATTAAGATGGTGCTGATAAGTTTCGCTCAAGTACAAATAATTCATTGTAGAGGATGGATCTTCAAGCTCTTGGAGTGTCTTACAAGATCAAGAGGCTGAAGCAACAACTTCTTATGCTCGAAAGATTTACAGGAAAGCATGACAACAGCAAAGACCGCATGGAAGGAAATGATGATGGACAAAGTGGGATGAAAGGTTATCTTTTGTTAATGTCTTTGTTGAACAAACAAGTTGGAAGGTACCAATCCCTCCAAGGGAAAGTTGATGACCTCTGCCAACGGATGGTAAGCTTCGCATCTCCATTCAAGTCTGTTTCTAAAATACAATGACACGAAACATTTGGATCTAACCAAGAGTAAACAGGTCCAAAAGTAGAAGCAAATGTTGAAGTTAGCAAATTTTTGTAGCTTCACTATATGATAGTCCTATTTTGGCGCATCTATTAGACTATTATCAACTCGAGTGGTTTTTGTATGATTTTTCAGCATGAAAATGATCTAGATGGAAATGGGAGACGTGGAGATTCTGATGTTGCAAGAACAAAGGACAAGTCTAAAACACTAGAGAATTTTCTTGATGAAACATTTCAGTTACAGAGATATATGGTCGCAACAGGCCAGAGGCTAATGGAAATTCTAGCCAAGATTTCTTTTGGAATTGTTGGTATTTCTGTAGAGCTAGAAAAGTGCGCAAGCTTTGACATGAATCGCTTCACCGAGTTTATCAAGACTCTTCCAGGAAGTTCAAAGAGGTTTGGAAGTTCGAATAGCTAGAATGATTGGAGATCTTGAAGGACCTTTAGCTTGTGATGGAATGATACACTTGAGGAGGTAGTGATGTCGATCCGGTCATTAAACCATACAATTAATAACGGTGGCATCTACTGATCGATTTATATACTTGTTTCTGTATAGCCAAATAACGTATATAATCTCAATGCAGAAGAATTACTATGAATTTAACCTTTTATATGTTCGATCAGTCGATCAATCTCACACAGAATCAAAGCTATTTTCCAATATATATACAGAAAGAATCAAACATGAAAGGAGATGAGAAATACCCTCGTTTTTCTTTAAGTCAAATGAAAAGACCTTTTTATTCCCTTCTCTGATTCAAATGAAAGGAGCCCCTTTCTACTATGAGAAATTTTGAGAAATGACCATTATTTGGTCGTCAAATTGAATTTTCAACCTTGTTTTCCAATTTAGTTGGAAATTAACCATATCAATGTACAAAAAGTCAGTATTACCCAGTGTACATCTCACTGTGTTTTCATCAATAACATGATCGATAATCACTTGTAAGCTTTGTCTTAATGTATCTAATTGAGAAGACAACCTCTGCCTTCTCAATTTATATCTAATCAAGGTTAGTTTCTCCATTAAGTTTCAATTTCAGTTTATATTTCATCTTTCTTCATTAAATTTCAATTTCTTCTTCTGGGTGATTGGTTGCTGCGTGTTTGGAGTTGTTGTTTGTGTTTGGAGATGGATTGTAAGGACCTCTAATTGATAGGGCAAATGTCGGGTTTGAGTTTTTGACGAGTCAATTTGTTTCTACTAATGAATTGTTGAACCCAACAGTCTCTGCCTATTTGTTAAAAGAAACTAATGTTTCCTTCATCTCGAATAGAAGTGATTACAAACTTAGATTGGATTTTGGAATCGTAAGGAAGGCTTATAGGGTTTTAATAAAAATAATATATATAGATGGACAACTAAGGATTAGAGATAATTCTGATTGTTTGTTTGTTTGAGTTTAAGTGACAAAAGAGCCATAGATGTGGATAGCCTCACCACCCTTTACCCTTTCAATTTTGTGTTCCAACTGGCAGTTAGAACAAAAATAGCTAGGAGTTATGAGATAATTATATGCTCACTAGCATATCACTTGAACTAAAAGTGGAAAACAAATATGAATGGTTGCATTGGTGCATCAAATTTTGTACTTGGAGTCTTAGGGCATTGAAGGTGAGCAAGGATATCTCAAGAATTAGTTCTCTGAGTGCTGCAGTGTACCCCTGCACGGAAAGACTTATAAACTGGAAACAACTGTAATATAGCTTATACTGATCATTTGAATTTGAACTTAGCTTACACTGAAATCTCTATATTTCTGCAGCTGGCTTTATCGTCCTTTAGAGATCACAAACATCCAACCTAGCTAACAAGCTACAACAAACTAACCAACGTAAAACAAGGTAAATTTGTAAGAGTAAAGTTTTTTTATATACTATTATCTTTTTTTTTATTTAAGTTTCAAATTACTGATAGCTTATTTCAAATTTTATTGCCATACCAGTATTCATGTTAACTGTGTTATGTATGTATGTAGGTAACAGTTTTAAGTTTGCAGTTTCAGAATTCTCCAATTTTCAATAAAATTATTTTAAATGCAATATTTCCATATGAAGTAACTACCTAGCCTTTTAAATCAGATTATGTCTTACTGATTTGTGAGACTTGGTTTTTAATAGTAGTGGTCTCATCTAATTTCGTTTTTTGGCCAATCTGAGTTTAGTAGGAGCTCTATGTTTTTGGGTGTGTGCTTATGGAAATCAAGATTTTGGTTTCTGATTATTCTTCTGTTATGTTCATAATAATTAGTCAAGGGATTTGTGTCTGTAAATACAGGTTGGAGCTTTTGGGGGCTTCTATCACTTGAAGGTGTAAGTTTTTAGCAGGTATTCTTTTGGTCTCTTAGATCCCAACAGAGTAATATCATACTTGAGTTTAAACAAAATCAGTTTGATGAACACAAACGTCTTGGTTCTTAATCCATTGTAGACTGCTACGCAATATATTTTATCATTCATTAACATTGCATTGATCCCCCATCTGAAAACAACATTGTTGTAAATGACTATGCAAAATCAAACATAGTGCAGTAGAAAGTCACTATTAGATAAGAAGTTAAGAACTATTATATATATAATTGGGGTCCGGTCAAAGAGTACATGTATGTAGTGTACAATTTCTTTCTCTGTACATGGTGCGGAGATAGTAGAGGCTACATGAAAATCTCTAAATGAACAATAATATTTGACAATAAAAATTCTATTACGAGATAAAAAAGAATAATATTTTCGTGAACATTCTAATAATGAATGAGTGTAGTTGTAGAGTTGGGCCGATTCGATTAGGCATTATATGAAGAAGTACTAATTGCTAATAATGTGGGTGTTGAAGGAAAACAAATAAAAGAGTATTAATAATTTCATTTATAATGCTATACATTACTAGCCATCACAGGACAAAGGAAATGTAATTATATAGTTAATTAGAAAAGGCCTATGAATTGCATATCTTAAATTGGGAGCATGGTGCTTTAAAAAGAATTTAGAGACTTTCTTTTTAAAGGTCTAACATTAGTGACTGATATGCTTTTGTATTTGTAGATATCATAGTTGGTGATATGAGATTGATAACAGAGTAGGATCAATTTGGTGAGTTCTTCAATCCTTTATGAGTAAATTTATGTCATCAATGAATCTTTCTTTTTGACATTGTAGACCATTAGATTTTTGCTCTTAGATCAGTTATGTACATTGAAGGTATAGATATATCATAGATATTCAGATGTCAGATTAATATATGTGATTTGGGAGGCTTTGCGGATAGTCTGAATCTTTTACGTTGCTATGGTAAATGTCTATTAACTTGGTCTTATATCATCGTGTTGGTTTTTGTAGAATTTGAGTCTTTGGCAGGTCATTTGTGTTCAGTTTCATTTAATTTAGTCGGATTTGACCTATTTAAATTTGATATGTTTGTTTTTCTTGCCTTTCCTAGATTTCTCCTAGAAACCTAGCCCTACAACTAGGAAACAGAAACCAGAGGTGCTATACACTATTGTTGTTATGGTTTAGAAACTGAGAGTTCAGGCAGGTTGTCCACTGTTTGCAATACTGAAGAGGTACAATCTCTTCAATTCCAATGTACCTTTCCCTCTGATTTCTATTTCCCTTGTGTCTTTATGGAGCTTTGAAATACATTAGTACACGCACATGATATGATCTCATACCAAATACCATTCATCTTCTATTATGGTGCAATTATAATAGTAGATGGATCAAAATAGAAAAGATATTGAAAAATTATGTGTGTCCTAGGTGGTTATTAATATGTAACTAGATCTAACAAGGAAGTTAGAGTTAGGTTACTAACGATGATCAAATATCAACATATCTTAAACCTCCATTAGTGAAAGGGTGAAAGGAGGTGTGACATGAAACTTTAGAAGTAAACTGATTTCTTAAATCCCCATTGTCAAATGTTATCACTGGTTATGTCAATTTTAACTAATTTGTCCTAGAGGCTCTTCTTATGGTATTTATTAGTTAAATTTTACTTCTCAGTATTACAACTTCTAATAGAGTGGTCATAGGGTTAATGATAGGTTGTTTATTTGTCATTTTTTATATATATCAATTTTCTTTTTAAATGGTAGGCATTAGTGACTGACATGCTTTTGTGTTTGTAGATGTTAGAGTTGGTGATATAGGATCCATTACAGAGTAGGAACAATTCGGTGAGATCGTTCGGTCTTTGTGAGAAATGTTATCAACAATTATCTTTCTCTAGACTGTTGGATATTTCACTTAGATCAATTTTGTAAGTTGTAGGTATATATGCATGCGTAGATCATATATTAGACTAATGTGATTTGACGAGAAAATTGTAAATATTGCATGACTGTATAATCAATTGCGGAAATAATTGGATTGTATAATGTTGTACTCTTATGATGTATGTTTTCATATTATCTTGATCAGATCACTTGAGAGAAAGTGATTGTACCTGGCGAGGTATATAGTGATTTGATTATAAGTACCATTGTTTTTATGTTATGTAGTTGTGATGCTTGCAAGAAAAAGGACGTGTGTGCCAATCGGTGTGTTACTGAGGGACAAGCTGTATACCAAACAAGCAGATGAGTAAATGGTTGGTCGCTTTCTAATATGCGTTTTTCTTGGTGTTTTCTAATTTATCTTTTAAGTTTATTTGATGATTAAAATTTTCTTCTTTTTTACTGAACATTTTTATTTGATTTTTTTATTCATACTTGGGTGTATGAATCAAGTTTGTGTTGATTCCAATGAGCTATTTTGGTAAAATGAATCCAAACACATCCCGAAGAAAAACACTTCTACAATATACACAAAATGCTGCAAAGAAGGCCGGGTTAGCCCGTGCACAATATTTGCTCAATCGGAAATGGAAAATATCCGGGCTTATAATTATATATTTGCAGTTGGGGTTCAAATTGATGTGTCAATAAATAGTAAGCCAAGACTTTTTTAAAATTAGTGGACAAATGCGTCATTTGATCCTTCCACCAGAAGGAGAATACCCTAAATATGCTCAGTTGTATTTGTATGACACTCAAAATGAAGTTGCAAATAGGCAAAAAGTTATTGATGGTTTGGATTCTGAAATTATTCATGGCTTGACAGAAATGTTTGATGACACAAATGAATTAGTCCGATTTTATAGAATGTGATGGATAGATTTGATGACAATTCTTTGCGTTCTACGACTTTGACAATTGAATTGAAAGAGTCCCGAGACAATATCAAGCTCCAAGTAGCAATGAGGTTGCAGGCTTACTAGTTGGGGATATTGGAATTTGTGATTTTGAAAGAGACATTGTAGTTCAGAGTAACGTTATGAAAGTAACTTGCGGGAATAATTTGGTGTCTTACAGGAACATGGATTGCATTTTATCCTTTTGGTGCAATCACCTATGATGTGCAAAAAATTGGTAGACGAGCCTATAGTCCTATACTCATTATAGGAAACAGTTCGGTAGATGATGAAATGTAGATCAATGTAGTTTGATTTAGCCTGTATCTGAAGTTTGATACAACAATGATATGTATATCACACGCGGAAAATTCTATGATGCAACGTTGTATGCGTGCAGCGGCCTTAATCCACCACAAACACATCTCACGTGCATTTCAAGATAGCCCTCTATTCACTGTCAGATTCGGTATGTATGATATGCAGTGCTACATAGCAGCTAAACTCTATCACACGCTAGAAATGCAGACCTTACATTTTTGCTTTTCGCTTACCCGATAAAAGTAACCCCCGACAACGCGCAACTCTGAAATTAAGCTTTGTTTCATATTTTCAGTGGTTCAACAAGAAAAAAGAGTGAATCCCTTTACATCAAATACATCAATATTAACGGCATTTTTGATTAAAATCAGTGATTCTAATAGGGATGTAGAACCCCCTTCTTCTGTAAGTAGGATGCAAGGCTTTTTGCATTGCTTTTGCGAATGTATATATAATCAACATAATAGTTGCGTGTTTAATATATCTTCTAAGTTTTATATGTTCACCAGATTTAGTCCCATGTATGACTTTGGCTACTTCAACTGAACAAACAAATCTCAACTGAATCCTCCCCTAATGAATGACCCCGCAGCGGAGCGCGGGCACCTTGCTATTCTTTATAATTTGATTAATTCCTTCATTCCACTTTTTGATTAAGAGTTCCTTCCTTCTCTAGTTATAGATCCAACAACAATGGATTGACATTTCTATCGAGAATTCTTTGAATTGACATTTCATCCTCCTGTTCAGTTTCTCTCCTCAATATCCATTATTCCATATATTACACCAACATGGCTACACTTAAGTCCTAGCCAATTCCTCCTGCGTCCTTCAATATCTTATTGCGGCCCCTCCCTCATGGCATATTAGCAGGTTTAGTCTATATATACATGCCCATCACTCAATTTCTTATAAATCCAACCTTATTCTTTTGAGTTGATAATTTATAGGTTAACAAAATTTGAGTTAGTATGATTGTCACAATCCTCATTCGCAATAGGTCAAAACGCAGCAAGATATACTTTAACAGCGGAGCGTGGGCACCTTGCTAATCTTTATAATTTGATTAATTCTTTCATTCCACTTTTTGATTAAGAGTTCCTTCATTCTCTAGTTATAGATCCAACAACAATGGATTGACATTTCTATCGAGAATTCTTTGAATTGACATTTCATCCTCCTGTCCCGTTTCTCTCCTCAATATCAATTATTCCATATATTACACCCACATGGCTACACCTAAGTCCTAGCCAATTCCTCCTTCGTCCTTCAATATGTTATTGCGGCCCATCCCTCATGGCATATTAGTGTTAAACAGCAACAAGCGTGGTCCGTGGACCAACTGTACCGATATTGTCTCAACTTAACCACCTCACATGTGTTGGGTTTTAATCACAAAAGGTCTCGGTACAATTGGTTATTATCCACCCACTTATAAGCTTTATTTTTTTTGTCACTTCTCAGATGTGAGATCTCTCCTCTCCAACACGCCCCCTCACATGCAACCTAATTTTTAGGTTTGCACGTGACAGATTAACATCCCACATACTGGGACGAAATAAACCAAGGTCCAGTAACCAACGACACTTGGTGACCATCCAATCGGAAACTCTCTGATGACATGATAATGGCACCCCATCTTGGGCCTATGACAAAGTGGCACCCAACTCGAGCCCACGACAGATTGGAGGCGCGACTGGAGAGGGACCCGCTCCGATACCATGTTAAACAACGACAAGCGTGGCCCGTAGACCAACTGTACTGATATTGTCCCAACTTAGCCACCCCACAGGTGTTGGGTTTTAATCACAAAAGGTCTCGGTAGATGTGGGATCTCTCCTCTCCAACACGCCCCTTCACGTGCAACCTAATTTTAAGGTCTGCACGTGACAGATTAACATCCCACATACTGGGATGAAAGAAACTAAGATCCAGTAACCAACAACACTTAGTGGCCATCCAATCGGAAATCCTCCGATGGCATGACAAAATGACACCCAACTCGGGCCTACGAAAGATTGGATGCGCGACTGGAGAGGGACCCGCTCTGATACCATGTTAAACAGCAACAAGCGTGGCCCGTGGACCAACTGTACCGATATTGTCCCAACTTAACCACCTCACAGGTGTTGGGTTTTAATCATAAAAGGCCTCGGTACAATTAGTTATTATCCACCCACTTATAAGCTTTATTTTCTTTGTCACTTCTTAGATGTGAGATCTCTCCTGTCCAACACGCCCCCTCACTTGCAACCTAATTTTTAGGTTTGCACGTGACAGATTAACATCCCACATACTGGGACGAAATAAACCAAGGTCCAGTAACCAACGACACTTGGTGACCATCCAATCAGAAACTCTCCGATAACATGATAATGGCACCCATCTTGGGCCCATGACAAAGTGGCACCCAACTCGGGCCCACGACAGATTGGAGACGCGACTGGAGAGGGATCCGCTCTGATACCATGTTAAACAGCGACAAGCATGGCCCGTGGACCAACTGTACCGATATTGTCCCAACTTAGCCACCTCACAGGTGTTGGGTTTTAATCACAAAAATTAGCATGTTTAGTCTATATATACATGCCCATCACTCAATTTCTTATAAATCCAACCTTATTCTTTTGAGTTGATAATTTATAGGTTAACAAATTTTGAGTTAGTATGATTGTCACAATCCTCATTCTCAATAGGTAAAAATGCAGCAAGATATATGTTAAGGGTAATATTAATTTTTTCTACCTTCATATGGTTAGTTTTTAACTAAGTTCGAAAACAAGCTAGGTTAAAAATCAATTTGAGAACTAAATAATGGTCAAAAATTTCTCTTCTACTATCTGGAGGCTTAAACATCTGGAATGAAATTAACCAAAAAAATAAATCTGGAATGAAAAGAAATTGTCCAACCATGGAGTCATAACCCTTTGTATATCTTCCCTTATAATCTCAATCAATCGAACAAAAGTTCTTATAATATAAGAACATCTCCTTTACATTTAGTAGTCGCCAAATTGGTTACATGTCAATTTGAAGGGGTAGACAACACAAGAAAAGGAAGCACTCGGTGATTGAATCATAGGTATATGAGGGCGATATATTCATTATATTGACATGTAGATATTGGTCAAAAAACTCAAACTGAGATGAATCTTCAATGAATCTGGGAATGAAATTCATGAGAATCTGGACCTCTTAGTTTTTTCTGGTTGCATATACTCTATCCATTTAATGACAGTGGCACTGTGCAGTGATGATAGGTCATAGTCACTATAAAGTGGTTTACATGCCCTCTGCACCAATGATTGTTCCCACTTTCCACAACCATTTTCAATTGGAGTCGTTGAGTTATTTCACTTATTTGGTGATTAAACTTTGCTGAGCTGAAACTTTGTTTTTCATGGTGGATATATAGAAGAGATCGGTAGAAGCGCAAAAAAACTCTGTTCTGATCGATGATAATCTATTATTGCTACTTATATATTGAGAAGTACTCACAAACAGACATCTTCAACATTTGGCAATGCATTAGTTACTAACTACACATCTGTCTGTGTACTTTTTTTTATGTATTTCCTTATTGTACAACAAATTATAGGAAAGGACCTGTAAAACTAGTATAGACATCCTAAATCCAGCATTATTCCCCTACCAGAAGGATGTGTACAATATAGTCATGCAGTGTGGCTGGTAGTAGGAGTGTAGATCCGAAAGGACCTTAGAGTCTTACTTTTTTTTTTCTAGGGAATACCATTTTTCTTTTAGAGCGGAGAAAAATGAAACAATGACTAATCTAATAACTCGCCGTCTTTGTAATAATATTATAGAAGTTTTGATCACGCATTCTTTGTTTTCTGGTTGGTATAAGAGCATCTCCAACATGTATGACATTTTAGAGAAAAAATAGAAATTTGTAGATTTTGGGTTTTTTCCTACTCCAACAAATCCTCCATCACATTCTCCAAAATTAAAAAAAAAGAATGAGAGAGAATGTGAAATCCTTCAAATTTGTAGCAACTTGCAAAATTTTGGAGAAACAAGCATTTAATGCTTTACACTTTATCCAATAACTCTGTAGTTATAACAACCAATCAAAACAATAAAAAAATTAGAATCATTATCTCAAACTAGCATATTAAATATATAAAATAAGTGATGGTTATAAAAATATAATAATAATTTTTTTTCACTTGTAATAAAATGCATAAATTATTGCAATTTGAGAATAATTTTTTTTATAGAAATTTTGACATTTATTTTTTCATTTTAGAGAAATTTTACCTAATCCATTAGAGATGGTATATATGCTTGATTGTCATTTTCTCGTTTTGGGTCCCAGTGACTTTAAGCAACATTTGTTGGATGACTCCTTTGATATAGTTACTCCACAGACGACAGCTACCCAGCAAGTATTGTTGTGAACTAATTCTAATCTGCATCATCGAAGAAGATGCGGGTTTATGATATACAGAAAAATCAAAATAAAAAAATCATTAATCATTGCTTGTCATGAAAGTTAAAGAATGGGATGAGGTCAATTGGCAATATCTCACTAGCTCAATTCTATATGTTTGGCTTTGTCGGTAGGAAAGGACAAGAAATAGAGAACGGAGTTGAAATTTGCTGCTAAAAATTTCATTACTGCTCATGTTATAATCTGGCTTAGCTTCATTGCCATCCAGAACTACAATGAACAACATCTGGAAACCCTAAATCTACAGTAGTGTAAATAGGAAAACCCTAATTTTAAGCTTTAGTAAAGTCGGTTGGTTCTATAAATCGATCTAAAGTTTTAAACCATCTCGATGAGTACTTTAATTTGAAGTATCCGTAGGTTCTTCTCCAATTCCCGCCCTTTTTCCATTGTAGAAAAAACCAAAAGAATCCGATCATATGCTAGACTGCTAGTACTTTTGAAATGAGTAGCATTCTTTTGACTGGATAAAGTTTGTAAAGATTTTTTTTAATTAATTTATCTATTTAACAAAAGAGTGGGGGAAAAAAACCTGACCTACTATGTGTGATAAATTATAACGAAGAGGATAAACAAAAGCTCAATCCGGCATGTGTACATCCACACATGCAAAACCATAAATATAAAAATCCTAGCAAATAGCAAATCTTCAGCCAAGAAACCTTTAATCAAATGACGGGATGAAGTTAGTAGCATTACCAGACAGTTGTGAGATACCAAGAATAGAGAAAATAAACATTTCGTGATGCTTCTTGTAAAGATGAAGAGAATGCAAAACAGACTCTTTGAACATTTCTAAAAGATAACGTTGGGCTTCCAACATATTAAAAATCTTACTTTCGAAACGCAACAGATTTCTAGTGATTATAGTCTCGTTATAAAGATCCATAAAGAGCTAAACCTTGCCTCACTTATTATTCCTCGCTTCCAAATCCAAAAATCTACCCGCCTAAACCATGTGATTGCAAGAAACGTCTCTTTATAAGCATCAAAGAATCACACGAGGTATACGAATTCATCTAGTAAACTTGAGTCTGAAAATTTGTTATCATTTTATGCAATACAAAACGAGCATGGCAAAGTGTTAAGTATATGAAACCACGACAAGAACTATAGGTTGTTTGCGTCCTTAATCTAATTAATAACCAATCTCTGAGTTTACTGAACAAACCATACCTTGATCTAGTTCTGCTCTTGTTCTATCTGGGGCTATACAACCAACTTTTTTATATGTCATCGCCGGCTTTTTATCATAGTGTAAATTCTTGTTCTTTAACAGTCTGGTCAAGACAAAATTTGTGATCTATACAATCCCATTTGGATTACAACATAAATCATTTAAGCACACTCTGTATTTAACGGGGTATGGTATAGTTCTCAACAACTTGTAACTGAAGTTTAACTGATTAGATGAGACCGATTGTAAATGTAAATCGTTTCGGCTTCATACATCAAGTCGGGAAAACCCAAGATTATCGGTTCCACTAGTCTCTCCATGATATGAGTTCTCCTAGAGACCAATCGACAAACACTGAAGCTTGACAGTTAAAAGTCGTTATCACTACCTCACCACTTTGACCCACAATGGCGTTTTGGTCATTTAGCAATCCCTGTAAAACGAAATTATAAGAAGACTGGTCATTAAGTCATTTCCTCATGAAGAAGATGCGCCATATGAGTGTTTTGCTCTGTGACCATTCACATTTCACATTCACCTCCACCAACTCTCTCTCTCTCCTCTCTCTCTCTCTCTATAAAAACCCAAACCACTTCAACGACTGACTGCAAAACCAAGCTAGCTAGCTGAGCGTCTCATCTGTTTTTGCTAGAGAGAGAGAGAGAGAGAGTAAACACAGAGAGTGGTATAGAGAGAGAGAGAGAGAGGAGGTAATGGAGAAGAAGACTGATGCAGTGAATGCAAGAAGCCCCAATAGGAAGCTTGCACTGTTTTCGCTTCCAAGCCAGCCACCCGAGCCTGCGGGGATGCTGACACCGCCGCGGCTGACGTCAGTGTCCGTTCCTTTCCAGTGGGAGGAGGCGCCGGGAAAGCCCCGACACTCCGGAGTCGGAGATGGCGCAGAGCCCAAGGCCAAGTGCGCGAGATCATTGGAGCTGCCTCCGAGGTTGTTGGTGAATGATGCTAAAGTTACCAACATGTCGTCCCCGACAACTGTGTTTGATGGGCCTGAAGTGGGACGGACTCTGTCCTTTTCGTATGCATTGAGGATCCCGAGCAAGGAGATTAAGGGAGGCGGTACCGGCGGCGGAAGCGCGAGGTTTGGGTCTACAAGGTGGTCCGGGTTCAGGAAGAACAAGGAGGCCGGCGAGGGCAAGTTCGTGTTGTTGTCTACCGATAATGGCGGTGATCGGACAAAGGTGAAAATCACAAGGGTTAGAAGGAAGGCTAGCTTCTTCAATGGTACTCATCAATCAAGGTCACACATGTGGGTAAGTGTCTCTCATGTTGAAGTGAATTTGTTTTGCATAGTTTTGGAAATTTGATGAACATGAGTTAGTTCATGCATGGTATCGATACTTGGTTACATCATGATCTTGAATTGATACTTTGCTTATGTTGCTAATTGTTTCTTTTCTTTTGTTATGATAAAATACTTAGGAACTAGAGACTAATGCATTTCATGATTCTAGTTTCCGAGGGATATGGACAAAGAAAAGGAATATGCAATTGCTCTTTCATAATGTGCCCACGTAATTGACCAAAACATAACTAACATGTTCTTTTTGGTTTATAGCCAAAGTATACAAGCCAATTTCACATGAAAATGTTATGATCATTTTTAGTTTGATTAATAGAAACAAGAAACTAAAAATAAATTTTCTTAAAGAGACAAACAAAAAGAATAAACAACAGTTATTTCATGATGTGTTTACAGAATTGGCCAAAACATAATATGTTCTTCCTTTTGGTTTAAATATGCATGTTAGTTTTACATGAAATTGTTAGCTTAGAATTCTAAAAGATATATACATGTACAATTGTGTGCACTATCTTTTCATTATCTATCAATGATGGGACCTCTCTTGATTTAAGTCTAAAACAAATGTCAGGGGCTATGTTAAAAAAAAAGGTGATGTTATTTAAATAAAATGTCTCTTGTTTATCAGATCAATTAGTTAAATGACTTCTTGTTGCTCAAATATTTAAATACAATAATCAGATAGTTATTTTCTATTTTAATTACAACTACAGGCCAGCATCTATGAAAGCTTAAAGCAGGTGGTTTCATGGAGACGCAGACAAGACAAACTGAGAAAATCTTCAACTGTTGGATATGAACCTCAAAACTGTGTTCCAATTCCCACTTGCTGATCAATTTGTGTAAAATATAGCATATAAGAAGAAACAGTCCTAATAACCCAAGGCTTCATCTCTATGTAATGAAGCAGCAAACAACTTGTTTCCTTTTTCTAGTTTCATGAATATTTCCCATCCACCACTGTAACAAAAGCAATATTGAAAATGAAAACAATAATACCATATTTCTTTTAGCAGAATCACTGAAACAAAAGCAATAATCCATGGAAATGCTTGGTGATTAGAATACTAAATCATGGTTAATAAACTTCACTAACAAATATTGAAAATGATACCAGCATAAGAAATGCTTGAAGATGTAGTTCTAATTTACTAAAAGCTAGAAACTATGTAACATGTAATAGTACTAATATCATAGGATAGAAGAGTAGTTATTCAAGCAACAGAGACATCTTCTTCTTGTTATAGTTGGCCTTGAAAATAGATTGCCTCAGGTTCTTAGTTCTTCTTGTTAGATCCATGTTTGGCACTTGCTCTAGAAGCCATTTGTTCTCCTCCAACATCTTCACCTCATTTCTCAAACCCATTTCCTGCATATGTTGAAAATTCTGTAAGCCAATCACTTTCATGAGCAAATAGAGTTAGCTTCAACTTGGTTTTAATGATTTTGACATTTCTCAAAATCGTGAACCATTCAAAGTCTGCAGTAATTGGGCACATGCACAACACTACTCACTGGTCATGAAGTCATGACCTATGATGCATTTGACATTGAAATGCATAAAATACCACCAACATAGAAAGGAAGGATGACCGTGACCTTTTGCTTCCAAGACAACAAACATATACATGTACATGATTGCAATACTTGGTGAAAAAGCAACAGATGTTGAAGCTTAGGGTTTCAATTTTAAAGGAAGGATAATCAGTAGCATTAGGCAAATCCAGCAATGGGGCTTTAGCTTTACGTACCTTGACAGTTTCAATAAGAGAGTTCAAGCTCTTAATCTTTCTGTGAGGCCACCTCATGATGTTGAGCTCTCTGCACCTCCTCTTCAACAGAGTCACTCCTACCTTCAATTCCTTGGCTGCTTTTGTTATGGGGAGGTTAAAGTACTTCTTTATATCCTCCAATTCCAAAGCAGCAGACTTGATCTTCATCTGTGTATTATATTTCCTTTTATTACTTATCCCTCTTTCTTGATTAATGCTTGATATGTCCCAACTAGGATACCCAATTTCAATCATTTTTGAGACTTCATCGTCGCTCAAATCAGGTGTAGGAATATCAGAGTAGTCGAAAGAATCCACCATTGTTGAAGTAGTATTCCCAATAGGCACCAAAGCATTAGAATGAGAAGATGTGAAATCAGTCATCATGGTAGCTTCATGGTGTACCAGAACACTCGGGACATTGCTCGAGTTGTCAAAGGAGTACTCCACCGCTGCTGAAATGGGCGTTTTATTAAACACCATAGGATGATCATCAAATGATGAAGAACCAGAGTTTTCAACCATCATTGAAACTTCACGCTGACACAAATCACTTGGGACAGTGTTGTCCAAAGACTCCACCATTTCCTTAAGAAGCATTTCATCAAAAATCCAAGAATCACAAGGAGATGCTGAAAAACCAGAGCTTTTAATCATCAGAGGGTGACCCGAACCAGTTGAGTTATTGATCAAATATTCAGAACACTCCACCATTGTTGAAATGGGCTTTTCATCAAACGCCACAGAATCACATTGAGTCGATGAAAAACCAAAACTTTCAACCATCATTGACGATTGAAGGTGACCAAAATCACTTGGTCCATTGCTGGACGCACCAAAAGACTCCACGGTTGTTGTGTGAGGCTTCTCATCAAGTACGTTAAAATCACAGTGAGGAGTTGATGTCATGTCCAAGACTGAGAAGTCCCAGGTGCTAAAATCTTCAAGTCCATGAAAACCCATGTTGGGAGTTTGATTGTAATCTTCTGGTAATGGCAAAGATAGTGAATTGAATTCATGATCAAGCTGTGGAGTTTCAAACATGGCCGTAGTACTGCAACACAAACAAAGTAACAAACCCATGATCAATACTGTAAAACAAAAGGTTCTTAAACAACAAGAAGCACATAAATTTACAAATTCAGGAATGAAAAAAAAAAAAACAGAGCAAGTAATAAGCAACTAATGTGATTAAAGAAATGAACTTGCAGCAATTCAAAGATTAAAAAGCTTACTTATGAAGTGGGTCTTCACAATGGTATTCCAAGTAGTCAAATTCAAGTGGGTTTTCTTCAATCTTTGGAACAACAAGTTGTTGAGTATTGTACTCCATTTGAGATTTGACAGAGAATGAGAGGCTAGTACGTAGTAGTGACTTGAGCGAGTTGGATTAAACGAGTGAGGAAAAAAGTGGTGAAGAATGAGGGCTTAAATTGGGAAGAGGAAGGTTTAATCAGAAATTCGTGTGCATTGGGGTTACAAATTCGGTGTTAACTTACTAATTATAGCATTAATTAGTGAAAAGGGGGGCGCATCTAATAATGTCAATTACCATCATTAGTGTGTTATGTGTTCATTCTCAAAAAAAAAAGTATGTTTTAACCAATATGGGTATGGCTACGAACTATGGATTTTTCATCTTTATGTTTCTTATTTTACTTTTTGTTTTTTCTACAATATGGCGAACTATCAACTATGGATGTTTTCACTTATCTCTTGAAATTATGTATTTCCCAATTACGTTGCTAAGAGAATGTTGCCGTACTAATCTATTCTTTTAACATTTGAATTTAACGTCTTGTAACTCGTATGACGTTTGAACTTAATTTTCTATATATCTCAAGCTATTTAAACATTCTATTGTATTGTTGTAGTTTATGTTTGCATGTAAATATTCACTGTCCTTGTCTGGTGTGTATAAGGATGATATGCATGGACAAATACACGATCGACATGGATATTAAATACATGGCACAAAAGAATTAAAGGTTGATGAGAGGAGGTTACTATACGATTAATTAAGAGTCGATTAACGATGAGGGCATAAATTCCCATGAAATATATCTTAATGACGACGTCCAATCTATTGTACCAGATCATATATTTATCCTCATCACTAATTTTAAGCATTTAGGGGTTTGTGATTATGCACGAGATAGTCACTAATTACTTCAGAAATAGCCGTCGTGACCTGAAGACGGCTGAAACGGTTATGGCTTTGGCTGTTTCACTATTAATTCATCTTCATTATTTTGATGCCATACGAACCAGAGAGAAACAATAATGCAGTAATAGTCCTGATCAAAAGTAGATCATCTATAAGATTTTCTCTTGAACTAGAAGATCTAGCTTTCTTTTGAAAACCTTGTAACAGAGATACAAGAACTGAATCTGTTTCGTTCAATGTGAAATAAGAACAATTTGTAGAAGAGATAAGGACTTGCTATTCACTATTTGCATTTTATTGTATTGATCATGAGTACTTGACTACTTGACCATGTACGTTAAATAAGTCTTGAACTAGAAGTTGTTGCTCTCTTGTGAAAAATTGTGTGAGAAGTTCAGAGTGAAATGCTAAGAACTTGTTTTTAGAAGGAAGAAAAAACACTTGCACAAAATTAAAATAGTTACAACTTACAATGGAAATAAGTACATTTGATCCACCATGAGAGCTGTTCAGCACTTGAAACAATATATATATATATATAACTAATAAAATATTGATTTTGAAGTCACCAATTTAAGCAACGGATTGGAAGCCGGTTTCTTCGTCTTGAGATACATTATTACAAGGTGTTGAACTTCTTTTACTCCCACTACTGCTATCATCTTTGATCTCACGGTTCTCATCTTGTTCTCTTTTTTCTTCTTCTCGTTCACCAATGTCACAGCTACTTTTTTCACCCTCATGGTCATTGTTGCTCGGCGATGTTGTTGATCGCGACGAAGAAGGTAGACTACACACATCACCACCACTACTACCTGAAGCATCATCTGTTGCCATCGGATTCAAAACAAGAGCAAAGTGAAGGTTGTTTCCAACATCTCGGAATGACCAAACTTGGACCAAGTCATTCAATTTGAGACGATTTTTGTCACGAATTTCATTCCAACGTGTTTTCAACACATAACTTGAGCTAACGCTGCCATTCTCCTTCTCCATGATCCACTGCCTGAAGGTTATAGCTTCCTCCTCAAGTTGGGGGCTTATAACCGAAACCGCCCAGTCTTCTTGATCTGCAAGAAACTTGATCTCATCCTCGTATAAGAAACTCTCCGGCTTGATTTGTTTCAGAGGCATTGACAACCGGTTAGCGCTTTTTACCATGTCAGTCTTGAACAAACGCTTCTGTATTACCAAACTCATCCTGGCCTTTTCAAAAGTTTCAATCCCTTCCAAAGTTTCAATCTTTCTTTTCAACCCTTCAGGCAAGTCATTCGGGTTAGTACTATATCGTGGTACATGCTCTTTAGGCCTCTTGAATCCCGACCTCTTCATATCCTTTGGCTTGGGCTTCAAACTCCAATCTTTATCATCCTCACCACCATCAATACTCTTCTTCTTGTTGTTGTTGCTCTTCTTCTCCTTCTTGTTCTTCGTCTTCCTTGTCAATCCATTCATTTCCTGAGACCCTGAATCGAAACTCGTTATTGTGCCAACCGAGTATGATGTACTTACCACCAGTTCTTTACCCATTGATGAATTTGGTTCTTCAGTCTTGGTCGTTTCAGAATTTTCAGTCCCTTCAAAAGTTACAATCTTCCTTTCCAACCTTTCAGGCAAGTCATTAGGATTAGTGCTAGATCCCGATGCTCTAATATGCAGTTTAGGCATCTTGAATCCCGACCTCTTTTCCTCCTTAACCTTCATATCCTTCCGCTTGGGCTTCAAACTCGAATCAGAGCTCGTTATATGATTTGCCCTAAGAGAAGACCTCTCTCCCCTTATTGTGCCAACGGAGTTTGATGTACTTAGCACCAGTTGTTTACCCATTGTTGAATTTGGTTCTTTAGTACTACCAAATTGAAAATCCTTGTCATGATCATCAAGCGATTTGAGTTTGATTCTTTTCTCCTTCCTCCTTGTTAGGCTCGAGTAGACTGACTTGTACTTCTTCCGTGCAATATAAGTAGCCCAACATAAAGTATCGAGCAAGGATGAACCAGGTTCAGGACGTCGTTTTCCTCTGAAGTCTTCCATACTCAACAGTGGCACCATCTCGTCTCCTATTTTGTGGTTTTATGAGTTCAGAGATAGATTAAAGAAGATCTTCGAATAGTACGATAATGACAAACTTGTGCCGACCTGATAGAGAGAACAAATATATATATGTTTAAGTAAATACCCAAATAAACATGGTAATCAACTAAGTTAAGGAAAAGGAAACTAAACCTAGATAATCAAGGAACGAATCATAGACACCTTGCAGCTCAAGAAAGTATCAAAGGACTATAACCGTCTATGGTTTTTTGTTTGTTATCTCATCATCGCTTATTTTCTTTGATTGTACTCTCATCGCCGAACCATGATAGGCCGGCGCCTTTCTGCTAGAAAAATCCGGGTGAACGGCCGGCGTCTTTCTGCCATGAAGAGGAAGACCCTGAAGAATAAATCGAGATCACCCGCCAGCAAGACCCTGGAGAATAAGTCGAGATCACCCGCCAAGAACTGTCCCTGGAGAACTCGAAATCATCACCGCCAGGGATTCGATTCCTTATGGTTAGATTTTATTATTATTTTATTTGATTAATTTCGCAGAGATCCACATAATTCCCTGTTAATTCTTCTAATTACAGTTTATGTCTGTCTTATGATACTCATGTTTGTTTCTTTTCTGGTGTAACAGATGACTCTGATGACTGTGAGCAACCATGGGATAAACGCAACCACTTTACTTTTGAGAAATACTGTAATCATCTATGATCCATACAGATAAGATATGTTTCAACAGTTTTTAATGTCAGTTAGGTTTCTAATATTCCATATTTGGTGTCAATTATTATCAACTCCTGATGGTATGGTCATGACATTGCAAAACTAGGCGTTCATTTTTGGTTACATGGAATTTGCTAAGGCTGTGTCTTATGAAGGAAACACACAACTATACCTATGTTTAGGGGGCATATCTACATGTCACGCATTTTTGATATTCTTCAATGTCACGGTTGTTCTTTTAAGCCTTTGTCATTATATTTTTTGTTTTGTTTATAGTTCGCCAATAAAACATTAACAATGTTTATTTGGAACAGCTCCTTTGCCAGGATATATAATGTCCGGTGAACCAACAGACCCTCACTTCAGTATCTGGTATGTTTTAGATTTTCATTGTTTTTGTTTTGTCAAGGTGCCTCCGACTTGCTTAGATGTTGTTTGAATGATAACTGGGTTTGTTATATATGCATATAATTCTACAAGAATTTTTGGAGATATAATTTGATCCCAAATTTGCCCTTCAGAATTGACTCCAAAGATGCTACAACGGATTAAAAAATCTGTCGCGCTCTAGAAGGCAAATAATAAGAAATAATAATCACCATACAATATAACAAAATAACAAGGATTGCGAGATTTATCTCTTCAATTGTAGGCTCTTGTATGACCCATCATTCAAACACGTTTAAGATTGAGGCGTGTAAACACTGCCATTAAGAGTATATTTCGCCCCTCGGAGACAATGTCTTAGTGTAGCAGGTATATGGCGTCTACCCTCCAGGGTACAACAATTGTTTATCTTTGTAAGCGTACACTCGCAGACTTGGATCCTAGAACTACTTAGTTCTTCCTAAACCCTATATTATGATTTAACTATAATTAATATAATGTGTTTCTGTGTGTATGTATATATCTATATCATGAAATGAGCAAGAGATGTCAAGATTATATAGGAGTAGAAACTTGTAAATCATAAAGACAATAATAACATCATAGATGTTACAAAGAAATAAATAAATTGAAACTACTATAACCCCCACATAAATATCATATATATAATGAACCTTAATTAATATGAATAAATATGATTAATTCATAAGCTTGTAACACCCACTTAATATTTTAAAAATAATACGGTTGTTCAACCTTTGAAAATAAGATAAGTTAAAATAATATTATATTTTGAAATTCAACAAAAATTCTAATAGAAATGACTTGAGAAAACCAAAATTGCTTTTTTACTTCAGCCCAGACGCGAATCTAGGTAGAGGTTCGGGTGGGCTCAAGCCCCCCCCCCCCCCCCCCCCCCCAAGGCTTGGTCGAGTGTATTCATTAACTCCAAACCCACCTGAGTACGATCTGTATCATACCCATTTTTATCTTTTCTTTTAGGTTCTTAATATTTCAATACTTCCTACCCTTACTTCTCTAAAATTGGACAATGGCTTCCTTCCTATCTGGTTTTTTGAATCTACTTAGTCTTAGTTTTTAGGCTAGCTGTAATTCATGATTTTTTTTCTAGAAGAGGCTAGCTCTTTAGGCCATAGTATTTTCACGCACAATTTAAGTTTTACAATCTTAGTAGATGTTTGCCTGCCTCTATCCTTATTCAATACAAAAAAAAAATCATTTCAATGTTAAGTTTGGCTGAATCATTTAATACAAGTAGTTCAAAAAAAAATATCATTCTAGTTAGCTACATATAAGACTGAGTTTATGATGATTTTTAATGTTTGCATCTAGATGATATTATATATAAAATATTTTTATTCATTAATTTTCAACATCATGATTCTTCATTTTAAAAAAATTCAAACCCACTCAGACAATAAATTCGATCCGCCGCTGCTTCCGCCCGTTGGATTCTTTTGCGGAAGCGGCGGAATGCCTTTTGCACAGCAAATGCAGCCCACGGCTTTGGATCTATATCCTTACGAAAATGGAGCCAGAAATTCATTACAATAAGCTTTAACTGTTGGACCCTTAGAACAAAGACTTCAACATCAGTTTGAGCTTTGACAGTTGTGGTTGACAAGGGAAAGTTGGATATGTTGGTCGACATTATCTCCCAATGCGTTTCACCATAGAAACGCAGCACCCAATTGAGAAGTTCTTCACCATAGCAGTCACCATATCCAAGAAATCTTACAACGGCAGAAGTGGTGTGAGTCACAATATTGCCACGCGTGATGAACAGCATCTCAATTAGTGGATCTCCTTCTTGAAAGATGATGCTATTCTTTTTGTAATGCACTGGCTCAAGATATTCACAGATTGCGCCCAACAGTTCCTCATTCTTGTATCGAAGTAACGGCACCTAAATGAAACAATTAGTAGTAAGCCTAAGCTAATATCATCCATAGATTAAGTATTAATAACTTAACCATATTGGAGTGCCATATATATAGTGCATAACACCTTAATTATCATTATCCTTACTATGCAAATGAACAACAAAGGGAGAAAATAACTCACTTCTCTGAGTGGATTAAAGCAAATATGTCTCTTTATATCCTGTCTGAGGACACGCGGAAGAAGTTGAAGAAAGTTATTCACATCAATTACTGTGTTTTCCTTGAGTTTTTTTTTCATACAGTCTTGAATTTGGCATTTAAGCTCCGGCGGAAGTCTATGGGAATGCATCCACAGATCCATATCTAGTTCCTTGGCTCTCAAATCCTCTGATCTTGCAACTTTTGATAGCAAATATGTCTTTTTAACAACAGAAAACAGTCCATCAAATTCTGAAATGTGATAATCCTAAACACGTACATTTTAAATCAAGCAATATTAATGCCACATAATTAAATCATCATTGATTGTTCTGAACTCAAGTAGCACCAACCTGCATATTACCAATAAGAAGTCCAAATAGTACCAACCCACATATTGAAACAGAAACTGCAAAACAAACTTCCCAGAGATAGGTGCTTGTTTTAAGGCTTTGACCAAGAGAACTGGATAACAGATAGAAGTCAATCAGAAGCAACTAAAAAACGATAAACTATCGTTTTTTATTCATATGTTCACATAAATGATAAGAGAAAAACTAGTTGAACTTTAATTTGATCAAGTGTATTAGTTTACAACTAAGGTAATTCTGTGCATTTATGCATTATTATATAAGACTAGCCACTACATGGAGTTGGTCTATGTTAATGTATTGAACTATTGATGCATCAATGTACTGAAGGGTTTCCTTTTAATTGTAGCACAATGCAAGATCAAAGGATTGAATGTGCAGACCTGAGATTTTGCAGTCCCCACCAAAAGCAGTAAAATATCCTTTGTGAAAAATCACTCGAAACAACTTCGGATTCAAGGGCATCCTTGTATATTCCAAAATTAAAAAGTGTGGAATTTGCAGCGCAATAATCATGCAGAAGCGTGCTAGATCTTAAGGTGTTGTCACAGTAAAATGAACAATGAACACCGAGATGTTTACATGCTTCCAGCCAACAAGATGCGTTCCTTTCTATAGAAAACAAATACCAAAAGGCTCCAAGTGCCTACAGAAGGACAAGAAAATTCTACTTGACCTTTAGATTGTAAACTAGATCCGATCAGTAGCACTAATAGCAAGAAAATTTAAAATAAAATAAAAGAATTTTAGGGAACTGATGAAGGAATAGTTACGTTCCCTGTAATGTGTAAAACTATGTTCCTCTGAGTTCTTCATGTGATTTGCTTAATTACTGGAGCTTTAAAGGTTATGCATGCAAACTATGACACCATATTAAAGTGTAGTGGGTGTAGATCTACTGTCTAATATCATATTTGTTGCCGACCTTAAGCACCAGATACTTATAATAATTGCAAATAAACATGGTGAACGTGAATCCAAAGAAATTGAACATCAGTAAATCAAAGAATAAAGAAATTTTCAACTGAAATCATTCAAGAAACTTACATGAATACGAATGGTTAGAAACTTACATGACTGGCCAGCATAAAGAAAGAGAGATTAGCCCATGCAGATTCAGCGAGGATGCCAGAGGCCCTTACAAATACTTTTAACAAGGAGCAGGTTCGTAGAACCCTCAGAATGTACTGGATTATGAACAAAATGTTCAAGAACTTGGCTGCATTGTAAATTCTGGGGTCATTTAGTTTGGGAATTACAGCAAAAACTAGCACCTGGACAGATAAGAACAGAACAAGTTTATCAGTTTATGAGTCCACAATTGTAGTCAATACTCAATACTATGGAAGGCTACCTATTCACATGATCATATATATCCCCAAGATTTATTCACTCTTTTACCATCTGAGATTATTTTATCCGTGCATCACTAGTCCAACTAAGAAAGGGAACTGATTTCACTCATTTCATAAATGTCAAAGATGCTGAAGAGCATCCTCTGGTAGGAGAGGCTTATGCTATCATGCCAAGTTCAAGTTTATCAATACGAAAACTTTTATCATCAGAAACGGAATGAATGAAAAAAAACAGAACTGTCATGAATCAATAGTTCAATACGTGTAAAAAACGGTGCAAATAATGTAGTTCAATCAGTACTGTGAATTTCCATACCTGTGGAAGTGGAAGAACTACGAGTATGTCCACTACAACGAAACGAGTAACAGATCTAGCATCAAAATTACAGATGATAGAATGCATGTAACAGAGGTCACTGAGAGATCGCAAAACACTAGCAATAATCCCCAATATTCTGTCCAATTTAATGCACTTCTCCTCATCACTCATGATAAGAATATAACAGAAAAGTGGATCCAGTAAGAGCGCGCTAACAGACCAAATAAGTATACAATTCTGCCAGTTTAGCTTTAGCTTGTCAATCAGTACTCCACAATGAGATTTAAATCCTTTAATACCCGTTATCCTTTTAGAAGATCCAGGTCCCAAAGATCTGTTGTAGTAATCTACCTTCCCTCGAGATGCAATTCTGGGAGCATTTTCTTCTAAATCACCACTATGTGTCCTAATAAACATCATAATTTTTTTTTAACAAACATCATAAATAAGCATATAACAAACAAAGACGAGAGTTACATTGTTTCCTAAATAGAGCATAAATATACAACATACAATATAGACTGTAAACCAGAGTGACTACTATACTCCAGATAAAAATGAACGCATGCTTAGAAGTTAGAAATGCACAATGGTTTATTCATTGAGAAACTTACCGTGAAATTTCAACTTCCATTGTCGCCAATCCCCCAGGTAAGGTCCGACGAGCGCACTGGGGCAAAAGCCTGTTCAGTAGATGATGACTGGTTTTTATCAGAAGCAAGATTAGACAGATGATCTTCAAATCACAATAGCTTCTGCTCCTAGAATAGTGAACTAATTAAGACAGTTCTGCTACATTAAGAAGACAACTAGTACAAGTCCATGGGTGTGAAAATTTTAAACTTTAGACCAAAGACTTAGACAAACTATAGTATACAGAGCTACTGGTCTAAGTCTTTGCAATACATATAAACAAACTGACAAGTTGAGAAAAGTCATCAAGCTCGAGGGTTTACAAGTTGACTTAAGCTTGTTCTTCACTTTGGTCAAGCGTATAACAAGCCAGATCGAACCTATAGGATAGTAAGTAACAAAGACGGATACCTGTCCCTGGTCATCAAGCTCAATACTACGTTGTTCACCTATAAAAGCAAACTGCAGAACTTTTTACACCAAGGAAGAAAAAATTAAAAGCTTTGAAGTTTGAATCATATTCAGTATGTACAGTATGACTTTGTTTACAGAGATTCATGTTTATTTTCTTTCAGGATGGCCTTTTAAACATTATAGAATTACCTGACTGTATGTGCATATTCCAAGAGACTGATATGTAGTTTATGTACATCCAATTGTAGGAGCTACAACTAGTTACTGTGACTGAAGATCTATACACCCTAAGGACTACTGTATTGTAATTTTCGTATTGTTATTTCGTGTTTCATGCTGCTTGAGTGCTTGGTGTTGTTAAAACTTTAGATTTGGCCTGTAGCAATGTGGTGCCCTTGTATGTTTTAAACTTTTAATACAAGAATCAAACGAAAGGAAGAACATGTGTCTAAACTCAAATTGTTTCATTACCAAATCAGACCAAACAAACTGATTCTGCATGTTCCTGACGGGTTGTATAAAATGTTATCTTGAACTAATGTGCGCATCTGTATGATCGATGCCACACAGGTTATGAGATTGCAGAATTTTCAGTGCGAGAAACACTGCCATCCTTAGACCGGGGAGTCTTTTGAAGCTGTTTATAACGGCGCCATGCCGCTTGCAAAGCCTGAGCTGCCCTTGGTTTGCGTGATTGCTCCATAACAGAGCTGGGGAAAAGCCACCAAAACTTGGAGACCACATTCTTCAAGTCATTGGCTTTTATAACAAACACTTCTACTTTAGTATGTGCTTGCACTGTTTCAGTTGAGAAGGGAAGGTTGGATAGGTTGGGATTAGAATAAGTTTTAAGTACCCAGTCAAGAAGTTCTTGGCCATAGAAGTCACCCTTTTCGAGACAATCAGCGCCTGCACTGTTCGTTGTTGTGTAAGTCCATACCTTGCCGCGAGTGATGAACAACATCTCATCAAGAGGGTCTCCTTTCCGGAGTATGAAGCTATGCTCTATGTAAAGCACTGGTTTTAGATGATCACATATTGCATCAAGCAATCGTGGATCCTTATTTTGAAGCATAGGAACCTGCAGGTGGTCATGGCCTCATCATGAAATGTAGAACTGATAACACAGTGCGCATGTTACATATATATGTGTGTGTGTCGACAATTTTCAAATGAAGAATCTCACTTTACTGAGTGGACCGTAGCATAGATGCTTCTTTGTTTCCCTTCTGATGTCCCGGGGAAGATTGTGAAGAAAACTCTCCACATCAACACCTCTAGTTTCTTGCCATTTGTATTTCTGGAATTTCCATATTCGCTTCTTGAGCTTCCGAGGAAGGGAATGGAACGCCATCCACAACTCTATCTCTTGTCCCTTCAATCTCATTTCCTCCAGCCTTACTGTTTTTGATTGCAAAAATGTCTGTTCCACAACAAAGTAAAGACATCAGTTATGTCAAGCCAATAAGAGATGCTAATTCATACACAATTTTATTAAGGAACCAACCTGCATATTTCCAATGAGAAATGCAAACAGTATCAATCCAGAAAGTGAAACAAAAACTGAGAAGTAGACTTCCCACAGATAGGTACTTGTTTTGAGGCTTTGACCCAGGGAACTGCAGAATATAACATTGAAATGAACCGGACGTAAATTTCATAACGGTAGCTAAACACAATTGCAGGGACAGATTAAAAGTCCACTAGTATGTGGAAATTATATCTTTAACTTCAGAAATGTGTGCAAACCTCAGGTTTTGCAGTCCCCACCAAAAGCAGTAAGAGATCTTTGTCACGAAATCTGTTGATTCAATGACACCAGATTCAAGGGCACCATGGTATATTCCAAAATCAAAAAATGTGGAATTTGGTGTCTTTAGAGAGCAAGAGTCGTTCAGAAATGTGTTAGCTCCAAAAGTATCATCACAATATAATGAACAGTGAGCGGTAGCATAAATTTTACAGGATTTTCGCCAGCAAGATGCTTTCCTTTCTATCGAAAAGAAGTACCAGAAGGCTCCAACAACCTACAGGGTCAGAAAATTTATCAATCAAGAGAATCAGTGATGATAATAAGAAGCTAGTTTCTCGAATTAAAGTAGAACAGAATGATTAGAAATTTTGTTTGGTTAAAATGACTGGCAAGCATATAAAGGAAGCTTACATGACTAGCAAGCAGATAAAGAAAAAGGTTAAAGGCAGCTTTAGCCCATGCAGTTTCAGCGAGAATGCCAGAAGACCTTGTAGCCTCATTCAACAATGAGCAGATTCGGAGAGCCCTTAGCACATATTGAAAGATAACTATGAAGTACAATGCCTGTGTTGCATGGAAAACCCTCGAGTTATTCAATCTTGGAATGATACCATAAACTATCACCTACATCAAAATTGGAGAAATTCTATATTAGTCCAGAGTTGTAGTTTAGACCATTATCAATTGTTAAAAGATGTAAACTCGAAGTGGTTCTGCACTTTCTACTCTTGAAATCTGGCAAACACATAAAAAGTGATGAAACAAGATATATAGACAACATATGAAGTACCTCAAGTAACTAGCCTTACCTGTGGGAGTGGAAGAACTACAAGGATGTCAAATATGAAGAACAAGAACAAATATCTCCACGCTTTTGCCTGAGTGTGTGGAGCCAGTTCACCTTCTTTTGATGAATGAGAAGAAAGAGTGACAACGCTAACACGAAACTGATAAATAATGTAAAACACATAAAAGAAATCCACAATGAATCGCAGAACAGTGGCTATAACTCCTAAAGTTCTGTCCAATCGAAGACACTTCTTCTCATCATTAACCACAAGGACATAACAAAACAAAGGATCGAGCGAGAGCGCGATGACACAGAGAACAAGAAGCATTTCATTCCACCTTTGCTGGACTAATGCCTGGCGGTCAAGAATCTTCTTTTTGGAACTCAGTCCTATAGATAAAACTCCATAATAGATTTTCATGGTCTTCAAAAAGCTCTGTAGTCTTTCAAAACCAGGCTCTAGAAAAACTCTACAGACCTTATTGACAGCTGAGTTCACTGATGCAAACTTTGCAGTTGAAAGAGTACCATTAATTTTTTGAGTTAGTTCTTCACCATTTTCTTCTATATCACGACTCCGTATCCTAAATAAAGTCACAGAGCAAATAGACTTATTAGCTTAACATACATGGATTATGGATAGACGGAGTTCATAATCAAGATCATAAAATATCCATATCATGATTCGAGAGTCCCATGCCACCATGTAACCGGAAGAAAATGAGAGGAGAGAAATTTATTCACATTACCTTGGCATTTGTACCGCCATTGTTGCGAATCTTGATCTAGCTAGCTAGCAGCTTAGCTGCAGGGACAAGAAAGAAAATATGGCTTTTAAGAAGCAAAAAAAAAAGAGTGTAGGTCAAAAGTCCACGGATCTACTCTTCAAAGTCTTTGCAATATTATTAATATAAACATGAATATAAACCACGTAGTTTTTCTATGTATTAACCAAGGAAGCATCCAATACAGTGAATCCACACCCAACTTGCAGAAGACTCGGATTCCACAAGTGGTTCGTTTACCTATGCATTCCCATTATGACAGACTTGTCAATTTAAAAGATGAGTTAAGCCTGTGCTCCAATCTGCTCAAGCTTTTACTTCTGCATCAAGCACAACGATCAAATGTAAAATACTTCTGTATAGACTCGAATCAATACATTTGTGTTGTATGCCATTACAATAATTTGCACAGAAAAATGAAATACTGAATCAAACTCGAAAGGCTACTACCTGTTGCTTTTGAGCAGAAGTATCACTCTTTGCTGGCGTCTGAAGTAGCAGAACGCGATGCGTATATAATGAAACCTGAAGTTCACACAAGCCTTTACCAGCATCGATTGCAACCTATTCTCCTCCTTCCACAAAGACTTTTCTTACAATGGCGGCGCCAAGCTGCTCGATCAAGTGCTCCAGGGGTTCAAGTAAAACCTGAATGTATGAACTTGCGCAGGCTCTGTAGGTGATTCAAATGTGATCTAGTTTAGGCTGTTGGTTAGAGCCAGCCAATCAAACTTAAATTTTTTTTCCATCTTTACCAATCAAAGATTACAAGAATCCTTCAAATTTTTCATTTTGATATTAACTGACAATTTACTAGAAATGCCGGATATTTGTTTCTGCTACTCCACCAGATTCAGATTGTAACTAAGAAACTTCCCATACACAAATAAAATCGCCAATTTCCCACATGTTTTGCAGAATCAGGAAACAACCAAGCATTGCCATATACAACAATATACTTTACAGACCTAATACACTTGAAGAACTGACCGCAGCTTTTTACCATTGTGCTGTCACATTTTTCTTGATTTTCAGTTCTATAGTTCACGTTACATTTTGGCACAACAATATTAAGCTTATAAAGAATTAAGACTAATCTACATATACCTATTGCTCTTCAGCAGTGAAATCCGGCTCTGCTGGCTTCTGAAGTAGCATGGGCGGCAATCTATCTGGCACCCTTCCCTTGCGTGTACCACTACGCCGTAGCCGTACAGCACGAAGTACATTAGCAGCAAATCTCGAGGCATAAATGGTGGCACCAAGACTAGGGGAGCTAGTGTCAGCCTTCGCAAGTGCATCTTGCAACCTATTCTCCTCTTCCCGCAGAGACTCTTCAAGCTTCTTCTTACCATAACGACGCCATGCTGCCTGAATAAAGCAAGCGGCCCAAGTCCTCCACTGTTGTGAGTAAGACCTGAATGTGTGGCGAAGCTGCTTGCTGTGAAGCCGTCGAAACTGGGAGGCTACGAACCTCAAATCCTCTGCTTTCAAAGCAAAGGCTTCGACTTCACTAAGGGCTTGGACAGTTCTGGTTGAGATTGGAAGATTTGAAGAGGTGTGTGGATCAAGAGCCCATGTGAGGAGCTCCTCACCACAGAAGTCACCAGCTTTGAGATATTCAGAATTGAAGAACCCAGTCCTTCCACCATTTGTGGTCATAGTCAAAAGCTTGCCTCGCATTATAAAGAGCATCTCATCCACTGGGTCTCCCTCCCGAACAATGTAGCTATCTTCTGTATACAGTACAGGCTTCAGACGGTCACACATCGCATCCAACAATTGGTCATCCATTTTCTCAAACATTGGCACCTGAGATGTATTAAGGAAATTTAGGATTTAACAACACATGCAGGTACAGACACTCAAACAGTCAAACCTTTATCATACTCATATGCACTCATAAGAACCACACACAAACTCACCCTCATCAGTAGAGCCAAGCAGAGATGGCGCTTTATGTCCCTTCTAAGGTCTTTTGGAAGATTACATATCAAATTCTCTTCATCTACACCTCTGGTTTCTTGCCATCTGTACTGCTCATACCGCCTTATGCGTTCTCTCAAATTCTCTGGTAGCAAACGGTGGGACATCCATTGTTCTGCGTCTCTCCTTTTAACTCTCATCTCCTCTAATCTCGTAGTTGTAGACTGCAAATATGTCTGGTTCAAGAAACGATCTCATTAGTTCATTATACCCACTGGAGTCATGTACATGAAGTAAGCATACAAACCAGAGATTGAAAACCAACTATACATCAATATTCATTAGACAAAATTACATGACTACAAAATTTCAATGACAAAATTAACCTGCATATTGCCAATAAGAAATGAAAATAACACCAGGCCCGCGATAGAAATGAAGACCGCAAACAAGATTTCCCAAACATATGTACTTGTTTCAAGATTTTGACCAAGCGAACTGAAAAATGAACAAAAGTAGAGCATAAGTCATCAAAAAGTAACTTCAAATATCAGCTCTACCAACCTAAGTCGTATAAGCCCACCTCAAATTCCGTAATCCCCACCAAAAGCAGTAGAAGAGCTTTTGAAGAAAGCCTGTGTTTAACTGAACAATACCAGATTGAAGACCATCAAGAAATATGCCAAAATCAAATTTCGTTTTATCCTCTTCTAGTATTGGGCATGAAGAATTTAAGAATTCGGTCTTATTAGAAAGCTGCCCTCTGGTATCACAGTATAGATCCGGTATGGAGCATATGGTTGAATTCATCCTGCAAGATTGTTTCCAACATGTGGTTTCTCGTTCTAAAGAAATTAGATACCAAAATGCTCCAAGTACCTACGAGCAACACATCATTAGTTGAAGATCAGGACATTTAAGATAGATAAACAATGATTCAGTTTAACATTAAAAAACAAGACCATGCAAAGATACCCCTCATGCTATGTATAACATGTGAATTTGATTTAGGCACAGAATTTACATGGGCTCAAAAAATCAGAACTCAACTATTAATCTACCACCAACATAGAAGGGAAAAATTGACCGTGTCACTATGTATAGCATCAATAAATAAACTTTCATTTCTATTTCAGTTTTAGAAATGAAAGTTTATTTCAGTTTTAGAAATTAATCTACCACCTAACAACTCCATCACCTTTTCAAACAACATCAGTGTGAATGAGCTCTCTCATAAGCATAACGAGCAAGCTTGTTCAAGAAAGTTTACAAAAGGAGCGATGCATTTTAAGAACTCTCTAGATGAGAACATCCATTACATTTTAAATTAAAACTCAAGTCCTTTCAAATGTCTAGATGATGTATTGTGAACGAAATGGTTAAGGACTTACACTCTGTAAAAGATAGGCAATCACTGAAATGCAAATCAATCTAGGAACAATATCATATTATTCTCAGCATAGAGTTAATAGTATTCTCGAACTTACATGACTAGCAAGCATATAGAGGAAAAGATTAAATGCTGCGCCTGCCCATGCAGTTTCCGTAAGTATGCCAGAAGCCCTTGTTACTTCTCTATACAACGGATATATACGAATAACCCTTGGCACATATTGAAACAAAACAACAAACTTCAACAAATCCTTTGTATTCAATGATGCTGAGCCTGACAGTCTTGGAATGAATAGTAGAATGACAACCTGGAAAAGTTCTTATTATTAGATGTCAAAAGTAAAAAACAAAACAAGCATATAATCTGCATGAGATACAAACTACAAGTACAAATAGTGTACCTGTGGGAGTGGAAGGACAGCAAGAATGTCAATTAGGAAGTAGGAGGATAGATACCTCTTTGCAATAGCCCAAGAATCTTCAACTAAAACACCTCTTCCAAAAACTCGAGAAGGAGGAGCAATAAAACCAGTACGAAACTGAAAGATTATATGAACTATATAAAATATGTCAGTGAATGAACGCAAAACACTAGCTGTTATCTCCATCTTTCTGTCCTTGTCAAGGCACTTGTGGTCATCATCAATAACGGGAACGTAAAAGAACAAAGGATCCATGGAAACAGCAAGTACACATGCCAATACAAATATCTTATTCCACTTTTGAAGAAATTGCCCTTGCGGATCAAGAACTGTAGAACCGAAGCTTTTACCAACAACCCCATTAATCGAATAGGACTTCCATGACTTAATCCTCTCAGAACCAGATTCCAGGCTTCTTTGAAATTTAGATGAAACTGAGCTAAATGTTGATCTGAATGTTCTTCGCTGGCCTCCATCATTCGGAGAATATGGTGGGTCAACAGGTTTCTCTGGATTCCAATCCTGAAACCTAAAACAATAAAGGACTCATGTTAGAATTTAAACAAATCTCCTACCATATACAACAGCAATGGAAAGAAGTGAAAAATAGTAATATTATGAATTCCTCTCATAACAAACACCTTTTGCTCAAGTAAGAAAAAAACCAAATGCACACTATAAACTTCAGGTCACAATCATCCAAAGCAAGTCGTTTGATTGAACTAACCTGACTATCTTCTCGTGCTGAAAATTCATGACTCTTCTAATGCTCAACAGAATCTCCGACCTTTGATTGACCCAAAGAACTTCTTCATGTACCACCGAAGCTCCCAAAGTCCAGCTCCTGAACAAAAAATTCAGTAAAACCAGTTAGAGACATAAATTTTCCATCATTCCCATGAAACTAAGGCTACGTTTGGCAACCCAGATTGGCATTGTAAAAGGATAATCATTGGATTTGATTAGGATAAGATTGGATTAATTTTAATCTGATCATATGTTTGGTATGATAGATTTATAGCCGGAAAAGACGTCTACAGTTCATTCTCGTGTTCTTCAACTCCCAATCAAATGGAAATCTCTGAATTCCTCTAAGAACCAAATTCCCTCAAGCTAATCAAGCATGACAGCAATTGACCCAAATTATATATTTCCTAGAAATTCTTAACCTGAAGCATCAAGAAACTCCAATCCTAAAATCAAAACAAGTTCCCGTGAAACTCCGACCACTACAACCTCTGTCCCACCGTTGACTCCATCGCCGACCCAAACGACATCATCTATGAGTCCCCCAAATCCTCTTGGCGGCCAATTCAAACTCCTCTGCATCTCCAACACCGTCTACGAGGCCATGACACTTTTCCAGCTCGTCGTCGCTGCTGTGACCACCATCGAGCTTCTGGCTTCCCGTCGTCAACTTCATCATTTCGCAACAACTAGATTGGTAATCCGGTTAAACAAACATAGCCTAAAAGCCAAAGTCTTTGGCTGCTCAGTGCCATTTGCCATAATTCCAATAAGCAAACATCGCACTACACCTAAACATATCTCCAAAAAGTAAAATCTCAGCATTTCATACACTCAAAAAACTCATTGCTATCTTCTGAGAAACCACCTTACAGTCTAACACCAATAAAACCAGTCTTTGGAAACAAACCACCAACTAACAAACGACTTGGAATGGAGTCCTATTAGATTACCAAATATTCCACACCAAAAAAAAAAACTCATCTTTGACAACCTAAACATCAACTTCTGATCAAAATCAAAACTTTGAACTCAAATACAACAGCCATAACTACATAACTCACAGAATCAATATCTGAAACAAATATCAAACTCATTTCTTCCAAAACGAGTTGGGATGCAAACATAACAAACTCCCATATCCTCAAAAACTCAATCTTCAACCAACTAAAAGCAAACTTCCAATCCAAAATCAAACCTTTCAACTCAAACACAACAAACAAACAAACAAACAACCATAACCACATCAAAGGGTAGAAGAACATACCCAGAGAAACGAACAGGAACAACTCTGGGGAGAAACCAAGACTCGGGGTATTGACAGTCAAATCAAACAAAGACCCAGATAGCAAAGGATACAGCTCTCTATTTGATATGAATGAGCAAACAAGTGAGAGAGAGAGAGAGATAGAGAGAGGAAAGTTCCAGGAAAATGCGTACAGAGTCAGGTGGGTCAAATAATCACTGAGACGACCTCTCGTGATTTAGTTTTCTTTGATCTTTTATCACAAAGACAGAACAGAACAGAACAGAACACACAAAATGGTGATTGTGATTACAAAGCCAAGTCCTCCATATCTGGGTCCCAGTAAAACATATACTAGTTCTTCATCGTCTTCTTCTACTTGTACTAGCTCTCTCTCTCTCTCTCTCTGCAGTTACTTTCAGTGCGGTGGGTGAAGTGACCGATATGCCCGAACAGTTAAACTCATGCCCGCGTACTTCCCGCAGATTTTGAGGGGATATCGGTCCCGGCTGACTTTGATTTTATTTTATTTTGTTTTTGACCGATTTACACTAATCCAACTTGTTTAGTGAGATGGTGATATGTTATCGTTTGTATTAGAATTGTTTGTTGTTTACAATTTTGGGGTGGAAAGAGTCAATATACATATTACTAAATTCAGTGATAGTAACATTTCAAAATTTTCAAGGAGAGTTCTTAAATTATTTGGAGGAAAGTATTGGGGTTTGATGTTCCTAGTACGTTTTGAAGGGTATTTGGGCCACTTGAAGTTTCAATTAACACGAGCAGGGAAAGTGGAATTTGTTGATCTCATTAGTGCAATTAAAGACATCATTAGGTTTGCGTTTAAGGTAATCAAGTGGTGTTCTTATTTGCCATTGACATCGTTTTCTTTTTCTTCTTCTTGAATTATGATAGAATGAAACAAACAAACTACAAAAGAGAAATAAATTACATGGTGCTCCCATTGACATTGTTATTATTCGAGTAATTGGTATAGCTCATAGGGTATCAAGAAAGTTCTATAACTGAAATTCAACAAATGAAGTACGTACAAATTTCTTTTAGAAATCATGTATGTGAGCTGGCAATATATGATTGGAAAGAACGGAGGCTTGACTAAAAACTACCCTGTGACTATGAGCACTAGGAAGGAGAGACAGTGAGACACATCAATATTTTGTAGAAATAAACAGCTGCCAGACTACAGGTTGTTGGAGAAAAATTCGCGAGGTTATTTTCTCACCAACTTATATTGATTTGAATAGAAAACAGAAGATTTTTATTGGGAATAACACGAGAATTATGGTTTTTGGTTGATGTAGTGTTTGAGAATAAAGGGTTTTGGATTTGATGCTTGGGGATACGAATTTTTGTGCTTGCTAATCTGGTTTTTCTTCTCTTTCTACTTCTAACTCTAGCTCTATTTATAATCGTACGACGATATCTCTCGTACTCAATGCGAATCGTGGTATTCCTCAATTGCAAGTTTTGCGTTAGTGGATTCTCGATGACTCATTCTTAACGTCGTGGGTGGGTAGATAGTCATGATCACTATTCATTTTACCCCTTCTTACTTATCTCCATAATCCATTTCAGCTAAATAGGTTTACATTGCGGATATCCACCCGTGACTCAATTTGGTTTAAGCCCCAACTTTTTGTCACTATATTTAGTCATCCGTGGAGAGATTTGCACGAGTCAAATGGATCGCGAAGAGATCCTCCATGACCCATTATGACCGTGGAGCATTATGTCCATTGCGTGATTCGCCTCATAAACTGTGTGCCCTTATTCACCATTGGTCCATGATGAGATTTCTCTTTTCCGCGGAACTCAAACAAATAATATCTTTCTCGAAGTGATCTCTTTAGTTTAGAACCTCATGTGAAAATTATTCCCCCACACTCCATGCTCCTCCAGCATACTCCGTCACCCACCACTTTCTTCCATTGCACAACTACCTGACTTCTTCCTTAATCCTTATGGTGTACTTCACAAAGTAGACGTGAAACACGTATTACATATAGTGCTTGTGTAACTATAAGTCTATCCTGCTTAAACCCGACGCCAACGGTCAACACTCGAACCACATCAAAAGGATACCGGGCGGGCGTTGCTATACAATCGAAACTGTAAAAGCCAATACTTTCTTATTCCGTCACACGAAGCTTAACACACATTGTTCGTCAAAGACCATACAATAGAGATGAGTCTGATGAGATTCACTAATAAAGTATTGATTAGCTTTGGACTGGTTACAACTTACACGTAGGATTGATTAGTAGCAAGAAATGGGATTCTGCTTCCTACAAAGCCCAAATGATGAAAAAGAAAGGCCCAATGGTAAAGCTTAAGGCCCAAATGAGATTTGATTGAAAACGAAACGCACAGGTGGGGGGACACGTGTGAGGCGTAGGATGAGGAACCCGAAAAAACGAGTGCAGGATATCATTTCCCTAAAAAGTGGTCGATGCATGAAATGCGCCACGTGGCCACCTCCTCTCTATTTTTGTTTTCATTCTCTTCTTCTCGGTCCTTCATAATCAATCTTCTTCTTTCTTTCACTCTCTCTCTCTCTCTCTCTCTAGGGTTTCAGATTCTTCTCTCTACCAATCGGCTTTTTCTATCCAAGAAGGAAGGAGGCGAAAAGGTGCCGTATTCAGATTACGCGTATATTCACATGGAGCTGCTCTAGAGATTCCGATCCTCCGGTTGCTCTCTCCGTACTCCACCACCGTGTCGTTATATCGATTCGTCGGAGCTCAATCGTTCGGCTTTTCTCAGCTCGTGAGTTTCCTCCTGTCAAATCTCGATCCAGTTCCAGCTTTTTTTTATCTGTGAGTGGTTTCAATTCGTCGATGATGATTGAAACTACTGAGACATATACAGCGCGATGATAAATGGTTAAATTGAACCTGGCGAAAGTTTGTAGTATGAAAAAGTGATGTATGATCTTGTTTTCGATTCGTTTGTTTACAGATTTCCAGCGATGTACTCAAATTAAATGTTTTTTTTTAAATGTTAATCCCCGGTGTTATTGATCTGATCACTATCTCATTGATAAGTACGTGAAATTGTGAATGTGGAAGTTGTATTTAGGTTACATTGGGTTGTTGGTGAATGATTTTTATGGTTTTGTTGGGGGCAGTGATATCTGATAAAGGGAGGCCACGCTGGTTGATTTAAATGATATGCAAAAGTGGGATAAGGAGTCTGATTGTTCAAGCCGGGAGTATAGTAGGGTGTGCGAGGACTGGGGCGTATTTGAACAGCATTGGCAGAGTTTGCATGCAGGCCTCTTTGGGGAGCCGCGGATTTAAAACGAGTCTAAGGATGATGGTTGATTCTAGCGCGTCGCAGAAACAGGGATCCATTGTTGATGTCTTGTCGGAGAAAGAGGAAGAGGGTGGATATATCAGTGGAGGCTGGAAAAGGTTTTATATTAGTTGCTATTTTGTTTTTGTTTTTGTTTTTGTGGAATTCATAGAGAAGATAAAATGCTCCTTGGAGATGTTATTATAAGTTTATAACGGTTCTGAAGTTAACTCTCCTTGTTTTCTAATTGACAGTGAAGGCGGGAAACTTAGCTGTGGCTATTCCAGTTTCAGGGGAAAAAGAGCCACCATGGAGGATTTTTATGACATAAAAACTTCCAAGATTGATGGGCAAACAGTCTGCCTCTTTGGAATATTTGATGGTGAGTTTTGCCTGTATCTTCTTTTCTTATATGTGGATATCCTGATTACTTCAATGTAGGCCACACGGCATTCCCTTGTTTTGCTTGTGAAATTGTAACCAGAAATATATTGAATGACACAGCGAGTTGTTGCAGATTGAATGGCTAGATTCCCCCTGTTTTGTGCTTGAACCTATATGAAAGAAGTGGATCTTTGAACATGACTGTTACTAATTAGTGCATCATCCATGAAAAACTGCAGTGTCTAAAGGTTGACCAAAGTATAAATCCACATCCATTTTAAATGCACATTTGTGATTATTGCCCAATTAAAGGAAACTTAAGACTTTTAGAGTTATTATTATATTGTAAGTATGGAGAAGATGGTACTTTCACTCGGCAATTTTGAAGTTATTGCTAAAGTTTGTCTAGGAGCATGATCAAATAAACTACTCTGGTGTTGCAGGTCATGGTGGTTCTCGCGCTGCTGAATATCTGAAGGAGCATCTATTTGAGAATCTAATGAAGCATCCAAACTTTATCACAGACACCAAGTTAGCTATTAGTGAGTGCAAGTTATATGTACCTTAATCTTATGAAGCACTTTCAGTATGTGGGTTACATGCTTGTGGTGAATCCTTAGCTCTGATGCAGGATTCCACACACAATATTATTTATATTAATTTCATGTGATATAGGACGGGTGGAATGAGAATTAGTCTTAACCATACATTTCATGACGTGTGGGATCCTATATCAAACACTTTGCGACCCTATGGCTTGTGCCTCTTGTTTCTGCTGGGTAATTTGGGTGAGCTTGCAGGTGAATCATATCAGCAAACTGATGCAGCTTTTTTGGATTCTCAAAGGGATACATACCGTGATGATGGTTCTACTGCTTCAACTGCAGTCTTAGTGGGCAACCATCTATATGTTGCTAATGTTGGAGATTCTCGTACAGTAATATCCAAGGCAGGACAAGGTTTTGATAATTAACTTATTGACTTATAAATAGGGTTGAATGTAAATAGTCTTAACTGAATGTATGGTAGAGTACCTTGAACATCATCCAAACTTCAATTACCAAATACTTTTAAAGGATATATATGATTTTTGAACTTCATATCTATAACCAAGACTTTGGAGCCTGCTTTTACCATGTCATATTCATTTGTGGTTAGGTTTTTCTTTTTCTTCAATAATAATATAATGCAAAAACCTTAGAAGTGAATAAATATTGGAAGCTCAAAACCAGTAGTCTGGATTTCGAAATTTGGGGCATACCCTCAAGAATTAGAATTAGGATTTGTTGCCAGCTGGTTTTTGTTCTCCACTCATTCCTTTTGTAATGGATACTGAATGAGTATTACAAGCTATGGAGTTCTAGTTTGGATTTCTGAAAGGATTTTGTCTTCTTTCTTTACAGCAATTCCTCTATCTGAGGATCATAAACCAAATCGAACTGATGAGAGGAAGAGAATTGAAAATGCCGGGGGCATCGTAATGTGGGCAGGTAACATTTGAACAAAGCCTCTCAATTGATGCATTGAATTACATGTTGGTTGCTGTGATAAAAACATGGTTGCACACAATTTGATGCATGGGGTTCACTTTTTCTCATTATAAGTGTGCAAAATTGTATGTACAGCTGAGGAGCAGGATATTTCTCTCGTTTACAGTGTCAGTTGTCTAGGTTACATATTTGTGTTATGTCCTCAGGAACTTGGAGAGTAGGAGGTGTTTTGGCCATGTCACGAGCTTTCGGAAACCGTATGTTGAAGCAGTTTGTTGTTGCGGAACCTGAGATCCAGGTAATAACATCATGTTATTTTTGAATTCGGGTTAATCATCTAATTTTTTGTCTTGTGGTTTACTCTATTTTGAGGAATTACTCATTATTCATATTATTAATACTAGTCATATGGTGTGAATTTAGTGTAGAATCTTAGTTATTGACAATAGGTTAATAACAACATTTTTAGAGGGGGTAAACATCCAACATGCAAGCCTGTAATGCATTTGTTACTACTCAATATGTTCTTTCACAGGAGTGTGAGTTTTGCTCAGGAATCTGATTTTGCTGCCTTCAATGTAAATCCTCATTATTCCAGAGGAATAACTGAATAGAAAAATGATTTGATCATTTAATGTTAAAATGAGGTTATTAATTTCTCTTATAAATTATAATACATGCATCATGGAAGTTGAGGTGTTTAATTAAATGTATAAGAATCTGTTAGATTTCAGGTTCAACTGCACTGATGTTATATTCTGACTTTTGAGCGGTTACTAATAGATGTAGTGGATATTATTTTCTTCTAATTTTGGGTATCTGCAAGAACTGGGTTAATTATACTTATTATCAGGGTACTGTAACATATACATATAATTAGATTGCAACCTAAAGAGAAAATCTACATTTTTTTCAGGAACAAGTGATAGACCAGGAATTTGAATTGCTGGTGCTTGCTAGTGATGGGTTGTGGGACGTGGTGCCAAATGAGGTACAACTTGACCTGCCCTAATTCTAATTACATACACTCACATGACACATGTAATAGAATGTATCTGTACCTGCATTCTCGCACAAATGAGAGCTCTTTATCGGCTCTTTATGTTGGCAAACATGTCCATGTCCTTGCCTGTTGCAGGGACAATCTCTTGTTTTTCGTAAAGCCCTGTTTCTAGAATTCTCTACCAGATCTTCTTGCTTATATATATCTCTGTGCTGTGCCTCAGGATGCTATTTCACTTGCCCGAACAGAAGAACCTGAGGCAGCGGCTCGTAAGTTAACAGGGACTGCATTTGCGCGTGGTAGCGCAGACAATATAACATCCATTGTCGTGAGGTTCAACCACGACAAAGCAGAGTCTGCTGGGGCTAACCAATAGAGAAATCTACTTTGCATGATTCATCACCATGTTGAAGTAGTTGACTAAATTAAATCTGCAAAAGGCTGGGGCTAACCAATGTAATGCAAAAGGCTGAATGTGCGTATAGAAATGAAGGCAATTAATTTATTCATTGGTTTTGTTTTCGAGTTGCTTTTGTACCGAGACGTTACCTCAATCTGTTTCATTGTGGTTAATAAACTGGTACAGTGTGCCTCAGTGCCTATCTGCTTGGCTTATAGTGATGATTGTAATATCCATGATTCTCCATCGCATACAGACATGAGACAACATTCAATGGTAAATAGAATCAAAGGTATCAAAATCTTCAAGTGGAAATGTTGTTGATGATTGATTGAAATATACGATAGAGAATGGAGAAGCCCCATTTACCAGGCTCATCCCCAACTTTTTGGTTTGCCGGTTTTTTATTTACAGAACTTAGGAAAGTCTGAGAGTTGTAGTCTTGCACATACAATTAGCTTTAGGTAGCAAGAAATGGATAATTCATGTACAATAGACATGGCAATTTACATGGTGCCCTGAACATGAAGGTTCTGAGACTTCTGAAGACTGACATTATGATAGTTATAACTGCAGCAAAGGTGATATCATTTTTATGCAAAATTTCGCAATCGGAATCTGGCCGGCAAAAGGACATTAATTTTAGCCTCTGTTCTGTTTTGATATTAATCTGTGCCTTGGTCAGTTGAGATTACCCAAAGATCAAGACAAGCCCTACTATGCATTTCTTGTGACTATAACCAAAGCCCACTAAATTGGAAATGTACATGAATTCATCAACCAGATGTTCATATCTTACTAAAAAGAAGCATCTTACTCGATACTCAGAACTAAGCACTACTTAGATAGTATTATAATAAATAAAAAATTAAAAAAAACACTAATAAGACCTGCATGGTATTCTATCTGATCCTAAAACACTAAAGGAGCTCAAATACAGAAGACCTCACTTTGGCTTAGCTTCCTCTGGTTGAGTGCCTTGACCGGGTGGACCGTCGAGAAAAAACCCATCAACTGTGACAATAACATGTAAGAACTTAGCATCTTGCAATTTCGAATATATGACAATATTTCTGGCTACCCAGAAGAACCAAGCAGCCCACTGTACCAACATACTACTATTGTTTCTGATAGCAGATGGGTGTTTGGCATATACCTATTATTATCCCTAACAAAATAACATGTAATGGTTCTTATATCCAGCACAGATGCAACACTCAAAATTGAGTCATCTAAAGCATTGAGCAAGAAATCATTGTACAAGGTTGTAACTTTATTTACCCATGTCATTGTGCTCTGCAGAATCAAGATTAATATCCAACTCAGGAGGCTGAAATTCTGAGCCTGAATAGTTTCTCACTGGTCCAAAATCTGTTCATGATAGAAAAAATGTTGGGAATTAGATATTCCAACAGGATGGAGAAAGAAGCACTCCAAAAAAAAAAAAACAGCATGAGCTTTAAGCCTTTAAGCTCAAAGTATGAATGAAGAACATCATGGCATGTCAACCAAAAAAACTAATACCAGAAGGATTAGAAATCCATTATGAAAATGCAGTGACAAACTCTAAGGATGATTGGCCGAATATGTATAATATAACAAATTATGGTTGGGGAATTCCACCATATCTCTTATCCGGAATCCCATGTTGGCATGTTATAATTAGGGATGTGCATCAATGAAAGCTGCAATCTACCTTGAAAGTCTGACCATTCAGCGGTGTTAGAGAAGCCAAAAACCCAACTCATCTGACCCGATGATTGAAGTGATTCGCCAGGACATGCGTCCAGACTATCCGCTTCGAGACGCAACCTTTCTAGGTTTGCTATTTCAGTAAATAAAGAGTCAAGCGGTGTATCCAGATTAAGCCCTGATGTTTCAGGAGTGAAGGATACATTTGATGCCACTGCTACGGGGCTTGAAGCCCCCACTACCCTCATATCACCAGTGAGGAAGAAAGGTACTGTATCAGCTGGACCTCTGAGCATCATGGTCCACAAGGAGAAAACCCATAAGCTCATGGCAAGCGCATATCAGAAACACAGGGTGCAATGTGTGTGGGCAGCGGCGGAACTTAAGAAAAGATTTCGAATGGGCTAAATTTTTATTCAATAGCGGAAATAATAAATTAATTACGTCGGATGGGTAATTTACACTAAATGTAATATTAATTATGATATTAACATCTAATTAACGAAAATAAAAAATTTCATCAGAATGGCTCCTCCGGCCTCCAAGAGGTTCCGCCACTATATGTGTGCATATATGTTACGAGTGTTTGAATGTCTGTATGCATGTACATGTATCTGGACCTTCATCATGGAGGTAAGGACATAGCACTTAAAGGAGTGTGGATATTTATAGTCTTTGCAATTTTAATTAGGTTGTGTGTGACAACCTGGGCTGCTTTGATATGATATGTGATTGAAAAGGAAAGATCAAGCGTGATCCAAAGTTACATTCCAATTTTATATTGAACAGTTTGTGTACCTACAAATTCCTTTTAAAAGTAATTTATGAGGGTGTGGGATGAAATAATTAAGTAGTTTTGAAATTGTTATATTATAAGTTCCATAAATCGATGTAATTTTGAGGTGAAAAAGTTCAATAAATTATATAAAATTAGATGGTCTAAACTACGTACGTATGAACAAGGCCAAGCACAAGAGGAAAGTTTATTGGGAAAAACTCCGAGAAATGGTTTTACCTGGATGTGTCAAAAATGAGAGTTATTTACTGTATTTTTGTATATATATATATATTTTGTAGAGAATCTAAACTTTATAGCGGCTTCCAGGACAAAATTTGTTCACTTATTGTAATGGCAAAAACAATGTCCTCGTCCAGAGCCGCCAAGACAAACAATTGTACTTCATGCAAAATAGTCTTGGGTTCTTGGCTATTGCAGTACGAATATAAGCATGGAAAACAAACAGAGAGAAGTGTAGAGGCCTGGCACTCAAATCGTACATCAGACATGGAGAATCCAAATTACAAAATGGTTAAAACATAAAGATAGTAGCCCAAGATAGTACAATTTAGGACAAACACTAAACTTGCGAAATAAGATTGGAGTCACATACTTTATATATTTCATTATTTTGTGTGTAATATATAGAGTGCAGAGAGTCTGTGACTCAAGACTAAGATATACCTCTAAATAACTTTCTCGATTTATGGGTTTGGGCTGGCCGGTTAAACAGAGGGTCCATTTTCTTCGTCTAAACGAATATAATCGGTAGCGGTGAACGATTTTTTCACATTTCCTTCAAATTGTACAATTTCTGAGTCGGACCTTGAAGCTCCGATTCTTATCAAGGGAAGCAACTTGATCAAACCCCATTTCTGAGTACCTGGGTAACTATTATTTACCTTCAATTCCCATTTCTTGTTTCAAAGTTGCTTGCTTTTTCTGGTTTTCCTTGTTCAGTTTTCTGTCTCATGGAGCTTAGGATTCTATGTTAATGTAAAGCCAATGTCTTGTTTTTTACCTTTTTAGTATAAAAGTTTTGGGTGTTTACAGTTGGTGAGTTCTGGTCATGAAAGATAGGATATTTGGGTTGGGATTGGATCAGATATACTTGAAATTGTCATAAGAAAGCTGCAGTGATTGAAGGTGGTTAAAAAAACATGCATCATTTCTTGCATTAAAGGTGTTATGTATTGCATGTCACAAGGCTTGAGCTTTAAGCCGTGCAGTAAAAGGTTGAACTTTCAGTTTATTAATGCGGAAGTGTGATTCGAGTAGTTTGAAGTGTGTTGATGAATAATTGAATATGCATGCCTAGATGTGAAGATGATGCGTATTTGTTATCGACTTATCGATTGATGGAATGCAGCATAGAGTTCATAAATTTTAAGATTTATGTCATAGACAAAATTTGTGAGGGAAGGTTTAACAATGCGGGTTTGAGTGATGTAATTTATAATATGCATGTCATGTTTTCGTATTTAGTTGTAAGTCGTTGACAGAACCTTAACATAATCGAAGTGACTTATTTGGACTTTTTTGTTTTCTCTCTGCGCAGGAAGATCCTTAGTTTGTGGACTCTGATATGCTTACTGATGCCAAAGCCTATTTGGACTCCGGAGGATTCTATGGATCACAATAAGAGTGAGGCAATCAAGGCTAAGGCACATGCCGAGAGGAAGCTCCTTGAAAGAAATTATGCTACTGCCAAGAACATTGCTTTGTTGGCTCAAAAGTTGTGTCCTGAGCTTGAGGGTCTATCTCAACTGTTGACAATAATAGATATCTATATCTGTGGAGAAAACAAAACTATTGGAGATGCAGACTGGTATGGAATACTTGGTGTGATTCCTTATGCCAACTATGCACTAATTAAGAAACAGTATAGAAGGTTGGCCTTGATGCTTCATCCTGATAGAAACAAGTCTCCTGGTGCAGAAGGCGCATTTAAGTTGGTGTCAGAGGCGTGGGACTTCTTATCTGATAAAGCTAAGAGAGATGAATATGAGAGACTGACATTTTACCACAGCAGGACAGTGGAAAACTCTCGGCAGGGAGCTCTAACCAACCCTGTAAGTCTGTCAAAACAACCTGGTGCAAATGCCTTTCAAAATGTAAGAAACAGTGCAGCTTCACCTGCTAGGAGTCAACATGGTTCCATGCACTCGTATGAAAAACCTACTACTTTCTGGACGATTTGCAATTTGTGCAGTACGTATCATCAGTATGTTAGGACTTATCTAAATCATACCCTCATGTGTCCGACCTGTCAGAAGGGGTTTACTGCTATAGAAACAGCTCCGCCTGCCGGTGTTTCAGAGTCATCTAGTAGTTCTTCTTGCCAAGAGCATCACACCTCAAGACACCATGGTGCTGCTAGTGGCAGACCAATTAATTCTGGAAGAAACAATGCCGGAGCTCGAAATTTGGGGAATAAGGTGTCTTTAGCTTCTAAAACAGTGAATAAGACTACCTTCCAACAGTGTTTTGTCTTTAGCACTGCTGTATCAGGCTGTGCTACAGCTGTGAGTGTGGCTCAGCAGGGTAATGAGATCGTGAAGAGACAGCGAGAGGAGAGAGTGTCAATTGCTGAATGGGAGAGGAATCAAAAGTTAATGGAAAACTCTGCATTCAAAAAGAAAAGAATTGAAGATAAATATTTGATTAGTGGGGAAGGATACATGGCTAATGAAATTTCTGTAGGAATTGATGGAGCTAACTTAGGAGGTGTATCTGAATCAGGTACAGGCAATGCTGGCACAAAAAAGATTTATGGTTTCTCCAGCATGGATAACATGCCCAACTGCAATAGAGAATTATCCTATCATGAAATGCAAAATTTGTTGATAAAGAAGGCACAAACTGATATTTCCAAGAAGCTAAAGGATATGAGCTCAGCTACTGTTACAAAGAAACATGAAGAAGTGGAAGTAGACAAGGAACATAAGAACATGGTATCTGCTGAGACACAGGAAAACAATGATGAGGATAATGATGCCAGGTTCCCTATCTCAACTAATGTTCCAGATCCTGATTTTCATGATTTTGACTTGGATCGAACTGAAAGGTCATTTCAAGAGGAACAAGTCTGGGCCGCATATGATGGTGATGGATTGCCTCGTTATTATGCTCGTATTCAGAATGTGATCTCCAGGAAGCCATTTAAATTGTGCATCAGCTGGCTTAATTCTAGAAACAACTCTGAACTGGGATCGCTGGACTGGATAGGTTCTGGTTTCGCTAAAACCTGTGGGGATTTTAGGCCTGGGAAACGCCAAACTTACAAAACTCTAAATTCTTTTTCCAAGAAGGTTAGCTGGAAAAAAGCTGCACATGGAATGATTCGCGTATATCCTGGAAAGATGGAAGTCTGGGCTCTATATAGAAATTGGTCCCCTGATTGGAATCAGCATACCCCTGATGAAGTAATTAACAGATATGAGATGGTGGAAGTGTTGGATGACTTCACTGAGGTACACGGTGTGTCTGTTCTTCCACTGATTAAGGTTGCTGGTTTCAGAACAGTGTTCCAAAGGAACATGGACCCTAAGGCAGCGAGGAGGATTCCTAAAGAAGAGATGTTTCAGTTCTCGCATATTGTCCCCTGTCACTTGCTAACAGGTAAAGAAGCTCATAATGCTCCAAAGGGTTGCTTTGAATTGGATCCAGCAGCCATCCCTTTGCACCTCCTTGAGGTGATAACAGAAGATAATCAAGCACCAATGGCAGATCATGTTGGAAAAACAAAAGAAGAGGTGATTCAAAGTGCCTTGGCAAGAGAAGTAGATGCAGGAGTGGACGAAGGAAGATTTCAGAAAGGGGACGACAAACCACTGGAGGTACACGCCAGTGCATGCCTTGTTGGCCAAGGAAACTGATTGTAGGAGCAATAGTAAGTCAAGGAGATTACTGTAGAAAATACTGGTCTAGATAGTTTTTTGCTTTTTGGTTATGTTAAGCCTCCATGCTAATGCCAAGCCTTTTGCTTAATGTATATACTGCTCCATGCTTAGGCAGCTGGATTCTACCATTTTGGTGTTCTGAAAATGCTCAACTTTGTATACGAACTGAAGACGGAACATTTTTGTAAGCATGGCTTGGTAAATGAAGATTTACTCTCCTTGGCACTTAGCAGCTCTCTTCTGATCAATTTCAAATATTGCAGGCAGCGGTATTAAAGTTAATTCAGACCATGAGACTCCTGGGAATATATCTTTTATTCAGTTTATGATTCATTTAGCTAACACTCTTTCGGAGGAGAAGTTTGCTCAACCATTAATGGTTTTGCGGTCGTGATTGTAATTACTGATAGTCTGATAGTTTTTATGAAATCCATGTTTCCAAAATTGGTTGAATCCATCTATCTGCATGCAAGACTTTAAGAAGCATAAACATTACTATACCCTGTGTTCTTCCAAATTTTCATTTCTTCCATCTTTTCTCTTGCACTTTGAGCCTCTGGCCATTGCCCCACTGAGGCATGCATGTTAGACAAGAGCACATAAACTCCTGATTCATTTGCCTCCAACTCCTTAGCTTTCTCTATCACTTCCTCCGCCAACTTCAGCTGACCTCTTTCTCTGCAGCCCCCAAGGAAAGCTCCCCATATTGCTATGTCAGGCTTATACGGCATTTCCTTAATTAGACGTACTGCTTCCTCCAGCTGACCATTTCGGCTCAGTAGGTCAATAATGCAGCCATAATGCTCGAGTTTTGGGTCAACCCCAAAATCCCTTGCCATGGATTGAAAGATTCTTTCACCTTCCTTTACTAAGCCTCCATGGCTACAAGCAAAGAGAGCAGCAGTGAATGTGAAGTCATTCGGCTTCAACCCTTTCTTCTGCATCAATGAGTATATCTTGACAGCGTCTTCTGTTCTTCCGTTGATAGCTACCGATCTAATCATAACATTCCAACAAAATACATCCGTATTTCCCATCTTGATAAATAGAGTGAAAGCTCTATTTATGTCCCCACATTTTGCATACATATCAATAAGGGCAGTCCCCAAAATGGCTCCAAACTCAGACCAGTCTTCTATCAAGTAGTGTATCCATTTTCCAAATTCTAAAGCACCCAGCTGAGAACAAGCCGATAGAACAGAAACAAACGTGTATTTATCCGGAACTTCACCTCTTGATTGCATTTGCACAAAGAGATCTAGTGCTTCTTGTTGATGTCCATGCTGCGTGTAACTAGCGATCATAGAGTTCCATGAAACCACATTATTGCAAGGCATCATCTCGAAAAACTTTCTCGCTGTCCCAAGGTCTCCTGCATCGGCATACACTCTGATCATTAATGTCCACGATACAACATCCTTCTCGGGCATCCGCTCAAACAAATCTCTCGCATTGCCTACATCCCTTACTTCAGCGTAGCCGGTAATCATCGAATTCCACGACACAATGTCCCTTTCAGGCATACCATCAAACAGCTTCCTCGCACTCTGCACATCACAAACACTCACATACAGCGAAATCATGCGGTTCCATATCCCGACATTTTTCACAGACATTTCATCAAACACCTTGCTGGCATCATTCAAATCCACCATTTTAACATAGAGATTGAAAAGGGCATAAGCAACTGACGGATTGGACTCAAACCCATCCCTCACAATGCGACAATGGACTTGTCTGCCTTTTCTGAACCAACCCAACTTAGAACACGAGTACAACACATAAGGGTACGTGAAGTTATGGGGTTTGAGTCCTCTGTGCGGCATTTCATCGAACAGTTGGAGGCACTGCTCAGACAGACCATTAACATCAAACCCTCTAATCATGGCATTCTGAATGGTCATGTGATTACTGAACTGAGGACCCAATTGGGAATACATGAGATTGGAATACTCCATTGTTCCAAACTCTGTGCTCCGCCGGAGAAATTTGGACAAGGTTTGGATGTCATGGTTGAGTGAGGTAGTGACAATGAGGCCATGTATTTGCTTCAACTGTTTAAATGTGCACTGTGTCAGTAATTTTGAGAGTCTGAGCTCTAAGGAATGAGCCCCCATGCCATTCACTTCTACTTGTGATGGGTTTAGGGTTTAAGGTTGGATTCATCACAGTACATAAGAAACATGGTCTAAAAATATCAAGCAGAATCCAAATAATAATTATCTATCAAATTATATAATAGAAAACACTGATAATGATCATTGTCTTTGCTTCATCACATATTCACATTGCATTTCTCTGCTTCATCTTTATTAAATAATCAAATTTCAAATTTCAAATTTGACTCAGGTCCTTAATAAAGCCGCGTTAATTATATTTCTCCAAATTAAACTGGGATTCATGTACTCTCCGAATTCCTCTAGGAATTGGGATTAGTTTCCGAAACTCAATAGGGTAATAAAGCCATCAAGTTTATAAGGGGGGACAACCTAGTCCTGAATCTCTTCACAACTATTATCAGTCTTCTCAGTTCAGTTAATCAGTTACTCGAATTTTCAAGCGTCATCGAAATTGTGTGTGGAAAGCTTTGATTTCTTCTCTCTCGATCACCAAATAGAGAGCTCCGTCGATTGTTTGAATCAACGACTCCGGCCATCGGTTATCAACCTCTGACTCCGACTCGTATCGACTTCAATTCTCTTGGGTTTTGATGGGGAAGATGTCATCTGTGGATTTGCATCAGTCGATTGAGAACTTGACATTCGTTGTCAAGGGAAAAGCTACAAAGACAAACTCAGATCCTCTGCGGAAGCCTATAGAGAGCAAGGAGCAATTGAGAGACTTGACTCGAAGAGGAAGCTTGGGCAAGGAAGAGAGTGAGCATTTGAAGCCCATGATTTGCGAAAAGCGTGTCATATTTAGTATCCCCAAGACTGCTTATACCAAGAAGTACGAGGGCAAGAATCCTCTGAGGAATTCTATTCAGAGCAGTGAGGAGTGGCAATCCCTCAAGCAGAACGATTGGCTAAACTGGTGTTGAAAAATATCCAGATCGATGATCCAGCAGGCAGTAGAAGATAGAGTTTGTTTATAATTCTTGGACTTATATTTGTGATTCAAATTGATTCCAAGTTTTCAATTTTTGACTGGTGACACGAAACAAACTTTGTTTCAGTGTCTTGTAATCCAATCAGCTTAGCAAGCAAAGCTTAAGAATAGCAAGTAGCAATTGTAGCGTGACACATATATAACAGAACTCCAAATTGTAAAGATCTATTTGTGTCATTTAGAAATGAAGTGAAGTGTAATTCTTGGTTATTCTGTTCAATAATTTTATATTTCATTTTGTAGTACTCCGTCATAGATTGGCATCAGGGGTTCAATTGTGTTAATCTGAGTGTATTTAAGAAGGTCAAATTATGTCATGACTTTGTTAATTGTCATTTTCACATTTACATTCCTCTGGAGATCGATGGTTGAATGAACGACATGAATCCATGTGTATGCCTATATGCAAGACTCTAATAAGAAGCACAAAAACATTACTACGCGTCTACGCCCCACGCATGTTCTTCCAGAACGATTCTCTTTTTGTCGATTCTATCTCTCTTTTTCACTTTGAGTCTCCGGTCATTGCCCTAATTAACGAGGCATTCATGTTGGTCAAGAGTTTTGAATCACTCCCGAGCTACGCCAACTGAAGGTGACTTATTATTCCATAAAAAAAAACTGAAGGTGACTTATTTCTCTGCAACCACCGACCGAAGCTTCGAATAAAAGGTTTTTGTCGAACTTTAACCGTTCATATTTTGAGTAGAAAGTCGAAATTATGAGTACTTTAACGATCATTAAATCAGCTGAAATGTTTTGGAGATGATCTATATATTATAATCTAGATATTTGACGGCGGAGATGTGAAAACTCGATCGAAAAGTTGGTTAAAAATGAAAATCTGTACCTTAAGTTAAGATAAGGACCTCCTTATGTGAAAAACCTTGTATATATATAGTTTTTTCAATGAGAACTATCTTGTTGATATTTAATTGAGAACTTTCTAATTAATTGTTAATTACACATATTTTTCGATTATAATTTTTTATCTCAACCTTTTAGATTTAATTTAGGTCTATATAAGTAGATTAGTTATACAAATTTTTAGCTACTTTAATAATCGTTAAGGTATCAAATCAGTGAACGAACAAAAAATATCAAACATAACTTGTTCAAGTTTATAACGAGTAAATCACATTTATGAATGTCTTAACAATTTTTAATTTGAACAAAAAATTTACATGGATGATCTACTCATATATCTATAAACTAAACGGTCGAGATATGAATATACGATTGAAAAATGGGTGAATTAAAGATGTCCTCAATAAGATAGTCTTCATTATAATTTAGAAAGGCTCCATATATATGTATATCAGGCTTATGCATGCGGTCTTTCCCATGCTGCTTCCGTAGAATGAGCCCGGCCAATTAATTCGATCGGCTCAGTAGATCAATTATGCAACCATAATTTTCGAGCCTTGGTTATGGTTAATTTTCTTTGAACTATTTGTATGTTGTACGTGCAAGTTCTTGTTGGGACTCCAACAGTACTAGTAAAGATACCATGTTGCTTCACAACAGGGAAACTAGACAATTACTCTCTCACCTGGACTTAGAGCATCCGCACCGGTGAGCAAATATGCCGGCGTGCTCGAGCAGGAGAAGGGGAGGCTCGCACCGGCGAGCAAGAGGAGGCGAGCTGCTCGCCCAGTCAACCCAGCCGCGGTGCTCGTCCGATCGCTCGAGCAAATTTTGCTCCGGTGTTTGCTCGTTCGCCTAGCGGAGCCGACCGCCCGTGGGTGACGTCAGGCACGGGCAAATTTTTTTAACGCACGCGCCAAAAAAAACAGCGAGTCAATAAATGGCTGCCACGTCTCACACTTATTGGGCAACGGTCCAATTGATCTGGGCCTTCCATTTTGAATCAGAAATTTCGATCCAATGGCCAGAATTAATTGGCAACGGCTACTATTTGATCATAACGGAAATAAACACAAAAAATTGTAAAAAAATCCCCAAAATTTCAAAATTCTCCCAAAAAATTGCCTATAAATACTATTTCAATTTGTTATGAACTCACACCAATTTGTGCACAACAAATTTCATATATTCCTCCATCTCCTCTCTCTTTTCGTTTAGCATTTTTTTCCAAAACAATGGGCACCCATTGGCTTCCTTCCAAACATTTACAAATGTGCATTTCTTTTGTCCGTCATAGCATTGATGAATATGACGGTAACAAACAAAAGAGGGACAAATTGTGGGAGACAATTCATGGCGATTATATGCAAAATTGGGTGCTAGCACCGGGTGAGAAACCTCCGAAGGAGCCAAGGACCTGAATCGCGCTCGCTTCTCACTACAACAAGTTCAAGCTACTCTTGCAAAAATGGGGCGAATGTTTGGCGGCATCACGACAACGTATAGCTAGCGCCACTTCGCTAATGGACGAAGTAAGTACATTGTTTTATCATATATTATAATTTTTATTTGATTATATGAATTAAATTATGTAATTTATATCTAATTTGTTTAAATATGTAGCATTGTTTAAATATTTAATTATTTTAATATATCTAATTTTATTTACATTATTTGTTTTATTTAATTTATTTAAATATGTAGCATTGTTTACATATTTAATTATTTTAATATATCTAATTTTGTTTACATTATTTGTTTTATTTAATTTGTTTAAATATGTAGCATTGTTTACATTATTTGTTTTAATATATCTAATTTGTTACATTATTTGTTTTATCTAATTTATTTAAATTATGTAATTAAAACAATACCTAATATAAGTTTTTTACATCAGGAACGACAAGCTCAATCATGTTACTATAATGCCAAGAAGAAAACGTTTACACACTTTGAATGTTGGGAAGTGGTTAAAGATCATCCATATTTCGTTGCGGTGCTACCTACTACTCCATCTTCATATGCAAGTAGTTACCACGGTACTCCTTCCGCAACTGAATCATCTCCAACCATCAATTTGGATGACGACCAATTGAATGAGACACCTCAAAGCAACACGGCAGCTCCATCGAGTCCACCTAGACCAATGGGAACCAAGGCGGCAAAGGAAGCTAGGCGCCAAAAGAAACAGGGTAAGACTCTTATTGAGCAATGGGTGGAGGTTTTGCATACCATTGCAAGTGACCAAGCATCATGGCATACCAAGAGGCTAGCCCATAATGAAAGTGAGCTTAATTATTATGCAGAGTACATAGACATTCAAAAGCGAAAAGAAGCAAGGGCGGAAGAAGAGTTACGATTGAAGAAACAAGAGAATGACACAAGGATCATGATAATGGATTTGGAGGCTATGACCCCAATCTCGAAAAGGTATTTTACCAAGAGGAAACTAGCAATCCTTAATGAAGGAGAAGCTAGTCAAGATCAACCTACCGATGAAACATATTCGGATTGTTATCACCCAAATCACGTGCTTTTTCCATAGTAGTTATAGTATTGTACTAAGAATAAATATGGGCTTGACTTGTCATTTTATGTAATTTAAATTTTTTGAGAAATAAAATGTAATTTATTTATTAAGTTGAAATTGAAATACACATTAAATTAAAACACATACTGAAATTAAACACAAGCTTAATAATTAAACACAAACATCATGCAAACACACAATAAAACATATTTAAAGTATTTCACCGGTTTCCACTCTCTAAATGTGTTTCACCAAGTCTTTCTGGAGCTCTCAATGGATGTAAGTGGATTCGAGATCGGCAACACGGTCGTGAAACCATTGTATATTAGCTCCATCTCTACTGATTGGCTAAAAAAGAACTCGATTCCCTTGTGCATTCACCGGCCCATCATAAACCCAGAAAGCCCTCGATGGGTTTTGCAAGTCTTCTTCTTCCTCATCATCATCCTCATCATCCACATACTCTTCCTCAACAATCATGTTATGCAATATAATGCAAGCTAACATGATAGTAGTCATTACCGATTTGTGGTGCAATGTACAACTATGACGTATAATTGCCCATCGAGATTGCAAGATGCCAAATGTCCTCTCCACATCTTTCCGGTATGCCTCTTGTTTTTTTGCGAATAGCTTATCTTGCGGCGTCTGGGGATTGGAAATTGTTTTGACAAATGTAGAGTACCTTGGATATATTACGTCAGCCAGATAATAAGCTGTGGTGTACCTCTGTCCGTAGACTTCGTAGACGACAGTTGGGCCTCTTCCGGCAAGGATCTATGAGAACACATTCGATAGGTGGAGCACATTAATGTCATTTTTAGCTCCGGGACAGCCAAAAAAACTGTGCCATATCCACGTATCATACGAGGCCACTGCCTCTAGGATAACCGTTGGGCGACCCTTTCGGCCCGAGTATGTCCCTTTATAGGCGGTTGGGCAGTTCTTCCACTCCCAATGCATGCAGTTGATGCTTCCAATCATATCTGGAAAACCTCGGCGTTCTGCTTTAGCTATTAGTCACGTGAGGTCTGCCGGTGTTGGACTGCGGAGGTATCTTGGACCATAGAGATGAACAACTTGACTGCAAAACTCCTTCATACATTTCAGGGTAGTCGATTCTCCCATCCTTGTAATTTCAGTACACTGATCTGCGGCTGACCCGTACGCTAGCATTCGTAGAGCCCCGGTCATCTTTTGTTGGGGAAGTAGCCCTAGCAAACCAGTGGCGTCTTCTCTTTGATGCCAAGACATGTCGTGGTTGCAGAGGTCCGTCATGATAATGTTGAATCGGTCTCTGCTCATCCTGTACCTCCGACGAAAGTCTTGAGCGTCGAAAATTGGACGTTCGATGAAGTAATCTTCCATGAGATTGTGTCCCCTAGATAGCCTTTGATGTGGCTTATTCGGTTTTTTACCGCGACGTGAACCGCTTGGTCGTGTTGATTCATCATCGTGTTGTGCTTCCGCCATGACCACCTGATTCACGAATGATTGCTCCATATCGTCATCCTCTTCTTGTTGACGTTGTCTCCGCCTGAAAAAATTATGGAAGCTGAAAGGATTCATCAGAATGATGAACAAGGAAATGTTGCTAAGTGTTTAGATTGAAGGATGAGTTATAATGAGTGATATTAGACGTTTTTAAAGCAAATTGGTCGAAAATCTTATCAGAAATTTGGTCCAATTATTTTGCTGACAGTGACACGTGTCAATTCTCTACTAGTCGAAAATCTTATCGGAAATCTGCTCCAATTATTTTAGCGACAATGACACGCGGCAGTGACACCCGTCAATTATCTATTAGTCGAAAATCTTATCGGAAATTTTGGATAATATCGAGTCGATAATGACACGTGGCACATTATTATTGGTTGTAAATATATCTGGTAAAAAATTAATTATTTCACAACAAGACAAAATTAAATTGCTCAAGCAAATTGTAAATTGGTATGTGAAAAAATCGATTTGCTTGAGCAAAATATGAAATCGATTTGCTTGAAGCAAAATTTGCTTGAGCAAATGCAATTTATAAGTGCGGATGCTCCTAGACAAACACACCGGGTATCTTCCATTTTCCATTTCGTCCGGAATCCGGACATAATTCAGATTAAGAGGCAGAGTCCCTTGTATTAAATTATTAATATACCATAGTCTGAAAAAATTTACATTCAATTACAAAGACATAGAGACACTCAGTTACCTGCATGAGACGTCGGAGAATCTTATGCTACAATTAAGCTCCTCCAATTTGTTTATAATTCACGTCATGTGTCTCGAAAGACCATGCAATATAATTTTACCTCCCAAAAGTCTAAGGAAGCTAGTTTCCCACGTAAATTCCACGGCCAAAACACGTACATTTTCATATAGCTCCAATTCAATTATTCCGTAACTATACTTCTAGAACACACGTACTTCAGCTCTGGTGGAAACGAAGAATCTGCATGGTGGTGTCTGTGTAATTTTCACAATGGATTTTAGTCTATATAGTAATATAATATATATTAGTCAGTGGCATTTTCTGGGCTAAGCTTGCTGTCGACACCTAATAAGCCACCAGGTTAATAATATTGTAAACTTTGAATTTGGATATCAGTACGCGTTGCGGGTTTGGGTTAATCTATATTTGGTGTATTACAGGAATGGGGATTGAGCTAATAAGTTGGTTTTTGTTTTCTGGGTTCGGTTTTATTAATCAATTTGGGGATTCATGGAAGAGGTGGGTTAAGGTAGTAAACTAGCAAATGAAGAATTATAGATTTTCCATTTCAGAGCAATCTAGGGAAGGTAGGTGGGTCTGTGGTGGATGGTGAGTACGTAATTAGTGGCACTTTCCTTGCGTGATATTAATCACTATGGATTTTGTATACTGCTCTGGTAAACGTCTAGGTTAACACGAAGTTTTGTTTTCTATCTCCTTTTTTCCCAAAACCGTTTTGATATTAAGTATGGCTTGTTTTTGTAATTACGACTACGCGTAATGCCTTTAATATCTTTTATGTAATGTATATATTTTTTCTAGACGAAGCTTATATTAGGTTGAGAATTTACCACATTGGACATTCGAATACCAAAGACCAGAATATTGGACCAAAAAAATGTAGCATGTTTTGTCCTTCCTAATGTATAATACGGAGTAATAGTTATAATACCATAACCCAAAACTTATCGAAATAATTTATCCGACAAGTCCTTTTTATACAATGTGATCGATGCACTATGTAGTAATGTATCATCACGATGTGTGATGAAATAAAGCATACATCTATACTAGATTAAGATAGTAAAACAAATCAAGATCAAAGTGAGATATATTGTTTTCCTATCAAAAGCATGTCAATATCTGCTTGGATTCATATATTACATCACTAGTAGGTTATATAGATCAAATCTTCCTTACAATTAAAATAAATAGTCGATATTACATAATATGGTTCTAAAATGATACACATAAAATTAAATGATTTGACGATCACATTCCATTTCACATCTCCCTAAGATCATACATGTAAAACCACACAATTGGACAATCAGACAAAGCTACGTACTACTCGAAGATCCAGAATCCCATTGTATTAGCAACAACTTAGAGCCTAAATTTAGTACATGTAGTTAGAGCAAATGCAACAAGATTCTAAACTGTCAGGGGGTATTTATGTCAAAATGTTTGGAAAAATAAAACATTAATTTCCAAAGCAATATGTTTTGTGTAAATATTAGACCATATATGGCAAGTGGCAACCATCCAAGTATCCTCAGGGCTCAAGGTAAAACCCCCTCCTCTCCTCCCCTCTATAAATAAAACCCCCTTCTCCTCCTTCACCTTCTCCCTCCTCTCTGAAACTCTCCATCACATTACATCGACCCAAGCTCTCTCTTTCTTGATTGAAGCTTCTCAATTTTCAGGCCAACCCAGATTCCGTCACCTTTCATCACTCTGGTGAGTTTTCTATCTCTCTCTCTCTCTCTCTCTCTCTAATTCTACACAGAAAATGAGTTCCACTCTAGGATTGATTGTGTAAAACGAATTATAATTGTCTCTTAAAAAAAAACATGAACTCATTATCGTCTCCATCACCATCAACCGCTGCTCTGCATGTTCTTCTTTTCCCATCATGTTCAGTTACATTTTTTATTATTCTGTTTTTTTCTTTTTCTGATTCTCATAAATTCTGTGATATTATAATTTGGGGAGTTGGTAAAACAAGTGGGAAACTGTGTCTTGGAAAATGAAAAAACGGTTGGTGGTCGTTTGAACTCGCCTGACGCGACCTACGAGCAGGTGAGGACGACTCACCACTGTAGGCGGTGGGCGTCACTCTTCACGCGCCGCCTTTTGCTAGCTATCCCCTCTTTCGAACGCCTCCTGAAAGAGCACATAGACTGGGCCTGGAGGCCCACTTGACTCAACTAGGTTCTGTGGATCTAGGATTCTCAAACTGTCAGTTTGAATGTTGGTGAATTGACACGTGGACGGTTGAGATTCTAAAACCCACCGACTCATAGTTTGAGTGGGCCTGCCTTTTCTTTTTTTTTTTTTGAATTAGCCCGTTCGTTTGTTGCTGGTCGCTCTCTGCTTAAAATGACCTGTACCTGAAATACAGTTAATCACAGTTGATATCTTAATTCGTTTTATTTTTGTGTTCATCAAGTATAGAAAAAAACTACGTTTTTTTACCATGGTTCGGGGTAACATTATGCTTGCTTCATAAGGTTCATAATTTGGTTTGATTTACATGATGAAATAACTAGGGTTTTCAAGTTGGTAGATCAACTTATAATTTTTTCCTTTTTAAAGAGAGCAGATTATAGATTTACTGTTGGAATCGTACCGTATAGTACTACTATAGAGATTTTGGTTTAGCTCCTTGCATGAAATTTACCTACGTGAAGTTAGTCTGATTCTTGATTAGGTACTTTGTTAATTAGTTAAGTAGTACATGATCAGTTGGAATGAGGCTAGACATTAGTTAGGGTAGAGCCAAAAAAGGCCAGCCACACATACTTTGTATATTGAGTTTGAATCAGCTTTGATAGATAAATATCTTGCTAGACAAAGTCAATTTAGAATTTACATGTAATGTCTAGTCACCAAATCCAATTAACTAATTAGGCCTCTAATCAAATTGTTCCCCATCGTTCCTGTTCTTGTTTGTTATTTGAGCTAGCCTGAGCTGGCTTTCGCTCTTGTATGCGTCAAACTTTCCGTGTGAAAAGATGTTCAATCTGGTAAAGGACATTACCTCTCAAAAATGAAAAAAAAAAAAAGGTTCTGTAGGAAAAGGACATGTTTTAATTTATTTTGTTGTTTGTGATATCCTCATCGATAACTCATGACAATCTGAAATTAGTTGCGACACCTGTTACATTTTAGAAATAATTAATTTCTCAAAGTAATCTTGGTCTAACCAATTATCTTATATTATTTGTGGTTTTGTGGTTTAGCACATAGGCTATCTAATTAATTAAGAATACAGTTTAGATCCAAAGTACCTTTTTTGCTTCTCGTGAAAATGACTTCTCTAATTGTTTAGTCAATCACATGAACATGTTGAACTAACAAATAATTTGATTCGTTTCAGACTTGCTATAAACTTGTTGATATATACGCACAAAGATGATTTTATTTAAAAACAATTGTATGTAGAATGGTGTACTGCCGACATCCATTGAGATCTTAGCTTGATCATTGGTACTTTTCTTTATCAATATATTCGTTACTGAGTATACCATGGAGTTTACTGTTTTGGTTTTTGTGATACTAGATTGACTACCATGACGAACTTTGCTAAGCTGAACCAGGCAACGGGATTTCGGAGATCAATGACACCTGATAACCAAAAGGAGCTACCTACCAGTACAAAAGTAGTAAAGAACGACGAGAACAGTGGTGATCTTTCCTTAGCATCAATAGCCTCAAACCTGCATGATATTTCTGCCATTGTTAATGCACCCATCCCCTCATCCGATTTAGCTTATCGTTCATGGGTGGTACGGCCAATTTTCTTGCTTCCCTGGCTTTATAAACTGAAAACCGAAAAAATGCTTAACTTTAGTTGGTTGCTACTTGGTTCATATCAGTCAAGCTATATGGTCTGGAAAATTGCTTCGCATTAATTTGACTGAGTTCTCCATTACTCACCTGTTATTTTTTTTCTTTTAAATCTTGATGTTTAATCCTGTTCTGCATATAAATTTCATTAGGTGGAGCACCCTTCTGCTCTAGGCTCATTTGATAGTATGATGAAAGCTGCAAAAGGGAAGAGGATTGTTGTCTTTTTAGACTATGACGGCACTGTTTCACCGATTGTTGATGATCCAGATCGTGCTTTCATGTCCAATGAGGTAATCTAATAATGAAGTAATTAGCTATCAACTATACTCTCCCAGAGTTCTCCATATTGACCATCCATTTACACGGCAGATGCGAGCAGCAGTACGCGAAGTTGCCAAATATTTGCCAACGGCAGTAATCAGCGGGAGGAGTAGAGACAAGGTAATGAGTCCATGGACTATTAGAAAATCGTCTATCTTCTATAAAAAGGTTTTTGACTCTGTTTTGGTTTTCCAATGAGTACCGTCTAAATTCTATTTTCTCCATTGCCAATGATCAGGTAAAAGGATTTGTACAGTTAAGTAATGTATATTATGCCGGCAGCCATGGGATGGACATCATGGTCCCCTCAAAGCCACTGAAGCCCTGTGATGGGAAGAACCATGCCACAGCCTCAGTCTTGGATAAGGTCAGTGCCCTGCATGCAATGTTCATATATTTCCCAGAACAGATAATTTTATTTGTTTACTTGTAATGACACTTGCAATATGTGATCCTGCAGGAGAGTGACATGCTCTTTCAACCTGCTAAAAGATTCCTGCCTGCAATTGAAGAGGTAAAATATGCTTGAAGGCAAATACTTTACAAAATTGCATGTAGGGTGATTCACCAAGTACATATGCCTTAACCTCACATATATATAAGGAACTATTGCCCTTGCAATTGCAGTAGTCTTCACGCAACAAATAAACTTAATGCAAGTTTTTGTGACATGACAGATACGCCATGTGTTGGAGGAAATAGCAAGAAAGATAGAAGGTGCAAGAGTAGAGGACAATAGATTTTGCATCAGTGTACATTACCGCAAAGTCCGGGAAGAGGTAAAAATATTTTGCCACTAGTCTCATCTCAGATTATAAACGAAAATTTGCTGAAACTCGATCATATCCCCCTGCAGGACTATGACATATTAGAAGAAAAGGTGAAATCTGTGATTGAAAACTATCCTGAGTTTCACCTAACTCGGGGTAAAAAGGTAGGGTGGATGTCATTTAGTTATTTCATTCTCTCAAGGAAGACATGCATAGTAGTACATTGTTAGATGATTACTTTTACTTGATCATTTTAGGTCCTGGAGATACGACCATCCATAAAATGGAACAAGGGTCATGCACTTGAATATTTACTCGACACTCTTGGATTCAGTAATTCGGGTGATGTCCTCCCATTGTACATAGGGGATGATCGAACAGATGAAGATGCTTTCCAGGTGATAGAAGCTAGAGGACAGGGATTTCCAATAATTGTGTCCTCCACCCCAAAGGACACCAAAGCTGTTTATTCTCTGCATGATCCATCGGAAGTGCTCACTTTCCTGTTACGCCTTGCAAGGTGGAGAAAAGCCTCGTCTTCAAGCAGGGCACTCGCTCAAATTTGGGGTCTTGGGAATTCACACAAGGCCAGTTGCTAGATTTTGGTATAGAAAGTTTCAGAAAATTAGGAAAATTTAAGAGGCTAGCTTGGTTTATTTGTTATAGCTAGCCTTTACTTGAGTATAGCTATAGATAAAGGAACCAGTGACAAAAGAAGCATCCAGTTTCACTGTGGTTTTTGTGGGCAGTGAAATCGGTGTTCGCCCATGCTTGCTTTTTATTTTTATGGTTTCAGGTTTTCAGCATATAGATGCGTAAGTGATAAGACTAGTTATTAAGAGGTTTGAACATCTGTGTTGATTCACCTTTTGCCATTGTAAGATATCTTTCCAACAAGACCGTACATTGATCGAGCTTTACTTAATCTATGCTTCTTGATCGATTTCTTGTCTTCGTGAGCATTTTAATTTAACATGCATTTTACACAGGCCGGAACAAATAGTTCGTTAATCACTTCCTCACGAACAAAATTACCGCTATGCAAAGCTTAATTAAATAAATTAAAGCTTGAAGATTTCTTCATCATTGTCTTCAAAACCTTAAGCTCGTGCTCTTCGCAGCCTTGACTGCCCTGTACGATCGTAAAAACGCAACTTCTTTCTTTACAAACTGCTTTTGTTTCCGATATATATGGGATTACAATGTTTGGTAGCGAGTTCATAACTGCCAATACTTCAACGACTTTTCTATGATCCTCATCCACAACCATCTTAACGAAACTAGTGAATGGTGATAGAGAAATGACTCCTATCAACCCATATATATTAACCAGCAAACTTACTATAAATCTGTTTCCGTTAACACTATACCGATATTGTCTCAATTTAGTCATCTCACAGGTGTTGTTGAGTTTTAATCACAAAAGACATTTGTACAATTGTGTATTATTCATCCACTTATAATCTCTATTTTTTTGTCACTATTTCTTAGATATGAGATTTCTCATATTCCACAAAATCCATATTCCTATCAATTCGATTTGTTCAATATCAAAATCATAAAGGAACAAAGGAAAAGGTTTGCTCCGGATAATGTAAGACTTCTGTAGCATAGAGGATCCTACGTACTGGAACTTACAGACATAAGGAACAGCACCCAGTGATGACTCCATTTCAGCTTTAACACGCAAATCACTATTGCTAAATGCTAAGCAATCCTTGTCATACTCCTCCCATCTTCTTGGTTCCTCCATCCAGTTGATGAGGCCTTTAAAACGACGCCGTCGATTCGAGGAGGTGAGGTCGAAAAGGCGAAACTCTTTCTCCCTCAGAATCTCAGATTACGGGCAAGGACGAAAGACAATTTGAAATTTTTCATGATAAAGCGGGAGGGAATATGCAATGTTTGGGCCCTGAAGTGATTGGACCGAAAGCTATGGCAAAATCTCTGATAAATTTCTTGTTTTCACCAACTTTATAAGGCTAGAAGCAACATGTTAAGGTGATTTTGCACAACTGAAGCACACGAAATTGACGAAAACGAGGTACTACCACACAACGTTTAGAATTTAAAACTAGGAAATTCGTTCTAATAACCATATAAAATTCGGACGTACAACCAAATCAAGAAGAATGAGAAAAGATTGATGAGATAAATTGCCACAACTTTTGAAGAAAATTTGTAGCCTCATTCCAAGGGTGCCAAGGAGAATGCTGTTGATCGGATACCTTCTTGCACCTCTATCAAAATGACTTAATTAACATTGGCATGTGTGCATTTTTAGCTAAACAATGAAATGCTCCTTTCTTTGGTGCTAAGAAGATAACCTTTTGTTTTAAGTATATTGGTTCTTCTAATTACTTTCAAGAGTATTCAAGTATTTATCATGCCATTATATGTGATGTGGAGGCCAGGTCTTCTGCCCAAGTAACCAAGAATGAGATCGAGAGGATAATAATTCAAAACTATTAACTGAATATATAGTCCCAATCTAGCTAGTTGGTCGAGTATGATGTCCAAGATGATTAATTGGAACCAAAAATCAAAGCACGATGTTGAAGAGACCCGAGTGCCGTGTAAATGTGGAATGAATTTTGTTTCACTTCCTCTTTTGTACGTGACTGTCTGCTCGACTTTTTTCCAGTTTTGGTACCAAAGTAGTGAGTATGATGAATCCCACTTCGATCTGTTACCCTAGCTCTCCGGCCATAGTACCAAGTAACAATCTTGTGTCTTGTTTGATTTTTCCAAATATTATCGTGTCAAGACTTTGTTCAAAGTTTCGTAGTCGATCGGTTATTACTTTCCAAAAAAAAGAAGAAGATGTTGAACAACCTATTTTTCTCTGTTAAGTGTGTTTCTTTTTTTGTACGTACGGCTATATATTTCGTAGAAGTTTATTATTGACGTGTTTTTTAACGAGTAGATTAATAAAGTAGAGTAAAAAATAATTAGCATGTCTCAGCTATATACGCAGCTGATCAATTCCTTCATATATACAATGCTATGATTCGAGTGGCCTTTCAACAAGTTTTAACAATTCTGTATGGTGGATTGTTGCCATGCTTGTCGGTAGATTTGGTCGATATTCTTAATGTTTGACAAGGTCACACAGAACGTATTCAACTGAAAATATCTTCAATATCATATCATTTCAGTACCAAATAAATTAATAAAGTGCAGTTGCAACTTTTCTTGAAGCTGATTAGATATGAAGATTGATGACAAATCGTACAGAAGCGAATGAAATCTTCAAACCAATCCGTCGTTAGTGCAGATTAAACAAATAAAACTCTAGCGCTGCACTTTGCACCAATAAATTAACCAGATGATCTGCATATTTTATGGCTCAATCCAGCTTTCAGTGGAGCCTCCGTGCACTTCTGATCACCACTGAATCTGAGGTTCTTATAGGCTTCCATTGTTAAAACTAATTCATGCCGTACGTAATTCATATGCATACCAATAATTCCTCAGTAATTATTATAAATTTTTAGAATTGATACTCGATCTAAAGCTATGTGAAAGCACGGATCACATTCAGCCACTGATGTTTAAGTTTAGTTTATATGTAAATACCTAGAATCCAGGAATGCTCTTTCAGTTTTGTTTAAAGAACCGAACACCTTTAAATGAGTGATCGACGAAAACAAGAACATGAATATGCATAAATCTCCATCTTCATTTGCTGCAGGTACCATCGAGTGCTCTTTCGAATGTATTAGTTAAGCATCCTCATTTAACTTTTGTGGCATGGTTTTTACAGTCAACCGGTGCACCTTATTGCTTGTCACTCCTTTATATGTAGTAAAGTTTCATCAAATTAGGTGATACCAAACTCTTCAAAACAAATATAATTTTAGCATCTCACTTGACACCAAAGCTAACTAGCTTTGCTTACCAATATGGCAATATGGGATTCAAAATTGGAAATAAGGAAAAGAAAAGAATCTCCACTATATATTAAAAGATTATTCCCCGCGTACGTACATATAGAAAACGCAAAGATGATCGAAATGGTCACCATCAAGCTACTTCTGCGAATTGGATTCCCTAGCTTGCAGTTCTAGCTAGTGCATGCAAAACCCTAGCTTGCTAGTACTAAGTACTCCATCCATGGATTCCGATCGAACATGACAAGTGTCGTTGCACTTACATGAAGCTCACATGCACTTCATGCATGAACCTAAAACGATGCAACTAATTAACTCCTAGAATCGTATAATTCGTTTTCTACGTTGCACTAAATATAGTGTAGCAGCCTAGCTAGAAGATCTTATGGAGCTAAAGGAAGCTCGAAGAATATGACATCTAATGTTCTGTCAATAATAGCATCGATTATGGAACAAGACGATCGATCCGAGCTATATATGCTTCCATAGGCCATATGAACCAATTAAGTCATCAAGAACTGAGAAACTATAGCTAGCATATATGAAATTTCAACAAGTACGTTAGTACGTATGTGAGTATCTGAATAATTAGACCTCCCGGCTCTTTTCTTCCTCTAGATACAAATGAACGGCCATACTTATGGTTTGTATTATTTTTCATGTATAATAGTGATTGATTAAAATTAAGCATGCATTAATCGCTTTAGATTCTAGTTTCCAACCCAAGTTTCAGAGCAGCCAACCTAAGCAGCAGGCAGGCCAAAGATTATAGGACTAAGCGAGGCGAGGGCTTTAGTTGAAAATTTATATAAATGTAAGATTTAGACTTTTCCGTGTTTACGTTTATACTTGAATATCATGCTTTTACCTACATTTTTTTTGTTCAAGTCAAGAGAGACATACATTAACAAAATGAAACCCCAAATATTTGTTTACTTTTACTATGAAAAGGCTTCACTAAAATGGTGTAGCATTCTATTATTTATGTACCTACGTACCATGAATGTTGTCCATTATTCATTGAAGCCCATGTGACCCCAACTCTTTAGGCACCATAGGCCACTAGTGGAAGAAAATAAATAATAAGGGCAAAGTCCTATGTATCACTCCTCCAACTCTATAGTTAAGCAATCCAAGATTAATTGAACGGGGAAGGGGTCCTTTGTTTAACAACGCTTCAAATGTCAACTGACATTTTTGCCATTGCCCATTGCACCAATATTATTGTATTAAGAAAAAAAATAAAAACCTATATATTCTCTTTATTGTTACATTGATGGAAAAGAGTTTAAATATCGTCGCAAGATATATATACTCATTCGTCAATTCATTTGTTGTGTTTAAACTAATTATCCAAAAGATAATTTCAAAAGCTCGAAATACTATTAGAATTGTACAATCTCGTTCACACGGTTAGTAGTTAACCGTGAAATTCATGTTTAACTACTATTAAATGTAAATTCAAGAGTTTAAAATAAAATAACTCAATTTTAAAAATATTCACCTCATCCTTAGATTTACATCTAATGTTGGTTAAACATTAATTTTACTGAACGAGAATACAGATTTGTATACAAGGCAACCATGTAACGCGAATTCCGCTCCAGTAAAACTATAAAAATTGATTAACCCACTAAATCGCGGAAAATAAAGCAGATGAAAAGGACGATATAACAAAAAAGAACCCCAATGCAAGAAAAAGACAAAGCGATGGCATGGTGGTAGTTATGCTGTAGTAGAAAGGGCATTTGAGATAGGAAAGGAGAATGGGATTCATTAACGTTGAGATTAAGACATAAAATAGTCTAAAAAATAATGCAAGTTGCAGATTAGTAAAGGAGGTTTGATAATTAATTAAATGTAATAAAGGGTGTGAAAGATAGGTGATGAGGGGGATAGGGAGGCCTGGGAGGTTCTTCTTCTTCTTCTTCTTCTATGGCGGTGAGTCTCAACAAAACATAAACCCCTCTATCTCTCACTTTCAACTTTGGAGCTGAGTTGACTCACCTCGTTGTGTTGTTGCAGTTTGATCGCGGAGCAGGGAGACAGAGCTAAAGTCCGAGGTTAGAGAGATTGGTTTCATTCGTTTGTTGTTTCGGAGTTTGATTCATGTTTGGTTTGATTCTCATGTGTTTTGTCTGTTATTGTTTTTGTAGAGATTAATTCAAGTGAAGAAAGAAGAAGGAGAATGATGAATGGGATTAATAAGAATGGAGGAGTGGGAGGAGGAGGAGGAGGAGGAGCGAGTGAGTATATAAGAAGGCACCATAGGCACGAGCTCAAGGATCATCAGTGTAGCTCTACGCTAGTCAGGCACATCAAAGCTCCGGTTCATCTTGTAATTCTCTTTTCCAATTTTGTTGCTCTGGTTTTTCTGTGCATATGCATTTGAATGTTTATTGGTGATTTACATCTGGTTTTGTATGGATGTGCATTTGAATTATGTATTGGTGATTTGTTTGGAATCGAGAAGGTAGGGTGTGTGTGTGTGTGTAATTGTGTTTGTTCTGATCTGAGATTTGTGTTTCGCCGCGGTATTGAATATTGAACAATTAAGATATAGGTAGCAGGCGTGTGTTTACGTTCATGTATTGGTGTTTGATCCATAAAGAGATTAGGGGATCAGTGGCTGAAATGGGGAGAGCCTGTGGCAATTGGAGCTAGCGGAGACAATTGAGTTGAGAATAGGAAGAAAAGGGAAGATTGATAGTTAATGTGATCCCACTTGAGGAAAGTTTGCTACTTTAAACTAATTGGAATGTTCATTAACTTGAAGCTTTGGTTCATCAGACGAGAGGGTGTTCCTAGTTTTCTGAAAATTATATTTCCAACTGAGATAAGAGGATTATGGTGTGTTGTGTGTGTGAGAGAGATAAGTACTGGATGAGTATTTGAAAGAATTCTTGCTGATATGTACTGGATGTTAATGCTCCATTAGTTGAGGTTTGACAAGGAAATTACTGGTAGTACTATTGCTCATGGGTTGTCGGGTTATGTCTATATGCTAATGTGACCATTCTGTTTCTTTCAGGTCTGGTCATTGGTAAGACGGTTCGATCAACCCCAAAAGTACAAGCCATTTGTGAGCAGGTGCGTCGTGCAGGGAAATCTTGAGATCGGAAGTCTCAGAGAAGTTGATGTTAAGTCTGGGCTTCCTGCCACCACCAGTACTGAGAGGTTGGAACTTCTTGATGATGATGAGCATCTTCTAAGCATTAAAATAATTGGTGGAGATCACAGACTTAGGGTATGGAGACTCTTCCTTGTTATGTTCTAGCCATTGCTTCCCTTTTCCTTCACTTTATATGAACTTAAAAGATAATTTCCTCAAAACTTGAAAATGAAGTTCCATTGTTCACTGGAACTGGAAGTTTTATCAAACAATCTTCTTAGATTTATGTTCTGATAAATACTTTTACACATCAAGCTATGTGCACTAAGCAAAGCAAGTGCTGCGCCTCAACGCGTAGTTAGAAGAATAAGAATATAAACTTGCTTTCTGGCTGTTAAAGACTTTAATCCCTTTGTTAATTTACTTTATTCAGCAGCTTTGATTTCTCATTGTCTCTCCTTTCTCCCAGAACTACTCTTCGATCATTTCCCTCCATCCTGAAATCATTGATGGAAGACCAGGGACTGTGGTGATCGAATCATTTGTAGTTGATGTGCCTGAGGGGAACACCAAGGATGAAACCTGCTACTTTGTTGAAGCTTTGATTCAATGCAATCTCAAATCACTTTGTGATGTCTCAGAGAGACTTGCGGTGCAGGACCACACTGAGCCAATAGATCGGCTCTGAAAAATTGAAGCCGAGAACATATGGAGGCAGGGGGTTGCCATGGATGAAGCTTCCGAGCTTTTACATCTCGGAGGTTTTGGAGACGGACAGGCAGCAGATCTGCAGATGCTTCATGCTTCCATTTCACATTACATGCAAAACACATGTTCATGTCTCATTTTTGTTTGCCTTGTTTTCTGTTCAAGATTATATTGTCAAACCTCCCGTCTTTAAGGACCGTAGTTATCATAAAGGTCTCTGCAACTGTTCATGAATGACAAAATCGAAAGGGTCTGGCCGTCTGGGGTTCTATTTCTTGTACTCCTGGGTGTCTTTCCAACTGATTCTTTGTTGTATACTTGTATATACATACATGTCCCGACTCTGAGAGATAAGGTGTTTGCATATTTCAGTCTAGTTGCATATTACAGTTTTACCTAAAACCCGACTGGGTATCGAAAAAGAAACAGACTAAAAAAACCAATGGGGATTAACTCCCCAAGTGGATTACCAAATGAGAATATTTGAAAAGTGCATAGAATATCCACGGGTAAGCAACACATGAGAACCACCGAGTACTCGAGTCATTGATCTCACTATCTAAGTTTCAAGACGAAAATGAGAAACAACTCGCCGAGTAGATTGCTTCTGCAGACGACCACTTCGGACACTTGGGATGTTTTTGTATAATTAGAGGTTCACTTCCATTGCTAGCCGACCTGATAACTCTGACAGTGAAATTCATGACCAAGATATGCTATTGCACATGACCATTGTGATATGGGGGCAAATTTGCATGCTGCGCACCACCCGGCATCATGCTTGGAGGACCCATTTGAGAGGGTACTGGTCCGGATGGCATGTAAGATTGATTAGGCATCTGCATCGGCATGGACTGAGGAGGAACTGCTGGAATTGAAGGTCCCCATCCTGCTGAAGGTTGAGGCATCATAGCCTGACCGGCAGGTGCAAATTGAGCACCACTATATTGAGGAGCAGCTGGACTCATCCCGTGAACTGGCTGTTGCCCCAAAATCGAGGGTTGTGAGTTCACCATTGGAATGTTGGGAATTGTATAGTCTCTGCTCCTATCATTGTTTACCTGAAAATAGCACATTATCCACAGAACATTAGGCAGGGGACTTATCATGGGAAAAGTGAAGAGCAAAACATAAAGAGAAGTGGCATCTAACTTCCTTCCATTTGAGTGGGAGTGATTAAAAAAGTTCCCAGAAACACAGATCTTCAGAAGGAAAGAGTTTGTCGACCTTTATGCTAAGATCAGTATGACGTGAATAAGAGACGTGGAGCTTGCAAAACCCTCCATCATAAATGCAATGCCCCTCCAAGGCTTCCTTTGCAACAACAGCTGTCTGAACATCTGCAGGAATTAACAGAATCAGTACCTAACCCATCACTAGTCATTTGCATCTTGTTGTATATTCAATCAGCAATTAGGAAGTTACCGGGATACTGAATCAAAGCCTGAACTCCCCCGTTCTTATCAAACATGGCAATCTTCTGGACAGGGCCAAAAGCAGAGAAGACCTAGTGCCAGGAACCGAAAATCAAAGATGAGTTTCAAGAAGTAAATCTGGTAAGTTAAGAAAACAGCAATTGCTAAATTCAATTAGCTATACCATGTGCAGAGCATCCAAGGTGACAGCATACTGCATGTTCTCAATGGACGCAAGAAGCACATTACTCTCAGGTTCTTGCTTCTTACCATCCAAACCCACACTCATCTGCAATTATAAGTTATGAAAATTAGAAAACTTAATGATATATCACAAAATCACTAGAAAGCGCAATAGTGTGCGCATCAGTCTCAAGTAATTCCTAGAAAAAAACCATGCGCTAAACAACTAATACTAGCACTATCTTGCCAGTGGCTGGAAGGGGCTCCTCTATATTGTTATGGGAAGAAAACATAATTTGAATGAACTTGAACAATATGTAATACTTAAGAGAAGAATCTTTTTTTAATTTATATCAGAAGCAACCATAATCAAAAGAGAATGTATACTCTACTGAGTAGTTCTTCCTTACTACATTACCTGACCATTTCCATCTATGGCTGATGGGGCAACAGGAAGATAGGGATTAGTGTAGTCCCTAAAACAACAAAAAGGTATCAACTCAAGTGATAACAGTGGTCAACAGAGACGAAGGAATAGAAATATTCAAAACAAACTCTCTTTTTTTCCTGGGTAAAGTTATTATAAAGTAGAAGAGGCAGATGCATAAAAACGTGCAGCATGATCCAAAAGAAAATTGGGTATCACACAAACATGTAATACCTGCTTCGATGACTCTGAAATTTCACACTCAGATCTGTGTGTCCAGAATATGTTATCCTGAGGCTACAAGGTCCCAGATTATCGGGGAGCAGATAGCTACACCAAATGCAAAATACATCAGCAAACAATTACACAGGATGTTTGAATACCTAATGGCCAAACTTAACACTACTGTAGTACTACCTATTCAATATTGCAGTATCTATAGCCTACAGATTAAACGAGAGAATATTAGTGCCATATAGCTTATCTAAGAACCTACAGGTAACTAGCCTTATATGTGATGTGATGACTATAACAATCTCAGACTAATACCATCATGAAAAAACAAATATAACTCACCTAGGAATGTTTCTTCCATCCAGTGAATTTTTTGCATCAGTGGCAATTTGTGCATCTGAAAATTGGATCAGTGCCTGAAAAGTGGAATCCAAATTGAGATTGTTGTAAAAAAAAAGTCCACGGAAGCTGGTTAAAAGCTTTGAAAAGTAGACAATGGATAGGGACCTGAAACCCTGCTGTCTTCTCAAAAGTAGTTATCTTATGCACAAACCCAAAAGCTGAAAACACCTGCAGCACAGGACCAACTTTCAGAAGGAAAAGCAGGAACTATATATCTCACAAACTTGAGAGCATACTTTAAACATAACTCCTATACAAAATTACAGGAAATAGATATAGACCTATATAATAAATTTCCGGGCACAGTGAAAACATATAACACAACCTGTTTGTATCATCTTTACAAGCAGTTTTACAGTAAGTCATGAAAAACAAAATGTCATTAATCTATTAATTGATATCAGTAAAGCCATCTGTTCTAGTTTTTCATGAAGAATCCAGGTATCCAAGTTGGTTATGATCACATTTAATGTAAATAAGACCAGAGATATGTTATAGTAGAACCAATAGCGTGAGATATTAGCCTGATGTAACAAAGAGACAGGAAAAAATGCTAGCAACAGCCAAGCAGATATAAAAAGGGGATGAGGAAGATGCACAAGAGAAGAAAAGAAAAAAAGTATTAAGAATTGTAGGATCTGAGGAGGAAGAGTAGGGAAGAAAGAGGCAGTGGTAAGAGAAGGAGAAAGGAGACAAACACACGTGCTCTTTCTCCCGATGCACTAAGCTGCCACTGAACATTTATCCTTGTAATGGGCCTGCTGATCCATTCACATTCATGTCAAACAAAATCATCCTAGACCAGACAAATCACAACCCTAACGCAGTGGATTAATCCCAAAATAATTATACTGATCAGTCACCTCCTTAACTAAACATGAACTCCAACAAATTGCTTACCAGATGTAAAACATCTATACTGACAAGCCGAGCATCTTCACCTTCAATTGTTACCAAGAGTACATTTCCGGCAACATCTGCAGCAGTTTTGTTGTTCACTATTTCTTGCCTATTGGAATACTGTAGGTAGACAGTTTTCCCCCTAACTTGGGCAGGTTCTGATGATGAGGCATAATAAGATATCATTGTGATAGCTTGATTCAACTCTGCCTAAAAACATTGAAGGGATATCAAGAAAATGATAATTAAAATAGTGCACGTGATCCTTGAAAAAAAAAAAACAGCTGTTGCACTCACAAATTCAATAAAAGCCTGGTTGCGGTTTGCTCCAACATTGCACTTTGTGTTCACAACCTGACCAAATGGCTTCCCCAGTTCAATCAGTTCCTCCTCCGTACACTCCCACGGCAAGTTCCTCAAATGGAGCACCTTGGATGGTGGCTGAGTGTAGCGGAACTGCGGCTGACTGGACACGGAAGACATTACACAAACCGTCACCTACAAAACAACACCTGATAAATATTCAGTTCCCTTCAAAACTGGATTCTCTCATACAGCATAAAATGAATATAGCTTATCTTAATTAAAACACCAACTAAGCAATGTAAGCAGAAGTCACATACACCCCTGTCAGGTTTAATCAGATGCACAAAGCTACACATAAGTGTGTATACACATTACCATTTTTCCTTTCCTCCACATATAGCATTGCCTCGTTGACAAATACAAATAGACATCCATAGATATATTTAGTATACATCTGTTCAACCATATATGCATAAGTGATATAACTGATATCTGATGCTTACATCAATTTAATATTACTTTTTTCTTTTAAAAAAACCTTAGTTATTGTCAAATACACGACTTGAACATGTTGTGGTTTTTAAATGATGGGTCAACAGTTGAAACTGCGGGATTTCTACTTCTGAAGAAAATCTCAAATATCAGACATCATAATTTGTTAAGCAACATGAAAATTCTCATTCTCTTCTAATGACCACTAGTACATACTTTCACTTAGTCTAGCCACCAGTTACAAAATTGTCTTTTAGAGGAGCAAGGGCTCTCCATCCTATATCACGGCGGTAAAACCCTCCTGGCCAATTAATCTGTTCAACACCTTGATAGGCCCTTTCCCGTGCCTCTTTAAGATCTCTTCCCTTGGCAGTCACCCCAAGAACACGCCCCCCAGCAGCAATCAAGTTTCCATCTGAATCTAATGCAGTTCCAGCATGAAATACAACAACTGATGGAGCAACATTCTCTGCTTCATCAAGGTTTACAATCACACTTCCCTTCTCGTATGGCCCTGGATATCCTTTACTCGCCATTACAACCACCATGGCTGACCCAGCCGACCACTCCAAAGACACTCCACTCAACTGTCCTTTACAAGCAGCAAGTAGAACTCGTGCCAAATCAGACTCCAGCCTAACCATCAAAACCTGACATTCTGGATCACCAAAGCGGACGTTGTACTCAATTAGCTTAGGTGATCCAGACTTCTTCTCAATCATGAGCCCAGCATATAAAACCCCAACAAACTTGCAGCCCTCTGCCAACATTCCTTTCACTGTGGGGAGAATGATAGATTTCATGACTACATCTTGAAGTTCTTTTGTTAGGATGGGAGCAGGTGAGTATGCACCCATTCCACCAGTATTAGGTCCTGTATCACCATCCCCAACCCGTTTATGGTCCTGAGCAGATTCCAGAGGTATAGCATTCTCTCCATCGACTAGTGCAAAGAAAGACACTTCTTCTCCTTCCAAATATTCCTCAATAACTACACGACAACCAGCAGAACCAAAAGCGTCGTTTACAAGCATTGAATCCACAGCTTCAATAGCCTCATCCAAATTCATTGCAACAATAACACCTTTTCCAGCAGCCAATCCATCTGCTTTAACAACAATAGGTACCCCTTGCTCTTTTATGTATTCCTTTGCGGCAGATGGGTCAGTAAATGTCCGATACTTAGCAGTAGGAATTCCATATTTGTCACACAAAGATTTCATAAAGTTCTTGGATCCTTCCAAAGCAGCAGCCTCCGACGACGGACCAAAAGCATGAATCCCAGCCTTAAGCAGATCATTCACAAGCCCCGCAACCAGAGGGGCCTCAGGTCCAACAACAACCAGTCCCACACCCCATTTGCGGCAGAAGGAAATTACAGCCGAGCTATCAAAGATGTCAAGGTCTGAAATACACGTGGCGACCCCAGAGCTGGAAATTCCAACATTGCCAGGAGCACAAAATACTGCATCACAAGTAGGGGAACGCTTCAACGCATAGCAAAGAGCATGCTCCCTCCCCCCTCCACCAACAACCAAAACAATCACCCTCTCTTCTTCTTCTTCTTCTTCCGTAACAGCAGCACTAGTTCTGGCACAAAAGGAAATGCACGGCCGCCGCGCACGACAGGCGATAGAAACAGACACCCCTCTGCCATTGAGATGGCAATAGCGGCGCAGCGGCTGCGTAAACGATAGGAAAGGCTTTCGGAAGCTAATGCCGCGAGCGCTGCCGTTGCGTTTCGGCAGAGAAGCAACTCCAACCAGGTTCAAAGTTGCACAACTCATATCTAACGACACCGAAAATTTCCCTCTCCTCTTTCTCTTTCTTCTTCTTGAAAATCCAATCCCTCCCTGGCGTTTAACCATTAATCATTTTACATACCGGTGTATATCTACACACACTTATATACGTATGTATGTATTTGTGTGATTCAAATTTAAAACTAGGACAAAATACTCATCCGAATTCAGCTATTTTCTAAAGCATAAGCCAAAAACGAAAAGCTATTTCCTAATCAAGATTCAAAACACAGAATATAAAGGCATACATGTTGAAGATTGAAGACTAAGAAATTCGGAGCGAATTGAAAGCAGAATCGGAAGAGATTGGAGGTGAGGGGAGAGTTTAATACCTAAAAATTCCGACGGGGCTGAGCTCCGGTGATTCCGAGAGGAGTGAAAGGCAGGCTGTTGCGGCGGTAGAGGCTTGAGATTGAGCACGAGATTATGGAGTCTGAAGCAATTAGGGTAAAGCTTGGAGAATTGAGGAGGAGAGAGGAGCTGTGACTGGGATACTAGTAGTAGGTTTGTCGGGTTTGGGCCAGACGCGGGTTTAACCCGAAATTTCGCTGATTCAGTGGGCTTTACACTGCCCTAATGTGAGCCCGGGCGTAAGGGCCCAATGATGATTGCGTGAAAGTGTGAAGAGCATCTGAAATTGAATGAAATTTGGCTCATCACAATGTTAACGGGTTACGGGTATGTGCATGCAAAATCAATGTGATATTTGTTATTCACAATTTGGATGCGACACCAATATATAGATGTATTTGTATATGGGTGTGTTTTCAGTTTAATAAAACAATGGAACTTATGATGTTAGAGGCAACTAAATATAATTTGTTGGAGGATTTATGAATAGGAGTGTTACACATGGGTTTGACCTTAGATCATGTTTCTAGTTACACCTACGACTATAACATTACAATGCTAAATTTACAAAATCTCAATGTACATGTCGTTCAACTGCCAGATTTCAGTTGTCTCAATATACATGTCGTTTAACTGCTAGAATTTAGCTTATTACTATACTTTAAGAAGAATAGAAATTGCAAATGTAAAATGTAGTTTTTTAACTGTATGTGTATTAATAATATGTGATTTAGGTAACGAATCAGATATCATGAAAACCAACGCCAAAATAGGATTCCTTAGACGTGTACGGTATTTAATTACTTGGTATGAGTAGTTATTTTGTGTAACCACCACACCGCGTGATATTACCATGTAGTGTACATAGCCAATCATATTACGTCATAGTATAATTAATATGCACGCAGTGAAAATGACAAAAATTTATTTACATATAATAACTAATCAGAAAAAATCACAATAAAAAATAGACCAATAATATTAAAATAATGAGATATGTGGCGGATATATATAATAATTTAATGATTTTAGTGTTAGTCGACTCCATTAGTTCATTAACCATTCTCAAAAGTAGCACAGACTGTTGATCAGTTTGTATAATTATACTAGACGAAAACAACGAATTTTAGTTTGTATAATTGTACTAGACAAAAACAACGAGTTTATACTGGAGTAGTTCTTAGCTCCATATCCACAACAGACTTTATGGTTACCAACCCCTTAAAAGATGTAATACCTAATTAACATTTATGTATATGGATTACACAAATAATTTTTCATTTATATATATCTGAAAATCCAACACAAAATAGTTTTTATAGTATCTTGATCTTTCGTCACCGAAGACTGAAATTGTTGCAAACCAACGTTTGAAACTGAGCTTTTTGGATCACAAGAGTAATGTACCATTAAACACTGATCAATTAACTCTGACCAACAAGGACATCTTTATAAGGAGTGGGCTGTGGTGCTGCACTATGGATACTTGGTTCCTGCTGCTGCTGGGATAGTTGTCTATTTCTCCTCCTTTGATCTTCTGGAATAAGAGGAACCTGGCCTTCCCTTTCATGCACAAGTCGTTCCTGTGCCCCTCCTCTCAACTTCTCGAGCCTTAGGATGGCACCGTCATCCATTTGTTGCATCTTGAACACCTTCACCACATTTGCTAAGCCTCCAACAAAGAGCAATATGCTGCCAAATATGCCCATCCATATCCAAGTCCCACCCTGCAAATCATAGAACCAGAGCAGCGCGCTAAAGGGTCTATTCAACAGTGCTCATGTAGCCATGCAGTACAGAAGTGCACAATGAAATCAAGTACTAAAATGTGTTTCTATGTTTATCAAATTATGTGACTTATGTACAACACTACCATATGTGCTTTCAACTATTGCTTGTAGCACCTCCAGAAGCTTGCACACATGCATGACCAACCTGGCCCTGAATTATAATTTTACTTGTGGCAACTAACTTACCAGTAGCTCGAGGCCATGATATACTACTCCTCCTTGCTCAAGGATATTAAGAATCGAGCCTATTGTTAACAATACACTAGCAATGAGAAATGGAATCTGTACACTCTGTTGTAAGATTTGGACGTGTCCATCTGATCTCTCATAAATTTGACACGAGTTGTGGATTGAACCAAGCAACCATAAAACAGGGCCAGCAATAAGCATATTGATGGCATGTTTCTCAAGCTTGTAGTAGCCATATCCTTTCTCAGCCTGCACTTAAATGTGCACACTATATCAAAAGTCACCACAAATGAATACATATTAATATCATTAGATTCATTACTGCAGTTTAAGGTTGTCCATGATAGCATCCAGACTTTCATTCTTTAGTTTAACGTACCACAAGATTGGATATTAACTAATGGTTACTTTCTATAAGAAATACGACCACTAGGAACATGATCATTATTGAAGAAAACTCACACTGCTCTTTGTACGTTATGGTTACACGGATGAAGAGATCGAAGAGCATTGGAACAGGGAATTAGACTATTTTTCTCTCTTTTGAGAAGGAGGGTTTTGGACGGACTATTCTATCTCGTTGCGAAGTAAATATTCTATCTCAAAGCTTGATCTCCCATTAAAAATTTGCATTTTTACTCAAACAAAAACTCTAATGTGGAGAAGAACAAAAAAAAAGGTTCCTAACTTTATCAGTCGATCCTTTATACATGCATGTGTGTCGTTCCAATTTCCCCCTTATGATTGCATCTCCATAGTGAACCGTGCATATACTAATACATCAGTTCAGGGAAATTGAAACTCGCTTAATGCATAACCGGCACTTGAACTTAGAACACACATGATATCGATACGTACAGAATTAAGATATATATAAGATATATGTGCTTGTTCATATATATACCTGAATGAAGAGGAAAAGAATAGCCAAGAACCAGAGAACCGAACCCAAAGCCTGCACCACCGGAACCGCAAACTCAACGAAAGCAAGCTGCAAGTCCAGCTCCATCATTCTCAACCGGTAATCGAACCCGGCCAGATGGGCCAACAGATCGTGCAAATTCACTAGAAAAACCAGCGCAAACCCTATGAGCATAAGAACAAGACCTGATTTTGGCTCATTAGACAGCTCAGCCGCAAACCCGCCAACTAGCACCGCCGTGGCGAAAACGTAAAGCCCGGCGTTTATGTACTCGGCGCGGTTCCGGCTCAACCGCGGACCGTACAGTCGGGCCTCACGCGCCGATGCTAGCTTCACCATTTTAGCTCTATCTGACTGTGTTTTACTTTTTCTAGTGACTATCAGAAACTTGGGATTGCACAGAAATGTAGAGAAAGTTTGTACCAATTTATTGGCCGGTGATGTTATAGTTTGATTAATAATCGAACTATAGAACTAGTCAAGGCTGAAGAACATAACAGTGCAAATCTGAAGGGAAGGAGTCTGGTACGTACGTGGCTTCGTGCATGAAGGGCGCTTGTATAGGGTTTAGACTGCTGGACGCGTGGTGGATCAGAGATCAGTTTCTGAGTTATGTTTTGTTCTTTATATAATGCATTTTCCTCCTCAATTTTTGGTCACAATCGTATGTCATTAATGTTAATGCATTCTTTTTTTCTGAATTGTTGTTAGAATATGAGATAGGGTTCGTTTGATGGGTTTGATTGATCCATTCGATCCGAGTTTTTTTTTTGGTTGGAATGGGCTTCATGTTTTACTAGAGAAATGAGACCTCATTCTGATGTGCCTAGAAGAAATACTATAAATCGAATTGTGAAAGTTCATGTAACAAAAAAAAAAGATATATCCTTTCAAAAAAATATATAAATATATAAGTTGCATTGCGGCTCTGGGTCGGCCTTTGACGCCTTGTGCTGGGATGATTTTAGAAGTGTGCTGCACCTTTGTCTCATTCTCGACGGCGGTGGCTTTTGGTGATGTTTGTGTCGTCGGTGTTTTCTCTGTGGATGGAAGGCGGCGGCGTGTCCACAGGTTGGTGACGTTCTGCTAACCTCTGGAGATTCAAGCTGGTGGGCCTGGACTTTATGGGATGGGTTGGGTATTGTACATGGGCATTTGGTCCAAGTCTTTTTTTAGGTTTTCATGTTGCTTTCGTCCCTGCTCATTCAACGTCGGTTTGGTCATGTCGTTGAGTGCACATGTTTATAATGCGTGTCATGTCCAATGATTATCTTAATACCGGTTCTTTTCTGGGTGTCAATGTAATAGAGATGATGTCTCTGCAAATATGCCGGATGTTTTGGTATGTGATGCTACTAAAGCGGTTATCTTATTGAGATTGGCAACGAATATGTTATCGGCTACTTTTGGAATCAGACTTCTTTTAGTTCGGAATTGGGTCTTATTGACTTATGTCTATTGCCTTTGCGATAGTCCTGGTGTAATTGTAAATATTTTTTTGGTGACATATAAGTTTTCTTTTCTAAAAAAAAATTACGTGGACCAAATTTGAGTTTTATGTTTTATTGATGGTGCTAAACCAATCTCTAATCTGGTTATATTTTTTTTCAACTCTCACTCACCTCTATTTTACTCTAGATTGACGAAATTAGTTGCACGAGAAAAAAAACAGTTTCAGGTATAGAAATAACATAAATTCTTCTATGACATGCAAGTCCATTTAACTTTCTAAAGTTTCCAAGTTTAAATACAAATTGCAAAAATAAGAGGGAGAAACCAAAAACGCTGCGTTTAGGCAGCAAACATGTAATAACCCTAAATTTCAAAATAATATTTGGTTCAATTTAAATTTTTTTAAGTTGTGAAGTTTGTTTTAAAAACGAATGTGATGGTTGCGATACTTTGAAACGAAAAACGGAAACGTTTTAGAAACGATTATTCGAAAAACGTTACGTTTCTGAACGATTTTACCGACTTTTATTCCGTCACTCGGTTGCGAAAACTTTCTTCATGAAAGTTGTAGAGCTCGTCGATACGAGTTCGTGAGTATGTGACACGGTTGAAACGGACATCGTACGTAAAAGTTATTCACGTCGGAAGTTAGTTTCCGATTTGGAAACTAGTATAAAAAGGAAATTTTTTTAACTAGGGTTTCCATAAGAGGAAACCCTTTCGTTTCCGCCTCCCTCTCTCTCTCTCCCTCTCTCCCTCTCGACACTCTCTCCCGAAACCTTCACTCTCCCTCCCCGATCTCCACCACCGCACGTCCGTGAGCCTCACCGCCGGCACTACGAGCGTCGCACGGCCTCCTACGGTCAACCCCGAGCTCGACACGCCATCCCACGCAGCGCCGGAGCTTCACCAGCTACCCCAAGATTCGGCAAAAACTGTCTCCTTCATGGGTGCATCTCCGGCGACTCACCAATGGTTCTAGAGTTTCGACGAGGTAAGGGTTTTACTATATTGATGGATTGGTGTGGCTATTTGATGTTTTGATGGTGGATTGGAAGAGGAGAAACGGAGGAGGAAGGAGGAGAGATATGGTCGCCTTAGGCGGCGCGTGGGAGCGTGTTGAGGGGGCTAAGCACGGTGTGACGCCGTGTGGAGGTAGCGGAGGAAGAGAGCAGAAGTTTGGTGGTGGCGGTGGCGTGATACGCGCCGTGGTTAGCCTCGGCGCGTGGGCCCCACGCGCGGCCTGCCGGAGGTGGCGCGTGTGCCACACGCGCCGCCACGTGCGGCGGTGTGAACGGTTTCGACATAAGGGTATTTTGGTAATTTACTGTGTACGGTAAATGTAAATGTAATTTTTATTTACCACGGTAATGTAATTAAATTTTACCTTCGGTAAATGTAAATATAAATTACTTTCAGTAAATGTAAAAAAAGTAATTTTGTAAAAGGGTAATTTAGTAAATTTTATTTACTGAATTTGTATTTACATTTAAATCGTACGTATACGTACAGAAATACGTATTAATATTTATACGTACAGAAATACGTATTAATATTTATACGTACAGACATACGTATTAATATTTATACGTACAGAAATACGTATTAATATTTATACGTACAGAAATACGTATTAATATTTATACGTACAGAAATACGTATATAGTATTTATACGTACAGAAATACGTATATAGTATTTATACGTATATAATATTTATACGTACAGAAATACGTATTAATTTCATAGTTGTACAGTATCCGGGAATAGTAACAGTGAATAGTACCAATGAACAGTAACTTCGTAAAACCGAAAATTGCTGAACAGTAACCGATTATTACTGTTTCGGCATTTAAAGGTTACAAAACGATTCTAAATTCTTTTCTTATCTTTTCAAGGTGATCGTTAAACCGAGGAAAGGAATTATCATCGGGAATTGTGGAATTACGGTCGAGTCGTTAAGGTGAGTAAAATCTCACTTATTTACGAATCTACCCTTGCGGTGATTCAAGATTTTGCAAGAGTTTTTAATATTGAATTACGACACGTATACAATATAGTGGATTACATATATATCGTATAAATGGTAATAAGTACATATATATATAGTTTGCTATATTATATACTGTTATGAATTCATTGGAATTGGTCATTTCGAATGACGAGAATTAAATATTGAGCATGTGATTTGATTTTTGGTACAATATGATGTGAGATTATTGTACGTAATTTTAACATTGAGATTGTTAAAATGTGAATTGTCTTCGGACCTGATTTTTGGTACAATATAATGTGAGATAATTGTACGTGTTGGCAAGTCGAAACCTAGCCTTTGGCCGGGCGAAAGTTACGATACAGTTAGAGCTCTAGTCTGTCTGCCTTAGTACTGCATGTGAGGTAACGGGTGGTTATCTGCTCATGGGTACTCAGTTTATTTTGGATGTTGGGTAGCGGGTGGCTATCCAATATCAGCGGTGTATTACGAGAGGGGTAACAGATGTGTACCAGCGTTCTTGGTACCCGTATTATAAATGCATTTGGGTAACCAGAAGGGTTACTTAATTTCTCATGAGCGCTTCTTTTTCTTTGGGACAACCAGATGGGCCGTCCACTGACTCATGAGTGCATTTATATTTGTTTGTTTTGTGGATTTTCGTATATATTGATATGCGAGTTATATGTTTTCATTTTACTCATACGAGCTGTAAAGCTTACCGGGTTTGTGTTTACAATCCCGGTGCACCAATTCGATGGTGTAGTGGATGACTCCGCAGGTGTAGATTAGCGGGAATTGACGGACCGCTCAGAGGACTTGAAGTGATTTACCTCCAGCTTGTGTGAGGATTTTGTGTGACTATTTTGTGAGAGATTGTGAGGATTATTACATTCCAACTTACGTAATGTAAATTATAAATTTGGGTTGTAATAATTGGTTTTCTGAGTTGTATTGATAACTCAGTGATGATCCGATGTGCACTTAAATTATTTCGATTTATTTGAGATTGTTTTTGGTGTTCTAACGACTTTGAAATTTTGAGTTTTTAGGCTCGAAAATTTGGGGTCGTTACAAAACACGTACAAACCGCCACCATTTAGCGCCAACGTTCGTTCCCGCCATCTCTAAAATCATGTCACGACTTCAAACCCTGAAGCAAACCCATTGGAAACAAACCCTCAAACCCTTCTCAACCCTTCACCAACCTTCAAAAACCAACCACCCCACCACACGCTCCACCAACATTTCCATCAACAATCTCTGCAAAACCGGCCAACTCGACACTGCCCGCCAATTGTTCGACGAAATGCCCCACCCAACCGCCGTCTCATACAACACCCTCATTTCCGGGTACTCGAAGCGCGGCAGGTTCTGCGAGGCCCTGTCTGTGGCTGCAGCCATGCATCACAGATGTCTAGGACCAAACGATTCCACCGTGACGACAGTGCTCAGCGCGTGAGCGCGTTCGGGGTGTTATTGGAGGGAGGGAATGGAGGTGCATTGCTTGGTGGTGAAGTCCGGGTGGGCAAGGTTCGAGGTTGTGGGGAGCGCGTTGCTGTATCTTTACGCTAGTGTTGCGAAATTCGAGGAGGCTGAGAGGGTTTTTGATGAGTTGAGTGGGGGGAATGAGCTGGTGTGGGGGGTGTTGGTGGCTGGTTATGTGCAGTGGAATATGATGGAGAGGGCGGCGGGGGTGTTCTGGAGGATGCCAAAGAAGGATGTCGCGGCGTGGAGTAGTTTGATTTCGGGGTATGTGAAGAGGGGGGATGGTGGGAGGGCTTTGGAGTTGTTTGGGTTGATGAGGGAGAGTGGTGAGGTAAAGCCGAATGAGTTTACTTTCGACTCTGCTGTGAGGGCTTGTGGGACACTGGTGGCGTTGCGGGAAGGGATGGTTGTCCATGGACTTTCAGTGAAATGCGGGGTTGATTTTGATGTGTTTGTTAGTGTTGCGCTGATAGAGTTTTATAGTGATTGCCAAGCTGTGGAGTTTGCGGCGAGAGTTTATGAAGGGATGGAGAAGCTGAATTTAAATGCTTCCAATGCATATATAGGGGGACTTGTATCGATGGGTAGGATTGAAGATGCAGAGAGAGTTTTTGATGGAGTGAAAGAGAAGAACTCAGTTTCATATAATTTGATGATTAAAGGTTATGCCATGAGGGATCAAGTCGATGAGGCAAAGAGATTGTTTGAGAGTATGAAGCACAGAACTGTAGTTTCTTCCAATACAATGATATCCATGTATTGTAGGGATGGTGAGATTGATAAGGCTTTACAGATATTTGAAGAAACTAAAGGGGAAAGAGATCATGTGACACGGAGTGCTATGATGTCGGGTTATATTCATAATCAGCTGCATGAGGAGGCTCTGGAACTATATATGTCAATGTGCAGATTATCAATAGACCGTACAAGATCAACATTCGCTGCTCTATTTCATTCCTGTTCGTGCCTTGGTTCACTTGAGTTGGGACAAGTACTCCATGCACAGCTGATCAAGATACCATTTGATTCAAATGTGTATGTTGGAACTTCTCTAATTGATATGTACTCGAAATGAGGCAGCATCAATGATGCAGTAACATCCTTTAACAGCATTACTTCACCCAATGTTGCAGCTTGGACAGCTCTCATTAATGGGTATGCACTACATGGGCTTGGCTCTGAGGCAGTTTTTCTGTTTGAGGAAATGTTAAAGCAAGGATTCATCCCTCCTGCTGCCACTTTTTTTGGGGTTCTGTCTGCCTGCAATCATTCTGGCCTAGTCAACAAAGGAAGGAGAATAAATGACTTAATGGAAAAAACTTGCGGGATAAACCCAAGTTTGGAACACTATGCATGCTCAGTAGATCTTCTTGGTCGGTCTGGCCGTCTACAAGAAGCTATGGGATTTATTGAAGAAATGCCTATTGAACCAGATGGGGTTATCTAGGGAACACTACTCAATGCTTGTTGGTTGTGGATGGACATAGAACTCGCTGAGCGGGTGGCTGAGAAAATGAGTAGTTTGGATCCCAAACCAATATCTACGTATGTAATTTTATCCAACATATATGCTCAACAGGGGAAGTTTGGGGAGAAGATCGATGCAAGAAACAGATTGAGAAAACTGAAAGTGAAAAAGGATCCTGGATGCAGTTGGATTCGGTTAAATTTACAAGTTCATCAGTTCACTGTACATGATACTAACCATCCTCATTTTACCATGATTTACAAAACTTTGGAGCATGTTACAGCAAATATGAACTTTAATGTCTAATTTGGTTCTGTTCATATGCCAACAGTAAACTCTAGTTCTATGTACGCAACATAATTCACTGACCGCATTTACAGCAGCTGTTTAATTGATCTTTTCCTCTGCAATACATATGGGTTTTGTTAATTGAGTTTCTTTACTGGTGTTTAGTTTCTAGCTGAACATAGAATTTGTTTTCTTGTTTAAGTTCCACAGTTCTCATTTTTGGGTAGTGTACATGAGCTAACCTGCAGATATATGTAAAGGCTGGATAGGTTCACAGGATATATTCATTGCGAAGATAACTCTTCATGCACAGGAGAATTGAGCTGAGGTACTCTTCTTGACTTCCCATAAAATCTTAGTGTTGATGCTGCCATAGAGACTGCTCTTTTTCTTTATCATTCTTCAATTTCCGAGGTAATGTCAACTCTCTGGAAATTAGTAATTTTGTTTGTTCAGGGGATAAAAGAAATTTTTCTCACTATCGTTTGAAGTTGTGCTCACTACATATAAGAAATTTATATTACAACAAGAGCTCTTTAGTTACATTTTAGCTGCTTTCACTGTTTTCTCTGATAGTTATTGATAATAATGAGGTGACAGGCTAGTTTTTCAGCCCTCCATAGAGTCCATGGTCCAGATATATAGCTATTATGCTTAGAGACCTAAACTGTTTGACAAAACATGACAGAAAGGGATGGAGGATTAATTTTATTTAACACGTTCTTCAACTTTTGCCATTTGCACTTTCACCAATCACAATCTGCACTTCATTAGATTTTTCATCATTCTCTTCAAGATCCCATTTGTTTGGTGATTCTACAGCTTTCTTTACCCTTTTCCTGTACTTGCAGTAGAGCAGTAGTTGAAATATGCCTAATGGGCTTCCAACCAGATTAGGTGACTGCCAAGTAAATAAAAATATTGTGTTAGTTCCTTCTCATACTTCGATTTGTTACTTTGTAAAAACTGTTTTAGATTAAAGTTATACAAACCGCAAGAAAGAGATCATGACCCAGTAGACCGTATGCCATCCAAAGTGAACTAGAGAGGAATGAGAAGAAAGACAAGTAGAATGGCATGAATTCAACACTCTTTGTTACAATCACTTGCTTCTGCAATTGTTATTCATAACAAGAGGGAGGCAGGATTTTGAGAATAATGAATTTGAAAACAAACAGATAAAAGAATTTGTTAAATTCATCGGTGAGCAGTTCAAGAATAGATAACTTACCACTACTATTAGTGGAGAACCATACATGGTTACAGAAGCTACCAGCCCTAGACTTCCAACGAGTACCTTGCGATGGTGGTGGTCATTGAAAACAAAGGTTGAGATGCTCACGGTGATGCAGAACAAGATGATAACAGGTATCAGAATTGCAATTACCTTCATCTGCAATTATGAATTACACATTTGATCATATAAAATTACTCATGCATACATTGTAGATTAGTGATTTCATGCCCCTACATACTTGACCAGAAAGTTCCATACTGAAACATTAAACTTGCCTTTCTTGTAGGTGAAGCAAACCAGAAGTATATGAGAATGAACGAGAACTCGAGAAGAATTCCTAGACCATTGATGGAAACCACTGGGAAGTTTTCCCAGCCGCAGCTTACAACAGGCAATCCATACCAAGTATACAGGAGACAGTTGAGCAGTGCACTGATGTAAGGTACACATGAAAACTCCTCCGTATTTTTCTTCCTTATGATCCTTGACATAGTCAATCTACAAAGCATATATTAAACTGATTGATCAAAACCAACCATGAAATTTTCTCTGGATTAAATCAAATCAAAGTATTTAGTGTAGGAAATTAGCAGTGTGTAGACAATTTTACATGGGAGTCGAATAAAGCAACAAAGAAGCAGCATTTCCTGCATGAAACGGAACAGCATGCAAATCAACATGATGTATTCACTGGTTGCCTACTAGTCATTTAGAATCCTATCAGTAATGAAATAAATAAACATAGTAGTGAAATACCCATCACTCCAATTGCCAATCGCAGCCTCTCTCCCATGTTTCGCGCCCTGAGAAAACAGTTAATATCAACACAAACCTAGAAGACAAACAACTAAGACTACAACTGATGTGTATATATAGACAGATAAGAAGAGAATATAGAAAACTGCATGGACTAGTACGTACTAGAAGTGCTGCATGTATCTTTAAAAACTTGTGGACGAAAATAACTGGCACTATCAAGTTTCAAGCTTTTTCATTGCTTCAACTTAATTATTTAACGCAGACAGTGATTTTTGTAGACTTGTGTTAGTTTTTGACATTGAGTTAGATCAGAGAACAGCACATGAGCAGGATTGCTAGTTGTTTTTGTTTCTCCAGTGATTGGCAGATCATATTATTGATTTCCATCCACTTTTAGGATTGATTTGGTAATTCAAGCCATATGCATATTAAGTAAAAGCCTATTAAGTGGCATGTGCCTTTTTCGTTCTAAAACATGCATCTATTTTGTCAATATTTGTGCTTGTAGTAGTAATTAAGCATATATAACTAGAAGTGCTGCTTAGTGTTTTCTTTGGTGATGTGGTTTCCATTATCCGTAACCAGGGACTACTCAAAAACCTTACTAATAGTAAATGAGTGCAGGAGCTGGTCAGCTGGATCCTCTATTTTAACAAAAGTAGTTCTTGCTATTGACTTATTCAAAAAGTAATTGACTATTCGTTGAAAGAAAATCAGATGTTAACTATCAACTTGTTAAATTATAATGTAGGTGTTCCTGTATAATTGTCGCTATTTTATTGCAGCTAAATTGCACCGAGATATTTATCCTTTGAAAGAACATAAATGATTAGCTGGTCATTGATTATTCCACTCACAGAATCTTACATCACTACTGCTTCTAACTAGAACTAGCAGGTGAAGAACAAGTTTTCTTATGGAATCCATACTATTCCAACTAAAATGTTTGGGTTAATTCTTTCCTGAAAGGACTATAAAATTTTAATTCTAAACCTCCTGGTTCTGAATCAAACAAAGGATAAAGCTGATGGAAGGGAAATTTTAAATCCCTCCCAGTCAAATATCTGGTTTTTATATCCAAAGATCAAAGTGGAGGTATCCTGTTTTGTTTATTTAAATTGCTTTTTCTTGTTTTTTGGATGATGAAGGAAACCATTTGGCATTTGCTGCTATTATTTTGGTGGGAGTTGGATTGATTGGTTTTTGAGGATTATGAGGTAAGCTAAGCATGCATTTGGGTGTCCCACATTCACACATCTGTCTTTGGAACTTTGCTTTATAGAAATTCAAATATATTTTAAAAGCCAACACTGGGTTTGGGATTCAATGTTTCATTTCATATGTATCATATGCATGTACAGTTCTTGATAATATATAAGAGGAAAGTGAAAACTGTTGGCAAATGCATGGTTTGAACACCCACTTGCTGATTAGTGCTGATCAATCAAAGAATTGATTAGTCACTGGGTTGCTGTAATCTAACTAATGCAAGTTCCATGATCTCTAACCAAAGTGGATTCTCGTGCTCGATTGATTGGTAGTGTTAGTTGTGAATTTGTGGTTTCTACTTTCCAGCAAATGATGAATTTATTATCAGTTGAGAATTCAGAATATATTCTCTACTGAAAAGAAACATTTGATAAAATGCAGTCTGTTGGTGATGTCGAGCATATGCATTGATATATCATTTTCATTCATGATCTATGTAGATGTGAAGTAAAACATACATTCTAGCAACAAAAAAGTTCAATTTCTGAAACATGAAAATCTCAACCTTAGCCCGGCATAGATCATGAACCTGGGGCTTTTTTCAGAAAGAATAGGGTGCCCTTTCTGTAGGTCATGTCCTTTTGTTATGTATGAGCATTAAGTAAATGGTTTCTACATTCAAGTCCTACTGATTTGGAAATTGGAAACAAGAATATGTCTTCTTAAGCTGTAGACTTTGTCATTTTGGATCATAATCTTTACGTTATGTTCTCTGTTCTGCTTTACAGGTGAATAAATGTTGAGAATAGTTTCTTTTCCTTTCTTTTGTTTCCAATTTTATAGATATATGAGGATTTATGGGAATTACTTCATACTGAGTAGACTGTTTTCCCTTTTGCTTGCTGCAGGGGCAATCACACTTGTGACTTGTGCATCTCAAATGAAAAAGACATTCCCACTTAGCTCAAGAGCCAAATCTATCCTATTTGTTGACCTTTGTTATTCTTGATATTTATTTTTGATGTGTGTTCTTTCCTCTTCATTATTATCTTTATTATTATTCATCGATCCACAATTTCTTCGTGAGAGCACATGATACATTGATTTCAAACTAGTTCCAAATTATAGTGTATGACTGTGTATCATATACTGGTGGGGATTCATCTAACCATGATTCATCGATACTCAAATATGATAAGTGAAAAATGTCGAACCGAATCTTCTAGTCATTTCTAGTGGTAGTCAAAACTCGGAAAGGCATAATTGCCCAATTTATTGCATTATTACGTTTTGCTACTAGGCTCCCCATTGTATGAATTGGGCTCCTGGACAATTTTTCCTTCCTTTTTTTTTAATTTCTGGGTGATTCTTGTTATACCTCTAAATTCGTTATTCAACCTCCTTCATTTTTTGCAAAAATTATATTCCTGTTTTACGCTCTAACAAAATGGATTTTTTTTTTTACTAATAGTACGTAAAAAACGGCCACTGAATTTCAATACACCAAATTACAAATCTTAAACATTAGTAGACAAACTTATAACTTTGACTAACTATTAGTGTACGCCGTTAATGACATGGTTAGTTGATATACCACCTAGCATAATTTGAGGGATATTTTGGTCTCTCCCCATCTATTTCCTCCCTAATCAGTTAATCTCATAAACATTGTAGCCTCTTTACTCAATTTCCACCTCAACTTCTTCTTCTTTAACCATATGAATCCAACAAGCTCTCCCCCAATATCCTTCTTTCTACCATCTATGACATCCTTGTTGACAGCGAGTCAGCGACATCACCTTCCTACTTGAAGATTTGAACTAAAACTCTAAAAGCCTATGTCAAAACTCACTTGCAAGTTTGCAACACAATCAGATACATCATTGATTTCCTCTCCCTTGATCGTGAAAGGGAAAATTTTATAGGCGCTGACAGAGTCAGGGATGGCGAATTTTTAGCTGGGTTGATGTTGTCTTTCTCTCTGTGTGGGTTTTGTGAAGGATTTTCTTAGATCTGGCTGTAAATTGCCAAGTGCTCTTGGTAATGAGCAAATAACAGATTCAAATTGAGAGTGTGAATTATGGAATTAGAGAGAGTTGGCTGAAATACAATATTACCCTATAATTTGGGATTAATGGCATAAGAGCTCACAACGTTATTAACGGCATGCACCGTTTGTGGATCGTGGTTCTAAGTTAGTGTACCTGATATTTAAGTTTTGGAATTTCGTGTATATAAATTTATAGTCGGCGTTATTTCATGTACTAGTAGTAAAATTTTCCCTAACAAAATAGCAAACTGATAATGGCTTTGGGGAGATCATGTTCGAGCAACCTCAACTGTGAAATGGTGCAACCCAAAACCAACCCAAAACCAGCCGCCAATGTGATCTCTCCTCAATTGATTAGTGCCTCCGATTAAAATCTCAATCTGGATATTTCCATGTTTTCTTCCATATAAACGTCTCTACATGGCCATAGATTAATTTCAGTCATTTGCGTCTTCAATATGAAAATCAAGCCATGTTTTAGTTCCTGAAAGCCATTAACAATTGGCCGGATACAATGAATACCTGGGATTTCTATATACTGAGAGAGAGAGAGAGAGAGAGAGAGAGAGAGAGAGAGAGATTTGTTGTAGGTGAGAATTTTCAAAGTGAGATCAGTTGGTGTAGGAAGAAGGAATATGAAAACCCCAAGCATAAGAATTAAGAAAAAAATGTTAGTATTTAAATCAATTGATGATTACAAGTAGCGTGAAAGAGAGAGTAGGAAATTGGAAGTTTTCAATATCAAATTGAATATTTTGTAGAGGGTAAAATATGAAATTAATTTTTACAAAACTTATAGGAGGTATACATTATAGCAAATAGGATAATTTTTATATGTTTTCCTAAAACCATATGATAATGACTAGTGGTCATCCTTATCTGTTATATATTGACACGTGAATTTATTATACTAAAATTATAATTTAACATATTTTAAGTATTTGTGAAATAACCTTCATGGATATTGATGATTTTAAACTAAGATTTCGGGTTTAGAGTTTAAAATTTAGGGTTTAGGGTAGAGTGTAGGGTGTAAGGTTTTAGAAAAAAAAACTCAAAATAGTCTTTGACAAAATAGCATAAATATAATTTTTCTAATTAAATCTTGGGGTATTTAGTTTTACACCCATTTTTTACCCATGTTTTTAAAATAAACCCACATATTATTTAATTCTAACTTTCTCTCAAATATTGTCAATTAAGCTTATAAATTGTCTTTCGTTTTAATAAGAATTACATAAGTTGCCACTATTTAAATCTGATTAGTCAACTATAGTGAATTAAAGTCTCTTTTAAATACCTAATTGTAGATTGCTTGTGACTCATTATTATTGCTAAACTTATAGAAATTCTGTTTGCAATTTTAATTTAAATTAAGATAGATAATGAATGTAATACTTATGTTTTGGTAATTTAAATTATCTATCTTAAAGGTAAATTTTTAAAGAGGAAACTTGAAAATTGGTAGGTGTTATTTGCAACACTAATTTTTCTATATTCATTCATCTCTTTATAAGGTAGAAGTTAACATTGTTAACCTGATTAATAGGTACGAGAAAACCTAGTTAATATGTATCTCTTTTAATTTCAACCTAAAGATTAGGATCATTTTCTTGACATAGGAAAATTTTATACTGTACCTCTTATCGAGGAAAACATGTATATATATATATATATATATAATTTTAATGTACCTCTTTATTAGATTTTGTAGTGTATATACACATGCTTCTCATCCCAAAAAATAATATTATACCTCTTACAATCGATTTTTATGTTATAATATATCTAACATGAAGAAAATAAAATGTCATTCAAAAACAAAGATGTGTACGTACCTCACGATAAGAATTTCTTATATAATCTTCGTTTCACTAGCTCCTATTGCTTAAAAAACAAAAATTGTGTAAACTTTACAAAATTGGATAGATTGATGGAAGAATAACAACAAAGAGATACGAAAAGCTTGCAAAACTGAATAGTTCAATGATGAGTGTATATATAGATTGAAGTTGTAATATGAATTTAAAACAATGAAACAATTTTGAACTAAATTCATTAATTCCATATTCAAATAGATGTAAAAACTCAAAAGTAAGAAAATAATTTAATATAACTTTTTATGTATCAGAAAGGTAGATCAGACATTTAGAAAATGAATAAATATTGATAATAAAAGATTTTGGGTATAGATTGAAAGAAAATTGGGTGTGAATGTATTTTAAAAAGGGGGCTTTAATGTTGAGCTTATATCTAATTTTCTCTTAAATTTTACATGTCAAATTATGATTGGAATGATAAACCACTAGGTATTGCTGCGTATTACTACAGTATCACTGCAAAATTTGTGCTCATTCAGGGGTTTCGAAAGAGCACAAGCAGATCTTACTCTAATCATCATATTAGGACGGACAATTAGAGTAAAGGGGTACTTTGCGTATTATCCTTGCATATTAGGACGGACACATTAATATATATGTACTAACCAATATGATAAATATCTTCATACGTTAGAGCGGTTAGACCATTATTCTTCCCTATGATCATTGAGAACAAGAATCCAATGATGGATTCCTCAATCGGACAAACTGGATTTGGGAGTTCCGGGGGTCTTTTCCTTTTCTCTTCCTCCACTTCTAGCTAGCTATCATAAAAAGTTTGAGATTTGAATTGCAAAAGATCTTGTTTTCATAGGGCTCTTTTGAGAATCAAATATGCCTGACGTTTTCTTTGTGTCCAGAAATATTTAGTCTTGAAATTTCTTTAGGTCATATAAGTATCATATAAGTATAATGATCGATGACTGCTATGCACCTATGCCTATTTTGGTTGCGATATATATTGGAAAATAACTGTACAGCAAGGCATGCATTGGGCTCCTTTTCTCTACTATCTAGCTAGCTAGGTCATCATTACCTAAAAGACATATAGTTTATTTTAGAGGTGGCAAGTGGGCCAAAACACCCGAGTCCGGCACATGTCCGGTCTAGTTCGAGTCATTTTTTGGCTCGGCACGGCCTGGACATAATAAATTCATAGGTTCGTCCGTTAAACACATAATTTTATATTATTTATATAAATATTTAAATAATTATAATAATGAGAATTAAATATTAGACATTTTAAATATAAACCTCTTGTTTATTTCATAATTAGTTACATTATGTCACAAATATCATCAAAATATTGATTAAAAAGTCATAGTTTGACATATGTAACGTTTTAGAAATAAGTTATCAAATGTTTTGTAGCATTTTAAAAATAAATATTATAATCACACAATTTTTTAATGTTAATTGTGTCTTATAAAGCTAATGGACCGAGCCGACTTGCTTCTTGACCCGGCACGGGCCCGAGCCTAGCCCGACATGGGCTTGGCTTAATATTTAAACAAATAGGCCAACCCGACCCCGGCACGAAAAATAAATAAGCGTGCCCGAGCCCGGCAAGGATACGGTTTTGGTCCGCTTAAAATGGGTCGGGTCAGGCTAGCCCCAGCCTGTTTGACACCTCTAGTTTCATCACCCATCTCTACCCATAATGTTGTTGATAATCAGGGACGGCTTATGAGGTGTGCACATGGCCTTCAACTTCCGGGAGGGCCTTGGATGATTTTTATATTATATGGGAATTAATATATATTTTTGTCATTGCTAGTTAAGCACAAATTATTCTATTGTTCAGTTGGCAAACTAAATGTTTATGTTTTTTAAGCTTCTTGAGGTAAGGAGTTCGATTCTTACAATTCACATTTTCAATTGTGATGTCTCGTATCCTTTTTTTGTATGCCACTTCTTTAATATTTGATCACTCTATACTATTTTCTCTCTCTCTCAAAATCATCTTGTCATACTATATATATATTTTACTATCTCTATTATTTTTTTCGAAATACTCTATAAAATTACATAATAAATGTAGGGCCTGAAAAAAAAATTGCATTAGCCTCCAAATATGATGGACCAGCCCTGTTGATAATCATCGTGTCCAAGTACAACTGTGCTTTTTGTTTTTTGTTTTGTGAAGGAGTTTAGGGTAAAAAGAACCATGTACGAACCATGCGCTAAACTTAAAGAGTTAAAAGTTTAATTATACACCATTGTGAATAAAGAGGATAAACTATGCTCTAAACTTACATATAGAATGGCTTGATTGGCTTCGGAAAAATGCATACTTAACTTTGATGATGGCAGAAGCCAGATGATCCACTTATTTAAACTGTAAAAGCCTGAGGAGAGAATGTACTGGTTTGTATTCACATTGCATGTAGATGCTGACAAAGGTTAAGATGTAGATTATCCTTTTGGGAATTGGGATAAAGCTGCATCGAATTGTTTGTTTTGTTTATATATCTCTATTTGTTGCCAAAACAAAATACTGCTCTTTCTTCCTTGCTTCCTGTGATACGTTTTTCCACTACAAGTCTACATAGACTAGGAGTCAAGTGTCAAGTGTCCGCAAACAACACAAACAGTCGCAATTTCTTAATTTGTTGGCATGGGACCTAATACTATTCCAAATTTTGTGCCTTTGTGGTTGTGGCATTTACTTTTCCCCTAGTATTAGTTCATATGTGATAAGGTGATTATATTTCACAAACTTTTATAAACCTATAGATTAGGTCTCAATTCCTAATGTGTGATGTATATTCTTAACACGCTCCCGGATGTATGACAGATTTTCAAGCCTTACACGTAGACAATCCGTAGAGTCCGTGTGACTATTTAGGCTTCACATGCTCTGATACCATGATAAAGTGATGTGGAGTTCACATCCAAAACCAATTAACAATAGATGAAGTAACCTAAATCCTCGTAAACCCACCGATTAGGTTTTAATTTCTAATATGAGATATATATTCTCAACGATGTGGATTCAATTATAGCATATCGATGTGTATAAATATTACATCTACCACAATAACCACATGCATCTGTTATCACCTCTACTCCTCTCCAAGCTGTCCTAAACTCGATCCTAATCCAATTTATTCTGTATAAATATTTCTGGCCTCTCGATCATATTCATTTTTCCTTTCTTTCTAACTTCTAAGGTTGATGCAAACAATGGACAGAAGTCGTCGGAAACGACCCAGAATCACTACTTCTGATCAGTCTGAAGGTTGGCAGTAGTTTCTCGATCCATTTCCACATGTTAGATTTCTGCACTCAATTTAGTTCCACTGATCTTAGGAAACCTACAATTTTACTTCCTGGATTGTTTGGCATGCAGAGGTTGTTAGCATTGAGTGGGAATTCATTCATATGAGTGCGCAAGAAGAAGATCTCATCCATAGAATGTATAGACTCGTTGGAGAAAGGTAATATCTCTAAAGCTAGCTAGCTGCAGTAGTTACTTTTGATATCTTACCACTGTTTTAGAGCTTAAACATTTAGAAATGGAGGAACATATTACTAGTAATCAACTCAAAGTTTGCTAATATGCATGGGATCGGAATAATTCATATCGATGATCGGAATAATTCATATTAATAATTACAACTTCTTTATCAGTCTATTTTAAAAGGTGATGAGTGAGAAAAGGATAGGGAATTAGGGATCGATCTACAATTCTACATCTTTTGGTGGTAAACAATCATAACACTACTATAAAAGTTTAAATCTTTCCTTTGATGAATTGGTGTAACATATTACTTCATTCCCTTCTTTTCCCTGATGAGATGGAAGTCAAATGTACAGGGAATTGAGGTTCCTATATTTCATTTTTCGTTTACTCACTTGTTGTAGAACCATTCCCAATTCTAAGCTAATCCTCTGTATTTCTCCTTAAGTATGATCATTAAGACATGCCACTATCTCCTCTTTGCAGCTTATGTCTCTGTCTTGACTATGTCAGCTACTATATTCGGAATCCTAGAATGTAGGACTATTTTGGTTGTTTGCAGTGGCTGTGACCACACCTTCTAATTAATGTACTTTCAGCCCCTGCGGCTCATTATCGATGAAAAACTATGTTTTGAACCTTCTTTACTTTCTGTCTCTCTGCAAATCCTTTCTCCTAAACCAGTTTGGTTCTACCACTTTTCATCTATAGCCATAGGTTTGATCCTGTAGTATATGGCCACTTTGTTAGTCATGAGTCTCTTTCTTTTTCCTTAATGTTTAATTGTGTCTGTTCCCAAATTTTTATGTCCACTAAGGATCCTGCTGGTTTTTGTGGTCAACATCAAGCTGATCCAACTGTCCTTTCCCCTGAATTCATCATAAACCCGAACATGAAGTGAATTATGTGCAACTATCTGACATAGAGAATATATATGATTGATAGGAATATTAAGACATTAGCAGCCTGCACAAGATAAAAACACTGCCTACAGAAAGAGAATATGACCCTCCCTACCAAGTACAGTGCACAAAGCTTACTACATTACACAAGCATGACCACATATTGAACGTACAGCACACTCCGACATCTCTCTTAACATTCACATGTGATCTTATTGTTTGATAGCAGCTAGCCAGGCTTGCTCATTATGTAGTACAAATAAATGTGTTCTCTTTTCTGTAATAATCTGTCTACTTCAATAATGCAATATCATTTTATCTTCAGCTTAAACTGCCTGAAACTATTTGAACTTTGAAGTAGTCATGAGTTCAAAACCCTTAAGAGTTAAGATGATGTGAGCTTTCGTGTTCTTCGTTTTAGGTGGGATTTGATAGCTGGTCGGATTCCGGGTCGAACAGCAGTAGAATTGGAGAGGTTTTGGATAATGAGACATGGTGACATGTTTGCTGAGAAACGAAACAAGCGTAAGAAAAAAAGACAACTCAAAAACCGGTCTGCGTCGAACTTCCAATAGATTTGGATAGTTGGCTTCCCTTCCTATGTTTTCCGAGGTTCTGTTCTTGTGCAGTGAATGATGTATGTGCTGTTCTTAGCATCCAATTTCGTAAACAGCTTGTAGAATTAAAAGGCAAAGGTAGTGTTCGATCATGACGATGTCACTGATGTACCTAGCCGAACCTCGCAACTCTCATTAGTCTCATACTTTTCAGTGTACTGCATGCAATTTTTATGAGTGAAATATACTCATATAGATGGGCCACAAGTATTACATTTTCATGTATTATATACATGGCATATGGGGTATCTCAAGTCTCATACCATCGATTCTGTAAGAATTTGAGGGTATGAGGTTTCTATGTTGACTGTGTCTATCGCTTTAGACTATGGTACAAATAACTAGTATACATGAATATTGAGATGGCGATTAGAGATAAAACGAACGTTGGAAAACTTTAAATTAGAATTGGGAGTGAGCTTATTGTGCATTGCCGCTTTAGACTATGTATCTGCGAAGATAGTCCACTCGGGCTGGATGCTTGAGCTTCATGAGCGCCTTAACCTCATGCTTTCGAACCATTTCTCTCGAAATATTTAAGTTTCCAGCTATCTCCCCTAATGTTCTATCGCCCTTGCCATCAAGGCCGTATCTCTGTCTGATTACCAAGCTTTCTTTTGGCTTTAGGGAATCAAGCTGAGAGACAAATTCCAACGAAAGTATTAGTTACGACGACAGGCCACACGAATGAGACTATGGACTATTGACTACAATGAAGGAAAGTATAATATGGCAAATGGAGAAGGAAAGAGTTGCAGACAACACTAAGCCTCTCCTACCCTACAATGGAATTAGGCCTCTAAATCTCGACTCTAAAGTTCACAATCAGTATTACCGAGTACCTTTGAACTTTGAGATCTCTAGAAGTGTGTAATACCAAAACCAAGTGCTAAATGATTTGAGCAGAGCAAGTAGTGCAAATGTGCAATTGAGGAAACTAATAGAAGAGGAAAAAGTAATTACCACATCATCAATGGCAAGCCTGAGAAGAGCAGGTTTCCGCCGGTTATCACCTTCAACGCCGTCAACATCAGTAATACCGTTTATAAGTTCTTCTTGTGTGACTGAATGCTTGGAATTAAGAGAGAAGACAGGTTTTGATGCCCTCATTACTTCATAATACCTCTCGGGGGAAATTCCAACCTTTTCAATTATCTCAACCTCTGTTGGCATTCTTTTAAGCTGAACCAACAATTCAAGCTTTGCTTTCTGGATTTCTGCCCTTACCTGCATGAAAAACCATGTTAATATTTCTCATCACAATTACTATTACGGGACTCATATCTACCACTAAGCTATCTTTTTTTTTTTGGAGAGAAATAGTTTCCATTAAATCATGCCCAGAAGGCTACGCATCATGAATTGTCTTGAAACCTAAACCCGGTACAATCCCATCCTACGACAACTCGACAAGTAACCCTCATTACAGAATGAGCACAATTCAAACCTACAACTATTGAGTATAAACCATTAAACCACTAGCTACCATGAACAGAAATGTCAGTAACCTAGCTATGGATTTAGGGAACAAGAAAGATTACCGATTCAAGGCCAAACGAGACACGAGTAAAGCTTGAGAGTGTCATGGAACGTACGATGGCATGCCTGATCCAGAAAAGACCATAAGTGGAAAGCCGGAATCTTCTTTGTGGTTCAAAGCGATCAATTGCGGTGATAAGTCCCTTCACTCCTGCCTGACAAAGGTCTTGAAATTTTGGACCATTTGCAAAGTCTTGAAAGTATTTGTTAATGACAAATAACACAAGTCGGAGATTGTGCTGCAATAGGTTAGAAACAATCACCAGTTAATTTATGTTCTCACATTTGAAGCAAACAATTCGAAATCAGTAAAATTGCTACTTAGAAAAACTATGCATTAGCTACCTTAACTAGTTTGTTTCTTGCAGCTCGACCAACCTCCAAGTGTTTTTTTACTTGTACCACACTCATATTTGTTGCCTCAGCTAGTTCACCGTTATTTGGTTCTCTCCCCAAATCTTTTTGCAAAATCTCTTTCACTTCAAGAAGACCCTGAATCAAGACAACATAATATATCAGCAGGCAAATACACTACACACAAAAGCACCTGGACTAACTAATTCTCAGAATTAAAGCTACCACAAGTTTGATAATTCAGAAAGCCCACCTTCATGGGCTGCATTAGCTTGAACAACCAATTATGCTCAGAAGAAGTAAGAACGGGAGGAATCCTCATCTTTTTCCAGTCTAAGCTGAAAAGATCAGTTGAAGCCGAATACTCCCTTACAAGCTCCTCCATCATCTCATTCTCACTTTTTTTATCTTTTCTCTTTCGAACTAGTGAAGCACCCAGTTTCTCGTCCTTATTCCATTTCAATGCAACCCTTTTATCAAGAGTCAATCTTTTAGCCTTCTTTGTTGTGCTCCTAACCACAGTGTTCTCTACGTTGTCATCAACTTCACTGATCTTCTTCCTCCTCTTGCAACCTCTCTTGATCATCAAGCCATCTACATTTTCCACATCCAAAACTTCAGTCTCGGGGCTGCGCTTGTACAGGTTTTCCAGCTTGGCAGCAGCTTCATTGTAATCCAGTTCCAAACTACAAGTAGGAGCCTCCTCTGTCAATGCAGCTTTTACACTTTTGGGGAGCTTTCTGGCCTTTCCTAGTCTCTTTCGGACCTTCTTTGCTGTTTCTATTGGCAAAGGTACTTTTTCCTGTGGCGCAACCAACGCATTTTTATTGGACTTATCTGTTCTAAAGGCAACAATCAACGGCTTTTTCAACGCTGATCTCTGACTCGACACCAATTTTGTGCTCAATCCTAATGGAGTTCTAGAAACGGAGCTAGAAACTGTCACAACTCCCATGCCAATTCCAAACCAAAGTGCTAATTGCTATACAAGAGCTTTATTTATACACAGAATCTGCAACAAAGCGTAAACAAATGCACCCAGTTAATTAAACTCATCCCTTTTCTAAATTCTAACAACACTAATGCTACTTCAACAATTTGAAAAGCTTAATCTTCACTTTTATTTATCTGATCATCAGAAATTCTAAATCACAACTCATATATAACTGATATAAGTTCAGGATCAATCCAACCATCACAGTTAACTAAACTATCATTGAATTCACCACCATAAATCCTCAAACCCAATTACCATGTGAGACTTCAGACCCTTCATAACTCGAGTAAACATCATATACCGTCAATCTTACAGAGTTTACAGGAACACAGACCAAACATCCAGAACACTTCTGTTCAGTGATCAACAACAAGCTCAACAACGTAAGAGAAACTCCTTTCATGTGAAACAAGGAGCTCAGCTGCAGAGAATCATCATACCTTAAGCAAAGTGCAACTGGTGGATCAGAAGCCAAGAAATCTCGAAGAATCTGGGACTGAGAAAAAGAAAGTTCGATTCTTTGTTTTGTTTGGGAACACTAAAAGTTTGAGGCTTTTATACAAGGCACGTAAATACGGACGGTCCGTACTGTTGGTATGTTGATCCAACGGCTGGAAGATGCCCACGTAGGCCGTAAAAGACTGGTTTTGGAGGGGAAAAGGATGACGTGGGTGGTGCTGGAACAGAGATGAGTCCCTGTGGTGGCGATACATGGTAAACGAGTGGACTATGTTGGTGACACGCGGCGCTGATATTATTGGATGTGGTATTTTGCCTCTAATTTATGGGACCTACCTCAGTGTGTTGCTACGTCGCTCGATAAGGGTCATGAAGTGTTTTTTTTTTTTTTTTCTGTTTTGTTACTTAAGAATTAGCATCCTTTCAGTTTTTTCTTATACAAAATAGTGAAATACAGAGAGAATCCTCTATGACACGCCGTGGTGAAGAGGTCAAAATTGATCATAAGTTTTTTTTTGGCAACAAATTGATCATAAGGTTGAGCACTAGAGTTTTGCATCCAAGTATGTAGTAGATTTAATAGTCAAAATACTACTAGGGGAAGGATTTCAAACAAAAGCATCTTGTTGATCAGAATAAGGGATGAGTATTCCACATATTGGTCAACAATGTTAGGATTTAGAAATTGGCGAGGAACTTCCATTACTCAAAAATCTACCACAGTTTCATTCCAAACAATTTGAGACAGTTGTAGTTTTGTTTACAAACTAGCTAAACGGATTTAAAGGATCAAATTAAAGGTCCAAAACATAATAGTTATGCCATTACCAACAAACCAACGCAGTCCATCATGGATGAGCTCTCTGGAATCTAAAATTCCTTTTCAAGCTAGGGAAGAAAGTTTGTTCTTCGCTTGGAAAAACGAAACTAACATTCTAGAGCTAGGTACTTCCTAGTGACAATCTAAACCCACCAATTAGTGACACAAGATAATGGTCATCATTTGGCCCGTGGGCCTAAAAGCCCATAGGCGGCCCGTGGGTAGCCAGGTCCTATGAGTATAAGGCCGGGTAGAGGCCGAGAGATCAAAATCTCGGCCCGGCCCTAAAAAGCCCTATCAAAACCCCGTTTAAAGTCCATTTATTTTTTAAATTGATAAATTTATATGTTTTTATTTGTTGTATATGCTAATTAGTTATATTTCTTATCTTTTGTACTATATTTAGTTAAATAATTACCGTATTCTATTTTTTTAATAAAAAATATACATTACACATAAATATAATATACATGGCCGGGCCAGAAAAAGCCCTTAGAACCCGGGCCCGTGAGTAGCTTGTGGACCTCGATTTTATTAATAAGTCTGGCCGAAAAATTGAAATAAATCATCAATGCCCAGTCTAAACCCGGTGTAGTGGGTCCGGCCCGGCCCATTGACGACCCTTAACACAAGGTGTCCAGGCCCGAAGTTGAGTGGTATGAAAGGCCCGATTTTATGGTCACACAACCTAGCCTGTTGAAAGTCCAATTGTTTTCAATCAATCACATATTAGTTGTACTTAATTCACAAATCGAAAACTATCCTAAACCACATGTTTTCAATCAATTGTATGCATTGGTGTTAGAATGTTTTTGTCTTATACTACAAACTACGTATCGATATAACTCAATATATCACCTCTCGCTTATGCCTGTATTGTAATTTCGGGGTCTCAAAATCTCAAATTTGGACATATAAGTAAGAAGTAGTTTAACGGCTCAAGCTTCAATCAAATCTTAATCCATAGACTATGAAATCGTGTTAATGCAGATCATGATGTCTCTAATCAATCCCTCAAACAATATTAGTATTCTTCTCTCCCAATCAGAGAAGAAATCCTTCCTTTGATCTGGTCGGAGAAAAGGAGAATGATCGATGTTGTGACCAGTAGTGCTTCTGTTTCCAATTCCACGCGGCTGGTCAGCCACTAGGGCTATGTATAATGGGAAAGTGCATATCAATATCATCTAGAAGAGTATGTATTACTCTAATGTTGCGGCTGTTACGTTACCTTGAACTTTCGTTCTAGCTGGGCATCCCAGATTGCTAATTTGCCACTTTCCACATTAAAGATAACAAAGTGCGCTGACCATATTCGTGCATGAATATCCCAATTATTGAACATAGTTTGAACGGGTCCTCTCCTCGTATATCCAAGTATGGTCAATCGCTCACTAATACATGTATAACAGAGTTTATTAAGACCGATCAATATGTTGGTCTATTAAGGGTACGTAGTTGTTCGACCAAAAAAAAGAAGGGGGTACGTAGTTGTGAATTGTGATCGATCTTTGTCCCTATCAGCAGAGGAAAAATCTAGACCTAAGTGGATTATATATATACCGATCGAGATATACCTTAATTTCTTCACATGTTTTCTGTTTATCTAATTAAGTAGATTATGTCATCACCCATCAAATTTTATATTATCATGTCAAAATTAATACTCAGCTGAGATTAATTAATAATGTACAGTACATGTTAGTTAAACGTACGTACTAATTAGTAGATAGAGAACATCAATCGAAAAGCTAGGTTTCAGGGTTTCAGTCATTGGAGGGAACAGATAATTCATTTCGAAGGACTCAGACTGAGGGCTGAAGGTTCCAAAACCCTAAAATAATGTATCAAGAGAAAAGCTTATGCATGTATCAGATCAGAACTTGTTAAGATTCCTTATTTTTTAAAAATGATATATATAACTAATGGTCTTTGTTAATCCAACTGGATGGACTTAATTATGTCATCATATTCCATGAATCTAGATTATAGCTGCCCTAATCAGTTCCCAAATATGCTTCAACTTTGAAAATTTGAGTGGTTTCGTTTGTTGTGAACGTACTTATTGAGAACCATATAAGAGTTTAAACATGTTCGAGTTACAAATGAGGCACCATGCATGCATATTGTCGACAATGTTCCCACTCAAGTTTCAACACGCCTTAGCCAAACTCGAGTCTCTACGCGTCGCAACATGCAAATACTAATATGTGCGTATAGCACTTTTGAAACTTAATTTAAAATTACATCTACCTTAGTAATGATAAAATTGGTATTGTAGTTTATTATTATTATTTTTTGAACTGGGGTATTGACCCTTTCGTAGTTTAATTGAGCTTGATCCTGCTTAATTTATCAAACGCCACTGAAATATATACATATAATTGTTTTTGTTAAAACTGTATCTATCTTTTAGGAAATCCTTATTATAAGATCACAAAATGAAATTTAGCGTAACCACGCTTGATTAGTTTGTTGATTCTACCGTAATGGTCCACATATTTTGCCATTTTCTAATCACGGTTAACTTGTAGTTACCAATCATCATGTTGAAGCATATGGGGTTTTGGGCAGCCTATATCTTGTCTCTTCAAAACATAGAACATCGAGACCCAAGTTCCTGCCGTGAACGTAAGCAAAGGTTTTGAGGTGACGCCATCGCTTTCACCCCATAAAATTTGGTATAGGGGAGATACTACTGAATTGGGTAGTAACAACGCGGAACTAAGTTTGAAGATTCTTGGTCTCCTCCTCTTCTATATCTCTTTCTTCCAATATATGTCGCTGACTTTCTTCTTTTGCTTGAGAGCTATGGAAATGCTGTTGATCTCTGCTAATGTGTAGCGTGTACGTGGCTCTGATTGGAGAAGCTCTTACCCTTTAATGTGAGAGAGAGAGAGAGAGAGAGAGAGAGAGAGAGAGAGAGGGAGAGGCTGAATTGGTCTACTCTTTGAAATCTTACAAACCCTTCCACTTCCTATATATGACATTATGACCAAAGACCGGTCTTCATGAGGAAAATCAACTCCACCAGGATTTTGATTTGATTTTCTCTCAGTCAAACTTCATCTCTCTCTCAATTTCATTCCCTCACTTTCTATTAATTCAAATACAAGCTAAAGCCTTTCCTTAATCCCCCATAACCATGCCACCTCTCCTCCTTCCTCAAGTCTTAGCCATTACCATTCAATCAAAAGCTTCACAACTGTTTCAGGAAAACACCATTCTCAATCTGTCCATTTTTGCTCGCTTCTTTTGTGGGTTGCTCAGTTTTGTCTCGATTAGGCATTCTTGGTAACTTGAGATTAGCCAACTTTGAATCTATTACACTGCTTCCAAGTTCTTACCGGCCGGTAGAAACTTTAAAGTTCCAATTTTGATAAAACCCAGTTCCAATTTTGCTAAATTCCCATGCATTCAAGTCTTTTTCGTTATTGCCTTTGGAGCTGATCACAAAGTTATACTTAACACGCATATCGTATTAGCATCCATGCCTTTGTATATTAGCTAGATTTAGGTCTTGGTTTACTTGTTCTAGTTAGCTGAGGTCAAAGTTGCACAATCCATGCTCTAGCTTGTTAGCTAGTTATTAACATAGAAATGGCCAAGTACTACAACATGGGAGTAAATTGGGAGCAAAAGAGTCGTCTTGTAAATGAGCTAACACAAGGCAGGGAGCTAGCTAGGCAGCTTCAGATCCATCTCAATGCTACATCATCTTTGAATCCTTCCACGAGCTCTCAAACAGCGCTAGCTCGCGAGGTTCTGATCCAAAAGATCATATCTTCCTACGAAAAGGCGCTTTCGTTGCTCAGTTTCGGCAGCTCGGCCCCAATTTCTGTAGCAGTAGATCAACAACACCAACAACAACCTACATCTACAGTAGCTGCTCCCACAGGTGTTGTTACAATTCGAATGGCTAACTCCCCACCTTCGTTAAATGGGAGTCCTCGGAGTGAAGACTCGGATGACCACAAAGATCCCTCTAGAAAAAGGTTAGTCCTTAGTTTCAATTCATTTGATCAACGGAAAAAATGTGCTTCGTACAATCCTAGTCAACTTGGTAAATCAATACATGTTATTGTAGCTATAGAAGTCAATCTGATCGATATTAAATTGCTAACTGGATGCAGGAAAAGTTTAGCAAGATGGACCAAACAAGTAAGAGTAACATCAGGTATGGGGCTTGAAGGGCCTCTTGATGATGGCTTTAGCTGGAGGAAGTATGGCCAAAAGGACATTCTCGGAGCCAAATATCCGAGGTACATACACCTAGGACATGTTCTTCTACTCTATCTCTGTTTCTTGCCTTACATTAGATAGTGTTTATGTTGGGTTGCAGAGGATATTACAGATGCACTCATCGAAATGTTCAAGGTTGTTTGGCCACAAAGCAAGTGCAACGCTCCGATGAGGACCCTATGATTCTTGAGATTACTTACCGAGGAAGGCACACTTGTACTCAAGCAGCCTCCACCACTGTCACTAGTCCTCCACCAAAACCGATATCACCATCGCCTGAGCAAACACCAGAACCACCACAGATCAATCAGCAGCCTCATCATAGTATGCTCTTAAGCCTGCCGGAAGGCCTCAGGGTCATAACCGAAGGCCTGGACACTAGCCATGATCATCGTGACGAATTAGCATTCTCCTCATTTAACAACAACAATTACGTGGGGAGTTTTTCTCCTCCGTTAACTATGCGTATTGCGTCAACTTCTAGGACAAACTATTTCTCTGTACTGTCTCAGCAGGACGTTGGTCGTAACCAAGATCTGCAGAGCAGCGCTGCGGCCGAGTCTCATGATATAATCTCAGCTGCTACCTCAGCTGCCAACTCTCCAACTGTTGGTTTGGATTTTCCATTTGATCAAGCTAATCATCAGATATTATACCCCAACTTCAGTTTTGATGATCCTGGATTTTTTCCCTAGTCTCTTACACATAGCTTCCCAAAGTAACATAGAAACCGAAGTGCATTAGCCTGAACAAGCTTTTGAGGTCGCATTTTGGAAGAACTGTTTTGGCTGCAAAATGCAAAAATGTAATGAGGCATCAAATTTAGCCATTTAGGACTACCAAATTAATGTGCTTAATTAAGGAAACACTTTCTAATTACCCTGCCGTAGACTTTAATTAGCTTGCAGTTGCGGACATGTTGTGCCACAGAGTGGCCGGTGTACTAAAATGTGTGTAATCTTTTTCTAATTGAATAGCATTTTTCTTTATTTATTCATTTCCAAGTAAGAAAAAAATGTAACAAACTAAGAAAGACAATTTTATTACAACAATTAAAACAGTGTGGCCACTGGCCCTTTTATTACACCTTAAAGCCTTTTAGGCATGAATTATTCGACACACCATTTGGGGCCTTGTTCATTGGCATGGAAGTAGCATCTAGAATTTAAACCCTGATCACCAATTATTTCATTGAAGCCTTTGCCGCTTGGCAATTGAGGTTTGGTGGTCGAACCCAGAGTTTGAAATCATCATTGAGTAATTATTGAAGCACGAACCACCAACTGAAGGAAGGACGGTGTTGAAATTCAAAATGACATTGGCAGCTAAAGATGTATGAGTCTCATTGAAGTAGCTAGTATTCATAGGATTTGAAAGTGCAAATGGTCTCTGATCAAAGCTTAGAGGAGAACCTTTGGCATAACTGTTGATCAAGGGAATTGGTGGGATTTTGAAGGGTTGCTGCAAAGGAGGAGGGGGGTTTTTCCATTGGGGCAACGGTGGACCAGCAATGAGAAGCGACATAAGCAATGGACCAGCTTCCTTCACAGCTTGCAGAAGTTTTCCTTTCACAGGTAAAAGTCTTTCCTTTAACGATATCATCAACTATTTGAGAAGCTAGATCAGTACATTGGTGCCCAAAATTAAGTTGTTGAACCACGTTAGGCTGCTTCACATTAACAAACCCCATGGTGCTTGAATCATGCATATTGATGTCTGGAAACTCTGGTGAAGAAACTGCATGATCAAACAAGGAATCAACCGAACACGGACTCTTGGATTCAGTTAAGCTCAAGTTTTCTTTTATGGTTGTTGGCATCAACACTGGGGGGCTAATAGGAAGAGAGGACTACATGATTTGGTAGTTGAGCAATTGGTCTAGAAATACGGTTCACCTTCTCAAATATCTTGTTCAATTGGTCTCTGGCTTCATCTCTTTCTTGGTATGCAACCTCGAGCAGATTGAGTAAGTTTGACACATTTTGCTGACTCTCGGTAACTTTACATTTCACTGATTCTAGTTCAAGACTCGAGTACATGATCTCCTTTTTTAACTCATCAGTGCTCTGCATGTCAATACAAAAGAAAGTATCCTGTAAGTTTAAACATAATAAAAGGCCGGGTTTATAACTCAGTCGAGCACTAGATCACGTAAGAAATAAAAATGAATTGGTGAAATGATTCGGTAGAATCTTAACACACCTAGCAGGATATAATGAAGTAAAATCCTAAATAGAACATCAAATTAATTAAGTTGCAACTTATATTCATGTAAGTGAAAGAGGGCAAAAAGGTTCAATTATAAATATTCACATTAATGGTCAAAACAAGAATGATCCACATGCAGTTAAATCTACCCTCCGCAATCCACCATAAAACTAAGATTATTGTTGCCATGGCATGTCACAAGTTTTCATCAGTATATGGGCGTAAGACATACTTTGAATAATTTTCATTTTGGTTATATTGAAATTGAAAAAATGTGTACTGACAAAACCGTAGCTTTCATTGAGATGAGGGCAGGCACTTGTAAATGCTTACAAGTTAATACTTTAAAAGCATGTAGGGTATGGCTGAAAAGAAAACCTTCAAATATATAACCATAAATTTGATAATCTTGGTAGTATAAAATATATACAAGGGACTAAATAAATGAATTTTTTAAACAGCATATTGAGGTTAATGGTTGAAATCGAATCAGTTAGATTGGGAAGATCTGTCAAGTATCAATGGCGAACCCTTACATTCATATTAAAGAACTGAAATACGAATTGAAAGAAAAAAATGGACTGAGATTACGTAACAGCAAAACAACCACATATATAAGTATATATCAAAAGCTAAATGACTGACCTCTTGGTACGTAGTGCTCCATACAGAACCCAACTCCTCCATGATATGCAGAATCACCCTCTTAGATCGTCAAGCCGAAAAAGAAAAGAAAGCCAAGCGGAAAAAGAAAAGGAGATAATCAAGATTCAAGAGTACTTGAAGTGCGCTGGAAACTGAATCATTTTATAGAAGAAAAAAGGAGGATGGGATGTGAATTAGATAAGAGAGAAATCTGCATTTCAGTCCACCAAGCGAATGATTAATAAGGAAATGCATAAAACCTTCATTATGAATTGGAATTAAATTTCTATAGCATATTCCAATTTGGAAATTTCTACTCTCTTTCTCGAGTGGTGAAATTGTATTTCATTCAATTATAATTTCTACATTTAAGGATTTTCGCTTCTCACCAAAAAGGATAATAATAAACATTATAGGAGTGAAAGACTATATTGATTGGTTATATTACATAATTTTTCTTCATACACATATCAACCTATATATACTAATCTACGAATCTATCTATCCGGGATTCACTCCGTGAATCACGGACCGTGTTTCACGGCGTGTTTCACGCCACTATACATGCCAACACTCCCCCTCAAGTTGGTGCATACATATCAACCATGCCCAACTTGCTAAGTGAATCATAAAAAACCCTTTTTGACACTCCTTTTGTGAGCATATCGGCAAGTTGCTCTTCTGTGGAAACAAAAGGAAAACTAATGATCTTTGCGTCTAGCTTTTCCTTTATAAAATGACGATCAACCTCTACATGTTTTGTACGATCATGTTGCACAGGATTATGCGAAATATCAATAGCTGCCTTGTTGTCACAGTACAGCTGCATAGCACATTTAGGCTTAATACCCAAGTCTTCTAGTAGATTTCTAAGCCATAATAATTCGCACACTCCATGAGCCATACCTCTGTATTCTGCTTCAGCACTAGATCGAGCTACCACATTTTGTTTCTTACTCCTCCACGTAACAAGATTGCCTCCAACAAAGGTATAGTACCCTGATGTGGACCTCCGATCGGTAACATTTCTAGCCCAGTCTGCATCTGTGAAGCCACAAATCTCAAAGATATTGTTGTGATTAGAAAACATTACTCCTCTCCCTGGAGCTGACTTCAAGTATCTCAAAATCCTCACAACAGCATCCATATGATCCACACTCGGATTATGCATGAACTGACTCACTACACTTACTGCATACGCAACATCTGGCCTGGTATGTGACAAATAAATCAAGCGTCCAACTAGCCTCTAATATCGAGCTTTGTCAGTGGGCACTTGATCTGGATACTCTGCTAACCGATGGTTCTGCTCAATAGGAGTATCAATTGGAGTGCAATCTAACATCCCTGTCTCCGTTAGTAGATCAATGATGTACTTCCTCTAACACAGATAGATACCATCACTTCCCCGGGCTACCTCAATACCCAAGAAGTACTTAAGTGTACCTAGGTCCTTCATCTCAAATTCTGTGGCTAGCTGCTTTTGTAATCTGTCCACCTCAATAGTATCATTACCAGTAACTACCATATCGTCAACATATATGATTAGGGCTGTTACCTTCCCTTGTTGGTGTTTGAGAAATAATGTGTGGTCTGAATTACTCTGCATATATCCAATTTTCCTCATGAATTGTGAGAATCTTCCAAACCAAGCACGAGGTGACTGTTTAAGACCATACAAAGATTTTCTCAATCTGCATACGGAGTTACTTGGAGAAGTGGCCACATATCCAGGCGGAAGATCCATGTATACTTCCTCTGTTAGTTCTCCATGAAAGAATGCATTCTTAACATCAAACTGCCTAAGTGACCAGTTCAAGTTAGCAGCGATAGAGAGCAATACTCGGATAGTGTTTATCTTTGCAACAGGTGCAAATGTCTCATCATAGTCTATGCCATATGTCTGGGTGAACCCCTTTGCTACTAGGCGTGCTTTATACCGGCTTACTGACCCATCTGGATTATGCTTCACTGTAAACACCCATCGACATCCTACAGTCTTCTTGCCATATGGTGGAGGTACAAGCTCCCAAGTATTGTTCTTTTGTAATGCTTCCATTTCTTCCTCCATTGCTTTCCTCCATTTTGGATCGCCCAATGCATCCTGTACTTTGTTAGGTACTGATACAGTAGATATTTTATTCACAAATGACTCATATGACTTAGATAATCTTTTGGTAGATATAAAATTGGCCACCGGATACTTGGCTTTAGTCTGAAGGGTAGGTTCATATTTTTTTGTTGGTTGACCTCGAGTATACCTATTTGGCAAAACATATTGTCTACTATTAGGCTGAATAGAATGACTAACCTCAGATGAGTGATCTTCTGTACCAGGAGAGCATTGATCAGGGGTATAAGTAGTACGAGATACATGAGGGACAGTTGTGTTGTCAGCTTCCGGTGCCTGAATCTCTTGAGTGACGACCTCCGGTGGTGCCTGTGCGGCTAACACTTTGGTAATCTCAACAGATCTTGTTACCATATCGACTGGCTCACTTGTCTCCCCCTCTCCATGATACAGCTCTTCAAAATAGGAATTCTCCCCCTGAAGAGCAGTATCAGAAGAGGAAAAATAACTCATATCCTCAAAAAAGGTAACATCCATAGTGACATAGTACTTTCGAGTAGGGGGATGGTAGCACCGGTACCCTTTCTGATGGCTGCCGTACCCAACAAATACATATTTAACTGCCCGGGCATCTAACTTAGAACGCTGATGTTGTGGAAGATGAACAAAAGCAACACAACCGAAAACACGGGCAGGAAGATTATGAAACGAGGGTAATTTAACATGAGATGCAAGCACCTCATATGGAACTTTCCCTTGAAGAACACGAGATGGAAGACGATTAATAAGGTGGGCGGAAGTAATGACAGCATCACCCCAAAGGTATTTAGGCATGTGGGCACTAAAAAGAATACACCGAGCCATATCAAGTAAATGACGATTTTTCCTTTCAGAAACCCCATTTTGCTCAGGTGTGTAAGGACACGTTGTTTGATGAACAATCCTGTGTGCGTTAAATAACTCCTGAAAGACACGATTCATATATTCCCCCCCCCCATTATCAGAACGAAGAACTCGAATGGTAGCATTATATTGTGTTTGGATATTGGCATGGAAGGCACGAAAGGCTGGAAACACCTCATTTTTATGCTTAAGAAGAACAATCCAGGAAAGACGTGTGCAATCATCAATAAAGGACACAAAATAACGCATTCCTGACATAGTAGACTCTTTAGAGGGTCCCCAAACATCAGAATGAATTAATTCAAAAGGAATAGAACTTTTAGTAGAAGTACTGGGGGAATAGGTAGATCGATGACTCTTGCCTAAAACACATGTCTCACAACATAAACAAGACTCGTCCACACTAAGAAATAAAGTAGGCATGGATTTTTTCATAACACTAAAAGATGGATGCCCTAAGCGACGATGCCATAACCAAACTTCACTTAGCTTGTCAAAAGTGGAGAGTAAAACGGTCTGAGACTGTCTCCCTGTTTTTTCCCCTGCGTATGTCAGATCTAGATGAAACAACCGGCCCCTCAGATACCCCCGACCAATTGCCCGTCCGGTGAGAAGATCCTGAAATATTACATACATAGGGAAAAAGGTCACAGAGCACTGAGCGTCAGCGTTCAATTGGGGAACATATATCAAATTATGAGATAAAGCAGGGACATAAAGGACATTGTGAAGCTCTATGGTGGGAGTAATACGAACGGACCTTGTCCCTAACACGGGGAATGCCTCACCATTAGCATTAGTAACATAGGGTACGGGTGGATGGGACAATACGGTGAAATAAGATTTGTCATAAGTCATATGATCAAATGCACCAGAATCAATAATCCATGTATCAAAACTAACAGAGTGAGAAATATTAAAAGCCATACCAATTGGACTGCGACCAACGATGGAGACTGTAGGTGCTCCTCCAGCAGTATGATGATCATGCCCAACCACTCCATAGATATCGGGTTCCGGAACTAATTGAAGAGCTGCTTTCGTCTGGGGTCGATAATGAGGCCTCTTAGGCCTAAGGTGTGGATATAATTTCCAACATGTCGTACGAGCATGGTTAGAATCATGGCAATAAGAGCAAGGAGGACGAGGCTGATTCCCGAAGCCTGGTGGTGGTCCCTGTCGGTGAAGGGGAGCGGAAGCTGTTGGTGGAATGGGTGGTGCCAAAGAACGAGCATGAACAGTGAGACTGGAAACGACAGCCGGTGCCTGAAGACTACTCTCCTGCTGAGACTCATCCTTTCGGATATAGGTGAAAACGGTGAGAAGGCTAGGTGGTTCGGTCATTCGGAGCAATTCGCCTTTTGCACTAGTATGCTTTGCATCGAGACCTTTTAGGAAATGGTGAACTCGTTCAATCTCCTTCTCTTTTTGGTACCAAACAATATCCTCTTGATTTTTGATCATGCAAGGACGTTTCATATCAATCTCAGCCCAAATATTCTTTAGTTTGGTGAAATAGTGTGCCACCGGTTGCCCATCCTGATGTATTGCCAAAGCTGTGCACATTAACTCATGAACCTGTATGAAATCAGAGTCATTAGTAAATAAGCCGGCTAGTGTCTCCCATATTGCCTGTGCAGTAACACATGCTTCCACCAAATCAACTATCTCATCATTCATAGCCTTCCACAAGACGGACATGACAAGACCATCATCGTCGTCTCATTTATTGTAGGCAACAACATCCTCAGGACTAGGAGCCTTAGTGACGCCGGTGACATGGCCCAACTTGTGCATGCCGCGAAGATGAGCAGCCATAAGTCGTTTCCATTTACGGAAATTGGTTCCGTTGAGTTTGGCGCCCCCAAATGAACCGCTGTCAGAACCTTTGACAGATACTTCAAAGGTCGGAACATCAGGGAGCTGAGAACCCTCCGCTTCATGTCCAGAACCCATTGAAAAAAAAAGAGACAATGTAAAAATCATGGATTAGAGAGCAAAAAATGCGAGAAATGGAGAACAATCTGTCGCCGGTGCGCTTGCACTGTCGATGAGTATGCACTGACAGAAGCTAAGTGGACCGGGTCAAGCTGAGTGGACCGGGTCGGGTTGAATGGACTGGGTCGGGTTGAATGGACCGGGTCGGGTCGAATCGGATCGGGCCGGGTCAGATCTGGGTTAAATCTGTCCGGGTCGGGTCGAATCTTACCGTGTCGGGTCGGGTTAAAAGTAATCCGGGTGGTATTTTAGGGTCGAAAAATCACTGAGAAACGAGGGGAGCTCGATGCGGCGCGATGGAGAGGTCGACGCAGCGCGGTGGAGAGCTCGATGCGGCGCCGGTGATGGCTTGATCGAGGAAACGCCAAGGACGTAGCGGCGGAGAGTGGCGAGGAGGCCGACTACGAGGAGGACTACTCCGGTGGAGAGTGGCGAGGAGGCCGATTACGAGGAGGACATGAGGACTATTCCTGCTGGACGCGCCGCGGATCGCCAACGTCGTCGGATGATTCCGACGGGGATGCGAGGCCGACAAGGATGGAGGAAGGCTGGGGACCCGTGGAAGAAAAAGAACTGGCTCGGCGAGCTTCGCCGGGTCCAAAAACAGAAGCTCCTCCTAGACCACTGTCGGAGGTAAAGAACACAAACCCAGAAATTGGCTCTGATACCAAGTGAAAGACTATATTGATTGGTTATATTACATAATTTTTCTTCATACACATATCAACCTATATATACTAATCTACGAATCTATTTATCCGGGATTCACTCCGTGAATCACGGACCGTGTTTCACGGCGTGTTTCACGCCACTATACATGCCAACAATAGGTGCATTGTATGTTTATTTTGTTAAAAAAAATCTTTTTTAGCGTATTCTCTCAACCCTAGCCGCTAGGGTTTCTGCGAGTACGACCATATCTCTGATTGATTGCCATGGCCAATCAATCATATTCTCCTGCTCATACCTCTGTCCGTGATAGCACCTTCGTTTAGTCTCTGGATCGACGCGTGCGGTCCTTGGGCCATGAAGGCAAGCTACTACCTTGAACCGGCATTCCTACCTAGTTGGTCGAATGTTAGGTTCAAGAACTAATTTCACTGGCCTTGAGGGGGCCATGTTGTCCAAGATCGAAAAATTTCAAGCGGTGGCTTCTCTAGCCGCTTTGTTTCTTCCTTTGGCTGCGGTGCTTCTGGTCAGTTGGCCTTGACAATGAGACTTTGCTCGATTCGGACCCGTGCGGGGGCTTTGGTGCTAGTGTGGTGGAACCATGGCGGTGGAGAGGATATGTTCCTCACAACATTGGCAAGGTTATCCAGGCGACGTGGCTCTCACCCAAGGTCCGCAGCAGCTCGGCACAACCTCCCTCCGCGCAAGGCACGGTCTCCAGCGTCACCGTGAAGCCTCGGCGTAACTCACAAGAACCGAGCACAGTCGGTCTGATCGCTCCAACGAGCTCCGGCGATCCCAAATCGTGTTTTAGGTAAGAGTTTGGTTAATTCGAGTGTTGAATTGCTTGTTGGTGAAATTTTGGATGTTTTGGAGAGGTTTTGAAATAGATCGGAGGAGGAGGAGCGGAGGAGGAAAGGGAGGAGATTCCGCCGCCTTAGGCGGCGCGTGTGGGGGCGTGGAGTGGCCTATGGGTGGTGTGAGGCCGTGGGAAGGAAGAGGGAGAAGAAAGGAGAAATAGGGCGGTGGCGGCGTGCTACGCACCGGGCTTAGGCTCAGCACGTGGGTCCCACGCGCTGCCACAGTGAGTGGCGCATGAGCGCCACGCATGGGCTGCCGGAGGTGACGCGTGAATAGTGATTTCGAAACAGTTAATTTATAAAATTTATTTTTACATGCGGTAAATGTAAAAGTATTTTGCGGACAGTAAATGTAAATTACATTCAGTAAATATAAAAGTAATTTTCGGAAGGGTAAATCGGTAATTATTATTTACTGAGATAGTATTTACTTTTGAATAGTATTTATACGTATATAAATATGTAAACAATATTACACGTATAGAAATACGTAATTAATATGTATTTGTACAGTAATACTTGAATAGTAAATACATGAACAGTAATTTCATAAAACCAGAAATTGTTGAACAGTAACATATTATTACTGTTTCGACATTTAAGGTTTACGTAACGATTCTAAATTCGTTTCTTATCTTTTCAAGGTGATCGATAATTTAAGAAAATGAATTATTTTCGGAATTGTGGAATTACGCTCGAGATTATAAGGTGAGTAAAATCTCACATTTACGAATCTACCCTTGTGGAGATTCAAGTTTATGCAGAATTTTAAAGAACGAAATATGACATATATATGATATAGTGGAATATATATTTGTATAAATGGTAAATAGATATATATATATATATATATATATATAGTTGCTATATTATATACTGTTAGGATTTCATCGTGAATAAGATCATTTTGATGATGAGATATATATTTTGAGCATTTTGATTTGATTGTACAGTATAACGTGATGCTTATTGTATGTGGTTTTAACATTGAGTTTTGTTAAAACGTGTTTATGTCTTCAGACGTGTTTTATATCTTCAGACGAGTTATGTCTTCGGACGAGTTTTTGTGCTCGGACGAGTTTATGTCTTCGGACCAGTCTTCGGATTTGTTTGGCATGTCGGAACCTAGCCTTTGGCCGGGCAAAAGTTACGATACAGTTAGAGCTTTAGTCTGTTTGCTGGGGTACTGCATATGAGGTAACATATGGGTTATCAGCTTATGAGTATCCATATATATTTTTATATTGGATGACATATGGTTGTCCAATGTCGGCGGCGTACTATATGAGGGGTAACAGAGGTGTACCAGCGCTCATGTGTACCCGTATTATAAATGCATTTGGGTAAACCGAGGGGTTGCCCAATTCTCATGACTACATATATTTTCACATTTTTAGACAACCAGATAGGTCATCTAATTTTTCATGAGTGCATTTATATTTGTTGATTAGTGGATTTTCGTGTATATTGATATGTGAGTGGTATTTGTTATTTTACTCATACGAGCTATAAAGCTTACCGGGTTTGTGTTTACAATCCCGGTGCACCTATTCGATAGTGTAGGGGATAATTCCGCAGGTGTCGATTAGTGGAAATCGAATGACAACTCTGAAGATTCGAAGTCGTTCAATTTCCATCTTATGGTGAGGATTTGTGTGAGAATTTGTGAGGATTATTACAGTTCCATTTGATGTAATGTTGATTTATAAATTTAGTTTGTAATAATTGGTTTGTCTGAGTTGTATTGTGAACTCAGTAATGATCCACTGTGACATTAAAACGATTTTTGATTTATTGAGATTGTTTTAGAGTTTTTCATGACGTCGAAATTAGAGTTTCACACTCAAAATTTTGGGGTCGTGACAGGGACAATGGTTGAAGTGCAATATGTGGAGATTCATCATGTGAAGAAGACGGTAGAGGTGGGGCAACCTATTTCTGCCAAACTTGATTAGGTTTTTTTAATCTAAGGGCAAGTTTAAATTGGTGTGATTGGTACATTTTAATCTTTCTTCTATATTGGTTTATGCTTATTATTTAAAGTGCTATAAACGGTGCTAAAAAGATAGGTGAGTCATAGTCATATTGGCTAGTTTTATTTAGACTTTAGGGTCAAGAGATATCTCTTTCTGTCGGTCCTATGGGTGTGTTATTTTGATTTACATACTGAATATATTTGGTTGACCTTTTGATTCAAAAATAATAATAAACATTATATCTTACATAAATTTCCAGCGGTTTTCCTTATTTATATGCAATATGGACTACCATGTAGGTTCTTCATATGGTAACTTACCATATATTTTTCTAAATTGAATAAAATGATCTTTCTACGACTCATGATGAAATCAAGGCTGTCTAGATTCACAATCTTGTAATGAACCATAAAATGAAATTATGTAGTAGCTAGGTTCCAAGCAACATCATTCTAGTTATTAAGTAGAGATTTTTTGGTAAATTGTCATTTTGTGTTCCAACATCATTCACAAGTTTTTTTCGGTAAATTTTTGAGAATATACCCATACCTTAATCTACTTAGTAAATATCAAGTGACATAAAAATTTACAATCTATATGTCAACACGCTTCAGAAGAACTCCAACAACTTCTCTATATCTTGAATTTTCTCTATTTTAAAGAAAAATTTGGGTGTTTTTGCTCCAACAGCTTCTCTAAACTCGTTCTCTAAAGAGTGATGAGAGATAAAACAACATTGATCTTGCCGAGCTGAAAAAAGAGACTTAGCTAGATCAATTGTTGGAAAGAGGAATTTGGTTGAGGGCTACCTTGGTCCATCGATCTATGTTTCCTAGGGCTAAAGATGTCGCATAATCGAGTTTTGTGACAAAAGGCAACACCCCCACTCTCCCCCTTAGCGCCCTAGATGTGTAATTCTTGCATGTCTATTCTTAGTTTGGTATCGCCAAGAATTGTAGGTGATCATGAGCTAGCTACAACTATAAATGCCTAACTAGGTTAGCAGGGATATTACACAAACATTTTCCATCATTTATGACATTAATTTTAGAGCAACCCCCTATACCCAATAATTGTAGGACTATGCACCCAATATTATTGGTTCTCAACAACGACAACTATTCTCGATCTCACTCACCTGCCTAGATGATATCCGATCCCTAGCTAATATATATGTTTGGTCCTAGATAGTACTCCTAGCTAGCAATGAAGTTAGAACTATATATTTGATTTACATGTCCTAATGACGATTTCCATATTACAGCCAAATTAGGAATAAACCCAATATTAGAGGCACCCCTTTAAATTAAACCCACACCCATTTGTTTTTTAAATATACACCCAAATTGAATATTTCAACCTTCCTTATAGGTTTTATTTCTATAATTAATATTTTTATTTTTCTTGGTTTCACTTTTTACCCTTTAGGTTGAAAAAGAAAATCATCTCCATAAAAATAGCTACAACTAATAATCAATTTTCATTTCCTTAAATTTATCCTCGTTTTATGTTACTGATATGAATACACACACACATATATGCTATTACATAACTATTTCATTCCTAATACAAAATTACAATTCTTAATTCTCTTATATATATGTAGTTTTTTTTTTAAGAATCTCTAGAGGAATTTTCATACTTTCTCAACGAGACCAATTGTTACTTCTCGCCTATATCTCTTAATGATAGTTAAAGAAAGATACATAGAGAAAAGAAAAACTTTGAATTCAAAGATATGCTAAAGTGCTCCTCATCGCAAGGTATTTATTTTTTTCTTAAATTATTTTTGCCTTCCTTATAGGTATATGTTCTTCATTTGATGTATCTCTACACCAAGACATTAATCTAAAACGCAACCTCTTGATAAAGTATTTAAAAACATATACAATTCAAGTATTTTACTTATACTCGATCATATGTTATGTAATTTACCAAACTCCTAGAGATTAGGTATTTTATCAAACATCTTCTATTACACAGGTTTTTAAAAAAAGTATGGTAGAGCCATACAATCCTCTATGTTAGGTATGTTATTAGTATATATTTTACAAACTAATAACTTACCTATGATGTAGAATAATTTTGAATTCAAGAGAGAAAGATTTAAGAAATTTCACTAAAGTAGCAATCAACTTATTTAAATTTAGAAAATACACCAAAATTGCATGATTGTAGCGATATCAGTAATAAAACTAATAGAAAGGTAGAAAATTAGAAACCTATAATTAAGATGTTAATAAAACGAGCTATAATCAGGAATTCTTAAAGATTAATTTTTGTTAAAAATAGGTAAATTAATATGAGTAATTATATGTGCTTATTCTTTATTCCAATGACAATTTCTGTAATTTCAATAGAAAATGTATTATTATTAATCCTACATGACGGCCTAATTAATATGTTTTGCTCAATTTTATAAGTGGGTCTAACTTAAATGTGTCTACAAAATTGGGTGTAGAACGAAATACCCTTTTTTTATAAGATAATTAGCTAATGATATTGGAGATTAGATAAATAAGTAGATAAAAATATCTGTCGATTGCTCACTATATTCACAAACAACGTCAGTACATCACTAGATTCACAACTCATCATACGTACATCCGAATGCAATGAAATTTTACAGTCCCTGGAAGTTAATTACAAAAGGTACATGAAATACGAGGCTTTTCTTTTAACTGATTACCCACAAGAAATCCCCGCGCCGTCAACTCAACGGGTTAAATGGTTCCCAACAAACGTCTTTCTCTGATAGTATTTTAAGGTTAAGAAGTATACATTTTCAAAACGAAAAAAAAATTATATAAGAATTAGTATACAGTACATATATGATTTTATAATGGGATATTTCTCATACTCTTATCATTAATACAAATTAATTTGGAAATAGAAATGGCTACACTCCATTGTGGCATCGTTAAAGATAAATTAATGGTCCTGATCCGGAAGAAGTTGTAAATTGAAACTTTGAAATGCATATATATGCAAGTGCATACATCAAACTTGATACTGAGAATGCTGAATTACAAGGGTTACCCTAGCTAGCTAGTGAAACTAGACAACTAGTTATGACTTATGACTGATCTACAATTACAATTGTACGTAGACTAAGAATGTGGTAATAAAGTTATGCATATGCCTAGCTAATTCCCACATTCTCTTTTATTAGCAGCACCATGTACTTCAGAGATTGAGTGGAGTACGTAATTGTTAGGGTTATATCCTCAACCCTAATCTAATTAGCGGAATGTTTGCTGAATTTGGTGAGCGAGTTCCTCAGCACTAAGTTGGCACTCGATTCCAATCTAGCAAGAAAAAGAAGAGCATATTTACCAGTCATTAGCAAAAAACAAACTAGATCGATCAAATCAATTAAATCTACTAACCACAGTTCATATGTCTATACTGTTGTAGCTATCAATGTCTGCAGAGTGCAGACATAGATACCCTAGATTTCAGCACTCCATAGTGACCCTAGCTAGCATTTAAAATCAACAGTCCTTATCAGTACACTCATGTCTGGAACTCAAATTTTTCTACAATTAAGAGGAATGAAGTTACTGCAAACAGAGAGGGCAGCAGTGAATATATACCTAACCGTCCCAATTTAACCATAGGAAAGAAACTCGAAGTTCACGATGAGTCCGCAGTATGCATATGTATATATTATTTAATTAATTTTCACCATATATTGAATACCACTTACACTAGTAAATTAAACGATGAACTTGTTTCTAGATATGTCGAAGGTACTGGTTGTCTGACACATTTGCGATGTATGCAGAGTTTTAAAAACATGCGCTGTATATCGAGCCACTATGAGCAACAAATAATTAGAAAACAAAATTAAATAATAAATATGTTCATTTTCTGTACTGCATGTTATTTGGTTGAAGATGATCGAAGGTGTTTTTGAAATATTTTCTCTCAGCATCAGAAATCAATTTCTTTTAAAAATATTAAGAAATTGAAACGAATGATTAACATATATAAGTACCTTGATGGTGAAGGTATTAAGCATCCTTTCGTCTTCCGTCTTGATTTCGACGTGGAGAATCTCGAGGGAAAGATCTTCAAGAGCCGAAATGATTTTGAAAGCTTGTCCTGGTATCGGAGGAGACACAGTGTTTACCAGAACATTTGCACCGGAAAACTTCACTTCCACATCGGCAATGGCGGACTTAGAATTGGCAAACAGCTCATTGAGATTGTCAATAACATGGTTAACCGAGGAGGAATAATTAGAAGTCGACGAATTCGAAGGAGATGGTTCAACTGATGAGGCAGCTGCAGCTATGGTTGGACTGGATAGGTAAGCCGGTTGTTGCAAGTGTTGTAACGACGTCGTCCTGGGAGGCTTGTAAGGGCTGGTCGGCTGTGGTGTTCTTGGACTAATAGGCAAGCTACTGCAGCTGATTCTCGGACTAGCTAAAGGACTTAATGGGTGTTTTCTAGGGCTAAGTACTAGTGGTGATGAAGGTAATCTTGGACTGCTTGAAACTGGTAGCCTAGGGCTTAACACTTCACTGTATGCCTTTCGTTGCTTCTTGGCTTCTAGTGACTGAAGAACTTGCTGCAATTCATTGATGTAGTCAACCACCCCTCCAATAATTGATGCTTGATCCCCCTGTTTAATCAATCAAACATAATTGCAATCTATCAAGACATGCATATATATCTCAAAACAAAGAAACTAAAGCGGGACAAAAGGGAAAACGAAGCGCAGAGGAAAAATGATGACTCAAACATGTCCATCTGGGAGCCACCTGAAAATGGACTCTATTTCGCTTCTAACTTCTAAGTATGAAATTCTAAACATCAGTACATCACTACGGTGACTACGCAAGTAAACTTACTGAAACTGAAAAAGTAGCGAGTACGTACTCTTTTGACATAAAAACAAGGCATGAGAGAGCGCAAGACTGTCAAGTGCTCGTTCATTTGCTTCCTCCGGTTGCGCTCCACCGTTATGTGCGACATCCTTTGCTGTCCATCGTCGGAATTAGAACCTGTCCCGCCTGGGGAAGCCTCTTTCGAAAGCTTCACCCTCTTGGATGATTTTGGTGAAGTTTCAAGCTCCGGGGACGCTTCTACTCCTCCATCTTTTGATGAGCAAAACACCAGTTCATCGCACGGCGTTGGCGGAGGAAAACTATCCATGAGTGTTCCTGCATCTAAGCTCTCCAATATGCTAAAAAGATCGTCACCGGGAGCAAAGCAGCTGGAATCGCCGCCACCGTAGGTGTGATCGTTTTCTTGGAAAAATTCAGACAAAAGATGATCATCCATAGTGGCCAGAGCTTAGAATGGAAAAGTATTGAAGGGAGCACGAAAATATAGGGAAATATAACGTTGTCGATCAAGTAAAGTGTGTATTGACTATTGAGATGGATGAAGAAGGGAGTGAATAAGAGGCGCTCAGGTGAAAGAGACTAAACCATCACCATCACGTATATTTGAGAACTTTGTTGGTTGGATTTTAAATTAGCTGTTGGATTATAATTGTCGCTGGGATCTTTCTTGTATAGGATTCAGGAATGAGAGAGGGCACTGGAGCACACTGTCCCAAGAAAATGCAAAAACAAAAGAGGGCAGCTGTTTGTGTCTGATCAGTTAGAGAGATAGAGATAGAGAGAGAATATTAAGACTTGGAACTTGGAAGAAGTTATATTTATACAAAGGAGATATAGGGAGGTGAAAATATGGATTTGGGACGAAACATGATTGTATTCTTGATTTTTGTCCTTGATATTTTATTTTTCAAGCATCATTATATCCTTTCATGCACATACCATATAATGGAAAATTACTCATGATTCATGAACATATGAGAAGCAGTGAAGGTGGTTTTTGAAAATGGGGTGCCAATTTTATCCCTTTAACTTCATTGTTATACCTTAATATTCTATTTTTTAGCACAACAGAATTGGGTATTAGTGTAATTTCTTTTTCTTGAAAAAATAGTTTACAAAAATGTAATCTAATGCTGAGAAGTAACTCGAGGGGTAGTATTTAGTAACTTTTCATTCTTTTGATCACTTACTTATTGGATGTGTATTGAATACATTCGTGTTCTTCGGTTTTCACTTTTTTTTAGATCCACAATGCATGCAGTGGAAAAGTTTGAACTTAATGTGTATATTGAAGGATCCGTATATTGAAAATGGAAATTTTTGACAAGAGTACACCAATTAAAGACCACTATTAATTTATGTACATCAACTTCTAAAAACAGCATTTTAGTATATGAAATTAGAATCTCTACCCACTATATACACATGACGTTAACACTGCCGTTACCTATCATGTCAATATTCCAATTTCAAAGGACAATATGGTACTCTGCTCTCTCTCTCTCTCCCAGAAAGCACGAAAACCTCCCGCACCCATCGCATGTCCTCCATTTCCCAGATCCGCAATCACCTTATTCAACCCACTTCTAATCCCACCGTAACATGTTGCCCAATGAACTTGTTTCTTACAAATTCAGATAGAAAAATTGGTCTGATTCATACCGATACTAAGTAAAAGAGTCATATGACAATGGTAGTGGCATTAAATTTCAGTTCTTGCTACTATTTTACTAAATTTGTTGCATTCTTTTCTTTACAGTGGAGAAACTGGAGATGATCGTGAATTATTTGAAATCCATATATATGTTTAATGTTTTTAGTTCAATTTTGATTTATACATATTGACAAATTCTAGTTGTGTAATCAAGAAACCCTATATTTAATTAATGTACCTCTGCAATTCTAATTCTCACTCCAAGTCTCCAACCGACCCAGCGACCGTACCTAGCTCCAGCACCCACTGATAACCACCAACAACCCGACGCCCATCACCATGCACCTTCATCTATGTGATTTGTTCTCTATCTTTATGAACCCGATGGTGCAAAACTGTGGTGTTGACCAGGATTTTTAGGGGGAAGAGAGATCCGGTGCCCATCTTTTTCTTTCTCCATAGCGAACTGGGTGAATATGAGTTCTCTGGACAAAAACACGAAGAAACCGAAAGTACCCCTCCAGCTAACGGCAAACTAACGACGTAATTAACGTCATGTCTAGATATTAGGTTGGTGTTCAATTTTTTGATCACCAAAGTGCTCAATTTATAATTTGATGTATATTTACTATATATTATTTGTTGATTTACTGTTTATAAGGCTTATAAACAATGCCGGCTCCAGAGACTTGACTCAACTCGGCTCGATTCATGTCCTTTGTTTCACTTATTTACTCAATTGTTACTGGGTATAAATTTTTTTATATCATTCTTTCTTTTTCTTATTTTACTTCGATTGCTCTCTCTTTGTATCTCGTTTTTTTATTATTTTATCCACTCAAACCAGTTCTAAAAACCCTAATTCGCTAACATTCAGGCCTTCAACTAATAAGACTACTGTCAAGAAATAGTACAACCCGCGGCTCAGCTCGGTTGGGCTTATGTCATGTTTTTCTGCTTATTTACTCATTTGCCACTGGGTGTAAAAAAAATCTGCCTTATTCTCTCCTCTTCTTTGATTGCTCTCTATGGGTATAAATATATAGTGAGTGTTAGTTGATGTACTGTTTATACAAAATTTCCTATTGAAAATCATCAGAATCAGAGGTGACAGTGGGAAAATTCTAAAAGGTGAAGAGGAACATATTAACGACTTCTCAGTTTTCTAATTCATAGGGGCCGGAAAAAGTGAAGACGCAATTACGCATCCATGATTGCGCGCCATGGATGGCCTCTCTACTAGTTTAACAGAGCCTCCGACCCAAAATAATAATTAAAAAAAAAACAGAAGAAGTTAGCAATGCCATGCATTACTACGACTGGGGAATGTTCCTCTTTGATTAACTCCGTACCAAATTCAACAACAGTACTCTTAGACTCTTAGTCAGATCTGGTTATAGCTGATCGTCGATCGCTATTGCTTTGTAAATGGAGTAAAACCATGTATGTATGCATTTACCCTCTCTGTTATCCCTTTCTGTATATGTTTGCCGATCATGCATGCATGATCACCATCATATACAGAATTATCTAGAAGATCGAGATTAGCATTAGAATTAAAGGTTAATTTATTATACATTTGATGCATGTTATATATCTCACGTCTAACGGTTAATAATTGATATTAGAGGTATTTCATTTCACACCCATTTTTGGTGCATGTTTTTAAAATAAACCCACCTATTATTTAATTATAATTTTTACTCAAATATTGTCAAATAAGATACTAAATTGTCTTTCGTTTTAACAAAAATTACATATTGCCACTATTTAACTCTAATTAGTCAACTTTAGTATTAATTTTTTTTACCTTAATTATAGATTGAATACGATTTTGCAAGTTTCCTTTTGAACTCATCATTATTACCAATAGATTATATTTAAATACCTTAAGATAATGAATGTACAACTATATATTTTGGTGATTTAAGATTTTCGATCAGGTTGTTAACTTGAAGAACTTTGTTATATCATAGTCTTTTTTCTGATTTTTTAAGTTTCATTCATCTATTAAATAACCTAAATTAAAGGTATGTGGGACTTTAAGTGTTTAACCTAGTTAGTATGTATCTCTTTAATTACAACTTAAGAATGAGAAGCATATCTATTTATAAGGTTAATGTAGAATTCATAGTTCATAAATATATATGTCTCATCTATAGAAATCTACCTTTTATTGAGGAAGACAATATATAAGGGAAATTTAGTATGCCTCTTTATTAGATATTATAGTGTATGTATATACCTATGATTCTTGTCCATAATATTGTTTAATACCTCTTACAATGAATTAATATGACAATATACCTAACAAGAAGGAAAAAAAATTTAACAAGAATAATATATACCTCACGATGAGAAACACATACTGAATCAAGATCGTTTGGTACTTTATATACCTTCATATGAATTTCTCATATAATCTTCATATGACTAGCTCCTATTGCTTGAAAAATAATAATTGGTGTAAAATTTTACAAAATGAAATTGATAAAAGAAGAACAAGAAGTTGCAAAACTAAAATTTGTGATGAATATATATATACATATTGATATTAGCAGTATGAATTAAATACAATGAAATAATTATGAATACAATTGACGAGCTTCACATTTAAAATTGATTTTAAAATCTAAGATTAGGAAAATTATTTAATATAACTTTTTATATGTTAGAAAGGTAGATTAGACTTATACAAAAATAAAAATTATTAATAATAATAAATGATTCTGGGTGTAGAATGAAAGAAAAAATAGATGTGGGCTTAGATTTAAAAAGGTGCTCAATTATTGGGTTTAACTTTAATTTTCTCTTGATATTATTTTTTAATATACTTACAAAATAATGTCGACCGTCGGATGTGAGATGTATAATATTCATCAATGTATATTAGAATTTTCATAAATTCATACTTATTTAAATAGTATTTTCACTATTGTTGATGGGACAGACATCGTACGTCAAACAAGCATCGTACGCCAGACGAAAACCTAGCTAGCAGCATCGATCATTAGTTAGCTACTTAATTAATACTCTCTGCCTGTTTTTGTTGAGATATAACAACGTAGGTGGTAGGTCGACATTGATTATGGGTGCAAATTAGGGAACAACGATAGTAACCTATATATCTTTAGGCAATTAGACATATATAAAGCCAATAAAGGGCTCACAGTCTTCAAACACCAAAATACAAATGTTTTTGTTTTGATCGATGCAAATTAACAGATATTATTAGGCGACTGAACGGATTAGTGTGCTGTCTTCTCCCCGTCAGAAACACGGCGGAGGAGCTCGACCAAGCACACACAGAAAGCACGTATCCCATCCCACCAATATGTCTCCAATATATAAAATCATGGTTCTTAACTATGGTTTTAAGTGTATGATCGAAGTATCTGCTAGTGAGACAAATTGCAGAAATACATGTGTTTGGGCAAGAAGGGATGAATAGAAATGAATGAACGAACAATGAATGAGGAGACAGGGTCCATAGAGTTTCAGATGAAGATGATGACGACGGCGGTAGGGTACTACTTAGTCAGATTCTGCAACTTGTTTCCCGTTATTTATGATATATTTACGACTTTCATGCTTAAAAAATATGAAAATTATGAAAGGTAGACTTCCAATTTGCAGGTCCACGGCATCTCCGTGCCTACTATGAAATCAATTTCAAGTTATTAGATAGAGACTAGAGGATCGATCTCTCTCTTTCTATCTCTCTCATTCCCACTCTCTCTTCGATCAGTGTGAATTGGTAAAGCTTCATATATGCTGCTGCAAATTGCAATAATTTCATGGTGGCTGGTTGTGGTTATGGATCGGAAAATGAAAAGCACCACTACTCTGATGAGTGCACGTGGCAAACCCTAAGGGGCAGTAAGTGCAAAATGTATCTCGTAATTTTGGCTCAGCTAGCAAAAGCATGGGAGCCGACGGGTTTCATTAATAGTGAAGGATGTGTGCTTGCACCAGATAATCTTACTTGTTTTTTTCACATTTACTTCCCTTCATATCAGTCCAATTCTAGGTTATCACACATCAATTTTCATATTTACCACCCTCAACAACTTTCTCCTCTCTCTCATCAATTATATTAACCAAATTTGAATATGATATTCTAGTTACAAAATCAATTGGATCATAAACAAACTACATTCTCATTTTTCTGAGCCTTTGTGATGTCACTCTATATACGGGGGCAACTAAGGTATTCTAATTATGTAATCAAGCTTTGACCATGCATGCATAGTAGCAAAGTTAATTGATCATAATAAACTAATGCTTCTATTGTAAAGATCTTAATATAAACAACATGCACCAAACAATCATGTGCCATTAAGATCTGAAGGAAGAATTGAAGTAGCAAAGTAACATACATTCTAGAACCAAACTATGACAACTATATATTCGTATTTTTTTGTTCGCCCTACCCAATTAACTTTCATCCACGCCGTACTCAGTACTCTACTACTAAAATAATGGTCTCTACAAGTCTGGAATTCCTATATGCATGACAGAACCCAGCAACTGCTTCTTAGGTTAGCTTCTAAGTAGAATCTACACCAGACTGCAAGCCTATATTATTGTAGAATTCCACAAATTCTGATAATATTGCTAGCCTGCCTAGCCATTCACAATTATTCAACCACATGTTTCTTCTAGCATTAATATTTCAGCATAACCCGTAGTGCTTTCAATTACATACGTTGAAACATATACAGGGCATAGATCCCTTAGACACAGCGGTACTCTTTCGTATTTCCTTGCTCAATTCCCTGATGAAAAACAAAAGCCTGATTTTCTGGGTAGGTATCATATAGAGCGTGTATTCGGTACTCTACCGGTGTGTGTACACCGGTACAAATTAATACTTTGTATGACACGTGCCGTCTAACTTTTTACATTAAATAAATACTTCATTTCAGTTTTCCATTTTCACCCCCATTTTTTGGACAATTTTAGTGTACATCAATGTATGCTATACATCCCACATCCGACGGTCGATATTGTTTTATGAGTGGGATCAAAAAAATAATATCTGTTGTCAACCGTTGAATGTGAAATGTATAGCATACATTGATGTATACTAAATTAACCCTCATTTTTTATCATTCTCCCTCCTTCGTTCTCTCATCTAATGAACCCAGATCTCATATGAGTTTTATCTTTTATGATGATATGATGAAGATGATCATGCTGGCAAGAAACAATGATCATCATCCATTGCCTCTGAGATGCATGCATGCATTGATCTTCGATCTGCACCCATGCCACTTGAGCAAACACAATTACCCATGTCCATTGATCCACTGCTAGTGCGTTGTGATGTGCCTCCTCTTGCATCACCTTGATGCAACTTTCATTCTAAATAATCTCCATCAAAGGAGAACATACTCTTGGATGTTAAAAATTGGTCATTATGCAGCATAACTCAATTACAAGGTGGAGAATTTTCTTCGATTTCTTCGACTCAAAATCAATCACAACCACCCTGGTCTTCTCTATGGCAAGCTTCTCTAATAACCCACCCCATTTTCCAATTAGCACAGTGGTTTTGCAGTCATCACCCAGTGTTGCCCACAATGCCCAGATGAATCAAATGAAAGAACCAAGAGAGAGAGGGGTGGGGGCAAAAAAGGAATCTAAAACAAATAAATAATTATTAATTTTTTAATTGTTAATAGAAAAATGTGAGAAAACACTTGTCACATACATATAAGTCAGTGTGCATACACTGTTAGAATGAAAAGTGCATTGAATCCGTTTTCAGTATATTTAGATTCAGCGATCATCTATGCGCGCAGCTTTGGTCTTGTACACAAGTAAATGAATGAATGTGATGATCGGAACTATTACGACTGTTGATCATTTATAGCCCTCACAGATCAATGAATGAGAATTATGTGGGACAAAATTTTAAAACAAAGTTAATGAATATTGCTAGCACTATAGCTAAGAGTAAATACCATGGGACCTAGCTCTTCTTCTCTCAAACTTGATTCACTTCCAAATCTGAAAATTTCATTCAATACCACCCACGAAATGTCTGAGACAGACTTTATGACAGCTCCAACCTTATTAATTTTCTTTTCATTTCTTTCGGTTTCTGTGTGATCCTGTTTGATCCATGATCTCGTCGTCAGCATCATCATGCATGGTGAATGCAGGGCGGCCCTGAACAACAAGGGAGGTGCAGCCAAAAGACCACAACAGGCCTCGATTAGCTCCGCCCGTGGAGGCCTCCCATCTATTGAATGAAAATGACTAGCTATGCTCTATATATATACATGCACTGTTCTCTTTTAAAACCTAAAGCTTCATAGAAATCTGTTTAGTTTGGTTGCAATTTGTTTAATTAGTTAAGTTGGCGATTATTTCTACGTCTCATTAGTGCCTCTATAATCTCAAGACCGGCGTTGTGATTTATGAATGAAGGTATAACTTCCCTCATTTTCTCGGTGTACTGATATGCCGGAAACAGTTCTGCATGTTCATGTAAGAAGTTTGATCGATCGGGATCTCCGGGAGATATGCTGGTATGGTACGAACCTGTTGAGATGGAGTTGTTGTGGGTCACCATCCGATGGATATGTCGGAATTTAGACGTAGAACACTATAACGTGGGACCTTAATTTTCGATTCTATATATGCAATGAAATACGATTTTGCAATACAATGCAAACATATATGGAATTAGATTTGGTGTTCTATACCCGTATATGTTTAGGAGGTCGACATGTCCCCATCTCTGACCCATAACCGTTGGGAGCCAAATTAAAATTTTGGTGCAGCTCCCTTCCCATGCTGCTCTCTTAATTGAATTTTATTAGCTAGGGTTCTCAAATTTAATCATGCATGTATGTAGCAAATCATCATATAATTAGTATTGCATGTGGATTAGTCTTTAGGAAATAGTACTACTTAAAATAATGCAACCAATTCGAGCTCTCAGATTAAATTATGAGAACCGTTGAATCATCCAATGTTTATGCTAATTACATATACGAGGCATTTTTCTCTTTTCAATTTATCCGATAAATTTCTTATAATTTTTAAGTTTTATAGCAAGTTGATAAAATATCGCCGAATTTTATGATTCTCCTTACACTCCACGGTTTGCCTTCTATACTGATCTAAACCGATGAGATGCCATTATCATGTAATAGTTTAGCATTACAAGATTGAAATTCTCAGCATTATTGACAGAAGTCTCTGATGAACGTACATGCGGAGAAACCATCCTCATTATCTTACTGCTGGACACATGCATGGAGATCGACACTATATTTCGAAGGAACTGTCTTGATGATTTTGAGACAAACTAATTTATAACGAGCTGCAATGCAACCAACTCGATCCCGGTACGTACACTACAAGAGTTATTAGCTAGGGCACCAAAATTCTTAGTAAGTAGGGTACGCGCAGGGCCGGATCTGAGATTTGAATATCTGAGGCGAGTTCGAAGAATGGTGCCATGATGAGTATATATATTGTGAGAGAAAGAGTGATGAAAGGTTTATATACCAATCTCCCCTATCATGTCTAAATCATATAGAAATAACACTTATTATATATATAACATGTATTGTTTTAAAATTATGCTGCATTAATAATTTAATATATATTGTATAATATGCTAAATAAGGTAAGACATATGAATATGACACATACATACATCATAATATCCAACCATCATGAGAAAATTTCCAAAAGAAGTGAAGATATGATCGGATGCATGTAGTTGGTGCCCCTAAGGCTGTTGGTGCCTGAGTTTGTTGCCTCATTGGCTTCACTCAGGTCCGGGCCTGGGTACGTAACACAACTTTTCAGGCTAAGATGGTGCAACGCTAGCTAGCAAGTTATATATCTTAAGGAAAACTTATCCTTTTATTTTGCGTCCAAAATATTAAATCCATGATGGCACGATGCATCGATCTATCATTGTCTTCGTTTATGCGATCCTTTAGTTTGAGGCTCTCGAACTAAACTTTTTCTACAGTATACTGAAGAGTGAAGATAAACAGTGAAAATATAAGAACATCCATATACGTATACAATATGCCATACAAAGTTGAGTCTGACATGAGATTCAAAATGATATTGAAGGCATGTGGGGATTCGTTTATTGGTGTTTAAACATCCAATCAACCCTGAAAAGCAAGATGAGCCTTGAATGCCACTGTTGGTTTGCTGCCTCTGTTCTTTCTATACAAAACAAAAAAAATCGAATGATGAAGCTTTCTTTGTGTTTTCTGTGATGGTGACGACTGAGAAGGAGAGCTATGCAGGTTGTAGGTCATTTGATGCCGACTACTGTTCTACACCAGAAAGTCTCTAACAACTGCAGTACGCCTTCTATATACAGTTCTACTACTTTCCATGTATAAACTTTTCCAGTTCCATGCAGTGTCCTCGGTTAATTAATAAGTTTGACCTTTGATTAATTAGTTTTTAGCGGTAGCCTGATTTATTCAAGGAAGTGTGGGAGAATTCCTACGTTCACCAAAGACACTGGTATCCTAACCTTGCTGGGCGGCTCGACTTATTGTGTATAATAGGGACGGATCCAAGATTATAACTGGGTATGCTAAGTTTGGGCGAATGTCAATTGTTTTTTAAGGACTTCATAACATAGCAGTGATAATTTTAACATGAAAATGATAGCTTACGCATATTTGAACAAGATAAAAGACTGAGATTCAAATGAAATAAATTATCATATGTATTTTGTGTTGACAAAAAAACCCAAAAAAACATAGCAAATGACTTAATTTTTCTTAATCAGCCATAATCGATATATATTCAATTTTTTCACTTTCAAAAAATGAGGTGGGCCAGGGCAAACTCTAACCCACTCCTAGATCGGTGCATGTGTATGCATGTAGCAGTACATGACAAATAACTCGGTAATCTCGCACTCTCGGCTTTCAACTTTGAACGCTTGCATCTGAGTACAATTACGTTCATTATGTTTGTAGTCCTCCGCTTGAATCCAAAAATTAGGATTAAAATGACACTTTCATGCACGAGTTTTCAACATGAATATCGGGAGATTGAATTTGGTAACAGTCATAATTTGATCATCTTCTTCACCACCCCAACAGTTACACTTGTTTGACATATATATGTGGGCACTAGAATCTACGAACACTCATTTCATCCATCACAGTATATGCAGAGAACTGGAAGTACATTAAGTTGCTTGAAATTTAAAGTTTTAGATGCAGCAGAGTAGCAGACTGATGGATCAGACGCGTCCGGCCCATTTCAATTAAGAGCAAAATAAAGCAAATAAGCCAAATGAATAGTTCTCTGCAGAATTATTCATACTGGGGCATGCAAAAGGGATTCAAGAAATAACCCTGGATAAGAAAATTAACCATACCGTGTCATTAACTTCGAACAATCTGAAAAAAGAAAAAGAAAAAAAAGTGGTCCTCCTCCCAAAGGCTATGAGTGTGCATGCCGTCAACATGTATAATACAAAATTTGAAGTATAAATGATGATGAGCCCCATGAAATTCCAGAATTCCTCATGCTTTTTCTGCACTACAGTAATTTTCTGGACCTGCAATAAGGAGTTCGACAAAGAGAAGCATATGATGGAAATTTAATAACAAGATAGTGTGGTGCAGTTGATTTAAAGAAAATGTGGTCCTCTGTGGCAATTACTCAGCATACATAATGTAAGCAAAATCTAAAAGCTTTTAATGAGTGGTAATGTAAAACAAGTACTGAAGACTAATAGATTTCATATCTTACAGTTCACAGTGACAAAAGTGAAGCCATTATGCATTGAGGGTAGCTAATGTTGATGCAACTATATGTAGAGAGCCAGTTATTACAGTAATATGAGATTGATCCCTGGTTCTTCCCCTGAGAATTTGATTTGCAATCTTCATGGAATCCTGAAATGAAGGCACGGCAGCAAGTAATGGTCTTTTTCTTGAGGCGCTTAAGCCAACTAATTGGACCTTTGAAAAGTCTTGACATTCTGTCATTTGATCATGAACGATATCTGGGCTCAGTTCTTTGGAAGCTTGGATCCAGCAATTTCTTAGCACTGATGCTGCAGTTGTCCGAGTTTTTCCCCCAGCAATGTTAGCTTCTGTACAAATGACACCCTCTAGATGCCCACCTGAAGAGAAGCGGACAACTGTCTCAGATTGTGTATACCCTCTAACACAAATATATGTATGTATAATTTTCTGACTCGCCCACATTTAAGATTACGACACAAGGAGAGTAACAAAAAAACTGAAAAAGAAACTGATTAGTAACTGGACCTGAAAGAAACTCTCTTGCAAAACCTAGATGATCTTTGTCGTTTGCCATTGCAACCACAAGAATCAATCGCGACTCTGGGAAAGTCATCATTATAGTGTCCATCAGCGCTTTAGCAGATTCTTTGGTGTGGGCTGAAAAGTATTTAAACAAGTATTAGTGATGTTGTTTATAAGCTGGTATATAGATTTACAATAAGAAAACTAAAATAACCATTTAGGTTGGAATTCTTTCAGCAATGCCCTTACTCTGTTATGTACACCTTTTTTTTGTTCCTGTCGGTATGTTCAGTAAATAAATTATAAGGTGTGAAAGAGAATGTACAACAACATTAAATGGGAAACCAACCTCCATCAAGCAATATTGTTGCTCCAAACAATCCCAATGCCTCGGCTTCTTCCAATGTTAGAAATTGACTTCTTCCAAGAAGGTGAGTCTGCTGTAAACCAGTTCTAATGGATGCATCTGAAATTCTCCATCCTGAAGTGTAACCATTGAAGCATTAGATCCGGAAAAGAAAAGAAAAAACGGAAACCAAAAAAAATCCGAATCAGAAACTTCAGTAATAACTTAATCATTAGAGGCAAAAAAATCATCTGACAATCTGAGACCCTTTTCCTCCAGGGTTTGTTATCCTTGGTTGTATTGCATTTAAGGGGACACCTACGGGATTAGAATCGACTGCAGAAGCAACTAAGTCAACATCCATTGTCCAAGCTGGTGGTACTATAATTGCATCTACCTCTAAGAGAGTGAGGCGTATGGGCAGGGTGGCAGTTTTGTGGAGCGTGTGCTGCATGTTGGGGGAAAGTGAGTTTTACAACATTTGACTAGGGCTGGGCATGGGCCAGGACAGGCCGGGATTAGGTGAATGCCGATCAAGCTGACTAAAAAATGACTACGTTACAGATTATTCCATCTACTTAGATATGATTCATAGAAGATCAGATTTCTCCTTAAGTGAATCAGAAAAAAACAATCCTATATACTGCACAAAGTAGTAGTTGAAGGTGTGAGTTAAAATGAAAACAATTTGTTAAATAGAATGCTATGTGGAGGCAAATTACTGGAATACAGCAAGAAAACTCTTCAACTGTTAAGACTTTAAGAGGAAACCTGTCCCATTTTAGTATTTCTATGTTATAGCTTGAAGATGCATGGTAAAAAGCCAATCACCAACCCAAGTTACGGAGACATAGTGCTGCACAAGTAGCAGTTACAGCATTCTGAAGTTGGTGACTTCCAAGCATGAATAGTTTCAAATCCAATAATTCAATTGACTGCAAGAAATATCACAGTTTAGTTATCACAAAACTCTAAGCAACTGAAATTTATCCTAAAATAACTACTCAAATGCATACCAGCTTTAAGTCACTCTCAAGCTGTATCACTATATCACAAGATTGGAAGGGTCTACCATCAAGCATGCTAAAACCATTTATCTTGCTTTTGTTTCTTGTATCAGATGCTAATACTACAGGAGAATTCATCAGCAATGCTTTATCACGAAGAATGCACTCGATATGTGGAAGAAATGGACCACCTAAAACCACCTGAAATATATACCACTCAAAGAATATGAGAAAAAAATTAACATGATTAAAAAAATTAATTATACTTCATACAGTTGGCAAGAGCAATCTGATGAGAAATAAACAGAAATTTGAAGCCATGAACTAATGAGAATGATGATAGAGCAGAACATATTATATGACTACTATCGTTCAAAAACACCTACGAAGCATATAAACAGAAATGTTTCTGACGGGTAGTGTTAAATAAGAGTAGGTCAAATGGAGCACAATCCAGGAAGACTATAAGCATATATGTGCATGGCATTAACGTCTACAAGAATCTCCAAGTCAAAACCACCTAACTGGGCAGCCATGTTTCATGATTCCGGACTTCGCCATTGCAATACTTTCCAAAGAACCTCCAAGTGCGGCCAAATGTTCCTCACCTATTGTAGTAATGATGGATGTGGCAAGTCCAGAGCTAGGAATGACATTAGTTGCATCCCGAGCACCCCCCAACCCAGCCTGCTCATTGAAGGTAAATAAAGTTAGTGTGCTCATGACTTCTAATATTTCCTTAGATCATTCTACCAATTTGCGTATTACAAGGAAATAGTTGGAAAACTATCTCAGTAGGTGAAGTGAATAACCTCAATCACTGCGATATCAACCTTCTCTTTGGCAAATAGTGTGAATGCTAGTGCAGTAAGAACCTAAGAAAGTCCAATTAGTTACTTCATTTATGCACATTTCTCAATATCAATACTTTGAAAGATATTGTACATAAAGCATACCTCAAAGTGACTAATATATCCATTCTCAACTTCAATAGCACAATCAACATTCTTTTTACTCTCTTGAAAGATACAGTTCAAAGCCTTTGCCGACACTGGCTCACCAGACCTTCCTAGAGTAATTCGCTCCCTGATAGTTCGAATATGTGGGCTGCATGCACATAGAAAGTAATGATCTTCTCAGAGATAGCAACAAACAAAAATAGTAACCACAACACAGCCATAAAGACATAAAGCATACCTAGTATAACACCCAACTGAATACCCTTCTGCCCTCAAAATGTTGCTCAGAAATGCTGTTGTTGATCCTTTTCCTTTCGTTCCAGCAATGTGAACAGCCTATATATGCTGTCATGCTAGTCAATCATACATTCACTAACCCCAAAGAAAAACCAAACAAACAGAGCCACTTTTCTAACTAGTTCATATTTTAATGAACTTCTTGGATCCTTGACAAGTAAAGCACTTTGAACAATCAAAACACAAAAGACTATAACTTCAACATATATTCCCTAAATCCTCAAACACTGAAATTAGAGTTAAAGGCCGAACCTTGAACTTAAAATGAGGACTACCCATGAGTTCCATCAAAGTCTGCATTCGACCCAGATCAAACCCGTCGTTGGAATCGGTGCCCGCTCCGACAGGAACCCCTGATTTCTCATAGTTCTTCAGTGAGTCCATGTACTCCATCAACTCCTTCAGCTCAATATCCTCTGAGATTGAGAAAAACCCTCTTCTGGGCTCCAGATTACCCAATAACCCAACCCGAATTGATGAAACCCAATTCGTAAAAACGGAGCATTGCCGGAAAAGCTTCAGCATTTTTATTTCTGTGAGGATTTAAGTCAAATGTCACATTTCACAAACTCAATGAATAACATTTCATCTAAACTTATACTTTCAAAGTTTTAAAGTTAACAATTTTGAGAGGTAGCATAGACTTAGAGCACACAACACAGAAAGTGACACAAACTTATATACATAAGTAAATGTACCTACAAACTCAAAGCAGAAACTAGAATTTTGTTAATCCATGTGCATCTCCTGAGAACAAAATCAAACAGTTGATAAGAATGAGGTAACATACAGTCAAAACGAATTGAAACAGACACCTGCAGTATAATTATTCTTCTTTTCCAAACAAAAGTTCTAATTCCTCTATGCAAGCAGATGCCTTCATAGTAAACTCTGCCTACATTTTGATAATGACAAATTTCGATTAAGATTCAGCAACTCATGCCTGTGGATATACGATAATTCCCAGTTCTATATCAACAACTAATTAAAAGAACTAGACTTTGATATACAAAGAGAGCAGGCATATTAGACATTCAGGCTATAACTGAAGCTCTCCCTATTAGAAGAAACACATCCCAAATTGAACAGACAAAAAATCCCTAACATATCAGAAAACAACTCAAACACTCTCTGACAACTAAACCCCAGATAAAACCAAATCGCTAGTCCCTTTGTAAATCCAGGACCCAATCCAATCCATGGGGAGGTTTAGCTGCCAAACCTGACAGCTGACATTTTCATTAGTCTCAATCCAAACCCACCAACGAATACATAAGACAGTTACGAAACTGAAAAACTGAAACTGATCAAGTGAACAACATAAACTTAAAAAACCAAAGAAAAACAAACAGTTCACATTACCCTGTCTCTCTCTTTTGCTGCCCTCTGCGACCCAAACGACCAAACCCGATAGGAAAGCGGCCACTTATAATAGTTACCCAGGGCTTGGCTGCAAATGTGAGGGACACATAGGGGTAAAATTGTCTTTTGACCAACACACATCATGTTTCCGGCCACACACTTTTAGGTATCTCTCAAGGGTGGAATGTCTCCTGGCTCAAGAAAACTCCCGGAAAAAACGCGCCGGAAGATGTCAAATCCGAGAGAAGACTGCGAAAACGATCGGAGAAATGTTATGAAAAGACGATTCTACCCTTCAAACGCGTTTGGGGGAGGAACAGGCTGGGGGACTGACACGTGGCGGTTTTCGCGGGTACAGGTGGCAGTTATATATAGTTCGTCCGCTTTTAACGAAAGACGTGTTTGGCTCTCAAATTGTGATTCAGTGAAAAACCCTATTGCGACTGAAACGGCGACGTTCTGAGCCGACTGTGGATTCTGGTGCTGTAAGTTTACTACCGCTGCTTAGGTTGATTACCCAGAATTGAAAGAACATTGTTTCTTCTGTTTTTAACTGAAAGATTGAACCTGTTTACTGTTTTGGTAGATTTTATTTTGTGGGAAATGTTTGAATTCTTCAGGTGATTTTGAATTGGGAAATGTAGGGTTGTTTGAAATGGTTGATGCTAGAGATTAGAGACTAGGGTTTGTTGTGAATTGGGGTAGAGAGATATGGAGGTGGAGGTAGACTGTGGGGTTAGTGAGGTTGAGAATAGGAGGAAGAGAGGTGTGTGGAGTTGGAGTTGGAGATTGTGAAGAGGAAGAGTGAGTATGAAGCTCTTGAGGCTAAGTATCAAGCTTTGGAACGCGAAAAGGTTGCGATGGAAGAGGAGATAAGGGTGTTGAAGAGGGGAAGAGGTGAGGTTAAGGAGCAGGGGAATGGTGGTGGAAGTGAGAAGGAGAAATTGGAGGTAAGTGTTGGTTTGGATGAGGATAGTGTGGAGGAGGATGGGGTGTTTGAGCTTATGGTGGAGAACGAAACGTTGGAGATTGAGAAGAAGAATGCTGAGAGTGAAGTTGAGGCGTGGAGGCGAAAGTTTAAAGAGTTGGAAAGATGGGTGTTGAACTTGGACAAGGATTTGGTATTGAAAAGTGGGGGGTTTCTATTGAAGTTGACTGGGGGTTCGCTTGGAGAAAGCAGGGGAGCTGAAGGGAATGAAAGGATGGAACCTGAGGATGGGTTGAAGATTGGAGTTGGCATGGGAAGTTCAGGGAGCAGAGATATAGGTGTCAACGTTGTCGATCTTAGCTCTACATATCAGTCCCCTGGTAAAGGGTCCTGCCATTCGCAAGCAGCAGGTATAAATTTCATACTGTGACAAATGTATATGTTATCTGGTCCCCTCATGTCTTGAACAAATTGGTTTGAGGAAATACCTTAGTGTCTGCATTATAAACAAATTTTGGAGTAAAGTATAGATGAATATGGGCATGAGCTGCAGTGAATGTAGATATTGGTTAGTTTTGACTGATATAACTGTTGGGGCTTTGAATATGCGGCGCCTGTATATAATATATTAGCATCGTTGGTGTTCTGGAAGGAAAACATGGTTTCTGTTTGATCGATAGTCTTCATTGATCATGATCTCTATCTCAGAATATGACTATATATGTGCTCAACTAATGCTTACTTGCTTAGTACCTTAAAAACTTGTTCTGATTACCTTGGTTTTGGCAGGTACACCTCCTACTGCACCCAATGAACATCACGATGGTACTAAGGAAAGAATGAGATCTGGTATGGAATATGATCAAGTTAGTCAAGCAAGAAAACAGCTGGAATTCAAGGAAGATAGAAGTCCATGCAAGAAGATAGCTCCACCTACGCCAGGTGGTGGCATACCTAGGTCTCTCAGCGTGATTGATATCAGTGACAGCGATGATGAACTTACAATTGCTGATAAACAAATTGTGTTGCCTACTGATAATAAGGGAAGCAGAAAGATACCTCCTATCAAGAGCTTTTCAGATCAGGAAAATGTAGATGCTTATAATGAGGAAGTACTGGCTTTCTCAACACCCAAAAGAAAACAAGCTTCTAATGTTGTGGATAGTGAGTCTGAGAGTAGTGATGATAACATTCCCATTGCAGTCAAGAAGATGCATCTTCTGGAAAGAAAACGAGATGGAGTGGGATCAGATGTGACTGGCAACTTAGAGACTGCTTCCGCAGTTGATGGTGTTAGTGTTACCTCTCCAAAGAGGTGTTTAGTTAGGTTGACAAAATGTGGGGGAAAAGTCAAGCACAAAAGAGTTCAAGTCAGACTAGTGTAACTGAAATTGATCCAGGACCAAAAGAAGATGAACCTGAAGAAATCGGGTCAGATAGTGAAAGTGAAAGTGAAAGCTTGGGTGGATTTATTGTTGACAGCTCTGATGTTTCAGAAAGTAATGATGTTTCGAGTGAGTCAAATAGTGTCAGATGATGATGTGAACTTCGAGGAGGTTCTATCAACAATTCAGAGGAACAAAGATCACAACACAAAGTGGGAGTTTGAGGCAGACATGCTTGCTGCATTCGGTAAGGATCCAGAGCTGTGCATGAAAGCTGTATGTGCTCTTTATAGACAGCAAAGTTCTGGGGAAAAAGTTTATAAGGAAACTTTCTTATTAAACTCTCGTGGCTTTAGCAAGTTTGATGCTTTAAGGTATGATAAATGGATACTATAGGGAACATTTTTTTGCGTTTATTCTGGAAATGCAAATCAGTGAATATTTGGACCTTATAATAGATTGATAGCAGTCTATGTCTTTCGCTGACTATATGCTAATTTCTGTTCTCTCCCTTTTTATCAGGGGCTCGAAATTGGCTGAATTTCTTACTGATGGAGACCCATACTGTGATCTGAAGAAAACCGTAGAGGAGTTGGAGGAGTGTGACCCGATGGCCATTGAAATGTGTAGAGATTTAGCAAATCGTTACTCTAAGCAACTATTTGAGATCTACAAAAACAAAGAGGATCCTCTCTTTCTGCCTTCTTGACGGTGCAAGCAACTTGCCACTAATGATATGCATGTACATTCTTCAACCTCTACCAGAAAGTAGTAGTCCTATTAGAGATGCGAGAGGAGTTTTCTTTTTGGTAGCCGAGTGTGTCTCTTCTCGGTAACAGACTACCAAGTTTGTATATAAAACATGCAAGTAGGAACGTCAGAAAAATTAGGTCGCTTGTATTATATAGTCCCATCACTCCTATGAATATGAATGCCTTGTGTCTATATATGCTTTTAGAAAGGTAGTGTTGTTGTACAGGTAGCTAACTAGCTATAGCCCTGGATGACTTTCCTCCCTTTGTTATCTTTCCTCTTTTCCATGGGAGCCTGCCTTTGGAATTTTTCATGCTCACAAAAATTTGACCTGTTCTATTTATGTTATGCTGATACTATTGGGGATTTTAGGACCCAGATGACAACTCTGTATGCTTTAATCACTGTTGCTGATATGAATAAACACCTTGCATTTGCTTTTAAAAGAGAGGTGGTTTGTGAACAAGAACAAAACACTGCCCACTCTCAACTCATAATTAAGAGACACCAAGAGTTTTATGCTGGCATTATCTGGCAATCAAGAACTAACCGAAATGACAGAACATGAAACCCGTCTTCGTAATAAACAGAAGAAAAGAAAATGAAGGGTTACATGTGTATGTGATGTGTTTAAGAGGTGTTTAAGAGTCCCTAAACATGCGGGTTATCTCTACATGGTTAACCACCATTACTGGTGTGCTATAAAAGCTTTGGGGTTTCCATCCTCCACCCCCTCACCCTTCCTATCTCTAAATTTCAAAAGAGCTATTCTTCTCTGAAACCATTAGGGTCGGCACGGTTTCTTCTTCCTCTCTCTGTTTCTACGTTACGTGCGTAGGCTCTTCTTGGCTTCAAGAAGAGGAGCTTCTAACGTAACATAAGAGAGAGGAAGGGATAAAAATGGCGGTAAATGATGCATCATTCAACAGAGTGGTTGCCGTCGTTGCTCTCATTTTCGCCGTCGTCTTGCCCCTGACTCATGCTATTAGCCTGACTCCGGCTCCGGCTCCCACAAGCGATGGTAAGCGTTCTAAAGAAAATGTTCACATATCACGTATAACGAACTTCCAATCCAGTTTTGAAGTTGTTCATCACATGACACCTATAACAGATGAATGTGTACATTTTTTATAGTTATGCCCTCCTCATTTGTTGAATCGTAATGAGTATAATAGGTCTAGACATATCGTACGTGACATTTCAGTTCTGCAATACAAACCTTATAGATGTTTTCCATTACGACTGAAATCATGTTCAAGCCTTGTGTGTTTTGGTTGAATTTTCGATTTCGTTGTTGATGAGCAATCATTTTCTGTCCGGGAGGATCCCACTTAACTTGCCGGAAACATTTTACTATGTGATTGCAGGCACGGCGATAGACCAGGGGATAGCATACATCCTAATGCTGCTGGCGTTGGTTCTCACATATCTGATCCACTGAACCATCCATATGATCGATGATTCGAGTCATATATGAAAGCAAGAACATGCATATAAATCGCTTTTAGGGTGGTCATGATGTAATGGAAGTGTAAATCAGTTTGGATCAGCATTTCTTTAAGTGTGTGTGCTAGGAAATATTTCATTGTTTTTGGACATAATCTCACAATTACTATAACAAGTCCTTTTTTTGAAGAGAATGCTACATTAAGTTCTTGCCCGCTTGTTTTTCAACACCCAACTCCTGGTCCGGCTAGCTTATCTTGTGCACAATAGACTGTTGCACCAAAAATAACCTGTTTGAAACGATTTGGCCTGAAATTACATAAAGCAACTTTGAAAGAAACTGATTCGTACATGATAAAAGAGGAATCAGATTCCCACATAACAAACGAACAGTGTCGATTTAACATGCTGTGGTTTTACCTCATTTCAAGAACTAGTTTCATTAGCAACAAACTAAATACTTACTCCCGCTGGACATGATAAACTAAACACAGCTGATCTTTCTCAGAACAGTGTAAATTGTCATTAAACTTGAAGATTTCATCTGATCTCTTTAGACATGAATTATTAACTGAGAACAGGGGTCTCAGAAAAAAGATTTACCCAAAGAAACAACCTAAATGTACAAAACTTCGCTCGTCATTGAGCAACTATGTAGCGATTAACTTAAAACTGTATGAAAGAAGTAGGTTAAACCCTGCACTTGCAGGCCTAAAAGAGATGAAAATTTGTTATCTTCAATCTACTGTATCTACAAAACTTGGGGGTGGCCTTCTATGTCAGATGATTCCCACAAGCAAGTCACCAGTCACCATGTCAATTATCACCTTAAAAGGATCAGAAAAATAAAGAATCCCTCTCCATCATGAAGCCGCATACCGTTGATGGAGAGCATACTTCACCACTTCATAGAAGGAAACAACAATCCCAACTGAAGGGCCTGCACGACCAACACGAGGACCAACCCCCGTGAATAATCCCTTAAGTCCTCCACCCCTGCACCAAGTAGAGGATGAGGTGTATCATTAACTCATTACAAGGTTACATCTAAAAAACAATATGCATACCATTAAATCTTAGGATGAGATGCATACCTCCAAACCTCCACTAGCGTCTGCCGTGTTGTCATTTTCATTTGCCTGACTGGATCATTCTGATTTTTTTTCCAAAGAAAAAGGAGAGCCATAAGATAAGTAATTATATTCAAATAAGTGACATATCCTAAAGAAGAATGTTTGGTACAAACTCTACACCATTTTATAAAAATAAAATAAAATAAAAAAACCCCTCTGATATTACCACTAGTTTTCACATTTGGAATCCTTTATATTGAATTAGCCCCTTCTTAGTTTTCAAACTTTCACAAGCAGGACATGTAAGTATATAGAGGAAAAAAGAAACAATTCAGAACAGAAGAAGAGAATACCTCTATTTGCCTTCGGGTCTTTGCAACATCCAAAGGACATGTAGCTGCAGCAGCAATGGTTCCTGCAACAAACCCTGCGGAAAAATTTGCCCCAAATATACTGATTGCATTTGCTTCATCACCTACAAGATTAAGAAGTCTTCTCCTGATCTGTTTAGGATTAAAGTATGTCAGATTTGAGTTAACGTCCATGCAAACAAAACTATCGATAGAGTGAATTCTTACTGGCTCAAGAGTCGACCAACAGATTGCAGAGTAGGGAACATCGCGGGCAAGTTGTGCTCCCATTCCAGTCCAGAGAACACGATAGCCTCTTACTATTAAAACAAAAGGGAATATTAAGGTGCTATCAACTTAAAACTAAAATCATCGAAGACTCAAATCATCGTCAGAAACAAAGGACTCACAGTTGCTTTCAGCATTATTACTTGTGGTCTTGACATGAGAGACAACATCCAATAGAGTTTTCAAAACACCAGGAGGCTTTGCACCATTTTGCATCACTTTGAATGCCTAGTAATATTCATTAAACAATAACAAATAAATCAATGTAATAACCATCATTCTGCTCTGAGCATGTTGTAACATAGAAGCCGGAAACAACTTGTAAGGCAGTAATTGTAATGAAACCAGAACAAAATCACACATACAATGAAGTATAAGCCTCCAAAGTACCTGCATGCGAGTTCTAGCAAGTTCTATGGGATAGCAAGTTGCACATGCCAATGAGCGTGCCAAAGAGCCAGCGACTAAAGGAACATATACACTCGTGCTGGGAGCATTACGAGCAGTGAATTCTTCTAACCAGTTACGAAATATGTCATAGCATGGTAGATAGATTCCCACCTGAATATTAAAATGGCGCATCACATATTGAAATATCAATCAAATACCAAAGTAGAAACTGAACTAAGATTATAGAAACTTACTGTTGGAACAGCCAGGGCCAACCCTGCATTTGTACCTCTCCATAACCTTGTGAACCCTTCCTGCAATATCACATTGCTAATCAAAATGATAGACAGCCAGTAGATAAAGATTGGCCCTACTTCTAACTTTTTGGACTGCTAAACAACAGAACGTAAACAGGTGGCCATCCAAGTAATGTAAGTAGATTGTTGCACAATTAATGGTATCTCTGGAGAAAAACCGACCAACCTGTCGAATGATCTTGTAGAACACATCAAGCGTGCTTTTGTACTGAAAACAATCTGGCGGGCATATTGATACCGTACCATGAATTCCAGCACGTGTGCAAGATGGCGAACACCTCAAATCCGCAAACAGCTGAGCACAGACAAGTAAACAATTCAATTCAGACAAATAACAAGATCAATTCAATATTCAAAGCCCCATAATGCAATGACAGAAGAAATCTATAGAGCATATAATCAAATAAGTATCAACTATAGGTACTAGACAGCCAAACCATGATGAATGAAGATGAAACAACAACCAGACGCCTTACATATGTCGGACACAATGCATACTTGTAACTCCCCACAATCCTAAATTCCAATCCTACTAAAGTTCAAATTACAAGCTCGTTCAGTTAACCACAACTTCAGCAATTTGTGTCTAGTCATGATCCGGTATGATAATTATCTATGAAGGTACAAAACACTCCTGATCAAACAGCAGGATCCACCAAAACAGGTTCACAACCCCTCTATAGCACCACATTTCCACTCATAATGTCACATTCTAACCCCAGGCATGTCCATCTACATGTTAAGCAAAGAAACCAAAGTGTGTACCGTGCTACGCCAACAATTGACTCTGTACCACTAAAATATCATGACACAAAAGTATCGAGTTCATACCGTGGTAGGCCCGAAGAAAGCCATGCGACTCGTGATATTACTCAGCGGATGCGAGTAAGGCACGCCAGCTGCCTGCGCCTGCAACCTCGTCTGTCAAATAAGATAAAGCAACAAAACACTGTTCAATACGGAGCCTACACTCTGCAAGTCCACCAGGACTAGCTGAAAGCTATAACAAGAACCACATTTCAACAACACTACCCGAATTCGGCAACATAACATTCAAACATTATCACAAAATCAGCCAAAAAACGCATCATCATTACATCACATTAACAACTCCACAGTATCTAAAACTCCAAAATCGTATCATAAACCCTAGAACACTATCAATAACCTAACAATTCTTCATTTTTCACAGAAATGAAACCTAGCAATACGCACCTTGGCTACATCAAGCGGATTAACAATAATCGCCGACAAAAACGCGGCGCCGGCGGCGGAGAAAGCCCGCTCCGCAACCCCTAGCTTCCAATCCGACGTCGCAGTACACGGCCGCTTCGCGACGAATCCGGCGTCGCCTCTGTCCAAAACGGAGAGCTCCGGCATGACGGACAAGTCTCTACCGTCGATTTCAACTCGGTCGATTGGCTGGTCGCTAGTCACCCACGGATTCTGCGCCCTCTCCAACTCCACCATCGTCTCTAGAATATTCCGATCACGCCGACCTAAAAATAAGCCCGGATTATTTTTGGAAAAATCAAAAAAAAAAAAATCGGCCGCTGAAACCTGAAAGGGAGCGACGGAGAGGGAATAAGGTGAACCAGAGATTCTGAGGGCCACGTTTGTTGGCGCTTCTGGAATGGACTACTAATTTTCCCCTAAAACCTACGACTTATATATTTTTCCCTAATTTTAATTTTTTAATTTTAATTTTTTCTGATTTGAAGAGTTCCTGAATTTGTGGAAGCAACGTGGCGTTGTTTGGGGTGTGATAAGTGGCATGACGTTTGGTGTCGACTAGATGGTCAAACAAATAGGGATGGTCTTATTTACTCCAAGGCTGTTTGGAGCTTGTCGGAAATAAATTTCCGATCTCTATTTTTGTGCTTATTTTTTTAAATTCATAAATGTGTTTAATTATTCAATTATTATCTAAATATGAGTTAGGAAAAGACACATGTCATGAGTTTATAATTCTTAGTACAATAATAGTGGTTGGTAAATTTACTTCCGGAACTGGTCATCTTAGTGTTGATTCATCGTGTACACACATCCTCTAAATTGGAGGGTTATCGAATCACTCGGACTGGCAATGGTGTTCACCTGATCGGTGTATTGTAAGTGTCTCGTGTTAGCAGTGGTTTTGAATTGATTATTGGGCGATCAAGAAATTCATATAATGATGATATTGGTGCACGTTTGGTGCCTGGGATTATTATACGTTATTCTTTTAATTGATACTCATCGTGCCTTCTTATGAGTAGGCTCGACTAATTCTAGTTTAAACTATATTTGGTGAAGTCGTGCTGCCTAAGGTGGGACAATCATTTATGTTTTAAAATTTTGGCAACTTTATCTTCTCCACATCAAAGCCTCGATCAATCGTATTAGCGATTTTCATACCTCAAAAATATGTACCCATTATATAACACTAGCTTAGAATGTTGAGAGCCTAAAACATGTGCTAAGGTTGTGCCATTTTATTTTTGTGGTCTCTTATATCAAACTCAGCTCAAACCACTTAGTAAACGTGTCATTTAGTAGCTCTTAGGGAGTCTTAGCTGATGCGTACAATTTTCATTTAGTTCCTTGTACCAAACGGGGAAAGTATTAGAGGGTAGACCAAGAATCTTTTACCTTTGATCTTTCGCTATAGTTTGGCTAATGTTGCACTACATTAATGTTCGCGGGCATGATGTTACTTCATTCAAGCCATAATCAGACAACAAAAATGGTGAGCCTGAATCGCCATCCTTATAATTTGACAATGCCCCCAACAAGTTTCCACAGCCGATTTAGGAATCATCAAAACAACATGTATGATGGAGTTGATCAATATCTTACTTCTCACGACAGCGAAATGCAAAAGGTACCTATTAGGCTAGTAGAATTTGACCTTTGTTCTTTGGGGGTGAGAGTGTGAGACATAGGTTTATATGACAGATGCAAATATATTAAGCATATTCTACCAATTTATCAAGAACAATGTGCCTACAAGACAAGAGCCGTCACAACGAAGAAAATCCAAGAAATAATTCAAATTACACTAATGTAGCAACCTAGGTCGATTAAATCATACACCAAAACTATGTTACTATATAAAAAGGAAGCTGATCGAAATGATAATATGAAATTGATTAAAGAAATACTAGCTTCTAAACCCTAAACCCTGAATTATTCCGGCGTTAACTGTTAAGTAGGTTCCAGTTTGAGTGTTTGACAAATTAAAATATAAAGTACTGTCAGACAAAAAGTTTAACTCATATGTGTTTGTCTAATCTGGATCATATAAAACTCGTTTTCTAGTATGTCGCAATCATGTATCCAATTAATTTAATTTGGTCGACTAATTAATAACCTTTTATTTCACCCTTGTCAACAGAGAAATGATAAGTTCAATTTGGTAAGCTCGATCGTGTATTGTATTTGATAATTTGAGGGAACAAGATGGTGTTACTAACTTATTAGACAATAATGTAAGGCTTGTGACACTTACCAGCTCATAATACAATTCTCCTGATGCTTATCAAGCAATAATATACGACCACAAAGCATATACACAGCATATCCTTGATAGGTACCTTCTTTAGTTTCTTGTAGTTACCTCAAAGCTAGCTTAGGTTTAAACGTTCTTTAATTTGTTGTATCATCAGCTAATTATCCATAATCATCTCCTACAGTATATATAGTCAAAGCTATGCTATGAAATATTAGACACAACTGATAATTAGACAGAGAAAGATGGCTATAGCCGTGCTGAATGCTTTGGATACTGCTCGAACACAATGGTACCACATAACTGCCATTGTCATTGCCGGAATGGGCTTCTTCACCGATGCATATGACCTCTTCGTCATATCCACTGTTTCGAAGCTCCTCGGCCGCCTTTACTATTATAACCCCACCACAGGAAAGCCCGGAAAGCTCCCGGTTAGCGTCAACAACTTGGTGACCGGAGTTGCCCTAGTCGGAACCCTATCCGGCCAACTATTCTTCGGCTACCTCGGAGACAAGCTTGGCCGCAAGAAAGTGTACGGGATCACCCTCATCATGATGGTCGTCTGCGCCATTTGCTCCGGCTTATCTTTCGGTTCCACATCGGGTTCCGTCATGACAACCCTTTGTTTCTTTCGGTTTTGGCTTGGTTTTGGCATCGGCGGAGATTATCCTCTCTCCGCCACCATCATGTCGGAATATGCCAACAAAAAAACACGTGGCGCTTTTATAGCGGCGGTGTTTGCCATGCAAGGTGTAGGAATCATCTTTGCAGGGTTGGTTTCCATGACACTCTCAGCAATCTTCCTCCACTTCTACGACACTCCTGGTTTCAACAAAAATCCTGCAGGATATTCTGACGTGTTTTCCACCCAACCGGAGGCCGATTATTTGTGGAGGATTGTTCTCATGATCGGGGCCTTGCCGGCTATTGTGACGTTTTACTGGCGGATGAAAATGCCCGAAACGGCGCGTTACACAGCGTTGATCGAAGGCAATGCCAAGCAAGCGGCGAGTGACATGGGCCAGGTCCTGGAGATTGAAATCCATGCCGAACAGGACAAGGTGGCGCAGTTCAAAGCTGCAAACGAGTACACTTTGCTCTCCGGAGAGTTTTTCAGGCGGCACGGGAAGCATCTCATCGGAACAACGACTACTTGGTTCTTGTTGGACATTGCGTTCTACAGCCAAAATCTTACTCAGAAGGACATCTTCCCTCTTATGGGTCTCACTGACAAACCTGAACATATCAATGCTCTTATGGAAGTCTTCCAAACCTCCAAGGCCATGTTTATAGTTGCAATGTTCGGGACCTTCCCGGGTTACTGGTTCACCGTCTTCCTCATCGAGAAGCTCGGACGGTTCAAAATCCAACTCATCGGATTCTTCATGATGTCCTGTTTCATGTTCATCATAGGGTTCAAATATTTAGAACTCAGGACCCACAAGTACATGTTTGCCATCCTATACGGTTTGACATTTTTCTTCGCCAACTTTGGCCCCAACAGCACCACATTTGTGCTTCCGGCCGAGCTGTTTCCGACGAGGGTGAGGTCCACGTGTCACGCGATAAGTGCGGCGTGTGGGAAGGCCGGTGCAATGGTTGGTGCATTTGGGGTGCAGACCTATACGTTGGATTCCGACCCCCACAAAATTAAGAAGGCTATGTTGTTCTTGGCAGTCACCAACTTGTTAGGGTTTGGCTTCACGTTCATGGTCACTGAGACCAAAGGCAGGTCTTTAGAGGAGATTTCCGGTGAGGATGGAGGGAACGGTAGCAATGGCGTCAGCGGAGGCCATAGTGAAACACAAATGACCGCTAAGCCAGTGTCAAGCTAGCGAAGGGTTTCAGTATTTCCTATTTGATTAATTAAGGTAATCAATAAATGAACAATACTATATCTTTTTGCTCGAATACATATACATAAACTCTTATTTTCCTATACATATATGCATACACAATATATGTGGTACTGCCAATAAGAGCTCGATTATAGCTGTTATATTCATGACCATGTTAATACCTATAAATTTCGCTTAAGAGTTTAATATGTAATTAACTACGTCCTTAATCGTACTGTAAATGAGTGTACGCAAATCAATCCGGATACTACTTCTGTATGATGTATCTATACACTCTACGGGTTGGGGAAGGTTGTATGTTATTATATACATCTTATATGTAATCAAATGTGCCAATATTTAATTAATTTGATCGTCACAATTCAAAAGAAAAAAAATACAGGCACAATATCACTTAAAAAAATGGATGAAGGCTGAGAGCGCTTCAGAAGAAGAAGAGGCCTTTAATGAAAGAGTTTTTTTCACCAACAGTCCCTCAACTCTGGTGTACCTACCAATGTGATACCTCAACTCTTAATCGTACCAATGTGATACCCAGACTCTAGTATTGCTATCATTGAAGTACTTCCGTTAGTTTTTTTTAACTTTTCCGTTATCTTGGTGACGTGGCAGGTACGTGAGGCCCACAAAGAGTGTTAAAAGACAAAATTAACCTCATCTGAGAGGAGCAATGTTTTTCCCGCCCTTTACCTTGAGAAAGACACCCAACAATTCTAATTTTGGCGCCAATTTTCCCTCCCTACTCCTTAATTTGTGTCTCTTATCTAAACTAAAGAACTACCGCCAACCAGTCGACCACAATCTGATAAAACCTAGATCAATCTCATTTTCTATTTTTACCCTACCACTTGTTAAACTAACAGAATAAATATAGAAATTTATATGGAACATCTCATTTCCACAATCTCATAAGAATATAAAAACACATAACTTAACGAAATTCAAATACATGTTTAAGTACCATTAGTTGCCACCTTTTATGTTGATCTGCCATGATTTTTGCTTGTAAGAACTTTTAAGTACCATTAGTACAATGCTTTATCTGCTGGTATTATTCCCTCTGGCTTAACGAAATTCAACTACATGTACCATTAGTACTTAAAAGTTCTTACAAGCAAAAATCATGGCAGATCAACATAAAAGGTGGCAACTAATGATACTTAAACATGTATTTGAATTTCGTTAAGTTATGTGTTTTTATATTCTTATGAGATTGTGGAAATGAGATGTTCCATATAAATTTCTATATTTATTCTGTTAGTTTAACAAGTGCTAGGGTAAAAATAGAAAATGAGATTGATCTAGGTTTTATCAGATTGTGGTCGACTGGTTGGCGGTAGTTCTTTAGTTTAGATAAGAGACACAAATTAAGGAGTAGGGAGGGAAAATTGGCGCCAAAATTAGAATTGTTGGGTGTCTTTCTCAAGGTAAAGGGCGGGAAAAACATTGCTCCTCTTAGATGAGGTTAATTTTGTTTTTTAACCCTCTTTGTGGGCCTCACGTACCTGCTACGTCACCAAGATAACGGAAAAGTTAAAAAAAACTAACGGAAGTACTTCAATGATAGCAATACTAGAGTCTGGGTATCACATTGGTACGATTAAGAGTTGAGGTATCACATTGGTAGGTACACCAGAGTTGAGGGACTGTTGGTGAAAAAAACTCTTAATGAAATGGGAGTGCCCTCCCTGTGATCGTTCGAAAATTAATGTTGATGGAGCTTTCAATAGCTCATGTGGTAATGGTGGTGCTGGAGTAGTGGTTAGAGATGCTTATGGCTTAGGTATCGCCACTTTAGCTAAATCAGTTAGGCATGCACACTCAGTTCTAAATATGGAAGCATAGACGTGCAGAGCTGGCTTACTCTAGGAGATTCGCCAAGGATGGTTGGATATTGACTTTGAGAGTGATTCAATCATTCTAATTGATGCTTTAAACATGGAGATGGAGGATAATTATTCGGAGGTAAGTCGGCTTGTTGCAGATTGTAAAAGTTATTTATTGACATTTCAGTTTGTCAGAATCAGACATATCTATCGTGAAACAAACGGTGTACGTAGCTAATAGATTAGCGCATCTTGCTTACATGTCTCATATTGACAATGTTTGATTAAGGGAGACTCATATTATCATTCAGAATGTTCTTTAAAAGGATATTTGTGTTATGCGTTGCAAATTTTATCTATTATTATAATAAATGGAACCGGTGTGGGGATCAGCCTCCCAATTAGGTTGGGTTCCAAACCCTTTTTTAAAAAATGGATGAAGGCTCTAATTTTGAATGACATTGAAATGGTTTAAAAAGTATGAAGAAGTAAATCGTCATTTTTTAAGTAGAGTGAGGTTCTTATGGGGACAATATACAAGAAAGTAAAATGATATGAGCTCTAGTTTTTTTGAGTAAGTGGACATTTTTAATTATGATAAATATATTCATTTAGAACGTAAACAAAAGCCAAGATAAGACACCTACACGTTACCCACTACCACCTTTTAAGTAGGGGTGGGCACGGGACGGGACGGGGCTCATCCCACGTCCCATCCCACTCTTTTGAATCGGGACGAGACGAGAGTTTTTAAGAATGCATACCACTCTGGATTAATCCCAATTGGGACGGGATCGGGACGGGACGGGACAAATCCCAACTTCCTATGAAGTTAAATAAAAACCTATATTTTTACTTTTTCATTAACAAAGTAACATTTAATAATGAAATTTTAACAAAAAAAATGATTATTATGTTCAAAATATTATAATTTAGCATTATTATTTGAGTTGAAATAATTTTGGAGTTATTAAGAACATAAATTAGTTTCATTTCAATACAAATATATAAGAATTTTTAAGTTTTCATTAAAGGTGGGACGGGACGGGACGGGACGGGACGAGACGAAGCGGGATAGAAATTATTTGTCCCACGTCCCGTCCCACTATTATGAAACGGGACAGAATCGGGACGGGACGAACGTTTTTAGACCTCCGTCCCGTCCCGTCCCGTCCCTATGAATTTCGGGACGGGATCGAGATTTCTGTTTTTTATGCCCACCCCTACTTTTAAGGGTAGACAAATATTCATGACAAAAACTAAAAAACACATATCCCACCCATCTATCTAAGCATTTAAGCACCATGCTAAAGATACTCCATGAACACTATGGGAGAGTAACCAATAAAGCAAAACTAGAGTTCACAAAAAAAAAATATTCAAAACTGTTCCGGGAGAATTACTATTCTACCCTTGTGTGTGTCTTAGCCTAATAGGTTTCCTGTTAGGAGATAGATTAACATCTCCGTAGTAGATTAGGACTCCGAATCCTACGGGATTGTGGTGTTGTAAATGCCTATATATAGGCCCCCATATCATTCAATAATATACAAGTATTTCATCCTCAAACACGTTATCAGCACGAAGCCCTAAAACCCTGAATCTTTTAGAGCCTTCCGAAATTTTTTTTTTCTCTTCTTCCCTCCGTCGCTCCTGCCCGCCGCTGCCTCCTGCCGCCGCCGCAGCCCCCCCTGCCGCCGCAGCCCCTGCCTGCCCTCGCAGCCTCTGCCCCTCGCAAGCCCCGCAGCCCTGCAGCTCTGCAGCCCTGCAGCCCCTGCCCGCAGCCCTGCTGCTCGCCGCTCGCTGTTCGCCGCATTCGCCGCTCGCCGTTCGCCGCATTCGCCGCATTCGCCGCTCGCCGCACTCGCTGCTCGCCGCACCTGCTGCTCGCCTCAAAGCATTCAAAATTGCTCCTCCCGCATATTCACGCAAGAGACGTGAAAATCACAAGCAAGGACTTCGCTCAAGAGAAGCTACTCCCGTATACTACAAACCTCCCAAGGTAAATTTTTATAAACGTTCCCGCTTTTGAACGTATAGATATATTATATCGGGCGCTATTAGCCTTCTTCTTGTCTTAATTCCGGACTTTCTTATAACGCCGATGAGACTATAGAAGGATGGGTTTCCCCTCTTGGTCGATGTTTTCTGTGTGACGGTCCTGGGGGAGTCACGATTGTTTTGAAAGGGAAGTTAATCGATTTTCGTGTGGTCGCCTGAGTGCACCGCTGTTTTGGGTGCGATCATGAGTATCGCCGCTTGCATCGATTTTTCTTGTGACCATATACGTCACCCCTTCTAATTCCTATTATACTTGAATCTAATCGATTCTGTATTCGTGTTTGTAGATGTCATCGCCATCTCGACCGGAATTTGGCCTTCTTGATCTAGAAGGAAAGGAATACCACCGCTGGGTTTCCGACATGGAACTCGCGTTCGAGAGCCGAGGGATTGAAGGCATGTTTGCCGACCCTCCTGCTGATTTCCCACCTATGGCTAAGACTCAGACTCTCATCTTTATGAGACGTCACATCCATACAACTCTCAAGAGGCAATACTTGAACGTAAAAGATCCTAAAGAATTATGGGACAAACTACGCTTGCGGTACAACAACGTTCATGATAAGCTTCTCCCTGAATTGACCGTTAGATGGGATAACATCCGTCTATTGGACTATAAGAGAGTGGATGATTTCAATCAGGATATGCTATGCTTGCAATCCGATCTTGGCACTGTTGGTGTCATCAAGACCGACCTAGATCTTCTCAATAAGACATTGGACACGTTTCCAATCAACTATGAGGTTCAAGCTCATACGTACCGCACTCATGTAGAGGAAGGGAAGATCCGGTCTTTTGCCGACTTAATGGCACTCTTAGCTAAGAAGGAGAGACATTCTGAGATTCTCCTCAACAACAACAATAGACCTGTTGGCACTAAAAGAATTTCTACGCCACAAGCTAACTATGGGAAAGCTCCTAAGCAAAAGAATCAATCAAGGAACGCTCCATATCAGCACCAAAATAACAACTCTCGTGGTGGGAGGCAACAAGGCCGATCTCGGCCTCGGTCCAATACATGGACCCGTGATGGTGGCGGCGCCGCACCCTCAGGGGGAGGCCGTCACCGTCCCACACTCCAAGGAGGCCGTGCACCTCCTAATGCCTCCACTTCCGGTAATGGCATGTCTCCATGCTTCAAATGTGGCTCCTTTAAGCACTTTAATCGCGATTGTCGCGCTAGCAAAGAGATGATCAAGGCTTACTCCGCCTACAAGAAGTTTCTACAACCCGAATCGAATCATGTGGATGAGGACCATGAGATCGAGACTCACCATATCTCCATGAAACCCGAGCCCCTTGCTTCTAAAGCTAGGCCTCCGGTTGCTACCATGGATACTCCCGACTTTGATTAATCGTTTTCGCTTCTTTAGCGTTATGATTCAAGTATCGTTATGGCCGACCGCCATTGTTATTTTCATTGACTTTGTAATAGTCTTTTGATTTTGGAATTAGAAGTTTATGTGTGATGTATTAAAGATTGGCATTCAATAAAATTTCTCATTTCTTGCTTACAAGACGATCTTTTTGAGAATTTTATTTATCCGACACTTAGCATGATGATCAACGTGTGCAACTCACGTGGTTTTTAAATTGGACGCTTTTGGGTCACATGGGACCCCAATAGCACTACATTGTGAATTTGGAACTTAAAATTCGGAAAACGAACCTCGGAACGTCGAAAATCGACGTCGTTTTGCCTTGGACGGCCCCGGTTACTATTCCGGCATTTCCGGCACGTTTTGCCGGCGTATTCGCCGTCTTCCGGCCATTTCCCGGCGTTTCCGGCACCGCCACTCGGCTCCTGCCGGCGTCCCCTGTCGGACCTGAAGTCCCGGCCTCCATACCGGCCAGTTTCGACAGCCGCCGGCCGGTTTTTCCGGAAATAGGTGCCGCAGGTTTTCCACCGAGTTTTTCGACGATTTTTTCGTCGTTTTCTCGTGATTCTTCCGGCATATTGCAGCAGCCCCTGCTGCCACGTTTTCCTCGTCCAAAATTCACCCGGTTTAGAGTTCTTTTGACATGGTTTTCCGGTTTGTTTTTCCGATTTTCTCCAAGTCCGTTATATGCACTCACCGGTACTCTTCGTGTGTGTTTCCACACCATTTTTGGATGGTTTATACCACCCTCGTTTACTGTTTGGTATTACACTGCTTCAATACCATGATTTCCAACTCTTTAGTTGAAGAATGTAGTACTATTGCCATGTGATACATTCGATGGGATCGACCTTCGTTCCGATTCCCTTTCTTACAATATCCTACGGCGTATTATATAGAATTGTTCCCGTGTCGCTGACTCTCTTAATTGTCATTTTGTAGATGTCCCGCGGTGAAATCGAATGTCTAGCTGATTGCGGAACCACCCACACTGTCCTACGGCACAGGCAGTTGTTCACGGATTTAGTGTTTTTGACTTCTTCGATGACTACAATGATTGGCTCGAAATCCATCATTCAAGGAAGAGGCACTGCTTCTTTCATGTTGCCTAATGGTACGACTCTTAACGTCGTAGACGCTCTTTATGCGCCGAAGTCTCCCCGCACCTTGCTAAGTTTTAAGGACATACGTGCCAATGGTTTTCACCTCGATACTTATGTTGAGAATGGAGAGGAATATCTTTGCGTTACCTCTGAGAAAGCAGGCCATCGCCGCATCTTAGAGAAGATGAAGAGTCTTGGGAATGGTTTGTATCTTACTTCCATTCGGATCTTTGAATCATATGCGGTTGAACGCAACTTTTGTGATTCGGACTCTTATATGCTTTGGCATGCCCGTCTCGGGCACCCTGGACGTGATATGATGATTAGAATTCTTAAGAATTCACATGGTCATCCATTTTTCAAGTCCCGGAAGCGATTGGAGGATCACCTCACCCGTGCTCCGCATGGTGAGGCCGTGCCGACCCATGCACCGCATGGTGAGGCCGAGCATGCCTCACTCGGCAGCTCCACGGCTTTCATGCCGTCGGTGGCGGCATCCCCTCCTTCACAGGAGCTTGTGATGCCTCCCGTGCTTTCACATGCCTCCATGGCAATTTCTGATGCCCATCGCTCGTTTTGCAAAGCTTGTTCTCTTGCTAAATTTCAAGGAAGTCCTTCTTTTGCTAAGGCTTCAACCGAGAACATTCCATTCTTACAACGTATCCAAGGTGACATTTGTGGACCTATTCAACCAGAATGCGGACCTTTTCGATATTTTATGGTATTGGTTGATGCATCGACGCGTTGGTCACACGTCGCATTACTATCCACAAGGAATGCTGCATTTGCTAAGTTATTAGCTGAGATCATCAAACTTCGGGCTCACCACCCCGATTATACTATCAAATCCATTCGTTTGGATAATGCTGGAGAATTCACCTCCAAAACTTTTGATGATTACTGCATGTCTATTGGGATCGAAGTTGAACATCCCGTTCCTCATGTTCATTCACAGAACGGTCTAGCAGAGGCTACCATCAAGCGTATTCAGCTTGTTGCTCGGGCAATGGTTATGGGTACTAACCTGCCGGTCTCTGCGTGGGGATATGCAGTGTTGCATGCAGCGACACTTATTCGTTTCCGACCCGCGGCTAACCAAGCGTTTAGTGCGTACCATATGGTAACTGGTTACGAACCCAATATTTCACACTTACGCATCTTTGGTTGCGCCGTTTATGTGCCTATTACGCCTCCGCTGCGTACTAAGATGGGTCCTTAGAGACGATTAGGTATCTATGTTGGCTATAATTCCCCAACGATTGTCCGCTACTTAGAACCAACCACCGGAGATCTCTTTACTGCAAGATTTGCAGATTGTCACTTTGATGAGACATGCTTCCCGTCGTTAGGGGGAGATGGGAATGTTATCATTCCAAATGAACGTCAGGAATTGACGTGGTGTGTCCCCACTATGTCTCATTATGATCCCCGCACTGCTCAAAGTGAGTTAGAAGTGCAACGCATTATCGACCTCCAGAAAGTCGCGGATTCGATGCCCGACGGCTTTGTAGATATTGCTAAAGTGACGAGATCAAACATACCCGCTGCGAACGTACCGGCACGGTTGGATGTCCCGAAATACGGGCGTGGAAGACAAGCTCCTGGACCTAGCAACGTTGGCACCGCCCCTGACAGTGGGACGGAGGCCGACGGCTGCACCACCATACGCCGTGGTGTTGCCGGCGCCCCTTGTGGCGACGATGCTGAGATGGCCCAACATGGAGCAGCTTCGGCCTCGGCTCCTCAAAGAAAAAGGGGAAGACCGATAAACTCTAGGGATTCAAAACCTAGAAAGAAGCGAATGACTAAGGCACAGCGCGTCATCAACGATGAATCACCATCGTATGAAGTTGTCTCTGATTACAGCTATGTCCATGAATCAACTTAAGTGTTTCCGTGGGACGCTATGGAAGCTTGTTTGATGCCAGAGAACAACGAAATCTCAGTAAACTACACAAGTGAGCAGTCGGTCCGAAACCGAGCCACCACATGCATTGATAACGTTTTCGCTTATTCCGTCGCACTTGAGATCATATCTGAAGACGACGTTGAACCTCGCTCTGTAGCTGAATGCGAACGCAGAGTAGATTGGCCGAAGTGGAAGGAAGCAATCCAGGCAGAACTTGACTCATTAGCGAAGCGAGAAGTCTTCGGAAAGGTTGAATTGACTCCAAGAGATGTCAAACCTGTTGGACATAAATGGGTCTTCGTTCGTAAGCGAAATGAGATGAACGAGATCGTGCGTTATAAGGCAAGACTCGTGGCGCAAGGATTCTCACAACGACCTGGTATTGACTATGAAGAGACTTATTCTCCTGTTATGGACATCATTACCTTCCGCTACCTTATTAGTCTGGTAGTGTCCGAAAGACTAAACATGCAGCTTATGGATGTGGTCACAGCTTATCTCTATGGGGATCTTGACGCAGAGATATACATGAAAGCTCCTGAGGGACTACCTTTACCTCCATCAAGTGCCTCCAGACCACGGAGTGCTCATGCAGTCAGATTACGTCGTTCGTTGTACGGGTTAAAGCAATCCGGAAGAATGTGGTACAATCGGTTGCATCAATACTTGGTGAGAAGGGGTTACAAGAATGATGAACTATGCCCATGCGTGTTCATACGAAAGACAAATTCCGGATTCGTCATCGTTGCGGTCTACGTTGATGACATGAACATAATCGGCATTTATGAAGATAATGCTGCTTGCATAGAGCAGACGAAGTTAGGTTTCATCAAGGGAGACAACACCAAGCATATTTCGCCTAAGTTCTTCTACAACGTTCAACAACAGAAGTTCTTGAATGTTCAGATCAATCAAGTGAGTTCAGAATCCAATGTTGCGGATTTGTTCACCAAGTCTTTGCCTAAATCTACTTTTGTGAAACATGTGAAGAGCATTGGCATGCGTCGTTTATCGGAACACTAGAGTTTGGTAGACTTCAGGGGGAGTCTACATCACATGTTAAGATCCTTAAGTAGTTGGTGCGTTGTGCTCTTTTTCCCTTCGATCAAGCTTTTGTTTTACCCAAGAGGTTTTTGTTTTGCTTGACAAGGTTTTTACCGAGGCAACGATGTGTGCACCATGCAACCTAGGCATGCGACACAAGGGGGAGTGTTCCGGGAGAATTACTATTTTACCCTTGTGTGTGTCTTAGCCTAATAGGTTTCCTGTTAGGAGATAAATTAGCATCTCCGTAGTAGATTAGGACTCCGAATCCTACGTGATTGTGGTGTTGTAAATGCCTATATATAGGCCCCCATATCATTCAATAATATACAAGTATTTCATCCTCAAACAAAAACGAACAAAACAAAGGAGAGCTTGGGAGAGGCCCAAGCTTAACCTCACTGGCCCAGGATCTGGTAGAGGCCCAAACTCAGGCCCAGGCCTAGTCCCAGCCATCTCCTAGACCTTGCTTCTGCAACCGATCTGGCGAGCACGGCACCTCCAAGAGTCCCTAATCGCCGGATCAGAGAGAACAGTCGAGAAAAACACCCGCCTCATACGAGTAAGCAAGGCCGACATCCTCAATCCTAGATCAATTCGAGGTCGATCCCTCCGGCCACCTTTATGCAGAGAAGTTTTTCCAAACGCCTGCGCGCCGCCATGAACCGCACCTTTGAAAGAGCCGCGCCGCCACCAGAAAAACCTAGCCAGTAGAGCATGGCTCCGTTGTGCATCTTCCCCTGCAGAAAACTCCTTCTGTCTAGGAGGGATGACACAACAGAATTGAAAAGGAGCAATCAAGAACAACGCCACAGGGTGGCGGCCTGAATACAACCGAGACGGGCTAGGATTCCGGGCAACCAAAGGCGGCGCTCCTCTTAGGGTTTCTCTCACAGTTCCCATTCTTCCACCCTAACTCTTTTGCGCTTGCCGGGAGGAATTTGAGTAAGCGGACATTAGATGATTAGAAACTTCAGAATTCAAAGATTAGACTTCCTCTCTGCAAATACAATATATGATCCATTATCGATCGAGTTTATGACCTTGATCATATATATGTGGCAATCCATATTGATTGTATGGCCTCTAACTTCTGACATTCTGAGTTGGTCGAAATAATCAGCTCAAATCAAAACACGAATGTTATTATAAACTTTGATTGAGATATATTTACTGTAGAGGACCTGGGTGTAAATGACGAATATAAAAGCATATTCGACCGAAATATACAGACTAATCAGGCCCCCGAACCAAAATCAAGGTTATCAGCACCAAGAACTTTCTAGAGTGAAAATGGCACTAAGAGGCACAGAGTAATTCATATGGGTAACCTAGGTTGATTAAAAGCGCAATTATAAATTTTATAATTTCGTTGTAGTTGATTATCCAATTATCAGACCATGATGATGAGCTTCGTAAATAAGTAGAGACTAGTCAACCAAAATTAACAGCTGCGAGCTATGGCGGCCGGGCAAACAAAACCCAGAACTGATGCATATCACTGTACGTCTTGGATGATAAAGATTTAATTAACTGAATTCTTTGTATCATAGTATGTCTTGATTCTTAATAACCATGCCTCATTTAACAAGTTGACAAACGTACGTACCAGTAACCTTATATCTTACCCTTTGTAATTTGTACAAAGAAATTACAAATACAGTGAAAGCTTATGTAATTTGTACGTACATATATATGATGTAGATAGCTAGGTGTAAGTTAATTATTAACTTATTAGGCCATGAGAACAAAGTATATGCCTGAAGGATATCCTTGATGGATAACCTTCTACGGTTCTACCCTATGTGATTTTCTTGTGGTATTCTCACATAGCTTAGGTACAAACGTCCCTTGTATTAGTTAGCTATATTTAACTTTATATATGATCTACTGGTCCTCTCCTAAATGCACCCTATATAAAATCATGATTTAATGAAGCTAGACAGAAAACCTGTACAGAACTTACAAGAGTCGTAAGGCAGTAAGCAAGATGGCTATAGCTGTACTGGCTGCTCTGGACAATGCTCGAACGCAATGGTATCACATGACAGCCATTGTCATAGCCGGCATGGGTTTCTTTACCGATGCCTATGACCTCTTCTGTATCTCCACCGTTTCGAAGCTCCTCGGCCGGCTTTACTACTACGACCCCAAAACGAAAGCCCCCGGAAAGCTTCCCCAAGATATCAACAACTTGGTCGTCGGTGTAGCTCTAGTCGGTACCTTATCCGGCCAACTATTCTTCGGCTATCTTGGTGACAAGCTTGGCCGCAAAAGAGTTTATGGCGTAACTCTGATCATGATGGCTATCTGCGCCATTGGCTCCGGCCTCTCCTTCGGATCATCCCCAAGCGCGGTAATGACAACTCTTTGCTTCTTTAGATTTTGGCTGGGATTCGGCGTTGGCGGAGACTATCCCCTCTCTGCAACAATCATGTCCGAATACGCTAACAAAACAACACGCGGTGCTTTCATAGCGGCGGTGTTTGCCATGCAAGGAGTCGGCATCATCTTTGCCGGTTTGGTTTCCATGACACTCTCAGCAATCTTCCTCAGTTTTTATCCAGCACCAGCATTCAATGCAGACCCTAAAGACTATTCCAACGTGTTATCCACGCAGCCGGAGGCCGACTTCTTGTGGAGAATTGTCCTCATGCTTGGGGCTCTGCCAGCCATTGTGACATTCTACTGGCGGATGAAAATGCCCGAAACAGCACGCTACACGGCCCTGATCGAAGGAAATGCTAAGCAAGCTGCGAGCGACATGTGTCATGTTCTAGACATCGAAATCCAAGCGGAGCAGGACAAGGTGGCGCAGTTCAAGGCGGCAAATGAGTACAAATTGTTCTCCGGAGAGTTCTTTAGGCGGCACGGGAAACATCTAATCGGAACAATGACGACTTGGTTCTTGTTGGACATTGCGTTTTATAGCCAAAACTTGACTCAAAAGGACATATTCCCGGTGATGGGTCTCACTGACAAACCTCAAAATATCAATGCTCTCATGGAAGTGTTCCAAACCTCTAGGGCAATGTTTGTGGTTGCATTACTAGGGACGTTCCCTGGTTACTGGTTCACCGTAGCTTTCATAGAAAAGCTTGGACGATACAAGATCCAACTCGTCGGATTCTTCATGATGTCTGTGTTCATGTTAATCATTGGGCTGAAATACGAGTGGGTAAAGGCTCACCCAGCGGTGTTTGCAACTCTCTATGGTCTGACATTTTTCTTCGCCAACTTTGGTCCGAACAGCACCACTTTTGTACTTCCGGCAGAGCTATTTCCGACGCGGGTGAGGTCCACGTGCCATGCGATAAGTGCAGCGTCCGGCAAGGCGGGTGCCTTGGTCGGTGCATTTGGTATACAAAACTTAACTTTGGATGGTAAATCCAAGTCGATTCGAAAGGCTATGTTGATTTTGGCGTTTACCAACATGTTAGGGTTTTGTTTCACGTTCATGGTCACCGAGACCAAAGGGCGGTCTTTGGAGGAGATCTCCGGCGAAGATGGTGGCAATGGCGGCAAACGTGAATCTCAGATGACGGAGGATTGAGAAGGCCCGAAAAATATTTTCATAAACTTTGGTAGTCAAATAAATGAGATATGATTGGCAAAAGAGAGACACGCCTATGTCGACGAAATGAATAATAAGAGCTGCAAGGTTGTCATTAGTTTGAAGTTCAACCACGTAGTGACGAAGTTTGTATATTGGCTTCATTGTCCATTTTCAACTGTTTCTTTAATTTCTTCAGGTTTTAGATACGAGGGTGAAGATGTATGTATTATGTAATGTTTGCTTTAAATTGAAAATTGAATAATCTTATTTTACGTACTATCTTAACTTCCTCTAACTGTGAGTTCAGTTTTCTCATATACCATGTAGCTTCTTAGGGCAACTCAAACAATAAGTCTTATTTGTGGGTGTTATTTTTATTTTAAAACCCCTTACTGCACTATTCATGAGTTATAAATCTCATCTCTAACAATAGAGCTTTATAATGAGTGTTTTATTCAATATAATATATTATATATAATATTGTTTGAGTGTTATGTTCAAAATAATTGTTGTGGGATATAAATCACTATTTGAGTATTGGTCTTGGAAAATACTTAGATATAGGACTTGAAATAGAAGTATAGAACTAAGTTTTATAATTATAAGACTAGCTCTCCTATATTGAGAATTTGAGATGTTAGAAATGAATAAATTGATTTTGAGATTGGTCTTGGTTTTTAAGGTCGCTGTTGAAGTTGCCCTTAAGAGTCGAATTCAGATGCTCCTGCCAATGATGAAGTGAATATTGACGACCCACAAAAAAAAACTACCCATTTCCTTTAAGTTTAGAAACTCGAAACTCACGAAAAATATTCTTCATCACGAACTAAGGAAGCCTTTGTAATTATCAGCTAATCTACCATAGTCACTCCTTGATATGGTTCGTCTTGGATTCAATGAAAACTCGTATTTGATTAAAAACAAAAATCGAATCATCTCATATGCTTGAAGGTTCCAAGTTCCAACTAGTGAATGAGGTTTGTTCTTCACCAGCACCACACGCTATCTAGTGGCCCAGAGCCTCCATGTGGCCCAAAACCCAATCTTGATAATCAAAAATAAATACAAAATATAAATGCTTTTTTTCCAGCTCTGCAAAAAAGCAACAATTAAAAAATAATACAAACGTGGCGACCTCTAACAGAGCCACCTGTTATTTGTCACTACTAGAACCACTATTGGGCCGTCACCGCTCTTCAAAAAAATTTGAAACCCTAAGAAATCCACATTCCTCTCTTCTTCTTCTTCATCATCTTCTTCAGGTTTTTGGCCCCAAATGAAATGGGACATGGAAATCGAGGAAATCGAGGCCGTGCTGGAGAAGATTTGGGACCTCCACGATAAGCTCAGCGACGCCATCCACTCCATTTCCCGCGCTCACTTCCTCCACTCCGTCAAGGCCCTCCGCCACTCCTCGTCGGAGAAGAAGAAGAAGAAGAACCACAACAACAACTACACCAACTCCGGTCAGCTCCTCTACGGAAGCGCCGCGGCGGCGGCGGAGGAGGAGGAGAGCCGGACCGGGTTCGTGTTCGTCAAGGACTTCCGAGTCGAGCCGGACGATGACTCGGCGATAACGGAGGCGAAGAGCCTTAATGCGATTAGGACCGCGCTGGAGAACCTTGAGGACCAGCTCGAGTTCTTCCATGTGAGTGAGCTAGGGTTTCGTTTCGGTTTGAGATTTTAAGTGTTTGAGTTTAATTGAAGGCTGTATAATTCGGATTTGGAAATTGTTTAAAGATTGATAGTGTTTTTGTTGTTTAATTGAGCTGAAATTTAGCTTAGGCTGTTTAAAATTCTGCAATCTGTGGTTTAAATGCTCATAAGTTTTCGGAGTTTTCGACTCTGCTCTACTTGCTTGTGTTGCTTTTAGATATGATTCTGTGTATGAAGCTTTCAATGCAGAAGAGTGGTGTTTCGAGCCGTGGCGAACGAAGAGTAGGTTATGGCAGTAGAGAATTAGGATTGTGTGTAGGTGCCAAGCGGGTGAGGGATGAGAAACTAATGGTTGTGAGAAGTGCTTCTGGAATTAAGTGTACTTGTTTTGGTGAGGTGAGCTCGAGAGTGAAGTTGAGCTGTATATACTAAGAATCGGCAACTTTTAGGGGAGAATTGCGCGATTGTGGAGCTTTGGTTCGGGAAGTATAAACGAAAGCTAAAAATTTATGTGTCCGTGTGTTATAAGCTTTGTTTTTTGAAGACAATAGAGGCCTCATGGGAAGGATGAAGATGAATGGTGATACATGTAGATATGGAATGCTTGTAAAACTTTGTATTGTTATACTCTTACAGATATGAAAGCTCATGATGTATGGTTTAGTGGCAGATAGCATAATTGTTATCGTTTGGGATGCAATTTAACCTTTACTGGTACATAGGTTGGAAATGAGATGCTCAATTTAGTTATACTTGACTGATTCTTTTGGGGGTGATTTCAACTTGAACTTGATTAGCCAAGTGCCGAGGTTCTGGTTAACTGATTTTGAATTAGTTGATCAGGTCTGCCTGAAAACATGAGGGAATGTTGCTTATTAAATGAGGCCAAAATATCTTTTGTTTATGTTACTGTTGTGTGGTTTTCAAATTCTCTGTATGGATTCTGTGGAGTACTTGCTGTTTGGTACCTTCCAAGTTCAGCTACTGATGTCAATTCTTTTTCTCTTAAAGACTGCACAGGTGCAGCAACGAGCCGAGAGAGATGCTGCAATTGCACGCTTGGAGCAAAGCCGCATTGTCCTAGCATTGAGATTGTCTGAACACCATGGCAAGAAATACAAGGTGATTGAAGAAGCTCTTGCCTTTGTTGGAGATGTTTGTGATGCAAATGGCTTTGTTTCTCCCGAAAATCTGTATGGTCCTGCAGTCACTTCTGGTGACAACTTGGTGAACTCTGAAGGGAAGAGGTCTAACATCTTGATGAAAGCTCTTGCTTCAAGTGTAAATTTTGCCAAGAAGACTCTTAGGATGGATAACATGGGTGGATTACTGGGAAATGCTGCTTTGGTAGCAGTCAGCATGATAGCGTTGGTGCATATTCAACAGGTTGCAGTGAAGGAGCATCCGCAGATGCTGGAAGATAAAATCTACGTTAACAGGACTGCTAGAAGAACTTCCAGGACAGAGGGGGCGTCATCCAGCAGTCGTCTCATCAACTTGGATGTGCTATTAGCCCGGGGTTAAGGAAGAAATCCCAAAATTTTGTAGCAGGCAGTTGAATGATTGGTGGCCTTACTTCATAGTTCCATTGGGTTTGAATCATTCATCGAGAGGTGTGGAGGTGTGGTACTGTGTAATTTTGTAGGCCGTTCTTATTCAAGTTTTAGTCAACACGAACTATCTTACAGGATATTGTAGGCTTGTTCCTCTCTTTTATGTAGTCATCTGAAATCGGTTGTGCATATATAAAGTTCTGATATTCTGTCGTTAATTCCGACTTGTTCTGTTTTGATCTTCAGTGTGCATAACAACCTCCATCTGAGTATAGCGTACTTGCCGGTTACTTTGTCGCTCCCTTACTTTCTCTTGTTCTTAACAATGTTACATCGGAGCTGCCTTCTATAACTCCACCCCATTAATGTCACATATGTTTTACTGTTGCCTAGTCTCTGTTCCAAAATGCGTCAAACTAAGGGTTACTCTAACAACTAAACCCCATTTACGGGTGATATTCTCATTTTAACACTTTTTTCATGAGTTTTATAAATCTCATCTCCAATTATAAAATCTTAGATGGGGTGTTATACTCAATATACTTGATTAGTTTACTAATTTTGTATTGTTTTATCAAAACAATGACCCACCAAACAGATGCAATGCCTACAAATTGATCGAGTCTTGGTCTTAGAATTGGTTCAGATATAAGACTTCAAATAAGACTGAGTTCTATATTTTAGAGACTAACACCCTTTATATTTGACTGTTGGAGATAATTTCTCAATTATAAGACCAGTCTTGTTTTATAGAACCATGTTGGAGTTGTCCGAAGCTCCAAATGTACCCAAAATATAAGGAGCAGATCTCTTCCAAGTCAAATGGCACTGCAGATTATTGATGGAAGTCAGAGAAGGCTCCTAACTCTGTAACCCAATTTCCCATTTCCAGCAGAGATGACGATGTAGAACACAAGGTAGGGTCTGCTCTCTCAGACTTTGGAGTCCCCAAAATGTGAGCCAGAGGCAGACAATAAAGGCTTGAATCTCATCATGGTCAACCCAATTTGAACACAACTTAACTAATCTATACATGTTGGTGGTGCAACTCTGTTTAGCCACTAATGGAAGATTAAGTAGAAGCAAAAAATGGGAATTGTTGAATATAATGGGAAGATAGTACATAATTGCAAAAGGAATGTCGGAAAGCTATTTGATCTATAGGCTTTATGAGGTGGGATTATGACTTTCGTTTGTTTTTGGTGGCAAAAGAATGTAAAGGTTTAAAGGGTTTGAACACATAATTAGCGTCATAATTTGCAGCTGTGTGTATAAACACTTTCTTTGATTTGCAATTGGATGCATGACTTGGAAAGCCAGCGTTAATTAGGAAGGAAGCTCAAAGAAAAGGACATTTCCCTTTCAAGGACAAGGTGAAAAACATTCTTGTCCGACTCTACTCACCCTTGTCGATCCTTTTGTGATCTCAAAATTTGACCACCAAGATTTGTGTCCTTCGTGGAGAATGTCAACCAAACGAGGCAATATATCCTAGGGTCAACTAGAATTCTAGAAATATGAAAGGAGTTGAATGTGAGATAATTCCAGTGTAGAATGTATGTTCGAAAATGAGACATTTCGTGATGTAGAACGTTTAGACAAACCCTTTTTGTCCGCCGAACTCATGAAAACATGCAATTTGAACTATAAAACTCGTTGTACGCAGTCGTAGACCAACTTCAAGTATTTGAACACCGCAGTTTCTCACTCAAATATCAAAGATTGAAAACCACAAACTCAAATGCTGGAAGCGGAAAGCTAGGGAACAACTAATTGAACTAAGCATGTACACACAGTCATTAGTAACCAAATACTCCCTGAACTCCTCAAGTGGTAAGAAACACGGTTGTGGAGTCGCTTAGCTTGATTGAAAGCAAGATTAATAAATACTAGCCTCACGCGTGTTTCGATCGCACGGTTTGCATAATTTTATTTGAAATATATTTTTGAAAAATAATCTTTTTATGTAATTTTATTTCATACGAAAGATAATTGTGGTAAAACACATTAGTGAAACATTTATATTTTTACATAATAAAAAAATACTAAATAATATATTTGACAGTTCCCAATTTGGTGCAATTTTTGAGTGTTCCATTTATAGTAGTAGATACATATATATATATATATAGTAATAACTAATATTGAATTATTGATCGAGATGTAACATCCACAGCCATTAGTTACAAAATAGTCAAAATACTACTTAGATCATCATAACTATTGATATACACTTCAAGATGATAACATAATAACACGAGATTAAGACGTTACATTAATAGACACACAAAAAGGGGATCGAAGAACCATATTGCTTTGGTTCCAAGTTTCATGAGTACACGTCCAAATCAAATCTCCTTAATCAAACATAGGACCATACATGGACCATGCCCTAAAATCAATATACCAAGATATAATTAAAACTATGTATACAGTATATAGCTCAGATATTATTCTCATGATGAACTAAATCTAACCAAGGAATCTGAGTCACACATTCCCTCCCATAATCTTCATAACCATCACTGTCGGTAGGTGAAGTTGGATCCCACTATTTTGATGGGACCCGTTTACAGGTGTCAAATGATAAGCTGTGCTGACTCTTCATGGGAGCGCCACGCGGGCACCAGAGTCGACAGGGGCTAATTGGGTGCAGAGGCCCCATACGTATTTGCACGTGTTGCCCACCCCATTTGTCTTCTTGGGCCGGCCCTGGCCAACTTGGTTTTTTTTTTGTTTAGGCGTCGACACGGCAGGCCGTACATCGAGAACGTGGTGGGTGATCAGAAGTCCGACGGACCGACCGGTGATATCATTAGTCATCGGGATAGATGTCATGAATTCATGATTGCCTTTCATTAAGCATGATTTGGTGGACTCCAACGGGAGCAGGAGATGCTATTATCTGGTTAAGACGATTCGACTATAGTTTTGTAAATTTATTCAACCGTTTAATATTATATGATTTTGTCCGAACACTTTCTTAGTGTCGTCATTATTCAAACGGGTAAAACTCAACTCGACAACATGTAGCGGTTATTAATTTACTTAATAACTCTAATGTACGTAATTGTATACGCTAAAAACGTACGTAATATTACGAACATTTCATATTAAATGAGCGGTTTATGTAACTTTTTTTTCGCAAACGAAGCCCTCCAACCCAACGCGTACGGAGTAAGATCTTTTGTTTTGAAACTTCAACGTACTGTATTCCAATGAGTGAGGGGACCAAACCCAGAAGAGGCAAGAAGGAAAGCAAATGGGAAGGAGAAACCAATGCATAATATTACAAGGGGATGATCAGGGAGAGCTAGGTGTTGTCACTGTTCATTAATTTGGTTTTGTTATGTTCTTTGTTATAGTAGCTGGACTAGAAAGGGTACGTGAGCAAAAACCCCACTTGCATATAGACTCGATCGGCTCTATATTATGCATATGCATGACAATTGGCAACTTGTTTCTGACATTAAATATATGCAAAATCTTAGCATTGAGCCTCCTTCTAAAGCCTGAGACTTTTATCGATGATCTCTGTTTAAAGCTGCTGTTCCAACTTAATTAACTCGGTTCTATGCTCAAGTACTGTTTAAGCTGCTAATCCGTATCCGTATGTATATTCATCTATTACTTTTACATCTTTTCTCAAAAAAAAAAATCTATTACTTTCAATTTGCAATTTCATTATATTTAGAGAGCAGAATGCTAGGAAAAAGGAGTTGTCAACAAAAGACCCCTGAAAGATCAGATTACGACTAATTAGATGAGAGTCTGCAAATTTGATTGTGGAGCTTTGATCATACTAGTCACAGCCGAGTGAGAAAATTCGTAGATTCATGACTGCGTAATCTTCAATCACCAACCTTATGAAGCATGGAGGATTGTCCATGAATGGCTTGGCTTTCATTTTTCTTAATCTTAATTATCAATATTAGTAAATTAAGGCCTTAAGGGTTAGAAATATATTTGTGTTTGAATACTTGGGGATGAAGTAGTATCTCGCTATTGGAGAAGATAAGATGACCTTGAGGAGTTGAGGTCATTTGAATAGGAAAGAGTCGCAAGGAAGTGCGTGCCCTCAGGTCATTGCAACTATAAACTATATATATCTTGTCGGAAAAAAAAACTATATATATATATATATAAAAATTCCACCTTGAACAGTGTCCTCAGAATAGAACAAAACAAACATAAAATTCAAGAAACTGGGTTTTCCTAAACTACTTAATTACTGGTAATCCGTGCATCTGCCGGAAAATCGTTAAATTGATTTCCAGCTTTTACAAGACCAAGTATGTGAACGTTGCCTGTTTAAAATAGCCAGTGCGTGACAGAAGAGATGATAATATTTCAAATTGGCAACAGGGAGCCAAACATGCATATATGTTTGCTTCTCTATTAGAATCAATTGAGGTTGACTCGACTGTCTGTGAATTTAGATGTTAATTTCAGAAAACTTGCTTGCAGCTAGTTGTGCCTTTCGATTCCCTCCTCCTGTTCCTCCTTTTATGTTTGAATTTTCATTTTGTTTCATTGCTTTGTCTAGCTGATGGGGTTTTCATAACAAATAGTAACCGTGAGCTATAGTTTAAGAAGTCGGTTTTCTGGCTTAAAACAGCTAATTACTCCCATATTGGCCATATATAAATCACATTAATTTTCATATATTAGCATCTATTTTCTAGATAATATATAAGTAGGGTGATTGAATTCTTAGAGAAAGAGATAATTAAAACCTCCCCCCGGCGATGCCCTAAACGTGGAGATAGAAAAGAAAACAGTGAGTCATTGATCACTATGTGAACAGTGGTTAAATAACACAGTTATCATTTATATGGCATAGGACAGCAATTCAATCAGAGTGAACAACCCCAATACCCCATAGAGATATTACCGAACAAATTAAGCAGTAGCGCGCTATATATAGGTAACATAATAATTGTATATATGTGTATGTAGTTACGAACCCAAGCTACATGTACTCTGGAAAAGGAACAAGTCCGAACAAGAAAGTTGAAATAATGATGAATATATAAGATTCGGTATATATATGTATTTGCATATGTATATAGATAAAGAGATCGAGATAATAATGTGTTGCAACCACTCTAGTTAATATCAAATCTATTAATTGACACAACTATGAACCAACATGGGCGTTATAAGAAAAGTTGTTGCAAAAAATTGAATTGGCTAGCAACAAGTGTCAGATTGTGTTTAGGTTTTTAGTAAAAGTTGTCAGCAGTGAAGCTGCTAAGGATTATTACCATCACCAACTTTCATCACGCACACAAATTTGCAGCAGTAAAACGGAAGTGATTTTAGATCATAGTTTTCAGGTCGATTCTCACGTGAAAAAGAAAACATCATGAAGCTGATACAGGAACTTGCGAGGCGAAATCACACTCTTGAGCACAGCGATTTTTTTTTAGTAATATTGAGCACAGAGATAATGTTGTTTAATTTGACAATCCTAGTTTAATTTACTTGTAATCATTTACATGATGATGATTGATCTGTGAGAGTGCATATATATGGTGATATTATTCATTTCAATTCAAATGAACTTGCATCTGTGGTTCCCAACTTCCCATTAACTACGATTACAATTGCGTGAAGTGAATGTTAACGTACGACTAAGCATGACATAATTCAACCTTTCTCATTTTCGCATAGTGCTCAACAAAGACAATCACCGATGAACATATAAATATATAGTCCCGTGTGAAATTTCAAAATCTTTCAACTGATCATGAACTCTTTCATTAAAAGAGAAGGGATCTTGCAACCATAAAGAACAAAGAGTAAGAAAAAAGCTAATCGAAACAGGAATCGCCAAGGAACAACATACAAGAAACAACCCAAAAGAAAAACGCTAGACTACTGAGAACAAGTAGAAAATTAATCTCCCGGAAGGCCATCATAACTTAGAACATCTTGAAGGGAAGTTTGGGGCACATTAGCCCAATCCGAAGAGCTCAACCAACCATGTTTACCCTAAATCAACTTCACTGGGTTAATATATACTATTAAGCTATTATTAGCTATTTAGCTTCATTAAATATGCGGTAATTGAAGGAGGGATGGTGTATAATAAATACCTGATCAACAGACTTGCCAGAAAATGAATCCTATCGTCGGCAGGATATAAGTACCTAACTACCTATAAATAGAGAAGATTCATCATCTGCGTGTCAATATGCAATAAACATTCGAAGCATAAAAGATGACAGTTTACCTGATCTCTTTTTACTCTTTGTTGTCAAATTAATCGATAAAAATGCATTACTTTAAAGCGGCTAACCAATAAACTAAACGAAAGTGAGCCAAAAACGAGAGCTAAATATATGTGATATATAATGACGATGATCAACGATCGGGTTACATGCAGTTCGTGGGTTACCTAGCCAGGGTTGTAGCGTTCTTGAGTCTTGACAGCTAAAAATTGACCGTTATTAGGAAAATGTTCTCAAACAGTTTGTTTAACTTTTGTGTGGTATTCTCATTGTCACTGACTCACTGCAAAGCAAATAGTAATGTATTGTGTTCCAGCAATACGTACACCAGTCCTCCATTGTCGACAGTATATTAGTCCCCACTGTGTGAAAAGAAGAGCATGATGCAGGTGCCTTTTAGCAATTTCTGGGTCACCCGATAATTTATAGAAAAGGAACCCGACTGATCATTTTTTACCAACCGGCAACCAGCAAAAATAAGGACCCCCTAGCCTCTTCCGGTCCTCCGATCATCTTCCAAATATGGAGCCTTTACCATAATGGTAGCCAACTCATCGACTCAAAGTCTCAAACTAATACATATCCCGTTAATGTGAAAAGGTAAATTGACCACTGTTATAAATCATATCAGCTGCGGCATGCATCAGCTGGTTTTTACGGCGTACCAGCTACAAGTACTGAAATTATGTTCAAGCCAGAGTGAAGACATAATCATGGTGATAAGTTAATTTTGTACTTTTTTACTCTTATAATTTATAACGATATGTCAATTAGTTACGTTTATGAACAAATGAAGTTGAGAGTTATAAGGAGAAATTATCTGTATATTAACACATTTTCTTAGTTACGTTTCTGCCCGATCTTATCTATACTATTAATAAACTAAACATAATTTATTTTCTTATTCTAATTTTAGTTTTACTTTGTTTCTGAATTATATAATTTCATTTTTAAATAATATATGATAAAAATGTGTTAATATAATTTTACAAGCATTTTTATTGATAAATTATGTTTAGTTTATTAATAGTATAGATAAGATCGGGCAGAAATATGATATCAACTGGTTTGATTGAGACATAATCATTGGAGGCTCCTATTTCACTTTGAGTAATACGCAAGCAATGCAGGCAGGGAGGGTATGCATGCCCTCTTAATTAACCACAATCCAATGAGAAACATCAATATCTATCTAAGGGCCTTTTAATCAGTTAATTATTCCTCACCAATGTATCAATTAATTCAATATCTAATAATCAAATCTTATGAACTTGGAAAACATGGCTGCCGTGAAGTTTCGATACACATAACCATAATAAAGTACATGAACACATGAGCCTCAAAGATGGGTGTTACTTCCCCATCGTTCAAGTCAAGCACTTGAGTAGTAGTGGTAGTACTATGTAGTTTCTTTGAATGATTTGATGCTAATGATAAAAAAGCACATGCATGATATACCCTATCTAATATTTTAGAAATAATCGATGTCATCTTTAAATTAGTTCCGATAAATTATTTAACAAAGGAAAGTGTGAAAATGAACTATTTTGGTACATTATAAAAAAATCGCAAAACTCGCAACTTATCTGTTTGCTAAAATAGTATGTGAATAAAGAGCATAGTTCACATAAAAGGGCTTCGAAATCCATTTAAATGAAAAACCTTGTGATAAATCGAGGAATGTACTATTATGCAAATTCACAAAACTAAATTTGGTATTATGCTTGTTTCTCATATATGTAAATATCATTAACTGGGAAAATATGTCAATTAGCAAAAGCTTTTCGATTATATTGATCTCTGATTCCAATCCCTAATTAGTCGATTACAATTCATATGGCAAGTCTCAAAAGCGCTTAACATGGTCTTTTCACCGCAAAAATCCACATTTAATTTGTTCCCATTTGAGCCTCACTCGTGTGTGTATCACATCTCCATAGTATCCAAGACTTTTGATTTATGTGAACGTGTAACGTTATATTACAATATAATTTGAATTTATACAGGCAAGAAAAAGTGTACAGTAGAAAAAGGAAAATATTGGAGGCTGAGAATTCAGACCTAGTTGGACTCGATGTCTAAGAACCACTAATCACGCAACTCATTAGGCAAAAGGAATGCCACGTTTAATTCATGAATTTCAAATTATGTACCAAAACAGAAATTAAAATCTCAATTTATATTTCTTAAAAATTATAATTATACATAAAAATAAATAAATAGTCTGAGCAAAACTGGGCACTCAATTCTCCATTAATTTTTACGGAGAAACTTAATTAACTAATACTGAGATAACAAAAATAAAACCGGTTTTAACGGCCGGAAACAAAATATTTGCCGTGAAAAAACACCGGCGGCCGAAAAAAGAAAGGAAAAGAGTGTCAGTCGGCTACTGCCTACTACCAACTGCCACGCTTTCCCTCTCTTCTCTCTCTCTCTCTAACAGTTTCAGTATTCTTCAGAGGACCACTAGAGGGTCTGAGCCAAAAATGTCTTGAAAACAGTCATCTCCTTGACACATCATGGACGACGTCGTCTGAGCAGAAAAGGACGACGAGTCGAACGAGTCCATTCGGAACAAGCCGCCGAAGTCATCGAACACGAGTGGTCCGGGAACCGCCGTGTCGTCGAAGAACGGTGACTCAAAGAAAAGCGGAGACTCGAAAATGGGGGACTCCGGTGTTGGGAACCTGAACCCTTCTTCGTCCTGCATACACGGCAACAACAACGTCGGAGTTTGTTCAACTAGACACTCTTGAACAACATTTACTTTCTCAGCTGGCTTCTTCTCCATTAGCAGTGGCTCAGCCTCTTCGGTTGGATGAGTTCCGAACTGTAGGACGGAGGTGGGAGATGAGAGATGATGAGTTTCGTCACCGGATTCATAGCCAGAAACTGATACAGCCGTCACGTTTGGTGTCGTTGTTTCCGGCTCAATCTCGACTTCACTGACAATACTCTTTTCCTCAACAGAGTGTGCGGCATATTCTACTATTTGTGGCGCCGAGAAATTTGTTTGAGCATCAGGACCTCGCAGTTTAATGGCGGCATTATCATACACCATAGCCGCTTCCTCTGCTGTGTCAAAGGTTCCCAGCCACAGTCTTACGCGTTTGCCGGGATCTCTAATCTCAGCCGCCCATTTACCCCAAGGCCGTTGTCTTACTCCTCTAAACTTCCGGCTGCCGCCATTGGCCGGATGACAAGGAGGGGTCTTCTGTGCTGGTCGCCGAGTAGCCGGCCGTATCTCTACGGCGGGTCTTTTCCGGCCATTGTTGGTGATCACCCGACTAGTTGTCGAGTCTGTTTCTATGCTGATTTCGTTGATGTATTTCTTCACTCTCCGGCGACCAAAGTAGTACTCTCCCTCTTCTTCATCACTGGATGAGTCTGTGGCGTCGTGATCGGTCATCATTATGCGAACAATTTTTGGGGCGATGGAAGTGCCGGGCTCTACTTTCCGGGAAGGTTTAGTTAATTTCTTGGTGGTGTTCCTGTGGTGGGTGTATTTGATGGGACAAAGAAAACTACTCGACTCCATTTCCATGTTTCTTCTCTTTTGTGGTTTGGTTTGTTTGAACGAGTTCTACGTTTGCATCGGAAAGAAAAGGAGGAGAAACCAAAAGGGGGGCTAGAGAGAGAGAGATTGAAGAAAGCAGAACAAAGTAAAACCGTGAGGAAGAGACTCAAGAACTTGGAGATGAACAAAGGCCAAAGCAGAGGGTTCCAAAAATCTGCCAGAAATACATAAAAAGTCGCACAGAGATAGATACCTCTTGGAGAATGGACTCTAATAGAGGCAGGGGAGCCTCTGCAAGTTTTTTGAACGGAGAAAGGAAGATGTATATATCACAGAGGGCCTTATATGGCAAGAATCATAGGTACAGTGAACAGAGCGGAAAAGGAAAATAGAGAAGGCCCAGATTCAGTGTCGATTCTGAAGGGAATGGAAATCAGAAAATCCGGTAGATTCTGAAAATCTCAAGTATATAGAGAGAATGAGAGAAGAGAGGAGAGTGTGAGTGTTTGTTGAGAGGGGTGTGTGACTAGTTGGCAAAGAGTTGAAGACCAAAACACTAATCGAGAATCGCTATTTTATAGGATCCCGACAGCCGAAATTAGTAAAAGACCCAAAATACAAAGGCCCTTTCATATTTATTTGCTTTTACATTCTATTCATTAATAATTACCCTATATTTGCTTTTGAATATTTGTTTTTAAAATCTGGACAGAACTGAAAATACTTGTAGTCATTTTGGGGAAGTCAAAATCACAACTCATAAGCCAGTTAATAGTTCCGGCCGGTGACTATATACAGTCGGATACACAGGTATTTAGTTAAACTTGGATGATTATAGACCATATGTCTAACACATCCAAATAAGGTATCGGTTTTTGCCATCAATATGTCACGGTGACGATTTTTTTGTTTGTGGTTGACATAGTAATGAGTTCGATCATTTTAAATTCAAATTTAACAATTAAGATAGTTCTGACATGCATCTTATAGTTCGTCGTTAATTTCGTATAAACATAAGATTATGTGACTAACTCTGTTCGAGGAAACAAAACTGATATCAAATATTAATATTAAATAATAGTCATGCTGTACTTTTGATTGTATGGGTACCAAAAAAAAGAAAGAGCCTATAATGGTGCTAACCAGTCATGAACACAACAATTACTATTATTTAAAGCTAATAAATTGGAAAATGTATAAAGTATATATATATATATATATTCATTGATCTTGTTTGCACAACACTAGTTTACAGCTCACCATTGGGAGTCAAAATCACAGGAATCACAAATCACAGTTACAAGTAAATAATCCAAACAAAAGAGAAGCATCATAGTCAAATATCACAAATTTCCGTTCCCACCAACAAAGAAACCATTAGAGTGATAAGAGTCAAAATTATCATAAGTATCGGTTACAAATACAGCTCCACATTTTCATTTTTCTTTATATAACTCTGATTCTTCTTTTAATTACATCATATACAGCGTACAATTACAATAGATATTGCATTTTCAACAAAATTACAGCTATTGCCGCACAGATAGTCCCCAAGAAGTGCGATACGCCACAAACTTATTCCCCAAGAAATGGAGTCAAAGTTTCCGATAACTTAGCATTTTCGCTGATCCTTTGCAATTATATGGGATTGTAGAGCAACGTACGGTTATCTGAAGTTAGTCATGTCATTACTCTTAAGAAGATGAATATATCAAACTAGTTAGGTATGAGATACAAGTATCTAGAAGATCATAAATCGCAAACTTAACTCGATCTATTTCTAAATGCAACAAAAACATAAGAAAATCTACAAAATAACTTCTTCTGCGTGTGTATACAATCGCGGAGTCCATAACGTGTATGCAAAATTAAAGTTAATTATCTAATTAGTTCAATGTGCGTGATCGAATCGTTATGTGTGCTCTACGTTTGATCAACATAAGAGTTCCATCTTTAATAAAAAGAAGTTTATAGTTATATTACGATACTTGCTAATCGGCATGGTATTTTTAAGGATGTTTTAGGATTGGGGATATGTTTTGTCGTTTCGTTGTAGTAACATCAGAATTGTCACCGGCCGTCAAATCTCAGGCCGTAACAAAAGCTCCAATGACTAGGGAACTAGATCATCTTAAACAGGCCATTAGCTAAAATACACATTTCACGATATTTTCTTGCATACAACAATGAAGACAGAGATGGCTTTGGTTCAAGACTTCTTTGACCATTGCCAGTTTCCTTTCTCTTTCTACAGAATCCAGCATAAGATGAGCTGAGAATAATTGGAGTTTAATTAGTTTCCTAGTTTAGGAAAAGGGGTTAAGATTTGTCTTCGGTGTAGGATTAGATGCTTTACCGTTATAGAGCTGCCAAGACGTACCTACGTACTTAATTATAACTTATTGTGTGAATCTCAAACCGAAGTCTAGTTCTTTTATGATCGAAATTGACGAAATAAGTTCAATGAAGTATTCTTATGAAGATAATAGAAAACTCTAAATCCACCGTAGTGTATAACCATCGTGGTAGAATTACCTCTAATTCTAAGCTTTTGCATCGATTTTATACCAAAACTTTTTATGTTGTATACATGTGTGGTTGCATGGCAAAGGGTTGAACGATGAACAATGATATAAGACATTGGCTCCAAACGCTGAATCAAACAAAAATGGCCGACTGACCTTGTTTTGGCCTGAACTTGAAAAATCAAATACTAAAAGATTACACATAGAGTTCATGTTACCGGTGACCAGGCATATTCATAGGTCCAGCCATGCACTGTGTCACTATGTGGCAGGAAATGATTGATTGTTAGGCCCTCACAGTCACAGACGACGACTCACGGAGTCCACAGGCAAGTAGCTCAGCTTAGGTAGGGTTTCGCCGATCTGGGAGAATGTCGTTTTTGGTTTACATAACATCTGTATTCGTTTGAAAATACATGGTTTCGAAGCATAAATATAACCAAGCAGTTTGCTCAAATTGAGCAGGAACGGTCCAATAGAGAACCACTTGTAAAAATTCGAGAGATCACTAAGGATGAGGAGATCGAATAGTAGTATATATATGATGCATGTGTTTCAGTGTATGGAGCTAAGTCAGCTAACAATGAAAATGGTACGGTGGTGGTGGTGATGAAGGAGATGACGATCGAAGTGTACGTGCTACTAGCTCTTACAGTTCTATTGTTTTGGTAACATGAATGTATATTTTCTTCACTTGAATTATATCCTTGGGAAGGTTTGGAACACATTTCTAGGACTTTCTGATTTTGGTGTGGGGAACTCAAGCCAATAAGCTTCGTTCGATCATGTGAGAATCAAGTGTTGTTCGCTATCGGTGTTATTGTGGTCCGATGAATAGTCATTTTCAATATGTTTCACCTTCAGGGTATCTATATATAGAGAGATCGACTCTGATTTTTCTTCCAGATTGCACACTAAATTCTTGAGTTTAGATGACTTGCTACTGCAATGGTGATCGAATATTTGAACACTACCTGAGTATCTGTAACTTAATTGTTTTGTAAAACTAATTACATTAATTTCTATGATTTAATATAATTAATAAACCACCTTAATTAATCGTAGTTGAATTGTGAAGATTGCACATAGATATGAATCTGAAGTAGAATTAATGATCCAACAAAAATTCATTGGTTTCACCAAGAAACCGATGTATATCTTTACGATTAAGGCAACTGTTTCATCTAGATGAACGTATGAATTCGTACGTGCATGCAAGGAAATACTACACAAGTCTACAATAAATTGTTATGTATTGAGTTTGCAGAAGTAGAAGGCCGTCTGATTATGATGGACGGTTCCCAGAGGCCATTGTACGTTCTACGTATTAGTATGTAGTAATCTTTGCAATTGTGCAAATAAAGATTTTAAATCTTTAAATTACAAAGATAACAAGCATTGAAGCATACAATTACGTTTGACTGTGGTCCTCTGAATTAAAAACTATATTATACGACGAAGTTAATCAATATTCTTGTTTGGGAAGAGACATAATTCACGACCAAAAACAACGGAAAGAGACAGAATACCACTGCTAGTTTGGGAAACCTGTGAGTAGTCTATTGGGATAATGGGATATATAACGAATTGTAGTTCATGAACTGTTTTTCCTGTATAAGCATGAAAGCATCAAATCTATCTTTTACGGTTTTCTCAACTCTCCACATTGTCGCATCTGCTCTCAGTTTGTATATCAATTAGGCACAGACAAGAAATATCATGGTTTGTATTTAAGAGATAATAAATAAGCAATTCTTTGTATAATACTCACCACTTGATTGTTGTTTTGCTGTAATGCAATATTGTCATTACGAAGTAGATCATCCCTTAAAACAGCCTAATCCGTAGTTATAGATTACCAATATTGGTCTAAATGTATAGTAAGTACTTGCCGGATTCAATCTCAAACTCTCTGTGTTTCATTAAGGAGGTAATCGATCCCAATCATCCCATGCTTAGTTTGGAGATTAAAAAAAATTATTTAGAGGAATATCCCCAATCCATATTAGAGAAAATCATAGTAGCGCAGCTGCTGGGCGTTGGAGTTTGGCCCGGGGCCATTGAGCCAAGTGAAGCATTATCAAAAGACAGCTAAGGGAAGAACATCAAGTTCGACAAATCACCGGGAGGCTTGCGTCTTATACAAATACTTGTACTTGTATAATATTAACGTTGGTGTTTGTTTTCTCTAGCTATTTCTCTACCAGTGGCATTCTTGTTTTTTGTTATTACATATTTGGATTTATTGGTATGTGGTGGTTTGTATTGCATTGCCAAAAAAAAAACCAAATTGAGGACTAGAGGAAGGCAATGTTCGAGTCTTTAAGATATGTTCGAGTCATGAAGTCAATTTGACATATATATCTGGCTGATTAAGCTAAGCATCAAGTCCAAGATTCTTGTTTGATTCTTTTTGCTCATTAGCAAAGTACCTTCACTCCCAGATATTATGTTAATCCTTCTTGTAATGCCCCAGACCCCTTGGTTTATGTGTTACCGGCTCATCATCCTCCTCATGTTTTCAACTAGTTGTTCATTTTAAACTTGCTCTGTCCACATGAAAAAAGGAAAACAAGAAAGCTTGTTTACACTGTACGTATAATTAGGCTTATAAGATATTTTTAAGCACGTACTGTTGCTAATCTGAGCTCTTATTATAAAGACATGTTTCCCTTTCACTTAGACCTACATTTCTATCACGGAGATCTTCAAAACGTTTTGCAAGCGCTAGCTACCTGTCTAAATAGAACGTAAACCACCAATCCACCATGCATCTAGCACTAGTTATAGTGATTGTGATTTCAATATAGGGCAAACAGGGTTCACAAAAGATTTTTTTTTAAATATAAATTTGTATAATCGTTAACGAATTTCTGCATGCGGAAATCTATTCTAATCACTCATTTATTGCGGTGTAATATAAATGAATCCACTACTATATCCTACGATTTCTTATATATTCGAGTTAGAATTAGAGTTATCAATTAAGAAAAGAGCTAACAAAACCGAGGGAGCTGTATGAGGAAATTAATATTACAATCTTTCAAATGGCAACAGAAACACATTATAGATATCAACTTCAAACCACAATGGAGTACATACATTAATTGGAAAGGGATAAAAAGCGAACAAATTATTGTGCCGAAGAATAAATTGAAGTTAGTTCAATATTTATTCATTCGAAGGATGATGATAAGAGTAGGGTTCAAATTATTATCCTGTTAGGGTACGTATTTATTACTACTACTTCCTCTAAACTTGTAGTATAAAATAGTATAAGCTGGAGCAAGATCTATTGTGAAAAGAAGGGCCACCTCCACCTCCAGACTCCATCATACACGACTTCGAAGCTGCATGAGGGGTGTGTTTGTGAGTATAGCTTTATTATTGTGTCGGTCTTAATGTGCGTGTGCTTCTGCTGCAACAAACAACTTTGCCCAGACTTTCATGGAGGGCTTCAAATTTAAAACAACCACGTCCAGCAGCTCAGTTACAGCAAGTTAAAAACTAAACCAAAACGAATTAGTATAATCTTTCATTGAAGCAAGTCACAAGCTTCTCTTTGAAGGAAGAGATGTTGGTTTCTTTTCTGTTATCTTCCTCAACAAGCACACACCAGACAAGTCGAAGTATAAACAAATTAGGACATTAATCCCATAGTGATTATTTTCACGGTTTCGATCACCGTTGCAATGATCGATTTTGTGAAATGTATGGAGAATCATAGCTTCCATTTCTATTTTCAGTGCATCAAGATGAAGTAATTTTAATATTTGTTTCACTGCATGCCACTCTCTTGTTGATATAACTATGTTTGAGAAATAACACTTCCATAAACTAAATTTCTTGTAAAACGGTGTCTATGAACGAACATACATTCAGCCAAAAATTCTAACATAACGAATCTTGAATGTTTAGTATACAATGTATTTAGTTTAATAGACTATGAAATGTTGAATTTAATTACCTGTAGTATTTAAATCGTATGGTGGAAGAGTTACCTCTATGTGTATAGGAAAACAATATATTCTTACTTTCGAATAGTGGATATTGTGAGTTCACAAAACAACATATAAGATCTTAACCTCTCTACTATTTTCTGATTGATGTTCATTGTTAGATTGTGTGTGCTTGTGCATAGATGTGAAATTCTATGGTATTTCCATGCATGTATAAGTATTTCACTATTCACTGTATTTTCTTTGATAAACTATACCTAACCGTACTTTTCCTGGGAATTTAGCATGATGTATGTGTATCTACCTTTTGCCACCATATATATTAAGAGAAGTTGGCAAATCTTAACTTCTACATCAACCAGGATCTGTGTATGATATGTATGTTTTTAACATCGTGGCCTCATTTAAATGTCGGAAGTGTTTGAGTGGAAGGCTCGATAGGCCGTTACGTCACATGTAAATGGTGTGTTGAAAACATATAATTCAGTGTAAAAAAAAAAAACACACCAAATAGCTAGCTAACTGTACTCAAACGGTAAGGTATAACTAATTTATGTAGCTTGAATACAGATATATACCAATTTATGTAATTTGTTCGAGTCTCTCTTGGATACTTGTTGGTGATGCAGAGAAGCATTAAGTTTCTTAACATGTAGTCTAATATATATCATCCTGCTGTGGTGAAGATCGACTAGTCGCATGCATTTCTGGATCGATATTTTTACACAGTAACATAAACAATAAACGGAAGAAAACTTGATAACGGTATAAATTTCTGACTCTGGAAATCAACGTGCGGGCGTCGTGTGCAAAGTTAAATATTCAGACAAGAACATCTGGTTTTCTTTTTTCTCCTGATAAGAATACCTGGACTCTCATTTGTCCTCGTTAGTTGCTGAAGAAAAACGTTTACAGATGGATTAATGGCCTCTTCTCACACACGAACACTTCTCAAAGGGCACTGCAACGTAACCCTAAAATATCTTCTTTGATTGTGGAAGCCATTCCGTTGTCTAATTCTTTATGCATTCTGTAGAGTCTATTATATTATCTCCTGCTGAACTTAAAAGGTTTTGGAAAGCCCTACAGATATGTGCATACTATTGCCCTTTAGCTCCAGCAACTATATATATAAATGGAGATTTGTCTCGAGACTCGACGACAGTTGGTGACGGGCCAAGGGCCTTGCAGTATAGTAGGACCACCACACTGACACCGCTTCAGTCCGGTGACCGGCGGCGTTCGCGGTTATGACGGTGACCGTGGGAGGGAGGTCACGTGTGAGACTTCCATGTGGGCTGATGTGGCCATCAGTCGGATTACCCACTAGTATATTTCATACACTTGCAAAACCTAATTCCAAAACTTGATTAAAGAAATTTTGTATTTGTGTGTATGGGTGATCAACTTAATTTGTACTTGGACCAAAAAAGAAGATGACAATAATTCGAGCTTCATCAATTCAACCTTTCTGCTAATTGGGGTCGGAATCTAGATAATGTTTGCTAAGTCCTGATAGCTTTGAGGAAAATGAGGAAGAGACTTTGTAGAAAGCAAGGCAGGCAAATATTTGTTTTGATATTGTGTTCAACTATAGGTAGGGGGATTCGCTGGAGGGGCTTGTTATATTCTTGCAAAATTGTTTGAGTTTGCTAGTTTATGGGTTTGGTGAAAAATAGTATGTATATAATTTGATAAGGAACCCCAAAATAATGGGGAAAATGTATGAGGAATTTGGTAGCTAGCTAAACAAGCGTTTGCCCCCTAACACATAAACAACCAAAGCTGGCCAATTGTACAATTAAAATGTACAAGACCATTGCATCTTCCATAGGTTTTAACATGGATTAGGAAGGAATATGACATAGTACGTGAATTAGGAAACTGAGCATTAATTTCTTCAATATTATGGCTCATTAATTAATAACCGTAACATGCTACAGTTTTATTTTAGAGAAATTATTATATATACTCGTCACATATCTCACGTGGCGTACACTTTTAATGTTATTGATATATTTTTTACTGTAATTAATTATGATTGGTTTTTATATATAAATAAACTTTTGTCATTTTCACCACGTACATGTTAATTATATCATGACGTAATATGATTGACTGTGTACACCATATGACAGTTCTACGTGATGTGTCATATACACAGAATAATTACTCTTTTTTTAATAGATTTGAGTCAAATGCTCGTGCAGTCATGCTTTTCAACTTATGATGAACTTGATTTCACTCTTATTTTAGAATCGCCGGTTCATAGTTTGTATGAACAATGAAAAATGATATTTCCAAAAAGTGCAAACAATAATTTCGAATATTGAACTCATTGCAAATGGCCATAAAATAACACGTAAAGAAGTTGAAGAGAATAATATCCCTCAGAAGCATCCTCATATAATCATATATAAGCATATATTTCAATATTACGGAGATTGAACTTAAGAAACCCTTTCAATCAATCTGGCTATGCGGAAACTCTGTGGAGTGCATGAGAGGGCCTTAACTAGCTAGTCGTTTAGTCCCCTGAGTTAATATATTAGACTGCAATTAGACAACAGATAGTGAAGCAGTAATGATCTGAACCATGATTAACCAATTATTAAGACTATACAATTAATCTAATCAATAAGGAATATTGATTGACATGTTCTGCTTAGAAAGTACTGGTTTTGATGCGGCAAATAGTACAACTTGGTTCGACACCTAAACTCCACCAAGAAGTCCGAAGTGGAACTCCAAGTCATACTTTGTTTCTGAGGTCGGGCTTGCCTTCGAGACTTCGAGTCTTCTTGCAGTACACAGACAAAGACCAAAGCAAGTACATGAATAAATCGAGATTAGGTAATAATGTTTCTGGCTTTTGATCTGATAATGAACCCGATTTTCAGGGACCATGCTTCACTCACCACCCCACTCGTGCCCACGACCAGTTTGCCTGGGTTTATTTAAATCTCAGAAGATGAGAAATGCAGATTCTTGCAGAGATGGAGATTCGACGCGTGTAAAATCATTACTATACCAATGTATTTTACATACTGATATAGGAGGACATGGGTGATTTTTTGAGTTTAGTTTTAGGACAGTACCTAAATTTCAATGGCCATGTCGACCTATTTTATTTATGGCAAACCGATCTTGCAAGTACATATTAAATGGATTTTGGCATTCCTAGGTATTGTTCTTCATTTCATTTGTGTCTTACATGGGTTCTACGTACTTCATTGATTCGGGCAAGATATATTAGAAACGATTGTTTTTGTGTTTCTAAATTAAGATCCCACGACATGATGAAAGCTCGAGGTATGATCAAGAACCGAACCACAAAACTACAACCAGGTTTATATAATAGATTTTGGTATGATAGATTAAGGAAAAATATATTAAACTTTCTTAATCGATCTATACATATTGATATCCTATATATAATCAGAAAGCATACACTTTTAACAGCAATTATCCCTCAATCCCCTCCGTGATTTACACCAACACTCCCCCTCAAGTTGGTGCATACATATCAATCATGCCCAACTTGCTAAGTGAATCATAAAAGGCCTTTTTAAACACTCCTTTTGTGAGTATATCGGCAAGTTGCTCTTCTGTATGAACAGAATGAAAACTAATGATTTTTGCGTTTAGTTTCTCCTTTATAAAGTGACGATCAACTTCCACATGTTTTGTACGATCATGTTGCACATGATTCTGGGAAATATCAATAGCTGCCTTGTTGTCACAGTACAGCTACATAATACACTAATGCTTAATACCCAAATCTTGTAGTAAATTTCTAAGCCATAATAATTCGCACACTCCCTGAGCCATACCTCTGTATTCTGTTTCAGCACTAGATCGAGCTACCACTTTTTGTTTCTTACTCTTCCATGTAACAAGATTACCCCAAACAAAGGTAAAGTACTCTGATGTAGATCTCTGATTTGTTATATTTCCAGCTCAGTCTGCATCCGTGAAACCACAAACCTCAGGGATATTATTGTGATTAGAGAACATTACTCATCTCCCTGTAGCTGATTTTAAGTACCTCAAAATCCTTACAACAGCATCCATGTGGTCCACACTAGGATTATGCATGAACTGACTCACTACACTTACTGCATACGCAACATCTGGTCTGGTATGTGATAAATAAATCAGACGTCCAACTAACCTCTGATAACGAGGTTTTTCAGTAGGCACTTGATCTGGATATTCTGCTAACCGATGTTTCTGCTCAATAGGAGTATCAATGGGAGTACAATCCAGCATACCGGTCTCTGTTAGTAGATCAAGGATGTACTTCCTCTGACACAGATAGATACCATCACTTCCCCGGGCTACCTCAATACCCAAGAAGTACTTGAGTGTACCTAGGTCTTTCATCTCAAACTCTGTGGCTAGCTGTTACTGTAATCTATCCACCTCAACAATATCATTCCCAGTAACTACCATATCATCAACATATATAACTAGGGCTGTTACCTTCCCTTGTTGATGTCTGAGAAATAATGTGTGGTTTGAATTACTCTGTCTGTAACCAATTCTTCTCATGAATTGTGAGAATCTTCCAAACCAAGCATGAGGTGACTGTTTAAGACCATACAAATATTTTCTCAATCTGCATACAAAGTTATTTGGAGAAGTGGCCGCATACCCCGGCGGAAGATCAATGTACACTTCTTATGTAAGTTCTCCATGAAGGAATGCATTCTTAACATCAAACTGTCTAAGTGGCCAGTTTAAGCTAGCAGCACAAGAGAGCAATACCCGAATAGTGTTTATCTTTGCAACAAGTGCAAATGTCTCATCATAGTCTATGCCATATGTCTGGGTGAACCCTTTTGCTACTAGACGTGCTTTATACCGGCTCACTGACCCATCTAGATTATGCTTCACTGTAAACACCCAACGACATCCCACAGTCTTCTTGCCGTGTGGTGGAGATACAAGCTCCCAAGTATTGTTCTTTTGTAATGCTTCCATCTCTTCCTCCATTGCTTTCCTCCATTTTGGATCTCTTAATGCATCATGCACTTTGTTAGGTACTGATACAGTAGATATTTGATTCACAAATGATTCATATGACTTAGACAATCTTTTGGTAGACATAAAATTTGCCACATGATACTTAGTTTTAGCCTTAATGGTAGGTTCATATTTTTTTGTTGGTTGACCCCGAGTAGACCTATTTGGCAAGACATATTGTCTACTATTAGCCTGACTAGTATTAGTCCCAATAGAATGACTAACCTCAGATGAGTGATCTTCCGTACCAAAAGAGCATCGATCAGGTGTATAAACAGTAGTACGAGAGACATGAGGGGCAGTTGTGTTGTCATCTGCTGGTACATGAATTTCTGTAGTGACTTCACTGCCGGAATCATCCGGTGGTGCATGTGTAGCTGACACATTGGTAATCTCAATAGAACCTGTCACCATATCTACTGGCTTACTTATCTCCCCATCTCCATGATAAAGCTCTTCAAAATATAAATTCTCCCCCTGAAGAGCAGTATCGGAAAAGGCAAAATAGCTCATGTCCTCAAAGAAAGTAACATCCATAGTGACATAGTACTTCCCAGTAGGCGGATGATAGCACTTTCGTATATTAATTCGCTAGTATTTTGTCGTAGGTTTACTCTATCGCCGCTTAAAATAACCTGCACGGTTGGAGAGGGCAGTGGTATGTCGTCTCATATTCTGAGACGGTTCCTCCTCTATCCCTTCAACCTTATCGGCAGGTAGGATGCCCCATAAGCGCTTTTACCTTTCCTTTTTTACCCATCCCTTTTTGCCCGTCAGCTGTACTTCGACCCGATTAATGAACGGATAGATTTATTTGATTACGGCACTAGTACCCTTTCTGATGTCCGCCATACCCAACAAACACACATTTAATGGCCCGGGCATCCAACTTAGATTTCTGGTATTTTGGAAGATGGACAAAAGCAACACAACCGAAAACACAGGCAAGAAGATTATGAAAAGAGGGTAAGGAGACATGAGATGCAAGCACCTCATATGAAACTTTTTCCTGAAGGACACGAGAGGGAAGACGATTAATGAGGTGGGCGAAAATTATGACAGCATCGCCCCAAATGTATTTGGGCATATGGGCACTAAAACGAATACACCGAGCCATGTCAAGTAAGTGACGATTTTTCCTTTCAGAAACTCCATTCTGCTCAGGTGTATAAGGACACGTTGTTTGATGAACAATTTCGTGTGTGTTAAGGAACTCTTGAAAGACATGATTCACATATTCTCCCCCCCCATTATCAGAACGAAGAACTCTAACTGTGGCATTTATATTGTGTTTGGACAGTGGTATAGAAGGCTTGAAAAGCGGGAAAAACCTCATCTTTAGTTTTGAGGAGAACAATCCATGAAAGACGGGTGCAATGATCAATAAATGACACATAATACCGCATCCCTGACACAGTAGACTCTTTAGAGGGTCCCCAAACATCAGAATGAATTAATTCGAAAGGAAGAATATGTTTATTAGAAGTACTAGGGGAATAAGTAGATCGATGACTCTTACCCAAAACACATGTCTCACAACGTAAAAGTGACTCATTCACGCTAATGAACAAAGTAGGCATATATTTTTTCATAACACTAAAAGATGGATACCCTAAACGACGATGTCATAACCAAACTTCACTTAACTTATCAGAAGTGGAGATTAAAGCGGTGCGAGACTGTGCCCCTGGTTTCTCCCCTGCATATGTCTGATCCAGATGAAACAACCGGCCCCTCAGATACCCCCGACCAATTAACTCCCCGGTGAGAAGATCCTGAAATCTCACATACATGGGAAAAAAATGTCACAGAGCATTTAGCGTCAGCGTCCAATTGGGGAATATATATCAAATGATGAGATAAAGCAGGTACATAGAACACATTCTAAAGCTCTATTGTGGGAGTAATACGAACTGACCCTTTCCCTAATACGGGAAATGTCTCACCATTAGCATTAGTAACATATGGTACTGGTGGAGGAGAAAATAAGGTAAAATAAGATTTGTCATAAGTCATATGATCAGACGCACCCGAATTAATAATCCATGTATCAAAACCAACAAAGTTAGAAATATTTAAAGCCATACCAATTTTGCCACGACCAACTATGGATGCGGTAGGTATTGTTACCAAAAAACTGATATAAACCTGTCTTGGGTGCACGTGCGACATCGGTGAACCTGCACTGGCCACAAGACTATCAAATCTGGTCCGGGTTGGGTTGGAGCTGGTCTGGGTCGAGTCGGGTGGAGCTGGTCCGAGTTGGGTCGGATTTGATTTCGGATCCGTGCGGGCGGGCCTGGTTGGGAAAGTACCTGAAGGATCGAGAAAATGCAGCGCCGTTTCCAGATCAAGGTAGTCCGGGTCGTGGCCGCAGCTGAGGGCGACTCTGGGGAGTTTGGTGCGGCGGCCGCTGAGGGTTTCAGTGGAGAAGTCGCCGGTTTGGGAGGAGAAGTCGCCGGAGGTGAACTTGGTAGAGGTAGGTGCGGGACTTGTTCCAGCGAGTCTGGTCGGTGTATAGCTAGACGGTCTTCCACCAACCGGCGACGGAGGGGGGGCTGCTACGTGCCGTACCAGATTATGTGGACGGTTATGTCGGCGGTGAGGACCGGGACCAGATTGAGGTAGGTGCGGGACTTGGAGTTGTAGCCAGGGAAAACAAGGCGGCGGCGGAAGATCACAGGGTTTAGGGTTTTAGGACAGTACCTAAATTTCAATGGCCATGTCGACCTATTTTATTTATGGCAAACCGATCTTGCAAGTACATATTAAATGGATTTTGGCATTCCTAGGTATTGTTCTTCATTTCATTTGTGTCTTACATGGGTTCTACGTACTTCATTGATTCGGGCAAGATATATTAGAATCGATTGTTTTTGTGTTTCTAAATAAGATCCCACGACATGATGAAAGCTCGAGGTATGATCAAGAATCGAACCACAAAACTACAACCAGGTTTATATAATAGATTTTGGTATGATAGATTAATACTGCAGTATAATCTGAGATACTGATTGAGTGATTGTCATATATACAAGTCAGTACGTTGACATAGGATTATAGTATCATTAGTATGAAACTAGCAGTGACACTCTTTTATTTAACTGAATAAAATCCATAGAGTTAATGCAAAGTCGGTAGAACTATTTCTAATCCAAAATTTACTGATCTGCAGAATTTTGTTTAAAAAAAAACCCCAAGATTTTCTTTTCTTATGGCCATGAGATGTAAAAACTTCTAAATTCCGAGATTCTGACCTTTGGAGAGTTTCAGTGGAAAAATGCTATGTGATTAATGCAGGGCGGATAAATCTGACTTCTTACCAGATACATAAGCTAGTTTGATTCTCTTTTTGAGGAAGTTGGTTCTTTCTGGTTTCTTCTCCTCTCTTTTTTTTCAATTTTTCGTGTCGGTGTGGGATAAACTTCCAAGAAAGATGGTTCTTATTTTTCATTTTTTATTTTGAAAGGCCATCTTTCTTGGTTCTAGAACTGGGAAGTTCGTTATATAACTCTCTTTACTTAATGATATAAATTCATTCCGAAGAAAGTTCTTGGGTTCGTTCAGATGGTGAAAGGAGATGGAATTTGGTCAGATATTCGATCTCCTCCAATACCCTAAATGAATTTCATTGATAAGAAGGTGATGGTACTTGTTGGCATGCACAAGTGAACACTTTGTAGCCAAATCCTAAGCGCAAATGGCTTGGCCCGTATTTAGACCCACAACTCGTAACAGGTAGCCCCGAGGATAGTAGGCTACAATACCCAGTCGGCCGAGACGTCATAAGCCCGACAATGAAAGTCCAAATCCCTTGATTAGTAGAAAACTCTGGTATTTCCCGGTTTGAGTCCGACTGATTTGATCGGTTGGACCCAAATGAGATGTGTTTTAATGGTTCAGGTCCGACGAAATGATCTATAGTCCCAAACTGGAGAGGTCATTTTTGGAGTTCCAGTTAATCGGAATTTTTCTTATTACGGAACTCCGAATTCTCGGAATCAGGAAGAACTGTGAGGGTAGTGACAAATTCATAAAGTGGGTTCAGTACTATGAGTACATTCCTTCCCAGTTCAGGAAAGAATGAAAACATGTAAAACACTACCAACTATTACCATTATCAGATCTTCAAAAAATTGAAGGCCCATGGTAGAAAATGCGGTGTCAAATATGATACAAGAAAGAAGGCATACACGAAAAAGGGAAGGAAAAAAGAAGGTTAGGGGTTGCAATAAGGAAAAAGGCAATGATTGTTCTAAAAACTGGGGCACAATCGATTGTTCTAAAGTGCACCATTTAATTCATACAAACAATAAGAAACGCAACATCTGTTGACATTACTTTTCCGAATCGAGTACATGTTATGGAACTCCTGTTGTCCAATTTTAGGATTCAAGAGACATCATTCATTCATACACAGCTGAAACAGTGAAAAGATAAGGACATCGTATGCCACATACTGCACCTCATTTTAGCCCATGGCATATTTCTGGGTCCAGCTCCTTGCTGTTGTCTCATACTTGTTCCTGTCTGTCTTGTACATGTGAGCAATCTCTGGCACCAATGGATCATCGGGGTTTGGATCCGTCAATAGTGAACAGATTGAAAGCAACACCTAATCAACAAAACAATTTCAATAACAAAATTTCTTAAATCAAGTCTGTCCAGAGTAAAAAAAAAAAACCAAATTTGCAATGTAAAGATCAAATTAATCACTTATTTTACTTCAAGAACATAATTTTTCTCATAATCTATGCCAGAGATTGCACCTTGGAAATGGTTAGAGCAGGACTCCATTGCTCCTTCAAGATATCGAGGCAAATGCTCCCATTGCTGTTAATATTTGGGTGGAATACCTTTGTTCTAAAGGCCACCTGCAAATGATTATCAACTTATGAGAGAGAGAGAGAGAGAGAGAAAACTAGAGCATTCTTGTCATACGGAAAGATAAATATTGAATGATAAATGCAGAATGCCATAACTTTATCATAGGATCTCTCTGTTTTCCATTTTCTTGTAAAGTTCGCATCAATTTATCAAAATTTAATTTTTTTTAGAAAGCATCGATGTATCAATTCTTCTTAGTACAATAGCTGAGAATGTGAGGGGTGAACTTAAAACAAGAGGCGGTGGAAGTGATGAGCTAGAAGAGCAAAATTTACTTGGTGTAATACAAACATTTAACCAAGATTGGCCCCTATATTTGGTCCAAAACATCCATTTTTCAAGTTCAAAGGTTGATACATGATGATAAAAAGAAGAGGGTTAAGAGACCTCATTAATCAATCTAAAATAGAAGTTCACTAAAGTTCAAACCCGATAACCCTTCATAATACCAAGAACAGCAATGAATGACTAATCATTGTCCACAGCAATTAAGAACAGAGTGAAAACAAATGTGATCAGTTTGAAGTTAAAAGAGAACAACACAATTCTATGTAGAAGAGGAAGATAATTACCTTTGGTGGCTTAAATGGATAATCTGGCGGAAAATGAATAGTAACTAGAAAAACACCACCAGCGTAAGGACTATCTGGGGGACCCATTATTGTTGCTTGCCAATGAAACATGTCTTCGGCAACAGGACCTGCAACAACCCCAGAAATGAGAAGGCGTATCAATAAAAGTAACATATATTGGAAAATATAAGGCACAATAACAGATAACTCATAAAAAAGTTGGTTTGAATAACAGAAGAAAGCTCTTGAAGAAACTATATGTCTAAGAAAGAGGTAGTTAAGCACACCAGAGTCTCCACTATGACAATGTAAACAGAATTGCAAAGGAAAATAGATTCTCAATGCTGTGGAAGAAAAGAAAATAATGTTGAATCATTTCATCTCTAAAAGGGTGCATATCTCCATCAACAATATATTTCTACATCAGACATCAAGTAGAACCAATCTAACTAGGAAAGCTAACTCTTTGGCTCTCACTTCATCTCCCACATGGAAATTCAATACCATCTGTATGAATAGTAAAGAAATATAGGAACATTAGCCAAGTGCAAAAGTTTGCCGTTTAAATAAAAAAGAGTCCAACTTGCGTCCAGTCTCTTCCTAAAGGAAACCATTATTCAAGTTTCATAGCACCCCACACAGCAGAACCTAACAGTTAGGCAATTACACAATGCCAACAACTTTTGTTATCATAAACCGCCTCATATCGATATAGCCATAAATTCATATCCGTGCGATCATTATACAGCAACCACCATTTTTAGTGTGCTACCGCTGATCCACAATAACTGATCGCCTACAGCTTCCTGGTATCAAAGACCTTTAGTTCATCCTAAGCTAACAAATCTCTCACCAAATTTTTTTTTTTTGACAAAATTGCAAACATCACATATCAATGATATCATCAACTATCGATTCAGTAATCATAATCAACAACGCTAAAGCAAAACTACGCAACAATTAAAAGCTTCAATTTGCAACAGAGAAATGGAATTAGAGATTACCTGCGCTGCATGACGTAGGAGGATCCTTCTGCAAATCCTTGAGCTCCTTCAGGATCCGCTTCGACGCCATCTGCGAAACCCTAGCTCACCAGATCCAAACAACATCATCATCAAAACCACAACAACACCTTCCAAACTTTTCAATCAAAACTTTCTAATCCAACCGATTGACACGTACCTGATGCAGAGATCGAGAGCCGAGAGCCGAGAGAGAGAGAGAGAGAGAGAGAGAGAATTTGAAGAAGAAGAAGAAGGAGAATTGAGAATGAAGGAGGAAAGAAGAAGCGACTTTTTTATATAGTGCTTCTTCTGGAATCTGGACCTGTTAATTCTTTTCATTTTCCGATTGGAAGAGGTTAAATTCTCCCTACTCGCGTGGGTCCCCCACCTGGAGTGTTTCTCTCTCATAATTCTTTTTTGTTTTTTTTGGCGCCGAAAGTTGCCAAGAATAAAGGGCTCTTTGTGTGATTCTTTGGGGGTAAAACGGCGTCGTTTTGTTTCGTTGTTTTGAAACCACTTGGAAATGGGAAGCGACTGGGTCGTTGCCGCCATTGGTAATACGGTGGGCGGTCAATAACACGGTGGCTGAATGCGTCCATTGTAGTACACCCCGTCACCGTCAAACATCGAATCCATCGACTGCTTTTTTTGTCTCCTTTTTTTTACGATTCTTTCTTTTCACTATTTATTATTAATAATTTTGAAATGTATTTCAACGGTGGGTCGTAATGCTCGACGATTTTATTTTTCAAATTGTGAATTAGGTGAATTCATTTTGAATGAAATTTGACATGTTAATATAAGGGTGGACTTTGAGACCAAGATGCATTAATACGGCGGACTTCTCCGATTTACATAAGGATTAAAATCAATATTGTTCATCACGTTAATTGATTGACGATTCAGATAATAAATAGTGTTGAATTTAATTCTAATTTAGTTGGTCTTGCGTAAAGTTAATTGTTTATGTAATAGAAGGATAATTCGAAACCAATTTCCGAATTACCATGAGTCCATGAGTATCATTTTGAAGGCAAACACCAACTTCTTGATGTAGTAAAATTACACTATTTGTAAGTAATATAATAGACAAGCCGGGATAATAAGAAAAATTCTTGTGCAATCAATTACACAAAATGCAGAGTGCAATGATTTGCATCACAGCCCATGACAGTTGTCCTGCACACTACACCTCTGATCCACCAGCCTCACAATTTACGGTGATTACTATAATCAAAACCACTGGCTCTCCCTGGCCATCATCCACATTCAACAGCACCCTCTCATGTCGGCCACTAATAAACGGCTCAGATCACACATATACCCTACACCACAACCGCACCGAATCTCTCTCTTCCCATGGCTAACGTGCGCCGTTACGTTGCTTTAACGATTAATCAACAGATTCTCCAAAGGCACATTGGTGCGCATCGCACACGGCACACCCGAAGCAATCTCCACTCCTCCGCCACCGCCGCCGCCGCACGCCACGCGCCGTCCCGTATACCCGGCCGAGCTAAGATGGACAGGCGCAATCTTCAGAGGCGGGTCAAGATGAGCGAAGGGCAAACGGAATCCCAGAACGACGACGCACAAGGCACGAGGATGCGGCCGTCGGGGAGCAACGTCACCGAGGATCAGGAGCCGTTCATGGGAGTCAAGGTCCGCCGGAAAACCTCGTTCCGCCGTGAGTTCAAGGGCGACTACATCGACGTCCGGTCCAATCAGTACTTGATGAAAATCTTGGAGAAACAAGGTACCTAATCCTCAATTTCTCTATCAAATTCTCATAATTTAGTCGTTAATTTGCTTTATCAAGCTTTAGATTCGTCGATTTTCGATATTTAGGTCCAGAAATTTCGTCGATTTTCGACATTTAGGTTCAGAAATATCTGTAATTTGGGGATGAAATGTGCTTTAGATTGTGTTGCATTGCGTTTTCTAGGTGACAAGGAGGTTTTGTTTGCTGATAAAGTGTTGAAATTCACTAGTACTGGGAAGATGAAGCGTCGCATTTTGATGATCACTGACTTTGCTATCTACATTGTTGATCCTGAGGCCGACGCCCTGAAGCGGAGGATTGCGCTTGCCGCGGTGGAGAAGATGTGCTTGAGTGAACTGAGTGATAACTTTTTCGTAGTGGTTATTCCCACGGAGTATGATTTGCTCATGGCCAGTACTCGCAAGACGGAAATCGTAACTGTCCTGGATGAGGCTACTAAGAGTTCTTCTGATTACGGAATTGAAGTCTGTTTCGGTAACAGGTAATGCACTTGTATGCTTTGTGTTTATTAGTTTCTTACAAGCCTTGCCTGTGTTTTGCTAAAATTGATATGATTCATTGGTTACCATCAGCCTTAAATCATTTCTAGCGTATAGCAGCATCTCTGGATATGATTGGATCAGTAGGTAGCATTAGGTATCGTGGACGAGTTTCGACACAAAGCTCTACATTTTTGTTCCTACCTGACTATTCTTCATGATGTATGTCACAATTAGAGGCAATGGGAGTGAGTCAAAAGATTCATTTCTCAGTGCAGCATATAACTCCATTCGTACCACTCACTTCTGAGATCGGAATATCAGCTTTACTTTGTTGAGAAGGGGATATTTAGGATATGACATCTCTGGTTTCTATGTGAGCTATCTTTATTCTGATTCAAAGGAGAAAGGTTGCTTGGTTGGATAGCTTTTTTCTGCCATAGAATGTTTATGATATCACACAGTACTGTACCTTCAATATAGGTGAAAATCTTCATGATGTAGACAATTCTTTCTGATAATGTTTGAACGAATCCTTCTTAGGAGAGACTAGTTTTGTTTTTAAGTTTTTACTTTCTATGGGACAATACCCCAATAATACTTTTATTAATATATTTATCTGACTCCATAAGCATCTTTCTTTCCCTTTTCTTATGCTGACTTTGCAAATAAATACTGACTTTTTGGGTTACCTTTGCAAATGTTCTAGAGGCTCTTTTTACTGAATGCATGCTGTCTCTGTTTCTTTTTTGCTGTTGCAGCTTTGAGTATAATGCAGGCGCAGAATTGGTGAAAGAGGTTCAGTTTGAAGAAGTTGAAGGTGGGACACCTGTTTTTGTTTCAGGATCTTGTAACTTCTTAAATTGCTCACATCTACTCCTGTTATTTGTTTAGTATAATCCTGAATCATTTCATTTTGTATGAATTGCAGGAGGTGTTAAAACTAGAATTCTGAGGAAGTGATTGCAGGGCCAGCAAAGGTTCTAGGTTTTTAGACTCTGCTGGGGATCCATTCTGAACTTTGTAAAGATGAATCATTCTTCATCTGTTGCATGCCAAGGTTCTGCTCAGTATCAAGTCCAACCTGACAGGAACTATGGTCTTTTATCCTCATTTGTGTGTGATTCTTATACTGAAAAGGTAGATGTTGTTTTAGACTTTTAGCCAGTTTGATCTGGATGTATGAAATCATGGATATGTCTCTGAACATGAATATTCTTCAAAATCGATCAAGGATTGTTTGTAATTGCAGACACTGCCTGTTCTGCACATTTTTTTGTTCTCTTTTCAATTCCTTGTGAGTACTGTTATGTAGGCATGTAGCACTACAAGACTTTTAAGTTTTGCCTTCCTTCAATCTCTTTCTCGGAATGGGAGATCTGTTTTATTGATTAGCAAAAGAACCTTGAATATCACCATATAGACAAGGAATATAATAAACAATGACTAGCTGTAAAATTAACATCAACACCAACCTTCATAGAAGACAATTTATACATAGGAACTCCTACTAGGAGAAAGAAAGTTTTCCCAATTCTGATGGAATATCACTTGAAATAATAAAGATCATAAAATCATAACTACTAACTGAAGAAAGAATTTTACTTTGGTTGTGCCTGTGGCTGTGCTTGTGGTTGAGCTTGTGCCTGTGCTTGGGGTTGAGCTTGTGTTTGTGATTGTGCTTGAGAGGTTGATGCTATGAGCCCTATATCAGCTACTGCTTGTGTTTGTGCTTGTACTTGTGCTTGTGCTGCTTGTGCCTGTGCTTGTACTTGTGCCGCCTGCGCTTGTGCTGCCTGCGCTTGTGCTTGTACTTGTGCTGCCTGTGCTTGTGCTTTAGAGGATGAAGGTATTTTGGCTGGAGTAGATATTTCTAATGCAGATGGTTGATTAATTGGAGTCGCAGTATTCACTTGACGAATTTCTTCTACATTCTTCACAACATCCGGCATTTTTGGTCGCTGTTCAGGCACTCTGGCCACGCAAGACATTCCTATCTGTAACATTTCGACCATTTCCTCCTCAATGTTTGGGTACCTCAGTAGCTCCACATCAAACACTTCTGCTGTCCATTCCTCTCTGACAACGGAGTTCACCCACCTCACCAAGTGAACAACCTCTTCGCCGCCTGTTGTATGTATTGGGCTTTTTCCGGTGAGAAGCTCGAGCAACAGCACCCCAAAACTATAAACATCAGATGCAGGGGTAGACTTCCGAGTGTCCATCACTTCTGGGGCACGATATCCTCCATTGCGCACTGCCAGTGGAGGCATTGGACTCATCAGTGTTGATAAGCCGACATCAGACACACAACCATATCCTTGAGGGTTGAGGAACACGTTCGAGGCCTTTACGTTTCCATGGACAAGTTTTCCACCACTCTGTGTGTGGATATGAGCAATGCCTCTTGCTGCGCCAACTGCTATTTTGAGTCGGGTGTCCCAGTCAAGTGGAATCCTGCCCTCTCCTCTTTTAACTGCAATAGCAAACATTAGTAAATATCATCAAAGCACAAAACTTAGTAGGCAATAATTTCTGTGCTTCAATTCATACCATGTAACATTGCAGAGGTGCTTCCCTGCTCGAAATAATCATACACAACAAGCTTCTCATCCTTAGAGTAATAGTACGCCCTCAGCGCCACAACATTTTCATGACTGATGTTTCCAACAGTCTGCATCTGCTGCTCGAATTCCTTCTTTCCGGCGCTCACTTCCTTCAACCTCTTCACCACAACAGTATTTGCATCTTCCAAAGCTGCCTTATAAGTTGTCCCAAAGGTTCCCTTACCAAGAATCTCAGCAGATGCCCTCAGTAAGTCCTCCAGATCAAATGCAAAATTGGAGCCCTCAAAAAAGGAAATCCTGTTATCCTTGTCTCGATTCCCTGAAGCTCCCTTCTTCGAAAATGCTTGTTTCTTCTGTGCTTTTGCAACACGCCCATTCTGATCACCATCTGAGTTCTTGGAGCAGCAAACGATCATGAAAAAGGCAATAACAACAAACCCCAACACACACCCGCCAATCACGATACCCAAAAGTGCAGGCTCAGACAACTTCTTGTGCTTACTTGGTACAAAAGAACTAGGTGGTTGAACAGGAAGAGCCGGGGGAAGGGCTAGTGATAAAAGATTGTTACCCGAAAAGGCAGAACTTGGGAACCTTTCAAGAGACCTAGGCACACTGCCTGTGAGATTATTGTTTGCTAGATCAAGCTGCTGCAAACTAGGAACATTGAGGTCAGGAACTTCACCCGAAAGTGAGTTGTTAGCTAGACTCAGATATGTCAAATGAGTCAAGTTGGAAATCGAAGAAGGGATGCTCCCACTAAATGCATTGTTGGAGAGATTCAGGACAGTGAGATTCTTCCAAACCGAAAAGTCCAAAGGCAATGGCCCTGAGAACTTGTTGGACTGAAGATAAAGGGAGGTTAACTTCCCAAGTTTAGCAAAATCAGAAGGGAATGGACCTGTTAAGCTATTCAATCTGAGACTCAGAACAGAAAGAGAAGACAGACGGCTGAGAGTGTTGGGAGGAATTGGACCACGTAAGCCAGCTCCAGGCAAATGAAGCTCTATGATTCTGGACTCATCTTTGTTGCAGATCACTGCAGTCCAGTTTCCGCATACAGATGAGTTTTCACTCCAATTTAGAGGGCGTGTATGAGAAACATTGTGAAGAAAATCAAGCAAAGCTTGCTTATCTTCAACAGGGTCACCACTCACAATATGAACCACTGTCCATATGATCAAGAAAATGAACAAAGACTCTATTTTCTTGTCCATTTTCTAAGCCAAAGCCTCAATCTTGGTCCCAACTACATGAATATGAACAATTGAAGCATCAGAAAACTAAGCACAAGAGACAATATTAATTTCCAGAAGTACTCCGAATATAGTTGACTAAAGGGAATTGAATTTGGAGATCAGTCAATAAACGCAGTTATGCTTAGTTTGAAACTTTGAATTAGGAGAAGTGGAGAACACTAAAGCACACACTTTTCTTCTTTCACCTAATCTGTTGGGTACTTAGGTAAGAAAATCTCCCACTAATTTCACTTTATATGCTTTCACTTTCACATCAATATCAAGCAGCCAGCTTCTAGCTCAAACTCATAACCCCATAAAATCATTAAAAACACAAGCCAAAAGAAAAAAAAACTTACTTGCTGGTATCAGATCACACCATAGCTCTCTTTGCTCCACCTTTTTTTAGTAATGGGTTGTTTAGAAACACATTGTAGCTTGTAGTTTCACAGAGAGAGAGAGAGAGAGAGAGAGAGAGAGAGATCCAAGTGGGGAATGATGGTAGAGAAGTGATGTGGTGATGATTATGAACTGGGATTTGCTTGCTTGTGGAAGCGGCATGGCCACATGCAAAGAAGGTAGGAAGAACCAATAAGATTTAGATTAAAGTTATCCATGATTGGTGAGAGAGAGAGAAGAAGAAGAAGCTAGCTACTGTACTGCACCCTTTGCTCGCTTCTAGCTTTTATTTTATAGCGCAGGAACAGGAAGCTGCATGTGGACAATTTGAGGAGGAGGCCACAGAACAGGGAGGGAGAGAGAGAGAGAGAGAGTAAAAAAATCCAACGCAGAAGCTGGTGCACATAATCAAAGAATGACGAGCAGCGCTTCTTGTCTTTAGCAATTGGGTGTTTGTTTGAAACTATGAAGCTATGCTAGGAACTTGTAGTTTTCTATCTTATCATTTTCGCCAATTACGGACCGAAAGAAGACTTGTATTCTTATTGTTGTTTATTTACTTTGAGCATGTTTTTGTGTATACGAACTGTAGGAATGGCAAACAAATCCTCATATATCCTCCGGGATCAAGTAAATGTTTGAAAAAGAAAAAAAACTATCTTGCTTGGTTGATTTGTCACGCAAAGTTCGTACTATCAAGTATCTTACTTGTTTGCTTGAATATTACAATTCACTAACTCTATGTAGTGATAATCAATCATAATGATATGATGAAGCAAAATCTAGTTAGCTTTTAAGTTTTTGATGGTATATATGTAGTAGTAGACGATGTTATAATAAGTAGAATACATGTTTTTTTTCTGTAAGTATAGAGATGACAAACATCTTATTACGAAAATTTATTAAAATGAAAAAAGATACAAAGAGGATTAAAGAATAACAAATACAATTATCTTTCAACCAACTAACAAACAACTAACGAAAATAAAAATTAGGAAATCCTAATCGATCTCTATTACAATGACTTACCACAAAATCTGGAACTGAATCTCAATAAGTAAAACTATATGAAAAAACACCGAAATTAGCAAGAGCATCAGCAGCTTGATTGTCCTCGCGAAAAATATGGCTCGATCTATAATACATTTGGGAGATTCGATAAAAGCAATTGGACCACTCCACACAAAGACTCCAATAAACTAAATGAAGAAACAGTAGACATGTTATTACATCTATGTTTGTTCATATCATCACACAAAAAATCAACTCATCTATGAACACTATAAGTACACGGATTGATGACCACATACTTTCATTACCATTATTAATGTAAATTTTTCGTGCGTTCGACTCTTTACTCTTTAAGATGTTTATCGCTTTCTTTATGTAATTTGTTTTGTTGCTGTTAGATTCAATCCCACAGATCATCAAACAACCGAAAATTCGAAAATTGTTATGACCTCTCAATTCATAGCCTTTCACACAAAATCCTTGCACCGGTCACCTACCCATGCGAGGGAGAATTCGACAATTGATACCAAACCGAAAGTGGCGCCAATATTTGACCCTTAAGTAACAATCAACGGTGATAGGCGATGTGACACTTCAGTTGATGCTGCCACATACGATGGTTTGTTATGAAAAGAAGAGTAATTACGGGCCTCTGTAAATCAGAGCCAAACGTTTGTGTTTCCTAATAGTGCTACTGTTTAAAAATTGGCACACAGCGGTCACAATCATTTTATTGACTATCATTAAACTAATTAAACTAATGGGGCATTCATCATCTTTGTTATAATACTTTTCCATGCAAATTTATAGATTAAGGAGATGAATCTCAAGCCATTATTAAACATTACTGGTGATGTCAACGGGGTATAATTGTAGTAGTATAAGACTAAGATGTGTATGGATTCCTAACCCATGTTATTGAATAGGACAATGTAACAATAATGTCTCGAGCTTTTTGTTAAAGTGCACCTTAATATTCTATGGTTGAATGTAAAATTAAATTTGCAGGTTGGAGCAATTGCTTACACTTTGATTGACACCTTTCAATTAATTGTAATGTAGTCACTTTAAGAATGAGGATCACTAATCACGATAATCACAATAAGTTAGATATACTGACTTTATGATCTTGATCTCCATGTTAGTTTGTAAGATTGTATCAAACATAAATGACTAACTAAATAAGTGTGATATGATGGATTCAATAGTCTTTGAGCCATGTTTTTATAATTTTACCCGTTTTTATTATCGTTTTGCAAAGTTTGTACTAAATGAGTCCGACAAGCAAATTCATCTATAATTTTTTTTTGACATAACTAATTCAACAAGTGACAAGATTGATCATATTGTAACGGACTTGACATACCCCAACCTTGTTCATACATACATACATACTTTTTTTTTTGGTTAATTCATATATACTTCAATCAAGTGCGAAAATGTTATTTTAGAGACATAACTTGTTGTCTTGTTCATCGGACCAAATGCTCGTTAACTTTTTCCACAATAAAATTTTCACCCATTTACAATTAACCATGGTAAAACAGAAGTTACTTTACTCACAAAAGGGACGCGTGTCGGCATTTGATTGCGTTAAGGCTATTTCACTTTCACCCACCCCGCGATATATCGCCAAAAGCTGCAAACATCCGAATTTAAAAATAAAAAAAAGCGAAATTGAAAAATCGAAAAAGACGAGAAGAGAGAAAAGGAAATATAAAAGAGAAACCCCCTCCCTTCTCGAAACCCTAAAACAAAATATCGCGATAAAATTAAAATCCCCTGAAAACTCTGCTCGCGGCTGCCATCTCCGTTCTCTCCTCTCTTCTTATCTTCCCTGTAAGTCGCTCATATTTCTCGTCTCTTTACTTCAATTTCGTCCCTGTAATTCTCCTGATCCCAGTTTTCCTTTTACTATTTATTTCTGGAGCAAATTGAATTGTTTGGTACTTGAATCCTGGGTTTGGTTCATCACTGTCTCCAGAAAAATAATTATGAATTTGGGTTCTTCAAGTTTTTGTCTTTGTGTGGAATTTGATAAAGGAAATGTTAAATTTTTTGCAATGGATTTCAATTTGGAACTATGTGCATTCATTGAGTGGCTGATGATAATAATCAAACTATTGGTTCTAACTAAATTGATGAACATTTACATAAAAGATAAGGGTTTGGATGATAATGAGGATTCAAGTGTTTAAGAGGTTAATTAGCTCAAAGGGATTAAAGATTAGAAATTTGGATGTTGGAAATCACTCAAAATCAGATTGGCAAAGAACTGAAGCTGCAGTTATAGGCTTATAGCACTATGATTTTTGATCAGCATTTGCTTTCTAAGCTGGATTCTGCTATTTCTGCTTATAGCTAAAAGACCCTCATTTTTACTTTATAGATTCATGATTCTACTAATTTCTGTTTACTGTATTATCAGAATCACTAACATTCTTCTAACACACATGTAATTAAAGCTTTAGCACATGTATAGACTCCATACAAATCGAATGATCAGATGCTGTTGAATTTTGCTTACTCTCCATGTAGGTTTGTTAATCTGTTGCTTCTTTGTATATTAATTTTCGTAGCAGTTGACACCATTCTGGATGGAAAGAATGATGTTGGTTTTACTTGCATCAACCTTACATGATTTATGTTTTGATATGAGATTGTCTATAAAGTAGTGTTATATAAATCGAACTGGTTTTCCTGCATGTAGCATGGTTCGAGAGAAAGATATTTGTTGGGAATATGCGGAAAAACTAGATGGAAACAAGGTGAAATGCAAGTTCTGCCAGAGAGTTCTGAATGGGGGAATTAGTAGATTGAAGCACCATCTATCTCGGCTTCCAAGTAAGGGTGTAAATCCCTGTAGCAAAGTAAGAGATGATGTTACTGATAAGGTTAGGACCATCATAGCTTCCAAGGAGGGGGTGAAGGAAACTTCCAGTAGCAGTAAAAAGCAAAAGTTTGTCGAAGTTAAATCTCCTCCTGTAAATGTACCTCCTGTTAAAGCTCTCATATCAATTGAGACGCCATCACCAATTCAGAAGGTTTATCCTAATGTCACTCCAATGGCCCCTTCTTCCCTGAATAACCAGGAGAATGCAGAGAGAAGTATTGCTTTGTTCTTTTTTGAGAACAAGATTGACTTTAGCGTAGCCCGTAGTTCATCATATCAGCTAATGATCGATGCCATCACAAAGTGTGGTCCTGGATTCACAGGTCCATCTGCAGAAACTCTAAAGACTACATGGCTGGAAAGGGTGAAGTCTGAAATGAGCCTACAATCTAAAGATATTGAGAAAGAGTGGACTACTACTGGCTGCACCATCATTGCTGACACATGGACTGACAACAAGTCGAGAGCTTTGATCAACTTCTTGGTTTCATCACCGTCGAGGACCTTTTTTCACAAGTCTGTGGATGCATCTGCATATTTCAAGAACACAAAATGCCTTGCTGAGTTATTTGATTCGGTCATACAAGATTTTGGCCCTGAAAATGTTGTGCAGATAATCATGGATAGTAGTTTCAACTATACTGGGGTAGCGAATCATGTACTTCAGAATTATACAACAATTTTTGTGTCTCCTTGTGCCTCTCAGTGTTTGAATCTTATTTTAGAGGAGTTCTCCAAGGTTGATTGGGTGAACAGATGCTTCCTACAAGCACAAACCATTTCGAAGTTCATATACAACAATGCTTCAATGCTTGATCTCATGAAAAGGTTCACTGGAGGACAGGACCTCATTAGAACAGGCGTCACTAAGTCTGTGTCCAGCTTCCTCTCATTGCAGACCATTTTGAAGCAAAGATCAAGGCTGAAGCTCATGTTCAACAGCCCCGAGTTCTGTACCAGCTCTTCTTATGCTAATAAAACACAGAGCATTTCATGTATTTCCATTATTGAGGACAATGATTTCTGGAGGGCAGCAGAAGAGAGTGTGGCCATCTCCGAGCCATTTCTCAAAGTGCTGAGGGAAGTATCTGGAGGTAAACCTGCTGTTGGTTCTATATATGAGTTAATGACCCGGGCCAAAGAATCCATAAGAACATACTACATTATGGATGAGAACAAGTGCAAGATATTTCTAGATATAGTTGATCGAAAGTGGCGAGATCAGCTCCATTCTCCTCTACATGCAGCAGCAGCATTTTTGAACCCCAGCATCCAATACAACCCGGAAATTAAGTTCCTTACATCTATAAAGGAGGACTTCTTCAAAGTTTTGGAGAAGCTACTGCCTTCGACTGAAATGAGACGCGACATTACTAATCAAATATTTACATTTACAAAGGCAAATGGGATGTTTGGTTGTAGCCTAGCAATGGAAGCCCGAGATGTAGTTTCACCTGGTGAGTATAGGACTATTCGTACCACATAATGTTGTCATTGTTGTGCTTATGTGTGTGTTTTTGACCTATTACTTCATCACAGGGCTTTGGTGGGAACAATATGGCGATTCTGCACCCTTATTACAACGAGTTGCCATCAGAATACTGAGTCAAGTCTGCAGCAGTTTCACCTTCGAGAAGCATTGGAGTGCATTCCAGCAGATTCACTCCGAGAAGCGCAATAAGATCGACAGGGAGACACTAAATGACCTTGTCTACATAAACTACAACCTCAAGTTATCAAGGCAGACGAGGAACAAGAGCTTGGAAGCTGATCCTATACAGTTTGACGACATTGACATGACTTCCGAGTGGGTGGAGGAGAACGATAGTCCAAGCCCGACTCAGTGGCTTGATCGCTTTGGTTCTGCTCTGGATGGGAGTGACTTGAATACAAGACAGTTCAACGCTGCCATATTCGGTTCAAATGACCAGATATTTGGTTTATGATTCTTCAATCAATTCAGTAATTGTTCTTCAACATTCCTGTTGTATTTTCCCTGTAAAAATTGGTATTCTCTAGCTCTCTTTGTATAGGGTTTTTAGGGTAAGTAGTCCTCTTGAACATCAAACATGTAGGCTACAACCTCTTACTTCTTGTAGTCATGTTCACTGAATTTATGTCATTTTTTACCAAAGAATTAACTTTTCTATTCCTAATTTCTCAATTTGTAGCGCTCAGACATCATTCAACAATACATTTTTTTTCCAGTGTACTTCCATCGTATTACAAAATACAAGCATCGTTGTATTTAGTTTTTTCTTTTCTTCTAACAAAAATTGTAGGAAAAACAAAAATAAAAACAAAATAGATACAGTAGTATGTAGTTATGTTTCTCATATTTTATCTCATATTTTTTCTTCATTTTTATGTTTTTTCAAATTACAATCATATCTTTCAAATTATAGTCAAATAGATTTTGGAATTTGATAAACTCTGAGCAATTTGAGTAGTTCAAAAATTTAATCGGCATATGTCAACTCTCTTTCTTATTTTATTAATAAAAAATTCGCTACATTATTGATACGTCACATCCGATAAATTGTACGACATGTCGTTTTAGATCCCGCTTAATAAAACGCGCTAACTCCTTACGCGCCTTCTTCTTCTCTTCAAAGACTTCCACTTTTCTTCAACCAAATCACTCTCCGACGAAAACCGAAAGCCCTCGCCGTCGTCTCTCCGATTTCCGATCAATGGCCTACGAATACCGGAAAACCTCATCCTACGGCGCGCAGATCCCTCCTTATCGCCCCGCCGCTTCAGCGCAGCCGATGTACGGACCGCCGCAGCCGTCGTCGGCTTTATACCCCAGGGTCAACCAACACGGCCAGGCGCCGGTCGATCCCCCGTATCACGGCGGCGGAGGTCACCGTCACGTTCCTCACCACCAGACCGCCACCGCTTCGACTCCTTCTACCTGTAAGTTTTGAATCTTGATTTGCTTTTAACGAATTGATTGAAAGCTCGTGTTGATTTAGGGTTTCGAATTGTGTGTGGAAATTTGCAGCGGGATTGGGCATTCGTGTTGCGATAAAGCCAGAGTACCGGATCACTCCTCCGGTGAGTTTTGGGAGTTTCAATTGTGTCAATTAATGATAGAAAGATAGAAAAGATTTCATTTTGCTATAGAAATTTGTGTGCTTAATCTCATATATGTTTTTTTTAATTGATTAGATTAGTGATTAGTGAAATCCGTTTTGTTATTGTTGATTATATTTTGCATTATTTTCTTGAGGTGTGTTTGGTTGAAATGTGTGATTTGATTTGGTTTGTGTTTGTGTTTGTGTAGCCTCAATTGTCTACGCAAGTTGGAGAGATTCCCCGAAGCAATTTCCAGTTCAACTTTGATTTTGAGAGGAAAGTGTTGACTGAAGCAGAGAAGGAGACTCCAAATTGGGGCAAGCTGGGGCTGGAAAACCTCCCACCGCCTAAGGCTGCCGAGGCACGGCCTTCTTCTTCGTCCTCCTCCTCGGTACGGCATTTTTAAACGATTTTGAAAGCTGGATTGCTTTCAATTGGTTTATCATCTCAGTTGGAAGTCATATTTGAGTGGTTCTTATTGCTAATGCTATTGCAGGGTTCTGTTGGTATCCCGGTTGCGAGGAAGCAGCATGTCTCTTCAGCGCTCAGCCAAGAAGTAGTACCTCGTGCAGTTGCAACTTATGGAGACAATCCTGAGAAGGTTTGTTATTTTATGTTTTCCTTGAGGTGTTTGACTGTGCATTAAGCTTGATATCATCACCAAGTACTGGGGTGATGCAGATAGTTATCATGATATTCGCTATCTAAACTGAAGAAATGCTTTTCTTTTTGCTCTCCAGGTTCGGGAATTTGTCAATGGGTTCAACGCTTTACATGAGATGGGGTTTCCTACAGACAACGTTGCCGATGCCCTTCTAATGTATGATAATGACAAGGAGAAGGCACTCGCCTATCTAATCAACAGTTCGTCGTGAGGTGTTGTTGTGCTGGATTTCTGTACTGTTTTAGTTGTGTTATTGTTGTCCACTCTGATTGTAAAGAATTGCTCTTGGGCTTCAGATATGTTAGTCGCCATAAGTCTGTCTAAATTCTAGGTTTGCCAGGCTTTGGTGCACGCTTCTGTGATGTATATTTTGAGTTACATACCGATAATTGGATGGTGCTACAACTATAATAGGTCAAATCATATCTTTTACAATTTTAGATAAATATAACAAAATTTGATTGCACAAGTCCTGGATATCTTTGTTTATCTTGGGGAAGGTTGATCTCTGGCATTGGTCATTTGATCTTATGATCTTTACTGTTTAAGGAGGCAGAGTGAGAAATCTGTGTTTTTGTTTCACTGTCTTGTGAATCGTACTTAATTTGGCTAAAATTAAGATGGTTCTGGCATTACAGTACTGTACAAAGGATCCAGATAATTGTATGTACCAATCTTGACCATCTTCCCAAAGAGGTGTACATATTTATCAAAGAAACCAAAACTTTTTCACTGATAAATAACCCAAGAGTTAAACATGATACAAAACTGTGTTGTTGCAATAAGAACACCCTCTATTACACTCTGAAATTTAGTGTACTAATTAATATAAAGCTATACCGACTGCCTTCTGTAGGCAGAGTTTGCTAAGTCCCCATCTTTGGAAAAAACTTGCGTACAAACTAGTATGTACGCGTGCGTCCAAACTCTCGTTTATTTGCACACTTTGCGAATATAAATACATGATTTTAACCGTTTAAAAGTTTAGTTTATTACTAAAGATCATTTCTGTAAAATATCAACATAAACAAAAATCGTCTTCATAGTCGATTGCATCAAACAAATGAACGGTTATGGTGAAAGTTAGTAGTCTCATGATCAACCGTCAATTTGTTTGATGCAATCGACTATGAAGACGATTTTTGTTTATGTTGATATTTTACAGAAATGATCTTTAGTAATAAACTAAACTTTTGAACGGTTAAAATCATGTATTTATATTCGCAAAGTGTGCAAATAAACGAGAGTTTGGACGCACGCGTACATACTAGTTTGTACGCAAGTTTTTCCCCCCATCTTTCCTATCTGCTGTGTGTACTTTCATGGGACAACACTATTTCAACTGATGGGTAAGACACTCGGGAGAACTTGTCATTCGAGCTATGGCATTCCCCAAGCCTCACCGTCTACATTGTGCAGGCTTCAAACATATCATTGGGATGTAATGGTTTAAATCGTTTAAACCATAACCTACATCCAGTTTAACTTTTAAGCACGATCTCAAAGCAAAACAAATCATACGCCAGCACATATGGCTCCTGTAACAGCAAAAAGCACCTTTAGTAAACCAACTGAATCGAAGAGGGGTGGCACCAAACTTTATATAGTGATTTCTACATGTTTGTGTGTGTTCGTGACAGGAGAGTGACAGAGACAGACCTCCCTTCCATGAGGAGCAGCAAAACTTGGCATCACTAAGATGTTTAACATCAAGTCCAATAAACCAAGATCCAACAGTGACATCATCATGGGCATAGGTACGGAGAATATTTCTGCAGAACGGTCCACCAAAAATAAATTTAGTGCTTTGCATAGTGATAAATGAAGGAATCCGTTTTAGTGGAAATTTTTTATCAGACTGAAGACTCACCTATTTATTGAAACAAATTTGGCCAGGGCTTGAGAGATTACATACATCTCACCTGAAGCATGGCGAAAATATCTGTTGAATGCAGAAACATAATTTTCAGTATAAACTCTTCAAGATTAGGCATGATATATATGGCTGTAAATCTGTGACTTGTACCATTATATTAGTCATATTTCATGTCTAGATGTGAATATTATATGTAGATGGCAGGAAATCTGAAGAATTATCAAACATACATGGGATCTTCTAATCAACAGGATGTAACTAATATCATACAGTATAACTTCTATGAATTTCAGCCCAAGTGAATTGCTCCCATTAGTTAAACCTTTGACTATAATTCTTAAAGAAGTTACACGTTATCAGGAGGTCATCTACTTTCAATTAAATGATGAAATAGGCTGAAGTACAACTTACGATTTTTTATCACCAAATTTCCACCATTCTGGTTCATACCAATTTTGACTCCTGTCGAACACCAACAGGCATTAATATGAGATAAAAATAGTTGATGCAATTCTCATGATTGTTCACAGTTGTTTCTGAAGTTCTAGACTATACTCACGGCTCAGAGAAAACTTCGCCAGACTTCATGCATCCAATATAAACACGAGGCTTGTCTAAATGACTTGCAAGTGTAGTTCCCAGAACATCTGTGCAGGAAAAAAAGATAAAGAAGAAAGATAAATATAAGGAGCCATCTGCAGCGTACATACATGCCAATGAGAAAGATATCTAATGATTGGTAAAAGCGAAAATTCATTAAGACCTATTAAACACAATCTTTTCTCTATTGACACAGAATGGAGTTTCGCAATCTACTTTTTAAAGAAATCATATAGAAAGAATATGATAAATACATATAATAATTAGCCAAAACAATTGGAGGGGTAGCAATTGTGAAGAAACAGAGCTGGTGCAGAAACAAAATGGATTTTCCAGTTGGACATGAAATATCATGAAAATGCCTAATGAAAGACGAGTCAATGTAGTACGAACCAATATTTACATAAATATCATCATTGACTTTGGCATAAAACTCAGCATCCCATTTATCAGCAACATGGGCAAAGAAAAGTTTAGCCTTCTTTGAGAACTCTTCAGGTGCCTCCAGATGGGCATCCTACAAAAAAGGGGTGAAATTGATCAGATCACTGACATACCATATATTTTCTGCACACCTCCTAATTAAAGAAAGTACTTTTAACTTGATGCAATGTCCCTAAAACGTACAAGAATGAGGAAGTCTTTGGTCTGTCTGTTTTCATTGTCAATAGCTACGTCCAAACTATCCCCACGATTTGCACTGCAGGACAAGATATCAACAGATCAGTGCTCTAAAATCATAAAGGATTTGGCATGAGCATGGGAGAATAAAGGGAATATGATGAAATGCAAACCTCCTTCCAATAACAAATCTTGCAATTATTCCCTTCCGATCCTCCATATATTTCAAAGCAGAACCTACAGGAATCAATATGCAAACTTTGAAAACCTTTGAAAGTCATAACTTTCAGTATGTTACTACCATAACTACATCTAGAAAAGAATGTTTCACAGCATTCTAGGTGACGAATCACCCAAGAATATCAAGATTTACACATTACCAGTTCCCATCCATGCCTTACGAATTGCATCTCTATTGTTCTTACGACCAAACTTTGTGAAAATTCCAATCACCACCAGTGGCCTGGTTTCATTTTTCAGCGTGGAGCGCTGTACACTAAAACCCTCTTGTTTCGCTGCAGCCAACTCCGCCTCAACTGCTGATAACTTCTTATGCTGTTCCCTAAGAAAGAAACTTTCCTAATCAAAACCATAGATTCATACCTAAACAATGGAGTCACTAAACTCAGTCACAAATCTTAAATGATACCAGAAACAAATGACTACCATCTTACCTGCAAGCTATGATTTTCAATGTATCATCCACTGATATGACAGATCCCCCCTAAAACAACAAGAAACAAGAATCACTTCACATTGCTAAACTTCATAGATTCTGGGGAACACGCTTATCTACACAATCATACATCACTGATCACTGTAAACATGAACAATAATGCTTTCATACCTAAAACCCACCATCAACTCTAAGAGGATGACATTCTCACTGTGTATCAAAAACCTACTAAACCCACTAATTACAATACAGAACAAACTCAAATGTGATCCAAAGCTTTCATCTTTTTTCATTGCACATAAACCTTAAAATCCACCAAAAACTGAATTTCAAATACAAAACAAGAAGTGCTCACCTGCCCAGTAATCCTATCAAGCTCTTTAATCAAGTAGACCCTGTTCTCTGAATCCTGCCACAACCTGCATCCAACCCCAAAATTCAAAACCCTGTTTTTCAATCTCAGAATGAATCAAAATCTCAAATTTAACAGACCAAACAGAACCAACCGTCCGGCGACGTAGATTGAGGCGAAGGTGGCGAACATTGCGACCAGAAGAGTCGGAATCCGGGACCGGAAAACCTTCCCGGGGACACGTGGCGCTTTGCTCTGCATTGATTCCAATTTGGGTTCTCCAAAAGATCAAAACTTTGAGATGTGGAGCAGTGAAAAATGGTGGGTATTGAACGAAGTCGGGAACAGATCAAAGGTTTTGACTGGAATTTGGGATGTCTTCAATGTCGGAAGTCAGTCGTCAATGACTGAGAAGACGTTGCTAACTGGTTGAAGTCGTTAAAACAGGTTGGAACTTGAAGATCAGTTGGTGACGCCTTTTTCTTTTCTTTGTAAGTTCGTTAAAATTGGGTGTAACAAAAGGTTCAGTAAATAAAATTCACATTTCATTACTGACCCATATAGGAAAAGGGTAGAATTTATGTTTTCATTGATTTACAACCATGTACGTTTTTGCTAAGGAAACTAATTCCTATCTTAATTAGAAGGATGCTAACAAATCTGTATAGAAAACTGTTGCTTGATTAGCAAATTTGTTAGCGAGACTCTCCCTGAAGCAAATCCTATTATCCTAATGTAATCAAGCAACAGTTATCTATACCGATTTGCTAGCATCTTCTAATTAAGATAGGAATTAGTTAGTTGGCCTATAAATACTGACACGTTTGCAAATATAATCGTAGCACTCTAGGGTTGACATTTTACAACATTTTTCTCTATTCAGAGGAGAGTCAACCCAAGATGACAAGGACGTAGCTATTATACGAGCAACAACTCGATTCAAATTATTAAAAAGTTTATATTTATAATTAAATTTTAATATTTAAATATTAACTCATCTTAAATTTTTATATATAATTTAAAAATAATCGTAAAATTTCTTTTAGCCGACTCACTTTGAAATACTAGTTCCGCCCTTACAAAATGAGTTTACAACTGGATGAGCCAGAAAGTGGAGAAATTCAAGCCCAACAATCCCAACAAGGTGTACGATCTCAGCCACATCGGCCACGCACGCGCCGCCGTTAGCTTTGATTTGCTCTTCAATACTTGAGGTATCGAGGTTATGATGTCACATACGTGAGGAATTTCACTGATGTTGACGACAAAATCATCCGTCGGGCTACTGAGCAGGGGGAAGATCCAATAAGTTTAAGCAATCGTTTTTGCCAAGAGTGTCTCAATGACATGGAAAAGCTTCAGTGCCTCACTCCAACCCATCAGCCGCGGGTTTCCCATCACATGAAAAAGATAAAAGAGATGATAGAGAAGATCATTGAGGAGGGTTATGGCTACGTAGTAGAGGGAGATGTGTTCTTTGCTGTTGAGAAATTTGAAAATTACAGAAAATTATCTGGACAAAAGTTGGATCATATTAATTAGGGCAGGTGAACGAGTTTCTATAGATTCAAGAAAGCGCAATCCTGCAGACTTTGCACTGTGGAAGGCAGCAAAGCCTGGAGAGCCAAGTTGGGAGAGCCCTTGGGGACCAGGAAGGCCGGGGGTGACACATTGAGTGCAGCGCCATGAGTAATCACTATCTTTCGTCCAAATTTGATATCCACGGCGGCGGTATTGACTTGATTTTTCTTCATCATGAGAATGAGATTGCTCAAAGTGGTGCTGCAGACCCGAAGAGTGGTGTTAGTTATTGGTTGCACAATGGTCATGTCACAATTAACGATGAGAAAATGTCAAAATCATTGGGGAACTTTCGCACAATTCGTGACATTACTGGAGTATATCACCCATTGGCCGTGAGATACTTCTTGTTAAAAGCCGCACATTATACGAATCCACTCAATTTCAGTGAGTACGAGATGGTCAGTGCATCAAATGATGTATATGACATATATCAGTCTTTGCAAAACGGTGAAGATGCTTGAGGTAGTCCAGAAAGAAGGCACAGAAGAACCAAAGGGGCTGCTGCTGAAGGAGTTGAGGCTAAAATATCCAATGACTTGGACACCCCAAGCATATTGACTGGTGATTTGAAGGATGCCTTGAGTTCTATAAACAAAATTGTGTCTGATTTAACTAAAAAGAAGCAGGAGCAAGAACAGTCGTCCAAAAGAGTTTTGAGGATTTCAAGTCCCTAGTTGAAACAACGACACAAGTTAAAAGAGTTTTGGGGATTTTGGGTCTGTTGTCCTCCTCTACAGTCTACATGCTCTGAGGTATTGCAGGAATTGAAAGCCAAAGCTTTGAAGAGGGAAAATCTTACTGAAGAGGATGTGATGCGTACTATTGAAGAGAGAACATTAGCAAGACAAAAGAAAGAATATGCAAGGAGTGATCAGGTCAGACGCGACATGGAGCAAAGGGATTACAATTATGGATGTGGGCACAGGGAGTACTTGGAGACCTTGCAAACCAAAACATTAAAGGTGAAGAACGAAACGCATTATTACTTGCATGATCAGTTGCTCATATCGAAGATGGTTTTGTTGCCATAGTAGGATAAATGGTTCTGACTTCTGAGTCGACGTGTATGTTTTACTAGCTATTTCTAGTTTAGTTGGTGAATTTCTGTTTGTTTTAAAGGTCTATCTCCAATATATTGAAGCAAACTCCTTTGTGTCTATATACAACGTACTGTTGATGTGGTTCACATGCATGTACCCCTTAATTTAAAATTGGAGTATGCTTTCTAATGAATGGATCTTGAATTATTAACATGATGCCTTTTAAATTCTTATTAATGTAAGCAGTATGATTAGTTCTATATATGTTTCCATATGCTTCATATATATATATATATGTTGATATTGATGTGGTCAAAGACTTATATTCTAGTAGTTCTATATATGTTTTAATAATAGAATTTTCCCATATATATTGATATGGGAGACATGCTAGGGTACCCACCGGTACCACATACCCATAATTTGTATATAATCTTGGTAATTTAAAAAACCGGTCATCAAGTTACCCATTCAGATTTTGACACATGATTTTTTATTTTATATATTTTTACAAATTTAACAACACATTTGTTGTCATATTAATAAATTCGTTCAAAAACATGTAATACATATCATCAAATAGGACTAAAAATATCATTTATGATTAGGATCATAGTAATTCTCATAACAAATTGGTGAAACATGTAAATATAATAGATATAACAGTTGTACACAACTAAGTACTCTATTACATGAAGCATATATTATCTCTACCTAGAAAAGTTCTAGAAAGTGTGAAAATATACCATCTACAATAGGGTTGTAGACATATATTGTCTCTGCTAGGGAACTTCTTGTCTATGAGCATGTAGGATACTTTTCGCCTAGAAGGTTATATCTTTTCTATTAGGGTACTTCTCGCTTACGACCATATATGTATAGTCTCTAGTATGATACTTCTCGCCCAAGAGCATGTATCATGCATGTCTACTAGGGTACTTCTCGTCTCGGGCATGTATAGAGTAAGAGCATGTATTATCTCTACTAGAGTACTTCTCGTATGGGAGCATGTATCGTCCCTAGTAGGGTACTTCGATCTCGCCTAGGATATTCTCTACTAGGATACGTCTCGCCTCTTCTTCGATGAAATCTATATAAGCTAAATTGGGTTGCCTCCCTATCTCTCTACGCATTTTGTGAATCCTTTTGCTTTCTATCTCTTTCGTTATTTTCTCTTCCTTCTTCTTCTTCAATTCATCTTTTCCTCCTTGCAGTGCCTTCTAAAACTTTTTTTTTTCTAATACGTATTGGTGACCAGGTCATCCGGTTACCCCTCTTTCTAAATATTCATGACCATTAGATATACTAGAGATCTGACGGTCATAAATATTCAAAAGACCCCAGTACACGGTACCCACCACTACCGTAGATTTTCCATTGATATGGTCTCAGACTTATTTTTATTTATTGGTTAAGATATGGTCTCAGACTTATATTCTAGTACTTTTGAATTTTTAGATTTTGGCAATTTTGATACTGTGGGTGCATCATCTTTCACGACAGAAACGTGTGCCAGTCAGAAAAGGTGCAGGCGGCATTGCAGATGCAAAGGGTAGTTGTCACAACTCCTTTACTTATACTAGCGAGTAGCGTCAAGCAACGTACCAAATGATTGTAATGTTTTACTCCTTCTTCAGTAAATTTTATATATTTACAAAATTCTGCATGGTTGTGCATAGTAGTCATAATCTCGCTCCCTTATTTTGTTAAGGGAACATACTGTAGTTAATAGCAATATACGTTAGAAAGTGACCTTAATATGTTGTGTATATATATGAACTTGAAGTGCTTTGGGCCCAGTTTGGGATTGATTCATGGCCTGGAACTGCTTATGCTTTCAGACTTAAAATATGGTGTTTGGTAAAATCTCTTAAAGCAGCTTTTGGTCAGAATTGCTTCTCCTAACAGCTGGTTTTGAGAAGCTGTCATTTGGTTGCTTTTCAAGGTGCTTTTGGAAAACAAGGATCAACAGTAACTCATTTAAATGAATTTAAACCTAACTACCAACTATGTCCTCACTCTAGTACGATTATATATATATTTCAACTTAATTATAGTATTTATTTACAAATAAAAATAAATTTTAACTTAATTATAGTAAATCTAAATATTAATGAAAATTTACGATATATATATATATATTTCATTAATATCAAATAGTTCTTGGAAATCTATGACATCGACATAATTTCTTATAAAATTTTAATTAAAGATCATTTTGTTGGTGCATAAAAGGTTGGATAGTGTTTATTCAAAGAAAAAAAAGGTTGGATAGTGTGTAAAGTTGGAATTGGGTTGGAATTATCCAAGCTATAATTTGATTCATGTCCAATATGGTAATCATACACAACCACAATACTATTTTTAGCAAGCCCCTTTAAAATAATTCAATATCAATTCTCAAAACACTTTTCAAAAACAGTTTATCAAACACCTCAGCTGATTCCTCTCGCACCAGTTTTAAAAGTAATTATGCCCACAACACAGCAATCCCAAACTGGGCCTTGGTCATTGATGCTATTTGCAGTCTAAGAGTTCTAGTCTGGAAATATAACTGCAGCAGGCCAGTAGATGTAGTTTTCTAAGTAGATTAATTTGTCTTCTTAGCAGATGTTTTATTAGCTATTTCTAGTTTTGACTTTTTTGATTCAGGAACTTGCAGCAGCTCTAGTTTTTAGTAAACCTATCCTTTTACCATATTGCTTCAATAAATTACATGTTGAAGTATTTGAGTACTGTTTTCACTACTTGATAGATTATACTACTACTACTTCATTCTTAACAAAAAAAAAATTAGTATCAATGTCAATCCACTTATAGATACAAGAGTAGGTGACAAAATCAGGAATATATAGTTATATTCATTCAACTTTCCACTCCATATAATGTTCAACAATCTGTGCAGTTCTCTGCTGATATTACCTGATTCATTTTGTTCTTAGAGAATTAATTGATCGAGAGGTCCCAAATTTTGGGCTCATCCGTGGATGAGAGAAATTATAAAACACAAAGCCGTAGACATGAGGAGATCGACATCATTGAAGGTATACAGAAGTAACAAAACCAAAACGATGACGATCGTCATCTTTCGGTGGCGCCGTGACGGTGCTTATCCGCGTGCGTGTAGAATGTTAGCTTTGGTGCTCAATGGTCGGCAAACTACTAGTCCAAAATATTAGCAACCAGCCAACAAGAATACAAGATGTCGAACTTGAACAGTTGAACATGATCTGTGAAGGGGACCTGGCCGGGGCCAAAGATTAATAACTAGTAGTACGTACAAGAAGAAACAAGGACAATACTTGGTATTTAAGTTTGATTGATCGAGATTGAATACGATAGGTATCAACTATCAAATTCGTTTAATGTGATCTGTGGACTTCCAAGTCTTGAGCTAACCATCTTGAAGAAATGGTGCCACGTACATGAACCAATCGATCTTGGTCCAAATTAATAGGTGGTCGCCGAATCTACCCTAGATCGGTTGTACGTCATTGTTTTTTTGGTTGTTTTTCACTTGTACATATGTGCTCGAATGATTCTTTACTCAGCTGCCAATACAAGTGCGAAGATAGATATAGTTTTGAAGGAAAACATATTGTTTAGCCACAAATTCCAAATGAGTTCTGGATTAGAGGTTAATTTATCCCTCCATGTTCAAATTGAATTGCAATTCAACCATGTCCGTTAAGATTTCATCACAAAACAATAAAGATGCTCGATCTGCATGTTTAAGTTGTTTTGATCTGTACGTTTTGGCTGTGCATGCAGTTAATGCCCTGTAGCTGGATTATAATTATGATGATCGACATAAAATATGACAATACTGACATGAATATTGATTCCCGGTGTGACATATAGTTTGCTCATTTTCCACATGCACGCGACAATGTTCTAAATCAGCTATTAAAAACACTTTTCTTAGGATATATAAAGAGAGTCTATTCACACCACTAGAGTATGGGCACTCCCAAAATCTAACGGCGCTTGCAAATCACGCGTCGTTTGCAGACCCACCTACAAAGCAAACCACACGCATCCCTTCTTCCTCTCTGCTTCGCCTCTTCCTCTGTGATCAAATCAGAACTTGAAAACCATAAGCTCATTTGTGTTCTTACAACATCAAACATGGAGAAACCGACCGGAGATTTAAACCCAAAACTTCGAACCCGATTTGGGATTCAAACCCAAATATCAAAGAAATTCCAATTCAGAGATAGATCAATATGGAATGAATTTAATGCAATAGGCATCAATAGTGAGATCGGAGAATCAAATCTCCTTCTTCTGTAATTGAAAATCTATAAGCCATCTTTTGAATTTGAACCTCGTCAAGAAAATCTGGAAAGAGACTATAAAACTGGGTTTTAGAGGATGAAAGTGAGAAAAAAACACGAGGGGAACCGCTCAAAGCAATCATATAATATGATTCACATTCATCCAACTCCATACAACAAAATCACAAAATACCATAATCGCCGATTCACCATGCAACAACATCCAGCTCTCTACATTTTTTTTTAATCTTAGGTTAGTCTCTCGGTCTCTCCATTAAATCCTTCCATTAATGGTCATTGCCTTTTATCTCCAATCTCCGCCTTGAAGCAAGAGACGCAATTCTTCTCCTTCTCACTCGCCTAGTAACAAAGACCTAACGAGAAACAAACGCCCAACTAAAAGAACAAAGCCACGTGTTAGAATATACGGTTGAGATTGGTCGCAAATCATAAGATATTTTATATTATTTTACGGTATGATACACACTTGTAAGTCAATGATGACCAATATCAATAATTATATGATCATATTATTTCCTTGCATGAAAGTCCTCACATACATGCATTCTTCTCAAAAAAAGAAAAAACACATTCATGCATGATTAGAATGTTAATACTTAGTCGTGTCTGTAATATAATGCCAAAAGCTAGCCCAAATTTTTTTACTATCGTTAATAGAATATTCAACGAAAATTGATGTTATATAGCTTAATACAATCTCGTTCACAATGAATGATCGGTAGTTACTATATAATTCATGAGAAACCAACATACACTATCAATATTAGATAGTTGGGTAGACGACTTTTGGGGTCGAAGCTCCGAAGTTTAATCGTTTGAACCAATAATAATTTTTTTATGACACGTGGGACCTGATTTACTTGATTGAAGCACTCGTAGTCAAAACCTGGGGTTTGCCAATCAATATTGAAGAGGAGAGAGAGAGAGAGAGAGAGAGAGAGAGAGAGAGAGAGACGTGAGCCATGACGCCATCTGACTCCGACAACGATCATCGTTTTCATCCTCGTCCTCTGTTTCAGTCTCCTAAAATAATCTCACTTAACTGTTTACTACATACAACGAAAGCGCGCGAATGAAACCGCATACCACCCTCAACCTTCATCTTCTTAGAAAATCAATCAAAACAAACCCAGAAAGAAGAAGAACAAAGATTAATACAGATTCTACATTCTCTGTTTCCGAAAAAAAAAAGATTTGGTTGGTGAAGCCCAAGGGTTTGTTGGGATCATTGGTTAGTCACACAAACGATGTTTTCTCACTAATATCTTCTTCTTATTATAATCTGTGTATGAGATTGTTTGTACTGCTTTGAATGATGGCCTCTGTTATATCCATTGCGTTATTTATTGGTGCAAAAACAAAATCAGAGATTGTTTGCTTTCTCTTATTATAATGAAAGAGTCGCCGTATGGGATTCTTAATCCATGTTCCACGTGCCTAATGTGGGGTTGCTTATATTATAACTTGCCCATCTCTGTTTCTTCCTTTCTTTCTTTCACAGTTGGAATATCTCAACTTCAACATTGCTGTGTGATGCATTGGATTGCTTTGTAGGATCATGCTTTGTGCTTCTGGTTCTTTGTTTGAAGTTCTGAACTAGCTGAGATCCTTCTTCTTATTCAGGTATACACCTTTGGTTATCTTTTTAGCTATTTTTTTAAATTTGTCTATGCTTTCTTGGGTTATTATTATGATGAAGGTAGCTAGTTATTATGCTTCATCTGTAAACTTCATCGCTGCTTTGTTTGTCCTTTTCAGTACTCACACAAAAAGTAATAAGCCTTTTTTTCTGGGGTTTTTGGTTATTAATTTATTATATGTTCCATGTTTGTTAAGGAAAAATTTCTCATTTGTTCTTCTTGAATTGTATATATGCCTTCTTACAGAAGTAACTGCAGTATTGAAACTTTGAAAGGATGATGGAGGATTTGTGGGTTTTGTATTGTGGGGAATCTGCTCCCTCAAATTTTGATTTTCTGGGCCATCCTTCTTCATGCACCAATCACTTGTTGATAATCTGCTTGGACATAGTTCTGTTAGTAATGCTCTTGTTCACTATGTTTCACAAGTCATTATTATCGAAATCAGCTCATATTCCAGTCCGATTTCGAGGTTGCTCGAGTATGCAAATAGTGTCTGCAATTGTGAATGGATGTCTTGGAGTTGTATACTTGTGCTTGGGAACCTGGATTTTAGTACAGAAGCTGAGGGATTCAGGATCCGCTTTGCCCTTGAATTGGTGGTTACTTGCTTTGTTTCAAGGGGTAGCATGGCTGTTGGTGAGTTTGAGTCTAAGCATCAGAGCAAAGCAACTTCCAAGGCAACCTTCAAGACTGTTGTCTATCCTTGCGTTCCTGTTTTCTGGAATTGTCTGTGCTCTATCGCTCTTTGCGGCCATTTTTGGAAAAGAAATGTCTATGAAGATAGTTCTAGATATCCTATCTTTTCCAGGAGCAGCATTGTTGCTGTTGTGTGTTTACAAGGGTTATGCACATGAAGTGAGTGATGAGAGCCTGAATGGAAATGGCCTTTTTACTCCTCTTTTTAATGGTGAGTCCGATGTCACAAGTAAAGGTGAAGATCATATTACTCCATTTGGCAAAGCTGGAATTTTCAGTAAAATGTCACTTTGGTGGCTGAATCCATTGATGAAAATGGGTAGGGAGAAAACTCTAGAGGACGAAGACATACCAAAGTTGCGGGAGGAAGATCAAGCAGAGAGCTGTTATCTGCTGTACTCGGAACAACTGAGCAAGCAGAAGGAAATAGATCCCTCTTCCCAGCCATCAGTGTTAAAGACGATAATCATATGCCACTGGAAGGAGATCTTAATATCCGGCTTCTTTGCAATACTTAAGATAGTCACTCTCTCTGCTGGTCCTTTGCTTCTCAATGCCTTTATTTTGGTTGCTGAGGGAAATGAAAGTTTCAGATATGAAGGTTATGTGTTAGCCATAACACTGTTCTTTTCAAAGACCATTGAATCTCTATCACAAAGGCAATGGTACTTAAGATGCAGGCTTATTGGCTTGAAGATTAGGTCTTTGCTCACAGCAGCCATTTACAAGAAGCAATTGAGATTATCCAATGCTGCTAAGTTGACACACTCTGGTGGTGAAATCATGAATTATGTTACTGTGGATGCTTATAGGATTGGAGAATTTCCATTCTGGTTCCATCAGACTTGGACAACTAGCCTCCAGCTCTGTTTTGCTTTGGTAATTCTTTTCCGTGCAGTCGGCCTAGCCACATTTGCATCATTGGTGGTGATAGTTTTGACTGTTCTTTGCAATGCTCCACTTGCTAAGTTACAACATAAGTTTCAGAGTAAGCTTATGGTGGCACAAGATGAAAGACTCAAGGCATGTTCTGAAGCTCTTGTAAACATGAAGGTACTAAAACTGTATGCATGGGAAACCCACTTCAAGAATGCAATAGAGAAAATGAGGAAGGAGGAGCATAAATGGTTATCTGCTGTACAGCTAAGGAAAGCATATAACACCTATCTCTTTTGGTCATCTCCTGTTTTGGTCTCTGCTGCAACATTTGGGGCATGCTATTTTCTCGGAATTCCATTGCATGCAAACAATGTTTTTACTTTTGTTGCAACTTTGCGCCTTGTTCAGGACCCTATTCGATCTATACCTGAGGTTATTGGGGTTGTGATTCAAGCCAAGGTTGCATTTGAGCGTATTGTGAATTTCCTTGAAGCACCAGAGCTTCAGACTTCAAATGTCAGGAAGTGCAACATGAAGAATGTAGTGCATTCCATTGCTATTAACTTGGCTAGTTTTTCATGGGAAGAGAATGTATCAAAGGCCACACTAAGAAATATAAATTTGGAGGTTAGACCTGGCCAGAAGGTGGCTATATGTGGAGAAGTTGGCTCAGGGAAATCAAGCCTCTTAGCTGCAATTCTTGGAGAAATTCCAAATGTTCAAGGAAGTGTAAGTTGCTTATTTCTTTCCTTTGCTTTTTTCAGAGGCTTTGTACTCATTATTAGAGTGGCATCTCTTAATGTAGTCAATGAAACTAGTTTATCTTCTTGAAATATAGAAAATGGTAAAGTACTCTTTATTGTCTTTCAGATTCAAGTTTTTGGGAAGATTGCCTATGTTTCTCAAACAGCATGGATTCAGACAGGGACAATACAGGAGAATATTCTATTTGGTTCTGCTAAGGATGATGAACGATACCGAGAAACACTTGAGAGATGTTCACTTGTAAAGGACCTTGAGCTACTTCCCTATGGTGATCTTACCGAGATAGGGGAGAGAGGGGTCAATCTCAGTGGTGGTCAGAAGCAGCGGATTCAACTTGCTCGTGCTCTCTACCAGAACGCTGACATATATCTCTTGGATGATCCATTTAGTGCTGTTGATGCACATACTGCTACTAACCTATTTAATGTAACGACACCTTCTTACTTTGCATTTTGATTGAGTACTCCTTGTTTTGACTGAAAGCTAACATACATGTATACTGGCAGGAATATGTTATGGAAGCACTTTCAGGGAAGACAGTCTTACTTGTGACCCATCAAGTTGACTTCCTGCCTGCATTTGACTCTGTGTTGGTTAGTACAATTTCAATACCAGGCTACTTTTTTCTAAAATCGTTTACGCTTACGCTCATATATATATATATATATATTTGGATCAGATTTATATATCATCAAAGACTAGTCATTTTTCTTATAATTTGTTGAGATTGGGATTAGTAGAACCTATTGGTCCAAGACAATAATTTCTTGTTAATTGTTGTTGACAGTTGATGTTAGATGGGGAAATTCTTCAGGCAGCTCCATATTATCAGTTATTGGAATCGAGCCAAGAATTTCAGGACCTTGTTAATGCACACAAGGAAACTGCTGGTTCGGAAAGGCTTGCAGATGTCCCTTCTGCCCAAATTTCTGGAACACCATCGAGAGAGATTAAAAAGGCTTATGTAGAGAAGCAATTGAAAGGAAACAAAGGTGACCAGTTGATTAAGATAGAAGAGAGAGAATCAGGGGACACAGGTTTAAGGCCCTACAAACAGTATCTGAAACAAAACAAAGGAATGTTCTACTTCTCAGCCGCTGTTCTTTTGCACCTGACATTTGTTATTAGTCAGATAGCACAGAACTCTTGGATGGCTGCTAATGTTGATAATCCTAATGTTAGCTCATTGCAGTTGATTGTGGTTTACCTCTCAATTGGATTTTCTGCAACATTTATTTTGCTGTTTAGATCTCTGCTAACAGTTGTTTTGGGTCTTGAGGCATCAAAGTCATTGTTCTCTCAGCTACTGAACTCTCTATTTCGTGCACCCATGTCTTTCTATGACTCGACGCCTCTTGGAAGGATACTTAGTCGGGTATGCATTAATGGCATTATAACTAGAAACTTTTATTATAGACTGAGGACTTGAAAGGACCTAATTGTTTTATCACTTTTATGTACTGCAATTCTATTGTTTAGGTTTCAGCTGATCTAAGTATCGTAGATCTTGATATTCCATTCAGCCTTGTCTTTGCTTGTGGAGCTACCATAAATGCTTACTCCAATCTTGGAGTACTAGCTGTTGTTGCATGGCAAGTGCTGTTTGTTTCTATACCAATGGTCTTTCTAGCAATTCAGTTACAGGTAATTCTGCTTGAGCTTCTATAATATCTTACTGGAATTTGAAATTGAATGATCACAAATTTTTTTATTTTGCCTGGAAACTTCTTCATATGACACTGCTTGTCTTTCTTTTAGAAATATTATTTTTCCACTGCAAAGGAGTTGATGAGGATCAATGGAACGACCAAATCCTTTGTAGCAAACCATCTTGCTGAGTCTGTATCAGGAGCCATTACAATTAGAGCTTTCAATGAAGAAGAACGCTTCTTGGCAAAGAATTTTCACCTTATTGACACAAATGCTAGCCCCTTTTTTCATAGTTTTGCAGCAAATGAGTGGTTGATTGAACGGTTAGAAATAATTTGCGCAGCAGTTCTCGCATCTGCTGCGCTCTGCATGGTCTTGCTTCCAACTGGAACTTTTACTTCTGGTAAGCTCTCCTAAATATTTCTGGAAGCCAATTCTGGACTTATAAATACTGATTCTTACATATAAATTGCTATATATAACTGCAGGGTTTATTGGAATGGCGCTTTCTTATGGTCTTTCGCTAAACATGTCATTGATCTTTTCGATTCAAAGCCAGTGCTTTGTAGCGAATTACATAATTTCTGTTGAAAGACTAAATCAATACACACATATACCAAGTGAAGCCCCTGAAGTTATAGAGGGAAACCGGCCACCTCCTAACTGGCCTGTTGTAGGTAAAGTAGAGATACAAGATTTGCAGGTACATACTGGTTTTCTTTAGTATTAAAATTAGCCGAGGTTAATATTAAAGAAGGTTACTGAGAATATTTCATGTCAAAACAGATAAGATATAGGCCAGATACACCACTTGTTCTTCGAGGAATCAGTTGCAGTTTTGAAGGAGGACACAAGATTGGTATCGTTGGTCGTACAGGCAGTGGGAAGTCTACTCTCATAGGTGCTTTATTTCGTCTGGTGGAGCCATCTGGAGGGAAGATTATAGTTGATGGCATTGACATCTCTACTATAGGACTCCATGATCTGAGGTCAAGATTTGGAATAATACCGCAAGACCCTACTCTCTTTAATGGGACTGTGAGATACAATTTGGATCCCTTATATCAACATTCAGACCCTGAAATATGGGAGGTAGCTAGTGTTCAACTTTGTTCCGCTTGCATTTAGTAGTATTCCTTATTGGTTGGTTGTTCTAAGCAGAGAGTTAACTTTGCATTTTGAAGGTTCTTGGGAAGTGTCAGCTTCGGGAGGCTGTTCAAGAAAAAGAAGACGGTCTAGACTCTTTAGGTAAGGTTTTGGTGTATGTATTGGTCTTGCATTTAAATTGTGATCAGCAATATTAATGATGTCATGTTTGCCTCTACAGTCATGGAAGATGGATCAAACTGGAGCATGGGGCAAAGGCAGTTGTTCTGTTTGGGTCGTGCTCTTTTGAGGAGAAGCCGGGTATTGGTGCTTGATGAAGCAACTGCTTCAATCGACAATGCAACTGACATGATTTTACAGAAGACTATACGCACTGAATTTGCAGATTGTACAGTTATCACAGTAGCTCACAGGATACCAACTGTGATGGATTGCACAATGGTCCTTGCCATTAGTGATGGTGAGTTTCTTTGGTTTATTGCACAGCTTAAGAAAAACCATGTTTTTGTATCTGTTACTGATAAAGGAAATGTTGTGATTTATAACAGGGAACATAGTGGAATATGATGAGCCAATGAACCTGATGAAAAGAGAAGGCTCACTATTTGGGCAGCTTGTCAAGGAATACTGGTCGCATTTCCAGTCTGCAGAATCACATTGAACGCGACAATAACTGTGATGTAGCCTTTCTGATATGTCGCACTCTGAAGCAGGATCAATGTAAACTATATCAGCAAATGCTCGCGTGAATAATTGAGCCGGGGAGAGGATGGCGAGCAACGTGATCATTAGGAGATCATATTTTTGGGTTGTCTGAACTCTGAAGTGTATACACTACCTCATTCCTACAAGGCGATGACAAATAATTGCCTACTTATCAGAGATCATTGCTAAATCGAAACTTTTGCACATTGTTAGTCACCACAAAGAATGTAATCTACAGTGTAGACGTAGTGTATCCATGATGAACTATACTATATGTATGAAGGACCATGATGCATGTAGAGCAACTGTCATCAAAAGTCAAAACTGAAGTTTCCGCTCACTTAAGTTATTGATTAGGTTAACAACATTATTGTGAATCAATCATTTTGTTTTCGAGTACCATGATTTGAAGAGTTGAGAGAGAATGATGTCGACTTCTGAACGACAAAACGCTAGTACGTGTGCGGTGACGCCATATGTGATTCCGGCCATGGAACACGATCATTTTCCAGCTTGTCCAAATCAGTTGCTCACTAGAGTCCAATCCCTTTCTGACTCTAAAACACTACGCATAGCCACAAATGAGCCACAAACTGAGACCATTTTCAACAATTTTCATTCGTTTTTGTCCCCCACAAGTTTGATGAAAAATGATTTAAAAAAATTCAAGATAGTAGTAGTCCCCAAGGGCAAGGCGTCTATATATTCTTCAATACTGAAATGGGAAGGCAGCTCCAACGTCAAGCTGAAACGTCAGAGTGGCATTTCTGGTAACAAGGGAAGCCATTCACTAGTTGCATATTACCATATAATACCATATTGTCAAGTTGTTTGATTCGCTTTGAGTTGTTTCTCTATTTTTACTCCTTGTTTAACTTCACGTTGATGCAGTTATTGGTAAAGAACAAAAGCAAGAGATTTTTTTTCTAGTATTCAAATGTCGGCTGGATCTTAAGTTCTTAACTTATTATCACGTGTGCATTGTGGCATTTTCTTCATCATTTGTAATATCTGGTTGAATCAGAGCATTTGAGGCCAGAGAATTTGCTACTTTGCTGAGTGATGAATAGGGTTACTTGATAGAATCATCTTGTTCCTGCTGCCACTGCTGCTTTGTGTGGCCTAAGAGAACGAGGACCTTCTGTTCTCTTGGGCCAGTTCTCTCTGGTATGCTCCTTGTGTTTCAAGTCATTATGATAAAAAGATATGTCTATGATGATTTTTTGTTTTGATTTTTTTTATAACAAGTTTTGGTGCTTGCTTTGTTGTTTTGGTAGTTTTAAGTTTGTCATGCAAAGTTTCTTAGTATGTTTTCTTGTGTTGCATTTCTATGCAGAGTAAGAACAGCACTAGAGGTTTAGAATAACTGATAAGGATGATGGAGGATTTATGGATTGGGTTTTGTGGGGAATCTGGAAGTTCGGAGAATTTGAACTTCCAGTTTCTGGTCCATCCTTCTTCATGCATCAATCACTCGTTGATAATTTTCCTGGATATAATCCTTCTTGTGGTGCTCTTGTTCAATATGTTTCTCAAGTCACCAAAAACGGTTCGTGTTCAAGTCAGATATCGAGGTTTTTCAAGTTGGCAAATAGTCTCGGCTATTTTTAATGGCGGTCTTGGATTTGTGTACTTGTGCTTGGCAGCCTGGATTTTAGAAGAAAAGCTGAGGAATACACACACAGCTTTGCCTTTAAATTGGTGGTTACTTGATCTCTTTCAAGGCTTCACATGGTTGTTTTTGAGCTTAACACTAAGCATCAGGGTAAAGCAACTTCCAAGACAGCCTTCAAGACTCTTGTCCATCCTTGTATTTCTGTTCTCTGCAGTTGTCTTTGCTCTATCGCTCTTTGCTATCATCTTCGGAAGTGAAATGTCTGTTAAGATAGTACTAGACATCCTGACTCTGCCAGGGGCAGCATCGTTGCTGTTATGTGTTTTCAAGGGGTACAAGTATGAAGATGGTGATGAGATCGTCAGTGACAATGGTCTTTATGCCCCTCTCAATGGTGAGTACCATGGCATTAGTAAAGGTAATGATCATGCAACCCCATTCAGCAAAGCTGGTTTATTCAGTAAATTGTCATTTTGGTGGTTAAATTCATTGATGAAAAGAGGAAGGGAGAAAACTCTGGAGGATGAAGATATACCAAAGCTGCGCAAGGAAGATCAAGCAGAAAGTTGTTATAAGATGTTCTTGGAGAAATTGAGCAAGCAGAAACAAATTGAGCCATCTTCCCAGCCATCAGTGTTAAAGATTATAATCCTATGCCACTGGAAGGAGATTTTACTATCTGGTTTCTTTGCTTTGCTGAAGATACTTACCATCTGTGCTGGTCCTTTGCTTCTGAATGCCTTCATTTTGGTAGCAGAAGGAAATGAGAGTTTCAAGCATGAGGGTTATCTGTTAGCTGCAGCACTTTTTGTGTTGAAGACCACTGAATCCTTGTCACAAAGACAGTGGTACTTCAGGTGCAGGCTCATTGGTTTGAAAGTTAGGTCTCTGCTTAGAGCAGCCATTTACAAAAAGCAGTTGAGATTATCTAATGCTGCTAAGCTGACACACTCAGGTGGTGAAATTATGAATTATGTAACTGTGGATGCTTATAGGATTGGAGAATTCCCATTTTGGTTACATCAGACTTGGACGACTAGCATCCAGCTCTGTTTTTCTTTGGTAATTCTTTTCCGTGCAGTCGGCCTAGCTACATTTGCAGCCTTGGTGATGATACTTTTGAGCATGGCTGTCAATGCTCCACTTGCTAAGCTACAACACAAGTTTCAGAGTAAGCTTATGAAGGCACAAGATGAAAGGCTCAAGGCTAGTTCTGAGGCTCTAGTGAACATGAAGGTCTTAAAGTTATATGCATGGGAAACACATTTCAAGAAGGCTATAGAGAGGTTAAGGAAGGAGGAGCACAAATGGTTATCTGCATTGTTGCTAAGAAAAGCATATAGTACTTATCTCTTTTGGACAACTCCTGTTTTGGTCTCTACTGCAACATTTGGAGCATGCTATTTTCTCAAAATTCCGTTACATGCAAACAATGTTTTTACTTTTATATCAACTCTGAGACTTGTTCGGGACCCCATTCGAACCATGCCTGATGTTTTTGCGGCTGTCATTCAAGCTAAGGTTGCATTTGGTCGTATTGTGAAATTCCTTGAGGCACCTGAGCTGCAACCTTCAAATGTCCGGAACTGCAACATGAAGAATGTAGCAAACTCCATTGAAATAAAATCAGCTAATTTTTCATGGGAAGAGCATTTTCTGAAGTCCACACTGAGAAATATAAATGTGGAGGTTAGACCAGGTGAAAAGGTTGCTATATGTGGAGAAGTTGGCTCAGGCAAGTCAAGCCTTTTAGCTGCAATTCTTGGAGAAATTCCAACTGTGCAAGGAGATGTAAATTGTTACTTTTTTTTCCCGTTATTTTAGCATATGAATCCTTCTAATTAGTGGTGAATCTAGTAGTATTTTTGTTTGAGAAGAACTATGTGCGTGAATCTAAACGTAGCATTTTCTTTATCAATTTTCAGATTAAAGTTTATGGGAAGATTGCCTATGTTTCTCAAACAGCATGGATCCAGTCAGGAACTATACAAGAAAATATTCTCTTTGGTTCTTGTATGGATAGTGAGCGATACCGAGAGACACTTGAGAGATGCTCACTAGTTAAGGACCTTGAGCTGCTTCCCTATGGTGATCTTACTGAAATAGGGGAGAGAGGGATCAATCTCAGTGGAGGTCAGAAGCAGCGGATTCAACTTGCTCGTGCTCTCTATCAGGACGCTGATATATACCTCTTGGATGATCCATTCAGTGCTGTTGATGCACATACTGCAACAAACTTATTTAATGTAAGCTTTACTTTCGAAATTTATGCTATGCCTTTGACTTACGTCTTGCTTATACTGAAAGATAACTTGTACATTGTCAGGAATATGTAATGGAAGCACTTTCAGGCAAGACAGTACTACTTGTGACCCATCAAGTTGATTTCCTGCCTGCATTTGATTTTGTTCTGGTCAGTCTTCTCTAACTCGAAATCTTTTGTGTGCAAAACCAATTCATTAAGGGAACTGAAATTTAATTGTTTGAGGGCTAGTATACTGTCCTGCATGTAAGCATGTTTTTATGTTATTCATGAATGTTATTATCATTAGAAGAGGTCAAACACTGTGATTCTAAATTGAATCTTGTTAAGCAGTTGATGATAGATGGGGAGATCCTACAAGCAGCTCCTTATCAGCATTTATTGGCTTTAAGCCAAGAATTCCAGGACCTTGTGAATGCACACAAAGAAACTGCTGGTTCCAAAAGGCTTTCAGATGTCGCTTCTGCTCAAAATTCAGGAACATCATCTAGGGAGATTAAGAAGAGTTATGTGGAGAAGCCATTAAAAGAAAAGAAAGGTGACCAATTGATCAAACTAGAAGAGAGAGAGACAGGAGACACAGGTTTTAAGCCATACATACTGTATCTGAAGCAGAATAAAGGGTTCTTGTACTTCTCAATTGCCGTTTGCCTACACTTCACTTTCATTATGAGTCAGATTGCACAGAACTCTTGGATGGCTGCTAACGTTGACAATCCAAATGTTAGCACATTGCGGTTGCTTGTGGTGTACTTATCAATTGGATTCTCCGCTACATTTATATTTCTGTTTAGATCTCTTGCAGCAGTTATTGGGGGTCTTGAGACATCAAAGTCTTTGTTCTCACAGCTACTAAACTCCCTTTTTCGTGCACCTATGTCATTCTATGACTCAACACCGCTAGGACGGATACTTAGTCGGGTATGCATTTCAACTAGAAACTTTGGTTTATAGACTAGGAGGGCATGAAGGATAATAATAGCTTTATCTACTGCATTGTTTCATGTTCAGGTTTCATCTGATCTGAGTATCACAGATCTTGATATTCCATTCAGCATAGTATTTGCTTGTGGAGCTACCATGAATGCCTATTGCAATCTTGGAGTATTGACAGTTGTTACCTGGCAAGTCCTGTTTGTCTCCATAACAATGGTCTGTGTCGCAATTCAGCTACAGGTAATGCTAGAGGGTTTTTTCATATATTTTTTCTGAAAACTTGAAAGAGCAGAAGCAATTTTTATGTTTGAACAGAATCTGATTAGACTGTTTTGACATGAAAATATTTTATTTTCAGAAATATTACTTTTCCACTGCAAAAGAGTTAATGAGGATCAATGGAACAACCAAGTCTTTTGTTGCAAACCATCTCGCAGAGTCTGTATCAGGTGCCATTACCATAAGAGCTTTTAATGAAGAAGAATGCTTCTCGGCAAAGAACTTTCAGCTCATTGACACAAATGCTAGTCCCTATTTCCACAGCTTTTCCGCAAATGAGTGGTTAATCCAACGATTAGAGATACTCAGTGCTGCGGTTCTTGCCTCTGCAGCACTTTGTATGGTGCTGCTACCTCATGGAACTTTCACCTCTGGTAAGCTTCTCTAAAATTTGCTGGAAGTGCCTGCCTGGAGTTTAAGCTATTTTTTTTTTGACACTTCTAGCAATGACTATATATGTTACTGCAGGGTTTATTGGGATGGCACTTTCTTATGGTCTATCATTAAACGTGTCATTGATCAACTCAATTCAGAAGCAGTGCACTATAGCAAATTACATCATTTCTGTTGAAAGACTACATCAATATATGAACATTCCTAGTGAAGCCCCAGAAGTAGTAGAGGGATACCGTCCTCCGGCCAATTGGCCTGTTGTTGGAAAAGTGGAGATCCAAAATTTGCAGGTAAATACTGGAGTGTCTTTGGTATTTAAAAACTTGCTTTTATGTGTATATGGTCACTTAGGTCTAATTTCATGTCAAAACAGATAAGATATAGGGAAGACACACCACTTGTTCTTCGAGGTATCAGTTGCGTTTTTCAAGGAGGGCACAAGATTGGTATTGTTGGTAGGACAGGTAGTGGGAAGTCTACTCTAATCGGTGCTCTTTTTCGTCTAGTTGAGCCGGCCGGAGGGAAGATTTTAGTTGATGGAATTGACATCTCTACTATTGGACTTCATGATCTGAGGTCAAGATTTGGAATAATACCTCAAGACCCTACTCTCTTTAATGGGACTGTCAGATACAATTTGGACCCCTTATCTCAACATTCAGACCAGGAAATATGGGAGGTGAGGATCAAGTTCTGTAAACCTTGCTTTATGTAACCTTGCTTTTCTGTTGATTATTTGGACTGAGCCGAGATTTATCTTATGCCTTTTTAAAGGTTCTTAGGAAGTGTCAGCTTCGAGAGCCTGTTGAAGAGAAAGAAAAAGGCTTGGACTCATTAGGTAAGCTAACATTTCTATAAATTAGTACCCGTATGTGGTGTGTCCTTTTTCTGTGTAAATCATGATCAGCATCTCTTTCAGTTGTGGATGATGGATCAAACTGGAGCATGGGGCAAAGGCAACTGTTCTGTCTTGGGCGCGCGCTTTTAAGGAGGAGTCGGGTATTGGTGCTCGATGAAGCAACTGCCTCCATTGACAATGCAACTGATACGATCCTGCAAAAGACTATAAGGACTGAGTTTGAAACTTGTACAGTAATTACAGTAGCTCACAGGATACCAACAGTGATGGATTGCACAATGGTTCTTGCCATTAGTGATGGTCAGTGTTTTTATGATCATCAAAGAAAATTCCTATCTATAATATGCTGATACTAAAGGATATGAAGCAAATGTTTTCCATTTGTTTTGCAGGGAAAATAGTGGAGTATGATGAGCCTATGAGGTTAATGAAGAGAGAAAGCTCGCTGTTTGCGCAACTTGTCAAGGAGTACTGGTCCCATCTCCAGTCTGCAGAATCACGAATGAAATATTACTAATGTAGTCATTAAAAGTAGTGAACCAGGAACTCAGGAAGCATGGCCAATGTAAACTACAGAAATAATGAATTGTTAGAAGTTAGTGCAAAACTTTCTTAATGAACTCCTAAGGGCAATAGGAATCTTGCAAAATGATGTTTTACATCGATATGAACTCCTAAGCAGGGCTCGTCTGTCTTCATTAGTTTTAGATGAAGCAAATAGACAGCACAAGCTAGTACTTGAGACGAAGAAGAAATTATGAGTTTATGACAAGTCCATCCTTGAACTATTTCATTCAGGTTTGTTTCTGAGTGCTCAATCCAACCAACATTTACACAAGAAGAAGAAGATTTCAAGCTCTGTAACACGTCGTAAGTGGGGTCACTGGACTTATGAGTGCTCAATCTCAATCCAACCAACATGTACACAAGAAGAACAACTCCAAGGCGCGGCAGCTGATGCCTGATATGGGCGAGACAGACAACACAAGCTAGTACTTGAGAGGAAGAAGCAATATTAGGATCCCTGACTAGCTATTTAGGTTTTCCGTGTTTCATTAATACTCTATTATCTCAAGGAAATCTATTATTTTTTAAAGGATCATATCCATGAATTTAAATAACACTGGAACGACTTGCAGAATCACATTGAAAGAATATCTCAAGGAAATCTATTCTCTTCGTTTTCAACGATTAGCAGCACAACACAATCATAAATAGAACAAATAATGAACCAGGAAGTTAGAACTAGGAATATGATCAAACAAGCTGCCTCTACCCAACAGACCAACTTTCAATAGACTTGGTTGGATCGATTCAAGTACCCTTCTTCACCCAAAATAGATAAAACTATAAAAGAGAATCATCCTATTATTTATAGAATTATAGGCTGATGGGAATTTTCACAGGATTAGAAAGTAACTTTCACACAACTACAATAAACCAATGAGGTTAATTTGTGCCTTCACAAGAAAAACAAATACCCGCAAGAATACCAGTTCTTGTTCTTAGGGACCTCCAAGCACTGCATTTTCGATGTCCTCTCTGCTCAGTGCATAGCTAAATCTTCTCTCCATATCCTTTTCAAGATTTCCAGGTCCAGACTTTAGATACCTACATCACAAGTCACTCTTCACTCTTTAGCATGTTCAGCATTCAATAATCAATATAGTAGAACAGTCTAAAGAATCAATTCCAATTAATGACACAGATCATTGGTAGGAAACACACAGCAAGGGAGTGTCATCAAGACAGCAAAAACTGTTAGCTACCTCAGGCAGTAAAAAACTAAAACATCTTTATTTGCAAAAACTCTCTTTTCCTGCAATTGTTACAAGGCCATTTGGGTATAGAAATAGTTTATAGAGTCCCAAGGAATGGAATGAATGGACATCTTGATTCTTAAAGATCATGATTATCTCTTTGAGGTAAAATCCCCAATCTACTTAATCTCGATAGTTTCTATGTTCAGATCGATACATGAGAACATCTAAATCATACTTCTAATACTACAAATATTGATTATAAAAGGAGAAATGATGAGGCATTAAGTGCAATGTACTGATGATTTCCTATACAAATCGGTAATGTGCACAGTAACCAAACTAGTATAATCAAAATGACTGACCAAAACTCTTGGAGATCACACAGAGACTTGAAATCAATATCATGTACTGCATTTTGTTTCCTTTTCCTATGACTAAATCCAAAAAGATTGTTGCAAACACCAGTGTCGAGGTAATTCACCATATTACGTATTGAATGAACTAATGCGAACTCCCTTTTTGATAATACGCTAGTAACGAACTCAATACTCCAAAAGTGATCAAAACCCCACAGAGCCAAAGCAACTTTTAAAAATCACAATAAACCGCTGTTCTTCCTTCTCTTTTTGGAAAGTTCTCTATTTCTGTAGTAGCTACACATTACACGTAATATAAATATAATTATACCAATCCCTTTTCAATGACTGAACCATGACTAATTTCGATCTTACTAATCAGTAATCAATGATCTAACTTGGTCAAGCTTTAACAAAATCTGAAACAAGACCACTACACACTATTCGTACTTCTATATTTCGGGGGAACCCCTGTCTTCCAGTTCCACTTGTCAGCTAGTTCAAGCTGATTCAGTAGCTCACCACTCACACAAATTCAAAGCTTCAAACTTTGACAGGATATTGATCACTCCATTCCCACCACTATCAGCAAACTATGTCTAAACAAAAACCCGAAAAATTAGAACTTTATGAAATCAACATAGTCATACTGATCCAATTTCAATGCTTCAATCTCAACTCATCTCGAGTTTCACATTACTAAACCTAACCATGATTAAATTGATTTACATAAAGAACTTAACAGTAAAAATGTATCAATCTCAAAACTACAGCATCAAGCAATCAACCAATAATCAAAGACTCAAACTTTGAATTGAAACTAGAGAGAGAGAGAGAGAGAGAGGGCACAGAAACCCTAACCCTAACCTGACATAGAGATCGGTGACGTCGAGAGAGAGCTGAGCATGCCACTCCGGCTTCTCGATCAGCCAAACCGCCCGGTCCTCTCTGCTCTGGAAGAACCCCAAGCTCCTCAGCCAGGCTTCAATACAAGGCAGGCTGTGAGAATACAGAGGCTTCTTCTTGTCCGGCAGCCTCTTCAGCCACTCGTCCTCCGGCGCCGCCGAGACCTCCTCCGCCTCCGACGACTTTGCCGACACCGGAGCCGCGAGCCTCCTTCTTAAAGACCGTAGGGGCCGAAACGGCGTCGCTTTGGGCGGAGGTGAATAGCGAAGGGAGTGGTTTGGATTTGAGAAGAGGATGAAATTGGAGACGGAGAAGCAGGCGGTCGACATTTTTTTTCAGAGCAGACAGACGACAACAGTGTTTTTGATATGTTACCAAACGACGCGCCGTTTTCATGTCTATGACTCCATTTACTGAGGGGTATAACTGTCTTTGTGGGTATTCGTCCACTTTTAGTGCGCATCCCACGTTTCCACCAGTGTAGACATTTCACACGTTCAAATACTCATCGGATAAGCTCCGGAAAATTCCCCTATAATGGCCGGAAAAGACCCGAGAGGTTTTTGAAAATGACAATTGTACCCCTATGCGTTTTTGCTTTCACCGACTGGAGGGTCTTGGGGGCCTGAAGAAAAACATTGAGCCTAAATGACTTGGAATTTCGGTTCTGTTTGGCTTGTCCAGTTCATTAAATGATCACTGCTTCCAACTAGTTCAAAGTCTAATAGTAGCCAAAAATGGTTTTTGTTTAGAAAATGTAATGTTGGTCTAGGAGTTACCTCCAAGAAACAAATGCTGGTCTTGAAGTTCATCCAGTAAGAAGCTCTATTTCCTTGGCTATCTGCAATATATTTGGCTCACACAAACAGGCACACACCCCCAATTGCATTATAGTATTTTTTACCACATCCACAGTCGACTGAGTGCCTTTCTGTACTATTGCTAATCATGAAACTATTACTACCATTATCTTTTTACAGTCATGAATTGGTAAAAATGCTTTGGTTTCTGCAACTTCAGTATAGGTTTCTGCATAATGGCTCATCGTGCCCTTTACCTCACTTCAATATTCTTTAGAAACATCAATTCCAGCGATCATCTGGCCAAATGATCATTTGTAAGTGTAACTTATGGCCTTGGTCCTCACACAGTGCTCAACTGTACGTCTTAATTAAACTACTCAATGACTCAATGAGCAACAACTCCAACGAGATAGTTATGCCTTTTCAAAAGATACTAGATAGGAAGGAAGGAGAAGAATTTGCACAGATTTTCTTGGAAAAATTTGCATGCAAAATTTTGGAAATGTTTGTATCATGGAAAGAGTTTGGGCAAGTATCGATTATTGGTTGCCTGAAAGAGTGAAAGGGCAATCTGGATTTGACTACATTTTTCACTTGTATCTGCACCGTGCCGAAAACCGTTTTCAATTCCAATGCGTATGTTGGGAGATTGATCTTTCGCATCAAGTAGGTTTGGATCAATTTCTCATCCTTGGTTCCGATGTGGTAGACTTCCTGGAGAAAGCTTCTGAAGTTGGATTGCTGTTTCTTGAAAGCTTCAACTGTTTTAGGGTTTTTATATATATGGTTTTGCATGCGTGGATATACACATGTCGGATTAAGTTTTTGTTTATTCTCTTTGTTTGATTAAGTTAGATTCCCTCCTCTTTTATTAAATAAATAAATTAATTAAAAAAAAGTTAGAATACACGATACAATATGTAAAAAAACTTCAACTACTCAAATTAGGCCATGTCACATCTTAATAACGGCGTCATTGATGTCGTGTATAATTAGTGAGTTAGAGTTCTAAATTTGAGTACTGAAGTCTATGATTTATAACTTGATGTACCTATCTGTAAAATTTTCTCAAATATGAAAGCAAATAGAAAATAGAGTACCCGCCAAAAGCGGCATTCCCAATTTTTCATTTCCCACCAAAAACCACAACTCACACGACGCCGTTTTACCTCAATCCCAATTCTTCTTCTTCTTCTTCTTCTTCTTCTTCAACTCCGTAGTTGCTATAGATCAGTAAGATCTGAGTTCCCAGAACCCGATGGCTCCCGATTCAAATTCCGGCGACCTAATCTCCGACTACAGCCTCACCCAACGTATCGTCCTTCTAATTGACCTACACCCACTCCTCCATCTCCAAGACCCAACCCCATTCCTCACCTCTCTCCTCTCCTCCGTCAAAACCCTAACCTCCTTCCCTCCTCTCTCTTTCTCTCTCTTCGCCGTCCGCCTCTTCTTCTCCTCACTCTCTCCTCTCCAATCCTCCTTCAAGCTCCCTTCCTCGTCTCTCTCGCTCTCCTTCAACTCGCCGGAGTCCACTTACCTCTCGCTCTCTGAAACCCTCGACTCTCTCTCGTTTGACCGGAAATCGACCGGATTCGGTCCGCCGCGGGCGAAGCTCGTCGCGGCGGCGATGCGGCAGCTGCTGCACGACTACGCCTGGGAGCCGGCGATCTTCGGCGACTCTTCGGCGGCGACCGGTATGCTCTCGAATTCTGATGCTTTGAGGTCTAATTTGGTTGTGCTGTTTTCCGCGTTGAAATGTATGAAATCTGTGTGTGAGTTTATGAGTGATGCGAGTTTGGTGGATTTGAGTGAGTTTTCTGAGAGATTTCGAGGTGTTTTCGGCAATGTGGATGAGGCATTTGTGTGTAGAGATGTTCAATTGAGCTGGATTGATGTGAGGTATGAGTTCGATTGCGGTGAGGATGAGGTTGGATTGAGGTGTGGTGTTTTTGAGAAGGGGATAAGGAGTTTGGGGTGGGGGTTTTGTTCATCTGATTCGATTGTGCTTGGTTCGGCTCTTGTACCTTTCGGTTTGATTTATCCGGAGATTGGTGTGTCGTCTAAGCTTTTCGGATGTAATGATCGCTGTAGGAAAGCTAGAGCACAGTTTAGTCTTGAGATATCGGATGTAAAGGGGATGCCGTTGGAGTGTAAGCTTTGTGATCTTGAGTTGGCGGATATGAGAATGTTGCGTCAAAGTAGAGGTGATGATGGTTTGTTTTTGGGGGAAAGCATGAGCTCGCAGACTAGAGGTTGTGAGGTGAAGAGAAGGTTTTGGGGAAGCGTTGGCGATGGAGTGACGAAGATTCAGGTTAAGGCTTTGCAGAAGAAAAGTGAGTTTGTGAAGTTCAAGGGGGAGCTGTCGGATCCGATTCTTGTCTGTGAAGCTTCGGGAAAAGATGGAAAAGAAGGTTCTGCTGGTTTTTTTGTTGATAAGGTTCTTGAAATGCTATCAGTGGAGTTGGGTGAGTATGGACCGCAGAAGTTAGCACCTGTTTGGCAGATTCTCTTGAGTTTTTTATACAGGGAGAGTTGCTGCGCACTTGTGTCTATTTCAAATGATAGTGGTGTTTCATATACCGGATTCCTCAAGCCTTTTACAGCTTCTTCAGGCCTTCTGTTTATTCTGGATGAAGGATCTCACCCTCACAAAAAAGTGCTTGGTGTTAGTGCCCTCAGTGAGGGCCAACCTTGTCCTAAGCTGAACAGTGAGATGTGTAAACCTGATGCTGAATTGAACAACTTGTGCGGGTTGCAAACTGGGCCTTCTCCATCTAAGAAGCATTCTGCAGAGATTGATAGAAAGAAGAAATGTAGAAGAAGAAGTTCACATTCACTCAAAGATCTCACCTGGAGTGGTTTCTGTAAGGCAGCATTTGAATATTCTGACTTACATTTGGAAGAAATTTACTTTACCAGGCAATGTAGCAGCTCAAAAAAGTTGAAATTTCTGAAATGCTGGATGAAACAGATTAAAAAATTGAAGTATTCAATAAGGGATGAGTCTAAGGTGCACCACGAAATCCAAAAGGAGATGGACAATAGGTTGGATGTGTTGCACCAAGGGAGCGAACAACCAATGTCATCATGCGGTTCAGTTGGAGAAAATTCTTTGAGTGAGGCTTTTGGAGTACAGGATGAAGCTGCTCAGGAGTATATATTAGAAACCTCAGAAGCTTTTTTCAGCAATTTGTGCAATAAGATTCAACAAGGGGTTGAATCTAAAGAAGTAGACTTGTGGGCTTTCGCACATCGGCTTGTGTGTCAATCTGTATATTTCTTGAATCAGAAGCCTAGCACAACAGCCCCTTCAGAGAATCAAACTCCAGAAAAATCTGACATTCTAGATGATTTGGTTACTGCTGGCCTGTTGAAAGCATTAGTTAGAGATCCAAAGGATATGGCTGCAAGGCACAAAATCTATGAGTCATCTTTTCAAGCATCTGGTCCAGGATCTGAAGGAATTACTTCAGAAATAAAAGTTCGAGAGTATCCTTTCGCATTTTTCAATTAATCCTTTCTTTTCTTTTCTATTGTGCATAATCAATTGTTACATTAATACTTTGAACACTTTGTCCCTTGTTATTGTTACACTTTTCCTTCACTAGCACAAAGATATGAATTACAGATACTTTTCCGGATGGAGATTTTACAATCAGAAGTTGGATCAACCATCAAGGATTCTGCAAAACAGAAATTTGTGAAACATATTTGCACACTTTTGGAGAGCATTTGTGATTGGTGTCATCTGGAAGGAGGCTTCTTTGGTGACTGGACCCTAGAAAATTATGCTGGAAAGATTATAAAAAGCAGGTAAATGAGTCATTATGCACATTTGTAGGTGTAATTACCCAAAACTATTGTTTTCTAATGAAATTGTTATTAGCGAACAGCCAAACACTGAAATGGTAGATACGCACTTATTCACTATGAACTCCATTATCTTCTTATGTTTCGCCTGATAATTCAATTTTTATCAGTAATTTGGATGAATCATATAGTAGCAAAACAGTTATGTGAATGATATGTATGCTGTCCCCAAATGTCTTTGGGGGTATCAAGAAGGGAGAACTATTACCAGTCAAAATATTTATCTTCTTATTTTAGTACAAAGTGGATGACTCCTCATCAGGTTGTTGAAATAAGGCTGAATTTACAGACGAAAGATAAACTGAAATCCTCTTTTGCATGATTTCAGATGACTTAAGTGACGTTCCTTCTAGATTTTCCGCCTTGGTTTTCTGTTACTGTATCATCTTTTTGTATATATACAACTTTTGCATTAGTTTTCTGTATGTTGGTTGCAATAGTTCATTCCCTTGTTTTCCAGAACACAGAAAATTCTTCCCCAATTCATGTGAAAACACCGCATTTTTGTTTGAAGAAGATCAGGCAGGTAGACTAATGATTGAATTCCAAATTTTCAGGTACTGTCAGACTCTTAAGGATGTGGTTCATAAAATCTACACAAAAATGGATCTGTTTCTGTTTGATGATGAGGACGAACCCCCTAATAATTTATTCAACAGCGACGATAGCAATCAATCATACAGAGAATTACCAGGGGATTATGAGGTGGATGAAAATAGTAGAATCAAGGAATTAGCATCAGCAGATAATGAATCCCCTGATCCGCAGAATCATAACAATGAAAGATCAAGTGCTCAAGTGGGTGAAGAAAAGGAGCAAGCTCACAAGTTGATGAAAGCTCAAAAAAAGAGAGAGAGGGCTAGGAGATTTGCTTCTTTTACAAGTAGTTTAGCTTGTTTGCGCCGAGTTAGTGCCCCAAAACAGCCGAAGGCGTTCAGGCCAAAATTTAATTCTCTTCCAAAGCCAGCTAAGAGGAAGGAGCATGCAGATTCCTATTGTGAGAGAGTGTTAGAAACTCCAATGACAGAAAATAAACGAATCCGCATCGATGATGAAGATTACCGAGACAATGGCAGCCGTTTAATTTCTAAATCATTGTTTCAGGATGACTAGTAACTGTTGCTGTAGCCTCTACTTAAGGTGCAACGGCACTGAACTATTCCCAGGTATATGCCAAATAATCTCTGGAAGCTAATAGGAAGTTTACGTGAGGTTGCTAATCATAAGCATTTCTACTGTTTGATGAAGAAAAACTAAAAAACATGAAAAATGTAATTTAATTTTGTTAACTCAAGTAGTGTACTGATTTGCTGTAAATGATACGAACTGAATTTTACTTGATAGTGACATTAAACGGTAAGTGTTTTATCTCAGCCTGTGGTTTGTCTGCTCAGTCCAGGCTAATACACTTCTGAAAAATTGAGCTCTAATATGAAGCAGAAGATGCGTTGCTCGTTTTTCCTGCTTGTTAATAGGAAATTTTGGTTTTTAAATGTAGTGTTCGGGACATGAATGCCTGAATGTGTGTCCATGATGGTTCATCGTATTGTATGTGAGAATTTTTCGGCAGCATAACGTGTTCTAGGTTGCTCATGGCTGATAAGCCTGATATAACTTTTTTATGTTTGAATTTTTCGACTGCTATACTGCTGCTAAAGCTCATCTCTAGAATAGCGCAATGTGAAATATGTTTTGGGAACCTCCAGTTCCACCCAATGCTTTCAATGTGGAATAGCATTACTGCTGTCTTTAGATCAGCCCCATGTGAAAGCAAACTGGTTCATCTATTCAGAGTACTCTATTTTTGTTGAGCAATAACATTTGGACTACAGAATGTCAACCCACAAATGGTCAAATTTTCAAGCCTATGAGCAACTCCAAACCTTTATAAAAAACGAGCAACTGCTATCATCAGCCTCAGCAAAATGGCCGAGTCTCCTCTTCTTCTCTCACTCCTTGTCCTAATCTCGTTGCTGGTTCTAATCAAACCCTCTCACGGCGGTGGAATAGCCATCTACTGGGGGCAAAACGGGAACGAAGGTACCCTGAAACAAACCTGCGCCACCGGAAAATACAAGTACGTGAACATAGCCTTCCTCAATGTCTTCGGCAGCGGCCAAACCCCACAGATCAACCTAGCAGGTCACTGCAACCCAGCTTCGAATGGTTGTGCAGCTGTCGGCCCTGAAGTCACATTCTGCCAGAGCCTAGGAGTCAAGGTGTTCCTCTCCCTCGGCGGCGGGATAGGAAGCTACTCCTTGTCCTCTGCTTCTGACGCAAAAGATGTAGCAGACTACCTATGGAGCAGTTTCCTAGGCGGAAAAGGAAAAGCCAAGTCTACTACTACACGTCCCTTCGGCGACGCCGTTTTGGATGGGATAGATTTCGACATAGAGCAAGGGGCGAATCCATATTGGGATGACCTTGCACGTTACCTCAAAGCGTATAGCAAACCAAGAAGAGCTGTGTACTTGGCTGCAGCTCCTCAGTGTCCATTTCCCGATGCTTTCGTCGGCGGCGCGATTAGTACCGGGCTTTTCGACTATGTTTGGATTCAGTTCTACAACAATCCTCCATGCCAGTATAGCTCAGGGAACACCGACGATATACTGAACTCGTGGAATAAATGGACCACGTCCATACAAGCACGGAAGATATTTCTAGGGCTGCCGGCGGCTCCAGCAGCAGCAGGGAGCGGCTTCATTCCAGCTGCGGTGCTGAATTCCGAGATACTTCCGGTGATAAAGAAGTCGTCGAAGTATGGTGGGGTGATGTTGTGGTCAAAGTATTATGATGATCAAAGTGGATATAGTTCCTCCATTATCAATAGTGTATGACTTTCAATTCCTAATAATTAAAATGAAAGATGAATAAACAATTTGGAGACTCTTATCGTTCCAATATGCTTCTATCCGGTCAAAGATTTATGTACAATTGTAAGGTAAGATGATCACCATCGTAATCATTATCAAATGTCAACTTGGGATTCTGGTTTGATTGTCACCATCAAAGAAGAAAAGTCTTAACATTTCCAGGGAGTTAGAACTTAGAAGGGGTCAATAATCCTCATTCTCCGTAAGTAATGTCAGCATTTTGATACGACATTATGGCCAGCTTCAACGTCCTATGAATTCTGGACGCAAAAATTGTTTTGACATCATGGCCAGACGGAGGTTTCGGCCTAGTCGTCCTCTTCCGACTCCCTCTCTTCAGCAATTAGCATCATCATCCTCTGATGCAATGCCGGCATTTTTATACGCCATGACGTCAAGTCTCAACATCCAGTGAATTCTTGAGGCATAATGTTTCTGCTCATCAAGGCTAAAACCAGATGTCAGGAGAGCGGCCTCAAACAGCAGGTGCACCAGGTACTTGGTGGACTTGTGGTTTTTTTAAACTTCAACAATCTTCCTCAACTCCTTTATGATCCCATTATCAGGGTTAATCTCCATGGTCTTCTTGCAGGGCAGGTCCGTCGTTTTCTGAGGCCTTATACAGCTTACGTATTAAGGCATTTCTGCCATAATATATAGAAAAAAATAAACAAACAAACAATAAACTAAATTTTCCAACAAAAGGGGTATTCTCATATCCTCTGTTTACAAAGTCCATCTATTAAACTCCCATAATCTATTAAACTCTATTTACAAAAAGGACTATATTAGAAGTCGAGAGAGTCTTAGATGCAAAGTCATTTATTAAACTCTCATAATCAAGTTTTTTTAATAAGAGGAGATTGTATTAGAAGTCGATAGGGTTTTTTTTCAATTAGATATAAGATATTTTTGAGTGTTGAAATCGCAGAAATAATAAAAACTTGATTAATGAGATGGGACTTTATTAGAAGTCGAGAGGGTTTTTTTTTCGGTAGATATGAGATTTTTTTAGTGTTGAAATCGCAAAAATAAGAGATTAAAGACAAAAAAAAGTTCAAGGGTTTATAAGATATTCGAATTCTAATCACATGGTTTAGACAACGCACGATTTAGCCAACTGAATTATCAATTGATTTAGTAATAAAATGACTATTTTTTATTATAAATAAGCTTAAATAAAAAAAAATTAGGCCTCTGTGCTGTTGCACAATTAGAACACCCCACGGGCCGCCCCTGTCTTCTTGCATGCACGATCCTTCAACGCCTCGCCACCAGTCACCAAGCCACAAGGCGAATCCACCATTCCAGCGGATACAACCACCTTCTCAACCCTGTGACCCAAAATGTGCTCTATTGTCTTGCAAAAATTCTCAAAAGACTTCTTTTTCTCCTCTTTCTTCTTCTCTTCCTCGGTCTTATTATCGAGCTTCGGACCTTCCTTTTTATCAGGGACAATCTTTGACCACCATACTCGTTAATCAAATGTTCAACCATGGTAAGATATGGATACCCCTTGTTCTTGATCTGGTCCCAAGTTCTCCAGTTCCTTATTGCTCTCACCGTTTGAACACCCTTCATTCGGGCCTGGTATCGGAGAAGGTCAGCCAGTTTGGCTCTATTTTGACTGTCTTCATGAATCCCCAACTCTAAGTTCTTGGAGAAGGCTTCATAAAAATTGGTATAATTTTCTTTGTTCTCCGCAATCTCATAGAACATTTCAATGCACTTTTGCACAAGTTTCTCCCTAATCACCTGCAAAATCTTGTTCCGTTGAAGCATCTCATGAGAAATGTTGAGTGGTAAGTCATCAGAGTCAACAACACCTTGATAAATCCAAGGTACTCTGGCATGAGCTCCTCACAGTTTTCCATAATGAACACCCTCCTGACATAAAGCTTAATGTTGTTCATCTTCTTCCTCGACTCAGACAGGCCGAATGGATTCTTTTTTGGAACAAACAGGACGGCTTTGAATTTTAGCTGGCCTTCAACAGAGAAATGCTTCACTGCAAGATAGTCCTCCCCATAATTGGTCAACCTCTTGTAGAATAAAGCGTACTCATCCTTGGTAATCTCCTCCGGGTTGCACAGCCAGATAGCTAGGTTCCTGCTTGATGATCAGTTCCCACTTCTGAGAAGCTTCCTTAAACTTCTTATTTGATTCTTTCTTATCCTCATCAGCTTCCCTAATAGTTCCTTCCTCTTCCTTCTTGGTTTTGTCCTCGGTCCACAAGTACATGGGATAGCTGATAAATTCAGAATGCTTCTTCACAAGGTCTTTGATCCTGCTCTCCTCTAAGTATTCCAACTGCTCATTCACATAGCAAATGATAAGGTAGACGATAGTATCAAATTCACACTGAAGAAACAATCTAATTGGTTTAGAGTTCTAATTTACCTGGCCCTTATTGAGAAAGAGGGTTATCTTAGTTCCCCTGCCAAGCTGTTCACCATTGACATCCCTTGTCACAGAGAAGGAACCAGCAGCAGCCTGAGACTCCCATATGTATTGTTCATCATCATTGTGCTTTGTGGTCACAGTGACCCTTTCTGCAACAAGATGCGCCGAGTAGAAACCAACACCAAAATGTCGAGTCACGCTCACATCAGACATTCCAGAAGTCCGTTCTTGAATAAACTCCCAGGTTCCAGACAATGCAGTTGTACCCAAGTTGTTCACCAAATCTACACACACAATTCATTAAGTACATTAGAATTGAATTAGATCTACTGCTGCTAACATTGATGAATACAATGTTGTTTAACAGTACAGTTTTTTTTTAATAAACAAGCCATCATCAAGTTTCTCTCGATTACTTTGAATTGGATTGACAGCATGAACACAATCAGCAAAAGGCTATAATACTTTGATAATATGCACAGAAGACGCAGAAGGTTACAGCAGAGAACTGAGAGAAGAATAGCAAACGAGAAGAAACTACTGTCTAGTGATGGCTCTTCATGTTTTTTTTTTTCCATTAGTAATTTCGGGTATGAAGTGAAATGATTAAGGAAAAATATTAACGGTGAAGCTTAGGCTCTGCTAATTGGTCCGAGCTTTGCTTGCTTTTGAAATGGGATTTACTCATTGAAGTAGAGTCAAGATTATAAGCAACGAATGTTCAGTGATAAGTGATAAGTGATAACAATGGCCTCAACCCTAAAGGTAGCTTCTACTGTCTCTTAGGTTGTATATAGTCTTTCCATACCCAAAGAACAATGCGTTTTCAGAGTCTTGAAACGTTCTGAGATGATCCCATATTTGATGAATAATGTTTGATATAAGGTATGAACAATGAACTCTCATCAGATCTTCTGGCTGTGTGACAGTCTATCAGTAAGTCTAATTCAAGACGAAGGTTTTTTTTTTAACTAATTTTAAGATTGGGTTGCTCAAACAAACCAACTTAGCAAATAGGCAATACAGTAAAAGCTCACACTTCCGAGTGCTACTGTGTTAGACGTTTACTTCCAAACAACTGTTCACTCATTGTGCTACAACAACATTATCACAATAGACTAAAAGGGGGAAACAGTAGGAGTACAAAGATATAGCACATATGAAAACTGCCAAAGCACAAAGAACATCTTCAGTGTACTCCAATGGAAATGCTAGAATCATACAAAGTCATTGTGGGTGCAACAGCAGACAACAAAGTTATGCAGGCATCTCTGTTGAACCTAGACTTTGCGCACTTGAATATTGTGAGTGGACTGGAGCCTCCAAATGGGCTGTCTTCCACTCTGAACGAGTGCAACCTCTTCTCCCGCCTTTACCAACCCTTGCTTCTGTATATAAAATAGAGAAAAAGTCAATAATGTGGTGTGGATTAATCAAATGTTGACATGTAAACCATTTATCAGGGCTTTTGGATGGTGTACACTGCTAGGTTGATACAAAACTACAGCTTTAGCCCTTGGCTAAAAGTAAAAAAGTGTCACCATGAATGAACCTAACATTAGCATGACGACTTGATAACCCTAAACGGTTGTACCATGTTATTAACAAATACCAATTTATAGTTTACGGCAAACATATCACTAATCAATGTTCCATCTAAACTTTACCTGCAACAAGGTCAGGGCATTAGTGAAGCTCTTTTCAGCATCATCTGCGAACTCCATGTATACGGGACATACACCTTGATATAGAGCTAGTCTCTGTTGTATCCTCTTACTGAATGGTCATCAAAGTACAGGTTTTGTGATCAGTCAATTATCAAATTCATAATAACTTATATAACAATACCACAGACAATGCCTTTTTGACAAATAACATGAAACTCACTCGTTTGTAAAAGCAAATATTGACCCAGAAGGACGGTAATGGCTCAACAGAATAGCCATGAAACCAGTTCTAGTGAACACGACGAGTGAGGTTCCAAGAGTATTGGACATCATGGTTGCATGGTAAGCAAACATCTCGCTCATATGATTCTACAGAAATGAAGGGAAGGGAAAAAATTAGTCAGGTTTCTGTATAGCAATCATATAGGAGCAAAAGATAAAGAAAAAAAAATTAAAAAAGGAATACAAAAAACAAAAGAAGAAGTTCAGATGCAGTACACTGCAAATAAGAAAACTAAAAGACGACTAATAAGATCCCTAACCTTAAAAGCTTTCCCAAGATTGGTTGGCATTTGGCCAGCTACAACGGTTGCCTCTGTTCGCAGAGCAACTGTGTGCATAACTTTCACGGCCTTCAGTGGATACCTGCATTGAAATGAACCCACTGTATTGATCATCCCACACTAAATACAATACACTATAATCCAAAATTTTTCCCTTGAGCATAATTTCACAAGCCACGAGAACTTACTTTCCATTAGCAGTTTCTCCTGAAAGCATAACTGCATCAGCACCCTCTCGGACAGCAATGGCAATATCTGATACCTCAGCTCTGGTTGGGGTTGGGTGAACAATCATGCTCTCAAGCATATTTGTTGCAACAATAACAGCCTTCCCCATGCTACGGCATAGCCTGATTATCTCTTCCTGCATAATGAGATACAAAGTGCAGTTAAGGTTGCAACATTCCACAACAACTTATTGGTAATATCAACCATATTTGTCTGCTACATGTTTGTCGTTGACTACCTGCAGAAGTGGGACCTCTTCAACAGGGAGTTCTGCACCAAGATCTCCTCTTGCAACCATGGCCTAAAGTAAGATGAGTATAAGTTAGATATATCAGGTGAGTAAACCATAACCATGATCTATTGGTTTACTTGCTAACCGTACCTATAGTTTTGCACAGATTGAATTCTATAAGAGGCAGCGTTGATAATTTATTCATGAAAGTCCAAATTGTGATTCTTAATAAACAGATAATCATGATAAGGAGAAGTTGCAAATAGCTTTATGTGAAGAAGTTTATACCCCATCAGACGCTGTGATAATCGAATGCAAGTTTGGGATCGAGTCTGCACTTTCAATTTTTACAATGACATGTATATCCGCGTTACAGCCTGCAGCGTTCAATGAAACATACATTTAGATGTGAGAAACTGAGAACTAAGTAAAGACTACGGGTATGCAAGTGTTTTTGAATGTATGATGATGTATTGGAATACTTACTTTGCAGATAATTCTTCAATTCATGAACAACTTGTGCATCTTTAACAAATGAAACTGCATAGAAGTCAACTTGATTATCCACTCCAAATTTGATATCTTCCCAATCTTTCTCTGCAACAAATTTGTTTGGAAAAATGAAGTCTGTTAGCATACTCCTGAACTTTGAAAATTATTTACAAATAAAATGAAATAAACATATTATAGAAACATAAAGGACATAATCAATGAGTTAGAAACTAGGAAGTTAGGAACCGAACCAGTAATGGAAGCCAAAGTTGCACTCTTTCCTCGCACATTCAAGTGCCGCCTAGACTTCAGTTCTCCTCCATCAACAACTTCACATTTCACTGAGTCGGCTGTCTTAGACTTTACCAAAAACGACATCATACCACCTACAGAACAAGTCATGAATCAGAACTCAGAATGCATATAGCAGCCTCCAACCCCAATGTTTAACAGAAAACTACAATTTCACTCACCATCAACCAGAAGCATGTCACCCACTTCTACATCGTTAACGAAATCATCATAGTTCACACTAACGCAGTCTGCTGTTCCAACCCCTCTCTGGATTGTAAAAGTAAATTCCTGCCCAGGAGCCAAATCAATTGGCTGCGGCAGGTCACCACTCCTAACCTCAGGGCCCTGATACATAAAAAGACATTAAATTAATGTCGGATAATTCATACGTTTGATTATAAACTAAGAGCAAAATCACAAGCAGGACTCCACCTTGGTATCAAGCATGATTGCAATGACATTGTCTTTCGACTGCGCATTATACTCCTTAACCAAGTCGATAACCTTCTGATGCGACGCGTGATCTCCATGAGACATATTCATCCGCGCCACGTTCATCCCGGCCTCAGCCAATTTCCAGATCATCTCGCGAGTGTTGGTGGAAGGACCAATTGTGCACACAATCTTGGTCTTCCTCTTCACCGTCGGCTTCGACCACATCCCCACTGAAGTTTCCCCATACTGCTGAATCGTCTGTAACTGCTGAAACTCCTCCTCTATCTAAAAAACCACAGTACCACACAAAATTCCAACAAACTATAATCACATTTTTCGCAATTTTCGACTCGAAAACAACAACTTCATCAGCAACAGAGAACTAGCTCATCCACTAAATCAATTCACATTTCCTCGATTTACCACGCCAGACTTACAAACCTAAAAACAGTAATCCGTAACTTCATCAATTCACGTGGAAAATTACTGACGATAGTTACCTTGGGCGAGTCCTCCGGCGACACCGGGACGAGCTCGGTCTGCAACGGTTGCTTGGCGGCGATCTGAGACCTCGACCTCGACCGCCGGCTGCTCAAAGCTTTCCGGGAGGTGCTCTTCTTCTCGGTGATTGTGAGGACTCTGGAAGCGAAGCTCGGGGGGTTGAGCTTGTCGGAGCTCCGAGTTTGGGCGGATCCGGACCCGGAGGAGAGAATAGAGCTCTGAATCGCCCGCATAGCCACGACCTGCGCCATTTTGTTCGGGAGAGATGAGAAGTGTGGGGAGAGAAGGAGAGGGAGGTTAAAAAAGGGAGGGGAGGTTTGTAGAAGTCGCCGGCGTAGATTTTGAGGGAGGGAGGGAGGGGGCGGAGAGTGAGGGGGTGGGGTTTTAAGAGGGGCTTTGGTCGTATCGAATGGCAAAGCTGGACAGAGAAAGAACGAGAGATTTTTTACTGTGTGATTGGTGTGGTAAAAAGTATTGGGACATTTCACCTTTTATGATGAAGTAAACATTACTGCTACAAATTCGAGTGTAGTGATGATCCGAGGTCGTGATAGTATATGAAATTGTGAATGTAGTGTGTTTTTGTTGTTGATTAGCCACCATGGTTAGATGGAAGTAAAAACATGTTAAGAACGTCGCACAAAGTGCTTCTATCATGTAGTGTGTTTTTGTTGTTGATTAGCCAGCTCCCCATAAAAATTCCATGATAAGTTGTTCCGACTTCGTCGCTTCGATTTAGTACACGTCAGTACCTTATTACTACTGACGGCGATGGAGATGTCAAAGTTAGCGTGCGTTAGTGGTGGGTGTGGTAGATTTATTAGCTCTGTTGCATTTATATTTCCAATTATAGAGTATTCGACCCATGGTTTAGCAAGTTATTAGCTTCCTCTCACTCTTTTTAGTGAGTTATTAGCTTTCTCTTACTCTTTTTAATTTGATCGAGTTGATGAACCATATTCTTTATATTAGTTTTTTTTTCGGCCTAGCGTATGTGTGAGTCTTGCAATTGTAAATGGGCATGACATTTGATTAATGAATTTATTCATTTTTCTCCAAAACAAAAAAGGAACGATTCACACTTAATCGAGTAAGACAAAAGATTGGTGCTTGATAGCGCAAATGATTCTAAAGTCTTCTTTTGTGCTAGACGGGCTAGGCGGACTCTAGACGACCGGGGTAAACGTTTGCTCGGCAGGCATTATAAGGGCTCAAGGAAGACGAAGATGACGACGAGTGCTTGATTTGTGATCTCTAGGCGGGCGCCTAATAGGGCTAGGCGGGTATTAGCAGATCCCACACCACAAATAGAGCGCGGGAAATTCATATCTATATTGGCGCCACACACCCCTAACACACACCAAAACCCTTCTCTCTCTCTCTCTCTCTCAGATCTAATCGCCTCCCCCCTAATTCTCTAACCTCTCTCTCACTCTATCCACAAATCCCTAAACCCTAATTTTCCAACGAGATATGGATTTGCAAGGCTTATCGGTCATCTGCAACGGCCTCGGTATCGCCCTAGACGACGACGACGGCAACCGGATCGGCTACCGGAAGCACAAGTACTGCTTAGGTACCATCTCCCTTCTCTCCGATCACTCTCCGATCATCGCCTTCCTACATTTCTCCAGGCTTAAACCACCGATTGCTTCATCTTTTCAAATTTAGGCATCAATTTTTGTTCTGAAATGAAAGAGTTAACCTGTGAATCTGTGATGTTGATCTTTTCAATTACAGCTACCGTTAGATTTGAGTTTCTGTGATATGATTAGTAGTGATCTGGTTTGTTTTGCGTTTCGGTTTCGATTTGAGATGGAAATGAACTGAATTGAGTACATACTGAAATTTGGATTTCTATTGTTGATTTGTTATGATAGATAATTTGAAGGACTTGCTGAGGTTGTTAGAACTTCACTCTGTAATTTGGAACTTCACTCGAAGTTCCAATTTTGGCATATTTTTCGGTCAAATTTTTTCACCATAAGCGATTCAATATTTAGTTATGTTATTCAAGATTATCTCTATAAAGTTTCATCCAATTTGACAGTGATTTGAGCTTTTAAAATTGAGATTTACACGAACGGTTCACGTTGAACAATTTTAATTTATTCATTGATTTAATCTAATTTCAATACCTTAACGATGTCTGAATTAGATGAAATTTTGTAGAGATGATCTTGAATAGCATACCTAAATATTGAATCGCTTATGGTGAAAAAATTTGACCGAAAAGTGTGCCAAAATTGGAACTTCACTCTGAAACTTCAGAGTAAACCTTCACTCTAGATATGGACTGTATATATATATATATATATTTCTCTCTTTGGGTTTCAATTTTATTTTAGGTAAAAAAAGTAAAGATTTATTTTGATAAATTTGATGAATTTGAAATATTAACTCACTACGCCATATTCAACCTTAAGAGACAGAAGAAAGTCATCTCATAAGTACCAATTTCTTCCGTCTTTGTTTTAAGCGGCTATTTATCTGTCACTTAAAGGTTAGTTAAGCGACGACAATGACTTCGCTGCTCCAAGCGTTTGGTGACGAAAGTTTCAGCTTTTATATGTGCCCCTTATTCTACTTACATGTAACATCTAATGGTCAATTCTGTCAACGGTGGTCCACTCCAAATAGTGCCTTTAAAAAGTGGTGTTATTTGTTAACATTTAAGCGAAATTAATTAGATTTTGTCCCCTAAGATTGCTAATTCAACGACTTGAGGGGTCGTGACTTAATTACTTAATTGCGACGAGATTATACTTGCGTCGCCTAAAAGTCGTCACAAGACGCTGAAGCATATTTACGTGTAAATATTTATATATATACTCATCCACTCCATCTGTATTGTTAGTCAGTATTTTTTTAGCGTCTTGATGAGTCTTCATAATTCCTTTCTATTTTCTTTTGCAGCTGGGCCAAAGGCATTTATAGGACTGGATACAACTCTTATTTGAAGGCGATTGCTGTGATGGAAGCCATCTGATGCACCACAAATATTTGCAGGGATCAGAACCGGAGAGATTACGCAACGGACGATCAGGGAGAATTGGTTAAAGATGTTCTTGAGGCGTGATATAGTCTATACATCCATTACTTTGTTGGCACAATGAGAACTGCAGTTCCCAGATTAGCAGTAATAATAATGACGTTGTGGTATTTTTCTACTTTCATGAGCTCATATGCTTCAATTAGAAACTCGACTATTGAAGTCTTCTTTTCATTGTCATTTCGCTCCTCCTTGGTGCATAAATAACTAGTTTCAACTTTCAACGAAATGCCCATACTTTAAACAACATTCAGCTCACGCTGCAACAAAGGCATCAACAACCACATGAAAGAATCGGTGTCCTTTATAAATTATACTGTTCAATGATTTACACCCCACATGATATTTGAACCTGATTCAGCCTCAGGAACACGAGAACTAAAAGATACAATCAGAAGCTCTATAGTATGGATGTGACTCGGACGGAGTTATCAGCGGATCCTGTTAAGAATATGGGCAAAGTCGGGTGCCAATCTACAGTAGTTATGCCAGCACTGTGTGGGAGAGTTCTCATCCCATTTGTAGCATGACCTCTAACCTGAGCCAAGTTAAGGAAACAAAGACTTTAATTAAAACATGCATCACCCACAATTTTACATCCTCCAAATAGGGTAATCAGGTAAATCCAGGACCAAATTGTCTTCCACACCATAAACAAGTGTGATTCATATTGGCCCAAAATGTTTAGCAGACACTAGTTGAGTCCATCATACATGAAATGAAAAGCTACTACAATAAAGGGAGGTTGGGGAGAGAACAACCTGATAAATGGGTGCTCTTACTGAGGCAGATGTTACCAACAGTCTCCTCCCATTAGCATCCAAAGCCATTTCATGTTTGCGATCTTTTGAGCTCTCAGGGCCACAGAACCTACAGTATGAATTAAAGTAATGTTGGTGTATCCTGGTGTACGAATGATTTTTTTTTGGGGGATCATAAGACTGGTGTTCACAATATTCAACTATTAATATTGTTGAGGTGAAGAAATACATACCTGCTACAGTTCCTTGACCAAAGGATTTGACCTTGGTTTTGCAAGCTCCATTCAAGAATCTGACAGTGCGAAACCAATAAGTGAGTTCAAATTCTAAAGGACAACAATTCAGATGCACTAGTTGAACTTCATGCCCAATGACTTAAAATTCTTGCCTTTCCATCTACTCCCAAACTGAAAATGCTAGTCTCATCAGGCCCAAAAAGAATGGAGCTTATAGCAGAGTCATGTGCAGGCCACCCAGTTATTTGTTGACCCGCAGACATATCTGTGGCTTGTTAAGGACATAATAATCTTATATGTACAGTTCTACACAGAAATTAGAGCACCCACTTACTTAGACAAAAAAGCATTAGTAACTTTTAACCCTTGCAGAGGGTGCTTCAATCACCTTGGAAAAGTAAATGAAACACAGTAGGTCAAACGTTTCTAAAACAGGGTTTCATATTCATTCATATATTTAATCAACAAGCTAATTTCCGAACATATAGATAAAGCCCTAATGTAGGTGTGAGGATACCAAACATGTGAATCATTCCATCAGTTGCAGCTGCTGCTAAGATTTTCCCATTGTGATTGAAACTAAGAGATGTAATTGCAGGTGGATCTTTACCAAGAGGAAGGACTGTCTTCACGAAACCCACAAGGTTAACAAGGCCTATAAATATAAGGGGAAGTTGCAAACATATGTGGTTCTGGTACAATCAAGTACATACCATAGCTTTCCATGTCCTCATGTTCCACACAGTTAATGAAGCAAAACCCAGACTATCAACAAAAGTCGATCCATGCCTACAAAAAAATGAAGTAGGACTTCAGATACTCATGAGGATATATACCACCCATAGACAAACATAAACCAACACCTACAATTGGAAGTGAATTACTTAATTTTCATGACCGAACTATATTTCTTCAAGACCATGTGCTCATATTCTACAAAGTTGAATAGAGCAGACACTTCAAACATAGTGGCAAGAAGAGATCAGGAAAATAGCATACCCCTTGGATGCTGCAGCAGAAACAAATATGGGCTCCACAGGGCTGCATTTTATATCCAACACACTGCAGGAGGGAAAGAAAAGGTAAACAGCAGCACAAAGAAGCATAGACTTGTAACAGTGGTAATACAAAGAACCTTGGAAATTCTTCACTCGTTTGAAGATCACAGACAACTCTCTTTGCATCAACATTCCATGCTTTAATGCCTCTGTCAGCAGTGCCTATGAGCAGCTTTTGCCAAAAGAACAAAACGAACTTAAAAGTCCATATATTTAAACTCAAATAACCAGAATATGATTCCAGTGGTGAACAATAAATGAATGACTCATGAAAATCTTATCTGCATACCAATCGGTCAGATTTACATTCCCAGTCAAGTGACATAATTTTGGCTCCACAATAAATGGTTGCATTTCTGGATGCTGGAGTTGATGAGTCATATGTCCATACCCTAAGTCATTATGTATGTATGAAAAAGTAAGCAAAGATTGTAAATTCAAAATCAGATAAAAGTCAAGAAGTTGAACAATATAGTAGCATATATGATGGCCATATAACCTAAGTAACCAAAGAATGTAAATACCTAGGCAACAACAGATGTAGGATATGAGTGAGGACAGTCCATAAGTCACCAGGTTATTGACATAGGATATAGTTATATATAAAGGTATATAATATATATATTTATTTGAAACACAAAGGAAGAAAAAAAAACTTAACCAACACCAAGCCATGAAGTTGACGTTTACAAACTTTAACTACTGTACCCATACATACCTCACAGTACCATCGTCAGATGCACTGGCTATATTGTTTCCAGATGCAGAAAACCGGCAGCAACTGATTGGACTTGTGTGACCCAAAAATGTCTCCTGGAAACAATGGACATTTGACGGTTATAGGGTCTCCAATAAAAATATAAATTAGTGAAAGTAAAGGAAACTCAAGTTATGAATATCAGGGACCAGTCATCCTATAAAATTTTTACCTGAAACTCAACCTCAACTTCAGGTAAATCTTCTACACGGTTTTCCCTGCCATTTTCTGCCATATTACATTCAAGTGTTATGCATACGATAACCAACCAAACAGCATCACACTGTTCTCAATACACAAAGGAGAAAGAAGTCAGGTATAGAAAATAATTACCATTATTGCAAACATCCTGGAACAGTTGAATGGTATCAGTAGTTCCATCAACTCCCACACGAAGAGCCGATGGATAACTCAAATCATTATTGGACTTGGATACTTGTAATTCTGATTGAATTCCAATGGATCCATCACCCTGATCTCGATCAACCTCTGCTTCCCTGATTTTAAAAGTAGCAAGAGGGCCAGTTTCCTCAGCATCTTGAGACGTAAGACGATTTTCCTCGGGTGCTACACTTGATGAGCCCTTGGTTCTTTCAGTGCTTTCATCTATAACTGATGAAGCATTACTGAGTTCCAAAATATATAAGTTTAAGCCTGGACCAAATCTGTACAATTTACTGAATAAAGGACTCAAGAGATGAAACTTTGAAAGATATTACCTTCTTAACTGGGATAATTGACAATCTTTTTCCTCCAATAAAGCTTGAAGTTCTGACAACTTCAGATTCAGTTGCTTGATGTCCCCTTTTAAACGGTTGACAGTAGTCTTCTCTGAGCTGATTTTCAACAAGGCTGGCAGGCGTAGTTTAGTTAAGGGAAATTTCTACTTATCTTAGTCATAATATGCCATAAAAGGGGATGAACCAATGAAAAGCTGACTAACAGCAATTCATCACAGTTTTGATATGAGAGTAGGGAAGTCCTGATAATATTTAAGGTAAATGGAACTTTTTGGATCAAGAACACTGTATCATAAGCAGCATGACATAAATACTACGTTGAAGGATATGAATACCGTTGAAGATCTCACTAAAAAAGTTCCTCACAGATAAACGCAATGCCTCATACCATTCCTTTGAGAAATATATACGAAACTCGGGATCAGCACTTGGCTTCTTTAAATACGGAATGGCTGCACCACACAGACAAGAATCTAAATCCATCCCAAAAGTAGTTCACCAAACCGAAACAAACATATGGAAGACAAACATACCAAACCATGGAGTCCAGTCCTGGCTCCGTTGCAACAAATCATTCCCCTTCATACCAAAAAACTCCAAAACCTTCTCCCTCCTCCCTGCATTGATGGCATTCACAACATAGTACCGCAGAATTGACACCTCCATCTTAGACAGTGTAGCCAAAAGCACAGTCTCTGAAGACGAAGATAGACACTGCTTGAAAAAACTCAACAACCCAACTAACTTCTCCGCCTGAAACTTCGGTACATACACCAAAAATATCAACTCCATTATCTTCTCCACTTGAAACCCCTTGCCTATATCCGTCGACAACTCAGAATCAAAAGCTTGCAAAGTGTTAGTAAACCCCCTAAACACTAAAAACTCCCTCACAAGCTCCTCAGCATACTGCATATTCTCCATCTTGCCCCTAACTACACCATCAACAGTTCACCACCAATATGCTCACCTTCTCCAAATCTACACTAAAATAGTAAATTCCATCACTACATTACCAAATCACAAATTCATGATCAAGCTCTCTATGACCACAAATTGCAGTAAAAAATCTAACTGCTTAAGTTTCAGCTCATATTTATAAACAATCAAGTATAAAGAATAACGAGGTTCCATAAAGCATTGATCTTGAAGACATTAAGATACAAAGTTCGAAGCTTTAAGGGTTCAAGAGATCTAGGGTTTACAGTGATTGCAAAGTTGATTAATTTGGGGAAAGAGAGAATCGTACCTTGTGGAATCGCAGAAGGGTATTTTGGGATTGCAGCGAATTAGGTTCTGGGTTGGGAAATTGAGCACTGCACTTACCTAAAGGTCTAATTTTTTTACAATGGAAACTGGGTTTGGTTTACTTTTTACAGTGGAGTGAAGTAAAAATTGGATTGGCGCTTAAAATTTATTCTGGTAAGTGGTAATCCTTCTTTTACCAAACCGACCACCAATTAGCCATTCATTCAATGTTTCTTGATCACTATCTGACGGTCTGACCAGGTGATTGGGGTGAACATGATTGTTTTGGAACATTTGTAACTCATGATGCCAATGATGGATTGGTTTAGCTATGAGTTATTGGTGACTTTAGCGTTGCATTTGAATCAAATGAGAGTGGAGTATGTGCTCTTAGTTTTGATTTCTCGCTTTCTCTTCATAAAAGAAAATATATCATTATTAGGGTCTAGGTCTTGGCCTTTTGTTAAGCTAGAGGTCATGACCCGGATGTCGACTCACTCAAGTGTGGTTTTTCTTTCGGTGTGAATGCATCATCTGTAAACTATGGTGTAACTATGTAAGTTTAACTTGTGGTGGTTCATTGTAATGCTTTTTTTTCCCTTTTTCAAATGTAAATGTAATAAATGCGTGATCTGAATAATACATGTACATTTGAAAAAAAAGTTTATTTCACTGTTGTGAGACGTTTCGGGGATCATTTATTCATAATTATTGATAGTATACTAATATGAAGCGTTAACTTAACCTATACATAATTATAACTGAATATTTGTAATTGACCTAAACATAACAAAATAATCGGACATTTAAACTAGGAAGTATATTTAAAAACTTCAACCGCCAAAAATCAAACAAAATTTGAACAATACCTTGAGAACCACGGTACAATAATAGTAGGCTTTATATAATTCAGTCAATTCACAAACCTTCTTCTCATCACTAGTTCCATCGCCACAAATCCTTTTTGCCTTATCACTAGGGCTATGGAACAAATTCTCAAAAGAAAACAATATCAAAGGCAAAAACACATGAGATGCACCTGAAGAATAAAAAACACAACCTTATGATGACCTGCCCCAAAATCAAAACCATTACTCCTTTCCCTTATTTATACAAAGCCACCCGTCCAAAAATGGAAACAATTGTCCATTCTTCCAGACACTTCCTACTTTTACACCCCCTCTTTGGACTATTGACATTCCCACAAGTACAGAATCCAGAGCGAAAGCGAAAGACGAGTTCTTCACCACCCAACACGACGCCGTTTTGAAGCCCTCAGAACAGTTTACAGGTATGTCCTCTCACACCGCATAGATATATGTCTCTCTCTGCAAATTGAGAATTCCGATTCTAAGTTTCTTCCCTTTCTTAGTAGTTAAGACTGTTCCTTTTGTCTTAATCCCAATTCGAATTTGAAAAGCCCCAATTTTCCCAATCCCTAAAGTAATAGGACTCTTTTTCATTTTGCTCTGTTACGTAATAAAGCGAATAGATTTCGGTGTTAGAGTTCAATTCGAACTAGGGTTTCGGTAATTGAGTTGTGATTCGTGTTCGTTTTCGAATTAGGGTTTTGTAAATGGATTCGGATTTGGGGGAAATTGAGGAGAGGCAGAGCACTCTGAGAAAATCTTACGAGAGTGTTAATGCCCAAGCCTCGTCGCTTTTGAGGTTCACGTTGCAGTGGAAGGAGCTTGAGCAGCACATTGAGTATACTAAGGAGTTGTTCAAGGCCCGATTCGACGAGGTTAGGAAGAAGGAGGAGGAGATTGGGGTGAGGGAGAAGGAGATGGAGGCTGAGGAGGTGAGGCTTAAGTCGGAGCGAGACGAGAGAGCTAAGGACTTGCATAGGATTCAGAAGATGATTGAGGAGAAGGAGAAGACGGTCGAGGCGATGGAGAAGAGGTTGAGGGAGGTGGGGGAGATGGTTAGGGAGAAGGAGGTGGATTGTAGTTTGATTGGGAAGAGTAATGAGGAGGGGCGGAGGAGGTTGAGTGCGGTGGAGGAGCAGATTTGGACGAAGGGGACGCAGTTGAAGCGTGTGCAGGGGTTGGTGGAGAAGCAGTGGAAAGAGTTTGATTTGAGGGAGGAGAGGATTCGGGAGATGGGCGAGAAGGAGAGAGATTTTGTGTTGCTTAAGAAGTCGATGGAGGAGTGGGGCGGGAGACTTGAGGCGAAGGAGGTGGAGCTTCGGAGGTGGGTTGAGAAGCTTGAAGGACAGGAGAGAGAGATCGGCGTTAAGATTGATGAAGTGAATTTGATTGATATGAGGGTGCATGAATGCCTTAAAGAGGTTCAGTTGAAAGAACAGAAGTTGTATTCCCTTGAAAAGTCACTGCATGCGCAGTCATGGGGACTTAAGAGGAAAGAGAGGGAGCTTGAGATCAAGCGAGAACAATTTGATTCGGATGTGGTTCGAAAATCCGTGGGAGTACATATTCAGAATTTGGAATCAAAGGAGAATTCTCATCAGTGGAAGGAGGAGGAATCAGAAGATACTGCTGCTGGTGGTAATAATGGGAATAGGGATGGCAGAGGCTTGCTGTTGTTAATGAATCAGCATTTGAGGAGGAATGATCTAATGCTTAAAGAAATCGATGATGCTCTTCTAAGGTCACCAGAGCCAGCGAAATTGGTCTTAGATGCAATGCATGGGTTTTACCCTTCATATTCAACTGTGGAAAACGACAAGTTTGACTTGACGGTTGTTAGGAGGAGTTGCAATTTTTTGTTGGAGGAGTTGATGAGAGTCTCTCCAAAAATTACTCCTCAGTTGAGAGGAGAAGCAAAAAAGTTAGCAGCTGAGTGGAAAGCTAAGATGAATATTGGCAATTGGTTGGAAGTTTTGGGTCTTTTGCTGCTTCTTGCTGCATATGATTTGAGCTCAAATTATGATGTGAAGGAGCTTGAAAGTCTTGTTGGTATAATTGCTCAGCACAACTATGACACAGCTGAATTGCGCCCAGCTCTTGGGCTCGGTGCTAAGGCATCTGATCAGGAGGCTGCGAGTCGGAGCAATTCGGAAAGAAATCCGAGCAGCATTAATTGTTCTTCTGATACTAAAATCGAGAAACCTGTAGATTCCCCACTGGCCAATACTAAAATCGAGAAACAGACTTTCACCAAAAATACAGATGTAGCTAACTCGCAGGTACTAAATGAACATTTGAGTTATGGGAATCAATTGATGAATCCAGTTGTTACTGATGGTTCCTGTCAGTCAGTAATTGGTTTAGCAGGTAAAGTGCTTGCAGCGAATATAATCCAGGACCTTATTGGAAAGAAGCAACTGCTTGAGGCCGTTGTACTTAGTTGCAACCTTAAGTTAACTGATAGGTTTCCCCCAGTTCCACTCCTAAGAGAATGTGCCGAGGCTGCAATAAGGAATGGCTCAAAGGCAATAGATGACCAGATATCCGTCCTGAAAAGTGTGATCAGATGCATCAAAGATTACAACCTAGAGTCTGAATACCCATCCAAGGACATTGAATTGCAACTTCGGAAGCTGGAGGCCTTAAGTGTGGATCCGCAAGATGCATGTATTGACACCAAGCCACTTGGTAGAAATGCTAAGAAGAAAAGATGGAGGGAGCGTGATAGCAGCACATATGTCTCTGATTTGCAATCACCACAACAAGCAAAGAAGAAACACATCAGGTGTTACCATTGCAATGAGCCTGGGCATGTTCAGAGCAACTGTCCCCGAAAATGCTGAAGGCTCGTAAATTGGTGGTAGTTTTGTTGTAAATTTTCTTGGCATTTTCTGTGCCCAAGTTTTGGAAAATTTCATGTACAGTCTTGGTCTTTATGTAACTATCATGATGTATAGTTTTTCTATAACACTCAGTGCAGCTGATCTTTGTCTTTTCTTCCTTCTCTGCTACCTAGTTGATCTGTTGATTTGTTCTTGGTAGTTTAGGTCCCTAAACTGATCTATGCAGATATGATATTTATATCAAGATCTTCAACGTAGCGCAGTCACAGTTGAACGGTTAAATCCGATTTGGTTGGTTTATAGATTCTTTTTTAATTTGAATAATGTCATATAATGAATCACTCATAATATTACTCACAAAAAGAAAAATGATTTGAACGTGAGAAGGTTTTGGTGAGTAAATAAGAACATGTTCGTGCTTCTGGCTGAAGTAAATCAAACCGTACGTAATCCCCGTAGCATGGATGCCATTAGATTTTGTTCTTTTCTCTCTTCAATTTGGAGTTACATGCTTATAAGCTTATAGCCATCCACTTCCAGATTGGCAAGTTTACTCTTATACGATATCATTCACATAGAAACTACAGATACATGGGTCCAAAACAAGCTTCATGTTACAGTAACTAAGCATATCATGTGCAGTTTTCAATCTCCTTTAAGCTATGGCATACAATTTCCAAGGAAATGAACAATTGCACAGGACAGTGAACATAAGGCTGCCTTCAACTTACAAACAGAACATAACAAAGAAATTAAACCCTACGTGACTGTAATGTTACGGATCAAGAACATTAATTAAGCACGAAACTTGTAGCAAGAAGGCACTTTATTCTATAAAAGGATCCCCAGCTCTGTCATACTTCATCAAACACAACCTTTTCCCACCAGAAGTTCACCATAGCTAGCCTGCCAATCCATTGCTTTAGATGGCTTCAGTTTCAGTAGCAGCATTGCTATCTCTTTCAGCACTACTGCTTCTGGTGGTTGGATCTAATGCAGGCAGTATCGCGATTTACTGGGGCCAGAATGGAAATGAAGGCACATTAGCAGAAACATGTGCCTCAGGCAACTATAAGTTTGTGAACATAGCTTTCCTCTCATCGTTTGGCAATGGTCGACGCCCTACCATAAATCTTGCAGGTCACTGTGAGCCTTCCACTGGTGAATGCACCAAGTTCAGCTCGCAAATCAAGTCGTGCCAAGCCAAAGGCATTAAGGTCATACTCTCTATTGGAGGGGGTGCAGGAGGCTACTCTCTAGTTTCATCTGAAGATGCCCGCCAAGTTGGTGTTTACTTGTGGAACAACTTCTTGGGAGGACACTCCTCTTCAAGGCCATTGGGAGATGCTGTTTTAAATGGAGTTGACTTCGACATTGAAGGAGGGAATGATCAGTACTATGATGATCTTGCTAGGTACCTTTCGGCACAGAGCAAGAAGGGCGGCAAGAAAGTTTACTTGACTGCTGCTCCACAGTGTCCATTCCCTGATGCTTATATTGGAAATGCACTTAAGACAGGCCTATTTGACTATGTTTGGGTTCAATTCTACAACAACCCTCCTTGTCAATACACTTCTGGTGATGTTACCAATCTTGAAGATGCTTGGAAGCAATGGACTTCAGCCATTCCTGCACAGAAGATCTTCTTAGGACTCCCTGCTGCACCTCAAGCTGCTGGTAGCGGATTCATTCCAGCTTCTGCTCTCAATTCAAAAGTCCTTCGGGTATAAAAAATTCGGCTAAATATGGTGGTGTCATGCTTTGGTCCAAGTATTATGATGATCTTGATGGATACAGCTCCTCCATCAAGAATCATGTCTAGAATGTGAATTGAGAAAGGACCCTAGTGTCTGTAATTAGAAGTTCTAGATGGAGCTTATGAATGACATATGAATAAACAATGAACTTTGATGATTTCTATCTGTGGAAGATATACATCTGTATTGATGAGCTTTTGACTATCTAGGGGACATTGTGGAATAACTACATGTAGCTTGAGATGAATGGTGGGTGTTGATGGTGAATGAGCTGAAGTGGTTGTTGAACTCTCTCTTCATGGCTCTGTACACATGATCTAAGCCTTCATCAATCAACTCCACAACTGTCTGGGGCATTGGTGGCATGTTGATTTCAACCGATCCTTCCAACATCCTCACCACTTCCCCCATTGTAGGTCTCATGAAAACCTCATCTTGTATGCACCAAAATGCGGTTTGCAAAGCTCTTATGACTTCTTCTTCCACTGCTCCTTCTAGTCTCCTATCCGCAACTTTCAGCGGCTCTCCCCTTGTCAACTCCTACAAGCATGATCAAATCCAATTAGACAGTACTCTCAAAATTTTCACAAGATAATTTGAAAGTAAATACAAGTAACTTCTATGTTTACCTTAAAAGCCCATCCAGGATAAAAGAAGTCATCAACATCAAAAGACATGTCAAGGTTTCTTCGACCGCCAACAATCTCTAAGAGAAGCATGCCATAGCTATAGACATCAGCCTTGACAGTTATAGGGCGGTTACTCACCCATTCTGGAGCCAAATAGCCCCTAGTTCCCCTGACCATGGTAACAACCTGTGAATGCTCTCTTCCCATCAACTTAGCTAGTCCAAAGTCAGACACCTTAGGACAGAAGTTTTCATCTATAAGAATATTTTCTGGCTTGATGTCACAGTGTATGATTCTATCGCGACATTGCTCATGAAAATATGCAATCCCTTGTGCAGTGCCCACAGCTATGTTAAAGCGGGTCTCCCAATCCAGCAGCTTATCTCTGGAATAGTTTGAGGGAAATATCCATTTGTCCAATGACCCATTTTTCATGAACTCATAAACCAAAAGCCTGCCATGCCAACAGAAAGAAAAAAAATGCTCATCAGATTGTAATGATGCTGTACAGTATGCAAGTTTCAATGTAGTATCAGATGAGAGCATAAAAATGAAATCCAAGAATTACTGCTTACCGTTGTGAAGCCTCCGAGCAGTAGCCACATAGTCGAACCAAGTTCATGTGATGCATAGAGCCAATAGTGTTGACTTCAGTTATAAACTCCTTCTCCCCATGGGGCAAAACTCTTTCAAGTTTTTTAACTGCAACCAAAGTACCATCTGCAAGGCTTCCCTTGTATACACTCCCAAAGCCACCTGAAATTATAGCATTTTTACATCATGTACTATGAACAACAGTACAGAAAATTGAATTGGCATGGTAGTCCAGATTTACCAGTTCCAAGCAGCTGCGAAAAATTCGAGGTACGAACTTGTAAATCCCGGAAACTAAAACTCATTGGAGCACCAGACAAGATCAAAGACTTTTCCATGGCTCTCTTGAAGGATCTCCTCTTATGAACATTGTAATACAGTAAAAGACATAGGAGGGCTATAAGAATAGTCATGCTTAGAACAATAGGTATAACCAAAACCTTTTCTCTCCTACTACTAGAGCCATCCGGTGAATCCCCGGATCCTCTTGTATCGCCTTCTGGTGTCACTGAGCCGTTAGATCTTATTTTGACAAACAAGGTTGAGCTAGGGTCCTGAAACCCTCCAAATTCCATGCTCCTAAGAACCCAACAGTAAGCCTTTTCATCATCAAGCCCATAAACTGAAGCAACACATTCACAATCAGCTAAGCAAGTATCTCCACATTGCGATACATTTTCAATGTCACTATAATTTGCTATGACTGAAAACTCTGGCAAATAGTAATTGGTTTGCTGCACCGTTGACATTCTAAACTCTGAAGGCTGATAATCCTTCTTCGAATCACATTTTCCAATCAATGATGAATTCTCTGAACACTGACCTTCATCATTCACTTTGTAAGTGCCTGGAAGACATGCGCAAGAAGCATTAGTCTTGGTCCTATCTAAAGTACAAATTCCATTACCACAAATTCCAGAAATGTCACATGGTGTTGAAACTGCAGCCCACTCTGGCATCCATTGCCTTGACCCATTGACATCATCATCCCAACGATACAAACGCAAATTTCCATTAGTTTCGAGTGTCAATCTCCGAAGAACAGACAACCTGTTCGATCTGTTTGAGGCTGCTGATAGTCCTCCATCATCACCATCATTTTTGTACACATATACAGCTCCATCTGAAGACTCACCATACACTATTCCAAAGCTCCCTGCTTCATCCAAAACCGCTATGACATCTCCTGTCACATTTGATATCTCTGGTCCAGTCCAGTAAGAGTTGTTATAGTAAGATTCTGGTGAGGTATTGTAAGAACTTTCTGGCATATTGTAAGTCAATGCAAGGCTTAACGAAGTGCGCTGTTGAAGCATTTTGAGAGCATAATAGCCACCATGGGAGGGTGATTTAGCTGTTGTCAGCTCCAAAGAGACCAAAAGAGGCTGGTTTGGCAGGAGAGTATCAGATGGATATGAGAAACTCTGCCACACTGGACGGTTGGCTTCATTGTACAAGATGAAGTTTCCGGATTCTAATAGGGATGCAAATTCAACACCTGTGCCTGAAGTGTTGGAAGTCCAAATAGTAGCATCACCATCCATGAGAACAAGATTTCCAGTGGTCTCTAGCTCCAGGATTGCATTGTTTGTGACAGCAGAATTTCTAGAAAATGAAATTTGATGGCTTAAGTGATGAAGATCATATTGACCTGCAAGAGGTGCTGTAAAGACTAGATGGGGAATTGCTTGTGAACTGTGATCCTTTTCTTTTCAAAAGTCAAAGACTGAAAACCCAGTAACCATCCAAGATTGTGAATTGTGCCAATCAACTACGTAAAACAGACTATATATATTGTGCTAATAAACTACGTAAAACAGACTCTAAAAACTGAAAACGAACCTGATTTAAGAAACTCTGAAAGTGAGTATAAGTACAGCACCATTTTTTTGCACTAGCTAGGGCTTATTGATACCATTCTAATGTTCAAATGTATATATGAACACGATTTTTTTTCACTCTAATAGTTTGCCTCATCCATTTTCAGAATTAACTAATTTTAGACATACCAAGAGAAGAAGAAATATCTTGGCTTAAGTAGTGAATAGTGATGATGATGATCAATATATACTAACTTCAGAAGCTAGCCAGTAGCCACTAAATACTCCAAAAATCATTAACATTCCAACAGTACTGTTCTGATCAACTAATTAAAGCAATTTATATATGTATAATCACTAATCACTATAACCAAATATGCAAGAGGCCAAGAGCTAGTGTGATACTCAACTTAGTCAACTATAGTAACTAAACGACACAGTTTTGTTGAAATTACCTGTTGGCAGACCATACTACGGCTTTGTCTCCAGGAAGCTCTGCAAACCAAATTCCCAGTTGAAATCTGTCATCTTCATCCATTGGACTGAACCCAAGAGAAAATGTACCATTGTCAGAAACCAGTGTCTGGTTCTCTTTAGCACTCAACCTCGATCCCAAACTCATCTGGCCAGCCATGCAGGCACCAAACCCAGCTAGAACCAAGAAGAAGAACAGCACCAAGTAAGTACTGGAGGAGGCCATTGTTTGAAGCTATTGCTAGCCAGTATAGTAGTAGTACTATTTTTAATAAAGAGCTAAAGGAAGCCAAATAAGAGGTTGGCTAGCTGTGCCTATTTAAATGAATTGAAGGAGCGCAAAATTGATAGGATAGAGACACGTTTATGGAGAAGTTGGTGAGCTAAATTTTGACAAAGAGTTGCAACTAATGGGTAGGCCGTGAGGTCCAATTGGATTTTAGGCAACGTGTTTATTGCACTGTGGTTTTGAATTTGGACTGTGAGTTTGTGACCAACCGAAAGGCATGAGGTTATGGACACGTAGTTGCCATTGTTTGCATGAGAATTCTGGCTTTCACATTGAAGCTGGTAGTGATCATCTAAGTTTCAGAATACTGAGGAATTGATGGTACGTGACTTCTGATTCTGAATCCATGATAGGAAAGTTATTTCATCGATAAAACAAAAACAACTTACATGCATACGGTGAGGGAATGATGTATTTAGGGTTAAAAGATTGAGATGATAAAGTTTATGCTATAACTAATAACTTATTTTGTTGCGATTTTACATATTTCTTTAAGACATGTCATCAACATCTTATAAAGTATGAGATTTTGTCATGTCCATTACAATAGTTTAGCATCACTAAATAAGAACACATATATACTCATGATTTTGTTATAAGAACAAACTTGACATTTGAAGTCTAAAATGCAACCGGTTTCTCATTTCAACATCTTACCCGGCCACTTTGTGAGCTGCAATTATCTGGACAATAAAGTCATGTTTCATGGACCAGAAAATTAATTCACCTGTTGAAATTTTGGGTTAGATATTTGATGAATTATGATTTTTGGGGGAAACCTTATACATGACACTTTAGATGAGGGTGCTTAATAAATCCAGATTTTGACATGTATAATGCAGATTATCCCTAGCTTGCGTTGACATTTGAATAACCTACCTTCTGATTGTGTCCAGCTGCCCCATACCTAAGTCAAATAATTATGAAAAACTACAAAATTAATTATGCAGCAGCATCCGAAATAATAATCATTGTAACCAATAATTATAAAAATAACGGGCCTGCGTTCAAACAATTTTGGGACTGGAGACTTGGGCCCGAACACGGCCTACCATTTTTGGCGCCCTTTCCCGCGAAACAATTTAAAGATCCATACGGCGTCGTTTCAATTATCATCACCCCCAATTAGAAGAATGGGCAAATTAGGGCTACAAAGCCGGAACCTCCTTCCACCCAATAATCGCTGTCATTTCCTTACCCCCCAAATTATGAATTTTTATTGTAATCCATAAATTAATTAACCCTAATTAGTTTTTTCTTCATTGTTTTTGTACAGATCGATGAAGTATTTGAATCTGAAATTGGTGCCTCCAAAACCCTAATTCTGAAAAATCGGGTTTTAGGGATTGTGCTACACGAAAAAGGGGTAAGAGTTTCTTACTCCATAGATTTTGAGCAAGTTGGTTTATATTTTTATTTTATTTTTTGTTGTTGGATTGAAGCAAGGCTGCAATAATTGTTTTGTTTATTGCTTCATGGGTCCTCAAATTCAATGATAATACAATTTATAATGATTTCATAATGTTTATTGATTGATGAAGAACATTCTTTGCGGAATTAAACTGCATTATGAATGTTTTTGGAATCTCTTTGCATTTGCTTATTGTCTCAAAGAGGGGACATTAGGGGGGACCAATTGGTTTCAAGTCACTCTCCCTTTTCTGGGCTTTGTCACTAAAACCTGGGTTCATGTCAATCTCTTTCTCCGACACCCCCGGGACCAATGTCTCATATATTTTTCCTGTTTTTGTGACTTGTTTATCGAAATTAATACTGTTTATACTTGCTCAATTTTTTGAATGATAAGGATGTGGCTCTCTCTAACATGTAACTTGTGATTGAGGAGATAGTGGATGAAATGGTTTGAGATTTCCTTGCCAAGAAAAACTTGCTGATACTATTGTTGTGCCCGGATTTGGATAGTTTTAACCGATGCGCAGACAGATATAGAGCTACCTATGACGATGATCAACACTTGAGTTTATCTATTTGTGGTTTTGAACTGCTCGAATTTATGTTCATTGTCTGCTATTGTGTTTGTTCTGATGTTGTTATGTATAGGAGGACCATGAGAATCATTGCCTGGACTAACAAGGGGAAGGAAGCTTCAGTTTCTGTTGCCTTGTGCAGGGTTAGAGTACTCTGGTTTTTTACATGTTATAAATGAAATTCAAATGGTTGGACACTCAAGCTAAAAGTACTATATAGAATATAAAGGTGTTTGTGAAAGTATGATTTTCTAAATAACAAAACCATATTGTTAAGTGTTAAGATGATGATGATGTTTGAACTTTCATTTCCTTTTCTTTTGTGTTCTTCACTTTCCCTTTTTACTAGCTAGGTGCGGGCTGATAAACCTAACAAAGGAAACACACCAAGTTATGGTTTCTCTTTCTCCATGCTCATAGTCCAAGGTATTCCTATCTATTCTTAGGCTTGCAGGACTATGAGTCTTTAAACATGTAAGTAATAATCCTATACACTTGCTAATAGTCAAAAGCCATTTTAAGGCCTGCAATAGTTCTGTAACTTTATCTCTCATTTCTGCTGATTATGATTCATATTATCATATAGCAACTAGGTTATATTGTTTAGCTATACCAGTCATAGTTTGATACTGGTTTTTCTGAAAGAGGGTAAGGCCAGCTTAAAGCCTAAGTTTCACTAAACCATAATAACACCCACCATTCCTAGTTACTGGTTCAACCTCTAGAACATACAGCTTTGTGACATTCATAATTGTAGTGCAGAAATACTATTTTTGTAATTAGAACACCGGTAATTGCATTCAGCATATGATGATTGTGACATAGTAGAAGAATATATTATGTCATTTAGGTTGAGCATTGTGCTAAGGTTGTTAGGAAGTGAGCATCACATGGTGAAATCATCCTTTCAAACTGGTCTAACCTCTCCTAATTTTTTTGATAAATACAAAATAACATCAAAAGACAATGATAAAGGGTAGCCAAGCTAAGCGGTATCAACTCCTTTTTTCAGAACATGTATAATAAAGCTTATGACTTGCGAGGGAATATTCTGAAGTGTTAGGACTGTTGCTCCTATTTACTTTTGGATGAGTAGCTAGGTTGAATAAACAAACTAGAATGCATGAATCTGCTTTCCTCAGAACCAATTTCTAATTGTTTACCTTTTATTTATGGAATGTTCTAAAGAAGCAGGACTCTTCTTTTATCCTCATTGGAATCAAGCTTCTAAGCCTGCTTTGTAGACATGCATGAATTTGTTTATATTCTTTGTTTGCTGATATATCTCTTATATAACAGAAATTGCATATGTAAAAAAGAAACCAATCTTATTTATGAACTTTAAGAAGGAAATGATTAAAAGGAAATGTGGGGTTAGCTTGTGATGCAACAGTACATTATGGATGCTTGTAGGGGCTCACATTTCTCTGTTTCTTTTCTGCTTTCCTCTTGTCCAATTATCAAATTTCAGTGTCTCTTGCCGGACAACCACATAACCAATTGTTGGAGAGAGAAACTGAGAAGATATTAAGGTATATATATGTAGTAGAGATATATTCCACATGCAAGAGGGCCTTCTGCTAGCAATTACATATAAGCTATTTCCCCACTTTGTATAATTGTATTCCTTTCCCAGCTTCCCTTGTTTTAAACATTTATTCAGAACGAGGTGGAAGCCATGGAAACTTCTCAGCAGCCTCTGTCCATTGAAAGTTTTTCATACAGTTGGTTAGTGAATCTCAAGCCTCCTTCTTTCGAAAGCCTCGACAACTCCCTTAGGACTTCGCTAGATGCATCCGATGAAGCCTCCTTCATCGAGATGGACCCAACAATGCCACCCTCTCAGAGATTTTTTAGGATTCCCCAGCAGGATTTCAAATTTGACTCACAATCTCCTCTCTCTACTCTTGTTCATGCTGATGAGCTCATTTCCAATGGCTATCTTTTGCCACTTTCGGTTGATGATCCATTGAAGAACATAGGGTCCTATGACGATTATTATGATCAAGCCAGCTCGAATTCCAGTACTGCAAACATTCCTGTCTCTTCATCAAAAGAAGCTTTTCCAACAGATAAAACTTCTGCAGATTGCTCTAATTCCTTGCGAAAGTGCAGAAGATTATCGAAAAGAATATTTGAGAAGTACTTGGATTTTCTCAAACCCTTGTACAAAAGGATTACAGGTGGTCATAAAGTGAATCATAAAGCAGCTGGGAATCATTTAGATAAAAGGTTCCACTCAGCAAAGAACAGCCGGGTGTATTCATCAGAAACTGCATCTCCGCGAATAAGTGTAGCCTATTCTGCCCCCGATGATTGGCGAAGGTCCTGTGATTCCGAGAGCTCTATCTATGAGGCAGTTCTTCACTGCAAAAGATCAATAGGTATGTTCTTTAAAACTGACAAGATCATATATAGTTACTGAGTATATTTACTGAAAGCCTTGTCTAATCTTTGTTGAAACTTTGTTGATTTCAGGAAACTAGGTCAATTGAGGACCAACAAATTAAGCAGTGGAAATAGAGGAAGAAGAAAGAGACAGAGAAGAAAGGGAATGAATAAAGGAACACACATGGGAAGATCATCGGCCACTTGTTCTGAAATTTGTCATCTTCTTATATAGCTCTGTCTATGTAATCCTTGGATGATCTTGATGAATTTTAATTGCTGACCTTGTAGGGAGGAGAAAATAGAAACATACTCTAATTTTTTCCTCTTGTCTTTTGCTCTATGTTGGAGGGAGAATCTCCCTGCTCTTCCTTGTTACTATTCCTGTAATATTAAACCAAATCAGGATTATTTTGATCATGGAAAGTAAGCACAGTTCCTCATCTGTATTGTATATTCAAATTAAAGCTTTGGAGTTATACAAAACTGGGTGAAGCCGATACACAATCTGGTATGGCAAATCCATCTACCTCATTTTAATTATATGGATATAAATTTTGGATTGTTGGTGTTGCTCTTTCAGTGCATAGTCAAGCTGGTTTTGTTCCTCATATCTCCACGTGCTACAGTCAATGTTCTAAAAATCGCCGCCTAGGGCCGCCGTGATTTTGGGCTAAACGGCGATGTTAGGCGGTTGGCCAATTTTTGCCCGCCTAGGTGGCTGGGCGGCTAGCAGATCCTGGGCCAATTTTTTCCCGCCTAGGTGCCGCCTAGGCGGCTGGGCAGCTAGGGTTTTTTTTTTTTTTTTAGTTTTGGATTTTGAATTTGATTCGGATACAAAAGAAGTACTTGAATGATATGGAGAAGAAAAATTTGATGAGCTCCGAGGGATTATGCTTGTAAAAATGCATTCCCGTTGTTTGAATTGTTTTTCTTATTTTCCAAATGGTTGGTGAATTGTGTTTCTTATTATTGATTTATCTAAGTTCATTGTTGTTGAATTGTATTTCTTTTTTTCCTAAGAGGCTAAGATCATTAGAGCAATATTGTTGAACATTTCTAAGCATTAAGAACATATGTATTTTCAGTATTCTAGACATTATATATATTTTTACATTAATTTCATGCATTATATTCTTATTTTAATTGTATTTATATAAATATTTGTTATTAAAAATTTAAAATATATACAAAAATACAAATCTGATTAATCCCCGATTAATCCTCTGGGCGCTGGTTTTTAGCTGTCCGCCCGATTAACGCCTAGCGTTTTTTAGAACATTTGCTACAGTTCACATATTTTTGTGAATTAATCTAAACCCAACAATCTGCAGAATATTATCTTTAACAACAAGCCTGTCAATTGTATGATACTATACCAAGAGTTTGATGTGAGAATAATTGATTGGCAAGCCATGACAACTGGTCCCCTATAAATATGATCATATTTAATTTGGATTTTATCATGATGATAAATTTGATTAATTTCCACTGAGAATATCAAAATATAAACAAGTATATATATATCTATCAGTTGGCCTGAAAAGCTAATGATTATTTATGTTAGAAACCCTTGCATAATACATAGAGGTTCGGGGTGATGAGTGAGGGATATAGATCACATGCTTTCATATCGATCTTGTTATATAGAACAGACAAATGTATACATGAAAAAAGAGAGAAATAAGAGGAAAAAGAAAGAAGATCCAAAAACTGCAATTATTCTATCTATCTTACGCACCAACAAATTCATATGAAAGATTACGTTATAAATTAACGTGTTACTAGTGATCACTATAGAATAGAGACGACGAGAAGCTAGGGCAAATTGTTAATGAAGCACATACATATGTGTTATTTTCCTTTAGAATCATGTTATATTTTACCTTACGCACATACCTTTGTGATTCATTTTCCTCCCGCTAGTTTTAACGATTGAGACTACGTAGTTGCATCTTATTATAACGTTCAATACTCAAGGGTACATATACAAGCTTGGAAGACATGCCAAACATCAAAGCCCTCATCTTTCCCGATTTTCCTCCCTATCAACTTGGTGATTGAGAAGCTAGGGCATGCAAACTGTACGTATAGAGCAACTGGGATGCAAACCGCGTAGCAGTGACAAAGAGTTAAGATCAGAAAGAGATGAAGGGTAACATACAGTCTGTTGTGAGACATATATATCACATAGATCGATCAATTTATTTATTTGTATATATGGAATTTTAGATTTGGTTTCATTTCTTGTAATGAATGGAATAGCATATGCATGGTAGACCGGTAGACCCCAAGCTAGCTCCTCCTGTTGTTCACACCAAACCCCGAAGGAGATGTACATGCAAGGCGGCAAGCTACGTTGTCAAACACAATCATATACATGGGCTCCGTTTGTAGAAACATTGTAGCTTACATTTGCCTATAATGTTCATATATTATAGTGCATAATACATCCAAGGCTCTTAAACAGACCAAACCACCCACTTTCATGCTTTAGTTTGATTGATTACATATTATTGTCTCACATTGGAGATCGTCATATATATCTAGTTACAGAGAATTACTCTTTACCCATCTAGATTATGGACCCAAGAGGCTAGTAGATATTTATATAGGCACATTCTCAGAGCATATAAAATCGTGTCTTACACATACTTCTATAGTCCTCTTGTTTCCCAGATTCACTGCGTAATTTCCTGATGAATTATTTGATGTACAAATTTGTGCGAGGGTCATCGCATTAATGATAGAAAAGAGTGATGAGTTTGTCGTAGGATTTAGGATTTCGGGTTTACGGAATCAGCTATAGAAAAACAAACTTCATTCTAGCTGGTCCCAAAAACGAAACGAGCTTTAGGCAAAGCACATGCAGATGTATGAATGCCCATTTCTATCATACCTTTGATGATCATGAAGCTATAGCTACCTGTCTAGCTCGATTTTGTGAAGCTTGAGTTTGAACACATGCAAAGCTAGCTCGATCCATTTCTTCTCCGATCGATGTGGGTGGCCTAATGTCGGTCACTACGTTGTCTACGTACCCGTCTTGACATGTGAAGCTGAGGAGGATAGGGAGACATGGACAAATAGTGCTAGCATGAAATGCCAAAGATGGATATGACATCAGTTGTGTGTTTTCTTTCTACTTCTCCTTTTGTCTTCGGCTTTGGATTTCTGTTCCGTGGCCAAGGAAGCACAGCAACATTGAGTAGGCTTAGCTTTATAATCTTGTTTTGCCATTTTAAGCTATGGTTATCGACTACTAATAGCTATGTATATCAGATTAAGCTGTGGGCCGGGGGACCAGCAAGTCTCATATATCCTATTTGTCCTCTGCTAGAGTACGCAATCGAGTGTTAAGAGCTACCTAAACAAAGTCATTACCACGCAACCTACTTGTCATTAACATGTCTCCCTTCATTATTTTTATCCCATAAAGAAAGAACAACAAGTTTTGGTCGCAAGCTAACTTTCCGGCCTCGATCAAGTGCGGCTATCCAGTAGCTACAACAAGTCGCCGATCCAAGATTGAAATGTCACATGAACTAATTTAAATATATAAAAAATATGCTCGATGGTATTAAATGATTTGATTTATTAAAAATAACAAACATACATTAGAGAACGTGTCAGGTTTATCCTTAAACTCATCAATAAAAACTAATTAAACTTAATTCTATAAGTAGCCAAACTTCTCCTTAATCACATAATTATTGTCAGCCGCTTCATCAAATTCTTTTTCAATGTGAACCACCATGCAATCATCAAGAAAATCATCCTCTATTTTGTTTCTAAATTTGTTTTTGATAATGTTCATGGATGAAAAAACTATCTCACTAATCGCAGTAGAAACAAGAAGAGTTTAACACCAAACAATATAATCCAATATGTTTGATAGTCAAAAACCATCATTTTTCTTTTGGATTAGCTAAAAGCAATCATACGATAATAAACTTTACTACTTCAGTGGTAGATGCTAGTATGTCGTACTTTGATCGATTTACTTCCCAAACAAACAAACAAACCATTCCTATCAATTAAGTAAACCTAAATATTCATCCCTAATTCCCTATAATCTTAACTAACAAACTCAAATAAGCAAATACTTAATCTCTCATAGAGTCATTCGACCATTCTCTAACACCAAATTTCATATTATAAATTTCTAATAATTTCAAATCGATAGTTTAACTAACAAACCAATATACCCAGTTTTTATAACCTCAAATTCTCTAACATATCCATCAAATTTCATATTCCAACCATTCCATAATCCAAAATTTGATTTAATTTTAAAAGAGCTTAGAGCAATAGAGCTAAACATGTAGTCTGTAGATGAGAGCTTTGGCACCACGGGGAGTGGTGATGGCCGACAGGCTTGAACTGAAGAAAACTAGAAGATTAGAATAAGACGTGGAGTCGAGAAGAAGACAAGAAGAAAAATAGAAAAGTGAAAAACTGAGAAAAACTCTTCGTGCTATATGTTTTACTTCATTTTTAAAATATAAAAGTTGATTTTTTTTTGCCTCAACTTCACCTGTGCTCCGGCCCAATATGGATCTAGCTACAACCCATATGTATATATAACAAGGGATAGAGAAATATGTAATGCATAGAATAACCAAATGTGAATTCATGATTATTTCTCAACATGCAAGTAGAACAATCAAACTCAATTCTTATACTACTTTGTAAAGACGATCAAATAGGGAAAGGGCGAGTGTTAACTCGGAAAACTAACTTGGTTAGATTTGACAGAGTTTTCGACTTGTCCCTAGCTAATCCTCAAAATTGAACTAATTTCATTACTTAAAAGTTACCATATAGTACGTATGAGATGAGTAGTGCTCAACTATATAGTACCAATTTCATCGAAAAAAACTATATAGTACCAATAGCAGGATAAATTACTTCAGATTTGATTAAACTCAATTACAGGGCTTCTTGTAAACTAATATTTGGGTAATTGGATGCTTAATGATCTCGAGTAACTCGTCGTAAACCTAAAAAATTGATACAAAATAGTGAAATACACCGTGTTAAATCATTCCATGAAGATGGGCCCGAATACTATCACAAGCCCACAAGTGTATATAGTGGGGTGAGAGGGCAATTATTACTTCACATAATTGGTTCATCATCACTGATGCTTGATGCTCACTTTTTCAGTGGCCTTCTAAGAAATGAATTAAGCAAATCATGAATTTTATTCTTCTTTCAGAGAGGTTCTGGAAAGTGAAAAGCCAAACTAGCATAAACTAAACTTAAAAGCACCAAAAATGCCTATACATATGTACATTTGACATGTTCACTGGAACTAGGAAACTTGGGTAATTCTGTTCCTCACATGTACAAGCAGCTAACTAGAGCTTACTAGCAGTTTCAATGACCGTTCTAAATTCTAACTCCGTTTTATCCGAGCTTGTTGCTGATTTCAAGAAATTTTCGATATCTTTCGATTCCGAAGAGATTCCTTTTATTAGATGCAACCACTTTTTACGTGGTTTAATTGGACTTCTGCCGCTAATGGCAATTGCAAGATCATTAGGGAAGAGGTCTTGGAGCACAAAGGCATGCAAGACTGTTGTTATGAAGAGGGCAAAGACTACGAGCGTAGCAATGACGGATAGTAGGACAGCAAAAGCTTGAGTTGCTATATTAGTCACTTCATTCGAGTACTTGATCGTAGCAACGGCAGCACCAGTCATTGGGAAAGTGTATGCCCACCATGCTAATGAGAACCTGTTTGAATCGATGTGAGATGATAATTTGAGGTACAAATTAATGATAAATAAATTCTTTCAGTACTGGAAGAACCGATCAAATTGATGATATATTACTTGAATCCACGGAAGAAATTGATCCGGACTACCTGTACAAGCAGAAAAGGAGAGAGAAGAACGTTAAGACCAGAATACGTACTAGTCAAGCACTCATGCATGCCAAATACTCAGGCTTGTTTGATAACATTAACAGGTGCAACTTCATTGATAAAGGTTATATATACTTGCCAGTGAAAGGTAAAGGAAAATGGAAATGAAGTAACCAATGCGGGAGCCAACATCAAAGGAGCCTTGGATTCTTGTCCACGCCATGGAAGCTACACTAGGTGCAGCAACAAACAGAAAGAACACAGGATGGAGCTCTTTAGGGATTACTGTCTCATTTGTTGTAAGTCTCTGGTAAAGTGTCACAAATAAGACCATATAGTGAGCCATACCAACAGCGAAAAAGAATATTGGTCCTTCTCTTAGTCCCATTGAAGCACCTAGCATGGCCCCTACAAAGTTGCCAACAATAGAAAGGTGGTTAACAGGATTGGCTACTTTTGAAAGCCGGCGTTGCCCTCCTGACATCCACTGTCCGTAGATCTTAAGCTCAAGACATAAAATCGGTGCCATCAGGATGTACCAAAGAACTGGATGGAGGTTGCTAGATATGGAAGGTGGCACTCCTAACGCTATGAATAACATGGCTATAAATGGGGAAAAGAAGAAGTTGATTCGAACTGGGTGGAAGTACTCGCGACGAACTGCTTCAAAGTAGAAGATGATTTTAAGAAGGTAAATGCAAGCAACAACAACTAATGTAGCTATAGCAATCCACCAAAGAACCAAATTTGGTGTTAAGATCAAGTGGAGAAACTTCGTGGAGGGCGAGGTAGGAAGGGTTTTCCACAAGATGGCTTGGCTGCTGACACCAAGGCAGATGCTAAATGCAGAAATGGGATATCGTAGCAGAAATGGCCACTGCTTGTCTTCTGGAAGCATTATTTCCTCTGAAGCCTGTTTAGTTCACCAAAATCAATCCATCATTTTTTAAGTTAATATCCAACCAACTGAAAATACTGAACAAACGAACATAACTAGAGAGCATGAATTACCCTAAGAGTGTCCAACTCTGGCCCTTCCAATGCATCAAAGTAACGGTCTGCAGGTAAATGATCAACTTGATCTCTCGTTTGAGCAGAAGCGTTATCTGCTTGATCACTTCTGCGCGGTGTCTTTCCACGTAGCAGTGTTTTCCCGGACCATGTCTTGAAATTATCAAACCTGTTATCTTTCAGCCTTTGGATACTTGGATGGCTGAAATGTCTGGCGTGCATTGCCTGATCTTCAAATGCAGAACTTATTGGCAAGGGTTGAGAGTGAAATTTTGGTGCCTCCTGAAGTTTGTGGCTATTACTAGTTTCATTTGAAGCAGAAGAAGTATCTGGAATTCCATTGTTGAAAACTGTTTCATCAGGGCTGAATAGAACTCCATTTATTTTCTCTAAATGAACCTCTATTGGCGATGGCGGCATGCTTATAGAGACCGAGTGTATTCTTTGATGAATTGGCAGTTCATATTCATCAACTTGGTGTGCTGTGCTTTCTAAAGTGGCTATCTCAATTTCCTGTTATAATAGTGCAAACAGAAGTTACTACATGCACAACCGTAGAAACTTACTATTAATTTGCTTAGACAGAAGTACAAAATTACTTTTTGTACGCCTCACTCTTTTAGACAAACTTACCTTAGCTGATGGCTGTGGCGTATCATTCAGAATGGTATGCTGACTACGCTCCTCAACATTATCGAAACCAACCACTTCATTAGAGGATATGTATTTGATGAGAGATGGAATTTCAATAGAAACCTGTTCCTCAGAATCCATAGTTTTGCTCCAAAATGTTTGCAGCTGAGGAGTGATGAAAGAACATTTCAACTAGTGTTTATAGATAAAAGTTTTTTTTTCCAACTTTAAATCAACTATCTAGCAGAACTAATGATGCTGATTATGTGTCGGGTTATATATTATTTATACTTTTTCATGTGAAATCTAGCACTAAGAGACTTTACACTTCTTAAGAACTTCATTGTATATGTGATCATTTGGGATCTCACGGGTACACATGGAGGCCCTGCAGCCTCACAGGTACTTCACCACTAAAAGATACGTAATTTGTCTGTGATGATGCCTATAATATTATACCACAGGAGATCGATGGCACAGATATATCTAAGATTTACTAATTATCGATCAGTGATAAGTAATACATATAAGAAAAACTAGATCGATTATATATACAATCATTAAAATGCTCTATTGTTCTATATATATATATGCAGAACTCACAATACGTATAAACAGAGGGTTCGAATCAAAACATGCAAGAAGGACTTACCAATGGATATATAGCACTCGATCGGTGTGGTATGTCTGCTTGCTTCTTCAGTAGATGAGGTTCAAAGACAATGCAGAATTAGAGCCATATTTATAGACAAATTGAACAAGCAAGTTAAAGAGCACAAATAGCACACGTCTTTCAGCAGCAGGAAGAAGGTAGTAACTTATTTAATCTAATGCAGGCTACTATATATATCTACTCGAAGTCGTTATCAGCTGTACATTTCTTAGATAGGCGACATGATGCTTATTCGGTTTGCATAAGACAACCATCTAATGGCTGCATGTTGCAATAAGAGATCGACAGACTTGAAATGTACTGTTAAGAAAATCTTTGATCAACCTTTAGGTCTGACCACACTGGCAACTAAGAGTTACCATTGAGCAAGGTAGCAATAAGTAGCAATAAACACAGAAAGAAAACAATTCTACGGCGCAAGAACTAAATCTAGCTAAGAACACTATGCCGGAGTAAAAAAATTCTGTCACTGAGAATGTATAGCACAGATAAGGATAATAGTCATGCCCAGGGCCGTCCCAATGTAAATTGGCCTAAGGCTGAAATTTTGAAATGTCTTAATTATTAATTATTTTTTTAAAAGATAAATCTTAATTGTAGCAAAAAGACCATGTTTTAGCAATTAAATTATAGAAATTGAGGAATATATATATATATATATTCTTAATGTTCAATTTTTGTTAGGTAGTTCTTAAATGTAGAATAAAACATCAAAATAAAGCTCTAGTATGAAGTTTGCTAGAGATATCTAGAAGACCTACCTTATATTTCTATTATTTAGATAATCTTCAAATCTATCAGTAAAAATAATTTTCACCTAATTTTCTTGTGTAAGTATCTTTTCATATAAATGAATATATGTCATGAAAAATTATAGAAAAATGGAGGTCAAGACTAAGGTTTTTTCCTTGGTTGCCTTGGCCTTACGCCGGCCTGGTCATGCATATTTTCCTGAGCTAAGATTAAAATATTTCGTCGAAGGAGTACCAACATTTTGGAAATATACGGAGTTCTATTCTATTCGATACGAGACAGATGAGTATACGTTGTATGGATGTTACAGGTGAGTTTTATATTAGCGGCTCTCTAATCTCAAAGTCTCAAACCAACATTGAAAACTACATAAATGAAACGGGGACTGATAATCTACTTGAATATACTAAAATGGCCATGTAGTCCCAGGTATTTTGGTGATCTACGTACCACAAATTAATGGTTGATTTAACATAAGAGATTAATTAATTAAGAAGTTCATACCCGCCCCGATCGGATTTGGAAATCTTCATTTTAGTTGAATAAACACCATCAATTTTGTCAACTGAAAGCAAGATGACAAAATGTTAGGAGACAACATATATATGCAACCAAGCACCTTGGACTGCAAGTCATACATGGAGTGCAAATTCTGCAAAATAAAAAAAGGGACCGCATACTTGCGGCAAAGAGGCCAACTGCCCTGACTATGATTTATATCTAATCCCATATAATAGTGGGGAGTTTATTCAGAGCACCTAGGTAGCACGGAAACGTGAGAGAAGACGCGTTTCTCACTTACGAAACAGAATCATTACGGAAACGCGACGAAACGCCCGGAAATGCGTTTCCAGAAAAAAGAGTTTTAGAAATGCGGTTGAAACACGAGTTTCCGATAAAATAAGGGTTTTTTTCTATTTATTTTTTCTAAAAAATGAAGGGCTAGACTTACATTTGTCAAGTCAAAATAACTCAATTCGACATATTTTCGACCTCCTGCCGAGTCGCCGATCCTCCCTCCCTCTTGTTAATACTTAAATCTCTCATTATATTTGTGTTATTTCGAATCTAGAACACTAAGTTATTTAAGACTTTGAGTTACTTAAACTAAAAATTTGTTATTATATTTATTTTTTTAATTTATATATATAATTTTTATTTTGACGTTTCCAAAATGTACCCGTTTCCTAAAAAAATTGAAAAAACGCTTCCGCGTACCTGTATCCGATTCCGTGTAACCTAATAGAGTACCAAAGTGCATTTGTACCGACTTAAATGAACGATCAAATTTGATTGAGTATATATTTTTATTAAAAAAAGTATTTAAAAATATTAATAATTGAGATTATATAATAAATGCTGATTCACTCGTGCATTAAAATAATTTTCCATAACGGTGCTCATCGATCAGAACTGATCGATGCTCTTTGATTATATATTTAATGGTTATGTCATGCATGATGATTCATGAGGGCGTACTTGAATTGTTCCTGTCCGTACTCCGTAAAATCTCAATTTTATATTGTTCTCGTGTCATGCTGGCCGGACGATCTTCATCAGAGGATTTGATATGAAGACTCTTGGAGTTGAACAGGAGTCCAGTCGATTTTCTTGGCATGAAAAGGACTGGTGTACGTGTCTTTATGATTGCATACCTAAGACTCTTAAGAGGCTTGCAAAGGCGTATACCTAAGCAAGGGCCAACTCTTTAAGATTTTGATAATTTGATCAATCATCAGATAAGAACATACTGAAATTTGCGACTAGCCATATTCCGATTTACACAATTTGTTGGAGATCAGCACGGTATACATAACCAAACATACGAATTAGACTAGGGCCAAAGTCTTCGTATAATAAGAAGCAACCTCTGTGTATATATATATATATATATATATATATATATATATATATATATATATATGAATGTATTTTTTGTTGATGACAGTCTTAGAGGTCCCATATCTCTGATTTTATAAGAGATCAACTTATGATCGATCAGAAGTGCGCAGCAATATGATGTATCTAGCCTCAAAAGTATTGAAGTATCAAAGTCCGAGTAATTATGCAGTAAACAGAGTGGCTGCAAGGCAAGATATGCAGTGTTATTGTGTTGTCGTTTTCCCTTTCTGGTGTTGTTCACAGTTGTGTTGGGTGGTCGTTTGCACCATTTTATGTCGTCTGATCTGGAATCAATGCATTTAATGCACTGTGCAGGGCTGACTTTCTCTACTTGATACCAGCTAACTTTTCTTCTTCTTTTCTGTTATATAGGCAGTTGCCTCAACCTTGTAATGAGCAAGTAAGAAATATACATTTACATTTCCACTGAGTTCATATCTCATGATTCTCTAAAATTCAACAAAAAGTTTCGTTTTTTTTCCTCTCTAGCGAGAAATGCAAAATGTCAAATGTCGATCGAACAGGACAAGCTGTCAAGATTGTGAGAAAGACGGCTGAGCCCTGATGGCAAATAGCCGCCGGATTCCCCAAAAAAGTGATATCTCTCGAGGTCCCCTATAATAATGGTGAAAGAGAAGCTAGGTCTGGCCGTCTGGGCACCACCGCACCAGTCCAGGACCTTTTCGGCGGAGACTTCATGGTTTTGAAGGGTGTGTGATGACTCGAGGGAGCTAGGACTGAAGATACGATAAGAGAGCCAATACTTGGATCCACATTTGAAGTGGATCAGAATTCCGGCTGGCATGATGATCGAGCGCAGTTTGATGCATGTTGCATACGGTCTCTGCTTGACGACTGACGACTGAACTATCATATATATTGCTCGACTCGCTAGGGTTTATGGATGACGAAGAAGACAGGATTACATTGGGCTTTTAAATTTGGGCTTTGCGGCGATGGAGAGGTATTTGGGACTTTGCTACACTTTTTTTTAATAAGCGTACGACCAACATTCTCAAAAGAATTGATTGAAAAGAAAAAATATACAAAGAGTAATAAAGAATAATAAACATAATTATTCTTTAATTAATTAAAAAATAATTAACGAAAATGAAAATTATGAAATCTTAATCGATTTTTATTACATATCTTTTTAAGGATTTTTTTTTCTTTGCTATCTTTTTTGAAGGATTTTTTTTCTTTGAAGTTTATTGTTTTATATATTACGACGCAAAATAATGTTGATTGGAGTTTTCAAAATTGATTTTTCATTTTGCAGCACAACAATCTATCGGTCCAACTTAGAATTCGATCTTGTCTGGCTACTCTCATTGTACACGGATTTTACCTCTGACAGTTCAGTATGTACATATCTATACTCGAACTAGAAAAACTTGGTTACTTAAGAACCTCTGATAGTCCCATGTTTGAGTAGCAAGCTAGAATTAAACCTAGAGCTTGGTAGCTTTTTATCGATGAAGAAAGAGTAAACATACAAACGTAACCCTCGAGAACAACCGCCCCTAAAAGAAATGCTACTCTATACATATGCTAGATTTGACATGTTCACTGGAACTGGGAAATTTGGTAACTTCTGTTCCTCGCATGTGCAAGTAGCTAGCTAAATCTTACTGGCAGATTCAATGACTGTTTTAACTTCCAACTCAGTTTTATCTGCGCTTGTTGCTGTCTTTAAGAAATTCTCAATATCTTTTGAATCCGAAGAGGTTCCTCTTATTAGATGAAACCACTTTTTACGTGATTTATTTGGGCTTCTGTCGCTGATGGCAATGGCAAGGTCGTTGGGGAAGAGGTCTTGGAGCACAAAGGCATGCAGGACGGTTGTTATGAAGAGAGCAGTAACCACGAGCGTGGCGATGATGGATAGTATGACAGCCAAAGTTTGAGTTCCTATATTCGTCACTTCATTCGAGTACCTGATGGTAGCAACGGCAGCACCAGTCATCGGAAAAGTGTATGCCCACCAAGCCAATGAGAACCTGTTTGAATCAATTGTTAGAAGAAAATTTGATGTACAAACAAGAACCAGTCATTGGGAAATTGATGATATCTTACTTGAATCCTCGGAAAAAATTGATTCGGACTACCTGTAAAAGCAGAAAAAATGGGCAGAAAAGAATGTCAGGACCGGAATTGTACTATTCATGCCACATAGTCGGGCATGTTCAATAACATTGATAAGTGAAACTTGATTGATGAAGGTTATATGTACTTGCCAGTGAGAGATAAAGGAACATGGAAATGAAGTAACCAATCCGCGAGCCCACATCAAAGGAACCTTGGATTCTTGCCCACGCCATTGAAGCAACGCTTGGTGCAGCAACAAACAGAAAGAACACAGGATGTAGCTCCTTAGGGATTACTGTCTCATTTGTGGTAAGTCTCTGGTACAGTGTCACAAACAAGACCATATAATGAGCCATACCAACAGCAAAAAAGAATATTGGTCCTTCTCTTAGCCCCATTGAAGCACCTAGCAAAGCCCCTACAAAGTTGCCAACAATGGAGAGGTGGTTAACAGGGTTGGCTACTTTTGAAAGCCGGCGTTGCCCTCCTGACATCCACTGTCCGTAGATCTTAAGCTCAAGACATAACAGCGGCGCCATCAGGACGTACCAAAGAGCTGGATGGAGGTTGCTAGAAATGGAAGGTGGCACTCCTATAGCTAAGAACAACAAGGCTATAAATGGGGAAAAGAAGAAGTTGATTCGAACTGGATGGAAATACTCGCGGCGAACAGCTTCAAAGTAGAAGATGATTTTGAGAAGGTAGATGAAAGCAATAACAACTAATGTAGCGACAGCAATCCACCATAGAACCAAATTTGGTATCAAGCTCGAGTGGAGAAACTTTGTGGAGGCCGAGGTAGGAAGAGTTTTCCACAAAATGGCTTGGCTGCTGACACCAAGGCAGATGCTAAATGCAGAAATGGGATACCGGAGAAGAAATGGCCACTGCTTGTCTTCTGGAAGCATTATTTCCTCTGAAGCCTGTACGTTTAGTTCACTAAAATCAATTCATCATTGTTTTAAGTTAATATCCAACCAACTGAAAATACTGAACAAACGAACATAACTAGAGAGCATAAATTACCCTAAGAGTGTCCAACTCTGGCCCTTCCAATGCATCAAAGTAACGGTCTGCAGGTAAAGGATCAACTTGATCTGTACTTTGAGCAAATGGATTGTCTGGTTGATCACTTCTACGCGGAGTCTTTCCTCGTAGCATTGTTAACTGCCTTTCAAGTTTCCCGGACCATGTCTTGAAATTATCAAACCTGTTATCTCGTGGCCTTTCAATACTTGGATGATAGGCAGATTGACCAGTATGCATTGCCTGATCTTCAAACGCAGGGCCATTTGGCAAAGGTTGAGAGTGAAATTTTGGTGGCTCCGGAAGGTTGCGACTACTAGCACTTCTATTTTCAGAAGAAGAATCTACAATTCCATTATTGAAAATTGTTGCATCAGGACTGAATAGAATTCCATTCATTTTCTCTAAATGAACGCCCATGGGTGATGGCGGCATGCTAATAGAAACAGAGTGGATTCTTTGATGAGTTGGTTGTTCATATTCATCAACTCTAATTTCTAAAGCAGCTATCTCAATTTCCTGTTATAACATGCGAGCAGAAGTTACTATATGCACAAGCACAACCATGTAAACAGTTAAGATCACTGAATTCTCACTCTTTTCAGACAAACTTACCTTAGCTGATGGCAGAGGCGTATTATTGGGAATGGTATGCTCCTCAGCATTATCGAAACCAACCACTTCATTTGAGGATATGTATTTGATGAGAGATGGAATTGGAACGGACACCTGTTCTTCAGAATCCATAGCTTCAATGCAAAGAGTCTGCCACTGAAATGTGATAAAAGGAGGGTTCAATTGATCAAATGACTTTCGGGATAGATGGTAAATCACTGGAGTCTATAAGTACAAGAAATTTGAAAACTTAAACCACTGCCTTCTATTATTTAACAGGAAATCTAACTTCTTAATTTTCTAGCAAAACTGATGAAGGTGGTTACATAGAGTGATATACTTCCTGTTCTTATGCGTTTAAGCCTACCGACACTAGCATCAATTAAAATATTTACATTTCTTAAGAACTTCCATGTATGTTTGATCCTTTGGGATCTCACTGGTACACATGGAGGCCCTGCCTATCACAAGTTCACAACTAAAGACCTGCCACCACAACTAAAGACATGTAAGTGATAATGCATACAATATACCACAGGATCAGGTCAATCTATATAATGATACAAACATATATAAGAACTATTTATCACTGATAAATAATGCAGACAAATCAATCTGACAGAACACATATCTATCATACAAAGTTCTATATATACACTTAGAAATCAGAAGACTTACCGATGGATGATACTTGGTTTGTTGAGTGTGTCTCTGTAAATCTGCTTGTTTCTCAAGCAGATGCGTATCAAAGAAAATGCAGAACAGAGTTCTTATTTCTAGTCAATAAAATGATGAATAAAAATAGCACAAGTAACACGCGTCTTTTAGCTACAGGAAGCAAGAAGCATCGATCTGTAGTCCAATGCAGACTACTATCTTCTGGCCAGTCATTATCAGCTGTACTTAATATTTGATAGGCCACAACCACTGCTTATGTACGTCTCGCATAAGACAACTATTGTGATAAGAAACAGGCTTGATATGAACTGTCAAGAATATCTCTGCTAAATGCTGTTAGGTTTGACCAAGCATGCAATTAAACACAGACCTCCCTTTAGCTAGTTAGCAAATAGCACTAAACACAGAATGAAGACGAAACTACGAGGCAAGAGTTCTTCGAATTCGGAAGCGAATCTAGCTAAGAACACTTTGCCGGAGTAAAAAAAAAAAAATAACTTTGAGAATGTAACGCGCATATAAAGCCAGTCACGCCTATAATCTGTACAGTAGTTTGAAATATTTCGTCAAACACATTATGTCTTTGAGTATTTTTACAGATATACATTGTAATCTTTATCCATACGAAACAGATGAGTGAACACGGTATGAATGTTACCTGTGTTTTGAAATTAGTGCCCCTCAGGGCTCATACCAAATTGAAAAATACATGAAATGAAAACGTGGACTGATAATATATCGACTCAAATATACTAAAATGGCCTGTAGTCCCAGGTATTTTGGTGATCTAGCGCAAATTATTGCATAATTTAACACAAGGAATTAATTAAAGAGGTTCATACCCCATCAGAGTCAAGAGGCTTCATTTTGGTTGAGTAAACACCGTCAAATTTGTTAACTGCAAGCAAGATGACAAAATGTTGAGACAGACAGCATTAAACAAGTCATACATGGAGTGCAAAATCTGCAAAAAATAGGTACCGTATAAACTTGGGATATATTACTACAAAGTCAACTATCCTATATACGCTTACAACATGGGAACCCTGACTATGATTTATATCTAATCCCATAAACTATAGCCGACTAGAATTGATCGATGCTCTTTGATTTTTCAGATATAGATATTTGAGGATGAGGCACTTGAATTTTTCCTGTCCGTACACTCACAATTATATTGTTCTTGTGTCATACTCCACTCTGAAAGAGTTTTATCAGAGGACTTGCTATACAATACGCTTGGAGTTGGATTTGGGTCGAGTCTATTTATTTGGCATGAAGCTAGGCTCGGAATGTCTTGATATCTGAACTGAGTTAATTTTGGATAATTGATATTTTGATAGTAGAAAATTTGGATGTACAAGTATACTGATCGAATTTCATGCACAGCTAGACTAGCTTAGCATGTTTGTCTGCTTCTGAAAATGAAAATTCGAAGAACATAATCCAACTAAGGCCCAAATATTAAAGATTTTGATGAACCATGACATGATCATGTCATAGTTCATGAACTATGATAAAGAGTAAAGACAATACTATCAGCTAAGCACATACTGAAATTTTCACCTACCGAGTTACTTTGTAGGAAATCAGCATGGTATACATACCTAAACATACGGATTAGATTAGATCGACTAGAGCCAAAGTCTTAGTATATCCATGTTGTTGATGACTGTCTTAGCGGTCCCATCCCTGATATTATAAGAGATCAGCACGGAAGCTTGGTTGGACGACCGATTCCCGCTTCGGAAGCGGAAGCGGGAGCGGAAGCGCTCGGAAGCACAGGGAAGCGCGACGGAAGCGCGATTCCGAAAAAGGTGGGTTTGGAAGCGCGGCGGAAGCGTTGGCTTCCAAATTGGAAGCGCGACGGAAGCGTTGGCTTCCAAATTGGAAGCGCGGCGGAAGCATTGACTTCCAAATTAGAAGGGTGATTCCTTCTCTACCTCTATTTCATCAATCAATGTCTTGAGACTCTTCTTGTCGTTTCATCTTCTTATTTATTTCGTTAAGCAGTTAAAGATGAATAACATCAATCAATCTAATATGTGTCAGAAATATGGGGAAGAGATATCAGGAAAATCTAGATGAGAGAGATATATATAGAGAAGACAGAGAGTTGTGGAGAGATATGAAAAAAAATCCATAGGAGAGAGAAAGACAGAGGGAAGACGAACTTTTTTTTTTATTAATTTCATCTAGTGATGTCTCTTTGACTTGCACGTGGCCAACACCTTCACACTATGTTGTACATTCTTTTGTTTGAATTTTGAAATGAAGCTTTAATAATGCTATAATCAAAGATAATCATGGGTTAGAAAATAAGTCATTAATAGTTAACTAATTATTTTAATACTAGATAAAATAATTAAAAAATAAAATATAAAAATAATATATATATATATATATATTATTCTGACACTTCCAAAACGCACCCGCTTCCTTAATTTTTTGAAAAAAAACGCTTTCGCGTTTCCAAACGCTTCGCTTCCACGTACCCGCACCCGATTCCATGCATCCTAGGTGCGCAGAAACATGCATAAATCCTCCTCAGCAGCTTCATTCTTATCTCTGTCAAGAAATACAATATTTGGCAAACCCAGAATAGACCAAGTTCTCAAGATTCACATTGTACTTAACAAACCAGCCAGAGTAGTCTCTCTCCAGCTCCAGCACATCAAATTGTGTGACTAAAATCCCGCCCCTGATGATAAGATGCAAATGGCCACCGGATTCCCCTAAAAATGATACATGTCTTATATATAATCATGAACAGCTTGAAAGAACCGGTGGGAAGGTCTGGGCACCACTCCTGGACTCCCATCATCCAAGTCATAGTGTACCATTTCAAAAGTCCACGTACATTATCCAATGGATTCGATCGGTGCAGCATTTGGCATTGTAGCGAATCATAGGATTATGCGAGGGGGTAAAAGCGCAGTACTACATCATATCATTCTCCAACTTCTTGATTAAGAAGAATATATCTCAATAAACAGCCTTCTGCTTATTTCCTCACAGGTTAATATACAACGCACCACCTTGTAGTGATGTGGTTTCAGAGGATCAGCTGCCAGAAAAACAGCAGCGATATGAAACACCTAGTGTTAATTATCAAATATCAAGAAACATGAATGGGAACTTCGAAGCACTGACTGGTTAATTGCCGCATTCACAATAACATAGTGCTGTTTTTTTTTTTGGAATAAATGAATAATCATAATCATTTATAAGCGCGCTTCCTTGTATCGGTGTATGTTTCAATATGGCACTGTGGCACAACAGTAAGCCATTGCGGGAGTCGATGCCACCTAGGTCTGGTTTGTCATGAGTGGGATTGAGAGGCTTACCGGAGCGAAACGAAGACAAGAGACGGAGTACGTAGTAGTCCTTACTTCTCTTTTCACGGACGATCAAGAAGACGTCTGCGGCGGAGACTTTAAGGTTTTGAAGGGTGTGTGAGTTGCTGAAGCTGGGACTGATCCATCCAGAGAGAGCCAATGCTTAATTGGAGACGCATTCGAAGCGAATTAGGGTTGTTAGCGTGATTAACTCCGTGAATCACGGGCGTGATTCATGGAAGAAATCAAGGAAAAATATTCATCGACAATGTACTTTAGTTAGCTTATATAGGCCATGTGACGACCCCAAAATTTCGAGCTTAAAAACTCAAAATTCTAAAGTCGTTAAACACCAAATAATCTCAAAGTAAATCGAAATCATTAAAGCGTAACAGCGGATCATCTCTGAGTTCCAAATACAACTCAGTCAAACCGATTATTACAAACCAACTTATAATTTGACATTACAATATGATGGGAAATGTAATAATCCTCACAAACTCTCACAAAGCTTACAAATAAATTCACTCAAATTCTCACACAAATCCACGCCAGAAATCTCACCACAACAGGGTACGAACGACTTCGAATCTCCGGAGTCGTCACTCAATCTCCGCTAATCAGTACCTGCGGAATTATCCCCTACACCATTGAATTGGTGCACCGGGATTGTAAACACAAACCCGGTAAGCTTATAGCTCGTATGAGTAAAATCACAATACAGTTCGCATATCAATATATACGAAAGATCACAAATCAAACAAATATAAATGCCCTCATGAGTCAATGGTCAGCCCATCTGGTTGACCCAAAGAAATATGAAATAAAACGCTCATGAGGAAATTAAGTAACCCTTCTGGTTACTCAATGCATTTATAATACGGGTACCAAGAACGCTGGTACACATCTGTTACCCCTCTCGTAATACACCGTTGATATTGGATAGCCACCCGCTACCCAACATCCAAAATACACCGAGTACCCATGAGCAGATAACCACCCGTTACCTCGCATGCAGTACTAAGGCAGACAGACTAGAGCTCTAACTGTATCGTAACTTTCGCCCGGCCAAAGGCTAGGTTTCGACTTGCCAAACACGTACAATAATCTCACATCATATTGTACCAAAATCAGGTCCGAAGACAATTCACATTTTAACAATCACAATGTTAAAAATCACGTACAATAATCACACATCATATTGTACCACACATCACGTCCGAAGACAAATCACAATTTTTAACATTCTCCGTGATAAAATCATGTACAATAATCACTCATCATATTGTACGTTTTAAAACTTTCACGATATCACCACAATAAAAATCATAACAGTATATTATATAGCAAACTATATATATTTGTATTTATTACCATTTATACAATATATACATAGTTCACTATATCCTATACATGTCATATTTCATAAACACCTGAAGAATTACGTACAATATTCTCACATACTCATGCTCAATTTTCCGTCACCGAAATGACTATTTTTAATGCATTAATAACAGTACGTAATTTAATGAACTATATATATATTATGTACCTATTACCATTATACTATATATATGTAGTCCACTAAATTATATACATGTTATAATTCATTTGATAAACACACTTGCAAAATGTTGAATCACCACGAGGGTAGATTCGTAAATTCAGTGAGATTTTACTCACCTTATCGACTCAAGCGTAAATCCTCAATTCCCGATGATAATTCATTTTCTCGATTAATGATCACCTTAAAAGAATAAGAAAAGAATTTAGAATCGTTTCGTAAACCTTTAAATGCCGTAACAGTATTAATTGGTTACTGTTCAGCAACTTTCGGTTTTACGAAATTACTGTTCACGGTTCACTATTCACGGTTACTGTGCAATACTCAATTAATACGTATTTCTGTACGTATAAGTACTATATACGTATTTCTGTACGTATAAATACTATATGCGTATTTCTGTACGTATAAATACTATATACGTATTTCTGTACGTATAAATACTATATTCGTATTTCTGTACGTATAAATATTAATACGTATTTCTGTACGTATAAATATTAATACGTATTTCTGTACGTATAAATATTAATACGTATTTCTGTACGTATAAATATTAATACATATTTCTGCACGTATAAATATTAATACGTATTTCTGTACGTATAAATATTAATACGTATCTCTGTACGTATAAATATTAATACGTATTTCTGTACGTATACGTACGATTTAAATGTAAATACAACTCAGTAAATAAAATTTACTAAATTACCCTTTTACAAATTACTTTTTACATTTACTGAAAGTAATTTATAATTACATTTACCGTAGGTAAAACTTAATTACATTTACCATACGTAAATAAAAATTACATTTACATTTACCGTACACAATAAATTACCAAAATACCCCTTCAGTCAAAACTAATTACACCGCCTTACACGGCGGCGCGTGTGGCACACGCGCCACCTCCGGCCGGCCGCGCGTGGGGCCCACGCGCCGACGCCAACCAAGGCGCGTGTGATGCCACCGCCGTGCCTAAACTCTCCCCCTCCTCCACCTCTATCCTCCTGCGGCCTCCGCCGACTCCTAGGCTATCCCTAGCCTCCTCACGCGCCGCCTCTAGGCGGCGGTATCTCCTCTCCTCCCCCTCCGCCGATCCCTCACCAAAACACCACAAATCGATCCACAATTACAACAACAACATCACAATGACCAATCCTAGCTAAACCTCACCTTGATTCGAACCTTTGGATTGTCAAATCGACGTTGATGAGCTCAAGGTGCCGGCGGCCTTGCAGTTGAGAAACGACGGTGCCTGTCGCGGTTTTCAATCGCCGATCGTGTCACCGGAGGCACTAGGGGTGAGGAGAGATGATGGTGATGCAGTCCCAAGTCTTGGTCTCACCGGTGGAGCGTTTGGGCGACGGTGAATCGCAAGGTTTCGGGTGAGAGGGAGAGGAAGAAAGTGACAGTGAGAGGGAGAGAGGAGAGTGCAGTGAGAGGGAGAGGGAGAGAGCGATTGGTGAGGGAGAGGGATTTGGGGAGGGACGCGATGAGAGCGAGGGAGAACCGAGAGAGGGTGAGAGAAAGAGAGAGCGGCGGGATGAGAGAGAGAAGTGAGATGAGGGTTTCTGATTAAGGAAACCCTAATCCTATAATTACCTATTTATACTAGTTTCCAAATCGGAAACTAACTTCCGACGTTGATAACTTTTACCTCCGACGTCCGATTCGAACGCGTCACATATCCACGAACTCGTATCGACGAGCTCTACAACTTCCGTGAAGAAAGTTTTCACAACCGAGCGACGAAATAAAAGTCAATATATTCGTTCGGAAACGTAACGTTTTCTTATTAAACGTTCTCGGAACGTTTCCGTTCCCGTTTCGTAACGTTCGCAAGCAATCATATTCGGTTTAAATCAAACTTCACGACTTAATGGAATTTAATTCAATTCAAATAATGTTTGAAAACGAGGGTTATTACAGGCCATTTGATCTTATGTAGCATTATTAAATGATTAAGTGAAACACTAATCTTGTTCTTGTTGGTATCAGAGCAGTGCTCTGTTTCTTTCTGGGTTTCGTTTTTTTTTTCTTGCGTATTTGTGCAAGCTCGGCTGCACTCTCGCTGTCACCCTCTCGCTGCACCTTCCTTTCGGCGACGTCAGCCGGGCCAGCTTGGGAGCTTGTATCTCCACCATATGGCAAGAAGATTGTGGCATGTCGTTGGGTGTTTACAGTGAAGCATAATCCAGATGGGTAAGTGAGCCGGTATAAAGCACGCCTAGTAGCAAAGGAGTTCACCCAGACATATGGCATAAACTATGATGAGACATTTGCACATGTTGCAAAGATAAACATTATTCGGGTATTGCTCTTTTGTACTGCTAACTTAAACTGACCACTTAGACAGTTTGATGTTAAGAATGCATTCCTCCATGGATAACTTACAGAAGAAGTGTACATGGATCTTCCGCCTGGATATGCGTCCGCTTCTCCAAGTTACTTTGTATGTATATTGAGAAAGTCTTTGTATGGTCTTAAACAGTCACCTCGTGCGTGGTTTGGAAGATTCTCACAATTCATGAGGAAAATTAGCTACAGACAGAGTAATTCAGACCACACATTATTTCTCAGACATCAACAAGGAAAGATAACAGCCCTAATTATATATATTGATGATATGGTAGTTACTGGGAATGATACTGTTGAGGTGGATAGATTACAGAAACAGCTAGCCACAGAATTTGAGATGAAAGACCTAGGTACACTCAAGTACTTCTTGGGCATTGAGGTAGCCAGTGGAAATGATGGTATGTATCTGTGTCAGAGGAAGTACATCATTGATCTACTAACAGAGACCAGTATGCTGGATTGCACTCCCATTGATACTCCTATTGAGCAGAACCATCAGTTAGCAGAATATCCAGATCAAATACCTATTGAAAAACCTCGTTATCAGAGGCTAGTTGGACGCCTGATTTATTTATCACATAACATACCAGATGTTGCGTATGCAGTAAGTGTAGTGAGTCAGTTCATGCATAATCCCAGTGTAGATGACATGGATGTTGTTGTAAGGATTTTGAGGTACTTGAAGTCAGCTCCAGGGAGAGGAGTAATGTTCTCTAATCACAATAATATCCTTGAGGTTTGTGGCTTCACAGATGCAGATTAGGCTGGAAATATTACAGATCAGAGATCCACATCAAGGTACTTTACTTTTGTTGGGGTAATCTTGTTACATGAAAGAGTAAGAAACAAAAAATGGTAGCTCGATCTGAGTGTGCTATGCAGCTGTACTGTGACAACAATGCAGCTATTGATATTTTACAAAATCTTGTGCAACATGATCGTACAAAACATGTGGAGGTTGATCGTTACTTTATAAAAGAGAAGCTAGACGCAAAGATCATTAGTTTTCCTTTTGTTCCTACAGAAGAGCAACTTGCCGATACGCTGACAAAATGAGTGTCTAAGAAGGTCTTTTATGATTCACTTAGCAAGTTGGGCATGGTTGATGTATATGCGCCAACTTGAGGGGAAGTGTTAGCGTGATTAACTCCGTAAATCACGGGCGTGATTCATGGAGGAAATCAAGGAAAAATATTTGCCGACAATGTACTTTAGTTAGCTTATATAGGCAATTTGATCTTGTATAGCATTATTAAGTGATTAAGTGAAACACTAATCTTGTTCTTGTATGGTTTTGGTTGGCAAGCGCAAGAGAATCTGTGTGAGGAGCTCTTCGATGTTGTCTACGATTTCTGCTGATGATGACGAGACCATCGAAGTGACATTGACGGGAATTTATTATGGTTGAAAGATTAGACTGACCGTATTATGACGAAAACGAGAGAATTACCGTAAAGAAGGCCCTTCTTCTTTTTGGGCCCCTGTAACAACTAACAACTACGGTAGGTTTCTTTTCCTAATCTTTTTTTTTTGTGAAACTTTTTTTTATTTATTTAACAAAGGAGAGAGGGACAAAAAACCTGACCTCATATGTCTGATAAACTCCAACAAAGAGGAAAACAAAAGCTCAATCCGGCATGTGTACACCTACCATGCAAAACCATAGATATAAAAACCCATAGTAAATAGCAAATTCTCAGCTAAGAAACTTTTAATCAAATGACGGGATGAAACTGGTAACATTGGCATACAGTTGTGAGATACTCAAAATAGAGAAAATAAACATCTCGTGAAAGACGAACACTTTTATTCAAAAAAAGAATCTTCAGACGAAATAACTTCTTTGCATAAAAAATCGCCGAACACGTTTATTCAAAAAAAAAATCGCCGAACATAATGATAGATTGATCGGGCGGACAGCGAAAGGCGCCAGCGAATCTGCTAAGTCCGAGGAGATGAGCTCGTACACTGAGAACATGAGGTTAGCAAAGGTATTTTGTCTTATAATAGACTAAAACGTCTTATGCTTTCTGAATTAGATTTTTTATGGTTTAGTACATCGTTGAAATAACGTAATAATATTCCAAATAGGCTCATCTAAGCTCAGAAATTGAAGGTGGGACTAGGAGTCTAGGAGCCATGAACAAATGTAATCGTTGGATTGATATCGCTGATTTTAATTGACAGATAGGCACATAAGCACATTAATTCAACCGTAGTATGATGAGTGAGGATGGTATGAAATCAATAATGCCAGAGACTGGTAGTTTTGATCGCGAATCTACAAATTCCAAATCCTTTCTCTCTGAGCTAGTTGTCTCACTTTAAGGAATTCTCAATGTCTTTGGGACATGAAGAGCTGTCCTGCTTGAGATGGTGCCATTTTTTGTGCAGTTTACTTGGGTTTGTGTCACTAATGGCAATTGCAATGTCATTGGGGAAGAGGTCTCGGAGCACAAAGGCATGCAAAATGGTTACCACGAAGAGACCAAGGACTGTTAGTGTGGCAATAAGAGACAGTATGACAGCCAACGCTTGAGTTGCTACGTTCATCACTTCATTCGAATACCTGATAGTTGCAATGGCAGCACCGGTCATCGGGAAAGTGTATGCCCACCATGCCAATGAGAACCTATTTGAGTCGATGTTAGAAGTTAATTATGTACAATCTAATTATGGAAACTCATTATCAGTATGTAGAACTCAAGAAGTAAATCAAATTGAATATATATCTTAATTGAATCCTCGGAAAAAATTGACTCCGACTACCTGTACATGCGAGCAGAGAGAGAGAGAGAGAGAGTTACGGATACTAGTATCGACAAAGTATTCGATCATCTGAAAATCTTATCTTGCAAAGTACGTAGTGCAACATATATAATTACTGTAGCTGATTAATAATGTATACTTGCCGATGAGAGATAGAGGAACATAGCGATGAAGTAACAAATCCTTGAGCCATGATCAAAAGTGCCTTGGATTTTTGCCCAAGCCATTGAAGCAACGCTAGGTGCTGCTACGAACAGAAAGAACACAGGATGGAGTTCCTTTGGGATTACCGACTCATTTGTTGTTAGTTTCTGGTAGAGAGTTACAAATAAGACCGAGTAGTGAGCCAACCCGACAGCAAAAATGAATATTGGTCCTTCTCTTAGTGCCATTGATGCACCCAGCAATGCACCAACAAAGTTGCCAACAATAGATATATGGTTCACAGGATTCGCCACCTTTGAGAGCCCGCGTTCGCCTCCTAACATCCACTGCCCATATATTTTAAGTTGTAAACAATGAGATATGTATCATGCAATTATAGATTCGAAATTTTCCCCCTTTTTCGAATCTTCTAACTTGTACATGGGAGTTGCGAGTCGCGACCCGCAACAAGTTAATTAGTCACATATTCCTCAAAATAATCATTATTTCCCACTAAGGAGTAAGGAGTAGACGCTCTTTCTTTTCCCCTAGTTTGGACTTCGGACCTAAAGATAGACCGATGGAACGTATGACACAATCTCTGATATCAAGCTCGCTAATATGTCAAGCACTAAGTCATACGTACATATATATGTATATGCATATACATGTGTATCAACTGTAAAGTATTATCAGCTTGATTTGCAACAACAATTTTCTTTTGTCATATCGACACTTCTCTTTGGTGCGAGATTGTGACATGATCTTGTATCACCACCACGAATGCTAAAGTAATTATCATGTATGACCTAATTTAAAGATTGTTGGACTAGGCAAGTTGGCGGAAAGCACACTGCTTACTTAACTATTAGCTTTTTTCCGCTAAACCGCTTATTGAGCTAATTAGCTTATACTCTATGAACGATTCCTAATTATTTCATCAAGTCCAAGTCGACCTTGCTTAATTTCAAATGCGTTAACAACCGTTAAAACTCTTAATAAAATGAGTAATGAAGCAATATATCATCGAATTACTTGATTGTAAATATTCTCATGATATTTGAGGGATCGGAGACGATTGAGTTGCGTAGCTACAATCATAAACTTCGCCAAATCTTCTGGAACGATTCACCTCGATTTGATTAATACGGTAGTAAATTTTAATATCCAAAAAGTACAATGACGGTACGAATGTATGATCAAGGAAACAAAAATTTAAATTAGTAAAGGCCAGCATAAAATCTCAGTGGGGAAAACGAAGCAGTGTGAAAGCTAACTGATATTATAAGAAGCTCTTCTACGCTTTGAAAGCTACCATTGCAACTTGACATGAAAATAGCAAACACACTACACTCATAAGCAACTTCTAACTTTTCCTGGGAGTTCAATGTAGAATAGATGGTGATGGTGGGTAGGGACTGTGTTTTGAATTTTGGAACGCATATATCATGCACAGTAAGCACGCGAGCTAGGACAGGACGACCATGGCTCTTTAAGAAACATGGCACATTTCAATCTGGGGGGGGGGGGCGGTTTTGCAGATGCACAAGAACTACCATTATATGCAAAGAGACATGAAACTAGCTAGTTGATGGAATGAGACGTAGCATTGGCTTTGATTTATAAAAGATTAGTTGTCAATCTGTCATATTCTTGTTTGCTCGCTTTTAAGACCTAAGTAGGTCATCTAGGGCAGCTGCTTTCGTTCTTTCTATGGATGTGTCACTCACTCACCACCATGCACAAAGCAACAACAAAAGCCAGTCGGCATTTCCCGGCTGGGCCAACCTGGCCAAACTAATTAACATCGATATATAGTGTGGTTGATCTGGATTATGCATTTCCTTTTGTTAAGTAAGTATTATTGATTATTAGGTTGGTTTAGTTTGTGCCTTCTCCACTCACATGCATAACAACACAACTAATAACGTTTAGTTTTAATGGTATTTCTAAATAAAGACAATTCATTCAAGTTTCAACTCTCTAGCATCTTTTGAGTTTACGACTAGTTTATAGTTTTTCGTCTTAATTTTTTGAAAATTATTCTCTAATGTACCTATTAAATTGTCTGAAAATTGCGCATTTTAAAATATCAAACAATGTGAATCAAATTAAATAATTATGCAATTGGTTCGAAATTAAAGCAAATGTGTGAGTCTACATGTATTACTCTAGACATCGTTATCAGCCAAATCAACTAGTCCTGCAGATCTAATATCGAAGTGTATGATATTGTTGATTATAAAACCTAATTTAATGAGTCCGATGGAACTTATCTTTATTCTGGTCAACGATCGAACGTATCCAATCTCAATAACCGTCTCTTTTTTTTTCCAGGACAAGAGCCAGTGACTCTATACAACTTTTTTTTAATTAATTTATTTATTTAACAAAGGAGGTGGGCAAAAAACCTGACCTCCTATGTCTGATAAATTTCAACAAAGAGGATAAACAAAAGCTCAATCCGGCATGTGTACACCTACACATGCAAAACCATAAATATAAAAACCTTAGCAAATAGCAAACCCTCAGCCAATAAACCTTTAATCAAATGACGGGATGAAGCTGGTAGCATTGGCAGACAGTTGTGAGATACCAAGAATAGAGAAAATAGACATCTCGTGATGCTTATTGTAATAATGAAAAGAATGTAAAGCAAACTCTCTGAACAATTTTAAAAGATGACGTTGGGCTTCCAACATATTAAAAATCTTACATTCGAAACACACCAGATTCCTAGTGATCCAAATAAACCAAATTAAATTACAGGAGACTAGAAATCGAAGTTGACGTTTAGGTTTTGGGAGCGCTGAAACACCAACACCATTAAACACTTCATCAAGTGTACCCCAAGGCGAAAATGAATGAGAAAATAGAAGGCAAGTCCATTTTCATAAAGCCATAATTTCATAATAATGCAAAAGAAGATGTGTACCCGATTCTGCATGATTTCCACAAAAAGAGCAACGAGATGGAAGTGAAAAACCTCGTCATTGTAAAGCATCATCAGTTAGTAAACGCCCATGAAGAGCCTTCCAAACAACAAGAGTTTTGCGGGGTTGAATTGCTTTACTCCAGGTCACTTTATCCCAATTTTTATGCTCACCATGATTTGAGAAGAACAAAAGCTTCTGTTGCTGTCAGAATTCTTGACGAGGAGTGCGGCCATAAAAGAGAGTCAGATGTGTATGCATCAGGCAGAGCAATGCGCTCAATTTTTTTCTGCTGCTTGAGGGAATGAAGAAATAAAATTTACTGGGAGAACCCAATGAGAATCAACAATAACATCATTCACCTTAGCATGAAGTGGAATATAGCCACTTACTCCAACACTAGTAGCAAGAGACTGACACAACCAATTATCTTGCTAAAAAGATATCCTCTTACCATCACCAACACTCCAATACAAAGAATTCAAAAACATTGGCCAAACTGCCAATAATTGTCTCTAGCTTTGTTTTCTTGTACATTAAACCAATTAACCATATTTTGAGTTAATGACCCGCATAACCAAGGATCCCATAACTAAAGGCAAACTTCATCCTCAGGAAAAAGTTATATTTAGTCCTTATCATCTTTGCTACTATTTAGTATATCATTGATGATAATTTTCTAGTTTTTCTGTTTAACCGGCATGGCATTGTAGATAATCGAATGGGTTCATTATTGGTGAAAGGTCGATCTGCAAACCCTCTGGCTGATGTTGCAGAAAGATCCGGTTCATGTCCACGTCTATAAAAGTTCCATTCAGACTCTGTAAATGGAAAGTATACATTGTTTAATCCAAAAAAAGGCCCCCTTCACAAGGGGCTGAAATTTTTGTAATTCATTGATTTAGAACTAATTTTAGTTGGTGGTTAATTAGAAAATAGACGATCGACAATAAGCAAAAACCAGCAAAATATGAAGAAAGAAGAACAGTGGGATTCGGAGATGGAGTACTTGGAAATTGGAATGCTTAAGGGAAATATAGTGTGATTAATTTGTCAGTTACAACATCTTTTCAAATACATATAAATGCATGTCGATTGAAAAAAATATATAGGCAGGACAATAGTCATATCGATCCATTCGTAACATATCGGTATATCAGGTACAATAACTATTATAAATATGGTCAGAAAATGATTGTGAAATAAACTGTTTATGTTGTGTGTTTTGAATAATCATATGTGAACTTAATTTGCTAAGTGTTTTTGTAAAATTTGTTTTAAAGAGTGTTGTTAGGACTCAATTGGTATTTTCAAATTTACAATTGTTTTTTTGTCTTGTTTTTAAAAATTTCATTTTATAGTTTTTATAATTTAATTATAACATGTATTAGAAAGTAATAGATTTATAAATAAACTGATTCACTAAACACTTTTACTAATTTAAATTAATACAAAAACTAATGATCTATATTTACGGCAGGCATTGATTTACTTGTCAATATATAGCTGAATAATGTATGCATGCAAGTTGCAATTCAAATGATTATGATAGAATCATTGAGAGACAGAACTGTGTTGAAGCAATTTATTCAAAGATGGTTTTATACATAGTCAAGAAAAGGATAGCAAGTACAAAATGAAGCTAAAAAACATGGAGAATTAAGAAAATAATCAAGCAAAACCAAATGATTCATTACAGTAAAGCATGAAAGAATATTTGTTGACCTAGACCAGGACTACCTCACTACCGTATAATTATATATCGTATTCTGTATCTTCTTCCTCGATGACCTTGATCTATATACATATGATGAAAGAATTTATATTTAGCCCTTCCAATTATTTCTTAACCTAAAGTATTAAGCTAAAAGAAGCTTTTGTGTAATGTGGAACTGTGGGCCGGGGTGTGAGTGTGACTAAGTGAGTACTTGAATTACAAAAGTCCAGAAAAAGAAAAGCTTGCAAAGTGGCAATGTCGTGTAATCCACCAATTATATGCACAAGATTTTTGGCGTTCTATATGATCATAGATTCATAGGCTTTGTGTATGCAGGAGCCCTGGCATGTGCTGCTGATCTGTAAAAAGACCAGAAGAAAAGACAGGGGAAGATGCTCGGAGCTGCTGGGAATCTCTGACTCCATTTTTCAGTTCATTTGTTAAAACCATTCACTGGGACCAGAGATCGAATTGAAAGATATGCATTGCTCTTATTATTACGAATTAGATAATCGAGTTGATAAGAGCTCTAACTGCTCACATTTCTCGCTTTCTTCCGCCATCGACCATAAACCCTCTTTTTCACGATCGACAACTGTGTTGATAACCCTAAAAGCCACGCACCACTTTTATTATTGTTTGCCTTTGCCAGCCTATGCCTTTGCCTTCGAGTCTTCCACACCACACCACACCACACAAAACGTCAAAACCCTTCATTTCAAGCTGTACGTGACATATAAATCATATAATGCAGCAACAGTAGTGATGAGTACTGCAATACATACATAATTGGATCCCCAGTGACCCATCGCGCAAGAAACAAGAACATAAAGTAGTGTAATGTGCAACAAGGAAAGTAGGGGGAGAGATCGAATCCCATTTCTCATTATATTAAAGAGAATCAAAATCAAATCAAACCCTCTCCAAAAGACGGTCTTGGTGAAATTTTGTCAAATTGTGTGACTTTACGTGCAAGATAAGGAATTGCTTAAATTGACCTATTTTGGGGTTGTTGGATAGTGTAATAGAGGGTTATATTGATCGCAAAGGTACCTCCTGTGCATGCTTTTGTGAGACTAATTAGAATGTCATAAATTGAGTTACTAAAATGAACTATCCTAGAGTCAATTTGTTCATACTAATTGAGATCAGTCAACCATGTAAGAAAGATCATACATAGATTCCAAACTCGATTCAAGTTGTTCATAGTAATAGCTAAATCAATTATAGCTGAACTCTGTGTTACACAGTGTCAATTTGTTCGTAGTGATTATGAACTAGCTGAGACTCCTAAGAGTGATTAACAAAAATTAACTTTTAGTCTCCTAATCTACAAAACGTGAAAGGTTATACACGTTCTTGATCTAATTACACCTTGTAGCATAATTAGGTGATGACAGAGATCCGTGTAGTGCAAGATAACAACTTGTAATGTTACAAATTTAGGGTGCAGCCGCCTCTATTTAGTCTTGTATCACTTTCATTAGTGACAGCTTAATATTTGTAGAAAGGAATTGGAATGGGAAATTCCATCAAAAGAAGCAACAAATGTGCATAATACCTTTTTGAGTCATGTGCTTTCTAAAGTGAGGACCGAAAGGTAAATATATATAATTCAACCATGCAACAAAAGTTAATCGAATTAAAAAAAAAACTTTTTCATGCATAAACTCTAAATAATTCTCTTTGTCAAAAACTAATTTCATGTCGGTGAGTCATGCCTTCGTGGTTAAGTAAATTAGCTAACAACGTTGAGGTCATAAATTCAAATATCATTTCAACTAGTTAGAAGATAACCTTAGGCTAAGCATCCTAATCATAAAATTTCCTACATTTGGTTGGAAACAAGGTAAGCAATGCTACTTCATGTGTGGTTCAAATGGACAATGACAGTTAAAACTTTGAGCATGAGCCCACCATAGTAGGTATAGTTGTATATGGCCAATAGAAATTAGGAAGAACATGCTTCTAAATTTGTTTGTTGGATCCTACCAAAATACAACTCAGAGCTATGTATTGCTTCAATTATTATCTCAGAGACAAAACAGAGCTCTCAAGTCTCAATTAATTGATCCGACCTCATACACCCCATATACGTAGTAGTAGTAAATTAATATGAATGGTTAATTGTATTTCTTGCTTAATCCTTAGTTGTATGACATTTCCTTGTTAATCAAGTAGCCTGACTTATGCACAGTAGTGTGTGAATTATTTTTTGTAAAGGAGAAGAGAAAAGAAGAGGGAAAAGCAAAGCCCCCCGGATTTGAGGTGTGAGTCAAATTCACAGCTACTAGAGGTGAGAAAAAAAAAATCATGAAGTCGTTTTCGGATTAATCTACTATATATCAATGTATGTTATATATTTTACATTTAACGGTTGATAACATATATTATTTTTCTGACCCCACTTACAAAATAATACCGACAATCGGATGTGAGATGTATAACATACATTAATATATATTAGAATTTTTCGTGTGCAGTTTTCTTCTCTTGGGGAGCATTTAACGTCCATTAGTATTATGGCATGCTATAAATAGCACACGGGGGGAAAGAAGAAGAGGGCCAACACCAACACCACCATTAAGCTTTCTCATAAACAATTTTCCCAAAAACTAAAAGCTTTATTATTTCCTCATTGTGCAACATCAAATCCCACCAAACCCATTTGGTTGAAACAGGAACTGGGTTTGGAACAGGAACTGGGTTTGGAACTTTGGATCCTTGTTTGGTTTCTGAGGTTGTAAAGTACAGAGCTTGGTTGAGAAAGGTGGGTGCTTTGGAGATTGGCTTGTTAGGTTGTTCATTAAGATAGGTGATGGAGCAGAAGCACATTTTGTTGTCTGCTTTGAGTGTTGGGGTTGGAGTTGGAGTGGGTTTGGGGTTAAGTTCCGGCCAGGGTGCAGTGAGTAAATGGGTGAGCGGAAATTGCTCGTCCGATGAGGTCACGGCGGAGCAAATTGAGCACGAGCTGATGAGGCAGGTGGTGGATATGAGAGACAGCAAGGTTACATTTGAGGAGTTTCCTTATTATCTCAGGTAATTTCTCAAAATTTGTTTGTTGTTTTGTTTTTTATGTCAATGATTTATGTAAAAGAGAATGGAAGTAAGAAAGATGGGTTTGTTTTGTATCTAATTAGTTCAGGAGTTTTGACCAATTTTGTAAGAATGTAATCACTGAGCAAATGATATAGCATATACTTACGATCCTCTGGACAACTTCTCATCTTTTTGTTTACTTTCTGGTTTAAAAGTTTTTGTTGGCATGAATCTTTTGTTAAATGGATTCTCTTAATCTTATTGCTTATGGCTATATGAAGTTGAACCTTCTGCTCTGGATTTGTTAAATGCTTTTGAATCCTTGTTTTCCGGAGCAACCCATCAAATAATATCTAGAAGAACAAAATTTGAAGCCTAAAATGACATAGATCCTATTTGTACATTTTGTGCTGCAATCCCTTTTGTCATCCTCTAAAGAATTGCAGGAGATCGATAATAAATACCATTCCGGCGCAACATAACAGCTATGACTGTTTTCAAGTCTAGTCTTCATTCAGCTCCATCCAAATATGCTTATCTGCTTTGTCATTTCATGTTAGACATAGTTCTCCATTGAGTATCATCGCGAGTATTGTCCTGTGAAGTGGTCTGATCTACTGCTGAACTTACCCCCTACACTTATTCTTTGGAGAAGGCATTGTTATGTATGACAGCAACTGTAAATGATAGAAGCTTGTGAGTCTCACTCTTTGCATCTTCTTCTGCATTCTAGTTCTGCTGAAATAATCTTAAACTTTGTGCAAATGGGATGCATATCATTTTGCTCCAAAAACCTCAGTTCATGGGAACCATCTATTTCTGATTTTCATGGCATACACCCTTGACTATGTGTCCATGTGGATTTTGGACGTCCAAGATGGACCATCTTTGAAAGTCCAAAGTACTTCAATATCTTCCTAGTTGTATAATTCTGAATCATGAGCTTGTGCCGATGCAAAATTTTCTGCTTATTTTACAATTGTTGGTTTTATGATGGCAATGACAGGGAAAGAACTCGAATGCTATTAACTAGTGCTGCATATGTTCATCTGAAACATTCTGACTTATCCAAACATACCCGGAACCTTTCACCTGCAAGCAGAGCTATTTTGCTATCAGGACCTGCTGGTATGCTATTTGGAAATGAAATTTGCACCGACATTCTTATGCCTCGTTTATTTCCAATGCCAATCTAACCGCATGTTTAACTGACAGAACTTTATCATCAAATGCTCGCCAAGGCTTTAGCTCATTTCTTTAAATCGAAATTGCTGTTGTTGGATGTTACTGACTTTTCAATCAAGGTAATTATTTGCTGCTTCACTCTCCAATTGGCTGATTTGGATCATCATAGAGTTATACTTATATGCCATTTTTTGTATTTTACAGATGCAGAGTAAATATGGGTGTACCAAAAAAGAATCAGTAAGCATTCTGCTCTTCATGCGATTCTGTTTGCTACTTGTTAGCTCAGTTAGAGTTCTCCCTAATTCATTTTCTCCTTATTGTAGTTTCATAAGAGGTCCATCTCAGAGGCAACATTGGAACGGATGTCTGGATTGTTTGGATCCTTCTCGATGCTCCCTTCAAAAGGAGAGACCAAAGGTACGAAAGGAAGCAATGCTCCTATTCGCGAGTCTAATCTCATGTTCATATCCTCAGCCGAGTGACAATTTGTGATGTCTACACTATTACTCTAAAGTTCTTATGGTAACTTATTATTATTATTATTATCTTGCAGGCACCTTATTTCGGCAAAGCAGTGCTGCAGATCTCATATCAAGGTATATTTATTGTGATGGTTCCTTTTAATTCTTAAGGTAGATGTGCCACAATGGGTCCATGTAATGTATTGTTTCTGTCACTACTTATTATAACTGCAGGAGTAATGAAGGACCAAGTCACCATAAGACACTTAAAAGAAATGCCTCTTCAATATCTGATATCAGTAGCATCAGTTCCAAAAGTGCGTCCGCAAATACAGGTTTTTTCATACAAACTACAATCTGTTTTAAGTTTCTAGCTCTTCTATATAGCTACTTGGGAAAGTGCTTAAAAAAAGATCCTTATTTTTCATTTCTTGCTTTTCCAGCTCCTCTCAAGCGAATGAGCAGCTGGTGTTTTGACGAGAGACTTTTTCTACAATCACTTTACAAGGTAGTGTCATGAAACATATGTTTTTAACTTTTTAATGTTCAATAAATGTGCTCCATTTATGAATACAAGTGTTTCCTTAGTTAATGAAAACCTCCAGTCAGTATAGATTGTAGACTGGAGGGAGAATCACTGGATAGTTCTAAAACTTCCAAATATCTAAATATGGTACTGGTATAGGCATATAGTACTAAATGCAGAAAAATATTTTCCATGCAGGTTTTATCTTCCCTATCAGAAAGTGGTTCAATCATTCTGTACCTCAGGGATGTTGAGAAGCTATTTCTCCAATCAAGACGGTTATACAATTTGTTCAGCAAAATGTTGAACAAACTCTCAGGATCAGTGTTGATACTCGGTTCCCGAATGTTAGATGCCGAAGATGATTGCAAAGAAGTAGATGAGAGGCTTGCTGCATTGTTCACATACAATATTGAGATCAGCCCCCCTGATGATGAGAATAAGCTTGTCAGCTGGAAGGCCCAACTGGAAGAGGACATGAAGAGGATCCAGTTTCAAGATAATAAAAACCACATAGCTGAGGTACTTGCAGCAAATGATCTTGAATGTGATGATCTTGGTTCAATCTGCCATGCAGACACAATGGTTCTTAGTAATTATATAGAAGAAATTGTGGTTTCAGCAATATCACATCATTTGATGCAAAACAAAGATCCTGAGTATCGTAATGGAAAGCTTGTTATATCATCAACTAGGTACATACCAACCTTTTGTCTGCATGGTTTCTCAAAAGGATAGTTTTCTTATTTATATCCTGCTGCAGATGAACAGTTAAATCTAATCGCTGGTTGTCATGTGAAACAGTTTGTCCCATGGCCTGAGTATATTCCAGGAGGGAAAATGTGGCGGCAAAGACTCTCTTAAACTGGAGACGCATGCTGATTCCAACAAGGTCCATATTCTATCTTTATTTCACCTCTTGATATTTTTCATCTCAACTTGAAATCTTGTGACCATCAATTTCTTGTCAATTATTCAGGATACTGAGGAGGAAGAGGTCAGTGCAAAGACAGAATCAAAGTCTGAAACAGGGGAGAAATCTGACGCCAAAAATGAAGCAGAGAAATCTGGAACCGCAGCAAAGAAGGAAAGTGAGAATCCACCTCCGCCAAAAGTTGTAAGTTCAAATCCTTCAGTACAACAATAACATGCACATGGTTGACAATACATGTTTCCTTCATAATTTCTTTGTCTCACTGAAGTTTCATGGTGTTGGTGCAGGAAGTTCCTCCAGACAATGAATTTGAGAAGCGCATAAGGCCAGAGGTTATTCCTGCAAATGAGATTGGAGTGTCCTTTGCAGATATCGGTGCATTGGATGAGATTAAAGAATCACTTCAGGAGTTAGTCATGCTCCCTCTTCGAAGACCAGACCTTTTCAAAGGAGGGCTCCTCAAGCCCTGCAGAGGCATATTGCTTTTTGGCCCTCCTGGTACTGGTAAAACAATGCTTGCAAAGGCCATCGCGAGTGAAGCAGGAGCAAGTTTCATCAATGTCTCAATGTCAACAATCACTTCAAAATGGTTTGGAGAAGATGAGAAGAATGTTAGAGCTCTCTTCACACTTGCAGCAAAGGTCTCACCAACTATTATCTTTGTCGATGAGGTTGACAGCATGCTTGGGCAGAGAACTAGAGTTGGGGAGCATGAGGCAATGAGGAAGATTAAAAATGAGTTCATGACACACTGGGATGGACTCTTGACAAAGTCTGGAGAGCGTATTCTTGTTCTTGCTGCAACTAACAGACCATTTGATCTTGATGAAGCAATCATTAGGCGTTTTGAGCGCAGGTAGATATAAATTCATGTTGAAGTCCAAATTCCCATGCTTCTTTTTGTGGCTGAACTTGAAGCTAATAGATTTATGGTGCTAACTTGAATCCTTTTATTGTCTTCAACAGGGTAATGGTTGGCCTTCCCTCTGTTGAGAATAGGGAAAAAATCTTGAAAACTCTTCTTGCAAAAGAAAAGGTCGAAAATTTGGACTTTAAAGAGCTGGCAACCATGACAGAAGGATATAGTGGAAGTGATCTTAAGGTTTGTTCTTCTAACGACATCATAATTTATTGATACATCATGAATATAATGAGCTGCGAAACTAATGAACTATTGGAAAAACAGAACTTATGTGTGACAGCAGCTTACAGACCTGTAAGGGAGCTCATACAACAGGAAAGATTGAAGGATCAGGTGAGTCTCTTTCCTTGTTTGTCTTATAATTTCAAATTCCCTTCCATTTACAGTATAATGCTGAATGTTTATTGAAAACTTTGAATTGTAGGAAAAGAAGAAGAAAGCCGAAGCAGCCAAGAGCGCAGAAGATGCTTCAGACTCTAAAGAAGAGAAGAAAGAGGAGCACGTAATTACTCTGAGGTCATTAATCATGGAAGATATGAAGCAAGCCAAGAATCAGGTAAGTTCAAATTGGTTTCCTACATTTTGCCAACTGTAGTTACTTTCATACTTTTGTTTACATTACATGTTTACATGCATAATGGGGTAATGCAGGTTGCTGCAAGTTTCGCTGCGGAGGGATCAGTAATGAGTGAGCTGAAACAGTGGAATGATTTGTATGGAGAAGGTGGCTCAAGAAAGAAGGAACAACTGACTTACTTCCTCTAAATATGTTCCCCGGGGAGAACTAAGATACAGAGTGGCCATATTCCATGAGAATCAGATAATGCAGACGGTTCTAGGAAGCTGGAACGCGCATTTCAAGTAACAGGAACATTTCATGGCACATACGGATGTTGGGGAAGTAGAGGCTCTAGCTGAGATCCTCAGATGAAGGAAACCTTACAACCCAATGAAAGTATACAATGAGTGTAGAATGTAGCTTACAACTGTATTGGTTTGGCATCTGTACACCAAGTGGAAGTGAGGGTTCTTGGTATTTATTAGGCTGTTTTACAAAGACATTACCACTAGTTTCTTAGGATTTCAATTAGATTTGTGGTATTTGGAGATGATATGGGGTTTAAGAAAATGGGTAGATGAACCTGCATCTGATATTCAGTATTCAAGTTACAGTTAGCATTTCATACATTGTTCAATCTTGTGTAATTCTTCCTGGTACAGTATTGTAATGTAAAATATATGTATACATATTAGTCTTGTAGAATTTGCTTTCTTTCTACCATCAGAATCAAAGCTATATCAGTCTGCAGAAACACCAGAAAATATCACACAAAATGCCCAAACTCATGAAATTTCAACTTTCAAGGTCTAAAACATGCAACTAGATTCAAACCGCTTCAGTCATTAGAACTTTACAACTACAGCATCCAATGGCAATAAACCTTAAACCCTAAAGCTTAAACTTGCCTACCTCAAAAACCCTAAACCTTAAACCCCTAAAGCTCAAAGTTACTTGCCACTCAAACCACAGACCTAGAGCTGCATAAACAACAAAGGCCCACCAGATTTCGCAACCCGAGCCATCTGCATAGCATCGTAAAGCGACTCTGGTTCAAGTGACTCCACCAGATCACGAACCCTTTGATCCTTCAACCCCTCCAAAAACTGGCTTATCATATCCTCTTCAGTCAAAGAGCCGTTGTAGTCCAGGTACCCCATATCAGGAGGACCAAATGAGTTGAGGAACGCACACTCGAAATGCTCCCATGACCCCAATCCGTGTTTGGACTCGTACCAGTCCATCCAAGGGGTCGCGGTGCCCATCAGATGAAGGGACGCGACCTCGACCTTGTCGGCCTCGGGAGTCGCGAGGTACTTGAAGTAGCGAACGGCGAGGGAGACCCAGTCGAGGGCGTTGTCTCTGCCGCCGTGGAAGACAGGGAAGTTGAGGTTGAGTGAGGGTTTGAGTTTGTTGCTGAGTTGTTCCAGAACTGAGTTCTGGGTCTTGTGGAGGTGGGTTTGATTGGTAGAGAGGGATTACAAGGAGTGGAGGTCTTCAATGGAAGGCTGGGTTTGGGGTTGGTGGAGCTCAATCTCAAACCCTAGGGAAACCATTTTGGTGGTTCTCATTTGGGAATTTATGAAAGGGAGTGTGAGTGTGGGACTGTGGAGCCTTTGTGCTCTATAGGTAAAATAGAGGCTTAAAAAAAAAAAAGGAAATCAATAAAACCATCAGGAAACTTCTCCATGAGGTTATGCAATTTTGTCACACTAGAGAATGACAAGTTGACAACATATGGTGCTCAGTAGCTCTTGTTTACTTTCTACAATGGGTATTGAAAATAATTTTGATACAAATGTTTAAAAAATTACTAAACAAAGACGAAAAATAAATAGATAGTCTAACTTAACTTTGATTTTATTATTTTATACATGTGTTTCAGGATGTTAATTTTGTTGATGGTGTTGTTTCTTGTAATTCGCATTTGTATTAAATGATAGGGTTTTTCGGCCTAGCTTAGGATCGCTTTTAAACCTGCTTCGAAGCTCAAAATCGATTTTTGGAATTGTTTGCTTGGAGTTGTTTGGTAATCTATCCAAAAGCATCTTCCCAACTGAATTACTTATCTCAACCTGCGAAATGAGGGAGCTATAATTCGAAGCTCTTGATTTCAGGTTTTGTGGGGGAATCAAAACCCAAACGTGGAGAGTTGAATGAAATTTTGAGAAATAACCTACATTGTCCCATGCCATGATCCTTCACGATCTGTCTCATCGATCTTTCTCTATTGCCCTTCTCCATCGACAAAGATCTCAAGCTCTTCCCTTCCCCATGAGCTCTTCCTCTTCCCTCTCAACTAGCTGAGGCCTCGAATTCTATTTATATCCAGCTTTTTGAAGCCCTTCTCTCTCATAGTTCCAGCCTATGCCTCCTCTATCAACCCCGAATTTTAACATCAAGTTTACCAAAACACTCTAAAATCAGTTTATGATCTCACATCCCGTTCAAAAGCAGTTTACCAAACACCCCATTAATTTCCCTCTCTGTAAATCTCTAAGAATTTCTAGCCATAAAAAATTTTAATAGGCCGTTGCTAAATGTACCCAGCTAATTATTTAAATAATAATATAAATTAAAAAAAAAACTATTTTTCCGTTATACTCTCGTCCTCACCAATTAGGCAATTAGTCAATTACCCAATTTTTTTATTTTTTTTGAAGATCAGTGTCAGAAATCGAAATATATTATAGTATGGATGATGATGGTCGAAAGTCGAAATCCGATTGTTGTACGTGTTCTCTAGTGAGAATGATAATGATGGTTAAGAGTGTGGTTATAATTGCAAAAGAATTGGAAACATGAGTCGACACCATCACAAGTATTTGGGCTCTTAAGATAGGCTCATGTCTAAAAGCGGCCCACCATCACAATCATCTATGTTCCAGGAATCTTCATTCCGTCTCTGCGCTTTGAGCATTGAAATCAACAGAAGGAACTCGAAAGAAATGTCGAAAACATTGGAGAGATACCAGACGCTTGAGCTGAAAGAGTCCTTAGGAGGATCCATTCATAGATACCCTTTAGTCTGCAAAGAGCTCAGCTTAATTCTCAGAGGCGCTTTTAGAAAAGTTCCCAAGAATCTCCAATCTCTTATCTTCCAAGACACCCTCACCGCCTTTCGCCTCCTCCCTAAGTATGTTTCTTCATCTCGTGCTTGTTATTGGTTATCTAATCGACCCCATTTCATATTTTTATGATTCTATATCTTGGTTGCTTCTAATTTTCTAAATTTTGTATTCAAACTTGAATCTTTACATCCCATATTTTGATGAAGTACTGAGGCTTTGTTTGTTTTGATTCCTCTGATAACTTTTTGGATATTGAAAATATATGAATTGGGATATTAGACAACCCATTGATGACAAAGTAACATCATTTAGTTTGAGTTGCAATGACAATGATGTTTAGCTTGAGCTACATTTTCTCAATGCTAATCTTAGTTGAATGAAATGCTTCAATTAGCTTGAATTACATGTGTCGGTGCTAGAATATATTGAGAAATTGACATGAATTTTGTGATTGCTATTGTACTAGAATGAAGACACGCGGTGCTGTCTCGGCAGCTCATCTCCTCCTTCAGAGTGTTGAGGCCAGTCTGCCGAAGCAAAAGAAGAACTTGGCTATTACAGAATATAAGATTGCAATGGTTGCTCACAAGAGGCGCGCTAAAGCCCGCCAAGAGGAGAATGGTGACATTATCGTAGTCTGTACCTTACAATTTTCTTATGTCCAATAGTCAGAAATGATGTGAAGTGTGCTAGATGTGTTTTAACCTGTTCTTTCTACTCATGCAGTTGCCTATCTGCCACAAGATGTTATTGTTCATGTATTCAGTTTCCTGGATTTTCAATCTTTAGCTTCTGTTGGACTAGTCTGCTGGTAATTCTTTCTACTCAGTAGTTACTTGGTATCATGAAGATCCAATTGATCTGCATTCACCTCTAATATGTCTTGATTGTTTTAGTGTAGGCCATGGAATTTTGCAGCAAGTGATAACCGGCTGTGGCAGAGGCAATATGCTACGTGTCTTACAATGACTTGAATATCAAGGAACAGCATACCAGTGAACAGGTTGAAGATGAAAGTTATGCGCTGTTTTGGAGAAAAGCGTTCAAAAGAGCATATAAAGGTGAATCAGTAGATATATGCATAAATGTTTGTTGTCAAGTAGCTTTAGCCTGTTATACTTCGTTGCCTTGGTTTAAGCTTTTTAATATACCCACTCAATGCTTACCATAATAAATCTGCTTGGATTTCAGGGAATACTTCATCAAAGAAATTGATATCGAGTAGGGGATACTGTAGATACTGCAAGATAATTGTTTGGCTCAACAACATGAAATGTTTCAATGAACATTTGGACTAAATCCTGAAGTTCAGAAAATTGACCCTGTGTTACCTAGTCAGGTTTTTTTTTTTTAATCTTACTCTGTACATTCTGGTTTTCCAATAATAATTCTTGAATGGGGTTGTGTGAATGCCGGATGTGTTACTCTTCTAGGCACATAATGGCTCCATGAAATTAAATTATGAAATGATGTAATTGATCTATTTCCTGGCATGACATAAAGGATAGCGCCCTCTTTTTGTTCCAGGAAGACCCACTATTAGGATCAACTTGTCCATATTTCTAGTTCTTTCGTTCTGATATCTTGAACCAGACATTTTATGTCTACTACATTCATCATTTTCAGGTGGTTAACTACTTGTTGGAAGGTTATGTATTAATGAAATCTTCTTCAGAGAGTGATAGCGACAGTGATTCAGAAGCAGGGCCCTTCTCCAGGTTATGGGCCTATCGAAGACGCTTGAACAGAATTGAAGATAAGCCTTTCGATTAATACCAATGCCTGGATGTATAATGTATTACCTGTTAACTTATAGAGACGCTCTACGCCATTATTATGGAACAAAGATGGAACATTGAGGCCAAGACTTGATGCCATTTAGTTTGCATCCGGGCGTAGTCTTCCCTGTAATTAAACAATCCTTATAGGATGTACCATTAGTAATAATATTCAGGATATATGTTTCATTATCCTTTAGATCAAAATCAATTGTTGTGCTCCAATCATTTCTGGTGATTTTTTTTCTTCATGTTTTGATGCTAATCAGTATGTTGCATTAGTCAGTTTATCTTTATACTTCCGCAAGAAAATTGCAAAATTGGAAGGATAATGAATGGTAGTTATAGTTGCCTGGCCAAAAGAGAAGGGAATTGAAATCAAAGGTAAGTGCAACTTTCTAGATATAAAAAATAGATACAATGTATTACTGTGATAGGCAAAAAGTTCAAAGGCATCAAACATTTATAGATCTAAAACTCTTATATTCATTAAACTGTGCGCTCATTAAACCAGGTTCTAAAATGAAACGCAGAAAGAGGTAATCTAGCGGATGATGAATCAAGACTGGACAAAAACCACAGTTACTTGATGTAAAACCTAGTAAACAAAATTAACTCCAGCATGGTGTGACTCTAATCCTTCTTCTTCTCTTTCACCGGGCCCTTGGGTATCTTACTCAAAACCTTTTCATCGAACACTGCATACTGCTTCTTAAACTCGATCCATGCCTTTTCAGCAACAGCATCAATCTGGGCATCATGCTTCTCATAGACCATGGGCATGGTGTGCAGCATGACGAAGACTGTCCATTCAAATTCGAACATGATGTCAATAACGGAATTGGAAGTTTGTTATATTGAAATGCACAAGAACTTTAAAAGGAAATTGAACATAAATGGCAATTCTTACTTAAGTAGAACAAGGTCAGGAAGTTGAACCATTTGCCAATCACTGAAACAATCCACAAGACAGCAATAACCTGATAACAGAGGAGCAGCTAATTATTATATAATCCCAAAAACCGGCTACTTATACCACCCGACAATGAAAGAACAATCAACTTACACTGAGGAATGTCTTCAAGTCTCTCCCAGATGCAATTTCCCGCATAACATGGAACCCTTTGTTCAGTTCAGTCCTCAGTGCAGAGGCAAGATCAAGGATACACTTTTCCGGGATTTGAACTTTTGGGATTTCTGGTGGAGCCCTGATTCAGCAACAATGAAGTCAGGGCTGTATGATATTACACCAAAGATTAAACACCATGAACCGTAGCAAGCGGATCAAAGGACTTACTTGTTGATAAAAGAGGATGCATTGGACCACAGGAAGAAGACAGCCAGAAAAAGTATCAAAATATGGCAGACCAGTGTGATCAAATGGTATTCAAGACACTCAAAGAAAATCCACAGTACAGTCGCTCCACCAAGAACACTTGCAGATTCTTTCTTGTCCCTCCATAGGAGGACATCAGCGGCTGCAATTGAAGATTGACATTACATCATACTCGATAGAATTTTCTCAGGCACAGTCGAGAATTGAGAAAACTGAAAACAAGCATGCACATTGCATTGTCCACATAACACACAAACCCTTACACATATTATCAACACAAACACCATACAATGTACATTCGAATTCAATTCATCGAGAACATAAGAACCTGTCCGTAATAAAAACAAACCAGCCTACATTTGTCTACCGAAACCTTGAAAATCAAGCAATCAATTCATACATGCTGGTACATAATAAAACACAATGTGCAGACGAACCAGAGAATAGAAAGCACCAATCTAATCCAATCCTTCACCATAATAGCCTAAAAATGATGATCAATTCACTGAAACTATCCAAAATGTTCCACACAACACCTCCTTCATGATCAACAACATGACAATTGAAACGACGCGAATATAACAAAGATCAAACAATCTACAATCTTTCTCATACGAATTAGTCTCAAAATTCTAAGCCACATTCTTGTTTTCAAATCGCCAAAACAAAATTTACAGATTCTAGGTTTCCGATGATCGCCGATATTTTCCGATCAACCAAACAACAATACCTCAAAACATTTCAACAATGCAGATAAAGAATCACAACGAAAGAAAGATTTAAGAGAGAGAGAGAGAGTACGTTTGCCACCGCCGAGGACATTGTGAACGGACTTTTCGCGGCCGAAGATTCTGAATTTGTTGGACTTGACGGAATCGTGCGCCGCCGGCTTGTGGTGTTCCTCCGCCTTGTGCTTGACGGCATCGTCCTCCACGGCTGCCATGACGGCATCCACTTTCTTAGTGTGCTTGTCGTCGCCGGAAGACGACGAGGACGAGGAGCGGTGGTGGGAGTAGATCTTCTCCATGATCGTCTCGCCTGGAATCTCTTCTGGCTCGGCCATGGCTTCTTTGCGCTAAAGATCGAACAGTTTGAGAGAGAGAGAGAGAGAATGTGGATTTGTATTTTGGGGGGTGGGAGGCTTAAAGCGAGAGGCTCGGAGTCCGAAGCTGAGGGTCGGATGAGAACGAATTCGGAAAAGAGTAACAGAAACCAAGGGTAGGGCGCGAGAAAAGAGACTACGTGTGCGCGGGAATGTCTCGGGTTACGGCGTGAGGCTGTGACCTATTTTCAATTCTCTTTTTTTCTCAATTTGTTTTTATTTTTTTATTTTTTGCAATTATTTTGATTTTATGTGGAAATTAAATTGAGAAATGTAACCTACAACAAGACATTTAATTGGGAATCATTTCTGAAAAATTAAGTCAATTTGAATATAACCAAAATTATATTACATTTATGCAGTGATTCATGTTTAAACTAAAATTTACGTTCAGTTAATTTTATCGATATAATTCATTCTTGTTGGATATGAAATATTAAGCTTGAGACACAACAGCTCTACATATGTAGATAGATGTGGGTGTAGAACAACCATTTTTTCTAACTCATGTTCTTTTTTTACTCCATTAAATTTACTCTTAAAAATTGAACGCCCGAGCTACCAAAATAAAGATATGGCCAAATATATACAGATTTCAATAACAACATTATGTAACGAGACGCACCAACTTGTTTTACCTTCGTAGGCTTTCCTAATACATCATACCAGCCCCAATGCTACCAATATTGCCTAAAATGGCAGGTATATATTGAAAAATGTACTGCATAGTGAAAATCGGTGACATTGTGACGCGCCATCCTTGGCGCCAATTTCTAATACTGGGCCTGAAGCACCAATGAGATCAAGCAGACTAGCTAATGGGCTAGACTGGGAATTATGAAAATATAGAGCACCATGTACTTGATCCCAATTTAGGAAATTAAGGGCTATATCAGGCCAGCTGAATTAGCTCATGTTTAATGATCACTGCAAATTTCTCAATCCCAGATGCTACAGTCACTCAAAGCCGATATAGATCTTTCATACCCATTGATCAGAACAAGGTCAACTAATACTTGCGGATTTCAACATAACTTGAAGTGGAGTGTTGCTGCAGATGATTGTTACTATGTTAGGCAATTCATTTGAGACCACCAAACCTTATTACATCTGCCAGCATGCATTTTCCTAGAAGGTGAAATGTAAATTCAGGTTCATTGGTGAAAGTTTGGCAGATCATTATTATGTAGAGTTCAGCTAAGATAAACCTTTTATTTCTCTAATAACCATTACTTCAAAACCGACCTGCTAAGAATTTGTTGTACAAAAACTCATCTCCAAAAACCCTAATTTATACTTCAAATCATTTTCTTACGACGAACCCTAATAACAGAATGGTATGAGAGGCTGAGAGCAATATATGAACTTGTGAGTAGAAAATAATCTTCATCAAAGGTCCATGTAATAACCCTATTTTTCAAAACAATATTTAGTTTGATTTGAATTCTATAAAGTTGTGAAATTCAATTAAAATGAATTTGATTGTTTGCGACTTTACGAAACGGAAACAGAAACGTTCTCGGAACGTTTAATTAGAAAAACGTTACGTTTCCGAACGAATATATCGACTTTTATTCCGTCGCTCGGTTGCGAAAACTTTCTTCACAAAAGTTGTAGAGCTCGTCGATACGAGTTCGTGGACGCTTCACGCGTTCAAATCGGAGGTCGTACGTGAAAGTTATTAACGTCGGAAGTTAGTTTCCGATTTTGGAAACGAGTATTAAAAGGGCATTTTTGTGATTAGGGTTTCTATTTATGGAAACCACACTCTCTCACCTCTCACCCGCCTCCCTCAGCTCTCTCTCCCCGATTTTCCTTCTCTCTCCCTCCGAAAATCCTCCTCGTCGATCCGCCGCTCTCCAGGCCGCCGTGACATGCACCGCCCAGCTCAACGTCGTCGCAAGCACTCCCACAGCCACCCTCTAGCTCGCCAGCATGTGCCCCGTCGTCGTGGAGTCACTAGGACGTCGCCAATCTTCTGCAGATTTCCTCCGCCGCTACCTAGCCACTCCGGCGCCTCTCCGGTGCTCCCCACGGCTCAAATAAGGTAAGGGTTGATTGAATCGAGTTGTTGTGATGTTGTTGTTGTGTTTTTGGATGGATTTGTAGAAGATTGGAGTAGATCGGAGGAGGAGGGATTACCGCCGCCTTAGGCGGCGCGTGTGGGTGCGTGGAGGGAGTAGGAGGCGGCGTCAGGCCGTGGAAGAGAAGAGGGAGGAGAAAGGAAGAGAAATGGGGCGGCGGTGGCGTGATACGCGCGGCCTGCCGGAGGTGGCGCGTGCCACGTGCGGCGGCGCGTGCACAGTAATTTCAAACAATAAATGGTAAAATTTATTTTTACGACGGTGAATGTAAAAAGGTGATTTACGTACGGTAAATGTAATTTTTATTTTACATACGGTAAATGTAAATTACATTTAGTAAATGTAAAAAGTAATTTTGGAAAGGTAATTCAGTAATTATTATTTACTGAGACAATATGTATATTTAAATAGTATTTATACGTATAGAAATACGTAAACAGTATGTACTCGTACATGAATACGTAATGGATGCGTATTTGTACATTAAAACATGAATAGTAAATACGTGAATAGTATATAGTGAATAGTACTCAGTGAACAATAACTTCGTAAAACTAAAATTTCTAAACAGTAACAGATTATTACAGTTTCGGCATTTAAAGGTTTACGAAACATTTCTAAATTCTTTTCTTATCTTTTCAAGGTGATCGATAAATCAAGGAAATGAATTATCTTCGGAAATTGTGAAATTACGCTCGAGTTGATAAGGTGAGTAAAATCTCATATAATTACGAATCTACCCTTGCGGAGATTCAAGATTTTGCAAGAGTTTTTAATATTGAATTACGATATGTATACGATATAGTGGATTGCATATATACTGTATAAATTGTAATAAGTACATATATATATAGTTCGCTAAATTATATACTGTGATGAATTCATTATGAATTGGTCATTTCAATGACGAGAATTATATATTGAGCAAGTGATTTAAATTGTACAATATGAGGTGTGATTATTGTACGTGGTTTTAACATGGTATTGTTAAACGTTTTGTCTTCGGACGTGTTTATGAAATATGACATGTATATGATATAACGGATTATATATATATTGTATAAAATGGTAAATAGGTACATATATATATAGTTTGCTATATAATATACTGTTCTGATTTTATCGTGATGATGTCATTTTGATGACGAGATTTATATATCGAGCATGTGATTTTGATTAGTACAATATGAGGTGTGATTATTGTACGTGATTTTAACATGGAGATTGTTAAAATGTTGATTTGTCTTTGGACTTGATTTTGTACAATATGAGGTGTGATTATTGTACGTGTTTGGCAAGTCGGAACCTAGTCTTTGGCCGGGCGAAAGTTACGATACAGTTAGAGCTCTAGTCTGTCTGCCGGAGTACTGCATGTGAGGTAAGTCAGGTAACAGGTGGTTATCGGCTCATGAGTACTCATATTTTGGACGTTGGGTAGCAGGTGGTTGCCCAATATCGGCGGTGTACTACGTGAGGGGTAACAGATGTGTACCAGCGTTCATTAGTACCCGTATTATAAATGTATTTGGGTAACCAGAAGGGTTGCCTAATTTCTCATGAGCACTTCATTTCATATATTTTTGGGACAACCAGATGGGCCGTCCATTGACTCATGAGTGCATTTATATTTGTTGATTTGTGGATTTTCGTATATATTGATATGCGAGTTATATTTTCATTTTACTCATACGAGCTATAAGCTTACCGGGTTTGTGTTTACAATCCCGGTGCACCAATTCGATGGTGTATGGGATAATTCCGCATGTGTCGATTAGTGGAGATTGAGAGACGACTCTGGAGACTCGAAGTTGTTCATTATCCTGCTTGTGGTGAGATTTCTAGTGCGGATTTGTGTGTGAGAACTTGTGAGGTTTTATTTGTGAGTTTTGTGAGAGATTGTGAGGATTATTACATTTCCATTTTATGAAATGTTGAATTATAAATTTGGTTTGTAATAATTGGTTGTCTGAGTTATATTGTAAACTCAGTAATGATCCGCTGTGCATTTAAAACGATTTCGATTCGTTGGGATTATTTTGGTGTTTTTTTGACTTTGAAATTTTGAGTTTTTAAGCTCGAAATTTTAGGGTCGTTACAGTCCATATATAAGGTTATGGATGGCGAAATGCATGAAGAAAGAGAGGCCAAAGTCTAAGATATCCGACTTCAAACTAAACAGAATAAGTTAGATCAGTAGTTTCATAGAAGCTTCAGCAATGTTATACGTTAAACATGAAGATCCCACCGATGACATTTCTTCAAGGACTAATTTGACCAGCCTGTTTGTGAAAAAATTTAAAGCTAGGACCAAAACCATAAACAAGCACAAAAAGAAAGAAAGTTATGCTAGACACTTGAGTGGATTTAGATGGGGACAGATTTGATCCTCTACCTGAGATGACAACAAGAAAAAACGAAAAAACTATGATGCTGGTGGAAGGGTCATCATTCATTCCTACTTTGAAACTAAAAAATCAAACAGAAAATTACAGTAAAAGATAAAAAGTGATCAAGGTAATATGGGCTGTAGAATCTTACTGCAGGTTAAGGACAAATATATATGTTGTTGTTTGAGTGTAGGACTATTATTCCATTCTATATGCAAATATGCTATGATTTGATCATAGTATATGGTATATGATTAGTATAATGGACTAGTAGAGTCAGCTTAAGTCTTTGTAAAGAGCAAGCCAAACAAAGTTGGCAAAGAAAAGAGAAAAAAACACTGGAAAAGTCAGCTTGAGGATAGCATTGTCGTGCGTTCCATGAAGTAGAGACGTTGATTATTTTTTTTGTTCTTGAGCACGGAATAATTTATACCGGGTTGGCAATTATCACACCAAAGACTAGAATCTGAATACGTTTGAAACTCAATTGTTCGTTTTGGTCAATATTAAACAGAAAGTGCTAATTTAGTTGACTGGTTTGAGAAATCAACATTGGCATAAAACCTAGAGCAAAATTTCACTTAGTGAATCTAGTTCAAGAGTTAGTAAATAATCCGAGATTTATAAATTCTTTTGTCTTGTGGATAATATTGTTTATTGCTCTTGTTTTGATATATCTCTTGAGACAATTTGTCAAACACTTTATCTTAATCTGTCTCAAATGCTTACTCTGTTACTTTTTAATCACATTTCGAAAATGCTTCAACAAACTAGAGGAAGTGAGAATCGTTACAATATCTGCATTCCCTTGGAAGGTTTTAGACAGACTCGGTAAAAGGGAAAGTGAGTGAGATGAAGGAGCTTTCTCTGTTGTATTTTTCTGCAGAACACAGCTTGATATCTCATTAAAAAGAAGGAGCCTGAGGCCACAAAAACACAAACCCGAGTTTACAAGTCAAAACTTTTCCGGCAAATATTTATCGCAAAGAACCCGATTCCTTGTTCTTCTGCACCTAAAAATAAAGAACTCGGAAAACCTCTTAAGGGCAATAGAGGGGTCCCTAAACTGAAGGAAGCGTGCCCCCATCTGCACCAATGGCCTTGGCTTTGCCTTGTTAAAGAAGCCAATTCTCTGATTTTGTAGATCAATTTTAAAGGCTCTCTTCTCCCAAAAGTTAAAGCCTCTCTCTCTTTCACTCATGTGTAACATAACCCTAGAGAGGTTTTTCTTTTTGGCCTTTTACTCTTTCCATTTTTATTTTCTTCCTCTATTCTGTTTGGAAGTTTCTCTTTGCCATCCTGCAGGTAGGTTTTCTCTTTTCTAACTCATTACTTGTTCGGTTGTTCCTCGTTCACTATCACGCTCTCTTCCCAAAAGGTCTAACAATCTCTCATGGCCATGGCCGGAGAATGTTGTAAAGATATAAAGCTCGTTTCTCACTTTGTCCGGTCAATGTGTTAACTTTGAAAACAAATGTCTTGCTTTCATGGAAATTTTAGACTTTAACAAGAAATAAAGATGAAGTTAAAGATCCACTCTAGCTACTTTAGTTTAGCCCCTTTTACCTACAATTTTTCAATTTAGGGATGGTATTTTGTGTTGTATTTGTTTTATGTTACCCTAAATTATAGTACGAAATTTTCGTGTACCTTGTCGTATATATGCCCGTATAACATGTTTGATAGGATAACTGGTTGAGTCGAAAACACCAACACAACTAACCCGATCAATAATCTGATCACTCGATGGTATTGATCATATGTTTCAAAAATCATGCACGATGTGAAGCCAAAATACTTCAAATGAACATGAAGCGATGAAACACAACAACTAATGATCATTACGTAATCTATTAGTTCTTACATACTAACCAGTGGAGGTTACACATGGTAGGCTCTATGGGCTCAAGCCTAGACGAAATTTTCTTTACTACTAATATGTTTTGACGTGCTAGTTGATTTTGTATATGTGTTAGTCCAATTGGTTTGGTCTCATGTTTTATAGCCTTGTGACTATGGTTCGAAACCTGCTTTCTTCAATTTTCTCTTCATTTTTTACTTTCTTCTTTGTTTTCTTTCTCACTTATTTTGTTTTCTTCCTTATTCTCTAGCAATTGAGTCACTCTCTAGTTGGATTTAGGCAGCAAGTCAGCAACTAATGCTAGATATAATTCTGAAATGTGTTTTATAGTCAAATGCCTCACCCTTTCCTAATTGTGGAATTATGTCTATGCATCCCTTTACCTATTGATGGCACATATCATCTCCATGTATGTGCATTTTCTTCCATCTGATTCAACCTTGGTCCTCTGTTTGCATGCACTTCTAATATTGTCATTTATTATATATTTAAAAGGGTATGTACTCTGTTTGCATGCACTTCTAATATTGTCATTTATTATATATTTAAAAGGGTATGTACTGTAAACTTTTCAGGCAAATTCATGTCTAATAGTAATTTAGTATCATCTTTATGTAGTTTATTGCTAATGATGTAAATGCTGTAAAAAAACCTAACTGGAAGTTTTGATTTCGTTGCAAAACAATGGACTCGTTGGAGGCTATGATTTATATAATTAAGTGTTATTTTACAGTAAATTTATACTAGTAGTTTGTACCCTAAACAAGTTTCAGATCCTAGATCCGCCACTGATTAGTTACTTTGGAAACTCATTAGTAAAAGTTATAAGCAAATTTAACTCTCAGACGAGTTGGGACATGAGTCTAGACTATAAATTTGATGTCATAACTAATTGATCCGTGACCCGACGACTCTCGACACCCAATTGATCGGGAATAACTAAAACATGAGATATCTGGAATTGTGTTATTTCGAAGAAAAGAACCTCACTCTTACTCATCAGAGTAAGACACAATGCACTAAACAAAAAAAGTCTAAATCCAAATTTCCAATCCTCCTTAACTTTTCTTGTCAAGTTTGTGTAGTTACAAAATTGCCACCGTTTCAACTATTGGAGGGACTCCGGAGTCCGGAGTCCTAACCCCATATATCCCCCCCATATTCAAACCATCCCCTTTGAACCCTTCAAAGTCGTGAGTCGTGACGATGGGAAACAAGGGGGGCCGCGCGTGGGGGGCCAAAGAATTGAAAGCCTCCATCGGCAAACCATCAGAAAACCCAACAAAGACCAAAAGTCTTGAGAAACCTCAAATCTGCATTCGTAAGCCTCTGAACCTCTGAACCAAATTCACTCTCTCTTCTTCCACATGCCTACAGTTCCAAAACCACACGTAATAATCATCCCAGTCAAATAAAACCAAAAAAAAAACCAGAGAAAAAGAAACCCAGAAAAAAGCAAAAAGAAAAGCTCTGTTTCCTGACTCATAGTCTCAGAGTCTCTCACACATAAAACGAAGTGTAATTTTTATTTGTTTTAATCACCACGCTCTGTCTCTGTTAATTTATTATTTCACTCATTTCTTCACGCTACCCAATCAGTCTTCTGGTATAAAAACCCCAACACAAAACTCTTCACTTTCCAAACACAAAGCTCCAATCTTTAGCCCTCTGTTTCTCTCTGTAACAATGGAGACTCTGTACTTTCTGAAGTTCTGGAAACCCAACCCTTCTCCCATTGCAATCCCCAGTCCTTTGGTGGAAACTGACAATGAGTTTGAGGTGGAAGAGGAGGAAGAAGAAGACTCCTTCTTTGATTTGGAGATTAGTATAGAATCAAACACCAGAACCCATCAGGAAAGTTCCAAGCTTTACTCAAAAGAAGCCAAAACAGAACCAACCCTTTATGTTTCTTCTCCTACTGATCCAATTTCCAAAAGGAAAGTTCTCCCCATTGAACCCATTCCCATTGCTCTACTCAAATCAGGTCCAAAGTTTGGGGTTTCCATCTTCAAAAAACCCAAATCAGCTACAGCCAAAAAGGCAGAGAAAACAGGGGAAACAGAGTCCTGCATTTTGAAGGAGACCCAGAAGCAGAAGAGGCCAGAAGTGAAAGGAAATGGAATTTCGAGCCCTGCTAAGCTGACCAGAGAAAACAGTTCGAGGGAAACTAGAAGCAAATTGCAGAATGAGCGCTCTGATGATTCGAAAACAGAGCGGTTTTCCAAGGATGTGATAAAGAAGTACCTGAAGCTAATCAAGCCTCTGTACCTGAAAGTTTCCAAGAGGTACGGTGACAAAGTGAAGGTTACCGGCGACTTGCCGATGGCATCGCCGACTTCATCACCGGCGGTGTCTATGTACTCGCCGAGGAAGGAGAAGCAGGGGAACATTCCGGCCGGAATTCGAGTTGTTTGTAAGCATCTTGGGAAGAGCAAGTCGGCCACGGCAGCTATGGCGGTGGCTCCGCCAGTTAACCGGAGAGATGACTCGCTGTTGCTTCAAGCAGATGGGATTCAGAGCGCCATTCTACATTGCAAGAGATCATTCAATTCTATAGGTACTGAAAATTCAATTTTTTTCTTTGTACTTTGAATTTTCATGTTGATTTATAATCTTAAAAATACTTATGAATCGAGCTGAAGAACTAACTTAAGTTTCTGAATTCCATTTCAGATTCCTCTTGCCTATCAAGATCAACAAGTTGGACTAGTTCGTCCATGAACTCATATTCTAGTGGTAAAATCACTATCCTTGTTTACAAATTTTGAACAAAATTGTACAATTGTAGTAAGAAAAAGTCTCTTATATATTTAATATCATTTGCAGAATCGTCTATGTTATCCCGATTTGCTGTCGAATCCCATGAGAGGTCTGCGAGAAGCTCCATAGGGGAAGAGCTAGCATGCTTTTGATATTTGATCAAGCTTTGTTTATTTGTATTCAACGCGGGTAGAAACAGAGCTAGGGTACTCTGTTTCTTTCGTACTATGATGTAAAAGCAAAGGAACATTAAAGTAATTTTGGGGTTTTAGGATTGAAGCATAGGGGTCTGCCGTTTGCGATTTTAGGGTTTTGGCTAATTGATGACCGGTGAATACCATTAGGGTTCTTCACTAGTTGTTGTCTGAAAAGTGACGGGTCATTATGAAATCTTGAACATACTCTGATTTCTAGTTTGTGTATCAATCAGATTGTGTTGCTTTTATGTTGCTTTTGAATGAATGAATATATGACTATATGAGAGACGCAAATCTTTGCAAATCAATCAGAGAGAGAAATGTGACATTATTTTCTCTGCATTAGTTCAGAGATTATGATTAGACTCATCAGAGTTTTGCATCTTTAATTATCCAGGAGAAAACTGGAAAGAGAACCAACATTGAAACTTCAATCTCATTGAAGATTGATTTCCATCCATTGGTTATTCACTTATTTGATTCTGGACAGCAGAACTGATGCTTTTCTGAAAGTGCTTTTGAAATTGCATTTTTAATTTACTTTTTGCTATATGTTGTATTTCTTGGTTCCAAAGTGAAAAAGCATTGAAATAGTTAGATGCTCTCTTACCAACCCATCCCATCGTTGGTCTGCAGAGATTCAATTCAATTTTGACTGCTTGTTGCAGCTGTGAAACTGCCATAAAGTCATTCAAATTTGCAGTTTCTCCCTGGATTTGGTTACCCTGACCTAACCATACATATTCACATTAATACATGCAGCTCAGTTTAAATTTACCCCAATTGCCTATGAGAGAACCCAGAAACTGGAGTTCATTCATTGCTTTGAGTCATAAATAAATACAAAGTATTACCTGCAGTTCTGCTAAAAGATGAAAATTTGTACAAGAGGAAAGAGCAGTGCCATTTATATGTATGCAACAGTGACGAATACTGTGTATGCAAACCGGTTATATGATAGTTTCTAAGTTTTCTTGGGTTAATGGAGTTGCTCATGATCGAGACGAATCATTCCTAATGTAACTTTCCGATTTTCGCATCAGAGTAGTGTGTTGTCAATACCATGTTTTACAATCTCATGGCTAAACAATGTCATTGCTTGAATATTAACCAATACGAACATAAAATGTAAAGATCGCTAACGTTGTTTCTCTTTACGATGAAATGATCTTAATTTATGTTATGAATGAAACGAGTTGATTCAATTTGCCACTTCAATTAAAAGATTATTTCATCACAGAATATAACAACAGTGGATTCATAAGGCATGCACTCTGCAGTGCACTGCATTTTCACTACATGATTACATTATGACGACAAAGAACTGCCAAGAAACTACTGTATTTTCCATATCACTGATATCAGACACCACTGCAAGCTTCACGGTGAACCATACCACAGACCTGGAAAAAGACAAAGTAAAATATCACATTGAAGACATTTGGAAATGGGGGGTTTAGTTTTCAACTTTGCAATGAACACCATCTGATAGAAGCATTTTATGCTATGATTATATATCGTCTAATTCTTCACATTTTTCTGTATTATTCACTTAAGCATCATCATTATAACCTATTTTTATTATTTTAGGTATTTTTGAAAGCAAAGAAGAGGATCATTGAGAAAAGATGCATTTAAAGCTAAATCACGAAATTTGTATGTGCAGAACAGTCAACTCAACAGACCATAGTAGGCAAGCTACTTGGAGAAAAAAAAATATGAATCATATATTGATGGAAAGCCCTATGAGTTTAATTTCCAGAGCCATTAGAATCACATCAATGTCATTTTCCTACATAAAGTGATGCATAATTTAGTGAGCAAAATGTCTGCCTGGCTGAGAATTACGTTGTTGATCGAAAGTTATATTTCAAGGCCCGGACCACTCCAAGCATCCCATGCACGAGTTTTGTAGTATCATTTTGATATATTGGAGATTATGGAGTCAGTTTATGAGCCAAACAAGAAAAATCTTATAAGGAAACAAATAAGACAACCCAAATTTGAGAAAGAAGTTTGTAACTTTATAAATAGGGGCTTCTTCCTCCTTTTCTTCTCTCTCTCTCTCTCTCTCTCTCTCTCTCTCTCTCTCTCTCTCTCTCTCTCTCTCTCTCTCTCTCTCTGCCCTACGAGACAATAATCTCTATGTTTTTGTGTAACTAAATTCTTCTAATTAGGGGATGTCCTTATAGCCATGTTTATACAAAACTCTTAATTATATTTGCTTAGTTTGATATCTTATTTTTATGTGATTGATATGCCTTAATTTGTGCTATTGATAACTTTGACATGTTTGTTTTCTTTGGTGCGCAACTTAGATTACATACATGTGATCGCAGGTAGAGTTAAAGATTGTTTCACCTAATAGTTGTGATTCTTTCTCTGACCAAGTAGTGACTACCTCACTTGTGGAGGTAAATTAAGGGATGCTTATTGATTTGGGTAGAGAGTGCGTTTCACGCTACCTAGACTTCAATCAACGAACAAACTTTAATAAATCTTAATGCTTTCTACTTGAGTTACTAGAGTATTGCGTTTCAGAACTAGTAAACCTGTTAGAGAATACTTATAATGAAAAGTGTGTTTCACGGCGTAAAATAACTTCAGGGAAGTAGTAAGAACAATTTCAATGCGTTTTATGGTTGTTCTTGTTTGTTGTCGGTCACATAATTGTTAAGTGCTTTTTATGATTGATCAAAAGTGGAGTATAAACGATGGTGAAATGATGTAGTTTATAACTTGTTCATCTCATTCATTATATATTATTAATTTACATTGTTTCTCTACCTTGGCATTGATAATCAAAACCCTCACATTTATTTGTTTTGTTTTGTTTAGCGTAAATTGTGAAAGTACTCTCAGTCTCTGGTATCGAACGATCCCCTTTTATTCTATACTACGATTGACAATTTTTTACAAGGTTAATTGAAAATACTATTTTGGCCCTATCACCATCTCAATGCAAGGAACTGGTTGGATGCAATATACACAGGTTTGATTTGATTGCTAGCTTCATCTAGAAGTGAAGTTTGGCCTCGCTATGAGGCATCGCTATGAACCCTAAGAAATGTTAGAATGATTCCAAGTTTTTTAAGCCTAGTTTGGTAAGCGGCAATCCCTACCTTTCTCACGTCATCGGTTTTGGACGAAACAAATTCGTGGTGAGTTACAGACAACTCACCAAACGTCTTCCACTGATCTTTTGCTTCGTACTGAACTCACTAACATGCACGTAGATGTTGGAAGAATGTCAAGAAATTACTAAAGTAGCCGAACATGAGAAGAGGGAGAGAGACTAGAGAAGCAATTATCTAAGGTCAACTAGCTTCTACGCATATTTGATGAACGAGTATAACATGGGAATTTTGATAATAGAGGATGTAGTTGCACAATAAACATTAGTCTGAGAGTTTTTTTCACCAACAGTCCCTCAACTCTGGTGTACTTACCAATGTGATACCTCAACTCTTAATCGTACCAATGTGATACCCAGACTCTAGTATTGCTATCATTGAAGTACTTCCGTTAGTTTTTTTTAACTTTTCCGTTATCTTGGTGACGTGGCAGTTACGTGAGGCCCACAAAGAGGGTTAAAAGACAAAATTAACCTCATCTGAGAGGAGCAATGTTTTTCCCGCCCTTTACCTTGAGAAAGACACCCAACAATTCCAATTTTGGCGCCAATTTTCCCTCCCTACTCCTTAATTTGTGTCTCTTATCTAAACTAAAGAACTACCGCCAACAAGTCGACCACAATCTGATAAAACCTAGATCAATCTCATTTTCTATTTTTACCCTAGCACTTGTTAAACTAACAGAATAAATATAGAAATTTATATGGAACATCTCATTTCCACAATCTCATAAGAATAAAAACACATAACTTAACGAAATTCAAATACATGTTTAAGTACCATTAGTTACCACCTTTTATGTTGATCTGCCATGATTTTTACTTGTAAGAACTAATGGTACATGTAGTTGAATTTCGTTAAGCCAGAGGGAATAATACCAGCAGATAAAGCATTGTACTAATGGTACTTAAAAGTTCTTACAAGCAAAAATCATGGCAGATCAACATAAAATGTGGCAACTAATGGTACTTAAACATGTATTTGAATTTCGTTAAGTTATGTGTTTTTATATTCTTATGAGATTGTGGAAATGAGATGTTCCATATAAATTTTTATATTTATTCTGTTAGTTTAACAAGTGCTAGGGTAAAAATAGAAAATGAGATTGATCTAGGTTTTATCAGATTGTGGTCGACTGGTTGGCGGTAGTTCTTTAGTTTAGATAAGAGACACAAATTAAGGAGTATGGAGGGAAAATTGGCGCCAAAATTGGAATTGTTGGGTGTCTTTCTCAAGGTAAAGGGCGGGAAAAACATTGCTCCTCTCAGATGAGGTTAATTTTGTCTTTTAACCCTCTTTGTGGGCCTCACGTAACTGCCACATCACCAAGATAACGGAAAAGTTAAAAAAAACTAACGGAAGTACTTCAATGATAGCAATACTAGAGTCTGAGTATCACATTGGTACGATTAAGAGTTGAGGTATCACATTGGTAGGTACACCAGAGTTGAGGGACTGTTGGTGAAAAAAACTCTTAGTCTGAATAATAAGTTTTTTTTTTCTGTGTACGTCAACTAAAGTATTACGTAAGGAGAAGTGTTTGAGCATTGAACTCAAAACATCTAATTTACTTTAAAGTTTGACAATTGATGTATAACATATCGCAATTACTTAAGTTTTATTAAGGATTCATAACCTCTTAATCAAAACTCGAAAACAAACACGACGCGAATGCCACACGAATATTCTACTACTACTCAATCTCCAATTCTCGTGCCATCGACTCTTCAGATAGCTCAAGGGTTTTCATCTTCTTTGAGAACTAAGATACTAGGATTAAACCATTCGAAGGACTCATGAACTGCTCTTTTAAGATGTACAATAATCATTCCAAGTCCCAAATCAACATCGAGTAATTGAGCCACGATAACTAACTGTTCATTGCATCAGTTCATCAAACAATAAGAAGACAAGGTCCAAAGCTTTCACATTGAAAGCACTTTGAACGATGAATGCAATCACTACAACAAAAAAGCTATTTCGTGAGGAGTTAATTAGTCGCTAAAAACTGAGATTTCCTCGCCATAGTGATTTCATGAGGAAAATATTTTGGTCACCAGTTCCTCGCGGTAGAGCGGTCAAGAAAAGTTTCTGCGAGGAAAATAATATTTCTTCGTGAAATCATTTTGGCGATGACAAGCCTTTTTTGTCGTTGTTATGCTTTAGCCACGAATTGTTTCATCGCCTACTCTTATATTTTTTCCTTGGTAAAATTTTTCACAGACTGTAAAATTGTCGTAAAATACATGTCTACATGAAATAAATTTCACCGCTAAACTTTTATTTCCTCGCTAACGACACGTAAATAATTAAAAAAAATTATTTCATAAAAAATAAAATAAAAACATTTTCGTCGCTATAAGTACATTTCAAGGAGGAAAACTTTCCATGCCATAAGTAATTTATAACGAGGAAATGTAAATTCATCAATAGAGGTAATATTCCTCGCCAAAAGAATACTCAATCACGAGGAATGTTACATTGGTCGATACATGTTTTATGATTTATAGCAAGAAAATTTACTTTTGTTGTTGAAGGGTATACTCAGTATAGCGAGGAAATTGACTTTTATCGTCGTAAGTTGTCTAATTTACAACGAGAAAATTCACTTTCATCATGTTACATACTAGCGAGGAAATTGGTTTTTTGTCGTTGTAAGTTGTAAAACCTACAACGACGACCTTGCTTTCCTCGTCGTAATGTTATAACCTATAATAAGGAAATTTACAATTTGTCGTTGTAAGTTGTATAATCTACAACGATGAAAATCACTTTTCTCGTTGTACCTCTGATAATCTATAACGAGGAAATTTATTTTTATCAATACAAGTGGTGTAATATACATCAATGAAATTTATTATCCTCATTGTACATTTTATAGCCTATTGCGAGAAAATTATATTTCATCACAATTAACTATTATTACGTGGAAGTGGTAAAATTCAAATAATTGTTATATTTATATAATTTGAAACTAATTAAAATAAATAGACCAATAATAAATTCAACAATAAATTATAATTAAAATACTGGTTTATGATAAATGGTAGTAAAATAACCTAAACCAATAACAAGTTCAAGGTGTTCTAAGAATTTTCACAAATAAATATGCTCAAGTAGAAGGATGTTGCCTATAAAAGTTAGCCATGAACTCCTCGAACCTTCTGGCTTGCTCCTCCAATCTTTGGATTACCTCAGTTTGTGCATCAATCTTTTCTTGTTGACTTCATACAAGTTGTTGGGTCTCTTGAAGTTGTTCTTCTAAGTCTTTGTTCTTTTTGGACATTTCAGTAATTGATGAATGAGAAATTCCTGATGGTGGAGGCCTAGGGCCGAAACCACAACCTTTGATGTAGCCTGATTTGGTTCCAAGAACTTTTGCACAAATTTGATCATCTGTCATTGTACGAGTTCCATCAGGTTGAGTCGTCTCATTTCGCATCTGTATCATTTCATCCTAGAAAAGTAGAAATACAAAATATTGACAGTTACAGATGATATGTAACTTCTCAATAAAAAACATATTTCTCAATAAAAAATAACATATAATTTTATGTAAGCATCATTAAAAAAAATTACTTACCCACTTTGCTTTTGCTCCCAAGTCCCAACCTTTTTTAATGCTTCGGTACTCAGTTTCAAAGCGATCAATTGCACCTTGCATCTCTCCAGTTTGTGCTGCCTATTGCATTCAAACAAGTTCTTTTAATATACACATGTTTTAAGCGATAAATTTATTAACATAATTTATAGAATCTTACAATTTGCTCTTGGTGAGACATGAATGACTTTGAGCCAGCTTTATGGTGATGTGTCAACTTTGACCTATTAATAACATTCTTTTCCGAACGAATCTAAAAGTATTGTGCATGTCAAATAATTATTCTAAATTTAAATGTAAAGAAAAATCATATGACAGAAAGATAATTCTAATGAAATTAATAAAAAAAATAAACAATATTGTACCTAAAACTTTTCACTAGAAAAATGCTTACAAAGAAACTCCCATTCTTCCTGAGTCTTGACATCTTCGTGTTTGTTTTCAATTGCCTCCTCCATTGTTGAATATTTCTCAAAATGTTTTTTCAACTTATAACGAAAATTACATAACACTGTCTTACAGGTTGTCATAACATATCTCTCCACCCAAGGGAGAGACATGTCAAAGTCAAACTTGTTCTGCAAAAACAATTTCATGTCAAACAAAATATATAATATATAGAATGAACTCGAAGCAATTGGTGTCAACCTCACTCACTTGTATTCTTTTGATTAAGTTATCCACATCAAATTCAGTAATCTCTTTCCATTTTTCCACATTCAATGGAGCATGGTTTCGAATGGTGCAACCAATTTCATTTGCAAACATCTCAGCGTATGGGCCTGTAGGTCTACCATTTTGTTCAGTTAGAGTAACGGGTATTTTGGATTTCAACTGAGACAACACTTTATCTACATTCACTCCTCTTGTCTTTCCCCGCACCTTTTTTGGACCTTTAACATAAATTTTATTAATGCAATATCATAAATATATCTCATTCACAAAATATAATAAAATGCATAATATTGTATACCTGTAGGAGGGTCTTGATTATCAGGTGACATCACATTGTCATTTTGCTCTTCAGTCACATTGTCATTTTGCTCTTCAGTTTCAGTATTTGTCAATGGAGGACTATTAGCAACTTGATGTTGAAGACGTGCACTTACTCTAATCCCTGTCATTATATTTGTGATTTAAGGTACACACTTATTTTTACAAATGATATAAATGAAAATTATATTATGTTATCTTTTTACTATATTTACTAAAAAAAGGACTACAACAATAGGTACCAGTCGTAGTTCGTTCTGTAGTGATACTAGCAGTAGAATTCAGTCCATTTTGTACAGAATTTTGACTTGGTTGATCAGTAGGTTGAACACGCATGCGTTTAGTCACCGGATTACCTATTAACATACACAGTTGCTATATTATTAAATACAAGTCAAATTAATAAGTGAAAACTAACGTTATATATACATATATTTTTGTGGCAAATAGATTTCAAAGATTTACCTAAAGTAGAACCGGATGCAACACGTACAGATTTTTGGGATGGCAAATCAGTAGCCATTGTGCGAAAGTGTTTACTTGCTGCATTACCTGGTTTTATACATATACATGTTAAATTAAAATATAAATTGATAAACAAATAAATTATAATTTTACAAAACAAAAAAATACAATACACACCAGTAGTAGGCTTTTGAATATTAGAGGTAGTAGAACGGCGCATCTTGTGATCTACTTCAGAAGAAGCAAATACAAAATCTGCAAAAATAGCAAACTGAAATTACCTTGTGAAAATACAAATTACAACAAGAGTTCAAAACTCCTAAATGGCTGCTTGCTGAACAAGAAGCCTAAAGCTAAGCAATGTGAATAATCTCGTTGTCTAAGGAAAAACTAATTCAACGATTACAACTTAAAAAACTTCTAGCAATTAACGATGAAGATTCTTCCATAGGGTTGTACCCAGGAATGTATTGAATTTGACAACTTAATCAAACACGTGATTTCTCCTTCCCTTCAAACTCCTACCAAGTACTTATTGCCTCCGACGCATCGATCGATAAGTAATTTACAATCTATGCATGCCTCAGGTTCATCTTCTTCTGGCTTAGATAGATTTCTACCTAAATGAGAGATCGATCGATCTACTTTCTTAAGATACTCGAAGGGCATAGCAAGAGAGATGGGCATTGATCGATCCGTAATATATACATAAGAAAGAAGAAAGATGAAAACTTAGTTTTACTTACAAAGTTGAAATCTTCAAAGACGGTGATGCAAGAGAGAGCAACTATTCAAAGGCGGCACATGTGAGATATTAGATTTAAGAAAAAGTAGAGTTAGGTTATAAAGGTTATAATTATGTCTTATTGGTTTTATTATCTGAAACCTAAAGGTTAGCGCCTTATTTTTTTTCCCTCTCTATATCCGTTTGCCTTGTAAAATTAACATCATGCCAATGACACTATGTTATTTTCCTGTGAAATTAGCGTTTTGTCTGTGTTTGCTAACTAAAGAAACAAGATCCACTATCAGGGTTAAAAAAGAATTTTAGCTAGATTTATAATTTAGATTCCAACATTGACTCTAATTTATATAGCTTGATGTTCATGTCAAAATTTATATCAAGTGGAATCTAGGTGAGGAGTAATCTCCATAAACCTAATTAATGTTGATGAGGTACATTTCATAAGAGCAAGTGGAATTTAGGTAAGGAGCGATCACTCGAAACAAATTTGGGTGAAAAGTATTTAATTGATCCAAGTGAAGATTTCTGAATCATGGTTAAGAGCAATCTCCTCACATCTGAATGAACGATATTTTAAAAGCAGTCTAAATAATGAGTAGAATGTATGTGAGCAGCAATCTCATCAAAGCAAATATGTGTGAGGAGTAGTATTTCATAAGAGGGACATGTGGAATCTAAGTGAGTAGCAATTTCCTCGAAGTGAATTTGAATCAAACGGTATATAGGATTCCATTTGAGTGAGGATAATTTGAATTAAGCAATCTCCACAAACGGTATATATATATAGGATTTCATTTGAGATAAATTCGAGTGACACACACAAAATTCATGTTCCTAGATGAATCTCATAAAATAGTCAAATATGTCATCATTTATTTAAATAGTACGGATTTCTTAATGATCACCAACCAATGCACCGTTTAGAACTAGGAAATAACAAACATGCTTAAACTTTAAGTACTTATTGAAGCATATTTTTGCTTTGAGGTGATCCATTTCCACTCCTCACCCATATTTGTTTTAGAAGGTCACTCCTCACCTAGATTCTACTCATTCGGATTTCTTTCGCAATACCTGTCATGAAGATTAGCTTTAAGAGGATTGATCCTCACCATGAGTTTAGTACTCCTTACTTGATCGAATCATGTATTGAAGTATTTCTCACACAAATGTGTTTAGAGATTGCTCCTCACCCATATCACTTATCTTTGTGGAGATTACTCCTCACCTAGATTTCGATATTAGCTAAAAATTTCCACTTGATCGAGCATCGAGCTATATTAATTAAACAGTAATTGTTTATCTAGTTTTAATACCCTTTTTAACCCTCATAGTAGATATATAGTTTTTCGTTAGTGAACATGGAGTAAACTGTAATTTTACAGGAGCATAACATAGTATCTTTGCATCACCGTATCTCATAGCCATCCTTATTTTGTTTTGGTAATCAAAATTGCATTAGGACAATCCGAGAAGGAGCCAAACAGCCCAAATAGAATCAAATACAAGAAACTACTATTAGCTAACATCATATTGATATCTTTAATACTAAATAAAAACAGAGGTTTAGCAGTCATAGTATCTTCTCCGGCGTTAACCCCATTCTTCTATGTGTAATGATTAGGTAAGTCCTCCGATCAAATTGCCTTTATAATCTCATAGCCATCCTTGAGGCTCACTCTCTCGGCATCACCATCCTTTATATGATTTGAGGTAATTTCAATTGCCCTCTTACTTTGGATTTCGATTATTTGTCCCCTTGATAAACTCTGAGTTGATTTTTCTCTTTTAAAAAAAAAACAGAAGAAGCCTTCAATTAAGTATTGGTTGGGTTCTAATCGACAAGGTAAAATTGCATTCTCAAATTGCGTTGGGTTTATTATGGCTTTGTTACAAGTCTCTCTTGTTTTAGTTCCAAGTTGCTAGTTTAGTTAGTTTGATTTTGCTTTCTGTGCAGAGCATCAGTTTTACTGTAGTTAATTTTTTTTATTGATCTTGCATTCCTATGTACTCATTCCAGAAAAGTTCCCCTTTTATACACATCAATTTAAACGGTTTTATCAAAGCAATTTTACAATACTATAAAGTAAATATAATTATCTATTATGCCATACAGAGTAGTGGATTATAATTTTACACACTTTGGAGGAGCACGAGAAAGGAAGACCAATCTATCTATTTTTGAATTGTTCAGGTGAGAGGTTCTTTCTAATTATTATTATTATTATTATTATTATTATTATTATTATTATTATTATTGTTATATATGTATATATACATGTTACATTGTAAAGGAACCCTAAATGCATTCCCGACATGCGCTTAGGTTAGCGTGGATGGTGATTGGATGATATTTACTTTATATAAATTGCTAAACAATAATTTAGTTCTTTTTAGGATGGACAGAAGTTGGATGTTCGTACGAGACAGGTTTCGCCACCCAGAATTTATCAAGGGTCTGAAAACATTTATGAATGCAGCGGAAAAACATTTGGATCATGATAATAAGACGCGTTGCCCCTGCTGCAAATGTCAAAACGCACTACCAACTCGTTTCTTGCAGGAGATACGCAAACATTTAATAGTAAATGGGTTTGCACAATACTATACTACATGGACTGAGCACGGGGAAGATTTTATTGATGTTGTAGATGACGAAATGGATGAGGAAATAGAAGATGACATCGAGGAGGATGATGACAATGCTATGGTGTATGACATGTTAAATGATGTTCAAGGGCCTACAATTATGGAGATGGAGGATGAGACATCAAGTAATTACATTAATGCTCCTTTTAACAAGTTTGATTATTTGTTTAATGAGGCTCAACGAGAATTGTACCCAGGCTGCACAAAGTTCTCTGCATTATCTTTTATTTTGAAGTTAATGCATATCAAGGTACTTGGACGTTGGAGCAATAAAAGTTTTGACATGTTGCTTAATCTTTTAAAAGACTCGCATCCAGAAGGTGTCTCGATACCAGCCTCGAATTATGAAGCCAAGAATATGCTGCGAGAATTGGGTTTGGGGTATGAAAAAATACATGCATGCAAAAATGATTGTGCATTGTTTTGGGGGGAAGAGAATGAGAATCTTGATAAATGTCCAGAGTGTAAAGAGCCGAGATACATGTCTAATGATGGAAAAGGTAAGAAAGTACCACATAAAGTCTTGCGTTATTTTCCATTGAAGCCAAGACTTCAGAGGTTATTTATGTCGAGACATACGGCGACTGATATGAAATGGCATAAAGTTAAAAGACAAAATGAAGAGGGGTTTCTTCGACATCCAGCTGATTCCCAAGAATGGAAGAACTTTGATGACGAGAATCCTAACTTTGCTGCAGATTGTCGAAATGTTAGATTGGGTCTTGCTACAGACGGTTTTAATCCATTTGGAAACATGAGCACTAGTTATAGTATGTGGCCGGTTATGGTAGTTCCGTACAATTTGCCCCCCTGGAAATGCATGAAAGGAATGTTTACTATGATGTCATTACTTATACCAGGTCCTCGAGCACCTGGAAAAGACATTGATGTGTATCTCCGTCCATTAATAGATGAGTTGAAAGAACTGTGGGAGGTTGGAGTTGAAACTTTTGATGTTTCTGCTGGAAGGAATTTTAACCTGCGGGCATGCGTATTATGGACTATAAATGACTTTCCAGCATATGGCAATTTATCTGGGTGGAGCACCAAAGGGTACAAAGCTTGTCCTATTTGTAACGAAGATATAACATCAGAGGGATTGAGAGGAAAAATATGTTATATGGGTCATCGGCGATTTTTACCTCATGATCATGAATGGAGAAGGAGTAAAGATTTTAACGGTTTAGCAGAAAATCGTCCTCCTCCCAGAATTTTTTCTACAGAACATATTTTGGCCCAACTAGATCTTGTTCATAAAACTAAACCTGGTAAGCATCCTGATAATCCTGATTTAAAGCGAAAACGTGTGTCTCATGAGCTTAATTGGACAAAAAAAAGTATTTTTTATGAGTTAGAGTACTGGTCCAACCGCAAGTTGAAAAATAGTATTGATGTGATGCATGCTGAAAAGAATATTACTGAAAGTCTTATTGGAACTTTGTTGGATATCGAAGGGAAAACAAAAGACACCAGAAATGCTCGTTTGGACTTGGCAGATAAGAAAATAAGAAAAGGATTGCATCTCAAACTTCAAGGGAATAAATTGAAGAAGCCTCATGCAAGATATGTGCTCAAATTGGAATATCGAAGATTATTCTGTAAGTTTCTCAAATCTGTGAAATATCCTGATGGGTATGCTGCTAATATTTGTAGAAATGTGAATATTGTCGATGGGAAGATACATGGATTAAAAAGTCATGATTGCCATGTTTTACTTCAACGTCTCATCCCTGTTGGTATTCGACCGTATTTGGACAAGGATGTGTGCACTGCAATTATTGAGCTGGCAATTTTCTTTCAACAATTATGTGCAAAAACTTTGAGAGTTTCAGACTTAGAAAGAATGGAGAAAGAGATTGTTATAATACTATGTAAGTTGGAGATGATTTTTCCACCAGCCTTTTTTGATGTAATGGTTCACTTGGCAATTCATTTACCTCGTGAAGCTATACTTGGTGGTCCGGTTACCTATCGGTGGATGTATCCAATTGAGAGAAATCTGGGGACATATAAAAAATATGTTACAAATAAAGCTAAACCTGAAGGTTCTATTGCAGAAGCATATATTGTCAATGAAGCAGTTACGTTCTGTTCTATGTATTTTCGTGAGATTGAAACCCGTTTCAATCGAGCAGAACGCAATGTTGATGTAGAACATAACGAAGTAGGTGTTGGTTTATCAGTGTTCTCTCAAAAAGTTCGTCCATTTAGTGGGAAAAAGTATAAATTACTGGACCGGAAGGAGGTGGATAAAGCTCATTGGTATGTGCTATATAATTGTGATGAGGTGCAACCTTATCTCAAGTAAGTGCCATTTCTGCATTTGCGTTTATTAAGTTCAATAATATTTTTCAAATTAAAATTCATCAAATTTAATCTGTAGCATGTTTGAAAAAGCAAGTGTAGAACTTTTTGTGCATCGGTGATCATTAGTACATGCATGTTCTAATGTATTTAATTATCTAATTTACATATGCAGAGAACATGAGGATGAGTTGATGCAAAGAAGTAGTGCCAACTTGTATAAAAGACAAGAAAATGAGTTTCCAAATTGGTTTCAAAAGCGAGTAAGTTATTCAACTCAATATTAATAATTAGTATATTATATTTGTATCAATAACTAAATATTTTCATTGGAATTCATAGATGACTAGCATGAGAGAAAATGGATTGGTAGATGCAACTGATAAGCTATATTGTCTAGCTTGTAAGCCGGATATACGTGTTCATACGTACACTGGTTGTATTGTTGATGGAGTTCGATTTCATACAAAAGATCTTGACGATCATCGCATTACCCAAAATAGTGGGGTGTATGTTCCAGGAGTTTTCACTGGTGGAAGTCATGATTATTATGGTATTGTACTAAGTGTTGTGGAGTTGACATACTTGCATATGAATCAAGTCTTCTTATTCAAGTGTAAATGGTTCAACACTGATTTATCAAGTAGAGACGAAAGGAGGAGAATGATACGCTTTGATTATAATCTCACTAGCATTAATACAAGCTCAACGTGGTATGATGATGAACCATTCATACTTGCTACAGAAGCCCAACAAGTATTTTATCTTGATGACTATAAATTGGGTTCTCACTGGAAAGTTGTACAGAAGGTGCAACTCAGACATGTATGGGATGTCCCGGAGGTTGAGGATACTAATGAAGAGATAGATGAGGATGATGTTGATCCAGTCACAACCGATGCGTATCAGCAAGATGAGTTTAATGATGTCCAGTGGGTCGTTCAAGAAGAGGGTCTTCAAACTCCTGAATTACATTTGCACGATATTGAGCCAGAAGTTATTGCTTTAGATGTTGGGAATGATGAATGGATGAATGATGATAGGGGTGAGAACTTCATAAGTGACGACATTGAAGAAGAAGAAGAAGAAGATGATGATGATGACGATGATGATGATCCAGAAGATGGTTATGAGGAAGAAAGTGATGAAGAAAGTGATTAATTTATAATATAGCTCAATTCCAAGAATAACTAAATTGTTTTTTTTTGTTAAAAATCATATCTTTATTCGTGACTTAATGACAAACTTCTGTGGTAATTATTTATTTATTTAGTATTAGTTCTGTAAGGCTTAATTCTTTTTTTGTGGCAATTAGTATTAGTTTTGTAAGATTGATTAGAATTGGTTCATGTTGTTCTTAGTAATCGATTATATCTTTTGTAGGATTGGTCAAGCTTTTGATCATGGTGGCATGGCGGGGTTTCATCATCTTTGTTGCTTATGAATTGTCTCTAATAAATCCCCAATTTCATGAGTGACTTTCCCTAGGCAAGCTTTGACGGTGACCAAATTGGCGAGGAAACTATTCATCAGTGAAAATTTAATCTTTAACAATAATAACATATTTTAGTCGTCATTGAGTTTGAAGGGTGTTGTAAGAGTTTTCGCCAAACAAACAACAACGATATCATTATTTACCCACGAAATGAAACTTTGGTCAAGGAAGTAGTTCCTCGTAAACTATGAATGTTTTGTTAGGAAACGATGGTCTTCTCGCATTGAATTTGGCGGATTCCAAACAAATTGTCGCCAAAAAAATAACGACGAAATTTTTTATTTCCTCACAAATAGCTCCTTATTATGAGAAAATAGTTTCTCGTAAAACACAGAACTTTAGTGAGGAAACCTAAAACTTGTCGCCATTAAATTTGGCGGGTTTTGCACAATTTTCTACCGAACTTACCGTGAGAAAACAATAATTTCCTCGGTATAGGTTCTTTTGACGAGGAATTAATTTCTCGCGTAACATATATTTCTAGTGAGGAAATCTTATATTTGTCGCTATTAAATTTGGTGGGTTTCGCACAATTTTCTGCCAAACTTATCGTGAGGAAACAATAATTTCCTCTGTATAGGTTCTTTTGACGAGGAATGAATTTCTCGCGTAACACATATTTCTAGCGAGGAAACCTTATTTTTGTCGCTATTTTATTTGGCGGGTTTTGCAAAATTTTCCGCCAAACTTATCGTGAGGAAACAATAATTTCCTCGGTATAAGTTGTTTTGACGAGGAATTAATTTCTCGCGTAACAAATATTTCTAGCGAGGAAACCTTATATTTGTCGCTATTGAATTCACAGGTTTTCCAATTTTTTCCGCCAAAACTATAACGACAAAATCATAATTTCCTTGTTAAATGTGTATTTTACGACTACAAAGTTCCTCACCAAAATCTCACTTTTCTCGCTAATAATATCCTAGCTTGTGAGACCAAATACTGATTATTTTTTGTGAGGAACTAATATTTTTGTCGTGGAAAGTAGTTTATTGTGAGAGAAGTTTGTTTCTCGTAGAAAACATGTGGATATTTAGTGAGGAAACAAAATATTCATCGTAAAATGTGACATTTTATGAGGAAAATTAATTTCTCGAAAATAAATTCCTCGCTAAATAACCTTTCTGTTGTAGTGAATGCACCACCAAGAAACACTACACAAAGAGCCGACACCTTTAGTTAAACCGAGGACCCATTACCCATAGATTTGCTCTGTTTCCTTCCCCTATTGAAAGTTATATATTGTGTCTTCTGGTGATTATTATAGGACTCTAAGAAACCAACTAATGTCTTTGGTACATTACATGTGAGGTCATTTTCCAATGAGTTTTCTGTTTGGGGAAAACAACATATTGAGGAAACATTACAATTGGACTTTGAATCAATTGGTTCAGTTCATTGGATCTGTCCCAATCATCGTCCAAGTTATGCGATGAACAAGTTAAATTCGATCTCCATGTTGTCAATTTGCATACGCGGTGATCATGTATGCCAGTCCATTTTGTGACTAAAAGCTCACACACTCGCCAACTTCAATTCTATCGGTATTAGATGTTCAATTTAGAATCATATGTAAATGATCACAATTTTATTTGTCACCGTGACATTGCAGGAAAACACTACCCTAGCTAATTTTGAATTATTGCTCAAATTCAATTCTGAATTTCTGATGGTGATCATTTTTGGGCCTCAATGTATCAAACACGTGCAATACATCAAATTTCCTTTTTTTGAGCCCATTAAATATCGACGCCAGGCCCAAAAGCCGAACTACAAGGAAAATGAATCTTTTTTTAATTAAGAAGGTGAATCTGTTAAGGATGTTTCTTGTGTATGCTGCGGTAGGAATGTAGAGGATGAGCTCCATTTATTTAGAGATTGCAAGAAGATTGCTCCGATTTGGAATATAAGCTCTCTGTCGGCGGTGGGGTGTAAGAATCAAGTGACTCTTTTCTCTTGTTGGTTTTTTGATATGTTGGAACTGTTATCCAAACCTCAATGTGATATTTGGTTTATCTTACTTTGGGTAATTTGGAAGGCCCGTAATGAGTTAGTGTCGCAACAAAAAGGTCTTGATCTTTGGTTTTTGGTGAATTGGGCAACTCAATGGCTTATTGAATTTCAGAGTGTTACTACAGTGGTTCGTAAGAAGGAGAAGAGAATGAAGGTGGGGTGGAAGGTACCCCCGAATGGTAGATTGAAGATCAATGTTGATGGCTCATTTCTTCAGGATACATGGAAAGGAGGCATAAGAGTAGTGGTGCGTGATGCTAATGGTGTATGTGTAGCTGCACTGGCTTGACCGTTTCAGCATGTTGGGTCGGCGGTACATATGGAGACGGAGGCATTGTGTGCCGGTATTCTTCTTGCTATTCAGGATGGTTGGGATGATGTTGAAATAGAGTGCGATTGTGCCTTGCTTGCGGCGACAATTGCGCGTACAACATGTGATTTATCTGATGTGGGTCGGCTTGTGGAGGATTGTAAGATGTACTTAGATACACTCTCCTCTGTTCAAGTGAGTCATATCTTCCTTGAAGCAAATAGCGTGGCTAACAGGTTATCACAACTTGCTAATTTTTCTGATGTTGATGAATTTTGTTTAGATGAGAGTCCTGTTATTATTCAGAATGTTCCATACGAGGATTTATATTATGCTTCTATTGTATCCCGGGGTTTTGGCCTTCTGTCCCCTCCGAATCATTTCTTTGATGTTCCGTTTAATTAAATAATTTAGTGCTGGGGGATATTCTCCCGACCCCTTTCAAAAAGAAGGTGAATCTCTTATTTTTATTAAAACAAAATTACAAGCAAAATGAAACTTTCATATAGTATTACACTCAAACAGAGAATCTATAACGATCAACACGTTATTCCTCATGAAAATATATAGCTCAAAAAGGTATTTAACATACGCAAAAATCAAAGATTCAAAAAACAATTCAAACATATATTTTGAAATCAAAGGTATTCGCTTCACTTGCATACAATATTTTGGACAGACTTTGTGGCCAGAACAACTTCCATATTGCAGTTCATCTGAGCAGACTTCTTCTTCTTGATCACCTTCATCAGGTGAATCTTTCCATCCAACTTTGAAGATACCGTGATCGGAATAACCCCGGTACTAATATCACTGCCCAGCCGTGAGTTAGGTTTGCCGGCACTCGAGGTCAAGCTCACGGATGATACGTCTACCTTCCTAGTCGATCTTGCCCTAACACGTTCCTCCTCCACATTGGTCTGTCCAATTCTCACACCTCCATATGAAAACAAAACGTAGCCGTCTTTATATTTGAAGTAGCCGAAGTTGGTGTTCTTCACTCCAAAGTGAACGTCCATTTCCAAATCAAACGTAGGACTTGTGGCGTTGCCGACTTTAATATCAATGATCGTCGCCGACCGGACCCGGAATTTAGGGCTATTGATTTTCATCACGGTGAGTGCAAAGACTGTTAAGACTACTACTTGGAAAATGGAAATGATAGTCACGTAGAGAAGGCATCTCATGTGCTTCTTGTGACGAAGCTCTGCCGCGCTCGGTGGAGCGGACGCTGCGGCTTCCTGATCACTCCGCATGTAGCTGGGGGCGGAGGGCATCAACGGAGAGGGCGATGTTGATCCCTTATTCGCTGCCATTGTGGTTTAGCTAAGTTAACTTCTTTAACAAATGAAGTGCGTGGTTTGGGGTTCTGGTATTTCAACTTTCGAGTGCTGTGATGAGTGATATTGGAAATGGGTGATGGATCGATCAAGGCAGCAAGCAAGTATATATAGACAAGGATCACTGCTCCCTATTTTGAATAGTATACTGTACCTATATGACTGTATAAGTATAAACCAATGTACGGTACGTACAAGACTACAAGGCTAAGCGAGGTCCTTTCTCTTCTGGGTACTTTTCTTTGGTCTTTTCCAAACGCTGAAGGTGTCTGTGAGTTGAACATTGACTCGTACGAATGGTCTCTACTTTATCACCTATTTTGATTTCACGTTTTTGTGAAATATATACACGAATCGTTTCTGGATTATAACTAGAAACCCCCCTTTTTCTGGATCCATCTTACATCAATAATTCGACCTCTACCACCTATCGGTAATTTTAGACAAGTTTCCTTTGATGACGAAAGATGGTTACGTGTTTGCTTTTTAAGCAACTAAATATCTTTGGAAATAATCATTAAATGATACACGTACTACTGGTACTAGAACATTCCGTAAAAAAATTAGCGTCGAAATGTATTAAAGTACCGAGAAGAAAAATTCTAGTTGAGAATTTGATTTGATTCAAGGAAGCATCAGCAATTAGCTAAGATAAGCAGCTTAATTTGACGGAAGTTTCACATAGATGAAGAAACTTGATAGGTGGAAGGTTTGAAAAGATAAGCACCTTGCTACCTATCTAGGTTCGTTGCTCATGACATTATTTAGATGATGTCGTTGAAGAACATATTTTCCATTTTTGTACGGAAAGGTCATACCTTCAATGTGAAAATTAAGTTGGTGTGGGGAACATTGAAAATCTTGGTTTTGCTTCTTTCAAAGTTGTTATCTAGTTCTTTCAACATCCATCCTTTATTTTATTTATTTATTTGTTTACTTTTTTGCCTAATATATTTGCATGGTGTAATAGCATTTCTCTCTACGTAAACCTTTGTAATCAGTGGCGAATTCACGTGTAGGCGAGTCTAGGTAGCTGTCTAGGCGAGGTTCAAGATCTAGGCATAGAATAAGACGTTTTTTTTAGAGATAAGCCATATAAAAATGGCAGAATCCGACGAAAATGGAGATAGAAGACAACGGCACAGTGGCAGGTCTTTCTCTTGTTTTTTTTTCTCTTCGTTCTGCCCAAAATGATGTTGTTTCATTAATTATGTTTCTTTGCCAAAACAACGTCGGTTGTATATTTTTAATTTAGGCTAAAACACACGCAAGTTGAGGCATTATGAACTACACATCAAGAGTTTTGGACTTTTATCTTTTCTACCAATGTCCCCACCTTCTCAAAACTAAATTTCAAAAGACAAAATGTCTTTCTCAACTTTAATTTCTCCCCCAAAGACCTGACAAGTAAGAGAAAACTATTTTAGTTCTGAATGCATTCAAGTATTTGATTCAATACATTTCATTCAAATTGATTCATCAAAGTGTATCTTTGTTTTTTTTTTCTAATTCATTCATTTGTTGGTTAATGACTTATTTGAATGTTTGATTATCATGTAATCTTGTTGTCTCACTATGAATGCTTAATGAGTTTGATAAATTTGATCGAATTTGTTAAATTTAGTTTAGATATGCAGTATTATATGAAACCCCAATTTTGAATTGAAGTAAATTACATTTTTAAGTGACAAGTAATTCTTGCATTGGCTGGCAAATATTTTTTGGATTTCGTCACTGCTAGTAATGGTTTCATATAGATATATTTTTATTTCTGATAATCATTACGATGATAAAAAATAAGATGTCCTTTCAAAAAATAATAATAATTAGATGTATCTCACCAATATATATGTAGTTGCTTTTAGCAAGTAGAGCTGCATGATCTCTGGTTGCTAATTAAATTGAATGGTAGTTGTTCGAACTAAAACGTTTTGTCGATCTGTGTAGTGATATCGATGTAAGTGGATTGATGAATTTTCTCAAAAATATTTGAAAATATATTTCCAAAATGTTAAACTATTCACGTACCAGGTCAGCAAAAAAATATACAAATGACGAACATGTCTTCTCCTCCTGAAGACATCAGAAGCCGGAAGAAGTCTAATTCCTAAGTGAAGAACTGAAGATTGAACAATTGATTTTTTTGAGGACGAGATTGAACAATTGATTAAAAAGAAAGAAATTGACAAATGTGGCGACATATTTAATTATTTGGACTTAAACTTTCAAATCATGACTTTTCTTGTGTGCCAAGTGAAATGATATCACCCCCCAAAGTCCCACACTCCTACGTTTATCGTACGACATTAACCATCCTATTAATTAGCTACAGATCCAAGCTACTATGTCAAACCAATCCCCGGCCGGCCTCTACCGCGTTCGAAATTGTCGTAAATGGAGTACTTAATAGGCTTTAATTGAAATTAACGTTTATGCACGCACTATGCCCCTACGAAAAACCACGATTATATTGTAATTAGCCCCTACAATTAACATGATAATACAATCCTAACATCTCTGGTAAAAGAGCATCTCCAACATCTCTTGTATAAATTATCTATTATAAAAGAGGAAATCATAAAATCTCTATAAAAAAATATCACAAATGTCACGACCCTAAAATATTGAGTATGAAACTCAAATTCTGAAGTCATGAAAACTCTAAAACAATCTCAATAAATCGAAATCATTTTAATGGCACATCGGATCATTACTGAGTTCATAGTATAACTCAGTCAAATTGATTATTACAAACCAAATTTATAATTCAACATTATATCAAATGGAAATGTAAAAATCCTCTTAAATCCTCACCACAAGATAAAATAAAACAACTTCAAATCTTCAGAGTTGTCCGTCGTTTTCCGCTAATCCACACGTGCGGAATTATCCCCTACACCATCAAATAAGTGCATCGGGATTGTAAACACAAACACAGTAATCTTTACAGCTCGTATGAGTAAAACAACAATATAATTCACATAAAAATATATATACGAAAATCCACAAAGCATTAATCATAAATGCACTCATGAGTCAGTTAGACGGCCCATCTGGTTGTCTAATAATATGAAAAATATATGTGCTCATGAGAAATTAGGCAACCCATCTGTTTACCCAAATGCATTTATAATACAGGTACTCATGAGACCCAGGTACACCTCTGTTACCCTTCATGTTAGTACGCCGCCGACATCGGGCAACCACCTGCTACCCAATATCCAAAATATGGGTACTCATAAGCCGATAACCCATCTGTTACCTCTTATGCAGTACACCGGCAGACAGATTATAGCTCTAACTGTATCGTAATTTTCCCCCGACCAAGGCTAGGTTCCGACATGCCAACACGTCCGAAGACAGAAAACACGTCTGAAGACATAACACACGTCCGAAGACATAAAACACGTCTGAAGACATATCACACATCCGAAGACATAAAATATTTTAACAAAACTCAATATTAAAACCACGTACCAACAATCATCCCATGATATTGTACAAATCAAATCAACATGCTCAATAAATAAATCTCAACACCAAAATGAACTTATTTGCAACGGAAATTACGACAGTATATAATATAGTAAACCATATATATGTACTTATTTTACTATTTATACACATACACAATCCACTATATCATATATATATCATAGTTCATTCTTTAAAATTTAGCATATTCCTGAATCTCCGCAAGGGCAGATTCGTCACTGTGAGATTTTACTCACCTTATAATCCTGAGCGTAATTTCCATGATTCCGAAAATGAATCATTTACTTGATGTATCGGTCACCTAGAGAAGATAAGAAGTGAATTTAGAATCGTTACGTAAAACCTTAAATGCCGAAACAGTAATAATATTTTATTGATCAGCAATTTCTGGTTTTTACGATTTTACTGTTCACGTAGTACTATTCAAATATTACTGTACAAATACATATTAATCACGTATTCATGTACGAGTACATACTGTTTACGTATTTCTGTACATATGCATACCATTTACGTATTCATGTACATCCATGTACTATTTAATCGTAAATACTGTTTCAGTAAATAATAATTACGATTTACTCTTCCAAAATTATTTTTACAATTACTGTACGTAATTTACATTTACATTTACCGTACATAAAATAAATTCACATTTATTATACGTAAATCACTTTTTAAAATTTACAGTACGTAAAAATAAATTTTACAAAATTACTGTTTCAAAATAACTATTCACGCGCCACCTCTGGCGACCGCGCCTGGCGCTCAAGTACCGCCTGCAGTGACATCGCGTGGGGCCCACGCGCCGACTCTAACACCGGCGCGTAGCACGCCACCGCCGCCTCCAAACCTCTCCATTTTCCCTCCTCTTCTCCTCCACGGCCTCTTGCCGCCTTCTACCCTCCTCATGCACCCACACGCGCCGCCTAAGGCGGCAGTATTATCCTTCTTTCCATCCTCCTCCGATCTCCTCCAATCCTCCACAAATCCATCCAAATCACACACAAACCCTTAGGCTTGAGAACCACCGGAAGATCGCCAGAGGTGGAGCTCGACAGTGATAGAGGAATCGCAGGTCTCAGGTTGGAGCGCGAGGACTCACGGCGGCGCGGGATGGCGTGTCGACTTCGGAGTATGCTGCGGAGGTCCATACGATGCTCTAGAGGCCGGCGGTGAGAGCCACGGCGGCCTAGGGACCGAGATCGGTGGCGGTGAATTTCTGAGGGAGAGAGAGAGACAGAGAGAGAGATAAATCGGGGAGAGAGAGAGAGAGAGAGAGAGAAGAGGGAGGCTGGAGAAAGGAGAGAGAAAGGGGTTTTCATTTTATACCCACTTCCAAAATCGGAAACTAACTTCCGTTATTAATAACTTTCACATACGAAGTCCGATTAGAACGCGTGAAGTGTCCACGAACTCGTATCGACGAGCTCTACAACTTTCATGATGGAGCGACGGAGTAAAAGTCGATTCTCGCGTCGCGGAAACATAATGTTTTTCTAATTAAAAGTTCCGATAACGTTTCCGTTTTCGATTTACAACGTCGCAAAGCGAAACAAACGCATTTTAATCAATTTTACAAACTTATCGATTTCTAAAAAATTAATAATTTGTATATGAAAAATAGGGCTATTACAACAAACTCCAGCAACTCTTCTATTTTATTCAACAAACTTAAATGCATTTTTGTATAATTTGTTGAATATATGGAAATATTATATATTGTTCAAGTAAAAAATTTATAATTTTGACGTTATTGACATTTTTATTTTTAAGTAAAGAAAGTGAATTGACGTTTTTCTTGTTTAGGTAGAAAAAGTGAATTTAAAGGTAATTAATAAAGTTTAGAGATTTTTCATTTAATTGTACAAGTTTTGAGAATTCTACAAATGTAGAGATTTTTATTCTCTCTCTCTTCTCACTTTCTCTTTAATAAATGATGTTTTACATGAGCTGTTTGAGCAAAAATGTAGTGTTTTCCTCTAGAATAGAGATAAGTTGAGTTTCATAGGAGCTGTTGGAGATGCTCTAAAAAAATAACACAAGATAATTCTTGCTAGCACACACTGAAGTAAAAATAAAACCTAACATGTATCCAACTTTTTACTCCTCTCAAATTGAAGTCAAATATCAAAAAAGAAAAAGAAAATAAAGTAGTTTCTTTCAATCCCGTTGCCATGTTCTAATATTTTCTTTTTTCCTTTTTTATAGTCACATCAATTTATCAATTTACTATCTTATACTTTGAATATTAATTAGATGGTTGATTTTCAGAGTTATATAAGAAAAGATTATTGTAGGAATTAGGTGAATGACAATTACATAAATATTATTTGCTTAATTAATACCAATTTTAAGTCCACATGATTGCTCAACACTTATTTGCCTCTTAAAATATGAGAAAAAAAAAATACTTATATGCCTCTTAAAATATGGAAGGTCTAAGTTTTGACCACCTTATCATATACTGAATACTGATATATGCCGCCGGCAGCAAACTTTGCAGTATATTATTGGCTATGTCTCGCCTCAATCTACATATCCCAAATCTCACTCTACCATTCCAAAAAAATAAATAAAGAACAAACGTAACAAGAACAAAGATGACAGAGAGGAATTAAGAGGCTTATCCTTTCGCACCCTATGTTAATGGCCAAGCCATGGCCAGAAGCGATGCAGAATCCTCGAGAGCTCACGTCGATCATGAGCTGCGTAGAAAGAAGCGCATCAAATGTTTTGTCTACATCGCCGTTTTCGCTGTGTTCCAGATCATAGTCATAACCGTCGTCGCACTCACGGTCATGCGCGTCAAGAGCCCCAAGTTTCGTATCCAAGCCATCACGGTCGAGGACCTCAACACCTCAAACGGCGCCAATCCTTCGCTTACTATGTGGTTCGTTGCTGAAGTTTCTGTCAAGAACCCTAATTTTGGGCGGTACAAGTATGATCAGAGCTCCATCAGCTTTATTTATCAGGGAACCCAAGTCGGGGATGTTGTAGTTCCTCAGGAAACAGCAAGGACTAGAGCGACCAGGAAGATGATCGTGTCCGGTACTGTGACTACCGTTAATTCGAACTTGGCCAGTGATATAAGTTTAGGGTCTGTGGCGCTTAGCACGCACTCGAAGATAAATGGGAAGGTGTACTTGATGAACATGATTAATTAAGAAGAAGAAATCAGCTGAGATGAAATGCACCATGGTCGTTAATTTGTCAAGTAAACAAGTCCACGATATCAAATGCAACTAGAATATCATTTGGTGTAGTTAATTGATTCTTGAGATAAGTGGATATATGCATTTGATGATCTTTGGGACATCTTTGTGTTCATTTATTTGTGTGGCTTGTGAAATTTGGTGTGCGGAAGCGTAAATAAACAGTAATATTGATATGAAATAATAAAGAAAAGAAAACACAAGGACACATAATTTATAGTGGTTCACTCAATTAATGTGATTGAGCTACGTCCACTTTCGGAGCCAGCGAGAAATTCTATTATGATCAATTGGACAGAATACAATATAGCTTTGTACTAAAACTCTCTAATCCTAAAACCCCAAATAGCTGCTCTTCTCTCTAAATAAAGAAGACTCGGCTGTAGGTTAATTACGAATATTCTCACCCTCTGCCTCTTTTGTTTTGCAGCAGCATAACTATATATATATATATATATATATATATATATATATCCTAGTACCATTAGGTTACATACATATATATCATCCTAATTAACCTAATCATGCACTACCCACGTGATTAAGTTGGGCTGTATTTGACCAATTCAATTAAAGCCAATAATCAATAAAATTAATAAAGTAAATCGGTTTTTCTTTCGCATACTCTTATCTCTCTCTTATCTCTGAACGTGATTTGCTCTAAGGAATTGGGTTCAAAACTTCAAATTAATTTGACAGAGAAACAATATTTGAAATGATGTAAAGCAAACAAGGTCAACCGTAATATTATTTTGCAAAATATATTGCACAAAGACATCAGAGAAAAACTAAAAGGCTAGCTTATTTGTTTAATTGCTTCATTAACCATGCATTCAAAAGAAAGTCAAACTACGTACTGCGATGACGTCTTTTCTAGAATTCTCCCGTTATCCCATGTTTTGTGTGTTTGTTTGGTTTCGGCGATGATAAGGTGCCGGTGGCAACAGCTAAGGCTACGGCATGCAACTAACCGACTAAGACACGACCGTGACGACGTCGGTGACTACAAAGCTTACAGCCCTCTGATCTGATCGAGGAGTAATTAATCAAGAAGAACAGGCATTATGAAATGAACTGCAGCTTCCTCATACATAGTATTTGTAAGTGTCAGCAATATCCAGTGCCAGTTGATAGTTATATATACGAGATGTACGTACGCGATCGATCTGCTTGTTAATTTGTGCTCCTCGTTTGTTATATATGGGTTTGCTTTCTTTAGAATCATGATGGATGACTTTAACTTCAACTATTTAATGATGATTCTTATAAGCTATATGCTGAAAGTAAAAGAGTGAAAGACGAAGGTCGTAGCTAGACTAAATCATTTTCGCTTATTATTACTACTCTTCGATCACTTGTGTAGTTGTGTTCATGAAGCTACCTTTGTGAAGATGCTTGAGGAGTTGAGGTGATGAGCAAGCAAGGTATAGAAGCCAGCTAACTGATCGACTTACTAATGCCTTGCAAATACAGGAAGGCGTCGCTTTATATATGCATTTGGGGTGAGGCGGTGAGCTTAGGATAACTCTTTTTTTTTTCTTTTTTTAGTAACTTGATTGGGGTTATTTCGTGGTTGTATGAAAAAAGAGATACTAATTAATTACCCACATGAGATTCATATGGGTTGATGTTAAAGCAGCATGCAGTAGGGTCATGAAGAATGCTTGAAATTAATGGATTGCTTCTACTCTGCAGTTGATTTTAAGCAATGAAAAGGCCACCAAAGTGTTTGGCGTGTGATCGACCCCTCCACAATTGTGTTTTCTTTTTTGAATTAAAGTCGAGCTAGAAAGCTAGCCAGCCCAGGAAATTAAGATGTCTTTGATTTCATAATAAAACTACTCAAGAACACTAATTCGAATTATCCCTCTGCATGTCATTTTATATCTTTGGTTTTTCAAAAGAACTTTGAATAGAAAACTTTATCTTCCCCTCCCTTATGTTATTCTACTACATGCCATTTGAATATGTCGCTACGATAGAAAATGTAATAAATTTTTTGCCCGGCTAATTATGCTTTATCTTCAAGAATATTGCTTTGGCCTTTTGGGTGCGACAATGTTCATAAACATCACTACCAAGTGGACCAGTTGATATAAAATTTCACATGCGAACCCTTCCCAATTTTAATCTTATTTAGTCTTAACAGCTCTTAATTTGACGTTTAATGACTAGCTTAGCTATATCCTTGAGCTTCAACCAAGTTTTAACTTCCTTATTCTCTCTAATTTATAATATCCTGCATATCCAAACCATCTCACTGTTATGTAATTAACTCAAGTTGCAGGAGGTTGCAAGATACCAATATTTATGTAAAACGAAACTACACAGCTTTTAACATACACAATTACAGACACTTCCCTCCCATGAACACATTAGCCAAACAATTCAGTCATATTCAATAACAACACCCAAACTTCAAATCCAGAAAAGTGATAAGAAAAAAATTACAAAAAAAAAATGAAGGCCGGATTAATTAATTTGATTTCAATCACTTGCAACTCAAAACATGTACCGCTTTGGCCTTAGTATCCACATGTATGGTGCAGTTCAACTCGGAAGACTTCTTCTTCTTGATAATGTTCAGAAGATGAACCTTACCGTCCAACTTAGCATACGCCGTCAGTGTTACATTCCCGGAGCTAATATCGCTAGCCGTGATCTTGTTCGAGTTTAACGACAGCGTCACATTGATCTTCTTGGTCTTATTCGCCTTGGCTTTGTCCTTTGATATGGTGCCCTCTCCGATGTCAGTGCCTTTGTAGCTGAAAGTCGCCTTGGCGCTGTCGAACTTGTAGTGTCCGAAGTTCTTGTTCTTGACTGTGACAAGCGCGTCGAGATCAGCTTTGAAGGAGGAGTTTCTTGTGGTGAGAGTGGTAACCCCGACGGATTCTAAACGGACTTTCGGGGTCTTGACGCGCATGACTATCACCACGAAGAGGACAATGATAATCGTCTGCGCTATGACTCCGAAAGCAATGCATGCCAGGCACCTGGTTCTCTTCCGGCGACTTTCTTCGTCCCTCATTGTTTTGGTTCTTGAGAAAGTGAAGAATTGACGGAGAGGAGAGATTTTGGGCTAGTGCTTTACTTTTCTGAGAATGCTGGCTGTGGTGGTATACAGGAAATGGAAGTGTATTTATATATTTATAGCCATTTAGGGGGATTATGGCTTTGATGTTATTTTAGGGTTGTGGCCCTAAGTATTATTGTGCTAGCTAGCAAGTTGTTTATGCCTTTCGGGCTGATTTGCCTTAACGTGTATTTTAAGATGTTCTAGCCGTTAGGATCGGAATCAGCTTTAGACTTTGTACATTACACAAATGGAAGCTTCTGTGTTTTGGAATGATCGAGCACATAATAAGTAAACCTGTGAGTAAACGTACGGATAAGAGACAGGTTAGGGTTCAAATTGCTAATTTAAATTAGTTTTTTGTTCACGTACTGCATGTTACTAATTTGACGATTTAGCTTTGATCTCTTTTCTGGGTGAGTTAATTAGATTAGTGAACTAATAGCATGCAAACTTAGTACACATATACCATACCGGCTAACCTTATTCCGATTTGCCAACTAAGTCAAATTCCAGAGTGTATTAAGGCATCTTTAATTAATTAACTATAGATGCAAGTGATGAGCTACCTGAGGCTTGAATGGTGGAGTTTAATGAGAATTGTATTAATGAATGTTGAGTTCAAACATTCATGTCACACATGGATATAGAATATTTCATGTAGAAGGCATGATGAGTAGAAGGGCAAACAAAATACTGGAATGATATTGAGAAGCACAAGTTTGAAATATTCGCGAGTTTGAGCCTTTGAGGGGAAGACAAGCTTGATTCCCGTGATATTGGGGATCGTCCAAGCAAAGATAAAGATCCTCCAATTTGTATCGGATTTTCTTGCCATCCAGATAAGATCTTAGTAGTCTCGGGTGGCTTAAGAAATTTGCCACAACCACGTACTAAATGAACTTCGACGAAACAAGAAGTATGTATTCGCCTAAGATAAACTTGGAAATCGATCATAGAGTAAGAGGATATAATGATATATAGAGTACTCCTTTTCATTTAGTAAACTTGGATGGAAAGGCGAGATAACTTGATAGGAGCACTTTGTGCGACGTTCTTAACATGTTTTTACCTCAATTTGTACTTTTCTTAGCCTTTATTATTGTACTATTGAGTCATTGAGTCGTAGTAAGAGTCTTGAGCGGTATTGGATGCATTTTTGTGCTTACATGAGTTAAAACGCATAATTGGTTTAGAGTCCTAATTTGACTAGGAATCCTTGTTAGGTTTTGAAACTAATTATCTCTTACTTATGATTTTATTTTCTTATTTTCAGATTGGATTGAAAAGATAATTAAAGAAAAAAAGATGGAGGCAAGTCATGCAACAATTAAATAGAAGATGATCATTAAAGGCATAAAACATGGCATGTTTTAGGGATTAAAGCATGACATGTTTTAGGGAATAAAACTTTCCATGTTTTAGGGATTAAAGCATGGCATGTTTATAGGAAGAAAGAAGCAATTTCAAAACCTCCATCTTTCCTCTATATATACATGGTTTCACCTCTCAAATAGGATCACTTCTCATTAGCATTCAAGAGCCAAAACTCTACCAAAACACCACCATAAACTTCCCTCACAAATTAGCCAAGCCGTCCACCCCAAAACCATCATCATCTCCACCGAGTTTCACCATTGAAGACACACCTCCAAGGTTCCTACAACGTGTGATTCTCGCAACTCATCTCCATGGCTTCGTCTATTTGTGTTAATCTACAATTCTTTGTCTATGAAGATTGTAAGTTGTTGTTTATGTGGAAATATTGGTTTTGTATTTGTTTTAGAATTTTCATATGGTATTTGATATTTTTTTGAGACTATGTCGAATCTATGTTCTTATAATTAATGAGTTTGTATTTCTATTGTTGTGTTCTAATCATCTTTCTCATACTTTTAGATAATTTTCAGATATGTGCATATGAATTTAGTGGTTGGATGCAATCCCTAAGATTGTGTGCTAGATTCATCAACCATATTGACACAAATCGAATCATGCCCTAAGTAGGTTCGGTTTGTGTTGATTAAAAGTGGTAAAAATTCTGGAAATTTGCATGTGAAACCATGGTGGGTGACGCCACACATGAAACATGTCTCCAACAAAGATTTGGTGCTTAAATGTAATCTTGTTTGATTTCTACTCTCTAAGTGTTATTGAATTCGATTGCATGCAAATTTAGATTAGGCCCTAAGTCAATCTAAATGTTAATTGAAATCTTGCACGATTAGATGGTCCCCTAAGGCTCTAATTGTATTGGTGTCTAAAAAGTATGTAATTGGTCGAATTAGAATGCATGATAGGTTCGAACTTGTAATTATGTGGTGTAATGGTAAATTTGGTTTAAGTTTGTTAAAGAGAAGTCGATCATGTAAATAATAATTTAGGTTTTATTTTAGTAGTTAATAATCAATCTCAAACCCCCCATTATTTGTTAACACTAAAAGTTTAGAGTTCCCTTCAATTCCCCGGAAAGAACGATCTCTGCTTATTCTATACTAACGATGATGTTTTACAGGGTTTATTATAGACGTTTTAACCAAAACGCTCTATCATAACTCACTTAAGATGCACAAAAATAAACCGATCCTATATATGAGGAAGGGAGCTAAGGGTGTCAAAACAGATATATTTCTATATATTGATTTGATTACAGGACCCTTGATTAATCTCAGATGTAACATATATAGAATTTTGGAGGAACCAGCTAGATGCTTGAAACCAGGGTAATCATAGTCAAGCATACAGTACTTATCTATCAATTAGTGTTTGATATAGACTATCTAAGAAGTTACAACTAGGAAAGTCTTACTAAGATAAATTATTAACTCCATTATGTTGTCTTTTGTGCCAAATTAAAAATCATCAGTATTTTTCTAAGTAGCACAGACACGGACACAAGTGTCTGTATTGGACACAATTCGATACGTAGACACGGCATATATAAATTTCTTGAACACGGATACGTGATGGACACGTTAAATAATTTTTTTTAATATATATATATATATATTTATTAAAAAAATTAATTTATAAATTTGAAAGTATTTAGAATTTTAGATGTATATATATATATATATATATATATATATGTCTAAGTGTGCATTAAAATGATGAAAACATAACTTGTTAGAATGACTAAGTACTTGATAAGTACCTTGGATAACCAATGTTCGAATCACACCACAAACATTTTTATTTTTATCACGAGTTTCTCTGCTTATATATATTAAAGTGTGCATAAATATAACAAAAAATGAATCTGTTGAAATGGTTGAGGAGTTTTTGAGTGCCTTGGATGACCAATGTTCGAATCTCACCATAAGCACTTTCACATTTATTATGAGTTGGTGCGTGTCCGATTTGGACACTCGATTGTCCGGGTCGTGTCTAAAGTCAGTTCGCGTGTCCATGTTTCATATGTATTTTCCTAGCTGTCTTAGGTAGTGAGATCGTTAAACAACTGTTATCAGTATAATTCTATGTGCAAAATCTAGCTAGTTGTTCATTTCATTTATCAATATTTATATCTTGCGTCTCTAATCTCTATCATTATATAACACGAGTGACTGGTCTTCTACGGCGGCTAATATAATAGTCCCTACTATGAACGTAATATTCTAGGGTTCATTAATTGAATTAATTATCAAAACGGACTATGATCTTATATAACTGAAATATGTATATAAAATTATAAGCTATACGCAGACCTGTGTATGAATGTATCTTGTTTGATTAATTTTGATAAGAGAATACAATGTGTTTGTTACTGAATGTTTATTACTTAACTTCATAGATCGATGAAAGCTTTTGTCGAGTGTTACTTATTGTTTCTATTTTCTTATATAAGTCGATTAACCAAGTAATATTTAACAGTTTGTTTTGCTCATATTCTGATGCCTTTCTTGGCTGGACATGCCCATCAGCCCATGCATGTCTGCTTTGGCTTTTAGAGTAGATGTAATTAGTGCTAATTGATCTACTTAATTAATTGCTTGACCCTTGGTATCATGCTTTGATCAATAAAACAAAAATGATGCATGCCAGAAATGTTTTCAACATGCACCTAATGTCTATATTACTGGGAAGCTAATTCCGGTAAGGGTCTATACAAATTTTCTCAGGTGCGGATGTACGAACGGGTTTTCCGTCTGGATTTTCGTCGTTTCTCCACGATCCGGATACCGGCGATGCTGTTTATTCTCACTGGAGTGACACTACACCTCCTAGACGTTGTTGTTGTGAAGAAGAAGACGAAAGAGATCGGGATCAGAGGTCTACCATGATCGGTGGTGAAGTTCTGAGTGAGGTTACTGCATAGGTCGGACCCCGATCTCTTTAACTTTCTTCTCCGTCGCAGCAGGATCTAGAAGGTGTGGTATCACTCTGGTGAGAAGAAACGGCGTCGCGGCGTCCGGATCATGGAGAAACGGTCGAAAATCCGAATGGAAAATCCATCCGGACCACCGCAGCCGAGAAGCACTGAGAGCCTATATATCCAAGTACCATCACTTAAAATTACTTAAGCAAAGAGAAGAAGAAAAAAAAACAGAAGCTGGGTGCCTGGGTGTGTGTGAGAACTGTGGGACTGTAGGGGAGAATAGTATAGGGTTAGGGCATTGCCCTTTTGTTGAAGTGAATCATACAGGATGGCACAATCTAATTAGTTTATATCACGCTTTCACGAAACGTACACGAGTAAGATTACTCTATGATACAAATTGAGGTTCATGACTATTAGAGTGGGTAGAGACTTACATTTGTATCATGCAGATTCGTATCCTGTTAGCATTCATACATTTTTCATAGCACGTACGTACGGTTTACGTAAAGTATAGTAATTAACTGTCTAGGTAGTAATAATATTAGAGAGTTAACTGGAAGCTTGTCGCTCTTCACTTAATTGGGTTCACTGCAATGGAGGCTGTGGGAGAAATCACCGAGGCTATGAACAATGTCAACATCTAAAACTCGGGTTCACACAATGTCAACATCTACAACACCAAGAAGCCCATGTTCTTTTACGTCAATCTCGCCAAGAGGTATATGCAGCAGTACAATGAGGGGGAGCTATCTGCCTTGGGAATGACTATTGCAGAAATTCTCAGAAACAATGGGCTGGCGCGCTGTTGAGGAAAAAATCATGACTTGATGGCCGCAGCTGCTGAGGAGAGAGAACTTGCAGCAGCAGAGGCCGAGGACCAAAGCGAAAAGATGTTCCTTCTACAGTTGTTTAATTTGCAATTGAGGCTTGTATTGTACCCTGTTTGGCTTGAATTATGTACTCTAAAAACTGGTTCTGGAAATAAATTTGCTCAAATGTATATTTGAATCGTAGAATAAGTAAAAATAAAAATAAAAATATAAAAAATAATTTCTTTTTTTGCAGAGTTAACTATCCTTGTTATGGTGTTGTGATTTGAATTGATAGTTTTTCATTTCTGCATTTGAGCACAATGACGTCAAATTATGTCTACACAAATTATGACAGTAAACCTGCAGTGACCGTTCTGCTATACAAACAATAAAATCGGAGTTGTTCATTACTTCATTTAGTGTCATAGTGGTTAAAGTTAAGTCTCAGCTCTGTTTAGAATGAGAAAGTTTTGTAGGATAATGAGATGGACAGAGCAAAGTGTCCACTGTTATTCTGTTAAACCGCTATAATCTAGCAACAGCTTGAATGTATGCATTTGCAATACTCAGCTCATTACTCAAGATAGTACTGTCTCTTGCAATATGGCATTTGAAATTGAAGACATTGAAGACATTGAATTTGTTATTTCGATTGGTGCGATATCTTTATGTTGCCACTCTTTATAAGAAAAATGTTCAACAAAGTACAAACCTCATCAGTATGTAAGAGATGTTTCATAAGCTAGGAGATGACATGCGAATGTGTGATCTTAATCCATTGTACAGTTTTCTCCCACAACACATTGTTACAGTAATTATAAAGTTAAGATTTCCACCACTTTATAATTTCATATATGCACGTACATATATAAAGTATTCTCAGTTCCGGAAACCACATTTCTCGGGCTATATATCGATCGTTATCTATGGAATATCATTGTATATGAAGCTTCATGACTCATGTATAGGTATCTCACGTTATAACTATGCAAAATGCATGCAGCTAGGACAATAAGACTATATACCTAAGCTAGGAATCACGGATGTGCAGCTATACTTAAAGCAATGCATGTAATGACCCGATTTTTCGGGATCAATTTATTTGAATTTGTAGAAATTAATAAACTCTGTTCGATTATTAAACTGAAATATTTCACCTCGCGATTGAAAATTTGAAAACAGAACCGTCTTCAGAAATTTTATTTAGAAAAACGTTACGTTTCCGCGATGTGAAAATCGACTTTTACTCCGTCGCTCGTTTGTGAAAACTTCCTTCACGAAAGTTGTAGAGCTCGTCGATACGAGTTCGTGGACACATCACGCGTTCTAATCGGACGTCGTACGTGAAAGTTATTAACAACGGAAGTTAGTTTCCGATTTTGGAAATAGGTATAAAAAGGAATTTTTGGAGATTAGAGTTTCCATTTTCAGAAACCCCTCTCACCCGCATCTCTCTTCTCTCTCCTCTCTCTCTCTCTCTCTCTCTCTCTCTCTCGCCGACCAGACCACCGTGGCCCTCACCACCTAGCCTAGAAGCGTCGCACGGCCCTCCGCAGTCAACCCCGAGCTCGACACGCCGCCGTGAAGCCTGCGCTACAACCGAGCCTCCTGCGATTTTCGCCGCCGCTTGAACCCCGCTTCCAGCGACGCATGCCCTCGACGCTCATCCCCCTCCGCCACTCCTCATTCCCAGTGCCACCAACGGAGCGACCGGAGCTCGAATCGCATCGCCCAAATTGCAGCTACTCGATTTCGACTCCGCCGGCATCTCGAGTCCTCCGGCCGTTCTAGGGCACCATCTAGGTAAGAATGCATTCAATTCGATGGTTATGATGATTGTGGATAAATTTTGGGTTGAATTAATAGAGATTTGAGGAGATTCGGAGGAGGAGGAGGGGAGATTCGTACCGCCGCCTAGGACAGCACGTGAGAGAGTGTGAGGAGGGTAGGAGGCGGCCCTAGGCCGTGGGAAGGTAGCGGGGAAGAGAATGAAGAGATTTGGGCGGCGGTGGGCAAGCCACGCGCGCCGGTTCGAGCGGCGCGTGAGCTCCACGCGCTGCCACTGTGGGGAGGAGCGGTCGCCGTTGGTGGCGCGTGTACCCCACGCGCCGCCACGTGGGGCTGCGCGTGAACAGTGATTTTCAAACATTAATTTTTTGGGTAAATTTATTTTACATACGATGAATGTAAAACTAATTTACATACAGTAAATGTAAATTTATTTTACATACAGTGAATGTAAAAAGTAATTTATGTACAATAAATGTAAATTTATTTTACGTATTATAAATGGAAAATTATTTTACATACAGTAATTGTAAAAATAATTTCTGAAGGATAAATCGGTAATTATTATTTACTGAAATAGTATTTACGATGGAATAGTACATGGATGTACATAAATACGTAAATAGTATGTACTCGTACAAAAATACGAAAATAATATGTATTTGTACATTAATACGTGAATAGTAATTACGTGAACAATAATTTCATATAAACCAGAAATTGCTGAACAGTAAAACATTATTACTGTTTCGGCATTTAAGGTTTTACGTAACGCTTTTAAATTCACTTCTTATCTATTCTAGGTGATCGACACAACAAGTAAAGGATTCACTCTCAGAATCGTGAAAATTACACATCGTAAAATCTCACAGTGACGAATCTACCCCTGCGTAAATTCATGATTATGCTAAATTTAAAAGAATGAACTATGATATGTATATGATATAGTGGATTGTGTATGTGTATAATTGGTAAAATAGGTACATATATATGGTCTGCTATATTATATACTGTCGTAATTTCCGTTTGCGAATGAGTCATTATGGCGTTGATATTTATTTATTTGAGCATGTCAATTTGATTTGTACAATATCATGTGATGCTTGTTTGTACGTGGTTTTAACTTTAGTTATGTTAAAACGTTTTTGGTGGTATGTGGACCTGTCTTCAGACGTGTTGGCATATCGGAACCTAGCCTTGGCCGAGCGACAGTTACGATTCAGTTAGAGCTCTAGTATGTCTGGCGGGGTACTAACATGAGGGGTAACAGATGTGTACCGGTGCTCATGAGTACCCATGTTTTGGATATTGGGTAGCAAGTGGTTGCCCAATGTCGGGCGGCGTACTAACATGAGGGGTAACAGAGGTGTACCAGTGCTCATGAGTACCTATATTATAAATGCATTTGGGTAAACAAAGGGGTTGCCCGATTTCTCATGAGCATATATATTTTCAGTTAATATTGGACAACCAGATGGGTCGTCCAATGACTCATGAGTGCATTTATGATTAATGCTTTATGTATTGTCGTATAGATATTTATGCGAGTTATATTGTTGTTTTACTCATACGAGCTGCAAAGCTTGTCAGGTTTGTGTTTACAATCCCGGTGCACCTATTCGATGGTATAGGGGATAATTCCGCAGGTGTGGATTAACGGAATCGACGGACAATATTGAAGACTTTGAAGTTGTTTTATTTTATCTCGTGTGAGGATTGAGAGGCCTTTTACATTTCAATTTGATATAATGCATGAATTATAAATTTGGTTTGTAATAATCAATTTAGCTGAGTTGTACTATGAATTCAGTAATGATCCGTTATGACATTAAAAAGATTTCGATTTATTGAGATCGTTTTAGAGTTTTCATGGCTTCGAAATTTGAGATTCATACTTGAAATTTCGGGGTTGTGATAATGCATGTCGTCAAGCATGTAGGTAGTAGTTAATCTGAGATTAATATATATATATATATATATATATATATATACACACGATCAAGAGTGGACGTCCGCACTGCACCAAAAGTGCAGACGTCAATCCTTTCACTGGAATCCGGTCACCAACAATAAGTATTCTCTTACCAAACGAAACCCTTTTCTCTTGAAGTTTATTGGGGTCAGAATCAGCCCATTGGATTTGCTTCTCCACCACTCAAGATCCATGGAATTTGAAGCTTCTGCATATCAGTGGAGTCGACGACTGCTAGTTTGCCGTCGACATTGATCGGGCATGAGTTTTCCAGCAAGCTTACTGATCAGACCTTCGACCTCGACTTGTTTGACCCTCATCTTCTTGGTGACGTCGTCGGGGATGGTCCTGCTCTTTATCCAGCAACAAAAAACTCATCATCCATATATATATATATATATATATATATATATGATTTTATCAAATGCCAAACCAGACTCTAAGACAAAAGCATATGACAGAGAGACAACAGAAGCAAGCTCGTGACAATATAGATTGGCCTGCAGATGAAGATATATCACTAACCCTTTTCTAATATCTTAAGCTAGCATCGCATTCCTCTATTTCAGTCGCAATTTTGTTCTTGCTCATAAAATACATAAAATGTACCGAGCTACATGGATTTTAGTTCACATGCTTCTTAATTTACGATCAATAGATTGGGCTATTTGCATGTAATAACCCGAAAAATTCATATCTAATTTCCAATGAGTTCACGGATATTATTAAGTTGGTCATTGTCTAATTTTATTAGCCGAGAATGAAAACGAAAGGGTTTGAAATATTAATTGTTCAGAAACGTTCAATTTGACGAGTCTAAGAGTTGACTTGTGACTCATTGGGTTTCTTAGGAAACTTCTTACATGAAAGTCGTAGAGCTCGTCGATATGAATTAGTGGACACGTGACACGCTTAAATCGGAGTTCGTATGAAGAAATTACGATTCAAAAGATATTTGGATAATTTTGAAAAATAGTATAAATATGGGAATTAAAGAGAAAAATGGGAGAAAAATCAGAAATTCGGATCGGTACTGTTCACGGATACTGTTCACCCCCGAAAAAAATCCCGAAATTTCTCTCATGAGCAGCCGACTTTGGGCCGCCGGATCTCCGCCGTCTGGCCACCATAGAGCGGCGCACCGGTCACGTTTGAAAGGTTGCTGCATCCCCTGTGGATTGGTGGTAGCGCCACCCGCCATCTCGCCGCCGTTTAGGAGCGGTGAAACCCGGAAGTTCTCCCGAAAAAACATATTTCGCCGAACTTCAACTCGTCGGATCTACCTCCTCTAGCAACCAATCGGTATGATTCTTGTTTCATTTTGAAGGTCTCCTTCCATACTAGAAACCCTCCAAAATATTTAACCTCAATCGTTGTGTGCTAGGAGAATCGAAGAAAAGAAATTCTAGATTTTTAAATTGGGGCTTTTCGGTTCTTGTTAAATTGATGTGTTTAGGCTCAGAATTAGACTTTGTGGTGAACTAAGAAGTTGTTAGCAATCTCATTTAGATTGTGGTGGTGAAATTTGGTGATCATTGGTGTCGGTCGGTGAACAGTAACGCCGCATGAATAGTATTGTGAATAGTGTTTTATAAACAGTGTTATGTAACAATAAATGCGAACAATGTTTTAGTAAACAGTGTTGTGAACATTGTTTCGGTAAAACAGTAACTTGAACAGTGTCATGGTAAACTGTAACTGTGAACAGTGATAAAACGGTAACCGTGAACAATTTTTGGTAAAAACAGTACATTGGAACAGTGATTAGTAAAACATGAACAGTGTTCTGTGAACAATATTTTATGAACTGCATTTAGCTGTACTGAAAATCGTCACCTGATATTTTACGTATCATTTTCTAAGCATTTATCATGCTAGTAGGTGACTGACGAAACGAGTGAGGAAATTTCTTTCAGTGTCGTGGAAATTGCACGCATGAAAGAAGGTTAGTAAAATCTCACATTTATGAATCTACCCTTGCGGAGATTTAAGATTATGCAGAATTTTAAAGAATGAAATATGACATGTATATGATATAGTGGAATATATATATTTGTATAAATGATAAATAGGTACATATATATAATTTGCTATATTATATACTGTTATGATTTTTGTGGGGAATATATTCATTTTGATGATAAGATTTATATATCGAAATGTGATTTGATTTGTACAATATGACATGATAATTATTGTACGTGGTTTTAACATTGAGTTTTGTTAAAACGTGATTGTCTTCGGACGAGTTTTGTCTTCGAACATGATTGATGCATTCGGACGAGTTTTGTCTTCGAACGTGATTGATGTCTTCGGACGAGTTTTGTCTTCGGACGTGATTGATGTCTTCGGACGAGTTTTGTCTTCGAACATGATTTATATCTTTGAACGAGTTTTTGTCTTCGGACGTGATTGATGTCTTCGGACGAGTTTTTGTTTTCAGATGTGTTTATGTCTTCGGACGTGTTTGGCATGTCGAAACCTAGCCTTTGGCCGGGTGAAAGTTACGATACAGTTAGAGCTCTAGTTTGTCTGCCGGAGTACTGCATGTGAGGTAACAGATGGGTTATCGGCTCATGAGTACTCATATTTTTGGATGTTGGGTAGCAGGAGGTTGCTCAATGTCGGCGGTGTACTACATGAGGGGTAACAGAGGTGTACCAGCGCTCATGCGTACCCGTGTTATAAATGCATTTGGGTAAACATAGGGGTTGCCCAATTTCTCATGAGCACTTTCATTTTCATATTTTTGGACAACCAGATGGGCCGTCCATTGACTTATGAGTGCAATTATAATTGATGTTTTGTGATTTTCGTATATATTGATATGCGAGTTATATTTTTATTTTACTCATACGAGCTGCAAAGCTTACCGGGTTTATGTTTACAATCCCGGTGCACATATTCGATGCTGTAGGGGATAACTCCGCACGTGTGGATTAGCGAAAATCGACGGACCGCTCAGAGGACTTGAATGTCATTTATTTACATCATGTGGTGATAATTTTGTGTAGATTTCTTGTGAGGATTATACATTTCCATTTGTTATAATGTTGAATTATAAATTTGGTTTGTAATAATCGATTTGACTGAGTTGTATTTTGAAATCAAAGATGATCCGATGTGGCATTTAAAATGGTTTCGATTTCATTGAGATTGTTTTAATGTTTTTCATGACTTCGAAATTTGAGTTTCATACTCGAAATTTTGGGATCGTGACATTGTAAAACTTGCCAACTCCGGCAGTCCGGCCATCTATTTCCACAAGCACTTCCGAACTTCTTCTTTGTCATTTACTTTGTATATTAAGCTGGAAAATACAGCTTGAAAAGTTCAATAACATCTTACTGTATTGGCCAAGTGGATACTAGATCTTAAAAGGGATCATAAACCGATGATAAGAACAAGATATTCGGATCATTTGTGAAGCTCGAGATAAATAAGTTGCATTAATTTGAGTAAAAAAACGAATATACATATATTATTGTAATAACCCCAATTTTTCAAAACGATATTTAATTTGAAGTAAATTCTATAAAGTTTAAAATTCATTTAAATTGAATTTGATTGTTTGCAAGTGTTACGAAAACGGAAACGGAAACGTTCCGAGAACGTTTAATAAGAAAACGTTACGTTTCTGAACGAATTTATCGACTTTTATTCCGTCGCTCGTTTGCGAAAACTTCCTTCATGAAAGTTGTAGAGCTCGTCGATACGAGTTCGTGAGTATGTGACGCGTTCGAATCGGACGTCATACGTGAAAGTTATTAATGTCGGAAGTTAGTTTCCGATTTGGAAACTAGTATAAATAGGATAATTGTGTTTAGGGTTTCCATAATTGGAAACCCCTCATTCGGCCCGCCTCCTTTCTCTCTCTCTCTCTCTCTCTCTCTCTCTCTCTCTCTCTCTCTCTCTCTCTCTCTCTCTCTCTCTCTCCCTCTCTCCGAAAATCCTCTCACCGATCTGCCTCCTTCCGAGCCACCGTGACGTACACCGCCCAGCCCAGCGTCGCCGCAAGGACTCCCTCAGCCACCCTCCAGCTCGCCAGCCCGTGCCCCGCCGTCGCCAAGCCGCTCGGACGTCGCCAAGATTCTGCAATTCTTCCCCGCCGCTGCCTATCCTCCCCGATGCTCCCCACAGTTCAAACAAGGTATGGGTTGATTGAATATGGATGTTGTGATGTTGTTGTGTGTATTGTGGATCTTGTGGATGATTTGTGGAGGAGATCGGAGGGGAGGGGACATTGATGAACACCGCCGCCTTAAGGCGGCGCGTGTGGGAGTATGGGGCAAGCCATGGGTGGTCGGAGACCGTAGGAAGGTGGAGGGAAGGAAGATGGTGGTTTTGGAGGCGGCGGTGGCGTTATACGCGCCGTGGTTAGCCTCGGCGCGTGGGCCCCACGCGCGGCCCGCCGGAGGTGGCGCGTGTGCCACACGCGCCGCCACGTGCGGCGGTGGGAACAATTTTGACAGAAGGGTATTTTGGTAATTTATTGTGTACGGTAAATGTAAATGTAATTTTTAATTACTACGGTAAATGTAATTAAATTTTACCTTCGGTAAATGTAATTATAAATTACTTTCAGTAAATGTAAAAAGTAATTTTGTAAAAGGGTAATTTTGTAAATTTTATTTACTGAATTTGTATTTACATTTAAATCGTACATATACGTACAGAAAATACGTATTAGTATTTATACGAACAGAAATACGTATATAATATTTATACATACAGAAATACGTATTAATATTTATACGTACAGAAATACGTATATAATATTTATACGTACAGAAATACGTATTAATATTTATACGTACAGAAATACGTATTAATATTTGTACAGTATCCGGGAATAGTAACAGTGAACAGTAACACTGAACAGTAATTTCGTAAAACCGACAAATTGCTGAACAGTAACCGATTACTACTGTTTCGGCATTTAAAGGTTTACGAAACGATGCTAAATTATTTTCTTATCTTTTCAAGGTGATCGTTAAATCAAGGAAAGGAATTATCTTCGGAAATGGTGGAATTACGCTCAAGTCATTAAGGTGAGTAAAATCTCACTTATTTACGAATCTACCCTTGCGGTGATTCCAAGATTTTTGCAAGAGTTTTTAATATTGAATTACGACACGTATACAATATAGTGGATTACGTATATATCGTATAAATGGTAGTAAGTACATATATATATAATTTGCTATATTATATACTGTTATGAATTCATTGGAATTGGTCATTTCGAATGACGAGAATTAAATGTTGAGCTTGTGATGTGATTTTTGTACAATATGAGGTGTGATTATTGTACGTGGTTTTAACATGAGTTTGTTAAAATGTTTTGTCTTCGGACGAGTTTTGTCTTCGGACGTGTTTATGAAGTATGACATGTATACGATATAATGGATTATATATATATATATATATATATATATTGTATAAATGGTAAATATGTACATATATATATAGTTTGCTATATAATATACTGTTATGATTTTATCGTGATTTATGTCATTTCGATGACGAGATTTAAATATCGAGCATGTGATTTAAATGTCTTCGGACCTGATTTTTGGTACAATATGATGTGAGATTATTGTACGTGATTTTAACATTGAGATTGTTAAAATGTTGATTTGTCTTCGGACATGATTTTTGGTACAATATGATGTGAGATTATTGTACGTGATTTTAACATTGAGTTTGTTAAAATGTTGATTTGTCTTCGGACATGATTTTTAGTACAATATGATGTGAGATTATTGTACGTGATTTTAACATTGAGATTGTTAAAATGTTGATTTGTCTTCGGACGTGATTGGTACAATATGATGTGAGATTATTGTACGTGTTTGGCAAGTCGGAACCTAGCCTTTAGCCGGGCGAAAGTTACGATACAGTTAGAGCTCTAGTCTGTCTGCCTTAGTACTGCATGAGAGGTAACGGGTGGTTATCTGCTCATGGGTACTCAGTTTATTTTGGATGTTGGGTAGCGGGTGGCTATCCAATATCAGCGGTGTATTACGAGAGGGGTAACAGATGTGTACCAGCGTTCTTGGTACCCGTATTATAAATGCATTTGGGTAACCAGAAGGGTTACTTAATTTCTCATGAGCACTTCTTTTCTTTGGGACAACCAGATGGGCCGTCCACTGACTCATGAGTGCATTTATATTTGTTTGTGTTGTGGATTTTCGTATATATTGATATGCGAGTTATATGTTTTCATTTTACTCATACGAGCTGTAAAGCTTACCGGGTTTGTGTTTACAATCCCGGTGCACTAATTCGATGGTGTAGTGGATGACTCCGCAGGTGTAGATTAGCAGGAATTGACGGACCGCTCAGAGGACTTGAAGTGATTTACCTCCAGCTTGTGTGAGGATTTTGTGTGACTACTTTGTGAAAGATTGTGAGGATTATTACATTCCTACTTACGTAATGTAAATTATAAATTTGGGTTGTAATAATTGGTTTTCTAAGTTGTATTGATAACTCAGTGATGATCCGCTGTGCACTTAAATGATTTCGATTTTATTGAGATGATTTTGTGTTTAACGACTTTAGAATTTTGAGTTTTTAAGCTCGAAATTTTGGGGTAGTTACAATTATGGATTTTCCCGTAAGGAAGTTCTTATTTATTCTTATAGTACGGATTTTCTGTTTTGACTAAATTTTCGATCGAATTTTCACATTTCTATCGTCTAATATCTAGGTAATAACGGAAAAATCATCTACAGAAAATTTCAGTCATTTTGATATCCGTTAAGGTATTCATAACTTTGATTTTCTACTCAAAATATAAACGTTCAGGTTTCGCATAATTCAATTCGTCCATATATTGTTTTTGATAGTTCGATACCTTAACGATCATCAAATTGACTGAAAAATTACAGAGATAATCTATACGTTATTACCTAGATATTGAACGTGGAGATGTGAAAATTCAATTAAAAAGTTGGTCAAAAATAAAAATTCGTACTATAAAAATAAATAAAGATCTCTTTACTGGAAAAGCCTTGATATAGATATTATTTGTATGGTAAATTTTTTTTAGTTTCATTTATAATAATGTGTTTATATTTTTGCAAGAGTACTTTGCAAATACTGTTAAATAGAGAGATCAAAATTATAGACATCGAATGAAATTTTCCTAGTGAGGCACTAATTAAGATGAAGTTTTAGGTGTTGAAGACTTCTTGGTTTCATCTATATATATATATATATATATATATATATGAGTACATACATCTTTTTTATTTTCAATTTTTCGATCTAAATCGAAAATTATGAAGGCTAAATATAATTACAAATTATGAACTTAATGACTATATATTTATCTTATATATTACATATATGATATAGTTATATATACACACCTGAATTTTAAAATGTGATCGGATAGTGGCCGGGTCTCATGAACTATTAATTTGAAAGTCCGAAACTTAATGATCTCTAGCTCGTTTGAAAGGCCCCCTCGAAGAATAATGTTAACCAATTAAGAAACTTAATTACAAGTTAATTAAGGATCATCTTAGAACGTAAAAGTCAAACAGCTAGGCCATTTTTTAATTTTGTTCACAATCCTTTAAATGAGCTGATTCTTCTTGCATAAAGCTAATCACCTTGTTGTGCACCGTTCATTAGCACTGATTTTATGCATCAATATTCCAAGAAAAAAACATTATTCTCACATTCTCAAATTCCAAGTACTTGTGCAGTACTAATGGAGAAACCACAATCATCACCACATGTCCGTTCCAACACTTCAACTACTACTACATGCATATCTCTCAGCTCTTTTCACTCCTTCAAGTCCAAAGCTCCACCCTTCATCCAACCCCACCTCCTAAACAGCCTCAACTCATCCATGGAAGACACACCAGCCCTACCTGCATCCAAAACCCATGAACTAACAGCATCTTCAATCTCTTACACCAAATCCACCACCGCAACTACCACCTTTGCTCCACTTAACTTCCTCTTCAAGCCATGCACCTTCTCTTCTTCCCCCACTTACATCCTCCGCGACATCACCCTCACTGCCTACCCTTCCCAAATCCTCGCCGTTGTTGGCCCTAGCGGCGCCGGAAAGTCCACCCTCCTCGATATTCTAGCTGCCCGAACCTCCCCCACAAGCGGTGCCCTCCTCCTCAACTCCTCCCCGGTCAATCCTTCATCTTTTCGAAAACTCTCCGCCTACGTCCCTCAACATGATGCATGCCTTCCCCTTCTCACAGTTTACGAGACCTTCGCCTTTGCCGCCTGCCTCCTTATCCCCAACCCTAACAAGTCCAACATTGACACCATCGTCTCCTCAGTTCTCTCTGAGCTCCGGCTCACGCACTTGACCAACACGCGCCTCGGCCACGGCCTATCCGGTGGTGAACGTCGCCGCGTCTCCATTGGTCTGAGCCTTCTACATGACCCGGCGGTATTAATTCTCGATGAACCCACCTCCGGCCTCGACAGTACCTCTGCTTTCAACGTAATGCAGACCCTCAAGTCCATCTGCACCACCCGTCAGCGCACGGTGGTTCTATCAATCCACCAACCCAGCTTCAAAATACTCTCCAACATTGATAGAATCCTCCTGCTTTCAAAAGGTGAAGTTGTCCACCACGGAACGCTTTCTTCTCTGGAAGAGTTTCTCCTGTCAAATGGCTTCACTGTCCCTCCACAGCTCAACGCCTTGGAATACACCATGGAAATACTAAACCGCCTCGCAGTCCCTAAACCTATCCTGTCCACCAATTCACCTCCATTAATCTCTTCTCCAAATTCTGATGATGGTGATGGAGCTAGACATGTTGTCCGTTACAAAAGCTCTAGAATCCACGAGATTTTGACTCTTTACAATCGCTTTTGGAAAATCATATACAGAACCAGGCAGCTACTCTTAACGAACACCCTGGAGGCTTTACTAGTGGGTTTGGTTTTGGGCACCATTTACATAAACATCGGGTTGGACAAGCAAGGAATCGAGAAGAGGTTTGGTCTTTTTGCTTTCACTCTCACTTTCCTTCTGTCCTCCACAACTGAAACACTTCCGATCTTCATCAACGAAAGACCTATTCTTCTTAGAGAAACTTCTGGTGGTATTTACAGGCTCTCGTCGTATCTGATCGCCAATACCCTAGTTTTCTTACCCTACTTGCTTGCGATTGCGGTCATATACTCGGTCTGTGTCTACTTCTTGGTAGGTCTTTGTGCTAGTTGGCAAGCTTTTGCTTACTTCGTCTTAGTGATATGGATCATTGTGTTAATGGCCAACTCTTTCGTCCTCTTCTTGAGTTCACTTGCCCCAAACTACATCGCCGGGACTTCGCTTGTGACAATTAGTCTCGGCGGTTTCTTTCTATTTTCTGGCTACTTTATTTCCAAGGATAACATGCCCAAGTATTGGTTGTTCATGCACTTCTTTTCTATGTACAAGTATGCTCTTGACGCCCTTTTGATCAATGAGTATGGTTGCCTTGTGTCGACGTGTATGATATGGTACTCCGATGATCGGAGTAAGAATAGTACAGGGAGTGGTACATGCATGGTGACTGGAGGTGATGTGCTGCAGAAGAGAGGGCTCCATGAAGGGCAAAGGTGGACCAACATTTATATCTTGATTGGATTCTTCGTTGCCTACCGTGTGCTGTGTTTGATGGTTTTGATCAGAAGGGTTTCAAGATCAAAGAAGTAGCGCTGAATTGTAATAAGTTATATCTAGTAAGTTTTGCATATGCAATATTTTTATTTTCTTTTATAAACTTGATTTCAATTCTTTCTTATGGAACTGTATATGGCCAAAATAGGTCTTGCAGCTAGCTCTCCTTGGCTTAATGTTTCTTTGATGTTAAGAAGTACTACATGAAACACAGATGTTGCATCCGAAAAGTTTGAGTTTTGTTAGAACACACATATATCATATATGGCTCTTGGAATACGACTAGATATTATATGGGAAATATTATACGTCCGATACGTCCACTCTTTATCTACTCAAAAGATGGAATTCATCTCTTTAATTTTGTTTCCCAAATTAGAATGATTACGTTCATTACGCATGTCTTCTTTCAAAGCCAGAAATTGATCTTCTAACCATAACTTAGATAAAGTTTGCATATACAGAATTGAACCTATCAATGTCGACAGCACAATGTGATATACTTGAGGCCTAAATTCATCACATCACATGCAAAAAGCTCATCTGATCGATCAAGGGAGCATGCACTGCCGTACTCGATCATTGAGTGCGATATATACATAACCATAGAGGTGTGGATAGAACTACTCCAGAAAGCTTATGGCCCCGACTTCTTTGTTTCTGTCACGGGTCGCTATAGAAAAATGATGCGAGAGAGAGAGATAGAGAAAACTCCAAGCTATGTTCGTAGTGATATATGATGCATGATGGAGCCTTTATACTATATTATTGTAAGTATTCACGAACTGTTCTAAAGGGTTGTCGAGTGGTGATTGAAGTTAGAACAAGTTAAAATGCAGGACACAGCAAGAGTTTGTTTTGTTGCAGATTCCACTTGAATCTGATTCAGCACCATTCTTCACGGGTTCTGACCTGTTTCTTGAGTACCCGTGACTAATCCTCTCCTCCTGTCTCTCAAGTCTCAACTCAACTCCCAAAGTTCTACATGTCAACAAATACAATTTGCTCCATACCTACAGTCTACAGTGATATATGACTGTTAATTTATCTAGGGAGGGAATATCAAGCCAAGGGTCGTCGATTGCATAGAGCCAAACATTATTAATTACCGAAGGACAAAGCATATATCACTATATTAGAGCACGTAGCTAATAGCAGATCGACTGTGTTTGTCGCCCATTTTTATTTTGCCGGAGTGAAAGTTAACTCGAAAAGATGTTGTAATCCTATTAAAAGTTCCGGAACTTTGCTGTTGTTAATTACTTTTTTTTCCTGAATGTTTCCAATGCCTACGTTTGATTAAAACTGCGGGTTATAGCACACCATTTATTCTTTTGTTGTTAAAGTCGCAACTTCTAATTTTCTGACAATACATATGCTATTTATACTAATCCTGCGTAAAATGAGAAGCTTTGAGTTGATGAAAGGATTTACAAAAACCAAGATGAAGTAGCTAGCTATTTCTGTTCTAAACCGAGTTCAATCTATAGATCGATCGAGCTCACATAATCTGCAGCTATTTCCTGGATCCTTTTTCTTATGACCATTTTCCGGGATTTTAAACTATTGGCATCTAAGTGCAAACAATAATCTGTACACCAGAGATATTAAAAACTTGAGACATTTATTCATGCCACCAGCCATTACAAAGACGTCGATGGTTTCACGTTTTAGTAAATTAAAGGGGAAGGGCTCTGCCTAAACTCTTATTTGTTTTAGCCAAATGAAAAAAAAATCATAGAAAACCCTAATATACTTAATTATACTGTATCTCTAACAGATCGAGGATATTAAGGAACCTTAATAATTAATGATCAAAGTTCTTGTAGGTAGGTACTTCTTATTATATATTTTCATGGAAGTTCTATCTAGTTGATATTCACGCTCGATCATCGATAAGTTGCTCACATCCACTATATATAACCATCTTAATTTTGTTTAAACAACTCGGCCAACTCGTCCAAGGAAGCAATAGAAGACCCACCTTCTTCCTTGGCCTTCACGCCACCATTTCTGAACTCCAAAACCCTCCCTCTTATTTCATCCCCACTCTTATTTCAGTACCTCCACCTGAGGCGCCTACTTCCTCACCACCAGTCCCCTTTCCTTTGTTCTTTCCACAAAACCATGTGGCAGTATGTCCCCCGAACTTGGATCCTCTACTGTTAACTCTTCTATAGGTGGATTACGAACACCCACAAATTAAAACCTCTAGCCACTTTTCTCTAACCCTAACGCCATGGCCTCCAACTGTTCAATAGAGAATACTCCCATGCTTCCGAAACATAGAAACACAACGCTGTCTTTGGGCTGGTTGTTTAGCCACTTCAAGCTCTCATGCTCATCATTATCTCCGCTCCTTCCAGAGATCAACGGTCAGACAGTGAAGACGGGAGATGTGGGTTGGTTAGGCAAGCACAGTCCTGCCCTCAACGCTTTGAGAGCTCGATCTTAAAGCAAATCGAACGTGTTGAGAATGACTCCATTCGACTTTGCCATGTGAGTTGAAGTAGAAAGAAAGGGAAAATTCTGTTCTACGCATATGCAGCAGCATTTTTCTCCACATACAAACACATACACCCACACGTGCATTATATGATAAGCCTCTTTCACCACACACACTTGTGTGTATATCATACCTTGCTGCACAGCAGACAAGCCCGAAAGAAAGCTCTTGTAGAAACTAGTAGAGCGGTCAAACAAGAGCTTGGGCATTGCCGAAACTCGAATTGGTGGCATGCCCGAAATGGAAATCGGGGTGTAGCCCAAATCAGTCAGACTATTGGTTGTCCGATGGAAGGTGGGGATGTTTAGTAAGACACAAAGACTCCTTCTGGCGGAGGCGTAGAAGTAGAATGTAGGGATGTTGAGTACATTCGCGAAGTCGAACAATGCGTCGCAAAACATGTCGAGAATAAGGGCTTTGGGACTTGACTTTAGGGTTTTAAAGACTTGGAGGATGTTGGAGATTTGAAGGCGTGCACATTCGTAAGGGAGGTTGAGCTTGTCGACGTTGTCCGGGAGAGAAATGATTGGGAGATGGTGGAAGTTGATGGCAGGGTTGGCGGTAGAGACAGCTTTGATGTAGTTAGTTAATTTATCGTTGGAGCTGGCCACCAGTTTGGCAGTGGCGGCAATGGTGGTTGGTGCAGTTGAGGCGAGGATTGTGATGGAGAAAGAAGGGTAATGAGTGACTAAGATATTGCCAAGCTCTACCATGGAAATCGGGTGGCCTAGTCCTGGATATGGATACAAAACAATAACGTCACCACCCATTTTCACAACAATCAATTGTTGTAAAACTGAAACTATGATCGATGGATATTTCTTGTTCATCACCATTGAAATATATAGGACCTACGTTACTACTCAACCAAAGGGCGCATTTTAGACGTGCACACTGTGTTCGGCTAGTCACCGTTAAATAGCTACCAAATTTCCATTCACTCTCCATTCAACTTATTATGAGCTCGATAAGAACACTTATCCGCAAAATTCTTCGCTGCCAACTAAACTTCCATTCAACTTGTTAAATTGCTAATATATATAGAGGTTGGTGAATCTTAATCGTCAATCAAACACATTCCGACGAGTACGTAGAAAATCAAGATGGGAATTGCAGCCCAATGTTGGTAGGGTTCAGACAATCACACCAACAAGAAAACTTTGATCGAAAGTATGTACGTAAGTGTATATATATACTCTGATACACAATTAATGAGTTATACGAATATCAAACATGTAAAGTCCAAGTCATTAGATTAGGTCATTGGATGGCCCTCACTACAAACAACTTCAAATCCGGAGTGTTTCTACAACAAACAACTCTGAATCGTCATTTTCTAGGAGTATCATAGAATTGTTGCAAAATTTCCTCTAAAAGGAAGGAAATATTTCAGTTGTACCTAACCAAAAAGAATTTGTGACCCGTGCAAGAAAAAGTAACATTAGCACTAGGAGCTAAAGATATTTTCTTCAATTCTATACAATTCAAGGCTTCAGACATAACTCAGCGTCAGTCCTCACTCAATGAGTTCGTACGTTGAAGTCATTGACCGATGGAAGATCGGAGCATTTTTATATTGAAAGCTTAAGAGGGTTGTAAAGTCGTTTTCTGTTTCTTTTCATCATTTATAAGATAGGAATCTATATCCATCAAGGATGAATACTAAGAAGGCAGGTTGAACAGGTTGAATACCCAGGGACTCGGGTACCCATCCCTTAACCACCATTCAAAGATGACCGAGGTTACTTGCCGTGAAACTGCCGGAGAATACAAATCGGGTCATAAGGGCATCATCACTAGGGTAGAATGATCTGGGCCGCTGAGGTATTGACAGAGCTGCACAGTATCTAAGTCGCACCACAATCTAGAAGTTAGTAGATGGTGTGATGATGGTACCAGACATAATTTCAAAATGTGATAGTGACCGGCAGAACCGTTGTGCTAAGCTAAGAAACTAAAGCAAACTTGTACCGTTAGGGTCAAGGGTAATATTTCTCTGAGTTGAATATGTTTGGAAGAGGGTTAGAATAAGGTCATGTAAAGAGAACTGATAGTTGATTACAGTGATACAAACAAAACATGATTCTAGCTTACACCTATATATCATAAACAAATAGCAAAATATATGGTCATACAATGCAGAAAGTACACAAAAGTGAAAAGAAGTCGAGATTCCTATATGTAGAACAGTTGAATTGAAGTTGCAGACTGCGTAATTAATCTCACTACCTCCATCTTAACCAAAATGGCCATCTGCTACAGGCCAGGTAAGGTGAATGATGCAAAAATAGCCCAAACAGTTCATTTCCATGCCATAGATGAAGCGATTGCACATACCATGAGTTCCTACTGAATGCTACTAACATAATGGTCGTACTGAATAGGCAGAATAGCTTCCACCTGCAAACAGTATAAGTTGACATCAATGAAACCTGATGAAGGATATAAGAGACAGACAGACAAACTCAATCCTGTACAGGAATTACATAAAATTAATATCAAGAGAACATGAAGAAAAGAAAAAAAAAAGGAAATGTCCTAATTGTGTGTTGCAGAAGAAAATAGTTAATTCTAGTAATATGAAATCAGAGTTGGGCATCACCAAGTAATTGAAGTGCCTAAATCACCAGAAAACCAATTAAAGAGACCCCAAAAAAAAAACTTGCAGTCCCTGTAGACCTGAAACACTATGGTTGCCACCCATTTGGGCCACTAAACTAGCATCAAACTTCTAAAGTTTCAGCAAGTATTCAAAGATTAATTTTATCAAGTCCATAACATTGTAACTGTAAAGACCTGGTTGGATAGAATCTACTCAGCCTTGGTTCCATGATTTGATAAGTTCAGTTAATGCAACCCAAGATGTTCCCCCTTCACTCAGAGCAGCAGCTTCAGTCTTAAGAGCCTTTGTCCTCTTTCTGATTAACTCACCTTCCTCAGACTCCATTAACTCTCTAACTCACTTTTCCACCTCTGTTGCATATGCAAATCCGTCCAGCGACTCGTTCACTGGCAAAGCAATCCTTATTTCCTCCACCAAAATAACCCTATTAAATCTCTGCTCTGCACAGAGTGGCCAGGACACCATTGGCACCCCAGCTCATACCGCCTCCAACACCGAGTTCCACCCACAGTGACTCACAGCCACCTACTGAATCATGATTCAACACTGCCACTTGTGGTGCCCATGACTTCACTACAAGACCCCTATCCTTGGTTCTACTCAAGAAACCATCCGGAAGCAATAACTCCAAATCTGGGTCAGGTTGGACGGCAATAGCCACACTTTCATTATGAGAGGGTGGGTTACGCACCACCCACAAGAACCTTTGGCCACTCCTCTCTAACCCCATCGATATTTCCCCTAACTGCTCCTTTGTAAATACACCTAAGCTTCCAAAACAGAGAAACACCACACTTCCACTTGGTTGTGAGTGCAGCCATGTCAAACAATGAGGGGCATCATCACTACCACCACCTCTTTGATTCTGGGAAAAGATTAACGGTCCTATACAGTATATAGGTGGTGTGGTCTTCAGGCAAGCAGTCCATCTGATAGTGCTCTTATAACTCTAGATTCGAGTGATTCAAACATAATCCCAGCTAATTTTGGTAATTGGGTTGAGTTTTCTAGGAAACACTCATAAGCCTTATCATTACGTTCCATGACAGGTTTTGGCACATCAGAGGAATGTATTGGTGGTACTCCAGGAATACAGAGAAGGGAGTTCAGGTCTTTGAGTCTCTTGTCTGTATTTTTGTGAATAGCAGGTAGGGCGAGGAAAGAAGCTAGACATCCGGCACCAGACGTGAAGAAAAAGTAAGCTGGGATGTTCAGATCAGTAGCAACAGAAAGCCCCAGAGCACAGAAGAAGTCCATGATAAAAGCTTGAACAGTAAAATTGTTGGAGATGGAAAGGAGGGCTTTGTGAACATAGGGGTTGTTGAGCCGAAGGACTTCAAAGGTTAAGGTTTAATGGTTGGGGGAGGAAGTCGAGGAGGGAGGAAGAGAGATAGTAGAGAGATGATGGAGGGAGTAGTGGCAGAGACAAAGGCAATTTAAGGGGCGGTGTCATCAGCTCTGTAAGGAGGGGTGGTGATAAGTACATGGATACTACATGAACGATGGCAAGTGAGTATGATTTTGCCCAACTCTACCATGGAAACCAAGTGGCCAAAAGGTGGTGATGGGTATAAAACAATTGCCTCCATGACTCTGCTCCGTCTCTGCTGTGATAAAAAATAAAGGAAAATACCTTCCTCTAAGTGTTTTCCTTATAGAACCAAGGTATTATCCTGCTTCTGCTTTTCATTCTGATGGAACCTATCTCAATCAGATCAAGTCAAGGGTCCACTGATTTATTGCCAAAAAAATTAAGTGAGGGCTCTTAGTCAAAACAGCGGTAATTAGGTTACAACAAGTAGTCTACAACTTAAAGTGGACAGATGAAACAGAAATCTGTAATGTGTTAAAGACTAGAAATCAAGGAACCATAATATCTGTATGTTTACATAAAGACATTGAAAAGAAGATTATGTTTCCCCAGACGAAAATTGTAGTGTTGTCTATAAAGAGCACATATATACAGTCAAGAAAATGAAAAAATAGTAATAGTATTCATTCGTTTGTAAGTGTTCTCAAATTCAAAATTATTTTGATAAAAAAAATCAAAATTATTCTCTAGAGAATTCAATTAATCATAAACTATGATATTACATGATGCCATTAAGCACCTAAGGGTGACAAGTTTAGAGAGTTTATCATTGTAAAATATGAAAAATAATGCTAGGAAACCACAGCACGTAGGTAATTAAAATAAATTGGATCTGGAACATGTGCATCTGCATCATGCTGGAGTGAGGCTGATGTTGCCAAAATGAAGCTGAACAGAATTCATCCTCCAACAAGAAGCAGTTACATACAGATTATACTTTGACATGTTCTTTCCCGTCCTCATTTAAAATTAAAAAAAAATCGCAAACTGCATGCAACTATATACTCATACATTGGTGATCAAATTTACCTCCTCAAGCTTCTAGGAAATGCTCCTTACATATTGGTCAAGAGCTGTATTAAATTGCTCACACCTACAAGGAAATATCACTTGGCATTTTAAAGGTTTACACTTGTGTGAATCGTACAAATAATATAGCCAAACCAGTGACTTAGAAGATTGAGAGTTCATAACCAAGCCGAAGGGTTGGCAGAAGTGTTAATAATTCTTGAAGAAATAAACTAGTGTTCAAGTGGTATCATATCAAAGAATTGAGGTGCCTTAAGCAACCAGATAACTATGTAAATAGACCTGTAAAGTCACATTTCCACAAACATTAATATGATTTATGAACAGATGTAATTACACTATTAACTTCCATAAAGACTCCAGTTGGAGTTGGGGTTCGACTTTTCTAGACATTCAATTTGAATACTGCATGATCCCCTTTTCCCTTAGGCATAGAAGACAACTAAATCAGTTATAAAGAAAGAGAAGTATAGCATGAGCTATCATATGCAGAAGTGCAGAACGAAATATATGGCCTGCGTCCAAAAAAAAGTCATCTTATAATGTACCCAACACGTTGCTTTACAGTTTACAAACCATCTCATTAATTTCCTTTCTTAACAGATCAAATAGAACGATCATTTCAATAACAAAAACAAAATATCATGCATAACAGCGTCGGAAGCATAACAAATCTAGATCACATTGGCACAAGCGTAATCACTAACCCGATAGGTGTTCCAGGAGTATAGAGCGGGTTCTTCACAACGTACTCAACATACAAGTTGTAAATGTACTTCAAAGACTCCCGTAAATCGCCAGTCCTAGGGTGAGTAATCAATATAATCTGCACAATCCAAGTCATAACCGTAACATTAAAGTGATTAAACACTCAAAAACACAACTAATGCAATCCACATTTGCAAGATCAAGCGCGCACACACACTAGTAGCTAACCAAGAAACACCAAATTACTCAAAAATTGCAACGAAACTACTCCGAAAACGAAAACCTATCAATCTAAGCTGGATCTAAAAGCCAATGGAGAATTGAATTGAATCGAAACGAACCAAACCTTAATACCAGAGGGGCTCTCCATGAAGCTAAGCTTGTAAGTATTGGTCTGAAAGCTATGAAACGAGCAGCCTTGACCGGTCAATTGAGGCACTCCTAGATTCCCTTTCTCCACACTTCACCAAAAAAAAAAACACAGAAATCTTCAACGATCAAAATTATTAGGGTTTTGAAATTGAAAGTGAAAGAGGAGGTGATCGGAAATGGCGTACGCGGTGGGGTCCATCTTGGCGGTTAGGGATTTGAGGGAGAAGAGCAAGCCGAACATGAGCTTGTGATCTTGTTGAGCGTTGAGAGTGTGAAGAGGACGGTTCCATTCCCGGTAGAGTAAGCAGACGCCGTTACGGTTGAACACGTACATCATGTGGCCGTTGTTTCCCGACGCCGTCGCCGCCGGCAGCGACGGGCTTATCTCCGTTCCGCCGAAGAATTGCATCTCTTTCTCTGTTTCCAAATCTGAACGGGGTTTATAACTGAACCAAGTCCACTTGCTCTTTAGTACCAAAGCGCGGGTGGGCTTCGTGGGCCTCCAGCCAATTTGGGCTTTTTAAAATAAATACAAAGTCCATTAGTGAAGTATTTTCGATAGCTAAATCATACACGCTGCGCATACAAGATTTTTTGAGATCGCAGTGATAAACCCAATGGTATTCAGTTTCTTAAATATCACAGAATCTTATTCAGTTTCATAAATATTACGGAAATGAAGTACATTTTCTAAGTTATAAACTTGGTTGAACACCCTGCCTTGGTTCCATGATTCAACCAGTTTAGCTAATGCAGCTTTAGATGTCCCTCTACTCAATGCATCAGTTGCTTCACATGCCACCCATATACTCCATAGGGCCGTTGGTCTCCTCAGAGAGGTGGAGGTTGTGTTGATGTGCCTGAGTGTTTGACGTGGTTGGATTCACAGCCGAGAGGAAGTGTGGTCTTCCTTTGTTTTGGACCACGTTAGTGAACATATTTAGGAAACCTTAACACTATAAAATTGCAAAAACAAAATTGATGCATTGCATTTCTGATTTCTGAAGCTCCTGCAGTCCTGCAAACCTAACATGGCATTGTTAGGAAGAACATGATACCTAACAACAAAGTGTTTTTGCACATGAGTACCACGTGTCCATGATTCTAGAATGACAATTCATTTCTTTGTTTAAACACTGAAAAAAAACTGATCATATAATGCAAATATGGATATCAAATGCTTAGGTTACTGGTTTTTACCCAGTAATTTAGCATACGTATTAGATAGACGATCAATGACAAAGGAAGCTAACCTTTAACCAAGGGGTTTGCGTGAAGCTGAAATTGAAGAGGCGCATCTATATTCCAATTCTCCACACTCAGACCAAGAAGATCAGGATTTTCATATTTCAAGAACACAACAAATTGCCAAAGCGTCGGGGACGAAAAAATTGACAGCAGAAAATACGGCGATTTCATACACGGTGGGTGACTGGGGTCCATCATGGCGGTGCCCTTGCTCAGTTGGCCCTGTTTCTGTTGTCCTCCGGGTCCGCCGTCCCCGGCAGCTATTCACTCAACTCTGTTCCACCCGAAGAATTGCAGTTTGTCTCCCAGAAAATTGATTGAGGAACTATTTATAGAGCTAAGTTTTGGGCTCATGCCCCAGTTACGTTTTCATTTGGTGAGTTCTGTTACATCACTTGCATGTTGAATCCTGGCTAAATAGAACTCGGAGGAACTTTCAGAGTTGGGACACCGGAAATGCACCCATACCGGTAGAATTCTGGCTAAATATAACTCAGAGGAACTTTCAGAGTTCGGAAATGCAGCCATACCAGTAAGATTCAGCGACAGCCCGGATGCTTCAATACAGTATAAAACCTTCCATGTAATAATGTTACATAGTAAAATCCGACAGAGGATTCACACAGCAGTACGAGTGCTGCGTACAAAAAAAGCAAAACATAGAGCTTCTGGAAAATTTAAAAGTTCCAGAGTACAAATAAGCAAAACATAGAAGTAGATGCCCAAGAAATTCAAGATCGCACCGATTTTGAGAGTACTAAGTACATGACAAAACACAAAAGCAAACACCAACCTAGTTGACCATTGGCGAAAGAATAGACGAACTGAAAAAGGAAAAACTAAACCGCGTCCACCGAAACAAAAGGCACTCCGAGTAGGTTACAAACTGTCCAACTTGAGCAAGAGTTTAGTACTCCCATTTCTTCATCTCCATACCATCAGGGGCACTTCCCTCGACCTTCTTGGTGCCCACTTCTTTCCAGTTTGTCGAAAGCACAGTTCCATTTGACTCCACCTGCAACAGTTTGAAGACATATATTAGGATGCATCTCTGTTGTTTTCAGATTTTCAAGGCAACGCTCAAACCATTGCTAGATTTAAAAAAAAAGATATAGATGTATAGTGTGGTATCAAACACTAGGAAAACGCGTCTTACAAAAGATTTTCTCATGGCCCTTCTCGTGTCCTCATCGGCATCCTTGTATATGTCTTGGAAAAATTTGTTCAAAGCTGCATCGCCATCAAGCTTCTCATCTTTCTCCTGGAAAAATGCACACAGAATATTTACCCCAGTGAATTAGGTTAAGAGAATAATGAGAACAAGCTAGGTTAAAAAGAAAACCTCCTTCTTCACTTGGGCTTCAAGCTTGTCCCAATCTACCCGTTTTGGTTTGGAGGATGGGTAAGTTGGCCTTTGGGCTCCAATAACTGTAAGTAGTTACTTCTAATCAGCACCAATTTAACATAAAACTGAAACTGATAAAGGGTGGAACTCAAAAACCACAACCACTGGTTATAGGAATATTAATGTACCTGGAGTATTAACCTTTACAGGAACAAGGCTATCATTTCTGAACTCAAGAGATGTCCAATGTATAGCTTCAGCTTTGGCCAGGCGAATTTCAACTTTGGTAGACAAAACATCAAATCTACACTTTCCAGGGATTATCTGTTTCCGATAAAAGAAAAAGGAGAGAAGGAAAAAGAAAAGTCAAGGATTAATCTCTCATCCAAAAGTGTTCGGAATGAAAAGAATGTGCCTTCCCTAATACATTATTATATAACAGTTACTTAACCTAAAGCAGACACAAAGATACTGGTTGCCACTCATATGAAAAAAGAGCCGGAAAGGGTGATACCTTAAAGAATTCACTATATATAATTTGAAATCATTAATAAACAAGTTTCCGCAGCACTTTATAAGATCCAATACCTTCCCAAACAGGCGAGGCTGAAAGTGATATGTATCTTCCCCGGGAACATCAATGCTGACACTTAACTGCAAACAGCCAACATGAGCTAGTTATAAAGGAATAAAACTTGTATGAAGAGACCAGTGTACTATGTGTGTGAGCGTGCACGAGATATTCAAAAAAAGTAATGGGCAAGAACATACTATTTGTTCACCAAAGTCAACAGCAACATCTTTGGCTGGTATGCCCTTTGCAAATATAGTCACAACCACCTCTTCAGGCTTCTGGTAGAACTCATGCCTGAAATAAAAACCATAAATGGATCCCTCTAGCTACACTCTTAACATAATAATGCGAAATCTAGAACAGCCTATAAAACAAAATCTCAGGCAGGAAACAGGAATTGCCAATACAATTATTGAATGTCCTTGAGAACTAAAAGATATGCAACATGAACTGATTCCTGATCACCAACCTGTATTTTGGTTTGGCAGGTGCTATTGGCACCTCATCAGAAGGCGGCTCTGCTGGCTGGACATCTTTTGCAGATGAAACACTCTCTGTAGTGGTTGTTTCCATTGGTTGCTCAGGCAGCTCTCCATTTTCTTCTGATCAGACAAACAAACAGTACACAATAAGACAACCAGAATGTAATCAACATGTCAAAGTGTCATATCATACATCACCAAGCGAAAAGATTGTAGCAAACTAACCACTCACCTGCAATGAGTTTGTCACACTCTTCTATCAGTTTAGAAAATCTAGATTCCCCCAGTGCCAAAGAAGCCCCAAGCTCCAACGCCGCCTTTGCGGTCTGATATTCCTCGAGCTTCATGCAGGCAATTCTAGTAAAGCAAACAAAAAGAAAGAAAGAAAAAGCATCACAAATCAGAGCCACGGGCACGGAATCAAACTGACAACATCTACGGCAAGGAGCTGATACATGCCAATGTGAATGCTGGAGTATACGTATCATCTAACACAGCTCGATGACGCAACATAATCGATAGAGTTGATCATTTTATATACTTTTCTAGTTTAACAGTTACAACAAAATTAGTCACCACAAGCAACACGAAATCGCAATCCCTAATCAGAACTTAGGTACAAAACAATTACGAAAACTTGAAACTAAAACTTCATAATCGGCATTATAACACTAGGAATCAAAACGCTGCGTTGCACAGAGAGTACTCACCCCTTGCGCATGTAGGCCTTAAACAAAGACGCGTCCAACTCAATCGCCTTATTCGCGTCCGCAACCGCCTCTGCACCAAAAAAAACGACTCAGCTTCACACAATTCAATTGAAAATGTCTCACAAGAAGCCGACGACGAAGAAGCGTCGGGAAATTGCAAGAAAGCGCGAGGGAGGGGGAGGAGTCTGTTACCGGTGAGATTGCCGGATTTGATGTTGGCCTGAGCGCGGTCGGAGTAGAGCTCGGAGTTGTTGGGGTCGAGGGAGATGGCTTGGGTGTAGAGGTCAACGGCGAGCTCGAAGTGGTCGTCGATGAAGGCCTCCTTGGCCTGCTTCTCGAGATCGGAAGCCATGGAAGACTTGGGAGATGGGAAGAAGAAGAAGGGTCCAGAAAGTAAACAAAGAGAGAGAGACTGATTGACTGACTTGTGGTGGTGGCAATACAGAAGTGAATTATATATTCGATCTTCTGGGGAGGACTCTTCGAATTTTTCTGGTTTGGGCCTGGCCTTTCACTAAATTACCGCTTTGAGCACGCCAAAGAAGCCCAAAAATAAAATAAAAAATCATTTATTAATAAAATGAAATGCGACTGACTATGTTATTACTCAATATTGTGGAATTTTACTAGTCTGATGATTTGTAATTTCGATTATCTGAGTCTTCTTCTACTTGATATATAATGTCTCTATCATGTTTGTTGATTATATTCAACTCCCTAGATTGGTTAATTCTTCACCTACTTACTATGCCGCTAAATAAGTATATCAACGTATTTCATTCTTCAGTCAGTTCAGTGTAAGTTTACGTGGCTCATATCTTTTTAACTCCGAAATGGCAATTGAGGTTACAAATGGTGTTAGTTCTTGACAATTGGGGTTGCATTCTCACACACCTTTGGAGCAAGGCAAGTTCCTCATCCTTTCTTTGATACTTCCATGTTTTACTATTATGTATTCCAGAAAAACGGTAGGTACGTGTATGAGAATGAAAATGCAACCGAGAATGATTAAGAACACATCTATAGAGACAGCATCCCACTGATACCAGGGAGCTTCCATCCATTTACATTAATATTGACTTCATGATATCTATAATAAGCTTCAACGAAAGAGGATCGATCGCATTGTGTATAGGAATGCCCTAGGAAACTACCATACATATTACATAGTGATCGATCGATTTCACAATTATTGACTTCAGTTCCCATTGACTTTCAATATATGGGGCTACTGGTGGAGCATTTCACTAATTGGTCAATTTGTGACACTTAAGAGTCGCATGATGAGCACGAATCTAATTTGCCTGCATTAAACCTTTATATCAAAAACTAAGCTTATATCAAGCACGGGTTTCACTACTGCATTCTTTAACAATCCCACACGCACTTGCGAACTTGGATTGAAGACACGGTGCAGCTCACGAATTTCGACGGCAATATGATCCAATTTTGATGAACAATCAAGAGAGAAATTTCACATCTAAAGGTTTTAAACATCATGTGAAGATCTGTGTTCTCTGTCAAATAATCAATACACATCACTCGGAGCCCAAAACATATGCGGGCTGACCACATCACTGGGAAAAGTTTCAAACCCTAGCCGGTCTATCTTCTTCGTCTTGCTTATTAAATACGACTCGATCGGTCTCAACTCTCAACCATAAACCCTAGCCAGTCAGTATGAAGAAGCAAGTTTCCTCATCATCAGCAGAAACCGTAGCCAACATCGAAGACCTCCTCACACAAATCCTCTTGCGCGTGCAAGCTAGAACCCTAGCCCGCTTCAAATGTGTCTCCAAGCATTGGCTTTCTCTCATCTCCAGTCCAAGCTTCCGCAACTCCCTCGCTAACAATAAATCCCTGTATATCTGTAGCGTCGAGCTCATTGGCGGTAAATCCTGTAACTCGTGGACTGAACGGTACCGTGTTCAGGAAATCAAATTAAGCGACTTGTTATCCTTTTCCGATGCCACTACACCCACCACCACATTTCCGTCCCGTTCTAAATCCAATTCCAAGAGTAGCATGCTACGAGAAGTCGCTTTTCTGATCGGCGATGACGGCGATTTAGTTCCCGTCGGTATGGGATTTGGTGTCTCTGACTCCCGAATTGTTCACGCCGGCGACTTAAATCTCCGCCCCTAAACCATCCTACATTCTGGAGACTACTGATCGATCCAGACGCCAGGTTCATTATTTAGCTCTGTGATTCCTGGAATCAAACTACATAAGCGTATGTGTCGTCCTTACCTGCAGGAGATCGATGGTAAACTATACGCTCTCTCTGACACAGGCTTTGCGGTATTTTACCCCAAAACCAAGGTATGGGATCCTCTTCGGCCTCTTCCAGTTCAGAAGGGTTATTACATCGATCGGCTTTTGTTCAGCTTTGGGCAGAAAAATCTTTGCCAGGGTCACAATGGGATGGCTTCAAGAATACAGTCTTCTTTGACGTGGCTTCCCCTCATAGATCATGGACTAGAGTTGAACGACCATTGTTGCAGTTTATGAGTGCCTCACATAGTCCCATAGAAAGCCTTTAGTTCTGGACTTGGATGACTTCGAGAAGCTATTGTTTAGTTATGATATCAATGATGAACTAATACTAGTTCAGCACATCCTGCTGTCCGATGAAGGTGAAGTTGCCTAGTTTGCCTCCGTCGGAGGTAAAACGATTTTATTGTGCCCATATTGGAGATCAAAACATTTGCTTCTCATTTATGTATAACGAGAATGATCATGTCGTACCTGTTCTTGTCTTGGTTCTCGAATTTCCCTATTCGAAATCTGATGCCAGCCATCCACGTTTTCTGAGTTCTACGTCGAATATTTGTGGATCATTCTCTGCAAAAACCCTGGGTTATCACCTGTTCGAATATAATTACTAAAAGGAATCTTCCAATTTCGTAAGTTCCCTCTTTGGTGGTTGCTTTGTCCTCTAACTCCATCAATTGGTAATTTGGTATAAGCTCTTGTATTAATTTCGTTATGATCGAGAACCATTCCAGGCATCATGTCTTCTAGTACTAGGTTTTGGCGGAACCACAAATCTATGTTTGGAGATGCCAGAACGTAGATTTTTACCAATATCTCATAAAACATTAAAACTTATTGCCAAATGCATATGAAGCAAGGAGGATTTTCAAAATTTTGCAGGGGCCAAGGCCACCTCTGGCCTCAATGTAGCACCGCCAGTTTTCCTCGAGTTATGTGGATCTGTTTTCATCAAGCTTTTACATCGATCACACCACATACGCACTTTTTTTTTTGTGTGCTTGTGCCTTGGTGGAAACTAAGTATATGCAGGGTGAAAATAATGTCAATCATATTGTCGTCGCCATGGTCCTAAAACTTGAGCTAAATGCCTTGATACCTACATCCCAAATTCCCAATGAAACGAGCAGGCCTTGAATATCTTGCTATGATTTAGCTTTGGTTTAGCTTAGACATTCACTTGCTACAAACACAAGTGTAGATTATTAAAGTTTATAGCCTCTCTCTCCCATAATTCAATTCTACAAACAAGCTCATTGTACCAAAGATAAGCAGGAGGGTTCCGTGAGAATGATAAAGTTCAAATTGGAAATCTAAGGTTCGTCAAAACAGAAACAACAAACCCTTATGCCTTTGATTCAGAGTCAATAGATGTGGCTTTAGCCTCATCCAGCTTCGTTTGGTCCGAAGTAATACCCTGCAGCGTTTTGTAGAACTCCTCAGGAAGAGGACCAGGCCGGTGAATTGGAACGTGTTTGGGAACTGGAGCATCATTCTCGATAACCTCACACTCGTAATCATCCGGAACACCCCATGGATCCCATTCTGCAATACAAGAAAATAAACAAATCAAACCATCACAAACAATCCACTCGGTTTCATATATTCATAGAAATAAATAGCTCCTAATAGCATTAGAACTTCAACAAAACAGTCTGGATGATAGAATTGTGTACTTCGACAAACTATAACTACATCATTTGTCTCAACAAGCACTTCATAACAAACCAAAGAGAGAAACAGAACATCAAAAAGAAAAAGCACCATGTAAGAAGGACGAGATACATAAACTTTGACAACAGAATATTCAAACCTAAAACAGATAAACCAAAAAAGTACGAAGATAAACCTAAACAATCGTATTTTTCTAAGGAACAGTTTCAATGGCATATAAACATCATACTTTCACACACACTAATATTCCTATTCTGACCAGAGTTGATTTGCATTCAACTCAAGAAAATTGCATTTGATTAAATCCGTTCCACTTCCACTCAATGAAGACTGGATAATCAAAGAAGTGGTATTGCAGGAGGGGGGCATGCTTAGCATAAAATTACTTTTGGAATAGAAGCAACCAGAAAATCTGCGGCTGAATTAGATAGGCCCAACTGGCTGACTCCAAATGATTGGCACAACAGGCTAACTACTACATACATCAACCGACACAAATTTTGATCTACCAACTTTGCATTCTCAAGTAGTAATCACTATCATATCATATCCATTTGGCAAATCATAATCAGAATGAAAGCCGACAGAAATATCATATAGCAACCCGCGGATAGTCAAACAAATACTGCCTAAGCTTGAAACAAAAGATGCATATCATCGAAACTCCTGAAGGCAAACAAAACCTAACACTTAACAGTGAAAAATTCAGCAACTATAGTATCTTCAAAACAAAAGACTCCAATCAAACCTCAGCAACTAATAGAATTCCATAATCTTTACACATTTTTCCTTCACAAAAGTCTAGAAAGGCGAAAACAAAACTCACTAACCACAACAAAACTGGTAATGCCGGACCTAATCATCGAAAATTTCAACCTCAATTGCATTTTCAATCACAAATTCTAGTCAACTAAGCTAAAGCACTAACAGTCCAAACCAAAGAGCTGACAGTCTAAGCAGTATAAGCAATTTTCAACACTCCGATTTCGAACAACCAAATTCCAATTCCAATCAAATCCGGCTGAAAATTAGACTCACCGATCATCTTTCCGATGAGCGTGAGCTCGTCACGCGCCTCCTCGATGAGCTCCTCGACCTGGCCGCAGCCGAGTTTCTTCTCGATGGCCTCCCAGTCCTCCTCTTCACGGCACACCTGGAGGCGCTGCCGAGTGAAGCTCTCGACGGCTTTGCGGTAGCCTTCGTCCTCCGGGACGGCCTGGATCTCCTTTAGGGTTTTGGAGTAGAGCTCGATCAGAACCTCCCTCGCGTTTGGGACCACGTCCAGCCCTACGATCCCCGTCGTCTGCTTCACCCGGGCCATCAGAGGCCGTGCGATCGCTCGGAGAAACATCGTTTACCGTCGGATTTGTGTCTCTCTCGGCCAAGCTCCGATGGTTCTCGCTGTCTCTCAGACTCACTCACTATGAAGATGGGAAATGAAAATCGGAAGAAGCTGATGAGATTAGAATCGTTAGATGTAATGTTTGGGCCTACTCATTAGGTAGTCCATGTAAACAAGACCTTAAGCCCAAAACACCCAATTAGCTCAAATTAATTCTTTAATTTTGCCTATGATCAACCCGAATTTTTAAATGCGCAATTTATAAAATAGTACAACATGGTCCTTAAAATTGTAAATTTTAATTATAACTTGAATCGTTAAAATAATAATGTTAGTGTTGAAAGTGATAATTTTGTCCTCATAATTGTAATAATAAGTTTGACAACTAATATTACTACTTGAACAACTGGAGTTGTAATAACTCAATTAGAACTTAGAGAACAATATTACAAAGATTCAGGATAAAACTTTTTTTTTAATAAAGATTCAGGATAAAACATGGTAATTTTAAAACATCAGTCACGGGAAAATGTCTAATAGTTCCAACTATTCCAACATCTCACAAGGGATAATTAAGTTCGTTGAACATAGTAGTTCCATTGATAGTTTAACAACGTCCGTAGATTTGGCCGCAATTCAATGTTGCTACAGGCAGAAACAAATTTGCCGACCACCCTCTATTTATTTACCCTACTCATGACATGTGTCTTTTCTCAACTCATATTTAGATATTAATTTAGCATTTAGACATATGTCATGAGTTTAAAAAGATAGGCACAAGATTGGTAAATGAATGGTGGTCGACAAATTTGTTTCCGCTACAGCCTGCATATGAATTCCAAACTAGAAGGCACCAGTTCTTGAAGCTGCTGAGTAGCTTGTTGTTCTTTCCACCTTTTCTACATTCGCAAATCTTCTACCATACTTACATTCGCAAATCACCGGTACGCCCATGATACTGTACAACTTCCACTACCCTAAGGAATTGATGGGAGAATTTGGGAGCCTGCTTAATCTCCATTACTCGGTGTATATAAAGTGCAGAGATATTCCCTGTCAACTGCATCAAGGAAACAATTTAGTACATCGGATGAGAATCAAGAACACTAAGTTACTATGTACCAAGAACAAATACATTTGCACTAATTGAACATCTCAATGCGCTAAACTAAAGCCAACCCAAAAAAAATTGTTGTATTGAATTTTAGTGTTAATAGATAATTAGATACGATCTCGTTATGGTACAATTGCTCGCCAACCGTCATATTTCACAACCAATCAACAAGATAATGAATGACAAGACAATATAGATGCACATCACATATGGCACCCTTCTCTAATTAAAAGATCAAAACCGTTAATCAGAGATAGAGATCCACAGAAGAGCTAGGAAAGTACTAACTTAGTAAGTTTTAGCAAGATTATACCTTCAATTCAAGTTTATGCAAATAAGGAGATGCCCTCATGAAAGATGCCAATAGAAGAAGACAACACTCGTCGCGTTCCTTCAGTGTTATTTTCCAAATGCTTGAGATTTACGTAGGTAGGCAATACATGTTTCTCATTGTTTAGCTGAAAACCAAACAAAGAGATAAGGCGCTAACATAATCTAACAAAAGGAATCAAAACCAACACATATCTGATATAAGTACTTACCACATAACCCCGCAGTCTGTAGACCTCTAGTTGATGATGAGAATCACACTGTCTAAACGAAAGTCGGCGGGAAGAAATGGAGAGCTCAACAAGCTGTGACACATTACTAAGCAGCAAGTTTATCTCATCTCCACCGTACATAAAATGAAACAAGATTTGCATCACAAATCTCAATGCTCACAGGGGCAGTATGTTTATGTATGTGTAAATATTTCAAGGCAATTGACGGACCGATAAGTTTTAAATATCTAACTAATAGGACGAATCACTGTTAATCGCTCAAGAACTGGGCAGTGAGACAAGAAGCACTCCAGATCGAACTTGTCCGTAACAGACATGAAGTCTAGGTGATAGGAACACAAAGTGTGACGTTCTTAATGTTTATATGTCATATTCTTATGTTTTATTACTTCTTATTTAGTTGTTTTAGATTCATATTTGTCATATGTATGTTCTAAGTAGAGCTATGTCGAATTTAGATGAATTGATGATGAAATTGTGCTAAGTGTTAGAAATCCTTATTGAGCTAGGATTCTTTACTCGACTATGATTCTACTTTCCTATTTTCATTCTGTAACGACCCCAAAATTTCGAGCTTAAAAACTCAAAATTCTAAAGTCGTTAAACACCAAATAATCTCAAATAAATCGAAATCACTAAAGCGTAACAGCGGATCACATCTGAGTTTAAAATATAACTCAGTCAAGCCGATTATTACAAACCCAAATGATAATTCAACATATAACAAATGGAATTGTATAATCCTCACAACCTCACAAATAAAATCACACCAAATCGCACACACAATCCACGCTGGAACCTCACCACGACTGGATGCGATCGACTTCGAGTCTTCGGAGTCGTCACTCAATCACCACTACTCAGCACCTGCGGAAGTATCCCCTACACCATTGTAATTGGTGCACCGGGATTGCAACACAAACCCGGTAAGCTTTACAGCTCGTATGAGTAAAATATTAAAATAACTCTCGTCTCATAAAAGACACAACTCCACATCAACACAGCATAATGAAAATCATGAGAAAACGAGCAACCCATCTGGTTACTCTAATACTTTCACAAAATGGTAACTAATGAGCGCTGGTACACATCCGTTACCCCTCACTTAGTATACCGCTGATGTTGGGTAACCACCCGCCACCCAACATCCAAAACAAGCTGAGTACCCATGATCAGATAACCACCCGTTACCTCATGCAGTACTATGGCAGACAGACTAGAGCTCTAACTGTATCGTAACTTTCGCCCGGCCAAAGGCTAGGTTCCGACTTGCCTCACATGTACAATAATCTCACATCATATTGTACCACACATCACGTCCGAAGACAAATCACAATATTTCACATTATCCGTGATAAAATCACATGTACAATAATCTCACATCATATTGTACCACACATCACGTCCGAAGACAAATCACAATATTTCACATTTTTCGTGATAAAATCATGTACAATAATCACTCATCATATTGTACGTTTTAAAACTTTCACAATATATCCACAATAAAAATCATAACAGTATATTATATAGCAAACTATATATATTCGTATTTATTTACCATTTATACAATATATACATAGTCCACTATATCATATACATGTCATATTTCATAAACACCTGAAAAATTACGTACGATAATCTCACATCATATCGTACCATTAAAATCACACATGCACAATTTTTCTGTCACCGAAATGACTATTTTTAATGAATTAATAACAGTATCTAATTTAATGAACTATATATATATATATGTATTTATTACCATTATACTATATATATACGTAGTCCACTAAGTCATATACATGTTGTAATTCATTAAATAAACACACTTGCAAAAATGTTGAATCACCGCGAGGGTAGATTCGTAATTCAGTGAGATTTTACTCACCTTATTGACTTGAGCGTAATCCCACAATTCGCGATGCTAATTCCTTTCCTCGATTTAACGATCACCTTAAAAGAATAAGAAAAGAATTTAGAATCGTTTCGTAAACCTTTAAATGCCAAAACAGTAATATACGGTACTGTTCAGCAATTTTGGTTATACGAAGTTACTGTTCACTGTTCACTATTCACGGTTACTGTACAATACTCCATTAATACGTATTTCTGTACGTATAAATATTATATATGTATTTTTGTACGTATAAATATTAAATACGTATTTCCTGTACGTATAAATATTAAATACGTATTATCTGTACGTATAAATATTAATACGTATTTCTGTACGTATAATATTAATACGTATTTCTGTACGTATAAATATTAATACGTATTTCTGTACGTATAAATATTAAATACGTATTTCTGTACGTATAAATATTATATACGTATTTCTGTACGTATACGTACGATTTAATGTAAATACAAATTCAGTAAATAAAATTTACTAAATTACCCTTTTTACAATTTACTTTTTACATTTACTGAAAGTAAATTATAATTACATTTACCGAAGGTAAAAATTAATTACATTTACCGTAGTAATTAAAATTTACATTTACATTTACCATTACACAGTAAATTACCAAAATACCCCTTCAGTCAAAACTAATTACACCGCCGCCACACGGCGGCGCGTGTGGCACACGCGCCACCTCCGGCCGGCCGCGCGTGGGGCCCACGCGCCGAGGCTAACCACGGCGCGTAGCACGCCACCGCTACTTCCAATCTATCCCTCATCTCTTCCTCCTCCTTCCCACGGTGGCAGACCCTCTCCTGCACCTTCCACGCTCCCCCACGCGCCACTACTACGCGGCGGTAACCCTCTCCTCCTCCAACCCTCCGATCCTCACAAATCGATCCCAATTCATTCACAATCACAAACAATCATCAAATGCAACCACACCATACCTTAATTCGAAGCTAGACCTCCGATTTGGCCTCGGAAAAGCTTGGATCGCCGGTGAAGTTCAAATCCTTGGAGAGAACTCGGGTTGATAAAGTCTGGCCTCCAAATTGAAAACCGAGAGTACCAAGGCGAGGATCGACGTCGTACCGCCCTCCTCCGTGCCCTAGCTCCGCTGGTGAGGACGCGAGTTGTGGCGAGCTTCGGGTTGTCTCGAGGAAGCTAATGGCGGTGAGGCACGATGCGGCGAGCTCGAGGGTGGCTGTGAACGTCGACGCGAAGCTCCTTGGACCGGCGGTGAGAGACACGAAGGCCGGAGTCGCTGGATTGAATCGAGAAATTTTCGAAGGGAGAGGGGGGAAATTTCGGGGAGAGGGAGAGAGAAAGAGAGAGGGTTCGAGGGAGAGAGCGGCGGGTGTGAAAGGGTTTCCTGTTATGGAAACCCTAGTTAACAAAAAAATCCTTTTTATACTAGTTTCCAAATCGGAAACTAACTTCCGACGTGAATAACTTTCACGTACGATGTCCGTTTCGAACGCGTCACATATCCACGAACTCGTATCGACGAGCTCTACAACTTTCGTGAAGGAAGTTTCCGCAACCGATCGACGGAATAAAAGTCGATATAAACGTTACGGAAATGTAACGTTTTTCAATTTAAACGTTCCGAGAACGTTTCCGTTTCTCGTTTACTAACGTCGCAACCAAACACATTCATTCTAATTAGAAATCGAAATTTTATAGAATTCCAAATCAAACTAACATCGTTTAAATTTTAGGGTTATTACACATTCTTTCCTATTCCTTAATCGACGATTTCTTTTCAGGAAAGACAAATCATATTTGGAAAGGAAGAAGAGTTGCCGAATTGCATTCTTAGTTGAACAAGGAAATCATGTTCGAGTTGAAGAAGGAGAAGAGGAGGCCGGCCTAGCTACTCCTAATTGGACCAAGATTGTTTCCGTGCAGCCCTTAAGTGATCTCCCTATTGGACTTGGTTTCCTACATCAAGTTGGATATGGAGTATATAAATCAAATCCATAACAAAGAGGATTTCAGTTTCCCAATTGGTTTCTATCTCCTTATGGGACGGCAAGATGGCTTCCTAGACCCCTATATATAGAGGCTCGGCCTCCCCATATTTTCATCATCAACCTTGCACACAAAGCACAAGCCATAGCTCTGCCGAAATACTCTTCCATCCTCTAAGAAATCTTAAAACTGAAATTCATCATTTTCCACCCTTTTGATTCGAAGCAAGTAGCCTAGGATCTTCGTTTGCTTGGAATAAACCCCGTAGGATTATTTTAAAGTGTAACTCTATAATCTTCATGTTTTATTTCGGTTTTATGTTTTCTTGTTCTTGGATGATTTCTGTTTTTGTTTTGTTAAAGTTCAATTTAATCTTGTCTATGAGATAGTTGTTCTTTCGAATTGTGTATGATATAAAGATTTCGATTTCTCTTTCAAGGATTTCTGTTTTGATGCCGTGAGTTATTGTTTCATGTTCTTGATCAAATTTCGATGTGTTCTTATATTGCATGTGTAATTGAGACAAGTAGTTGATGTTGCATATGTTAATCATTCAAAGTTAGTACGATTATGATACAAGTAGTGGATTAATTGTTCTTTGGTTTTTCACCGATTTTTGATTCTAAGTTCGGCAGTGGATAGGTACTTAAAACATGTTGATTTCTCTATGTGATACGTAATTGCATGATGAATTGGTATGTTAGATTTCGTAGCAAGACAAGTAGTTAAGCTCGAATGTATCCATGTATTAGGAACCAAGTAGGAACTTGATGCATGATCGAACTTAGCTTGGAACCTTGATACCTACGGCATGAACATGAATGAGAAGGGAATTCGATGGCTTTGTTCTTACATGATTTGTTTGGTGATTGGTTATGTGTTGGTTGGTTGATTGCATGTATATAGTAGTTTAGGTTTTATTTTCTGTTTTTATGACTCAATCCGAATCTAAATCAATCTATTTATATCTTTATGAATTCGTGTTAATTGATGTGATCCTAAGCCCTGGCTGGATCCCCGGTTTGTGAACGATACCCTCTTGCTTTATACTACTAATGATGTGTTCAGGGTTAAATATTGATGTCGAGTAATCGAGCAACCATCACTAGGGCTCTGAGGTAATTCAAGCAACTGAATGCACTAAAACAACTGTATACACTAGGGTGTAAAATATGATCAGGTTTAATGCACAACCATACCTGATCTGTCCACATTAACAACTTAATTTGTTAGTACGGTGAAAATCACCAAAACCCGCCTTAATCTCGTTTCCTCCTCGTTCGGGGAACAGTTTGTTCTTCGCAAGAAACAAACAAAAGTTTTCGACTCTCTTTTCGAAGGCGAATCAAACCCATGTATGAATGGAACTTTCATGTTTGGGATCGTTGAGATCGACATAAACCCTAAGCAGTTTGATAGTTAGATCTCTATGTTGTTTCACTACACTATCCACCCAATCCAGGTACCTATCAAGTTCTGTCTCTATTCTCACCCTTGTGTATCAACGTAGCTGAAGAATGTTGGAAAGGAGAGATCACACATCTAAGAAGTGACAAAGAAAATAAAGCTTATAAGTGGGTGGATAATAACCAATTATACCGAGGCCTTTTGTGATTAAAACCCAACACCTATGAGGTGGCTAAGTTGGAACAATATCGGTACAGTTGGTCCACGGGCCACGCTTGTCGCTGTTTAACATGGTATCAGAGCGGGTCCCTCTCCAATCGCGCCTCCAATCTGTCGTGGGCCCGAGTTGGGTGTCACTTTGTCATGGGCCCAAGATGGGTGTCATTATCATGTCATCGGAGAGTTTCCGATTGGATGGTCACCAAGTGTCGTTGGTTACTGGACCTTTGTTTATTTAGTCCCACTATGTGAGATGTTAATCTGTCACGTGCAGACCTAAAAATTAGGTTGCACGTGAGGGGGCGTGTTGGAGAGGAGAGATCCCACATCTAAGAAGTGACAAAGAAAATAAAGCTTATAAGTGGGTGGATAATAACCAATTGTACCGAGGCCTTTTGTGATTAAAACCCAACACCTGTGAGCTGGCTAAGTTTGGACAATATCGGTACAGTTGGTCCACGGATCATACTTGTCGCTGTTTAACAAAGAAGAATATCATAGTGAAAATCGAGAGTGGTTATGACTTATGAACACTGGTAGCTGCTTCTTCCTTTAGGGGCATCAGGGACACTATGCTTATTAAAAGATCATCTGGCAACGCACTGATCCTGTCCTCCACAAACCATGTTTTACGCATCCTTGATTAAATCCTAAAAAATATCAAAATGACAAAATAAAAAAAATATAAACCAATCAGTAGGATTATGCAACTTTGACATATAGCCGACTAGCCGTACGTAGTGTGTTATTACTATTTCTAAATAACCGCAACTCGTAAGAAATGTACATATATCCATTTTCAGGCTTGCAACACACTAATTGTAATGGACAAAATATGCAAAGAAAATTAAACCTGCTAATTGATCGATCTGCGCTTAACATATAGTTATATACAGCCTACACTTTGATATCATATCATAAAGAATGACTACAGCACTGTAATCAACATATATATATATATATATATTCATTTTTCAGAGCGGAGTCCCATTTTGAAATTAAATTACGGAGTTCTTTATTTGACTAATTTTTTGGTCACTTTTTTCACATCTCTATCATTCAGTAATTAGTTATGTATGTCTAAATTATTCAGAAAAAATTTCATTCAATTTGGTGACCGTTTTGAGCTTTTACAATTGTGATTTACAAGAACTGTTATAGTTGGACAGCTTTGGTGGTTCATAGATTTAATAATGTTTTGATACCTTAATGATCACCAAATTAGATTAAATTTTATATGGATGATCTAAACATACATAACTACATATTCAATTATGAAGATGTGAAAAAATGACCGAAAAATTAATGAAATAAGGAATTCCGTATTTTAATTTCAAAACAGAGTGCCTGTCTAAAATAGGACTAATATAAAAACATGATTGTCAATGGAATAGCAATAGCTGGAGGTGACTACAGTCTGACATCGGTACGTATAGTTTAAACGAATTGTACACGTATTTCATATTTATGCAGTATATGGTCTTATAACCTCGTGGTATGTATATATAGTATATACAATAATGTTAGACTTTTCAGATATATATATATGTGTGTGTATAAACTTATATGATTCCAGCTCTGCTCTTTACTTCTTTAGTTTACAAGACAGTAAAGGTATTTTACTCCTATAGTACTTTGTTGAAACATTGCACCGAACTGTAAATAAGCTAAAGCTACCGTGGATGCATGACTGTATCGTAGTTACAGTAGTAGTCATTACATACCCAATGCAATGATCACGAAGTCACAAACCATAAGTGTTTGGACTTCAGCCTTGTATGTTGATAAGTAAACAACAGAGACTAAAGAAACTCTCATATATAGGCATATAGCCATCAATAACCAAATTCATTACCCTGTGTAACAAGAACGAAATTGTAAGTCAGTAACAGAGGATTTGAAAAGTCAAAGAAGCTGCCACCAACTCACCATTTATATAAGTAATTGCTTAATATTAATTTTACTGATCTGTAACTGTATCAGTAATTTAGCAACAGTAAATAGTAATTCAACTTAGTGTGACTGATGAAAAATTATTTACCGACGAACACCGAGTTTGAGGGACGGTGCTGCGCCGAGATTGACGTCTGGAGTTGATAGAGTCGATGGAGCAGGTCGACCTTCAATGCCACCGGATCAGAATGACCTGAAGAACGTCGGATCGAGAGGAGGAGTTCCGCGAATTGATCTGGGCTGTTGCAACTTGCTAGCGAAGCTAGGATGCAGCGCGCTGGTCGGAGAAGCTGTCTGGGTGCCCAAAACAGATTTTTGGGTGCTCAAGGCAGAGAAGGAACTTCGCCGTATTCCGGCAGAGCGAGGCTTGCGGCGGCCGGGTATTTCTAGGGTTTTATCTTAGTTTTCCGGCAGAATGGTTGCTAGGGTTTTTTTCTTCATTTTTTTTCTTGGTCAGACTCTAGTTAGAACAAAATGCTCATAATGATAACGTGTAAAATTAAAATCCAAATTGGGCTACTCATTTGATTGATATATAATATTTTTTCTATAGTGAGAGTATTACATGCAACAGTAATAAATACATTTATGAAAATTATAGCAGTTGATCACTGTCCTAATTTCGAAGGCTACCTTATTTGCGTTTCTTCAACAATTTACATATTCACGAAAAAAAGGTCATTTCCATTTACGAATATTATCAAAAATAGACAAGATTATAACCATGTTATACAAAGACAATCATCAAAATATTATTAGGTCTACTTGGTATCGGTCTATTGATCACAAGTCAAATGAGAATGCACTATATCATCGTTCACTAATTGCGCAATAATCATCAATTGGTATCGGTCATTTCCACACCGCTTGTTTTGAACCAATAGTGTATATCTTTTCTTTTTACATTACTTACCGGTAGTACTAATTCGTATTAAGCAGCTAAAATCTTATCTTATATCAGAGTATTATTTGGTCTAGTGACATCAGTCTCTCTTCATAAGTGAGAGATCGTGAATTAGACTCATAACAGACTCGTTGTAACATATTAATTACTATATTTAATAAAACAAATATTATCTTATATATATTGTGCATTTAAATATATGCTAATTTTCTACCATTGTATAAATTAAGACCACAATCTTTTTTCACCACTTAAAACCTCTTATTTCTCTGGACCTACCCTTGTAGATGATCTAGGACAGTAGGATGCCTCCAATAGTCCAATGAAGCTAATTTATATATATTAAATTAATAAATATTTTTCTCTATCTAGTAAAAAGACAAGCTGAAATTAAATAGATTTGACTAAGTCGAAGTTTTTATATATCTAAATATTTGAACCAAAGAAGGGAGCAAACCCCAGTTGTGGGTGTGAACTGTGAACTGTGAACATGGCAAAAAGAGGAGAGAGACTACTGTATTGGTCTCGTGATAAAGGCGACTGAACCGGAGGGGGTCACGGTCTGACAAAAATTAATCCTTTAATTTACCAAGTTGGATTATATTTGCCTTAATAATTTAGTTTATGAAAAATTAGAAAGTGATTTGTGTTACTAGCTGCTGACGTGGGAGAGTCAGTCGTTGACTGGAGCATATCAAGATTCTCTTTAAACTACCAGTTTAGTAAAAATAAAGCTTACTGTAGTTATTAAGTGGTGTACGATCGAGAGGACTCAGAGGAGGAGGAATTGTTCAATGACTATGTCATAGATGCCTCGTAAGTGTTGGTGGTGGAGGAACAACGCATCATGATGATAGCTATGGTGATGGTAACTTGGTAAGAATTATATATATGAATATATCTAGTCTAACAATCTAACTAAGTATGACAACTACGGTGATAGTAAAAATTATATCTAGCTAAGTGTTAATCTCTGACTATCGATCTCGTGATTCATGTTTGATATTCATGAGCTCATCACAATCTGTATGAAAATTACTACAATTTTTTTTAAAGCCATCAAATATGGAAAATTTGAAAGCATATGTATAGAAATATTGTGTCATTACGTAGCTAATACATATGTATAGAAAATATGGTGAATGATACGGAATTTATCTGTGGAATAAATCGTACAAAATTATTTCTTTCAGCCTTGTTATTTTCATTTTCTATGTTCCCATGTAAAACCACATTATGAGAGGACGATATATATATGCTCGTCCAAATAAAGCACTAAAAACATAAGCAAGATCATATTGGATATGGAATGAAGCTAAAAAAACATGAAACTCTCTCATTATGGTTGGAGTAATTGAAAGGGAAGATAGATTCTTTCCTGCTTTCTATACAGTCTTAGAATCAATCCAACTTATCCAAGTATCCAACCCAACCCTTCTTCCCTCGATCCGTCTCTCCCTCTTATCACACAACCTACTTACAGGTAAGCACAATAAACAAAGTAACCCAGAACCTGTGTATACCCCCAATTAACCTGTCGGCTATCTTATTAATTACTTAGCAGCCACCTCTGACGGCGGCTCCGGCAGAGGACGGGCAACTTGTCCCCCAAGAAGACCCCAAATTCGACTGATTAGCCGAAAAACCATCACCAGAAGTTCCAGCACCCAAAGACCCTAGAGTGCCGCCTCCTGAACCAGTTCTACCCAATTGCTTCATCCCCAAGAATATGTCCTCCTCCGACGACACCACAAACTCCTCATCATACTCGTCTTCTTCCATTTCGTCATCCTCGGCTTCCTCGCTAGCTTTGTCCCCATCGCCGGAGCTGTTAATGGCAGCTTGCTCATCATCATCACCACCACCACCTTGAGCAGCTGGCACCGTGGGAGACTCGGGATCTTTCGCTTTCGAAGTCGTGGCTGCGGCCTTGTTCCTGGTGCTTCCGGCGAGAGTGTTGCGGTGAGTTGGACGAGGATGCGTGTGTTCCCCGCTGTATGTGACCACAAACATGTTAGGGTCCTCGTTGCTTCGCTCCACTTGCTTCCTCGCGGAGCAACCCTTTGAGCTGCTGCAACGGTAGTAATTCCTGCATACAAACACTGCTAGTTTCCGAGAGAGAAACTCGCAAACGGAAATCGGAAAACTCTGATAACAAAATGGGGAGAAAACTAAAAAACGTACCTCGGATGTGGAGAGCCTTTGATAGGTTTTTGACCATATTTTCTCCACGCCCACAAATCCGACGAGGAGAGATTCTCTGCCGTCAAATGGCACACCATCTTCTTCACCGGGCTCTTCCTATGAAGCAAAGAAGAGAATAAATGGACTTTCCATCAGAAGAGCTAGCAATAAAATGAAAAAGATACCAAATGAAGCAAATGGTTTTGAAATATATACCTTTTCCTTGTTCGAATCAGCTGCGGCGGAATTTGCATGTGCGGCAAGGCTGGCCCGACCAAAGTGACCGGCTTGAGCCTCGAATTCTCCTCTTCCAGATACTCAGGCTTTTCGAGCTTGGTAAGTTTTAGTAGATGTTGCTCAGGGAATCTCCCTAAACTCGAAACCGGTGCGAATCCGGGGTTGAAATGAGGGCCGTTAGTGTTGGCAGGCAGGAAATTATTCTGCTGTTGTTGTAGTTGTTGCTGGCCACTAATAATAGATCCTCCTCCAAAGTCAGAGATAAAGGTGGTAGGGGAATTGGGAATAATAGTAGCAGCATGAGCATAACTATTAGCAGCGGTGGTGGTGACGATGGTGTTGATATTTTCAACGGCGGAGCTTGGGAAAAAGGGTTGGTAAAACTCGTCCAAGCCATCGAAAGCACCGGCTCTGGTGGACTCGAGAATATTGGAAAAACTGGCAGTCGGGACATGAGTCTCCACCTCCTCCTCGTCCTTCACCCAATCCCACATCCACGACGGCTCTGCTGAGTCCTCGTGGTCAACTGGGTTGGGTGTTGACGAGGTGGTGGAGACTCTGGCGCTAGTGGTGGCAGGTTTACAGCTGCGCACCACAGCGTAAAGATCCCAATCATCGTCTTCCATTGATTTCTTGTGTTACTATTCAGGCTGCTTTGAACGACGGCGCTGACTTTTTCAGTTATATCTGGGGGAAGAGAGAGAGAAGGACATGGACATGGAGATAGGTTGTGTAATAGCTTAGTTGGAAGAAATGGTGGAGTACTGACTTGGTAAATTGTTTAATTATTTATACTGCAAAATATAAAATATTATTGGAAAAAAAAAGAGGAAAAAAGGAGAATGGTTTTCGGGGGGTCATGGATTTCTCAGAGCCACTTTTGCTTGACTTTTTAGAAATGTCAAAGGGGGACCCGAGCAAGGTGACAAGCCCAAAGGACAATTGGCAACCCTGTACTCATACAGTTCTAATCTCACTCGTTGCAACTGTACTCGCTGGGATGTACTCGCGATCTGATTGGTCGTTTCTGGGAAATTTTCCAAGCTGTAGCTGTGGTATGCTAGCATGTCGCACAACTGTCCTTCATTCCGGTATTCCAAGAAGTGGAAGAACGACGAGACGTGTCTGCGCGTGGGGTTGGGGTTGGCTTTTGACGTCGTTGCCAGATTTTGTTTACAAAATCCACCTACCTTTAATGGGCATGGTGGTCTCGAGCTTGTGTGCACTCCAGGGGGAGAAGACTCAGAAGAGGAAGGTTCCAGCTCTCCCGGTTTGGCAAGGTAAAAGTAAAACAGTATAAGATAAAATGCTTGTGATCACGTACAGTAGATGAGTGGATCATTGTCTCACACAAAATGTGATCAATTCTACAAACCCTAATCTAAATTGGCTCACTGACTTATATATGGCCCTAAATATAGAATTCATATAGCTAGTAGAAGTTGGAAGCCAAATAGTTTCTCTATTTACTATTTCAAAGGTTAACATGTATGGTGAATTTTGAAATTATAACACATATTTAGAGATGTAACCTATAGATGGACATGTATTCGTTTGTTACGTTAATCTTATGGACGGACACACGCTTATTTCATGAATCGTATCCATCGTATATATATGATCAATGATGATTGAGGTAACGTATAGTCAGAAGTCACTAGGTTCAAGATTCTTCAACTGTATATCGATAACATACTCTGACAAGTTGACATCCGGTAATGATGCCTTAGCTGAGTGTTGGGTGATTTTTTTGTTATCATATAATTTAGTGAACTTCACGTTGAAGGGTGATCCGTGTGTTACTATTTATTATAACGGATTTCAAACAATGAATTCATTGTATGCATTACAAATGATAACTATTTAAAACACATATGATTTGTTACGGTCTGATATTACTTGCCAATCTCATCAAATTAGGTTGGGTGCTTCAACATGGCTAAATAGCTATCGTGCAGCCAATGTCAAACCTCATAAACACCCAAGTGTTGCGACTAGATGGGGCAAACCACCTCCAAGTTGGTTCAACATTTGTTTGGATGGTGCTTATGATTTTGCTAGTAGTTCTGGAGGCATTGACATTGTTGTTCGTGATGGGAATGGTGCATACATTACTGGTATGTCTTTGAGTGTTAATTCCACTCTCTCAGCAGCCTATGTGGAAGCTCTAGCAGGTTTGGAAGCTTGTAAATTAGTGGCTGATCAAGGTTTTTCCCTTGTCCGTTTTGAGACAGATTGCTTACAATTAGTTGAGGCGTTATCAGACTTTCAAGGGGTTAATCCTAATCTGACACTGATTCATGGTGACATTTCTTCTCTTCTTTCTGAGTTGACGGCATTTCATTTCAAACATATCTATAGAGAGAGTAATGTTGTGGCTCATCGATCATCTTGCAAAATGAGCATTGCTTACTAGGCCTTGCTGTAATATTTTCAGTTCTCCTCCCCTGTTCTTAGAGGATTTGCTACAAAGTGATGTAAACTTGGCTTACTCTTTAATTTATTTACGTTTATTTTAAAAAACACACACATAATTCATGGCGGCACGTTATATGTCATGTTAAATTCAACCTTTTTATAAGATGAGGTGACAACTTTCTATCTTATATTTTGCATGAGAGTATAAAATTAAACATTTTAGTTGTTTACAAAGTAGTCAGGTGAGATTATTGGCTCGGTCACCCAATAAATTCTCACGACTCCTTAAACTCGTGAAAATAATGTATACTTGTCACTTGATTGGTGAAAATGAATTCTTTTTTATATCTTAAAATGACAAAGCTAATAAGCAAAAAATAAATATCAAGCAAAGGCGAAACCAGGAGCTGGTGGGGGCCATTGCCCACACTCACATTTTTTAGTTTTTTTTTCCTATAACCTAAAAAATTCATTTTTTATCAAATTTCCCCATTTATTTTATAACTAAAACCTCACATATTATTATACTAGAGAGTTGATCACAGGAAAAAAGTCCAAATTCTTATACTTTTCTCCTATTTTGTATGTCTCACTCTTTTGTTACAATGTTTACTAGTTTAATTTTTAGATTCATGATATATTTATTAGATAAATTTGCTCTTTTTATTTAAATTTACAGTTGTAAAATAAAAAAATGAAAGATTTTATAATGAACATAAGGCGAGACATATATCATTTTCTTTTATACATATTGAAAAATTAAAATAGAGTCATGTAAAGATTAATTTAAAATAGCTTCATTTTGATGACAAAATATATCGACATACATAATTTAAAGATAGTATTGTAAAAAAAAACTGTGCTTCACTTATATAAATAAAAGTAGTTTTTGCCCCACTCATCTAAGCTTCTGATTCCGCTGCTGATATCGAGAATACCAAATTTGATCTTTATCAACGTGGATACAAGCAAGCGTGTTTGTGTGATTGATCATCGTCCTACACTCCAAACATCATATTATCCTTTGAATTCAAGTACAAACGTGGAACATATACTACTTTAAAGCAAACTATGATGAAATGCAATCCATCATATAGATGCATCATTAGTGTGTATAGTCATGTCAAACACATTTTAATGTTCTTAGTTAACCTACAATATACTAAAAGAACACACATTTTTAAGAAAATCAGTAAAAATACATAGAGGTAAAACTTCAATTTTGGATTAAATCGAAGCAAGTTTAATGAATAAGAACACACCGCTTCAGGAGTCTCCATCAAGCGACACTTGTGGGAGACTAGAAATAGAGGAACCCAACTTAGGTGAGGAGCAGAAAGAATCTGAAAACGGATATAATAAATCACACCATTTTTCCTCTCCAAAAATAAAACAAGACAAAACCAAAATCGTGAAAAAGCAAAAAGAAGCTTTGCACAATTGCATGTACATGCAGAAGCCCAGAGAGAGACCTTTTTCGGCACGCTACGCTCGGAGGGCTCAGGCTCTTACGGTGTGGTGCCGCGTGGAGAATCTGGACAAGCGAATCACAAGTTCACAACCGTTAATAAAAATCACCAACTATCTCTCTGTTCCGTTACAACTTTTCAAACTGAGGCAGTGATGCAATGAGTTTGAATTTCTTTTTTTTTTTGTAGTTACAATTAAAAGGGGGTGTTGTTTAATTAATTGCTGGAGAATCTGCCTTCAACTTTTACTTCTGGTTTTGGTGAAAGACTGAAAGTATGATCACTCTTTTCAAGTTGGAGGATGATCGAGAAGCCGAAGTGTCGAAATTTAAATTAAGAGAAATAAATTATCGGGATTTGATAATCAATCAGCTTGCAACATCAATTTTCACAATACATGCACGTAGTAAAAGCATGATGTTGTAAAGCTTGACTCATGTCTATTGATTCTTGCGATAGTTTTGTGACTAACAATGTTGGTCGGATAGAATGTAGGGAATCTAGTTCCACCACCTACTGTTCTTCTGTTATAATCATTTTTTTGGTGAAATGTATATTTTCTTTCTCAAAAAAAAAGAAGAAGTAAAAGCATGATGCATATGATCATTGACTTACCGATATAATTTTAAAACTAGATCATTTAAACCAAATTATGACTAATTTTAATAGGATCCATACATATACAAATAATATTTCAAACGAACTTTACATACATTTGCAATAAACAATCCACGCTACTACTAGCAATGTGTGTTCATATATTTTAGCACGGTGCTATCATTTGTGCCCCTCCAAAGAACATTACATACATTTTACGGATTATGAAGCGTAATCAAATTATGCTTGATTACTACTTTTGTTTCAAGTATAGTCATATATATATATATATATATATACAGTTTCTATGCAGAGTGAAGTTTCACTTTGAAATTAAATAGTTAAGTTCCAATTTTGGCACACTTTTCGGTCAAATTTTTTCACCATAAGCAATTCAATGTTTAAGTATGCTATTAAAGATCATCTCTACAAAATTTTATCCAATTCGAAAATGGTTTGAGTATTTAAAATTAGATTTACACGAACGGTTCACGTTGAACATTTTCAATTTATTCATTAATTTAATCTAATTTCAATACCTTAACAATGTCTGAATTGGATGAAATTTGTATAGATGATCTTGAATAACATACCTAAATATTTAATTACTTATGGTGAAATTTTTGACCGGAAAGTGTGTACAAATTAGAACTTTATTTTTTAATTTCAGAATAAAACTTCACTATGGATATGGAGGGACTATATATATATATATATAACTCATATAGTCATTAAGGTCATATATTAAATATGATGATGACCAAGAAAAGGTTTGAAGCAAATAGTGGTTTGAAGAACATTATGAAATTCCAATTAAAATGTGACTTGGGACCATCCACTACCATTCTTTCCCTTTTCGCGAGGAGGATCCAAATATAGTTTTGGGGGAATAATATTTCTGATTGATAGTTATTCATGTATCTTTGTTTGGTTTGATGGGTGGAACTTGTAACTTACAAAGGGCAATTGAATCTTTTCAACCTAATGTATTATTAAGAAGCATATATAGCATACATTCTGAATTGAATATTTGTATTTTGGCTAGGACAAAATGTAATTTTTCTAATAATTTTTCTTTTGAAATAAGGGTTGATGTGATAAAAGAAGCGAGTGCTGAACCTTATAAAATTGAAAATAGTATACAGTCAAAACCAAATGCTTTTATTTTGGCGAGAAGATGTGATTAGAATCATTAGATAGGTGTATGAGATGAAAAGTCAAAACTAAATGCTTTTTTTGGCTAGAAGATGTGATTGGATAGGTGTATGAGATGAACATTCCAACAAGCAAAAGATATGTGGATGAACTATAGCTTCATATCTCTCTCAATGGACACTTAAAAAAGCCCCAGGTGTGATTGTCTCTGTCAATGTCATGGGATCTTCAAAAGAATGCATTTTGTTCACTTATGGCAGATCGTCTCGAAAGAGAAATAGATATGGTTTTAGGACTTTTAGCGACAAGGAGCTTATGGGTTTTGGCAGGTGGAAAATATGAGTGATAGCCATGAAAATATCTCACTTTGTGATCAAAGGAAAGCAAAGATTGCAATCTACAAGCATATCATTTTGCTTCTTTTGATGAAACTATCCATTTATTTGTTTTTTCGTCAATTGGAAACCACTTTATGGTGTGGGAGAAAGAAGTGTCGAACACTAGGAGATGTGTACAAGGCACCCACAACCACAGCACCAAGGGAACCATCTCCACCACGACCACCACCACGACCACCACGGCATCACCATCACCACCACACCATAAACACAGTAGATTCCTGTTTTTTTGTTGTTTGTGATCATCTTTGTACTTGCAGTAGTTAGTAAACATCTTTGACCCTCCTTTGTGCTATCTACACCATATTATTTCATCACCAATTGGTTACTGTAAGGAACATTAACTTGTTAGAAAACTGGTTGGACAACAATAAACTATATTCCTCTTTGCAACATTTCTGTAAGTCCAACAGTTACTTCTATCGACACGAACCCTTAACAAATAGAAACGAAAACAATAGATAGTACCACATCACAATCTCTGACAGCTTCATATTGAATATGATATACCATTTTACACCAATTCGCAGACTTCTTATGGTGAGACACATTCTACATGACTACATCCAAAAGCATGAAAGAATACATGGTATTCACAATGCATTTTCTTCATATTTGGCAGGGGGTCGCATATCTATTCACTACTATATCCAAAGGAGCAAAAATGTCACCTGCTTGTGAGTAAGTGGAACTCTTAACTGTTTCATTCACGTACCCTAAATCGTGCTCCACCCTTTGCCTTGCCAGAATAGTAATCACCCACATTTGCTACAAAAAGTGGATCTATATCTTCAAATCTAAACTCATTAGTGGCCTCAATACCACTGGCCTTTTCTGGATCCGTCTGCTCCAGTTCTTTGGTTAAGTCATCCATTGTTTTCCTTACACTTTCTCTACTCATGGTCCCTGCCTCACCAGTTGATGAAATGCCAACCATTGTAATCTTAGGAAGGTGCACATTTAGTTGTGAGGTCTCATCTATGTATTGTGTGGATAAGATTCCATCTTTATCCTTTTGTTTCAACCACATATGACTAAACCAATCTCCAAAAGGAAACCAGTGGCTGGATTTGCTTCTCGTGTTGGTCTGCACATCATCCTTTGCTTGTATCTCAGATGTGCTAGTTTGTAGAGAATCCTTGTGATCATCAACAGCTTCAGAATCGGAAAGGCACATGGTCGACTCGGAAGCTCGAAGGAAAGAGGCCACACTCCTGCCGTATGATAAGGCATGAAAAAAAAAGTTATGGACACATACATCCAATCAGAAAAAGAAAAAAAAAATTGATGCAGGCGTGTAAATTACTCAAACTAGCAAATGGAATACCTTCTCTCGAAAGTGTCGACCATATAAGGAAATTTTGGTTGAATGCCAGTTGCCTTCCTTAGCCACCTATTACCCAGAATAACTTTGTCGACTGTATAGTGAAGCTGCATTTCAGCTGCTTTTGATATGACGCTCAATGGTATTCCAGGATTCCCTATTTCATCCATCACTTCTTGAACCTGTCCAGAAATAAATAAGATACGTGAGAACCAAAAAATTGTGAACTTAGATGGTTTGTACAGTATTTAATCAAAAGTACTTACATAACATCTCAATTTTACAATACTGCTTGCTCATTTCAACATATATATAATGTGATTTCATACCTCAGGAGGTTCCCATAAATTATCTCCCATCTCTTCAATCACTTCTGCAGCCAAGTTGTCATCAACCACATCCCTTCGTCGCTGCATGTGCCGAGTTTGAATTAAAGTATGGAAATGTTGATCTACGGATTCCTCAAGAATGTTATCAAGCATGTTTTTATCAAAAAAGTAGGGGGTATACCTGTTGGAAAAACAGTAACGAACCAAAGCATCAGCTATTCTGAATTGAACTATAATAAAACAAGTGTTTCTGACAAAAGAACAAGTACTTAAGAAACAAAAAAGTCAGCTTTCAGTTGGTTAAGAAATAAATCAGTACTCTAAGAAGTATACATTTTCTTATACCTAATTGACTATTTCTTAATACACACAAATAGAAGGGAAGCCCCAACAGTCTATTAGGTTTCAACCAGAAAGAAGCATAAAACATAAAACTGAATGAAAAAAGAAAAAGAGAAGGTAAATGGGATTGACATCTCAATATGCACAAATATTATTCAAGGTCCAAAGTAACTTCTAAGCCTACTTTTACGAAAATATATTTGCATTTGGTTAAACACTGCAGTTTGATCAGATACTCGTTGGGAAAATTAGAAATGAAGCAGAAGTGCAGAACTCACCATTTGATCCCATCTGGACTTGCTATTGCAATATCCAAATTTTGAGCACTAAAAACTGGGACACCGTCAACCCTTATGCACTTGCCATTCTGTGCATTTCCTTTTAGAAGCTTGTTAGCTGCCCTGACCTGTCATTGAAATTATTCAGCAATACTATCATATATATAAAAAAATGCTATAATATAACAGAAGATGGTTCTCATATCATACCTGTTTCTCATTTGGAACAAACTGAAATAGGTGGGGCTTTTGCTGCAATAACAAAAAGTGAACCATGTTACTAATTAACACGGACTTCACTGATACACAACCAAACCAGCACTAATGCATTGACGAATTACTAGATACAAATCACAGCACAAGAAGGGATTACCTTAAAATGCTCAAAAGCCAAATCGAGACGACAAGCACCCACCACCCCACTCGGAATATTCAGCCGCTTCACATACGTAACTAACAACAACAACCTCAGTCAGAACGCAGGCAACCCCCCATACCAAAAACACACACACTCCAATCACTTATAATAACACCCAAAACACACCAAAAGTAGTACCTGCATCCCCCAAATCCATAAAGAACCGAAACACCGGGCCGTCATCCCTCTCGCCATTAGTAGCCGAAGCAAACATCTTCTTGAGCCACTCAGGAGTCCTACAAACCACAAAACCACACAATGCATCACAAATTCAGCTCATAACAACTCAAACACTTAACACTCAAAGCTCAAAAGACACTATCTTTATCAATCTCCAAGCTCAAATTAAACACACACAATGATACAAACAATTAAAATACTTTATTTTTATTTTTTTTTAATCAAGAGTTTAGAAAAGTTGGGACCTTTGAGAAATGAAGGGAATATCGAACTGGTTGGTGACGGCCATGAGCCCAGTGCCGGAGAGGTCGCACATACTGAAGACCTGGCCCACAAAGGCGGGCCCACTGCCCTTGATCATCGAACTCAGACCGGCGACCTTAATCTTCCCGGGGAAAGTCGACGATTTGGACTCCGACGCCGGCGCCGGCGCGGGGGTGTTGACGGCGGCGGGCTGAGGAGGAGGAGGGAGGGGAGAGAGGAGGATTGGTTTGGGGGAGATGGGGAAGAAGTAGGCGAGGCGCTTTACGGCGATGGGGGAGGAGTCGGACGGCGTCGTTTTGGGGGCGGCGAAGAGGGAGAAGAGGTTGGCGATGGGCTTTGGGTGGCGGGGGGTTGTTGGGTCGGTTGGGGTGGCCATTACAAGCCGACGGGGTCTGTCGTCGATGTGAGAGAGAGTGTGTGAGGAACTGAGGATGAGACGGAGTGAGAGAGAGAGACGACGGAGAGTCATATCCGATGTGGATTGGCATTTAAATTCCAATTTTATGGATATTTTTTTAAATTTTTTTTACATCTTTTTATATTTTCTCGACTCGATCAAAAGCCTATTTTGGTAGAAGAAATAAGAGCGAGATCTTTCATTACTCGTCTTAGTGATTGCAATCCAAATAAAAAAGTCCATATGGAATAGACACCAATTATATTTGCTCTCTCAAACTTTTAACTATCTTTTATTTCGTTTTTCAACTATTTTTAATGTTTTTGTATGTTAGAATCGAGTCGTAGAAACCATTCCATTCACAATTAAATTGTTCATTGCATGATTTAGAGTGCTATACATTAAGGACAATGTGCATTTTCAAGTGTGGGGGGAGGTTTAGTGTAATTGAGTCTTTTATTTTGTAATTTTTGGGTAATTTTAAATTGTTGTTTTGTTCTTGAGTCTTAGGAAGCCCGGTCAATGATCATGGATGAATCTAATCTATAAAAATGTGGAACAAGATGAGCATGGAATCGAGATAATATGCTATGAATTCTTTTGTTAATCGAGTTATATCACTTGCATATGTATGTGTAGTAGATATAGCTTGATAACTTTGGTACGGATTATTTGAGCATGGACTAACTTATGATTCATATGAATTTATTATGAACTTTTGAGCCTTTATATATATGTGCTTTCTTTTTTTGAGTTAACATGATCTATCTCTTTTTGGTTCATATGCTTAGATAACCTCATATGACTTATTTGGTTGACTTATATGTCATAGCTCTTTAATGGACTAGAAAATGTTAGAAGTTACTCTTGTACTTTTCGAAACTTAAAGTCAATACATAACCGTTCTTTTGGAAAGGATAAGAGGCACATTAGAATTCACCACTATAGCCAAATTTCCGTTGTTCCCATGGTTATATGCATGAGTTCATATCCCTTAGTTTAACCCCTTGAGCCTATTATTGATTAGCCTTTTTGTCATTATCCTTACTATCTTATATCATGAACCTTAGTATAGCTACATCTCTACCATGTTCCAAAATTGCATCACTACATTAAAAATTAGGCATCCATTACATAGAGTCCAACAAAAACTCTACTTACTACCCACATTCAAAACAACACCAATATATATAAATCAAAAGGAAAAAGGCAGAGAGAAGTGTGAATACACAAGAGCAAGTCACAATTGTTATGGAGCAAAGATGACTAGTCTTAGTTTATAGATCAGAGTTGTTATACATGAAGTACCAAATTGTCCAAGTAGTAATAAATCAAATACCATAGAAGTTTTTAACTAAAAATGTTTTGGCAGCGAACTTTCCTAGTTTCCTCACAAAACCCACTATTTATATACGACACGTCGTTCGGGTCACACCGAATTGGATCCCAAACCAAATAAAACCCCAAAAAAGAAGCTCCTCTTCCCCATCTGGAGCGTTTTCTTCAATCTTCTTACGGACACAGAGCCCCCTCCGAAATCAGATCGCCGACCTCCGGAGCTTCACGATTCCCAGGCAACATATACATCTCTCTCTCTCTTCGTTTTTTTTTTCAATCCTAATTCAAATCCACCTCTATCATTTATTTCATTCAACTCAAGAATGAGCTAGAATAAGAGCTAGTTTCTTCATATCTGCGCCTCAATTGGTTTGCATGCGTTTCAATTTTCGTTTTGGAATCTCCCTGATTACATTTTTCGAATCGATTATCCAAATTTTTGTGTATATTTAGGGCAGGTTTTAACTGTCAGTGTTGAATTTGACTGCCTCCATTTCGGTATCACTAGTCATTGACTTGATCAACTTCACAATCTAGGGTTTTATTTTCGTTGTTTATATTCTAATTTGGTTTAGTATTCGAGCTTTCGATCTATTTTTAGGCTCGAATTAGTTTTCGCTGTGTTGTGGAGTAGATTTGAGGTCATTATGTGGTGAATGATGTGATTTTGTTTGGTTTTTGTGTGATTGTAGTGATTAATTGGAGTTGGTTATGCAGGAATAGGATCAGTATCCGAGGGGCTGTTGGAAGAGAGTTGCAATGGCCGCTTCGGAGGAGAATAATGCATTGTTTCCTATTTTTATCTTGACCATTATGGCACTGGCTTTAGTGCCCTACACGATTATAAAGCTGTGTAGTGCTGCCTCAAAGGAAACAAAGAGCATCCACTGCAAGTGCAGTGACTGCTCTCGTTCGGGGAAGTACCGTAGGTCGTTGTTCAAGCGTGTAAGTTGCTTATTTCTGATCAGGGCATTCCGGTCCTTGTTTTGAGAACATTGAATTGTGTCTGATTGGACGTGGTCATGGTTTTTTTTTTTTTTTGCAGATTTCAAACTTCTCAACATGCAGTAACTTGACATTAGTACTGCTTTGGGTCGTCATGATAGTCCTGGTTTATTACATCAAGACTCAGAGCGTGGAGGTAAACATTTTGATTGACTTTTGAATCATGAATCAAATTCATTCTTATATGCGGTGATTTTGTCATCTGAATGCTATAGAATTGGGGAAATGGGTTGTTATATCAGATATCGAACTTTTTCTTTCCTTTCACCAAGTATCTTGAAGATAGCGTTTCATATGTTTTTTTCTTATACATATTCGTTCAGAATCAAATTTTTGACCCATACCATATCCTCGGTCTGGAACCTGGAGTTCCAGAGTCTGAAATAAAGAAGGCGTACAGGAAGCTTTCAGTGATATACCATCCAGATAAAAATCCAGATAAAGGTTAAAATTGTTTGTTTCTCAATTTATGCATGCTTATCATACTACAAATTGAAGGATGGAGACTTTCAGGATACCTTGTGTACATTACCCATTATTATTTTTTTCTTTTTTCAGAGGCCAACGAGTACTTTGTGGAGAAAATAGTGAAGGCTTATCAGGCTTTGACAGATCCGGTATCTCGTGAAAATTATGAAAAGTATGGCCATCCAGATGGCAGACAGGTAACATGTAATTCTTTTATTGGAAACATATAGCTGCTTACTTTCAATATCAAGTCGAATTAGCATGTTTGAAACTGAACATTATGCTTTTACTCAAATAGGGGTTTCAAATGGGAATAGCTCTTCCCCAATTCCTACTAGAAGGCAAGCAAAATGGTGGCTTACTCTTGCTCGGGATTGTTGGTGTTTGCATTCTTTTGCCCTTGGTAATAGCTGTTGTCTATCTCTCAAAGTCGGCAAAATATACTGGCAACTATGTCATGCACCATACATTGTCCACTTACTATTACTTTATGAAGCCTTCTCTGGCTCCCAGGTACTAAATTCTTTCACTAATGAATGTCTAACAACAAAGCAAATTAAGAGTTAGTGACGTACTTGTTTAGATATTCTAGTTTCCTTCATATTTTAATGGATTTGGTGTAGCTTTTGTGGTCTTCTTAATAATTTCATTGATCTTACAAGATAACTTGAATACACAGCAAAGTGATGGACGTCTTCATAAAGGCTGCAGAGTATACTGAAGTTCCAATTCGTAGAACAGACAACGAACCCCTCCAGAAGCTTTTTATGCTAGTTAGGAGTGAACTAAATCTGGACCTCAAAAACATTAAGCAAGAGCAGGCAAAATTTTGGAAGCAGCATCCAGCACTTGTAAAGGTATTTAGTGCTCTGAGACATAACTATGTTTACTTGTGTCCTAATCATCCTTTTGCTTATCCATATGCCGCTTTCTATGCAGACTGAACTGTTGATTCAAGCACAGTTAACTCGTGAGACAGCATCATTATCTCCATACCTGCAAGGTGATTTTAAACATGTTCTGGAACTTGCTCCTCGCCTCCTTGAAGAATTGATGAAGGTGGTCTCTTCATTTCTTGTCTTGCATTTTATTAACAGGCTCTAATAGAAGTCCTTTTGGAGGTCTAAATCTGTGATTTTCCTTAAGCCTGTTTTTGAGAACTCACATTTGGTGTGTTAGGCCATTTTTACTCATGCTTTACTTTGTGTAGATGGCACTGGTTCCACGCAATGCTCAGGGGCAGGGATGGTTGAGGCCTGCTATTGGTGTGGTTGAACTTTCTCAGTGCATAATTCAGGTGATTGTCTACCATCCCGTTTTATTAGCACTTCTGTCTCTATCTGTCTGTGGGTGCACACACGGAAAAGCTTCAATGAAATTAAAAAAAAAAGAATAATTATAACAGCATAAGTCTACCGAAGTAATATAACTTGAACAGTCTAAATTGTATGCTTGAATATCTGTATATATTGATATGGATATGTTAATTGATGTGGGCCTACTTACAATCCCTAGTGGGTTGCGTAGTGAGTGTTTGCTTTGCTAGTGGTAGACTCATGCTTGGGTTTTGGTGCTCTATGTCTCTAGATTTTATTCTCTTCAATTTCCTTCCATATAAATATTGATTGAAATGTGGAGAAATCTCTGAAATATACTTTGTACTCGGAAATAATCTGGAGGATGAATGTTACTTCACCCCTAAATCTATGTCAGTGATAGGATTTTCTTTGCTGCAGACATTGATGCTTATGCTTTTGAATAGTAACATCTTGAAGTGTTAAGCAAAGGCGCATTTATGGTTTACCAATTGCATGTGATTTGACCAAAATATTAGTCCCAAAAAATTTGAATTTTGCTTACCACTCGTGAAACATACATCAAGTTAAAAAATGTTATGTTGTGGATCCTTATTTAGGCAATCAAGTTACCTATATTTATTTCTTTTGTTTGACTTTGCAAAAAGAGTAGAATCCCTTTTCATTCCTTCTATCAAAGAAATGGCAATTTATATTGTAAGCACGTAGCTGGATCCACTTAGCTTCAACAAATATGACTAATTCAGGGTCTTTTCCAATGACCTATCTACTGCAGGCTGTTCCACTAAGTGCAAGGAAAGCTACTGGAGGATCAAGTGAAGGCATTGCCCCCTTTTTACAGCTGCCACATTTTAGTGAGGCTGTTGTAAAAAAGATAGGCCGCAAGGTAATAGTCTTACTGTGGAGTTTGGACTTGGACCGTTTCATGCTGGATACTATTATCTTTATCTTGCTTACGGCTAAAAGATTCTAATTTGCATAGCTGCTGCTTTTAATACTGTCTAATTCTATCAGTTATCAATACAAAGAGGTTTGTGAATCCTGTTTCTGAGACTAAATGCACAAGTAGATCCAATCAATTAGTATATCTAGACTTAATTTTCTAACGAAATTTTGTTCTTTCATTTGCAGAAGGTGAGAGTGTTTCAGGAGCTCTGCGATATGTCTATGCAAGAGCGTGCTGAGTTGCTTTCTCAAGTTGCTGGTTTCTCGCCCGCTGAAGTAGAAGATGTTGAAATGGTTTTAGCAGCAATGCCTTCCATATCACTTGACATTAAATGTGAGACTGAAGGTGAAGAGGGTATACAAGAGGGTGACATTGTCACTGTTAATGCTTGGGTGACACTACAACGCGATAATGGTTTGATTGGTGCCCTTCCCCATGCCCCCTACTTTCCGTTTCACAAGGAGGAAAATTTCTGGTTTTTGCTTGCAGACAGTGTTTCCAATAATGTTTGGTTCTGGCAGAAGGTAAATTTCATGGAGGAAGCTGCAGCAATTACTGCCGCTTCCAAGACAATTGAGGAGACAATGGAGGGTTCAGGAGCAAACATGAAGGAGATCAGTGCCGCTGTCAAAGAAACCATTGACAAGGTGAAGAGTGGATCTAGATTGGTAACTGGCAAGTTACCTGCCCCAGCAGAGGGGAACTACAATTTGACGTGTTACTGTCTGTGCGACTCTTGGCTTGGTTGTGATAGAAGGACAAATTTGAAGGTAAAGATTTTGAAGCGTACCCGAGCTGGTACACGTGGCGGTTTTGCGGAAGATGGACCAATTACAGAGGACGGGATTGAAGAGGAGGAAGATGTTGATGACGAGGAATACGACGAGGATTATGAGAGTGAGTACAGTGAAGATGAGGCGGATGAACAACAGGATACAAAACAGAAAGGCCCTGCTGCAAATGGCGATGCACACAAAGAAGGCACAGATTCAGAAGGTTCAGATTCAGAGGAGGAATAAAACACATTGAGTAAAGCTTAGCCTTTCTGTTTTCTTTGTTCATCCATCTTTTATTCGGTGAAAGAATTAAACAACCACCACAATGATAGTTACCATGTTACCATAAGTTTACATTCTTGATTTTGGCAGGTTTTTAGTAGTTTCGATACTAAATACGTGGGGATCCAAACCCATTGAAGTTCAGTTCCTTATAAAAGAAATACTAGACATTTTGCTATTGATCTCCTTGGAAAAAAAAGTTTTTACTCATTGGAAAATGCTAGATGGAGACATGAAATCCTAGACATAAACAACTGAAGTCGACACCTCATTATAATTTGTGTATATTTCGGGTTACATTTCCGTCCGTTTTGATCTGTCTACCCCGCTAAGTAACCCTAATCCCAATCTTGGTTCACTGTAGTTTTGTCCGATTTCTATTAATACTACCGGCACGTTTATTTATCTGGAAGGGAATTGAAAATTCAATGATTTAATACTCACAATTGAAAAAAAACATACACACGTTGGAAATGCACACATCAAAATACACTCAGCACCACAAGACAACATACAAATATACTCACATAAGAACTATTGAAAACTTTCACTAGAAAGACACTCACACTTGAAGGAATAGTTATACATTCGAAAGATTTACACTCAACACGTAAATATACTTACATATGAATTGAAAAGATACTCGCTTTAGAAAGATACTTACAATTGAAAGAAACACTCGTCCGCACTAGAAAGACATTCACACATCTAAAGACGCTTGCACCAGAAAGTAACATAGAAAGATACTCACATACGGACTGAAATGATACTCAAGTTAGAAAGATATTCAAAATTGAAAACTCTCACTGGAAATACACTCACACTTGAAGGAATTGCTACACATTCGAAAGATTTACACTTAACCCGAAAAGATACTCACATTAGAATATAAAAGATACTCACAATTGAAAGAAACACTCACTTGCACTGGAAAGACGGTCACACATCTAAAGACACTCACATCAGGAAGCAATACAGAAAGAGACTAACACAATGACTGAAATGATACTCAAGTTAGAAAGATATTCAAAATTGAAAACTCTCATTGGAAAGACACTCACACTTGAAGGAATAGATACACATTCGAAAGATTTACATTCAATCCGGAAAAGATACTTACATAAGAATATAAAAGATACTCACAATTGAAAAAAACACTCGCTCGCATTGGAAAACACTTACACATCTAAATACACTCGCACCATAAAACAACACATAAAAATACTCACATAAGGACTGAAATGATGCTCAAGTTAGACATATACTCAAAATTGAAAACTCTCACGGGAAAGACACTCCCAATATAAAGATACATATTCGAAAGATTTACACTCAAGACGAAAAGAAACTCACATAAGAATTAAAAAAATAGTCACATTTTGGACAATCTTACTCCCCTAGCTGGGGTTGGTAGTGCTGCATTGCTAGTTGCTACTCCTGATAGTTATTAACTTCTATTCTTATTTTATTTGTAGCTTAGAGTGTTTCAGGAGCTTCAGGATATGTCCCTGCAAGACCGTGCTGATTCACTTTCGCATACTGCTGGGTTCTCTCCCATTCAAGTACAAGATGTTGAGATGGTCTTGACAAGGATGCCTTCAATATCAATAGAAGTTAAATGCCACAGTAAAGGCAAAGAAGATATACAAGAGAGTGACATTGTAACATTCCAAGCTGGGGTGACACTAAAAACGAGATAATGGCCTAATCGACGCCCTTCCTCATGCCCCCTTCTTCCCGTTTCACAAGGAAGAAAAATTCTGGTTTTTGCCTGCAGACAGCGCCTCCAATGAAATCTTGCTGTGGGAGAAGGTAACTTTCATGGATGAAGCTGTGGCTATTACCACCACCTCGAATGCAGTAAAAGAGATACTGCAGGATTCAGGAGCATATGGAGTAGATTAATGCTACAGTCAAAGAAGCAGTTGAAAAGGTTAAGCGGGGGTCTAGACTGGTAACTACATGGCCTAGTGGAGGGGGATCACAATTTGACATGTAACTTCGACTCTTGGATTGGTTGTGATCGAAAGACAAGCTTCAAGCTAAAAGTTTCGCATGCCAGTTATGAGGAAGAGATGGAAGATAAGGATTATGTTTGATACTTACGGTTCTAATTTCTTTCTTTATTCATTTCTTGATGTAATCTTTGATACTGAAACACTGGTTATAAAAATCTGGTCAGTTTGCTATATAACCTCTTTTAGAACAATATATATTTTTTGTAGCTAACTGGACTTTGTAAATGTAAAGGATAATACAGGAGGGCGAGACTTGCAAAAAGAATGCTTGTACATTTCATACTATTATCCTAAAATCTGCACTACAAATACTTTGATCTGTTCCTAACACGCAGCTGCTTCTAACTAGAAACAAGTCTGACACGACAATTTTTCCTAGACGGGCACAAGCGTTATGATTTTCAACATCACTTTTGAACGTCTTCCTTTACCTTGAGTACCTTTCCTCATCATGGGGGATACCATCGCATAATAACGATGCATCTGACTGGTCAATAAGAGCTTTAAGATTCAACCCTGAGTTCATCTGAACTCATACCAGCTTCCTCCAGTAAATTGGACATGTTCTGGTTCACTTCCTCAGCTTCAACAGCTTGTTCATCTAAATTTGAGTTGGCATTTGACACTTCATTTGAGCTTTGAATTGATTCCTTCTCTGCACTTAACATTTTGTCATCACCATCAAGATTGCTTTGCTTGTTTGCTTGAATTTTAACACGTTTTCCTTTGATGTACCGAATCTCCCATCTTGGCGGTGGATATTTCTTCTTCAATTTAGTGTATTTGTCCATCATACCTAGCTTCTGAAAGACATCTCCAACCTTGTTAACAATTGACATATTTGGTCTGATGCCAAGCTCCTCCATGTCAGCAAATATCTACAGCAAGAGAAAGTTTCCAAGAAGTTAACCTCAATGATGCATCAAATTTCGAAGGTTCCAATTTGCAAACTAGCCATAACATGATATCCAACATTAAGCCTATACAACTAAAATCATTTCACAATAAAAATCCATTAATTTTCAAGAATCTGCATTACTATGTTCGCCAGTTTCAACTGATCACTTGTATTACACAAAGAATTATTGTCACATTACCTCAAACATCTTGTCATGCAGGCCCCCTTCATAGTAAATCGAAATCATCTTGTCAAAGAACGTTCGAGGCATGCTATCCAAGTACTGCGAGAACAGCTTCTTCCAAAGCTCTTCAGCTTCTTCAATCCTCCCATCTGCCGCCAAAGCATTCAACAAGGTAAAATAAGTCCCCATTGTCCTTCCTTGACCTTTGCTCAGCATCCATTTCGCTACCTAAATCCCCAAAAGCCACAAATTTATCAGAATCAGAACATCAAGGTTCACAAATCCATGATCTTAACCACATAAAAGAAACAAAAATAACTACCTGAATGATCCTTTTATAATCTTTCTGATTTTCAAGAGTCTTCAAAGCCTTCTTCACTGTAATCAATGGAAACTCCAACTCCCAAGCAATGAAAGAATCAAGTGCCCCATAAACCTCCTCTTTCACATTTGACAATCCCTTAATCTAACAAAACAAAACATCACCAATTTCAACACTAAACACAAAAACTATGCAAAAGGGTATTACACTAATAAAACAAGTAAGAAAACAAGCAAAAAAACTCACACACTCAACAAGCTTGAGTGACTTGGAAATAGTCCCAATCTTCTTATTGGATTTCCACACTCTTGGGTATCTGGGTCTTGGTCCCTTCAATCCACATACCTGAAAAAAGAAGAAGCAAAATTTAACAACAAAGTGATAACTGATAATCTTTCACAACAAAAACAATCATCATATTCCAAATTACAGAAAAGGGTACCCCAAATTTCAGTGAAGCTTACCACCACACTGCTCCTCCTCTGGGATATTCCGGTAAATTCCAGCCGCCCAGTAAACACCGGCAGCGAGTACTTTAAGCTAAGCATTACTAAGACAGCATTTGAATGATTTTCCCAGAAACTAAAAAGGATTGAATGGCTCACAGACTCGGATAAATATACAATAACCCAAAACGGTGCGTTTTTGGTGTTTGACTGCGCGTCAATGCTGTAGAGAGGCTGTAACTATTCGCGCCCGCAGAGGATTCCAGCCCCCCTGGTTAGAGTAGGAAAGACTCAAAAAAGAGTATCACAATCCTCATCCTCTCAAAAACCAAGTGAGAGAGAGATTTCACTTCCATTAAATTCAAGAGAGAGAGAGAGAGAGAGAGAGAAGACGATGATCGAGTCAGCCATGGCCGTCCGATTCAACGCCGCCGCCAATGTCTGCTCCTCCACCGCCGTGCCTTGTAATAACACCACTCACCTCCTCCGCCTCTCTACTTCCACCTCAGCTCAGAAACTTTGCTTAGTTGCTTATTACATTCTTCTTTCTTTGATTCCTTGTAGGTTTCCGTCCGCGGTGGAGCTTTACACGAAGACTCCAATGAACTAGATTAGGAATGCACTAAAATTGTGTATTTTGGTGTCAATACTACAACCAAAAGCCTCTCACAATTCATAATTACTTCAATTATATGACTTGGACTCCTTTCATATGTTTTATTTTAGGTTAAACCTGAATATTCCCAGGTTATATTCCAGTCTACGACTGTTTACATGTTTTTCTTCCTGGAATCTATAAACCAGGGGATTCGGCAGTCGACTTGGATTTGGATACTAGACTTGTAGCAATCGTTCGACCAAAAAAAAAAACTTGTAGCAATCTTCATATTTGTCTTTGTCCAAAATTAGTTACCCTATGCTATTTGTTTGTATTATGAGCTGTTGTGTATAAACCCAAGTAGCCAACCCTTTGTTTTATCAATCCAATATTAGCTACTTGGCTAGAGTATTGCTTTTCAAACCGTGAGTTGCACACTTCATCAAACGTCAGTTGTAATGAGAGAGAATGATGTTCCTTGTTGCCAGGCCAATTTCTGGTTGTTTATAGTGATTAGTATGATCCTTGTGTCACTTGCTGGTATTGCATCAGGCCTTGCATTAGGACTCTTGTCCTTCAGCAAAGTTGATCTTGAGGTCCTCATCAAGTCCGGTAAACCCAAAGACCAGAAGAATGCAGGTTGGTAATGGAAATACATTACATTCTGCAGATACTAATTCCTTCAATTCCCTACTTTTAAAGCTTCATCTACTACATTTCTTTGGTACCAATTTACAGCAACGATTTTGCCTCTTGTAAAGAATGAGCATCTACTATTATGCACTCTCCTCATAGGCAAAACACTGGCAATGGAGGTATGCTGACATACACATGCATTATTAGAGTTCATGTTCTGAAGATAATTGATTGGATGTAATTAATATTGTTCTATCTGCAGGCACTTCCAATTTTCGTGGACTCAATTCTCCCAGTTTGGGCTGCTATTATTGCGTCGGTTACGCTTGTAGTTGCAGTTACAGAGGTAATGTCTTTTTAGTTTTTACTTATTTGTTTTAGTTTGATTTTGATCATAATGTAGTTTAAATGATTTATATATACCATCGTCATCTTATTTATCTTCAATACGGATCTTTTCTCTTAGATCATTCCTCAAGCTGTATGTTCCAGATATGGATTAAGTCTTGGTGCAAAAGTATCTTACTTGGTACGGTTAGTTCTGGTGGTCTTTTTCCCCATAGCATACCCTTTCAGTAAGGTGAACATTGCCTAGTATATTTTGGATTTTCACAAATTACTCAACCATATAGGGTTGTTGGTTTTCTGTGTATTCAACGATTTTGACATTAGCACAGCTGTTGGATTTCCTCCTTGGAGAAAGGCATTCTGTCCTACTAAGACGAGCAGAGCTGAAAACATTGGTAGATCTGCATGCAAATGAGGTCTGCTAGTTACTTTTCATATCTTCTGTTGTAGTTAAAAGTGATAATAGATTTTCATAAGTGATCGATGTCCTCTTCCCCGCATCGTTAAGACATACTATTGTTCATCCTCAGGCAGGAAAAGGTGGAGAGTTATCGCGTCATGAAACTATGATCATTGCTGGTGCTTTGGATTTGACGCAGAAGACTGCTGAAAATGCCATGACTCCAATATCAGAAACTTTTGCGCTTGACATAAACTCCAAACTTGACATGTACATATATATGTACCACTCTATTTTGAACATAGTACTTTCTAATGTCTGATTCTAGCTCAATACCTAATATATATTTTTTATATTTGTGCTTAGGAATACACTGGGTTTAGTAATGAGCAGAGGTCACAGTCGTGTACCAATCTATGCAGGAAACCCAAAAAATATCATTGGCCTCATTTTGGTAAACAGTTCAGTAACTTTGTTTGTTCATTAGTTTTGACCAAGTCTTTTTTTATTCTTCCTTTCTTTACAAAGATGCAGGCTTCATTGTTTACTGCAACTTTCCAAGTAACCCTTTCGGCCTCATGTAACTATTAACTGTTGTTTTTTGAATCAGCAGGCGAAGAATTTGATCTTCTGTCGCCCTGAAGATGAAACCCCAGTTAAGCGCATGACAATTAGAAAAATTCCTAGGTATGTAAAATGTTCACTTATTCCACTCAACAAGTCTAGATGAGTATAGCAGCATAAGCAATAAGTGCCCTCCAAATTACCACCCTGATGAAACTTGATGGACATATTTGGCATAAACCATAAACAGTTATGTCTCTACTATGTGATAACTGTTTATAGTCTCCTATGAACAGGGTTTATAGCGACTGGCCTTTATATGATATACTGAATCAGTTCCGGAAAGGCCACAGTCATATGGCTGCTGTGGTGAAGACTAACAAGGGTGTTAATGGACAATGGGAAAAAGATGCTAGGAGTTCAAGAATAGCTTCAAAACGACAGGAGAGCCAAGGTAATGCATTCAGGATTTGATTAGTGAAATCAAGTTTTGAGACACAAGTATGTCCTAGATATGCAGCCAGTGGCCCAGTGTTAATGTTGCACTAGAAATTGCAGATTTAAATTTTCCCAGCAAAGGGAACGAGCATCTAACCATAGACATATCGCCTGTGTACTTGAGTGAAAGTACTGAATACAACACTCCACTGTCAGAGCATGTCATGGAGCAAAATGAAGATCTTACACAAACGCATTACAAGCCGCATAATGAAGGAGGTGGAAATGTATCAAATGAAAGCGTAGGATCAATTCAAAGTCACTTGGATGAGGAGGTGATTGGAATCATAACAATGGAGGACGTAATGGAGGAACTGCTACAGGTACCAAGTAAATAACTAAATATAGTATGAAACATAGTTTAACATGCAGATTTTTATAATGAACTAAACCATCTCTTTCTGTTAATTTCTGTCTTGAAGGAAGACATACTGGATGAAACAGATGAGTATGTGAATGTGCATAACAAGTGAGCATAACTATATATTCATTTTCTCTCATGTAAACTTCATACTCAACGCTTTAGTTACTTATTAATTACTTTGTTTTGTTAAAATCTATTTCAGAATCAAAATCAACTTGCTACCTTCAAGACGATCAACATCCTCAAAATCTCTTGGAACTAAGTCTCTATCTCAGATTTATTGGAGAACTCCGGAGGCCTCTCCCTTGTCTTCGACATACAATAGTCCTATAATCCGTTCTCCCATCAATTCTGCAAACACTACAACACAAAACATGATTTCCGACTCTGAAAATGGTTGAAAAAAACCCTAACTTGGTCGTTAATACTTTTTCCGACCAAATAAATCTGGCCGGCTCGGTCGGTACTACCTCAGTTACAAATACTCTTTTCTGACCATTTTAGTTGGAAATAATAGTAATTTACAACCAAAGTTACTGTCGGAAACTCCGTCGTATATGTCATTCTTTCCAACCAAAAAAACCCTCGTCGGAATTTGGTTGAAAATAACTTAAATTTTGGCAAGCTAATTCAATAATTTATATCACACCATTTTTTTGGAGAAATTTTATTTTTAATATCTTTTTGAATTCTTGTTATTTTCGTCTTAAAATTGTTGCTCACCTCTCTAATTGAATAAATATAATAAATACAATTACTTTTAATTTTACATATTATAATTAATGTCATTTGAGTATTGACTTTTGCCTCATTTGTTTAATTGTTTTCGCCTTTTCCTCGACACACGTCACTTTTTCATTCTTCCATTCTTCATCAATCATTGATCATGTCCGATAGAGCGTTAATTAAAACGTCTATAATAAACCATGTAAAACATCATCGTTAGTATAGAATACACATTGATCGTTCAGTTCGGGGAATTGAAGAGAACTCTAAACTTTTAGTGTTAACAAATAATGGGGGGTTTGAGATTGATTATTAACTACTAAAATAAAACCTAAATTACTATGTACATGATCGACTTCTCTTTAACAAACATAAACCAAATTTACCATTACACCACATAATTATAAGTTCGAACCTATCATGCATTCTAATTCGACCAATTACATACTTTTTATACACCAATACAATTAGAGCCTTATGAGATCATCTAATCATGCAAGATTTCAATTAACATTTAGATTGACTTAGGGCCTAATCTAAATTTGCATGCAATCGAATTCAATAACACTTAGAGAGTAGAAATCAAACAAGATTACATTTAAGCACCAACGTCACCCAAGTGAAGGTTCACAGGGTGAGTGGAAGAATTTTCGCTACAATAGTGATGCAAAAGCAAGATTTTGTGTTTGAGGCTGCGATGGTGGTGGCGGCAGATGATTTTTTGTTTTATCTTTTGGGTAAGAGTGAAGGTTATAATCGAGATTTCACATTCTAATATAGTCTAAATCTAGTAGTTAACAGACATTTTTAACGAAGAGAAAAATAATGTAGCAATTAGTTGAAAATTGAGAGTATGAGGAGTGATTGGTTGAAATTGAAAGTATGAGGAGTAAATTGTCGAGACCCTTAACATACAAAGGAGTGACCAGTATTTTTTTTCTTCTTCTAAAAGTCTATTGATTTTGACTGTCACAGACCACCAAAGAACATCATGGACCACCTAGAACCGCCTAAGTGGCAACTAAATCTCTCGAACGCCACAGATGACCAAATAGGTAAAAAGCGTGGTGGTGACCCACCCCCTAGCGCCTAGACAGCCGCTTTTTAGAACAGTCTAAAGTTATTAATTTATCGAATATTTATTTATTAAAATTAAACTGTATTATATAAAAAAATTATTTTCACTTATATATGTTTTTCACCTATTCTGTATTAATTATTTTTCCACTCACCTAACTTTGAGGGATTAAATCCGCCACTGAGCATATGCATGCATCTATTTCCCTCCGTCTAATACAACTTGGCATGGAATAACATTCAATTCCTTCGAATTTTAAAATCGTCTACATATATATGCATCATGTTTGATTACTATTTGGTTCCTTCTCTCTATCTGTTCTTGGATATTTGATTATGAGTTTTACATGCAAGTTGGTAAAAGGAAGATTTTCAAAGCTCAAAAATCTTATAAGGGAACAAATTTTGTTAATCTATCATTCTATATTGCAGTAATTAAGAAACAAAAAGAAGGCTCACCATCTGAAAAATATCTTATACGAAAGAATGTCACCACCATTCATTTTGGGATAAGGTTTATGGCAATAAGATCATACCATTCAACAATAGATACTGTAATGGAAACTATAACTTAGCCTGGTGTACGTAGCTATGAGAACTCTGATCTTTCACTCCCATCTTTCTCAATCTTCTCCATGGAAGCTCAAAACCTCAGCCCCCCACCCCACAAGCCTCCAAAACCAAACACTCCCCAAAAGGACGCATCATCATATTCAACCACATGCCAATTCAAAAGGGTTTGGCAACAACCCACCAGCCACCATGAAAGAAAAACCCACAAGCAAAAACCCTAAAAATGATGATGACGATGAGGAGATTCCGCAAGTCGTAACGGAGAGGATGCTGGTGAGGATAGTGGCGGCAGTCGGGCTTCCCCTGGCTACCGGCATAGCTTTTTTGAACGTTTTTCAATACATCAAGGAGAGGAACTTGTGGGATGTGCCGGTTTGGCTTCCATTCTTGACGACGTTGTTAACTTTTGGGACTTCAGCAGTTGGGATTGCGTATGGGGCTTTGTCTACGAGTTGGGATGCAGAGAAGAAGGGTTCCCTTCTTGGTTTTGAAGAAGTTCAGAAGAATTGGGTTGATATGTGGAGGGAGGAAGATGAGGGTAGTTCATAGATGTTGCAATTTTTCAACTGATGCATATTGATCATCATAATGATTAAGCATTTTCTACGGTACCATATACATTGACATAGTTGTCCCATAACATAGTTAATTTTTGGTCATTATTCATTATTATTGCTTTTGAACTTGTATGCTGTGTATAGTCTCCACTTATGCAGATCGATTCCGTTAACAAATTGTTTCTTGAAAGATAGGCTTATAATCATGAATGTGCTAGTGCTACGCACTTAGATATCTTTTGGGGGAAGCAAACATGTTTAACAAAGTGCCTCGAAAGAGCAGCATCAGATATTCAAATTGACATTCTTTTGGGCAACGTACGTGACTTGAAAAAAAAATTGAACTTTTTCAAGTTATGTGTATAGAAGAGAGACAAATTGGATGTTCGATTCTATCACATTTCTCTTCACTTTAATATACTAATTAAGTTACACAAATAAGTTATGTACTAATCGTTGCCCTTGGGGCGGTGGGGCGTTACTGTTGTAGTTGAGGTTATGAGATTCACATTCAAAAGCTAATTCCAACTCCATTGCAAATGGGGTTTTCGTGATATTCAGGATTTTAATCAGGCATTATTGGCCAAACAAGGTTGGCGTTTACTTTCTAATCCTTCAGCACTATGGGTTAGGCTTCCCAAAGCTCGATATTTCCCTCTGGATGACTTCTGGACTGCTAGGAAAGGATCGTCTCCGTCATGGTTATGGTCAAGTTTATTGTTTGGAAGGGAAATTCTGGCAACATCTTCGGCCTTGCAGATTGGTAATGGGGTTAATGTACTGATTGGAACTCGAATTGGCTTCCTCATCTTTCCGGATATGAGATTGCACCCTTTGGTTCATGTAAACTCTTCGCTTATGGTTCATTCCCTCGTTGATTGGCATTCTAGAACTTGGCAGCTTGACTCTATTTCTTCTAATAACTCCTGCAGAGAAACTTGTAATTCAAGCTATTCCTTTGCTTTCACAATCTTCTGCAGCTGATTTGGCCGTTGGAAAAATCTGGATGTTTTCCTCCTAAGCCAAATTGGATTCCTCCCTTGCCCGCTCAGATCAAAATCAACTCAGATGCGTCTTGGTCTTTGGATGGGGTTGATATTGGATTAGTGGCTCGTGACTCATCTGGTACTCTGATTTCTGGACAGGCTGCAGTCACTTTTGCTTCTATTCCTCCAGTTGCAGAAGCTTTGGCTTTGGTTTATGCAGTGAAGCTGGCACTTACCTTGCCGGCATCTCATGTTATCTTTGAATCAGACTCTTCCCAACTTGTTAAGCTCCTTAATGATTCTACTTTATGTGCGGATTGGACTGTGTTGCCCATTCTAGATTTTATTAGAGCTTTAACAGTTGATCTTCCTTCGTTTAGCTGGGGTTGGACCAGCAGAGAGGCTAATCGTGTCGCTGATATGGTTGCTCGCTTGGCTCGCCGGAAGGAGTGTGCACCGGATTGGTTCCGGTTACCACCTCCCTCTTTATCTTCTTTACTTTGCATGACATTTCTGGAGTTTAGTATAGTTGCTCTGTAACTCTGTTTTTGGTTGTTTTAATGCATTACTCAGTTCAGAAAAAAAAAACTCCATTGCAAATGAAGTTACTTGTACAGTTGTACCACACTACTAACAAGCATGCTTCAATTCGAAATAATTAAGTTGACGTTGACTTGCACGTACAGCACAGGGTTCCACAAACATATATGATTCAATCAATCAGGTTAAAACTTTATTAAACTAGTCTAAAAGCGTCTATATCGATGATCACTTAAGTATACTTAATTGACATAATTGATATTCGTATTATCGTATATCATAGGGGTAGGTTGATTTGTAATTAATCTAACTTGTAAAATTACTAAAATAAGATATGTTTAGATCTGAAGCCTCATCAACATGTTACACATGGATTGATGTAATCATCTTCCTAATATTATACTTACACACATACAATCGATGCTTCTAAATTTAATCGTTTAAAATTAGCATATATAACGATTAACGACACATATATATGTACTAATCACTGATCGCCGATCCTACTATCTAGCTAAGCTCCAAGTGGTTTTTGTTTGTTTAGTAAATCTGTGGTGTTAATTATAGCTCTATACAACTTGATTACATCAGCTAAATTAACTTAGGTTGGATAACAATTGACGAGTTAATTGATAAACAAACAGATAAACCAAAATGTCTGCAGACTGCAGTAGTTTCTTTCAGCAGCAGAATCAGCACCCAGTTAATGAATCCAAACCATGAGAAGGACTTACCTAGCTCACTAACAGACTTATCTAACCGACCGACCAAAACGCAGACGATCGACGACGTTGTACATTCTTATGCTGACGTGAAACTGTGAAAGGTAGAAACCCTAGAATTATTCAAGTCATATTAACCAATTATCTAGTTTAAAAAGCACAAAGAAAATCCTAATAGTTCCTTTGCCAATCGATCCAGTGAGGCGTTTGTATTTGTAAATAAGCAAAGTCTTAATCAACGCTATTAAGAATTGAGCAAATCAAGCTAGGCCTATCTTATTCTCGTTGTTTTGGGATCAAGTCATCATGTCAAGTTGAATTTTTATATACATTCCAATCTTTAGGGTTTAGAAAATTAATATTTTGGTGAAATGGACATGAGTCTTCAACTTCCACCGTTCCACGTCGATAATAGTCATCTGATTAAGATAAGATCACTTGTTTATTTCAGGCAAAATAAAACTTTAGCAAAATGAGTAAATTGCTACAGACCTCTTAATGCACTTCTAGAACATAACATAGATATTACCTCCCCTTCCCCCTCTTTATCACGATATGACCATTCTTTTGAACAAATTACATACCAAATGTATGTATGTATGTATGTTAACTTTCAACATGCAAAGTTCAAAAGACAAAACCAATTACTCTAGCTTTTACTCCGATCCATACATGCATGCATAGAATTAAGTTCAAATGAACGTCAATGATTAATCTACTCGATCAACAGATCGATGAAGATAGCACATAGCTAACTGTACCAATATTTCAGTAATCGTCTTAGTAACAACATTCATAAGTGTGAAGATTCCAAAACAAGAGTCCTGCACCAAAGAAGCCTCTAACATAAGCTATCTTATTTTCCTTCTAGTTTCATATTCCAAGTTCAACAGCAAAGAAATGAAAGAAATTAACAAAGCAAATCACCCCCGTAGGCCCGTACTGTACAATATGGCAGCTTCTCTCTTTTTTAGAACATTATCAAAATTCAAAATTATCGATCTGCCCCATTATTCATCTTGGCTTCAATCTTTTCTAACCCTTAATTAGTAGATCGATTAGCAGATGACACAGGAATTGGGATCCTCCTCCATACTTCTAACATAATAATGCGTACTCACTGGTGGGCATTGACCGTAGAGCTTGAGATACTCAGCCAGTTCATCTTTGGGATCTTTCTTCTTCTCATCTTTTTTGGGTTCCTCTTTCTTTGGCTCTTCCTTCTTCTTTTCCTCCTTGGCTGGTCCTACCGATACTATCTCAGTGCGGCATAGCTTCCTCAACTTGCTCACCAAGTCTACTGGATCTATGTCCCCAGTCACTGTCAGCTTCTGGTCCTTCATGTCCATGGAGATCGAATCTAGCCCTGTTCAATTATTGCCATCACAAAAACCAGTTAGCTACACCAGCTAAGAGAAGCTAATATCGTCTAATGACTCTAATCTCATACTTTAATTTGTTTCGAAATGAAAGCACATCACAATTTGGTAAGTATCAGGTTAATTTATTGATGAAAAACAGAGTAATATTTGCAAGGTTGTAAATACAAATATACCTTCGATCCCTGAGACTGCCCTCATGGCTTTCTTCTTGGACCTGTCATCGTGTACGTCCAACTTCAACACAACTTTCTGTCATGGAGCAGAATGAAAGAACTATTAGAACAAATTTCGATCAAATCCATATATAAACAGAGCACGGAAATAAACCCATCCTTAATTGAACTTAGAACTTCAAGGAACAATTGGAATTTCAGAAACCAGTAAGTGAAGGTGAAGGTATCACCAATTTTTCGTGTGTTATATTGCATAAAACTGATCATAATTATACCAAAAAAATCCTCATCATGAACTTAAGACGCTAAAGTAAAAGGGAAACGACAAACATAGCTAGAGTGAGGAGGAGAGCTTTGAATCTTAGTAGAAGTACGTACCTTCATTTTCACTGGATTTGAAGGATCTGGAAAAAAACCAGAAGTATAATACTGAAGCTGCTAAATTTAGTGAGAGAGAGAGAGAGAGAGAGAGAGAGAGATGATGAAATGAGAGTGGCGTGTTGTCTATATACACTGGGAGGGTCAACCCTAGACTAGAGTCCAGTTTTCCGGTCAATTAAATATTTTTTTTGGGTCAAGGCGGTCAATAAAACCATGTGCTCTAGTTTTGGCCCCGATCACAATAAACTAAAATTTCTGGGTTTGTATTCACACTTGAAACGACACCGTATTGCAGGACTAAAAAGGCAATACGGCATCGTTAAAATCGCGTGGCCTTTTGAAAAATCAATGGTGATCTAAAACAATCATGGTGTTATACTACTTCCACGAAGTAGCCAAGAGATTGCGAGTCTTTGCCGTCACTTGGACCTTTGTTTAAACTCTATAGACTCGTCTGGTGGGTCGTCGTTGTCCATGACTCCATTTTGTACTAGATCACTAGCTCGTCATAATTCATAGTAACGTACAAAGACGAAGTCTCTCCTTCACTTCCTTCGCCACCGAGCTTCCGCCCAACTGCATGCCTCTTCCCTCCTCTCTTTTTCTCGATCATGTCCATGTTTTCAATTACAAACCTTTATTAGGCGCACCTGCATTTATGCAGGTGGTGCCATTACGGCATTACTTACTGTGCAACGCTGCACAATAAGCGCGGCACAGATTTACTGTGCAACGCGGCACTGCATGTTCTATTACTTATCACAACTCCTTCGGTGAAAATATTCTCATATATCAAAAGGCTTGAGTTAATACATAAGATATTGAAAACCTTGAAGATTACAAAGTAGTCTCACTCACGTACGTACGTACAACGACTAATGAGATAGAGTACACCCTCGAGTCTTGAGTGGTCACAGACTATAACAAGTGTTCTTTTGCCTTACTGCGTACCTCATGAGGTCACGAATATTTGGTTCATGAACTTAGTGTCGATTGTTATTGCCTTATATATCATCTAAAACTTTTGCTTTGATTCTAAGTATTCTGCTCCAACGGTAGCAGTTAATTACTTAGTATTGTGCGGTGTATCGTCCATTTATAAGATTGTTAATGCATTTTCCAGGGCCAAGTAAGGAGTCAGTAACATGCAAGATCGATCCATAAATGCAGGTATATATAAAAAATCTTTGATTAGCTATGAGCTAGCTAATTATTACTATTATCATAAAAAGATGAGCTAACTAAAGAGTGATTAAATTTGAAAAATATATGCATTAATCCAATAAGATTAATGCATGCCTGGTTAATTATATATACTTAGTTATATATATAACTCGAACATGGACGAACAGGCCATCGACCTGTACCTTCATATATAAAAATGAGCCAAGCGAGGTCGATTTCCATAGTGTAAAACTTGATCTGGGAAGTGACCCGACAAGATCGATTTGAGTCTCAGTCTACAATTAGATGTGAATTATATGATATATATCCATTGTGATTAATTTATTATAAGGAGGAAATCCTAATTGTTTACAGCTTTAGAACGTCTTAAGATATGAATTAGACATATAAATAACAATGTGATTGCACATGTACGTATGTGACCGTGACATCGGTCAAATTAAGTTTGACGATATTTCAGGAGTACATGTTAATTTATACAGAGAAACAAGCATGGAACCGAACTAATTAAGACTAACTACGTACTCTACTTCCAAAACAAGCATGGATGCATACGGGGCTCGTATACAAGTATTTAAAGATGGAAATTGAAGGTGGTTTAATTAACTTCTTAAGAGGTTATTGACATGCATGTCAACATTTGTAGGGATAAGAACCAGTATCACATAGGTGGTGATAAGAACTAATATCGTTGAGAACATGATTCATGAGTACTATGTAAGATACTCTTAACATTTGTAGCGATAAGAACCAGTATCACATTTATTGTGGTGATAAGTACCAATATCGTAGAGATCATGATTCATGAGTACTATGTAAGAATATACTTATATAAATATACAATTGTTTTTTGATAAAAAAATATATATACAATTGTTCAGATGTAGTTTATTAATTGTAGATTTGTAGGTATGTTAGGAGAAAATTCACATAGTTGTACGTATTTTATCTTACAATCCTTTGTTTTTTTTTTCTTTAGTTAAGGGATGGATACTTCGATCTCAACGTAAATTGATATATATTTATGTGCCACCACAGGTCATTGGTTTTCAAGATCACAAACTACCATATCGAGCTCTTCAGGTACATAGATGTGACACTATGTTGGCTAGTTTAAAAATCATCGCTCACTCGAGGATGATCGAATAAAGAAAATTATATATTCATCACAAAAACGTTGTCATATAATCTAATTCCCCATCTCCATGAACAAACAAACCTTACACTATAACACGTAACGTTAACCTCTTATAGAGTTATGGGTCATTATCTTGAATATTAGCCACACTATACATAACTACATAACAAAGACACCCTACTTTTGATATATATATATATAAACACCCTAGTTTGGATAGATGCATCGTTTTCAAATTCCATGTATGTGTATTCCAAATTCAACAGTGAAAACAAAAATCTCATGAAAGATCCGAAAGAAGATACTCGACGGAAATGAAAGAAAGCAAGGCGGGGCCCCGTGAAAAATATCTGGCCCTTATTCTCCTAGACCAATCTACCATGTGGCCTAATATATGGCCACTCACACGTCACTATTGAAAGCATTGGTCCATATATTTCTAGGCCCGTTACAACCATGTGTCCACTCCTATACTTCACATACTTTTGGGTCCTTGGAAACTCCTCCTAGCCCTTCATATTTCTCGTTTCCAATCTGTTAATTTTAAGACATCAATTGAGCCTCTAGAAATAAGGAGCTTTAAGGTTAAATTCATACACACGAAAGAAAAGAAAATTATAAAAGTTCAAGATATTAAGAATTCAAATGAGGTCGAACACATTTTTATTATGCAGAAGAGGATGATTATGATATTGGTGTCTACTTTAAAGTTTGTGTTTGGAATACATAGTATATGTAATTTCAATTTAAATCTAGTCGATACAAATTCATGGACTGATCGAGGTCTAAACTCGCATCTCAAATCCCATTAACTGTCATGCACAAATTAATAGCCATTGTTGATAAATTTAGGGCAAATTGTCTTCAAAAATGAAGAAATAAAACTAGTGCAAGACATAACTCCCACTTTAGTGAGTGTTTAGATCGACTAATTAGATTTGTTTTTTGAAATGGGACTAATTAGATTAGGCAACACGGTTTAATTAAGAGAACCTAATCCTTCTTCCTACCGTAAACGTGGCGACCGCCCATTGGTTTATCCCCCCAATCCAAAAATCCACCGGCTGCAGCCAACAAAACCCAAGTCCGATATAACCTCCAAAGCCACCGGCGCTAACTATTCGCAGAATTCCTCGCTCCTTCCGGAAAAGCCCAAAACCCGACTCCGTTTCAAATTTCATGGTATCAAAAAGCCCGACTCCGCCCGAAAGCCTCTACTTGGATCCGGGCGAAATGGCCCTTCCCGGACTCGGGCCATACGCCACGGCGGCGATCACCACCACGGCGTCGACGTCGACGTCGTCCGCGGAGGATCTGAGCAAGAAGATTCGGAAGCCCTACACTATCACCAAGTCCAGAGAGAGCTGGACCGAGCCTGAGCACGATAAGTTCCTCGAAGCTCTTCAGCTGTAAGTTGAGCTTCTCTCAGTTAGGGTTTTGAATTTCAGTTCTCGATTGGAGCTCAAATTGTATTCAATTGAATGAAGAAGGAAGAAGATGAGCTAAATTGTAGTGTTAGATGTGAAGTAAATGTGTGATTATGAATGAAATTGCTGATATGTAGAGTAATTAATTGAGTTGAAATGGAGATAATTATGTTATAAACTTATTATATGTAATGAGGTTGATGTTGTTTAAGTTTTTCAAGTACATTTTTTGTGTTAATGAGAAAACTATTTGCTGAATTTCACTCTGGTTTATTCAGCTTTGATCGTGATTGGAAGAAAATTGAAGCATTTATCGGCTCGAAGACAGTTATACAGGTTACCTTTGTTATCTTCTTCATACATTGTCGCCGTTCTGGTCATTTTCAGAGCAAATTTAGCGAAAATGACTGTCAAATGCTTTCTTTTAGTTATGAATTTGTAATGTTGGACGATGATTGAATGGCACACTCACTAGAAAGGTTTGTGTTGCAGATACGTAGTCATGCACAGAAGTATTTCCTGAAGGTTCAGAAGAATGGGACAAGCGAGCATCTACCGCCACCCAGGCCGAAAAGGAAAGCATCTCACCCTTACCCTCAGAAAGCGTCAAAAAATGGTGAGGATGGTTTCCATTTTTTATGTATTTTAGTCATGGTAAAGTCTATACAATCATCACTCACCAATGCCTTTTTTCTGTCAGTGGTGGCACTCCCACAAGTGTCTGCTTCGTGTCACTCTTCAACAGCTTTACTTGAACCTGGGTTCGTCCAAAGGCCAGATTCATCATCGGTGCTTATTAGTCCTAGGAGTGGTGGTGTAGTACCTTCTTGGCCTAATGGTTCTGTGCAATCAGCCAACCTATCAAATGAGACCAAAGGTGAGATTATCATACATTGAATGACCTTAGTGGCAACCTATCTCCATGTACTTTCACGTTTTCTTTCACAAAATTTGATTTTTGAGTTTGTGTTTTCTACATTGTATCTCTGTTCCTCATCTGAAAGTTTCCTGTGTTTTGCAGGATCAACTAAGCCGAGCTGTAATAGTGCAGAAAGCACTGCAAAAGCTCAACCAGCCGCAGAAACACAGAACCAGAATAATGGCCATCCCTTGAGAGGTGAGGCTTTAATCTTAGTACTTTTAATTTTTTTCCCTCCCTTAAATTGAATGTCACCTGAACTGTACTTGATTTCTTTTTCCCTTTGAAGTGGAAGAGATTTGTGGCAAAATATGGAATATCATTCACACATGAAACTGAAAAGGATTGTCATTGACATTTAAGATTGTCGATATGTGCACAATTCTGTATCATCATGTATTTGCATGCTCAATGAGTCAATGTTATCAACCTCTCACAATATGGGTACAGCTTTGTCGAAAAAGTAGGTTTTATATTATTATGTTTTGAAGAGTGGATACATTCACCCCGCGTTATCTTTGGCTTTGGCGTCCAATGTATGTTGAACATATGTATGAAAGCACTGATATATATTTCACTAGATGTTTCACACACGAGATTCAATTACATAAAATCACACATCAGAATGGATCAATCTGGAATTTATATTCAATATACACCTGCACCTTTGGGAAATATATTTTTATCTGTTTTATCTCCTTGAGCAGTGCTTTTTACTGTGTGATGGCCTTATCTAGGGACTGCAACTTTATAGTTATAAATTCTAGTTTGTTGTTTATGTGACACCTGTTTGTTTTATGCAGTTTTGCCCGACTTTTGTCAAGTATACAGCTTCATTGGCAGTGTCTTTGATCCGAATACTTCAGGGCATCTGCAGACACTGAAGAAGATGGACCCTATAGATGTTGAAACGGTATATATATCTTTTCTTGTTGGTTATCTATCCTTTCAATGCCTGGTCTAAAGTCTTAGTTTATTGGATAACATTAAACTTCAAAGACCAATGTTGTGATGCTATTTTTGGGCTCCTATGCAGGTTTTACTGTTAATGAGAAATCTATCCATGAATTTGACAAGTCCTGATTTTGAGGATCATGTGAGTTTCTATTTTAGTGAAGTAATATATTATTATCTTTTGCTGCACATTAAGAATATATTGCTGATATTTGGTTTGATCCCAGAGAAAGTTGCTTTCATGCGGCAAGATTGATGGCGATACAAAAGACCATCTTGATGCAAGTAAAACCCTTCATAATGACCAACACAAGAATGTTGCTTAGGTGCACAGTCGTGAAGTTAGAAGATTCTTTTTCGGTCACTTGGTGGTATTGTCAGATGAATCACCAAGAAAACGCAGAAAGTATCAGAATGCTTTAGGTTCCATGTAGGTGTTGACATTATATAGCGCATAGTTGTTGTGAGCTCAGACTACAGAATATGTTCATAATTTATTGTAATATGGTGTAGTGTGTTCAAGGAAAAGCAATACATTTTGCAGGAGTGTGTATAGCAGTTCAAATTTTAGGTTAATGTACTTTTGTACAGTGGTGATCCCCTGTGTATTCATCCTGTTACTAATCACAGTAAGCGTGTTGTTGATGTTTGTTCCGACGATTTAGATATGCTCGATATGCATTATATGATAGTTTACTCTAGAAATTGATTAGATTCAACTTGCTGGGAAGTGAACCTTTCACCACTTTTGTGGTTTGCCTGCACCCTCTTTTTTCCACTAGTAGTGTGTTTCCTGGGTGGATAGAGGTTGAATGATGAAAGGTAAATATAAAAACAGCTAGATCCAGAATATTCAGCTAAACCTTCTTAACCCCTTCCTACTTGTATTCCATGGAATATATTGACATTTCCATAGAAAGTCTTTGTCCTACTACTTAGGCCATAGGAGGCTAGAACAATATTACATTTCTTCTGAGAGCTGATCATATCTATAATAGCATTTTGTAATGACTGGAAGAGTCAATCTAACCCTGTTGTTAATACCATTTCACAACTCTTGCCAACCAAGGTAATAGCTTGTCCCTGCATTGTTCTGAGTTCTATATTGATTAGTCCCCCCATAAACCCCTGCAAACACAACAAAGACAGATTCTCTTCTGAGTTACTGTCGCGAATAGAAAGCTCGGAAAACTGACTATCTAATCAGTGTAGTTATGGCATTGTACCTGGAGTTGGCGCCACAGGCAGTGGCACACATCCATAACTTGACATCTGGTAGCTCCAGGGAAAAGCTTGGACATGGTACAGCTCCTGCATGTAAGTAGTTGAAACTGTTTGCTGATATGGTTTGGCTTGGGACCGATGGTAAGTGGTGGGAAGCACATTTGTAGAGAAAGCTTGGTTGGATGAATTCATAGGCTTGAACTTTGGATTAATGGCTTTCACTTGAGAATTTATAAGTTCTGGTGGAGCAGAGTAAGGTGCCTTCAACTGATAAATTGGTGCTGCACTTTTGTAGGCCGGAGTAGGTTTATCATCTTTGATTCGAGTTTTCATGTCCATCGGCTTCTCAGAACTATCAACTGGTGCACTTGGGGTTACCTTGTTACTTTTGACCTGGTTTTTTTCAAGCATATCCTTGTAGGTCACAATCCTGAAATCATCCACTGTAATCAAGCTGTCCTCATCAGGCAAACAAAGTTCAAGGGGCAGGGCGTCTTTGTCATCAGAGCAGCAGAGAGGATAGAGCTTTGTATCATCAGAGATTGACTGGTAATCCATTCCCTTACTTTGATCAATAGAACTTAAGGACACAATGGCTCCACTGCTGATCACACTGGATTTATCTTCACAACTTGCAGAAGCCAAGCCAATCTTGTTTGCAACAGGAAAGAAGAACTTGCATGTTTCTGAAACACTTTTCCTTGTTGATCTGCCAATAGAACTCTGTGGGATGCAAGACGATGCATCAGTTAATTGCAATCCCTTTCTGGAGCTTCTTGGTTCTCGGATCAGATCCTTTACAGGCTGGCCAGCATTTTCCTTGTTCACAAATTTAAGCTTGTTGTTGTCAGTTGTAGTGTCACTAGGATGCATCTCATCTGATGCTATATTTCGCTCTGAAGATGCTGTCGTATCCTTCTGTTCAGTCCCTTTGTCTGGCAATAGCATATAGTGATGAGAACCACGATGATTACTAGAATCTTTCTTGCCATCCTCTGAAGTACAACCATCCCAGATCATAGAACAACTGATTTCTTTAGTCTCTGGTTTGAAAATGTGTTCAAGGCCCACACATGCAAGAACTCCTAGAATGACAGCTGGGATTCTACATCCATATAGCTCGGAGGTTTCATTTGTAGTAGATTTCAAATGCTTGTCTGGAGCCATTGTGGAGTGTTCATAGACGCCATGAGTAATGAATTCAGATGCTTCATTGCAGGAGATACGGTCTGCAGGATTTTCCTCTGGAGCAAAAATGATATCAGTTTAGCATATACTTAAGATCAGGATTAGAATTACTCAAAAGCAAATTACTCTTTTTAGTCTTTTATGGACCGAGACATAAACATTTCACTCAAAAGCACATTAATAGTAAGCTACTAATTTACTAGAAGTACAATACCTATAGCAGGAAACTGAGCGAATTCACTACAATTTGCAGCGATCTTAGTGTGAGTTGCAGTTGTATCAGAATTCTGTGGTGTAGCAAAAGAAGGAAGGTGTGAGACAAAAATGGAATACTGAGTTTTGAGTCCCACAAGCAAACTTAGACGAATGAATTGGTGAAGGATGAGCCATTACCTCTGGTGCAAGGGAATTCATTATCTCTTCGTTTTCAGACATGTCCAGTGGCATCATAGGCTGGACCTTTTTGTCACGTTCACTTGAATTCTTCTTTTTCTTCTGTAGTAATGCTTCCTTCTGTCCTGCCTTCATCACCTCAGGAAAGTCTGATATAGTCAGCAATAACATTGGCATTAGGAGGCTTCTGAATTATTCGTCTCGATGAAAAATTAAAAAGCAAGAAAGCACTCTATGTTTCTGCATAGCAAGAAGTAGGAGATTATACCTTTTCCCCAGTTTTGCTTCTGTCCATTTTTACTTAGATACTCGGGAGAAACCCATGCTTCATCTTTATAATCATTCCAATCGGCCTGAAAGAATATAAGTTGGGACTTTTAATCACATAGATACAGAAAGAGATTGAATGAACAAATACTCAGATACAAATATCACATGTTGGCTGCTCTAATACAACAATGTCAAATGGAACAATATGACTCATCGAGACTGATAATTCACCACTGACCTTCAAAAGGTGTGGAGGCCGATATGGCTCTTTGCTCTTATGAAGTAGAGATAAAATGTTTTCTTCAACCTTGGGAGGAGATGCATCAGCAATGTCACCTTGGACTCTTCGTAAAGAACCAACTCCCAGAAGTCCGATATTCTCAGAACTGAGCAGACCTCTGTCTTGGTAATTCCCTTGACAACTCTCAGAATCTGTATTTGTTATATCAATGGAATGAGCAATTAGATATACTAATCCAGATTTTGTATATCAATTTGTGACATTCATGATTCATCCAAAAGTAAAAGAAAAATTTAACCTACACACCTGAATCATTAGAAACTTCCCATGGGTGGTCCAACCAAGAATCATCAAGTTCACTGTTCCATCACAATCATCAAATAAAAAACCAAAGCAAATTTTTCCAACTTAATTCTATATATTACACAATGTTTAATCTTACAATACCTTAAAACTGAGGGTTCAATTCCTCTCGGTAATCCTTTTCCTGTACTCAATTTCGCTAAAGACACTAGATAACTCCTTGTATATCTGATTCTTGACCCTCTGTATTTAAAAAAATTAAATAAAAAATAAAAAAAAGTTAATCCAAAAAGCCAAACACCAATTAAGAGCTAGTTAAGCCTCAAATTAACGAGAATAACAACATTTTAGCTAATTTTCTATATGAAATATCCATTGCCTTGGAATCCGAACGCGGAGTAGTAATGAAATGGTATAATAACACAAGATTAACAGAGTATTAAGATTATAATAATACGAAAATGCTCACAGAGTAAAACCGGAAAGCTTACTTAGAAAGTTCTTGAGCGTTTATTTCCGCCGGAGCAACCACACTCCGATCGCCGCCTTCCGAGCTCAAATTTCCGGCGAAAATCGTCATTTCCAGTTTTCAACCAACTCAGCTTCAAATCACCTGCAAAAACGTCACCAAATCACTGAGATCACCACCGCCGGCGAAGCACAAAGCAATGCCGGAGCATCAGAACCAAAACAAAACCAAAACGAAGCAGAGAGAGAGAGAGAGAGTGTGTGTGTGTTACAGCGAAGACGAAACCGCCAAGAAGCGCCGGCGTTCAAGAAAGACTGCTTCCGAAGAAATCGAACGGAGAATGTGAACCGGTTAGGGTTCCGGTGAAGAGGTTTGAGGAGAATTTGGGGGAAGAAAAAGAGGAGAGAGAGAGAGAGAGAGAGAGAGAGAGAGAGAGAGGGAATGGAGGTGAGGACTGGTTAATACTCCTGGCTCCTGAACTCTGCAGAAGCAGGAATTGAACTCTGTGAGGGAGTACAGGTTTATATGGGAATTATGGGAATTAATGGAGGGGCGTATATGTCTTTTCATGGTGTCAGTGGCAAAAGAGAAAATCCTGTGTGGAATCAATTAACGTACGTCACGTACAGAACCGAGCTTTCAGCAATAATTTGGTGCCACGTAGGAAACAAATTGTCCGAGCGATATGATTTGTTCTGAGGTGGCAGGGTTTGTTGGTTGGGTGGGGGGACCTCAAAGAAAGGAATCCATTCCTTTTAGGGAAATATTTTTTTTTTTTAGAAAAATAAGATTTGGTTTTTGGATAAATATGTATAAATGATTCTGCCAGTAAAGATATATTACCTGTAAACGGATGAGAATTTTGTGAAAATATAATAAATTGTATTGAAAATATATGTCGTTTTTAGTGCGGCTAGTTGATGGATTTTGTTTTATTTTTACCTTTTTTTTGTTGATGTACGACAAAATAAGAAATTTTTTAGTTTGAACATCAACTTCATAATTGCTACTCTAAAAATCTCTTACATATTCTTATTACAAAATGCTAAAAACTCAATAGGATATGCTTTTAGGCAATTCTAGAGTTGATAATTCATGTTTTATACTCCTAGAATAACTCTCTATTTTTATCCTAACACATTGTTCATGGTTATGTCGAATACTAGGAAAATGACTAATTTGGGTTAAAGGTGTCCAATTTTCCTTAACTAGGGGGGTATCTAAATTCCGTGCATTACCATTGTTTAGCTATAGGCCTTGCTTAAAAAATAAAGTTTCTAAACTTGCAGAGGGCCATCAAGCACAGAGATAAAAATAAAAGGGATAAGTATGAAATTACTTACCTAGAGTAGTTGGAGCAATTTGTTTTCTGCACCACCTCATGAGGCACATGAACAACTTTTGGTCCATTCTACAAGGCAGGCTTTGTTGTAGTTTCTTTGATTTGGAAATTAAAAAGGGATCCAATGATGTACTTGGAGGAAAATGTTCACATCATTTCCATATATGTTCTTGGCATTGCTCCTTTCCAAAGGAGACTTTTGCCCAACTCACCCCCTATCCTACACTCTTCCATTTTTACCTTCATTGATGTCAATGTCATAACAAATAAGTTCACAATCAATACATGATGAATGTGCAACAAGTTTCAGCCCTAACCTAATTATTCACAAGGCTTTTGTTGTAATTAAATCACATATGACACAAGTCTTTTTTTTATGTGAAGACTAAATATGAGTTCGGAATTTGACAAATGATTTTAAATGGATCACCTCCGTATATATCCCCAAAAATAAGAAAAATACCGGCCCACTATACACGCCTCGCACATTCTCCATTTAATCGGTCACATACTGCGCTAGGGTTTTACGAATTTCAGAGCTCCATTGTACCTCTCGTTTTAGCTTTCACAGCAATCAAAACAAGGTCATGGTTTGCTTTTCCTTGCAGCCTTATTTTGGTACTTTGTGTCTTTTTTCTCATTTCAGATCATATCAGAGAAGAATCAGAGTGAGATCTGCAAGTCACTCTTCAAAGGTCAGTTTTGTTCTTCACTTAGCTCTATCTCTAATTCCGATGGTTCGAGCTGTTGTTTGGTGTTCATATGAAATTGTATATGTCATACTCCAGAACATCATATCAAATCGTCAGAAGTCAAAAAAGTGCTATGCTTAGTAAATATAGTTTTTGGTATCAATTCATGTTTATAACTGGTGCTGTCTTCATTTGGTTTCAACTTTCAAGTGTGATCCTCTGTGACATTTGTTCAGGCTACATAAGAGTGATACAGGTGATGCCGGTGTCTTATTTGGATTTGTCAATGTTGTATACGTAGAGGGACTTTGTTATGCGAAGAAGGATTTCAATCTTGAAAAGCATCCGGAGAATGATGTTCCGAACTTGCAAGTCATCAAGCTAATGCAAAGCTTCAAATCCAAGGAGTATGTGCGGGAGACATTTGCTTGGAAGCGCTATTACTGGTACCTTACCAATGTGGGAATTGAGTACTTGAGAACTTGCCTCAATCTTTAATTCCATCAGAAATTGTGACTGCTACCTTGGTGAACAAGAATCGTGCTAGATCAATCGGCGCGGTGGCTTCAATGGTGACCGTCCACGGTAACATTGCATACCCTCATGTAAGTTCATGTAATTTTTGTAGCTTCAGTGTTCAAGACAAATGCTTGTTGATTATGTTCAGTGCTTTGCCTCGCGTTGAAGGAGGTTCAAGGTTTGGGGACTGTGATGAGTACCGGGCATCCTCTGGTCAGCTTGTTGGCGACAAGGAAGGAGCACCTGCACAATTCCAGACTTCTTTCAGAGTAATGATCTCACATCGCTCAAATAACATTTGCCCTTTTTCTTTCATACATTGTTGCTTTGTATGCTTGTTTATAATGCTTATATAGACTTGTTTAAGCTATGTCAGTATAACACTATATAACTAACGTGCATTAGCTATAGGTAATCTGTGAAAAGGCTCTTGAGTGACAAGTAACAAAATTCTTCCCTAGTTTGTCCGAGCATGTTATTCTTTACTATAAATCCATAGTCGCATCTAGGAATATGTCCTGGCATATTTACTTGTCTTAGCTTTCCACATGTTCTGTGCGATCTGATCTGTTTCATCAGCGTTTGTAACAGTTAACCTACGTTAGCCTAAGCCCTTTTTGCTGCATTTATATGAATGAAATTGCACATTTGTCGTTTGGCATTCTTGATAACATTTTGCCTCAAATCATTTGCTTTGTTCAACGTGTACGTATCCGATAATTCTAATCATCTGCTCTTGTAGAATAACTTAGGGCTCTGGTGGAAGGCCTGTCTTCGGTCGCAGAAGTGGAGCATTCATTGCTGCACAGGCTTGAATTAGTGTTTTTCATTTATCAACCAGGTTTTCTAGAGACATCAAGGATGGAGTTTTTTTCTAGAATTGGTGTCTGAAGGATGCTTCACTCATAGCTTATTGTTACAATGTTTGTATCAGTAAAGGAGTTTCTTCTTTGATACTTGTACAAATAGCTTTAGGACACGTACTGTCTTAGAGTTTTGACGATTCAAGCACTTTTGTCTGACCAAAAACATCAGTTGGGAAGAAAAAAGAGTAAATTGTGCAAAAGTCCATTATGCACGTCTTAGCTTCTAAAGAGTAGTTCTATTTGCACATCTCCATTTACGAAGTATACCTCCACTAATTTTTGTAAAAACATATTTCCTGTTTTACGATCTTTTTCTCACACACACTAAGCCAAAATTTTTGTTGATCTCTCTCTCTCAGTTCTAATTTCAACACCCTTCCTTTCTTGATGATTCCATCTCCATCCCACAACACCAACATCCCTTGTCAGAGAACCCGCCACCATATTCGCGACCCCTCCTACCTCTCTATCTCTCCCAATTCGCCGCCCCTGTAACAATACTCCAACCTCTCGCAAGCGCTGCACCAACGGCACCACAAGCACCATTTTTGGCTAATTAATAGATCTGGAGTAACAAATCTCTTCAAAAAGAGATGCTCATCTATCATAGATGACTGGATAATATAATTATATGTGATTTTATCAGTTCAACCCTTTCCCTCTCATACAACGTTATTTTTTCATATGCTTTTGTTTTGTAGAGGGTAAAAGGGGCAATAAAATTATACAAAAATTAGAGAAGTATATTTAGTAATTGCGGACGTGCAAATAGAATCCCCCGCTTGAAAGCGTAAAAAAAAGTGAGGACATAAAAAATAAATAAAAATAATTATGCAAAATTCTGATTATACACAGTATATGAATTAGGTGTATGTAATTTTCTCAAAAAGAGAAAAAAAAACAAATAAAAATATTCAAGTGTTCCCTTATTAAATTTGGAATCCTCTTCCAGTAAGGAATATGGGTTAATTGGTCCTCTATGTAATAGGAAGCCCAATTCCTAATCCAATACGGATTCGGAAATAGTCCCTTATAAAAGCACCAGCCTCCTACACACTAAAGCACACAATTCAGGAAAGAAAAATCACTCTCAGAAAACATGGCAAAGAGAAAGTCGACGGCGAGGCCTGCTGTTCCGAACAAGAAGCGAGTCGGGAACCCTGACACTGCTGATTTCCATTGCCCCTCCTGCTGCTGCCACTCCTCCGGTCCGAATGTCCGGTGCGAAATGGACATGACGGAAATGCAAGGCAGGGCGGTGTGCTCCGATTGCGAAGCAACTTTCACCACGAAAATCACCACTGCGACGAAACCCATTGACATCTTCACTGAGTGGTGCAATGAATTTACCTACAGCGACAATGAAGATAAATGAAACCCAGATAGCATTGAAGTCCTGTAATTTTCTCCTTTGCTGTTGTTTCGGTTCTTCTGTAAAGAACCCAGAATCAGAGTTTAGTGTTTGTTACTTGTGAATGATAGTTTCTATATTGGCCATTTCAGGCACCTTAATCTTACTCAAAAATCTCTTACTCTCATTATGTTTTCTGTATTACTTTCATTGGCAAAGTGCTTTAAATATGATGAACACGCACATCATTCACACAAATGCCGTTCTTACTTTCAAGTCTCAGAGGGTGGAAGCTTGGTCTCGCAGTTTTCTTTTTTATTTGAACTACTATGTCAAATCAACCAGATAAGTAAATGCAAGTCTAGGAAAATGGGGAATGAATTTTAGCTAAGAAGCAACACAAATTGGGGCGGAGTACACAATTATAACACAATAGCTGTGTGTTTGATTTCAAATGATGCAGCTATGCTCCTGTTGTTTCAGTAAAGAAAATCTGATATTATACTGGAATAATTTTATTGCCTGACTATGATGGATTGTTCCTCTATAACTTGGAAGTCTCAAAGCTTAGAGGTTTTGTCTAAATTCCTTTCCCTGTTTATTCTGAAAAAAAAAAGAGAGTAAAAACCTTTCACTGTTCTTTCTTGTTTCATATATGTCAGTGTCACAAGAAAATAAGTTACAGCATGTCTAAGAATATTTGAAATGAGAAGCATATAAATTAAGTTGGTTTGAGTAGTATTAATTACAACTTATGTTGTAACTTAGTTATTATAAGGTTTTCGGGACTGCAAATTCATCTAGAGATCTAGTAGATGGCTGGATTTATGGGATTTCAGTTACAAAATATGGCTCTGATGTGCTCATAAAGCAGAAGTGTCATTCTGATATTCAAGACCTTCTCTTTTGGTTAGCCTAGTGTTATGACTTCAAGTACAATGATATATTGCTTGGAAGTTTGATCTTCCACTGATCTCTCTTGTTTGGAATTTCATGCAAAATCAGCAACACATAAGGAACATGTCTTGAATAAAGAACAAATTAGATATTTGGAAAACCAAGATTATATTAACTTCAAGAGAGTTCACAATTGTAACATAAAAAAGTACTCAGAAACTTAGTCACCAAAGGACCTCTACCCAAAAACCTGTTAAACACAAACACACACAACTACTGAAAGATGGAAAATATCCACAACCTCGCACCACCATAAGCCAGAGGCAGCTTAGTCCACCTCCTCCATCTTGCTCTCCTCAGCAGCATCCTCCAACTCAGGCATGTCGTCTGCATCCTCAACAGTCTCGTTTTCATCGATGCTAAGCCCCAGCTTCAACATCCTGTGAATTCTCGAGGCGAAGGTGTTCGGCTCTTCAAGGCTGAATCCAGAAGTCAGCAGAGCTGTCTCAAACAGCAGCAGCACAAGGTCCTTCACAGACTTGTCATTTTTGTCGGCCTCGGCTCTCTTCCTCAGCTCCTCCATGATGCCATTGTCAGGGTTGATTTCCATGGTCTTCTTGCTCGACATGTATGCGCCCATGCTGTTGTCCCTGAGCGCCTGGGCCTTCATAATCCTCTCCATGTTGGCACTCCAGCCGTATTCTCCAGTAACCAAGCAGCAAGGAGAGTCGACAATCCTATCAGAAACAACAACCTTCTCAACCCTGTCTCCCAAGATGTCCTTAATTGTCTTGCAAAGGTCCTCAAAAGACTTCTTCTCCTCTTTCTTCTGCTTCTCTTCCTCAGTCTCATCATCAAGCTTTAGGCCTTCTTTCGTAGCAGAAACAAGCTTCTTCCCATCATACTCCTTCAATTGTCCCACAGCGTATTCATCAATGGCATCCACCATGAAAAGAACTTCATATCCCTTCTTCTTGAGGCGCTCCAAGAATGGCGAGTTCTCCACTGCCTTTTTGCTCTCACCGGTGATGTAGTAGATGTCCTTCTGCCCCTCCTTCATTCTTGTCACATAATCCTTGAAACTGGTGAGATCTTCACCACTCTTGGTGGAGTGGTATCGGAGCAGGTCAGCCAATTTGGCTCTGTTCTGACTGTCCTCATGAATCCCCAACTTTAGGTTCTTGGAGAATGCCTCATAGAACTTGGTGTAGTCCTCTTTGTTCTCTGCAATCTCATTGAACATCTCAATGCATTTCTTCACGAGATTCTTCCTGATAACCTTCAGAATCTTATTCTGCTGAAGCATCTCACGCGAAATGTTGAGTGGCAAGTCATCTGAGTCCACCACACCCTTGACAAACCCAAGATACTCCGGAATGAGCTCCTCGCAGTTGTCCATAATGAACACCCTCCTGACATATAGCTTAATGTTGTTCATCTTCTTCCTCGTGTCAAACAAGTCGAACGGAGCCCTCTTTGGCACAAACAGGATGGCCTTGAATTCGAGCTGCCCTTCAACAGAGAAATGCTTCACGGCAAGGTGCTCCTCCCAGTCATTGGTCAAGCTCTTGTAGAATGCAGCATACTCCTCCTTGGTAATCTCTTCAGGCTTGCGGAGCCAGATAGGTTTCTGCTTGTTGATGAGTTCCCACTCGTGAGAAACTTCCTTGATCTTCTTCTTCTTCTTTGCTTCTTTCTCCTTTTCCTCATCAACTTCCTCAATATCTCCTTCCTCCTCCTTTTTGGGTTCATCATCTTCATCATCACTTATCTCCTTCTCAGTCGTTTTCTCAGTCCAGAGGTAGATGGGGTAGCTGATGAATTCAGAATGCTTCTTCACAAGGTCTTTAATTCTCCTCTCTTCCAAATATTCCAACTGCACAAAAACACAACAAATGTTCAATCAGTAAATCACTAAGCCACATCACATGTAATCACTTCAAACAAAACAAACCAATCAACTTGGATATTTACCTGGTCCTCCTTGAGGAAGAGGGTAATCTTGGTGCCCCTTCCAAGCTGCTCACCATTCACATCCCTAGTCACAGTGAAAGAACCACCAGCCTGAGACTCCCAAATATATTGCTCATCGTCATTGTGCTTGGTAGTCACAATGACCTTCTCCGCAACAAGATAGGCCGAGTAAAAACCAACACCAAACTGTCCGATCATGCTCACATCAGACACTCCAGAAGCCAATGCCTCCATAAATTCCTTGGTTCCAGACCTAGCAATGGTTCCCAAGTTGTTCACCAAATCTACAAACACACGAAACAAAAACCACATTGGACACAGAATTAGACCTTCTGCACACCCACATTGATAAATAAAAAAGCAGTTTATCATTCAATTGATAAATCCAACAACTCATTCCACACTACAATTACTCCCTCTGCGAAATTCAGTCACACACTTCCACAACATTGCATCTAACAACAGTAGCATATCATTATATCAGCATCTTCTCTGTTCATGAATTTGTCTCACAAACCAACCACCTTAACAGTTGACATAATACAAGTAAAAGAAATCAAAACGATCGTAATTTACCTGCTTTGGTCATGCCGATACCGCTGTCGATAATCGAAAGAGTATTGTTGGCCTTATCCGGCACGATCCTAATGAACAGCTCCGGCTGAGCATCAAGCTTGCTCTTATCCGTCAGACTCTCGAATCTAATCTTATCCAAAGCCTAATTCACATCACAACCACAGCCAAAATCAGTCTCAAATTTCTCAATCAAATCAAACACAATCACTTCATTTTCAATTTAAACCTCTCACAAATCAAATCGTTGGGATTGAATTGAAGACTTACATCGGACGAATTGCTGATGAGCTCGCGAAGGAAGATCTCCTTGTTGCTGTAGAACGTGTTGATGATCAAGCTCAGAAGCTGGTTGATCTCGGCCTGGAAAGCGAAGGTCTCAGCGTTGGCCATGTGAGCATCCGCCATTGATTATTAGGTTTGCTTTTGAAGATTTTATTAGAGAGCGAAAATTTGCAGGGAGAGATTGAAATTGGGAATTTAGGTTTTCGGTTTTTCGATTCTGATTGAGAGAGGTGGGAGGTAGTGTGGCCCTTTTATATAGGAGAAGAGGAAAACTGAATCGGTGAGAGGAGTGTGGTTCTGGACTCTTCCACTCTTTTCTCGTAATTTATTTTCCCGCGGTTTTTGGTAAACGGCATCGTTTGGGGAGGTAGTCGAGAAGGTTCTGGCTGGTGGTGGGGATCGTTGGGTAGCTCTGGAATGTTCCGTTACGGGGTTGACGGGTTGTAACTGACGGCACGAAACGTGTGAGGGCTCGCACGTGTTTTGTTGACGTAGTCAAGGAGAAGCGGGTTAGCCCGTTAATTGAAAACGGGCCTGCGAGTTTGGAGTGTAGTGGCCGTGGTCCGCTAGTAAATGCGGTAAAATATACTGCAACTTAAAATGGATACATTACATGACTTACTGACATGAGAGACAATTTTATGGGATCATATGAGGACGAGTTTATATTATTCGAAAAAAAAATGTGTGTCGTGTGAGCAAACTATCCCCATTTCATTCTCATAGAGTCAGGTGTTTTATCCTAAGAATAAACATAATTTTTGTTTAAAATTACAATTTAACATTTAAATCATGAGGCGTTGATGTGCCTCCTTTTTTATATCGTGGACATTGCTTATACAATGCCATGTATCGTTGGATAAGATATTAATATATATTACTTGAAAAAATTTGTGTCAAATTACAATGTTATACACAATCAATTAAAACACCATGTGAAAATCATGCTTTATAAAGTAATAACTTACAAATCACGTGTCTGACTAAAAAAATGACATTAATTTAGATATTACAAACACTTCAAAATAAAATTTATTTTCTATTTATCAAACTCTCATTTTTGCTAAAATTATCTTATGTTCATTATCACCATTGACCTCTACATTGAAAACTTTCAAAGTACAATTTTGAACCCTCCTCAAATCTCAACTATATAGTATACACAAGTTACACTCGGTTATTTTTCCCAATATAAAAGTAACGTAATATTTTGCTCCACAAATTTGGCAACTCCAAAACGGTCCAAGTCAACCAGAACAGCCCAAACCCAGGCGCGGCAGCTTAGCGCCATTTCCACCGCTGCAAATAAACCCCCAGTCGCAGCCATCAACTTCTACCGACCCATGACTCAGCCACCGCACCATGGCAGCCACCCGATTGCTTCGCAAGAAGCCCAATAAGAAGCCATCCTCGGACCCAGTGCCCCTCACTCCCATGGCTCCCGGTCCCAAGTTCTACAAAAACAACACCTCTCACATTCTCCTCATGTTCCTCTCTCTTTGCCATTTTGTCCAACACGTGGAGCGCCTCGATTGCTTACGACGCCGCGGTTTACTCCATCGAGGTCGTCAATGAGTTCCCTCATGATCCCAATGCCCTCACCCAGGTGATCTTCCCGACCCGGATTTTGCGGGATTTGCTTGTTTTAAGGTTCAGATTGGTTTTATTACTGTTTTTTTTAAGGTTCAGGGCTTATTTGGGTGATTTTGTTATGTTTTGTTTGGTCAGGGGCTTCTTTATGCTGGAAATGGGAGCTTATTTGAGTCCACTGGTCTTTATGGCCGGGTGAGTTTGTATCGTGGTTTTTGCTTAGAGCATATTTTTATCACTACATTGTTTCTGTGATTCAATCTTTTAACATTTCAGTTTTGGATTGTGGTTTTCAGTCATCACTGCGCAAGGTGGATATTCAAACAGGAAAGGTAAAGCTTCTTTCTTTTCGATTTCGTAACATGTTGGAGTAGTTAGTTGTTCCTCAATCCTCATGATAAATGATCTTTTTTTTTATGTATTCTTACCTAATAAAGCAAGTATAATTGGTATGTGTTGTAAGAACATAGTTATATATGTTTCTTAGGACAACCAATTTGAAGGACACGGTTATATAAGTTCAATTGTTTATTGAGTTGCTACACCTGTTGAACTGTGTTGGTAGTGAACATTATGCAAGTTTTAATTTTGTAGGTCTGAAAAGATGATTATCTGTGTACAGGTTGAGGTTCTTCAGGAGATGGATTCTAGATATTTTGGGGAGGGATTAACTCTTCTTGGTGAAAAGTAAGTAAATATATGTTTGTGCTCTCTGCTGATTCCTTTATCAGTTAATTTAAAGCTGATCATTGGTCTTTGATTCCATGTTTATGATATATTTGACGTCTCTAAAGTCCGAAAATGCTAATTGGGTCATTTGCATGTTCGTTTGTAGGCTATTCCAAGTAACTTGGCTGACGCAAATTGGTTTCAAATATGACCGAAATGATTTCAGAAAAGTTTGTGCTTTTCCTTTACTCCTTTTAGAAGTATTATCTTATGTATTGTTTTCCCTTAAGCTGATGTAAAAGAAATGCAAGAAAGTTTCATTTGAATTTAGATAGTTATATATGGCTCTACTGCTGCATTGTCTGAAATCATAGGTTCAGTGCTGAAATATTACTCTTGTCCTCATGCTAAGATATATCAGATCCCATTTATTCTTCTCAGAATTAAACCTAAATTGAGGATTGAAATTCTAATGAATTTCTGATCCGTATAAACTGCCTTTTTTTTCTTGTTAAAAATACAGTCTGAAAAGTTCACTCATCAAATGAAAGATGGTTGGGGACTGGCTACTGATGGAGAACTGTTATTTGGAAGTGATGGCACGTCCATGTTGTACAAGATTGACCCTCAAACACTGAAAGGTTCCTTTTCCATATGACACTATTCATATAATCCTCATTTGTGTATACGTATGTAATGTGTTTCTGTTTGTATTTGGTTCACCCTCCGTTCTTCTTTCTCAGTGTCTTTATATAAATGTTATCATTGTGGCATATCCTTGATATTCATGCTTCTGTTGTTTTAGATGATAGTCATCGAGTTTATGCTTTACCAATATGCGTGTCAGTTTGTCGAAAATTAGTGTTTTTAATATAGTTATGTCATATTTATGCAGTTATAGACAAACACATAGTCATATACAAAGATCATGAAGTGCACAACCTCAATGAGTTGGAGTTTATAAATGGCGAAGTTTGGGCAAATGTTTATCAGGTCACTCATTTCACATTGCTTGAAATCCATGTCAAATGTTTTTTGCTGTATGATTGCTACATTTGAATAATAGAGACATCACTTTAAATTACCTGATAAAGTACTTTATATTGGGTTGGATTGGTTTCTGAAAGTTATGTACTCTCACTTTGTAGGCAGACTGCATTGCCAGAATCTCGCAAGACGATGGCAGGGTGCTTGGATGGATTCTCCTTCCAAATCTAAGGTTCTTCCTATTCAAGTCCTTTGCTCTTATTTATTCTTTGCAAAATTTTCTTCTCATATGTATCATCGATAAGCTGCTTATGAATTTCTTGAAGTGGAATTTTAATTTCGTGCCTTGCAGGGAGGGCTTACTAGCTGCTGGGAATCATGTAAGCCCTTGACCCAAAATCAATGTGTTATCTTGTATTGTAGTTCCTTAAATGTTGACGCAATACCAAAAAATTTTGAATTATAATTTACTTATCAGAAATGTAATCTGGCATATAGGCTATTGATGTGCTAAACGGCATTGCATGGGATAGCAAGAGCAACCGTATCTATGGTAAGCTGACTAAGCTCCAAGTCCTCCAACTATTGTGTCTTTCATATATACGAGTCACGGTGTACTGATGGTGAACCAAAAACTATCTTGTAATCTATATTCAGTGACTGGAAAACTATGGCCGAAGCTTTATGAGGTTAAGCTGCGTCCAATTAAAAAGCAGTTCAAGGATGGAGCCATAGAGCAGCTATGCCTGCGGAAGCCATTTTTTCGTTGAAGCCATTGTGTTAGCTATTGACTGAAGTACTGAATATATCGACACTGCATTGCAAGCTTTGGAGGCATACATCCAAATTTTCTTGAACTTCTTTACACAGAGAAAGACCCGTAGATCAGTTGCAGAACTACTTTGTAAGTTATGGCTACCAAAAACGAGAATTAGATGCCTCTAAAAGGCTAGTAAATGAAAATTTTGGAAATTACCAGAAATTTTTCGTGTCATATGAGTCCAAGTGAGATATTGAGGTCTAAACTTTTTCCTTTTTCTTGGGGATGAAAAATGTTCTTATATAGTTGCCCTTGAGTTCATGTCCAGTTAAGTCCTCTCAAAGGTCTTGAGTCCTAAACTTTGAGCTCGTCCTGTCACACATTTGTGCTTTTAAAAAATGCAACTCTCCTTGATATTCATCAGATCAGAGCTTCCAGAAAAGAAAAGGAAAAAAGAAATGGCTATTTTGAAGTGGCAGGAGACTATTGGTTGAGTTGTTGCAAAAGGATACAACACTAAATCATTGCGGATATTTCCCGCTGCTTTCGCTGGTTAGTTTTTTTTAGAGATTTGAACTACACCAAACTGATAGCTCTTTCTGCTGAGAGACCCAAATGAATCATGACTCTACTCTCTAATGTCCTTCTTCATCTCTTTGAAACCATATCTTCCACTACATTGTTTCTCAAGCAAAAGCTCATGAAGCCTACTTCATTGTTTGGTGCCAAGTTATGGGTTCTGCTTCTGACCTTCACTGTTCTATTCACCCTTCTGGTAATCGTCATTGTCTTGGTGATCTATATCATCCGGTACCGCGGACACCGAAAATCCTACAACACCGAAATACAGAGAGTTCCTAACCTTAAATGTTCCATTGTAATGCTGTTCAATTCCGGTGCACAGAGGGTTCGTATGGCACTAGAGATTCCCTACTGATCAGAAGGGAATCAAGTTTACCTGGTAAGACGCGCGAGCGTCACACAATTAACCATGTAAAATATCATCGTTAATATAGAATAAGCATGGATCGTTCAGTCTGAGGAATTGAAGAGAACTCTAAATTTTTAGTGTTAACAAATAATTTGGGGTTTGAGATTGATTATTAACTATTAAAATAAAACCTAAAATACTATTTACATGATCGACTTCTCTTTACCAAACTAAACCAAATTCACCAATGCACTACATAATTACAAATTTGGTTCTACCATGCATTCTAATTCATCTGATTACATACTTTTAGACAGGAGAACATTTAATCATGCAAGATTTCTATTGACGTTTAGGTTGACGTTTAAATTGCATGCAATCAAGTTTAACAATACTTAGGGTATAAATCAAACAAGATTACATTTAAACACCAAATCTTTATTGGAGACATGCTTCACGGTGGCATCACTCACCAAGGGATACATGTAAATTTTCAAATTTTCCCACTTTAATTAACACAAACTGAACCTACTTAGGGCATGATTTAATTTGTGTCAATATGGATGATGAAAATATTACTCAAATACAATCTTAGGGACTGCATTCAAGCACTAAATTTGTATGTACATATCTGAAAATTATAAGAGCAAGTAAAAGAAGAGTATAACACAACAATAGAAATACAAACTTCAATAATTATAAGAACATATTCGACATAGTCTCAAAAACATATTAAATACAATCTGAAAATTCTAAAACAAATACAAAACCAATACTTCCACATAAACAACAACTTACAATCTTTATAGACAAAGAATTGTAGATTAACACAAATAAACGAAGCCATGGAGATGAGTTGCGAGAATCACACGTTGTAGGAACCTTAGAGGTACGGCTGCAATATGTGAAACTCAGTAGAGATGATGATAGTTTTGGGGTGGACGACTTGGCTAATTTGTGAGGGAAGTTTATGGTGGTGTTTTGGTAGAGTTGTGGCTCTTGAATGCTAAGGAGAAGTGATGATTTTTCTTTGTGAATGATGTGCTATTTATAGAAGAGTTTTGGCTCCTTTAATATAGCTTGGACTTTTTCTCCTCAATTTATTTCACTTATTTTTGTCGTTGGTGGGTGTAATCTCCTTTGATAAATGTATTCTTTTTCTCCTTTTTAGGTGTCTCATTCTTTCTCTCTTGCATTATCTCTTTTTATTCTCTTCATTTTTCTTTCTTCTCAATTTCTTTCACTTATTGTTTTGTCATTGGTGGGTGCAATCTCATTTGATAAATTTATTTTTTCTCCTTTTTAGATGTCTCATTCTTTCTCTCTTGCATTATCTCTTTTTATTCTATTCCTTTTTTTTTTCTCTTTTTCTTTCACTTATTTTTGTCATTGGTGGGTGCAATCTCATTTGATAAATTCCTTCTTTTTCTCATTTTTAGGTGTGTCATTCTTTCTTTATTTTCCTATTTTGCTTATTTTTCTCTATTTTTTTCTTCATTCTACCTACACAATCTCATCTTTAAAATCTGAAAATAATAAAAGACAAGAATAAAAACTAGTAAGTTACGGAGTATGAAAGTACGATTAGGAAAGTTATGGAATAAGAGTTTCAGTTCAAGTAGGATTTTCCCAAATGGTACGTTTCCTAATCTAAAAATGATTCCTAATGCAAGTAGGACTCTCAATATATCACAAATAGGGCTGGGAGTTGGTACCAGAAAAATGGTACCGAAACCGTTCGTCTTGTATCGAATTCCGACAGGACGGGATGAATCGGTAAAAATTTCTGATACCAAACTGATACCGATACCGAAAGCATATAATCGGTACATGTCGGTTCTATTAGATCAGATACCAAATATACTGAACCGTACCGAAACTATAAAAGCTCATATTTTTGGGAGGGTTGTAGAGTTCACAAAAGCCAATATACCCTACCCATCCATCGAAAATTCATCGCCTCCATTCACTTCGCGACTTCATTCTTTCATTTCGCGTCTTCACCTTTCACTCTCAATTACTGACTTCGCCCTTCACTCTCATTATCAAGTCTCAATCGCAGCCTCTCAGAATCTCGATGGGAAAATTGAAGGTAAGTCTTAATTCAATCTCGAATTCTTAACTGAAACTCTAAAAGTATGAATCATATATGCAATTTGAGTTTTGGGTTTTACTTTCTTTGAATTATGGTTTGACTTTGTGTTCGTTTCAAATCGAAAGAGTTTGGGTTTTGTGTTTACTTTCTTTATGCAGAAGTATGAATTTATATGGTGTAAAACTCTTAATTTGTGCAAAAGTATATGCAGCTGTAGGAACTCTCTCAGTTTGTATCTTTCAGCTTTGTGAAATTGTGAAGTGTGTTAATTGTATCTTTTATGTGAATTATGTTCATAATTGATCCTAGTTAGTGTAATGAATGATATATATGTAGAACTTGTTGAATTTTTCAGTTTGGTACCGAAAAAGTACTGAACCGAACGGTATTGAGGTTGAAAATGGCAGTACCGAACCGATACCGATACCGAAATATAAAATCGGTATGGTATCGGTATGAGCATAATCCCAGATCATCCCGTACCGGTCCCAGCCCTAATCACAAATGTTATAGAAATGGCGATTAATGAAGACTCCTAATTTAACTAGGTTTCCTAATTACACAAGAATCATACTTTAAATAGGACTCTCGACAATTTCTGTATTTTCAACCTGTTTTAGCACCAAAATGCAACCAACGCAACTATAGACTCCTAACTCGACTAAATGACTCAATACTATAACAATATAAGCTAAGCAAAGTACAACTGGAGGTAAAAACAAGTTAAGAATGTTGCACAAAGTACTTCTATCATTACCCCAAGGCGAGCCATTCGTCACTGAATTCCATCCATTTTTAGATAATGTTTATTGTTTGTATGTTTAAGTGTATTATTTGGGTTAGTTGTGTCGGTCATAAAATACTAGGGGTGTGCACGGTGTGGCGCAATGCGGATTGAAAGGAGAACCTAATCCAACCCTCTTTAAATGGTTTGATCATTTTGCAAACCAGATCTAATTTTTGGTTTGATTAAACCGTTTATCTTGGTAAACCATATTCCGATGCGGTTTCAGTACAGTTTCAGATATATTATTTTCTCATACTTATCAAATTGAAATAAACACATAATCATGAAATATCTAAGTAATATTTTAAAGTAAAAACTAAATTATTATGAACTAAATTTTAAAAGCACAAGTCTCCGATGATTTTACAAACTAAATAAGAAAACAAAACAAAGTAAAAGCATTGAGCTTGCAATCAAACTAAAAAAAACTACTTGATTAATTAAGTTCAAAATTGTCACAACTGCTTTACTTAGGCAACATAATCAATTCTTGATTAATGAAGTTCGAAATCGTGCAATTGCTTACCTAGTATTTTATAGGGTGTGCATTTCTTACCTGAAATGCATAACCGCACCAGTTCAAACTAGATAGCGGACTGCATTAGTTTATGCAGACTAATTTAGGATCGTGAGATTACCAACCCGCTCGTAAACGAACTGGATTCGGTTTAGAGATTTTCAAACCGGATAAAAACTTCACCGCACCGGTTTTCATTAATAAATATTAAATAATTATTTATCCTTATTCATTCCACCCTAACAGGGTATATATGGTAATTTATAGTCCAAACTCCAAATCCTTAGAGACTTATCACTTAACCGCAAGCCTCATATTCTCTCTCTCTCTGGAATATAGTTGTTGGTTATGAATAAAGTAGAGGATGTTCATTTTCAAATAGGTATGTGCCCTGTTAACAATAAGCAAAATGCACACGACACACCAAGCATCCACTCCACTTCAAGAACATGCACTTGCAACCTTAAACCATAATAAAGTAGAGTTTCATTTTCGGCCTATTTTATTAGAACATGTTGACTAAATTATAATGTGATGGGCGCCGTATGACTGAGCCCAATGTTAAGTTTTCACCATCTTTGTGCAAAAGTATCTATACTAAACATAGATACCCAACATCAGGAGCAGACATTCTGCTTATTAAGTGATTGAGGTGGTTATCATCACATTTAACAGATCCGCTTGAAACAACTTTGATATATAGGTACCACTGAGATGAGTAGAATTATTTTTAGGCCTATTTTTTCTCTCATTTATAGACTTTTTAGAATAAGTTTCGTATATAGTTCTTGATTTTCCAAAGTTGCAACATATTTGTTTGTAAATCCTTTTGCTAAATGAATTAAGGCTTGACAACTCTCTAGTTAAATAACATGAAAATCAACACATATTTCTATTGATATGATTTTATTGTGAGTTCATTTATCAAATAAATTTTACACACTAGACTTATCAACATTATACACAAAAACAGGTAATATGTGCCTTAACTGTTGAGAAAACTGAAAACTCATAGCAAACAAGAAGGAAAAAACACTATTTTTTTCATTAGCTCTGCTATGTTCTATACAAATAGAGTACATAAAAAAATATTTAAGTTTTAATTTGCTTGAGATGGATATTGTTTAGTATTGGTGTTAGCTTGTTGCACTCGAGTTGATAGGTGGCCGATTGAAGGATAACAGGAACATGCTATATGTAAGGAACATGCTAAAATAGTCAAATCAAGAAATTTAGTGTTTAGGACAACATTTTTTTTGTGCTTTTTTTGTTTTGGTTTGATAGGGTAGATGGCAACTTATGAACATAGTTAATTCAGTACCCGTGATGATGCAACAATGTTTGCTTACGCCACTTATTCCACTGTTATGATTTAAACGATAGGGTGAGGCTAGCTATTAGAGCTACCATGTGAAAGAAGAGGGCGCATAGTTGATAAAAAAATTTGGGGGAAAATGCACTATCACCGGTGCCTCTAATTAAACCTGCACAAAGGAGAGTGATCTTCCCAATTACATTGATTTGACTTTGCATACAACTTCATCATATGTATCATTTCTGAATTACACTAGACAATATAATACCCTTCCCATTAGTTTTAAAACGAGACTGACCATATACATCGATTTGGCATACATTGGCTAAGGGAGTTGTTCATTAGAATATTTCATGTCCTCTATCTCATGATTCTCATCTCAGCATATTGATGTCATCTTGCTATGATTCTCAACTTAAGACTTTCCAAATACCAAAAACAAACTTTAATATTTAACTAGGCAATGACATTGTATTTGCTCAATAATGATCACAAAAGTAAAAACTCATATTTGGACGATATCTTGATTATTAGACATTTATATTTTAGAGAATCAAAATATGTGGTCAAATGAGACTCCATCAATTCTCACAATTGTATGTAGGAGTTTTAGAAGTGTAGTATACTAATACATGATAAAAAAATCCGACTATTTGATTAAGATAAATTGACTAATCTTTTCTTTCTTTTTCAGTGACGTTAATAATTAATTTATAATCGATCTACAACTTTATTATTCCCTTCTACATTTTCTTGAGATTGATCTTGTTTAGTATTGGTGTTAGCTTGTTGTACTCGAGTTGATGGGTGACCGATTTAAGGATAGCGGGAATATGCTATATGTAAGGAAAAATATATGTTCGAGTACTTTCGGTAGAGACTTAAGTTTGATTGGTTTGGGATTGAATGCGACATAATTAAGTAGATTTCCACTAAATTTTGAGTTTAGATTTATGAACCAAAAATGAGTACAAATTTGAAACATCTCCTTAGTTTATGAATTTTCTCTTTGATTTTTTTTTTTCTCATTTCAATCCCAACATAGCTATGGTGATTTCAAAGGGAAATTTTATTTACCCTTCTTGATTTAGTTGTTTGAAAGTGATGGATCTCTCACCTAGCTAGAGGCCTGAGTTTTGGACATTTGGGTTTAGATGATTCATTTAATGAAATGTCGAGAACAAGGAGTTGTCAAGTCGTTGTTCTTCTAAGAACAAAGAAGTATTCTTTGTTATCTTTTTTGTTTCTCCTCTTATGTAACTTAAGCACATTATGGTACACTTTATATTTGCTTGAAAAATCATGCCACATATCAAGAGACTCCATATTATGGGAAAGTTTCTAGCCGGTGCAGTATCCGAATGAATTATCCTTTCCACGGAGGTAAATAGTTAGCCATGTTATTATCAATCACTATACAACTTAAATATTTTATTTAGGGAAAGTTTCTTGTCAATGCAACTTGTGTAACAAGGTCTTATAGTTAGAATATTCAAACTTGTACAAGGTGATAAGCTTAGGGTTCAAGTCATCCAACTCATTTTGTTTAATCCAATTACCAATATTATTACCAATATATTTCATTGTGTCTGTTATTATGCATTGGGCCATTTTGAAGGCAAGAGAAGAAAACTGGTTGGGAGGACCAATATGAGAAATCTTGATAGATAAACTAGATAAGTTGTATGAGAATTTCGTGGTACGCTACCGAGCCGGACAAGGGAGGTTTCTCTTACTTCGTCAGATAGTTCATTTTTTATTTTTACTGGCGGTTGGTTATTTTCTATTTCAGATATTCGCTATGATGTTTTTCTTTCCTTTCCTTAACTCGTTTGCTCATGCATTTAATGTGCGTTTAATCATGTTCATTTTTTTTTCGTGTTAATCATCTTGAATTTTGATGTATGGTTTGAGAGAGTGGATGTGTGGATTGAAAGATTTGGGACAAACTATTCAACCAGGTTCGGGAGACTCAAGTTATTTTGTCATTTCATCCGGTACATATTTGTTATAGCACTTGTTTATTTTCTAATCATATTCATTTTCGTAGTAATTATCCCGAATGTTGATGTATGGATTGAGAGAGTGGATGTAGCGATTAAAAGGTTTGTGGCAGACTACCGAACTGAGTTCAACAGACTTAAGTACTTCGGCATTTACATCATACATATACCATATCACTTGGTTATTTTATAGTCATATTCTTTTTTTTTTTGAGAAGTTTGAAATACACACCCCTAATTACTTAATACATATACATATTTTTTTAGATTTCAAATCAAATTTCATAAGAATGGGAAATGACCAAAACATACCTCTAACTAAGAAAATAAATTTTGAGAAACTAATAATATAAGAAATTAAGTAAGTTTTTGCAAGGAAAGAGATTACATGTATTTGATGAAAAATTAAGTGAAAACTTTTGATTATCAATTCATCCATTTATTTATTTCTTTAAAAAAAATCATAATTTCTTAAGTTAGAATGTCAAACCAACGTAATTTATGTTAAGACATTATGATCTTCTCATTTTATTAAATTAAAAATTTACTCTTTGTAAAAAAAAATTGACGATGAAAATAAAGATGAAGAATAGGTAAAAGTTTATCAAGCACGAAGAATAATGCATTTATTGTTTTTCATGTTTCATGATTCGAAGAACAATAATATGTAAGAATTTCTTGATAATCAATATATATGGACATGTACAAATTTTCAATATATCTTTGTACATACTAATTATATGAAACATTTATAATAAAAAATCATATGAAATTATAAGGTACCTTGAGTTAAGGATATTTTAGACACTTTGGGTTGTGTATCTAGTACAAAATTAGAATGATAAATAAAATAAGTGGTCTATTGAGTAATGAGTGTGTATTAACTATTTTAGGGGTGTGTATTTAAATTTTTTTTTTCATGTTAATCATCCCGAATTTTGGTGTGTATACTTGTGAGCGTTGGCGCCTTAACAAAAATAGACTAATCCTCCAAATCATCTTAATGATGTATGTTTGATGAAAAATGTTATTGCTGAGGTTATGGACCTGAGTTTTCTTTTGTGTATTAGCAAGTTTGTGTATTTTGTGAGTTTTTGGTACTTTATAGTTTCCAAAATATGTGAAGACTAGATTAGGGTCATTATTTAAAAAAAAATGTTTGTGTTTGTTTGAGCCTTTTCTCAATAGCCACCATTCTCTCTCTATACTATATAAGATATTATGACGAATGAAAACTCGTTTAATCGAATACTACTGATTTAGTTTAAGAAGAAAATAAATTCTAATTAATGAATGGATTGATTAGCTTAGGTGGTGAGTTCATTTTTTTCTGGTTATTCATTCAAGTATAGTATGTTGTATTTACTTGAATGAGAAACAATGAGAATTGGTACTGCCTATTGAACTATATGGATTGAAATGTTAGTGTTTGATCTTTGCACTACCATCTCATGAATTCAATTCTCTAAGCTTATATCTATTCATCTGTTGATATGCAAAAGTTCAATTCAGAGACATTTATGTTGGCAAAATTCCCAATTATCGATCTTAAAACAACATAACTAATTTACAACCAAAATGAATTTGTGACGTTCTACCGTAACTTCCAAATTTAGTTATTGTCTTTCCTCATCTCATCCAAGTACATGAGATTATTTTACGAATTATAGAATACTTCTATATGAGATTATATAAGTGCTAAAATGATGGTACCACGAATTCACGAAGAGGGTTCTTGCATATCTATCTGATATATCAAGTGATCAACCTTTTCACCGTGTCACTCTATAAATGTATTTTCAAGATTTATCAAATCAACCAACACATGAAGGTTAACCAACCTTTGTTGAGTTGATATTTCCGATCTCGCTGTCATTTTGCATTTCAAAGTCATGTTATTGTCCAAAATTAGGTAAACATCTAACTATTGGAAGGTTTTAATATAAAAACCAGACATTAGTGTCCTTAAATATGTTCGATCGTACTAAAGTTTCGATTATGAAACATCAGACTTGCAGATTGGAAGTACTGATAGTTTATGATACAATTTACATAAGAAGAAGCAACATATTAATTCAATGTGATCGATGAATAACATTGCACTGAGTGCAGTGGACTACTAACTACTAGAGTGCTAGTGAATTCAGGATATGAATTATAAACTCCTGGAATCTGTAGGCTGATGAGCGCGCCCAGTGACATTGTAGGAGATTGAAGGGAGAAAGAAAAGAAGACAGCGTACGGTTAATGTTTTCAGTACATATGATTTGTTTACCTACTGCACCAGCATCCTGAGGAATAGCACTTGAAACAAAAGAATACAAAATTGAGCAATGTACATAAGATTTTAACAAGTAAAAGCTTAATTAACAGCCTAGGCTGCATGGAATCGGGTGCGGGTACGTGGAAGCGAAGCGTTTGAAACGCGGAAGCGTTTTTTTTCCAAAAATTAAGGAAGCGGGTGCGTTTTGGAAGCGTTAGAATAATATATATATATATAATATTTTTATATTTTATTTTTTAATTATTTTATCTAGTATTAAAATAACTGGATAACTATTAATGACTTATTTTCTAACCCATGATTATCTTTAATTATAGCATTATTAAAGCTTCATTTCAAAATTCAAACAAAAAAATGTACAACATAGTGTGAAGGTGTTGGGCACGTGCAAGTCAAAGAGACATCACTTAGATGAAATTGATAAAAAAAAAGGTTCGTCTTCCTTCTATCTCTCTTTCTCATATGGATTTTTTTTCATATCTCTCCACAACTCTCTGTCTTCTCTCTATATCTCTCTTATCTAGATTTTCCTGATATTTCCCCCCTTATTTCTGACACATATTAGATTGATTGATGATTATCATCTTTAACCGCTTAACGAAATAAATAAGAAGATGAGACGACAAGAAGAGTCTCAAGACATTGATTGATGAAATAGAGGTAGAGAATGAATCACACTTCCAATTTGGAAGTCAACGCTTCCGCCGCGCTTCCAATTTGGAAGCTAACGTTTCCATCGAGCTTCCAATTTAGAAGCCAACGCTTCCGTCGCGCTTCCAAACCCACTTTTTTCGGAATCGCGCTTCTGTCGCGCTTCCCCACGCTTCCGAGTGCTTCCACTCCCGCTTCCGCTTCCGAAGCGGGAATCGGTCGTCCAACCAAGCTTCCGTGCTATGTAGTTAACAGCTAACATAGCTTTATGCTAAGAGATTATCACGATTATAGAACCATGAATGAGATTTCAAAAAGATATATCTTTTGTCCTTGGCCACCTCACTATACTTACACTAAATAGTCAAATATTATTTAATAATATAGAGCCCAGGCAATTTATGAGACAAACATCGCCGACTTATGATATAAAGAGTAATTATTATGTGTACGCACCACACCGCGTGACACTGTTATGTGATGTATCCAGTCAATCATATTACGTCATTGTATAATTAACATGTACGTGGTGAAAATAATAAAAGTTTATTTACATATAAGAACTAATCAGAAACAATTACAATAAAAAATGGATCAATAACATTAAGAGAATACGCCACGTGGGATATGTGGCGGGTATATATAATAATTTATCTGATATAATTATTCTATGTATCCGCCACACCACGTAACATTGTCATGTGGTGTACCCAACCAATCGTATTACGCCATGGTATAATCTATATTTGAAGCAAGTACGTTTTGTCGAGTAATTATTCTGTGTACCCGCCACACCACGTGAAACTGACATGTGGTATACCCAGCCAATCATATTACTTCCTTCATGGTATAATTAACATGCACGCGGTGAAAATGACAAAAATTTATTTACATATAAGAATCAATCAGAAACAATCACAGTACAAAATGAACAAATAAGATTAAGTGGGTACGCCACATGTTTTCATTTGGCGGGTATATATAATAAGGAAAATGCTTTAGCGCCGTAATATAGCGTCAGATAGCGCGACACAATCACACGTGGCATGACACGTCACATTGTCATGTTAGCAATTACAATAATCACAAAATGTCATTTTTGAATGAAAACACAATCATATCCTTATTAATCCAACGACTTTAGATTATTATAAAAAAATTATAGTTCTTTTTTATATCATTTATTTTTCAGAATGCTTTTAAAATATAATAAACAAATACGATATATACAAAGTATGCTTAAATATATAGATTATATATATATGAGTGTGTGAGAGGTGCCTATATGGTAATTGTATTAATTAATTATAGTCATTAATTTATCATAAATATAAATTAATTAAGTAAGAAAGTCATGAATCTTGATATATTTGTCATTAGGAAAATTAACATCGACATAATTGTATTAAATATGGTATTAATTAAGATATGTATACTCTAGGAAAAATAATATTTGTTACCTTACATATCTCCTTAAATCGATTTTACCCTAATAAAAGAATATTCTATTTTAGAAAAAAACCAAAAAAATCTTACTAAAAGTTTTCATCTAAATATATATATTATAGTTACCTTACATTGTCTAAAATTTAAAAATAAATATATATTGTGCATATGTATATATATATATATATTTCGCACGTGCACATACATATTTCAAGCAAAGTTTCGTAAATTTTAATTTTTTAAATTATATTTTAGAAGTATTATTGTGATGAAAAATAAAAAATGAAAAAAAAATAAAATAAAAATATTTTTATAATAATTTATAACCGTTAGATTAACAAGTATATAATTATCTTTTAATTTAAAATGATATTTTTATATAATTTTAATTGTTGATGTGACAATGTGATATAACATGGCACTTACGATTGCGGCGCCGGATTTGACGCCATATTATATGTCGCCATAGCACTCCTCATATAATAATTTCTTGGTTTTGTCATATATTCCTTGGAACTTAGAAAACCACCATGCATCACAAGACACCAGGGCCGGCCCTGAGGGGGGGCAGCCAGTGCTACCGCACTGGGCCAAGGCCAAATTTTTTTTTTTTCTGTTTGTTTGTTTTTTTTTTCAGTATAAGAGCCAATTTTTTTTTTCTGTTTGTTTTTTTGTGTGGGGAAGGGCCCATTTTTTTTTCTTTACACTGGGTCTCAAATTTTCCAGGGCCGGCCCTGCAAGACACAATATATGTATAACATTGTCCAGAGAAATAGCACTTGAAACAACAAGAGCATCCGGTAATCTCAACGCAAATCACTTTATATAACTGATTTGATTATATATACCTGTTGAATTGAGAGCATAGCCAGAACGGACAAGCCTGACCGTCTCCAATAATAAAGTGAATCCAACTCTTATCGCTGCTCTCGGTCTCTCTCGGATTTGGACTTCCTTGAGATCGAGAAGCTACTACAGTTCTCCGTCGGGCCCGCACGGACTTTCCGATGTGGTTGGGTTTGGAGTGGGTGGAGATGTCGGGTAAGTTTCTGGCTTCGGCCGGTGTAAATTTGGCGGGAAAATGTAGGGTTTTGGACTGACAGCAAAGTGCCGGCCGGAAGAAACGAAGATTCTTACCTAAAAAGAAACGAATCTAACTGTATACATGTGATGAAAGATCGAGTTCATTTTCTAGTAGAGTAGTAGATTCTTGAATCGATCATATAATTCATGCTGGTTGTTTTGCTACTTGCTGCAATTCCTAGCTTCCACCTCTTCTGTCTTTTTGTTCATCCTCGTGTGGGGTGTCAAAAACTCTGGAGAATCTAAATTCTAATCTCTCCGTTATCTGGATAATTAATTAAGATCGACACAGGCGGCTTCGATATATTCTTAACCTTGATAGGAGCTTGTTTTTAATCTTCTAATTTTGTTGGAGGAAGGCTCGGAGTTATTTTGCAGTACGTATGGATCAGAACTTGTTGAGATTAATGTATGATTTTGCATTAAACAACAGCTAGACGCCAGTGAATGCATGCATCCATGCATATAGGTACGTTATTTGACTTACTTATCGGTACTAACGCTTTTTTCATTTGGTTTCGAGCGCGCTAGCTGGCGTAATCCTCTGCGACATTTGTAAGGATTACATTGAAGTCGGATTGGTAATGCTAATGTCTAAAATTTCGGTTCTTCAATGTTGAATAGATAGAGGGAGTTTGTTATATATGCCAAGAAGGATTTTAATCTTGAAAAGCACCCGGAGATCGTTGTTCAGAATTTGCAAATGATCAAGCTAATGCAAAGCTTCAAGTCCACGGACTATGTGCGAGAGACGTTTTGCCCGCACGTACTGGTACTGGTACCTCATCAGTGAGGGATATTGAGTACTTGAGGACTTTGACATCTTCTATCCGAAATTGTGCATGCTACCTTGGTGAACAAGACTCTAGCTAGATCAATGGGTGGCTCCAAGGGTGACTGTCCCCGGTAACATTCGATCCTGTCAAATTAGTTCATGTTATGGTTTTAGTAGTGTCATTTGTTCATAAAGAATACTTGATGGTTATGTTCAGTGCTTTGCCTCGATCGCTTTGAATTGAGGACATTCATGGTTTGTAGATCGCAATGGGTATGGCATCCTCAGGCTAGGGGAATTTGGTGGTGACAAGACTGCAGGAGCACCTGCTCAGTTCCAGTCTTATCTAATTTCAGAGTAATTTTCTCGCTTTGCTCACATGCATTACATGCTCTCGTTTTATTCGTACATTGTTTTTTGTATACAAGGTCATAGTGACATGTTGACTTGTATACATCAGCTAGCTGGTGCGTCGATCAGTATTATGTGCGTTAAGCTATATGTAGTCTGTGAAATGATCTTTAAGTTACAAGAAACAAAATTCTTCCCTAGTTTGTCTGAGCTATATTATGTTTACTATAATTCCAGAATAGCATCTAGGAGTATGAAATATAAAGCATTCTGATTAGATAATCAAAGGCCTCATTTGATTTTCTTCGATGCTAGATTTCTTGTGCCATGAGTATGTAGATAACAAAAGTCGTCTGCACTATTGGCTACATGAATGCATTCAATTAAGTGGGAGATCTCTAACCTGGGATATCCTGATGAAAATAATCCATGGAATACCAAAAAGGTGAGATCTCATGTCTCTAATGACGAATTATAACTCGATCGGAATACTCCAACCAGAAACTCCCACTTAATAAGAAATCGCTTAACGCACAATACTAACAAGTTAAGAAGGGAGAAAGATGGAGATGAGATCAAAGTGAGTGAACCAGAACGCATGGATGCGTGTGAATTGAACAGTACAAAATTTATCCGAAGCTGGTGGAGCTGGAGCTCGGAGGATATGTCTATGCTCTGGGATGGTACGTACCCTGCGCGTTACGGGCATCCCCTTCTCTCTGAGGTCTACAGGCGCCAATCGATCCCAGCTGTGGGAAGATCCGGCCACCTGAACCCGTTCGTACGTGGATCGAGGGTTTTGAGTCCTGATTGCACTAGGGCATCGATAACGTTTCATTCTTTACTTCTCACTGGTCCAGATACTCCGGTCTAGCTAATGCTACGATGCCGTCCCTGGTTTCTGGTAAGTACTACTCTTTCTTCCGCGCTTTCCCGTTACGGGCACCGGCGCGGTTTCTGATAAGCTCAGGCTCTACTAGCTCAACTCCTCATGACCCAAAACAAATTAATGCCTTCTCCCACATATTCCTGTCTGTCAACACGCACCTTTAGCTTCAATCCCCATTGCAAGGAGAACACCTAGCTACTTCACTTGTTGCAGCAGCTAGGGTATGATCTTTTTTCTTTTTTGCTTTGTTTCGAATATCGAATCAAAGAGGATTGTGCAATAAACTAGGAAATAACCCATGACAAGCTAAGCCTTAATTACAAAGGCAACACAAAAGGTAAATAGGAAAATCTTGGTAGATTATTCCTTGATTTCATGGGAAGAGAATAATATTGCTAACCCTAACTCTCTATAAATAGCTACAGCTATAAGATCCATGGATTATTAGTATCACGAGAATTAGAGAGCTTTCTTTTGGGAGAAAAACACCTATCTAAATGTTGTCGGCTCTGAAACTTGTTTCAGTCTCCATGCCAGTCCAATTCACGGGGTCACACAATTACTTGCTATGGATTGAAATCCTTCTTCATCCCAATCCTCAAGTTCCATGGTATATTGGATGTGGCCGAAGGAAGAGAGTTGTGTTCGGATCGGAAAGTAGCACTGAAGCTTCTTATACTCATTGGACGAAGAAGGACCAGTTACTCCTGTGTTTGATCAATGGAAGCCTATGTGAGGAACTACTACTCGTACATGCAAAAGGGTGCACAAGTGGAAGAGACTTATGGTTGAACTTTGAAAACCTATTTGCTGAAGAGGCAACAGTTCACGTGAATGGGCTTCAGGATCGCCTCGAGAACCTGATGATGACACATAGATATATCAATTCATACATGAGTGAAGCGAAGGACATTATCAATGGCCTCTATGCAGCTGGGTTTCCGGTCGATGACCAACGAATTGTTTCTTGTGTGCTCAAAGGACTGACTTCGAAATATTACGAGTTACTCACTTCAATCAAGGAACAAAGTGTGCCTCTAACGTGGGAAAAACTGCATGACTTAATACTGCTACGTCAACGTCATAGATCTTCGTGTGAGAACTCGTTAATCTTTGTCTGTGGGTTGTCTGTAATACTATTGGTATCAGCGGCATTATATTCGTTGATCGAGTTGATGCGTGTTTTACTGTAGGACGCGCGACCAAGATACGTCGATAAATAAACGCAACACACATTCACAATCTGCTCCTTAATGTAGTTTATTATTTTTGTTTTTGAGAAGTAATGTAGTTTATTATTAATTTAATACGTATTCATATATGTAAATATGATTGCGGTTGCGTTTAATGAATGCCTTCATTTTTGATTGAAAAAATTGCGGATACTTATTATTGGTTATGTTCAGTACGTTCTTTGCCCCGATCGCTTTGAACGACGTTCAAGGTTTGTGGATCGCAATGGGTACCGGGCATCCCCAGGGAGTTGAATTGGTGGTGACAAGGCAGGAGCACCTGCCCAGTTCCAGCCTTATTTCAGAGTAATTTTCTCCCTTTGCTCACATAACATTCTCTCGTTTTATTCGTACGTACATTGTTGTTCTGTATACTTGTGTAAAGCTAGCTAGCTATGTCAGTGTAATGCGCATTAAGCTATAGGTAGTCTGTGAAATAATATTCTTTCAGCTACAAGAAACAAAATTCTTCCTTAGTTTGTCGATCTGAGCACATTATTCTAGGAGTATAAAATAGAAGGAATCAGAGGCCTCATTTTATTTGACTTTCTTTGATGCTAGATTTCTAGCTAGCTTGTGCATCAGTATATAGGTACGTATTCTTTTTGTTATCTATGTCTGCACTATTGGCTTCATGAATGCATTCAATAAGTGTGTGATTCTAACCTGGGGTATTCTGATGAAGATAATCCGAGGAATATCAAAAGGGTGAGATGTCTGAGATCTCATTTCTCTAATGACGAATTCTAACTCGGAATTTTCCAGCTTGCTACTCCCAGTTGATGACCATGCCAGCTTTTAAAATCACATCCGTCAAGAATTCCTCTTAATTACATGCTTGAAATAACAGATCTATTTTGAGCAGTTAGATACAAGAGATTCCAATTAAGAAGGTTTGAGAAAAAAGTTATGGCAACCGGCGCTTAAGAAGTTAAGGGAGAAAGATGGATGAGATCAAACTGAGTTGACCTGCCGGAATGGCTGCGTGTGATTTGAACAGTACAAAATTTATCCGAAGCTGGTGGAGCTCAGAGATGTCTATGCTCTTGGATGTTACCCTGCTAATTACCGACATCCCCTTCTCTCTGAGGTTTACAGGCGCCAATCCCAGCAGTGGGAAGATCCACCGGAACCCGTACTTGGAGGGTTTTAGACTTTCAGTCCTATTGCACTAGCTAGTGAGGATAACGTTTCATTCTTTTCTTCTCACCAGCCCAGATACTCAAGTCCAATGCTACGATCGATGCTGTCCGTAGTTGCTGGGTAAGTACTACGTACTCTCTCTTCCGCCCTTTCCCATTATCATGTTATGGGGCACCGGCCGGTACGATCGTTTTTGTTAAGCTCAGGGTTCTACTCAACTCCTCATGACCATACTCCTCAGGATCCCATGCACGCGCATATTCCTGTCTACATGCACCTTTAGCTTCAATCCCCATTGCAAGGAGAACGCCTATATATGTTTTCCGACTGCTTCATTGCATGTGTACGCTAAATAGCTTGCTATATATATACGTACTTCACATGTTGCATCAGCTAGGGTAAGATCTTCTTTTCTTGATTGCTTTCATTTCTATTGGTTAGATCATTTGTTCGTAATTGTTGCCCATTTGGTTCTATATATGATATTAGGTGTCATATACGGAAAATTCTACTATACATTTATGTATGTTATACATCTCTTATCTAACGGTTGATATTATTTTATAAATGAGATCAATCAAAAAAACGTTTTCAACCATCAAATTTGAAATATATAGCATATATTAATACATAGTAAGTTAACCCGTCATATACTATTTGCATGCACGCGTAATGCTCAAATATATTCATTGTTTGAGTTGGTGTGGCCGAATTGAAACAATGCCGTAGACACCCCGGTTGGAACACGTGGAGTCCACGGGTGTGCACGTGTCAGCACATACGAATAGCAACTTGCCACGAGGAGCACATATGGAGCCTAACGTCGGGGCAAAGTACCCTGTAGGAAAACGACGATGAACTAAACGTCGCATCCCGCGGAAAAAGGCTCGGAGGTGATGAGTGATGCCATAAAGTGCTACGTGGCTTTCTAGTAGAGCTCGTCAACTTGTAACAGAAGTGTTTTGAGTGTCGTTTTTATCGAACTCGGGATGTGATACGCTGTCGTCCGGTCATTGGCCTCGCATTCCTTCAATTCACTAATTATTACGATATGCCACTCTCTTTAATTATAGTCGCATTTGCTTAATCAGTCCTTGTTAATGTCGTGATGACTCAACAGAAGTCCTCACTAGAATTGCTTCCTTTTGCATAATGTGAGCTTATGGTCATGATTCATGAAACATATATTTTTACCTGAGCAAAATGTTATCTATATGACCTTACCAAACTTTCTATATTTTCCTTTTATACAACCATACAAAAATGACGTTTTCCACATCTAGTAGCATAACATCAATTTGCTATATCACTTTATGCGATCTATACATGATATAGGTTAGGTAAAAACAGAACGAAGTCATTGTCCCTCACCTTCAAGACATTGTTAGCTCTAATAAGTTGGTACTTCAAACCAATTTGAAGTTAGTCTAGGTAAGACTCATAACCTGGGCCATTTGGATAGACATATAATTATATTGAAGTTAAAATAGTTTTTATTAAACAAATACTCTCATAAGTCAATTTAGTAGTTCGTGTAACATCTATTTTTAGTTGTATGTAGAGACTTATATGTACGTTGCAAACATACTTTTGAGTTCCTGATAATTTAATTGTTCTCTTAAATGATTATAAACGATAACTTGTATTTGTAGGCTTTTGGACATCTATTAACATTTCATTTTGTTTATGGTGTTGACCAAGTTTATATGATCTTATGAGCTGACTTGTATGATTATCTGGTCTCAAATAATCAAATTGTCTTAAGTTTCATCCATGTATTCAACTTCTTTATTATTAGAATGCATTTTAATCCAAAAAAAAAGGATCATGAATATTAATCTAACGGATTCTTGCCTAGAAAAGCCAATATGAGTCCATCCCTTTTCGAGTTTGCATGGTTGATACTCAACATAGTATCCTTGCGAATTCTCTTTCTCTTCAATTTCTTCTTAATCTCATTCAAGTTCAGTTCACCTAAGGGCAACTCTAACAATGGTGTTAAACATTGGTTTTGGTCTTAAAATAGAAGTTTTCATCTCTAACATCTTGTTTTAAGGGGTTTTGATTTTACAATAGGACTTGGACCTAAACTAAGTTTTACTTACTATTATATCTAGTAATTTTTCAAGATCAAGACTTCAACAGTGCATGAACCCGTATCAATTTAACTATGTTATAACACCTTCATATGACACTCAAAATCATATTTTAATCAATAATTGTGTATATAGCACCCTATATAGCACATAATTGTTAGAGATAGAAAAATGAGTCATATATGAATAATACAATAAGGGGGTGCTAAAATAAAAATAAACCCCCAAATAGAACTTACCGTGAGAGTTGACCTAAAGTTATTAATTTACTTTACTGTTAGCCAACCCAGTGGTGTTATTGTAATTTGATCCAAAAATCATGCCCCTTGGAAACAAAATTCTCCTGAGCCCCCATACTCGTATTTTAAAGCCCCGCTTTGCTTCTAGCCTTCTAGGCTGTGTTTGGTAGTGCTTATTGAGTACGGTGATTATAAGCTAAGCCTTCTATTGCGTTTGGTAATCCAACTTCTTGTCAGCGGCTTCCAAAAGCAATGGCTTTTCTCGTCCAAAAGCCGAAGCTGTCTCACCCCTCCTTTTAGAAGCAGAAGCGCTGAAAATTACTGTGGCGCTATTTACTGTACTTTAATGAAAGTTTAAAAATACCGGTTTCTGTCCTCACTTCCTCAAATCAATTACACTCACTTGCCACAAACCCTTGTCATCAATTATAGGCAGAGCAGCTTCTCATTACAAACACACAATTTCTCCATCTGACGCTTCATCACCCTCGCCTCATTACGATTCTTGGTTCGTAATCAAAGATCGAAGACAAGCAAGGTGCTTGGAAAATTTGCATTAAGGTTAGTTCTTTATCTATTTCAGTTTCAAATTTCTTTGAATCTGATGAATATTTGAGATTAGTTTGTTCTGGGTTTGTGTGGTAAAGTTTACGATTCTGGGTGCTTAGTGTTTTTTACAATTCTATTGTCGAGATTAAAATTGTTGGCATCTAATTCAATCAAAACTAGGTTTTGCTCAATTGTTTATATAATGAGATCTATGTGTGTTCATTGCTATGTAAACGAAAAATTGAGAGAGTATCAAGGTATGTGATTTTCAATTGAGAGAAACATAGATGGTAGGTATAAAGGTATGCTGATAATTAGCTAGCTTCCAAGTTTTGAGTCATTGTCATTAGAATCGTATGTAAACAATTCCCCTGGATTTGTTCTTTGTTTCATAGTATAATTGGGAAGAGACTAATCTGATTTTAGTTGTGAAATGGTTGTTTGGATTTTCGTTTTAATGGTTTTCACTTTTTACAGGCAGCAGCACTAGAGGGACAGAAAACCACTGCTGCTTCAGATTATGTGCTCAAGGTACCTACCACTCCTGTAACTCATCTTAGTATTTGTCTACATATAAAGATACATACAACTTCTGCTCACTGATCATAAGGAACCTACTTGCAACCAAGAGAATTTCAAATGCCGGCAGCAATGCCCTTCCTGCTGCTAAGAGACGCGCGGCAAAGCATATGCCAGTAAGATTCCAAACAAAGGTACTGTCATGTTCAAACCTTTGCTGCTTTACATCTGAATTATGCTAGTTGGTATATATTCTTACTAGTACAGTGCATTAGTAATGTTGGTGAAGTTGGTAAACTCTTTCAAACTTTCTTGTATTTCTTTTACTTTATCCTATGGAACGCAGATAGCACCAGTTAATAAAAGGAAGCTGCCATAGGCCATACGTTACAATTAAACATTTGAAACCATTGCCCTGTAATTTAAGTCTATTTTCCCATGCTCACTTATAGCTACAGAATTGGTGATGTTAACAAAAGATTGAAAACCACTGAATCTATGCTTAGATTATTATCTCTCTTTTATTATTTTTATTTTTTCCATCAGATCAGTTCATTTGTTTCTTCTTAAACTGCAGGAGTTTTGTGTGAAGAAAAGAGACCATATTGAAGTAGTATGCATGATTGGTGTTTATAGATTTGTAGTGAATGTGTCAGATGTATCCTTTTTGTGAATTTTGTCATACAATGCAAACAAGACAGTAACTTTATATAATATGTCCCATGTCCATTCAGTTAAAGAACAATATTTCGTTAATATTTCCTTGACCTTCTTTTAGCTCTATTCTGGAATTGAAGAGTATGGAGTCAGTGGAGTGGTTCGCATATATTGTAAGTAATGCTATATTTGTATCATATGTTTATGAACTAACCTAAAGATATGCGGATTACTGACCTAAACATATCTTTGGATTTACTGCCAAAAATATGAATGTTTGTTGCTTTGACAAGTTGAGCTTGAAAGCTAGTGAGTCTCATTCTTTTCTTCTTTCAGTTGTTTCCATTTGCTGCTCTCAAGCAGTTTCATTCTTGTGAATTTTGCAAGATGAATATTAAGTTCTTAAATTACTTTTTGGGTTTAGTCATTACTGATTTTAGGTAATTGAAAAAATGTTAGGTGCTCATGAGGTTTGTTGCTATCTACATTTTAGAATATGTGGCTTCTCTTATGTTGTTGCTTGTCTATACTTTGTTTCAGTCTTAGTGCTCATGTGACTTATGTGAGTATTGATGTCATCCATATCAAAGAAGGCTTGCAGCTGTGGGGAGGAGCTGTGGGGAGGAAGAGCCTTAGTACTAATACTTAATTTTTGATGTTTAACTATAATATATTTGTAATAGAAATTCTGTTATTCATTGCCTTTTTGAAAAGATAGAAATTGTTAGCAACTGCTTGTGTATCTGTGGTCTGATATGAAAACTAAAACATGATATCATATATGTTTTCCTATATGTTCATTCTTGATATGAATATGATCAATGCAAGTTTGTAAACTTTATGAATATATGGTCTACAATACTGGTCAACTGTCCGATCTAACTGTTTGACCATATCAGACGGCTGTTGAGCGCCACCTGGTGCTCAACAACTGTAACGACCCCAAAATTTCAAGCTTAAAAACTCAAAATTTCAAAGTCGTTAAACACCAAACAATTTCAACGAATCGAAATCATTTAAAATGCCACAGCGGATCATCTCTGAGTTCAAAATACAACTCAGTTAAACCGATTATTACAACCCAAATTATAATTCAATATTATAACAAATGAAATTGCGTAATCCTCACAACAAACTCACAAGATAGTCACACAAAATCCTCACACAAGCTGGAGATAAATAACTTCAAGTCCTCTGAGCGGTCCGTCAATTCCCGCTAATCCACACCTGCGGAGTTATCCACTACACCATCGAATTGGTGCACCGGGATTGTAAACACAAACCCGGTAAGCTTTACAGCTCGTATGAGTAAATGAAAATATAACTCGCATATTAATATATATACGAAAATCCACAAATCAAATAAATATAAATGCACTCATGAGTTAATGGACGGCCCATTTGGTTGTCCCAAAGAAATATGAAAAGAAGCGCTCATGAGAAATTAAGTAACCCTTCTGGTTACTCAAATGCATTTATAATACGGGTACCAAGAACGCTGGTACACATCTGTTACCCCTCTCGTAATACACCGCTGATATTGGATAGCCACCCGCTATCCAACATCCAAACAATCTGAGTACCCATGAGCAGATAACCACCCGTTACCTCACATGCAGTACTAAGGCAGACAGACTAGAGCTCTAACTGTATCGTAACTTTCGCCCGGCCAAAGGCTAGGTTCCGACTTGCCAAACACGTACAATAATCTCACATCATATTGTACCAATCACGTCCGAAGACAAATCAACATTTTAACAATCTCAATGTTAAAATCACGTACAATAATCTCACATCATATTGTACTAAAAATCATGTCCGAAGACAAATCAACATTTTAACAAACTCAATGTTAAAATCACGTACAATAATCTCACATCATATTGTACAAATCAAAATCACATGCTCGATATTTAAATCTCGTCATCGAAATGACATAAATCACGATAAAATCATAACAGTATATTATATAGCAAACTATATATATATGTACATATTTACCATTTATACAATATATATATATAATCCATTATATCGTATACATGTCATATTTCATAAACACGTCCGAAGACAAAAACTCGTCCGAAGACAAAACTCGTCCGAAGACAAAACATTTTAACAAACTCATGTTAAAACCACGTACAATAATCACACCTCATATTGTACAAAAATCACATCGCATGCTCAACATTTAATTCTCGTCATTCGAAATGACCAATTCAAATGAATTCATAACAGTATATAATATAACAAACTATATATATATGTACTTATTACGATTTATACGATATATACGTAATTCACTATATTGTATACGTGTCGTAATTCAATATTAAAAACTCTTGCAAAAATCTTGGAATCACCGCAAGGGTAGATTCGTAAATAAGTGAGATTTTACTCACCTTCTTTCCTGCGTGCAACTTCCACGACCCTGAAAGTAATTTCCTCACTCGTTTCGTCAGTCACCTAATAGCACGATAAATGCTTAGAAAATGATACTTAAAATATCAGGTGACGAGTTCAGCACAGCTAAATGTTGTTCATAAAACATTGTTCACGGAACACTGTTCATGTTTACTAATCACTGTTTTTACTAAACCACTGTTCACAGTTACTGTTTTACCAAAACACTGTTCACAGTTACTGTTTTACCATGGCACTGTTCACAGTTACTGTTACAGATCACTATTCACAGTTACTGTTACATATCACTATTCATGCGGAGTTACTATTCACAGTCACTATTCATTCGGCGTTACTGTTCGCCGACCGCCACCAATCATCACCAAATTTCACCACCACAACCTAAACAACATTTCCAACAACTTCCTAGTTGACACCAAGGTCTAAATCCGAGTCTAAACAGTCCAAACAACGAAGAACATGAAATCGGCACTATTCACAAACCCTAGAAATTGAAATTTTGATTCGGGTACTTACACTTCGATTTGGCTCGATTCCTTTTGTGGGAATGTTGTTGGGACTGAGACAAGAAAAACCCCCCAAGAATCTTGAGCCATGGTGGCCGAAGGAGGCGGCGCCGCCACAACAGTAACTTCCGGCGGTTGCTACACCGTGTGTGGTTGTCGCCGGAGTGCAAGGCGTAGCCCAAAAGATGGAGCTCGTCGAGCCCGTCAGTTTGATAGGTGGCACGACACGAGGCGACGTCGGATGGTGGAGAAATCGGCCGGAGAAGGTTTTTGGGTCGGGTGAACAGTACCCGAGCTCGGATGAACAGTACCCCGATCTGATTTTTAGAAAAAATCTGATTTTCTGATTTTTAATCTCCTCTCCTTCCTTTTATACTATTTCCAAAATCGGAAACGAACTTCCAACGTTAATAACGTTTGCATCCGACGTCCGATTCGAACGCATGACATGTCCACGAATTCGTATCGATGAGCTCTACGACTTTCGTGAAGGAAGTTTTTGCAACCGAGCGACGGAATAAAAGTCGATCTATACGTTGCGGTAACGTTACGTTTTCTAATTAAACGATCCGAGAACGTTTCCGTTTTTGTTTTGAAATGTCGCAAACCTCCAATTGTCGTCTTGAATTAATTTCACAAGTTTAACACTTTGAAAATACTAGACATTTAGTTTCTAAAAATTCGGGTTATTACAACAACTGACCTGGTAATTAGCACCCATATGGTCTAATATCCCTCTCTCATATATATTAGCAATATAATTACATGATATTATGTTATTAACAAATAGTTAAGGCTCTCATAAAAACAAGGAATTTTTTTAATATTAATCTCTAAACTCTTATGACAAGGTCAAAGTAGCAATTAGACTTTAGTAATTGTAGTACACAAACTGATTATTTATTTATATAGTTTCATAATTAAAATGAAGTTGTAAGCTCCTAATGTTGAGAATATATTTAATTAACAAATTTTAAAACAATCTATAAAATCAACTTGAAATCATTTTACATGTCCAAATTGGTCATTTGATAAATTTAAAACAGAAGCGAGTTTGAATTTACCAAACGCTTTATCACTGCTTCTGTCACTAACAGTCACTTATAAAAGTCAGTTTACCAAACACTCATTTACTTTTTTTATCAGCTACTTATTTTCAGAAATAAGTATAAGTCAGCTTTTTAAATAAGTTCAGCTGCACCAAAGACAGCCCTAGTCCCCAATTACTCACTCGCATTTCTCATTCCAACTAGTCCCTCACACTTGCCTCGTCTCGTTTTCTCTCACAGACAAAACTTGTGGTGTCTCTTCAACACTTCAATTTCCAACCCCAAAACCTCATACTCCTCTCTCTCTCTCTCTCTCTCTCTCTCTCTCTCTCTCTCTCTCTCTCTCTCTCTCTCTCTCTACCCCTCTGAATTTACACCACAAAAACATAAACCCACTTCCATGGCGGTCGGACTCTTCGCCCCCACAACCCCCACCGCCCTCCGCCTCATCCAATCCTCCTACCTCCTCCCCAAACCCAAACCCACCGTCTTCTTCCCTCCCTCCAATCTCTGCCACCATAAAACAACACTCTTACATAAGACTCGGAGAAAACTGTGTCTCACTGTTTACGTTGTCATGGAGGAACACAAACGAAGTGCTACTCCTCACGTCGACAGTTCGGAAAATATACCACAAGAGAACGCCAGCTCCGAGATCCCTATTGTGATTCCGTCCTTACGTGGTGCCGAACGATTGGCGAGGAAGAAATCCGAGAGGTTCACTTATCTTGTCGCTGCTGTTATGTCTAGCTTTGGTATCACTTCCATGGCTGCCATGGCTGTTTATTACAGATTTTACTGGCAAATGGAGGTACTTAGTTAATTGATTTCTCAAAGTTACTATCTCTTTTTTTTAAGTTTCTCTATGTTTTAGTTGTTGAATTGGGGTGCTTAAATTTTGTGGTGTAGGGTGAGAATGTGCCTGTGTCTGAAATGTTTGGTACCTTTGCTCTCTCAGTTGGTGCTGCTGTAAGTATAAAGTTCACTAATTTATTTCTAAATATGGAGAAAAGCTTACCAAATTCAGCTCAAGTTTTCTGAATTTTTTTTAGGTGGGGATGGAATTTTGGGCAAGATGGGCGCACAAAGCTCTGTGGCACGCTTCACTATGGCATATGCATGAGGTTTGGCTTCAAACTTTGAATTTCTTACTAGCTGGGTTTCTGTTCTGGGAAACAAGCAAAGACTGTGTCTTGAATTATGAAACCAATAGTGTTTTAATGTTGACATGAAATTTATGATCAATTACAGTCCCACCACAAGCCCAGAGAAGGGCCATTCGAGCTCAACGATGTGTTTGCTATAATCAACGCGGTTCCAGCTATAGGTTTGCTCAACTATGGCTTCTTCCACAAAGGCTATGTTCCGGGCCTTTGTTTTGGTGCTGTGAGTCCTCTTTTCCTTTCAGGCTTTGATTTGAGTTCTTCCAAATATGATTTTATTCCTTGATTAACGGATTTTAACTATATAATAAACTGCTGGGGATTATAAGCTATCTTTCTTTTTTCCTCAAATTTCTTTCTACTGTTACAAACTGACTTTGAATGAATGAAAAACAGGGTCTTGGAATTACAGTGTTTGGAATGGCGTACATGTTCGTCCACGATGGTCTAGTTCATAAAAGATTCCCGGTAGGTCCCATCGCCAACGTGCTCTATTTCAGAAAGGTTGCTGCAGCCCATCAGGTATAGAACAATATATTTTTTTTGTCAATAAGTATAGAACTATAGATCATTGTCAAATGAAACAGACCATAGACTCAAATTCCCTCTCAATGAATTATTGCAATAGAAAACAAATGTATTTTCGTTTTTGTTTTTATTATTTTGGTGTGACTATTTTTAATTAAACTATGGTTTTCTGCTTAAACTGAATCTAACTGTCAAAGATTGTGTTTTGATTCTGATGTTTTGGCCTCAGCTACACCACTCGGAGAAATTCAAGGGTGTTCCATATGGTCTGTTTCTTGGTCCTCAGGTTTGTCCATTCTTTAATACCCCCTATAATCTAATCCAAATTTGTCTCTGTCTTCCTATAGATTATATATAGTTTACACTAAACTAATCATATATTTGTTTTCTGGGGTGATGCAGGAGGTTGAAGGAGTGGGAGGAAAGGAAGAGCTGCAGAAGGAGATTGATAGGAGAATCAAAGCATACAAGAACTCGTAACTTAAATTTGAAGATTGTAGTAGAGTACGGGGTTAGAGATAATTGAATCAAATGGGTTTTGTGAGCTGGTTTTTCATATCTGAACGAGTGCTAAAATGGTGTGCTAGGCAGATGAGGCTAGAGTCCTTTGAATGAAGGGAGATAGGTATGTATATTAGTATTCTACTGTATGGGGATTTGTATTTTGTCCCACTTATACACTGCTTGGGTGCTAGCAACCTTTTGTCATTGTACAAATGTTAACACATGAGAGTAATGAGAAAAGGACTGAGGAGGTGCAATGTTTCCAACCCTAATTTTGGAGCATAGATCGGGTTGCAACACACTTCTGTATTTTTGTTTCCATGTGGTCAAAAGATGAGATTTTAATAACAAGCTTTCACGTTATTTAAAGATCCAACAAGATCACTTTCACATGTAAAAAACTAGATTTAAAAAAAAAACAATGAAACGAATTCATTTGGCATAAAGTCGATTCGAGTTCAAGGCTCATTGACGATCTTTGAGATCATGCATACGGGTGACAAGACACCCTAAATAGACACCAACTAACTAAGTAATAAAACGAAAAACAAAATCCAAAAGTTCGAAACTAAAAATCATCCAAAACAATGTACATAACCAAAGTTCGGAAATTAAAGCTAAAGCTACTGACAAACAGATATATAACTACACAACCCTAATTGTACAAATTAGGATTGTGGGTGGCTTAAGTCGTGCATGACCCAAATGATGTGGAAAGTAAAGGATTGGGCCAATCCAAGAGCCAAAACCCAACGAGTTAGACCACACCCAAAGCCCATGCCGCGTCCCGAAGGCCAACCGTGTGGTCTAGTCGAGAAAACACTTCGACAACCTTCATTGCCACCGGTTTGTTTCCAGCGGCCTTACTCGATCCTCCACCATAGCAGGAGACGGTAAACTAAAACAAGATAACACCTCTTCTAGGTTGGCCTTCGCTTCCTGCGAGATCCTAAACGCTGCTCATCAGCCATACCCTCGCGTCGAATTCAGCCCAAGCAAGGAAGTACTTGTCCCGAATAACTTTCGACACACTCATCCTGGTTTTTCTCAACCAAAATGTTGTTATATTAAACTCAGGGTATGTACATAGTATGTTAGTCGTGCTGCTTCATTTCGTCAAGATCTTCCAACAAACATTATGTCGATCTCTAATTTCTCTATCTTTATTGAAAGAAAACGCACACAAGTTTAACAATCTTACATATTTCTACGTACGCCGACTTTTAAAATTAAACGTCATAATAACAGATTACACTCATGACAGTTTGTATTTGAATTATTTACAACGATATTGAATTCATGAAGGAGATTGTATAGTAATTACTAAGCTACCTGAAATATACGAGTATACAAAATATATACACCATACATTGTGTATACTAATATGGAGCCGTAGCCCGTAGGCAGTCCAGTACAGTAATTTGATCTATAAGGTGGCATGGGAAGTATGAGTAAGATTAATGCAATTGTTCTTACAGAAGTGTCGAGGCAAACCCTAACAAGTCTCATGTTGCTGAGTGCTGAGTCGGTTCTGCATGCATGTGTCATATAATTGAGCCGAAAGGAAAGACTATTACAGTGATGGATGTTTCCTAATGAACCAGCCGACCATGTTGTTTCTTTGGCAAGTCAATGATTAATGACTCATGCCCTAGCCACGTGTTGATTCTGTGTTTTTTCTGTCCAATCGACCCCCTCGAACCCAAATCTAACTCCTTCTTCTTCCTTCTTCTTCTTCTTCTTCTTCTTCTTCATGAATCATGATCTTCAATATAAAAAAATGAAACCCGAGTGCCCTATACACTTTGCCACCCATCCCAATATCCATTTTATAGATTAAGAGCCCTCCACCAGTCCTGATTAGTGGGGGGAGTGTTTACATTTGAGTTTTCCGTAGGACGGTTTGATCCAATGGAGTTTCCATATGACACCAAAGCTTGATGATATATATATATAGTTAGTGTGCCTTTTTTGTTGGGTTAATCATTTTGACCTATCCTCATATCTATATGGTGATGTAATACTCCATTTTTTTATAGTTGATTTGGGAATTTTGGACTGCGAGAGAAATTATTTGCTATTAGACAATTTCCCGCGTGGGTTGCTAAATCAATAATAAATTATATGTAATGGCATTGACCGCGTTAGATAAAGAATCATCCGAATATAATTTGAGCGATAATTTTTTTTTGACATCATTGATATTTATAGAATTAAATCTTAGAGCATTTTCAATAGTTTATTCATATTTTATTTAAAATAGAAAAAAAAAAATTTCGCCAAAATTTTTATGCTCAAACTCATATAGTTTATTTATTTTTACAGATTTCTACATTTATTATAACTTAATAAAATATTATATATTCTATTTTTATAACCATATTTTTTTTTTGCAAGTTTGGAATAAGTTATTTAAATTTTTTATTATTTTGATTAGTTGTTATTAAAACTTGAGTTATTGGAGAAAATGTAACATTTAATATTTGTTTATACAAAATTTATGCCAAATTATGCAAATATAGATATTCATCTATTATATTTCATCTCTTTTTCTATTTTAGAGAATAAGACTAAAAAGAAATTGTTAAAATTAAAATTAGACAATTTTGACAACTGCAGGAGCATCTCCAACTACGGAAAAATCAAAATTGAGCAACTTTAATTCAAAATCTCTTTTTTTCTTCTAAAATACAGAATTTATTGGACATGCTCTTACCAATAAATGGTTCACGATATTTGAAGTGTCAAAATTCTGACGAAATTCACCAAATCTTTTGATTTGGTCATTTAGGCACGCAAAAATATCTTGGTAGTTTTGCAAATTTGCATCATTGGTGCTTCATGCGCGATTTGACCAAACAAATAAAACAAAACGTGTGACTGGTTCTCCACAGGTGCTTTTTGTCTCCCAAGTCCCACCTGTTTGGTTAGATGTGAGGGACACGTTGTACATTTTAAGGAGGCCACGTATATTTTCAAGCATTATCACTAGATGAATTAGGATTATTGCTTCGTTGTTGCTCGATGACCTATTTTGAAAGTTGGTGTGATTAGGGGTGGGAGTTGGTACCGAAAAAATGGTATCGAAACCGATCGTCCCGTACCGAATACCGACGGGTCGGGACGAATCGGTAAAATGTCTTCGTTCCGTACCGAATTTAATACCGAAATTTTATAAACGGTACGGTTCGGTATATGTATAATTCGTACCGAATGTATAAAATATATTAAATATATGTATTTTCAATATTCTTTTTAGTTTTTTAGGTCTACATTGTACTTTTAAAGACTTAGAATGCCAATTTACATTAGCTAATAGTTATAAATAGATAGAAATACATGCAAAAATGTACAATTTTACCGAACTGAACCCATTCCGAATCAATAAGTACGGGTTCGGTTCGGTATTAAGTTTCAAATTTACGATCCCGAACCGAAACCGAATAAATTATCGGTATCGGTATCGGTATCGGCCGAATCCCGAACCGAACCGTACCGGTCCCAACCCTAGGTGTGATCTTCATCATAAAAAAGAACAAACTGTTCAATCAAAATTGGCTTTACAAGGATTATAACACGTTATACAGTTGAACACCTAACTAAACACACTTGGTTGTATAAAAGTTACAAGGTATATATCCTTTCAAAAAAAAAGTATACAAGGTATATATATGGTAATCAAGTGAACAATGACAAACACAAGGGGTCCGGATGCCCCCAATTAGTCCTATACATGTGACCAGCTTCCAGGAAAATCAATAATATTTATTTTACATGGATTTGTGATTAATTGTATCTGTTGGTGGAATTTAATTTGAAGTGAAAACTCATCATTTTAAGTAATTTTGTTTTTTATGAATGATAGTTTTGGTAAAATATATTAGTGAAACATTTGTATTTTATACACTTGTTCTAATATCTATATGTGAGAATAAAATTAGAGAATAATAAAATTGATAATTCATAATTTAGTGAAATTTTTGGGTATTACTGACTTTATAGTAGTAGAGATTTACACTATTACAATCTTTTATTTATTTCTCTCTCCTTAAGGTGAAAATGAAAGATAATAATGAAGCATTGGGCCTCATAATTAGGACCCAAATTAGTCCCCCTTAAAGCCACACACCATTTTCCCGGGAAAAAACACCACCGTTTTTACACTGAAAAATGGATTTCACGGCCAAAACCATTTTCCCGCCAAATTTACTGCTAAGCCAAACCTTCACTTCCACAAACTTCTCGGCCAGATTTCCGGTCACTCCGGCCCCAGCCACATCAGAAAATCCGAGCAGGCCTCCACGGAAAGCAGCAGAAGCCTCTCGATCTCGACGAAGTCCAAAACCGAGAGAGACCGAAGAATCGAAGAATTCAAGTTGGATTCACTTCGTAGGCAATCGGAGGCTGTGGAACCAAACAGGTGAGGCTTAATTTGAAGCCCTAATTCTCAGTATAATAGTTTGTCATGAAATTGCATTAGTTGATTAGGTTTGGTGTTAATGTCAATTAGGTTTTATGGATTAAGTCGGTTTGGGTTAATGTCAATTAGGTTTTCATATGCAAATTAAGTGCAGGAAATTAGTTTGTATCATTATGATTGATGACTTTCCACCATTACACATTGGAATTGATTGAAACTGTCCTTTCCACCATTATCTTTGGTGATGGTCAAGATTTTGTGCTAGAGGTACGCTCTGATTAATTGCTCTACTGAGCTTAAACTCTGGTAATGAAGCTTGTAGCATTCTAGGAGAGTTGTGTGCTTACCAATTTTTCTGCCAAGAAGGAAATCTGCTTAGGTTAATGCATTCTAGTGTATTTGTTTATTATTGATATGATTCTTTATACTTATTAAACACTAAGTTCTCTGTAAATGGACTTCAAATTATATCATACACTTTGTTAATGAGTCTATGATCTTGGTCTCATCTTGGTAGCTTGTGCATTGATGTACTTTGCTAACTGTACAGGCTGTGCATGTTATTAAAACTTTAGTATGATAAAGCACATTGAAGGCCACCAACTTGCTTATTAATTCCTTCCCATTTGTGTTGTGCAGGTTATTGTCACTGTAATAGCAATATAGAATGGCCGAAGTGACACTACTATAAATGGTTTGAGGTTGCACTTAAACAAATTATAGGCGTTTCAAGAGTTTTAAGATGATTAGCACAATACGTGGATGCCATATATATGACAATTATGATCATCATCCAATGGAAGTTCAAGCTGCCCAAAAAAGTTCTTTTATGAAGTCTCTTTCAGTGGTTTTTCAGCCTCCTACTTACAGGTATTGCAGTCTTTAATCTCAGTTATCATTAGCATGGTCAATATATTTGTGGCAAGGCTGATGTTTGATTTGATTTGTTGTCGTTTTAGCAGCACTGAACAACGATTTTGCCAGGTTACAGAGGTACATTCTTTGGTACCTAGATTTGTATTATGTGATAGCCAGGTTCATACAATTAGTCTATTTCAGGTCTATGCTGCTAGAGATATAGATGATGGGTACATTGGTGGAAGAGAGTTAGCTGCATCTGTAATAGGCCCCCCATCTGAATACTTCCCTTCTCTGGTAATTCTAAAGCTTTAAGTTTTTTTACGAAATACTTGAAGCATTTTGAAGAATTCTTTGGAAGTTTGAAGTAAAATGTTTACATATTTTCGGACAATATGATACATTAATTTCTTATATTAAAACATGACCTTGAAAAGCAAAATGACTGCGGGATCAAATGGAAATCGCAATTCAACAAAGTGTTTAGTAGGGTTTTCTTGTATTTGGATATGACACGTTCATTTGATGACTATTGAAAATAAGTTTCTGTCTTTACAGGGTTATGTGGTAGAGAGGTTGATGTATTCATCGTGATCCCATTGTTCTAACACTTAAAACAGGTACTCCGTATTTCTTCCAATAATCTCATTTGTTGTCATCACTCATCAGTTCTATAACAAAAGGGCAGTTCTGAGTTCTGACATTGAACTGCAAGTCATTGATTATTTCAATCACTCAGGTAGTCAGGTTATATAACTGTGAAGATTGCTAGTTAACTCTAACCAAACACTCCAAACTGGAGATGGACAATATGGTAACCCCATCTGTGACCAAGCCTTTGTATGAGGTAGATTTGTTTGCATGGGATGCCAACTAGAAGAAAAGAAGGCTATTTCAGAAGTGGTTAGGGGTAAACAAAAGATTCAACATGATTGAAACACTGCCATCTTGTGGGGAATATACGGACAAACTTCTATACAGAACAACAAAGATCATAGCAGATGGACTTCAGGCTTTCTGTATTTCGCCATATGACCTTTGGTGCAGATAAGGAAAGACAATGGCAAACTCAAAAGTGACTGGACAAAAAGTTGCAAGTTCATTTGGTTGCGAAGTGTAAGGCAACCATCTTTTGTAGTTACATCTTCTTTGTAGTTATGTTGCCTTTTAGAGTACTGCGAATTCTTATTGCAGAAGCATCAAACTATGTATTCAACCTTGGCATGTCAACAGGTACAAGCATAGAGAGCTGAATTCATCAAATGGTAGTGCAAAGATCAGGCAGAGACTTATGAATCAATAGAGTGCTACAGACAGGTACCAATTCTCATTGTCTCTCATTCGAGTAAATACAGCATATTATGCTTGAACAAACAACCACAAAAAATGAACCCGCTAAATCTAAGCCAAGCCAATAGAGACTGGAGAAAGACAACATAGAATTGAATTAAAGAAAAACCAAACTCTGTACATAACTTCTCACGCTCCCTAATCATGAACAATCTCATCTGCAGATAAACTCAAGCAAAGAATTCCTAGCCGACTTGGGATTACTGTCACTTCTCAAAGGGCAAAACACATCACCCTCCGAAAAACGAGAAGAAGCCCCGCTTCTTGGGCTCTTCCTCAACCATGACAGCCTTCATAGTGTCCTGCTCAACAAGCCTCCACGCCGCCTGCTCGAATGCCAGTCCAGCCAATGTGGGTGGCCTATTCAAAACCAGAGGGTACCCTCTATTAGTACTCCGAATAACCTCCGTGTCCTCCGGAATCATCCCCAACAATGACAGCCCCAGCATCTCCTGCACATCCAGCACAGACATCATGTCCTCCCCTCTGATCATATCAGTCCGAACCCGGTTCACCATCATCTTAATGTCTCTGATTCCATCACACTCCAGCAGCCCAATGACCCTGTCGGCGTCTCGCAGGCTGGTAATGTCCGGTGTGGTCACCAGCACGGCCTCATTGGCCGGAGTGATGGCTGTGATGAACCCGGCATCAATGCCGGCCGGGCAGTCGATGAGGATGAAGTCCGGGCAGCCCTCCTGCCGGGATTTCAAGGCGTCGACGACCCAGACGAGGGCTTTGCCGCCGAAGCCCATCGGCAATTTGGATCTGGGCTTGGAAATGCAGAGCAATTCGAAGTTGGACCAGCGCTTGTCACGGACGAGAGCCTGGTCGAGGCGGCAGTCGCCGTTGAGGACCTCGACGACGGTGTAGTTGACGCGGTTCTCGAGGCCGAGGAGGAGGTCGAGGTTGCGGAGGCCGACGTCGGCGTCGATGGCGACGACGGAGAAGCCGAAGCGGGCGAGGGAGAGGCCGACATTGGCGGTGGTGGTGGTCTTGCCGACGCCGCCCTTGCCGGAGGTGATGACGACGACGCGGGGAGTGTCGCCGGAGAGCTGGGGCTTGCGGTTGTATTGGAGGACGGAGCGGACGGTGAATGGGGAGGAGGAGGTGGGTTTTAGGGTTTTGGGGCCGTGGAAGGGTTTAAGGGCGGCGCGGCGGGTTGAGGTGGTGGTGGAGGAGGTGGAGGTGGGATTGAGAGTGGGGAGGAGTTGAAGGGCGAGCATTGCGGCTTATAGCTGTCGGTGGAGTTTAGGGATCATCAGAAGAAGAAGGTGACTGAAGACTTCGAAGGAGGGAAGTGAAATGTGCCGAGATAAGTTCATTATGAGCTTCATTTTGGCCTATTAACTCATTTTTTACTCCATGAATAGGTGATACACCAAAAAATGACCTATATATAGGTAAATTTGTGGGGCAATTGAACACAATGTGAGAGTTCTTATACTTGGTTCTAGTTGTTATTCACGGTCGATGGAGTTTGCATTTGTAAGTGACAGTGAATTTATAAGCTCTCACTGCCATTTTACCCTTTGCAAAGTGACTGATTGCATCATCATATGAAATTTGGATCACCCGATTAATCTCTGTTACTGTTTGGACACTCGCGACCCATAGAAAATTAGATCATCTGATTCACTCATGTTATTGCGTTTTGTTGTGTTATGGTCACGTATATGTGTATGAGTTGCCAATTATTTCTTCTTAACAAATGTAATTTACTACTGGTACCGAAATTTAAGAGAGTCGAACATAAATCTCGAGTAATTATTCAGTGTATCAAGTTAATCGTATTACGTAATGATATAATTAACATGCACACGGTAAAAAGTGGTAAAAATTTATTTACATATAAGAACCAATCAGGAACAATCACAGTAAAAAATGAACTAATAACATTAAATGGTACGACATGTGGAATATGTGACGAGTATATATAATAATTTATCCATAAATCTCAACACAATAGGTTGCAATTCACTTTGTTCCCATAGACCTTTAGTTGATGTGTTGCTTCAAAATATTTTGCCAATTTATGGAAGTCGAATATCAATATCGACACGAGAAAATTTCAATTCATTCTATTCCGATAAACACTTAGTTGATGTGTTGTTTTTCAGTGTCTCAATTTTTCCAATTCGTTAAGTTTGTAGCTCTCACTACAGTCATACTTTCCTATCAGCCTCCCCTTTCTAGGGTTTGGATCCCTACAATGTCCGCCCGAAAGTAGTAGTAAATCAGGACAGTGATTACGCCAGGATAATAGAACCACGCCACAAACCTATCCACTTATCTCCTTCTACGCCAGTCGACGGCTATTATAATCCCAGCGTATTAGATCTATAATCCCAGCCGTCGAATAGAAAACAAAGTAGATATATTCTCAGGGAAAGCGCGAAAAGTCAGATATTCTCCATTTACCATTTCAATCCCACCCGCCACGCGTCGCTCCATGATTGGCGGAGTACACGATCACAACCCCTTGCACCTTCTTCTCTTCTTCTTCTTCTTCTTCTTCTTCTTCAACTCCATCACAACTCTCTCTCTCTCTCTAGATCCAACAACTGCTCATATAACTTCCGATTTCAACTTCCGGCGAATGATTTAGATCCCGGCTCTCTCTCCTCCGCCTTTGATTTGATTCTGGTTCGCTTTCTCTCTCTCTCTCTCTCGCTTTTGATTTTGTTTGATTGTGAATTTTGATTCATGTATGTATTGGATCATTGGATTTAGGCTTTGTGTGGTTAGGTTGATTGATGTTTGGATCGGATAGCGAATCGGTTTGTGATTGTTGAATTTGTAGTTTATTAATTCACGCGTTTATGAGTTTGATTTGTGGAGAACTAGCTTTTGGTACAGATCTGTTTGGTTATGTATTGATTGATGTGATAGAATTCAAAAATTGGATTATGGATCGGAAAATTGGATAATAGTTGAATCAGTGGTCTTGAAACTATGCTTTGATGTCTGTTTTTGTAGTTTTTGTTAGTAATTTTGTGTGTGGTTAATTATTGGAATTGAGAATTGTTCATGTCTCTATCGTGTTAGTATTGTGTTATTAATGAGATTGGATTTGATCTTGATTTGTTTGTCATGGCTGAGATTGTGATTTTTGGGACCTTGGGAATTCAGAACTGTGATTAGAATTGACTCATTGGTTAGGTGATTTATCGAAGTTTTTGATGAGTTTTGTATCAGATCTGGCAGTTTTAGGGTTTTATTTTGGTGTCCTGTGTCGTCTGTGGATTCCTTTTTGTCGAGTGTGTGTTTGCAGAACTGAATTCATGATAATTATTCATGTTGTGTTGGAATGTGTATTAATGCTTTCTGAAATTACGAGTACCGTTGGGTATTTTTATTGTTGTGAGAGACAGAAGACTTGGATTTGACATCTGTTGATGCGTTGGCTGTTTTTTAATTGGTGTTCGTTTCTTTGTACTAAGTTAAACATGTTTACTGAGGTGATGACTAAAATAGTGGTGGAGATGTTTTCCCTTGTTGATCCCCTTCCTTTGTATTTATGCAGTGAGGTAGGCCATGTGAGCGGTTTTAAGAAGATTGTTTATCATTGCTTTCATAACTGGCATTTGATGATCAGTTCTTTTAGTATGATCACCATGGGAAAAAGCAAAGGTTGTGGGAAATTAGGAAGAATGATGCCAAGGGGTGTATCTGTGAACACATATCAGTTTGCCCTTCTGTTGTCTCCTGTTGTTTCTGTTTGGGATTGCATCGTACGCAAAATGAGGTATTCTTATAGACCTGAGTGGGTGTAGTTGTGAGGATCTTTGTAGTATATTAGTTTTCAACAAGAGAATCAATTAAATTTTATTTAGTGATATAGAAATTTAAGGGGACATAGTTATAGGGAAAATGTATACACTTAGAGGATCTTCAAAGTAAGTTAAAACAAAGTGAGCTGTTCAGAGATTGTAGTCTCAATGGATAAAATGGAGTGTAATAAAGTGCAAGCTGTTATGAGAAAAGTTAAAAAGAAGCAGGTGAAGGATGATTTGGATCGACAGAAACAAGCTGAGAAGAAGAAGAGGCGCTTGGAGAAAGCTCTTGCTACTTCAGCTGCCATCATCTCTGAACTAGAAAAGAAAAAACAAAAGAAGAAAGAAGAGCAACAAAGGCTAGATGAAGAGGGTGCTGCAATTGCTGAGGCTGTTGCTCTGCATGTTCTACTGGAAGATGACTCTGATGACAGGTGTGAAATTGTTCTGAACAAAAATGAAGTGCTCAACTCCTGGCATTCTCCTGGTGATATAGACTTGTTTATGGGTGGAGGAAGGGCTTGTTTTCCTCATCAGGATTCGGCGAGGTGGTGTTCACTCGAGGGAATGGGGTGGGCATCAAATGCTTACAGATCAGGGTGTAAGTGGGGTGGTTTGGAGAACAGTGAATGGCCATTCTCTACTGTGCCGTATGGAAGGGATTACCACCATACTTCATTTTGCCAGGAAGCAGGATGGGGGCCAACAGGATTTGCTGCTGGTCTCCTTGCGGCGCAGGCAGTTTCATCTCTCCAGATTGCAGAGGATTCACATGAAGGCACATTTGTGCTTGATGGTATGCTAAGACGGTAGATGACATCCGAGTGAAATTTTCATGTTCATGGAAACTATAGCCTGGGCTGTATTACAATAATAATGTTGTATATATAATCTTGCAAATGTTTGTTTTCATGAGATACATAACTCTTCCTCAGTTTGGTGAATGTATAACTATATTTTTCTTGAAGGCTGGAATAGTTTTTAAGGGCCACGGCCTAATCTCATTTTTCATGTGGGGTGAAAGTTGTTTTCCCCTTGTTTTGGATTCTTCCACTTGTACACTGATTTGGAGTTGCTGGAATAATTTTGCTCCGAAATATTTGTTAACAATCAGTAACGGGCAAAATGCCGTGAACATGAATTTACTGGTCTCCTGTGGCAGTTCATTCGATGACCTACTCTTCCTATAATTCCGAACTGAATTGGTCCGCTTCTTACTGTATCTGTATCTCTCTAAAAGATTTAAACTCAAACCCTCTTCACACCCTCTCTCGCCCTCTCTCTCACCCTCTGGATCTGCAAGTTGTACTCTCTTTCATCCACCATGATTAGTGAGTGAGTTTGTGACTTGAAATCTATGGGTAAACTATTACTTTCTATTCTTCTCGTGTTGTATATGATCTCGACCACTTTCTCAGTTTGATGTTGTTAACTTTGCAGGGTTGTTTAGCTCCTCACACTCGGCTGGCTGTTTTGGAAGAAGATCGAAGATCAAAGGGCTTCTCCTACTTACATTTTCATTCTTTTGGAATGGGAGGATTAGGAAAGAAATCTACACCTTCAGCTTTGCGCAGCTACAAAAGACGGATCCCTGTGGAAAGATCTTGTGGTAAACATGCAGTCACAACTGGAGTTTGCTTTGAGTGATGTTTTAAAACACCTCTTTGATTTTAGGCGGTTACGGATATGAACTCGAAAGGATTGCCTCTCTGAGTGTGTTGTACGTCTCCTATTGAGGCATTGCAAAAATGTTGTGCGACTTCGCAAAGCAAATTCCGTCGGGACAAAATTTCATATTTGATGTCTGATACTGCACATTCTAGTGAAAAAGTTTCAATAGAATGTGCAGTATCAAAATTTTATTCATGTTATTGATTTTCCAGTTTCTAGCTTCCAAGGCTGGTGATTAGCTTCAATAGTGCAGAATCTTATCACTATTCAAATAGACGAGATGAAGTCAGGTCTTTGTGCTAAGCATTTTATGGTCGACTTGTATATCATTTAGGGGTATCTCACCGGCAGCATATCCTTGTTGGCAAGTACTTTGTGACAATCGCCAATTGACACGACTCGCTGATGAACTAATTGTTTTAATCAAGTGCACCCTGCTTTAATCCGATTTTAAGAACAACGAATAATAAGAGCAACAAAAGAATTTCATCACCACCCTAGAATCACATAAATGCAACTACAAGCTGGGACATTTGATTGAATATATTGCAGTTTTGGGGAATTGATGGGGAAAAACCAATACAACAAAAATAAATCTTTCACTGATACACAATTACAACATGGATAGCCTTTGCACAGATTTAACTGGTACATATTGCAAACATGATGTTACAAGACCTAACCATTATGCAGTGGCCGAGAATGTTGTGGCAGCGGCAAGTCTGAATCTGTTTGCTGTTGCTGCCTAAGTGCATTCTCTTCACTATCATATTCAGAACTACTAGACGGTTTGGCTCCAGTAGTTATCATGTTTTTGAACCAAGCTGCTTGGAATCTACTATTTGAATTTCCAGGAGATTCAGGCGAAGCTATGTTGTTAGTGACACCAACAAGGAACCGATAAGCAACTTTGCTTGCTGATACAATTTCGGTCTTCGCTTGTTTTAACTGCAAACCAATAAATTGTCAGCCAATGTGCGATAAAACAACTGAGTATATAGTAATATTGATTATATGCGACAAAAAAATTGAGTATATGGTAATATTGTAGTAAACAACTGGAACCGCCACACTTCAAGGAGTTATGCAAACCATCAAATCCAAAGCAAAGAACAAAGAAGAGGCAACACCAGTGTGTAGGAAAATAAAAATAAAATAAAAAACACACCTTAATACAATTGAGTATATGACAATATGGTAATATTGTAGTAACCACCTTAAGCACACACCTGAATGACCATCTATAATGTATTACAATAGTACTCCATATTTTATTATTTAATTGAGAAAAACATCAATATATGATATATCAACGCAGGAAGGCCAAATCAGACTATTCTGCAAACTCCACATATTTCATCAATGTATACACCGAGCACATACTACCCAGAATTGGCAATAAAATCTGACTTAATATCATTCATCCCACAATCATAATGAGAATGAAACATAGATATATTGGCAATAACAAATCTAGCAAAGCACCCTGGTTTGTGCATTATACAGAAAACAACTCACCCGATATGCTGTGTTTCCTGCTACTTCCATTGCCGCATCACCCGCATGTGCAAAGCGATTAACCCAGCCTGTGAAAAATGATATGAGACAAGGTACCACAGTAATATAAAAGAATCCAATTTGCAAATGCAAAGGCATCAACACACTAATGCCTTAACTTCACATCCAGACACTCATTTTAACAGTAATAAGGAAGTGCATCAATTATGTAGCATTCAAGTTCTGATACATAGTTGATTGTAAAAAAAAAAAGAAAAAAACCTAAGGAAGCAAGGCACATGTATGCACTTTGATTTTGTCATTTCAAGACAAGCCATGTAAAGGATCAAACCCGAACAGAGCACCATACAATCAAGACTTATTAACAGTACACTATTATTTGCACCCTCATGATAGACATTACTTTGTCAAAGAACTTATTTAAAAGAAGAAAATATGAAGGACTGCCATGGTTATCATGCAGCCCTTTGACTGGGCACTACCCACCATAAAAGATTGTGCAATGACTTTCAAAACGAGTAATAAAGACCATTTTTACAGTAGCATGATGTGAAATTCAACAGTAGTTCAGGAGCCATTATCTGGATTCAGTACCATTGAGCTGACTACATGGCTAAAAAAGAAAATGCAAAATTAAAAACCAAACAAATTGATCATTCCACAAACTTTTCTGAATATCACCAGATATAATAGATAACGATTATAAGGGTGGTCACAAAGGGTAACAAGAACATCCCTTTTAAACACAAACCCCTGCATAACATGAATCTGACAGCTAAAGGTTCCAGAAAACAAGAACTGCAAATAACAGATTAAAACAATTTAATGTTGTTTAAATTTCATTCCTCAACACAAGTATTGGAAACAGAAATAATTTCAACCACTACTTATTTTAAAAAAAGTCCAGATGCAACTATCTTTTATTTTCCCAATAAAAAAAGTCCAGATGCAACTATCTTTTATTTTCCCAATATTCTAGCTATCCAACATTAGATGCGATAGCATGACCAATTTGCATCAGTGGCTAACTTGTCAACAAGAGAAACCACCTTAACACCATTTAACATAAACATCATGTAGTTAATTAATTAATACCCCAAACACACTTAACAATGAACTGACATGTACAGAGACAACTCATTGAGCCTTTACTTATGAACATTCAAGTAATCCATGAGTTTCATGGCATTAAGGCCATAAGCATTCAAGCTCAAAAGTGACTTGTAAACTACAGAGTCAAGTAAAATGCTTACCTGGAAGCCTTGGCACCCCAAGTCTTTCGCATAGCTCATCACAAAAGTGATTGCAATTTTTTGATAACAAGTCATAAGTAAACCCAGGCCACTCTCTACTCAGTTCCCTCAAGATTTGATTGACCTTGGACTTCGAACAATCCGTTGTTCCAAGGACTATGAACTCACGATAGGTGTACATTGGATTCTTTCCTGAAGGACAACTAAAAACACCACTTCCTTGTTCACAGAACCCAAATGACCATTCATCTTCACCATAAACCTGTCATATACAGTAACCAACAATCCGATTAGACTTTGTGCCGATAACGAAGATACCATGATGAGTGCAAAACTTTTAAGTCAGATCGAAACTAAATGTATGCATCATGAACTACGGCGAACTATAGGAATGTTCTCTTAAAGCTCAACCCTCTTATCAGCAAAATAAATAGCCAAACTGCCATCAGTGTCCAGATATAAATCCCTGGCGCTTCATAGTTCACAATTCAATCCGAACGGAACATTATAACACGAAGCCATTCCACATCTATTACACTGTAATTCACTTATCAACCTAACTTCCAACTGTAAATTAAAAAAATAATAATTCCACAAACAACTTATAAGCAAGATCAAATCCAATCAGCAAACTAACAATTAGCAACATCTTCGAGCTGTCGATAACATCAAAATGAACACATAAACACACAGAATCAAGGCCAACACTTCCAGGTGCCTTAAACCGAAAGCTCCCTAGATCTCATATCCAAACAATCAACCACAACTCTACTCTCAGATTACTTCTATGAATATATAACGAATCAGATAGAGGTAGAGAGAGAGAGGAAGATATACCTGAACGGCGCTGTGGAAGATGCCGCCGAGGCCGATACCGTCCTTAAAGATCTTGTTGATTTGCAGAATGGTGCTGTTCGTCTTCTCCGATCCACTATTCGTCACATCGTATATATGCAGCACCACCTCCGTCATCTCCCTCCTCGCCGCCGTAAACCTAACCCTAAACAATTCCCCCAAATCCAATTCAAAAATTCACAAACCGTAACCTCTCTCTCTTTCTCTCTCTTAAACCAAAACGAACTAATCCACTTCGATTCCTGCCACTCGGAGCGAATCTCCGGCTTCCTTGATCGGAATATTCCCTCCTCGATTCTCTCAATTTCCGCCGGGACACTTTCTCTCGCTCAGTCTTTGAATTTCAGAAGAGAAATGACTGCTTCCACCAGATTTTTTCATTCGGTTTTGAATCTCGTCCCTTTTGGCCTTTCTTCGCTTTGTTTAGGGGTATTTCGGGAAATATATAAGCCCCGAAAGTTAAGGAGAATTACGGAACTGACAGGGTTTGGACAGCTGTCCCCGACTGGGGTGACGACGCCGGGTTATGATTAGTCCCAAGTTGGATGTGTGGGCCTACGTGTCACGCCGCGAAAATGATTAACGGTTCGGTCGCATAAGGGAATTACCCTTCTACCCTCATTGACGTCGGTGATATCGTAGCGCAAGCATCCGGCGTCGTTTTGGAAATGATGATGATGATGCTTGTTCTTGTATTCTTAGGTCAAATTGGCAACTAGTCATAAATTAAGTTGGAGTGTAACCTCAGAATACCTCTTCTAAATTTTCTTTAATCAAATGTGAGAACTCTAATTAGGCGCTGAAGCAACTAATCATCAGGCTGTATTTACCTATTTTTTTTTTTTAATAAAGGGTTTGTATGGCTATCATTCAGCCTGTATTAATGAAACTGTCGAATACAAGGAAGAGACGTGAAACCTAAACACATAATTACAAAAACCTGAAATAATATCAAAAATTCATACAAACAAGTGTTTTGTTGGATATTTACCTATTGTTATGTTGCTTACATTCTTAAAAACTTATTTACACGCAACATTATACAAGTGACTTGGAATTGAAGATAGTAAAACAAGCTCGAGGGGGAGTTTTTACGTCGATGGTAACAAATCACATTTTTTTAGTAAATTTACCACCTCCCATTATCCCATCCTCACCAGATCTTCATACAGATTGTGAAGTGTTTCAGCAATACCAAAAGCATCATATAAGGCCCTATAATTAAACATGAAATGCTTCACCAGATCATCGCTAATTAACACTTTTATGACCTATAAAGTATAAACCCTTTTCTTGTGGATGTGGTAATGCATTTGCTTCCCACTCATTTTATTATATTGTCCTCTTCACCCAATTTTCTTATACTTCACTTTTAGAACATGGATCACACAAATTCCTTGAGCAATTACAACTACCACAAAAGTCAGGAATCATGCTTCTATTTCCGAACAGCTAGCTTTGCCAGCTAGAACTTCCATTTCTGAAAACATGCAGGCTCCCCATGGTTCATTTCTACTTAGTGTATAAAGTATGAAATTCAATGAATATAGGCTTCTGAATTTGACCTGGTGCTTGGAAAAATGGATCACACATAAATGAAAGGTAGCAAACATTAGCAGTTTCTGTAATTCTTAGGTACATACAACATTCAGATAGGGAGAAGCATCTAATAAATTCATCACATAGTTGAATACAAACATCGTGCATGATACAAGATTAAGAGCAAAGGAAAGAAAATTGATTATGTGAAGGAACTTGTTACTTTAGAAGCATACCTCTAAGATTTGTCTCAGTAATAGTACCAAATTCCTAATGTGGAGAATGGTGATATTCAAACTTCTTGTATAGTATTGATTGTATATTGCAGCACAAGCCTGAGCTATCTGCCATCATTGGTCATCAACTGAGAAAATACCTGGCTGGTATTGATCTCAGAACTAATGCCATCGCCTTCTGATCTTCTCATGCTTGGTGAGGGATCTCCGAGAGGGTCACTATTTGTGGGAAGCTCATTACTCTCACTGCCTGCAGGCAGTTCTTGTCGTGGTCCAGATTCCTGAAGCTGAAGAGCGTATTCTAAATTCCACAACACATCACCTATGGTTGGCCTATCAGCACCATATTCAGCCAAACATTTCTCCGCTGTTTCGCCAAACTTCTTCAGAGAGCTCGGTTTGATTTGTCCAATGAGATGGGGATCAATTATTTTTTCAAGCATGCCCTTCTTCTGCCACTGCATTGCCCATTCACCTAAGTTCACTTGCTCTCTATCAACCAGTGGATCAACAGCAGGCCTTGCACAAAGCACTTCAAATAGCACAACACCAAACGAGTAAACATCGGACTTGTCAGTAAGCTGCTGCCTCCGGAAGTACTCAGGATCTAGATATCCAAAGCTACCTTTTACCCCAGTACTTACATGGGTTTCATCAAGACATGGCCCTGATCTCGAAAGGCCAAAATCAGCCACCTTAGGCACATAATTATCATCAAGCAAGATGTTAGTAGATTTGATGTCACGGTGTATGATGCCTTGAGCAAAGCCTGTATGAAGGTAGTGAAGGCCTCTTGCTGATCCAATGCATATTTCAAGGCGTTGCTTCCACGACAAAGGTGGAAATCCTGAACCATACAAATGTTTCTTCAAGGGCCCTTTCTCCATATATTCATAAACCAGTATCATTTCTGACTGTTCCTCGCAATATCCGACAAGTGATACAAGATGCTGGTGCCGAATTTGGGACAATACTGTTATTTCAGTCTGAAATTCTGGCAGGCCTTGCCTGGAGCCAGGCACACCTCTCTTTATAGCTACCTTTGTATTGTCCCTCAGGACTGCTCTGTAAACCATTCCAAAACCACCAGAACCAACAATTAGCTTCTTATCGAAGTTGTTTGTTGCCACTTGTAGTTCAGCAAAAGGGATTTTCAAGCAATAATATCCATTTGCGCCCGGGGAAGCAAGTACTGTCCTCTCAGACATTCTACTGAATGAACTACCACCATATACCCTCAAAGGTGTCCAATTAACACTTTCTGAAGGTCTAGATTTCAGTTTCCTCTTCTTCTTCTTGCGCCTTAAAGCAAGTAGAACTGCAACCATCGCCAAACACAGGACAAGAAAGCCTCCTCCAACAACTGGAGCCACCCAAATCCATATGCTTTTCTTCTTAGACACAGCATACAGAGTTTGAGCATGCAAATTGGACACATTCACCATTCTCATGATCTCTGCGCCATTCAATATTGCATTACTTCTTATAGGACTACTGATATCAGAAGGACCAACACTGACTTCTATGACCCCCGAATCATCTGAATCCACAACAAAATCAATATACACAGGAGATGCTAGCTCATTGGCAGCCATCACCGATAGATCAACATCACGGTATGCAGCATATCCATTTATATACACATCAAAATACAGCAAGTTTAGTGATTTGCTAACAATATCACAGAAATGCAACCTAACTAAATGCAGAGCACCACTCAAAGCCACCGGAAACTTCCATGTAATGTTAAATCTCTCACCTAAAGTTGAGTTATCCTTATTCATCTCCTGGGCAGTCATATAAACATTCTCCGGCGCAATCTCCCTAGTTGCACCTCCACTCTGATAATTCGGCACATGAGTAGTCGAGGCACGCTTAGCGACCGATTTCAGAACAAGGTACTCCCCATCAGGGACCCAAAATCTCCACAATGTGTCATTAAAAGGAGTCAAATTTGAACCCCCAACATTGATCCTATGAATAGTCTCTAAAACCTGTGAAGAAAGGTTTCTATACTCATCTACATTGGCACTCACCAACTTAGCACCATAGTCTACAATAAGATCCTCAGGAGCTGTAAACACTTCAATTGCATTCACATAACCAAAACCCGAATTCCCCAAAGGGCTGAACACAATCTCAAGCACATTGGTATCGGATTTTATTATGTATTCTCTAATCACAGTCCCATTCACATGTGCATGAGACAAAATAACAAGCAAGTTAACCGAAATGGTGAAGTTGGCAGCCCTCAAATCGAAACCCTGAGCCGAGAACGGTGAGAAGTGAAAACGTACCAAGTGAGTAGTTCCGATTTTCTTGATGCTGAAGCTATAGCTTGAAGAAGCAGAGGTGAAAACTCTTGCTGTGTTGTAAAGGGACGGTGAACTCGGAGGTGGGTTTTTGTTGGTGACTGAAATGGACTGTTCTGTGGAGACAAAACCCGACCCGGAATCGGAAGAGTCGCCAACAAAGACGCGATTGTAGAGGGAGGCGTTGGAGGAGGAGCCACAGTTGAGGAGGTAGTTGTCTGAGGGAGTAAAGGAGGCTGAGAAGTGGAGGAGAGAGAGAAGAGTTAGAGAGAGAAAGTGAAGGCTGTCCATGGAAGAAGAAGAAGAGAGTGGAAGACAGAGCTAGTTTGGTTCTGACTAATGGAAGTGAAGTAAGGTTTTATTTTGTGGGGGGTTTCTGTTTGAAGCTTTTTTTATTACAGACAAGGACAAACGCTGTTTCTTTTTGACATTTTTGCTAAACTACGGAGCTTCCAAACAGCCAAGTGCAGACTTTGCAGTAAAAAGGTTAGGGCTTTGTTGTGAAATTTTATTGCACTGTTTGCATTGTGCTCTACCAACACATCTGACTGCTCATAACCCTGAAGTTTCAACATTCCGGAGCAACTACAGAACACCCCAAAATTTCCCGGCAAGTATGGCAAAACACTGTTAAGGTCAGACGCAACTGCAATGGTGATCAACCCAATTCTAGGGTCCAGGAGTTTAGTAAATAAAGGAAGCTTTCAACCCCTTTCACCAAACACCAACTGTAAACTGTTGAGCATGAAAGCATTGATTGAAATGGGGATGACTTTGGGAACAGTTTGATCAATGAGCATAAATGCATGCCAGCGCAGTGGAATTTGGGCACTGAGAATCTGAGATATGGGGCAAAGGTCTTCTTCATGTGCTTAAAAGCACAGAGGTCCATGGCCACTTTCTCCCATTTTCATATGTTCTTCTTCAAGTTATTGGTGACAAACAGATTAGTACTATAAATGACTGAAATGTAATGGCTATAGTGACTAAGTGAGAGTACACGCGTCTTACAGATCACTGGAGGGCCAAGTTTATCAGCATTCAATCATAGATTTTATGGTGGTGGACCAGAATTGCTTAGAATTTCTTTCAGGCTGGTGGGTGGAGAAATTGACATATCTTAGACTTAGAGAGCCCCTGCAATATTTAAAAATTGACACCTCTCACATAAGTGGCTCAAGTACTGTTCTATGATCATCACGAGTATTCATTGTTAGGAAAGATTTAAATCTGATAGATTGAATAATGATGCAAGATTAGTTTGTTGATTGACATGAAGTGAGAACACTAAACATTCTCCTCAAGACTTCTCATTCTAATGCAGACTCCAAGTTTTTGATTGCATTCATAGCTTACAAATATTCATCTCTCGCTACAACATATACACTTCAGTGAGTAAGTGAATGATTCCAAGGGCTTAACAATGTGTTTTGTTTTTTTTATCGGATGTCCCTGAAGGGACACAATGTGTTGGATAATGATACTAATGGAATGTTTGTACTTGTAAAAATGAAATTCATGAGTTGGTGTTGAGCGAAACCTCTTCGTGTTAATATTTGACATGAGACTCATCACACTCTTGTTCTTGTTTACTTGTCACATAGAAGGACTAAATTGTAAATTAGGGACTAGGGAGACCGCAACTGCACCCTTAAAACCTACAAACGGAGGGTCGACTTGGAAAGCTACTTAATCCTCCATTTGAAGCCAGAGTATTTGGAGGCAGCCCAGTTCGTTCAGATTTCTGCAATTGCTTCCCATCTTTTAAACGACTCTCAGAAGCAACTGGATCGCTTTGAGAATTCACGTAAGTACCAACTTAACCCTACCAATTTTCAGTTCCAGAAACTTCATGATCCAAGATTCAATCTTTTTTTTTTGGAGGGGAAGATTCAATCTTTTATAGCTCTATTAATTCAATTGCATCTAGGTTACCAAATTTGATGAATTCAGCAAGAATTTATTGGTAGGATTCTTTTTCTTGATAAATTTAATCTTTAGTTGCTGATAAATGTTCAACCTTTATGCTCCTGGATTGAAGATTGTATAAGATAGGAAGTTTTTTTTTCCTGTAATGAATTGGAGCCAAGTCTGGAATTTAGCTTTTTAAACAGCCAATGTTGTGTAAGTTACAGATTTATGTTTAGAAATTGAGAATGACTAGTTGCCATTGCTAGTGAAAGAGCCAATGTTGTGTAAGTTACAGTAATCTATGATTGAATCATTCATGTTATCCTTGTGACTTTGGTTTGGTGAGTGAATTGAGCTGTTAAAGTATGTTGTCCTGCAGGAGCAGAGTTGTAAGATTTTCGGAGCTTGTTTTAGGCTTGTAAGCTGGAACTTTAACTGCCATGGTAAGCACTATTTCGTATTCGAGCAAAGGCTGTTTGCTTAAGTGTCTGCTTTAGCAAAGGGGTTGGTGCTGCCTTTGGTGTATAGTTGTTGCCTACAACTCTACATGAACGATGAGTTAAATCAAGGTTATGAACTAGACAGTCTGTGTGCCATGAACAAAGAATTTGTAAATTCTTCTGGTACTATAAATTTTGTAAGCGTATGATGTACTTGTAGGATCGTGGCAAAATCTAGGAGCATGTTTGTTCAATTTGTTCGTGTTTGATGATTTAAGCATTAGGGAGTTCTGAACTGGCTTTGTGGACAAGTGCAGGATCCTAATGTTTATGTTGGTGAAAAAACGGAAGCGAAACTCTACATTGGTAACCTTGACATGAGAATAACCGAGTGAGTAGAAACTCTTGGACTTGATTTCTTTGTTACACTACTGCTAGTGTATGTGGCAATTAATGTGGTCTTCCTATTGTGTCAACTAGGGCTGCTCTAATCAAGATGTTTTCCCCATTTGGGAAGATCGTACACGAGGAATTCCTGCTGCACACTCGTGGCCGGAAACGTGGAGAGCCTCGAGGCTTTGCTTTTATCCAGTATAGTAGTGTAGAGGTATGTACACGTCTTATCTTTTTCTTTCATCACTCATTGCTTGAATCAATCCCTGATTTCCACCATTAAAAGTGAGCATGCAGGAAGCAAAATTAGCCAAGGAGAAGATGCACGGCAGACTAGCCTGCGGACGCCCTCTAGTTGTCCGTCTTTCCAGCGAAAAGTTCTCAATACAAGAACCACATAATCCTTCCCAATCCGGCAAGGCCACCAAAACAAGCCTTTCGGCCAGCAGTTCAGGACAGATGAGTCGGACCTCCAAAATCGCAGCAATCAAGAACAAACTGAAAGCTCTGGAGGGCGAGGGCTTCAGCGCCAAGAAGCAGAAGCAAGACGATGTATCCGGCAGCAACAGCATTGCTCATACATCAGTCCAGAGATAACAAATTACTTGATCTGTTATAGTAACTTCCATTCCCCCAACTTCACCGGAATCGAACACGAAATGCATTAAATTCAATATCGATATCACATCAGATGTTTGATACTTTGACAGTGTAACTTACATTCCTCTCAATCCTATTCTAAAACGATTCTTACTACTCAAGCAGCTTCATTCTTTCCGGGTTTAATTAACAGTTTGATTAGAGCTTAAAAAATTGATTAGTAATTAACAAGTAGTTACGGAATAAAGTGGGAACTATATAATGATCGGAGTCAATGAATAAAGCTAAAGAGAGTCCACCCTCCCAAGTAAGCCACTCACTTCTCAAATCACAATCATCTCTCTCTCTCTCTATCGCCGGCGATGGCCATGGCATTGAAGCTCACCGCTTTACCCGGCTCTCGGCCATCGTCACCGGCGGAGTCGCAACTGTCAAGTTTCTCTTCCCGCCAAAAACGTTGCGTCGGTATCTCACGCGCCTCCGCCGGCGGCAGCTCAGTCAAGCTGAACAACACAAGGAAGCAGAGCTTTCTCTCTCCTCCGGCTCCGGCGGACTCCGACCGGTCAGTCACCGCGAGATTCCAGCTCCAGGCGCCTCTCATTTCTCCCCATGACCAGTGGGGCAACTGGACCGTCCTCTTCGCCACCGGCGCTTTCGGTATCTGGTAAACTCTCACGATCTGTGATTTCAACAACTTTAGAACAATTAGAAATAATTAGAAACTAAAAATGTGAATATTTTGTTGTGATTTTGGGATGATTTAGTTTGTTGTGGTGGTTTTGGATGAGTAAAGGTCGGAGCAGAACACTAACATTGGGGGTGCATTGAGCGGCGCGTTGGTGAGCACATTGATCGGCCTTGCGGCGAGCAATTTGGGAGTTATTTCTTCGAATGCGCCTGCGTTTTCGATTGTGTTGGAGTTTTTGCTGCCTCTGGCTGTGCCATTGTTGTTGTACAGGGCGGATTTGCGGCGTGTGATCAAATCAACCGGGGCGCTGCTCTTGGCTTTCTTGCTTGGATCAGGTAGAATGGCGAGTTGTTTATGTTAGATTCCTGTGTATGCATTGCGTGTGGTTTATTCGGCTTAGGTTTGGTAGGATTGTTACATGCTGTTGAAGTTGTCATGCTTTGAATGATTTGGACCGATTAGAAGACATGTTGGCATGATCACGGACACTGATTTTCCTCAGAATTGTGATTATAATCTAATATGTTGTGTTGCAACAGTTGCGACGACAGTTGGAACGGTGGTGGCATATCTATTGGTGCCGATGCGTGCACTTGGTCCAGATAGTTGGAAAATAGCAGCTGCACTTATGGGGAGACACATTGGTGGAGGTAATGTGTTTGCCACTCTTGAGAGTTATAGAAAGATATTTGTTTGTAAAGATTGTTCTATGAAATTGTGGTATACCTCCTTGCTTGTTTCTTTTTGTCATTTCGTGGTTACATTATCTGAATTTTGCAATTGGAATCATGTAGCTGTCAATTACGTTGCCATAGCTGATGCGCTTGGGGTTTCACCGTCAATTTTAGCTGCTGGACTGGCAGCAGATAATGTCATTTGTGCTGTATACTTCTCAACATTGTTTGCAATTGCTTCAAGAGTACCTGCAGAGGCTCCAATATCTGATAGCACTGGTGTGGAGAATTGTATTTGTATATACAATTGTATGACAATCACATATCTCGTAGGAACTTGTAACAAACACTCGTAACAAACACTGGAACTGTAATTTGCAGGCATTGCAAATGATGGGGAGTCTGACGGTGGAAACAAGCTTCCTCTGGTACAAACGGCTACGGCCCTTGCTGTGTCCTTAGCTATCTGCAAGAGTGGCTATTATCTCACAAAGTACTTTCGAATTCAAGGAGGAATCCTGCCAGCCGTGACAGCCATTGTGGTTGTTCTGGCAACTGTATTTCCAAAACAGTTCGCATATCTTGCACCATCCGGTGAGGCTATGGCCATGATCCTAATGCAGGTGATGATATCTTTGTCTTCTCCTATGAAACTGACTGATATTAGTGGAATCACATTTGACCTATGGATTGATTTTGGTTTATGTTTGCGAAAATTGACAGGTATTTTTCACGGTGGTGGGAGCAAGTGGAAACATATGGAGCGTGATCAACACTGCTCCTAGCATCTTCCTGTTTGCTTTAGTTCAGATTGCTGTCCACCTTGCTATGATTCTTGGATTGGGAAAGCTACTGGGATTCGACCTCAAGTTGTTGCTTATAGCATCAAATGCCAACGTTGGAGGCCCTACAACAGCTTGTGGGATGGCCACAGCCAAAGAATGGCACTCCATGGTTGTCCCTGGTATTCTCGCAGGCATCTTCGGCATCGCCATAGCAACTTTCCTCGGCATTGCATTTGGCGTCGCCGTTCTAAAAACCATGTAAATTTTTCCACCGAAGATCAGCAGAAATGGGGTCAAACCAATAACTTCTGTACTATCATTAGCAGAAGATAAGTACATAGATCTCCCATTTGTACTTATTTAGAGCAGATATAATTCCAATGTAAGATTTGATCTATTGCATTGAAACAAAGAGGGAAGATTAGAGCTTTCACTACACACAGTTATATACTTTGTTCCTCCTTTTTCTCCTACATTAAGTTGAACCACATCTGTGTTGAATGCGCTCGATTTAGAGTTACATAGATGACAATAGGATCATAATCCACACGTGTACTACTTCACGAACTCTCAACCTGCCACGTCATCAGAACACATGCCACGTCACCGGAAAGTCGGAAAGTACGGAACACACAAAAGCCGTCACAATGAAACCTCAGATTCCTCGAAGCTCAAACCTCACATGGCTTCTGTCACACTCTCCCTTCCCGCCATAACGACATCATCACCGTCACTCCAATCTCTGGGTTCACTATCCCGGCCCAAACCCGAACTCCGACCCAGACCCAGACCCAGACCCAGACCCTTTCCCTCCCATTCACCGAACAAAACTACCTTCCTGCCAAATTCTCCTCGCCGGTCACGGGTCACGTCACAGCTCAGTCATCCTATCATCTCTCCGGACGACCACTGGGGCCTATGGACTGCCCTCTTCGCCACCGGCGCTTTCGGCCTCTGGTAATATCAAAGTTCTTTGTCATCCAAAAACGATTGGAGTTTTTACTGTTGTAGATTATGTGGTTGACTTAATGTGAACTTTGTTTTGAAGGTCGGAGAAGACCAAGATTGGTGGGATGGTAAGTGGTGCTCTGGTTAGCACTTTGGTTGGGCTTGCAGCTAGTAATGTAGGCATTATTCCTCACGAAGCGGGTGCTTATTCGATTGTGTTGGAGTTTCTTCTGCCATTGGCTATTCCATTGCTGTTGTTTAGAGCAGACCTGAGGAGTGTGGCTCGGTCTACTGGGACTTTGCTCTTGGCTTTCCTGCTTGGATCAGGTAAAGTTCGATGTTTTGGGGTAGTTTTTGTTTCTAACTTGATATTGTGGTGAATCTGGTAATGACTGATGACCGGTTTTGTGTGACAGTTGCGTCAATGGTTGGGACTCTGGTGGCATTTCTGATGGTGCCTATGCGGTCACTTGGTCAAGATAATTGGAAGATTGCTGCTGCTCTGATGGGCAGCTACATTGGTGGATGTAAGTCTCGCGATTCGCCATTCTATTCTTGGAATGTCAGTCATGTCTATTGAAGTCATATGAGTATGTGCCTTGAGTTTGTGATGTTTATCTAATATGACATGTTCTGTATGCCTTTTAAGTTTCTTATTATTGTTGTTAGGGGACAGAAATCATGGTTCTTGGATCTTGATCTACATACAACCTTTAATCGCTGGTCGAATTTGGTTTTGGTACTTTTCAATTGAGTGTTGCCTAGGTGTAAAGGTTGCCATTTGGTGAAGGTGGTATGAAGTGATGTTGATGCAGTTATTTTTTTTCCTGGTCATAGATGTTGATGCAGTCAGGCTCAGGCATGCTAAGATACTTTATCAAAATACTTGTAAGGTAGGTAATTATGTATTCTTGAGTGTGAACTTATGATACCCGAATATTCAGAGACCAGTAGCTAACATCTACAAAAAGCAAAGTGAAAGTATCAGGGTGAAAACTGAAAACCATGTTGTTGTGTCCATTTCCAAGTTATGGCTAGCACCCTGATGTCAGCAATGTTTCCATGTTCATAAAGAGACTTCAATACAGGAAAGAACTAGCTTTTCTTCCCCATTCTACAATGCCACTTATATCATATGAACATGTTTTCCATCCTAGTAGTGAAAGTTATTGATAAATAAGTTCATTTTTCTGAATAAGTTTTTGATTTCAAGTTGTCTCTAACTATATAAGTTCATTATCACTAAATTTTTTGTTCCTCCTTCTTTTGCTTTTCTGGTTGATTGCTGTAGCTGTTAACTATGTTGCGATTTCAGAGGCTCTCGGTGTCTCTCCTTCAGTTTTGGCCGCAGGAGTAGCAGCAGACAATGTCATTTGTGCTCTGTACTTCATGGTATTATTTGCTTTCGCCTCTAAAATACCTCCTGAGGCCTCAACATCAACAAGTGGTATGATCAACCTCTCACTCCTGACAGTTATATTTGATCTCATAATGTTTCTTGCTTTGTTTTTTTTTTTTCTCAAAGATCTCCCATCCTAAGCTAATGTCTGCAAATGTTGCTTATGCTTGTACGTGAAAACATCTTGGCAGATGCTTCAATGAATATGGAATCCCAAAGTGAAAGGAAACTACCAATACTAGAAACCGCAACTGCTCTTGCTACATCTTTTGTGATATGCAAGACTTCCACATATCTCACAAGATTTTTTGGAATTCAAGGAGGCAGCCTGCCATTAATAACAGCTCTTGTTGTAATTTTAGCTACTCTTCTTCCAACATACTTCGCCTACCTTGCACCTTCTGGTGACACTATTGCTTGTGTCTTGATGCAGGTAACTGCAAATCTTAACTTCTTTCATTAATATTTCCCATGTATGAGTTAGTTTGGTACATATATCAATCTGTTATGCTTTACATGGGTAGGTGTTCTTTGCCGTGCTGGGTGCTAGTGGGAGCCTATGGAATGTGATGATCACTGCTCCTAGTATTTTCTTGTTTGCTGTAGTTCAAGTAACTGTCCATCTTGCTTTGGTCCTGGGATTGGGAAAGCTATTTCACTTTGACTTAAAGCTTATACTTTTAGCATCAAATGCAAATATTGGAGGGCCTACAACAGCCGGTGGAATGGCAACTGCGAAAGGATGGCATTCTTTGGTTGTTCCGGGAATTCTTGCAGGCATCCTTGGTGTTTCCTTTGCAACTTTTCTGGGCATCGGTTTTGGAATCATGGTTCTTAAACACTTGTAGAAAATACATGTATTGATGGGTAGGAAGTAAACTATCCAACCCCAACCTGAATATAGTTGAGCTTGGGAATCACTAACAGATTGATGCTTGACAATCATAATTGACCATCATCATTTTAGTTAAAAAAAATCTAATCCTGATAAACTTTGGGATGCAAACTGCAAATTTCAATGCTGTTAATTAACTGAAATGATGTTTGTGCAATAATTAGTTGTATTTATCTCTAGACTGCGAATTCCAATGCTATTACAACACTTTGTCATGCGTCAAATAAAGATAATGTGATACGTTACAGACGCGAACATAATATTAGTGCGACTTTTTTAAAAAATATTTTCGGCTTTTATGCTTTATTATTGTGAACCTCGAGATTATATTGAAAAATTGAGCTAGAATTCCTTTAACAACAATCTAACGGTACAACGAACATGGTAGCTAGAGAGAATATTGTGAACTTGAGCTAGAATTATTCCTTTAGTTGTACAGTACTACTGCATATCAGGTGATGAGTGTGTCAGTTGTACTTCTCACTTGAGTACACAAGGGATCATTAGGCTTATGTACTTTTCTCTGGGAGTGATATTCTAATTATCAACAAGTCCTTTTTTGTGAGGTGTTATATGATGATCATCGATTGTACTCAGTACTCACAATGCCCAAACAAGTCAACTCTATTTGCCAATGATGCACTACCCAATCGAATTAAGCACCCTGTATGTACTATTCGTACACAAAACAATATGTCATGTGCTCAAAATTTTGAAATGAAAGTGTACACAGTATGAACTTTAGGTCTCACATTTAGGTATTAACTGTAATTCTATGAAATGAAATTCATCAAGAATGAGAAATAGAATGTAATTGTACGTGGAATTTTCAATTTCATTGAGTTGTTTACTTACAACATGGAATCAAATCGAAAACATAATGAATTACGTTTGATGTTATTTATTTACCATAAGGAATTTGAACCAAAACCAATCTGATTACTAAAATACCCTTAAATGAATGAAGTCGCACATTTCTTCTACTTACCATACCATATGAACTTGTACCTTTCGATAATAATCAAACACAAGACTTTATTCATATTATTATTTACTTTCCGTTTGATATCTTTTGCTAGTACTTTTCATAATCTCATGATATCAACTAAATGTCACATATCTCTCATATATACTATATATATAGTAAACTATATATACTATATATATATATTCTCTAATTTTTACTAGACCAAAATTGTCAATAATTTTGAGTCCCGTGAAATATTTATGTTGTTTGTTTTTTTAGTTTTAACAATCGCATATATACATATATAGTTGGACAATTATGAGATACTGAAATTACATGAGGGTAATTTTGGTAAGAAAAATTAATACCCGAACTTTGATTCGGATACCCACCTCCCTCTTTGGGTATCAAGTTAAGGGGTTTGTCAGAAATCGATTCCTGATTAAGAGGTGAGACCCACGTTAATTCTAATTCATTCATGTATTAGTAAATAATGTCATTACTCATGTCGTAATCAATACCTCTATTTTTAATTTCATTTCAGATTTATTGTGCCAAAAGTATAAGAAATTGTGGAAGGGAGATGTATCAAATTATGTTCCCAATGTACCAAGTATGGCAGCCGAATGACTAGGTTTGTGCATTCAAAAACTCAGCTGATCTCTCAATGCTACAACTTTTGCTTCCGATTTCTGGCACGCCTTGTGACCTCACCCAGATACAATGGCAAATAGATGCCTATATTACAAGGGAGACGGAGCAGCAGCCTCCATCTTCCTTAAAGCCATCCCAAACCCTATGGTTTAAGCCAAACCAATTGGATTTACCAATTTCTGGTGTTCTAGGTCCCAAAGGTTGGCTATGGCTTGCTGCAATTATCTCGTCCTCATTCCTCTTATTTATCTTTGTTCTGGGCATTGTCACTCGTTTATACATATACCCGATTGACCACAACACCGGAAAGAGTTACCATTTCTCCTTCACTTGCCTTTGGTACATGTTTTTGGTCTGTGCCTCCATTTTCATAGTCGCTAGTGGGGTTTTCATTTGGTGCAAGAAGAAAAATGCCATGGAAAGGAATCAAATTCAGAATATTGTAGAAGTGCCCACAGAAACAAATGATGAAAGAGAACTTGAGAGCTTTCCTCTCCATCAGGAGTCCCTTATTACTCAAGCCACACAAGTGCATTATGGAACAAGGCCTGATCTCAAGAGTAAGTTAAGGATTAACGAAGTTATAATGATTTTAGCATCAATCCCTAGTTCCCTTTTGGGTATTGGAAACATGGATGATTAACTTTGTTGCACTATTTTGCAGAGCTTCTGTTGGAAACTAAAGGATCTGATATCGGAGTGTTGGCTTGTGGCTCGAAAAAGATGAGACATGAGGTTGCCAAATTATGTTCAACCGGGTTGGCACATAATCTGCACTTTGAGTCTATTAGCTTTAACTGGTGATGCATGGATATTGCATGATAGTTATAACCAATGTTTTTAAAAACTTAAGGCTACTTACATAACACCTATGTTTTTCGGTCTGGCCACCAAGGCTTAAAAAATTTACGTTTTTGACACTTTATGCTACGTTTTCACGCATTTTAATACGCTTTAAAAAAATTAGGTATATTTTTATATTTATTTATATAATATGTTTAAGTTGATGAAAACTATCTATAACGTTTGGATTATGAATTTCATTATATCTAAATGCAATAAATTGGTAAAATCATATATATATTTGTTATTTTTATATGTGTATAATTATATATTTACACATTTAACTATTAATTTTTTATAACATAAGAGCGCTTTAAGTTTTAAAACTCAAGGCTCTTAAGAAAACGCCTTGGAGTACGCTTTCACTTTTTAAAACATTGGTTATAACCATGCGAAAACTCTGTATAAATAAGCATACTGCTACTGTGCTTTACCCTTCAGTCTCTCCGTCTGCATGCTTCAAGATCTTAATAAATGTAAATTCTCTGTAATGATTCTCCTTTCTAAATACAAGTCAATAGAAATTGGAACCCATATATGCTGGAAGCTGTGTAATAAGATTGACGAGATAATTAATTATGTCCCTGACTCCTAGCCTGGACCTCTTGGCACATAGGCTCAGAGTAACTTCTGCTTTAGCTTGAAAAACCAGGGATTCATAAAAGCAGCCTGTGTTAAGTGCAGTATGTTATGCTTAACATGGGCATGGTGTTCTTTGCCGTGTTGGGTACTAGTGCGAGCTGGTATACGAAATGTGATGATCACCACTCTCTAAGTATTTTCGTGTTTGCTGTATTCAAGTAACTGCATGTCCATCTTGCTTTGGTCCTGGGATTGGGAAAGCAGAAAGCTAGCGATTTCACATTCTGATTCAAAGCTTATACTTTTGGCATCACGTACATGCAAATATTGGAGGGCCTAGCTACAACAGCCGGTGGAATGGCAACTGCGAAATGGCATTCTTTGGTTGTTCCGGGAATTCTTGCAGGCATCCTTGGTGTTTCCATTGCAACTTTTCTGGGCATTGGTTTTGGAATCATGGTTCTTAAACACTTGTAGAAAATACATGTACTGATGGGTGGGAAGTAAATTATTCATCGCCAACCTGAATATAGTTGAGATAGCATCGGAATCATTAACAGATTGATGCTTGATGATCATAGTCGACCATCACCATTTTAGTTTTAAAAAACTAATCTAGATAAACTTGGGGTTGTAAACTGCAAATTTCAATGTTATTAACTGAAATGGTTTATGCAACAGTCAGTTTTATTTATCTCTAAATTGCAAATTTCAATGCTATAACAACTCTCTCTATTGATAAACTTTATCTATTAAGCGTGCATCAAAGAAAGACAGTCTAATACGTTACTTGGTCGATAAAATATTAGTGCGACTTTCTTTTAATATTCTTATTTTTATGCTCTAATATTGTGAATTTCAAAATTAGATTGAGAAATCTTTTATCAATTAACTATCTACTTTCGCAAGAACATGGTAGAGAAAATATTGACAAGTACAGCACTATAGATTTCCGTTAGTACGTTGTACTATCGTCAAGTGATGAGTATTTTCGATTGTACTTCTCACTTGAGCACCCAAGGGATATTTAGGCTAATGTACCTTTTTTTTTTTGCAAAGGGGGAAAATGTACTTTCTTCAGGAGTGAGGGACTGAGATTCTGATTGTCAACAAGTTTTGTTTTTGGTGTATAATGATCAACTGTACTTACAATGCACAAACAAGTCAACTCTATTTGCCGATGTTGTACTACAAACCGAATTGAGCCTATCATCTGTACGTACTAGCTATGCATACACAAAACAATATCGATATCATGTGCTCAAAATTTAAAAATGAAAGTGTACGTCCCCGAGATGGAGTCTCACATTTAGGTGTCAACTGTAATTCTATGAAGTATAAGAAATTTTGGAAGGGGTAGGTATCAAATCATATATATTAATATAATATAATTCATGCAAGTCGTATCTAATATACAAGCAAACAGATCAACATTATATAGAAGATCATTAATACTATACAATAAGAAAATGCGTAATGTTATTATTAATCTTTCAAATGTATGGATAACAAAACATTTTCAAACTTATCATCAAATGAAATTTCGGCTTACGGGATTGATTATCTTGTTTTGAGTAGTTTTGACTTTCACTAATAATATAAAACAATAATGTTGAACTTAAACAAAAATGGAAAATGTTGTCATGACTCGGGCAATTCAGTGTTTATGCCTAAAAAGTAAACGGGCAAAGAATGTAAGTGAAAGCTTAACCCATCGAGCTTATAAATAGGTGGAAATTAATGAGGACTATGATATATATATGTACAGTGCTCTCAATCATATAGATCTGGAGCTAAATTAAACAGATCAATGAACATGATCATTAGGTTGATATTGCTTCTGGTTTTTGCTGGATGGCTTATTGTTTGGATTATGGTGCCAACAAAAACTTATAAACTTGTCTGGACTCCCAAGCTTCAAGACAATCTCACTTCAACTTATTTTGGAGTGCAAGGTAAGACTTCAGCTTTCCCTTCTTCTTTTCTTCCGCATATTGGTAGCTTGCTAATTACATTCGTCATCCATTATTTAGCTACGTATTTTGCTCGCATGCAGGAACGAATCTGCTGCTCTTCTCGTTCCCAGTGATGTTTGTAGCAGTGCTGAGCTGCGTTTATCTCCATCTAGTTCAGAAGAAACCACAAAATAACTCCACTGCGATTAGGTCATCGGTTGGTGCCGGCTTCTGGAGACGTCCGGTGATTGTAGCGGCTCCTTTGGGCGTCGTCACGGCGATGGAGCTAGTGTTTGGGCTGATGTTTATCGCACTCTTGGTTTGGTCTCTAGCTAACTACTTGATTACCAGCTTCCGCGGCCATCTCCATAGGCAAATGGATGAGACTACGATGATGAGCATTGATCAAGTATGGCAAGCCAAATTTCGAAGTGTATCGTTGAGAGTCTCGTACCTTGGGAACATATGCTGGGCATTTCTCTTCTTTCCAGTCACTCGAACCTCGTCGATTCTACACATGTTTGGGCTCACATCAGAGTCGAGTATTAAGTACCATATTTGGCTTGGCCATCTCTCCATGATTCTCTTTGTTCTACATACTGTAGGGTTCATCATCTACTGGCTCATGACTCATCAAATGATTCTGGTACGTAAACTGTAGGTTTTAACTTCTACATGTGTTCTTGTTAATTATTGATTTTCAAGTCTTCTATCGTTCAGTATAAACTGACTTTGGGTGACGATGCAGATGCTAGAATGGAGCGAGACTTATGTCTCAAACCTAGCTGGGAATATTGCGATTGTATTAGCAATAACAATTTGGGTGACAAGCCTTCCTCGTGTTAGACGAAAAATGTTTGAAGTATTTTACTATACACACCAGCTCTACCCCCTCTATATCGTGTTCTACGTATTACATGTTGGTGCTTCCTACTTCGTTATGATCCTTCCAGGAATCTTCCTCTTCGTCATCGATCGATACTTGAGATTTTTACAATCTTCTCGACATGCTGCGTTAGCCTCAGCACGGGTTTTACCTTGTGAAACCCTTGAGCTCAACTTCACCAAGAGCAAAGGTAATACTTTAGTAAGGCCACTAACTACTGATGATTTCACAGGTTCTAGTCTCTAAAGGATTGGATTATAATTTGTGTGTGTTTAAACATTAGTTTTTTCTTGTATCAGGATTGGATTATAATCCTACTAGCATCTTGTTTATCAATGTGCCTAGCATATCAAAATTGCAGTGGCACCCGTTTACAGTGACTTCAAACTCTAACATGGAGGCAGACAAGCTAAGCGTTGTGATCAAGTGTCTAGGAAGTTGGTCTCAGAAACTTCATAAGCAACTGGCTTCTAATTCCGTGGAGCATTTCCAAATTTCCGTTGAAGGACCTTATGGCCCTACTTCATCTCAATTTATAAGGTAATCGAGCTAAGAATTTAGAACAATCATTCCTAATTAAGCATATAGTTCATGCCAAAATATACGTTGTCGAATACTAATTAAGCTCATAACACAGGTGAATTTCAAACAACACGTGAAATTATGATCACATACATATTACGTCCATATATATATTTGTTCAAATTCTTCCATACCATAAACTCATTATTAATAGAAACATGCGTTTCAAAGTCATAATTCAATTGATTGTGATAGATTTTGAAATATCGACCCCATATTAGAGATATGAATGCACTTAGTACACTTGATTAACATTGGTATACATATATTAATCGATTCAACTTTACATTCTACTACCAATTTAACATAAAATGTTACTTATCACCTATCAGGCACAAGGGTTTGGTTATGGTGAGTGGAGGCAGTGGAATTACTCCTATGATTTCCATAATCCGAGAAATCATATTCCAAAGCACCAAACCAGACTGCCAGGTTCCAAGTGTACGACTAATCTGTGCATTCAAGAGCTCAGCCGATCTCTCAATGCTGCAACTATTGGTTCCAAATTCTGGTACACCTTATGACCTTACCCGGATACAATTGCAAATAGATGCCTATATTACAAGGGAGACACAACAGCAGCCACCATCTTCCCTAAACCCATCCCAAACTTTATGGTTTAAGCCAAACCCATTGGATATACCAATTTCTGGTGTTTTAGGTCCCAATACTTGGCTATGGCTTGGTGCAATTATCGCGTCCTCATTCGTCTTATTTCTCTTTGTTCTGGGCGTTGTCACTCGTTTCTATATATACCCGATTGATCACAACACCGGAACTAGTTACCATTACTCCTTCCCTTGCCTTTGGTATATGTTTTTGCTATGTGCCTCCATTTTCGTAGTCTCTAGTCTAGTTTTCATTTGGTGCAAGAAGCAAATTGCCATGGAAAGAAATCAAATCCAGAATGTAGAAGTAGCCACAGAAACAACTGATGATAGAGAACTCGAAAGCTTCCCCCTTCATCAGGAGTCCCTGATTGCTCAAGCTACCCAGGTGCATTATGGAGCAAGGCCTGATCTCAAGAGTAAGTTAAAAGTTAACCGAGTTATAAGAATATGATCATCATGCCTACTAAGGAGACGTGGATTATTAAATTTGTTGCACTTTTTTGCAGAACTTCTGTCGGAAATTAAAGGATCTGATATTGGAGTGTTGGCTTGTGGTCCGAAATCAATGAGACATGAGGTGGCTAAACTTTGTTCATCCAGTTTGGCACAAAATCTGCACTTCGAGTCTATCAGCTTTAACTGGTGATAAATACATGTGTTATGCATATGGCATATTGCATTCAAGTTATAACCAAGCTCATAATCTCAGTCTGTGCATGTGTCTAAACAAACTGTAGCGGCATCCCTTCTGCTTCAAAATCTTGTTAAATGTAAATCATCTGTAGTGTTTCTCCTTTCTGAATGCAAGTCAATAGATATTGGAACCTATACATATGGTGGAAACTGTGTAACGTAAGATGGATAATGCCCTTCGAACATAATCTATGAATTAACAGTGACGATCTTATCTTATACGTCACCAAGTGTAATGATCAACTATGAAACACAATGAACGAATACAACGGGGAGCAAACAATGTCCCTTTTGCTATCATGATTGTTGGATTTGGCCACTAAGTAAATCACTAAAGCATAAGAGACTTATCATTCAGGGTGACAAATGGTCAAATCCACAAATATGCATCAGTTACGGTCCTTACGGATGCAACTTAGCTTGGTGACAAAGCTGTAATTCAACATGGCAATGAACCTCAAATGTTAGTTTTTCGGCTTCACACACCTCCATAATTTGCATATGAAACCAATTCCAGGCCTGAAAGAGTAAGCGTGTATATATACAGTAAGTAACAATCAGATACTTCATTTGTTGTTATCACATTTAAATCAACTGATCTGATATGTATACGTCTACAGAATTATTATGACTTAGTCTCCATAATTATTATTCATTTCTTCTGTATACGTCTACATATGGCAAGCAAAGCTTTGTACCGTCTCGTACAGACTTGGTTTAACCGGCAACATATGTCTGTCATTTCTCTTCTTCCCGGTAACTCGAGGCTCTTCGATTTTGGCTCTATTTGGGCTAACGTCGGAGTCGAGTATCAAGCACCATATTTGGTTTGGCCATCTCTCCATGGTTGTATTTGCTGCTCAATATTCCCTAGGCTACGTCGTCTTCTGGGCCATCACTCGTCAAATGGCTAAGGTATGTACGTTAACAATAATTCTGTAATTTTGATTAACCAAACATAATGATTGTTTGTATTTTTGAGATAGAGAATCTTTCTTGTGTGGTTAGAAACTTAGAATTGAAATGTCTGGCTTTGCAGGTAGCATCATTATTCACGCCTTTGTCGTTCTTTTCCTTATTGTTTGCTAGTATATGGAAGAATGATATCACTGAAGGTCCCTTGGGTTCTTTAACTGAGTGGTTGAACTTAATTTGATCCCCATCGATCTTGTTACGTACCTAGCTATCTTCGATTCGTTTATAACCCATCGATCAACTGGAGAAATACACAATATGCAGTGTGAACTAGGTTAGCCGCGCGTAATGTCGACTGATTTGATATTTCTTGTTCCGAATTCCGAGACATCTCAACTAATAATTGTCGTCAATGATTGAAGTGCAAGTTTCATAATTTACATTATTGTCACGGTCAAATCGAATATTGTGTAACGTACTCATGCACTGTGATTCCAAATTATCCAGCATACGTTATCATTTTACTGTTAATGATCATAAACACGATTTATTATCTAAGAAATGATGATTGACAATGCTTACAATTTACAAATTTCCTTTTCATCGGTATCTTCAATTATAGAACAAAATGACGACAACCGAATTACTAGTACTGCTGCTACAATATTGATATCTTGCTTATCAATATCGATGGAGATTAAACTAATATACTTATAAGAACAAACTGAAACAATGACTACAATGATGCAGATGCTAGAATGGAGGTTATGGAGCTCAACTCGGGTATCCAACGTAGCAAGGGCGATTGCAATAGTGTTTGCACTTGCAATGTGGGCAACAAGCATTCCTCGCGTTAGACGAAAAATGTTTGAACTGTTTTTCTACACCCACCAGCTCTACGTTCTCTACATCGTCTTCTACATACTGCATGACGGTGTTTCCTTCTTCTGTACAGTCCTTCCCGGAATCTTTCTCTTCATCATTGATCGGTACCTTATCTTGTGAGACCATTGAACTCAACTTCTCCAAGAGCCAAGGTAATTATAATATTGGCCGGGTTGATTTGTTGTTGAGCTAGATATATAGTTGCATTTTGCACTGTTCAATTTAAAGGTCACAAATTTAAATGAGATGTGGCCTGAGATAATTTTCTCTTTACCTGATCTAGTGGAATTACTCCAATGATTTCTATAATCCAGTGATCTAGTTTAAGCCAGCGCCATTGGACTCGCCCACTTCTTTGGTTCTTGGACGAAACACTTGGCTATGGCTTGGTGCTATAATCTCATCCTCATTTCTCTTATTTCTCTTTGTTTTGGGCGTTGTCACTCGTTTCTATATATACCCAATTGGCCGCAACACTGGTGAACACTACCGTGTTTCCTTCATTTGCCTGTGGTACATGTTTTTGGTCTGTGTCTCCATTTTCATAGTCTCCAGTGCAGTCTTCCTTTGGTGCAAGAAACAAAATGCCAATGAAGAAGGGAAGTAAAGTCAGAATGCGAAATTATCACCGACAACTGATATTGAACTTGAGAGTTCTCCTCATAATCATGAGTCCCTGATTGCTCAAGTTACGTACCCAAGTGCATTATGGAACCAGGCCTGACCTGAAGAGTAAATACTTAAAGTCTTAAACTTATTATAACTAGCTAATTAACTACCCCTTGGAGAAGTGAGTATATATGATCATAAATTTTGTGGATTATTACAGAAATTCTGTTGGAGGCCAAAGGATCTGATATTGGAGTGTTGGTTTGTGGCTCAAAGAAGATGAGACATGAAGTTGCCACAGTTTGTTCATCCAGTTTGGCACAGAATCTGCACTTTGAGGCCATTAGCTTCAACTGGTGATGCATGCTAGTTTCACTGGCCAGTAGATTTACTAGTTGATACCGAATAGTATAGAAATACCCAAAAGAAAACTTAGTCTGTAACTCAATGAATTATATAACATGAAAATATTGTAGGGGCACCTATTCTATTGGTGCTTCATGTCACATGACATCATCTTAGTGATTTGAAGAATAAACATATACCAAGTTAAAGGTTATGTTTTATCTAAGGTTAAGTTATGGTATAAAGGCAAAACTAGTTGTTGCACATATGCTTCCACCTTCCTAATCACTCATTCCACCCACGAAAATTAATATGAAGATCCAAGTCATCTAATATTGCATAAAGCTAGAGATTTGATTCTTAAAGCCAAAGACATAGCTAAAGGCCAAACATGTATGCAGTAAATTAGCAACACTGCATTGTTGCGTATAAAATGAGAATTTGGAATTGACAATTGCATTGGAAGTAACAATGACGCCAGCTGGCCAAGTATAGTTGACCTCTAACTGGTGCGTTAGTTTGGCTTCAGAATGATACTTTAAGAACGAATTCACACAAGCTTTTGACCAGACTTGTGATTTTTTCCCCTTGATTATTTACCTTCCCATAGGTTCAGGTATATTCCGGTTTTCAGAAGCAAAAGGTAAATGTCAGACTTGAGCAGCATGCAACCTATATAAATGAAGACAAAGTATTCCTATATCTCAGGAGTATCACTCATAGAACATAAAACAGAGAAATGGATTCAGGTACAGTTTCAAGTTATGAAATGAAGACCACTATTGGATCAATGATGATGTTGCTTTTGATGGTAGTCTTTGTGGGTTACACTATGATTTGGATCATGATGCCTACAAATACTTACTATCTGCACTGGCTGCCAGACATTCATGCAAAAACAGACTCCACATATTTTGGGCAGCAAGGTGACATTTCAATCGTAAAAACCATTACTTCTCCAAATTCATCCGAAAACCGACTTAAAAATTTGTGTTGGCATCTTCTGTTTATGTCTATGCAGGTGCAGGCATACTTGTTTACACATTTCCGGTCCTATTTACTGCCACTTTGGGGTGTTTATTGCTTCATTTAAGAAATAAAACTGCAGATAATAACAACCAAAGGTACCTTCTTTCTCTTGTTTTTGTATTATTGAGGTTTTTCGAAGAAAAACTTACGATGATCAGCTGTGTGAAACATTCTTGTGCTTTGGTTTTAGTGGGATGAAGAAGTCATCATGGAAACGACCAGTGCTGGTGAAAGGCCCTCTTGGGATTGTTTCATGGATTGAGCTCTCCTTTCTGGCAATGTTCATTGCTCTACTAGTCTGGTCCATCTCTTCTTACTTGCATGGGATGTTTGCAACCATCACCCTACAAGCTGCTGCAAAGCGAGAGCATGTGTAAGAAAATAAGAAATGGATCTTTAAATCATCCATAGTGCATGAAGTTAACTCTTTATTTTGACCAAATCGTATTATTCATTGATATGAATTTCATTTGCAGGTGGCAAGCAAAGTTAGAAAGTACAGCAGTAATGCTAGGCCTAGTTGGGAACATCTGTCTAGCCTTTCTCTTCTTCCCGGTGGCACGAGGTTCTTCAATTCTGCAGCTCGTTGGTCTTACTTCAGAAGCAAGTATCAAGTACCATATCTGGCTCGGCCATCTTGTCATGACTATCTTCACAGCTCACGGTTTATGTTACCTCATATATTGGGCCTGCACAAGTCAAATTTCACAGGTAAATTAGAACCGAGTCATTTCAACTTGGAAAATAATTTATCTTTGTTAATTTCTAAACTTCAAAATCAATCTTGTGCTGCCACTGTAGGTGCTCAAATGGGAGAAGATTGGAATATCAAATGTGGCTGGAGAAGTGGCATTGCTGGCTGGATTAGCCATGTGGGCTACAAGCTTCCCTCGTATAAGACGCAAGATCTTCGAGCTCTTTTTCTACACTCATCACCTCTACATTGTCTTTGTTGTCTTCTTCGTGTTCCATGTGGGCTTCTCCTACTCTTGCATAATGCTTCCAGCCTTCTACCTCTTCATCATTGATCGCCTCCTGCGTTTCTTGCAATCCCAACAAAGAATACGCCTCATTTCAGCCCGGGTCCTGCCTTGTGAGGCTGTTGAGTTGAGCTTCTCCAAGATCCCAGGTGAGAAGGAACAAACAGTCAACTACTATATCCACCCAATCAGTCCCAAATTCCCAATACCATGGTTAACTCTAAAAGCTCTTATTCTTTTGGTTGAAACTGGTCACAGGACTTGGCTATTCTCCAACAAGCATGATGTTTCTGAATGTGCCTGCCATTTTCAAGATACAATGGCACCCTTTCACTATTACTTCAAGCAGCAATATGGATCCTGATACCCTAAGTGTAGTCATTAAAAGCAAAGGAAGCTGGACTCGAAGTTTGTACCAGAAGTTTGCATCATCAAGCACTTGTCCAATAGACCGCCTTGGGGTCTCAGTTGAAGGACCTTATGGACCTGCCTCAAACAACCTTCTAAGGTGCTTGCTTACACTGCAAAGCTAGCTATTACCAGCTATTTCCAATATTTCATACACAAACTTCAACTGATACGAAAATGATATTGGTTTCAGGCACGATACAATAGTGATGGTGAGTGGAGGAAGCGGCATTACTCCAATGATATCCATAATCCGAGAACTCCTATATCAAGCCAGTGGCTCAGAAAAGAAGACTCCACAAATTCTACTCATAACTGCCTTCAAAAAATCACTTGATCTCACCTTGTTAGATCTCATCCTTCCAGCTTCAGGCACAAACTTGGACATTTCTTGCTTAAAATTGCAGATTGAAGCTTACGTGACAAGAGAGAACCAACCCGCAGCACATAACAAGAAGCCTCTGCAAACAATGTGGTTCAAACCAGACCCACTGGATTCAGCAGTTTCAGCAGTATTAGGCCAAAACAGCTGGCTTTGGCTTGGAGTGATCATATCCGTGTCTTTCATCATTTTCCTCATGCTAATGGGAATCCTCACACAATATTACATATACCCCATCGACCACAACTCTGATCTGATATACTCTGCCTCTTATAGATCTGCCTTAAACATGTTATTGCTATGCGTTTCCATAGCCACAACTGCCACTGCAGTTTTCCTATGGAACAAGAAACAAAACACAAAGGAGATGGGACGGATTCAAGACATAGACACACAGCCACAGATTGCTACTTCACCAAGTGCTGGAATTTACAATGCTGACAGAGAACTCGAAAGCCTTCCCCACCAGTCCTTTGTCCAAACTACAAACGTGCACTATGGCACACGGCCAGATCTTCATAGTAAGTTTATTTACACACTTTCGACAGAATTACCAGAAAACTTGATTGTTTCAATGCTGTAATTCGAGTCATGCTGTTCGTAGGCCCTTTACTCGGAAGCATTCTTAATTTCTTACACACTTACTTCTCGTCTAAAATGAAATTAATTCCAACACCTGACTGTTATCATTCCTTGCAGGGATATTATTGAACTGCGAAGGATCAAGCATCGGGGTTTTTGTTAGCGGACCAAGGAAGATGAGGCAAGAAGTGGCTGCAATATGTTCATCCCCGTCAGTTCATAACCTACATTACCATTCCATGAGTTTCAGCTGGTAGAAAAAGCTGCAAGGTCCTAGAATTTGCTTCGAGGATTACCGACGAGATTGGTTACCAGTAGCATAGAGAGTTGGTAACTGCATTTTCAAGTGAAAAGCAGATGTATAAATTTACAGTCCGTTCTTTCAAAACTCTTTGATTCATTTCATACCACTGAGTTCACGCTAATTATTCGAGTGGAGTCCAGAAACCAGTAACTATAATGGAATGTAAGATAACCAAAGCTACAGAGAAATAGACCAAAAGATGGAATCGAGAAAAGCCTTCAAACTAAAACTTGGCATATTCTTTCACTAATCATATTAAAGAACCTGAGTGAAAACAAATGCAAAGATGATAACAAAGCAACATCGGACCCTACCTAAAAAAAATTTTGCCTACGCCAATATGGTAAGAGCAGCTGCTTCCACAAGCAGTGACGAGCCGCCGGGAACAGTGAATATGGAAATAAGAAAAGGGCAGAAGAAAAAAAGGAACTCCTATCTATCTTGGAAAAGAAATCCGAGCATAAACAGAAACGTTTAGCCAAGCGGACACAAAGATGATGAAGATTTTCCTCTCATTTTGTGCATCTCGCCGTTTGAATGAGTTGAAAGCTGGAGTTAAAAAATACTGTCATTATTGCTTAATTACCCCTTCTCTTCTCTATCTGTTGCTGCTGCTGCGGCTCTCCTAGGTAAACATCCCGGGGTCGTCGATCAGCACCCCTATTATTATCACAGTTATCCAAGTTCTGTGTGTTACAGTCCTGTGCATTGCGTGATGCAAACCGATCTTCTCCATCATACCGGAACTGACGCACAACACCATCAGTATCATAACGCCTCACCCGCTGAATGATTTCAAATCTTCTTTCAGGCTTCCTTCTATCTTCGTCACTGCCCTCGAATCTACATTCCCTACCACCACTGTTCAACTCTGAGAATCTTGGACGAACATTGGGTTCAAAATAATCGTCTGAATCCACTCTCCTAGAACACACTGAATCAAACCTTGGGCCTGGTTGGAATCTTCTTCCACCTCCTCTCCTACCTCTGAAATTATGATCTCCAGCACCATTATGATCATCAAACCATCTTGCATGGTGTTGTGGGGAAAACCGGCGTTTTGGTGGGGAAATGAACCTTGGTTCATACTTTGGTCCGAAACTGTTCTTCTGAAAGGGCGCTCTCCCCCTCTCCAATTTACCATCAAATCTATAATCAGGTGACCTGCTACCACAATGTCTAGAAACTTCATTCCGTTCCCACGCAAGAGGAGAGCGACTTCTGCCTCTAGACTGGAACCTAGGTCTACCATAATAAGGTCCTCTGCCAGGGGGAGATGCACTTGGTTCTCTCCTGGTAATACGACGCGGCCCATTAAAAGAACTGTCGTTCAGCTCTTCAGGGATAGGCCTGTGGTAATCCCGAATGCCTCTACCAGCCCCTAGTGGATATCTTCGTAACCTCCTCCTATCAGGACTTATATCTCTCATAGGTATCATTCCCCTGTGTGTATCTGGGGATCTTCTTCTGAATGTGGGCTGATAAGAACGATTTGAATTATAACTCATAGCAGGCCTGCGAACACGACTGTGAACTCCTGCGACCTCTGCCGCATCTGAAAATGTATCATCTGGATCCATTGCATATTCATCACTTTCTATGCCACTTCTTGGTCTAGGGCGATCAGAACCAAAAGAACCACGATAAGGTGGTGATCCATGGCGTTTGGAATCCCAACAACTCCTAGAAGGATTGACCAAACGAACACCTCCCAAACTCTTACCAAGCATACGTGAATCGGATCTTTCCTTTCCTAGGGAATAATCAGAAGCGACCTCCCCCGAGCGAGTGGAGAAATCAAAATTGCCATACCTACAGCGACAGCAACAAAAGATATGATAAGTATGATATCTATATCGAAAGACAACTAAGAAACCAGTAACTAAGAAAAATGGGAGTTCAATGTTTTCTTATTCAAAAAAGAAAAACACATGAAGACAAAACAAAGAGATAAGAGAGCAAATAAAAAGTTTACCTCCTCCGGCATGAAGTTCCCATCCTATTCAAGGTATCAGATGTCAATGGTCCATCCACTTTAGCAGGATCTTTCCCATCAAGATCATAAAAGCTATCACCAGTATGTTTCCTTATTGTGCAGCCCTCAGTTGCTTCTGCAGTTCTGTTTGAAGAAGCTTCTGAATCACCAGGCAATTGTTCAGAACCAGATGTTCGCGTCTTTGAACCCACTGAAGATTGTCCCAAAGCATTTCCAGTCACAGAATGCTCAACTTTTCCACAAATATTATCAGAACCTAAGCTCAATCCTCGCACGACCTGTACATTCATGTTACTGTTCCTAGATTCTATCCCGCAAAATTCACTGCCTTCCACTTTTCCAGATACAGAGCCATCAGCAGCATCAGTGTCACATGTATCAGAACCATAATCAACATGTTCAACTTCGTCAAATTCATTCTCCTCCCAATAAGGTACATCTGACTCCCTCAACTCCCCATCTTCATACTGAGAATCATAGCCCACCTCCTGTTCCAAAGGTGGTTTGTTGGCAACCATGTGATCCTTATCGTTTAAGTTAGAGTTGACACCATAAGAATCTACTGTAGTGACTCTACTTCCTCTAGTACCATTACCATAGTGGCATTGCTCATGGGAGGGACAGGCCTCAGCTGCTGTAGCCTTGGCGGCACCCCTGGAAGATTTAGCTGTTCCTTCTAGAAACCCAGCATTTTGTTGAGAATTAACAGTAAAAGTCTGAGATGCAGCTTCAACCTGATCCTTTGCGATTAAATTTACCAAAGAGGGGCCTTCACCAGCAGATGCATATGATGCAGGCTTGATAAGATCTTCTGTTTTGCCTACAGGCTTGTCCTCTGGAAAACTCTTCTGTAAGTGACAACTCTCAACAGGTGTCATGTCTTCAGGAGATTTTGGATCATCATGGGAGCTGGATGTTGCACCAGAGCCCTTACCATCATCATCCACAACAGTGCTGCCCATCTCACAAGAAACCCCCTCCACATTAGGCACACATGTTATAGCAGGGGTTTCGACCTGCATGTTTCCTGAATGGACATTTTCACCCAATTGTTCACCAAATCTAGTAGATTGTGTCCCATTCTTTTCCAAAGGCAGGGGACTTGTGCCTACAACATTATCAGAGGGAACACAGGTAATATCACCACATCCATCCATGCTGACAACCAGATCGGAATTGTTTGTAACCACACCTGCATCTTTTGAAGATCCTAAAGCATTATCAGCCACACCACATTTACGATAACTTATTTCTAAGTCAGGGGATGCTTTCAATCCCTGTTCCATGTCTTCAAACACAGGCAACATTTTCTGATTCTTAGCTGCTATGGATCCATGCACATCAACATCATGTGAAACTGGCTGCTTTTCTGTCTGTCTATCAATAGAGATGTTGTCTAAAGTATTGGCTTGAGGATCAACCATTACAGGATCACAAGGCTCTCCCCAAGCATCCATACAAACATTAAGATCCCAGTGAAACCTAACATCCTTTGAAGACGCTACTGCTGGGTCATCTCCATCACCAGTATTAGTTTTAACCATACTATCCTCAAGAGAAGAATTCCCTAATTTGTCTTCATGTACTGCATCTTTAGGGGAATAATGTATTGCTTCCGCTGATGCATCTCTTCCTTCTGATATCTCTGAATCAGTTATCGTTGAGGAAAACGACACAACAATTTTCTCCAAGGGCCTTGCAGAGGTTGAGGAATTTGTACCCTCCCGTGATAACTCTTCACCTACATCATCATGTATGCTATTGTTGCAGGCAGCAGCAGCCAATATCTCAATACCAGAGAAGTCCTCCCCATAACCAGGCTTTTCATTTGCTGGCTCAGTTAAACTCTCATTAAGAGTAACAGCGCTATGAGTTAAACTAGTCACTGAAGAAGTATCACTCTTGGTTACATCCTTTTTGGCATTTGATTTAGAACATGATTTCTGATATGAAGCACGTCGATGATCCAGACCTGGTTGATTGTCTCCAGGTAATTGAGAAGATAAGTGAGGAGGTGGTGAAGGAGAGCGGACCATAAGTCTTCTTTTCTTAATCGGCACATGCTCAATTTTGTCACTGAACCGTCTTCCAAGTACAGCCACACCAAGCTGGATAAAAAAATACAATTCTATCAGTACCATGGATGAAGTTAGGCATGCCTTATGCATACCATCATAGAAATACTTTATGATTAGCAAGGACAAGTAAACAATGAACAATGTACTCACCTTCTCTGATTCAGAAACAGTTGTTTCAGAAGAAATTTTAGTGCTCTTAATTGCCGGTTCCACACCCAATTTTAGACATTTATCAACCGGTTTCCTTCGCCTTGGTGCACTTCTGTAACCCTTAGAGACCTTCCAACTCAAATTCGGACTGATAGAATTTGTAAGTTCTACACGTACTGTATTCATCATGCTTTGAGAAGCAGATCTAATCCCATCCACTGTTTGCTGGCCACCAGCAGTTTTGCAAGGTGCAATTCTTGCTTGCTTCCTACTCCGCGCCAGATTGATGGGTACACCCCCAGTGCAAGCACTAAAATGAGTCTACAAATCAGAGGAAAACAATTACTCTAAATGCATTCACACACTTCTGTTCATATTACTGGGATAGATATGACAATCAATTTTATTCGTCCACAAGTAAACTGAACAAATAAACACTTACAATGATTTGTTCCCAGCTAAAATCCTTTACTTCTCTTCAAAGTCTCCACAAAACATTAAAGTAGACGTCACCTGAAAGATGCAAAGAGAACGATCAGCATTGAAGCTATAACATAGGGGAAAAGCAGGGTTATCATTTTGCAGAGAACTTATAACAGAAGCAATTACAATCTAATAACACAGCCATCAAGCCCAAAGGCGGATAACAAACTGCCAGCATAAGCCTCCGCAGGCCATTACCTTAAGGCAGATCGTGTTAAATCAGTTTTTCAAGGACTCCAAAAACTCCCCCTGATTCCGATTTGGTTCATGGAAACAACAAAGACTTCTTCTAACATAAACAACAGAGGCGGTTCATTCAAAGAAGGGGTTTTGAGTCTAATATCGCCCCGAAATAAGGGGGCTTTTTAATTCAACATAATTCCACCCACTACTCTGCAAGCCCTCAGCTCGGCGGCAGCAGTGTTCTTATGTTTCGGGAAAAAAAGAGGCTTAGGTGGAGAGATTCAAAGGCAAATTCAACTCGCAGTGCTCCGAAACAGATTCAAAGTCTTGGATAAGCTCTGAAGCTTCTTCGATCCAGATAGATACGCACAATATAACATCAGGGACACGGGGATACTGCTACGGAGAGCAGATCACCGATAATCCATAGATCCAACCAAAATCGGAATTTGAGTTTTTCAAAAATCGACGATTCTAGTATCCACATGCCTCCAGAGGAATAGCGATCATGAATATGTAAAATCTAGACCTAGAATCCCAATCAAAGCTAAGCTCCTTCATATCAACTTCCGCCGCCTCTGACCTTTCTTCAAGATCTAAATCAGTACTTGCTTCAGAGCTCGATGAATCTCCGATCCTTGTAGATCGAGAGCCGGTAAGAAGCCTCCTCATCAGTGGCTTGTTCTTCAACGACGACGATGATAATATAGAAAAACCACAAAAAAAGCGCAGGCAAATTTATCAAAAGCTTTAGGGTTTCAAATACCTGTGTCTTTCAATTAACTCAACAAATCGCCGCCACCGTCAATACGTGACGAATCCTGGTCAAGATTTCCGGCCACTTTCAAAAACCTCAAACAAGTAAACAATCGCTTCGATCGATTCAAATCTGAATCGCTCCTCTTCTTCTTCTTCAAAATCACAGAAGATGTAGATGTCCGATCGTTAAATACGAGCTGTAGATTTCCGGGATCGGAAGAACAAACCGAAGACGCTGATTAATTCCCCCTTGAATCTTCTTCGTCTACCTCTCCTTCTTCTTCTTCTTCTTCTTCTTCTTCGCCTACCTCTTCTTCTTAGCTGTGTGGATTACAGAGCATAGAGAAGACTCTCACACCACGTATTTAAGGGGACTCCTGTGCCGATAATACCCTCTGTGTTTGAGATTATTACCGAGTGGCCCGCCAAATAATACCAAAACAGGACGGATGCGAAATTCATAATAACACGAATATCGAAGTCAATAGCAAATGGTGACCAATTTCTCAGGAATGATGGGCAATTTTGACTTTTTGGCCTTTTTTCATTCATTATTCATACTATTTGGAGACAATTATTTCTTTGGGAATACGATGGTGTCTTGGGCCTAAATAGTGTGAAGACTTTGATTTTCTCATTGGCTTCTCTCTTTTTTTCGGTTTATATTTCTCTTTAGAGCACTATGAATTACTGTATTCATCCGGAGTCTCCGTCGTGTTTGTATAATATTTACTTTAAGAAATAGTTATAGAATTTACTTTTAAGTACGTACGTTACGGTTAGAAGTGATATTACTTATTGTCATACTATATCATATATATATACCATTTTTATTATAAAGTTTTGAACAAAAGTTAGAGGACGTACAAATTGAGAACCATTGAAGAGGTTCAACGGTCACACTTTTGAACTTGATTTACAGTAGTTAACACGAGTTTTGTTATCATATATGCGATGGAATTGATGCAATTGAGTCGCGAGTTATGCATACCTATTTTACACCACAATTAATGGTATCTTATAAATTGATGACATTACCTTCATTAGAATGATTAGATTGAATTCTAATTTGAGTAGGTTGGAAATTGTAAAGATTCCCTTACCATATTCCTCATAATAAGCCAAATTTTCTTCTAAAAATATACAAGCCTTTTTCTGGTAAATGCACTAAAGATCACTTACTATATATTACTAAATTTTATCCTTTTTATGTTTATATTCAGCCGCATAATTCCCGAGTTTGCTTGATCCACTTGAAGAAAACTAATTTACAACTAATTCCATTTTCACATAATTGAACTTTTCATCTCCCGCTTTTGAAAAACGAAATAAATATAAAGTGAAACATAAATGTTGAAGAGATAAATTGAAGTCTTCCACTCTCTCATCGTCTCCAACTCATCTCTTATCACCAACTAAATGGCTCATGTCTAACTACTCATTGACTGGGTGCCATCATCAGATCCCTTGTCAAATTGGATCAAGCTCAACTTTAATGACTCAATCTTCAGATGATTATGGTGTACTGGTTTTGTTCTTATAAGTTCATTTGTCAAACTCTTACTAAGCACATGCTTGTTTTATTCAATCATGAAAGTGTTCATATGGTCGAGTGTCATGATCTCAAAGATGACATGTTGGCTGTTAAAAGACTACAAAAACAAATAGTCGCAAAAATTCCTCATCTTTTTCAATTGAGCTAAAGGAAATGATAGTCGTACACTTCGTGAGATGTTATAACATCTTTTTTTATTTTCATAATTTTCAAACAACGAACTTACTTACTCATGTTGTCATTGAAGATAATTGCCCCCTCCCTAGTTCAAAGCTCTAGTATGGCAATGGGATATGATTGGGATCAAGTTTCTCGTCAATCTAGCCCCCTCCATTTCGAATCAGTTAAAGCAGTGGCGTAGCTAGAAATCTCACTTAGAGGGGTCAAAAATTTAACTAGATTTCACTCGTCCTCTATCAATCTAGTGCGCTACTAACATAACACAAGCAACTATAAGTAAGATAAACTTTTCAGTGGTACTACGGTAACATATAAAAATTTAGATTGAGAACATATGTCAATAAGGTAAGGATCCCTTTCATATTAATTGGAGTGTGCATATAAATAGTGAAAAATTTATTTTGCTTCATGAATGTTCAATGATATTTAAAACTAATTAATAATTTTCTAGAATTTAAAAGGATCAAATTTATACTACTTCCATAATTTTCAATGAATATATAAGATTTACTTAAACATTTTAAAATTTTGAGAATGGTCAATTGACCCTTCTGGCCCTGTGCTAGCTACGCCTATGAGTTCAAGTATTGATGCCCTAAGCACACCTTGTTGTAATTCATTTTCTTCTGAAAAAAAAAAAAAAGAAGAACGCAATTACTTTTATTCTACGCGAAGAACCCACCCACCACAAGCAATGGGCCCACTAAACTCATAAAGTCAAATTATTCCTTTCGACATAGCACGTACCACCATCTGATCTCTCATCAGACGGTAGCAGCCTCACAGTCAACAATCCACAGAATTTGCTGGCACGTGGGAGCCACGGATCGCTTTCGGCATCACTTTCATTTTTAGTTTTGGGTTTTTGCAGTAAGGCCCAAGGTAGTATGGTTTTTTTTGGTAAAAGAGGCCCAAGATAGTTTAGATATGCTAGGCCTTTACCAATCCAGGGGACAAAATCTCCAGTAGGCTGTAGCAAATTGCAATTGAGATAATCAAACTAGGTTATTTCATCATGTGGGATGATCTGATGTGTCTTTGAATATTGAATCAGTAGGCAAAACAATGAATTGGTCCAATTTTTAATCATGAAGCTATCTATTGTATGTGTGTAATTGTGTTTTGTCTGAATAATATGAATCATATATGATCATCGTGTGCAATGCTGCTAGTGTATTTGGTTTTGCAAAAAATCAAAGCCTTGCTTTCATGCTCTTTGAGAAATGAGAAATATGCTTGCAGGTTGCTTAGCCCTACTTTCTATGGGTGCTATGGCTGAGATGTGGCATGAGAAATAAGCCCTCGCTGTGCTTTCCCTTGCTTGTCATCTCTCCCATGGCCTAGATCAGTAGATGTGGCATTCCTTCAGCCTCACTTGCCATATTTATGCACAACACTGTGGTGAATTGTGACAGAATACCAATACTCTCTTCTTTCAACAGTTAAACCTTGGTGCTTCTAGGTTCATGACATTTTTTTTGTTACAAAAGAGAACGTCGAAACTTTAGACTTCGAGCCGGGACTTGACTCTCCCCATGTATGTTTTTTATCCAAAACAGGATTCGAATCTCCGACTTATTACCAGTATCGAAGTAGCGTTTGTTCTGTTTGGAGGCTCATTAGATTGTCATTTGAACCATACCATATGCGTTTTTAGGTTCATAACATTTTGAGTGCTCGCTATTAGGTCCATTTCAGCAAAATTTAGCAATATTTTTACAGAACCATCATGATATTACTATTGACAATGAATGTCGTCGCCATTATTTCTATACATGGTTAAACTGATGGAACAGATTAACAGATATATCAGAAGCCCCACAATGAAATTGACAAACAAGGTGCGGAAGCCCTACAGTTGGTGATTTTTAGCTATCGTTGTCAGAGGTTGAACCCAGTTCAGAATCAATTGCACTGGGGCATTACACTTTGAAACTTTTCCAGCTAGGAACATTAACATATAAAAGAGCTCCAGATAGTTCCCTAGGACCATAGCGCTAATTAAGTTCTTAACTTAATGGAATGCTACTTCAAACTTCAAAAGAATTTTGACGACTTCTACAAACTGGTGCGAATGGCATCCATGACTAAAACATCTTGGAACCTTAACACTTCCTCATCTTATAAATCTTTCCACATTCTGAAACTTGGGAACATCATTGTGCACCTTGCGTAATTGTTATAAAAACAGTGATATATTGCATATATAATTTAATAGGCTGAATTATAAATAATTATAAATCAGAAACGAATAACACGAAAAGAAATTCAACCAAAATACCGAACGATTGATGATGGAAGAACTAGTCGAGACGTGTGTGATCCCACACTGTCCTTAATACGTTTACGCCTCCTCTACCGGTGCAAGGATGCTTGGCACTTGTCTCCCAGGATATAACGACTAAACGATTCTAGGAAGTTGTACTACTAACTAGAACCTTCAACGAACTCGAAATGTACCTCTTTCTATCACCAGAAAAAAGCTAAGAATTTTGAGAGTGGGAGAGGATTGTGTTTCGAATGGAATGATTTTACAATGAAAGGATGGTGGCTATTTATACTGTGAGGATTTGCAATCAGCAATTAATAAGATGGTTGTTATAGAAATCAAAAGATCATAACATATATGAGTTACATATGTTACAAATATTGATTTCAATTCTGTTATAATTCTCCATAACACACAATAACTCAGTTGTTACACAAAGGAAGAATTTGAACAGTAAAAAAAATCTGCGTTCCGACCCTCAATTCGGTGTTGCATTCGTGTCCGCAGGTCGCACGGGCATACACGAGTTTCCCTTGTGACCTAGGATTTGCACCCCCCATGCGCGTGCGCAAGAGGGTATAAGGGGACTTACACACTTTACAATCCATACACAATGGATTATATATAAAGTCTTTTCAACACTTCTCTTTTCCAATGTGGGACAAATACATTTCCCTCATTCTAAGTAGCCATCTTTGAGTGACAATTTCTTATTCACCCACAAACCAAATTACACAAACAAACATATGATCTTGTAGCCCTCATTATGGAGAACTCAAATCTATGTTCATCTTTGATTAATTATAAGTTTAACTTAATTTAATTAATCAATTAAAATTTGATTTTTAATAGTTTTTTCAACCATTTTCCAACTGAACAACTGAAAAAAGACCATAAGCTATACTTCATATTTCAACAGATTAGAGATTAGTTTCGGATGGTCAGTTGATCACTATACATATAAGTACGTTGTTAAGATTACACCGATGTTTTTTCTAGAACTCAAACGTGCAACTCATTATTTCGCTTCTAACAATATGTTATACGAATAAACGTTATAATTCTACAATGTGCAACATAAAATTGTTTTTTTGATTTCACAGCGAGGACCATGGACTCCAATAATCCATGGGGCTCTCTAGTCTCATGTGGCTCTTACGAGCGCGAGCAGAGACAATCAACATCTAGAACATCAGAATATCTCCATAGCGGAAAATAATCCCTCCAGCATGGTACTAGTCCCTGATAGGGCTCATGTGAAATCGTTTTTTTGAAGTGTTCAAGGAGGCTTCGCACTCTACATGTTCTCTCAATCCTGAAGTAAATTTTGAAAATTACTCTTTACTTCGCTAGACTTCACCCATTTACCTTTGCACATCCTTGATCCTTATGCATAATTAGCACAAGCTCAAAAAAGTGGCATGTACAAACACGTAAAACAAACAACACCACCATTTTTTGGGGATCTCGCCATGGCAAATTATGATGCAAAGTTACATCGACATTACTCTTCTGCCTCACTCTTTGGGTGACACAGCTCTGATAGTTCTGCGCATCAAATCCAACCCCCCCCCCCCCCCTCCCAATATTTATGTGGTGCATACGTCATAAAATTCGCAGTTATTTTCCCGCATTACCTCATTTATTATGGAAATTAATTTCAAATCAGAATTTTGTGGTGTGGGACTGCTACCCGTAGCAGATAGCTTACTTGTATTGCTTACGTGAGTTTAATGTAGAGATATTTATGAGGCACCAGCATTAGCTGTTTACTGTCTGCCATGACTGAATATGATTCCATCGTGTTATAAGGTAAAATAAACACATGCCATAGTGTCTACCATGTAGCACTTAAATGCAATTTATGATTGTTTACCTCATTTACATACGACATTGCATAATTTATCCACTTGTGTCTCCTTCTATAACCATGTCTTCAATGATGGGCATCTCAGCCTTATTACATGAAAGATCATTGAAACTAGCAATTCATTTAAGAAAGTTAACGATTACAATCGTTGAAAATGATATTCCTTATCATAACTGGTAAAAACGAGCTCATAATTTTAAAATGCTGGTTGAAATTTGTCATCATACGAACAAAATAGTTAATTATGATATTGACAAATTGCTTATACGACATTAGCTGGTCGTTTTTATGACATTAAAATCAAGATTGACGGTAAATGGAAGGTATATACCTTACAAGAACTGAACCTACTCACATGTCGTGCTTTGGTTGTGGTATCAGATAAAACCGATTCGCATGTGTGAAACTACTAAGAGAAAAAAAATGTTCATATGCTAACTAAATTATCCGAGTACAAACTCCACAATTGCTTATACGACATAATGAGTCGTTTTTATAACATTAAGATCAAGACGCTAAATGGAAAGTACATGTAGAGGAATTCAAACCTACTAACATTGTGTCATGAAAACTAATTTAAATAGATATGATTATTCTACATTAATCTAGAGGCTAACTTTGTTCACACACCAACAAAATCGTTTAATCATATCATTGGCAATTGCTCATATGCTACAAGTCGGTCATTTTATCGCATTAAAACCAAGATTGACAATACATTAAAGTATATACAACAGAACACTAAGCATGTCAACACCATGTTTTGTTTTAGTTCTTGTGTTAAAGCCTACAAAAACTTGATTTTCGAGGCTACTTAATCTTATATACGGAACTATCAAATAGAAACCAAAACTACTAGTAGAAACCAAATCTTATACAATACCGGCCGGTCATTTTATCACATTAAAACTAAGATTGACAATACAGAAAACAGTGAGGAAGGAGACATAATGACACAAGTGTACACCCCAAAATCCATTACTTTCCAACAGACTTGTACTGTTATCAACAAACACAAGCAAAATTACAAGGCAGCAATTCTCTATCAATAAGCTCAGCATGGCCTCTAGCACTGGCATCCAATGAGAATGTGCCACATTCACATTCGAAAGCCAAATAAGCTAACTTTCACTAGAAAATAAATACAAGAAATTAGTGGAGGCCCTCCATAGTGGTTGGTACCAAACGCAACGTCTCACACGCCCACAGGGTCGAAAATAATAAATGCAATGCAAACAAGCACAGGAATTTTTGTAGGAATCCAAACACGCGAATTTTATTGTTGCGTTCTGGTTGGGAATTAGCTTCTTCTTCTTTTTTTCCTTCTCTTTTTCCATTTTCTCAGGAAAGCAAAGCTTCGATAATAATGAGGGGTATTTATAACAATTAATAATAATCGAGAGAAAATGTAAAAATGAAGAAGAAAATAGGGAGCTGGGTGTGAAGTTAACGCCAGGCTGATGCGACAGTGAGATTGCGGCTTGTCCAACCGAAGCAAACGGCACCGTTTTGTACTTTCACGGTGAACCCCGGGTGGACTCGGTTGCCGTAGTCGAGTCGACTTAACGACTCGGTCACGCTTTGGCTCATTGCCCTTAGCTCGAACCCCGCCATTCCCATCCGGGCCCGCCACTTCCCAAACACTTCACATCTTTCAACGCGGTCCCTCCCTTCGCAAGCCACCGAGTTCACTATCTTCCGTCTCAGCGCCTCCTCCGCTTTGACTCGGTCCGGGCTGTCCTTCGCCACCGCCTCGATCGAGTCCATCAAGGCCCCGTAATACGCGCAGCACTCGTTCACGCGCGCCATGAACGGCGCGGTGTTGGTGTTCAGCTCCTGCTCGACCAGTGTCACCACCCGCGGCGCGAGTCCCTTCACGCGCCGCAGCAGCTCGTCTCGCGGGTTGTCCGTGGAGACACTCTCGTCCGCCATGCGGTACATCTTGAACGCGAAGTTCACGGCGACCGGCTCGTCCGGCCCGCAGCCGAGAGCCTCCCGGTTCAGCTCGCTCAGCTGGTGACTCACCGCCACGTGGAATTCAAGGCCCACGCGCAGCTGCTTCGCTACCTGACTCAGATTGTCACGTACTGTTCTCAACCTGTCCTCGCCCCCATTATTATCAGGGGCGACGGTGGTGATCTTCAGCAGCGAGGGCTTCCCATTCCCATTCTGGCGCGTGGAGAGCGCGCGGAGGAGGTGCTTGTACTGACCGCCCTGCCCAATATCGAAGTCAATCACATGAACCTTATTGGTCGTCGACTGGTCCTCTAATGTAGCTTCCAGAATCTCCACGTTAGCTGCCATCCAACCCAGCCTGAAACACGGTACAAGATCATACAGAAACTGAGTGGACCCGGCGTGTTCCGGAGTGAACAGCTCATTCACCGGCGGCGGATTATCCACCGGGTTGACCCTGGATTTCAACGCCGAAGCCATGAAGTCAAGCACCTTCTGCTCCGAACTGGGTCTCGGATTGGTCACCTGAGTCAGGCGAGTAAGGATCTCAGCCGCGGGCTCGGGTTTACCTTCTGCAATAGCCGATGCGGCCTCCATAAGTGACTGCTTTGAACACGTCAGGGTCGCCGGAGACACCACCGAGGAGGACGAAGACGACGAGGAAGTCGGGGAAGGCGAAATCGGCTTCTGGATCGTCTGATTTGGACTGATCAGATTCTGTATAGTTTCCGTCCAATCGCTGCTGGTTTTAGTAATAACCGAAACTGCGTCGCCGGCTTCCTCCTCTTCGTCGTTATCATCGAGGAGCTGCTTCTCCAGTTCCTGTAGCCTGTGGTCGATCATCTTCTTCTCAGAATCACCAGAACCCGAAACCAGAACCGGGTTAATCATGGGGTTAATCATCTTCTTCTCGGACTCAATCGCCGAAGCCGAAACCGAAACCCGGTTCTGAATAGTACTCTGACTAGTCTGAAAAGGCTGGAGAGAATTCCTGTTGTTGATGTAGGGCAAGGAGGTCGCCTGAAAACTCGGGTTTACATTAGGCTGGGGACGGAGCTGTTGGTGAACCGGCAACCCATAACGCTGCGACAACAGAGATGAGGTTGTTGAAGAACTCGAGTTATCCGAACCTGTATATGATGAACCTGATGAGAAATCAATCGGAGACAGAGGAGAGATTGGGGAGGAGTGTTGAAAGCTCGAGTGCTGAAAATTCGCCGTGGTTCTCGGCTTGAGCGACCGCAGATACATATTCTGTTGACTAGTCAGGCTCTGCTGGTGGTACGGTATAGGCTGATGAAATTGATACTCGGCCAGGGTTCTTTTTCCGATGAGCCCGGATGTAGCATGGTGCAGATTCTGCGACTGCCGACCGATCTGAGAGACAGCCGGGTCTAAAAACATCCCTGGAAGTTGGGATCGGTTGTATTGAGGCTGCGAAGGGTGGTTGTTCATGGTGTTGCCGACCGATCTCCCTCCTCCGGTGTAAAAATCCGGCAGACCTCCCCCGGAATTGAACCCTGATTGCATTTTGAGATGGTCAGGAAGACGAGAAGGGGGAGCTCAAAAGAGATGATGGGGGTTGAGATAACGCATGGGATTTGGAAGAGGAGACAGTTTCGTCTTGGAATTGAAGAGAATTCAATTTTGGTTTTAAATGAGATGGAAGAGAAAACAAATGGAAATATAACTGAGGCAGATTCCAACCGGAGCTCTCTTCTTCAGCTTTGCTCTGGTTTTCGGTTTTTAATTTTTTGTGGGTGTACCCTCTGTTTATATTTTTAAACCTTGAAACCTCCTCCCTGGCTACGCGCGTCTACATACATCATCGTGTTTTGAACGTTGGATCATGTCTTTCTCTATGTCTATGACAATCCGAGGGTCACTAATCCACGTAGGTTACGCTTTATGCACACTGAAAAGCACCCACGTTCAATTTCTAGACAAAAGGGTCGTCACCCATTTTCCAGAGCGCGTGAGCTCACGGACCTATGAGAGACATAGCGTGTGGACACGCGTGTTTTGGGGGAGGAAGGTTAGTTTGTCGCTTCAGTGAAATGAGATGATCTTTAATCGGCTGTGATCATCTGACAGGACAGTTACGAAACTATTGCAAAAGGCCATGGACACGAGCCCGGTAAATTGGGTAAAATGCAATCCAGAGCACAAAGAAAGCGACATGTCGTACACGTGTGGCGAATGGGGAGGTGCTGTGAGGGGAGGCCCGGTGACAGCCCCGTGGGTTTCGATATTTGGCTCCGCTTCTGGGTCGCGGATTCGAAATTCTAGTTAGATGGTTTGTCTTCACAGACGATTCCCGGTTGACTCTTGATATATTTACTGACACGAGCCGGTTGCAGGTGAAATTTTGAGAATGGGTAACCCTAACATTGTCTACGTCGCTCAACAGGTATTGCTCCCAATCGGCCACCGATAAAAAAGTTGGAGGATGAATGATCGATGGTTGGATTGGTTGCATTCTCTGTTTCCTCATTTTGAAAAAAGGGTATAATTAGAAAATATTAAATTATTGAGTATAGTTAGAATTTTGCTGGGAAAATTTAGCCACAACCTTAACTATTGCACCAACTTTCTCACTGTATTGCTCAGAAAATACTTGGTAGCTGTAAAAATCCCGCCCAAACTAATAACAATATGTCAAATGTGGTCGTGGGTTCGATTCCTACATACGGCGCTAATGTTAACGTAGTGAATTGTGCTGATACAATACGCTACACTCTTTGTTGATGCGATACGCCATGCCCCTCGTTCATTTCCTGTCACAAGTAGCACGAGTCGTCAAAGTAGAGACCACGGCGGTGTGGTTTTCAACTCTATGATGTTCAAGTCAGATTGGTAATAATTTATGCAGAGTAACAGTGGGTAGTTAAGTGTCCTTACCTTATGAGGTCAAGGGTTTGACATTTTATAGTTGAATTGAGATTGATCATTCACTCGTCTTCCGATGTGGGAAAAAGTCCAGTTAAGGTGTTCTCTGAAACATTCTTTAAGATGCGTTTGAGGGCGCGTCCGTAGCCGGTTTGGGCCGCGGGGCGGCCCGTTGCACGGCTAATATGGCTGACTCACTGCTGGTATTGCGAGACTGGGCTATTTATTAGCCTTAGTGTGCTGACAACTGCGCTGATTATGGCGGGCATAAGCCTATGCCAACACAATACATAGACGTAGTAGATTCAATCGTAAAATCAAAATAATTTGTAGCCTATGTGGGAATTGGGATTTTCGATAACTCGTGTTATCTATACTATGTACCCCATGAAACTACTACACGTGTCCGATTTTTACCTACAATGTTTGATATCACTCACGGCCTGATAAAATGTCGTTATTTTAGATAACAAATTAAATCTATATCAGTATTTAAATTTCAAACGCATTATAATACTTGGTGTGATCAACTATCAACAAGATTCTTTTGTATATAAATATATTTCCCGATGAGATGGTATGTAACATGCATGTATTCTAGCATTATCGATTTATTGTTTCATTACTTGGTGTCCTAAGATCCCAATATCAAGTTATTTGTTCACATCAATTATCTTTCAATGTGATATGGTATGTAACATGCATGTTGCATCATGATACACGTGAAAATTACATCACATATATACATAGAGAATGTGATTTTGTGTTGTGATTCTCTTGAAATATCGTTACCTTCTTTTTATATATAGAAGTCGTTATGAACAATCAGAGAGAGAGAGAGAGAGAGAGAGAGAGAGAGAGAGAGAGAGACGTTACCATAAGTCCATAACAATTGGAAATGGCGGATCAAACATGAATACAGTGTTTATAAAGACGGGAGGGAATTCTTTTTGTTGTTCTAATTAAATGTGTATATTTATTGTATAACTGACAAAAGCGGTTTTTAGTGGATAGAAACAGTACAGGCAGAAGAGACACTCACCCTAATATTTTGTTGTACCCAACCTTTTAGGTTTTTTAGGTGCATCCATTTAAAGATGAGTGGTTGTAGATCACATAGTTAGGTTTTTACTTCATGTAGTATAATCCCACAAGTGACGAAATCAGGATTTGAAACCTGGGGAGGGTTCATATATAGTACGCGGAAGTTTAGTAAAAAAAAATTTCACTCAAAAGTTTATGTATTTTTCTTGTAGAAGATGTTCACCTTCAAATGAAGCAAACAATTTAATTATATGTACATCTCCTAAACTAGTAATTTGTTTCTTAAAAAAAAAATTGTTTCTTTGTTAGTTCATGTTTTCATTTCCTTAAATTCATGAACTAACATAAAACAAAATCAATTATTTTACCTATTTTGATTGGAAAGACACAAAAACCAATCAATTAATCAATACATTTCCTAATATAATTAATTTGGTATTCAAAACTGATTGGTTACGAATTGATTATGAGAAATTCTAGAGGGGGGGGGGGGGTTAATGATATATTAAGCTAGAGTTAAACTAATTGAATGATAATTCAGCTCAATAAGGAATCAAACTTCAAATGCTCAAAAATCTATGGGGGGCGGGGGAGTCAGGGCACCTTCAGACTTATATATAGGTCCACCCCTAAATCCCACCATATTAATCATATGAAAATCGCAAGTGATCGATTGGAGATTCTAATATACGTATGATCAGGTTGATAGCTCGGCTAGCCCCATCAGTTAATCGTTTAAATTAAGGATTCTTTTGGTGAGCTCTTGGGAGTCATCAGCCCGTTATCCCCGGCGTATAGAGTAATCATATGAGATGAACGTAGTATATAACAATTTGGAATATACAACTTTTTGATTTTCAATTTCATACCAATTCAATATGTATGTAAAACGATAGCTCAGCAGATGACCTAAAATAAGATGCTGAAAATGAGGGTATTATATGGGGGGCTATAGCCTCCTACCGTATCCCCACTCAAAAGAAAGTAGAACAACATCAACATGGTGGTCATAAAAGAATCCATTAGTTATAATATGAACACACCCTTGTTTATTTCGCTTAAATACTAAGCAATTACAGTACACATTTGGAGCATCTTTCTCATAATGCAAAAATAAATCACACATTTCATCCAGAATAAAACTATATGTTTTGTTTGATTCTCGTTTTGGTTGGTCATGTTTGTCTGAATTATTTCTTAATTAGCAACAAACACCAATTAGAAGGATAAAGTTTTGGAAACAAAGTATTTGACCTCTAATACGATCCTAGTCACATTTCCACATTTTCAACCTCCAAAACGAAAACGCCCCAAGCCAATTACAAAACACATTTTAAGACGGCTGATATTACGTAATTGATCCCATCACACACCTGCATTGTAAGAGGTAGGAGATGAGGTCAACCATGTTTTCAACAATTAGATTTCCACAATAAAATAAATTAAGATCATGGATCTTAATCTCATCTCACTCATTAACTCTTGGAAAAAACAATTATTTTTCTCCCCCAAGAGCTGTCTTCGCACAAGTCAAAACCTTGTAATGGGAATTTGAACTTTTAGATGTCATGCGTGCATAATTTCATAAATTCTTGTATGCATGACATGTATTTATACGACATAATCTTTGTTATTTATATATTTTATACTAAATTTATATGTTGTGCATCGAAGACTATTTGGTATAAGAGCATCTCAAACAGTTTTGGTAAAATTTATCTAAAATAGAGAAATAAATGTCAAAATCTCCAAAAAATGTATGCTCAAACTCTCACAATTTATCAATTTTGCATATTTTGGCATTTATTACAAGTGAATAAAATATTATATAATCATACTTATATAACCATAAATTATTATATATATTTAATTTGCTAGTTTGAAATAAATGATTCACATTTTTTATTGTTTTGATTGATTGATATTAAACCTTGAGTTATTAGAGAAAATGTAGCATTTAATGCTATTAGTTCTGCAAAATTTTGCAGATTGATGCAAATTTGGAGAAAATTTCATTATCTCTCATCATTTTATCTATTTTAGAGAATTGTATGCATAATCTGTTTAAGTGAAAAAAGCCTAATATTCTCCAAAATTTCTTTTTTTTTTCTCTAAAATGACATAATTGTTGGAGATGCTCTAACTCATCACATGAAAATATAATGTATATATTTATATATACACATATATGCATATCATGTGTAAGTTAGTATGCAAGGGTCGATTTTAAAAAGTTTAGTGAAGTAGATGTCTTTCAGTTTTGAATATCAAATATATCATAAATAAGACTACCTATGACTAATATTGTGCTTGAACTTTTTTAGTCGGAAATGTGTTTACATTTATTATCAAAGATACATATTAAGTCCGAACATACGCTAATAACTTAATACCCTAAACTTCACATAAACATAACTCTAGTGATGTAAAAATTACCCTAATGACTCACACGGTGACACGGAAACCCTAACTACTTCACATTCATCAAAAGGTTGCGTGCGGGGAAGAAAGCACGACAATATGGTTTTAGCTCGCAACTAAACTAAAACTAAAACTAAAAACTATTGCAAAACCACCTTACCACAAATCCAAACACCTAAAAATCCAATGCATCCAAAGCTCGACACGTGTCATAACTCAACCTACCTGCCACTTTTCCCTTGCCTAACTCAACACCTATGTATCATATCATATATATTTATATCCAGATTTAAAACTCTGAGTCTGTGACCATAAAAGAGTACATGAGTTCGAAATATCCAAAACCCTATGTAACAAAAAAAAAATATTTCCAAAAACCCTAACCCTAATTCTCTCGCTACGCCTTTCTATATTTTTATATTAGTATTAATAGTTGTTTCATAACAACTTTTTCTTTTTCTACCCACACCACCCAGGCACCCACCACTACCTGAACCATAAACTAATGACACCCGGAGGGCAGAACCGTAATCTCGTGTCAGAATATACTAAATCCAGGAGTTGGTGGAGCTAACAGAACAAGAGGAAGAGCAGTCGCTCATAACTCGTGGGGGCGGAGGGTGTTTTGGTCATTGGATCCAAGTTCGCGCCGACGGCATGAAGATGAGGTATGGGCGCGCGCGAGGGGCAGGCGATATGTGCCACACGAGAGCTTTCTCTTCTCAACTGGTCACAGCTGGTAAAAGAGGAAGCTGTCTTCTGTTGATATGATGGGGTTAGGGTTTTATAAAAAAATCAATTCTCCACCGATTCAATGTCCTTTGAGATCAAACAACAAAGATTCCATTTCAAAAAAAAAAAAAACAAAGTTGTGTATATAAAAAATCCAAAAGAGATTGTGTGTAACTTCGTATATTCACATGACCCGAAAATAAGTAGTATGATAGAAACCCTTTTTAAAAACTAAGATTTGATTAATGAATAAGGATTAGATTGTCATATAACGCTATAGATGAGACTAACCCAAGAATGATACGGTTCAAACAACTTGTTAAATTAGCTACGAGGATAGTTATCTACGTACTTGAGTTACATATACTATAGTTGACAATGACAAAATGTACATTTTTCGTTCTCCATTATGTTTACTTTATTACAATTAGGTCCGTCTTGATTGTAATTATATGATGAACATGATTATTTGAACTTTGCAGGAATATATAGTATTGAGTAAATGTGTGAATGTACATGTACACTGATATTAATCAATTGAATCACCACCACTAAGTATGGTTTCATAGCAAGTGCATGCATGTGTTCTTGTTAATATCTATTCAAGTACGTGAACATAGACTTGGGGAGGAAAGATCACGTGCAAGTGTGTTAACTTGAACTATATGGCTTATATATCATTCGCTTTCATACCTCTCCTTTTTAAAATATGACAATCCTTTTTAAATTCCAATGTCATATGATGGCAAACTCATTCATTTTCCTTGATAAATATTAGGATTCAAGTTGTCACACTCGCACTCTTTGCCATATCTACATGCATGTCTACATCCGTCCTATATTTCAAGTGGCATCTATTTCTTCATTTATTGTTATTGAGGAAATACTAATTGTTAACTCCACCCTCTAAATGAGGTGATCTCGAGCTTAATCTCCTTCTGCTCCGGTCACCGGACCAGTGGTCAGAGACTTGAAAAACCCAGCAGGCAGACATGCTGATCTGACAACCCCTATACTTGCTCGGGTATCGCCACTAACACCACCCACGGTGGTTTGCCTCTAGAGGTAAATACAACGCACTGACACACATTCCCACATCGAGGGAAGGGTCATACACCTATAAATGGGTTGTCCAAACCACCTAAAAGAGGTAACGTATTCCTAAGTCCTTAACTCTCGAATGTATTCCGCTCCGGATATTAATTTAAACTTCGGATGGTCGAAGGCCGGCGCACCGCTAACTCTTTGACTTTGACTTGTTGTGTGCATGTCTCACTGAGATAACACACCGTAATACAAGGCTACGAGAAGCTAAGTCCCCAAATTTAGCTCTTGTAACACTAACACTAAACCCTTGGTGTAAGGTGGCAAGAAGGTATTGAGCAATTTGGGTCCGACATTTGGTTATTGAATTATTATAGATAGAGAAATTTAAGTATGTCTTGGTCCAATGTCATGACCAAAACAAATTAATAATTAAGCTTCACATTTGTTTTTTCCATCGGAAAAAAAGCATCGCGTTTGTTTAATGTCACAACCTTAATCTTAATGATGGCGGCTGAATTAGACCGCTTGTGGTACCTAACTAGCTATTACAATTTCCACGTACCACGCGGTTTATGTGATCACAAGCATTTTTTAATTGGATCCTTGATCATCTTATCAATTGTGGTGTGATACATATCTTCTTAGGAAGTTTACAATCAAATATTGCGCTACAAATATGTCTTGTGAAGATGTTCACGAGATTCCATAAAATGTCTTATTCTTAAATGAGAAAGTCGTAAATGTAATGAGTTAATATATGTTTCACTCATTGTTTACTATGTATATAAAGTTTATACTTCTGATGGCTATTCGCGGAAGTCAACTCGTGAGACCAGATACCGTAATGGTGATCAATACCGATTCTTGATAACTAGTTATGTCTATGGCATAGTATCAGTACGTCATATTGCCGTTTCTCGTACGTATGCTCAATTGGAATTAGAGTTTATTTATAACGTTTTTTGCATTATAAAACCAAACTAAACTGAACTGTCGTGAGAAGCCACACCGACTAAACTCAACTATAAATTCATACCGGCCACTCTAAACCTGAATGAGTCAAAATAAATATAATGTACAACGAAATGAGGACTAGATGATTGTTGCATGGACCCTGTCATTGAGATTAGTTTTAAGAAAGTGGAACTTGTAAACCCTAAGATTCTATACTTAGTAGTTTTGATATCCAGAAACCGTGGGCTGCGTTTTGTTTAAACTTTAAACAAAGAGCTACAGTCGCTGTTTGGCCGTTACAATTCTCGTTACACACAGTAAACACGTCGTTGTTTCGTTCAGGCATTTGGGAAGCCACCTGTACCTCTCCTCTAGTAGAGGTCACAATCAAAACCAGATCAACCCTTCACATGCCAAAACCTAGCTTCAGTCTCGGTCAGTCTCAAATTAAGAATTATTTTTTGTCTAATTAAGTTGCTTGCTTGTAAAGTTATTATTTTCTGATTTTGATTTACTTAGTTTCTAAATTTATATGTGAAAATTTAAAGGAAGGGCGTACTATAGCTAGGTTTGCTTATTGCAGTTGTCTACCGGTCATTATGGGTAAGGCGGAGGTCCGTACCTTAAGCTAAGATATAGATTTTCATTTTTTAATCAAAATTTCAATTGAGTTTTCACATCTCCACCGTCAAATATCTAGGTTATAATGTACAGATCATCTGCACAAAATTTCAGCCGATTTCATGATCGTTAAGGTATCAAACTAATCAAAACCAATGGACGTATTGAATTTGCCGAACCTGAACCGTTCATATTTTGAGTAGAAAATTGAAGTTATGAGTACCTTAAAAGTGATGGAATCGGGTGAAATTTTGTGGAGATGATCTATACGTTATAGCCTAGATATGAGACGGTGGAGATGTGAAAACTCGATCGAAAAATTCGTTAAAAATGAAAATCCGTACCTTAAGCTAAAATAAGGGACTCCTTACCTGAAAAGCCCCGATGTGTAAGGTTTATATGCATCCCCAAATAATTAACCCCTTGGTTGATATGATTTGACTAGTTTTGTTCAACAACCGGTAATACCCTTGTTATAATAGATTTAACCAGTGTTCCATGGACAGCTACTTAACTTTACATTAAGAAAACACATGTAACCATTAAGTTTAACCATTGGAGTGATTGGACAACAAATATAATCAAGCAGATCCAATTTTTTTCTAATTTTCCATCTACTTTACTTGATATGAAAAACAACTGTGACAACTTTTCTTAATCTGGAAACTAGTTGATTGGTTATTGAGACGCCTTTAGATTTTGAGGTCGTACCATCTTGCTTACCATCTTATCCCTTCTTTTCAAACAAAAACTGCTCCCCTGATGTTGCATATATCACCCAACAGATATGTCCCTTCACTTTACCGTATATGGAATTGAAATAAAATCTTCAGCAGTTATGGGGAAAGCTCGAAGATTTACCAGCGTTAAATTAATCTGCATGCTTCTTAATTTTTAATAGCCCTTTTTAAATAAGCGATTGCATTCTGTATGTAAGTCGTCTTCTAATAAAAACAAAATGAATTTGTTGTTCAACGATACTAATAGTCCTCTCTTCAACATTGTAGATTGGTCTTAAATATTATGAGGTTTGCATGGCTTGAATATTAGTTGAGAGTGAGACTACTAGTCTTCAGACTAAGCAGGTTCACTAGGAAGCAACAGCTTGAATGATTCCACCATAGCCTCCTAATTGTCCTATTGCTGTCACTAATTCCTTAGTTTAACATCTAAATTCTTCTGGTGTTACATGCGTCTCTTATCTATACGTGTAGGCCTAGGAATAATCCAAACAGCTAAACAATTCTCCCTTAACTCCAAACACACTAACATCTAAATGGTTGATATCGATTTAGAAGTAGAATGTATGTCTACATTTTGTTGTCCTCAAGTGGCTTCACCAAATGTATATACTCAAGGTGTGACAAACCTCGATCAGGCCATAATCCTCAAGGAAAAACTCAATGGAGGAGCCATTACTCGAGCCAGCTGCTGCAACTTCCGAGTTCAATCACAAGTCGTTGTGGAGTGATGACGCCGAAGACTACAAGCCGGTGAGGAGCTTTCCTGAGTTTCGGTCTATGTTTTGGATAGAGACAGTGAAACTGTGGAGAATAGCAGGTCCGTCAGTGATCGGAATATTAGCCATGTACGGGACTAACGCCATCATCAGCCTGTTCGCTGGTCATATTGGAAGTATTGAGCTCTCGGCGATCTCCATTTCTCTCTCAGTCATCTCCACCTTCTCTTATGGATTCTTGGTTAGTTTAATTCCCTCAAGTTAACCATCTACCATGTTTTGTACGTTATCTTGTTACACCGTTGATAGATATATGTTGATTTGAAACATTGATACAGTTTGCGCGCATCTTGTTTAAACATGTAGACGTTATGTCTCTATTGACAGTTTGACACCATATCAATGTATGGAATGGAAAATATTGATTTGTTGACGAAACAAACTGCAGCTCGGCATGGGAAGTGCTTTGGAGACCTTGTGCGGACAGGCATTTGGTGCAGGACAGATTCATATGCTTGGTATTTACATGCAGCGTTCGTGTATAGTCCTACTTGTAACATGCTTCCTCCTGTTGCCAGTTTACATCTTTGCTACTCCAGTTTTGAAGTTGTTAGGCCAAGAAGACGACATAGCCGATCTCGCAGGAGAGTTCACACTGCAAATAATTCCTCAGTTGTTCTCACTTGCCATTAACTTTCCTGCTCAGAAGTTCCTTCAGGCTCAGAGAAAGCTCAAAGTCATGACTTGGATTTCGGTGGTGGCGTTCATCGCACACGTCGGGATGCTTTTCTTCTTCATTTACGGTTTAGGTTGGGGTACCTTAGGTGCAGCTGTGGCTTATAATATTACCAGATGGGGCATAGCAATTGCTCAAGCTGTGTATATTATAGTCTGGTGCAATGAAGGTTGGACTGGGTTTTCATGGTTGGCGTTCAAGGATATGTGGTCCTTTGTTAGGCTTTCAATTGCCTCTGCTGTCATGCTTTGCCTTGAGATATGGTACTTCATGAGTATGATGCTCCTCACTGGAAACTTAAGTGATGCAGTTCTAGCAGTTAGTTCTCTATCTATTTGGTAATGCCACTTTAGTTGATCATCAATTAAGTTTGTCTTCTAAACGTAAACGTTATCAAACTGGCCCTGACTTCCTCGATCGTTCTGTTTTAGCCTCAACATTAACGGGTGGGAAATAATGCTGTTTGTTGGAATTAATGTTGCTATAAGGTGATCCATCATTGAATTTCAGTTTTGAACTCACATTCCTATGGTTATATATATATATATAGACACACACACACACACACATACTTAACAAGTTTATTTTCTTGAACTTGTGCAGTGTTCGTGTATCGAATGAGCTCGGACTAGGACGCCCAAGAGCGGCCAAATATGCAGTTTATGTGACAGTGTTTCAGTCTTTCCTAATAGGGATCTTTTTCATGATTCTTATCTTGTTAACCAAAAATAGCTTCTCTATACTTTTTACTACTGACAAGGAGCTGCAACAAGCGGTTGCACATCTAGCTTACCTTCTCGGCGTAACTATGTTGCTCAACAGTGTCCAACCAGTCATATCAGGTATGATGTCGATCGATGTTGTCTTTGTCATATATAAGCTATATTTGTTCATCTTGTGATATGAAGCTAATGCTTTTGGTTGTTGTTGAAGGTGTTGCAATTGGCGGTGGATGGCAGGCAACCGTGGCGTATATAAACTTGGGCTGTTACTACATTTTTGGAATTCCTCTTGGATACTTGCTTAGCCATGTTGCAGATTTTGGAGTGATGGTATAATACTACTACATATTATTGACTTCAAAAGTTCAAAGTACTTGCTACCATTTCTGAATAGCAATTCTTCACCGTTCATATATTCTTTCATTTGATCAACGCAGGGTTTGTGGGGTGGTATGATATGTGGAACTGCTCTTCAGACATTACTCCTTTTTGTTGTGCTTTACAAAACCAACTGGAACAAAGAGGTAAACAGAAGTACCAATTATTTTCGTATTCTAGCAAAGAAAATCCCTATGTATCCTTACGCAAATTGACAAGAAACCTATTTTTCAGGTTGAGCAAGCAACAACACGCGTGCAGAAGTGGGGTTTAGATGACATCAAAACTGAGAACATAGTTGAAAGTGCTATATGAACTCTAGATCAGCTGCCTTATTTTCCTTCTGTTGATTTGTTTCCACATGTAATACATGTTACTGATGTTAGCCACTTCTACATATCCAATTCGAAGTTTAAGATCTTGATGTGAACTTTTTGAGATTTGTTCAACCCCCAAAACTTATATGATTTTTCCAGAAAGAATATACACCGAGGTCCATATGCCATCTTAGTTAGTACTAGTTTCAGTACAGAAATCACATAACTGAAAAGTTCTATTTCTGGTTTGAGCTACTAGATGCATGGCTTCTGATTAAAATGAGAAATGCATACAGATCAGAGTGGGGAAGCCAAGAAATTAATATAAGATCGAAGATACCTTGCCGATAAGTTGAATGTGGATCATCACAGTGTCCAATTTCTATCTTCTGGGACCATTCACCAAACTATGAGTAGGGGTGGATTGGTAGGTATACCAACTCCATTTTTCCAATATCATGTACCAACCAACATATAATTGGTATGAAAAATCAATCATTTAAATCAACCAATAACGTTGATATACCAACTAACTGGTACGGTTGGTACGGTTGGTAATGAGATTCTACCAATATGTTTATGGCCCAAAAATTTAGAGGTTAAATCCAAATAAGTAATAACAAATAACAACACAAATACAAAGTTTTATACAACTTCAACCAAATTACCAAGTATAAAGTCATAAATTAAACATGTCAAAGTCCAAAAATTATAAATTTAACAAAAATCTACGGTTGAGATTTATTTTTCACTAAATCTACGTCTGAAATATTTATAGATATATATAGTTTTTAAGAATATATATATTACTTAGCATGAGTTGTTGTAATTGCAATGATAACCTAGTGTTAGTTGACTTCAATTTGAATGGAAGAAGACCAAGTTTGACTCACTATGAATGCATATATTAGCATTTTTTTCATAAAAATTCGATTTCGGTTGGTACGGCATACTATGGTACATGAAAAATTTGTACTACCTACCAACCATCTTTTGAAGTATGGTACGGTATACTGTACCGTGTACCAATTTGGTGGTATACTAATATATTTAGTACGATTGGTATATGAATTAGTTGGAATGAAATTGTGTACTATTGACACCCCTAACTATGAGTATGAAAATTTAGTTCTTGGGTCATTCTACCTCTGCCTAGCTGTGACATTAAACCTCATAGAGACTGCAGATAATGACTTCATAGAATTAGCCGCAGTTATCTAATAAAACATCGAGACCAAGTCAGTCAGATATTACAATGTTCCTGCCAACCACATGAAGCTAGCAGGAAAAAAAGAAAGGGCCAAAGTACCATTTGCAGCAAATTCATTTTTATCAAGAGACTTGGGGATATTTAATTTGGTAGGGTTGTATGATTGGATGAGATTCAGATATTTTTGGCTACTATCACTACTATGTGTGTATGATAATTCATATTCATAATAATAATTGATAATAGTAATTCATGATAAAATATTCCAATGTGTCCAACGTGGTCGTGTAGGATACAAGACCATTTTGGTTGAAACAAAATTACCAACTGAAAGAGTCCCTCACTTCACTACTACTACTTTCTTAAAGTGAACTACCACTATTTCTCGGCACTCATATCTGTTCTAGTTAGCTAGCTTAGTTTCTTTTCAGCCAATATTCAAATGGATACGCAAGAAGTTCCCTTGCTGAGCATCACGGCCGAGCCGGAGCTTGATTATGCTCCGGTGAAGACCTTCAGTGAGGGCATGTCTATTTGCTGGAAGGAGGCCGTGAAGCTGTGGAAAGTTGCAGCTCCGGTGGCTTTTACGACTCTGTTTCAGTACTTGATCCAGTCCATCACCACCATCTTCGTCGGTCATCTCGGAGATCTTCAGCTCTCTGCTATTTCCCTTGCTCATAACGTCATCAACGCTATTGCCTTCGGATTCCTGGTTTGTTTGATTGATCTCTCTCTAGCTATCTGATCAATCAGTGATAATTGACTTCCATTTGTTTGTTTGTATGTTCTTGTTTTATGTGTGCTTATATGTAGTGTTTGTATGTGGCATGTGAAGTTGATACCCACAGGTTTGGACTGGGTGGAGAAAAATCCAAATTGGCAATATGATATTAATCATTTTATGCATATAATAACTATTTTAGGTGTATCTGCTAGAGTAAGCATTGTATATTACATTGTGCTACCAAGAACATGGTAATTAACTATAATGGGCATAGGGTATGGATTAAGAGATTAACTATCAAATTTTTATGATCCTGTCAATAGTCTCTGTTAAGTTCAATTGTGGAGTAGAATGACATTGGCAATTTTTACTGTCATGCGATTTTCTTTCCAGAAAACATGTCCTGAAGTTTACATATTTTGGGCTAATTCCCTTGTCGATCATGATAGTATTTACATGTTGGTGGTGTATTTTTTCCTTCATTAGACTGATACCATCTGTCTTTCAATCTGGTGGTAACAGAATCAAGAACGTCTAGTTATAACTTATGAAATGAACATTATGAATATTGCAGATGGGTATGGCAAATGCACTTGGAACTCTTTGTGGCCAAGCATATGGTGCAGGCCAGTTTGATTCACTTGGTATTTATATGCAGCGCTCCAGCATTATCCTATGGATCACTTGTATGCTCCTTTCGTTGCTTTACATTTTTGCTACTCCATTCCTAAAGATATTAGGCCAACAAGACATTATAGCCGAGTTTGCCGGAAAATATTCTCTGTTAATAATCCCTCAGATGTTCTCCTTCCCTATCAATTTGCCCACCCAAAAGTTTCTTCAGGCTCAGAGCAAGGTGGGGATCATCACATGGATCTCCTTTGTGGCTCTAGTCACACACACAGGACTTCTTTATCTTTTCGTAAGCGTACTCGGCTGGGGGGTGAATGGTGCAGCTGTAGCTTATAATATCACGTATTGGGGAGTTGCAGTCGGTCAATTTGTATATGCTGCATTTTTTTGCAAGGAGGGTTGGAATGGATTTTCATGGTTAGCATTTAAAGACATTTGGGCTTTTGCTTGGCTATCCCTTTCTTCATGTATGATGTTTTGCCTAGAGATGTGGTACTTTATGAGTCTGAACCTTCTTGCCGGTCAACTTGAAAATGCCGTGATTGCTCTTGGTTCCTTTTCTATATGGTAAAATCATCACAATTTCCAGATTTTTTATGCACAATATACTTGTGATGTTGAGTTTAATATGATCCTGTTTCCATTGTTAGCTTGAACTTTCAGAGCTGGGAAATCATGATTTTGGCAGGAATAAATGCTGCTATAAGGTAATTGCTGCCTTTTTCTGTTATGCTTCCTTTTTTTTTTGTTAGTTAACATACATAATAACATCATTCTTCATGATCTAGCATTCGAGTCTCGAATGAACTAGGGATGGGGCACCCAAGAGCTGCCAAATACTCCATCTGCGTTGCAGTCTTACAATCACTCATAGTTGGGACTGTATCCATGACTTTTATCTTCATAAGTAGAGACTATATTGCCAGTGTTTTCACAGACAGTGAAGTCATCCAGCAAGCTGTTGCTCGTTTAGCATACTTTGTTGGTGTAACCATGCTTCTTAATAGTGTTGCACAAGTTTTAACAGGTAAGTTTTAGTGTGAATACATGCATTATGTTATGTATTGAGCTTAAAAGTACCAATTTCATTTGCAGGTGTTGCGATTGGCGGTGGATGGCAAGTGATGGTAGCTTATATAAATTTGGCTGCTTATTATCTATTTGGTCTTCCTTTTGCAGTCTTTCTTGGATTCAAAGCAAATTTGGGTCCAATGGTATGACTTCAAGATCTCTACTTGTCTTTACAAATAGTGTTACATATAGACAGTCCTTTCTGCTAAATTATGGATTTTACAACATAGGGACTATATGGTGGCATTATATGTGGGTGTGCACTTCAGATCTTATTCCTATTGATTATGACTTCCAGAATCAACTGGGACAATGAGGTAAGTAAAGAAAGTAGAATCTCATTTACAAACTCATTTCCTGTGTACATTGTTATTCAAATCTCGATTGAATTTCCTATATATTTCAGGTCGAGCAAACAACCAAACGCATAAAGAGATGGGGGAGCAAGGAAATTAAAACTGAGAAGACAGGTTGCTGATAGTAGTATATGAAATAAAGCTACCATCAAGAACATAATCATTAAAAAAACTAGCTCATTCTGATGCTGCATAGATTTAAGGTGAAACTCATGTTTGAGTTCCTAAATTTAGTTCTCAAATTGTATAGGCTCATCTCCCAACACGCTTGATCTGCCACACTCATATCTGTGTTTAAATAACAAAGGGCAAGCGGAGCAGGCCAGCAGCCGAGCAGCTGATATCAACTTATCAAGGCAGCCAGTTTAAGTAGGATAAGTGGAGTTTAAGCAAGCTGTTTAAATGTGTTAGTTAATAATTAGAATAGTAGCTAGGAAAGGGAGTCATGTACATTGTATTTAGTAACAGATATACTTACTGCATCAATTGGTTTAAAAAAAAACATGTTCTGATACGGTATATGTCTAAATTTACCTTTTGGGACCTGTTATTGTGAGACAGTTTGTAACACTAAATGCAGCTAGCTCAAGTCATCACCTTGTGAATATACTACAAATTTCATTACAGAAATTAGCTTACTGCTTGGAGCTAGCAAAAGCTTCTGATCTGCGCACCTCCTCAATCATCAGATCCAACTCACCTGAGCCTGACGACTGGGGGCGGTGAGTAGATTCGATCCATGCACAGATCTTTTGAATAGCAACGTTGCTTCAGTACTTGATTATCCTCCATCTTAGGCCATCTCGGAGACCTCTGCTGTTTCCCTTGCTCACAATGTCATTGCTTCATTGGCAATATCCCCCATGGTTTTCTAGCCTGGTTTGCATCTCTATCAATAGTCTCACTTCACAAAGCAGAGGAATACAGAGCAATTCCGACTCAAAACAAGAAATTGGAGCATTATAGTTATATAAGGCCTTCTAATATGCCACCTTCAGTTGTCTGATATGAGCCTTTGAGAATAAAAACAGACCAGGGTGCAGACATGTATACGAACCAATTAAATTAAAAGAAAGGTGGGGACTTAAGCAGTTGGATCAAACTCAAGTAATCTTATGGTGCAGGAGGGAGTGAAGCTGTCCGGCGTCGTGAGGTTGCAGAGGCGCCGTTAGATTCAAAGGCGGAGGAGGTCAGTTTGATCGCTCCCTCTCTCCCTCTCCCTCTCTGTTGCATTTCGGATTTGGAATTTGTTGTAGCTGTAAGCATTTTCGACTAGTTGTTGATGTTCAAACCAAATGTGCTACCGGAAATGATCGAATTCGGTTATGATTGTGACCTGAGTTGATAATTCAAGTGCTTAATGATAGCGTTTATATCATCGCTGCGAGTAACGAAACTGTTTTTCTGCTATTGTCTGTGTTTGCATATAGAGAGAAGAAGAAGAAGCTATTTTCTTAGAGAAGTATCAAGTCGAAATGAAGCCTTAGTAAGCATTTCACGACTAAGAGGGGCTTTAAACATTACTGTTGATGTATGTGCCACAAGCTTGTCCGTAAGTATTCATCTATCTAATATATGCCGCGCCAGGGAGGAGGTGGCGAGCAGCCTCATGGGTTCCTGGGATGGAAGCTTTAATTGGAAAGGTCAATGCAGAAGGTGCTGGCTTGCTGCAGGGTTCTGGATGGGTGGTAAGTTTTGCATCATGTGAATGGCGTGATTTAACTAGATGGCTATTTGTTTTGCTTGATGGCTGCTCATGTGTTGGCATGCCTTTTTTATGGTAGTGGCTGGCTCTAGACAAAGAAACGAAGAAGCTTGTGGTTGAACCGCAGAAAATCAGGTAAAATCTTAAAAGATGTACCATATAACTATCTATTCCTCTGCTAGTTTTCAAGAATAGTTCCCTACTCTGTCTGCTTAAGAGTGGAATAGCTCCGTAGTGTTTTTTTTTTATAGTTCTTCGCCTTGGCTTCAATTTTGCTTCCATCTACTTTATGATGCTAGAACTATAGAACAATTAGAACTTGTGTTGAAGATCAGTTGCTTGCTTGCTTGCTTTTCTTTAGTTTTGGGTTTTAGCAAATCTTAAGACTTTTTGTTGTCTAAATAGTAAATACGCAAAGTACATGTAATAGATGCTTTACAATCCTGTTCAATTTCATTTGCTCTGCTGAAGTTGCTGATATGAGATTCACAATACATATTTGTGCAGCTACAACTTTGACAACCTGGCATCTTTTAGTCAGCTTTTGTTCCCTTCGTGTGAATCTGAGTACAAGATTCTTTGTGCACAAACCCCTGAATCAAAGAACTTTATGGGGTTTAGCTTTCTGAATGGGGTCTTCATGGTACTTTTAAATCTGATCCTGGAGCTCAATTCTGTCGGCTTTTATCAGGTACATTTGTTGCCTATTCAAGGTGAATTTAGTGTTTCACATCTTTCTTAAGATTTGACTTGTGAGTTACTGTCATGACAATTTTTTCCCTCAATCACTAAGATCTGACTTACTGTTATGCTCAAACACATCCAACACTTAGAGACAATGCAAAGCCTATAGTTTATATCACATATTTAGTTTTAATCGTTTATGCTGATTTAGTGGGGTATAATCTGTATTTACCTCTGAGCAATCTATATCTGTCACTGACCCTGAACTCTTTCTATAGTGAAGCATTTGAGTGAAATTTGATTGGTTTATCAATACAATTTTTTGGTGTTGGGATTGCCACTGTTACTGATGTTCAACTCAATGCTCTTCTAGGAAGTATCTTTTCTGTATTTGCAGTTCTTACAACATGCGCTGCTCAAATAGTATCCTCAGTAAGTTGATATGTCAACAATTAGTTCCAAGTGAGGAATACCTGTAATGCTTTTGGTACTGTTCCTAGTCACCTCTTTTTTAGCTAGTCACAACTGTGCTCTATTCTTGTTTGCTTAATATCATAGCTCTCCAGTCTGGGTTTGTTTATTCTGACTATATGCACGAAAGGAGACACATGCATGGTTCATACATCGTTTTCGCCAAAAAAAATTTTTTTTTGCTCTAACAGTTCATTCATGGAAGCATGTATACAGGCTCGTAATGAGATGTGGTACAAAGGGCTTTTTGACATAGACCATGGTTTCAACGGCAAATGACATGCCAAGTATCTGTACTAGTTTAACCATATACTAAAAATCTGGCTGCCTATTACTTATTCGGACTCCCACTATCAATTTTTCTTGGCTTTAGAGTAAATTGGGGTCCAATGGTACTAGTTCTATATATGTACATCGTCCTCTACAGACCATGTTATACATATCCAAGTAGGAACTTCATGGTGGCATAATAGAGAAAGTTGAATCTCATTTACATGCTCACTCATGTGTATTATTGTTCACCTCATGATTCTATATCTGGATATTTCAGGTGGAGCAAACCACGAGGCGCATAAAGTGGGGAAGCCAAGAAGTAAGAACTTGCTGATAATATTATAAGCTCCCTTAAGAACATAAACAGGAAAGCTCACTCTGTGGCTGCTTGTGAATTGTGATTGAAGAAAACTCAGCCCTTGAGTCGTGGCCGATTGTGTGGGAGCCCGTTGGAGTAGATAATAATTAAGGACACTGGTGGGGATTCGTATTTTAATATCTTAAATTGTGGGAAAGAATGTAGAAATCTAATTCTATATATGTATGAACATAATTATATGTAAGATAATTAGTTCTTCAATTTTATGTACTAAAATACTGACAATTGCAAATTTACAAAGCAAGTTGTGGCCTGCATATCCTTATAGTGGGATCTCATGCAAATATATCATTCCATTATATTAGATTTGAAATCAGCAAGTATAATAATATAGTCGCACGGAAAAATATTTACTTATGGTGATCCAAGATTCTAAGTCGAGCATTATTTGGGGTGTAGAATGGCACAATAGATGTTGATAGATAAGACAGATATAATCTATGGTACCTGTTGCTGTGCGATCTCAGACAGACCCTACTACACGTTGTTGTTTCTGTGTACTATTAAATGTAGTACCTAAAGAACTTACCTTGTAGCACAAGCTATATTTGTACTAATCTCAACACAGATCATACGACTTACAGTAAGAGAGCTAGCAGTGGCTACTGAGTTGTGAACATCCCAGCTGATCTCAATTTCCTTGCCCCAAAATGGAAACACAGACGGTACCCTTGTTGATCATCAAACCTAATCCAGATGAGTTTGAAGACTATGCGCCAGTGAAGAGCTTAGAGGAGGCCGTCTCGGTCTTTTGGAAAGAGACGGTGAAGTTGTGGAAGATTGCAGCTCCAGTTGCAATAACAATGTTGTTTCAGTTTATGATTCAATCTGTCACCACTATATTCGTAGGCCATCTCGGAGACCTTGAACTCTCTACGGTTTCACTTGCTCACAATGTCATTGGCAATATCTCTTATGGTTTCCTGGTTCGCATCTATCTCTATATCCCCTCCTACTAATCTTAAGTCATTCACCAACACACCTACATTTATCTTACAGACAAGTTAACATTCTCCTTATGTTTGGGATCTCTAAGAGTTTAACACATTGTACAGTTTCATACCTCCATTAGTTTGATCGTCGGTCTATGAATGACATGAAATATCTTGAGCAATACATTTGAGTACTTCTATATTTGAAATTCTAAAAGAAACTAAGCAAACAGAGATTCAAATAGTTAATGTACAATGTCTGTGTATGTGTAGCAAGGTATGGCAATTGCATTGGGAACACTTTGTGGTCAAGCATACGGTGCGGGCCAAGTTGGTTCCCTCGGCATCTATTTGCAGCGCTCATGGATTGTCCTATCCATCACTTCTTTGATCCTTTCCTTAGCTTATATATATGCAACTCCAATCCTAATGATTTTAGGCCAAGATCCTCAAATAGCTAATCTTGCCGGAAAGTATAGCAGGAGTATTCTTCCTGAAATGTTCTCTTCTACTCTCAACCTGTCCACCCAAAAGTTCCTTCAGGCTCAAAGCAAGGTTGGCGTAATCACATGGATGGCCTTTGCAGCGCTCATTGCGCAAACTGGACTTCTTCATCTCTTCATCAACATTTTCGGGTGGGGATTAGAGGGTGCAGCTGCAGCTTATAACATAACAAATTGGGGAATTGCAGTCGGTCAAGGTGTGTATTGTGTGTTCTGTTGCAAAGATGCTTGGAATACTGGATTTTCATGGTTGGCATATAAAGACATTTGGGCTTTTGCAAAGCTTTCCTTTGCTTCATGCTTCATGTTTTGCTTCGAGTTATGGTATGCCATGAGTGTGAACATTCTCGTCGGTGTCCTTCCAAATGCAGTGATTGCTCTTGGCTCCTTCTCTATATGGTATGGATCATTCACTTCAACATAGAACAAGTCTCTTTTGCTATTTTTGATCACTACTCATCAGGTACTTTATTTGTTTCTCTTAATTAGCACCAACTTTCAGAATTGGGAGCTCATGTTGTTGGTTGGAATAAATGCTGCCATAAGGTAAGTGCTGCATATTTCTGGTGATGTGTGTTACATATGGTCATTCTATTCACTAATGTATCTCTCTATATAATACCATTCTCAATCGATCTGTAGCATTCGAGTCTCCAATGAACTAGGGAAGGGGCACCCAAGAACTGCAAAATACTCAGTTTGTGTTGCTGTATCACAGTCTCTCATGGTTGGCACCTTGTCCATGATTATCATCTTCATATCTAGAAACTACATTCCCTTTATCTTCACAGACAGTGGAGATATGCAACGAGCAGTAGCTCGTTTAGCATATCTTCTCGGAGTAACCATGCTTCTCAACAGTGTGACACAAGTGTTATCTGGTATACAACCAAACATAGTGTCTTTAATTTGTACTGCGTGGCCTAATTCTCCTCAATTCCATATAGTTCTAGTGATCATGCCATTTCTTGGTAATTGTTTGTTTGCAGGTGTTGCTGTTGGAGGTGGATGGCAAGCGATGGTAGCTTACATAAATTTGGGTTGTTACTATTTGTTTGGTCTTCCACTTGCAATCCTTCTTGGGTTTAAATTAAAATTGGGTGCCATGGTAATGATCTCACATTCACTCATTTCTTTTCCTTTAACAAAAAGTAAATTTCAGTTTTTCTTAAACTATGTATTACATTATGGATTAAATGTTCATGTATGCATAGGGACTATGGGGAGGCATGATGAGTGGAAGTGCTCTTCAAATCCTATTCCTACTGATTCTGACTTCTACAACCAACTGGGACACCGAGGTATATCAAATAGCTAGAAACTGAATCTGCAAATTAGCTAGTTAGGCATACATTCTACTATTTAATCCTCCTATATTTCTCTTTTCAAATCAAGCCTGGAGGCATAGAATCTACTATTGTGATGAATGAGTCCAAGTATATATGAACTTGCAGGTGGAGCAAACCACAAGGCGCATAAAGAGGTGGGGGAACCAAGAAAAGAAATCTGATCGAGAAGATAGCTTGCTGGGATTATAATGTAACTGAAGTCTAGCTACTTGAGAACAATAAGACTCACAAATCAAGAGAAGGCCCTCAATGCTCAATTTCAATCATTTTTACTCGTAGCCCCGTGTGTATCAAATTATTAACCTCTCTCTCATTTTACTCTTCGCAATTTTTATCTCTTCGGCTATATACAGTATTTTTTTCCAACTAATTTGACTACGGTTTTTATGGTTGTGATTCATTTAGAACTATTAGAACTTGCAACAAACGACTTCGAAATCCTAAAATATCCATTATTCTCGTCGAGTTATAATGAATTCTCGATCACCTTGATAAATGTCTTGACACATGAACAGTCTTTTTCATTGAAGAGTAGCTTAGGTCGCTCTCTTCCCCTCATCAACGAACTTTCTCCGTTATTCGTTCCTCATCGACCACGTACTCGAATCTTCCATTTCTGGTGAAATATCTGCATAGACTTTATTCACATCCCGTCGTGGATCTTTCGGCTCCTTCGCTCTTTGAAGAACATAAACCTAGCAACTCCATACGTGGGACAGTTTAGTACCGCTCGATCAACGATTACTAATTTTGTCTTCTTCTTCTTCGTTTGTTTTTTTGACATGATTCTTGTGCAGAATACTGCGCACAGATCCGCCCGACATTGGTGCCAAACTCTCACTAAAATATATAGTTGGAGGTTCGGACTGGTGGTTGGCATAAGCTACCAGTTTCATTGCATGGGATCATGGGAGACTTGACTCTTCAAGGGGCGGGGGAGAATGGGAGATAGATATTGAGGACAATTGAACTGGTTTACGTGCGAACCTATCGTTTTACGATCCATAGTGATGGGAATGCAACAAAGTAGTATGGAGCATTGGAGCTTAAACTTGATATGGACTTATACAAAGTAGTATAGCGATCATTACATGTCTTGTTTGAATAGAGGATGTATGTGCTTTGGTCACGCATCTTATCTTCTGTATAGGCTCTGTCTGTGAAAACTATGTATAACAAACACTCTGTTTGAGAAGAAAAAGAAATTACAGTTTGTTTATATCCTTACATCATGAAATATCTTCCTCTAACAAATATGGGATTTGAAACGTACGTGATCGAGAACCCTATACTAATTTTGGATGATTGCATAGTACGATTATCGTAATAATAAGCACAGTATCATGAGGAGCTGTACATAAATGGCAAATCCAAATCATAATGGTGTTATAAGAACGAGCATATCCTTATTAAATACAATTATCTTAATTTAAATCATAAAAAGCATACCGCATTAATTTTCCATTCAATCTTTCTTTCATGTTGATGTTAATTATTAGTTATTTAACTCATAGCTAATGTTAGAGTTGGCGCTGAGTAAATCTGTTATAACATGAACGACTTTGTAACATAGAAAGCTAGAAACAGGACAGATACTTGATGACATGAATGAAGTTTGTTACCAAATAATTAATTACAGAGTTTTAGTTAAAAAATGTTGCGTTAATTAAAGCTTGATGATCAAGATATTACAGTCAGTCACTATAAGATGCATGCCGTTTCAGTTGCGGACGTCTGCACCATGCGGACGTCCCGATTCCGGCGACGGCAGGCCGCAACGGTGCGGCGGATCAGCACAGCCGCACTACCCACCTCCTAGTGATCCCGTCTGTGCCGGCTGGAGCTCCATCGGCGACCCACGGCCGTCGGAATATGCAAAAATCAAGTTTCTAGGCAGATTCCGGCGATTTCTCAATTTCGACCGCCGTTGGTTGCTGATGAAGCTCCGACCGACACAGACGGGACCGCCAGGAAGTGAAGTGCCGTTGTCGTGATCCGCCTCGCCGTTGCGTAAGGTACGGACTCGTCCGCATCTTCTCTATAAGATGAACACTTGATAATTGATATATATCAATGCAAGGTTATTTTAAAATTTAAATGTATGCTTCAGTTATCTCTTAGTTACCGTGATCGATCATGATTGTAACAAACATGATAGAGTCATCATTTTACAAAAATTTTATGGTTATACACTTTTTAAACCAGATAACTATTGCTTGGAAAACTTTCAGTCAACTAATAAATCAAAAGCTTGCGTCGTCCCTTCTAAAACCCTACTCTATAAGTATCAACTATCAACACAACTTGTGCATGCATCTTTTTCCTCCAAACCAAACCCAACAAACACCACTCCTTCCCCGCCTCTCCTAGGCTACCTAGCTTCCACGTGAACCTATCCCACACGTCACCTCCGGCGGCAGGGAAAAACCAGATGGAGGCGCCGCTGCTGAATGCCGGAGGTGTCCAGGACTACGAGCCGGTGACAACTTTCAAGGAGGCTCGGGAGGTGGCGTGGAAGGAAACAGTGAAGCTATGGAGGATTGGTGGGCCTATAGCCTTAACCATAATCTGCAACTTCGGCACCAACTCGGTGTCCACCATGTTCGTCGGCCATATCGGAAACCTTGAGCTCTCCGCCGTCGCTATCTCTCTCTCCGTCATCAGCACCTTCTCTTTTGGCTTCCTGGTAACATATGACATACATACCTTCTCGAAAAAAAAAATGTCTCTATACTTTTTTTTGTTTTCAGTTCATTTGAATCATCGAGTGCAAATGCATGTCTTAGTTTTCTAGGGAAGGATTTGTTTTCTCAACTTTACCCCCTCATTTCTAGGGTAGGTGGTGGTGTTCAATGCTTTTGTTCAATAATTCATTCCTGCTGTTGACATTTAAGACTTGAAAATCATATTATGAATTTCATTTATCAGGAAGACTGTTACAACTTACAAAATCGAGAAGAGTAATAAAAATGGACTTTGATTTAAATTCAACGGTGGAAAACTACAAGATCATATGTAGATTGTGCAGAATATCTTCTTCTTGGTGAATTAGTACGTATCAACTATCAACCAGTCCAATATCGGATCCATCTTGGAAAAGTTTAGTAATAAAAAAAAAACTAGTTGAAGATAAAAGAAATCATTTTTTTCATGTTTTTTTCACTGACTAGGTAGTGCTCATTTTCGAAGAAGACGAACTTTCTGATATGAAAAGGATTAATCTTGTACTTTATAACTAGTACAAGTAAACTCTGGTTTCTTCTGCTTTGGAGTGTAATTTAGCTTCACAATCCTTTTCATAACCATATACCGACATTTTAGCTTATGTATGATGAACAGTTGTAGTTTTAGCCATGTCTTTTGAGTTTCTACTCGCATTTCTGTGTAACCAATCTTTACCATATATGTCATGTTTATCAAGAAACAAAATTGGAACTCCATTTCCGTTCTTATGATGTAACTTAAGCATGGAAAAAGGCACAGACCAATGTTTTATATAATTGGATCAATATTGTGCAGCAACCAAAATTTTCTTTTAGCAAAATCTTTGTTCTTGCCTGTGGACTATGGATTACTTATGTAATCACTATCACTCAGATCACATTATATATACTTAGTTTGTACAAATTTTAAATTTATTGTAGCTTGGTATGGGAAGTGCACTAGAGACATTATGTGGTCAAGCATTTGGAGCTGGACGTGTTAACATGCTTGGTATCTACATGCAAAGGTCATGGATCATTCTATTGACAACCTGCATTATCCTCACGCCACTCTACTGCTTCTCTTCCCCAATCTTAAAGCTTCTTGGCCAAGATGATGATGTATCCGACCTCGCAGGGACATTTACCGTGTATGTGATCCCTCAGCTATTCTCACTTGCCATCAATTTCCCTTGCCAAAAATTCCTGCAGGCGCAAAGCAAAGTCGTAGTTCTTGCTTGGATCGGATTCATAGCCCTAATGATTCACTGTGGACTTCTTTACCTCTTCATTTATGTGTTCGATTGGGGGATATATGGTGCAGCTATAGCTTTTGACATAACAGGATGGGAAATTGTGATTGCTCAACTTGTTTATATAATTGGTTGGTGTGACGAAGGGTGGAGCGGCTTTTCATGGTTGGCATTCAAAGACATTTGGGCCTTTGTAAAGCTTTCGCTTGAATCGGCTGTCATGCTCTGCCTTGAGATTTGGTACATGATGAGTTTGATCATTCTTACTGGTCATCTGGACAATGCTATCATCGCTCTTGATTCGCTTTCTGTTTGGTAAAAACACAACTAACTCACTTCCATAGTTTGGCTGGTTCATTTTTCAGTATGTGGTATCTGATTTTCAGTTACTCGTTTGATATTTCAGCATGAATGTCAATGGATGGGAAGCTATGTTGTTCATTGGAATCAATGCTGCTATTAGGTAAGTACCATGATCGTTTTTTTTTTTTTTTTGCTATTTTGTTCTGCTCCAAGTAACTGCTGCTTTAATGCCAACTTTCTGAAACTAATTTGTTGTTTCTCTTCCAATTCTCCTAGTGTTCGAGTTTCTAATGAACTAGGATTGGGGCGTCCAAGAGCAGCTAAATACTCAGTCTATGTGACAGTGGCTCAATCTCTACTAATTGGAATTTTATGCATGGTTGTCATCTTGATTGCCAAAAACTACTTCTCTGTCCTCTTCACAAGCAATGCCGAATTGCAAGCAGCCATTGCAAAGTTAGCATGGCTTCTTGGAATCACTATGGTTCTCAACAGTGTCCAGCCTGTGATTTCAGGTATCGACAAAATCGATTTTTCTGTCTTTCATCCTCCATTTTAAGCTAGAGAAGGGTATCCTTCTTCTCTTCACCTTTGATTCCACTGTTTACAAAATCTGAGTTGATGCTTTCAGGTGTTGCTATCGGAGGTGGATGGCAAGGAGTTGTGGCTTATATTAACTTGGGTTGTTACTACGTTTTTGGGCTCCCTTTGGGATTCCTTCTTGGTTATACACTAGGCTGGGGAGTGACAGTAAGTAATATGTTTCTGTTTGTGATGTTTCCGATACTCTTTTTATGTGTACTAGAAATTCATTCAGATATGTTCAAATATGTTGTAGGGAATTTGGGGAGGCATGATATTTGGAACAGCTCTTCAAACCTTGCTGCTCATTATAATACTTTACAGAACCAACTGGAACAAGGAGGTAATCACATAAAACTTAAAAGTCTGTTATAGTTGTGATACATGAGTCTTAGCAGCAGAACATTGATCTAACAGTCATTGATGTAACTTTCTTCTTGTTTTTGCAGGTAGAAGAAAGTTCAGACCGGATGAAGAAATGGGGAGGACAAGACATTAAAAGTGACACAGCTGCTGATAGTATAATTTGAACTTCCTCTTGATTGTTCTACTCAAGCTAAAGAGAAATTTATGTTAAGTTAGAAAAGTGGGGCTAGCCTTACAATTTTTGAGCTTTTTACCATTGAGAATTGAAACCAACATGGTTAATTTGTTCGGAGACACCACCAGTGAATTCTGATCCAAAGTAGGTTATCATATTTCAACATTTTAAGGATCAAAGTCATTTTGGCTTTTTTTTTTGTATACTCCGTATTGAAATTTAAGATCAGGTTAAGAGCAATGCATGTCTGTAAGAATCCTAAAGGGCTTGAACAGCTTTTCACTTCCTCACCAAGAGGAAATCAAATCAGAAACACTCTTAAGCAACCAGGTGAAAGCTTACAATCTTTTCAAAGACTACTAAGCCTTAGCTGGGTGAATCACTTTTATCTACAACACTGTCAACAAAAGGGACATGCCAAAAAGCCATCAAGCTTAGCATACTGATAACAAATCCAGAAGCACAAGGCGTTAAAGCACTTCTAGCAAGGTCGTCGGTTCAATATAGGTTATTTAGAGAGATCCTAACAAGTGTCAGGATGGCGGAGTGGTCTAACGCGCCAGACTCAAGTTCTGGTCCTCTAACGAGGGCGTGGGTTCAAATCCCACTTCTGACATTTTGTATTTTATTTTTGTTATGTTTCTTGTTGTTTGTATTTAAGTTGTGCTTTGCAATGGTGAATTGGTGATTGCTACTTCAGCTCGTACCATTTAGTTGTACTTTGTAATTGTGATTATTTTGGCTTAACATGTTGTGATGGATTACTACAACAGATTGAATATGTTCTCTGGTTTTTATGATCCTTACCACCTCAACAGTATAGTCAGGATGGCCGAGTGGTCTAAGGCGCCAGACTCAAGTTCTGCTCTTCGAGAGAGGGCGTGGGTTCAAATCCCACTTCTGACATTTCATCGAACATTTTTGTGTTTTTATAATGGTTTCTGTCTTTTTACCATTCCTAATCCCATACTTTCCTCTCCCTTCAAGTTCTACACTTCTACTACTGCTTACATTTCCACAGCTTCTACCAAACACTGCACTCTCCATATTAGTAGCACTATAGATTCAAGAACCTCCACAAAGCCGGCTGATTCATTAGTAGAGCTGCCGTAGATTAGACAGAGTACTCGAAAACCATGAAGCCTAGTCAGACAGTATCGAAAAACGTTGAAGACTAGCCAGAATCTACACTCCCACTCTCACAGGGCTATAGGTGATGCCGTGAATCCCAATCTATAATTCAATATAGCTGTGGAGACGGCAAAGATCATCCTTCACCATGTTTGCCTAAGCTTAAACGATGTTTGCCTAAGCTTAAACGATGTTTGCCTTTGGATTAAACAATACTCAACATCCGTTATTCTGCAACCCAATTTCTTTTGTATTTAACAAGCAATAGGAACACAAGGTGATTGTTAATACGTTTAGGACAACTTCAAAAATTCATGTAGACTGTACACAATTCGACAAGGTAGGAGGAGAAAACGTAAATATCAATATAAAAAGATCACTAAGATGTTCAGAGCTACATGGAACAAAAGTCATAGGAATGAAAAGGAAAAGCACTGTCAGGTTTACATTTATCCTTTTCTCACAAGCAAACTAAGCTATAGCTTCTTGAATTACAAATCTTCTAGGCGGTGGACTTTGATTTCTTCGGCACACGGTAAGTACCAATAACACAAGCATGATCACGCTCAAAAGGTTCAAGAGTCACTTGTTCAATAGGCTTAAACTGTTCTGCCTGCAGCTTCTTCACCTCAGAAGAGAACACTGCCTCAGCAGGAACAGTGGAGTCGATACAATTAGCCTGAAATGATCAAAATAAGAACATATTTATCAAAATATGATGACAAAGTGCCCACTTCAGGACGACATGTGTTGTAGGGGAAATAGATAATATTCGCTAAACAAACCTTGATAGAGATGACAAAGTGCCCTCCAGTTTTTAGAAAATATGATGCATTCAAAGCTAGAATCCTAGCCTGCATGGGTGGCAATTACAACAAACAAATGTAGACGTTAGATTATACAAGAACGGCACATTTAGGTTGTGCATCAACAAACTCTGTCAAAATCAAAAACAGAAACATCAAATCCTTTGCACCAAAATATCCAAAACTCGGATTGCATCACAGATGTGAAATTCTCAAAACTTGCAAAACAAAAAATAATAAACTTACAGTGGCAGATAAGAAACGACATATAACAATTGACAATCAGAAAGTTGGAAACCTTGAAGTTAGTCCACCAGTCATATATTACAGGCATAAAATCAAACACAAAAGCTGAAACAAGCAAGGCAACAGAAAATCTACACCGATTATGTCTAGAAGGAAAAGATGAAAGATTTTAGCACATCATTACATACTCAATAATGGAAAAAGAAGTTGAAGACACTATGGGAAAGCATCATATATACAATAATGAGAAAATTGTTTTGATTTCAGTATGGAAACACAAAGTAACACCACAAGAAGCATAAAACAACGTAATCCACTTAAAAATATCAACTAAAGAGATTGAGGGAAAGAAGTATAAGAAAATCTAAATACCTAACTTAGAGGTACAGATAATCGTTTTTTGTATCACCCACAAAGTATTGAAGGTGAACACAAGCAACTTGACACTTGCCCACAATTATGCACCAAAAAACAGACTGACATTTACAAAAACAGGCACAAGAAAACTAACGTACATAAATTCAATGCAAATTTTGAAACAGACAAGAAAGTGAATCTCAACAAGAAAATTCACAAACATAAGAGCATCGGACAATCGGGTTTACATCACCCATAATATCTTGAAGGGGAATCCGAGCAACTCTTCGCACGCCCAATACCAAGAACAACAAAACTTGTACAGATGATTTTACAAACAAATATTTACAAAACACTGGTAGGTTGACTATGTGGAAGCCATTCGCAAAATTTCAAAATGAAATACGCATACAGGAAACGAAATTAGCCCAAACCAAACATACACCAAAGCATATTTCAGTTCTGCATCAGAAAACTCGAGCTTTCATCATTCAAGATGTCTTGAAGGGGAATCCGAGTAAACTCATCATTTGCATAATTACAAGACACAAGCAACTATCAACTAAACAATATCATTATCTCCAAGCTCGAAAACGCTCAAGAAATATACCTGATCAGGTTGTGCAACATCAGAAAATATGACATCAACCATGCCCACAAGCATACGGTATTTTGCTGGATGCCTAGCATCTTCAATAATTGGTATGACATTGGTTCTCTTCTTGGCCATGTTTACCAAGTCTCTGCCACTTCTATGAGAAAACTCCACCGCATACACAACTCCAGTCTACAAGAAAGTTGGTTCTCTTCTATAAGAACCTACTCAACTAAAAATCTCTAAAAAACTTCTACAAGAAAGTTGACTCACAGGGCCAACAAGGTCCGAGACGTGAGAGACTGTGGTACCAGAAGCTGCCCCAAGGTAGAGAACCCGGGCACCGGGTACCTTCACCAAATCAACAAAAGGTATTAGCCTGATTAACTCTCAGAAGCCATGAATGTCAAACACAATGCACAGACAAATATACTTCAGACTTACAATCCATATGTCATCGACACCACCAAGAATAGCAGCTGCCAACTTGGAACGGAAAGGGTTCCAAACTCTATACTCAACTTTAGATCCATCCTCATTCTGCAACATCCACAATGTACTTTAATATAACAAACACATCATAACCACAGTACACAGCATACTCCAAACACAACTACATTAAAAAAGTGAACCAGCAAACAAGGACCTGAACAGTGATCCTCTTCTCATTGTAGACAGCTTCTCCGGGGACCATGTTCCTGGTCACAAGAGCATCCTCCTTACCCTTAGCGAGGAACACCCCGGCGTGTCGATGAGGCTCAACAACAACCTTGGTCCCTCCCTTCATTCCTCCTCGACCGCCGCGGCCTCCTCTTCCACGGTCGCCGCGGCCACGGCCCCTGCCTCGGTCACCACCTCGGCCTCCACTGGGCTTAAACCCACTACCTCTGTCGCCGAAACCACGGCCCCCACTTCGGCCTCCTCTCCCTCCATCCCTTCCACCTCTGAACCCACCAGAACCACCACGGCCTACACATAACAACCCACAAAAATCAACAAACAAAACATCATACTCGAACAAGAAGAACACAACTAGTTTGTTATAAGCTTCAACAGAATAAGGTTTTGGGTTTTGGAAATACTAGACTGTTGGGTAGAAGATGAATAGAGATGAGAGAGTGATGGGTGGAGTTTGTTAGGGTGGAAGATTCAATGAGTGATGAAGAAGATGAGTGATTGTACCTCGAGGAGGTGCCATCTCTGCGGAGATTAGAGAGAGTGAGCGGCTGTGTTATTAGGGTTTATGAGAAAATAGGCGCAGTTGTTGTGAGAGACTGAAAGACTGGTGGTGTTTATAAGAGGCAGAAAGTTTTAGGGTTTAAGGGGTTTTTACCTGCGGGCTCAAAATGGGTTTTTGCATATGGGCCTTAAGCCTGGGGTCCATTACATTTAGGAAAAAATAATAATAACAATATTAATATATCTTTAAAAATTTTGCAAGCTCATGGTGTTTCTACTTTCTACAAACGGAATGGTATGAGTTTAATAAAGAAATGTTGATAAAACTTGATTTCATTCCCACTATTACGTTAACCATTAATGTTATGATGTTTGAAAGGGTTACATGACGTGATTTCATTTAGGATAGCTCATGACCCTCTCTTTTCCAAGGTCTAGTATGCTCGTGCGACTCTCAAGCATTTAGATGGTGGTTACCTTCGCGCTATTATGTTAACCATTGATGTTGTGATGTTTTTTTAAAGGAAAATAAACTATATATATTACAGTAAAATAAGATTACAACCACGACTACTAGTCACAAGACTATCGCAAAAAGCAATAGACATGAGTTAAGAAGACTTAATCACGAACCAATTAAAAACGATTTAAGAAGCAGCCGATAACCTACTCCTCATCAATTTCGAGAAGAGAAACGCTCTAAATAGCATCACATACCAAAACCTTCGGCATATGTGCATAGACAACCTCCCCATCACATTGACACCAAGAAATAACCGACTTCTAGATAATCTATGGAAATGACTTGCACCATAAACATGTGCACTCAACGACCGACCAAACCCTACCTACCGACAACCAAACCCCCACTCAAAGAGGAGGGACGACAATAAACCTAAAAGAAAAAGGTCAATGTCAAAAGAGACCCAAGCTCACCTAAAAACCTAATTGACCCATCCTAGGTCCATGAGCCCAGGCCTACCAGCGACTAGCCTTGAATACAACTAGCACATTTCCGCCTTCCGAGTGCAACATAGTCACCCCGTCGCTGACGCCAGTCTTCGCCAAAAGCTACCACATGTATTTGCGGCACAGTGCGCCTCACCACCTACAAAATTCAAACTAGCAACAAGGTATTTAGATCCAACCCAAATTGCAAAACAACCCAGGTCAGCCGCCGCCGCCTCCGCTTCCCGACTCAGGCCTCCCAGGGACTGAGTTTATCGACATTGATGTTGTGATGTTTAAAAGGGTTACATTACGTGATTTCTTTTCGGATAGCTCATGACATTCTCTTTTTCATGGTCTATTGTGCTCGTGGGACTTACATATAGATGGTGTCATGGTTATCGATCTCTTTTACTCTTGGAAGGGAAGGAACTCACCATGTAGCTAGTGAGACCTGCTTGAATTGAATTGGAAGGGAAAATTCTTCAACATTGTTTAAGCTTCCACAAACTTCCAAGTTTAAGTCTTCCCGTGCACTACAAGGTTCGTCCATGATTGAAAACTTAGCATCGACCTATCTTCCTTACAAGCAACCTTCGAAGTGTTTGAGTTGGTATATGATGGAATTCCTTTACACGATCCCCTTTAATTTCTTCTTCTCCACCATAAACAACAAAGCAAAGCTCTGTGCTCGTTCAGAACCTCTAGTCCTTTTAGAAAGGTTGGTCACTTGGTCTTCTCCCTCTTTCACACATGATACTTCATAACTCTTTTACAGGATTGTTATGAATTACTTCTTATCATTCAACGTGTTGTAGTTACCATTCTAACAAAATAGGCGTGCTCTCGTTGCAGCATCTAGCTTGGCAATTTGAACAGAAGAAATGAGGCAAAAACTTAGCGCACGCATCCGAAAATTTGCTTCTTGTACAAGTAAAATCAATATACCTATATCATTCATTATGATTCGTCTTCGTTTGTATATATGCACAATGTATTATATGATGGATCATGAGCATAGAATTACTTATTTTGAAACAGCACCAAGACCCGTGACAACCTCAACTTCTTCAATCGGAGTGGATGTAACTGAAGAATACGCTAATGCCTTTCGCACAGAATCCTACCTCGACTTTTGGACACGTGTAGTCGCACTCACAAATCCCGGTTCTAACGGCTCCAAACTTATTCCAATGGAGTCGACAACTGCAACCCGGCTCTCATCCTATCGGCTTTTCGTGGAAAACCTTTTGGATCCGGATCAAACCATGATTACTCGGATATTGGGTGTAACTCGAAATCACCCAAAAAACTATGCACTTTTGTCCGACTATTTTACCCAAACCGCGAATGCTTTTACCTTATGTGGTCGCCTACTAAAAGATATCGACCATACACGTGTCAACTATCATTCTTTTAGAACCACACTCCAATCTCTTAATAATTGTATCACTCCCAGAACACTAAACCAACTTACCAAAATTTCTATTGTTTTATCTCCCAAACGGATTCAAGGTGTTCAAATAGGATGCTTCGATTTACTCAAACGGCTCGAGTTAACTCGCAACAAAACTAGAGCAAAACTAAGACTTGCGGGCAAATTCCAAACTGGCTCGGCTATCTTTTTAGTGGTGGTGACAGCTACACTAAGTGTTATTGTTGTCACACACGCACTTGCAATAGTTGTGGCCGCACCAACTCTTATAGCAACCTCACTCGACTTGGCATCGTCGAGGAGACTAGCTAGGATGGCGGCTCAACTCGATGCTGCCACCAAGGGAGCTTACATAGTAAACAGGGACTTAGAAACAGTGGGCCGGCTCGTGGCTAGGCTAAACGACGAGCTTGAGCACATGCGTGGGATGGTTCAGTTTTGGGTCGAGCGCGGCGAGGAAGACTGGCTCCAGGCCGGTTGCGAGGTGGCGCGCCAGCTTAAAAAAATGATTGTAACTTTAGGCAGCAGCTAGATGAGCTTGAGGAGCATTTGTTTCTGTGTTTCATGACTATCAACCGGGCTAGAAATCTTGTAGTGAAGGAGATTCTGGATCCGGGTCAGACCACAACAAATTCCCATGCCACATTAGCGATGTAGTAATCAGTAATTATCAAATATAGTTACCCATCTGTACATTTACACTTCAAGAAGCTAGGATTATTGAAATCTGCATAACCTATTGTCTTTGATCTATGTCTTAGAAATCTGCATACACAATCTGTTGGTAGTAAATATATGATACGGATCCATTAAAAGCAGGCAAACAAATATTCAGAAAACCTTATCTGTAAATTTGAAGGCACATGCATGGTGGATCGATCCATCTTTATATGTTGCAAGAGGAAGACAATCGATTAAATGCGACTAGCTAGTCTTTCTCTTTCCATCAAGCTTTCTGGCACGGTGTGACTTCAGAAGAGAGCAGCAACTTGATCGAGTACTAATTAGTAGTATTCCAGTTACAAATCAATTTATACTGCAAGTTATCCCTGCAAGCTATAACGTGCTTCAGATACAACTGCAAAGATATATACTATCTAGGGAATCAATAACGGAAATTAAACTGCACGGCAGCTCTGCTTGTATATGTTATAGCCAACGTTTAGTACCGTTGGAAGTAGTGTAATGTTATAGCTAGTGTAATAATGGTATTTGTAATTTTAGGGTGATGAGTTCAATCGCTATCAATCCCAGTTCATCAACCCAGCTACCAAGCTGGCCAAGTTACTTTTACGTACTTGTGAATTCATGATGTGCAACAGTTCGTATATAGCATACATCTGATCTGCCTCATGAAACTGAATTGGACTTAAAGAGGACCATTCATTGCCACCTATAACTGTATCCGTGTTAAATATCGATGAACATGCATGGTCTTTATCGATCTCATCTGATTATGAGGCTACTTATCACTCACTGCTAAGTAGACCTCATTACGTACTGAAAAATCATCATCTTGTTAACATGAATATTTTGACTTCAGTATGGTTCAAGGATTAGGTTAATTACAATTGATAAAGTACCCCTTTAGATCAATGCAACATAGAATTTATAGTGGTCTATCCGGCTAGCAAATGACATATTCGCACCATTAATCATAAGAAATCAAATTTTGCACTATTAAATACGGAAATGCCAAATTAACAAGTGAAATTTTGAACTTACACAATTAACAGTGGATTAATGGGTCTAATATTATTGTGTCTAGCGGCATAAGTCTCTCGTTTGTATGTAAGATGTTGTTAGTTCGACTCACAATGGACTAATAGCAGCTGATCAGTTTCATATTTGATAAACAGTAGTGGATTAACGGAAAATTAGTATCAAGCTGCCCACTATGATACGCACCAAGCAATCACAAATGTCTTCCTAAGTTAGTTGTTTAAAATACGTGAACAAGGAGATAGAAGAGATGGTATCAAAAGTTCACAACTATCAACCACTTCCGCTGAAGTTCAACATAATTTTGGACCTTTTTTCATACTTCATTTTAAAGTTTGACCTACCATTACAAGTTCCGTACCTTTCTTTGCTCAAACATAGCTGCTTCTTAAATTTCACATTGATTGCTTACTTCCAGCGTCCATTAATTTCAATTCACAAGTATCCATCGAAATTTGATAGGCACATGATCATCATCAACCACTATTGTTGTGATCCCAAATTATATAGAGATCCTGCAAGATTTAAGTTGCTAATAAAATGACCAACAATCCCGATCAATGGTCTTTCTAAAGTTATGAAGTTTATGACTTGTAGTTTTCTTCTTTACTTTATTTTATTTGGGCTAATGGCCCATTTGTAAAAATAAAAAAAGACCCGTCAATTGTTATATATATATGCATTCTGGTACGTGAGTCACATCTAGCATCTAAAATAAGATCTGTTTCTTTTGTTGATTGGCCGCCTAATGTAGTAGATTGTATCATATACACAAATGTTTCCTCGAAAATAAGATTAATATGGAGTCAAAAACAAGTACTTAACGGCACTAGCTGGTCTACATGAAGCCTAGTGGGGGCTGCTGCATGCTTGCATCAGTAGTTGCATGCACTCATTTTCTTTGTTCTTGCCTGGTTAATTTCTAGTAAACAATTAATAAGCCATTTTCACTCGAATTTCTTTAGAGCATCTCTGACGGCTATTGCATATAAGAGATTACATATAATGAATACCCTGACGAAGCATCGTAGATACTTGTTTACTAATTATTACCATGTACCTGTTCCCTTAACTAATGATTGAGGGACTTAGTATAGAACACACTGATGGATCACATGTGACTGGCGATAAAACTCAAAACACAAATTTCGAGTCCATTTTGTGTTATTGAAAGTGAATTTACTCCACAACCTGTGGAGTTTTGTGTAGTGGTAATACACATTGTATCCCCATGTTGGGCGAATGTTGATGTGATACTCACGGTAATATGATGTTATTAGTTCGATCATCCGCATGTGAAAAACACTTAATGAGGAGGGCATCTACTCTCCGAGTCTGGTAAATCCACTCGTCCACCATTTTTTGTACCAAAAAAAGAAAGTGAATTTACTCCACCACCTCATCCAGCGGCTCCACATACTTGTTCACCCAGTGATATAAAAGAAGGTCGTGCATTTATGGATCACAACTCCTACCATGAAATCCATAATTGCATCCCAACTACACACCCAGTTTATAACCTTCCTTCTCTCGCTATCAGTCTCTCTCAGAGAACCCCCGCACTCATCCACCACTCCTCGGTCACTCTTCTCTCCTTGATCTTCCTCACCATCTCAGCCATGGCTTCAGAGACTCCCAAGGTGAAACTAACCGGCACAACCCATGTCAAGCCCAGCAAGAAGCTCGGGAAGAAGGAGCATTGCCAGCTGGTCACCTTCGACCTCCCCTACCTGGCCTTTTACTACAACCAGAAGCTACTGTTCTACAAGGGCTGTGACTACGAGGACATGGTGAAGAAGCTTAAGGACAGCCTTGCGGTGGTTCTGGTCGAGTTTTACCACCTGGCCGGGAGGCTCGGGAAAGACGAGGAGGGAGTGTTTAGGGTTGAGTATGATGATGAAATGGAGGGCGTCGAGGTTGCCGAGGCTGTCGCGGAGGAGATCAGCATAGCCGATCTGGAGGTTGAAGAAGGAACTAGCTCTTTAAAGGAGTTGATTCCTTATAGTCTGGTTCTGAACTTGGAGGGCCTGCAGAGGCCATTGCTAGCTGTTCAGGTAATTGTTCGTTAATTACTTCATTAACTATGCGATTAAACCCTAATCTGATTTGTGTTCATTGAATATCTCACTCACTTTTGTTTGTGGATCTACTCCTTTTACAAAATTCAGGCACAACTGTACGTATGATAATAATTTGATAGGAGAAAACATTAGGGTTTAGTAAGATATATAGTCCCGGCCCACAGCCATATGTGGTGACATAATATTGCTAAATGCCTAGATCAATTATACATGCAAATCTTTAATTTGTTTCTACCTCTTGTTTTATTTTTTACTTCATTGAATCTAATAATATAGATGGTCATTAACACCATATATAAGCGAAAAATGCATATGAGATACATTAGATCACCATATAATATATTGATGCTAATTTTCTTGGGTTTATCTCAATGTTTTCTTCTTTTTGAATCACTAAAATGACTAAAGATCTTAGAAGATCCATCATCCATGTTTGAGAACCGTTATAGAAATAAGCTAGGTTTTCATGCTAATGACTCTTTAATCTAATTGAATTTGGGTGCTACGCGCGCAGTTAACCAAGCTGAAAGATGGGATAGCAATAGGGTGCGCCTTCAACCATGCGATCCTGGATGGCACCGCCACCTGGCACTTCATGAGCTCATGGGCTGAGGTCTGCAACGGGTCGCCCACCATCTCAACCCGGCCCTTCCTCGAACGCACCAAGGTCCGAGACACGCGCGTGAAGCTCGACCTCTCACTGCCTCCCTCCAACGGCAAAGCCGCCGCGACCAACGGCACCGCGTCAACCCCACAGCTCAGGGAGCGCGTCTTCAAATTCTCCGAGTCCGCCATCGACAAGATCAAGTCAACCGTCAACGCCAACCCTCCATCCGACGGCTCAAAACCGTTCTCCACTTTCCAGTCCCTCTCCGTCCACATATGGCGCCACGTCACCAAGGCGCGAAGCCTGAAGCCGGAGGACTACACCGTCTTCACCGTCTTCGCCGACTGCCGGAAAAGGGTCGACCCGCCAATGCCGGACAGTTACTTCGGCAACCTCATCCAGGCAATCTTCACCGCCACCGCCGCCGGACCACTCGCCGGAAACCCGCCGGAGTTCGGCGCCGGCGTGATTCAGAAAGCCATTGAGTCCCACAATGCCAGTGCAATTGAGAAGAGGAACAAGGAGTGGGAGAGCGCGCCGAAGATCTTCGAGTTCAAGGACGCCGGAGTGAACTGCGTGGCGGTGGGGAGCTCGCCGAGGTTCAAGGTTTATGAGGTGGATTTCGGGTGGGGAAAACCCGAGGGGGTTCGAAGCGGGTCGAACAACAGGTTCGATGGGATGGTTTACTTGTACCAGGGGAAAAGTGGAGGGAGGAGCATTGATGTGGAGATAAGCTTGGAGGCTGCAGCCATGGAGAAGCTAGAGCAAGACGAGGAGTTTCTTCTTCCAGTGGTTTGATGAAAATGTTGTGTGAGTTTTGGTTTAAAGTATGCATGCTATGTTATAATAAGGATCAGGACAAAGCTACGAGTTATTTACCAATGTTGTAATTGTAGAAAAGCATGCTAGGTATTGGAGTTTTAATTGGCCTGATGAGATTGATCATAAATATTGGGTTTTGTTATTACCATGATAAGATCACGTTCTTTCCCATTGTTGTTAGGAGTAAATTACTACTAAGAGCTTCCTTACTACTAATGAATGGATACCAAACCCCTCTAAGCATTTCAAATCGAGGAAACTTGAAGGCCGGGGACATTTGATCATCAATATATTTCTTTGAATCAAATAAATTTCACGTATACATGGATGGATTGATCGTATAAATAACTGAGGGGTCCGAGAAGTCGATCGCAAGAAAACCACAAGAGGAACCAACTCGAAGCAGCTGGTAACCAGAAAAGCTTCATAGGTGAAAGGTTGGAAGAATCCAGATCGGAAATCGCTTGCTCTTCTTCAATTGGTTCTTGGCACGGGTGTTGGAACTTGGAAGGCAGTGAAAGCCTTTGAGTTTTGAAGTTGTAAACATCGAAATCAGAAGGCACAGCCCTAGTCAGCAGTTGGTCAGGGTCTCTATCATCGTTGAAGTATATGCAATCTGGTTTATATCCTCTAAAGTCGGAAGCCGACACTGCTATCGGAGAGTTCGCACCCAAAAATAGAGCAATGCCACCTAAATTCTTTTCTCAATCCACTCAAACTTATCGACATCTAACTGAAGAACTCGAAATTTCTTGGTCGTCTTACGTTTTTCAAATTCGGCATCAAACGCACAAACCTTTGAATCATCAACCATTCTCCCTCATTTGTATTCACAATATAGGTATTATACTGCATTTCACATAGTCCGAAATCGCTTGCAGCAAACTTTACATCTGAGTAGAACTGACTAGTAATATTGAAGGATAATAGGTCACCAAGAGAATTCACTGTATAAAATCTATCCTGATGAACATGAACAATTTGTTTACACAGACCATATCTTCCACGAGTCTGTCGTCCTTCGCTAATGTACGTCCATCTTGCGTCTTTGTTAAGTCGAAAAAAAAAAGCTAACCGGCAGAATTCCAGATAAAATTGGGTCAGCTGATATTGTAGCAAACATGACAAAAGCATCATAAGCTATGCCCTTATATATATTATCCGGGGAAGGTTGTATGAAAAATTGGAATAAGTTGAATGATTGAGTTTTTCTTTTCTTTCCATCATTTAACCCTGAAGAAGAGATTCATTAGCGACACTGCAAATTTCTCATCAATAGCTATTAACCATCCTTTTGATGATCCACAAAACCGCTTAAAACTTAAGATGTCACTGTTACTTGCATATCAAGTACCTTATTACTCATAATGTTGTATAAATTCCATGTATCTTCTTCCTCCGCAGGAGGAATCAAGAGCATCGGATGGTGACAAAAATTTGACATTTTCCTAGCTTGTAAAGACCAACGTGGTCTGCTGCATATTTTTATGACTTGCAAACAACACTAAATCGCAAATAATAATCTGATGGTAACTCAAATTTTTCTGAGATGGAAATTAGAAGATGACACGGCAGACTTTTCTAATCTGGATACATACTTTTGGAACCTATAGATGGATCGAGTACCTTCAAAAACCATGTATGTTAGACCTGGATCAATAATTACCACACGTGTTAAAATAAAGTTAACTTACAATTGCCATTTTAAACTATAATTTGTTCCCAGTAGCTTTACGTGAGAATACTTCCCCACAAAATATCCCGTCACCAAAAATAAAAGATTGCACTGGTCATTGCTTAGTTTAGTTTCATTCTCATCCAGAATCATTATTCTGACTCCTAAGGCACCTGCATAGTGCGATCATATCACGATGACTTGATTGGCATTCAAAGATGATACTTCCAAGTTCCAATGTATTACCGAGTCACTGACTAACACATTACATCAAAATTTACCATACTCGACACTATAAATGAGAGACCTGCATCAGTATTTTGTTCAGAAATATACACTACAGACACTTATCTTTCATGCACAGCCCAAGATTTCTAAGACCTACTCCCATTACAAAAATTGAGAACAATCAGAAGGGGATTCCTCAGCTCCATGCTGCGGCTCAAAAATGGATGGGGATCCTTGTATCTGTTGTAAGATCTTATGACTCACCTGCAGATTGTTGGGGTGGAGGCGTTTTATCAACAGTTTCTTCAACAGTACCTGTCACCAAAATATGCATACAATGTCAGAGAGAGAGAGAGAGAGAGAGAGAGAGAGATTTTTTTTTTGGGACATTACAGAGAGGTTGTAATTAAAAAAAAACAACCTTGGGAAGTCTGAGGTGTAGACTGACTTTCGACTGGAGACGTTGTCTGCCCCTGATTTTGTGCGGCTGTTGCTTTTAGCTGCTCCTCTGTGATCTTTAAGTACTCCTCGCTGGTGTATGCTCTATTAGGAGAGGGAGCCCCATCTGCATAAACATGTACATAGTTTGAAAATACTTTTAAGAGACAAATTATCTCATCGGACGCAAATAATATGATTTGTACAAACCCAATGAAAGCAGTCGTAACATGAATAGATTAAGATAATGACTGAAACTATATAATGCCCAAAATGGTATAGGAGATAGAGCTGTCTCAGATTGGTGTGAACGTTTCTTAGACCTCATGAATCTCCTCTATACTTCTAGAACTTTTGTATGGATGATAGTCAAACACAAATGTAATGGTTACTAAATCCTCTTTGAAAGTAAGTGTAGACATGAATCATTATAATCACTCACTGGGGTCAGTCATGGTTTTGGAATCTCCAGTAGTTGATGGAGTGGCTGAAGTCGTGTCCATTATTTTGGAATTGTATGTGTTTATAGTTGAACTTGAAATGTCATCGAGACCAATCTCCTTTTCAAGGGTGCTCTTGAAATCCCTAGAAACTTCCTACAAGAACACATATGCAACATCAACAACCTTCTCAGAAGAAGCATAAATGAAATTTTAGATGAAGTTAGTATTAACAACCTGTAGCTCTCTAATGGTTGGTTGAAAAGCACGCAACGTCTTTCCTAAATTTCGAGCAACCTGCATTTATAAAATTTCTTGATCGTAAGTGACAAAAAATATTGATCTTAAAATAATAAAGACCACTAGGCATCACTGATTTCTTCTAATGAATTCCTAATCTCATGAGGACGGCAATTACATCTAGAATGGAATTCCAAGCAACAAAAATGCATGAAGAGTTCATATACAATAGGCAAAAAGGCCGATTTGCACCCAAAACTTGGTCATAATTGTCAATTTGCACCCTGAACTTGCATTTAAGTCAATTTACCTACTAAACTTTGTAAAAATTGCCAATTTACACCATATCCGTTAAATTTAATGTTTTTCATCCAATTTTAAGTCACATGTCATGCATTTGAGGGACAATGTGTACATATAAATATATATATATATATACACAACACACTATATTTGAATGGGTGGGTATGTTTAATATATAATTCGAAGTATAGTTAAGTATGTAGAAAAAAGATGTAAATAAATAATTTGATTAAAAAATAATAATCCTTTTAAAGAATATTTGTATTTGTTTTTAAGAAAAATATAAATAGAAAATGACAGCATTACCCCTCATGTGCATGACATCTGACGCAAAATTGAATAGAAACAGTTAAATTTAACGGATGGGGTGCAAATCGGCAATTTTTACCAAGTTTATGAGGTAAATTGACTCAAATCCAAGTTCGGAGTGCAAATTGACAATTTTAGCCAAGTTTGGGGTGTATTTTGGCAATTTTGCCTATACAATATAATGTTACCTTTTTGTTGCTCTTATGCAGTTTGGTATGCAAAGCCAAGGCGCTCTCATCATCTCAACAGTAAATACTAATCGTCTCACTCAATCTAAAACAACTATTTGGGTTATGAGTTACACACTGAGATTACAGTTCTGTTGGAATATTCATTCATACATCCAAAGTTATTAGTGTTATAATTGTATAGATGGTGGAATCATAGCTAGGTAAACAAGAAAGTGAGGTCCCTTAATCCCAAGGACAGTTTTCTTACCACATTCTCCATCTAGGCCAAATATTCTCTTAGGAGATCCTTCAGAAATCTATGCTTGGGCAATTTCCAAATATGGTTTTTGTTAGGAATGATGAGGTATGACAATGCTTAAGCTAAGCTGCTAGAGATACTTACTACGGGAAACTAGAAAATAAGGATACTAATCTGCGTACCAACAGTCAGGGTTTCATTTAGCTTCCTCGAAGTAAGATCCCACAGGACAATATTGAATACACACCATAAATTGAAATCCAAATTGTGGACAAGCAATGAACTCTGTAGATTCATATTTAGAGTGCCAAAATCCATAGTTTCATATTACTAGTCAGCTGTAACACATACAAAATAAATAAATTCAAATACTTCAACCTATTTACTCAAATTCAATTCACAAAGTCCTTGACCGATGTATCCAAATTTACTGGGCAATTATGATTCAATTACTAGCAGAGCATTATACCACAATATCCCAAATTCCCAACTATATGTAGCTGGAAGCTACTAGTTATCACCTATATAAACTTAGAACTCATGCGTATAAGTCCAGCTATCCCTAAAAATGTTATAGAAACACAACCAAGCATTCCCCTATGAGACCAAACTTTTAACCATATGAACAAACCACTCACCTCAGCAAGACCTTTGGGACCAAACACCAACAAAGCCACAACCCCAATAACCAGAGCCTCAGGAGCTCCAACACCAAACAGAGAAGCATAAACCACCAGACCTTTACACCTTCCCTTCCTCTCTGCACAACCAAATCACAAATGAGCTGAAATTACTAAACAAAACAGCAGACTATATTAAACACAAACCCAAATCACAAAAAGTACCTAACTTTGTAGACTTGGGTCTGACTGAGGCACCCAAATGCTTCAATCCACTCCATGGGGAGAAAGGGCTGAGACCCAGTTGAGGAAACACAGCTGAAAGATGTAGTCTTTGGTTCTTGGGGTGTGAGATTAGTGAAGAAGAACAAGATGGGTTGTGTATGGCTGACTTTGTGCTTCTGGGTGAGCACAGAAGTGTAGCAGCAGACGCTGTAGTTGAGGCCATGGCCATCATCTGAGAATTTGTCAGAGTTTTTGATTCATAAGTTGGAGCTGGTGAGACTCCAAAAATATACTAACCATAAGCATTGGATGTGCTTTCAAGATTTCTGAACATTTCTTGGCAGGACTGAAACTTGGGCTTTGTATTGTTGTTGCCTATATATTGGGTTCATATTGGGCTAGTCATCCTTTATAGACAACTAACGAGTTTTTCTTGTTCCTCACTTCTTCTTTTGAGTTGAGACAATTATTTGATTTATGTTTATGATGGATTGCAATTTTGGTTTTAGTTTTAGCCTTGCATTGGAGTGTTAGAATTTTGATTAACAGTCTAGTTTCATCAAATTGTTAGGGCTGCACATGCCCTGATGTCCGATAAGGGAATGACATGAAGAACTCTATACGCGTGGTTCACATAGAGTGTTACGAGAAGTTGTGAAATCAAAACCCTAGTATAAGAATGACCTTCTCTTTTCTCTTTGATGGTAGCTCACAAACTATGAGCGATGTGATGAGAAGACTTGAATGCAGCTGGTGACATTTGCAAGTATTCTCAAAGGATACCAAACAAGAGTATAAAGTAAGATATTCAATTAATATCTGCCTATATATATTGGTATGTAATACAGTGTATGTGACTGCGTATATAAATTCTTAGATGAACCTCCACCTACTCGATAAGCTGAACATGTGGTGTGCTTGTTAAGCTTTTGCCTTGTAGGACCATAACCACACCTAGCCAGCCAACCCTTTTCATATTTCAAGTCCATGACATTTTTTGTGACAAATATCCTATATTTCCACCTCCTAACGTGGACCCTTAGCCCTCCGATATATAAATGGATCTAGCAAAATTAAAAAATTATCATAATCTCCATTATGTGACAAATTATCATCATTATTTCTCGTTCAATGTCATCCTTACATAATTAAAAACACACTCCTCTATAATTGTACCGTTGCAAAGCACAAAAATGTATGACTCGTGGATTAATGAAGAACATGGCTGAGGTATATAAAGTGTATCATATGGTGCCGAAATTGACCTAAAAGTTTCCACACGCAAAATTATCAATTAGGAGAATGACAAACATAGAGTGACTGCTGAGTAGGTAACAAGAATCTTTATACTTCTCAATGCTTTGAGGATTAAAAGGTAAAAAATAAAAGTCCCACTGGTTATGAGTGAATGTAAAAGGTGGCTGGAAAAGCTTGAGGAAGATAAGGAAGGAAAGTGAGGTCGTCGAGATATCGTTATCAGAGAAAGATAGGCAAGAGATAAAAGAAAAAACGAAGAAGAAGAAGAAGAAGAAGAAGCACTCGTGCAGGTTTTATTTTTAAGTGTGAATAGGGAGGTGTGGGGGTGTGTGAAAAGGAAAGAAAGGGGTGTGGTGAGAAAAATAAATAGTCAGAAATGGAAGGGTGTGTGTGTGTGTGTGTCACTGTCGTGTGCGTCACGAAAATCCATCCAAAGAAAACAAAGGGAAGGATGATCAGCCGCACGTGCGCGTCTTGCTCTTCCTCTAATCCTTGTTTTATCAAAATAAATTACAAATGGGGATGGAGGTGTTTGGATCACGCCCTCCAAAGTGACCATGATTTACATGACCAAGATTCACTCATGGCAATACGTGATGGATGATCGAAACAAGTATCAAAGAAAATAGTCTTCTGGTTTTTCTTAGAGTTGAAGGTAGGATCTCTTCTGTATTTGATGAGCTAATACTCTATGAAAATGATAAAAGAAAACGATCAATGTCATTTTATTGATCGTCATCTTATTTATCTAACTTCTCAATTTAGTGTGATGTCACTTTTTTCTGGTTATATTTTTTGAGTGATTTTGTGTTTCGGGTCTCTCTTTTTATTCAACCTACAACACATTCGACTCTGAGCGTCTTGGTTTTGGATGTAATTCAAGCTACACGCACTAAACTCTTGATTTGAAATTTTACACCATATCTCTCATACACGATCTAAATATAATATCGTAACAAAACACCAAAAATCCAAGTCCAAACCAATCATTTTAGCCTGAAACGAGTAAACCACACCACACCCCTTGAGCATAGATATTAGGACTACAAAATGGAAATCATGAATCATAAAAGGACGGATTTGATTGAGAGATTTTGGGGCCATGATCATAAATGCAATCACAAGAACCATGAGGCTAGAGGCACCCAACATAACGCATAATCTCTACACCGTCACACCAAGCAGCTAGTGCTCATCCACTTCGTGACACTATAAAATGGAGTATGTTCCAGGGCCAATCCCGTCATTTCTTCTAGCTTACTAGAAGCATTTCTAATTTAGATCCAAAATTACTACAAACAACAATCATATTATTGATATTAGTGTTAAGACGTGTTTGACTTCGAAAACGATATGTAAACATGTTGGTTATACAAAAGTGTGTATATGCAGGATTATGCAGCTGGCATTGGTTATGTCCAGTCCCTTATCCAATTATCAAATCAACTTGCACTAAGCTACGTTATTAATTTGCTATGAGGAGTATACATTATTATTTTGTCATTTAATTAGTGATATTAGTTAGATGAAATGAAAAGGAAAACAATATATAGGTAGGATGGTTGCACGTTATCATCTATTTGGCTTTGTTTTGTATGATGGAGACTAATATTTAAGCAACTTGCATGATAGATCCCACACGTACTTAGTAGTACCTCACATGTAATTAGAAATTCATCATAACAACGGGGGCAAAATGTTTACGTTTACTAAATGCAACAATGAAGAAATATAGCACTGGTTTATTAGTCATGACTAAAACTAAAATATTCGAAATTGAACAATTTCCAATAAATAATTCATACATATAACAAACACGCATGTTATGTATTATGTTTGATTCAATTATATCTCAAAGTTTTAAATTTGATACAATGTACTCAAATTTTATATTTTCTTACTCACATATTTGAAACAATTAGTATATCCGATCTATCACACGACGTCGTTATAGTTTCTATCTCTAATTTTTTTAAAAAAAATGAGGGTTGAAATTGAAAATTCGCTTACCAAATTACATCCATGTCCTCCCATCCCATGCATTTTTACCACCAAATTATTTTGTTCCTCTAACAAATTTAAGAGAAAAAAAAACAGAATGGGTCCCATGCCCAACTCCCACTAAAAGTTATAACTCTCCTTCTCTCTCTTCTTCTCCTCTATTCTCTCCTTCATTTCATACCTTTCTCTCTGTCTTGTCCTCCTCCTCCTTCCCTCTCTCTCTCTCTCTCTCTCCAGATCGAAATTCCAGCCAGCCGATGCCGATCCAATCTCACCCTCCGTCGCCGTAACCGCCGTGTCTCCCGCGTTCAAACTTCTCCGCAACTTCGACAAAAAAAAATCATAACCAGCTGATTAAACTCTCAGAGATCACAAGTGCCAACTTAGTCTAAATTCATCATCATGGCGATGAGAACCGTCCAGAACAGCAGCGTCGACACCATCAACGCCGCCGCCACCGCCATCGTCTCCGCCGAGGCGCGCGTACAGCCCACCTCCGTCCCTGTAACTACCTCTTATTCTTCTCTCTCTCTCTCTCTCTCTCTCTCTCTCTGCATGTGTTTGATTTCTGTTTCGATTCGGTTTTTGTGATGCGGTGAGAATTAAGTTTAGAGAGAAAAAAAAAAGTGAAAAAAAGAAAAGAAAGTTGGGATCTTTGCCTTTTTTATGGTGTTGAATGCTGAATAAAGTAGGTAACTTTTAGCTGTGGAAAAAGTAAAACTTGAGTGCTTTTGGGTTGCTTTGGAGTCTAGAACTGAGTTTGGAAAGCTGGTAATTATGGAACACGGTTGTTCAGTTAAAAGAAAAGAAAAAAGAATTGAGCTTTTAGATTAAGTAGTAAGTACTAAGTACTAGGCTTGGTGAATTAGTGTGTTTTTGATGTGGATGATGGATTGGATTCATGGCTGTCTTTGAAAGTTGTGTGAATTTCGACGAGGAAGATTAAAGTTTTGAACTTTGGTTAGGCATAGTTCAAGTCATGAGAACAGCTTAGTTGACTATGCAGTGTGGGTGTTCTGTGGCTTCTAGACAAAAGTGGACACGGGGTTCGAATAATGGTGAGGGGGTATGTAACAGAGTTTGTTCGGTGAGTACAGTGATATCTTTGTTGGAGAAATGGTTCTTTAATTATTTTCTCTTGTGCTCGACAATGCCATTTTGTAGTTGTCTTTAAAATAGTTGAATAACTGTTTTTATACTTTATAGGCGTAGTCTAGATTTGTCAGGAGGTAATAATTCTAATGCTATTGCAACACCGGTGCATTTTGGGTTTGAAATCAAGTTTGATGGATTATATTGGTTGTCTGTACCAATGTGCATTAACGAGTCTAGGGACGTAATTGAAGATTTTGTTACAATGAAATAACAAATTGATGCCTGCAATGATGTTATGCTCGAGTCTTACTGGGTAGAGTAGTTTTCATAATTCATACATTATTCAGCTGAGTTTCGAGTTATTGATGACTTTTTCCTACCTTGACTACAGAAAAGAAGATGGGGAAGTTGCTGGAGCCTGTATTGGTGCTTTGGGTATCAGAAGAACAGCAAGCGAATTGGCCATGCAGTCCTTGTTCCGGAGCCTACAGTATCAGGGGTTGCAGTTCCTGCTGCAGAAAACCAAACAACCTCAACTTCTATTGTGCTCCCCTTCATTGCCCCTCCCTCTTCTCCTGCATCTTTTCTGCCTTCTGAACCGCCATCATCTACCCAATCACCTGCTGGTTTCATGTCCTTTGCTTCTCTTGCTGCCAATGCATACTCCCCAGGTGGAGCTCAGTCCATGTTTACCATTGGCCCTTATGCATATGAGACTCAATTAGTCTCGCCACCCGTATTCTCTACAGTCAACACTGAACCATCTACTGCTCCGTATACTCCCCCTCCTGAATCCGTGCAACAGACTACACCTTCATCCCCGGAAGTGCCATTTGCTCAGCTTTTGACATCTTCGTTAGACCGCAGTCGTAGACACAGTGGTGGCAGTCAGAAGTTTGCATGGTCCTATGGCGAATTCCAGCCTTACCAACAATATCCAGGAAGCCCAGGTGGCCAACTCAGATCACCAGGATCAGCAATATCAAATTCTGGCACATCTTCTCCTTTCCCTGACAGATATCCGGTGCTTGAATTTCACATGGGGGAAGCTCCCAAACTCTTAGGGTTTGAACATTTTAGCACTCATAAATGGGGTTCAAGGCTAGGTTCTGGATCATTAACACCAGATGGTGCGGGGTTGGGTTCCAGGCTTGGTTCTGGGACGCTAACGCCAGATGGCTATGAGCTAGGTTCAAGGTTAGCTTCTGGATCTATGACGCCCAATGGTGTGGGGATTGGTTCCAGGTTGGGTTCTGGATGTTTGACACCCGATGGTACAGGGCCTGAGTTTAGAGATGCTGTCCTTCTGGAGAACAAAATCTCTGAGGTGGCTTCCCTGGCCAACTCTGAGAGTGGATGTCAAAATGATGGAAATGTATTTGATCACAGGGTGTCATTTGAGTTAACTTATGAAGATGTAGCTTGCTGTCTTGCAAATAAATCAGGTGCATCATTTAAAACTGCATTAGAATCATCAAAGGATATGTCAGCTGAATTCCCCAATGAAAGACATGGGTCATCAATAACAGATAAGTCGAGCGCTGGGGACAGTATCAGTAGAATTCCTGAAAATGCTTTGGGAGAAGGGGAAGATCATTGTTATCGGAAGCATAGGTCAATCACCCTCGGGTCAACGAAGGACTTCAATTTTGACAACACAAAAGCTGATGTTCCCAATAAGTCGGACATTGGCTCAGAGTGGTGGGCAAACAAAAACGTTGCTGCTAAGGAATCGAAACCTGGCAATGACTGGACTTTCTTTCCTATTCTACAAGCTGGAGTTAGATGATATAGGAGGGTTCAACGTTTGCTTCACCCAGCCATCTGATGTACAGTGTTGTAAAACCTCACATCACATTGATGATTAATGGATGGAGGGCAGAGGTGAGCGTCTCTTATGACCCGGAAAAAAAATGCAGAGAGGAGATAGATTGTAGAATTGATAAGAAAAATCTTTAGAATATTTCTTTACTTGATGTTATACAAAGGGTAGCATCCACTTGGTGTAGATGTTGTGTTCTGGATTATTTTTCCCCTCATATGTAATAAAAAATAGTTCTTTACCCCCATGAATGTTCTCTTTTGGTTCATGATCTCTGTATTTTTTGATATTGGTCTTCTTCATGATAGAATCATAGAAATCTTGGAAAACTTGGGTGTCTTAAAAGATGTTGGGCTTGAACTTCATTCTCTGGTCTAATATGTATGTAGGGTAATTGGTGCCAACACTTGTAATGCTGGCTAAGGATAATAATATGTATAGATATGATTGATTAATGTTAGCTGGGTACTAATGGCCAAACCTCATGTCCTTTTCCTTCCCCACTTGCCCAAATACAGAATTTTAGGCTTGAATTTAGAAGAAAACAGGCTGTGACCAACAAACCAGGTGACCATGATAAACAACAAACAAATAGAACCAAAGGGACATTATTTTCCAGACCAAGTTTTAAAATTTTATGGCTCAAAATCCAAGCTCATCACTATCAGGAGGTTATAGGGGCATAAATTGCAGTGTGGCAGATTGCAGACCAAAAGATCTATATGTCTATCAATGCAGACCAATTCTCGTTTGGATTTTGGCCTCTTTGTGGTGAAGGTTCAACCTTGCTGGTTAAGGAAGGTCATCTTGGACTTTTTATTTGTCATTGTTTCTGAGTTCTATCTACATAATTTCCTATGAAAATGATATATACCCGCAGAAGCTACATATCCCGTGAAATATTGAACACCCTATTGATATCTGTATCTCAATAATGTCTGTCACATGATTAAGGGTTAAACTATCTTTCAATGGCATCTAAAATTGGTTGTTTATTGGATTCGTTATGATTTTATATCCTTCTTTACTAATGTTGACAATCGAAATCGAACGTGTTAGTCTAGAAATGAAGTATTATAAAACACAGGTTCGTTTTCTAATTCTTCTGCATAACACCTAGTTTCAGCTAAGTAGCACGGACGATTCGATACGTAGACATGACATATAATTTTTTTTGACACGGACACGTAGTGGACACGTTAATTAAATATTATTTTTAATATATATTTATTTAAAAATTTATTTTATAAATGTGAAAGTATTTAGAATTTTAGATGTATATATATATGTCAAAGTGTGCATTAAAATGATGAAAACATAACTTGTTAGAATGACTAAGGACTTTATAAGTACTTTGGATAACCAATGTTCGAATCCCACCACAAGCATTCTTATTTTTATCACGAGTTTCTCTCTTTATATATATATATATATATTAAAGTGTGCATAAATATAACAAAAACTGAATCTGTTGGAATGGTTGAGGAGTTGTTGAGTGCCTTAGATGACCAATGTTCGATTCTCACCATAAGTTGGTGCGTATCCGATTTGAATACTCGCGTGTCCAAAGTCAGTTCGCGTTTCCACGCGTGTCCGTGTCGGACACATAATACGGTGCCATGAGCACGTGTCCGTGCTACTTAAGATTTCAATAATGATCAAAGAAACACCTAAAGTAATTGATATTCAACAATTCATACATCAACTTATTTAGCTTAAGTATGAACTTGGGCTACTCTAACCCATACTGCATAAAGATAATAAAAACTTTGCCTCACATATATAAGAAGACACTTCTGATGAGTCACGAGTCATTATCAGATGGAGTTGTCACTAGGGGTGGACACGGGTCCATTCGGTTCGGTTTTGGACAAAACCCATAACCCAACCTAAATTTTAAATTCAGTTCGGTTCGGTTCGGTTTTTCTATTTTAGAGACTGTGACCCACAACCCAACCCAACCCGTACGGTTCGGTTCGGTTCGGTTTTTTTTTCGGTTTTACCCGTATGTAAAATACGTGATATTATATATTAATTTTAAAAGTACAAAATTTAACATAAAGATGAAAAACGAATAGTCTGAAATCACCTAATTTTTGTTACTTATCATGCGGGGTCGCATTGAAGAAATCTATTTAGCAAAGCCCCGGTCAATGAGGTTTTATTATGTGAAAACGCCTCTTTTTTGGTTGACCGTAGGTACGAACGGTCAAACCATGTCCAAAATGGATGAAATTTTTACGGGGTCCCTAAATATATATACCAATCACATCTGCTGGTGTATATCGACCATATTTCGAATTAGAGTTGACGATCACCTAAGTGTCAACTAATGTATCATAACCTTTATATTAGGTTTAAAATAAAACTATCGCATTATGAAGCGACTATATGAAGGAAACTTCTAGGGATCGATCGACACCAGCCGATGTGATCGTTATATATATTTAGTGACCCTATAAAAATTTCATCCAATTCGGACCTTATTTAACCGTCGGAATTTTTGGTAAATCGAAAACATCACTATTATGCCATAAGGGAGGACCTATTACAAATATGCGAACGCCGAAAACCGTTTGCATATCTGAAATCAGCTAATTTTTGTTACTTATCATGCGTGGTCGCACTGAAGAAATCTATTTGGCAAAGCCCCGGTCAATTAGGTTTTATTATGTGAAAACGCCTCTTTTTTGGTTGACCGTAGGTACGAACGGTAAACCATGTCCAAAATGGATGAAATTTTTACGGGGTCCCTAAATAAATATACCAATCACATCTGCTGGTGTCGATCGACCATATTTCGAATTAGAGTTGACGATCACCTAAGTGTCAACTAATGTATCATAACCTTTATATTAGGTTTAAAATAAAACTATCGCATTATGAAACGACTATATGAAGGAAACTTCTAGGGATCGATCGATACCAGCCGATGTGATCGTTATATATATTTAGTGACCCTATAAAAATTTCATCCAATTCGGATCTCATTTAACCGTCGGAATTTTTCGTAAATCGAAAACATCACTATTATGCCATAAGGGAGGACCTATTACCAATATGCGAACGCCGAAAGCCATTTGCATATCTGAAATCACCTAATTTTTGTTACTTATCATGCGCGGTCGCACTAAAGAAATATATTTGGCAAAGCCCCGGTCAATGGAGTTTCAATATGTGAAAACGCCTCTTTTTTAGTTAACCGTAGGTACGAACGGTCAAACCATGTCCAAAATGGACGAAATTTTTACGGGGTCCCTAAATATATATACCAATCACATCTGCTGGTGTCGATCGACCATATTTCGAATTAGAGTTGACGATCACCTAAGTGTCAACTAATGTATCATAACCTTTATATTAGGTTTAAGATAAAACTATCGCATTATGAAGCGACTATATGAAGGAAACTTTTAGAGATCGATCGACACCAGCCTATGTAATCGGTATATATATTTAGTGACCCTATAAAAATTTCATCCAATTCGGACCTCATTTAACCGTTAGAAATTTTGGTAAATCGAAAACACCACTATTATGCCATAAGGGAGGACCTATTACAAATATGCGAACGCCGAAAGCCGTTTGCATATCTGAAATCACTTAATTTTTGTTATCTATCATGCGCGGTCGCACTAAAGAAATATATTTCGCAAAGCCCCGGTCAATAGGGTTTCAATATGTGAAAACGCATCTTTTTTAGTTAACCGTAGTTACGAACGGTCAAACCATGTCCAAAACGGACGAAATTTTTACGGGGTCCCTAAATATATATACCAATCACATCTGCTGGTGTTGATCGATCATATTTCGAATTAGAGTTGGCGATTTCCTAAGTGTCAACTAATATATCATAACATTTATATTAGGTTTAAAATAAAACTATCGCATTATGAAGGAAGCAAGACGGCTAAATAATGCGCCTCTTATACATTAGGTCAATTAGGTTATAAATTATGTGCGGCTGTGAGGCCGACCACACTATTTTTTTATTAAAAAAATAATAATAATGTAAAATTATAAATATGACAAAATGATGTCGTTTTGTAACGTTGACCATTGACTTCGGGTTGTTCGGGTCGGTTCGGTTTCTAAGGGACTGAACCCAAAACCCAACCCAAATAGAATCGGTTCGGTTCGGTTTTTTTATTTTCGGTTCGGTTTGATTCGGGTATCGGTTTGTTCGAATTCGGTTTGGATTCGGGTCCGGTTTTTTTCGGTTTTCGGGTCAGTTTGTCCACCCCTAGTTGTCACGTTTCCATCCAATGCCAACAAAACACACACACATATATATATATTAGTAGAATATGCATATCGATTAAACATTATCTATTTGTCCCTCTCGCCAATATATAGTCGTATGGAACAAGATCACTAGATGTCTAGATCCATAACGGTCGTGCTGCACCAAAACACAGCAGAAACTTAAGAGTACCACCGGTTTATGTCCATATTTCGAGCTCTACATAATTCCATTTTTTTTCTTTAGCCGACTTCACAAACACAAAATGTAAATATGACACACCGAAATATAATTGAGGGTAAATATTTCGAACATGAGATAGTAAATAAAATTTATACAATTAGAGTTTGTACGCTGATTTGACAGTTGCATTATATTGTTACTAAGGGCGGAGCTAGGATTAATGAACTATATTAAAAAATTTGGGTTAGAAAAAAATTACGATTATTTATGAAATATATATAGAAATTTAGGGTAGATTAATATTTAATATTTAATTTTTTACAATAAAATTTAGCTAGAAATACAATTTTTTTTAGTAATTTAAAATGGACTAACGTACTTGATTGTTGCAACCCCACAATACAATTTGCAATATGTTACTGCTACCTTCTACCAATATATATATATATATATATATTCAATCTAAGACTGATGATTGGTACAATCTAAGAATGATCAACACCAACTTTTAATATAAATAGAAGTTTATTAAGAGAGAGAGAGAGAGAGAGAGAGAGAGAGAGAGAGAGAGAGAGGGATCACTATGATGGATATAATAGTGTTAGGAGTTAGGACCCTGCTTCGCCCATATTGTCGTGAAAAGCTTCTCTTTCTTTTTGTTATTTCCTCAGTTTCTCAGATGTGGGAAATGAGAAGAAAGTCCACTGATTACAGAGATTCGCATTTGTTTAATCTGCCACAAAAGATATTAGAGCCTATAAATGATGGGAACCCATCTAACCCAAGATCACCAACCCTCTTTTTCATCAAGTGCTTGCTTTTTATTCTTACAGCTGCAAAAGATAGGCATGCATTAGCAGCTAGAGCTCTTCCCTATTACACCAACTAATTATCTGAGGTGAGAATTTCATCGTAACAGACATAATATACATATATTTCTTTTTCATTGTTTCTTTTCTTTTCTGAAGTTGAATGAAATTGAATTATGTGGTTCTCCTATTTTACTTCCTATTGATATGTTTTTAATGCTACAGTTGCATTTCAAATATGATGTTTTCTTAGAAGAGCTCATAAGCTAATGCTTGGTCAGCTTGGACATGAATGATTGACAGTCCTTTTCCTATCTGTTAATTCTTCCATATCTTCTAGTTTTGTTTTCTATAAAACGGATATCATGAACTATCGGAATTGAGGAGATTGACAGTTTCAACCTTGGGTAGCTGATACAGAAAAAGTTGTAGTTTGTAGTATTTGATCAAGTTTCCAATGAAATGATGCTTTTCTGTTTCACATTCATGACATGTCATGTATATATATCCAATACAATCTTATTCTGTAATTGGTTTTCCTGTTTAGGGCCTATTAAAATTTTGAGTTTCTTAAATTGTAAACATGGCTATGGCTTCTGCTGTCAAAGTGGTTCTAGGCTCAATTGCCTTTGCAGTCTTCTGGATATTGGCGGTGTTTCCAGCTGTTCCTTTCCTCCCCATTGGGAGGACAGCAGGATCTCTTTTAGGGGCAATGCTAATGGTTGTGTTCCGAGTCCTAACTCCAGATCAAGCCTATGCTGCTATTGATCTGCCAATTCTTGGCCTTTTATTTGGGACAATGGTTGTAAGTATCTATCTTGAAAGAGCAGATATGTTTAAGTATTTGGGGAAGTTGCTCTCATGGAAAAGCCTAGGAGCAAAGGACTTGATATGTAGGGTCTGTTTGATTTCTGCCATTTCAAGTGCTCTTTTCACCAATGACACCTCTTGTGTGGTTTTGACTGAATTTGTACTAAAAGTTGCAAGACAACATAACTTACCGCCTCATCCATTCCTGCTTGCACTTGCCTCCAGTGCAAATATTGGGTCTGCAGCAACCCCAATCGGCAATCCTCAAAACCTGGTTATAGCTGTTCAGAGTAACATTCCTTTTGGAAAGTTTGTTTTAGGAATTTTGCCTGCAATGCTTGTTGGAGTTTGTGTGAATGCTTTACTTCTTTTGTGTATGTTCTGGAAGTTGTTGTCTATCCAGAAGGATGTAGAAGACGCAACTGGAGAGGTTGTAGCTGAGGATGATGTGAGTTCTCATCGGTTTTCACCAGCCACATTGTCACATTGTGCATCCTTCAACTCTCAGGAGCTGAACTCTAGACTAGAAGCCAAGAGTGTGCTAGGTTCTCCAGTTCTTGAGAAACTTAGGAACCGTCTGCCTTCAGCTGAGACTGAAATCAAGAGGGTTTCTAGCACTGGTGCTTTTGAGTCTGCAAGAAGTTCAAGTGCATCAAAGACTGAAGAGATAAATGTTGTGGCTTCCCAGAAAAAGGAGGAAACAGTTGCTCCGAAAAGGACTCCATCAAAGGAAAGACTAAGAGATACTTGTACTACTACTGAGTCTTTGGAAGGAAAGGAAAATGTGACCACAAAATGGAGAGGGATGTTGTGGAAATCTGCCGTTTATCTTGTTACCTTAGGAATGCTGGTTGCTCTTCTTATGGGCCTGAACATGTCATGGTGTGCGATTACTTCTGCACTTGCACTAGTTGTTCTTGATTTCAAGGATGCTCGGCCAAGCTTGGAAAAGGTACATTTGAGAATGTTGATAATTAATTTTAGAGTGCAGAACATAACTGTCTATAAGATTTTAACTAATAACCCTCATAATTGAATCAGCTTATTTCTCTTACTTGAGCAGGTTTCGTATTCACTTTTGATTTTCTTCTGTGGTATGTTTATAACTGTGGATGGCTTCAACAAAACCGGCATACCAAGCACTCTTTGGGACTTCATGGAGCCCCATGCGAAAATTGATCATGTCAGCGGGACAGCAGTTCTTGCTGTTACCATAATTCTACTATCAAACGTGGCTTCAAATGTGCCAACTGGTAATACTGATGTTCTTTTATCACCGGTTTTTATGATAATGGTGGTCTATTTGATGAAACAGCATGTTAAATCGAGAGTTGTTGCGTTATATAGCTACTCCTTAACTGTCTGATAACTCGTGTTGGTTTATTATTCACTTATTATAGACATGCATATGCTTCTGCTCTCTAATGCTTGATCTCAGTGTGAATGGCCTTATGCTGGAAGCCCTTTTACAAGGGACTGAATATTGTAGATAATCTTCTTTGATGAGGCAGGTACTTTCAGGTAACTGAGGAAGAATGAAGCATCGAGTTTCATCAATTTGTAACATCATAACAGATTTGACTATTTGAGACCTTGAACATGTACAAGTTAATGGGAACCATACTACCAACGAGCCTAGTATAACAGATTAACTATGCTTTTGCAATAGGTCATTTTTCATTTCCATGCCTGCAGAACTCAATGTCTTTAATTACAAATGCGGTGAAGTACTAATGTCCTCAAACTTCTTGCTGATCAAACTCGAACATGTTCTGTTTGTATAGTTCTCTTGCTTGGAGGACGAGTGGCAGCATCTGCGGCTCTAATATCAGCAGCGGATGAGAAGAAGGCATGGCTGCTTCTAGCTTGGGTGAGCACCGTAGCCGGGAACCTCTCGCTGTTGGGATCAGCAGCCAACTTGATAGTGTGTGAACAGGCTCGCCAAGCTCCACACCTTGCATACAATTTATCATTTTGGAGCCACCTCAAGTTTGGGGTGCCCTCCACTATTATAGTCACTGCTATTGGTTTGACGCTAATAAGATGACATTGGTGGCAGTCTGGTAATACAACAATGTCTGAGCTTTTGCGCAAAGAAGAAGGTCAATATCAGTTGCACCAAAAAGTGAAGTGTTTCTCTGGTTTGTGTATAGGTTTTTGATTCAAAGAATGAAAGAATGAAAGTTTGAAGGAAGGGTACTATAGGCCTGTTTGAGATAATAGATTTGCTCCTTCACTACAAGCTGAATTGGTGTGCTTCACCGTAAGGTCATGATTTGGAAACAAACAAGCTGCTAGCTTCACAAGTCACAACTTGGATTGTTACACTTTCACAATCACAATTCAACGATACAAAGACAGCTAATGACATTTCCCAACTTATCGACCAATAGGACCTTGCTTTGCTAGATTGAAGTTGAACTTGTTCAGCCTAAGTAAGCAACTAAACATCCATGCGTAATGCTAATACCCCAAATAAGATCCATTCCTAATTTGTTTTCCTTCGGTTAGCAATGCACTTATGAAAAGGATGTTGCAATAAACAAAAGTAATTATTATAAATCTGATTATTACACTGTTCAGATAGTATTTACATTTCAATCGAATTCGTATATTTGTATTATTTAATTGAATTGTTATATTTAACTGTTACCCCTAATCTCTTTAAATGATCAAATATAATGATTGTTTGTTTCTTAAACGATCCATATACTTATCATTCTCATTTAAAAGACGAGTCGAGCTACAATTCATATCTTCGTTTGAGTTGATTGTAACAATTAAGAGGTGTAATAATCTTTGTTGTGGACATAAGACATGTAAAGTCTTGCAACAAAATAATGTTATGTCATGACTGCAAAACTTAACTCCTTCATATTTTGTGCAATAATGCAACAAGCAAACACCATGTCTCTGATGATCGAGTACATATGTAAATGTGCTTTTAGTTAAAAATTGGGTATTCAATCAAGTTGTCTCCTTGTATCTCTTAGAACATATAGAACACATGTAATCAATCTTGTTTGAAGGAGGCACATACAATCAAGTTGTCGCTAGACTGAATTTACTTTTAGCACATTGATGGAACTATTTTCATTTCTTTAAAAGAAGCTAGGTTGCTATCTACATCACTTCTGTAGTCATATAATAATTTGTTAATCCACATTATTGCAATAGAAGAAATGATGACTTTAAGTTTGAGTAATACTAATTACAAATGTCCTCTAGTGGGCACTAAATATCATCATCACATATAAGGTATGATATTATGTTAGCTCAAGAGAGAAGGAATCTAGCAATGATCTTTAATTAATATGAGATCTTATAATAGAAAATAGAGTATATGCAAATTGCATATCATGCTAAGATTTCTTCTAGTTGAAAACATTTTGTGTTAATGTATTTTTCCCATTAAATAGTTTAATTAAAGTATCTCTATCATTTTGATTCCATATGTAATATGTCCGTACCTATATATCTTTGTATGCTTGAGGAAAATGATATACAAATTAACATGTTTTTTTTGGTTTATTTGTTATACTTGAAGTCATAATTTTTTTTAATCATTACATCCCATATGATGCACGAAAAGTAAACCGTTTAGTTATTAAAATGTTGTACTTAGCGATACGATTAGTGAAAACTGACAGCACCAAAATGATACAACTTGTTCTGTCATCTTATCTCATATAATGTACACAAAGAAAAAACCATTTTTCGTCCAAAAAAAAGAAAAGAAAAAACCATTTATTTATTGGATTTCGTGAGAAGTACAATATGTGAGATACATTTAAGATAAAAACACAATTTTATATTTGAATTTAACAATAGTGATACCCATGTAATTTATATACAAAACCACAAAATGAACAATTTTAACAATTGGATCTCAAATGAAACTTTGATCTTAATCCTCCACGGGTACAAAGTAGGGTTTTTACTTGTCACTCTAACAGTAATTATAGTACGACTTCATCAATCATTTCCCATTATGAATTGAAGAAAATAAATTATAAAAGAAAAAGAAGCTCAGGTTCACTAACTTATTAATGTCTTTAAACTAAAACACATAACCTTCTCTCTCTTTAAAGTGATTCTCTTCAGTCTTTCAATGCAAGAGAAGAGAATACCTCAAATCCAAATCCCCAATCTTTCTAATTTCTAGGGCTCTGTATTGAGCTAAGCTCAGGTTTTCACAAGCTCATCAAATTCTTCACACCCTTGAGATTTGTATACAAGTTTAACCCAGTAATTTCAGCAAGCTCGGAAAATTTTGTTTTTGTTTTTGTTTTTGTTTTGCAGCTTCTGAGAATTTGAGTAAGTTTTCATTTCATTTGTTGTGTAATTTCTTTCAGTAAAGTGATGATTTTTATCTAAGTTGGTTAAAAGGGTGACTCTGTTTTTGTGTTTGATGACAATTAGCTGCAAGTAGATCTGTGTTGTGAGCTTGTGCTTTTGAGCAATTTGGGATCGGAATTTCTGGTGTTATTGAAATTGGTGGAGGAAATTCAAGTTAAAGTTTGGAACTTTAATTGGTGACTGTTGGTTTGGGTTTTGGGTTGTGAAAATTTAAGGCAATGGGTCTGTTATGGTTTGTTTGTTGGAGTTTTACTTGACCCAATTGAATGAATTCTTGAAAGGTAGGTTGAAAATTGTGGGAGTAAAACAAAGATTAGTTCTTTTGGATCGAGTCCAAGTGGGTGTGGACTAATTTAATCTTTATGGTAGACTTTTGTCGAGTTCAGTGAGTCAATGTAATGCGAAATTGGGGTATTATGTATGGTTGAGTTTGTAGAATAGTTGGTCTGTTTGATCAACAAGATATTTCAACTTGGGTGTAGGTCCAAGTGTTACTTAGTCAGATTAGATATATTTGGATTGAGATACTGAAGTGCAGCCTTTATATTGCAGGTTTTCGTTATTTGCTGACTTGGTTGGAAGTTGTTGGTACTTATGGCTTCCCTAGTTCCTGTCTGATGAAAGTCGTCTCGGGTGTGCATAGTTGGATGTTCTGCAGGTATCAAGTGTGTTCGTAGGTGGACCAAGTGATAAGTAAGTTGAGGAGAGCTTTTTTTTTTTGAGCTTTTTATTTGATGGTGTTACACAATATATGGTAATGCTGGTAAACGGATTAGCTTAAAAGTAGTTGCCTTTGGTTCTGTAAGCTTCTTATAAGAAATATGCCTTCATGGTGGGGGAAGTCGTCATCCAAAGAAGCAAAGAAGAAGTCAGGGAGCAAGGAAAGTTTCATTGATTCATTGCATCGGAAATTCAAGTTTTCATCTGAGAGTAGAGTAAATAGTAGATCCGGAGGGTCTCGAAGACCATGTAGTGATGCCCTTTCAGAAAAGGGGTCTCGATCTCCTCTAGAATCAAGATCTCCTTCACCCTCCAAACAAGTTGCAAGAACTCAAAGTTTTGCTGAAAGGAGTATTGCTCAACCACTTCCACTTCCTGGTCAACATCCTGCTCATGTTGGACGTACAGATTCTGGTCTTTGTATATCACCAAAACCAAGATCGGAGAAAAGCTCGAAGCTATCATTGTTTCCACCTCTCCCAAGACCTCGGTGCATTGGTGGGAGGCCAAATTGTACTGAGTTTGATGGAGATATGAATACTGGTTCAGTTTCTAGTGATACCTCTGTTGATAGTGAAGATCCAGCTAACTCAGTTCACCGTAGCCCTCAGGCAATTGACTATGAAACTGGAACTAGAACTGCAGCAGGCAGTCCTTCAAGGTGTGCTTTAATTTATTTCAGACGCCATTATCATACTACTGTACATCTTTTATGTATGCATGACAATGTAGTATTTGATTGTAGTTTTGGTAGCCAGCTTCTAACAAAATTACTGTCATTTTGCTGAAGTGTGATGCCCAAGGATCACTCTTTCATGGTTGCGCCTGTAGTCTCAAGAGAGGCAAAACAACCAGCCAACATTTCATTCAGCAATCAAGTTTCCCCTACATCGTCTAAACGGAGACCTTTGAGCGGTCATGTGCCAAATCTCCAGGTTCCTTATCAAGGAGCTCTTTGGAGTGCTCCTGACAGCTCCATGTCGAGTCCTTCAAGAAGTCCAATGAGAGCATTTGGAACTGAGCAAGCTGTGAACTCTGCTTTCTGGGCTGCAAAAACATATACAGATGTCACCATTCCGGGATCTGGCCACGGCTCCAGTCCAGGTTCTGGTCACAATTCTGGACATAATTCAATGGGAGGGGATATGTCGGGACAGTTATTTTGGCAGCAAAGCAGGGGTAGCCCTGAGTATTCTCCAGTTCCTAGTCCCAGAATGACAAGCCCTGGCCCAGGTTCAAGAATCCATAGTGGTGCTGTTACACCTATTCATCCTAGAGCTGGTGGGGCGCTCAATGATTCACAGACAGGCTGGCCTGATGATGGGAAACAACAAAGTCACCGTTTGCCTCTTCCTCCAGTTACGATTTCAAATGCATCACCATTTTCTCATTCGAATTCAGCAGCCACATCTCCTTCTGTGCCACGAAGTCCTGGACGGGCAGACACTCCAGCAAGCCCTGGTTCTCGGTGGAAAAAGGGAAAGCTGCTGGGTAGAGGCACATTTGGACATGTTTATGTTGGATTTAACAGGTACCCTCTCTCTCTCTCTCTCTCTCTCTCTCTCTCTCTAAGTAACTTTATTACCTAGTAGTTAGTTGTCTAAGGATATAACTGGAAATAGTGCCTTCAAAGTTCGAACATATCTAGGAGCGGAACTTGGGGAGCTAATATTGATAAAATCTCTTGGTAGATTGTTATATTAGCAGCTGTAACTATAATATTAGCGACCACAACTGTAATATTAGCGACGGCAACTGTAGCGAAAATTGAAATACATAAATTCTCTCATATTCTCATAAATAAACTTTTGAGTTGTCTAGTGAAAGTGGTGAAATGTGTGCAATGAAGGAGGTCACATTATTTTCTGATGATGCAAAATCTAAGGAAAGTGCCAAGCAATTGATGCAGGTATCATCCTGTTCTTACTGGTTTCCCACCAATTCCTTCAATGGTAAATGTTGTTGCCATCCTTTGTCTTGACTTTTGTGTTTTAATGTTTTGCTAGGAAATTGCTTTGTTGAGCCGTTTACGGCATCCAAACATAGTGCAGTATTATGGGTCTGAATCAGTAAGTCTTTATGTCCATCAGTATTGTGCTCTTTCAAATTATGTTATTTCACCTTTTGATTCGTTTTGTTTCTGTTATTGCATCTTTAGTAAGCCATATTGTCAATTTGAGAAACTAGGGTGACATTGATTTAGTCGATGCTTATATCAGTAGTTATTAGTTCAGTTCGGAAATTAAGCATGGAACTCCACAAAAAAATATCAATTGAAGACTTAAGCAACAGCTGTGATGTACATTATGTAATATTTTAGCTATCATATAACAGGTTGATGACAAGCTGTACATATATTTGGAGTATGTATCTGGTGGTTCTATATTTAAACTTCTCCAAGACTATGGGCAGTTTGGCGAACTTGCAATTCGTAGTTATACTCAACAAATCTTGTCAGGGCTTGCATATCTGCATAATAAAAATACCGTCCACAGGTGAATGTCGTTACTCCTTGTTGTAGTATTTAAAACATGACATCAACAGTTTTTAGCAATCTGATAATACTGATCTCCTTTATTTTGCATAACTTCAAGTTTCTTCCTTGTTTGTGAAACTGTAATTTGTATACAGGGATATTAAAGGAGCAAATATTCTTGTAGACCCAAATGGCCGTGTCAAGTTGGCAGATTTTGGGATGGCAAAGCATGTAAGCAGATGTAGAGCTACTGTAATGTGCTGTAATATTAATTAAATAAAGTACATGGTATTAGGAGATTATGGTCGCCTGTTTGATTGTGGACTATGATTTGTATCATCACCTTCATATTCCTTAGAGAGCATAATTTACCCTGCCGTGCATGCCATTTATACCTTTTTTTATTGTATAACAAAGTCACATGCTTAATCTTAAACGCAAGATGCTATGATCAATCTTTTCTTAACAATCTTATCTTATGTGCTTTGCAGATTACCGGGCAGTCATGTCCCTTCTCATTTAAGGGAAGTCCTTACTGGATGGCTCCTGAGGTTAGCTTATTGGCATTTTTATCTTTATGACCTCACAACATACTGTTTGTTGGATTACTTAAGTCTTTACTTGCGTTCCTTTGCAGGTTATAAAAAACTCAAGTGGTGCCAACCTTGCTGTGGATATATGGAGCCTTGGTTGCACTGTTTTGGAAATGGCTACCACGAAACCACCTTGGAGCCAGTACGAAGGGGTAAGAATTCTGACATAAAATGGATCTTTCATTTTTATTCTCATATTTTGTTACGGGGTCTGTTGTTTGTTATTTTTTCTTCTCGTGTAATATTTTCTTTGATGGAGTACAGGTTGCTGCCATGTTTAAGATTGGAAACAGCAAAGAACTGCCAGCAATTCCAGATCACCTCTTGGATGATGGAAAAGATTTCATAAGGCAATGTTTGCAGCGAAACCCACTTCATCGTCCTACTGCTGCTCAGCTCTTGGAGCATCCTTTTGTGAAATATGCAGCACCTTTGGCAAGACCTATTTTGGGCCCTGAGCCTTCTGATTCTCCCGCTGTAAGGGTCTTGATTTCTCTATATGGATTGATTTATCTCGCACCTGTTGTTTTGATCCGTGTTCTATCAATAATCATCAGGGCATTGGACAAGCAAGAAATTTCTCCAATTTGGGTTCAGATAGGCTTGCAGTTCACTCGTCTAGAGTTTCAAAAACTCATCACCATACCAGGTGCCCCCCCTTTCTCTCTCTCTCTTATCTGCACACACAGTTAATGTCAACTTTATTGACAAGGTCTTGGTTTGATCTTCTTTGCCTTAATTTCAGTGAGATTCATATTCCAAGGAACTTATCGTGCCCCGTGTCACCCATCGGAAGCCCTCTATTGTATTCCAGATCACCACCTCACTTAAATGGAAGAATGTCACCATCTCCTATATCTAGCCCGCGGACCACTTCAGGCTCATCCACGCCTCTCACAAGTGGCAATGGTGGCATTCCCTTTATGCACCTTAAACAGTCTATAAATTTGCAAGAGGGTTTTGGAGGTATTTCAAATTCATCCAATGGTTTCTATGGTAATGGGCTCTCCTATCATGATTCATCTCCTGACATGTTTCGGGGGAAGCAACCAGGGTCTCACATCTTCTCAGAACTGGTGCCTTCTGAAAATGATGTTCTTGCAAATAAGTTTGGAAGGCTTGCACATACAGAGCAGTACAATGGACAGTCAGTTTTGGCTGATCGAGTGTCTCGGCAACTCCTTAAGGATCATGTTAAGATGAACAGACTGGATCTAAGTCCCAAGTCTCCTTTACCTAGCCGGACAAACGGTATCTGACATAGTTTCAAGGGCCAATCAGATTGAGCTGTCAGTCAAGCTATAAGACCGGTTTTTGGATATACTGGATCAATTACCATCATTTTGGACTGCAAAAAAAGTGTATTTGCAAAATAAGGATCCAAAGCAGAACAAATGTGGAATAAAGTTGAAGCTCTGGGAAGTAAAAGTGAGTGGAAGCAGATAATTGGGTTTGCATTGTTTAGTTTTCAACAATATAGCACGCCAGCTATGTTACAGGACGAGAACTGATTTTGAAGTTACGCATATGAAGCTCACTTCCTGACATATAATAAACTCATGTAGCACATATAACATGACGCGGCTTTGACTTGTATAGTTGAGTGCTCGACTGATTGGAGCTATGACTAGGAGCTTGAGCCTGACGAAGGTGGGGTTCAGATGATCCAATGGATGTGATCCTTCCGTGAGAAATAACTTGAGGCCGCCAGAAGTGTATATTCTTGAGATGTTCATATAGACAAAAGCAAAGGTTAAGAGGTAATACCATTAGCTTTTGAACCATTTTTTTAACTGTTGTACAGAAGATGGGAGACTAATTTTGGGTCCAGGTTGACGAAAGCGTTAGTCCTGTAGTTTTGGAAACTCCATAATTCCGCTTGGACATTGTCTATTTTGTGGGCTCCTGTAATATGTTATACAATTGTACCTGATTTGCTGTATAATGTTCTGTACATCTCACCAGTGAAGAAATGAAGAAATCTAACTAAATGGTCCTTTATTTTTCTCGAATGAATGAGATTTTACTGTGGAGTACCTAATAGGGGAGATGTTTCATTCAGTAGGGAGTTCTACACAAGACTCTTTTGTTGCTAAACAAAGGATGGCATATAGCAACCATGAAGCTGGTTAAGAAAAGTGAAGATGAGTTGAACAATTCTTGAACCTGGTTACGCGACTTGCGTCTTTGCTGCATATGAACTTAATCTCACTTGCATAAGTCCTGATGCGAGAGAGACTCTGTTCTAACATTCCTATAAATGAATGGATTTGTATATTGAATCCAATCTTTAAATTCTAAGTATAAATTTTCATGAAGGTTATAATCATAATACAGGAATTCAAAAGGACCAAGCATTTTGACATCAGTAGTAGTATTTGAGGAGCTGATATGCACAAAAGTGAACATTTGCTGAAAGAATATAACGTCTTCTTCCATATAATTTATTGTGATAAGTAAAAGAAAACATCATTTAGTCAAATCCTTGCTGAGTTCCCAGAGTCTCTTTGCCAACACCTCGTCTTCAGCTTGGGGTCTTGGCTTGGAAATATTACTGTCTGCGAAATACTCACCGCTCACCCCTTTAGCTTGTGGATGCAATGCCACATAGCAACTTGTTGCTGCTCCCTATAAGCATCAGAGTTGCACACTCAAATTTAGTATATGATTGATATACGTAGTGACTAGTGAGAGAGTTGAAGCAGCACATTTTTCTTTAGTCCTTTTAAATAGCTAAACTCACATAAGGGTTCTTCTAACTACATCAATGAAACAGTAAATACAAGTTCAAATCACTCTACAGGTCAAACAAGATGCAATTACCTGCTGAACATTCTTAAACAAAACTCTACCGAGCACATTAACAATCCCTACATCAGTCCAGAAAACACAAAAAATATTAATACCTGAGCAAGAACAGAATGGAAAAAAGAAATATGATTGAAGGCAATAAAGTTGCTTTATAGCTAAAATTTAAAATATTTGCGAGAATTATCATGATTACCCTTAATGAGGTGATTACCATTAATAACATTGTTATGACGGAAAAGATTAGTTTGAATTACACCAGGGTGAAGTGCATTTGCAGTTATATTTGCTCCATCTTCCTGTTGAAGCAACAGATATAAAAAGGTTTCACTTAGCGCATGGAGACCATAAACAATAGGAAAGATGAACTTACATATGCTTCTGTTTGATGATGTATATGAAAGAATTTACATGTAATGACATTTATATATATAAGCTGGTATTGGCATGACCAGTGATTTCTACTGGCCTGCAGATACACACCCTCTCAAGATAATTAACAATAAATTGTTTGCTTCTAAACCTCAACTTTTCGAGAAGTACAGTTTAACGGAGGATAGCATAGCATCTTATGAACAAGGTGTATCAGGTTGCTTTGGGATCTAAAACAGCCAGTGTCTAATTCAGTTTATCTGGGTCCTGAATGAAGATTTATACCTTGAGTTGTTTTGTAAGTTCTTTGGCATGCAAAATGTTAGCTAGCTTTGATTGACCATATGCAGCCCAACTGCTGTACCTGTGAATAGCGGAGTACAATCTCAGAACACAGATTTTTAAAGTTCTCCTTTCATCATTATATGGTATAGGTATCAAGGTATGCTACTCAGCCATTTTTTAGCACACGTTCTGCTATGGCATGGATAATTTAAAATTCAGTTTTCTTTGAATAAAACTACATTCAGTTCGTTATGTTGGCAACATCTTACATGCTCAAAGTATCAGTACTTTGATGCGTTGGCAATATAAAAACCGTTGGCTGTCATTAAAAGTAAAAATCTAATGGTCGAAATTGATGCCAACATGACCAAGTATTAAAACTATGAGTATGGAAGAACTTTTGCGCTATGCTAACATATATTAACATCTCAAAAGTAAGGGTTCTGGGTTTTGTCATTACCCTGATGGATCGTTGATTCTATCAAATCGGATTCCTTCAGGATATGCGTACCGGTGAGCTTCAGAGGCTACATTGACAATTCTCCCTTCTTTGCTACTTGAAATTGCAGTCTTTTTCATAGTATCCAAGAGAAGATTTGTCAACAGAAAATGACCTACAGATGAGAAAAAAGAATTTAAACAAGTATTCACACTGTTTTGCTGTATGCATCTGATAACAATTTATGCAAGTCCCCCTATGTTGTCTGCACTTCTACAGTAGAAATTTGGTTCTAGCCTGTCAAACATTTATAAAACATCAAACCTATGCAAGTTTATTGACACACTCTGCCTAGTGCCTACTGATTTTGAAACATGATTAGCTGCACGATAAACTATAAGATTACATGGTGAATTAGGAAAGCTGAAAAACAGAAAATATTGGATAATGTCAGTTTTATAGTCGAACAAAATGCGGCATACCTACATGGTTTGTGGCAAACTGAAGTTCAATCTTATCTTTGGAAAGCAAAAACGGGGTCGCCATAATTCCTGCATTGTTACTTATAATAACAAAGCAAAGTTAAGACAGGTTAATGTTTTGAGCTATGCCTGTCAAGAGAGAGAAAGAGAGCAAATATCTGGAAATCTATGAAAATGCTGGCAACTTAGAAAACAAAATGTGAAAGAAATTCCAGTCTTTCTTACATTAGGATATTTAAAGGATGACCAGCGGATTTGAAGTGTGATGCAAATTTCCTCACAGATGACAATGAACTGAGATCTAACTCCATGGCATCAATTTTGGCAGTGGGGATTTCCTTAACTATAACTTCTTTCACATCTTTAGCCGCAGCCATATTCCTCACTCCCATGATCACATGGGCACCACGCATCGCAAGAACACGTGTGGTTTCAGTGCCGATGCCACTAGATGCTCCTGTCATAACAACATCCAGAACCACAGAAACCTTTTTACCATAAGATCATGTAAATTTACAACTTTACAATATCTGTACTTCCTTATTTACTAGCAGCATTACAAATCGCCATTGCTCAATATAGGCAAACAAATCCAGCATTAATACTCTATCCAATATTTGAATGTACAAATACCAACTTTAGATCTGAAAGAAACCAGAACAGCTCCTAAGTAAAAGCATTGGCGTAAGCCAAAGACAAATATTCACTACCTGAACTAGCATTACTTCATTTATTGATTGATGGACAAGGTTGAACTTTGATCCAAAGATGAGTTATACGGGTCAGAAAACAACCCAAAATGCTAAACTACAATCATGTACTGTATAAACAATATCAAACCAGCAACTTGCAAGAAGAATTCATATGAAAGCGAAAATTCGGCAACACCAAGCCACAAAGGAGCCAGATCATTACTTCCGTGCATAACTCTTCATTTAACTAAAACCAAGAATAAACTGAAGAGATGATTCCATCATCCGTATAACAAGCACTGATATATCAGCCCTTAAACATGTATGATATATCTCCTTAGAACCAAATCTTATCAAGATATGATATGGTTTACACATCCTCCACAAATAACAGAGTGAGAATGCAGTAAAATCTCTTCATATATGAATTGAAAGAAGAGAAAAGCCAACTGGGTTTTGGGTGCTAGCCTGTAACTATGGCAGTGAGACCAGTGGCATCGATCCCTTGAGTAACTTCCTCTGCTGTGGAAGATGATGAGAATCCAGAAGGGCCTTTTCTTCTAAACAACCACATTCTTTATCTCCAATTCCAAGACTCTCTCTTTCTCTCACCCTAGAACAATCACAAAACGGGAAGCAAGTCACATTCTTGAACCTGTTTTTTAGTCGGGTGCCGTATGGTATTACCACTGTTATGGCTATAAGTGGATGAGCTGAAAACACGCGTGGACAATTTGGGGTTACACAAACTTGAATCATACTACTGCTGACATGACATGACATATATGGCTTTATGGAGAACATTAAATTCTGACACCGATTACTCTTACCCACACCCCACCCTGAGAACAACACTCAAACTTTACAGATGATGATCTTGATCTTGACTGTACTCCCACTGAAGGAAGTTATGCCTGTTAGAGCTTAAAGGAGAACTCTTTTGTCCAAGAGAGTGCATGGTAGGACAATGGTGCACCACATCACTCTCCTTGGTCTCCAATTTATCTGCACTCATTTAACTCTCGGTGGCTCTCTCACTTCATCTTTAAGAACTCACTGTGATCCATGTGGTGTGGTTGGGTGGGCACGCCTCGGCTCCATGCATAAAGCATAATCAAACGTTGTTGAGATGCTCGTAATAAGTATGGGGTTACTAACATTAGTACACAGATGCATTGTTACCCTCACATATAAATAAAAAATTATGACTAAGATTACATCGTATACTTACGCCGCGTGTATAGAACAATATTTGATGATGTTTAGATCTGCATCATACTATCGAGTAAGTCATTGTACTATAGTATTCTCAAGACAACATCTGCATCATACCCACTGCCTAGAAAAATCACCAAAGCATAGAATTGTGGTTGGAGATATCCACCTAGAGAAACCGTTGTATATTGTCACACTGTCACAGTACTATGGTGGTATTTATATCATTTCCATAATTGGCTCATCATGTGCCAATTTCCCAACTACCCGACCCATCACACCATTCGGGTCAAATCGAACCCTAACAACCGGCACGTGCGAGGGCGTGCCTTTGTTCAGGTTCATCTTCTCTGATAGAGTCACGTGCCGGACACGACCGAACACAGACTCGATCACTCAAAATCGTGATAGGAATTAGAAACAAAGAAAAAAAACAGAGCAACCTTAATAAAAAAACACAGAACACAAACAGAAACCCTAGAAAACTCTTCCCAGTTAATCTCACCCTCAGTTTTGTTGGGTTCTTTTTGTCTTTCCCAAATCGCCCCTGCATTCCTGGTCTTCATCAAGGTAAGCCACACTGCTCTGTTCCCCCAATTTCTAATACCAATCAAGCTTTCTCCAATTTCATGATGAATTGAACTGATTATTAGTTTTGTTAATGGAAATGTTTGTGTTTTTGATTTGGGTGAATTTGGTGGTGGGAATTTTGGTTTTTGGGTTGTGAAAGGTGGAATTTTTATTGATGAAGGTTTTGTTCTTATGGTTCTTCGATTTCTCAAACCATTTGGGATTGTTTAGTTTGAATCTAGTTTACTTGTGGCAATGAAATCCAGAGTTTTGAGTTCCTGGAAATAATGAAAGTGTTTGCAAAATTTTTGGAGTTGAAAAAAAAATCTTATCTTGTCGCTAATAGGGTCCAGCTGAATCAACTGTTTTTGTTCTTTTGCTGAATGAATAAGGCAATTGTAATTTGTCTTGTTTTTGGGTTACAGAGAATTAACAACCTGAGGTTCCCAGTTTGGTACTGAGAATTTGTGATTGTGTTAGTTTTTTGCTGGGTTATGGTTGTTTATTTCTAATGCATGTTCTAGTAAAACAGCATTTTGTTTGTATTTTGTCATTGAATAGGTTGTAGGTTGTAGTTTGTTCTGGTATGGATAATGGAGATTAATGCGAACGTTTCAAATTTGGATTGTCTGAGATCACCATTGTATGTGTCAATAGTACGGGATGAGGTGTCTGGGGGAAGTGGAGCTCCTCTTAGATAGAGAAGTAGTTGTTTTTAAATACTATAGTCGTTATGTATATTTCGTTTATGCAATCAGAGGACATTGTAAAACTTTGTTGAAGTGTGTTTTGTGAATGTACTGCCTTTTGTTGTTCCATTGATCAATATTAGTAAGTTTTGCTGAATGAAACTTATTTTCTTGAAAATTTTCAGGCATATGAGGTCCTGTTTGCTCCCACCTCTTTCTGGGTCGGAGCTTGAAATACAGGAAAAATAATTCAAGAAAGTCTTCTGGATAAGAATGCTAATACACATTTCATTGGGATTCAAGATCGTGTCATTTTGGGAAGCACTGATAAACAGTTTATACTTGCTTAACAAAGTTAAGCTTTTGAATAAGGAGAAGGTTGCATTTGCCTTATAACTTGATCATTTTTGGAATTTAAGGTGCAAACTTGTTGGTGCTCGCATATCCTGAAGCTTAGTTGCAGTCACTGTTAAATGTCAGAAGCTGTCATGGCGGTAGTCAAACCTGAGGTATCTTAATTCATTTGGAAGAAATTTTTAACGGACTTTTGCGTTTTGGACAATCTACTATGTGTACTTTACTTTTTTTTGTTTGTTTCCAGTAGCCTGTGTATGCTTAGGTGTCCTTGTCACTCGATAGTCTCTTTCAGTAATCCTTGTCACGAGTGAAATGTGGTTTCTAGTGGTGAGAGGTTTGTGGTAGGGTTGTATTGTGAAATAAGTTAAAGTTTTAAAAGAACTTAGTTGTAGTGATGGAAGCAATATAGAAATTAATTTAAGACAGTACTTGAGAGTGGTGTGTGAATGATTAAGTGGCATCATGGTATTTTAAAGTGAAAGATTGTAGTTACTGGAATATTATTTTAAAGTTGTCTCCCTTCAGTAGCAAATAACCAGATATCGTGGGACTTGGACCCTAATGTAGACGATGCTTACTATGTTTTGGACTTTTAAATACACTCACAACTACTGAGTAACATAATTGATCTAAGGAAGACCGGAAGGGAACAATTAGAGTACATGGTTTTAAAAGACATAAGTGAAACAAGAGTAGTTGGCTACTGACATATTAAAAGAATGGTAAAAGAATTAAAGAACTTTCTAATTGAGGGGCTTCTATATTCATGTACTATAGTATGTTTTAAAAAAATCTTGATCAAGTATCCTTTTCCTTCATTATTAGAGGCTTGCTTATATGACATTGTGATAGTCAAAAGAGCAGTACTCAGAGCTGCATGCTGACCATAAATCAGCTTGGTCTGTATGATAGTAGTCTCTTGAGTCTTTTTTCCACCAGATTGTTTCATTTCTTGGATATACTCTTTTGAGAAATTTTCTATAGAATGACTTATTCTTGGTGATACCACATGATTGTGATGCTGTTTCATTTTTGTAATTGCTTTGGGCGGATTGGGGATATTGGGGGGTGGGGAGTCTTAATGTTTGTGTGGTAGTTCAAACTTTGCAGTATCAGTGCTTATCTCTTTTGATTGCTGACTAAGTTTTCTTATATTTGTTTGCAACTAGATGAAGTCTTACATCTGGCTACAAACTGCTGATGGGTCAATCCAACAAGTAGAAGAAGAGGTTGCTATGTTTTGTCCCATGATATGCCGTGAAATACTTCAGACAGGCATGGGATCTTCCAAAAACTATGCGATATCACTTCCTCAACGAGTTAATCCTGCTGTTTTGGGTTTGATACTTGATTACTGCCGGTTTCATCAAGTACCAGGTCGCTCTAATAAGGTCTAATATCTGACTGTGGCAGTTAGTTTCTTTTGCTTTCCTTGCATGATATTATTCCCCACTTGGAAAGAGAGCTCCTGATGTTCTTACTATGGTGGAGTTGAAATTAATAAGATGACAAAATATCTTAGTAGTCTATTTGATAGCATCATTATCTGTAGGAACGCAAAACTTTTGATGAGAAATTTATTCGGATGGATACTAAGAAGTTATGCGAGTTGACATCTGCTGCTGACAGCCTACAATTGAAGCCGTTGGTTGATCTCACCAGCCGAGCACTTGCGCGAATTATTGAAGGAAAAACACCTGAAGAAATACGGGAGACATTTCATTTACCTGATGACCTCACTGAGGTATGTGATCCATCTAAACTTACTGGTATACAGTTGCCAGCATCTGTGACATTTACTGATATAAGGTATTATTCAGGAGGAGAAGTTGGAACCATTAAGAAACATAACAGATGATCCACGTATCCGGCTTCTTAATCGTTTATACGCAAGAAAGAGGAAAGAATTGAAGGAGAGAGAGAAACTGAAGGTGCTTACTTTTTCTCGAAGAGTTTGAAGCCTTTACCATATGTTAAAATGCGATAATTGTGGTAATTTTATATTTCATAACATTTATCTATTTGATTATTAAAAAAAATTATCTATATGAATTGTATGCAAAGTATGTCCAGTATAAATATGTAGAAGCACTAGCATCAGACCTGCACTGACATGCTCGTGTTACTAGAAAGTCATTTCTTTTTTTATGTTTCAGAATGTTGAGATGGAGGAGGACCGTGTTGATCAGCGTTCCGTCGATGATCTCTTGACATTCATTAATGGTGGAAATGAAGGTATAATCCATAAATCTGCGATGATAGTCCTGATTGTAGATTGTTTCCCTTTATTCTTTCACATTGAGTTTCAACTTTTCGAAGCTCCTGTATCTGTATGAACTTGTTGTTATGTTTGAGTGTGTTATTACTCATTAGTGGTAAGTAAAATGTCATAGGTTGACGCCACTAGCTATTGAGTTTACTTCCAAAAAACCACCTTGTACAAGTTGACTTGCATCTGTCTTGTAGCTTCAAGGACATGGAGCAGAAACCTGTACTTAGATTTTGGTAGATGCTTCAATCCATAGATCACTTCTATCTTTTTGTCACATCACTAATATTAAATAAGTATCAAAATTTGTCACCTTCATATCATTCTATCGATTGTAATATTGAGAGTTGTCGCATGCTTACATATCTTAAATTCTTATATCTCCTCTGCAAAAACTTTTGGTATAATGGATATTCTCTTCAGATTCAAAGGGAGTTAAAACCAATAAGAGTAAGAAGAAAAATCGAAGAAGAAAAGATCCCACAAAAGATTCTTCAAACAATGTCAATGGGGACCATAATAAGGTTGGAGTCTCTCTCTCTCTCTCTCTCGCAGGCACACATCCACACACATACAAACACACACACACACACATGCTTGCACAAGTCTCTTGTGACTTTTTCTCAAGTGTTTACACACTTCGTGTTTACTATCTACTTTTTGTAGGAATTGGAATCTCTTTCTTCCGCTTTCCATGATCAATCCTATCCTTCTAGCTCGTCCAACTTGCAAGATTGTACAGCTATTGAGTTTGATGACGGTGATGTTGACGACGATTTAGATCCTGCCATGAAGGAGCAGCTTGACAGGTAACAAGAATGCCTCAGATAGGAATAATGACATTCAGAAATTCTCACATCTATCATGAAATCATATAGGTTCTTGAATTTCCCAACTGTTTATTTCAGGTCCACTCGTTTTCCCCTATTAACATCTTCATGCTTGTTCAGTAGAATATATATGTTGCCTAATGGCTTATTCCTATGCCTTGCTTCATATAGGGAAGTAGAGGATTTTGCACGAAGATTGAATTCAGATTGGCCAGAAAGGATGCAAGAAATTTTATCCTTAGGCCAAGAAGGGAGATTTACACCAATAAATGCGAATGGAAATGGTTCTGCACGTAGATATACAAGTATGTTCCCTCTTTCCCTCTTGTTTTCCTTCTGCTGTGTGTTGCTTCTTGTGTGGCATACTTTTCTTTTTCTTTCTGAAACTTCTGGAAGAATATATGTAATCCCTTTGTTCAAGGATACTGTTGGGGACTTCTTGAGGCATTTCATATCGTCTTCCGTTGTGATTTAAGGCTTCATGCCACCACCACCATCATCATCATTATAATAATAATAATAATAATAATTATTATTATTATTAAATTGTCTGTATACCCAATATCTTTATGTTATGAGTGAGAAAGTTGAGCAAAATTGTAGTTAGGCTGACAGATTCGGCGGCTGATTGGCTGTTGATTGCAGGTTTGGATTAGAGATAATGGTTCCATGATAAAGTGTGTTACTTGATGTCAATCAGCTACCAGATCAATTGGATCGGATGCTACTAGAGAATATTCTTCTGCAGAAGCCAGAAGAGTGATCACTGTTTTTGGTGTTGAGAGCACGTGAGTATATTTGTTTGTTTTTTCCATCACCAAATGCAATTGTCATTCTGTGGGCATCTTTGTATGTTGAAGATGAAAAAGAACAAGGTGTTTAAATCTAAAGGGAAAAAAAAGGAACTTGGAGCCTTCAATTGGCGCATAAATTTCTCATTCTCTCGAGCTTCTTCTCGTTTTGTGGATGTTAAACCTTCAGCTCATCACTGGCCCTCTCTTGTACACTCGACTTGATGCTCAATTTAGAAATGTTCTTATTCTTTTATCGGTTTAAAGGCCCCATTTGGTATGAAAAGGTCTTGCAGGAAGTTGTAAGTGCTTAGTTTACGTAATGAAATTGGAAGGAGAAGCAAGTTATTCTCTGTTTCTTTCCCTTTGTACAGTTTGATCTTTTCAATAAATTGCGACAAGCTATTTAAACAGGTTAAACTCGTGGTATTGAGCTTCCATTTGGCCAATCCCTGTTGTCCTCTGTAGAAGAAAAATTCTCAACTTCGAGCAGTATGTTAGCAGAATATTCCGTAAACTTGTTTATATATAGGAACTCAGTATTTGTAAAATGTAATCTAGCAGCTCGGTTTCAAGTAATGTATCTAAAAATTCTCAACCCTATTATTATTTAGGGGAAATGACCATTTGATCAATCAACTCAAAACTTGTTATGGATTTTCCTATGAAATATCCACAGAAGAAAATCCAACAGAGGAGTTTCATTATTGCTTAAAAAACATGATTTGATGACAGAACAACTACCATAGTTATATAAGAACATGAAAATTTGACAGAAATTGGGTGTTATTTGAGTGGAAAATTCATGATTCTGGGCTAGTCGGTACTACTTATACAAACCCACAAACAAAAGAACATGCTATTGCCATACAGAGGAAAAGACCTAGGTAACAAGAAAAAAATGGATCTCTTATTCATCTCTTTGCTTACAAGACTCAGATTGACAAACAAGAACAGATACATATGGCGACACACATTTCAAAATTCTTTCACTTTATGTGTGGAGTAATATTTCTTGAAAGCTCTAGGAAGATATACCGGCAATAAGAAACCAAAAAGATTGAAGCTCCAAAAAGCCATGTTAGCAATAGCAAGAGCTCTGCCGAGGTATAATCTCTTAGCCGATCCACCATAATCTTCGTAGTTTTTTGAGAACTCACTTGAGAGCCACTCCACAATAGTGAAAATCCTCCTCGAGTTGTAGAAAACCGGCACGAAAACACGTATTGGTGTCGAAAACTGGTCACTGAAAGCCAACCCTTCCATGAAAACTTGGCTTGCAAGAAGGAAAACATGCGGCGAGGCTGCGCTGATTCCTTGCTTGTCACCCTCGAAAATTCCCTCAAAGATGTAAGCTATAGGGAGCAGCAGGCCTATGATGGCGCCTACGAGGACATAGAGGCGTAGGATCTTGTTCTGGGGGCTGAAGACTGTAGGGTCTTTGATGGAAGATTGGATGGGGAAAGCAACTTTTGAGATGAAGTACATGTAGGCAACGGAGAAGAGAACAAAGGCTAGGTCTTGAGGGCTTACCATGCCACTGGCGGAGAGGACAATGATGACGGCGAGGGCATTGAGCTGCCGGAAGGAGAACGAACCCGGTTTCCGGTTAGTGGCGCTGTGTAGGGCTTGGCTGGTCTTTTGAGATTTGGGGCTGAGTTTAGAGGAAGAAACAGGGTCATGGTGTTCCTTGAACTCCTGTTCTTGTTCTTTGGGAAGGCTAATGTCACTAGTTGGACCAACTCCACCTGACATTGAATGTTTTGTGTGAGAAAAACAGTGAGGAAGAGATAGAGAAATGAGTGAGAAGCTTAAAGGTTTTGGTTCCCTTGGTAGTGATCCAGAAGTTGTTGAAGATTGAGAGGAGAAATGGAAATGGATTAAGAAAAAGTCTCGAATGAGAAATTAGAAAAAATTTAAGATGGGGGGAGGAGGAAGATAGGATTGAGCATAAGGTTAAAGGTGAGTAGGGAGGACATGTGGCTGTGTTATAGGAATTTAAGGTGGAAGTGAGCAAAATAGGGTCATGTGGACATTGTTTTGTTCCTCAGTTTTTGGACGAGTCAAACTTGTTAAGTTTATCTTTCTTCCTTCTAGGTCTTTGTTCTTAATTTTCAAGATTGAAACTATACGAACTTATATGTCTGAGGTACTTAAGAGGCCATGGAATTGGTTGAAACTTTGATGAGAGTAAACCGTGGGTCTATCTGAATGGAAGTGTTTGTCCTACTAATGGTATTTTCATCTCCACTTATTCTACTGAGGAATAATTAGATTGGTTATATCAAACATTATGTACACAATAGTAGTAACATAAGGTAGCTAAGAACACAAGAACTAATACATGATACATATACCAATATATTAATTAGAATCCCCTCAAACCCAACTCCTTAATCTGTTTTGGCTGCAGCATAATATTTCCTGAAAGCTCTAGGAAGATATACAGGCAACATGAAGAAGAAAAGATCATAAGTCCAAAACACCAAGTTAACAATAGCAAGAACTCTCCCAAGAAACAGTCTCCTCTCACTTGCAGATCCACCAAACTCTTGATCATCAGCTTTTGAAAACTCTCTCTTAACCCAATCCACAAGGGTGAAAATCCTCTTTGAATTATAGAAAACCGGCACGAAAACCCTTATGGGGGTCGAAAACCTGTCACTAAAAGCCACTCCATCCATGAAGACTTGGCTCGCAAGAAGGAAAACATGGGGCGCGGCAGCCCTGATTCCTTCTTTGTCTCCCTCTATAAACCCTTCAAATATGTAAGCAATTGGTATGGCAATGCCTATGACGCCACCGAAGAGAGGACCAAGCCGAACCAGATAGCTTTCGGGGTTGAATACCGGGGGCTCTTCCATAGGATCAGTGAGCTTGGGGAAAGCGAACTTCGACAGGAAGAAGAGATAGATGATGGAGAAGACAACAAAGGCAAAGTCTTGAAGGCTAACTAAGCCACTGGCGGAGAGGACTACCATAACCATGAGGCTGTTGAGCTGCCAAAAGGATATGTAGTTGGCTTTGTGGACAGTTCTGAAGGTTTGGCCCCTTTGGGGGCCGAGTTTGAAGGTCGAAGTAACCGGATCTTCGCTTTGTTTGAGTTCATTGTACTCTTGCTCTGTGATTTGAGAGTCAGTGGCTTCATTACCAGATGACATTGTGTAGTTTTGAGTTGGGACTTTGTTGCACAGGAAACTGATCGAGGATGAGAGAGAGAGAAGCTAGGTCAAGTTATAACAGACTATCGGTGGCAAAGTGATAGGATGAGCATGCATGGCCCGGACAAGTGGCGATGTGTTTGAGCTTTGAGGTTTTACCTGTATTTTATGTAACCGATTGCGAAGGTCTCGACCTTATCTTTGTTTCTCTGGGACATTGTGTTATTAAGTTTATCAGAAATGTACTTACAGACAACTAGGGTTTCAGTGCATGACAGAGGCTTGCTATGCAATGTGGGCAAGTGTCATATCGATTCAACTTTTAATTAATTTCTGGTGTTTTTTTACTTCTTTCCCAGCTCTACTCGATAAATTCTTGGATTTCTAGCTACAGTATTCTGGAAAAGTTTGAATTTAAGAGTTTTTTTAGTTGTTAGATTAGAGTGAATAATGATGATGATGGTTATAAGTTGCCTGTATCATTTTTAATGGTTATACGGATTCAAAGTATATCCGCATAGCCAAATGATCTGCTTGAACTTTCCATTTTCCAATAAAAAATGTAGATTATAACACACAGTTCAGAGCTAAAACTTCATCTTCTGAATCTGTCACCAGAGCTTCTCGATTTCTTAGCATGAGCTTATGACATTCCAAAGCTAATGAACCTCAAAATTATTAGTGTTCATAATTTACTCTGCGCTATTGTTTTTGATCCATTCTTACCCACAATCATGAACTAGCACACATTTTTCGGGTTGAAATAACATGAATAAAGGTTTCCAAAATCTTCCCACATTCTTAAAACACTTCCTGAACTGAGGCTCAAATCCTGATTCATTGATAGCTTACAAAAGCAAATAAGAAAATTAAAAAACTTCATACTGTTCTAAATCGTGATCTACCAACATGAAGCTTATGTTTGGGAACATTTTCGAGAGAATAATTGTGAAAATAATTGTGATCTACAAGAGCAGCTAGAAACCTGTAAAAGAGGATCTGTCTCACAAGGACAAAGAATATAGAAGCAAATGGGACCTTTCAAATAACTAAAACCAAATTTATTACAGAAACTTTTGACAATTGAAACAAAGAAAAGAGAAAACCTCACTAATCAATCTGGTATGGCAAGAAAAGCAAAAAGGAAAGAGCTATATCACTCATCTTCCAAAACCTTTTCTTCACTTTCTGACAGAAGACCACTGGAAAAACTGGAACCCTCTGCTATGAATATAATCGCTGGCTAAACTGTGCACATTGTATAACCAAAAAAAAAAAAAACAATCTGTTTCTCTCTATAACTAGGTAATGGTGTTCTGTTTGGGTATATATTTTATCTTCACACCCTTTTCAGGCTTCTTTGACCTATACTTGACTTTACCAGCTCCCGCAACTGGAGACTCGACTACCTCCACATTCACCAACCGGTTTTCTGCATTCCTAAGAATGCTGCGTTTAAACCTTAATGAATGAGTTACTGCTACTTCACTGTCACTATCCGGGCAACTAGGAGATTCAGAACCTTGGGAAAGAACCAATTCTACATGGTCTCCGGCTATAGCCTCTTTCCACCCTGTGAACAAAATAGTTGTTATTCTAAAGTACAACTTAAGCCATTAGGACTAGCTAGGAGGATGCATGTGTACACAGGAATAAAGAGCACAGCATCTTTTCAATGAAATAATGTTTAGAAGAAAATAAAGCACAGTAGATCGAACTTACTCTGTGCAAGAAAATCTTTTGCAGCACGAGCAGAGAAACCCATGCTTCCAGCTAGAGTTGATCCATTGCCACTGACATCATTTGGATATTTTCCGTTGCCCATGGTGCGACCGTTTGTCTTTTCGGCTACGACATCAGTTTCAGATTCTCTGCAGCTATTATGAACTGGCAAAGGAGGTCCCTTTGTTCCATTCCGGCTCACTGGCCTCCAAAGTTTCAATGTTGATCGGTTTGTGCTAGTCTGAACCGAATCAGGTTTATTGGTTTTGTCCTGAAGGTTGTTCTTAGGCACTTGCTGCTCCAAAAGGCAATCATCACAAGCACCAGCCAAATTGTTACTTTCTTGGCAAGAATTTCTAAGATTGACTGATATAGATCCAATCAAAACCTCGTTATTCTTGATTTCATCAGGCTCAGTTGCATCCTTTTGTACTCCTGCTTTCAAACTTCCCCCACCATTTTGTGGTTTCGGCTTTCGACTCCAAACTTTATTGCTGCTAGACACAGCTCTTGAATCCCGGTAGTTCCCATGATTTGGGATGGATGGAAGGTTTAATGTTTGAGAACTCTGACCTGCATGAACTCCATTAGCCACACCCCGCTGTGATTTCGGCAACACCTGCCATCGAGCAACTGCACGCCGAGAACCACCTCGTTGCACTGTCCGCCGTTCCACATTTGTACCAATCAGAGGATCAGCTTGTCCAAAGCCAATTCCAGTCTGAGATTCAGGATTCACATTTTCATTAGTGCTTGAGTCTTGAAATGCTTCAACAGAGTGTGCATGATCTAGCACGTCTGGAATGGGTGAGTCAGAATCAATGGTTGTTGAATGACTTGATGTTTCTTCCAGAGCTTCATCAATGCTCTCTTTACCATTCACAATCTCTTTGTCCTTTGCCTTTAGTTCTTTCTGCCTAAGCTTCTTCTGCCTTTTTCTTTCCACGAGTTCAGCTTGCCTACAGAATCAAAGAAAAAAAAATCAGAAATCAAACATGCAGCTGTAACTATTCGAATCCACAATCAAACCCATTATCCCAAACAACAAGAACCAACTAACTGATTTAAGCAAAAGGATAAGACACTAGCTGTTTAATCAATTGAATTGTTTGGGTACCTTTTTTGAGCTGCTTCTTCTTCTTCCACCAGTAGCTTTTGTAACCTCAAAGCTTCGGCATCCTTGTAAGCATGCCAAGCTTTAACCTGAGCAACAGAAGCACAAAATACAGGTCATTATCTCCAAGCATTTGAGGGTGGCAGGCACAAGTGAAAGTAAAGAGTTTCTTATCAGGTTAAAATAAGATTATATACCAATTTTTGTTCTACTAAGAAGCTGGTGCAGGCAACAAGATTCTTTGTTTCAAGGCCAGCCTTTCCAGCATCCCCGTCAAAAATATATCGTTGCATTGATGCAGCTGTACCAGACAAGAATGTTTTCTCACTTGCATCATCAAGTATACTGAATAACTCCTGGGAAGATATTGGGAACCTGGACGGTCTAGCTTGGACAATATCCTGCATAACATACAATACAGATAAATCACATCCATTGAGTCAGGAGATCACCATTTACTTCTATAAAAGCTGATGCTCAAGAAGAGTGATCTCTTACCAGGAGGGCAGAACCAGCCTTCAAATAAATGTGGGGCAGAGAAGTGAATCCAGGTTTCCGTAGTGTTGTCAAGGCCTTTATGATTGAAGACCCTGCAACTTCCTAGAAACTATAACAAATTAGAAACTTGAAGAATTACCTAACTTATAATAAGATAAAGGTTAAAGGTATCATGGAACAATAAAGATTTGTAATGAAATTGTAATATAACTATTCCCTTCAACTGGTTGCAACAAAATAAGATACTTTTAATAAATATAAAAATTTGTGACGCAGAGCCAAAACAAGTACAACGAGACATATCGATAGCACAAATATCACCCAAGCATGAGATAGCTCTATCATACCATCAAACCTACAAGAAAGAACACGAGATATAAAAATTACCTCCAAATTCACATTCTTGAATGATACAGATTCTTTTGCCTCTTCAGTGGAGAGCTAGAGAAAATAAAATGATGGAATGCAGTGAGCACAAATACTTAAAAGGCACCATTAATGTCAATAATGCAATGAAAAATTTACCTTATCCCAAAACTCTCCAAGAAGATCCCTATTTTTACTAGAATCCTACAAGATATAAACAACATCAAGCATTTAGGATCTATAAGCAAAACATCTTAGTTAAAACAATTAAGAAAAAATTGAATGGAGACAGTCATAAGTATTGTATAGTAGTAAGAAACCTTATCAAGCTTTTTTACTCGATGGTGCACGCGAGTGTGCCTTCTGTAGTTGATGGGTGAACAAAATTCTCGGGGGCATTTGTCACATTTTTGCATTTGAACTTTAATGGGAGAGTGCAAGGGCCAACCTGGAAGCTCTGCCAAAAGTAAAAATTTGTCTTCAGACTTCTGTTAAGTTAACATTGGCCGTAACAAAGGCAATAACATCAGAATGCTTCCCCACTTCTAACTCAGAACAAAAGTTAGCAGGTACCTTGTTGATCTAAGGCATGAAGTAGTTGAATCCATGGAACTGCGCTATCACCCACCCTAGAGAAAGATATAGAAGGCTCTTTTGCAACTTGTCTTATGATAGTGTCAAGGGAGTCATTTCCTTCTTCCAATTTCATAGCATCAGTGTTCGAGGTCTTCAGCTTAGCAATTGGCATCTGACCAACACACATAAAGTCTCGAAATCATTAGGTGCCTTTGTGCAGAGTAGAAAAGAAATGACATAAATCTTTTCACATATATGACCGAATGTAGAAAAGAAATGACATAAAATTTTAAATATAAACAACCTTCTTGATTCTATATAATCCATATCCAATAACAATGCAAACAAATTACATGTACACGTTGTTTATGTCGCAAAAAAGTAACTCCTCGAGATTACTAAATCAGTCACATTAACAGCCAAACTCTTCTACAAATTGAGTAATCAAAAATGGAAACTTATGCTTCCAAACCAGGCCATCATAGTTAACAAAAATCCTACATCCTAAGAATCTCTACAGATACAGATCTACCGCGAATAGCTAAACCGCCTCTGCCTCCGCCGCAACGAATATCCATGGATTCCGTGCAACCTCCTCACAGAAACAACTCCACATTACACCACAAACCAATGTCGAATCAAAACCTACACTATAAAGCTCTTCTAGGTCTCTCCTACAAAATCTAACAGTAAAAAAATGCAAAACTAACATCTCAAACAGCATAAACAAGCAATCAAATTAAACTAATCACCTCTCAACTAAACGGATATCTAATCAGAAAATCAATTCTCCCATTTCAATGAACCAGCTATATAATAAGAACAGCAGGAATTGAAATCGAAAGAAATTAAAAGAGAGCATAAAGTGGATGAGAAAACGAAGCTTCGCGAAGGCTTTGAGAAGCGTGATCTAGAATCGGTAAGCGATGGTGGTGAGTGTGATTGATTGGTAGAGAAGAAGAGAGAGGGAGTAAAGGAGTAATCGGGGGGTACGTACCAGAGGAGGTGGATCGGCGGCGAGGAGAGAGATAGGCTCCGGCGATCTGAGGGATTCCGAGCAGGCGGGAATGAGATTCGGAGTGTTCGGCGGGAACGAAAATCGGCGAGAGAGAGAGAGTGAGTGAAGAGAGAGTTCGGAGAGAGAAAATATAAAGGCGAGAACTTGAGTACTAAGAAAAGAGAAAAGGGGAAAAGGAATTTGGAGATAAATATTTCCGGATTTGTGTCGAAATGCCTTATTTATGATGTCATATTATGATGTCATATTTTTCAATTTTGTGATTTTATGATTCATTAAAATAATTACTAATAAAAGATTTATTTTGTTAGTTAAAGATTTATCTCATCAACTAAACATACATATTATACAAAATTACTGTTTTTTTTGTGTTGTTAAATCTCCAAGTGTATGAGTTTTTTTTTCGAATAAATTATATGTCTATATTTTTAGTTACATGCATGATGTCAGTGTATGAATTTTCTGTTTGTTTCTTTAAAATTGAAAACAGTTGTTTATGGATAAGTGTTTATATATATTCTCATTTTCTGTATCCCTTCCGTAAGGTTGGCCTTGTTCGTATGTGTCTGAAATCAGTGAAATGTATAATTGATGATTGAGTGGTGTTGCACAGGTAAATCAGATAAGAAGTGATTACTATTCGCTTTCAACCACTAAATGTTGACGTCTAAATCTTCATAATCAAATCAAGGGATTCACTAATGGTTACTGTGGTATAAATATTGAATGGTCGAATCACAATAAAATAGTACATGTAGCAAACTAGACATGCAAGAATCGACTACTGTAGCTGCCACTGATGAATTGCATACTGAAGCGCATGATTGGGAAGGAGATTGCAGTGTTCAAGCTCAAGATTTGTCATTGGAGAGGTACTGTGTCCGCTTTTGAACCATCCTCGAATTGCATCTTCTTCATATGTGTAACCATCTGCTGCTATATGCGGATCTGTCATGACTTCCTGCAAATGCAAAATAAAAGAGCCATGGTGAGGAGAAATAAATTTGGAACAGAATCCCAGTCGCCCATCACTATCCAAATGCACGCAGTTCGTGTTCAAGTTTCAGGCTCTATCAGTATCAAATGAATGATTGTACAGTAATTGAATTATATGTAGAACAGTACATGTAGGTTACCTGAAAAATGGGGCAGACAAAATGGGATGGTGTACGGAGAAGCTTCTTTGAAATCGAACACGATCCAGAGGCAGCACATGAAGTTCTCATTACCTCATGGGCGACAGATAGGTCCATCCGATTCAACCTGTTCTTCTCACAGCACCTCATTGCTAAGAGAGCCAACTCCTTTGCTTGCTCTACTGGCCAGTCTCCAGCTGAAACGTCCAACAAACCACTGATGCTGTCATTCTCTAGTGCGCATTTTACATCTTTCACTATCCCAGAAAGTGGTCTTGCAGTTAAAAGCCTTAATAATATAATCCCAAATGAGTAAACATCTGATTCTTGTGTAAGCTTTCCTGTCTCAAGATAATCTGGATCCATATATACAGAAGTTCCATTTGGATCATTACATATTTTGGGGATGTCGGCTGGATCTTCATTTAGAGGGATCAAGGAAACAATTCCCAAATCACCAAGTTTGCTCACAAAGTCTGCATCCAAGAATATATTACTTGGTTTTAGATTCCCATGGACAATACGAGGGATGTTCGAGTGAAGGAAGATAAGGGCAGAGCATATTTCAGTAGCAATGCATGTCCGAATTTGCCATGGAAGAGGTGGGGATTTGTCTTTGCCTGCAAGGTGGTCCTCAAGGCAGCCATTTTTAAGGTATTCATACACAAGTGACCTAGATTCGGGACACACTCCAATTAGTGACACCAGGTTTGGATGCCTTACTCTGCTCAAGACCTCTACCTGATGAAAATCCAACCATATTAAAGAATACATTGCTGCATTGTCAGTTCTCCAACAGAGCGTACAATAAAAAAGGTCATAAATTTACCTCATTTTGGAAGTCTAATTGCTTCTTAGAACCATAAGAGGGCAACATCTTTATTGCAACATGCATGTGGCGAAGAATCCCTTTATAAACACTTCCAAACCTTCCTTCTCCAATCTTCTGGGATGGGTCAAAATTCTGAGTTGCCTCGTTGATCTCCATAAAAGAGAACATGGGGAATTCCACATGAGAAATGCTTGCAGCTTTCCCTAATGTGCTTAGCTGTCTAACTTTTCCTATTGCATTTCTATGCTCTATTTGCATGTTATCCCGTTTTTCTCTAAAACTAATTAAGAGATCCACTGCAGATACGATCTTCTCGTCCAACTCCTTTTCTGTACATCGTGACTCTGCTAGTTGGTCTTGCAGCACTAAGTTTTTGTTCCGGACTGTCCTGACTTGTTCTATACATTTATCACATTCATCCTTTACACCTTCTGCTTCCTGCCTTACTGTAGCGATCAATTCTTCCAGATCTTTTTTTTTTGCCATCTCCTTAGTGCATAAGCTTTCAAATGCTTTGGCCTGTAAGGAGGTCGGATAGACAAAGCTTTTTTGGTGAAATTGAGAAAAACTCTACTATTAGATCAAAACGCATAAGTAACGGAAACAAGGATACTTGAATAGTAGTGTATACCCACATCTTAAGAAAAGCAGAAGCTTATGCTTTCATGCTTGAGTCATAAATTCTTAAAATGGAAATAATAAAGTTTAACTCAACTCATTAGGCAAGCATGATGCCCAATATAGGGGAGCACAATTTTTTTCCTCTTCTTTTATTTTTGTCCTCGTCAAAGAGCAGAGCTTACTAGGTCCACAAAGATACACACTGCCCTTAGGGTTTGGGTGAAGTGGGGAGGAAAATTGGTTACGGGAATATGATAGGTCAAGGATTCCGCTTCCAGTCTAGCCCCACAAAAATTAATGACTAAGGAAAAGAGTAAACAAAATTGAGATGCTAATAGAGAAGAGCAGCATCTCCGCCAAAACCAATACCAATAGAGAAAGAGATTAGCAAATGATCATTTTTACCCTGCATTTGGCCACCATGGCATCATCTTCGACTTTCCACTTCATCGTTGTATCTTTAAATTCCCTTTGTTTTGAGTTCTTTCTGTCCAACACAGCTTGTGTTACTTTATCATAACTTTCACCAGCTGCTTCTTCCTCCTGAGAAGATGCGGCATCAAAGATTAAATGCCATCAAAGCTGTAGATGATCAGCAATGAAAATCATCTAACAATAAAAACTTTTCTTTCACCTCTTCTATCATTAATGTGGTCAACCTCCACGACAAATCTTCCACTTCATCGATATCCTCCTCAGCATCTGCACATCTCTGTAACAATGTCACTTGTCTAGTAGTCTTACATTAAAACCAATGTCATCTGTAACAAAATTTGTCTGGATAGTATGCCTACCTAGATTTCTCAACCAAAGAATTGACTCTGTACTTAAGTGCTCTGGCTCTTCAGTTCCAGAAGCCGAATTTAGCAGAAGCAAAGGAGGGGTAATCTCTATTTCAGAATTATCTTCTCTATTTCCCCTGTCATCACATGTTTCATATAAGAGGCAATCACACATAGAATGTAACTATATAGCACTACAAATTACGGATGAAAACTTGAACTTAAACAGGAAATCTACTAATTTCTTGGGACAATTGGATAAACAACAATGTGAGTTGATCTGCGAAAGAAACTAATAGTACCTCGTATATATAAGATGACCCTCACAAACAAACCAAATATGACAGGAACTAGCAGCCTTTTGACATACAAAAACAGCCTTATTGGACCGTATCTCCGCCAATCTCCTGAAATTTTCCAAGTATCAGTCACTCGACTTAAATCAAACTACCAAAAGCACACATTCTCACTGAATTTTCAACTAATCCGCGAACACCAACACTAATCTTTTATCTACTAAAGTTTCCACTCCAATGAAAGTTTATATCTTCAAAAAGCATAATCACTAGTACATACTCGGAATAGCATTCATCTGCAGCTGCCCCCATGACAAGCCACCTAATATCATGCCGAGCGATCAATTCGACAATCCCCTCCTCAACATTGTCCATCTCAATCCACACTTCATTAGCCTCCACCTACATTGATAAGCAAATCACACCACAAATCACTCGAAATGTACACGAAAACATGCTGATCAAAACTAAAGGGGATTGAATACTCACTCCAGCTCCGATCAGAATCAGTAGGTATTCATCTAGAAGCTTCCGTAATTCTGCTAAACTATTTTCTTCATCTACGAAAAATTAGAAATGATAATTACGATTATGAACTGGAAATTAGGAACAGAATTGACACAGAATTTGAACCAGAACAATTAGAACTCACGGGGAGAAGGTTGTTGAACATGGAGGAGGCATATTTGCTTGCCGACGAAGTTCTTGACGGCCCAAAACAGCGTCGTTTCGCTCTGCTTCACGCCGCTCCCCACCGCAACAAAGATGGTCTCTTCCACATCCCACACCCGCTCTTCTTCGACGCTCCCCATCTGCTAAATCCCGGGTTTTGGGGAATTAAGGGAATTGGTGTGATGAGTTTGAAGTCGGAGAGTGGGACTGAGTCATCACCGAGTCACAGACCAGCTGAAAATTCTGGTAAACTGCTTTTGGCAGTGGTTTGGTGTGCCTGCTTTTGGTTTTTAAGAGTTTGGGCTTGGGGATCTCTCCCTTTGGATTTTCAGATTCTCATAAAAAGTTCTCAATAAACTTTTGATTTTCTTTTAGAAGCTCCACACTTAAAAATAGCTCAAATACTATAGTTTCAGGTACAAGAATTACTAATGGCAGTAAAAAAAATATAAGGTAAAATCATCATAATTTTAGTTAATCAGTACCATAAATAAAAAATAAAAAATTTCTAATATTTTCATCACCACCGGCTGTTTTTATTGTTATTTTTAACTCACGAGCTAATAATTTTGTAATGCAGATTTATTAGAAAAGGATATGGAGTGTAGTTGGTACTGTGATGTTGAATATTCACTGAGCATTGACAAGGTCATCCTTGATGTTGATATACAATTCGCCTAAGCAATTACGTTTGCAACCATGACAATTAGATGCAAAGTAGCAACAATGTAATGACAATATCTGATTACCAAAACTTGGACCTTTGTCTATTAAAGAAAAGAAAACGACACCAATATCTATGTCTTTTTCTTTAAAGGCAAAAGTCTTTCATGACGCTTCTTCAAACTCGAAAATAAAAGTAAATTAATTGACCAAACACTAAATGGTAATTAAAATATTCTACTGATATTCTAGTTAGCATTAGCCATTTATATATTTGGACCACCTTACATGTATTAAGAAGTTTCTAACTAGTGATTGTGTCGTGTATTTACACGTCGTCTATTGAAGTGTTGTCGGGATTTGATTAGGGGTAAGATTGGGCCGGGTTCAACAAAGCCCAAAAGTTAGTTAGTCCACCAGTCCGCGCGCCAAAATCGTAGGACGCTTTCCCTCACCTGACTCTCCCATTTCGAGTTTGACCGGTAGCTCTGAAACTCTCTCTTCACTCTTTCTTCACTATGATCCCTAATCATTTTATACTCTACCGAATATGGAAACCGAAACCCAAATCAAAGGCCCAGATTCGCCGACCGCCACAGACACCTCCGATCATGATCATCTCCTCCGCGCCGAGCTCGAGTCCCTCCGCCACTCTCACCGGAGCCTCCAGCAGAAGACGGCGGCGATGGAGGAACGCCACAGCCGAATCCAGACAGAAAGAGACGACGCGGCGGCGAGAAACTCCGAGTTGACCAGAGCCGTCGGAGAAGCCTCCGGCGAGAGGGACGCGCTCCGGGAGGAGGTGAAGAAGCTGGAGGCGGACTCGAGGGAGAGGGAAGACGAGTGGGCGATGAAGATCGACGAGGAGGTGAGGAGGAAGAAGAGTCTGGAAGATGAGGTGAGGTTGTGTAGAGAGAGAATCGAGAAGTTGGAGATGGAGGAGAGAGAAAGAGATGAGCTTCTGATGAAGTGTAGCGATTCGATTGGGCCGATCAGGGAGGAGCTGGTTGGCATTATTGAAGGATTGTGTGACGAACAGTGTAGAATAGAATCCGAGGCCGAGTCCGAATCAGGCCTAGGATCAGAGGAAGAAGGAGGAGTTTGGGGGGAGATAATGGGAATTAAGAAGCTAGTGGAGGCGGCCGGAGCGAGAGTGGAGGAGTACAAGGAGATAAGGCATAATGAGAGGAGGCAGTTAGGGAACAGTGTGGTGAGTTTGACGGAGGAGAATAGGGATATTAGTGCATTGTTGAGGATAGCTTTGGTGGAGAAGGAGGCAGTGGAGAAGAGGCTGAAGGGCGGCGAGACGAAGAGGGTGGCGATTTTGCAGAGAGTTGGGTTAGGGGGTTTCGGGTTTTTGATGGGGAGTGGTGGCAGTGAGCAGGGATTGGAGGGTAAGGTGGTGGAGGGGATGGGGTCTGGGGCGAGTAGCAAGTCGGATAGTAGTGAGTGTGAGGAGGAGGTTGTTAGTCTGGTGAGTCATGCTTCTTTTGTTTTGGGTTCCTGATTGGGTTTAGCTTGGTTATTTTTACTAATTTAGAAGATTGGAAGAAGATATTGTTTAGTAGTTATACTGTTAGCTGCATTATTGCTTTGATTGCTTAAACTTTTCGATGGAATGTGGCGCATTGAATCTTCCATTGCGGCTTGGAAGTTGCAACTGTGATTTAGTGCAATAGGTAGCAGTTTACAAAAGCTTGCAGATTTCCTGCATAGTGTTTCTTGCCAATTTTGTAGTGCTTTATGAGGAGAGTTCTGGCTTTGAGAAGTAGATAATGCACTGCTCAAAAGAAGGTTGGAAGAAGATGTTGCTAATAGTTATACTGTTAGCTTTGAAGGCTTAAACTTTTTCATGGAATGTGGTGCAGTGGTGCACTGAATTTTCTGTGGCGGATTGAAAGTTGCAACTGTGATTTAGTGCAAACAAGTAGCAGTTTATAAATAGTTTGCAGATTTCTTGCATGGTGTTTATGATCATTGTGATTTAGTTATGGGTTTGAGATGTAGATAATGTATGTACTGCTCAAATATTAGTGTAAGCTAATCACGTTCTAGTTGACGGATAATAATGTATTGTGTCTGTCACTATTCTTATCAGGCATCTACTGTGGAGAAGATCATGAAAAACCTACGCCTGGAGATCACTCAATTGAGAAGATCTTTGGAAGAATCTAGGTAAACCTTTCATCAAGTCGTATGCCTTCTTCACATCTCTGTTTTGTAATTAGGTTGTGAAATTGCATCTATATAAGAGTTATGCTTTAGAAGAGAGTGTTTCTCCAACGTTGTTTCCAGAAGTAATGAATATCGATACGTACTTCTTAGTCAAGAGATTGGTTCAGACAGACATGTATGATTAAAATTCCTGGTACTAGGCCATAAAAGTTTGTCCATTAGTGAAGGTTTGTATACTTATCAATTACTGCAAGATTTAACTAGTCTAGTAGTCTACAGATGTCGAATATCATTGCTTTTCAAGTGTGGATTACTTACTATCATTTCTATGCCAGGTCAGACACTGAGCGCCTACAGACTCTCACAGAGAAACAAACTCAACAAATTGCGGAAAACATGTTGTACATCAAGGAGTTAGAAGACAGAGAGAGGGTGTTAACCGAAAATGTAATTGGTAGCTCTATAGAAGAAATTACAGTCATTTTTGTTGTACCTACATGAAGCATGCTGACTTCTCCATTGTTTTATGGATGTAAGGTTGAGGCACACATGAGTGAAATGAAGGATGCTGAAGCAGAGGTTGCCAGGTGGAGAGAAGCTTGTGAGTTGGAAGTTGAAGCTGGGAAAAATGAGATTGAAGAACGCGAAAAATTGGTAACTATAGTCACTTCTTGCAAAAGATAATTTCTTTATGAATCATTTCTTCCTTTCTTTCTCTCTCATTCTTGAAGTTCTTTATGGTTTCCTGCTTCTGCGGTTCTGTCTATAAAAATGTCCTGTCTTGGATAGTATCCTCTCACGCAATCGCAAGTACTCACTTTAGTTTATATCATTATTGTCTTTAGATTGCCATACTGAAGAAAGAATTGGAGAAAACAAGGGCTGCTTTGGACATATCAAATGGCAAATTAAAGCTGAAAGAAGAACTTGCAGCTAATGCCATGGCTGCTCATGCAGCAGCAGAGAAGTCCCTCCAGCTGGCTGACAGTAGGGCTGCAGGACTCCGTAACCGTATAGAGGAACTATCAAGACAGCTAGAAGAAGCAGAAAGCAGAGAGCGCCATAGTCGAAGGGTTAGACATATATGTTGGCCATGGCGAGCCCTCAAAGTTAACCCAGCGAACAATTCACATGTACGACGATTGCTACCAGAAATGCAGGCAATGCTTAATTATAATGGGTGATGCGTCGGGTAACATGTTTTCACTTTGCTTTAGGTCAGTGGTAATTTATTTTCATGTTCTTTCATAACTTTTAAACCCCTGTGCAGGTTGTCTCCTCTGTTGTATTATATGATAATGCACTTGCCGTCTGTCTCCTTTGTTGTAATATCAATGGGTGATGAGTCAGTAAAAAATTTGATTACTTTCATGAACGCTAGGGTTGGAAATGAGACTCGATGCTGTCTGATACAATATCATATAAAAGAATGAGCAGAATGTATGATCATTGGTTAACACGGAGATGAACAGGTATACCATTACAACAAAGCAAGTTACAAGAAATTGCAAGGCAATTTTATATTGCCATATCAAGTTTTGTTCTTCTGGTACATAACTCTACAGACTAAAACAAAAATGCACTCATTATATGGTGATTCTCGAAAACATGACTAATTAAAAAGCATCTCTCCTGCGTTCTTCATTAAGTTCTTAACCTGCGTACATTAAAACCAGAAATACTGAGTTCAGTTCAATGACCTCACATAAATGGCGAAGATTCATAGAGCCGTGCTCAACTTAGGTTTGAAAACAAGGAGGTACCTGCTTCACTGAAAGTCCAATACTTTGTAGATCATCAAGCTGAAAAGATACAGGGCATTCGTTTTAATTAGTGACCATGAAGCTTAACTGCTATTGTTTGAGTTACTAAGTACTTACGCTCTTGAAGGGTTCAGGAGATTCTTCACGGCAACTCAGTATATACGTTGCTCTTTTCTCTCCAATTCCCTGTACCACAAATCTTGAGTAACTTAAAATGGACACAGGGTTGCAAATACACATTATAATAACGGAGCAGAACTGGTGCTCACCTTTAATCTTATCAAATCTTCCCTATTTAGACGAAGGAAATTAAAAAAATAAACGGTTAGGCTTAAAGAGTGAGAACATAAAGCATATCAAGCTATGAGAGAAAAAGAAGTACATGGGAGGACTGGATACTACAGGCCTTGATGTAGAATCATGGAGCGTTCCATTTAAAAGAATAAAATAAGTACAATACTGATCAGTAGAAACTTAGTGTACATAAACTTACTTGCTAGCGGTGTTTAAGAAGCTAAGATATTCTTGAACAAGAGATTGCTGCAATAACAACATTGAATTTGAAACAAAATCAGGGAGTAGACTGGGCGAAGAGAACATAACGTTAGAATCATACCTTGACACCAGTACTGCGGACACTCAGCGTTTCCCAAGGGCTGTTGACATTTGCAGCCTCCCATCTGTCATTGTATGTTATATCCTGTTTGGCAGCTGGAGTCCGTGGTTCCGTAATGTTGTTGGCATTCGCAAGCTCCCAACTATCATTGTGGCTTATATCCAGATTGGAAACTAGGGCATTTGGTTCTGCAGCGTCAGTGCAGAAGAAGTTATCGGATAAAGTATCTTTCTCCTCTGGCACCTTCATGCACAATGGAGTTGAAGAACAAAGTGATTTCATTTTTAATGCTAATTCCTGTAACCTTGCACTGATTGGAGGCGATGCATTTTCATTGTTTGGGATGTTATTGTTCTCCTTCTCTATGCCATGCACTGTCGGAAAAGAATATAGAAGAAATTTATAAGATTGTATTGATGCAGAGAGTTCATATGGTGATTCATATTATGGGCAAATGGGACCTACCTTCGTCAACTAAAGCCAATGCATATCTGCTGCTGGTATCTTCACTAGGGTTAACTTCTTCAGTAGAGCAATCATCATTCACAGAAGCATCCTGGAATAATTGACTAATTTAATATGCCACATATGCAAGCCATGATGTTTTGTTGGCTCTACTGTTGATTACCTTTTCTGCAATTGAATTATCTTCAACATGCTTTAGACCATCCAGTAGTAGATAATCCTGCACAGAATGTTGATCAACATCACACTACTTTTCTCTGTTGTATGCTTATATGAATTAAAATCTAACACTACATCTCATTCTGCATGTCCTGCTGGTTCAATTTTTGTACCTTTTCTTCATTCAAAGAAAGTTCCGCATGCTTTGGATCATCTGATAACTCATCCTGCAAAAAATGTCTGTCAAATGACCTCTTTCAACCTTAAGCATGTCGCAGCTTATATTACCAAAGACACTAGCTACTAGGCAGTTTAAACTTATTCATCACCTTTTCCATAATAGCAATAGGTTCTACTGGATTAAAAGCAACTGATGATGGATTCTCCTACATAGATACAAGCTAACATCCGTCACAGATTCCAAAGCTATTATCATATAACGGTATAAGAATACAAATAAAAGGTAGATTACAGATTTAAGCTGCTCGGTTCCTTCAGTAACAGTTGAAATGGTATCTTCCTGCACATATGCAAAGGCATTCGGTAAATAGGAATACAAAGATAACAGCAAGAAGTGTACTTACTTCTTAAAAAGTTAAAACAAATCATGGGAGCAAGTAGTTCAGGAAAACCTACCTTCTCAGCTACACAAGCTTCTATGGTTGAGACAATATCTGAGATAGCATTTGCCTGCATTCAAATTTAGAAAGCTAAAGTGCAGGTTGAACAATGATTATATATCTAATAATAAAAGCAGATGACTTCATATCATCAAGAAATTGGGTACCTTCATTGATTTGGTCAAATGACTTCTTTCATCAAATAGTTTCCTAAAAAAGAGGGAAAAAAGAAGAAGCAAAAACAGAACATGTTAGGTCAGTGCATTGGAATGGGTATTCACTATTCAATCATAACTCACAATACGAGAAGGACCTTAATAACATACCTTCCTTTCACTGCGGAAGTCATACTACTATTTTCTTTCTTAGAAGAAAGAGGTCTGTTGAGTTTCTTCTCAGAGAGTGGCAATCGGGAGACAGTTTGTTTTTTTTCTATAGCAGAAGTGGTCATAGATATATGGCCCTTATGTGATGAACGCACTTCTGATCTTGTCAGACCTTTAATTTTCTTTGTTGAGCCTGTGACAGGCTGATTGGTGTTTTGAGAAGAGCGAGACAGCAAGCTTACCATGTAAATGGAATCTTGACAAAATGATGGTTTCTACAGTGAAATGGGGAAGATACAGATAGTTAAGGTAATCCAAGAAAGCTAAACATCAGGAAACCAGAAATGGAAAACTCGTATTGAGGCCTTACCAAGCAAGTGATCGTCAGAACTCTACTCATCCCTCCCAGGGAGTCTTGCAATAAGTGTGTGAGTTTGCTTTCCCGATAAGGCACATGGTTTCCATTGGAACTCACTGCATTAACAACATTGATCATCGCATAGACTGACTTATTGATTTTACTGCTCTCAACATGATTAACACAATCAATGCTCTTCCTTCTTGTATCTTCATAACCTGTTACAGACAGTTTCAAACAAAGTTCTATAAACATTATCAAAAGAACCCAAAAACAACTGAAAAAGTTTATGAGCCTGTGGTTCAGGATGTACAACCTGCTAAGTCAATAAAGTTTAACTTGCTGACTTGAAGGGTATCAGAATTTTCTCCTTGAGATGATACATATACTATCAATCCCTTGTGGCGCCTAAGAGAAAGTTCAGCTGGCCCCTTTGGTGCTTGTTTACGGGTAGTACACCCACTAACATACAATTTGCTGAACTCTGACATGGACTTCACAGGCACCTGCAAAAGATAAGATGAAATGTGAGCAATAGTTCACATGAATACAAATCCACTCAACTACCATAGAGTGAAAACACCAAATAACTTGCCTGAGAAAGCCCTTTAAGTCGAATTTTTCCTTGAGCGTCTCCCAGTACCAAAACTTCTGTACGTGATGGATCCAATATATCATAAACGTGGTCCTGATAAACCTCATACGAGGATACAGTAATTGAACATCCCTTTTTCTCAGCCATTGACATAATTTCATCGACTGCCAGCATCGCCAAACCTGGTTTCTCACTCGAACCCTTCAAAAACCAAGTGGTTCAACAGATTACTCCACAATCACAAAACCTTTTTCCTGCGAAAAATAAAGTAAAAGCTGATCCTTGTGAGCATACCTGAATTAAGCTAGTCTTTCCACTACCTCTAGCTCCCAAAGCAATGACAGTAGCATTACAACCCTCAAAAACTCCTGGAATCAAAGACTTCACTTCTCGAATAAATATCAGACCATTATCCTCATTTTGGTCATAGCAAGAGTCCAATTCATACGACTCTTTACGGCTGCAAGAACAATACAGAATATCTTATCAACCAAACTCTTATTAACCTATCGCTAATTCATACATATAAAAACTAAATTTAACTTCAAATTATACGCAATCCTATATATACAGACCAGAAATCACAACTTGTTCTTCAACTAAGCAAACCTCAATTCAATTTGGTCCTCCATAGCTTAAAAAAAACACATAATCGTATCGAAAATCCAACTCTTTTGCTTCAATTATGCTCTAATCCAACACATAATCTTATGCTATTATGTAAATTCAATCATCCTGAGCTAAAATCAAGAAGATAAATCCAACAGTAAAACCCGACCCGAAAAATCAAAACTTACCTTGCAGACTCGTCTCTGAAGGAGAGAGTGACACTCTCCGAAGCGTCTCTGTTCACCGAGATCCACGACGCTCCGACGGAAGGCTCCGCCGCAGGATCTGGAGCGCCGCCGATCTTCGCCACGAGTCGGACCCTTGGCGATGTGTTGGAGCGGCGTTTGGGGGCTTTGGTGAGGTCGGGGTTGTTGGAAGCCATGTGAATTAGATCTGAGAACAAATTAGGGTTCGGATTGGAATTTGAGAGAGAGAGAGAGAGAGAGGGTTGGAGGTCTCTCACTGGTTTTGGTAGCCGTTTGCAATTTGGGAGGTTAATTTTCAAATTTCTAAAGCTTACGTGGTAACGCTCCCTCTTCTCTTGCAAAAAGGAATTAAATCAATAAACCAATACATTATATACTTTGTTTTAAACATTCTGATATATTACCGATATTAAGAAAACGATACGATATCCTAAATATCATTTTAAATTATCGTTGACCGATAATTTCACGGTCAAAATCTGATATATCGGGTCAACTCGATTTTAACCTGATATATCTGACCTTTTTTATTTTATTTTAAATAAAAATGTTATCATTTTACTTTTACGAATAAATAAAAAATGACAAAATCTAAAATTGAGACAATACGTTTTAAATCAGTTAAAAAATTCATCTTCTTCGAACACAAAAACTTCATATTAATATTCAAAAGTAATTTCGAACGCCGATATCTTAATCAGGAAAGCTGAAAACATCATCAGGCGAAACTTCTAACTTCATATGTGGAGTCAAACCACTGTCTATCAGCCTCAAATTCAAAAAATCCTTATTTAGACACTTGTTTTTATTATTTGAAATCATTTGTGTATTTTTATTGATACTTGGTTGTAGTAAAATTCATAAATATAATAAATTTAATTAAAAATATCAAATACGATAAATCTGATATAATCCGATATATCTCTGTTATATCATATTTTACAAAACCGATACGATGCCAATAATTGCTATTTAGATCATTGATATATATAATGCAATGTTATTATGGCTAGGGGTGATAATTTGGTAGATTAATGAGCGGGTTAGAATATCTGTTTTAGTACGGCTTCATTGAAATGAACGAGTTAAGATTACGACACATCATCAGGCCTTACAATCGTTCGTTGAGAATTTCAGTGACCTTTCAGAGTGATCGTTGGGGCTTGGAAACAATGGTGGTGTTCTTCAATTTTTTGTCGATCTGATATTGGGTGTTTGTTGAATGTCTAACAAGAATTACAAGATAGTCACATTCTTAGTAACTTGGTCTTACTAAAATGTTCATTTGATTAGTAATTAAATTTGTTTATACTAACTCAACTTTTCCTCCATTTACATTTGATTGTGGTTGGACATAACTGTTAAGTGAACATTATTGTTGTCTTGACAAAGTTACTGATCCATTCACGAGCCATGTTTGCAGTGGTGGAACCTCTTGGAGGTCAAAGGGGTGCATGGCCCCTCCGGTGAAAAAAAAATTCTCCCTTAATTAGTTGTTAATATCATAATTAAATGGTACATTTAGTGTAAATTGCCCCTCCGACATAATTAATGGTACATTTAATGTATATTGGCCCCTTCGAAATCTTGTCTCAGGTTCCGCCACTGCATGTTTGTAGTGGAGTTACTAAAGTATCTTCTTCACTTCATGGTGTTTAGTTCACATTCATAGTCTAACACGATACTCATTTATGTAGTAATTTCGTCTTACCAGAAATGTTCATTCGATCAGTAATTACATTATTTATACTCGTAAAAAATAAAACAACTCAATTTGAGAATAATTTTTTCCTCCGTTTACATTTGATTGTGGTTGGGCACTTGAGCATAATATTTGTGGTGAATAATTCGCGAGCCATGTTTGTGGTGATTTTACTAAAATAGCTACATAAGCCAATTGGAGCTTGACCCAATGCCATATATGAAACGCTGCGTTTGATCAAGGTCTCCTTGATAAACCTTCTAAACCAGTAGTCTCGCTCTCATTGTACAAGTTCTTCAAGCTTTGGCACCGATCGTAAATAATGGACGACAAGGCGTCGGAGACCAAGAGCAACGAGGCGAAGAAGATAGTGTCTGCCTGCGATGTTGAGGCCCTGAAGAAATGCTTGGAGGAGAACAAGGGCGACTACGTCAAGTGTCAATCTCAGATCGATGCGTTTAAGTCTTCTTGTGCTGTGAAGAAACCAAGCACATCCTAGAGTCTGTACCTTAAAGATCAATTTTGATTCTGATGTTCATCTTTCATTTACTTGAATAATAAGAACACTTACCCATCTGGGTTTTTAATACTTGCTACTGATTTTACTCTTGCACATAGTAATTGTTTGCTAAGTTTTGTATCTGAATTGAAACACAGAAAATATATAAGAAACATATCTACGTTGAAATCTTTATTCATCAGTGTGGATTTTGTTGAACTGGTACTATTCATCAGCAGTTCAGCATACATTACAACTCTTCCTGCATGTACCTTAGTAATCATCCGAGCCGATCATGAATACAGGGTTCCTTTGACACTCCCCAATGTCTGCCCACCTGGGACAGCTATCGTCTTCGTCAGTGCAGTCGCTGTTATCCGAATTGGATGAGGAATGTTCCTGAGGAATGGCTTTTGCATGAAAGAACTTTGTAGCGCACCACATTTCGCCTTCCAGTACAGGGCATCTGGCATGGGAACTGGTCTTGTCGACAGATGCATTAGGATGGAGACTGAAAAACAAAATTGCATTTCCTTTGGTTGGTCTCGAGATGGTGTTACCTTTTCCACAACTAGACCAGGCCTTACTTTTCAGCTGCAAAAGATTCAAATTCACATGTAGTTAGTATACAAGACTAAATTATAAGCCTCTTAAGTATGCAAGTAAAGCTTGTGTTTCACTCTCACCTCTGAATCAGGGAATAGAATCTCACCACCACGAGTTACGTTTGAGAGATAAAGAATAACTGTTGCTAACAACGGCTCACTTTCTTCTAATGTGGATTTGTTGCCAAAATAGTTGTAATTCTTCTCCGCATCCTCAAAATTGTAATGCAAAACCTGTAAATGCCTGCTGTTTTCTGAAAGGGTAATCATGAACAAATTCTATGTAAGCATGTAAACCAAAACATCCAGTTCTAGTAGTAAAATACTACAACAACAAGCCAACACCAAGCGAAACTACCTTTAGGAAGGAAAGTCCAGGCTAATATCTTTTCCTCGATCCTTGAAACTATACCATCCTGGAAACCAAAAGACTGTTACTAATAGAAGTGAGATTGGAACAAGCTCTAGCATTTTGGCATAAAATGATTAGCAACATACACTATTAAGAATCAGTTGTCTAGTATATTCAGAATCCATATGACAATATTGAGCCAAGCAAAACATAAAACCTTACCTCCATGTTCAATGGAAGTTCTAAGCTTTTAAGCCTTCTATTTGTATTGCTGTTTCCGGGTTCATCATAATCTGTAGAAGACTTCGCTTCTCCACCATTTGCCTAAGCCCAAACCACAATTTCAAAACTAATAAGCAATCTCTATCAATCAATATACTGATAGTCCCCAATGAACAAGTCGACAATATACCAAAGAAATAAGGTGATCACACTCCTCATCAGACAGAAATCCTTCATACATAAACACCCTATTACACAAACAATGAAGTCAGACAAGTAAAGCAACCCGCGAGCCTGTAAGCTTCATAAAAACTCCTAACATAAGAAATTCATCAATGTACCTGACCTTGGTCGCCAAGAAAGTTGAACAACCCGCGACGGATCAATTCTGTCGTAATCAACCAAATGCTCCAACCGTATCAATGCTTCCTGGTTGAATTCCTTACTCCTTAACTCCTTCCTGCTACTGTAACAGGATCATGGCAACAACAAAAAAATATCAATACCAAAGGCAACACCAAACCAACAGTTCAGAGTAAAATGAAACATATAGATATACATACACACATACATACACATAACACTTAAGAAACTTAACCAGCTAAATTGCAAGCAAATGTTAACTCCTTCCTGCTACTGTAACAGGATCATGGCAACAACAAAAAAATATCAATACCAAAAGCAACACCAAACCAACAGTTCAGAGTAAAATGAAACATATAGATATACATACACACACATATATACACATAACACTAAGAAACTTAACCAGCTAAATTGCAAGCAAATGTTAACTCAATCCAATCCACACTATCAAACCATGGAACACATGTACATGCAAAACAAACTAGAAAATCATTAACACCCAGAAATGCAAACCCAGGAAGGCTAAGCATTACAAAAGTAGAAATGTGAGGATCAGGAAACTAGTGAATGCAAAATTTAGTGACAATCAGATATGGACGGCAATAAAGGGTTGGATGATTCAATGAACAAGGGTAGAAAAGGAAAATCAGGGAGAAGTTGCTTACATGTCGGCAGAGGAGGAGGTGGAGAAGATCGCCAGAAGAAGAAAGATTGAGAGAAGCGGCGAAGCCATTGAAAGAACTTCAGAGCTCAATTTTTCAGAACAGAAACTTGTTATGCGTGAAACGCAGAAGAAACCGGGCTTCATTATCGGGGCGGGGCGGGTCGGTTTACTAAGCCCAAATAGCCCAATACTATGCACCGGTTCGCCTAGTTACTAGTATAATTGAGATCCTTATCTCAAGTTTTTTTTTTTTAAACATTGCAAAAGACTTCGGTACAATTGAGATCAAGTCAATAGATGAAGCAGAGTTCGGGGAATTATCACATACAATTAGAGTAACGATTTGAATGGAAGATATGAGTGGAGATTTGCAGTAACAAATGTTGGATAAGAAGGCTTTTTCAAATGTAGAACACTATCTTTCACTATCTATTTCTCATTATTCAAGTTTTAATGACATTGTTTGGGGCTCAAGAACAAATAAATGAATGCAGCTTGTTGCCAACTCACGGTATATGTAAAAAAGGACTAACATCAATATGAATTGGTCAATCATCATATGTACAACAACAAAAAATGACCTCTCTTTTACTTTCACTGTTTTCTCTTCAAAACCGCTCTACAAATGTCTTGCTTTTCTTAGTTGAGCCGAAGGACGATTCCCCGCTTGATCCATAAGAGTGGTCCTCCTCTTCCCGCTCGTCAAAAGTTCCGTATGGTGATGGTGAGTATGCATGAGGCACGGCCAATGTGACAGCCCTCTGTAATGCAGCCTTATACTCCTCGGTGTGTTCTTTCACTATAGTCTCTTGCCGCTCCATTCTTTGCTTTGGTGGGATCTCCATACCCTGAGCTCTCTCCAACATTAACTGAAATCCGAGAAATTCACACCACAGTAGATTTTTAGTTACAACAACTTATTGTGAGCTGCAGAGTTGTTTCCAGCAAAAGTAAACCAATTTCTTTGACCCTTTTTCATCTTAAACTTACATCTAGAGCCCTTTGAGCTTCTCTTTCTATCCATATGATGGCATGATCCGAAGTGGCATTACAAGAGAGAACTATATGCTCAAACCTCCCATCTACAGGTACTGCTGTCTTGACAACTGGGGGAAACCTTCCTAACCTGCAAAAAAAAAAACATACCGATAGCAGACAGTTTTAACAGCATCAACTAAACAGCTGTTATCTTACTACTACTCCCCAATCATAAAGTATCTGCGTAACAGAAGCTTAATTTCAAGTTGGATGTGGCAAATTTTACCAAAACCAGGGTGTAGCACTGTATAACATCCCTAAAAATGCATTTATAATACTACATGGTAGATTACAGCCTAATATAAACACATTTTCTAATGACAAGTACAAGAATGATACAATGGAATCTCGTTCTTAAGTATTGACATCTAGGGTTTCTGGATTTAGTTTAGGGAGATATTTGACAATACCTGCAGGGCTTTCTCTCAACAATATGATAGAGGCGGCCAGGCGCATACAGCCTCCTTGGATCTTTGATCATCTTCTCCTCAGGTATACATGTGTCCCGCATACATTGTAAGCATAGCAGGCAAGGTAAACTGTAAAATCACACCACATGTCATGATTTGTCATCTTTAATATAATTCCACACATTATAATCTGCACACTCCTTAAACGAGTTTAAATCCTACTTTTCATCTTGTTCTGTACTCTAGTAGTACCTTTATTATCAAGTAAAAGTTGAAGACAACTGAAAAGAGGTAAATCCTACCAGAAAAGTGACTTGAAAATGTCTTCCAAGGGTGTGGCTGTCCGTGGTAAAAAGTCATCCTGGTTCAGCATAATGATCACAGTCAAATGTAAGAAATGTGCAGGAAGCATCCGACTAATCTAATTTATAGTTGTGGAAAACATCTGAGTAAAATAAACTTCTATCTCTCATTAGCACTTCAACCTTATAAGAGGTACTTTTAAACTGATAAATTTACGCTATTAAGGAAATAGAACACACCAATAAGTCTAAAATATAAGGTTCCTGAGGCCACGTTAAACTAATTGCAAATTTTTTTACTGATACCAGAGTGAAAGGAAAAGACTAAGACTTGCCTGAAGCACAACAGAATTGATAACGTCTGCATATCTGACAGCTAAGTTCAATGACATACACCTCGCTGGTGCCATCGCAAATCCCCTAACCCTCTTCCGCTCAATGTCTCCCAATTTATCCCTATTCTGCACCACCAGCATTGTTAACAATGCTGCTACACCCGAACCTAGGGAGTGTCCTGCAAAAGTCAATGTATATTTTGGATACTTTTCCACCAAATCTTTCAATGTCCCACATTCTTCATCAAGAACCCATCCAGCAGCGTTCAATAGCCCATTGTGAACATATCCACCATCGAACTTCCTCTTCCCCAGCTTATTGTCCAATAAAACTGCATAGTCACTCTCTCTTGCCAAATTAAGGCCTCTAAATGCAAGAACTATATCGGCATGATTATGATCAAGATACAATATATACGGAGGAGCTTGGCCTTGGGTATCCACATATGTTTTTTTCGAAATCAACCAATCCGGGTTAATTCCATACCCACCAGGGGGTTCCCAAAGGGGTTGCCTAAGGTCATCCTCATAGACAGCTAGAATGTAGCGGCAGATGCGAGGAACAGGCTCAAATTCTTCAGCACTGGAAAGGCCCCAAGTCTCACTGTCATGGCCTGCTGTGTGGAGGCATCGCTTATAAGCCCACCGAGTACAGGCCAGACAGTAAACACACTCAATGAGAGGGCAGCCGCATAGGATCGACATTGAGGCCTACAGTCTAAGCAACATACACAACAGATCAAAACTCACACATTCAGGGATTCAACAAGATTATAACAGCCAAGTACATTTGATCACAACATACATAAGATAAAAGGACTTGATTGAACTATAAATTGGGTTTTCATAAACAAGATCACATCTTTAAATAGAACAGTGTAGCATTGAATAATGTCAGACCAACTCAAATGGACTAAACAGATTATAAAAGCAGAACAATAATACGGGATAACTATAGGGTATATAGATTTTGCTAAATACTCTACAATAAATTGACTAGAATGATTGGCATTAAAATCAAGGGTACCTTTAGCCCGAGCTTGATGATCAAAATTAGGATCAGAAATGTTGTTTTGAGCACCGAGAAGCTGAGATTTCATAATGAACTGAACTGGGTCTCAACCATAACTCTATTTCTATGCACTAGAAGAAGTTTCAGAATCACAGCAAACAGGGACAAAAAGAAGAAAGCAACAGAAACCCAGTACCATGAATAAGGGAATCTGACGACACAACACGAGATTATTAGGTGGATTTCACATGGAACCGAAGATTAATAAGGCATGGACTTCGTTCTCAACATGAAACTCAAGAAGTGGTTCTGTTTTTTTTTAATGGTGAATTGAGTAAAGGGATGGAGTTGTTTAAAAATGTGTTAAAGGGGATTAAGGTTTAAAGGGGAAGGTGAAGGGTGGTGTGTACCTGCAAGTCAAAGCCCATATGAGTTTGCCTCTTGACACTTGAAGACGACGAAGTGGAAAGAAACATGAAAGTGCACTAGTGCAGTGCTCGGTAAAAGCCAATAATGATTGGCAAAGCCAACCAGTTGCATTTGTTGTCCTTTTAATTCATCTCGCGGGCCACATACACCTTTCAATTAGTTCTATATTTTACAACCGACTAATTAAAAGATTTGGTTAAGATTTTTGTCTTCTTTTTGGGATCAAAGGTAAGACACTAAGACTTATGAAATTATCGTGATTAACGCACGAGATAAATAGAGAACAGAAAATGTTGATACATAAGAATATGGGCAATGTCTTTACGAGTTACATGATGTACTCGGACTCAGTTACATGATCTACTCGGACTCAAACGTGTTAGTAATTTAATGATCGTTTTTATCATAACTAGTTAGAAGTTTGAATATTATTTATGAATGTCCCTCTAATCAAAGTACATTGATAAACAACGAAGAAGCATATAACATAGGAAAAGAAGTAAGAATGATCTAATGTACTATCATGGCCAAATCTTAAGAGAAGAAAATTATGGTAAAACGGCTTTATTTTGAATTATGAAATGAATCAAATGATACACCGTTTTTGTATTGAAGATGTTGATAATTACTTCAAAGAATGGAAGTTATGGGTATATGTTGGAGAGACTAGTGTGTATGTCCCTCTGCCCGTTTGGTATGTTTGTCCATCCGGTCTGTCTATTCGTCTTGTCTGTCTGTCTGTCTATTTGGTATGTCTATCTGGTCGTCTGTCTGTCTGCCCATCTGCTCTATATATCTGTTATGTCTGTCTGGCCCGTATGCTCTGTCTATCCGTTATGTTTGTCTGGTCAGTCAGTTTGTCTGTCTAGTCTGTTTATCCGTTTGGTTTGCCCATCTGTCAGTCTAGTTTGTCCATCTGTCTTGTTCGTCTTGTTTGTCCTTCTGTCTACTCATTTTTCAGTATGATCTGTCCATCTGTCTGCTCGTTTGGTCTGTCGGTCTCTCTATCTGGTATGTATGATTGTCTGGTCAGTCTGTCCCTCTACCCGTTTGGTCTGTCCGTTTGTCTGGTTTGTCTATCTGTCTGGTCTGTTTATCTGTTTGTCCATCTGTCTGCCCGTCTGGTCTATCTATCTGTTTGTCCGTCTCTTTGTCTTTCTGTCTGGTCAGTCTGTTTATTTGGTCTATCTGTTTGTCCATCTCTCTGGTCAGTCTGTCCCTATGCCCATCTGGTATGTATGTCTGTATGTCTGTCTTTCTTTATGTCTATCCATATGTCTGATATATTTGTCCGTATGTTTGATCTGTATGTCTGTCTGTCTTGTTTTTTCGTCCATCTGGTCTATCTGTCTATCCGTTTGGTCAGTTTGTCCCTCTGCCCGTCTGGTATGTTTGTCCGTCTATCTGTTTGTTTGTTTGTCTGATCTGTCTGTCAGTCAGTATGTCTGGTCAGTCTGTCCCTATGCCCGTCTGGTATGTATATCTGTCTAACCGTCTGTCCGTCTGGTATGTTTGTCATGTCTCTCCATCTATATGTCTGGTCTGTCTGTCTGGCCCATCTGTTATATCTATCTGTTATATTTGTATGGTTTATCCGTCTGGTCTATTTGTCTGTTTGTCAATATGTCTGTACGGTCTGTCTATCCGTCTGTTCTGCCCATATGTCAGTCTTGTCTATCAGTATAGTTTATCCATCTGTCTTGTTCGTCTGGTATGTCCCTCTTTTTGGTTTGTCTATCCGTTTGCCCATTTGCCCACCTGGTCTGTTTGTCGTCTGGTTAGTCTGTCCTTTTTGTATGTTTATATGTCCGTGTTTCTGGTCAATCTGCCAGTCTAGTCAGTCTGGTCTATCTGTATGTCTGTTTGTCTTATCTATCCATTTGTCTGGTCTGTCTGTTAGTATATCTGATCAGTCTGTCTCTCTGCCCGTCTGGTATGTCTGTCCGTCTGGTATGTTTGTCTGTCTGTCTTGCATGTTTGTTTGTCAGTCTATCTGTCTGGTCGTCTGTCCATCTGGTCTATCTGCTCGGTCTAGTCGTATGTCTGGCCCGTTTGCTCTGTCTATCTGTTATGTTTGTCTAGTTTATCCGCATGTTCTGTTTGTATGTCAGTCAATCTGTCAGTCTGGTCTGTCTATCCGTCTGTTCTGCCCATATGTCAGTTTGTCCGTCTGTCTTATTCGTCTGGTTTGTCTATTTGTCTGCCCCTCTGCCTGTCTGGTTTGTCCATCTATTTGCCTGTCTGGTCTGTCTGTATGTCTCTCTGTTTGTTTATCTGTATGTATGTATGTATGTATGTACGTATGTATGTATGCATGTATGTCTGGTACGTGTGTCTGGTGTGTATGTGCGTATGTATGGCCGTCTATCTGTATGTCTGTCTGTCTGACTATCCGCCGGATCTGTCTGACTATCCGTCCGATCTGTTTGTCTATCTGTCCGTTAGCCCATCTGCCCGTATGGTTATGTTTGTTTATTTGTCCGTCCGTTTGGTATGTATGTTTATATGTATATATGTATGTCTAGTTTATATATCCGTCTGCCTATCAGGTCTGTCTGGTTCGTCGGGTCTATCTATCTATCTGTCTCTCTGGTCTGTGTGTCTGTCTATCTGTCTGTCTGCTCGTCTGATCTGTCTGGTCTATCTGTTTGTCCCTCTGCCCGTCTAGTATGTCTGTCTGTCTACCCGTCTAGTATATTCGTCTGTATTTATGTCTGTTTGTCCGTCCGTCTCTCCGTCTGCCCGTCTGGTTTGTCTGTCTGTTTTTCCGTCTAGTTTGTATGTCCGTCTGTATGTCTGTCTGTTTGGTATGTATGTATGTCCGTCTATATTTATGTATGTCCGTCTGTCTATTATGTTTGCCTGTCTGTCCGTGTATTTGTCTAATCTTAACCAATTTTACTATATATTAGACGCGTTGTAGGCCGTAAGTTGTTCACAAGCATTCTCTATGAGAGCCCATATTTTCGAGATGATGATTTACGTGACTGTCATGGGATGGGTTTCCTTTTGGGTAATGTGTAAATCATACAATGACCAAACTACCCTTCATACTTGCAGCATCGTCATTCACATATAAAAGCAAAGCTCTGAGCCAAAACCCTAGTCCTTTTTATTGCTCCGTATCCGTCTCACAGAGCTTCTCCAACTCTGACCGATCCACAGGTAAAACCCTAGCTCCTCTTCTCCTCTCATTCCATACTGCATAAGCTTTTTTCCTACCTATTTCCACAGATTAGATTCAATTTCCAGAAGTGTTTTAAGTTTTTCAAATCAAACAAATCTGTAATTTTTTTTCTTCAGATTTCTATGCTTGTTTTAACAAATATGTAGCTGGAATTTTTACATTTTGGAATCGAGATACTGAATTTGTTTATAAAAATGCGTTCTTGATGATGCTGATAGGTTCTGTATTGTTGTTGTTGTTGAAATCTTTGAGATCCTATCTTTTGGTTTTGAATTTATTGTTGTTGTTGAATTATGGATGTTGATTTGTGGGTGTTTGTTGAAGCAGGTAATGGCTCCAGCTCAGCCGAAAACCGGCCTCTTTGTGGGGTTGAACAAAGGGCATGTAACCACCAAGAAGGAATTGGCTCCACGCCCGTCTGATCGCAAAGGAGTAAGTTGATTTTGCAGTCCATAGTTTTGCACACGCAATCTCTCGTATATTTGCGGCCGTTCATTAGCTGTCGAGTTTACTAGGTTGCTTATGTATCGTAAAACTAAGCACTGATTGTCGAGTTTGCTAGTTTGTATTGGCAATGCTACATATCGCTATGGTCATTCGTTAATGGTTGAGTTCACTAGGCATCAGTGTTTATCATAAAACTTGGACATTTGAAGTTTAAGGCCGATAGCAGTTAAGTTTAGGTTCTAGTGATGTAGGTGATGTTAAGTATTGGACCGAGGTCATTTGTAGTTACGGTACGGTTAGGCTGAATGTGCCAGGTTGACATTAAGTATAGGGTGAGACATGGAATTTATGGTGCTTGTTTGCTTTGGCAGAAAACCAGTAAGAGGGTTCACTTTGTCAGGAACTTGATCCGTGAAGTTGCTGGGTTTGCACCATATGAGAAGAGAATCACTGAGCTTTTGAAGGTTGGCAAGGACAAGCGTGCACTGAAGGTAGCTAAAAGAAAGTTGGGAACCCACAAGAGGGCCAAGAAGAAGCGTGAGGAGATGTCTAATGTTCTTCGCAAGATGAGGTAATCATCGATTCAGCATTCTATTTCTTATAGTAAAGAAGAATCTAAAGGAATACTCGGTATTTTGGAGTTTGAGGTCTGAAAGCTTTTGAGAATTTGTATTAATAGTTGCTTATTTATTTTATGCAGGTCTGGAGGTGGAGCTACTGAGAAGAAGAAATGAGGAGAATCATTGATGTTTTCATAGTTTTGTTTAGAAATTCACCTATGCTATGTGTTTCCTAGTATCGAAACTTGAAGTTCTGATTTTACAATTTGTGTTCCATGTTGAATGTTGACGCCGAAAGTGGGACAAGCTGCTTGCCTATTTTGTTGACCCTCTTTTGTTTACCTTAATGCCAGCAACAGTTTTGCAATCTTTTTCGGTTGATGACATCTTGAGAGGTTATTCGATTCTTCTCTAACATGGCATTCTTTCATGTCAATGACATCTCCCTAATCCAACTCTTCCCCACATGGAATTGTCCATCAGACTCTCAAATGCTAACACTAGTGTATTTGCGACACCTCTCACTAAGGCAATAACTATGCGTCTAAACCAAACTCTTTTAAATAAGATCCCAAAAAGTGATGAATTCTTTGCCAGATGAAGCTGTTCTACTTCATCTGCTCTATAAAGCATGTTATTATTTATGTTCCTCTTCTGCTTCACATGTATGAAGGTATACTTGTACAGGCATATAATTGCCATTAATACAACAAAGGGAGAATCACAGCCGCAAAATTTTTAGGACAAAACAGTGATATCATGTCTTGAACCTTTGGGTGAGTTTCTCCACTCCTTCCCTACAATCATCTGCGACGCGCTTAACACCTTCTTTGACAACCAAGCGGTATTCTACTGTGTTATGCTGCAACTCTTGTGCTGATCTGTTCACCTTTGAGATGGCTGTGTCTTTAAGGTCTCCTGCCCTTTCTCCAGCTCTGAAAACCCATTCCTTCAAATTTGATACAAGCAAGGCTATCTTTTGAATGATTTTAACAATTACATCTTTGCTTCTTCCTTTTATATCCATTGCCATCGCCTTGAGTCTGTCCATCAAACTCTCGGCTCTGCTAACAGTCCCTTCAACTGAGAACTGCTTACCAGCATCAACCCACGTAGCTTCTCCCAATGCTTCTTCACGAAGGTCATTGTCAACAACTACTTTGATGCCATGCCTCTCCCAGCGATCTCTAGCCTCCTCTAGTGATTGCGCTTGTTCTCTTGCTCTTTTAGCCTCATCTTCAGCCCACGCCCTGGACATAGAACAGGTTAAAAGTCTCATAAAAACAAGTTACTAGATGCTAACACTCAGTTATAAGCTTGAAAAGCATGAGCTTTAGGTAAGTCATAGTAATTACCTGGCCATGGACAAGGCTTTCCGTTCAACCTCTAGATCATACTGTAAACGAGCAATCTCCTGGCTCTCATTTTCTGCATCTTTCCTAAGTTTGGTGACTCTTTCCTTTTCAAATGATATCTCTACTTTGTTACTCATTAGGTTCTCTAATTGCTTCTCCACCTCATGCCTCAACCTTGCTAAAACTTCCATTTCTGATTCAACAGCAGCACGGTCCTTCATGAGGGCAATATTATCTTTCTCTCTCTCAGCCCTCAACATTTCCAATTCTTGCTTTGCTTCTTCAGCCATTTTCTCCACAGCATCAATTTTTTCCCTCTCAAGAAAAAGATCCTTCTCAAAAGTTGCATTCACATCCCTTTCAACCTGGGCTACTAAAGCATTATGTGCATCAACAGCCTTTTCAGCCATTGTTTCTGCTTCAATGCGTGCAAGCTCCTCGTTAACAACATCAGCATACTCGCCAGTTGCAAGAGCAATAGCAGCCTGGGCTTTTGTTACTGGCTTATTTGGCTGAAAAAGTCTGGTGTAACCTTGAACAGGAAAGGGTAAAGGAAAGGAAGTGTTGATTATCAAACTCGTAAAATCGTGTGAAAAGGTAAAACCGTAGTTGATTTGTTAGATTAGTACTTACCAAAAGCAAGAGCAACAATACCCTGTTCCCCAGATAGGTCAGCAACAAGTGCAGGACATGCATCTGGGTGTATCTTGTCAGTATCAATGAATCCTGATATTCGATGGAGGACCTGTCAAAGTGCACAATAATAAGTACTAAGTATGGAATTCATAACTCACAAATTAAAAGCACAAGCTAGAGTTCTCAATCAACGACCTTCCTGTCAGCTTCTGGGAGATGCCTTTTCTCTAGGGCCATCTTCCAACTTACAAGATCTTGACGTGACAGAGGACTGCAGTAAGGAGTTTCAGGCAAAAAAATCACAAACAGTGCTAAAGAGATCATCATATGAAACAAGGACGTCAACGCCCTCTCCCTTTAAATGCCAGGTTATGCTAAGTGAGATCAGTGTATAATGTGTGAAGGTGATAAAAAAAAATGAATAGAAACATAATTGATGGCAAAGTGATTCACGGCTGCAAAATCTACACAGACACTATTTCAAGAGATTTATTACATCACCTTTCAGGAGAGAAGTAGAATGGACCCTCGTCCTCATCCAAGGAAGGATCCATATCACGTCTAGAGAGCTTACTTGAGATAAGTCCAGATTCAGCCAAACCTGATGGATGCAAATAAATTTCCATGAGAAAAGAAACGCAATCACACTGACTTTCTCTATAACCCAAACACCTTAAATGGCAAAGTGGCAAACCTTGAATGGAAGGGAAATCGGGGTCTTCAGGTGTAATATCATCAAATGCCAACTCAGAAATATTTTCAATATACATTGCAGGATATACTTTAGATACTGAGTTCCTACAAGTGGCAAGAAATCATAACTTTCAATATGAGTCTAACTATATAATTCATCAACAGATAGTAGTTGTGAAGATTTATAATGATTTATAACTTATCCATCAGAATGAAAGGAAATTTTTATACCTCGAAAGTGCACTACTTGCAGATACCAACCATCGAGCATACTCACGACGTGTACACAAATCACCAGGCTGAACATCACCCTCTACAACCTGAAAACAGTTGCCATGTACAAATTAAAGAACACAAAAGGCTTCTTATAAATAAATTTCCAGTTCAAAAATCTTTGAGAATACAAATATAAATAGATATTATGACTAAATTTTATGCAATCTATGATGTAAGGCAAGTACCTTCAACACTTGCAAAGCAGCTACTGCCTGCCCCTGAACCTGATCAACAACTGCAGGTACCAAAACCTTTCCAGGAAGCACCTGTACAGCTGCAGAAACCATAGTTGGAGCAGGTATACCAGCAGAAGAGAAGGAATTCCGAGGACTTGGTAATTGTGATTTTCTTGTATTCGTATCATTAGAATAATTTGTGTATTGTTCATTTTCATTTGGATAGCCTTGTTCTGACACAGATATTGCAGATGACCCACTTTCAACTATGGTATGCACTTCCAGGGAGGAACTAATTTCCTCAGCCAAGACCAGTACTGTTTCCCTTGGCTCAAGGTTTTCCTTGGTTGAAGACGAGGCCACAACACCTAGGTTATCTTTAGACAGATTTAAAGGTTCTGAAAGAATGCTAGATTCTGAAGAAACTGAAACATCCAGAGCTATAGGTTCATTGTGTTCATGTGCATTAGCTGTAGACGACTCGGATGAGGAAGTTTGATTTTTACTTGACCCAGGAATTTCATCCAGGGATTCAATGCTACGGTTTGAATTGATAGCATCAGAGACTGGCAACTTGATTGGTTCGACGCTAACGGGATTCTCTTTAAGTTCAGAAGTCAAATCTCCTGTACCTACAGTGAGGTTACTATTAGAATCCTCAGGCCCAGAGGCAACTAAAGAGTCATTGCCATGATCAGCTTCAGGCAGATCAACCTGCCTTGTTAACATATCAAGCTTGACTGACTTTTCAATAGAAGTTGATTCATGTTGCAAATCCTCTTGCATGAAAGCGCCGTTGATGGCTTCAGAACCAACATTACTGGATGCATACTCTTGTACTGACAACTCCCCTACATCATTATCATTACCAACTCTATATAAACTCGGAGACTCATCAATTTCTCGAGATGAAGAATTGTCCTTTTTAGTACCTGCCTTTTCTTCCGGACTCCCACCATCTTGCTTCATGCCACTCTGCTCCTCCACATCTTCCGCATTTCCATCATCATTCACCAATATCACCTCCTGCTCTGTCGTCAATGGCTCCATCTGCGGCTTTGGTCCTGTACACGGCGGAACATTTCTAAACAAGATAACCAATAGAAATGCAAAACCATGACGCAAATTTCAACCCTTAAAATGAAATAAAAATTAAGAGTTACTCACTTGTACTGACTTTGTTTCCTGAAGACAATGTCGCGATCGCAACCCCTGCAACAAGAATGACTCCGGCAACTCCAGCTCCGATAAGCCCTGAGAGATAACCACTCACATTGTTAAGCCAGCCACACACATTGCCAATATCGAAAACCTGATCAACAAGTTCAAGCATATTTTTTTTTACCTCCAGACCATTTCTTCTTCTGCGAGTCGTCTTCATTAACGGAACCAGACCACCCGGAGAAGCCATCGCCGGCCGACGACTTCGACTCCACCCAAGAACTCCCATTGCGACCCCGCTGCAGACCGTTGTTTCTGTCCGGAGCAGCACAGAGCACTCGAACGCGGCGCATATTCACCGTAACCGGTGACGGTTGGCGGCAATTGAGAGCCCAACGGAGCTGGAGCGAGCTCGGAGACCATGTTGCAGTCACATTGGCCATGGCACTTCACTGGACTGAGGTTATTGGATCAAAATTGAAGAGCAGAGATGGTGAAGATTCAATTGCGGAAGTCAAATAGGGTTTTCAATTTGAGAGAGGAGGATCTGGATCGAATTGCAGAGAATTGATCGAATTGGATTGAGATTTTTAGGGTTTGTTTTATTGAAGAGAGGATGTGTTCTTATCCCAAATTGATGAAAATGACGAGGGTATTTATTTAGATATTTGCTTTTGGTAAGTTTTGGTATTTACATGCATAACGATTTTTTACCGCCTACTTTATACGAGAAAAAAAAATTCACCAACTGTCACTGAACTCTTAAGACACTGTCTGTTAGATCTCTGACATTTAAAATTGATCAAATTGATCCTCAACTCGTTTTTTGCTATCAATAAGATTCCTCCATCCAATTTACATCATTATACCGCTAATTTCATGACGCATATGTGGATCCCATAAAAGAGGGCAAACGACGTTTGTAACCCTCGCTCTCAATTAGAATCAACTTTTCGCCAAGTTTGGAGTTAACTAAACGAGTTTAAGTTTGAGAAAATAAGAATTTAGTTATGAGTAATATTGAGTGGAAACGACTTTAGTTTTTCACTTTTCAGTAAAATGTCTCATTTGTCATTTTGTGTGCGACCCACACATGAGCTAGATCATGAAATTAATGGAATAGTGACGAAAATTGAATTGAGGAATCTGGTTGATAGCAAAATACAAGTTGAGAGATCAATTTGATTGATTTTAAAGATCACGGATCAAATTAATCGTGTCTCTTGTTACATGACTGTTGGTGAATTTTTCTCGAGTAAGCGTTTGACAATATTCTAATGACAGAGGGTAATAAGGGAAAATTAATTGATTTGGTGTTTCCTGGTATTCTTGGGAAAATTAAGATGGGCAAAAAACGAAAATGAATTCATTTCATTTCCTTTTCCCATGAACTACTAAATCCGTGGTGTATTAGAATTCCTACTCCCAAAACAATTAGGGGAATTTAGGGTTGGAGATGGCTTGTATAGATATATAAATACCAGTTCGACTTGTGAATAATCTCCAGAGATCGGGAAGCTCGATCGATGGAGACGGTGCCCATTAGTATAAGGCAGTTTACAGGTGTACGTGGAGCAAGAACGCCCACCAGCAATATATTTTATGGCGTGCACTGATAGGACTCTAGTCAAAATTCGATTTCACAGTGCAATCTACGACCGCCGTGGCCGTGATGGCCCATTGGAACTGCATTCAAGACAGGCATATCACTGCATCAAGCATTACACTGACCTGGAAGATACCAAGGAGAATCCATCCCCCTTCCGCTCATGTAGAAATTCATGCTGAGGTTTCAAACTCAAGTGTGTTGATTCATTCAAAAATGTTCACAAACAACACGGTTTACAGCATTTATACAAGAGAAAAACAAAGTCTCTAAAAGTTCCTCACAACATGGACTAGTGTTGTTCCTCACAACATGGATCAGTGTTCCCTAATTGACAAGCAGAAAAAACTAATCAACTCTATTGCCATAAAACAAGGAGGAAATGACTGGGAGGATGAACGTGCAGAGCACGTAACACTGTTCCAAGCTGCATGACAGAACAACAACACTTATCTCAATACTCCCCCTCAAGCTGGATTAAGAGAAAAACTTAATCCAAGCTTGGAAAGAAGACGTTCAAACTGTGCAGAGGAAAGGATCTTGGTAAAGAGATCGGCAAGTTGATCACAGGACCGGGTATACACAGTCTCGATAACCTTGGCTTGAACTTGATTTCTAATGAAGTGACAATCCACTTCAATGTGTTTGGTGCGTTCATGAAACACTGGATTGGCAGCAATATGCATGGCTGCTTGATTATCACAGTACAACATGATAGGATAAGGATGTGAGATACCGAGTTCAAGCAATAAAGCTTTCAGCCAAATGAGTTCACAAGCTACAGATGCCATAGCTCGATATTCTGCTTCAGCACTGCTCCTTGCCATAACTGATTGCTTCTTGCTCTTCCATGTAACAAGATTGCCTCCAACAAATGTGCAATAACATGTGGTTGATTTTCTATCCAGTGCATTTCCTGCCCAATCTGAATCTGAATATGCAATAATCTGATAATTATCATTCTTGTTCATTGTGATGCCTCTACTCACAGTACCCTTCAAATAGCGCAAGATTCTCTTAACCATATTGAAATGAAAAGAGTTAGGAGAATGCATAAATTGGCTAACCAGGCTCACTGCATAAGTGATATCAGGCCTTGTGATAGTAAGGTATATCAGCTTGCCTACAAGGCGTTGATATAAGCTGATATCATCAAGGATTGTGCCTGGGGTGTCCAAATCAATTTTGCTGCATAAAGGGGTTCGTGCAGGCTTGCAATTTGACATTTCAGCTTCATGTAGAAGATCAACAACATACTTTCGTTGATTTAAGAACAGGCCAGTAGAGGTATGATGCATCTCAATTCCCAAAAAATAACTTAGAGAACCAAGATCCTTGATTGCAAATGCATTATGAAGAACATCCTTTAAGCTATGGATTTCACTTTCATTATTTCCTGCAACAATAAGATCATCAACATAGACAAGAACCACAAGTTTTCCAGAAGTACAGTTTTTCACAAATAATGATGAATCAGAATGACTTATTTGGAACCCTGATGAGATGAGAACATAACTTAGTTTGGAATACCAAGCCCGAGGTGATTGTTTTAATCCATACAAGGCTTTGTGGAGCTTACAGACCATACCAACTTCATTCTCTCTTGGATGACCTGGAGGAATTTTTATATATACATCTTCTTCAAGGTCTCCATGTAGAAAGGCATTTTTGATATCCATCTGAGATAGAAACCAACCAGAATTTATAGCAATAGATAAAAGAACTCTTACTGTGTTCATCTTGGCTACTGGTCCAAAGGTTTCTTTATAGTCAACTCCAATGGTCTGCGTGAATCCCCTAGCTACTAATCGAGCTTTATGCCTTTCAAGAGAACCATCCGAGTTGTATTTGAGCTTATAAATCCATCTAGCACCTACCAGCTTCTGACCTTTGGGAAGAGGGACAATACTCCATGTCTTGTTTTCATCTAGAGCCTGAAGTTCATCTTGCATATCTTTCTGCCATTCAGGGTACTGTATTGCATCAGAAAAACTTCATGGCTCATGATTTGCAAGAATTTTACTAAGGAAGGCACACTGAGCTGTATCAAGCCTATCAAGGCCAAGATTCACTGGATGTTTTGTGGTATATGTAACAAAATCTTTCAGCCTTGTAGGAGGATTTCTCCTAGGAACAATGGGATATGATGAACTAGGTAAGTCACTTCTAGTTGAAGTAGGAGAGAGCTGAGTAGAATCTTCTACATCGATGACTGCAGCCGGTTCTCTATGATCATTCTCAGTGACAGGAGAATGAAGTTCTTGAGTTGTTGTATCATCTTCCTCAGTCTCATTAAATTCTGAATGCATTGAAGAAGGAAATAAATCCCTGAGATACTCCCCCTGAGACTGAACATTAGTAGCACAATAGAAAGGAAGATTTTCATGAAATTGCACATCTCTGGATACAACTATTTTTCTGGTTACAGGATTGTAACACTTGTATCCTTTCTGTGTACATGAATATCCAAGGAACATACATTTTACTGCTCTCGGATCAAATTTATCTCTTTTATTAGCTTGAACATGCACAAAACAAATGCAGCCAAAAGTTCTGAGATGGCTAATGTCAATTTTCCTTCCCTTAAGTACCTCCAATGGAGATTTAAAATCAAGAACACTGCTAGGTAGCCTATTTATCAAGTATGCAGCAGTTTGAACAACATGAGACCAAAATCTTTTTGGAACTTGATTTTGAAGCAGTAAAGCCCTAGCTTTTTCCAGTAAATCTCGATTTTTTCTTTCTGCAATTCCATTTTGTTGTGGTGTGCCAACACAACTGGTTTGATGTATAATGCCATGTTCACTTAGATAATTAGCCATGGTATTAGAAGTGTACTCAGTTCCATTATCAGATCTCAGAATAGATATTGAAGAGTTAAAATGATTTTTAACAAGATTATGAAAATCCTGAAAACTCTTAAAAACTTCACTTTTGTATTTCAACAAATAAATAAAAGTAGAACGAGTGTAATCATCAATGAAAGTCACATAGAAACTATATCCATCATATGAATTTACTGAGGCAGGACCCCATACATCAGAGTGAATAAGCTCAAAAGGCTTGGTTGCTCGAGAGTGTGAAATAGGAAAGGGAGATCTAGTCTGTTTTGACAAATGACAAATTTCACACTCATGAGCAACCTTACAGAAATTGTTTCGGAATATCTTAGACAAAACATGACATGATGGATGACCAAGTCGATTGTGCCACAAAAGTTGCTGAGAAGTTGACTCGGAAGAGGAAAGAAAGCATTCTGAAAAACTGGATGATCTTGGATTTGTGAGGATATAATACAGACCATTCAAAAAGAATCCCTCACCAATCTTCATCTTGGTTACTTGGTCCTGAAAAATGATATTATTAGATGAAAAAATGGCAAGACAATTTAGTAACCGAGTTGATTTTCCAACTGAGAGAAATTTAAAAGGGAAAGATGGCACAAACAAAACATCTGACTTAACATTTTTTGAAAAAAGCTGTAATTTTCCTTTACCATAGATAGGAACTGAATTTCCATTTGCAATGGAGATATGAGAAGGTTTTTTTAATTTTTCAAAAAACATCAGATTTGAAGAATCATTTGTAATATGTTCTGAGGCTCCTGAGTCCACTATCCAAACATCACCAATCTTGCTGATATCTAAGGCAGTTGATAAAGCAACAATAATACCTGGAATATTGTTTTCTGGAGCAAGATCAGATTTTTCTAAATAGCCTGCAAATTTGCCAAGTAATGCGGTTGTATTTTCACTGCTACATAATCCTCCTTGCTTGCTGTTAATGAAGTTGGCAAACTCGTTGATAAGAGTTATTGGATTAGAGGTGAAGTTCACAATTGGCTCTGTGGCACTGCACATATTTGCCTTGAGAGTAGACTTATGGCCTTTATGGTTTTCATTCCACTTAGGTTTTAATTCGGGATGAAGAATCCAACATGATTCCCTCAGATGACCAATTCCAGCTCTCCCAATGGATTTACAGTGAGCAAGACAATTCAGGTCTTTTCCCTTTGTACACTCGAGCAGCAGGCTGGCTTGCAGTAAAGGCTCTAGCATCAGCACTTCTTGATCCTACTTCTACATTCATGACTTTTCTTCGAGTTTCTTCACTGTGTATGACATTAGTAACTGTGGAGAGCTTTGGAAATTCTGCACTCATCAAGAGATGGCTCCTTAAATCCTCATTTTCTGGTCCAAGACTGGCTAGAAGTTGAAAGACTTTGTCTTCATCAGCTCTTTTCTTCAATATAGCTCCATCAGTTGTAAAAGGTCTGAAAATATCAATCTCATTCCATTTAGATTTTAAGATACCAAGATGTTGAACAAAGGAATTGGTACCTTGTTGAAGGTCAAATAACTCTCTCTGCAGCTGAAAAACTCTTGCAGCATTATTGACACTTCCATAAAGTTCCTTTAATGCTTCCCACATTTCAAATGCAGACTCATGATAGTTGAACACTTCTGCAATACTTAGTTCCATAGAGTTGAGGATCCATGCTCGAACCTGCTGATCCTTGCTCAATTCTTTATCATGACTTTCAACACCAGCTGCTGAAATCTTGTTTTCTTTAATGTAGCTCATCCTAGATCTTCCTCCAATGGCAAGCTCCATGTTTCTCGACCAATTCAAGTAGTTAAACTGATTGAGTCTGGTGGCCACAATGCTCTGATTCGAACCTCCATCAACATACTCAGTTCTTATTGGTGAAGGATCAAAGGAAAAGATTTCAGAACTACTACTAGGACCTTGATTTTGATGTGCCATGATTGGCTAAGAGGATGAGATAATGGATGGAAGAGCAGAAACAGGTCCTATGAGGATCACTGCTCTGATACCATGTAGAAATTCATGATGAGGTTTCAAACTCAAGTGTGTTGATTCATTCAAAAATGTTCACAAACAACACGGTTTACAGCATTTATACAAGAGAAAAACAAAGTCTCTAAAAGTTCCTCACAACATGGACTAGTGTTGTTCCTCACAACATGGATCAGTGTTCCCTAATTGACAAGCAGACAAAACTAATCAACTCTATTGCCATAAAACAAGGAGGAAATGACTGGGAGGATGAACGTGCAGAGCACGTAACACTGTTCCAAGCTGCATGACAGAACAGCAACAACTTATCTCAATAGCTCACATTGTGAATGTTTTTTCGGAGGCCTTATTACCAAGGGAGATGAATGGATTGATATCCCGAAAGAAGCACAAGACAAGGGAGTGCGCAAGTTGTTCCAGGCTATTGACGAGGCTGTCAATCCCAATCGGCCGATTCATTTGGAGATGTGGGAGATCACTGTGCGTACTTGGGAGGCATTTCCGAGGATCAATTTTGTTCCTGCGACCAGTGATTCAATTCAAGGCTTGGAAAGATTGAGGTTGTTGTTACTAGGTTGCCCTGCTCACACTATTTTCATGCAGATTGCATTGTGCTGTGGCTGCACACCCATCACTTGCGTCCCTTGTGCCGACTCGCAATGCCGTCGGACTGAACAAAACCTCCGAGTATGAACCTCTTTTAAGTTGTTTCTCTGCTGTTGTTTTAGTTTCTTTCTGCCGAATAATGAGTTAGTTTAGCTTTCATTTCTCACTGGCGCATAGTCTTCAAACTCATCTCGACTAGGTTTGATGTTCAGCAAGGGTACTGTCTGTGTTTCCATTTTGGTAGCAAGGAAATTGAGATCAGCTGGGATTGAGCGATAGTAGAGACTATAGTCGTATGATCTGTCTTGAGATTAGTACAACTCTTAACTTATACTACAAGGTAAGTTCTTTACGTAGCTACATTTAATATAACAAAGCAAACAACGCGTAGTTGGGTCTGAAGATCTCAGATCTCACAGCAACAGGTCCCATATATAATATCTGTCTAAAGTATTAACTATCGACATGTGCCATTCTAGACCCCAAAGATGCTTGAATAAGAATCTTCCATTACCAGAAGTACATATTTTTTTCCGTGCGACCTAGTATATAACAAAATATGATAATATACTTGCTGATTGTAAATCTAATATAAAGGAATGAAATATTAGCATGAGATCCCACAAGAAGGTTATGCAGGCCCCAACATCTTTGCAATTGTCATTATTTAGGTACATAATTATTGAAGTGCTGATTATTCAGTACAGAATTATGTTCATACAAATATAGAATTAGATTTCTACATTCTTCACATAATCGGTCGCTACTCAAGGCTGCCCTTTTTTATTTGATCACGACATAAACGAGTATTGGAGAAAAACACACCTGAGTTTTCTTCAATCACAAGTTCGTAAGGAAGCTTATAATATTATCAGCAAGTTCTTATTTCTTGGCTTGTCCACTTCTTTATGCGCTTCGTTCTTTGCTCCACCTGAAATATCCAAAAATAGAATGATAAGTTGAACAACAATAATGCAAAGGAGGGAAAATGTAGATGAGATTAGAGAAAGTTGATTTACCTCATTGTACTCGAGTTGGTTGTGTAAGTCAAAAATAATAGGAATTGGATATCGAGCGCACTTCCACTTATATGCTACCATGCAGTCCCCCTAGTTATAGAATTCACAGTTATGCAGAAAATGGAATGATATGCAAAACATGGTTTGTAGAGGACGATCGTCTACAGAATTAGTACCATTGGACCCAAGTATACTCTAAGGCCAAGAAAAATTGCTAGTGGGAGTTACATATTTGGAAAGGCAGCTAAAATATAAACTCGGATATACAGTTAAACTAGTACACATACTTGGAAGGCTCGGTATTATTTGCGATTGAAACATGGGTTTACGAGCTTGTATATATGCTTCCATGAATGAACTGTTAGAGCAATTTTTTTTTCTTTGGCAATTATGATCGATGCATGACATGAACCATGCATGTGTCCTCCTTTCGTGCATATAATCAGAATGGAGAGCTATGGTATTAAGCAAACAAGAAAAGAGCATAGCTGTGACTAGCTAAAAGATGTGACCTATCTTCATGTAACAGACCATTAAAATTTCATTACAAAAGCGCACAAAACTGAACGACATTCTTCTGGACGCTAAGAACCCGTAACAATCTCAATGATAGGTATTCGTCACCTGTAATTAATGGTTGACATACCAACTTATTGAGGATACAATTTGAGCGCATGTCGTAAGAACTGCAAGTAGAGACAAGACACTTACTGGAAGGCATTGAGTTGAACATCAGTAACATTTGCAATCATATCACTGAAAAGGAGGATAAGGAGGGCACACTCTACTGCAATACCAATAAATGTAAACACGGTATCAGTACAGCCAGGAAGTAAAGAAATCAGATACCGGCAAAAACTGTATTGATCAACCAATCAAACTTCACTCAAAATGCTTCAATGTAGAAAAATTCAGGGACAGTGGCAGATTATAGATTGCTCATACGGTAAATGCAAAGTATACACAACTAAACCAGCAGGTCACGCTACAATACACTTTTGCATTGGTTCTAACTGTTGGATGTGTTTGAGCATAACAGTAAGTGAGATCTTAGTGACGAGAAAAAGTTTGTCATGGCAATAACTCATAAATTAAATCTTAGGAAAGATGTGAAACACCAAATTCACCTCAGATAGGCAACAAATGCACCTGAAAAATTAAGGCGACCGAATTGTGCCCCAGGCTCAGATTTAACAGTCCAATAGAGACCCCATTCAGAATGCTAAACCCCGTAAAGTACTTTGACTATCTTCATCTTCTGATTCTACTTAAAGTACTATGTGGTAAACTAATTGTGTTGATTGGACAACAATAGACTGAATGAATGCCGGTTCTTTGGGTTTAGACAACAATATTATCTCTTATGTTTCAAAGTAAACTATTTTCTTCATATGTTATATGAGAGCCTTTTGTGCCATGCAACTAATCTAGATGATCGGTAAATAATTTATTCTTGGTTGACGGATTACAGTGACATTGACAACCCAGCGATTGTTTCTTCTGGCACAGTGATGAGAGATGGCTCTTCTCAATAGTCAATACCGGCAGCCTATCAAGTTTCTTGAGACTATGTCATAGTTGAGAGGATACAGCCTCTAGTCCTCCTAGTGTAGATGTGATTTTTCCTACGGCCATTAGGGAAAGTGTTTGGTAAAGAGGTTTCATGACCTCTTTCTAGAATTGGTTGTTGGAGTGGGTACAAGCTTATTTTCCCATAGATAAGAGAGTTTTTTTCACCAACAGTCCCTCAATTCTGGTGTACCTACCAATGTGATACCTCAACTCTTAATCGTACCAATGTGATACCCAGACTCTAGTATTGCTATCATTGAAGTACTTCCGTTAGTTTTTTTAAACTTTTCCGTTATTTTGGTGACGTGACAGGTACGTGAGGCCCACAAAGAGGGTTAAAAGACAAAATTAACCTCATCTGAGAGGAGCAATGTTTTTCCCGCCCTTTACCTTGAGAAAGACACCCAACAATTCCAATTTTGGCGCCAATTTTCCCTCTTTACTCCTTAATTTGTGTCTCTTATCTAAACTAAAGAACTACCGCCAACCAGTCGACCACAATCTGATAAAACCTAGATCAATCTCATTTTCTATTTTTACCCTAGCACTTGTTAAACTAACAGAATAAATATATAAATTTATATGGAACATCTCATTTCCACAATCTCATAAGAATATAAAAACACATAACTTAACGAAATTCAAATACATGTTTAAGTACCATTAGTTGCCACCTTTTATGTTGATCTGCCATGATTTTTGCTTGTAAGAACTAATGGTACATGTAGTTGAATTTCGTTAAGTTATGTGTTTCTATATTCTTATGAGATTGTGGAAATGAGATGTTCCATATAAATTTATATATTTATTCTGTTAGTTTAACAAGTGCTAGGGTAAAAATAGAAAATGAGATTGATCTAGGTTTTATCAGATTGTGGTCGACTGGTTGGCGGTAGTTCTTTAGTTTAGATATTAGACACAAATTAAGGAGTATGGAGTGAAAATTGGCGCCAAAATTGGAATTGTTGGGTGTCTTTCTCAAGGTAAAGGGCGGGAAAAACATTGCTCCTCTCAGATGAGGTTAATTTTGTCTTTTAACCCTCTTTGTGGGCCTCACGTACCTGCCACGTCACCAAGATAACGGAAAAGTTTAAAAAAACTGACGGAAGTACTTCAATGATAGCAATACTAGAGTCTGGGTATCACATTGGTACGATTAAGAGTTGAGGTATCACATTGGTAGGTACACCAGAGTTGAGGGACTGTTAGTGAAAAAAACTCTAGATAAGATGGCTGACCTTCTGAGAATTTTATAAAGATGCAGGCATGGTAGATATCAGCAGCCATGATGCGACCAACATTCCCAAAAAAGAAAAGAAAATCTATGGTCAACATCACTATATGTCACCAAATACATCACTTCATCTATTACACTTATATATATTAAAGCTCACCATCTCTCATTTCTTTGTCACCTTTCTCATACTTAATTTAATCAGCCAAGAAAACCACTCACCATGCAAACCTGGCTCCTCCTTCTCACCATCCTCCTCATCTCTCTCCTCATCAGACCAACTCTCTCCCTCCTGAAAACCAAGAAGCTCCCACCGGGACCAACCACCATCCCCATAATCAGCAGCCTTATATGGCTCCGGAAACCCTTCTCCGAACTCGAGCCAGTCATTCGAAACCTCCAGGCCCGCTATGGTCCAATCATCACCCTCCAAATCGGTTTCCGCCCTTGCATATTCATCTCCAACCGCTCCCTCGCTCACCGGGCTCTCATTCAAAACGGCGCCGTCTTCGCCGACCGCCCCCCTGCCTTAGCCACCACCAGACTCACAACCAGCAACCAGCACAACATCAACTCCGCCTTCTACGGCCCCACGTGGCGCCTCCTCCGCCGTAACCTCACTTCCGAAATCCTCCACCCTTCCCGCGTCAAAGCCTACGGCGCTGCCCGCAAGTGGGTACTTGACACACTCTCCAACCGCCTGACTGAATCTCAATCCAAATCCGACGTAGGAGTCAAAGTTATCGACCATCTCCGGTACGCCATGTTCGGCTTGTTAGTGCTCATGTGCTTTGGAGACAAACTCGACGAGAAACAGATCAACAAAATCGAAGAGGTCCAAAGGGGGTCGCGGGTGTTGCTTAGTTTAAGCCGGTTCGGCATACTCAATTTCTGGCCTTCATTAACAAAAATCATACTCAAGAAGAAGTGGGCCGAGTTCTTTCAACTCCGAAAAGACCAAGCAGATGTGTTCCTTCCTCTCATCCGAGCACGAAAGGAGGTAAAGCTAAACGAGGATGATAGTTATGTGCTTTCTTATGTTGATACGCTCTGGGATTTAGAGCTTCCCGACGAGAAGAGGAAGCTGACGGAAGACGAGATCATTAGCCTGTGTGTAGAGTTTCTTGATGCCGGAATTGATACTACTACAGCCGCGTTGCAGTGGATCATGGCCAACATAGTGAAGTATCCAACTGTGCAGGAGAGGCTTTTGGCTGAGATTAAAGGAGTTATGGGTGAAACAGATGAGGAGGTGAAAGAGGAGGACTTGCAGAAGATGCCTTATTTAAAAGCTGTGATCTTGGAGGGTCTAAGGCGTCACCCTCCAGTGCATTTCGTCGTGCCGCATTCGGTTACGCACGACGTCGTTTTGGATGGTCATTTGGTGCCGAAGAACGGGACGGTGAACTTCATGGTGGCGAGTATGGGTTGGGACCCTGAAGTGTGGGAGGACCCTATGGCTTTCAAGCCAGAGAGGTTTTTGAATAAGGGAGAAGGAGAAGGGGTTGACATAACTGGGAGTCGGGAGATTAAAATGATGCCTTTTGGGGTTGGGAGGAGGATTTGTCCTGGACTTGGTTTGGGTGTGCTTCATCTCGAGTATTTCGTGGCGAATTTGGTTTGGAAATTCGAGTGGAGAGGTGTCAAGGGAGAGGATGTTGATTTTGCGGAGAAGCAAGAGTTCGCTATGGTCATGAAAAATCCATTGAAGGCTCATATTTCACCAAGAGTTATGAAATGATCGGAACACTCTAAGGTTCTGGGTACTGTACGTGTGATCACTAATTCACTATGAGTGAAAATTTATAAGAGTGCGGTTTGTGAATCGTGCCTTATGTTTGTGAACGTATGTAGAGCAAGTAGATTTGTTTACAAATTGCTAGTATCATTAATTGTTTAATTCCATTGTGAAGTCGATCTGATAGTTTTGATTCAACAATATGCGAAATCACATTACTGTGGTATAGATCGGGGGACTATGAATGAGCTGAAGTTAATTGTTGTTGAGCATGTGTTTTGCTTATGTATAGCTGATTGGAGTGCCCTTCTGTGTTGTATATACAAAGAAAGCATTTTTGATTACGTAGATTAGAACGTGCATGTCTAGTCATTTAACCTCTTTTGCTTATGTTACAATTCCTAACATTAAATATGAATAAAAAAAACTCAACTAACGAATTATATAGGAGTCCGGGAGAGTGTATACAAACCTCTCGTTATGTTATCACTTATCACAACATTTTTTTTTGCGGTTGAAGATAAAATAAGAACATTCAAATTATAAAGCATGGTAAATTTGCTTATGTCCTCGGTTTTGATGGTTTCGTTTGATATGAGATTAATAATGACTCATTAGATGACATTAAAAGTTTCATAAACCCAAGGTACCTTCTATTCTCACATACTTCTTGTTTGTTTATTCACTATAATTATGGTATGAATAGTTATTTTTGTCTTGATTATTCATTATTAATATTGTCTAAATAGTGAAGTTTTTAATGATTTTGTTTAGGTTCACTAAGGAATAACTTGAGGACATAGACATGAAGGCTCAAATTTCATACACACTTGATGGTGGTGTGGTTGCATAAAATGATCATTTCTCCACTGATGCAATAGTTGTATAATTTTCTCTTTTCCCCACTGATACAATGGTTGCAATTATTGTCACTAATGTGTGGTTGCATACTTTGCTCGTTTCGTTGTTCATCCATTGGCTGGAAATCGCTCATTTCACCGGTATGCTAGATGTTATTCTCATGTTATTCTTTAGGCTTAACTGTGAGTATGATTAAAGTTGCATCGAATTTGCAAATTCAGCTATGATTTGTGTCGATAAAACTGTCTGATTTTATCATAAATTTTCATTGTTCCTACTTACAATTCAGGTTTTGTGTCTTTGTAGTAAATGATTGTTTACAAATTGTTAGTATCATTACATGTTTGGTGAACCATTGTCTGGTTGGTAAGGTAACTTAACTAACAACATTAAGGTCATGAATTCAAACTTCACCGGCATATATAAGGTAGTGTGAGTTATTATAAAAAAAAGTATCATATATTGTTCGATTCAAATTTGAAGTCTCAGTGTTGATTTAATAATATGTGAAATATACATGGCTTAATTTGTCAGTCTTTAATTTTTATTGTGTGTGCATACACAGTTTAATTAACAACATTGAGGTCATGAGTTCAAACTTCACTAACATATATAAGGTTGTGTGAGTTGTTTAATAAAATATATAAAAAGTATCATATATTGTTCAATTTGAATGGGAAGTCTGATAGTGTTGTTTCAATAATATGTGAAATATGCATGACTCTTTACCTTTTATTATCTGTGCATACACATTTTAAATTACTCATGATAAGTTGAACCCTAAACAACTACCTTTACACGTACCACCATGAGTCCACGAGAGTGAATAAAAACTTGTCGTGATGACATAATAACATTCAAACTATAAAGCATAAAAGAACGGACAAAGCTATTGATTTCTTTTGAGAAGTATGACTAGAAAACTAGAAATACTGGAAAGATAAATTCAATAGTAAATTAGAAATACTTGAAGAATGATATTCTGAATACCACTTAGACCTAAGACATATTGTGCGTGAGAAATAATAGTAGTTGTAACCAGATTATTGGAGTGATGTATAACACACATTTTAATTGATTGTGATGCGATTACTCAAAAATAGAAATGGATGAAAATGTTAAGTACCGGGTAGAGCCAGCTGTGGCGGTGTTTTTTGTGGCTTTCGTGGCTCTTTTCTTGGGGCATTTGCTTCTAATTTTAATATTCCTAGTATGTTTGGTCAAGGCAGAAGTCATGGCTAGATTGTTATTGAATGGTTGGAAATATGCATGTTTCGTATATCTCTATATGGTTTTGTAAACAATTTTCAACGCAAGCACTTGTCATAAAGTGAACTAGTCAAAACTACGACTCTTCCAAAGACACATAGAAACTTAATCTTCTAGCTTTACCAATTATCAAGTTTCTTGAAACCATGGCGCCCTGGTTCTTCCTCATAGTAACTCCCATGTTCACCTCCTTCCTTGTCAAAACTATTCTCAATCTAGTCTAAAAATTGCATAGAACATGAGAACTTAAAAAATAAGCTGATTCACCAAATACTTTTTACCAACTTAAATTATGAAATAAACCCATAATCTATCAAAAACTCGGGGACAAATTGGACCTTAGTCAAGTGCTAATACAAGAAAGATTTAGAATCTTTTGTGACAACGGATAACGTTTAAAGCAAGGATAAAAATGTGTCCGCAGTCTATTGATATTTGGCTTGATTTCAAGTCTAATAATAAAAATGTTAAGATTTGAATAATACATCTGTAGCAACAGCAGTAGATGACAGCTACACTTCGATGAAAGGAGGCAAATAATCAAATAGAGTTGCTCAATTATGGAAGTGATATAGTGATGTTGACTATGGATTTTTTTTTTTTGGGAATGTTGGTCGTATCCGGAAAGTTCTCACGTTGTAAATAAATGGGTCTTTCCTAAACTCTAAAGTAAATAAAAGTGCGAGTACAGATAGTCCCTTATCATGTAAAAGTCCTCACATGCTGGACCGTCGATCAAAATTTGCTGCGAACCAGCACCACCACCCTGCAAAATAGACATGCTTGTTCAAGTCAGGCTTTACATCCTTTAAGCCATGCATTAAATGGCTGTTGTAGCCTGAAAATCTAGTATAAATGTATGTGTTGTGCCACCTTATGGCTTGCATCCCCAATCTTGCGAATTGTGACATGTTCACCACATCGCAAAGCCCCACCAGCGATTTCAACCTGTCAATCAAGGTCATCGAGCTCAATAGTTTTCAGAATACTAATTCCAAGAGATTTAGCTTGGATCTGGGCTTAAAAACACGAGTTTGAAATTATTTGTTATTACTGACAAAAAAAATGCCTGAAAATGGTACCTGGACCCCTTTATCAGCAAGAAATTGCTTGAAATCGGCCAATTTCAGGTCACCAACTAGGATTGGTTTATGTGGTGGAGCTGGAGTTGAGCAGGGTATTAAAGACAGCATTTCATCTTCTGTCTTCCCTACATCAGAATCGAACCAAGCTATTTCATTCTCTCCAAGCTGTAAATTTACACCAAATTTGTTAGGATGGATCAAACATAGATAACACAGTACATCAAAAATAGTTAGAAAGGATTAAGATAAATCTTGATGCTTGAATGCTTACCTTCTTAAAGATAATGTTACTCATGAGCCTCTCGGACAGTTGAACCTGAATTACACAACATGAGAAATGAAGAAAATTTTGATTTTTGAGTAATGGATCAACAAATAAATTAGGAATTTCTGGGAGTACCTTATAAGCACATAAATCGGATGTGACATCAATTGTTTCTTCAAGTTGAGGAGCATAGACATGAGGGCATACGTGTTTCAAGCAGTGTTGCTTCAAATGTTCAGTGGCCTCAGCTGTTCCATGAACCAATACCTACAAGAAAAAAAGTATATACCATAACTGTTGATTTACAATATCAAAAAGAGAAACCAAAAACTTTGAAAAAACAAAAAACTTATTAAAAGAGTTTCTGAAACTAACTTAACGACACTGTGATTATCATAGCCCCTCATATTTCTATTTAAGCAGAAGACACAAAATGTCTCAATCCATTCTAAAGAAAGTTCGGTGCAAAGAAAAAAGTAAAACACAGGGAAGACTTATCATACAAGCTTTAGAGGAGCCATATGGGAAAGAATCGATTTAACAGATCTCGCATCAGAACGGCCCTCAAAGTCCATATATATCAGTAAGCACTTCACAGGCACCTGCATTCAATGGGGGGAAAAAAGCCAATATACAACTTAGTTTCAGAAAGTATCAAGACTATTAAACTATTAACTAATTTAACAAGCTTGAACTTACAGTCAATTCACTCGACACAACTTTCGAAGGCCTTGAGTCAAGAATTAAGCTAGCAGAGGCTTCATCAAATTTTCCATCCATATCACCTCCCACCTGAGATGGATGATGACATTTAAATATATGCACACATACATAAACTATAGACTGAATCTTAAAGATCTATGTTTCACAATTTAAGGAACATTTGTCATGAAGAAACTTGCATCTTTTGAAAAATCAAAATATATGGAAAAAAGGATATCACATGCTGACTTGGACTAATTACTTGAAAGACTCAAGAAGAAACTAGCTATAGGTAAATATCACACACTCTCGACTCCCAACATAAAACTGTTGTTCTATATAAATCCTCAAGAGATTAACAAAGATGGCCAACACTTAATATCAATCATCCAATTAAAAAGTAAATAAATAAATATAATAAAGAATCAAACTTCAGAAATATAAACTCACAAGCATTGCTCCTTGGTTCATGTCTTCATCCTTGATAACATAATCGTCTGGATTTATGACTTCCCCAAAGTCATCCCACTCGGAATTATTTTCGTAGAAGGGAAACATAGGAGCAACACTGGTAGAAGGAGGAGTAAATCCGACGATTAAGATGTCTCTGCATCCTCCACCACGTGGACCCACTGCCATAACATAAAATCAGAAAAGCTCATTATATAAACCAAACATGAGATGTGATGTGCAATTTAGAACATTTATAAATAAAGAATGGCTTCTTGAGTACTTACAAATATCTTTCTAAAAGTTAGCTGATCAACAATATAAGTTTGAAACAACTATCATTTTTAACATACCGTCTGGCAAAGACTTCGCATTGTTTGTATCAATAACCATTGGATCACTCATGCTGACATCAGGCCCATGAGAAGCTTTTAACTCCTCCTCTTTAATCAGACTAGCCTTTAGAGCTTCCTCCTTTTTAATTCGGTTTTGCTCTTCTTCATAAGCAATCAGCTCCTCTCCAACCAAAGGGATCCTCTTGGACATGGTGACCTTAACAGCTTTTGGAGGTGGGTCTGCCTGAAGCATACGAGCTAATGTGCCGAACTACATAGGCAGCGGAAAGTGTCAATGTACGTATAGACATCAATGCAGAAAGATACACATAGAATAGCAATTCTAATCATCGGGTAGATGAAAAACGCAGAATGCTTCACGGGGATTTAACACATTGTACCTGAGCTCGTTCTGCAAAAAGTATAAGATTTTTGGAATCAGTTGCCCACTCGACAAATATATCGTGAGAAAAACCCGCTTCCAGACTAGCCATGGATGCTAAAACAACCTGCATAGAAATGCACTTGTCATTCAAACAGGTACCATCATAGATATACATATATAATGCATAAAGTATATGTGGTACACCTTTGGGCCTTCTGGGGCATTGTCAAGTTCACTTTTGTTAACAAGAAGCTTCACACGCCTGCAAGCATTGGCATTTATACATAATAAGTGGGTGTTTAGGTCCAGCAACAGTTATTTTTTTATTACATAAAACTAGCAATTCAAAATTTCAAACTGTCAAGAGGTGCAGATGTACTGTATATAAGACCACCTACTTCAAAATAAAAGCATTGTCTCTAGTTGTCTCAAAGGACTTGGCCATTGCATCACTCATCCACTCGAGGAAACTTTTGACATAATCAATTGTGCTAGAAGCAACGTACGTTAGGAAGTAGATGGGAAAAGGCAAACTTTCCTCATTCCAACACTGCAATCATTAGGAAGAACCGATATAAGAAATTGAAATATTTGATGACTCAGGCCAAATAACTGTACTGTCAACAAAAACTAAACTGCCACAATATTCTCCCCTACTAACAGATTCCAATATTTGAAGAAGTTCTAAAACTCGCCCAGCAGTATCAACAGGCAGTAGCACATTTCCTTGAGATCTTAGAGTCTTCTTTATAGTCTCTGAAAAAAAAATCAGAGAAAGGTTAATACATGCATTGAAACTGTATATAATCTTCTGCATCTGTAAGCACATACTCGCTGTTCATTACATGCATGTTTTTCAGCAACAGGAAGAAGGGAATGACGACGGCAAGACAGTTTGCAAACATAAAAAAGATTCTAGAGAACGATTTTCAAGACAAAACACACAATGTGCCTAAAATTCCTCATCAGTTGGGAGCTCAAAATACCTGTAAATTCTCTGTCCTTCTGGCGTCTATAAGGCTGATTGTTCAAAGCATTATAGGCATCTGTTATCAGAACAGCAGGCCGCACAAATGATGACTGATTGATTCCGTTCAAATGCCTAACAAAATCCACAGCCGGAAGCATTTTCAACGACTTTACATACTGTCATGACTAAACTACATACACATTAATACAAAATTGATATGCGGCAGGTAATCAAAGGTAGAACACGGACATACTTCTCTTTCCGATGATTGAAATCGACAGCATATATGACATCCTCCCCATCCTTAGTTATCTTCCACACAGTACCTCCCAACAAATGCCCAGCCACATGCGGCGAGATAACAATTCCCTCTCCTTTACCTACAAAACCACACACATTTAACACATATCAACACAAAAACACACACACATTCCCAGTCGAAAACTCCGAAAACCTTACCGGTGAGATGATGATGCTGAGCATTGGTCAGCCTGGTGACATTTTGGAAAGCAGAATCAATATCATCCAGAGTAAACAAATCGAACTCGGAAACTTGCTGCATCACACACAAAAAAAAAAAAAAAAACCTCACTCATTACTCACAACTAACGCCTAGACAGAGTTGAGTCATAACAGTTCGAAGCCGGAAACCCTACCTTGCGAGAGAGGTACTGATCGTACATGGTGAGAAGGCCGAGGCGGTAAACCGGCTCGGTGGAGAAGACCGGCGCGGCGAGGCCGAGGTGCTTGGCGGCGTAGGGAAGCGCGCCGAGGTGGAGAGTGTCGGGATGTGAGAGCAGGACGGCGTCGACGGTGGAGGCGACTCTGTTAGAGAGAGAAGAGTTGGAATTAGGTCAGTGAGAAATTGAGAGAGAGAGGAGAGAGAGGGAAGGACCTGGAGAGAGGTTGAAGGAGGGAGGGGTCGAAGTGGTCGTTCCAGCCACAGTCGATGAGGAAGTTGAAGCCGTCAATGGAGACGAGATAGGAGAGTGGATTCTCATTGTAGACTCCGCACAGCGGCGTCACCTGAACCGAAGTTCCCATCTTCTCTCTCACTCTCTGTGTGTGTGCAAATTCTGAAGGAGGAAGAAGGAGCAATCCGACGTCGTTTTACTTCCTTAACGGCTTACTTTCAATTTTACCGTCCTTAAACTACTTACACTGTCTAAAAGTGTTTTGTTGCATAATTTGATTTGTCGTGTATTCTTATTTTTGAAAGCTCATTTTTTTAATATAATTACGTTATTTATGAAAGATAGTTTTAGTAAAATATATTAGTGAAACATTTGTATTTCACATAATTGTCATTCTGTCTATGTGTGTGAGAATAAAATTAAAAAATGATAAAATTAGTAATTCACAATTTAATGAAATTTTTGATTGCTGACTTTATAATAATAAAGATTACTGCTCAATAACCAAAGACGCCAAGGTGGGTGTTTCACGGCTTCAGTAGCTAGTTTAGGCTAGTTGTTGATCCCTTATTGTCAATAATATTGCGCCAATTTGTATGTCATTACTTAAACAAGAGAGGTAGAATTTGATTTTGACCAATCAATTAATTACTTACCCCGTGCTGGGTCACTTACACGGCCAATGCAGTGAAAGAATTTTCTGACCAATAAGTAATTTTAACATTCTAGTATCCCGCCACCAAGGTCAAGTTTTTATGGAGCTGTTGCAACAATTGTTGTTTTCACTTTGAAGAATTGGTAAATTGCAGCCACCGGTTAACAGACCAAAATCATAATAATGCTCATCTTCTGGTTGTATTTGATACATTGCTGTATTCTATGGATGCTTATCTTCAATGTGTAGTAGCAAGAAAAGAAAGTATGGTTTCTTATTTCAAACAGTATAGAGTATGACAGTTCTCAGGGGCCGAATTTCTAAGGGCAATTTATGAAGCAAGTTCAGACTTCAGATAGTATTCAATAAACATTGATTGCCAATTTTACTCAGAGTTTTCAAGTAGGATTAAGACTTCTTCAAGTCAATGTACAATTTTCAATTTCCTCAGCAGAGCAAAGCAAAGCACCGAGGTTGTAAGACCGAATTGGCTCATACTTCAATCTGGTGAACTTTATCATTGAAGCTTGGCAAAGGCCCGTCCCAAAATTCGGCTAGTTCCTTCCTTATCCAAGAGATGACGATGATTGGTCCTAGTGTTGAGGGCACCTACATTTATAAATAGCACAAGTTAGAAGTGTGGTCGATAGCTGCAACCCAATCTTCTGTGATATCAAATATAAAACAAAGGAGCCAATGTAGACTCTTCTGGTAAGATGTTAACCCAAATGCAGTGAAAGCAAGCTAGAAAGATTCTAATACAGTTATACCATACAAAAAATGGAAGAATATAAGAAGAAACATCCATCAATCCCACAAGAGAGTAGGAGACAGTACCAGTGAACTTTTAAAACACCCAAACGGCTTACCAAATAGAGAAGAGCAGGTTGGGGCGACTGCGTCAAAACTCCAGCTGCTAAAGCTGTGACCAGTCCAATGGCATATCCAGGAAGGGCATACCAAATATATTTATGCCCCTTTGAGGAATGCAAATCTATCAAACTTACTGTGTTACTGCTCTTTCTATAATCGAAACATAGGACTAATGCGAGAAGCATGCCAGGAATTGCCTGCAATAGTAGATAAAGCAGATATAGTTAGGAAGTGCTTGATTCTATGATTGAAATAACTAACCAGAACAAAAGTGGCAGAATATGCTGTGTGTGATGATAATGTCAAAACAATACAATAACATGAGTTGTCAATGCTTGCCATTATGAAGTTCTAGTCTGCTAACTCTAAAACCAATTGATCCCACTTGCATACATAGTAGACAAAAAATAACGGCAGACAAATTATCCATTGTTTTAGATGATATAATACAATATGCTCAATATAACTGAAACATTCAAAATGCTAAATTGCATTTGTTTGGCCATCCTCTTATTAAAGTGGAATCACTGATGAGAAGCTATAGATCTAGGGCATGATGCAGCAGATATTGTGCAACAGTATAAGTTTAACATGATATTAAAAGTACAATGACAACCACATTGCTCTGTGGGACTGATAAGATCAAAACACCTTCAGCAGCTAGCATAGGTTACAGTAGTAACATACATGGAGAAATATGTCATACCATGTCACCCAGACCGAGCATCATGAAGTCGCTGGTACTTCCTCCTGGAGTCACTCCACCAAATAAGTTTCTGGGGAAGACAATCTTCACAGGCAACTCCAACTTCTTTGTCACCATTTGCAGCCCAGGAAGACTCAAACTATTTGCCACCGTGTGAACAGGGTTTGAGGCCTTTTGTGTTGCTACCGATACCATGACATTTTCCCCAAAAAATCTCTCAGAGAAGAAGACCCAGAATATGTCATATATGAACAGACAGACAAGGAGCATTGCACAAACTTTGATGTTGGGAAGACGTACATGACTCACAAAGGCAATACATATGGAAATGCCCAACAAGTTGTTCAGAATCCAGTGTCCAGTAACAAGCCAAAACGCAACCGTACCAATGCATAAAACCAGTAATGATCCTTGGGTGCGCGTAAATGACTTGGAACAACATCTCGACACATAAGGGTCGGCCAAACCAAGTTGTGACTTCAAATAGGCTACTGAAGGTGATAGGCAGAAAAACAAGGAGGAGACGGATGCAATGGCTGTGAATACAGTCAGGAGTTGGGCAACCGAAGTGAAGAGGTAGAACATCAAAATCAGGCTTAGGGAGCTCATTACAGGGATCATGAGGGCTTGGGACCTATCTAACATAATCGATGCTTCTGAAAAGTCACGATTCCGCTCCATTTCTTTTCCATAGTTGAGAGCACGAAAGGCAGACCCAAATGTAACACTTACTGCCGTTAGTATTAGAGTAATAGGTGCAGGCTCCAGCAAATACAAAAGATTCCATATAGACCCCATCGCTAAATGGATCAGCAATCTATTCTACTCTTCTGTTATCTCAAATTCACACAGAAACTAACAAAGAACAAATATGATCACAACATGTGCATCCAAAGCTGCAATGTCTCTCCCTTTAAACTATGGGCAGAGAAATCCATGCAACCTGTAAAACATTATGACCAGAGAAAAAAATGTAAGAGCTCCACGTGTTTCCTTATGCAACATTTAACTGAAACCCGACGCCAACTCACATCAAGTACACCAAACTGTACCAATGGAATAAAGAAAAACATCTCATAATCTAAAACTGTTGGATTTTCATCTCTTTCTGACAGTATTCTAATTCAGCTCTACTTGAACTGACAACTTCCATCAATTGCATTAGAACCATAAATCAATCTCAGAAAAAGTTTCAAACTTTAACATTACCTATTCTCCTTTTCCCTAATTTCTCATCCTCATGGCTCTAAATGTCAAGAAATCATTCCCTTTCATACTTTTTCCCCTATGCCCTAATCAAAAACTCAACAGAAACACTAACATCAATAAGTTTGCAAACCCAATTATCTGGGATTGAAAGAAAAATTGAACAAATTTGAACCCAATAGATAGAATTACATGACAAACAGATATAGATAAAAGATCTGAGATATTAAGAGGACTGAGATTAGAAAGTAATGAAACAGATGAGTCTTGAGGACTAACCTTGGACTTTGAGGAGTTTGAAAAACGTTGTTGTGATTCAAGTGTGTCTGGTTCAGTGTTCTGTAGGAGCTCTTTATACAATCGGGAACAGCTCTTTCGTAGTTTGCACTTTGGCCCCTGCACTTTAGCTCTTTCCTACGTTATTGCCTAGTTTGCATAGTGTTTGGTAGTTTGACCCAACTCAAGTTTTGTCTTTTTATTCTTTCTATTGTATCTTCAATCTTCTCGGCTTATCCCTTTTCCCCCTTTGTGCATGCGATCGACTGATCGAGACGAACATATTGAAGTAGGTCTAGTGGAATCCTGGTAATATGATGGCTGCGTTTGGTAGGGTTTATCGCCTCTGGTGATTATAAGCTAAGTTCTCCATCAAACTTAAATGAAATTTTCAAAATCTCATTGGGTACCTTAGCAATGTGATAGAATTACATGATGTATCCAACCTCGAAACTCTCTCTTCCTCCACCAGTGTCGTATGTGATGAAACTCCGAAAAGCCATAACCAAGCGCCTCCTCTATATTTCTCTCTCGCTCGCCTCTGTGATCCGCCGCTCTGACGACGCATTTGCCGGAATCGAGGATCTGAAATCCCACCGAGATTAGATCCGTACCAGGAACTAACAGTCCAGCCGACCCGATCAGATCCTGCTTGGTATACACCTCCCTCCCACATATTCCAAATTTCTCTCTTCTCTTTCTTCTCCGATCACTCATCAGATTGTTGTTGTTTTTGTTACGCAATTGCGCAGCCTTTAACCGGAGCACTCGTCGATTTCCGGCGTTTGCATCCAAACAATGACCTGTGCGTTTCTGATTTTAGGCTTCGGGTATTTGATCATGTATTGATATGGTGTCTTTGACAGTGGGTTGTTCTTGCTTATTCATTTGCTTTGACTCATTCGTTTTGTAGCTTCTGATTCTTATGGGAATGAATCTTAACACAGTCCTTTGGTTTTTTATTAAATGTGAGGGATTAATTATGTGATTTGAACGATCTGAGAAAGCCGTGAAGTCCTGTGGACGTTTTGGAGAAGAGGAGGCTACTGATTTGAGATCATTTTATCATGTTGAGCGTTGATAAAATGTTATTGTATTGGTGTTGTTTTGGTCATGGAAGAAAATGGCAGCATGAAAAGATTGGCAATGATTTTTTAAAAAGAAGACTTGGTAAGGACCCCTTTCAGTTCTATTGGTTGTATTGGTTGAGAAGAAAAAACAAATTTAATTGAATTTATTTTCATGCTTACAATGTGTGTTAAGAGACTTGGATATATTGTGCTTATTTTGGTCTTGGTTTAGTGAATGATCTTAATCATTGTAGTTTGAAACAATGATTATGAAAGTATAAAACTGAAACTTGAATACAAATTGTAATACTTGAAGTATGTGGGAAGATGACTGAATGAGAAATTGATTCATGTCGTTTACTTTGGATTTGGTTTATTTGGGAATAACATGAATGAAATTATATTAATAAGACTTGAGTGGCTTTTTGGTTTTCGTATATGCAAGTGTTATATATGTATGCCTGCAAAGATAAATGATTGTGATTGCCATAGCATAAATGAACTTCTTTACTTGCAACAATCTTCTTACTATGATTGTACATTGTTCTATATTTCAACGTAGGTGGCTGATTTATTTCTTAATGTTTAATGTTTGGTTTTCAGGGAAGCTTGAAAGAGTCTTTAGGGAGTGAGGTTCAAAACAAACATTGGCATTGTTATGCTTCCCATTGCTGGCATGTACCTCTGTAAAGTAAGATTTCTAATTGGAGAATTCCATTTTAGTTGTTCATTGACATAATTTGACTAGATTCCATTACTGGAACTAGATTGATTAAATGTAGTCAACAGAACATGCTGCATAACGCAGACACTGTTATTAATAATAAATATTTTTACCAATTCTGTTATTTAGCTGGTTTTATTTTTCTCACTGGCCTTTTATTTCACCCTAAACAATGCATGTGCTTTCTGTTGTCAATCCTTAAGTTGAGACAAAGCTTCGATGGATATTTTCAAGTGCTTATGAGGTATGTTGCTGGCGCGTGTGCTTATGGTTAATTTATGTGCTATGAAACTTTATCTATTTGGTTTTGCTTTGGACAAGAATGTATCACTGATAGTTTTATCTTATTGGGTTATAATCCTAAAATAGTTGTGCAGCTCGATGCATTAATACAAGGGTATGGAAGCATACAATAATCCAGTATTTAAAAATCGATAGCGGTGTGCATATGGAGATAGGCTCTGCATTTCTATAACTCTAACTCAAGTTAAAGTTTCCTTATTGATTAGTTTACTCTAAAAAGTTTGTCCAGCTTTAGACAAATTGTTGCACTGTGTATAGATATTAATAGAACAAACTGTATTCTCTTTGAAAATGCTGAGATAAACTAAAGGGAAGTATTTTAGGTAGTCTATCATCCAAAACTATATCTAGGATTAACTCATGTGTACTAAACTACCTGAATTATTTTCCCTCATGTGAAACTGATGATGGCAATTCTCTACCATTGCAGGCCTAGAATACTAGTGCAACAAATGAGTCAATTCCAAAGGTGGCTTTGGATTATGGCATGGCCTCCAATGTTGTATTACAATCGTGTTGTAGTTTGCCTGAAAATTGGTGATGCATCTGTGGTGAAGATCATTGAGCTGAAAGACTAACATGGTTTTGCATAACTTTTGTGATTATCTCAAGACTTTGACATAGATTAGATGTCTTGAGCTAGACTTTTGTGAACGTTCTTGTTGTTTGTCTAAGTGGAATATTCCATATGTAATTGCTACTCTTATTTATAATAAAAGGTCATTATTTTCTCAAAGCCTCAAATTGATTTTATTTATTGGATTGGAATTTAATAATTAATTTACAAAAAAGCATGTTTAATTGCCAAAATAGCTTTTAGAATGTGCGTGTTTGAATATTTATGTATTTACATTAACTTAATCAAAATCAAGTTATAAATATAAGATTATGTTTATGTAAGATACATTTAAAACTATCTAATTTTAAAGTCATATTTTCAAGTATTGTTTTAAACTAAAATTGATCCAAAATTATCTTACATGTCTAAATTGGTCATTTGACAATTTAAAAGCATAAGCCAGTTTGAGTTTATCAAACGCTTTGTCATTGTTTCTGCCACTAATAACAACTTATAAAAGTCAGTTTACCAAACACTTAGTTACTTAACTTATCAGCCACTTATTCTCATAAATAAGCATAAACCAGCTTTTTTATAAGCCCAGCTGCACCAAACACAGTCGATGTCTCCGGTTCGATCACGAGTTACACCTAAATTGGGGCGATAGCTTATTATGTATTCGTTTAATAAAAATTTCGATACATAATTCATTGTTGTACAAATGATTGATAAAAGAGAGTTCCTATCATTTAACAATGTTTTTATGTAATTAAAGTATTTACTGAGAAATTTTTTATTTTAGGTGAATGAATAACTTCATTAGGCTTTAAGCCAATAACGACCGAGTAATACTAGGTCAAGCAGGAGCAAGATCCAATACAATGTACTAGAACAAACTCTTTATTGCTACACTATGAAAACCAAACTGAAAACCACCTAAAAAGTCCGAACTAAAAACAAAAGAAAAGCAAATAACTTGCACGTACAAGTAAAGACTTGCTACAAAATCATCATGTTTGCACCCAAGGTGTACCTTTCAGTTCAAGTAACAAGTGGAACCCTTACTTGCAAATGTAGAGGTCTGGAGGTCTGATAAATATCATATTACTCTGGTTTTGGAACACCATCCTCTTCGTAGGTTGGAACAAGAACCTCCAACCCATTTGATGCATTTGCCTCTAGTTCAAAAGCCTAAGTCTGAATAGTGAATTGGAACCCCGATCAAGGCCTAACAACATGTGCAGCCTTCTACCACAACTGAGTCACCTACATCAACTCCGGCGACCACCCATCATATCTGATCCAAAACGGTGACCTTTCCAAAGGCCAACCTTGACGCCAAGCAGCCCATACAATAGCCACCACCGCTAGCCCAAGCGATGCCACATCAACCGGCACCAAATCCCAGCAAACCAAAGGCCAAGAGCTTGTAACACCAACACGGGCATGAAGAACTGACCTGGATACGACACCAACAGAAAGGTGTCACTGCCTTGCTTCGTGAAACTAGGGTTTCACTTATGCAGCTCCGAAAAAGATGGAGCCATTTTACTTATTTTTTAATTCTCTCACGCGTTGGTTATTTACTCAGAAAGATTCATCATAACATATATGACAAAACACTAACTAATGTTTCAACATATCATATGAAAAGATGTTGAATATTTCTGAAAACCTATTGAATCAGAGATTTTAAGTATTTGGTGACACTAACCACACCTAGATTGGCCCTAATTTTCTTACAAATATTCACTTTTCAAACATATCATATGAAAAGATGTTGAATATTTCTGAAAACCTATTGAATCAGAGATTTTAAGTATTTGGTGACACTAACCACACCTAGATTGGCCCTAATTTTCTTACAAATATTCACTTTTCAAACTACATGCTAAGTTGCTAACTATTAGTCCCTGAAATAATAGTATTTTAGACCCCAAATTGTCACAACAATTGGCGTTTGTTTGACTTGATTGACACATGGGGGGCCTATATGGTTGAAGTTAAGCTCCAACACCTAACTAAATACCATATTGGAGAACAAGGCAAAAGCTTTCACTCAATCAGTCCAAAGTCATATGGCAATTTTTACGGATTAACTAACTAAGGAAGACAAGTTTCAAGTTCATACATTAATCATGAATGTTAAGACAACAAATTGTAGATTAGATTATTATAAACAACTATATATGAGCAACCACACATATTGTCCATCATACGGTGCTCTTTGATCTTGAAATTTTTTGGTAGCTATGCCCGTCATATTTTTCCACAAGGCAAAAGAGATTGTAAATAAAGTCTCTTCAAGAGATGTCAATAAATGGTTGATAGTGAAAATTCTCATCATATGGTAGATGTTAGTGAACCAAATCACTTGAGAGTTGAGAGCATATTTGGAGTGGTTCATTACACCCTCTAATATTGTCATTGTCATTGTCTTTGCATTAATCATAAATGATTTCATGATTAGAGTGATTATCTGCTTCTTTCACCTCTAATCTGGTCCTTATCACTGCATTAATCACAGTCCAGGCCCAATCACTATCATCCTCGCTGCGGGCCCCATAGAACCCAATCCAGTTCATCACCACCATATAAGAGAGAAACCTTCCTCCTCCTCGACAACACGACAAAGCAGTTCGCTTCGTTTCCGGCCAAACCAAATCATCTCCAACTCTCTCTGCTCCTCCTTCCCCAAATCTCAGTTACGTTATTCCTTTCGGTAAATGCATAAATTCTCTCCCAACTGTTTCAACTTTAGAACCATACATAAGTTTCCCACTTATTCTCTCATTTAAGGCCAAGATTAGCTTTTCCTGAACGCAATCTTCTATATCAGCTCAGAATTTCCCCATATATATCTAACACACTGATCCATATGAGCCCCAGAAACCCATGTTCTAAGAGCTAAATGGTCAGTGAAATGAGGACGTCGAGGATGACGAAGAGTGTGAATGCGGCGGCGGCCATCACGGTGGCGCTGCTCATTTGCGCGCCCTGGTGCATTTACTCAGAGCAGCCGCGCCGGCTCATGGTGAACATGACCATCGTCCGGAACGCCTCTTCTCTCGGAGCTTGTAAGTCGATCGTAGCTCTCCGATATCGATGCACTTATATATGTAACAAATATTCGAGTATAAAAGAAAAGAAGAATCGTTACATTTTTTTGCTTGTTAACCTTTTTGGGTTTTTGGCGGCGAATATTCGTGTAGTTTGCTTGGACGGGAGTTTGCCTGCTTATCACATTCACAGGGGGTTCGGCGCCGGAGCAAGAAACTGGCTTTTACAGTTTGAGGTATTATATATTTGATTCTTCTTAATTTTAAATTTAATTATTTTAACACGAAAAAAGGATAGGCTGGTAGGAGGAGACAAAAATGCTCTCTTCTGCATCCATTTGTGTCTTGCCACGTGTCTTGGGGTCATTAGATTTGGACTTGGAGTGGAAACACAGAAATGAGTACGGCGTCGTTTTATTGTCTCATGCTTTGTGTCCCGTGCACGTTACCAGACAATTGGCACTGCCGTGGGTGCGGCTGTGCTGATCTGGTTGGCTCTATTTAGCTCAAGCGCAGGGATGGAGTTTTGTTCTGTTTTGCCAGTTCATGTGCATTTTTAGCGTAGTGTAGGAACATGGTGCAGTCACATTCTGAAAATTTTGTGGGGGAAAAAATAGTAATGAACTATTGAACCTCATGCAGCTTTACTTGGAGCGGTTGGTCCATGCTTTCAAAAGCTTTCAATTTATGACACTATTTTAGTATCTCCCTGAATTACTTTACTTGGTGAGTGGGGTTGCTCAAGTGAAGATTACGCAAAGTTACTTCGATGGTCCAAAAGAGTAGTAACCAATAATATCTGTTAAAATCGGTTAGGTAAGTAGGTGAGTGCAGGGTCCTTAAGTTTTTCACATTCATGGCTCATGATGAGGACTTGAGTATCAATCGATGTGCAACACTTGATCGCAGGGTGGAGGTTGGTGCAATGACATAGAGTCATGCTTGGAGAGGGCCAAAACAAGAAGAGGTTCTACACGCCTCATGAGCAAGTGGGAAGTCTTTTCTGGGATTCTAAGCAATAATGCCTCTCTTAATCCAGGTACCGACTCCATTTTCTTTTTCCATTCTAGTGAATAAGCTTAAAACAGTAGCAGATTGCCTACTGGTCCATGTCAAACACTCGTAAGTCTCAAACCTACACATGCTATGTTTAAAGACCTTAAGGCCTGGCTTCTATTATTGCTTATCAAATTTCTAGTCTGGCCTTGGCTTCCAGCTAAGAAAGATTCTAGTTTTCTTGCCAAGTTGCCATCAATCATCATATTTTACTGTCGATAACAAAGGCCAGTCGGTGCAGCTTAAAGTATAAACATCAGGATAGTGTTATACTGTTATTTACTTTTGATTGTTTCATTAAGAATCTGTAGAAACTAAAACTTCCAGAATTGATGGAGAAGTATGAGAAGATGATCCTATGGCGAGATTTATGTTCCATATAGATATATCTAAACCATAAGAAAAAAATTGCACTGAACGATGTTCTATGTTTGACATGAACTTTTACTTCGCGTCATTGCCTATGGTTTGCGTGTTTAGTTCCCAAATGCTCAAGTTCCGTCTGAAATTCGAGTACTAAAACTTTACATTTCATACTCTAAAATTTTTAATTCTTGAGTAATCCATTAATCACATATCAAGCAACAATTTATCCATATTGTGTTCTAACATATTCAGAATCGAATATATGATAAAATGACACACTCTTCATGTTGAGTGGATCAGTGAGTTTATGTATGTTCTTTCTAGTCACAAGTGTTTCTCAAATTGAAGCTTCAGATCCATCCATCCTTTTCCAGTTTTGTCATTTCCTCGTGTCTTTGATTAAGGAATCTGGACTGTTGTTTTTCCTGGTAGAAGTAAAAATTCACCTAGCATTGCGTGTCACAATGAGTCGGTCCAGTTGGAAGGTTTGTATTTACTTCAACCTACAATGTACAGTAAGTAAGAAGTTTGTTCATTCATGGTCAGGATCTGAATCTACTTCTAACCCTACAAACTTGTTCGTCTGAGCTTCCTGCATCGAATACGAACAAGTTTGATAATGTATTAACCCCCTAGCTTCTATGTTAACAGCTGAAATGTTTGGATTTTGGGTCACCTCTGCAATTCCATTTCACAAAGATGCACGTTATAACTTATAAGAGCTTTATAAGTATATCAAAATAGTGTCTTTGACTCTTTGCACTGAAATGATCCGAGTATTTAACCAAGGAGGCAAGGAAATTGTTCTATGTTCTGATTATAATCTTGATGATGAACCAGATTTTTACAATTGGAACCGTGTGAAGATTCGGTACTGTGATGGAGCTTCATTTGCGGGAGATGCGGTATATATGAATGGGGTACTACTTTACTCTTGAACCATTGTTTCCTTCTAGCTCTATTACTACATTCTTAATCTTCCAAATGTTTTCTCTATATGACAATGAATGGATCTGTAGAAATAAGTCAAATAACTGATCATTTATTTGCATGTATGTGTGAATGCGCGTGTGAAATGAATGACAGACATCGTTGCTCTATTTCAGAGGGCAAAAGATTTGGGAAGCCATTATTCTTGATCTTCTGCCCAAAGGTTTAGGAACGGCGCATAAGGTAGATCAATCTCTGATTTGGCTATGAATATATTGATCTTATACCTGCTATTCAAGTGCTTATTTTTCGATCTCTTTTATAGGCTTTGTTATCAGGCTGCTCTGCCGGGGGGTTAGCAGCATTTTTACATTGCGACGACTTCACGAAGTATGTACCAAGTAATGCCAGTGTAAAATGCTTGAGTGATGCTGGTTTCTTTCTCGATGAGTAAGTTCGTCTTTCAACTGGTACCTTCAAGTTCAAAGTAAATAGAACTCCTGCATCGTGCAGTTTTGTATGTCTTATATTGATCTATCTCTCTCATTTTCACAGAAGAGACATAGCTTTGAATCACACAATGAGGTCTTTCTACAAAGACCTTGTCTCTCTACAGGTACTTTTTTCGGACATCACCAAGTGAGGGAATCTGTGCTTGGTTGTGTATCTGCATATTGCTTATAAATATGTACTCATATGTTAGATATGCATGTCAGGGTGTACAAAAGAATCTGGATAAGAACTGCACCGGATCCCATCCTTTACCTGAGTTGGTAATTGTTTTCTCTACACACCAGTTAATTGCTGATGTACTAGTCTTGCAATCACATAGTTTTGACATTTGCCTTGGTTTGATGCAGTGTATTTTCCCACAATATGCATTGAGATTCATCACCCCGCCATTTTTCATCTTGAACTCGGGTTATGATGTTTACCAGGTATAAAACTCTTTGCCTTGTGAAATTTGAGGTTTCACACTGTATCCTCCTTGTTTAAGTAAAGCTTCATTTGTTTCCAGTTCCATCATGGATTGGTGCCGCCTTCAGCGGATCCGCGTGGACACTGGAACCGTTGTAAACTGGATCCAGCAGCATGCAATCCTTCCCAGTTAAATGTATTGCAAGGTTGTTCTTCAATCCATGTGATACTATTTGCATTCTTTACCCTCTTCGTGTATCATCAGCTAAATCGTCTCTCTTTTCCTTTGTGGCGGTCAGGTTTCAGGCGCGACATGCTTGTTGCTTTGGCATTGTTCTACAAGTACTCGGCGAGAGGAGGCATGTACATCAACTCATGCTTTGCTCACTGCCAAAGTGAGTCCCAGGACACATGGTTTGGGGTTGATTCTCCAAGAATACACAACAAGGTTGGTCAAATCGACTGTTACAGATAACTTAAACTTGTGTACACTACAATTAGTATAATCCAGATTGTGTTTTTGACAGACCATTGCAGAAGCAGTAGGTGACTGGTACTTCAGCAGAAGGCTAACTAATAAGGAAGTTGACTGTGCATACCCTTGTGACACTACCTGCCATAACCTCATACCAGCAAACACAAGCTCAGGTATTTCCTTCATGAATTTTAACATTCTACATATACTATTGTTAGTGGAGGAATTGATCTGACTCCAGAAGATATGTATTGCAGAGGATTTGCATTTAAAGGAAGATTGATACACCAAGAGAAAAGCTAGCTCATTGGCAGCTTTGACAACGAGAAGGTCAATGGAACATGAATATAGAATACACATACAAGTTAATACACATTATGTTATGCTAGAAAGATAAAAGGCAAGAGCAAACATTTCCTGTCAATCCAATTCATCAATATAATTACATCATTCTTATTTTCAGACGAACAATTCAAAGAGCGAAAAAAATTTAAAAAATGAATACCATTAGTATTTTCTCGAGTAAAACCAAAATCGCAATAGTCACAATTCGGCTTTGTTCCATCAAAACTAAGATCAAACCGAGACTTCTGAATCAATGAAGACAAGATTTCAATTTTACAAAATCGAATGAGAAGTTTTCTTCCACGGATATATTTCAATAATATAACAAAATTTAGTTTCAAGTTTTCTTCATGAAAAAGAAAGCGTCTGTTGTCTACATCCATGCAAAGGTCAAATAAGTCAATCCCCACAACCTGCACCACACCCAACCACGCCCTTCCACCTAACCCCTTTCCATGTGTCCCCAACCACCCGCACCCTCCCTCAGCTAATCACCTCCCCGCCACTGCCGCTCTCCTCACTCCCAAAATTACCAAACCACCCCTCATTTAAAAACACCCCACAATGCAAAACGTCGTATTATTCAAATTGACTCTCCATTTCTAATCATTAGACCCAAAAGGCCGTGCGGAGCTAGAAGACGACCGAAAAGACCGACGGAGCTGAGCGAGAGTAGTAGTTGTAGTAGTGGCGTTAGGGTTAGGGCAATGCCTTGCTCTGCGATCCGCGGCGGTGGTAGTGACGCGAATGGTTCTCTCCGTAATTTCAAGCTCAACGAGTCCACGTTCTTAGCCTCGCTCATGCCGAAGAAGGAGATCGCCGCCGATCGGTTCATCGAGGCTCATCCCAACTACGACGGCCGCGGCGTCGTCATCGCCATCTTCGGTACCTCATTAACACTTCAATTTTCCTTGTTGTTTGGTTGAAAATCCAGGAGAGGAATAGAAATCGTGACGATCGTTGAAGCTTTTTGTGTTTTCTTTTGATTCATGCTTGTTTGATGAGAGCTGAGATAATCAATTTAGGTTTGATTTAGGAAATTTAGTAGTGATGAAATTGAAGTGAAAACTGTGGATCAGATTCTGGAGTGGATCCAGCTGCTGCTGGATTACAGGTGACGTCAGACGGGAAGCCGAAAATTCTAGATGTTCTTGACTGGTGAGTGTGTAGAATTATAGTTCAGCTTGGATTTGGTGGTTTGGTTTAGAGTGATTGGTTGTAGTCTGATCGGTTAGTCTTTGTTAAGCTCTGGGAGTGGAGATGTTGATACTTCGAAGGTGGTGAAGGCCGACGAGAACTGTTGCATAACTGGAGCCTCAGGTGAATTTCTTACTATATGTGTATCAAAATTTCTGACAATTTTCTGCAAGCTGTTTAGCCCTGTGTTTTAGCCTGTGAAGTATGTAGGTAAGGCTCGTCTATAGCGAATGCGATATCTACTTGCGTGCTAAGGTTTGTTTTGCAAGTGCCAAATTTGGTATTTAATGTATTGTTTCATACAGGGGCATCTCTGCTTGTCAACTCGTCATGGAAAAATCCATCAGGTGAATGGCATGTGGGTTATAAGTTGGTTTATGAGCTATTTACTAATACATTGACGTCGCGCTTGAAGGTATATATGGTCCATAGGTTGTTTATGTGCATGTTGTATGTGCAGTGTTCCTTCAGATGATAATTAATGAATTTCTCTTTTCCCCTTACGTTCATTGACAGAAAGAAAGAAGGAAAAAATGGGACAAACATAACCAAGAGGAAATTGCTAAGGATGTTAAGCATCTTCATGAATTTGACCAGGTTGTTGCATATGGAACTTCTTCATTTCTTGCATGGACATGCATCTGATTCTGAAACACAATGTACTCGTTACTTTCTGCTGTGTTGTAAATCTTGATTTCAAGCAAGGTGGCATCATTGATGTTGAAATTTCAGAAACACTAAACGGATGACTGCTTTGTTCAAACAAACTTAATATCACTTCCTTTATGTAGTCCTGTCTTCCTCTTTCAGACATTATGAGCTTTACTAGTATGACAGATGTATGAGTATATTCTTCTCATTGAGGCTTATCTTATTTTATTCTCATGGCGGAGTCATGGGGTTCCAGTTTCTCATTGTATTCCGTTTATGTCCTCCTGTTTAGAAATCACACTGTAGTTCTGATCATATGTAGATGAGGGTATGTATTCAATTGTTTATATTCTTCATGGAATTGTATATATGGTCTTTGAATAACCGCGTTGAATTACCCGACATAGTGAAGTATCTTTTGATCTGACTAATTTACATAATGAATATGCTTGCAAGCTTTCCTGCTGTGTCCTAATTGTGTGCCTTTCTATGTTACCGCATGCCCAGAAACACAGTAGAGTGGAGGACGCTAACTTAAAAAGGGCTCGGGAGGACCTGCAAAATAGAGTTGATTACCTACAAAAGCAAGCTGAGGTGAGTGCCAACCATTTCTTCTTTGTTCTTAATTTTGTGTACAACTCTGAAAGGTAACAATCTTGTATTTTTCTAGAGCTATGATGACAAAGGGCCTGTCATAGATGCTGTTGTATGGCATGATGGAGAAGTATGGAGGGTTGCCATTGACACACAGACTCTTGAGGATGACCCTGATTGTGGAAAACTCGCTGGCTTTGTGCCCCTAACGAATTATAGGTATGCTTTACTTGGTTTCTAGTAGCAGGACATGACAGTACTATTGACCACCAAAATGCCTCCAAATTCTATGCCAACTAAACCTCGGATAGATTCTTTTCTCTCTTGATTTTAGCATTTGATGAGCATCTCCAAAATTTGTTTCCTGCGTGGTTATATACAATTACTTTTTGCTTATTTGGAAATCTCTCAGTTGTATATTGCTGGTTGGTTTAACTAGAAGCACTTATGATGCTCTGAACCGAACAGTTTTTTTTTTGTTCTGGAAATTTCCTATTTGATTTGATATATTTTAATTAAGTTAATGATATTTGGTGTTCTAATTGCCATTATGGTGTTCTTGATGATGGACATATCATATAGAATGATCATAGTTTTGTATCAACTCTGTACAGGGTAGAACGGAAGTATGGCGTTTTCAGCAAATTAGATGCCTGTACGTTTGTTGTCAATGTTTATGATGAAGGGAATATATTGAGTATCGTAACAGATTGCTCTCCCCATGGCACACATGTTGCTGGTATTGCTACTGCTTTCCATGCAAAGGTACTATTGGATAACTTTATTACTCTGCAACAGTTTGGTAGTAAGACAATATATTTATGATACTCGTTGTTCTTAGGAGCCCCTGTTGAATGGAGTTGCACCTGGAGCACAAGTTATATCTTGTAAAATTGGGGACGCACGCTTAGGTTTGATGGAGACAGGAACTGGGCTCACTCGAGCATTGATTGCTGCTGTGGAGGTGCTGGGAACTTCAGTTTTTTTTTTTTTTATGAAATCTCTACGATATAAAAATACCAGCATATGGAATATATATATCAGTATATTAGCGGCCATAATACATTTTTTTTGCAGCATAAATGTGATCTTATTAACATGAGTTACGGAGAACCAGCGTTATTGCCAGACTATGGGCGCTTTGTTGACCTCGTCAATGAAGTATGATTTCTACAGTAGTTATGTGTTTCTTTTGTTGCGGTACTATTATCTTCTTCATTTTTTCCTTATCTTTCGTGCAATATGTTACAATCTCTTTGTTGATGCTATTTAGGCTGTGAACAAGCACCGTCTGGTATTTGTAAGCAGTGCTGGCAATAGTGGCCCTGCATTGAGCACCGTTGGAGCACCTGGTGGTACCACATCAAGCATTATAGGAGTTGGTGCTTATGTCTCTCCTGCAATGGCTGCTGGTGCTCATTGTGTGGTTGAAGCCCCCGGTGAAGGGATTGAATACACTTGGTATATTAACTTTTCTTACTCATTTCAGTCATTTGTAAACATAAATTCTTCACCCGACAAAGCTGGTTTCTTCGGTACTGGTTTCATCACATTTTGATTCTATCTGCAGGTCTAGCCGAGGACCAACTGCAGATGGAGATCTTGGTGTCTGTATAAGTGCTCCTGGGGCAGCTGTTGCTCCTGTTCCTACATGGACTCTTCAACGACGGATGCTCATGAATGGAACATCAATGGCGTCCCCATCTGCTTGTGGTGGAATCGCACTACTTATAAGTGCATTGAAGGTACTTCTGTTCTGAGTAGTCTTATTTTATCCCTTTTGAATACCTTCAATATTTAATTTCTTTATGCAATTTTAAGTCTGTTGCTTTTTGTAGGCTGAGGGTATTCCTGTGAGTCCGTATAGTGTAAGAAAGGCTCTCGAAAATACCTCTGTTCCTGTTGGCAGTTTCCCAGAAGATAAATTAACGACTGGTCAAGGACTTATGCAAGTTGAAAAGTAATACTTTTTAGATACTCACCCTACTTTCAATAGCTTTCGTGCAATTTTGAGACACGTCATGGTTCTTTATTGGTTATCAGGGCACATGAATACCTAAAGCAGTCCAGGGATGTACCATCTGTCTGGTATCAAATAAAGATAAACCAATCTGGTAAAACAAGTAAGTTTAGCTGCATTTCCTTTACCTTTCAGTTTTCAATGACATTACAACCTTGCCAGGATCCAACTATTATATGCGCATTTTCCTAAAGTTAAGCATGATATTTCCTATTTATATATAGTAGAAGAACAGTGTCCCTGCAAATTTCTTTATGAAAGTTATTAATAGTAAACTATTTTCTATTGAAAAGCACTGACTGTGTCAAACTTTTAGTAGATTGGGGTAATGCCCTTTTGTTTGTTAGACTCAGTCTCTTATAGCATGTGCCCTTCTGGTTCTCTACGCAGGTTTCATTTTATTAGTAGTTATTAAGCATTTGGTGATCATTCCATGTCTAAACGTTCTTAAACCCAGGTTATGTTGGTGCCCTGACTTTATTATATGTGATGCATTTTGATTTCAGCTCCTACATCACGAGGTATTTACTTAAGGGATGCTAGTGCTTGCCAACAATCTACCGAGGTGAATACACTTTAAACTTCATAGTTCATAATTAATGAAGTTGCTAAATTTTCATAGATAAGATTTATAACTTAAGCCATACATAGTTTTGTTACTCTTAGCTTAATATTTGTGACGCTATTTCAGAGGTCTTAAAGCATATGGTCACACAGTACTTCAAATATATTTGTAATAGTGTGTTCCGATATCTAAAGTAGTTTTGTTAACAGTGGACGGTGCAAGTTGAACCAAAATTTCATGAAGGTGCAAGCAATTTAGATGAATTGGTTCCTTTTGAGGAGTGTATTGAGTTACATTCCACTGACAACGCGGTGGTGAGGGTTCCTGAGTTTCTCCTTCTTACTCATAATGGCCGTAGCATCAAGTTAGTTAGCTCTACTTCTCTTCGCCTTTATTATTTTATTAATTCTTATATGCATTCAAATTATACTGGTCACTTTATTTATTTATTTGTTTTTCTTCATAGATGAAATGGACATGCAGCTATGTTGTTGCATGCATGCATGCATTTAAGCTCTTCTCTTGTCAACATACTTTTGAGTTTTGACCATAGTTCCTGGAGCTGACCTTCATTTTCATATAACTTTTGGAAATATGTATGTGACACTTGTGCATGCGCATGTAACAGAGTAATAAAGTTTGGTTTGTTAGATTTTGAACGTTTCTGACTTGTTAGATTCTCTACACTGGCGAGCTTTACATATAATATCCTTTTGACTTTTGTACCTAAGGTCAAGTTGTGTTACCTTATTGAAAATATTAAGTTACATGTTTACCTTCTCTTCTTTCAGCATAATTGTGGATCCCACCAACCTTAGTGAAGGTCTGCACTATTATGAACTATATGGTGTTGATTGCAAAGCACCTTGGCGCGGCCCTATATTCAGAATCCCAATCACTATTACAAAGCCAATCACTGTCATAAGTCGGCCTCCACTATATTCATTCTCAAGGATGTCTTTTTTGCCAGGTATGTCATGCCTTTAATCCCCTCTCTTCTCTGTTTCCTGTTAGTTGTGACCAAAGTTGGACTTTATTTTGAACTGGGCCATACGGTAGACATTTATCTTATGAGCAGGTGTTTGCAAATTTTCTCTTATCTTGATGGTGAAATGCTGCTCTTGTAGGCCACATAGAAAGGAGATTTATTGAAGTACCTCATGGTGCCACATGGGTTGAAGCAACCATGCAAACATCAGGATTTGATACGACACGAAGATTCTTTGTTGACTCTGTTCAGGTAAAGTATGCAGTTTAACTAATATTAGATTGTGTACGCTTGCTTTTTTGTTGTTGTTTTGTTAAGAAGCCTGCTTCTGGCATGTTTTCAATGTACAGCTTTGTCCTCTACAAAGACCTCGTAAGTGGGAAAGTGTTGTAACATTCTCTTCGCCAGCCGCCAAAAGCTTTTCTTTTCCTATTGTGGGTGGTCAGACAATGGAATTAGCTATAGCTCAGTTTTGGTCAAGTGGCATAGGAAGCAATGAAACAACTATTGTGGATTTTGAGGTACTCTGTTTATATCTAGGCTTATATCTTATATCCAGATACCTTTAACCTTTACTTTTCATTATTACTTAGCTGCTTACATTCACTGAAGATGCCATGAATTTTCGCGTGGCTAACATTCTGGACAAGTCAATTAGTACCAGTTTGATTGGCCACGAGTTCACTCCTATGATATTTAACTTTCTACTGTGTTGTTGAAAATATACTTGATTCTCATTTTATTTGTGGAGTTGTACTTGGCAAATAGTTAATTTCGATTTGAATATAAATAAACATCCTTCTTTAGTGATCTTTTTTCCTGTACATTTTTGTAAGGTCCAAATCTGAGTGAGACATAAGCAAACAAATTTAGTCTAGATGAAAATCAAGTTTGGAATCATGAAAACTCCATGTAAGATCAACTTGATTGGAGAACCTAATATGGGCATTATAAACATGTTCAGATTGTGTTTCATGGGATTAATGTTGATAAAGAGGAATTAGTGCTTGATGGAAGTGAAGCACCAGTAAGAATTGAAGCTGAAGCCCTACTAGCATCTGAGAAACTTGCACCTGCTGCTACCCTAAGCAAGGTGAAGTTGGTCCCCTAGTATATGATGGTTGATATGTACTCTATCTTTTTATATCTTTGTGTTCTTAAATGGTTTGTGTTCCCTTTGAATTTCAATATGCAGATCAGAATCCCATATCGACCAGTTGCAGCTGAACTTTGTTCTCTTCCAACTGATCGTGACAAATTACCTTCAGGAAAACGTATTTTGGCATTGACTTTAACGTGAGTTATGGAGTTGTATTTTAATTTGGCTGCATCTTATGTTTTATAGAAGTAGACCCTTAATTCTTTTGGTTCCTCAGTTACAAATTCAAATTGGAAGATGGAGCTGAAATAAAACCTCAAGTTCCATTACTTAATGATCGCATTTATGATACTAAGTTCGAGTCTCAGTTTTATATGATCTCTGATGCAAACAAGGTAATTTTGAATTGTTTAATATTTGGGAGTTGGGAATGTTGTTGTGCATCTCAAATAATAATTGGTGGTTGTAGTAAATGTATACCTCAACTATACTGTATTTCCTCATGATTTCTTACTCTCTTTGCTTCCCAATAACAGCGTGTATATGCAACGGGTGAGGCTTATCCAAGCTCTTCAAAACTGCCCAAAGGCGAATATTCTTTACAGTTATATCTTAGGTATGGCTGATTTCATGAATCCACATGTTCCATTTTATGTTTTCTTCTTGCTGCAAATTGTTGTCTGTTGCTACCAAGATTAAATGTCACAACTTGGTTATGAAGTTATCTAAGTAAAATTCTCTGTGCATAAGAGAAATTTATGCTATTCTAACGTCATCTTAACTTTATCTCAAATCTCAGGCATGACAACATGCAATATCTGGAAAAATTGAAGCAGCTGGTTTTGTTCATCGAAAGAAAATTGGAAGATAAGGTAAAATATCACTCTTGGATTTGGAGATTATGTAGTCTAGTAGATATTTTCCTCTATAGTCCTAGACCTGATTGTATATTAAATTGGTTTGCATGATGCATCTTTCTCATTGTCCCTTGTATAGATATGATACCCATTCCCTTGAATAACATCAATTTATCACCATTTTGACTTATTGAAACCTGCCTTGTTTCAACCAGGATGTAATGCGCTTGAGTTTTTTCTCCCAACCAGATGGCCCTGTGATGGGAAATGGTGCTTATAAGTCTTCAAGTTTAGTTCCAGGGTATGCAGCCGAGTAATGTGTTTCTATGCTATTATGAAGGTATTTTCTAATAATATCTAACGTCCAATGGATTTTGGGTAGGAAAAAAGAAGCTATCTATTTGGGCCCACCGTCCAAAGACAAGCTCCCAAAGGTACTATATTGTTCTATATTGTTTGCGTCTTGTAGCTAATTTTATATTTATTAATGTGATGCTAATGCCGGAAGTGTTTAACAATTACACCGATAATTTTTCTGCAGTTTTCTCTGCAAGGATCTGTTTTACTTGGAGCTATCTCCTATGGGAAGCTATCATATGTTGAAAAAGGAGAAGGGAAAGATCCACAAAAGAACCCTGTGTCTTATCAGATTTCTTATATTGTGCCACCGAATAAGGTAAATAGCCAAAAAAAAATGAATGGAATTTTTTTATATATTATTTCTATTGGTAATTAAATTTATAAAAATGTGATAAATAGTTTTTGTCTCAATACTTGTACAGATGGATGATGACAAAGGAAAAATTTCTTCTACTTCCACCAAAACTGTCTCTGAACGTTTAGAAGAAGAGGTGAGTAAGGCACATAAATAATACTTCGTCCTGATGAATTTTTGTGCAACCCACAGTACCTAAACTATGCAAGTTATGATTTTTTAAAATAAATGAAATTGATAACGTTTGCTCATTTCCATCTCTGATCTGTACTAAATCAGTGTTGTCATCTCATTTGATGATGATTTTGTAAGATCTTTTATTAAATCACTCGTTGACTTATCTAAGTGACAGGTACAGGGAATGCTATTTAGTAATAGGGTTCCCTTTATTATGCATATTTTACATTGTCACTCTTGCATGTGGCTATTCGACTAGTGGATCATATACAAGAGTCAATTTTATAATTGTGTGTGTTAGTAATATACACCGGTGACACTAATATTTCCATGTCAGAATGGTGGTGTTTGAAAACCGCAATATATGTGGCAATTGTTCTAAAACATAAGTACACACAGATGCTTACACATAGTTATGGATTTTAAAGTGGGTTGCAGATAACCCCATCAAGTCCTCGTATTATTCTATGACTGGCAGTTCTATTATTAGACATTTAAACCTCATGCTAATTAACACTTCAAATTATAAGGTTTGTAGATCTTATACCTGAAGTACTGAACTTACTTTTGGGAATTTGTATCAGGTTCGAGATGCTAAGATTAAAGTTCTTACAAGCCTCAAACAAGACAATGATGAAGAACGCTCAGAGTGGAACAAATTATCTACCTCTCTTAAGGTTAAAGATCATAGAGTCAACTGGTCATGTCATATATAAGATAGTATAGAAGGCTTCTAATGAGAAATGGACTATTTTAGATTTTTTAATAACAACAAAGACACACGGATTGAAGTCGTTTCATGTATTGTAGACATGGTAGGTTTATTTCAACCGGCATCGGAAAATGAGTTTAATTACCTCATATTTCACTTCACTTGTGCACTTTTGGTGTTTTGACTGCATAACCGACCAGTGTTTTACATGTGCACCAATTTTATTTGATATATGTCTCTTTGCAGTCTGACTATCCACAATACACCCCACTGCTTGCAAAGGTTTTGGAAGGTTTGCTTACTCGAAACAATATCAAGGACAAAGTCTGTCATGACAAAGAGGTAATCTAGCACAACTGCATAATCAAGAATAATATTCTGCACACTACCGAGTGTACCATAAGAATACTGTTTTAAATTTATTTTTTTAATTGTTGTGGTTAAGGATAAAAGAGGAACTTTGACTTCTTCAAGAACTTTAATTATGAAAATAAATAAAACAGTTATAAAGAAAGAAACTCGTCTACAAGTCCTGATCAGTATCTAAAATACGTGTGGGTAGTTCAAAATTAATTTGTTGTGGGCCACAACTAGGTGTTTTGGATCTGTAAGTGTCTGGGGTGGGTTTTTCAAAAGGTCTATCAAAGTCGAATCATAACATGTTCTTGTATATACAGTAAACAGCAGATTTACTTTAGGTCTCCAAAGTTTCTGATACGGTTTGATTCAAACATGATGTAACCATGATTAGTAACGTTATTTGTGGAAGTATTGCATTGAAGTTTAAAACGTTGAAAACAAGCTAATATTTTCATAATTAAAGTTTAAAACGTTGAAAATAAGCTAATATTTTCATAATTAAAGTTTAAAACGTTGAAAACAAGCTAATAGGCTACATGCAAATGGATATGATCACGTGCATAATATCCTTCGTACTCACTTCTTCAAGATACAGTATGATGGTCTAGTTACTTGTACCATTATATGCATGTAAGCGGTGTATATAATTTGCAACCTTGACATATGTTTAATATGTGATCTTAAGTATTGATTTGCAGGTTATTGATGCAGCAACTGAGGTAGTTGATAGCATTGACAGAGATGAGCTAGCAAAATTTTTTTCACTTAGAAGTGATCCCGAAGATGAGGAGGCAGAGGTGTGTGGTTAGCTGAAATTAGTTTGAGAGGATGAACAACTATTAAAACCCTACTTTGAATTTATTCTCTATATTATGATAACTAGTATTAATAATTTTTGTTAGAAAATGAAAAAGAAGATGGAGATCACTCGTGATCAGTTAGCAGAGGCGTTATACCAAAAAGGACTAGCACTGGCAGACATTTTGTCTTTGCAGGTTGGAGAAATTTTCTCTTATTGGTTCATATTTTGGTAAAGTCTAAAATTTGAAAGACATGTACTACAAGTATAAGAAAAGCCTGTGAAAGTTGCCTTCCAGATTTGATTTTCTGAAGTTCTGCTTTGATGGTTGTACAGTGAGTAATGAAATAAACATGTTTTAAAAAAAGGGGTGAAATAAATATGCTTTGTATATTTGAGAAATGGTTATTGATAATTTGATATCATCCCCCATGTACTATTTGGTCAATACATACTTCACTTTTAACTTTTAACAATTAATGGAGCACCGCTGCCATCATCATTATTGATGCAGGGTGATAAGCCTTCGGCGACGGAAGTAACTGAAGGTTCAAAAGAGGCAGATAAGACTGTTGATTCTGGACCAGGCTCTGGTGTCCTGTTTGAACGCTTTGAAGATACTTTTAAAGAACTTCAGAAGTGGGTTGAAGTGAAATCCTCCAAGTATGGAATCCTCTCAGTAACACGCGAGAAACATCATGGAAGGCTTGGAACAGCACTGAAGGTATATTCTGTTCCCTTTAATCCTCCAAGTATATGAAGTGGATTTTCCATTGTCAGTTGCAGTTTTGAAGTTTGTATTGAAGTTTTAATTCTTTCATCCATTTGATCTCCTTCGCATCCAGGTTCTGAATGACATGATTCAAGAGAGTGCAGAGCTTCCAAAGAAGAAGCTGTACGAAGAAAAGCTAGTACTGCTTGAAGAGATTGGGTGGCAGCACTTGGTGACATATGAGAGACAATGGATGCATGTGCGCTTTCCACCAAGTTTACCTCTCTTTTAGAATTGCTCAACTTCAATTTTTTAGATGTTCAACATATCAATAAGGAAAAGCGTGATCAATAAAGAAGGGATCAAAATTGACAGAAATCTGCATAGCCTTGTTTAATAGGATAGCTATATACGTGTAATTGTTTCCAGTCAAATAATGATTGTGACTGTTATTTTCCTGTTCTGCACTCTGCAGTAGTTTAATTCGTTTCACACGCCCGTCTCAGTTTTTGAATATCTCTATTCAGTCTTCAGTTTCCCATCTTAAATAAATAGGCAGCGTCCGTTTAGTCTACGTGTTCTTTTCAATTCAACTCGAGAAAAAGAATGAAGAAGAAGAATCATTGTCTCCATATTACAGGGATATTTATTGCTAGTTGGAGTTGCAGATTCGCAGTTACCGTCTCGGATCTGGATATTGTTTTTGACTTGAAAACTAAATCGCATGACTGAACCTTGGTATTGTTATTGCATTATGGTTTTGGTATTATTTTTTTTATTTTTTGTGGATAATATGATTTTGGTACTAGGCGTGAACACATTAGGGTTTACAATCTATCATATGGAATTTGCCAATTCATTTTCCAGGTTGTAACAAGTGGAACCAAATTTCCAATCGCACTGTTGTTTGGTACAGATTTCCGTCCATTAAGGCCTTGTACAGGTTGAGAGGAGGATCTATGGTACTAAAAACAACCGAAGTTTCTATTGCATTTTAAGTTGACTCAGATGAGAATGAACGGAAGTGTTGCCCTATATGTTGGGGGATAGTCAGACTTCTCCACCACTATAACTGGATGTCCTCAATTGGTATTAATAGTTTCACCAATAAATTGAAATTCCAATAACATCTATAGAATATAATTTTTTTTAATTTTTAAATTAGTTTGTGATAGATCAATGATGGTTAATATGGTAAAAATGCAACAAATAAAAATAAATGAAATAAAATTAATGGGAGATAATTGTGGAAAAGAAAAAATTAGATTATAAATCATATTGATAAATCAACCACATTATTTGTTCTAAAATAATTATGTAAAGTCCGTACATGGATACATACTAGTCTTAAATAGGCAGCGTCCATTTAGTCTACGTATTCTTTTCAATTCAACTCAAGAAAAATAATGAATAAGAAGAATCATTGTCTCCATATTATAGGGATATTTATTGCTAGTTGGAGTTGCAGATTCGCACTTACCGTCTCGGAATCTCGGATCTGGATATTGTTTTTGACTTGAAAACTAAACCGCATGACTGAGACCTAGGTATTTTTGGGTGATGACATAATTATTGTATTATGGTTTTGGTATTATTATTATTTTTTTGGATGATATGATTTTGGTACTAGGCGTGAACACATGAGGGTTTACAATCTATCATATGGATTGTGCCAAATTCATTCTTCCAGATTGTAACAAGTGGAACCAAATTTCCAATCGCACTGTTGTTTGATGGTATCTACTAAGGCCTTGTACAGGTTGAGAGGAGGATCTATGGTAACCAAAGCTTCTATTGCATTTTAAGTTGATTCAGATGAGAATGAATGGAAGTGTTGCCCTATTTGTTGGGGGATAGTCGACTAATTACTCTTGCTGCTAGGAAGGTGATCTTCCAACTCATAACACTACTTGCAAGATTTGAAATATGGAATGATGTATTTGGGCATAATGACTTAATGGGTGACGTGAAGATAGAGTGGCTCAGAGTCTCATATCACCTCAAATCATAGACCTCTTTCGGCGATGCAAGAAATTCATTCGAGATATTCTCATTAATTTTCTTCCAATGGAAGATTTAGTACAACACCAAGACTCATTCATCAATGAGTTTAAATGAAATAAATTTAATAAAAATTATTAAGCAAAAGTCTCTAAAGTCTAAACTTTTGCTTTATAGCCCAAAATAAGTACACCCTATACACAACGTAAGAGGTGCACATCACAACGCTAGCACTTGTTAGATATTAGCGAATTCGAATTGCTGTATCTGTCACCATAGCTAGTTAAGGGGATGGAGAACTATAGGCAAGCCATTGCAAGGTCTCAGAGAGAGGGCAATAGAAGGAGCATGAGTGTAAGTAGGCGAAATCGTGAGAGAAAACCTAGAAAGAATTAGGGTTAGCACAATCTTGTACTCCAAAAATGTCAAGTTCCTACCAATGCACATCCGACCTCCGAACCCGAACGGCAAGTAACCCATCTTGTGCTTGCACCCGCCATGAATATCATCCTTGAACCTCTCTGGCTTGAACTCATGCACATCTTCACCCCATAGCTCAGGGTCATGGTGCATACCAACAATGTCGATCCACATATTGGTTCCCTTAGGGATCGTTAGGTCTTCACTCACTTGAATATCATCTTTTGCTTGCCTCTGCGCATTTGGCGCCGAAGGGTACAATCGTAAAACCTCATTCATCACCCATCCCATCTGGATTAAGCAAGACATAAAAAAATTAATTAAAAACAGCTTAACACTCCAATATAGAAACAAACTGCCGCTAATTCAGATTAAGAAACTTCCCGGTGGCATCTAAAAAGTGCTACTTTGTTATTGTTTGTGAGGTATTCCTTCAGGATTAGAAATTTAGAACCCATTAATTATGAATTAACATGACTAATGTATTTGAACGCGCCTAATATTTTACCAGTGTGCTTTGAACATTGACCAGACCCACAAGGACATGACCAAAGACCAAAGTTGAAAATACCTTGTTCATAAACACGTAATTTTTTTACGGCCTCCGTACACATGCAGCTACTTTATGTTTCAACTAATTGAATTCGTATCATGTAGAGGACCATGCAACTTAACTAACCAAACATGCAGTAAACCCTAACAAAAAAAAATACAAGAAGACCATGGATTCACATGTGCTTTCTTCTCCATTATATTTTGATGACTAGAACTATAGACTTTATCTGTATATAAGATAAGTAGTACCATGCTGGTATAAGTTTATAACACTAACACATGCATGATTCGATATAACGTGGTTGCATCGAGTTATTACCTTCTTTAGTCCAGCAAGTTTATTGGCATCAATTTCTTTATCTCCCACAACTTCTTTGATCTCCTCCCTCAATTGATCTTGCCAATCTTGATGGGTAGCCAGAAGTAGCATCGTCCATGTGATCGCCAATGCCGTTGTCTCGTGGCCGCCGAAGAAAAATGTCTTGCACTCATCCACCAGTTCCTGTGTGGTCAGAGACGTTGAGAAGTTGCCTGGTTTATCGCTCTCTTTGAGCAGCATTCCGAGAAGGTCGTGTTGCGGAGATTCTGATCTAATTGATTTCTTTCGTTCGCTGATGATGGACAGAAAGAGCTGGTTGATTTCTTCCCCGAGTCTTCGGGCCTCAAGGGTTTTCATGGGGTACATGTATCTGCCAAAAGGAACTCCCACAAAACGGTTTGTCTTGAAGAGGGTCATTTGTAGTGCTCTTAATTTTTTGAACACTTCGCGACCAGCCTGGTAACTAATACCGAAGCTGGTCTTCGCGATGATCTCCCCAGCTGTTGCCGAAATTGAACTCTCTACTTCGATTTCTTGGGTGCCGGAAGTGTTGATCTGAGTAGCCCAGTTGTCTAGCATTGTTGTTGCGGTTTCCACCATTAAGTTAGCCATTGCCTGTACATAGTCGGATATAATATAACTGAGCTAGGCATTACATAAAAGGGAAACTTGTATACTTTTCATATATGTATACAAGTTATTAACAAAATTTGGAGTACCTGTCGTTGTTTAACTATACTGTTATACAAGTTATTAACAAAAGCTTCATTAAGTTTAAGAAGAGAGAGATATAAGTACCTTCAAGTTGGTAGGGTTAAATGCAGGAGTGATAACATGGCGGTGACGAGCCCAATCATCCCCTTCGGACATGACAAGGCCATTGCCAAACATGGGAGCTCTATCCCGTCGAAACACTGCCGGCTTTCCCCAATTCTTTGCGCTAACCTCCGAAGACAGTTTTTTCAGCAAGGCTGCATCTGCTACGTATAGGAATGGCTCTGTGCCTAACCAGTAAACGAACATTTTCCCTGGACCAACATAATAAAAAGTTAAAAACACATTGATCAACATGTAAAAACTATGTTTCATAAGTACATTCTTAAATACGAGCATACACGACATGGAATTTAACGATTATCTGTTGATTAAGGCCGGTTTTTACCGTAGGCTTTCTGCCAGCGAGCAAAGTAGGGAAAGAGAGTTGAGTGTATGTCATGCGTAGAAGAAGAAGAGATTTGACTATCCTTCTTCTTCATCTCGCTTAGGTTTCCTAAAGGAAAGCTCGGCGTCGGACCCGTTAAACCATTTTTCTTAAGCTTTCTGAAACTCAGAACAGGGAAAACCCAGCAAGATAGTAACAATCTGCAGAGTACGTACAGAACGACGAGAATGAAGAATACCATTGTTGAGAGCCCGATGAACCCCATATCTTTCTAATATTTCAAAACGTACGCAATAATTAGAAGAAGTAAGAGAACCCAGGCTTGTGCTGCGTATGCGTTTGTGAATAAACGAAGAGAATAAGCCGAGTATTTATAGAGGGGCCATGGGCGGAAAGTAGGAGAGAGAAATACACGGTGCAAGACTGATTACCAAAACTCGATCGAAGTTTGACGAAGACTTCTAGTGACGTGGCGTCGTTAGGAAATGGGAGGCCTCGCCTTTTGAATTGAATAGGTTATTTTTCAAACATTAGAAAGTAGAAACGATTTTGCCATAACAAATTACTTTCTTTTTCCATTTTTGTCACTGATGAATCTTTTTTGCGGCTGCTGTATCTCCGACCATAGATAGATCAGAGAAACAATCATTGCAGCTGAGAGATATACAGTAGACGGTGAAGGTGTGGACGACGACGCTGACTGACGTGACTCACCGTCCGTTAAACGGTTCGTCGGAGGACGGTCAACACCCACGCACAAATTGAGGAACTTGAAAATCAATTTCTAGAATTGTTCTTCAGCCATGCAGTAGTTGATCTACAAAAAATGGATTTATATTTAATATATCATGTAAACAGGATTCATCTTATTCGGGTAATTGAGAGGGTTGAATTGAAAATAAAGAGTAGAATCATAAGAACTGAATGTACAAATTGCACTACATCCTAACCACATCATATTATAACAATACGGGTTTAGTATCACCACCTAATTAAGTTCGCTAATCTTTGCAAATTATGTGAACGCAAATATAATCCTCAATTCTAGAATTTAGATTCAACATTAATAAATTATTAGCAATACAAATATTGTGTGTAGCAGTTTAATCACTATATGAAGTTAATATATTACTATAACATTAATTTGATAACCAGGATATTCAGAAGTTTATTCAATACAAGCTTTCTTAAAATTATTAATGCATAACATGTAAATAAAGTAATATACAACTTAATGTGAATGGTTAAAATCCATGATTTTAATATAGATGCATAATAGTCAAAATTAACATACAAATAGCTAAAACTGCATTACGTAATTTGGATGCCATGCATACAAGAATATCTTATCATGCATATATAGATCATTGGTTTTGATTGCTCTTCTTTAATTGTAATCAGAAATCTTTAACCATTACATTGAAGTTGATCCTTCATTGGCTTTTCCCTACATAATTAAGAATTGTTCATATATAGACTTCTTCTTCTTCTTCTTTTTTCTGTTTTTTCTCTACCTGAAAGTTGTATGGACTTCTTCTTCTGAGAAGAAGTTGGTTGGACTTCAAGCATGCATTATAGATTATAAAACTTTTTACCGGAAGAATTTACATGCTCATTCACATTGATGCACACAGCACACTGTATGGACTTCCGGCAAATATAGGGATTGACGAAGTAAAGGAATGCTTATCAAAGTTTCTTTCTATGTCTTTGTTAAAACATGATCTTGCTACTTGCTAGATATCGATCGAATATTCCACAGGACCAGACTCAATATATAGCCATAGCGGACGGGTCAGGTTTGGATTGCTTTTCATGTTATATATTAATCAAATATCCAATTTAACCTACCCATATATACGTACACACAATAAAGTATATATACTTATATATATTTCTTATACATACATTACTTCAGAGCCAAATCTTAACGAGTCAACTACGACCTCTCTCTCTCATTGATTTAGAACCAAACACTAATATGTTTCTAATGACTACCCAAGCTGCCAAGCATGCAGCGAGGGTTTCGTGATCTGAAATCCTTGCAGCCTAATTAGTGGCTTCAAAAGGAATTTATATATGCACATGTCCGAAATCACATTTTAGTTTGTATTGAGATGTTTGATCAATTTGTATTGAGATAGTTTGTGTTTCATTGAATTCCGATCCGAGAATATTATAATAGAGCACACGGGAGGCCCTGAGAACTTCAAGCTAATCCCTACACATAGCCTTGAATGCAGTTCTAGTTATATACGGTATTTAGCTTAACTGATGAGTTTTGCGAAGTGTGGCAGAGCCGCAGAGACTTTGCCAACTCTAACGTACGAACAATTTGTTGCATATGAAGAAACTATAGTTCCATTTACTTTATCAAGTATAGTTATTACTTCTTGGTCATGATTAGCAGTTTAAACACAGTTGGCTGGAAATGAGTTGGATGGTGATCATTGTATTAATTACTGAAATTTGAAGACAAACATATTCAATATCTTTTACATTTTCTCGCCGAATTGAAAGGAAAAAAAATTCATGAGCAATGCAGTGTGCTAGCTAGTACATCGTAATGGAGTAATTAAATATAAACACCACATACATTACTGAGACAGACAAGTTGTAGCGTATACAATTAGATGTTGCTATTTGGTTAAGCAACTAAATGTTTGAACTTTCAACCATGCTTGGCCTTGAATTAATAGAACTTAATGCATTAGAAATTTTTAGAACAAATTTTTAGTGAGAATGTAGAATGTGTAGTGCAAGTCCAATACATAAGTCTATTTCTATAATTTTGATTATATACCATGAGCGCCGATCATAAACGTACATCTTTTGTTTTCTCAGCCAACATAATTCGGTGTCGGTGCTCCTCTTGCCGGATGGTGTCTAGGCCTCTACCTTGAGCGTTCTTGACGGTGAAGCCGCCAATTACCAATTTGTGATTAACCTTTGACATATTTGAAGTTTCACTTAGAGTTACTATTCAGAACCTTCAAACCCGATCTTCTTGGCCTTCATCCTCTGGGTAAAGAGGTCGGGGAGGCTTCTTTTGTTCGTCTGATAAGAGAGGTGCCGTCGTCGAACTATGATGGCTGATGTCCGCACTTTAGGGGAGTTGCGGACATCGGTTTGTGATCGGCTCTCTATACCATTATGCAAGTGTGTGTGTATATATAATATGCATAATTAAACAAATCATAACGATTAGAGATGGGATATAAATAAATGAAATCAGTTAAGATGGAAGCTCGTTTTTGGAAAATCATAATGTATATAATATATATATATATATACATATGGCCGAATTCGCTTAATTAATGAATTATCTTTTCTGTGTATGACCGTTTACTAAAAAAATGTTGCTTTTGTAGGCTGGGCTACACTATATAGACTTAGTAAATCAAATATTTTTCCAATATTACATAATTAAGTCGTAGTTTGGTTACTTTGGTTAAGATTGAAACATTACTTTTGATTCTTTGTGTCAACTCTCTTATTGTTGATCCGTTTTCGACATCATTAGAGAATCATGATCGATGCGAAAGGATTAAGGGATAAATGTTGATCGATTTCCTGCTGCAGCTTAATTTATATTAATTATATGAGAGACTATAAATAAAGATACAATTGATATTTATAGTACTAATATGCACTCATGATACTAATTTATTATAAGAAATATTGAAATATTGTCGAGTTTTGAATATTTCGTAGTTCGTCATTCTAGATATCTAGATTACTCAACTTATTTATTTTAAGCTATCTAAAAATGTAAGTTTAACATACTAAATATTTTGTTATAACAATACTCTAAACTCTTATATTTTGAACTTGGACCCCTTCAAATCTAAATCCTAGTTCCGCTACTACTTGCTCAATTACAAGTGAAGAGTCATAATCGAAAAGTAAGAGACAAAATGTCTATTTTTTATCTTCGTAATTTGGATCGTTTGGATCGATCTCCATGGATCTTATGTGATCCATAATCACACACACTCGTTTAAGAGATCAGATCACCATATATGAATTGCATTGAGGATGCCCAATTCAAATTCGTTATATAAACATAGATGATCGACGTACGTAAAAGATCGATGGTGGCCGGAAAGAACTATTTTATAATCAGTAAAAACAATTTGTTGGTAATGATTAAGAATTGTTTCATGGCACGAAGAAGTACTTCTACGGATAAAATACTAAAACATTCAAAGGCAAACAAAGTTTGAATGTGAATAGTGTATGTAATCATCTACTCCCGATCCTGAGACTTATATATATATAGGGTTTCTCGGCTGTGGACGTCCGCATTATTTGGTGATCATTAAGGCTTTCAAAATTGTGTTTTTCTGTTAAAAACATGAACGGTTCATGTTTGACATAATTCAGTCAATCAATTTGTCATCGGTCAAATTTTTCACATCATATATATATATATACAGATTTTCTCACATAAGGGACTCATTTTGTAACCAAGAACGCCTATATATATACAACCCCTTCTAATGAGGGACTCATTTTTTTTAAATGGATAGCTCATCCACCAACTTTTCGATTACATTTTCACATCTCCACCGTTCAATTTTTATAGTCTAATGTGTAGATCACTCCTATAAAATTTCAGCAAAATTGGTAATCGTTAAGGTATCAAATTTGGTGAAAGCAATGAATGCACCAAATCTGTCAAACCTGAACCATTCATGTTTATAAGTTCAATTTCTAATCTTGAATGTCTTAAACACCTAAATTTTAGTTGAAATTTTACAAATGTGATCTACACATTAGACTCTAAAAGTTGAATTATGGAGATGTCAAAATGTAATCGAAAAATTAGTGAATAAGCTATATATTTTTTAAACAAAAAAAATGGATCCCTCACTATATATATGGTCATAGCTAATTGCTTCTCTTTTCTCTTTTTTTTTTGTGGGATAGGAACTCGATTGCATTTAAACATGTTGACTTACAGAACACAAAGCAGCTTAGCCCTCGCTATACATATGGTCATAGCTAATTGCTTCTCTTTTCTTTTTTTTTGTGGGATAGGAACTCGATTGCATTTAAACATGTTGACTTAGCAGTTTAGAAAGATAATTATATGTCAATTGTCAACAACTAGACAATAAGAAATGAAGTTGACATTTCGATACAATCTTAGTTAACTAATTAAGGACACCAGATTGGACATTTACCTGGGACGCAATCGGTATAGTATGTTGGATTTGTAAATCTTGTTTACATGTATACTTGGAGCCCCTTGACTATAAAGTACGTCTGATAGTATTTATTTGTTTAAGCCACAAGAGCCGCACTCAATTAGTTCATATATGTAGAGTTCGTCAACTTTAATTAAACAATCGCATTAGTCATAATCTTTCTTTTACTATTCCAATTACTGGATGATGACAATCTGTCAAACACTCGAATGTTCTGTAAACATGTTCTGTAAACGGCTAAAATTTCCTTTGGCTTTGTGTTTTTTTTTTTAAATTAGCAAGCTAGGTACGTGTAGACCCTATTATTGAGAAGTACTATTGCACTGAGTTGAGAACTACTAGACTGCATTTCTGGACAAGTAGCTGGGTACGCAATACTATTGCACTGAGTACGTACGTACTAGCGAGTTGCCAAGCTAGAAGTCTATAAACGATCAAGTGCTGATCGAGCAAAAGGGCAAAGCCAATGGAAGTTTAAAAACGACTTAAACATTGTCTGTTTGGTTCTAGCTAGCTAGGGCTGCCTTCGTCAAATTGGAAATTGAGTAGTAGTCGTATTGGATTCGGAATGAACCACAAACATGCATTAATCATTGCAAACGTTTGATTTAATCTTAGCTTCTTCTTTTTTCACCTCTACATTCTGAGGTAGAGAAGCCGTGTCAAAATGTACCTATACTTTTTCAGGGGAAGAATGATAAAAGTTGTTGAACACTAGGCATGCACATACTATTGTTCATAAATTGAAAGTTTAATCTATACAGATCGAGGAATTCTGGTTGCATTTTTTCATGAATAGTTTTCTTTGATTTTAGTTTTGCATGATGAGTTTGTTACAAGTTTGTTTAGAATCGATGAGAGCGTCTCCATAGTTTTCAAGTTACCCATGCCTCTAGGTTGTACACTGCAATGTAATGCATAAAATCAAGGAGACTTTTGATCGGATGAATACATATAATACTATAACGAATGTTTTGTTAGTTGAATTCACAACCTTCCACTTACTAAAATGAGACTATGACACTCGTTGTTAATCACCTGTTGGTCAAACAGTAATCAAACAGTCAGGTCGGACAGCTGTTGAGCGCCACCTGATGCTCAATAGCTGACCAGGTGATCAACACCACTATGGCACTAGCTTGACCAAGTGATAATAAGTCATTGAGCAATTTTAACTAGAATTATAAGACACACGATTTCACGATTTTCTGACTGTTATACTGTAGATAATAATATCCTAATACATTATGTTTCAAAGATGTATTTTAAATATCTCAAGGTCGGATTGCTACATAGTTGGTCGGTTGTTAATAAGTTTATGGAAGTGCACTTATGTATTAGGGCATCTCCAATAAGGTGACCTAAAACCCTTATTCAGACCCAAATTTTGGGTCACCCAAACTCACACTGATTGTCTATCTCCAACAAGGGTGACCTAAACTCATACCCATTTTTATATTATAACTATTTTATATTTTATATCATTATATTTTAACCATCTTATATATCATATATGAAATTAGATGATTTGTTATTGGTGCTGTGAAATTTGAAATATAAGTATATAACCCTTATGTGTGCATAGCAACCGTTGTTCTTTTCCATTAAAAAATGGCGGGGACCTAACCAAACAATAACCACTCCATCACCCCTTCTCAAATCAGGCGCGTATGTTAATTTTCTCTCCATTTTTAGCGTTTTGAGTGCCTGGTAAATAGTAGCTCAATGTGCAAATTAGAGAACGTGGGCTATGGGTCCCAGTTATAGTTTTGAGTTTTCCTCCTTAGCAATAGACCCATTTTGGGCGGTGATATAGGCAGTGACCCAAAACTCATTTTGAGTTTCACCGTTGGAGATGAATTTATTGCAACAGTCTGCCTATTTTGGGTATAGGCGGGCATTGTTGGAGATGTCTTTAGAGCATACAACATAACCTCTTTTACTATTTTCTTTTCTTTATTTTTTTTGGGATATCCGTTATTGTTCATTATCTTCAAAACGCTAATAGGAACCGATAACAAAAGAAACTAAGGAATTACCAACACTTGATGGTTCAAGTGGAAATGAGTTTGTTCCCCTTAAGTAAAGTCTCGAGTTCGAGCATTGTGAATGGAGAAATCAGTATTGGGAGAACTTCCCCGTCATAACCCGGCGGTCCGACGCGGCTCGAAAGTATATCATCCCCCCAAAAGACAATGTATTTCCTGGGAAACCAGAAAAAAAAAAAAAAGCTAAGGAATTCATTGTGCTTTGTTTGTAGTGGGGTTTCTAGTTCACAGCACGCGACCAGCTAATTACCAGACCGAAGTTTGGACCCATGAAAATCATTCTTCCATGTGTATGAATTGTATACAAAAAAGACCACGCCCACGATATTTTACTCGTTTATAAATACAATAGTATCCATGCAATTAGGCTGATTCATTTATTTATTCAAGCGTACTTGTCTTCAATAATGAATTTGATTCCTCATTCCTCTAAATCTTTGATATTAGAGACCGTCCAGCCCGGCCAGACCTGATCGAGAGATATATATATATACACATGGACGTCTGCACAATTCGTACGGTGCGGATTCGCCGATCCGGTCACGGGCAACGTGCAACGACGACACCGACCAACACATCCGCACTCCCCTTCTTCTGGCTGTTCTGTTTGTGCCGGCCGGAGCTGCGCAGCTTCGGCCTACGGCGGCCGGAATCTCGAAATCTCCACACGGTGCCCATAAATTTAAAATTTCGAGATTTCGGCCTACCCACACAGGTGCTGCAGCTCTTGCCGGCACAGACAGGAGCGCCGGGAGGAGGGAAGTGCGGGTGTACTAGTCGACGCCGTCGTTGCGCGTCGTCGGTGACCAGAATTGTCGAATCCGCACCGTGCAAACGTCCGCAACTAAGAAGCTCTGTTTGTATATATATATATATATATACATATATATATATATATATATATATATGCGGAGCTTTTCAGGTGTGGAGGTATGTACATTAAGCTAAGGTACGGATTTTCATTTTTGACCAAGTTTTCGATCGAGTTTTCACATCTCCACCGTCTAATATATATGTTATAATGTATAGATCATCTCCACAAAATTTCAGCCGATTTCATGATCGTTAAGGTATCAAACTAATCAAAACCAATGGACGTATTGAATTTTCCGAACCTGAACCGTTCATATTGTGAGTAGAAAATCGAAGTTATAAGTGCCTTAAAGGTGATGGGAATCGGGTGAAATTTTGTGGAGATGATCTATATGTTATAGCATAGATATTGGACGGTGGAGATGTGAAAAATCGATCGAAAAGTTGGTAAAAAATGAAAATCCGTACTTTAAGCTAAGATAAGGGCCTCCTTACCTGAAAAGCCCCATATATATGACGTAAATCCTGCGGTATATAACCGTCGGAAAAAAAAGGTCCCACAATTTATATTTAGGAGATTCTATAAAACTGGATCGAGAAACACAAAGTTAAGTTCAAGAAGTGATTGATAAACTCATAAGGGGCCATTCACTGCCACATGATCGAGGCTTGGAATTCGTTGACGGTGGTCAAGTCTATCTATTGGATAAAAAAAACACAGCGGCCGTGCTATGACCGATGAGCAGTTTTTGCAAATTATGTAAACTAATGATAGAATTTAGGATTTATTGAATTGAAATACAAATCAAGAAAATAAATAGAGCAACAATGTTTTGGAGGCTACATTGTGTTCATTCTCATTGATTAGAAAATGAGACTACAACAATTACATATATGACTTAAGATATAAAATGACAATTATGCCCTTGTGATATGATTGTTATAAACCTAATATATTTCTAACAACTAATAATTGAGAAGCTATTTATCTATACTTCTACCATTAGAACGGAGGACTCTGTGAACTAAAACACATGTGAAAATGTATAAGTATATTTGCATTATATATTATTATAAAATTAAATTGTATATAATTCATGGACTAAAATGTAAATATCAAAATTAAAAAATATATAAAAAAATTATTTCAAATAACTTCCCCCGCATAACTTCTCAAATTATAGATTAACTAGGTATTATCCTACAAATCCATCTAACTTCTCTCTACGGTTAAATTTTCAAAAAAAAAAACAAAACATAATAGATTTTCTACACACACCATGTGTGTGGGCTAATGCTAGTATTAATTGTTAATACGTACGTGCAGCCGTGTAGGGCGTGGGGGACTATGTACGTACTTATTAGGGATATCAACTATACTACTATAGTGAGATCGATCAATCGATCTAGGTTTGACCCGAAGCTGTGCACAATGCTGAAGTGAGTACTCATGCATATTTTGATATTAATTTGTGATAAACTTAGGTTATTTAGTAGTTAAAACTTATAACAAAACTTAAGCATATGGTTGTCGATCTACTGTGCTTGTGTTAAAATTAGTGTTTCACCTTTTTCCATTATATTAATTCGAATTGCTAGGAGTAGGTTTGGCAACCATCTTTTCTATCACTATCGATCAGTTTTCATTTCATAGCATCTTGAAAACACTAGATGGAGATATCAATCTATTAATCAAATTATAAGAATCAACAGAAATGAGAACACCATTTCCACCACAATGAAATCTTCTTCAAGGCAAAACACTGTGGGACGTTTGCGTAGTCCACACGATCAATCAATTCACTATATGATAATCGAAATACAAACTTGTTCAAGTAGTGTAGTTATAAACTCACACTTTACAGACCAACAAAGTCTACTTGTTCAATACGTTTGATATCAAACAACAACCATAAGAAGAAGCTAGATCTAGTAACACCACATTGTGTATCAATAACTATAGCCTATAATATGCAGACGCACTCCTCAAGCTATGCTATTGCAGAAGACTCAACACAGTTGACTAGTAAGGACAACTCTTTCATAAAGCACTAAGGCACAAGAGATGCCACCTTTGCACATGAACGCACTGCTTATATAGGAGCTCTCACCCATAATCACTGCACAAATCAAGACATATCAAATCGTCCAATATATAGAAAGTTGACAACCAGAAAACACATTTAACTAGATCCATACATCAAACAGATGTAAAAGGAAACGAGAATCACAATAAACAGTAATAACACAACTAAAACAACTTAGCTTATTTTGTTTCTCCTAGATAATATAGGAAATCACATCTCCAGCTTTCGAAAAATTAAAGGAGCATCCGGAGGTAAGCGATTAGATGGCCTCGTGGAAATCTGAAATTCTGAATAGAAATAGGAGATATAGTCAGAGAAAACGTAGAAAGAAGAGTAAATATTTTGTATACTTGTCACACCAATCATATTACGTCATGGTATAATTAAGGACCATAGTATAAGAACCAATAAGAAACAATTACTGTAAAAAATGGACCAATAATATTAATAGAGTACGCCACGTGAGATATATGGCTGGTATATATAATAATTTCTCTTAGATCCCATGGTATAGAACTATGGTAGTTGATATTCTTTTTACTTTCGTGGTGATAGTTGAACACGGGAAAATATGCGAATTCGACTCATGACAAACTATTGTATTCCATGTGTTTATCAATTGAGCCTAATGTTATTTATTTAATTTTTAATTTTTAATTTGCAACTGAGCCTAAAATGTTTCGACGGGTATACAAGACTACAAGTGTTGAACGCAAAGTGGTAGCTTTCCATAGAAGTTGTGTCAATCAGAGCTACGGAAGACCCAAAATCGAAACGTGTTGAGTGCAGAAAGCCACACATGACAACAACAGCGCCACCGCCACCGCCACATGGAGCAATCCCACCCCAAAACCCTAAGACCCAGAACCAGGCCGACGTCAAGAAACGAAATCTTTCCAACACCAACATGGAGAAAGACTCCCCCTACTTCAAAATCCGCGCGCTCCTTCAGCAACTTCGTCCCCACTTTATTGAGGTTACAATTCCAATGGCTTAATTGGTCTGTGTATTTGTATTACTAAAACTTAAGCACACGCACTCCATGTGTTTGTTGTTATGCACAAGTCATGTCTAGCCTTGTGCGCCCTTGTTGTTTGAGTACTACCAAGCCTAGTTGGTCTGGGTTTGTCCATTGGATTGCACTAGGGTAACCTCTATACTTGTCGCCTACCATTTTTGTTATAATCGAAACTTGTTCTAGGGGTCATATAAATCAGTTAACTACAGTTGCATATATATGCAGAGTTTTAGTTTATGGGGATATTTTCATATGGGGATTGTATGCTGAGAAACTACTACAATATATATCTAGTTGGGGTTACGAGTGTATGAATACCTATTTGGAAATTTGAAATATAGACATGAATCACATGATAGAGATTGAAGTGAAAGTCTTGGCATTACAATGCATACCTAATAGAAATCAATTTCTTGATACGATGCCTAAAAGAAATCTGTGCTTAGGGGAGTATGTTGATGTTCTTGGTTGGTAAATGCTTTGTTACCATATCTGACTACTGTTGAAGAAGATTTGGGTGATCAGTTATTAGTTTGTTGTTACGATATCTTTGCCATTCTGGGTTTTGAACTCTCTATTTAGTGTCTACTTTAATATTTTATACTCTTTGAAGTATCACTGTCGATATGCAGGTTCTTCAAACACCTGATTTTCGGAATTGTAAAGCAGCTGATGAGATTCAGAAACGTGAGTTCTTTTTTATGATAATTCAATCGCATGCTTGCATGAACGTGAAAGAATGGCATACAAGGTTAATGATTTACTTGGTGCTTTGATATTCGCCTATGATCCATGCTTGGACTCACATTCTAGTATACATATCTCGTGGGTTTAATCGGATGATATCTCTTTATCAGAAAATCCACTTGTAACTAACCTTTAACTGACATTTATTTGACAACATCTAGCATGAAGTAGGATTGCTCGGTTTGCCTGTTTCTATGGCGAGTCAACTGAAAGCTTTCAGTGTCATTCATGAAGCATGTCTAATATATTACATGTTACATGCAACTTGCAGAGGTGAAGCTTCTCATGGCGCTAAACAAACAGATGACCATGACTACGGGAACAAAGAAGAAGTTTGCATCAGAACATAAGCAGCATTCGTCCCATAACAGGGTGCCTGCGGAAGAAAACAAAGATAAGTTGTCAATACATCCGATTCAACCTAGATGCACTCATTTTATCCCAGAGAAAAAATCATTTGTTAGCAGCGAGCTACCGCGAAGCTACATGGTGGGCGGTTCGGTTTTTGGTTGGAACTTCGTCACATTTTCTGGCGGTAAACCACTGTATTATGGTGTAACAAAAGAGGCATATCGAAGCAGCCACACAGGTGATGCTTCTATGCTTTCAAGTTTCAACTGATGAATCTTCTGAGGAGGGAGATAATCTATGGTAAGTTGGTAACCTAACGGATTCAGGAGCAAAGAAATCTGACACTAAAGGCCATGCATTTCTTTTTGTCACAAGGATCCAATCTGCTGAGATAAGTCGTAAGAGTGTAATTTCATTCCATCTGAGAGGGCATTTTGGTTGTCTGAAGAGAATTTTCTTGACAAAGCTAGTGTAATTTTTGACACACTCAGTTTGGCATTCTACCCTTTTGTCTCTGCAAAACCATTCAAACATTTCTGTGGAAAGGTAGTCTTTATCAATTTGGAAAATCTCTTGTGCCGATATGTATGGTCGGTAAAGGAATTGCGTGCCTTACAGGAAATGTGCAATGCTAGGGGCACTAAATTATTATACCAAGTTGAATCCCAAATGACATGACAATTGCCGCATAATTATACCAATTTTCCAATGTGTAAAAAATTGATGTTCCAATTGTCCACAGATTCTTACGACTCAATGAAGCTTTCACTCTGGCCCTACAACTTCGAAGTCCTCAACTTAAATAATGATGCGTATATACCAACATTTATGAAATTTCAAAGAGCCCTTGTGCTCGGTGAAGAAAAGTCAGAATACAAATGAGATCAATATATTGATTGAGAAGTGATCTTGTCAATGAGGAAATTACATGCCCTCTGTTTATACGAAGTGGCAATAAATTTGCATCAACAAGTTCTGACTAACTAAATCAGAAGTCATGGAAGAGCATGAGAGCATCATCAAGCTTCACGAGGGATAATCCCATGATTTTCCTGACTGCTATAAAGCGGTTGGCTTTTTTCTCTAACTCACCAACACGTTTCTCCTTCTGGACACTCATAATCTGCAACATGGATCTGTTAGGTCCAAGGGTAGTGCAGAATTTGTGGAAGCAGTAAAACAACCAGACATTGCCATCAGAATGAATTTGGTATTTAGCAACAAAAAGATATAAGCCCATAAGAATTTTGTAAGGAAAAGGCACCAACAGACCTCCATATTCTCTTCCCTCTCAAGATCATATCGCTTGATCAAATTGAACGCCGCATGGTACATCTCATCTAAAACATGTTCCCAAACAATGGACTTGTGTACCTTCCATACCATGACTTGTGATTGTTTAGCTCCTGTCAATGATAATTTCTGCAGGTAGATGGATATTGTCACACAGAAAGAAAGAGAAATCTTAATGATAATCAATATGACTTCTACACATGATAAGTCAACAAAGTCTGATTGTGTAACTGACAAACAAAGTGGAACCATCACAGCAGAACACTAAATACAGTGCCACATGCGCATAAAGAAAAGAAGATAAATGGAGTACCTCCATATGAACGTAGTCATCCTTCCAGAGCTTATAGAGAATCTTGGGTGTTTCCTTTTTATCAACAAGGGCCATTTCTGATAACTATAATAAACCAAGTAAATGAGTTACGAGAAACACCACTTGAGCACGTCATATTTGATCATATAAGGTCTCATGTTAAAGTAATACACTACAGTAAACGAAGAGCAGAATACTGACAAGTTGTTACCCATATATTAAAATTTCCTGGTTGCCAATAGAGACACCAATAAAGAGATAACTACATAGTATGCAGTAACAATCTTATGTCATACAAGAGTACACGACTACTGTTGACAATGTGGTTACTGGCTAGCCTCCTATTTTTTCACACAGTACTATATTATGAAAAACAGAGAGCAACGTATTAACAAGGGCTATACTGGATCTAGAAAACTTAATGGATTGGAAAAGTGGCACACATGACAACGTTATTACCTTATCTGTCTCAAAAAACCGACCAGCATTTGACTGATTTGTCAGTAACCTAAATATTCTATAGGCATCCATTCCAAATCGTTTCAAAACAATCGACTCCACCTGCAGGATAGCAAATATACTTAGGTTCTATCTTGGTGACCTAATGATAGACATCATATAAATGAACAGAAATTAGATAAACCTCATCATGCTGAGCAGTTCTACGATTTTTTTCAAGTCTGATGAGAAAAAAGAAAAGAGACATTTTGTCAATCGCAACTCAGCACAAACCATCCATAAGAAGATAAAGGATGGTCCAATTTCCACTGTGCAATTGAATGAGAAAAATGGCATCGTACCAACGCTCTATGGCACATCGTCATCCTCATTTTCATCCTCATATCCTCTTGTTACAAGAGGTGCACCACACAACAAGCTGAGGTAAGCTCTGGCACATTCCTGCGTCAAAGTACCGGCTTCACTATCCATTACCTCACCATGAATGGCTTCCATCTTTAGAGGAACTATAAATATTATCAACACAACAATTGGTTAAGGTGGAATGACAATATGAGGTATAAAGTTCCATGATTTCACATTATTTTCGTATTACTTACAATTCCTCTTTAGCAAAAAATGCGAACACGTGTTTAAAGAAAAAAAATCCCAACCCAAATAACGCTAAAAAGTCATAGAGCTAGGTATTTGATCCTACCAACTTTCAAATGATCACAAGACAAACCAGCTCAATGTGGCATACAGATTGAAAAGTGAAAACCATACTACAGGAGGTGGTGACAACTTAAATGTTTGAATCAGAAGGGCAAACACAAAGAATAGTTAATTGTAACGATGATATGTGTAAAAACAAATCAGTTAAAGCAACAACTTTTGACTTATAAGTATCTTGTATTGTTATAACAAGACAAAGACCACAAACATCATCGTACCTAAAGTTCTACTGTTTGAATGAGACAACCATTTGTGAGGACAGAAGATATATTCATCATATATGAATGGGAGAACTATCAACAAATATTAAATTTGAATAACTAGTTCATTATTTGCTGGTTGACGAGACCAATATAGATAATTCTATCCTATAGTCCTAGACTTCAGCACATGTAGTTAACTGTGTAAGACCAACTCAGCTTACCTGAATAATCTGTTTTCACTTTAGTCTCTTGAGTTCTAGTTGCCTTCAGCATTGCTCTTAACACAACCACAGCTCCATCATCATGCCGTGCTTTAACATTCTCGACACAATCCTAAACCCCACCGATCAAATATCAAAGTGCAATCAGTTTTGTTGTTGATCCTTGATTTAATGAAAGATGACACATTTACTTACAGGAGAAGCATACCTGAAAAACAAGGAATGCAGAGAATTCATCTAATATTTAATTAATTAATTACTTCTAAAAGAATCTCATATTTAATTAACAAAGGTATAGTAATAGAACCCATTATGCACTACAGAAAAAGAACTTCAGTAATGTTTATACCTTCCATATGATTGTCTGGTATACACCACCTTTTTAGTTACATCAACTAAAGAACGAATATGCATTATAAGGTCAAGTGCATTCAATTCCAAGGTCCATTTTAAAAAACCACATATTACCATATCCACAGCTGATAAAATGCATGTAAATTTGACCGTATCTGCTACTAGATTGTCTTACACAGCATACAAAGCATGTAAGCACATGTACTTTAGATTAAATCATGCATAAGCAATCTCAAGTAGTAAAAGAAACCAGTTTCCCCTATTAACATGAATTGATAATTATAAATTAACTGAAAAATCGAACAGAAAACCAATCTTATGCCTTAGACAACGAATCAACTGCTCAAAATTAGCACGCCAGAGAATCACTTCCTTATCATTAGGCCCATGTTCTTCACCATGCTTGCGCTGTAATCAAATCAGAAACCTGTAAGTTAAAACATAACTAGACTTCAAAACTTTACATACTACAAAACAGTAATCCATGTACCAACCTTTTCCCCAACACACATACTAGAGTTATTCTCACTTTCTTGTGGCAGATCATCAGTTTCCGCATCTGACATGATTAAAAATCTTATTGCTTCCATAGGCCTTGCTGCTGCTAGAACACGTTGTTCTATGGTCTCTGGTACTTGAGCCATCTGCAAGGGTTAAATTGACATGTTGATTTTAGTCGATTTACAGTTTTACTTCACGCACTAATTTAAGACAGATTAAACCAGGAGAGGTGTTCAATCACATAATAATCATGATAAAATTGTCCAGTACTTAACCTGAACCCAAAATAACAATACTCAAACACAGATACAACTCAATCTCTGTCAACATATGTAACAGAAGCTTTACTTATCAAAAGCTCCTCATCAAATAGGCCTACCTGGAACACAAAATATATCATATTTGCCGCAACAAGAAATTGCATTTGCATTTACCTTAGCAAATTTTCCACGTGGCCTCTTTGGATCTTGTTGTTCAGGTGGCTCTTCAAGAAATGGTTCATGAGCCGGGCAGCGTTCAACAAAACGAGCATTCACGAGACAAAGTTACCTTCAGCACTCTGAACTGCAGAGATGAAAAACCACAGAAACATCCCCAATTAAAAAATAACACGTATCTCCATAACGAGCCCACGAAAAGGCACATTTAGTCACAACAAAACAACATTAACAAACTCATCACTTTGTGATATCAAATAGATAGCAATATACCTTGACTACTACTTGATTTGGACTTCTGATTGGCTCGGTCCATCAACTGCTGCTGTGTAAGTCTACCCATGCTCAAGTAAACCAGCAAGAAGTTGTTTACACTAGCACAACAAACCAAATGTCATTCACACACTAATCAAAATTTCAACCCCTAAAAAGTCAACACAAACAGAAAAATTGAACTAACATCATCATCAAGCTCCTGAGCTACAACAGCCTTAAATTTCGCAAACCGAAAACGATGGAGTATGTTATCATACACAGCAATGTACTGAACTCCAAGCACAGCCTCTGCCCAAAAACAACAATTTCACAAAAAAGCAATGAACTTTAGTCAAATTGAGCCAATTCAAAACTAGGGTTTAAAAAAACAGATTGAAAAAATCAAAAGCCCCAAAAAAAATTGAGAGAAGGAGAAGACTTACTGGACTCTTCAGTGAAGAGCTGGACGCAATTGTGCTGGATTAGAATGAGGAGGGAGTTCTTGACTTGCAGGGGAGTGAGCGCCGTCGATTTGATTACGGCCGGGAGGTTTAACGGTCCGGATTTGAGTAGGGTTTCGCATACTTTCTGCAGAGATTGGGAAAAGTTAGGAAGTGAAAATTTAGAGGGAGAAATTAGAGAGAGAGTTACGGCGACGAGGTTGCCGAAGTTTTTGGTGATGATCTGAACGGCGTATTGGATGCCGCTGTTGGTCACCGTCATCGTCTTCTTCTTCTTCTTCACTGAGAGAGAGAGAGAGAGAGAGAGAGAGAGAGAGAGAGAGACGCGGGAAATAAAAGGTGGGAGTGGCAAAGCCCTAAACCCAGCTATGACCCGGTTTGGAGGATTTGGCATTAACCGACCCGGCCCACACATACATTCAAGTAGCCCGAATGCTAGATTAGGTTAGTTTTGTGAGACAATAGGCATGCATATAAATACGTACGAATTGCGTTAAGTATTGCATTATGAGAATTTAGAGTTAAGAGTCTAAAGTGAGACAACATGGACATGACGCATTTTGCTTGTAGTATTGTCTTCTTTAACTCTAACTATGGCAAAGATGGAATTCGATGTATGCATGCATGCAAATGTAAGTGATATGATTTAACAACTGTAATTAGAAGGCTAAGTAGCAAGGGATTAGCATTGAATGAAATTTTGGGTACACAAGCCTAATAGATGAATACTTATTTTGTGTACCCGGAACACCACGTGATAATGTCACGTGGTTTACCCAACCAATCATATTATTAGAGGAGGCCGGGAAGGAATGTGTCACTGTCTGAAAGGGAACAATGCTGAGTTTCTTGGCAGCAAGGACCGCTGTTTGATTGCAACACTTCCTGCCAATCTTATAATATACCATATGCACAATGCAAGTGCCCCCATTCTATTATTTGACGTTTGGTCCCTCATACAACTGACATGTGCCAGGATCTGAGATTGAACACATCAAACGATTTAATGTCGATCGTAGGCCAGTTGATTTTGCCATTCTTTGTTACTCCCGAAAGGATCCGCCCACATAAACATGCTTAAAACAAAACTTTGGAAAATGACCTAATATGGTATGGCCGGGTTTTAATCAGCTTCGTGTGCTTGATTAGCTACTTTAGTCATTGTTATTTTAGGATGATTTTAGCTACCAATTAATAAAGTTGAGAATTATCAAAATGCACGAGTCATGAGTGAGCAATACCCTTTTGATAGAGGGAGACAGCTAGAAGAAGCATATCTTTCATGACTTGAGTGTATTTATATATGTATGCAAGCTAAAGTTCCTCAATCACACCAGATGCGTGAACAAATTAAAGAAGCCAAAAGCAGCCAACCTTCTCTCTGTTGCTCTATAATTCAAGAACCAACCCAGAACCAGTGCATATAATTTTCTTTTTTCAAACATTGTAATTTCGTTTTGAATCATTACTCATTAGTTCATTACCAAGATCCATAGATCGGGAGTTTTGGGACCTGCATTTCTGGCTTGAGAGTGTTTTGATGATCAAAGTACGTACGTGCCTAAGCTTACTGTATGCTTCTTCACTAATTAGTGCAGGTGGAGGCTTCCAAAGGGATCGCATTGATCTAATTCTTGGACATCAATAACATCGACACTTATTGGTGTTGATTGGATCATGCGATCCTTTCGGAAGTTTCCATCATCAACTAGTTCGGAATCAAAGAGATTGATGAAACAGGTAATTAGTTAAGTAAGAAATCAAGAGATGCAAAAAATTTGGTCAATTTTAATTATCAGCTTTTGTTTTATGTAGTTATAATGGATACAGATTGGTTTAGAAAAGATGACATGCAGAAATTAGTGTAGATTATATGGTTCGTTATTTACTTATATCAGTACGTAGATCTTGAAAGGAAGATAATACAATTTCACTCCTGTACTAATACTACTTCTTTTACTTAAGATCGTGTGGTGTTCTTCTATATATGTATTCTAACAATTTCCAGGTTCTTGATCAGTTGATCAATCAGTACGTCCAAGATAATAGGGAAGCATCAAGCATGCACAAGATCGATAAGGGTACATGCATTAAGTTGGATGTGTTAGTACTATCGAGCAAATTAAACGTACATCATCAGTTTCTTTAATGGAGACACTCCTTGATAGAAGTGTGATCGAAAAGCATATGTGGTAGTCTGGTAGATATAAATGGCTTCCCCGTCTCCAACTCGCTCATCTTGAACTTGACTACGGAGAACAAATATTCAGATCGATCCAGAGGCTCAAAGTCCAAACTGACGTCTGTGTCTGACTTTATTGATTATTAGAAGCTCTAAGCCGTAGTCCAGCATAATTGCAAAGATAATCTATTCCATTAACCCGCAAACCACGGTGGAGAACGTACAATTGATGAAAATCTCACTGCAGATTTCTTCGCACGCCTACCAAACTTCAGCATTAGAAGTCTAAATAGATGCCGGTCCTCGTTTTAACTTCCAATTAATTTTCTTGATCGAACAGTAGTTTTTATTTTTGTTTTTGTTTTTGTGTTTAATTAGTTTCTTCGTCTTTTTCTTCTTTGATTGAAGCATGCCATGTACGGCTTAGACTAAGCAGCTTAGTTTGGGAGATTAGGAACTATATATCTGAAAGGATGACAAGAACCATCCCAGAAAGTTGGAACTTGGAAACAACAAAAATTATGATGTTCGATCAATGGCCTTATGTGCCAAAGGTCACTGAATAGTCTGAATGATATGGACTCGCTAGCCGACTAGCAATAACTCTACTGTGTGCAATTTCGTGTATAACTCTCTTGGTTATGGGTTTCTAAATCGGGAAGAGGGTTATTGTTTGCATTTTGAGATGAACTGAGTAAGAAATATGAGTTATATAAATGCTTCGTATGGAATTTTGCTAATTGCTAAAAATGTATGTTTGATAATTGCTATAAATTTGAGTTTGGTTCTGATGTGACTATCTTTCGATGGAAAAGACTACAGTTCAATTCAATAATTATTTAGCTAGGTAATATAATCCTGGTATTATTAGTTCAACAAGCCCTAAGGAATATATTCAATTTGGACTAAAGCTAGAAAGGTAACTCACTACCTCTCTCTCTTTTTTGGTTGATAAACTCACTACTTATCTAGTACTAATGAAGTACTAACCAGTTCAAGAAATTAACGGTAGCAAACCCAGAGTTTATGGAATGAAAAAAAAACCCCATTTCCTCCGACTTAAGGTACTCTAATTCATGCACTTAACACTTCTATATAGTTATAATATTTTCTGTCCATACAGATATTATGGCGCATATCTTTTTAAATCGTAGGCGTAAACATCCGTAGATAACTTCAATTTTTTTGGTTCTCAAGCCTCTAATGGACCAACCACACCAACGAGGGTCGGCGAATTATTGGACCAGCCTCTAGTTACAACGAAATTACAATTTCAAATTTTCAACTTGCTCACTAGTAACTATATATATACATGTCCTCCTCTACTTGACTTGGATACAATAGAGATTATACCAAAGAATCAAGTGCAAATAAAAAAAGGTACGCAACAGGATGGAGAGTGGTACCCAACTACCCATGCAATATTCTAAAGTTAGGCAGATTGCTAATTATTAGTTAACTGATTAGTTAATTCGCAGTTAAGAAAAGAATAAGAATAATACTTGGGGCGAGGGTTTGGACACGTATATTCAGAATTTCGACATGGAAACTTGTAATATTTATCAGTTTTTTTTTTCAGTTCCATAGATCGTTTCACCCACATTTTAATGTTTTACGGTTTTACCTGTCATGATTGGGCTCTAATGAACTTCAATCCAGTAGAGTTCTTCAACACAATCATTGCTCTTTGATTTAATTAGCATTTCTAATGATCTGGTGGATTAGTTTGATTCTTATGGTTTTGAACCGAACTCACAAAGAAATAGTGCGTAACCAGTGATTAGGCTCAAGAATAAGAACTCTAATCTGTTTCTAGAACGATGACCAAATAATTAACGAATCGAACCAGCAAAACAGTTATAGGAAGATGATTAAGGCAGCACACGTACTCTGTCGTGATTACCGGACCAAATTAATTAAATTATGCAAGCTTTCAAATTAACGGAGACTTCTATTTCGGTCCTGAATGGTTTGTAAACACCCATACGTATATACGCATACATCTACGCCATTGATAGCGGGCAGACTTGTGTATTGGTCTAATGTCAAGTACGTTAGTATTAGGGTCGTATAAAGCTATCGAACACGGCTCTAGCGCGCTTAGCTCTCATATTTATTAAATTGCAGGCCGGCTGGGTAATTTTATTCTTCATCTCCCACTAAAATTTAAAGTACGGTTCGTGTCCAATTTTTAAAATTCAAAGTCTAACATCTCCTAACTAATTAGACTGGCCTTTCCAAATGCTACAGTTAGCATGGAATTCGAAACAACTATAAATGGAGTTCCCCCCACCCATGCATCCCTCACAACCCAAAATACGTACAAGTTCCTTCCTAGCTAGTGAGGACAAGGGGAGAGTTTCTGCCATTACCAGAAACCCTAGCTTACCTTCGGTGGTTGCAACATTCGATCAGCTAGCTGTGATTATGGCTTCTAACTACGGCTTCATGACCCTTGCAGTCCTCGCTCTTGCCCTTGCCGTTTGCGTGCAAGCCACTCTTGGTTCGTGATCTATCTCTTTTCATGTTTAATGCAGCGAAACATTTTTTTCTTCTCTTCAATCGTCTAACATGTTATGTTATGTTATGAGACTGTCAATGCGAAACTAATTAATTCGGTTTACAGGGGAAGTGACATGTGAGAATCTAGACGAAAGCACTTGTGCATTTGCGGTGTCGTCATCGTCCAAACGTTGTGTGCTTGAGAAGCACGTAAAGAGGAGCGGAGAGGAAGCATACACATGCCGCACTTCAGAAATTGAAGCGGACAAATTTAAGGACTGGATCGAGAGCGAGCAGTGCATTAAATCTTGCGGCCTAGACCGCAAGTCCTACGGAATTTCATCCGACTCTCTCCTCGAGTCTCGCTTCACACAGAAGCTTTGCTCTCCTCAGTGCTACGGCAGTTGCCCCAACATTGTCGACCTCTACTTCAACCTCGCAGCTGGTGAAGGTATGTATGCAAATACGCCGTGTAACGGTATACTTTAGTGTACGTACGTTAACATGTTAATGACATAAATTTCGTTGATCCTGTTATAGGGGTGTTTCTTCCAAAAATATGTGAAGCACAGGGAGCAAATGCTCGAAGGGAAATGTCCGAGATCCGAAGTTCTGGATTTGTTGCCCCAGGACCAGTGAAATCGGCTAACTTGGTGGCAGAGGCACCAGTAAGCTACATGAACTTGGAAGCGGAGCAGTATGTTGCTCCAGCACAAACACCCGGTTACTAAACTTGGTCACAGAAGTACCCCATATCGATCTTCTACATCATTTAGGGCCTGTGTGTTATTCTAGTCATTATGATATATGTGTGTCAAATTAGAATTAGTATATTGTTCTATACTCCATAGAGTAGTTATGTTTTCTATGTGAGAAACGGGTGTGTTGTGGCAATAGTCATCTAGCTTTGTATGCTTAAATGCACCCAGAATAAAGCCATGATAAAGTCTGGTCTATGTTATATACATTTTGGTTTGGCAATCGAACACTTCTGCACTCTTGCCCTGATGAGTTTGTCCGAAGCATTCATCGGCCGAGTTCAAGAACCAATACAGAAAACTGGAGAAGTTAGACAACGATATATCAACAACACCAAGACTCGAAGAGCATTCAACCATAACTATCACAATCTTTACTGAACACCAGAGTCATGATAGACGCCACATCTTAGTAAACCAACCATATTTTCAGACCACTACCTAAATAACTACAATAAAAACCAAGCATGCGATAACGGCCAACCCAACAATCCAATCGCCAAACAAGATTTTAAGAACAAATCCAGATTAAAATTCACAACATAACCCAACAGGAAAGGAGCGGACGAGAAGATCAAAGATCAAGCCTCCTCCTGAACTTCCTCCTCATCTTCATAGTCATACCCTTCCTCGTCTGCAGTAGCATCCTGGTACTGCTGGTACTCTGAGACAAGGTCATTCATGTTGCTCTCTGCCTCGGTAAACTCCATCTCATCCATACCCTCTCCTGTGTACCAATGCAAGAAAGCCTTTCTACGGAACATAGCAGTGAACTGCTCACTCACCCTCCGGAACATTTCTTGAATGGAAGTGGAGTTACCAATGAACGTTGAAGCCATCTTCAGACCGGTTGGGGGAATGTCACAAACAGTGGACTTGACATTGTTGGGGATCCACTCAACAAAGTAAGATGAATTCTTGTTTTGGACGTTGATCATCTGTTCATCAACTTCCTTGGTGCTCATCTTACCACGGAACATTGCTGAAGCAGTCAAATAGCGCCCATGACGAGGATCAGCAGCACACATCATGTTCTTGGCATCCCACATCTGTTGAGTAAGCTCTGGAACAGTGAGTGCCCTGTATTGCTGGGATCCACGAGATGTAAGTGGGGCAAACCCAACCATGAAGAAGTGCAATCGGGGGAATGGAATCAAGTTAACAGCAAGCTTGCGGAGATCAGAGTTGAGTTGTCCAGGGAAACGAAGACAGCAAGTTACACCGCTCATGGTAGCCGAAATCAGGTGATTCAGATCACCAACTGCATCAAGTAGAATCATTAGTTAGCTTCAGGCATATATCATAATACAAACAACTAGTGAAGAAACTTAAACCATATTTTTTCTTCAAACAAGATCAACAAGTCATGTAAGAACCAATTGTACACACTGCGTAAAAATATAAGATAACACCTGCTACAAAGACAGCCTAGTTTGGTAGTACAATTTTAACCACACCAATAACTAGCTTCACAAGTCAAATTTTCAATACCTTATTTCACAATGAAAGCATATGAATTCCAAGATTTTAAGCAAACTAAAAGCAAGCAACACATTTTTCTAAATCGAGCTAGAAACTATACTTATGATTTAACAATCCAGAAGACCAAAAGGTGTATATACTCACAGCTCGGAGTAGTGAGCTTCAATGTTCGGAAGCAAATGTCATAGAGAGCTTCGTTGTCCAAAACCATACACTCATCGGCATTCTCAACAAGCTGGTGAACCGAGAGGGTCGCATTGTACGGCTCAACCACAGTGTCCGACACCTTCGGGGATGGGAACACAGAGAAAGTGAGCATCATTCGGTCCGGATACTCCTCTCTGATCTTGGAAATGAGAAGTGTCCCCATTCCAGAACCAGTACCACCTCCCAGAGAGTGGCAAACTTGAAACCCTGCGAATAATTCAGCGAAACAGTTACATCAATTCATCATTAGTACACTCATCAACCTACAAAATCAACTAAAACGACGCTATTCTAGTAGATAACTGGAATTAAAAGACTATTTCTACGAATTTTCTCATACTCCTCGATAAATTCAAACGCGGAGGAAGTAAATTGTTGAAGCTAAGCAGTATATCAAAATGTACATGAATCTATCCGATTATCGAGTTAGAGTAAGCATAGATCTAAGCCATCTAACACTAAATTGAACTTGTAAACGAAATTCCGTAGCGAAATTACACGAAAAACTTGCGAAAAATCAGAAACTGAGGCTTGAATTATACCTTGCAAGCAGTCACAGTTCTCAGCCTCCTTCCTCACAACGTCGAGAACCGAGTCAATCAACTCAGCGCCTTCAGTGTAGTGACCTTTCGCCCAATTGTTGCCGGCGCCGGACTGTCCAAAGACGAAGTTATCCGGACGGAAGATCTGGCCGTACGGACCAGATCTGACGCTGTCCATGGTGCCAGGCTCCAGATCCATGAGCACGGCGCGTGGGACAAACCTCCCGCAACTGGCCTCGTTGTAGTAGACATTGACGCGCTCGAGCTGGAGCTCGTTGTCGCCGCCGTACCGGCCGGTGGAGTCGATGCCGTGCTCGGCGCAGACGACCTCCCAGAACTTGGCTCCGATCTGGTTGCCGCACTGGCCTCCCTGGATGTGAAGAATCTCACGCATTTTTGAATCGGATTGAAAAAGCTAGGGCTTCAGAACGAAGACGACGAAGGCTCTCAAATTCTCAGAGAGAGAGAAAATGAGAGAGGTGAGTTGGGAAGACGAAGAGTGAGGGAGTGAGTTGGGGGGTTTTATAGAGGGGGGGAGATGACGGTGGAGTTTGACGGCGCCGTGAATTTGAGGTGGGAATTTAAATTTTGAAAAGCTAAACCGGTTGGTTTAGGAACCGATTAAGGCGGGATCGGTTACGGTGTCAGCAGGGGATGGGTTGGATCTGAAGCGTGTGATGTATTGACTGGATGAGTATCTATTTGGATGGACGGTTAGATTCTGGGGTGTAAGGAAGGATGGTGTGAGTGTAATTGATGCGCTAACTGACGCTTTTGAAACGGTTTGGATATTATCGAGGGCACGCGCTTTGTGGATGGGTGGGAGCTACGCGATGGGGCTCAGCGGTGGAGTGGTTACTGTGGATTTGGATGAGTCCGCAGGCCTGCACATGCGGTCGGACCAGGTAAGCACGTGACAAACGAATTGCACTGCAAACAAATTTATATATATTTTTCTAATATAAATATCAACGACGACGACGATAAGCTCATGCCTCACTTGGTAGCTTGGTGATGTCACTTCCTTTCTGTGCGGACTTACATAGGAGCAAACCCAATTCCAGCCCGGTAGGTTTCAAAAGCCTATATTGGAAAAAAAAATATAGCCCAGTAATTAGAAATAGCAGACCCAGTGAGGCAGTGACCCACTTAAACCTTGGATCCGCCACTGCTTCCTTTCCGTTAGAAGTCGCTGGTTCCGTCTCCTCTGTGTCCCATTGCCACAATTGTGGTGGCTGAGACATAAAAGAATCCTTGGTTTTTACCATTGTAATCGAAAAACAACCTGCTCTGATGTAATCTATATAGATGCTAGAATTAGTCATGTTGCGATGGTTGTTATTCGTGTGTTTTATTTTTGTTCTCTTGTCCCCATCCATATTTTCTATATTTCGTTCATCTCATCTTAATGGTGCTTCGTTGTTAAAATTGAAATAAGTGTTCAGATGAATTCTTTTATTGATAATAATTGCGTGCTTATAATGAGCATGTAAAATGTGTTTCGTCACAAAGTTATCAAATAGGATTTTTATGGATGGAGCTGGAAATTAGTTGTGACATATATATGATCTTTATAACTTTTAAGACCTCCTTGTTGGCCTACCAATTGTCAATTGTAAGCTAAACAAACATGACATGCCAACCGTACTTAATCGAGCACTGAGATTATTGAAGAGGCCGGACCCCATGGCTCAGAAGATGAACAAAAGCAGAAAGAGACCAATGTTATCATCACCTCGATTGAGAGCAAGTGTAGCCATCCCTCAAGTCTTGCTCCCAAAGCTAACATTTACTGGTAAACTACCAAGTTCAGCTTTACAAAACCAAGCTCAAAACTATGATTGCATTCCCATTCCAGAGTCTAACATATTTTAGTTCTTGATTGATTGGCCAAAGTGAAGCAAAGGTCTGACATGTAAGGGTGCCATAAGCTTACGCTTTTGGGTTGCGGGCATTGCAAGCAAATTGAATTTGGAGAAGTGTCATCGGGTATTTTGACCTTGTTCTGGTGGGGAGGGAGGTGTCAGATGAGGTGAGAAATGCATATATAGCTCATTCAGTCTTTCTCGTGTGGACAAAATGTGACGGGTAACATTTTTTCCGCCTTAAGAAAGGCATTAATTTTATTTACAAGGCTTCAAAATTGGAAACGTCTTCACCCCTAGCTCATTTCAGCCTTTCACATGTGTCCACAATATGTCATGTGATATTTTGTTGCCTTAAGAAAAGGTAATGAAAGATATAACATCTTATATTATTGTTGCTTATGCATCTGATGGAATTATTTGACTATGGAGTCCACAATATAATTGGAACACACAAAGAGCTAACAAATCGTTTAAACAGACATAACTGTTATTGACCACATTAGTGTAAAAAGAAATTAATGTGGACAAAGTGTGAGGGATAACATTTTGTCATCAAGGCGGGACCTTGCAACATGATACAGAGGCTATAGTTTCAGATTATATACACACATACATATATATATATATATATATATATATATATATATATTAAATAAAGGCTTTCAGATGCTCATAGATAATGTGAGGGCTAACATTTTGTTAGAGGTGGGCATAAACCGAATTAAACAAGTAAAACCGACCGAACCGGACTGAAAATATGATTCGGATAACCGAAATCGGTTTAAACGGTTTGAAAATGATTTACGTGATTAAACCAACCGATTTAAAACCGAACCGACCGAATTTAATTTAATGATTTAAAAAATAATAAATAATGGTATTAGTACAAAAAATAACATAACATAACATCAAAGGTTGTTTAGTGCAGTTGGTATAGCGCATGGTTGTTATATTATAGGTCAGAAGTTTGAATCTCAACATTGACATTTTGATGTTTTATTGAAAATATCTATCAAATGAGAAAAATATAATCTTTACATAGTTATTAATGAGAAGTGTGTGTGATGTTGTGATATGTGACATCATCTTTGGGTATAAGTTCGAGTCTCACCTCTTGAAAAATTAAAAAAATTACATACGAGGTGTGAACCGAAATCAAATCGAAACCGAACTGAATTTCAGTTAAACCGATTGTTTCAGTTCAGATTAATTCGATTCGGTAAATAGTTTGAGTTTTTAAAAAACCGATTAAAATGGTTCGGTTTCAATTTGTATAAAAAACCGAACCGAACTGAACCGAACCGATATATGCCCAGCCATACATTTTGTCCGCCTTAAGAAAATGTAATGAGAGATTTAACATTAGATGCTTATGTAAGATGCTCTAGTGGAATTATTTGACTCTGGAGGAGCAAAATTGAGATACACTAAGACAGGCTTAGAAACTATTTTGACAGTTATTTACTTATTTTTCCTCACAAGTGTTACTGAAAACTCAAAAAGAAATGAAGGTGGACAGATTGTGAGGGGTAACATTTTGTCGCCCGGGAATTAGACTTTTACATGCTCAGTATTCGTTGGTAATATAATAGCCGTTGATTGTCATTCAACGGATGAGATTAAATGAAAATACGGCTTAGAATCCAAATGTTAATTTCACCCAAGTAAACTACAGTGTTCCTCACCGCAGCTGATCGCCCAACTTCTTGAACCCTCAAAACCCTCTCAACTCAAACTCTCACATCCTCCTGTCTGCAAAACATGGCGAACAAAAGACAGAGAGAAGCTCGCAAGAGATTCAGAGCAGAGCACCCAGAGCTGGTTAAAACCCCAGAGCCAACTCCCCCAAAAGACCCAAACAAGAAGAAGAAGGTAAAGAAACCCAGTTTCAAGCGCAAGAGATCAGACTCTGGAGCACCCAATGGAGCCGCCAAGAAGTCTCGGAGTAAACACCCGCTTAGAGTCCCGGGTATGAAGCCCGGAGATAGCTGCTTCATTTGTAAAGGCACTGACCATATTGCCAAGCTTTGTCCTGAGAAAGCTGAGTGGGATAGGCACAAGGTATAGTGATTCTTGTACCCAGTTCTGGTTTAGTTTCAGTTTTCTCTATCTGGGTTTATGTGGGTTGTGTATGAATGATGGAGAAGATAAAGATTGGTAGAAGGAAATATGGATTATAAATGTGTGTATAGGATTTAGTAATGTAATAACTTGAGTTTGATAGGTCTGTGTTTATCTGATGCTTTGCAGATATGCTTGTTTTGTCGACAACGGGGACATAGTCTGAAGAATTGTCAAAAGAAGAATGAGAATGATATGGAGGCCAAGTTGTGTTATAATTGTGGGGAAACTGGGCATTCGCTTTCTAGATGCTCCTTGCCTCTTCAAGATGGTAAGTTAGTCTTGCTGTTAGATTACAGTTTCGAACTCAGGTGATGTTTGCGATTAATGTCTCAGGAGGTTAGGATTTAGTGTGTTTAGGTAGTGATGTTGGAGATCTCTGATGAACTGATTATAGTTCGTCATGAATAGGGTGCATTTGGTGCTTAGAAGGCTACATTATTGAATTGAAATGGTATGCCTTTACTGAATTGTCTAATCCTCTCTGGCGGAATTGGCTTTACTATTGGTAAGTTATTCTAGGTATATGCGATGAAGTGAATTTTGGGGTTTGAAAGGAACTTCTATAAGAAACTGAACTCGCCTACTTACTATCTAGGAGGTTTTGAATTCATATTGTTATATCTTGAAATGTATATTACAGAAATCACAAATTTAGGAGATTGTTTTCCCCCTCTGCTTCACCCTTGATATCTGAGTATGTATTCTTAATTCTACTGGTTAGTACTTATGACTCAAATAATCATAAAGAGATATATGTTTGGTGATTTTCAAGTGACTGGTTATATAATTTGATTTATAACCTGTATATGGTACTTACTATCATTAACTACATGCTCAACCAGGGGTTTGTTTAATGCTTGTTATCTTAGCTCTGAACTAATGAATTGAAATTGAGCTAACCTGAGGGTGATCTGATCACACATGCGCTTCTGTCAATCTGGCGATGTTCTTGCAATAATGTTTATTTCATTGTTATGTTTTTCATACTTGTTCATCTGGTACTGCAGGAGGAACAAAATTTGCCAAGTGCTTTGTCTGTAATGAGACTGGCCACCTGAGCAAGGACTGTCCTAAAAACTCTCATGGGATTTATCCGAAGGTAAAATGACTTACATGTGTGATTTTCAATTTATAATGTCATGGATACTATATTCTCAAACTTAACTGAGAATAAGCTTTTAGGATATAGAAGATATTGATCTCATGCATGTGCTATTTTGTTTCTTAGGGTGGTTCTTGTAAAATATGTGGAGGTGTAACACATTTGGCACGAGACTGTCCTAACAAGGACAGCAGAAATTCAATGGGTGCTGGCATTTCTAAACCCAAATGTAAGTAACATGATAATGTGTAGCACTCATTTATCTCAATTTGTTTATCATAAGGTTACGACTCATTATTTCAGTTGGTTTGTAAAAGGTGCTCTTATCAGTTAAGTGAGTTGGCATTCCTCTAAGTTTGGTTCTCCTCGTTTTGTTGTTATTTGCAGGGAATGAACCAAGAGGAAAGCTTACCAAATTTACGAGTGGAGATGATCTGGAGGATGATTTCAGTTTCATAGGTGAGAAGATTGTTGCCAAAACAAAAGACGAGCCTGCTGTTGTAGTTGGTTCTGTTTCTCTTCCACAAGAGAGTAATGTAAAATCAAAGAAGAAACAGGGTCCAAAAGTAGTAAATTTTGTTGGATAATGTTTCATTTCATATCCATTTCTCTGCCTTCTTACGCCATCCACGATTTTGCCATAGTGGAAACTATTATGCCAGAGCTTAGTTTTTTGTCTTAATGTAATGTTATCTTCAATGGTCCTAAGAAGATTCTTAATGTAATGTTCACATTCTGATTTCTACCATTATGTATTTTTGGTGTTGCCTTTTCTTTGCCCTCATGATTAGAACATTGTGCTCGCTCGTTTTCTCTATATTTTTTACTTGTGTATTCTCTTAAACCTTTAATTTAGATCACATTGGAGTTGTGGACATGATCAGCCGTAAAAGCTTAGAGAATTCTCAACCCTTGTTTCTCCTTAAATTTCTCTTCTTTCCCGCATATTTCTCATCCCTCTTGCCTCCCCAAAATAAGGATCTCTCCCTCTGCTATACTCCCATCTTTCTCTTTCTTCTTCTTCTTCTTCTTCATTTCACATAATACTTCCTTTCTCTTTCCGACGACAAAATGGTACGTCTGAACTTTCTTATTATCAGTTTCTTCTCTAACAACTATACACCAGTGAATGAACAATTGAACATGGCAAAGGTGCATGCATGCTTTGAGCAAATTATATATTTTTATGGTTATGTGATAGAAATGTTTTTGTTTTGTTTCTCTTGTTTGCTTAAAACCGAATGTTGGGGTACCTAGGCTTCGTCGTCTGGCTTTTCTGTGTCTGGCCTGGACGTGAATGATGAGTGCAAGCAGAAGTTCTTGGAGCTAAAAGCCAAGAGAAACCATCGTTTCATTATATTCAAGATTGACAAGCAAGAAGTGGTTGTAGAGAAACTTGGAGAGCCAGATGAAACTTACGATGATTTCACAGCATCACTGCCAGCGGATGAATGCCGCTACGCTGTGTTTGATCTTGATTTCACCACCGTTGAAAATTGCCAGAAGAGCAAGATATACTTCATTGCATGGTAAACATATCAGTTGGTCAATTTTACTTGTTTGGGTTGATAATAAGTCCTACATATGCAATGAAGCTTGATCTATTTCATTCTCAAAAATTATAGGTCGCCTGATATATCAAAGGTGAGAATGAAGATGGTGTATGCTAGCTCCAAAGAGAGAATCAAGAGAGAATTGGATGGCATTCAAGTTGAGTTGCAAGCAACTGATCCAAGTGAATTGAGCTTTGACATTATTAAATCTCGAGCTCTTTAAGCAGCAACTTATCCATCCTAATCTCCTTAACGATCAAAATTTATCAGTTGATTTCTTTTCATCTTCTATATATTTGTTTATGTGGGTTGCATATATACTAATGATGTAGCTTAATGTAATATTATGAATGCTTTTATCAATTTGAAAACTTCTTTCTCTAAAGCACAACTGCAATCAAATTGCAATGCATATATCTAGTGGAAAATATTTCTGCTGATTACAAGTCAGAATAACTCGTGGTTCTGTATACATAGATGTCTAGAAGTATAGAAACCTTTCTATGTTTGATTATTTTGATTTTCCCAGTAGCTCTTCTCCCATGTTTCTACCTGTCGTATAGAATTTGATTTTCTCCTAAGCACTGAAAAATGAGATGGAGGGTCATATGGTGGAGGCATGGTACATGGGCTAGTGACTGCAGGACCCTTCACCAGTGATTCCATCATAAACTTCTTCTCTAATCCTTGTGCTTGGCATGCCATTGCCTCTGAGCAGAGTTCAACAGCTTTTCCAGGTATGGTGGGCTTGAATTGTAAAAGCTTTGAATATTCGCTTAAAAGATGGAACATGTAGTCATATACATAGTCCATCTTCAAATCATCTTGAATTAGGTTCCTTGCTGCCTTTCCTATGGCTTGTGCCTAAAAAACCACGAAAAGGAATGCAGTATGAGATAATGAACATCCATGAATGATAATTAGTTAAGTACACTTGCCTTTTGCTTGTGGCTGTTTCCCCAATCTACAGCGTACTTAATAGACCTGCACTTGTCATCATCCTTGATGGGCCAGTAGTGGTGCACCGGCATCAATTCTCTCGTGAAGAAGTCATAGTATCGGGGCTTGACTATTAAGGTAACGGAATCACAAGCAAGAATGTACTTGTTACTCACAGACCAAGCAGACCCTTCTATATAGATCTTATACCTACGATTAGTACCATAGAACAAACAAAGTTACTCCCACATGTTTGGAACATAACAAGAATAAACACTGAATTGTATTCTGGGATTTATGTACCTATGAATACATTGGCTCGCCAAATCCGATTGCTTGAACCCTTCCTTTGATTCACGTGACCAATCCTGCAGACAATGTTCAATTCCATTGTCAGCTTCCACATTGTATACAACTTCATTATTGCCAATGCAGATGAGAGGTACAACATAGAACAGTTAAAAGTGCAATGTCTTTTCTCTTGCCTGAGCATAAACGCGAGCATTCCAATCCTGCTCCTCGGAAACATTACATTTCAGTAGGTCTTGCCTTGTTTCCGCAACGGTCGGATTCCCCTTCCAATAAGCATAAGGCTCTCTGTCCACCCATCTACTCCTCCCGTTCCCTTCCTCTAGCTGCTTCAACAAGTTCTCCCACGGAGCTATATTAATTTCAGGCCTACACAAACACCAAGCCAAGTCATCACCATTACTACCAAAATGTTCATACAACTTACTTACATCGCCACACCATCACTACTGTACATGTTATGTTATTAGACTGTCAATTCCGATCATTAAAACATCAAGAAATTCATCAAATGTAAAAGGTAAATAAATCTTACCATCCCCAAAAGGACCAATCAGGGAAGACTATATCAAGCGAGCTGTCATCCCCGCAGTAACGAAACACCGGTGGCGGGGCAGAGGAATTGGGCCCGGTAAAGAACTTGGATAAAATAACCGGCCAGTCAACGCAGTCAAACATGAGCTCTAGATCAGGCACTTTCCCTGGGTACCTACGCAGCAACTGTAGGATCCCCCACAGCGTAAAAGTGTCTCGGCTCTGAAACGACTTGCGGTATCTCTCCATATACGCCTTGCCGTTTTTAATCACCAGCTTAAAATTCGCCGTACGCCTCGCCTTCTGAAAAGTCTCCCTTGTGATCCCCGTGTGGGCCCATGGCCTGAGGTCCTCGTGAATCCAACGGAAGTAATCTGGACACGTGGGCGGGGGTGGACGGTTGGGATCTCGGTCAGGGGAGGAGGTGGTGGGGTAGTTTGAGGGGCAGGTTCCGGTGTGGTCGAAAGCAGTGCAGTTGAGTGGGATTTCGAGTATTTTTGGGGGCTTTAAGGGTAGAACAGGGCTTTGTGGAGGGTATAATTGGGATACCCGCGTATTTAGTATTGAATCTTGGGCTGAGCTACCAAGTACGGTCTCTGTCTGCTACAACACAAAGCACATAAGTACATTTCAATGATGGTCCAAATAAATTGCACACAAAAAAAAGAAGGTAAAAATGAAAGTTTACTATGTTCCCGTAGGAACTAGGAAGCACATAGTTGTCATAGCATATACCACATCTATTGACTATTGCAATAGTAAATACGACTATTACAATAGTAAATACACATCTATTGACTATTGCAATAGTAAATAGTTTCCTAGTTCATCAAATGTATTTCTATCATGTCACTCTTATTCATGCCATTGACATAGAGAGACAGATGGCTAATTACTTAACTATCAATTCTATAGTCACAAAGGTGACAAAGCCTACAAAGCAATTTAATCGATCTCAGCAACTGTTATAGTAGTCGACGCTTTTAAGAAAAGTTTGTAGGTGTGAATTGGAGCATACACGTTTCCTTCTAAATTTTCATTTAGTTGATTACCACAAGTTATGTGTATTTTCATCACCAAAAATAAAGTTATGTGTATTTTCACTACTTAATATCAGTTACACGCGATTTCAACCAGCTGATCAGAAGTCTTCCATTTGTAGGTATGAGGCTTTAACTTAAGGTAACTAGTATTTTAAGGACACATGGTAAACATGAAAAAGATAAATGCGTATAGGGGTGGTATATGGTTCCTTAACATATACAATTCTACAGCGTATATACTACCCTAGGGCTGCGGAGTCTCTACCGCAGGCCGCGTGTCCCATAACTACGGTGAAAGCACGTATTACGTCCCTAAGTTCCTGAGTCCTGACAACGTGCCTACGACGTCTAAGATACCATTAGGACAGATGTCGTTTATTATTTTCTAAACTTCGTCACCGGAAACTAAGACGGTAAAAACTAGAAAAAGAACAGTAGTAGTAGTAGTAGTGTCGGCCTGTCGGGAAGTGGTAGAATCTTACAGTGGAGTTGAGGAGGCGCGTGCAGACAAACGCGCCGATGAAGAAGAGGAGGAAGAAAACCAACGCGGCCAAGGAAGAGATCGCAGGAGACTTCATAAGTGTGCGCAGGAACGAGATGGACTCCGACAAATGACTATTAAGCCCCCACCTTCTGCTGTCTCTCATGCCTCTGCAGCATTCATTTCAGCTCACTCTTTGCCGGTTCTATTGTTGCTCTGACATTTGCAGCCTTCAGAGACCAAATTCCATAGATATCAGGAACTGGGTACCTGGAAATGGCTGTTTCTTGAAATGGGTTTGATTCAGTTTTGGCTGGTTGAGGCTACATTAATTCTGTTTGGAGCTCATAAAGTTAATTTCTACCTTTGGTGTTTGTAATAAAAGATGGAATCTTTGAGATATGAATCCAGATCAGGAAGAGAGGGTTTGCCAAATTAGAAAATGACCATAAGGTAGAAAACAAAGAGAGAAAGAGAAAGGTCGGAAATTTTAGAGAAAAGTTGGATCCAAAACAGATCGAGAACCAGGAGGAACCGAGAGAGAGAGAGGGGAGTGAAAGCCTAAAAGCCTAAAAGGGAACTATAGTGTGATTTAACAGTACACAAATTATAAGCAAAACATAAGTAGGTATTACTCCAAAGTAGACTTTTTGAAATGTTCAATCTCGTGGCAATGTAGCCCTCATTTCTCCACTAGTTTATATCATATCTCTCCAGTATTTGCTCTGTTTTGTTTACAATTTCGTTTTAGGTTTTCATTTTGGAGTGGACAAATTTTGTTTTGAAACTGACATCTTTATACAGAAGCAGAAGTACGACATGTATGCCAGAAATTGAGCCTCTCATATGCCACGTGGCAAACTGATCCGTAAAAGATTCGTCGACATGAAAAGTTACAGGGAGGGTTTGGAAGCTAGCAGGGTTTGGAAGCTACCCGATGGTCGACGTGCTCAATTACATTTGACACTCTTAGAAGTAATTATTTTATGTACCCGTCACACTACATTGTATTATTATATTACATTATAGTATAATTAACATGCATACAGTGAAAATGTTAAAAGTTTATTTACATATAAAAACTAATCAGAAATAATCATAGTAAAAAATATATCATAACATTAAGGGGGTACGCCACGTGAGATATATGACGGTTATATATAATAATTTCTCCATCTGTCAATTACAGGCAAATTCACGTGGAAATAGCTAAACCATCGGGCTGAGTTGTCAAAAATAACTCAATACCGGAGATGCTCTAACAGTTGCATTATAAATTAATGTAAATGTTACATAATTAAGAGAAATATAGAGTTTTGAAAAGAAAACCACCCATTTGGTTTGATGAAAAGTTGGAGTAGAAGAACCTGTTATTGTAAAAGAGTACTGATAATGTCATTATACTTTTATGATGCAAAAATGGTAAGCCTTTTTTCCAATGATTATACTGCAAAAATTTGATGTAACTAAAGTTGGAACTTGGAAGCAAATAAGTAATCATTTTTCAAAAGGTTAGAGGTCTACTTTTACATCTCATATCCTGATTAACTAAATTTGTTTTTCTCATCTCGTGGAAATCTTTCATGCTAATTACAAGTTTACAACTCAGAATAACACATGTATACATTGATGTTTAGAAGTATAGAAACTTTTCTATGATTGCTTGTTTTGATGTTCCCAGTAACTCTTCTCCAATTTTTCTACCCGTTTAAGTATATTTGATTGTTTCCGAAGTATTGAAAAAAGAGATGGAGGATCATATGGAGGAGGCATGGTACATGGGTCAGTGACCGCAGGACCCTTCACCAGGGATTCCATCATAAACTTCTTCTCTAGTCCTTCTGCTTGGCACGCCATTGTCTCCGAGCAAAGTTCAATAGCTTCTGGAGGTATCGTGGGCTTGAATTGCAAGAGCTTTGCATATTCTCTTAGAAGATGAAACATGTAGTCATATACATAGTCCATCTTCAAATCCTCTTGAATTAGATTACTTGCTGCCTTTCCTATGGCTTGTGCCTGAAGAATCCAAGCAATGCAGTATGAGAAAATGAGCATTCAGGAATACTGAATTAGAGTTCACTATTCACAAGAACCTCAAAGCCAACACTTGCCTTATCATGGTGGCTGTTTCCCCAGTCTACTGCATACTTGATAGATCTGCACTTGTCATCAGCCTTGATGGGCCAGTAGTGGTGAACGGGCATTAAACCTCTCATGAAGAAGTCGTAGTATCGGGGCGTTACTAGTAAGGTAACGGAATCACAAGCAAGAATGTATTTGTTACTCACAGACCAAGCAGACCCTTCTATATAGATCTTATACCTGCAATTAGTATTATTTGTGCGAAGAACAAACCAAGTTACTTCTTCAAGTGTGGAAAAAAGCAAATGATCACTGGAATGTATTGTGGGACTTTTGTACCTATGAATGCATTGGCTTGCCAAATCCGATTTCTTGAACCCGTCCTTTTCTTCTTTAGTCCAATTCTGCAGTCGATTTTCAAGATCATTGTCAAGCTTCCACAATCCATATTGTGCTTAAAATGTGTACAAACCAGAGCAGAGGTACAGATGGAACAGTTAAAAGAGTAAGAGCTTGAGTCTTGCATGCCTGAGCATAAACTCTAGCATTCCATTCGTGTTCCTCGGAAACATTACACTTAATGAGGTCCTGCCTTGTTTCAGCGACCTCCGGATTGCCTTTCCAATAAGCATAAGGTTGTCTGTCCACCCATCTACTTCGACTGTTACCTTCCTCTAGTTGCTTCAACAAGTCCTCCCATGGAGCTATATTAATTTCAGGCCTACACATACATCAAGCCAAGTCATTAGCATTACTCCTAACATGCATAGTCACACAACTATCACAGTACATGTTATGTTACTACATTATCAATTCGAAATGGTAACATTGAACTAATGAAACATTGTAGTAATTGAAAGATGTAGTTGAGAATACTTACCATCCCCAAAAAGACCAGTCGGGAAAGACGATGTCGAGTGTGTTGTTATCCCCACAGTAACGAAACAACGGTGGCGGGGCAGTAGAATTGGGACCGGAATAGGAGCTTGAAGAAATGACCGGCCAATCAACACAGTCAAACATGAGCTCCAAGTCAGGAACTTTCCCTGGGTATCTACGCAGTAACTGTAGGATCCCCCACAACGTAAAAGTATCTCTGCTTTGAAACGCCTTAACGTATCTCTGCATGTACGCCTTGCCGTTAACGATGACCAGCTTGAACGCCGCCGTACGGTTCGCCTGCTCAAACGTGTCCCTTGATATCCCAGTGTGGGCCCACGGCTTCAGGTCCTCGTGTATCCAACGGAAGTACTCAGGACACGTGGGAGGGGATTGACGGTTAGGATCTTGGTCTCGTGAAGAGGTGGTAGGGTAGTTTGAGGGGCAGGTTCCGGTGAAGTTGTAGGCAATGCAGTCGAGTGGGATATCTAGTGGCTTTGGGGGTGTTTTGGGAAGAACTGGGGTTTTCTGAGGGTATAATTGGGATGCTGTGGTAGTTACTATTGGATCTTGCGCAGAGTTACCAACTAGAGTCTGTGTCTCCTACAAAAAGCACAAGAGTACATTTCAATAACATTTTAGTAACATGATCAACATGATCCCCATAGCAACTAGGAAAGCATAACATAAGAAACCAAGTGCATTTCTACAATATTAGTCTACATAATGTATGTGGAGTAATAGTGTAGAAATGCACTTTTACTCTACAAACATTATGTATAATGTAACTGACCTAAAGACAGTTTATTTAACTAGGGGTTTTTTTATGGTGTATCGCAAAAGTTTTCAGAGCAGTTCCATCCATTTTAGTTTTTGTTAAGGTTTACAACATTTAACATAAGCATCAGAGAAATATGTTTGTGTATGTTAATGTTCAGTGCTCGTTATGACGTTAACATATTTAAATTGTACATGCGTAGGTTGGAGCATACATGTAAAATATAACAAGTATATACGACGTTGGAAAATCCATCAAAAAGCATTACCGGAGAACGGCAGCACTGATCTCGGAGAGTGATTGAAACTTACGGAGTTGAGGAGGAGGCGCGTAAATACGAACGCGCCGACGAAGAAGAGAAGGAGGGAGGCAAACGCGGCCGAAGAAGATCTCGCAGGACACTCCATATATCAATGGGCGGAGGAACACGACCAATGGACTCAGAAAAATGACACCTTCTGATGTTTCTCGTGCCTCTGCAGCATTCATTTCAATTCATTCTTTGCCCTTTCTAGCATTCACAAACCATCTTCCATGGATTTCAGGAACTGATGGGTATCTGGAAATCCTTGTTTCCTGACATGGGTTTGTTTCATTTTTGGCTGGCTGAGCCTACGTTCTATTTGGAGCTCGTAAAGATTCATATCCTTTGGTGTTTATGATAAAGATTGAATATTTGAGATGAACAAGTTTCATAAGGAGAGAGCTTCTCTTAATTAGAAAATGACCATAAGTAGAAAACAAAGAGGTCGGAGATCTCCGACAAATGTTAGATCCAAAAGGAACTAGTAGCTAGGAACCGAGAGAAAGATGGAAGTGAAGTTACAATTAGCCAAAAATAGGTTTTTTTTTAAATACAAATGGCATTTAGTATAATAGTTTGTATGGACAAGAACATGAACTTGGTTCTGCACGTTCTAAGAATCTTAGTTCTGTGGCTTTGGATACTGGCACTTTTAGGTTTTTCTTATTGTAAACCAATTCCTAATTGGATTAAAGGCATTTTGCAATGATTTTTGAAACAACAGGGTACTTAAAGTTGGAACTTGCAAAGGATCATTATGCTTCCAAATAAGGCGTTACAAATTATGAAAATGTTTGCTATGCCAAGGAAATAAGCAAAGTTAAAACCCTTTCATTGGTTTTGAATAGACACAAGAGATAAGAAAATACTAACCTCATGTAATCTGTAATAGATAGTTGTTAATTTATTATATATCCGTCTTATTATACAAGTTTTTTAATGTTTTTGAGTATTGAAATTATCTAATACGCTATATTTTTTTCAACTAATATCCAGTTATTCATTCTCCCGCCTATTTAAAAGCTTTTTTTTTTGGTAACTTTCTATTTTAAAGCTGTGGATACTGAGATTCAGTAAAGTTGTGTCCAAAGGGAAAATAAAGAAACATATATTTCCTTTTTCTTAAAAAAAGAAAAGGAAAATAAAGAAACAAAGCATACAGATTCTCGATCAGTATGATAGTATAACCAGTAGCTCCTGTAATGTCCTGCAACTCTTTTCAGAGTGTGATAAAGCTGATGCAGCTCTTTTCAAACCTTGGAGACAGAACAACAAAAGCCACTGATCAACTTCAGAGAATCCACAGCCAATTCTGGAGACCTTGATGTGTATAACTCACAAGTAAAAGCCTTGCTCTCTTTTGATAAAGAGACACTCATAATAACAAGTTTTTATCCCCCGGACCAGGTTTACTGTGTTGCTAAACTAATTAACAAGAATTACGTACTATGCATGCTACCATGCTTGTTGGACCTCCTGGTTAATAAGTATTATTAATCACAAGCTCCTGCCCTACATGTCAATATGGTTTTACTGCTTTGTAAGGTGAGAGTGAGTGACATTCATCATTTCATTTTCGCAAAATTACTAAAATACAATCTAAATTTGGCTGAAATTGTCAATTTACACCCCTAATTTGCATTTAAGTTAATTTACATTTTAAATTTGTTAAAAATTACCGATTTGCACCTCATCCGTTAAATTTAACCATTTATATCTAATTTTGTGTCACATGTCATGCACATGAGGGGTAATATTGTCATATTCTATTTATATTTTTCTTAAAAATAAATAAAAATATTCTTTAAAAGGAGGATTATTTTTAATCAAATTATTTATTACATCTTTTTTCTACATACTTAACCATATTTCGAATTATATATTCAACATACACACTTATTCAAATATAGTGTGTTGTGTGTATATATATATATATATGTACACATTCATTTTTATTGTTATATGTATTTATTTATATTTTTCTAATATCTTTTAACATAACAGATCACGTAAAATAATAAATATATAAATCAATAACATGTTTAAAAAAAAAAATAAAAAAACATAGTAGCAAGTGTTTCTCTTAAGTAATTTTATTAATTTATTTCATTATTAAATATGAATAAATATATAATGACAATACTGCCCCTAAAATGCATGACATGTAACTTAAAAATTGATGGAAAATATTAAATTTAACAGATAATGTGCAAATCGGCATTTTTTACCAAGTTTGAGAGATAAATTGACTTAAATGTAAATTCGGAATGCAAACTGATAATTATGGCCAAATTTAGAGTACAAATTAGCATTTTTGCCTTACATTTTTCAAGACGGTGTGATACTGGCAATGGAAAATATATAGCACAGTAGGGCATAGGCTAAAGTGAAGCAGAAGGATTAAGAGGATTAGCTTTGGGTGTTGAGCACAATCCAGTGAATCCACGCGTGATGTGAAGCCTCTCTCAGATTTCAAAATCAAAGAACCTCTTTCTCTTTCTGAGCTCTCTAGCTCCTATATATAATACTCCTACTGGTTCTCTCATTTCCTTAACTCACTAGCTTATTTTCCATTTCATAAGCACGTACCGTTTCTCTGTATTCTGCTTAGTTTAGGTTTGAAATTTTAATCTGCATATAAACATGTCTGTAAGTTTCTTCTTCTCTCTCCCTCTTTTAGTGAAACACATAATTAATTATGTACTGAATGCAGTACTTTATTAAGATGCTAGGGTTTTTACTGATGTGCGTGATTTCTGCAGATGGTGGAGGTGAGAGTTCCAAATCTCGACTGTGAGGGATGTGCTTCCAAGTTAAAGAAAGCTCTATTCAAGCTCAAAGGTACATCTACATCTCTGTTCGATCATTTCGACTAATTAATTCTTCAAGTTTCAATGATCGAACTGCAATATTTCTCAACATGCTTAGTGGAAATGATTATTTTTGTGTATACATGCAGGAGTTGAAGTAGTGGAAATAGAGATGGAGATCCAGAAAATAAGCGTGAGAGGGTATGCATTGGAGGAAAGGAAAGTGCTAAAGGCGATTAAACGAGCTGGAAAAGCAATAGAGCCATGGCCATTTCCCGGTTACTCACATTATGCCTCATTTTACAAGTACCCTACGTACATTAAGAACCATTACTATGACACCTACAGAAACGAAACCACCAATGGTGTACACACCTTTTTCCACACTCCGACAGCTTATTCCGTCGCCGTGGCATCCGATGAGGCCGTCGCTTCACTCTTTAGTGATGACAATCCACATGCTTGCACTATTATGTGACCTTCCTAATTTTTTTTCCGCAATAATCAATTTGGATTTTGTGTTCTTTGGTTTGTCATCCAAGCTTTCGGCTTCTTTTCCATGTTGTGTATTAAGCTTTCAATTGTTTGAGAAGTTCATCTTCTACACTATTGTTCAAGATCGATCAAGTTTTGCATTTTGTTGATCTAGCATTTCTGGCTTCACGTCACATTTGGGCGTCCTAATTTTACATATAACTCATCTTAACCACCTTTAAATCAGTTGGATTTACATTGAAAGATGATTTTTTTTAATCCAAAAGGTGATCGATCTGGTGATTTTGGTCTCATTAGTGACCAGGTGAACACTACTACTGCAGCCACCTTCTCAACAAATATTTCTCTAATGTGCTCTGCTGTCGTTGTGTCTACATGTGAGAGATCAAATTTCCAACCACCTAATTGAAACTGTCTGCCTTTATAATGTGTCCGATGAGTAGGTCTACTATACCGGCTTTAAATTTGAAGCTGTTAAATCAACTTATTTCCTAAATTCACAAACTTCAATACAACTTTTAAGTAGATTATGAAAAATCTAAATTAGAGATTTTAAAATTGTTGCTGATTAAATCTGCATATGCATATTTTTTTCAATCGAAACTCGGGACCAATGCATATTTTTTCAATCGAAACTCGGGACCAAACTGGGCCCAAGTCTAATAAAAGCCATTTGACATGTCTCCCCGTGTACGATCAAAAGAATACAATTTGCATTTGAGATCGAATCTGGTGACATTGTAGCCTTGTAAAGATATATGTCATCTCATTTTTCAAACCATCTAGTATGGTTTAGACTTGGAAATGGAGGAAGGCGTATGACTGAGTTTTCTTTCGTTTTCCTGCCTTTAACTTTGGTTAATGGATTCATCAGGGTCACAACGAAATTCTCATCTATAGTTACTAACCATCCTTTTGAAAACCCACTAAGTCGTTTGTTTGGCAATTCCAATTGCACATCCAGAACCTTGTCTTGGCTCATGTCGCATAAACACCATGTCTCATCTTTGTCTGTGTACGCCAATAAGAATGGATGACTTGTTCTACTGTGTCTGGTTATGAATTTCTTTTCCACAGAATTCCATGACGTACAACTGATACGAGTAACACTGAAGTGCACATAGGCCGGTGTCCGTAATCTCTTTAGAACTGAAACTAGTGATCTATAAGTTCTTAAGCCATAGGTCCCCTAAATTCGTTACTGACATATAACAAGAATATCCTTAATATTACTTTGTAAAATGTTTTTCATTGTCATTCTGAATATCCCTAGAGCATGTTATCTTTCTTACAGCATGGACTGAAAAGCAGGGGGCTATAGATGCTACCATAGCAGGAACACTTGTTGTTCCAAAGGAGGGTATCTGTTTAGTACCATAGCAGGGCTTCAATCAAACATTTCCTTGAAACTTAACAATAATTTGGCAGGCAATCAAAGAGTTGGCCTCTCTATTTATTTCCATTCAGCCCCATGCACAACAGGTCTGCTCTCACCTGTGTCGATTCTGAAGGGAAGTGGCATCAAGCTAACTCAGGTTCCACTGAGCAGGTAAACCATGTGTTGCCTCAAGCTAACTCAGGTTCCAATTTGAGGCACTGCACAACAGAGCTGGTTCATTCTTTAATTATTGCACCCCTCTCTTTTCCTTTTCTTTCTCTCAATCTTTCCAGAAACCTTTTCAGCCCTGCGTACGAAAATTCAAAGAGTAATATTTATGAACCGGTAGAGGTTAAGAACTTGTAGTGACCATCTATAGTGGAGTCGACCATGACCCTTTTTCTAAAGCCAGAGAAGAAAGTTGTGCGTTTACTGCGTTATATCTTTTTGAATGGAGAGAATCATCTTTTCAAGAGAGATAAAGGGGGGGGGGGGGGGGGGGTACCAAAACAAGGAGCAATGGCCAACTTGCCTATCAAGGCAGAAACAACTTGCCCATCCATTTTGGTTCAGCTTCGATTTGATACACTGTATATATTGGACATACGTACAAATTGATCCATCAACAAATGATACATCAAATAATGTCATTACAATATATAGGTAAAACATCGTATTCACACCGTAGTTTCGGGCGAGATTTTATTTGGAGAAACTAATTTATCAAAATACGTGAATTCATCTTATAAGTCATATGACTTGAGAAACTTAAACAATTATCACCTGGTGTATTTGAATTATTACCCTTTCAAGTGTATTCGGCATATACATGATCACGTTTTTTCGATTTTAGACGATATTTCCTCTTCCTAAAGGGTCCACATGGTTTTTTGTTTACCATAAATTCAAAAATGTGATCAACCAAACATTTGTCATATACATTAAGTTTTAGCCTTTCTTTTTGGCGTGCCAAACCCAAAAATTTCTAGCCCAGTTGAGCCTCACATTTCCTCCTCCACACTCTTTATAAACTCCACCAAACCACAACCTTCTCTTGGTTTCAGTCTCTCTCTAGCTCAAGCTCTCTTTGTCTTCTTCAGTTTTTCGTTTGTGATTTCACATTTCTTCTCTCGATCAGCATGGCTCAGGTGCTTTTCTTCAGGGCAAAAACCCTACGCTTTTTTTTCATTCAATCAATCTAGTTCAATTTTTTTCACAGTATCATCATGTCCACCTGTAACCCTTTTTTTCCTTTGTGATTCTTATGTAGCAGAAGGTGGTCTTAAAGGTTTTGACCATGACAGATGAGAAAACAAAGAAGAAAGCCATTGAAGCTGCAGCAGATATATTTGGTATAACCCTTGAATCATCATCGATCCGTTTCATAGTAATATCTGAGTGATGATCTTTTCCTTAATATTCTGAATTAATTGGTGAATAGGGATTGATTCGATCGCGGTAGATCTGAAGGACCAGAAACTCACAGTGGTGGGAATGATGGACACAGTTGCAGTGGTGAAGAAGCTGAAGAAGGTAGGTAAAGTTGACATAATATCGGTTGGTCCAGCCAAAGAAGAGAAGAAGGAAGAAAAGAAAGATGAGAAAAAAGAGGAGAAGAAAGAGGGCGAGAAAAAAGAAGAGAAGAAGGAAGACAAGAAATGAGCAGTAGTTTTACTGTGATGATCATATGCTTCATGTAATAGTAGATCAACTTCGTGTAGTGACAGTTGTTCATGTGAAACTACGTACTCTACTACTTCTGAGTGAAGTTATAAAAGTTACATGCGTTAATGCACTGTAAAATCTCATTTTTGGCAATGTAAGGGTTTTGATGATTTTGTTTTCATGGCGATGTAAACTGTAAAAAAGGAGCTGCCCAGATTCTATTATGCAAAATTTAATTGCTGATAAGATCGACAATGTTGGCTTTGTTTGTAATATAGAAGAGTGGCAAGGAATTATGTTGGCATCACGTTTGTGTCGCCTTCTGAAATGAACCAGATAAACATTGCATGCATTCACATGAAGAAGGAATTTTAATTGAGAAGTTGTGATGTACTAGTGTTGTCTATTTCAGATTTATGAAAGCTGAGATAGCTGGGTTGAAGTTAAGCTTTGAATTATTAGATTCTGATGGAACATGACGAGTCAGCTATGTCATTTTACTCATTTCCCATGCCTATTTTGATCCAGGCTACTTGTGATTGAAGTTTGATGCTGATTGCCGTCTGTAAATATTGTTCTCGAGGATTAAGACTTGGCTGATATAAAGAAAAAAAGGCAGCTTAATTTGGTTTTTCGACTTGGGAGCCATTAAATCCTCGATTTCGAGAAACATGGTCTTGTATTACAAAATTATAGACACCACGCATGGATATACACAAAATACAATCAAATTCTAGCCAATGAACCATGTCCATTTCTGACCAAAATCGATGTTGAGCCGAGTATTTGGTGTTGGTTATATTCAAATAGATGATAAAGGACATGTAATCTTGTCTCTACTAACCCTTGACAACCTGCAGCATTGCTATTGAACCATATTACAAAGATATCACTTACAAACAGAATTGATCGATCAATATTCAGGCTTGAATTTTAATTGTCCTGTTAGGCTATGATGCCTATTGACCTGTAATAGCTACAAAAATAAGCCAGCCATGGCCAATGCAAGAGATTCTTGCTTCGATCTTAGAATATACCACACGACTACAATGACGACCAGAAAAGTGAGTGAGAAAGCAATAGAGGCCAATTTACTTGGGTTTGTCATGCAAAGTGACGATGAAAACACCTACATTTACAGCATAAAGAATGATTATGGCAATTAACATACAAGGAAAAGTGGAAAACAAGCAGAATGAGGGCATTAGCAATATAATAGTTTTATATCGTCTGCGCACCTGAACCTTTGTAAAAAGATTAAAGGCACAACAACACTACTCATTTCAGATTCTTTCATAGAGTAACAGAATGGGGGTTATGTTTACCAAACTCTATATGACCCACTCAAGAAGAAACTTTCCAGCTTCAGAAGACTGATATGAAAAGAAAGGGAGGAAGGTGGGTTCTAAATGGACACAACTACCTAGTGGCTTCTAACTCTAACTACACCATAATGCAGAGAATCTGCGATTTGTGTATAATTTCGTGGCAAAGTAACTCACATACTACAATACTGCAGACTTGCAGCCCAAAAAGTATCTCCATGTTGTACAAGAACATTCGTAGTTTCGTACCATATACCCCCCTCTGCATTTTGGGTCACTTCTAATATTCCAAAAACATTTCATGCCAGAAACTGCTACCAGTGCTAGGCAAGTAACAACTGCCATACCAAGGAAATTACAAAAGTATGGTTAAGCCTCATACTACTTCTCCCCAATCTCTATAATTTTTATCATCCCTACATAAGATCAGGTGCAGGAAAAGTGTTGCCAGTCCATAAACTGCTCAAAACTAGAGATGAAATTTCAATGGCTACAAGAAACAGATTCTGTACAAAGAATGAAAATGGTGAAAGTTTACCACTGCATCATTCCAAATCCCAAAACAATAACTTTGAAATGACTCAAAATCAAAAGCCACTCGGACCACGGGAGATAGGAATGCAAGAAATACAGCAAGATACTCTATTTGCATCCCTCAATATTCCATTTACGCATATGTTTATGTATGCATGTATGTAAGAGCGACTATACTTAAAAGTGTGATTAGAAGATAGACTCAAAGCAGACAGAGAGGTAAAGTGTGGTGGTGGGATGTGAAAAGTGAAAAAAAAAAGAAACAAAAAAAAAAGGAGGGAAGGGGAGAGGGAGACAGGTAGACTTGTGAGTCATGACCGGTGAGGTAGTTGCCACTTTTGGAAAATAAAACGCGACGATCACAGCTTTAGTGCAAAAGATAATGAGGAAAACATGGACAAACTGCATCTCATATATGTCAATCAGTTTGCATGAAAAATAGAAGCCAAAGATAAGTTGTGTGTACTTCACTATTTTCCTTCCACGATTACTGAAACAATCTGCGGTACATGGTGCCACTGGAGACAGCCAGGAGCCACATTAAGTTAACTAAGGCGAATTAAATTACTTTCTTCGTATGGGGATTGCAAGTAAATACTTCACAAATCAAAGAATCTGCTGCTTCAACATCTTCTATGCCTCTTGAGATTGGAAAGCAGGTGGGCATACTGCCCCTTCTCTACCATCTGTTGGATTACTTTATGTGCTTCAGAAAGCTTTCCAGCATTTCGCAAGTAACTTACTAGCGTGCTGTATACAGTGAAATTTGGACTAACGCCTCTGGATTCCATTTCTTTAAGCATGGAGCATGCTTCTTTAAATTTTTCTGCCATACAAAGCCCACGAATAATAGAATTGTATGTGAATACATTTGGAAGCTGCCCATCAATGACCATTTCATCAAACAACGCTAGGGCGTTCTCAAGTTCCCCAGCCACAATATATCCAGTGATCATTACAGTATAACATACAACATCAGGCAAGCAATCATACTTTATCATCTCATCGAAGAAATACTTGCTGGCCTCCATGTTTCCAGCCCTGCTCAGTCCATCTATTAATGTTGTGAAGTGTATAACCCTTGGATCGAAACCTTCCTCCTTCATGTGATTTAAAAGATTAAGAGCTGCAAGCGGTTTGTCTCCCTTACCAAGTACATGAAGAAGAAGATTGTAAGTATGAAGATCAGGAGAGCATCCACTCCTACCCATTTCATCCAGTAATCTATGAAATTGATCCAACTTCCCCAACCTATACTTCGCACACATCACAATATTATAGGTGAGAATATCCTGCGAGTAACCCTCTGCCAACATCTGTTGATATAGCCACTCGATCAACCTATACTGCTTCACTACAAGAAGGGACAGCAAAATAGCATTGTATGAGTGTTTAAACGGCCTGAAATTAAACGTCTTCGACTTTATGAATCTCTCCACCACTTTCCTAGCCAACCCTGCCTGACCACAAGTACATATCAAAATATTAAACGTCCGCGCCGTAGTTGGATACCCTTTCTCAATCATCTCATCCACCAGCCTCCACATTGCCTTAAACTCCTCACAGTTTGCAAATATCTTCATCATCAAATGGTAGGCCTCCGTTGTGTGCCTATAGCTCTCCTGCTGACCAGACCACACGAAAAACTTAAACCCCAGCTTCGCGCACCGCATCTTATTCCCATAATTCACCCCCTTCAATATCTCAAACAACACTCCCCTTACCACAAGCCCTGAAACCTTTATCTCCAGCTCATCCAGAGCTGCTTTCGCATTAAACCCTGGCTCATCCTGCTCTAAAACCTCAAGAACCCTACTAATACTTTTCCTCACATCCCCGAAGAAGCTTCGTCCCGCCGATAAATGCTCCCGGGGAGGTCTATCATTCTCGAACATACCATACTCCTTCAAAATAGGATCAAAATCACTACTTTCCGATGCGGGTTCCTCTAAAGACTCATTCCTATAAAACCCATTATCCCCTCTATTCCCACCAAAACGCCCACTGCTTAGTTTTCTTGAAATTACAACACAACACAAAACCCTGTGATAAACCCTTGGACCAAACAGAGCTATATAGTTCATGGCTAGTACCCATTATCTCTGAGACTTAACACTGCTTAAAAAAAGCGAGAAACCCAGATATGAAATTGATGGAATTGAAAACAAACTTAGCTGTGAAAGCTTGGAGTTGTGGAACTGAGTGAGGCCCATTAAATTGGGGGAGCCAGACTGAAGTAGGGGCAGTTCATTGAAGGGACCCCAAGTTGGGATTAAGAAGGAGGGTGAGGACTTACCTGGGATTAGAGCAGTTTGATGTTGAAGATAGGATTAGGGTTTATGATTCCCTGCAGAGGTTTTTATGTTTGAGGAAGTGAAAGTGAAAGTGAAGTGAAGAGAGACAGAGCGGAAGCCCTTGGAGGCTTGGAGAGTGTTGGAGTCAAGGGAGTGGAATTGAGATCGAGTGTTTGCAGTTGCAAAGTTATAGAGTGGATATATTTATGGACCAATGATAATACGCCAGGTGTCTGAAAATTTATTTTGTTGAAGATTTAGAAGTCCAAATTTTTGACAATATTAGATTGTGAGTGTAAAGTGTAAACTAGGTCGATCAAACAGCATGGTCGGGTGATGAGTTTCTTGTAGCTGCTAGTGACTTAGTGAGTACGTTGTGATTCTCTGTGAGTCTATGTTTTCGGTCATACTTGCGTTCGTTCTGGTCAGTTGGTTTCTTGAGTTGTTCGTCGGCTTTTAGAGGTGATACAATTATCTTTCAATCTGTAAGTAGGCGAACGCTAGGCGGGTTCAGTTGTGTGCTAAGCGAACAGTAGGCGGGAGTTAGACGCGTTTAGTTGTGTGCTAGGCGGACTCTAGGTGGGAGACTGGGAGCTATTCGCTTGCTAGGTGGGCTGCATTTGGTGTCCTCTACTTTGCCGTCTCTCCGCCATGGCACGACTGCTCAACTTAGCCTTCCTCTAATCTCTTCATATGCTCCAAACTCGAAATTGATAGCAGGAATCACGCATGTTAATATGTTATTAGTCTTATGCCATCATACCAGAATTCATACGTACAATCGATTTAATAGATACGAAGATCGCGAAAATACAAAAGGAGTACCTCTCGCAAGATTCATTCTTAAGCAGTCACTGCACTTGCGCGCTCAAATAAAACTGTATCTCAAATAAATTATGAATCATTAAGCATTCATAAATAAATTGCTACTAACAGTACTAAGTGAATAAATTGTATTCAAGATGAAGCGTATCGTCTCTTCTCAAGTATCTCCTAATCAAATATGCAGAATTGGCAGTTAATTCTATGTGCACTCCCGTTTGTGTATGTTTATTGTCACCTGATTGTTTTAAAACAGGAAGCAGCAAAGGAACCAAAACTTGGAAACAAGGGGTTAAAAATTTGGGCAATTCCGATTAAGAGTAACAGAACCAACAATTCCGCAGGATCATCAAGTCATACTCAGAAGTGTCATCATGTACCCGAAAAAATAGAGAAATAACACACTGAACAAACCCAAATTTCATTAGACATACATCAGACTCATACGTTACGTTATGTCCTTTTCAATCAATACTGTATCGTACATCACAAACACTTGCATTGCAAACAGAAACAACATACACAAAGCTTGACAGGAGTAACATTGTCTAGGAAAATCACAACAGAGTGAGTAATTTTAAATTTTACACAAAACAAACACTTAGTTGCTTATTCACCGTAGTCTTACTAGTAATCACCCTTCAGTTTTCCTGTAGCCTTCGGTGCTCCACCATACAAACGCCGCTCCTATCTTCATCCCCGGTAGCAGCAGATCGGCTAGAGAGCCCTCGCTGACCTTCATCACTTTTATTAGTACCACCAAGCAATGAACCAACAGAGGCCTTAATCTTTTCCACCACAAAGTTCTCATTCCCCTCGTCAGTCCCCAAACGCTGCCTCACCTCTTGAGACTCTGTCACCTTCCCCATTGGCCTAGCATCAGCAGAGTGCCCTGCATGTTCCTTCACACCCGGCTTATGCTTCTGGAGTTTCTCACTTATGACCTCTGAAAGTGCTCTGTCCTCCTCTCCAGGCTTCAGCTTCTCCGCAAAATAGTCCTTCACTGACACTCCTTTGTCCTGCCCGGCTTGACCAACAGCCCCCGCGCTAGTATCCCTGTCAGTACTAGCACTACTCACTCCTGGAATCTTAGACATCACAGCAGTCCCCGCCCCAGCAACTTTCTCATACACCGGTGTTAGCTTCTCCGCAACTGTAGAGGTAATTGTCTTGCCATGTTGATCGGCTGCAGTTGTTCCAGTAGGCACATTAGTGTGAGTGACATCTCTAACTTCATGCACCTGATCGCTAGGCACATATCCAAGCTTGGAAGCAACAACAGTCTTCGCAGAGATGGCCTTGTCAGCTACGGCAGAGGTGGCAGATGAAATCCTCTCAGTGTAGGTTCCGCCGGTCTGGTTTGATGGTTTGAGATCAGCTGCAGTGTTGTGCTCGGGTTCTATGGTTCCTCGGACCTGCGGAGTCTCAGCGGGTTTCGATTGGTTAGTAGATGGATCAAGTACTTGGTTCTGATGTTGACGATGTGATGAACCAGACTTCCCAGCACCAGTGACGTAGCCTCTTGAGTAGTCATCATGAACAGTCTCAGTCCCACCGTACCCCAACCTGGAAGCAACTGCATTCTTTGCCGAAATTGCCTTGTCAGCAATGGCTGAAGTGGCGGATGAGATTGTTTCAGTGTAGCTAGTGCCCTGGTTCTCAGGTGAAAATTGTTCATGGCTTCTGGTGGACTGGCTCTGATTGCCACCATCGTTCAAGTATTGGCGATCATCTCCATGTAGGTTCATCTTATCAAAAGAATGAAGCATTGGTGTGACTCCAATTTCCCGACCACCTGCCACGAGTCAAGTAAAAAATATGATATATATATGAAAACGCTATACATCAGCAATTTGATTTTATGACACAAAATTAAGATAATACATTACCAGATTTGGTGGGATCAGTGACCTTGGTCTCATAATTCGAAGGAGAGTAAGCTTCAGGATTGACCTTAGGTGCATGAGGATCTTCCTCAAATCCTCGAGGTCGGTGCAGATTCACTCTGGACTGATCTGAATCCCCTCCTTTCTCAGAAACAAATGTCTGCCTCGGGACAACGTCCATGGTACTCTTGTAAGTTCCACTGATTCTATGTGGCACAGGAGTCTCTTCCCCTAGAACATCAGTCTTTCCCAGATTGTCCCCAGTCTGCCCTAAATTCCCTACTTGCCTGGAGCCAGAAGTCTTGCCTGAGTCAACATCCATAGTAATAGAGTTGTAATTTCCATGATGCGGAAGAGAAGAAACCGGAGTGTTGCGTGGCGTATGAGTTCCTCCCCCAGTTGCATCAAACATTCCCTTTGGTTCTTCATGCTTAAGCACAGGCCCTGTTGTTGGACCAACCAGTTTGGTCCTTGCTCCTCCCAACAGATCTTCATGCCCAATGGTAGTTCGATATTGTCGACCAGGCACAAAATCACTCACCGGACCACTATATCCCACACTAGTCCTCTCTCCTGGCATTGCAGAATCATGTTCATGGTGCGTCGCTCCGAAATGAATGCCTCCCTGCACCGGAGCATCAGTTCTTCTAGTCGTTCCAGAGTTGTGCACTACACCATGAAGATCAAATTAAAGAATTATAAAGCAATCAATACATGTATTAACCTTGGTATCGTATGTCCATATTTATTTTGTAAAACATCTTTATAAGATTGTTAGAGCTAGTCTCACTAACAAATTTATAATGTTGGGTCAAACAGTAAATTATATTGCAACAGAATCGATGGAGGGATTTGAAACAACTTGAGCGACTTACTTGCACCATGTTCTGTAGTTCCATGTAGCCCAGGCACATTAGACCTCATTGGATCACTAACATTGGCATTAGTTCTATCCCTTGGAACTTTAGGATCATATTCATCACGCCCTGCTCTAGTGTCTCCAAAGTTCCTCATAGGCACCTTCAAGATGTCTCCTTGCACAGGAGCATCAGTCCTCCTAGCTGCCGAGTCATATACTACAAAGTTAACCAAAATTCAATATGTCCAATCACACCCTCAAAACAGAGTCGACAAATCCATAGCTCAATTCAAAAAACTCACTCGGTACACCATGAACTTCTGGATCGTCATCTTCATCATCTTCCTCATCCGGATCATGATCATCAGGAGTTTGTTGGCCTTCTTGATCATGGTCGTGATGATGCCCCTTGATAGTCTCCTTCAACTTCTTCGCTTTCGCCTTCACTTTGTTCAAAACCGACTTCTTCTCATGGTGTTCCTCTTCTTCACCTTCTGCAATACAGTCACACACATTAACACCGATTGAACTATAACAAAGCAACAAACACAGCAAGAGAGAATTGCTAATTAGTAGGAGATGAGTTTGATCCTTACCAACATGAGAACGTACTACATGACTATCCATGATTAAAATCTTTCAGATAATCTCGAACTATTTGGAAGAGTATTATCTTTTTTGAAGAACAATGTGTGAGAAACAGAGGTGGGGAAGTTGAAGATATAAAGGAATGGCCGGAGCAAATGGTTGTGCCACCTCTGCATGATTCAGGCTCCGGAAGAACGACACGAGTAAGAAACAAAACCGACCACGTCTCATATTCCGCCACGTAGTGGTACCTGCTATGCACGTGGCTTCAAGGCCGAGGGGAATTGGTTTCTCACTTTCTCCTGCAATGGATAACCACAGAGTGACAGTGTTGCCGTTACTGATTAAGCGACATCGTATTCGAGAAGGGGCTGAGACGGAGGCTGTGGATAGGGACGGACAATAGTAGACGTGGCGGTGTATATGCAGATATGAAATAATTGCAGTAACATTACTTTCTGTTAAGCTATGAGATGTTTGGTATGAGGTATATGGACACAGTGCCACATATAAAACTGAATTATCATACACATATGCAGCTTGGTTATCCATAAATCTTGTGATCATGTAGTTGATCCTTAGAATCGAGTAGCACCATATAACATGTTTATGATACCTTTTTTGTTTTTTTATGTAATGATTCTTTCTCAACCGATGGCCTATTCCAACAAGTTTTACGAGTTAACCAATGTCGTAGCCTCTCTCTATTTGGTAAACTTCATGATGTGATTCACTTATCACATATTCGGAAAAAAAAATGTCATATGATCTTCGAACCTCTCACTAAATGGTTGAAAAGCAATCGGTAAAGAGATGTGTAGTACAACACATGCAAGATGAAATGCAAATCATCTAAATTGTAAAACCCGTGAATCTCAGTTCTAGAATTCGTAAGAACAAAAAAAAAAACACAGTATTTTCAGTATCATATAATGTTTTAGCTAAGAACATAGAAACACCTCAAACAACAACTAATTAATTCACTAATTAGTAATATGTAACCATAGAGTAAGAGCATATTCAATAAACTTTTTATTATAATTATTAAATTATTTTAAAGAATATTTTAGCATTTTATGAAAGAAAAAATTACACCATCAGTACCTCAACTATTATGGTAAGATCAATATAGTACACCAACTCTAAATTGTACCAATATAGTACCACAACTCCTTATTTACTATGAACGAGCGGTCTGATGTTATTTTCCAGCTCCGTTTGTTTGGTCATCTGCGGGCAAAACTGAACTTTCATTTGAAGCTTATAGCCTTTCAATCTAAATGAAATGCATCTGAGGGCTGATAGTAATTTTTTTCAACATTCCTCAGTCCGCACTTGATTACCATCTCCCTCCCTCTCTCCTTCACGATTGAGTCCCAATTTTTTTGTTTTTCTGGGGGAATTCAACCCAAATCTCAGACCCTAAATTGCAATGAATCCACCAGATTACCAACACCTCCATCCTCCATCCAAACATCTGATCCACCTCGAAATTCAAATTGGGCATCTAATTCACCCAAACCAATCTTCTGAAACCCAATACCTCAAGTACATATTCTCCTTTAATCCCACCTTGTTTCAGAGATCTTGTATCAGCTGTATGGTTTATTCACCATAAAAAAAACCCCATAAAATTCCAAGAACTTGAACCCAAAAGATTTTGACTCCTTTTCTCTCGGGTGGTGGCTGCAGCTCAGAGGATTTGGGTACTCCCCATATTTTTTGGGTTTTTGATTTCTGTAATCCCTTCCGACTCTTATTTCTCACACTGGGTAATACCTCAAGTGATCGACCGAGCTCATTTAAGTTCTAAGAACGTCGCCATGAAGTATGAATTCGACGGTGGTGTGCGATGGTGGCAAAAACCCATAAAAAGGAAATTCAATGTTAGGCTCCGATTTGAGAAATTGATTATAGAATATCAGAATCGGATTGGAATCAAGAACTAGAGACTCGGATTACCAAGAGATGACCAAGGAGCTCGCCGGAGTTCGAATCCATGGTCGGAATTCATGGAAGTTCAATACTGCTACAGTTCGGAACTGTAAATTGGGCCGAGATGATAATCGATGGACATGGATAGGGAGTGGAAGAAGAGGCGAGTACGGTGGGAAGGTTGCATGGCGTTGGGTCACCAAGACAACGAAGTTGTGAGGCGGAAAAGCAAGATGGTGTCCTGCGTCGGTGAGAGAAAGAGACTAGAGTCTGTTGTCAAACCCAGAGAAATGAGATGAGAAAGAATATGGTTATTTAGGTAAATATTCCTCCTTTTTTTGTAGTCACGTCCTCCGCACGCCGACCAAATAAACGGTTTCCATTAATGATGTCAGAACACTCGGGCTACGTTTGTTACCTAGGTTTGGATTGGATTGGACTACCTTACACACAAAAATAAACCGAAACCTACGTTTGGTGAAAACACGGGATTTCATTTAATGAGCTTACGCAGTCCCCGCGTCTCCCATATTTCGGCTTACGGAGCGGCCCCAAAATTGGGGGGACTCCATAAGCTTTCGTTGCAGAAGAAAAACGTAGGGTTCCAGAAGACTTCGTCTCACTCTCACGCCTCTCTCACTCAGCTCTGGTGCTCTCTCACTCATCGACTCTCTCACACACCCCTATTCCAGGTTCTACCTCTCTCTCTCTCTCTCTCTCTCTCTCTCTCTCTCTCTCTCTCTCTCTCTCTCTCCTCCTCCTCCTCCTCTCTCTCTCTCTCCCTCTCGTCTTCACCCTTGCTCTATCTTGAATTTTTTTCTCGATCTGGTATGGGTTAAAATATATTGATTTACTTGACTATTGTTTATGGATTGTGTTTATTTGATTGATTGATGAATGATTCTTGGTCTGGGTAGCTTGATTTGATATAAATTCATGAGTTTCATAGCTAGGTCGTCTTCTTGATCTGGGTTGCTTGATCTGATTTCAATTAAGAAACTTAATAGCTTTGGAAGTAAAATTGAATGCAAAAGCTTCTGATGAAACAAAACCCCCTGCTGCTTCTTCTTCTTCAGTTTGGTTTTGGAGGTAAGGAAGCCGAGGATGTTCTATTCGCACACAATATTGGCTCGGAAGGGCCCTTTGAGTACCGTCTGGTGCGCCGCCCATCTCCAGCACCGCCTCAAAAAATCCCATTACGCCTCCACCGATATCCCCTCCACCGTCGGTCAGTGGGCCCCTCTCAATTTCCCTTCTTTCGCCTTCAAGCTTTCTTCTTTATGTTCATCACGTCTACCCGTTCTTGTTTACATCCTCAAGTTCGCTTCTTTCAAATCTTTTCATAATATTATTCTATGCTCAGTTTTTTCAAGCGTTTCAAAAGCAATTAGCTGACATCAAACGTAGGATTAGACTATTCCGACTGTTCTGTTCTTTAGTCCGAAGCAGTACCAAACCTGGGTTAGGGATTACTGCAGTACAGTCCGAAGCTTGCATAGTCCGGGACTGTTATAAGAAATAGTCCTGACTTAGACAGTCCTGGGTAACAAACGTGCCCTCGTTGATAGTAAATAAGGAGTTGAATACTATATTGGTACAACTCAGAGTTTAGATACTACATTGATATTGCCACAAGAGTTGGGATACTGATGGTGAAATTTTTTCTTTACGAAAATTAGTAAGTTTACTAGACTCTTTGTTATAATTTTACTTTAACGTTGAGCTATCTCACTCGATAAATTTATTGAGTGAGATAGCTCAAAATTAAAATATTCCATATAGGAGATTAAATATAATTTATAAATAAATTTAAAATATGTTTTTAAAGAAAATTAAAAAAGATATACTTCTAAATAGACTAGTCAAAATATTTTTTAATTTGTTTTTGTTAAAATTTAACTAAAACATGCATAGTAGCATGGTTAAAGATGCTTTAAGATATATATATTTTTTTTGGTCTGAAAAGATGCTTTAAGATGTGGAATTATCTCGACTTCAGAGGGAATTTTTCTCACAAATGGTTTTATAAAGAAAGTTCGCAGCGAAATTTCCTCAAAAAATGATTTTGGTGTTGTGGACGACTGGACGGCGTTTTGTTGTGTACAGTACACAAACCGGCGCAAATTAGCAGCACCCGCGTATTTAACGGCCAAAATTTAAAGCGCCAAATTCAATTCCCCCAAAATCAAACCCCCCCCCCAAAAAAAAAATCCACCTCCCTCTTCTCTCTCTTTCTCTCTCTCTCAGAAATGCGAACTCGGTTCCTCAACCTCGACTACTTCACTCCCACTCCCATCCAAACCCTAGAAACCCTAACCTTCCTCCACCTCCCCATCCCCAACCTCCACCACTCCAACCTCTCCGCCTCCGATGTTCTCCGCGCCGCCGTACGCTTCGATCCCCTCCTCCACCTCTCGCTCCCGATCGAACAGCTTCCGATCGCCGACGCGCTCTCCAACTTCTTCGCCGCCGTTCTCCCTCAGCACCTCGCCGTCGACGTCTCGGATTTCGACGCTGCCGCGAAATCGGAGGTAATTTTCTGTGTCAGAGTAGAAATTTGACCTTATCGGATTAGAAATCGCTTGATTGTTCATAGCTCATTGAATTGTGGAGTTGAATTTTGGATGAGAATTACAAGGACTGTTAATTTCTGCGTCTGTTCTAAATGATTTGATAATTTACTATAAGCTATAGGTGTTTTCGATTCGAGATGTTGACTAGTTTAGATATTATAGGTTCATCTATCCACGGTTTTAGTCTGTGCTTACTTTGATGCTGAATTTAACCGAAGTTTATCAACTACGAAATTGAGATCATATGCTGAGTGGTTGTGTTCTTACCTTCTTAAGTACTCGAAAATCACTCGTTATCGAGTTGTGGAATTGTATTGTGTTGGGTAATTTGGATCTTATTTTGGATTTTGGTGAACTGTGGCAGAAAGCCGATGTTCTTGGAAAGCAGAAGGGACCGGAGAATCAGATAACGGCTGGTTTAGCTCCGGAGATTGGATTTCACAAGGTATGGTAATGACACTCAGATATAGACAGCCTTACGTGATTGATGTTTTGGTCCGAAGAGTCTTACTTGTATAAATGTTGAAGGAGGATGGTGGCAGAAGAGAAGTGGATAATGATGCACTCCAATGTGAAGTACTCAAGTTTGAAACACTAGAGCTGGATGAATTCCTGGTAAAATGATGTCTACTAATGAAGTTGGTAAATATATAAGTTGGCTCTGGTTCTATGTGCTATGCTTACGTATATTGTGGCTCTCTATGTGCAGGAAAATTCTTACATTTATGAGAAAGATGAGATGCCGATTCTTTTGGAAGTTCCGGAGGTTGAAATTCTCTATTCAGATTTTGTTTTTCATTTAGTCATTTGGCCTCTTAACAGTTAACTTCAGCACAGGGGTTAAAGTAGTTGATATATATAACACTGCAACTTCTAACTCTGTCTAAATTGTCTACCTTAAATGCGTGATTATTACAATGGTAATGTTAATTTGTTAGCAGATCAAATAGCTTGTTTTGATAAGTTTTTTTTTCACTTATATCATTCTCAGAATATCCTTTTGATAAGGAAATGGTGGGTTTTAAGAATATATATTGGTATAGAAGCTCTAGATTGCATTACTTTTGTTTTTGAATACTTTGTATCATGCTAAGTAGTTCCTGATATCCAATTCGTCCCAGGGTGTGTTTTTGAATTTTAGTTGTTTTATTATTTATTCTATTCTCTTTGCAGGAAACTCTAAATCTGACAATGCAGTATCCTTGGGATGTTCAAGAATCAGTGCATACAGTTGAAGACCTTAAGTCAGAATATCCAACTGATCAAAAGCCTTATTCATTCGAAGAAGATAGTTCTCGTCTGGACCAAATGAACTCTTATCAGATGCCTTTCCCTCTGTTAGAAGCAAATGAGATATCTCTGCAAAATTTGACAGCTCTGTCTTTAGAGGATGAACTTTTTTCCGTTTATGAAAACATTGAGCCACAACATTTGGATCAAAGCGATAACTTAAATGGCAAGGAGCTTTTGGGTTCGAAGGAATATGGGATATTAGAGCTTCTTTCAGATAATTGTCTGTTAAAGCAGTGTGTTGGATCTGATCTCGGGTCCCTTGACATTCCCCCTGAGATGGACTTGTTAAGCATGCTGGAGATGTCCCAGTCTCAGGGAAACACTGAATATCAAGGGACAAGCATCAGTTCCTGTTTCCAGTCTGTAAGCCCGGTTGTTTTCCAGGAGTTTCAGATTCTTGATTTGGACCCATCCCTAATTCTTGAAGTCCTCTTTAACGCACAAACAGCAAATGAACCTGAATCATGTGACTGGATGTTTAATGGAGAGTTGAACTTCAACAATTTGATTGTTAGTCCTGAGCTAGCCCTGGTTGATGATACATTCAAATCATTGCCTGTACCTGTTTTATATGATCAGGAAAGGATATGTTTATACGTTGTTATTGAGGAAAAGCTAAGTGATGTAAAGCCACAGCCGCTATCGGCATCAGATAGGATTTACTTGGATTGGCATCTTCTTGAAAAAGATAGCACCTGCCAAGTTGATTCCTGTCAGAAAAAGATGTTGGAGGATATGAATCCGCTCACCGTTCCTTTCTATTGGGATTCCTTTGATGATGAAAAGTTCTATGACTTGGTTTTCTCTGGTGATTCTGAAGAGAACACAGAAGATAAGGAATTACAGCTGTTTCTTTCTGATGCCATTCCTTTGCCTAGTAGTCATTTTGAAGATGCTTCCACCAGATTGTCAGGCGGCAATTTCCCACTGAGAAAAACTGGAGAGCATATAGATAAAAGAAGTGCTGTAGATGGATTAGACCCAGATGAAAGCAAAACTGTTCATGATTTGCTTTCTGTTGGCATTGATATTGATAATGGTCTTCTTGGAGATGCTTCCACAAAATTGTCTAGCGGCAATCTTGCTCAGCCGAAAAAGAGACAGCATATAGAGAAAAAGGGTGCTGAGAGGACTTCATTGCTTTTTAAGTCTATTTTACAGTTCAATGATATTGACTTTTTCTTGAACCCACGCGTGGCTGCTACAGATGAAAATTGTGATTATGCAGTTATGACTGCTGATAAAGCTGCTCCATGTGCCAAGGTTTGTCCAGTAATGATATTAATAAACCTGTCTATGTGTAGTCTCATTAGTAATAATTGTTTCCGATATTGTCACTTATGAGTTGTTTCCGATATCGTCACTTATTTGATTCACAACATACCACTCCATATATATGTATGCTAACACCAGCTGTATCCCAGGGAGAACGATCTAATTCTGTTTGTGCTCAAGTTGACAATAGGAATGAGCAGAAGTCAAAGGAACTCTGTAACAGTTTTCCTTCTCAAGAAGAGTATAATATGAGATCTAAAGAAGATTCAGATGAAGTTGAAGCCAGCAGTATCCCACATCCTATTCCTTCTATGCCATTTGCAACAGAATCTGACCATATTCAGCAGAGCAGCATGTCTTTTCCTGAGACGATCATTGTTGTGAACACTCAAAACCTGGACAAGGAAATGCTAATCTCCAGAAGAAGTACTTACCAAAAAATTCTTGCAATAGAGAAAAAAGGTGCCCAAGTTGTAGAACGTGATTCAGAGCTACCAATTGACATCATACTCAGTTCTGCAGTATGTTTAGTGTGGTATGACTGCAGAAACATTGGAAAGAAAGCAACTGCTCTTGATGAAGCTTCTTCATGCTTAGCTTTGTGCATTGAGAACATAGCCATGAATGTTTTGACAATGCTGAGTATAACTTTCAATAGCTGCATTCTGGTAACTGTCATAACTATGGCTATAGTCTTTATTTTTTTGTTATTTATATTTCTTTATATCCCAATTGATATTTGGAGAGCATGCAACAGGCAGAAATTAGACTGTGTTGAACTGCGTTTATAGTGTATGCTTTCTCTTTCTACAGATCTTTGAAGGAGATACCAGCTTCCTGTCCACTGTAATGGAGTCCTCAGATGGACTTTATGCTGCAGCAGCAAGTCTGGGAATTGATTTGCAGGTTTTCAACTCGTATTCATCTGAGTTGACTGATGAGATAATCTTGAGCTGCATTGAACGAGCCACAAAGTCGATTAGGGGTGTATTTCCTCAAATGCCTGAATCAGAATCTCTTGCAGAATCATTCCTCACCAAGTTTCCTTCACTTAATGCTTTGTCAGCGCATGCAATACTGTCGTCTGGAGTGTCTCTCACTGAGTTTCTTAGATGGTCTAATGAAAAGAGGATCCATGCAATCCAAAGGTATCATGTTCCTGATGAAAGTCTCAGACTATTTAGTGCTGTATGCAGATATGGTGAACGTGGAGATTCTAAATCAATAATGACAGACTGCTCCTCTTCAGTGTCTTCAGGGCCAGACTCGGGAAGAAATAACTTGAATTTTTCTGAAAGAAAAAGAAGAAAGTACAATGATAGTCCTGAAAAGTATGATATACAAATGAATGAGTCTTTGCATCTGGAGCCATTAAACATATTCACTGATGCCATTCTGGAACCTCCTGCAGCTTTCAAGCCACACGATTCATGTATGTCGAAAAGCCCTCAAATACTTGATGAGTTTAGAAAGCCTTTATTCTCTCACAATGATTTGTTCGATCAAGAACAGGTTCTGGATATGGCTATGAAGAATCCTTTTGGGGTTCCTCAGCAATATGATTCTCATATCAAAGAGCATCAGCCATCAAGTGGGACAAAAAGGTCTGTTTCTTTTCTGAAGGATAAGATATTAGGTCAGAGACAGGGACTAAATAGGGCAATGAATAACTTTGAATTCAGAGATCTGAAGAACTCTAGAAACCTGCTTGAGGATGTAAAAGGAGAAGTTATTGATCTGACAGAGAGTCCTATATTTGATTTGGACTTTTCTTCTATCGACAACTCCACAGAATTCCCATTTTCCATGTCTGAGCATGAAACGGATACAACAAGAAAGTATAAAGCTGCAAGGAAGTTGTCTTTTGGTTCAGGCAGTCACCGAACTTTCCCAACAGCTGCAGAAATCGAATCAAGTACAACTGTTTGGAGTCCTATAAAAGAACATAGAGAAAATTCGGAAGTTGGTGCCAATAATTACACAGATATGGAGATAAAAAATGATGTTTTACCTCCAAGGCAACACAACAATTTCTTAGAGAAGGGTTTCAGGCAAAGGTCCAGTGGAATACAAGGGATGCATCTCCATGAGAATGATATATCACCTTATGGAGGAACACAGCTCTCAAATGCTCTCCATTCAGACACTCCACAACAAAATAGTCCCTGGACAATAGAGTTTCTAAACAAAATCAAGGAGAAAAGTCGATTGCGCCAGCAGTCCTTTCCAAGGGACTTATCAAGCCCAATATCGGGGTATTCAGGCAATGTGCCTAAAGTTACTAAGAGAAGAAGTCCATCTATTCTTGAATTTTTTAAGTACGAAGGTGGTAGCACTCCGAGAAAGTTACCAGAACGCAAAAGACAGAAGCGACCAGTACAATCATCACGCTCATCGAAGATTGAAAAGAGTTCAGCATATCCTCTTACTGCACTGACACCAGTTGATAAAAGAGCAAGACAGGTTGTCTGGTCTGACTATCCTTCTGGCATCTTTGTAGTTTCCTTTTTGCATGTTACAATTTACATGCATATACTATATCTCTAGCATAGATAGTTCCATACCGAGTATCAATTGTCTTTTCTGATTTCTCTACTTGATCAATTGCAGACTTTATCTTTTGCGACGAATAAGAGTGGAAGCCAAACGAAGCTTGTGTGGAGTGATGAAGCACACGGTCCAAGCAGAAAGTTTCAGAGTCTGTGAATATAATTGTAAGCTTGACATAAACTTCTTAAGTTACAGTACACGTGCTAGATTGGAATTGTGTAATATCTGAGACATAAAAGCCACACTTTTCCTTACAACTATTGTTTTGGATGCTTAATTTGATCATCACATGTGTGTCGGTGCAAAAAATTCGAACAAGTTATCATAATTAAATGAGTAGAGCTAGCTTGATACAAAGTAATGTACTAATTTGCTAGATTTTATTTCCGGTGATTCTGTATTACATTTGATTGGAGAGCCATGAGGAAGAATTGTCTAATTCGTATACATGTTTCTTGACAATCGTCTCTGTATAGTCCCACCTGTATTTTTGCTCCAGTGCTCAGCACCTCAACGTAACCTGCTTCACTATGCATTCTGTACAAACCTAAGTGAAACAGCTCAGTGTGCTAGTTCCTTTTATTGCTTCTGAGGTTACGCACAGTCATGACAAGTTGTTGTCTTTCACCTTCAACCTCTGCAAATCTGAGACTTACCTCTGAATATCTCTCTTCCATCTCCTTCAGTTCTTTTTCCATGGATGCGTTTCTTTCTTTCAGTAGTGTCAACTCCGTCAGCAAGTCCTTATGATTATGCTCCCTCTCCGATGAATCTTCAGACTTCCTGTGAAACAGAATGAAACCTATAAAAGACCTTCCTAAAAAACCTCCTTTGACTTTGAAATTATGTGCTTAATTTGATCAAAATTTGATATAGTTAAATAAATAAATAAGCATTGGTGGGGAATAAAAATAATTAGTTGAGACAAACAGAGATCAGTCCAAGTGTTCAAAATTGAATCCTTGTACCTTTGGTTATTACTAGATATAGCAGCTTGTCCATTGTATTTTTTAAGCTTCTTCTCTGCAGTGCTGATTCTTCCTTCCTTCTTTAACCCAGCCTGTAATTGAAGTATTTGCTTACTCAGGTTTTCCTTTTCCAATGCTTCCTTACGCAATGTGTTCTCTGACTCATTGTACTGGGTCCGCAACTTGTCTACTTCTGACTTGAGATGAGTGATTGTTGTCTCCTTCTCATCTTTCAAGGATCTCATGTTAGTAAGCTCTTCATGCATTTTCAATGATTCCTGCTTTGATGAAGCAAATCTTCTCTCCAAATTATGCTTTTCAACATTCAAATTCTGGATGAGCAAATGATTTTCAGCAATTAGTTTCTTCATTTGATCCAAATCTCCTCTTAATTTTTCTTCCTCTTGTTTTGTAACGTTAGAGTTCTCTTCTGTGAGCCTTTCTATCTCAGCTTTGAGCATTTGTATTTTCATTGTGAGAGCTTCATGCTTTTCTTCCTTATGCAGTTCGGCACATTCAAGCTGCTTCTTCTTGTTTTCTAGTTCTGAGGAGATCTCCTCTACATGCTTTGCTTTCACATCAATCTGGACCTTGATAAGTTCTAACCGTTCATTGGATTTCTGAAGCATCTCATCCAGAACCCTGTTCTGCACGCGAAGGTCATTAGCCTCTGCCCGTGCTTTGGTGGTCTGCTTCTCATTCTCATCAACCTTAGATGTCGTTTCCACAGAAAGCTTTCTTAATTCATCTTGTAGACGCTCAGCCGTAGCAGCACTGTTCTCCCTTGTCTTTCTCAATGCTTCTTCTGCTTCGGTGGCTCTGTGTTCTTGCTCATTTTTGGCATACGCCAGATCCTCCAGTTTATCTTCAAATCCCTTGGCCTGCTTCTCCAGTTCCATCTCCAAACACTTGACCTCATTTTCCAGTTCCTGAATTGAGATCAAACATTCTGCGAATTCATGAGCTTGCTTCTCAATTGTTTCTTCTGATCTCTTCACTTGAGATTCAAGTTCTTTTATGGTTGCAATATAACCTGCACGCTCATTTTCCATCTCTGTTCGTAGCTTTCCCTGGTTTCGATCCAACTTCAGAGAAAGGTCATAGTTTTTCTTCTTCAAAAGGTCATAGTCCAAGGTGAGACGTTTAATATGCGCATCTTGTTCTTCCCTCTCCTTCTCGTGTGTGTCCATTTCAGTCAAAAGTTCTCGGAGCTTCTGCTTCAATGACTCTACCTCCTGGGCATGTGTCTGCTTCTTAGTTTCCAGTGAATTATGGGTGTCATCCTCATCTGTGTCATGTATGGAAAATTTCCCCATTAGTTTGGAATTCTTTTCAGTTTCTAACTTGCTTGAAAGATCAGAAATTTCCTTATTTTTCTTCTCCAACAAATCCTCAAGATCCTTCACCACAAGGACTAACTCAGAATTTGAGTCTTGCGTTGTGTGCAATTGCGAGTGAAGATTGTCTCTTACTTTCTTCTCACGACTAAGCTCTTGCTTCATTGCTTCTAACTGCACTCTTGTATCTTTGTCCGCGGGCTGCAATTTTCGGGAGGCATGTACCTCCTCAACACGTCCCCGCGATGAGTTTAGTTGTTGACATTCTAATTTGAGCGCGTCTCTCTCCTCTTTAAGGCTAATTATCTGTCTTGAAAGATTTTGTCCCTGGCTGCTCTCTTTTGCCACTTGCTTTCGGAGAGACTGTACTTCCAGTTCTGATATGTCTGCCTGCCTCAACAGCATTGCATTTTCCTTTCTTAGGTTCTCAATGGGATCACCTGAAACATCTTTCATTCTTTTCGTTGGAGGCTTGTCTTCAACTCTAGTTGGTGAGTCAAATGAGCTTTCATCTGACGACCAATCCAAGGTTAATTTTGTTGCTGCAGTGGTACCACTCTTTCCGTTTCGAGGCATGGAGTCTTTTTCGTGGGGTGATACCGAACTGGCGCCATTGCTTCTTCTATCAAAAGCTCCATTCTGTTCCAACAATATGACATAGAACAGACTCTAGTTAGTTTCCCAACCCCTTAACTTTGTCAAACTAGTTGGTTATCGCTAGCTACCATTTGAGCTCAGATATTTCATGTCAAGTGATATAAGTAAATGCTAGAATACATACTTCAGTATAACTTAGGTGGTTGCTTCCATCTGTATCCCAATTGCTGTTCTGGATGTCCACACTGCTATGGCGTGAAAGACTAGGATCCTCAATGTCTTCAGTTTCTCTGTAATTACAACGAATTTCATTACTGACTAGTAAAAGAGTGGAAAGATAGGGAAAACTTAGAAAATCATAATACAAAATTAGACTATTAGAGGAAAGAAGAAAAATTCAAGTGAAAGAGATAGAACAATCACCTATAATCACCATCTTCCTGCACCCTGAGAATCGTCACCTGCCTCAAGAATTTAACTATGCATCAGATTCTTATTGTCAATGACATTTAAAATTTCTTTATGTTGTGAATAGACTGAAATACTGTTTTATTCATTGTATGTGTCAATGTGTGGATCTAGAAGTGAGAGTGATAGAAAGACTAACATGTAAAACTACACCAGAATTCGCAAATTTAAGTGGCAGAGTGACAGTTAAGGGTTCAGCTTCTGCCACAAAATCTGCAAAATCAATTGAAGCTTCTCCTAGATAACCAGATTTCGAAGTTCCCTGAAATGATTCCCATAAGAATTACAACATCCAACAAGAACAATTCTCATCAGTACAAAAACTCTGAAACTGAATTCTCTTTCTTACAGTGGAAACAATGAAGTGGTAAATCTTCTCTTTCAGTTTCCCTGATTTCGATTCCTCCACGAGCTTCACTGATTCATAAACTGGATTTTCCCATGTACAGGTCCCATCCTCAACCTTAGTCTTCGGCAATTTCACCGTCGGCTTCCCCACGTCGTCTGGCACCAGAGAGATCATCAACGCAGCCTTCTTCAACTTTGGCACCTGAGAGAAAGCAATTCCAGGTATGAATGAACAATACTATACCACATTTCAGCTCAATATCAAAAACCCATTTCCACTTCTCGAGTACTAAACTGATACATACCTCTGTTGCCTGAAACTGCAATTGGAATATGGCCTTTATCTTCTTCTTCTTGCTCCATGTCCTGAACATCTTTCAGACTTTCACAGTCCTAGAGTTTCAGATCTCAAAGAAATAGTCTATAACAAGTACCCAACACACTCCTCTTTCCTCAAAGTCTGCTTCTTTTCTGGGTTAGTCTAAAACGGTCAGAAGCAAGTAAGGTATTGTCTTCCCCACCATTTCTGAAACACAGAGAATATTCCGAAAGCAAGTACAGGGCTCTGTGGTAGCTGTTAAACCTCCACATCTAGCTGTAAGCTCTAGATACTGCATAAACTAGTCTACCAGAATAAGAACCAGATCGAAATATAAGAAAACAAAATGTGCTGTTACAGGAGAACCCACAATTAGAAGCTTCGCTGTAATGGAATCTATATAGTTAATTCAAACAGAGGAAAGAGATCTCTGAAACGCATTACCGCTATCTTTTTGCTTTCAAAAAGGGTCTGATGACAATCTCAATTGACGTAAATGTCCCTCCTCCTTTTTTAGGGGTACCAAATCCAGTCTTTTATGACCTGCTTAGTGAGGAACCTCCTTAATCTGGAAATCTCAGTGGAGTGAAAACTTAATTTGACCAAATCCGAAGGTGTTATAGGCTAATAGAAAATGTGGGTTTTACACTCCAGAGGTTGATAGGTCACCTTGGAAACTTTGATGGCCCAAAAACTCATAATCACTACGGCTTCTGTTGAGCACTGAGGAATAGACATTGCCCTTTTCTGCCTAAAAGGTTCTATTATTAGTTTATTACCCGAGTGCCCTGTCGGTTTTTGCTTTATGAACAAAGAATTAGTGCTAGAATGATTGAGGAAACAGTATGGTATAACAATGGAACTAATGGAAGAGACATGTCATTTCTGGGTTTTGAGTGTACAAGATGGACTTTGGGTGTCATTCGTCACGTGCCTGGTCTGGGATAAGGGCTGGACATCACGTGGTTTTCGTATAATCTTCTATATGTGTTTGGTCAAATGTCTATCTTCTTATATCTGATATTGATCACAAATTAAATTCCAGCAGTTTCTTGGTTCTTACAATGTTTGAGCCAAAGTGATGCTTGGATGATTCTTGTTGGTTCATTCATTTGCTAAGTTTACAATGTTAGAGTTGGGGTTGAAAGTTTGTTAATTTGTATAATGAGTGGGTTAATTTCTCTGATCTCATGAACAAAGATTCTTACCAGAGAATTGCACGAGAGGCAGTTACTCTAATTTGTTAAACTGTTGTTCCTAATAGCTGTTAAAAGTTCATACGAGTGGTAGCACATATGGATCAAGCACGAATGCTACTTGGTAGTTAGGTGGCTCGGCTTCACTGTGCTTATAAATGGTCCAAAACGTCTTCCGAACGTTATTTCTATTTAGTGAACCACGTATATCAACTGACTCATGAAATAGAATTCCTTTTTCTGGCCCAGAACAATTACTCCATTTTGTGCCAAGCACCAACTACCAAGGCCAAGGGAAGACAAAATAGTAGGGCTGTGACCGATACGGTTCAGTTCGGGATTTGGCTGATACCGATATCGATAATTTATTCGGTTTTAGTTGGGGATCGTAAATTTGAAACTTAATACCGAACCAAACCCGTACCTATCGATTCGGGATGAGTTCGGTTCGGTAAAATTGTACACTTTTGCATGTATTTCTATCTATTTATAACTATTAGCTAATGTAAATTAATATTCTAAGTCTGTAAAAGTACAATGTAGACCTAAAAAAATATTAAAAATGCATATATTTAATATATTTTATACATTCCGTACGAATTATACATATACCGAACCGTACCGTTTATAAAATTTCAGTATTAGGTTCGGTACGGGATGAAGATATTTTACCGATTCATCCCGACCTGTCAGTATTCGGTACGGGACGGTCGGTTTCGGTATCATTTTTTCGGTACCGACTTCCACCCCTACAAAATAGAGCAAAACATAAAAATGATAGTTGAACTATGACTCTTCTAGTTCAAAAGCACACGTATTTCCTTTGTCAATCTTAAGAAGCACTTATAACATTTGCTGAAAGCAATGCCAGAAGTGAAAGGCCAAGATAGCTTCAACAAGTGCTATGCTTTGAGGGTTTGAGTATAGGCCAGAGTTGCTTCATACTTGTATTGACTAATGATAATGTGGGTAACCATCTTAGAGTAAGTCTGTAACTCACATTATTTTGGACAGTGCAACGAACATAATGTTTTTTAAGGCAGACATCAGAGGAATGAAATGTGCAAATTTTGTGCCTCTCTTTGAATTCTCTAATAAGAAACGTTGCGATTTATAGAACTAATAGAAACGTTGCGATTTATAGAACTAATAGAAATTTGTAGTTGATGAAATTTTGCAATTCTAAGAGATTTATAGAACCATACTCGGGTATGGTTCCAACTGGTAACGAGTTGGTCTTGGTTTCGTTCAATCTAGCCATCTAGGTTGAAGATTGATTTTCACCACGATAATCCAAATTTTCTTGATTTCAAATCCCATTACTGCAAATAAGTAAATCCTAAATTAATGCTTCATGTAGACAGAACCAAGTTCATAAGAACGAAATTTAGTTTGCGGGGGCTTCTAAGCCAATCACATTCACTCATAACCTTCTTGAGTTGATGTGAGCAACCCTGAAAAGACTCCATTCTCGATCATGTCCCCCGGCTGTGGATTGTCCATCCGTGACCTCTTCTCCTTCTCTTTTTCTTGGCCTTCCTCTTTTCTTCTTTTAGAGCTCGTATTCTCTCCCTCTCTATTGCTCGTTCTACATCTAAAACAATGGGGTTGTCTGGAGGATCTACATTGTAATCAAGTAGGACGTCAGTGCTAAAAGAAGCTTTAAAACCACATTCCGACCACAGAGAACATTCCTAATGAGAATAGAGTCATATAGCAACAACAACGTCATTGTTCGCAGACTCTTTCTATAAAAGTGTAATGGTGCCTAAAATGCAGCTCCTCTTCTTGTTAAACCATACCAAAACACTAGCTAGATTCCCTATACTTGGCCTAGGTGTGACAGCAGATCGAGTTTATGTGAATCTATGACCGCATAATACACTATCTAAACAGCCAGTACTAGAGCATGGCATAAGAAAAGAATACAAGGAACTCGACTTCAGAACATATTAACAAGTAATAATATATTTGAGCGTTTAATCACAGGTTCAGTAGACGCACAGAAAATAGATCGACAATATGTATTCCAAAGCAAAAAGGCAGAGAGTGATGAAGTAACTAACCATCGATCCAAAGTAAAGTCTCCTCATATTTAGTACCAAAACCAGGCGTACAGTGACTGTCCTCAATGTTGTACCGGTCAAGCTTCCCTTCTTTGTAGTCAATTCTCACAAAGTTGATTGCATTGTTGTAAGTGTTTATAAGAATTGCGCAACATTTCATAACCAAGAATCTTGTCCAATAATCAAATAGCCGCTTCTCCCCAAATAGCTGCTGCTCAGGATCCGATAATTTCAAGTTAACCAGCTTAGACCACGAGTCTTCCACTTCATATTCTCTCATTAACCAAAAATCCATAGAATCACAAACAGCCCTCCGATAACACAGCACACATAGGCTTCCTCCAGCAGAGACCCCAAGACGGCGAAAATGCCCATTGGACACATCTTGGTCGAAATCAGGCAGCTGCCTTTGTTAGCATGTGTGTGAGCTGTGTAAAGCAATAAACATGGTGGTAGAACAGCTAGATTCATCATTAGAGATAGTGCTAACAACAATGTCATTGTCTAATTCAGTTCCTATAAATAGCTAGAATTGTATCAATATCAAACAATTAATACAAGAATTGTTCATACCTGTTTTAACTTGGTATCAGAGCAAAGATCCGAAAGGACTTTGTCTCGTTTTTTTTCCGCTGCAATTAGTCGGTCCCGGCCGCATCTCCTATCTCAGGCCACCACTTCACTGCAAGACCAACCCGATATCCCGCTGTCCTCCGACGCCGCCTCTGCCTCCGACGACGCGCTGCTGCTCCGATCTGTGTCGTGTCCTGGTGCTCCTTCACGGCTCCGACTCCCTTACGCCACCTCCTTCCTCCGACGACACTCTGGTGCTCCCTCACGGCTCCTTCACGACTCCGCCGCTCCACCACCGAATCACCTCCACGACTCCATTGCTCCCTCACGGCTCTGACGCGCCGGTGTGTGTTAACCTGCATAGCCTCCACCACCGAATCATCTCCACCAGCAACTCGGAAGAGCTAACAAGGGAGGGAGAGGTGCGGCTAGGGGGAGTCTATTTGGGAGAAGAAGCAGAGGAGTGGAGGGGGAGGTGCGGCTTGGAAATCCATTGATGGAGAGATAGAGGGAGCGGCGATTGGGGTGGGATAGGGTTTTTTGGGGAAATTGAAGGGAAATTGGGGACGGGCAAGGGAAGAGGGAGGAAAATTGTCCGACCCGACCCGACCCGGCTTCCGACCCGGCCCACTGTACCACCAAATTTGATCAGTACACCCGAACAAAAAAAATGGTTCGTTTGTATGTCGGGAATCTTGATTCTCGTTTTTCAGAATGGGAGCTTGAGATTTTGTTCCGTAAGTTTGGAAGTATTAGAAGAGTATGGGTTGCAAAGAAACCACCGGGATATGCTTTCATTGATTTTGTTCATATTAGTGATGCGGAGATTGCTATTCGAAAATTAAATGGTCAGAATGGTTGGAGAGTTGAGTTCTCACATGATTCTAGACATCTTGTGGGACAATTCTGCACTAATGGTAATATCTCTACCACTACAAAACCTCGAGCATGTGGAAAGATGGCTTTAAACGTTTCTAACTTTATTAGTTCTGATACTTGGATTATTGATTCTGGTGCATCTGTCATATGACTTATGATAAATCTTACTTTAATACTAAGTTGTCTTCTCCACCAGTGTCTTATGTTACCAATGCCAATGGTGAGGTTTTTCCCGTGTTAGGGAGAGGGTCAATTCGTATCACTCCTATTTTAGAACTTCATAATGTTCTATATGTACCTGACTTATCACATCACTTGTTATTTGTTCCCCAGTTGACCACTGAGTCTCGGTGTTCTGTAACATTTTTTCCCATGTATGTGATTTTCCAAGATCTTCTCACCAGGGAGATAATCGGTCGAGGGGATTTGAGGGGCAGATTGTTTCACTTGGATCAGACATATGCAGGAGCTAAACCAGGAGCTCAACTATGCACTGCCTTGACTGCAAGTTCTAATCAGCTAAGTGAAATTTGGTTGTGACATCGCCGATTGGGGCATTCATCTTTCCATGTTATGAAAAAAGGCATGCCTTCCCTATTTATTGGTGTCCTTTTTGCATTGTGAAACATGTGTACTTGCTAAGAGTCATCGTTCTACATATTCTCCAAGTATTTCTAAGAGTCATATCCCTTTTGAATTAATTCATTCGGATGTTTGGGGACCTTCAAAAGAGCCTACAACCATGGGTATGAGGTACTACGTGTCGTTTATTGATGATTGCACTAGAGTGTCTTGGATTGTTCTTCTTCAGACCAAAGATGAGGTCTTTCCTGCTTTCCAAGCTTTTCATACTCATGTCCAAACCCAGTATAATAGCACCATTAGAGTTCTTCGTTCGGATAATGGGGGGGGGGAGTATGTCAACCGTGTCTTCCAACAATTTTGTAAAAATCATGGGATTGTTCATCAAACCACATGTCCACGAACACCATAACAAAATGGGGTATCTGAAAGGAAAAATCGTCATATTCTTGAAATGGCTCGTTCCATTCTTTTTAGTGCTCATGTGCCTAAATATCTTTCTGGTGATGCTGTAGAGGCTTCATCTTACCTTATCAATCGTCTCTCATCCAGTGTCCTTCAAGGAAAAATCCCTGTTCAGGTTCTTGCATCTCATGTTCTCATTCCTTCTTTTCACAATATACATGCCCGTGTTTTTGGTTGCGTGGCTTTTGTTCATGTTCCTAAAAGTCAGCAAAAGTCTAAGTTGGATCCTCGGGCGATCAAGTGCGTGCTTGTTGGTTATGGAAGCAGTCAGAAGGGATACAAGTGTTATCATCCACCCACCAAAAAGTACTATGTGACTATGGATGTCACTTTCTTTGAGGATATGAGCTATTTTACCTCTTCTGATACAGCTCTTCAGGGGGAGAATTCATTCTTTGAAGAGTTGTATCATAGTGAGAAGGAGGAATCAGGTAAAAACATTGTTGGAGATACTTTGACTCCAGTAGCAGAAGCTCATTCTGAGGTTGATACTAGGACCCCAGTAGTAGAAGCTGGTCACTCATCTGAGGTATGTCCATCCACTGGTACTAGTTGTGAGTCTGATAGTAGGCAATATGAGTTACCAAACAGGTCTACTAGAGGTCAACCCCCAAAAAGATATGAACCAAGTTTACATACCAAATCCAAATATCCAGTAGCCAACTATATGTCCACTAAGAGATTATCAAAGTCATATGAATCTTTTGTGAATCAAATATCTGTTGTATCAGTACCTAACAAAGTGCATGATGCATTGGGAGATCCAAAGTGGAGGAAAGCAATGGAGGAAGAGATGGAGGCATTACAGAAGAATGATACATGGGAACTTGTGCCCCCACCACATGGCAAGAAAGCTGTAGGGTGTTGTTGGGTGTTCACTGTGAAGCATAATGCGGATGGATCAATCAATCGGTATAAAACACGCCTTGTTGCGAAGGGATTTACTCAAACCTATGGTATTGATTATGATGAGACTTTTGCCCCTGTCGCAAAGATGAACACTGTTCGAGATCTCCTTTCGTGTGCTGCCAGTTTGAACTGGCCACTCTCACAGTTTGACGTCAAGAATGCATTTCTTCATGGCGAGTTAGCTGAAGAGGTGTATATGAGTCTTCCTCCAGGGTATGTAACTACCTCTTCTGGTGATTTTGTGTGCAAATTGACAAAGTTTTTATATGGCCTCAAACAGTCACTCGTGCTTGGTTTGGGAAGTTCTTACAGTTCATGCGGAAGATTGGTTACAAACAAAGTAATTCAGATCATACCATGTTTCTCAAGCATCAGCAAGGGAATGTAGTAGCCCTAATTATATATGTTGATGATATGATAGTTACTGGTAATGATACTATTGAGATGGATAGATTACAGAATCAACTAGCCATAGAGTTTGAGATGAAAGACCTAGGTACACTCAAGTACTTTTAGGGCATTGAGGTAGTCAGGGGGAGTGATGGTATCTATCTTTGTCAGAGGAAGTACATTCTTGATCTACTAATAGAGACAGGTATGTTGGATTGCACTCCAATTGATACTCCTATTGAGCAGAACCATCAGTTAGCAGAGTATCCAGATCAAATCCATACTGACAAACCTCGTTATCAGAGGTTAGTTGGACGCCTGATTTATCTATCACATACCAGACCAGATGTTGCGTATGCAGTAAGTGTAGTAAGTCAGTTCATGCATAATCCCAGTGAGGACCACATGGATGCTGTTGTAAAGATCTTAAGGTACTTGAAGTCAGCCCCGGGGAGAGGAGTAATGTTTTCTAATCACAACAATATCCTTGAGGTATGTGGTTTTACAGATGCAGACTGGGCTGGAAATATTACAGATCGCAGGTCCACATCAGGGTATTTTACCTTTGTTGGAGGTAATCTTGTTACGTGGAGAGTAAAAAACAAAATGTGGTAACTCGATCTAGTGCTGAAGCAGAATACAGAGGTATGGCTCAAGGAGTGTGCGAGTTGTTATGGCTTAGGAATTTACTACAAGATTTGGGTGTTAAACCTAATTGTGCTATACAGCTGTACTGTGACAACAAAGCAGCTATTGATATTTCACAAAATCATGTGCAGCATGATCGTACAAAACATGTAGAGGTTGATCGTCACTTTATAAAAGAGAAGTTAGACGCTAAGATCATTTGCTTTTCATTTGTTCCTACAGAAGAGCAACTTGCAGATATACTCACCAAATGAGTGTCCAAGAAGGTTTTTTATGACTCACTTTGCAAGTTGAGCATGGTTAATGTGTATGCGCTAACTTGAGGGGGAGTGTTAGCATGTGTGTGAGCTGTAGCATGTGTGTGAGCTGTGTAAAGCAACAAACATGGTGGTAGAACAACTAGATTCATCATTAGAGATAGTGCTAACAACAATGTCATTGTCTAATTCAGTTCTTATAAATAGCTAGAATTGTATCAAGATCATATATCAATATCAAACAATTAATACAAGAATTGTTCATACCTGTTTTAACTGACTTGTGAACTCCTCTTCGGCCAAATCAAAGACAACCATTTTATGAGCCAGCTGGTGTAGCCAATGCAGTGCCTTATTCGAGAGAGTCCCCTCACCTTCAATCAATCGTCGCCAGGTTTTTCCATTCTTTTTCCAAACCCTAGCTCTCAAGGAGAATATCAGAACCCAACGTGCCGCAATTACATACGTCTCATTGTCTATTACAGTGTGGTTTACAGCAACTTTATAGTCGTCCGTGGCGGACAAGTATCCAACGCCACGACAGTCCCCGGCAAAAGCATGGTAGTCCCCGTAGTCGAAACTCTCGGACGGAACTTCTTAAACAAGCCAGTTGATGGGTTGGCGGGTTGCACAAGAATAATTCGTCCCCCCAAACACCACGTACGAACATCAAGCCATTGCAAGAGCCCAGCGACCGGGGAACTTTATCACTAGCTGCCTGGTGGCAGGAATCGGAAATTCGGCTTTCCTATGTCGTCAAACGAGGGAATATCCAAGTCTAGGGATCCCAGTTCACGTATGAGTAGTCTGTGTCCCGAGGCCAACTTAAATTGGGTTTTGGCGAAATTCGGGTCTTTCAAAATGAGGTTTTGATACTTCTTAGAGACACAAGTCAATCGGATGAGGGACTTGACCGGTAACCTAGAGAAAATTTTCTCTATAATATCTTCCGGTAGGTCTATTCCCGCCATTGCAGAATAGAGAACAGTTGAACAAATTGAAACTATCAAAATAACGTGATAGGGTATTACCTTTCAGAATTATGGACAACCTAAAACAAGCATATCTGATACGAATGGAAGACCGTACCTATTAGAAGAGAAGAGTGTAGATCAAAGTTATGAGCCTTACAGAAATCTTGGAGTCGAAAAACATGTTGCGGAATAGGGTTAAAGAATTGGAGTATTACCAAAGGTGAAAATCAAATGAATTAGGGTTCACGCATAAATACAACCAGCCGTCCGATTAATATATAACAGCCACCCACGAGATAGGTAAGAGGGACTAGCTCTTGATTCACTAGCTAGATGGAAAATTAACAAGGGAAATCTTATTGGACACCTAATAAGGAATATATATCATCCACAAGCCTCCAATTTGTCACAAATATTTTCAAACCAGTTCTTAATATCACTCTTGTATCAAGGAATGCCAATTAAGTGATTAAGTACGAACCTAGAATGATTTTAACAACAGATTCTTTACAATATGCATGCATGAGACTTGTTGATCCTTTCATAGCTGTAACGAGAGTGCCACTGTCACGCAGGTCCACGAAGAGAACACAATGGAGGTTTAACTTTAAACTGATCACATACAACTTATACAATGGATAAATTCGAACCCGTTATTTTGTCGAGTAGTACTTCTATGCATCGTAGCGCATTAGTTGTATATTGGCACAGAAGTCGGATGCATATATAGAAGTCGACTTCTAGTATCTACAATATTCAACGACTAAACGATTTCTATGTACAATCTAGCATCTACAAAATTCAAACACAGCCTCACAAATTTGAAGGGAGGTTAGGGAGCCCTAGCCTTCCGAATGCATACGAGTCTAGTTTAAGTTCTGTTTAACTCCCTCCAAATTTACATGAAAACTGCAATGTGTAACTTGGGCGTTTGATCAAACGATTTAAAGTTGCCTCTTAAGCTCAACGTACAGACCTTGGGAATTCTAGCACAGGATGTGCCATGGTTAAAAAGGCTGTACAAGCAATACGACACGCCGTTCGGTACACGGTAGAGACTCCTCCTTATCAACAACACCCACGTGGCATCAATCACAGGTACTTCAAGTTGGAATACGACACGCCGTTTCTTGTACGGTAAGGGCTTAAATTTCATTTTCCTAGATCCAATAAACTATCAAGTATCAAGGAGAACATAAACAGAAGAGACTCTGCGAGAGAGAGAGAGAGAGAGAGAGAGAGAGAGAGATGGCTTTAGGAGTACCGTCGACTCCATTGACGTTTGCGGCACACGCGCTCGGAGTCGCGGTTTTGGTGTTGGTTCTGGTTTGGTCCTTACACTTTCGAGGTGGTTTCGCATGGGAAGCTACAAACAAGAACCTCATCTTCAACGTAAGATCGACCTCCCTCTCTTTCTCTCTGCTGTGTTTCTCTCTTTCTGTTTTTCTGGGTTCTTCTTCTTCTTCGGCAACTGTTTTGTTACCGTGGAAAATGTCTTCGGCTTCTTTTAATACTCCAACTGCGATAGACTCTATAGCATATGTCTTCATCCTCAAGAATCCATCATATGGTATCTAATACCCTTTCATTCCTTTTTTCCTTTTTTTTTCTGGGTGTTCTGTAAATTAGTATTTTGGAATTATGGATGAATTTTTTTATTTTACCTACCTTCTTTGACCCTTCTTCGATTTCTTTTCATGAAGGAGGTGTATTTATATAACAAGGGCATTGTAGAACATGATTGATTGTATGTGTGGTTGACACAAGCAGGCTCGTGTTTAGCTCATGCCTTAGGGTTGAAACAGTTAAACTGATGATTCTGCGCGGACCCTAGCTGGCTCAGCTTCGTGTTTAAGGTTTTAGTAGTTCTTTTACACGTTGCTAAGCTACCTTTCGCACATTCAGCTATGACCTACCCTTCTAACGCAGATTACTTAACATTTTCTACCTGATTACAGTATTCTATTTGAACCTTTTCTTTCTTTAGGGGTTCCATTCTTAATTTGTTTTGTGCGTAGAATATTCTATTATTTCTCCTTGAAACATCTAGGGTTGGGAAGAACGTTCGCCATGAAATATGTCATCTAATTATATTATTTTCCTTTGAAAAGAAAATAAACACATTCTGAATGCTTTGGTAAATCAGTGCACCACGTGTTATAGTCCTCTACCAGATGAATGAAGTGATTAGGGTTTGGTGTTATCTAAAATTGTAGCTGTCAATATATTAATTGGCCATACGTGCCAGTGTCCTTTTCTTTGAGCTCATTTGTTTTGTTTGTGAAACTTACCTAACCGCTAGGATAATTCTTGGCCATATACGATACAAACTACAAGCAGAAATTTTCCTAAATGCTAGGCAAGATGATTTTCAGTAACTATGTATATGTGCGTGCGTGTGTGTTTCGTGATGTGTTTTATCATTCTGATATTTAATTACTCTTCCTTCAAATTACAGCTCCATCCCTTTCTCATGGTATTAGGATTAATTATCCTTGGAGGAGAAGGTACGTAGCTCAAACAAGTTTTGCGTCTTTACATAGTGGATTACATAGTTCCCTATCTAGCATATATAATTCATAATGAATCGATTTTAATTTGTTTTCGCAGCCATTATTAGTTATAAGTCACTTCCTTTAAGGAAAGAAGTGAAGAAATTAGTGCACCTGGTTCTTCATGCCATTGCATTAGCACTCGGCATAGTCGGCATTTGTGCTGCATTCAAGAACCACAATGAGTCTGGAATTGCCAATCTCTACAGTCTGCACTCCTGGATTGGCATCGGGGTTATTTCTCTCTATGGTATTCAGGTATCTATCTAATCCTCTATTCCACTTTAGATAAGCTAAGCTGTATACGTATGAATACTAAAATGTCCTATGCAGAAAATACTCTTTATAGTAATCTGAGTATATATACATTTCTCAGTTTCGTAAATCAACACGTACGTGCCTCAGTACGTGATGGACCACGTACAGGGGTAAGGGTTAGCTACCGGTCGATATTGAAAATGTGTACTCAAATTGCTAACAGATGAGAGCTTGACATCCCAACCCTCAAGTTTGTAGTTTTTGATCCCCGTCAATGATCAAATCTGTTTTAGGGTCATAATAGTGTTATACATTGACAGCAAACGTAGTTGCGCATTAAATTAAATCTGCAAATCATATCGACATTATTTTTCAATCTCAACAGTTATCAAAAGCGCACGCTCATGTATAGAAGTTAGATGGTAGATATAGAATCATTCTATCGACAATGAATAAGTAGATATCCATCCGCAAGAAAGTACACATAGGAAAATAGGGTTTTGATGATATACCATTAGTTCGATACCTAGCTAATTGTGTGAATTTGTGGCTGGGCAGTGGATATATGGGTTCTTGGTATTCTTCTACCCAAAAGGAAGTCCGGGACTAAGAAGTGACTCAATTCCATGGCATGTGATACTAGGGCTTCTCATATACGTTTTAGCCGTAGGCAATGCTACCTTGGGGTTCTTGGAGAAGCTCACATTCCTGGAGAGCTCAGGACTTGAAAAGTTTGGAAGTGAGGCATTTCTTGTCAACTTCACAGCTCTCGTCACGATCGTGTTTGGGGTGTTCGTTATATTCTCTGTCATTTCTCAAGCTCCTGTAGAAGACGACCACAGCTACTCAGAAATATGAACTACAGTGCTACATGATATCTACGTCTTCGCCATACTTAATTGGCTTGAAGCCCTGAACCAATAAAGCATGGAGATCAATCATCTTCGTTATGTCATTGATGTGTAGTACGTCCTACTTCTATACATAAGATTAGTCGATCAGCTTTTATTCGAAGTAGAGAATTTATGTTGCGTATATTAATAGTGCATTAACCATTTATGTAAGGATGGTAGATTAGATCGAATTCTGTAGAGATAAATCGATTCTATGCTCTAGTAGATTCTCGATATAGATCTCCATTGCAGAATTGAAGTCTTCAATTCAACTGTGAGTTCTTTCTTAGTGCACAATGGCCACTTGTTTAAATTTTTATTTGGTGATGGACAATGTTTAGGTATACCATCAAGTTTATCGATCAACTACTTCATGGTCTACCACCGGTCTTCATCACTCTACCTCATTTATCTTTCTGGGGAACCTTTTGCATGTTTGTATCAATCATCACATACCACATTATCTATCATATATATATATGCATGATGGTAAGTCATGGCTAGCTACTGAAGCAAACCCGGTTCTTAAAATTAGTTCGTAGAAACAGCCGGACCATCAAAAGGATTCTACATGATGACCAAAGTCGAATTGATCGAGATATGTAATCTCTACCTTATATGTAGACAAATTAAATTTCAGATTGATCATCTTAATACTAGATGGTTCAAATGTTCCTTCTTAAACCTAAATTTTCATTAATCTGATTCTTATACAGACGTTCCCGTTCAACGGCGTTTGTGGCTGACTGGGATGCCAAGGAAAGGACGTCACGTGAATCTCACTTGCGCCGTAATCGTTAACCACCAAACGTGGCACTGTCGTTATCGTTTTTCCTTGGATAATATGAACTAGTTTAACATCCAGACTGTTGAATTTATTTACGAAGACACCATTAACACTTCTTCCGGTCGATGTCTTCCGGATCAAATTGATGGCAAATTCGATAATATCTGGAAATGAAGGGCTTTTATATTCGATTTTATCATTAACATTTTCTCATGGAGTCGAGAGGAGCGTAACGTGGCACCTTTGAAAGGTGACAACGTGACCCACAGAGATTCCGTCACTAATACGAAGCCAGAGTAGAATCTTGATATGATGAGCTGTGCTGACCTCATATCTCTTGGCTGTAAAAGTAATTGCGTATTTCTATACATGGAAACTACTGGATTGTTCATTTCTTTATATGGAAGTTACTCGTATCGTGTCTCTAAATAGGTCTAAATCATTTACATTCCTTTTAAAATGAAAAAATTAAGCCTAATTGTTAAGGCAATTAGCCAAGATTAAGAGTATTTTTATTTTTCATGGAAAATAGATAGAAACATCATCAATTGATTAATAATGCACCTCAAATTAATATTGTTGAATCACTCGCTTAATATGTTTACTGTTTTGTTAATCCGAAGTTATTTGAACACTTAATAAACGATTCACGATTGTTCCAGCTTATACGGTAGACTACAAGGTGGCACCAATAAGGGGCAAGAGTTACTATCACATAATATTTTATTTTCATTATTGGATACATGTAATTCTTTTGAAAAATCATTACGTGTTTCACTAGGTCATATATTTCTTATTTCAGTACAAGCCCTTCTCGTTTTCTTGATACACATCAACTCCTTCTGCTTTTGGCCAACATACTCATCTATTACTTTAGAAACAACAATTTCTGATGTATGATAAGTATAATCTACTTGCTTTCTATATAGGAAAATTGATCACACTCCATATATTGTTTCTTGCTTAAAAAGTATGCCAACTCATAATAGGCCACTTGTAGCTTTCGTCCAGCTATTAATGGGGTTTTGTTTTCATAGAACCTGTTACATTCCTCCAACTATTGTTACCTGTACATAATCTCAATCGATCTCTCTCTGTTGCTTTTGCTTCTATATCCTTCTTACTCAACACTACAGTACATGTGAGCTCAACTCATTCCCTTTTCAAAGCTTCCTAGGTTGTTTCTTTCTCATCCTTCAATTCCGTCTAAAGCTAGCTTGAATTACAAACATGGCAGAGGTAGAGGAACCCAAGAAGCTAGAATCTGAAACACCCTCGGATCCTCCTCCAGCTCCGGCAACGGCTGCAACATCATCGGAAGAGAAGCCGGCAGTTGTCGAAGCTCCGAAAGAGGAGTACATGGAGAAATCAGAAGAGAAGGCGCCTGAGACTGCAGATGAGTCGAAGGCTCTTGCTATAGTTGAGAGTATAAATTCTTCTTTTGCTTAATTAATCCTCCTCTCACTTTGGTTTTGCTTTTATTTTTGTTAAAGATTTACTTGATTATCTGCTTGGTTATTGGTGAAGAAAGAAGTCTTGGATTTGAACAATTTTTTCTCCTTCCACAAGGATTCTGATTAATCTTCGTATTTTTGATAGTTGATGCATGCCTCGAGTTGATGGGATCCTAACATATTTGAATGCATGATATTGTAGTTTGTTTTTTTTCTGATTTTTAAGTTCAATTATTGGTAGATGACAAGAATGATTCTCCTTTGTACTTTTTTCTTACAATTTTGCTTTATGGTTACTTTTTTTTTTTATAACAATTTTGGTTCCTTATGTTTATGTTTGAACTTTTTTGTGGAGCATAATTTGAATTTGAAATCTTTGATGCAAAGTTCGAACTTTAAAAATCCCATTACATATTTTTCATTCTTTGTTAACCCTTAATATGACAAAGTATGATAGAAGCATTACTTTCTTGATGGTCCTATAGAACCTTGTGAACCAGCAGAAGAGAAAAGCAAGGAGGTTTTGGATCGAGGTGAGTTTTGATTGCTTGATTTCATTTCCAGGTTCTAATTATCCCTGCTTAATTGTTTTCGTGCATGCTAGCTAGTTGTATAATACGTAGGTTTAATTAACTTGTTAATCATGTCGTCGTCGTCTTCTCCTTTTTCATCAGAAGCTGTGCTTGCAAGAGTTGAAACAGAGAAGAAAATATCACTTATCAATGCATGGGAAGAAAGTGAAAAATCAAAAGTAGAGAACAAGTAAGATTCTTCAGAGTTAATGGCTAATTACATGTTGAACACATTCTTTGTCATCATTCTTCTTTGGCATAGTTTATATTGAAATGAAAAACTATGGTATTGTTGCCATGTTTGTGAATAGAGCTCATAAGAAGTTATCTGTTGTTGGGTCATGGGAGAACACCAAGAAGGCAAACGTGGAGGCTGAGCTAAAAAAGATTGAGGTAAAAATATTTGCTTCATCTGACGGTTCTGACCTGTAATCTTATTGTGGCAATTATTTCCTGTCCGAGCATTTTAGCTCAAACATCTTTTTTACAATGAGCAGGAAAAATTGGAGAAGAAGAAGGCAGAGTATGTGGAGCAGATGAAGAACAAGATTGCTTTGATCCACAAGGCTGCAGATGAAAAGAGGGCGGTGATTGAAGCTAAGCGTGCCGAAGATCTTCTCAAGGCAGAGGAAACTGCTACTAAATGCCGTGCCACCGGAAAAGCTCCTAAGAAGCTCCTTGGAATTTTTTGAAGCTAAATTGAACTAAATTCAGGTGCACAAATTGTTTGACAACAAGAACAAGAACATTGAATTAGTTATTTGTATATTTCTTTCGATTAAGTTACATTTGTTTGTTCACTTGTAGATGTGTTCATCATTTCTTATGTAAGGCTGGGATTTCGTCAGTGTCAGGTTTTATTTTGTGAGCACTATGATAAGTACCTGTGTTTGTATTAAGTTCTTAATTCTACATAAATGAATTCATAATTGTTAGCCATTGATGAGGTACTTTAGTGAACTGTTGGGTTAATGTTTTGTTTTGTGTGGTGTTTTTAGGTTTTTTTTTTGGTTAGCTTAGTTTGTTCTGTTTAGTTGGTATAAAGGATGTGAAGTCTTGAATCTATGGAGTGTGTGTTGAGTGTTGCTTCTATTGCGGTGGTAGATAGTTTTTATTCCTGAACAATAGAATCACATTTGAGGTGTTTAATATGTTTAATAAGTATATGCAGAGTAAACATTTGTTTTGTAGGTAATGCAGAGTAGACATCTGTTTTGTAGGTAATGAGTTTTGTATATATTTTGTAAGTATACAACTTTTCATTCTCTCACGTACAAATATAGAATAAATCAAACATAGAAAAATAGACAAGTCCAAGAAATAAAACTATGTGTTGAAGGAAAAACACAATTAGTGTGCATTCGTTATAATAAATGACGGAACAAGTTAATGACGTTTACGGTCAACGGGCGTAACAGGTCAATCAGCAATTATGTACTATTAATTATCATTGTAATTACCATTTACTTCTATTGTAATCTTGGCTCCTATATAAAGTGGATTATCAATGAGATGAGTATATCAATTTTATTTTTCCTAGAACACGTTATCAGCACTTTGTCTACAACTGAGTTTTCCATTTTCCCATAAAAATTTAAAAAAAATAGAACCCTAATTTGTTTTCCAGCCACCGCTAGCTAATGATCAATCGGTGGTTGTGCTCGACCTAGTCGACGCGCCACTCGATGATCCAAGTTGACATAGATTGGCGATCCAAATCAACAGGATCAACGACCCATATTGTAGGCACCCAGAAATTTGCTCTGAGCACTTTTCTTCTCCTCGGAACAGTAAAGGTCGACGTCGGCAGCCTCCGTGCACAACAATCTCTAATGCTCCTCCGTGTCCCCAATCCAGGTATTGAAACCCGGTGCCTCGTCGCTGTCTCCTCAAGCCCAAATCGTCGACCCTCGACGAAGCACTTGCTCAATTCCAAATAGTTGACATGGTGGCAGAATGGAACCGAAGTTCGTTGACACTGTCCCCAATCCGAGCTTCTCATATCGCCACCGACCGCCTTTTGCCCAGATCGACGCTTTAAAACGGTCGTGTTCCAGCCCAGATCGGCAGCTGTAGTTTTGCTTGACCGTTGTCAGACCTGATACAATGCAACCTCGACCCGGTAACCCCCGACCGGATCTGCTCGACCCGACCTTGAAAAAAAATTACCCATGGTAAATCAGAATTTATCCCTGTCAGTCAAAATTTAAAGATAACTCTTGAATTTACCAAACGGTTAATCCTTGTTTACTATTTATAAATTAATTTTTTACACTAATAAGATTTACTATTTATGGTAAATTAAATTAAATATATATAGATTTAAAAGTGGCTAATTATATATATGTCGTCATTTTTGTATGTGATTTATCAATAAACACGTGAAAAGAACATGAAATCATGAGATCAATAATCGTTTAATATGCAGTTTATTAAATAAACTTGCAAGTAAGATCTAAACTAAAGTTGCTGCTTTTATTAAATTTGATTCATATAAATGAAATTATATATGTTATGTGAGCAAAATACTGTATGAATATTGTGCATGTTATATGCTATGTTTATTATCAAAATTTGATTGCTTAGCATGTATTTATATCAGAATGCTATGATTTACATTTTTTAAGCATTATATTTGTACATGGTCTATGACATGTATTGTGAGTACGATAATTGCCTAAGTTTTGCAAATTAATTGACCATGTTAAATTATGCTCTACTTGTTACACATGCTAAATCTATATAATTTTTATAATTATTTTATTTAGCATGTTATATGAAATTAACATAGCCATGATGATGAAATTTTATGAGCATCGTATGAAAATGGACAACCTTATTCATGTGATAAATTAATTTCACGAAGCATCGAAAAATATGACCATTGCAATTTCTTGTCTTCAATCCCAATTTTTATTTTTTGGAAATTAATTAATTGTGTATCTTTATTGTGATGATGTAACTTCACAAACCTCCAAAGTGACCATAATGTATCTTGATATTTTTAATTTGTGTATGTCTATTTAGAGTTTTCATTAGACTGCTACATTAATAGGTCTCGTACTCTATCTACAATTGGTTAAACCAACACATACATGTATTCTCATTATGTTCAAACATTTAATCCAACGAAAATTATGTGGATTAATTCAACCAACTTGCGGACACCTTAAATACTTTATGATGTTGGTTGGTTGATGTGTCGACACGTTAGTCACGTGTCATCACACAATTCACTACTAAAACTAATGCTGCATATGCTAGTGACAAACTCACTTTGGTCTTAAGAAAAAACGACTACAATAATAGTCTTAATAGTAGTAGCGCACTCATATTTATGTTTAGGGTAATATAATTTTTGCATACACAACCTCTTACTCACTACTGCCCGGCCATCACATAATCATTGTAAAAGGAATTACAATCCATGACATCGATTGAACGAAATACTTGATCTCGCCAGGATTGACACGGATCTACAATATTTAAGCTCAACTACATTAATCTACGTGTCAAATTGTGACACCACATCGCATAATGGTGAAGCCAATTAATGTGAATAAGTGTTCTTATTGGAGACGAGCATCCAAATAGTCCGCCATATTGCAATCTTGACAAGCGATCTCTTTTCCGCTAGATTTGAAGAATATTACTTTGATGAGACAATCTTCTCATCGTTAGGGGGAGGAGATAAGAACAAAGAATGTTAAAGTGGAATGACATGAATTGTCGTGATTTGTTCCTACTATGTCTCATCTTGATCCCCACTATTGCACAAAGTGATGAGATCACATATATTAGCTATAAATATGATTGTAAGGTTTGATGTCCTAAGAAAAAGACATGATGCCACCCAAAAGGAATTTGACATTGCGTCGCCATAAAGTGACATAAATGGTGTCATAGGTCGTGACTCTCTAAGGAAAATGGGGAGACCACCTTAGGTTCGATATATACTCGATTGAAGGAAGAAAGCGAGTTTTGGCCCAATCAGATCCATTGATCCATAATCTCAAATCCGCCTCATGAGAATTTCTTGGATTATCGTTGGAGAACACTTCAGATGTTAGAATAAATCCTTGAAAGTATAGAGATCTCTACTAATATAAACCACATGGGGACGTATGATATTGAGTTTTGATATCGAACCATGCTTCGTTGAGAAACACCAACGTAGTAATTTTGGCCTAATGGAAAGAAGCGGTCCAGCATGAACCAATGTTCACTAACAAAGAGATATGTATTTGGGCAGGTGAAGCCGACACCACAAGTGTAAACCCTATCATATGTTTTTGTTAGGATGTGTAATGAGAAATAAGAGTTTATACTCACCTTATGGCGTAAGGTCTCTCACAAACGCACTAGAATTGACTATGAGGAGATATTCATTTGTAATGTACCACAAAGAGATATTGATGTCATTGCACTCCACTACCTTATTAGTTTAGTAGTTTCTGAAAAATTGACAAATGCAACATATGAATGGTGAAATAAGATATCTCTATGGGAATCGAAATTAAGAGATATACATGAAGTCCTAGAACCGACTTCATCCACCCAAGAAGTGACTCTAACTCACGAAGCACTACAAAAGGAATTAAAACGTTCACAGAGTAAAAACTTGATTTGGAATAGGGATCAGATGAATTATGCCATTGCGAATTCAGTGGATTTACATACTCTTAATGAACTAAAGAGATGTCGATATGTTTTGTAAATTTGAAGTCGATGATGAAAAAGATCTTTGGAAAGACACAATCTCGATATAGATCTTGAGGACTGTAATGTTGATGATTAATCCTCAATCGTCTTAGACACTCTAAAGGTTAAAGGTGAGGTATCTATAACTCCCATGATTAGTCGAAATATTTAAAAATAGATCCGTTTCGTCTAAATTAGTCGAAGTCTTTAAAAATAGATATATTTCGTCTAAATGGAAGATGACGGATAAGTGTTGGGAAATGAAATTCCATATACAAATGCAAAGACACATTACTGCACTTAACACAATATGCAAGACTCGACCTCTCATTCGTTGTATAGCTTTGCGTCCACGCAATATCAATACCTAAAGGTTTAGGTTTATAGTCTCTATAAAGAAAAAAGAAAATGACATGATGAGTGAATATTATCTACGTTGTTGCATATTTGACGTAAAGAAATACGTACCAAATGAAACATATAATTAAATATGCAAAAGTTATCGAAGCTCTCATTATTAATGTAAAGATCAAGGGGAGTTGCAGACAACAGGGGGAATCTAGCACATATATATTATTCTCAAATGTAATAGGTGTGTTGTGCTTTTTTCCTCTTCGACCAAGGTTTTATTTTCTCCCACTGGATTTTTGTTACTTGATAAGGTTTTTAATGAGGCAACACTCTATGCACCATTTTATCTTTAACTCGGCACAATGGGGAGTGTTGAAGAAAAAACACAATTAGTGTTAGTGTGCATTCATTAAAGTAAATGACAGAATGAGTTAATGACGTTTTACGATCAACGGCGTAACGGGTCAATCATCAATTATGTATTCTTAATTATCATTGTAATTACTATATAGGTCTATTGTAATCCTAACCCCTAAATAAAGGGGATTATCATTGAGATGAGTAGAAAAATTCTATTTTTCCTAGAACACTATGTTTATTTTTTGTTTCCTGAGCTTGGAGGTAGAGAGAGTTTTTGATGCATTCAATCAATGAGATTAACGCAAAAATAAAAATTACATTAATCTAATTTTTCGTTTGACTTTTCATGTAATTTTTTTGACTTAATTTATTTCCTTAATTTACATGTACATTAATGTTTATAATTTTACATGCTTATTGCATTTTAAAAATTCTGACGACTATATTTATGGAGTAAAATTCATTTTTCAATTAGAAGGGTAAAACTGTGAATTGAACTAAAAAAATAAAAAATGTTAATTATTCAATAAAATCCTATAAGGAAGGTTGAAAAAGGTTTTTGGGTATATATTAAAAAAAAATTGGGTGTGGGCTAATCTTAAATGAGGGCTTGAAAAATGGGTTTAACACTAATTTTCTTTAAAGATTTAGGAGATCAAGGATCGGATGATTTTGGTTCATTGACCCTATAGAGCTTTTCCTCACACAGTTACACCACTCATACTGAGACAGTGAGACCTGCTAAACCGGTGCTTGGTTTGTAAAAGAAGAGTGATTTGGTGGCCAAGCTATAGACAATTTCATTATATAGACCAGCTAACTAAGAAAGAAGCTATTGGAAAAAAAAATTCAAGGAGTTGAAACAAATAGTGTGAATGATACTATGTATAAATGTATAATGTCTATGCACAGAAAATTCTTATTTGAAAATAAGCACCATTCAATCACTCTAATTTTAGTAGGGAGCTTTTATTCATAATCCCAAAATAACACTTAATTAGACCTCCCTATTTTTCAAGTTTGTTTTGAATTTTTCAATGCATGTGAAATTCTAAAAAGGCATATAAGAGTGAAAAAAAACAAGAGAATTTGTAACCTATCTATTTTAAACTAGCGAATATAAATGATTTTTTTTCTTTTTTCGTCAATCCTTTAATTATGTATTTTATTTCAAGAAAACTCCAATTCGGAATAATAAATTGAATAAGATGATTTAATTACTTTCATTTTTTATTGTTAAAAATACAATAAAATAATATTATTAATCTTCATATATTAATTGAAAAACTACATAGAATTTTTGATAAACTTTGGTTAGCATCTGAGAGAAAAAACTGTTCAATAGATGTTATAATTTTTCATGTTGATTAGACTATTTGGTGAGTTCCAAATCAATCAATGAAAAAAAAAAGAACAATATTATTAATTATGAATTTAGGAGTGAAAGAGAAATTTAATTTGAGAATATGGATTATGTAATTATTAAGAATTTTTTGAGTTATTTATAATAATTGAATAAAAGTAGAATTACAAAGATATTAATGGATAGTATATTGATTTGATATTCAATAATGATATATTAATTATGAGCAATTTCAGAAAAGTAGAGAGGTCGAAATAACATTTGAAGTATTTGTAAAAGTAAAATGGATGTCTACTAAGTGAGAAGATCCAAATACCATTTTTTAAGGTATGAATAGAAACTCCAATCTTAGTATCTTACTATTATATAAGGAAACATAATTAGAGGTTACGTTTTCACCCCATTATATATACATCACATCATTATGGAAGGAAAAGTCACTGCATATATCACCCCCAGATATAAAATCAACAAACTCAGTTCCTAGAAGATCCTGAGGATCATATCTATATTGTGAGTTCATTATGTCATGCGTAGACGGACCAGGATGGAAGACACTACTGCCAAAGGTTGCTTCATTATTGAATGAATAACTGTGTCCAAGACCATGATCTGCTCGAGGATTATAGTTATGTTGATCAATGCCAATATTGTTTCCTATGCTGTTCCCTTGAACATGATCTAGTGAAAGCCACTCAGCAAACAAAATCTTTTGCAAGGGGCTTGGTCTTTGACTTTTTTGATCAATCTGTGGAATTAAAGTTGGTGATTCATTGTAACTTGGAATTTGGGTGCTTGAGAGTTTTTCGGAAAATGGTGAAGGCTGATCTAAGTAGTTATGATCAGAGCTTGAAGTACTTGTGTACTGAGATTTGCTTTGAGCAAGTTCCATTTGATCTTGATGTTCACCAGCTTTGGCTACTTTCTTCTTCAAATAGGAATGCCATAAGTTTTTTATCTCATTGTCTGTCCTTCCAGGCAAATGTTGTGCGATCTGAGACCACCTAACCATCATTGACCCAGAAAATTAATAATCCAACAGTCACTCCTATCTATTTTACAATGTAAAAAGTAATAATTAGATGCTTACTTGTTGCCTAGCATATGATGAAGGGTGAGGATTTTCTCCTCCTCTTGTTTACTGAATCTCCCTCTCTTTAACCCTGGCCTTAAGTAATTGATCCACCTTAATCTGCAGCTCTTTCCATTCCTTTGCAAACCTGTAGTGAAGTTTGTATATCATCTTGTGTATATACACGTACGCGCGTGCGCACACTTTAATTTACTAGGTATAAAAAGTTAAAATGGAGGAGGAATTGAGATGTAGAACCAATTATAAAGAAAAGCCACCATCAGTCCCTTATACTTGGATATCTACCTCAGGGTTTACCACAACTACTCTATTGTTGTTGACTCAAAAAACCTTCTTACTAATTCCAAAAGACTAATGGATGAATAAAAAAGTTTGTTGATTTCTAATATGAACCATAGCAATCAGTAACAAGATAGGAGATTGATCCCATTACTACGACACAATCATTGAAATACTATGCACATTTTAGCAGGCAGTAAAAGAAGAACTCACCGGCGTTTATGGGAACAGAACTCCAGCAGCCATGACCATGTTTGAGAATGTAGTTTCTCAGCTGTTGGTCTTCTTCAGGTGACCATAATCCCTTTCTGTCCTTTGGCTTTGGCTTAGGAATATCTGATGACTTGCATTCCATTCTGATTTTCGACTGGCACAAGCTTTGGCCTTATCTGAATTGTACGTGGGAGAAACAGAAATAGGTTTTTCAGAACGTACTGAGCTTCTTTATGAACGAGGAGCAATGAACAGATGACCTCAAAAGCTCTGCTACTTATATAAGCAATGATTAGTTGAAAAATGCTCCATAAAAGAATTAACAAAGCATGAACCTTGAGAAAATTAGAGAAAACTCCAAAATAGGAGATCCCTTTTAAGATAAACACACACTTTTAATTTACACCCAATTCATATTTTAAACCATCCATATAGACTACATGTTTGTAATTAATATTTTACCAAGTTTAATTTGACCTTTTGACACATAGAAAGTTAAAACTTAGCATGAATTTGAAATTTTTAACTAAACTTAAATCTTATTAACTCTATTTCATCTATTAATTTATCTTAACTTGGTGACTTGAGCATCTGTGTGTGTATATATTTCATTTGTAACAAAAGTTTGTAGTTCTTGATCTCTTTAGTAGGTATATTCTTTCCAATATTGTTGCACAAGAAAAATTAAGAAAATTTGATATGAAGATGGAGAGATATACTTTGAAGAAATGATGAGGGCAACTATGCATATGGTACTTCTCGCCAGGGTTGTCAATTCCGACACGACGCGATAACACGACTCGAAACTCGCACGAAATAAAACGAGTTGAACTGTACGATTAAAAAACGAGTCAGCGGCAGGTCAACCCGCCATGACCAATTTAATAAATGGGTCAACGAGGGGTTAACCCACTAACATGAAATGAACCCAAATGACACGCTTAATAAAAGAGTCGAATTCAATTCTATATAAAATATGTGTATGTAAGCTATTTAAAATTGTAAATTATATGTATATAAGGGTTTAGTAAGTCTTTTTTCATTTTGAACTAGAATTTTGGGTAATACATTGAATTTTTTTATTTGCTTCAATTGATTATCTTATCTAAAACGATATGATATATTTATTAAATGGGTTAAACGGGTTGGAAACGGGTAACCCGTTTAATAAATAGGTTGAATTTGAGTTTAAATTTTTGATACGATTATTAAATGGGTTGAGTTTGGGTTTACATTTTATGACATGCCAGACACATTGACCCGACACGGACCCAACCTAACACGACCCATTAACAGCCATACTTCTTGCCATTTCTCTAAGTGATAGTTGAGGAAAGATTTTGAATGATACAAAACATGTCCTTGATACTATGAGCATGTTCACACTTTGTGTTTCTTATCATAAGGTACATATCTTGTTCTTAAATTTCTTTGTCTAATATTTAGGTATATATACTGTCATCTTTTAAACAAATAGTATAGAGCACTAATAAATCACACAAATATGTGATGTATCTAAACCAATATACCTTTTGACAAGTTATTGAGAAAAACCCAAAGGAATAGATTTACCTTTTGAATAGATAACTTACCTATATAGTAGAAATATGTAACTTACCTATAGTAAAATATAGATAACTTACCAATTTTATATAGTAAAACATAACATACCTGTATAGATAACAAAAGTCTTTTACGAACTTAAAACAACTTATTTTCAAAAATAAGGTAAAATTAAATCTATATAGTAGGACTAATTAAGTAATATACCTATATGGTAGAATTAATAACTTACATATATAATAAGACTAATTAAATAATATACCTATATGATAGAAAGATTTTTAAACACAAAAGAAATGCATAGAAGAAACATCTCATTTAACTTTGGTTTCCAAATATAGATTACATGACTTTCGCACAATTAATAATGGCATTAAGGCTAAGAATTATTATTATTTAATTAAAATAAATATTAATGTAATAATTTTAGTTTATGGAATACATAAAGTTAATTATTAGTAAATTATGTAGGTTATAAATTTGACTTCAGTGGCAACTTTTGTAATATTGAGAGAATAAATGTTTTATTGTTAATCATACATGGTAACTTTTGGATGTAAATTGAAATGAAAAAAAAAGATGAGTTTAATCGAAAATCTCTTCTTGAAATTGGGTCTATAGTAAAACCATACCTCTATAAATAAATAATGTTGGGACCGGATGAAATTATTACTTTAGTGAGATTATTATATTATCAATAAATGAATTATTTATTTATCGATAAATTAATAAATTATTATTTTAAAGAGAGTTTTGTTGTTATTTTATAGAGAGTTTAGTCTCACTTTCCAAATTTGGTATAATTTCATGCCTAAAAGTAACTTTAAAATGATAAGTTTAAATAATTAAATTCCTTAATTTGTATTATGAATTTTATTTATTATTTATTTTATATAATTGATCAATTATTAATTATTTTAACTATTTTTTTAAAATTTTATTAAATTAATTATTACTTTATATATTTGATGAGACCTAAAAAGATTTCAAAAAAATTATTATCTTATGCATTTAGTGAGGTTCTTAGTAATATATATTGGTCCCAAGTCAAGACCGGAACAAATTATTACTTAAGCGAGATTATTAATTTATCAAATATTCATTTATCGATGTTAGACTGTATATTAAATTTCCCCGTGAACCTTTTTTCTTGGTTTTTATTTATTTCAAAGAAGCATATAACATATCTCTACTACTATAATTGGATGCCTTTATTTGGGGAAACAAATTTGCCGACCACCATTTTAAACTCATGACATATGTCAAATTACTCAATTATTATCTAACTATGAGTTGGGAAAAGACACATGTCATAAATTTAAAATGGTGGGCATAAAAATAGTGGTCGGCAAATTTGCTTCCCTTCATTTGGTGTCAATAGCTTCACCAATAAATGAATTTGCCTAAAAAACTCATGGAACTGGCAAAATCTAAAATGGATTAAAAAGATATCAGAAGGGTAGCAATGTAAATTAACATAAATGAGGAAAATATGATTGGCGAAGGAAAAAGAATTTTCTGTAGTCAATCAACACTCAGCACACGATCTCTCCAAGAATAGAACAACTGTCTGGGTGCACAATCGAACAATTTCCAATTTGAAGAGAACGTGGGAGGTGATCGAACCAATATGGCTTCATCACTATATATATCTTTCTCTCACTTTACAGTTCATTTAGCAGGAGCAAAGCACATTGAAAGAGAAGCATAGCAAAACAATTCTAGATAGAGGAAAAATTAATCGGTGATTGCAGATTCACCAAGGTAGGACTAGCTAATTATATTGGGTAATTTAGTTTTTTTATTAATTCGGGTATTCTATTGATGTTCGATTTTTCTTTTCTCTTTCATGAATTCATGTTCCTAACCATTCCAATTTCCTTCATTTTTTATGATTTTTTTTGCTAGGTATCCAATCTGTTAATAGAGGGAATGAGTACTTAAGGCTTCAACTAACTGATCATTAAATTGCAGTTCAGATTCAACTTACAAAGGGTTTCTTTGTTTACTAATTTTCAGGTTTTGCGACGTTTACCAATGCATGTATATATTGTTGCAACTATGCAAGTGCTTTGTATATATTGCTGCAAGTGTTTCTTCAATATAGTATTAGTTCTCTTTCTCCTTTCTTTATACGTTCCAAACAAACTTTATTGAAGCATAATAGTACCAACTACAGAACGATGTTTTATAAGATGAATTGGTCTGAATTTATACTAAGTACAAGGTAAAACTAATAACTTAAAAATGATCGAAAAGCTATGATCATGTAGGTAATTGTATGTTTATCTTTAAGCTATGATTGGAAAGCTGCTTCTCAATTTATGACATCTTGATTCTCACGCAGGTTGAATCTGTTTATCTGTAGTGTGCATGGGAGTAATCACAAAGTGCTACTTGAAAATAATACAATTCGGATGCGCTAGACGGCTAGAGCCGCAAAGCTAAACGAGTAAATAAACAATATAGACAATATAAGTTTTCAATTGTAATGAAAGTGATGGACTAACACGTAATGGTTGTGACATTGAAGCTAATTGTACGCGTACGTGAGAGTCATTATTTCATTCGCATGAGCGTGGTCCTTTTGCATGCGCTGGGTGCATGAAGACTAGTATATATTATGCTGGGGTTGTATTTTCATATTCCAACATGAGATAAGCGGAGTTCATGGTTTTTAGAAAGTCATTGTTATAGAAGATTGCAAACGCACCCACAATGATTATTTAAATATATACCTAATGTGTGTATAAAATTAAGGTATTAACTTGACAGAAATGTTGGTTTACACGTTGTTCTTTGCTCTCATTGTTTAGGATCCAGTAGGTTTTATATGTTACCACTTGTGTATCACTGTATTTGCATCAATTTAGAATGAACTGGTTAGTACCATCTCTGCTTGAAGCTGCATTCTAAATCAATTACATAAACAAATCAATGTTCAAACAAGAAATCTGAGATGAATGTATGCCCCTGCTTTTTTTAAATGATCATTTTACCAACTCTGAGACAATACTAATTTAGATCTGTGTAGGGTTTGACTCGGACGATGATGATCAATTTTTGGTTTTTAGCCATCTATTTACAAAGTGTTAAGTAACCATTTTTCCTTATAATCAGATTTACAGAAACAAAAATAAAAATCAAGCACGTCTGAGCTAATTATCCAATGTCCAATCTTTACAGACCTGTTTTTACACATGTATAGGTTAGACCCTTTCTCCTAGCTTGTTTGAAGCAAAGGAAACAGACTTATGTCAGATACACATGCTTTAGATTGAAGAAAGGAAGCACAACTCAGTGTTTTTTTTCCCTGTTATGAAGAAGAGAGTTGACTTCCCATTAACAGATCAAAGTGATGAATCTGCAGGAATTTGCTAGCTAGTTATATTCCCTGAAGAGAATTCACAAAAAGTTTAGTGCTTATTTAGCTGGAAGTAATTTTAACCGTAGTGGAAAGATTATCTGATGACGCACAGCTAAGCTAGCTTTCATGGGGCACAGCTTGGTGCTGTCTTAAGATGAACCAACTTCAACCCTAATGAGGAGCCACCACCACCCTAAACTTAGAGGAAAACTGTTTGTGCTGGCTAATATGCAAGCTTATAATGATCTTGGGGAACCCTAAACCCTATACATTAAACTAATATGTCATTTGGAAACTATTTTTAATGGCCTCTCTAACCTACCGACATTTTCTTTCGATCAGTTGAAAATGAAACTTGGGATTAGGGGATCACTGATTAACGGCATTGGATTCATGTTGAAATTGATTTCAAAGATTGTAATATTGATTGATTGGTATAGATAGTGTTATAAAGAAATGCCAAAAGGGACAAATGGACAAAGATATAAGGCGGACAGTATTTTATCTGTTGGATTATTTCAGAATATCTCTTGTCAAATTGCAAGTTGTCATCAGATGAACCAATGAGCTACTGATTATGTTTTGATTGGAGAGTGTATATAGATGACCATTTCAATTCATTCATTTTGTAAGACGGAGAAGAACATGGCCAATGAACTCATTCTAAAACTGCTGGACTGGTTGTACTTTTACATTTTAAATAGAGATAGAAATATGGTTCTGATATAACAAAGAAAAAATGTAACAAGCTTTCCATGGAGAAGCACAAATTAAAATCATATCGTTTTGCCAACCCCATCTCCCCAAATTTGTCAACAGCTGAAAATAATTGGTTCCCTTTGGTTAAATTTATTATTTTCTGGACGGAAGGTTCATTTATTATGTTCTCCCTTTTAAATCATCTCTATTCTGCTTATTTTGCAAGAATTCCTTTCTATCATAATTCTTGCAGTGATCAGTATTTGGAAAAAAATTGAGAGACAATTGAACATAGAACCTCCTACTCACAAACACTAGGATAGATCTGTTGATTAATCTAGTTTCTAGAACTGGGAATGGTTGATTTGGTTCATTTTTGCTAGTTTCTTTCTTCTGTTATTTGTGATATGATTAGGAGTATCTCAAATGGTGCAAGTTACTTTAATGTATAAGTGGCCTACAGGTTTGCCTCCTGATTCGCTGCATATTCTTTGAGACAAGATGAAATTACTCGCCATTGACCTAAAATATATTTCTCAGAAAAAGTTAGGAAGGTCTACTACTCCTTGTTAAGGTTATAAGATTCCTCTTTCAGAATCATACATGCTTAATCGCGTAGAAACTTTTGTTGAGATTATACATCCTACATTAGAAATTGAGACTTAACCTGTGAGTTTGTAAGAGTTTGGGCCACTTTATTTATTACCAATTGGTTTTGGATGTTAACCTTAGATCACTTTATTATAGTATTAGAGCAGGTTACTCACGTCTATATGTGAAGCCCAAATGACCACACAGACTCCACATCACCTAAAATGTTGTCTACATGTATGGCTTGAAAATCCGCCACACGTGTGGGGGCATGTTGAGATTATATATCTCACATTGGGAATTGAGACATACCTTGTGAGTCTATAAGAGTTTGAGTCATTTCATCTATTATCAATTGACTTTGGATATAAACCTCATATCACTTTATCAACTCTACTCGTCTCAAGAGTAACTATTCAAGTTATTTCAAGTAGTGGATCATCAAGTTGCAACTGATTTAACTGCTCATAACACAAGAGTTGAAAGGAATTAAAATTTATTGAATTGAAATGTGCAAGATAAAAAGAGCAAGAACACTTTAGAGGCTACATTATGTTAGTTCTCATTGATTGAAATTTGAGGTTGCATCAAGAATATATTGGACTAGATAGGGCTATTGATGTAGAATAACATGTGTCCTTGCGACTTAATCCTAAAGTATGATTAACAAGTATGAGCTAGCACATTGATGAACCTATCATTTCAATTTTTTGTATTGTAAGTTTGTAACCCTTCATATTGGATTTAGCTTTTGTCCTTTTCTTGTTAGTCAAACTCAATGCATGAGTTGAAGATGTCATCTTGGTTATATATGTATATGCAGCATAGTCTCTGTAATACTCTGTAAATTTAAAGAGGATAGGTTAGCAATATATATGTAAGCCTAGAAATATCGAAAAGAGAAGGTACATGTATATACACAGATGAAATGAGGGAGATAACATTAACGAGAATTATCACAATTATTAGGGATAAGGGTGGACTCTACGTGGTTGTACTATCAATGTCCACATATGTTAGTGTTGTGCAAGGAACCGACTAGAAGGAAACAAATAAAAAGAAAAAAAAGCGCAAAAGAAAGAAATGGTGGAGTTAGGGAAGAAGGGAGAGGAACCAGAACTCAGATCATTGAGGCTCTCTCTCTCTCTCTCTCTCGACCCATTTCCTTGCTCGACTAACCGACGGTAGTCTTCAATTCCACTGATAGCTTGACTGCGAACCAACAACGTTTAGCATGTCCTAAAAGTCAACACTCATATGGTCTTCGATTCTCGATTCATGGATTTTGGAGAAGGATATTGGTAATTATGGTGAAATCTTTCAATTTTAGTTACTTTTGATGAATTTTAATTTTGAGGCGGGATGTCACATTCTCCATCATCAGAGTTCAAGGTAGAGATGGCAAATAGGCCCAAAAGCCCAAGTTCGGCCTGGACTTGGCACGTTAAAAATCGGCCAGGCACGGCCCGAGCCCGTTATTGTAATGGATCGAACCGGGCCGAGATATTTTGACCCATGGGTCCGGCACGGCTCGAACCCGTTTTTAACCCGGCACGACCCGAGCACGATTAATTCATAGGCCGACTTATTAAACACATAATTTTATATTATTTATATTAATATTTAAACAATTATCATTATTAAACTTGAATATTTTAATTCTTAAATTAAAATCTATTGATTATTTCATTATTTTAACTACAATATTTCACAAATATTATCAAAATACTGAATAAAACGTCATTATTTTGAGATACGTAACGTTTTAAAAATAAGATTATGAAATGTGTTGTAGTATTTTATTTATTTTACTACTCTAAATAGTTATATAAAACAAATATTCAAAGTACATAATATTTTTTATTTTAATTGTGTCATATAGTGCTAATGGGCCGAGCCGGCCCGTTTCTTGGCCTGACATGGGCTTGGGCTGGGGACCGGACCGGGCTTAATATTTAAGCAAATAGCCCGACACGATAAATAAATGGACCGATCCGAACAAGGCACGAGTACGGTTTTGGCCCGTTTAAAATAGACCGGGCCGGCCGTTTGCCACCTCTAGTTCAAGGGTTTAAGCCTTTAAGGTTTAAGGTGTTCTTTTTATAATTGCTCCATTATTTTGCCTCAAGCAATATGTATTGAATCCTACCAAACCTTTTAGAGGAAAACCAAATGGTTATATTACCATTCAGTAGGGAAATTGCCGGATGCTTGATGATGTATAGTTAATGAGCATTCCGAAACTGTACTCTATACAGGCTACTTCTATCTATAGAAAGTGATGAAATTTTTAAAACCATCACTTTCTATTTCGGGACTTAAATGCTTGGACTCACGCTTTGGGCTCGGGTCTAAGCTTATCCTTAAGTATTCCTTCTTTTTAAGTTTTATGTGCATGCCTATCTTTATATTTCGTAGAATAGACATATTCTTTTTCCAATCAGAGTTGTTATATTGTAATGAATAGACATATGTTATGTACTAACTATGAGTTCTCTCATGACCTCTTATCCATCCATAGTGATAACGGATGGGTATGTATTTGCTATTTTGGCATTCCTAGTTTATAAAATCGTTGATGATTTTCCTCAAAAAACTTCTATTGATCTTGTACTTTAATTTAAGCAGAATGTCTTGATTTTCACCAAAAAAGGGTCGGTTACCGTTGTACTTCTATTGTCTTTTTTTTAATAAAGGGCAGGTTACCATTGAATACAAGGGGGAGAAAGCAGACTGTCTTTGAAATGGATGGAGTGCAAAAGTAGTCTTTTTTCCACTATTTATTCAACTTTTGTCACAAATTGATGGTCATGGTATATTGGCTTCATGAGTTTGGTCTTTTTTAAAGTGATTGATGCAGAGGCATGTGCTTCTTTAGAAACTTCTATGTGTAAAACAAAATGACAGCAAGCAAATGATTGGATCATTCACTAGCTTTTAGCTCAATATGCTCATTGGCCATCTTAAATAATGACTTGGAATATGAGAACAAACAACTGAAGCTATGACTCATTTTAGAGCCATCATACATTGATCAATTATGAATAGAAAATTGTGGTTTTTTTTTCGATAGAAAAAGAAACTTATAGGCAAAAGCCTCTAGGACATCCAAAGTTTACAAGATCAAATAATAAAGCTCTAGAAGCCTCAATTAGTATCATATCATTCCATCATAGAGTATAAGTGCTAGAATGACCTAAATTAACTAAAGCATTAGCCCCAAAGTTGGTCTCACAAAAAACAAATGTAAAGATAATAGAATCAAAACTCGTAGCTGATATGAGCACTTTGTGCGACGTTCTTAACATGTTTTTATCTCAATTTGTACTTTGCTTAACCCTTATTGTTGTACTATTGAGTCATTGAGTCGTAGTAAGAGTCTTGTGCAGTATTAGATGCATTTTTATGCTTACATGAGTTAAAAACGCATAATTGGTCTAGAGTCCTAGTTTGACTAGGAATCCTTGTTAGGTTTTGAAACTAATTATCTCTTACTTATGATTTTATTTTCTTATTTTCAGATTTGATTGAAGAGATAATTAAAGAAAAAGAGATGGAGCCAAGTCATGCAACAATTAAAGATGATCATTAAAGACATAAAACATGACATGTTTTAGGGATTAAAGTATGACATGTTTTAGAGAACAAAACATCGCATGATTTAAGGGATTAAATCATTGTATTATAATATGAGGAAAGATGCAACTACCCTCATTCTTTCCTCTATATATATATGACTTCATCTCTCAAATAAGAACACTTCTCATTAGCATTCAAGAGCCAAAACTCTACTAAAACACCACCATAAATTTCCCTCACAAATTAGCAAAGCCGTCCACCCCAAAACTATCATCATCTCCATCGAGTTTCACTATTGAAGACACACCTCCAATGTTCCTACAACGTGTGATTCTCGCAACTCATCTCCATGGCTTCGTCTATTTGTGTTAATCTATAATTCTTTGTCTATGAAGATTGTAAGTTGTTGTTATGTGGAAATATTGGTTTTGTATTTGTTTTAAAATTTTCAGATTGTATTTGATATTTTTTAGACTATACCGAATCTATGTTATTATAATTAATGAGTTTGTATTTCTATTGTTGTGTTCTAATCATCTTTCTCATACTTTTAGATAATTTTCAGATATGTGCATATGAATTTAATGCTTGGATGCAGTCCCTAAGATTGTGTTTGAGTGCTAGATTCATCAACCATATTGACACAAATCGAATCATGCCCTAAGTAGGTTCGGTTTGTGTTGATTAAAAGTGGTAAAAATTCTGGAAATTTGCATGTGAAACCATGGTGGGTGACGCCACACATGAAACATGTCTCCAACAAAGATTTGGTGTTTAAATGTAATCTTGTTTGATTTCTACTCTGAGTGTTATTGAATTCGATTGCATGCAAATTTAGATTAGGCCATAAGTCAATCTAAATGTTAATTGAAATCTTGCATGATTAGATGATCCCCTAAGGCTCTAATTGTATTAGTGTCTAAAAACTATGTAATTGGTCGAATTAGAATGCATGATAGGTTCGAACTTGTAATTATGTGGTGTAATGGTAAATTTGGTTTAAGTTTGTTAAAGAGAAGTCGATCATGTAAATAGTAATTTAGGTTTTATTTTAGTAGTTAATAATCAATCTCAAACCCCCTATTATTTGTTAACACTAAAAGTTTAAAGTTCCATTCAATTCCCCGGAAAGAACGATCCATGCTTATTCTATACTAACGATGATGTTTTTACAGAATTTATTATAGACGTTTTAATAAAATGCTCCTATCACCTGGCATTGTAACTCTTCGTGTTCCTTAGGCTCATTCTATAAGCTGTTTTGTTTGGTATAACAACTCTAGGAACAAGGCCAATGCAATGCTGAATTTCTCGAATTAGTGGCAGACCATGAGGAATCTCTTCTGGAATCACATTATGGAACTCATCAAGAAGATACTTCATTATAATAGGTTGTTCATGATTGTCCTCATTCTCCTCTACAACCATAAGAATAAAACCCACTGTGCATGCAGCCAACTCTTTTCTACAATCAGATTGCGTCAAGAAACTATGGTTCGCCTTAATTGATGCTTTCTCCCCATGCCCATGTTTAGAAGGACCTAATATGACTTTGCAACCATCCTTCACAAAAGTATATGTATTTTTGTAACCATCATGAATAGTTCTTCTATAATATTGTCGTGGGCGACTGAGAAGCAAATAACAAACATCCATAGGAGCTACATCACACTAAATTTCATCTTTATAAGTTTTGTGTATGGAAAAAGAAACAAGGCAACGTTGACGGGCCTTAATTTCATTTTATTTCTGCAACCAAGCCAACTTATAAGGATGTGGGTGCTTCTCTGTCTTGAGGTTTAATTATCCACCATCTTCATAAAGACGACATTCTCAAAGCTACCACCATCAATAATCACATCACAGACCTTGCCCTGAGAGGTACATTTGGTGTGGAAGATATTCTTTCTCAGCCAATCATCTTGTTCTCCACCAACCACACTCAAACTTCTTTGCATAAGTAGTGATTCTCCTTCACCGGCATAAGTGGTTCCACCTTCTTCTTCTAGGCTTTCATGATTAACATGAGAGTCGTTTCCTCCCTGTTCATTAACCTCATCTTCAACTAGAGTAACCACTCTGCGATTTGGACATTCAAAAGCTATATATTCATATCCTTGGAATTTAAAGCATCGACAAGAACTTGCATTGGATGAATTAGGCTGTTGCTTTTGTCCACTTTCACCGTCACCTTTTACTGGAATCTTGGACACATATTTATTTGATGTTGTGGCCTTAGAATAAAACTCACTTGCGTTGCTTGTAGAACCGTCATGAGTTACTGATCGAAAGCCACCCCTACAAAATTGTTTGTCCCGCTTCTCAACTTTAACAACCAATTTACAAACATCATTGAAGGACACATACTACTGCAGCTGAACCACATTGCCACTCTTAGGTCTCTAACCCGTGAGATATCGAGCGATAGTTTGCTCTTCTGGTTCCACCAAATCACTTTTGATCATGAGACTCTCATATTCTCCTGTAAAATATTCCACTGACTTCTTCTTCTGTCTTATATTGTGCAGCTTGAGGAAATTTTCTTGACGGTAATCTTCGAGCAGATACTTACGCTAAATCTCCCTTTTCATCTTCTCCCACGACTGTATCACTCTCCATCCTTCTCGAGCTCTTTGTCTCTTCAGATTTTCCCACCAAAAGGAGGCACGTTTCCTTAGTTTAACAACGGCAATTTTCACCTTACGATTGTCAGCAACGTCCTTCAACTCAAATATCCGCTCCACGGTATGAAGCCAATTAATGAAATCGTCAAGTTGTGAACGACCCTCAAACTCAGCGACATCAACTCTGATGTCAAACTCTTAACGATGGATTATGGACCTTCTAGCACGACAGGGAGAATCTTCTCCGTTGGAACTTTGGCTTCGAGCACGGTAGAAAGTGTTTTCTTCTTCCTCACTATAATCTTCTTTTTCTTCTAATTCACAGTTATTATGTTGATCAAACTGCTCTTTTAGTTCCTCCACTTATCTCTTAAGTTCTTCTATTTCAAAATCTCGATCAAGAAAGTCATCATTATGTGATTGACGACCTCCACGGGCACCATGATGCCCGCCATGACTCCTAGCCATAGAATAAGTTGTAAGTCTTTGAGCTTTAATCTATGATACCATATTGATACCGGAACAGCTCAGCTATACTTACTCACCACCCAAGATAAGCTTAAGGATACATAAGAGTTTCACAACCCTAAGAATATCAATGGGATACAGAGTACCAATGAAAACACTCTTTGAGTATTTTTCTATTTATACTTCCCAGAATACTCTTTCCAAACATAAAAGAGCTTCTTAAATAGAACTCTTGAAAAAAAAAACCTCCAAGAATAGGAAAAGACATTTCTAAAATTGTTACAACTTAACTAGGGGAGTTTATTGGGGAAGACAAAAAGGTTAACAGAGCAATAGACATAAAACACAAAAGACTAAGGGCCTTCACTGAGAGCAATTTAGTGAACTCAATTAAGGCCTTCAGTAATTGCAGTCTCACTTAAATTCAATATCCCCCTGTCAATTCCTCGAATATCTTCTACAAGCTTGATTATCATCCACGGTGAGTCAATTTGACCATTTACTACATCAATTACAAGCTTCGAGTCTTCTTCAACTTTAAGCTTCTTAAATCCCTTAACTTTTGCATCAATAGCAAATTGTGGTTGAAACTCACCAAAACACTAAGTTTGGTAGTTGAAGGTAGTAGAAAAACAAAATTTAGCCAAAGTTTCTTTTTACTATTTAGATAAAATGTGATTTTAAAGAGCTTGGGAATATAGTACTATAGAGTATAGACAAACAATTCATCCACAATTTCCTTTTAAAAAAATTCCTCCACAATTACTTACGAATTGTGGAAAGTTGAAAACTTACCCTATTGAGTTTGGATTCCCTATTCATATTTATGTGAAATCTAGTTCAATCCGAGAGATTTCGAAAGACAAAGAATGACTAGGAGAAGTTGGTTTGTGGCCCCCATGGGTGTTGTATTTTTTGAATTTGTCAGTTTTTAGATTTTATTTTATGGTCGAATCCCTACAAGCCAAAGATGAGCCATATGATTTCCATACATGATCTATTCCCTACAGAATGTTAAAAATCATCTAAGGGTTTGATTTACAAGATGTTCAATAGACTTTACTCTACTATAAATTGCTCGATTTGGTTTGTTGGATTTACAAGATGATGTTTACTATTGCAATCGTGAAGGCTGCAAGAGGAATTACCCCTACTTCAATGCTTTGTTTCATTTGAATCAGATAAGTACTTATTTTTCGTAGTTCATGCTTGATCTTGTGAAACTCTACTACAACTTTGGTGTTTATATTCAATTTGTGTTAGATCTAAGACTTGGATTGAATTTCACTTCGAATTTCACTCAGTTCATGGTCAATTTTACATTAAATTGATTGCTATGTGTATTTGCTTGATAGTACAATGAAGTATCTAAAGAGTAATTCCATTTTTGGCAAAGAATTTAATTAGTGAGATTTTTTCATCAGGGGATAAGTACTTAAACACTAAGTTTTGGCAGTTGAAGTTTTGTTCTACTAAATTATAGTTAAAGATGAGTGTTGTTTCCTAAAGAAAGGTAGTTGTATATTTGAAGGTTTATGTGTTCATGTCATGATCGTTCTTATTATGCATGAGGAGAGAGGAGGAGAGAAGAACACGAACAAATGCGAAGTGGAATTTACTAGTCATGATTTGAGAAGAATGCAATATTATAATCTAAAAATGAGTTTAAATTCCTAAGAAGCTTAAATCTTCAAGTGAATAAAAACATCTCTTTTTATTCATCCATGGTGGAAGTGTGCATGGTTTGTTCTGCCCATATGTATCAATTGATATTAAATGTTTATCAACTTAAAGTTTACCACTTAGTTCACATATATGATATCGACTAATCATGTAAATTATATCTAAGTGGAAGATCGACTATATACATTGTTTAAATGAATGAATAACATTTGAGATCTGAATTATATGATTAAAAAGCGTGTTTACAGTTTAGAAAATAATTAAGACCTTTAGGATAGATATTAGCTAGTTGGAGTACAAGTCGGTCATTTTTTTATGCTACATTTATTGATGCAAGATATAATTATATTAAAAGAGTTTGAAAACTTTAGTACAATAGACAAACTATTCGTCAACACATACATAGTTACATACTATTGAATGCATATGTATATTTTAATTTAAGTCATTCTTCTTGATAAACACATCGGCGGCGAATATTAGCATGATGAGCTTGGTTTTAAAACATTTTGTAATCGTGCACTTACTATGCATGACTTCTGGTATTGAGAAAATAAATTTGTAATGCGCTCAAGGATAATGTAGTTGAAGCTAATCTTTTGATGAAGTCGTGAAGTATTGATTGAACAAGAGTCAAATTTTAAACTAGTTTGAGTATATGTCGGTTATGCTACATTTATCAATATATTATTACATTTAGAGAGTATAAAAACTATAGTACTATAGATAAACTATTCGTCCACACATACATATATACTACTATTGATTGTATATGTAGATTTTAATTTGAGTCATTCTTCCCAATAAACACTTCGGCGACAAATATAAGCATGATGAGCTTGGTTTTAAAATATATTTTTTAATCATGCACTTACATTGCATGACTTGACAGAGATTAACAAGTTTTATTTTTGTTGTTGCTTTGATGATTTTTTTTAGAGATAAATTTGTATTGCGCTCAGGCATAATGTTGTTCAGTTGATCTTTTGATGACGTTGTGAAGTACTTGTTGACCAAGATTCAAATTTTAAAGATGATGATCATCTATACTTTTAGTGCACGTTGATTTGTTGGGACAAAATGTGAATGTGCTAAAAATAGAGTCGAATTTGATTAGTCTCATGTCTAGTGTCACTGGGTACAAAAATAAATGAGCATATGTATCACCTTATTTTCATTCTGGCCTCCTTAGATAGTATTACGATTGGTACACAATTGGTCATTCTTAGATAACCGTTCTTCGATCTAAACCATAAACCACACAAATTGCTCTCTAATCCTATTGTAGCACCAAACATGGGTAAGCATTAGTACAACTTTAAAAAAATACATTAATAGAGCTGAAATTTACACTTTCAAATTTATAATCCACGCTTCATCTGTCTTCTTTTGGTTAAAATTTTTGTAGTAAGACAAAACTTTGAGTGCAAGTTAAAAAAGAAACACGAAGTGTGGATTGTAAAATTAAGAGTGTAAATTTCAGCTCCCTATATTAATCTTAGACAATCTTAAAAAGTAGTATACACCAAACATGCTCTTAAGGACCACTTAACGACATTGTAGATACAAAGGAATTGCACTTTAAGGACAATGAAAATAAAGTAGTTTTCAGGCTCCTTAGCCACAATTGCTTCCATATCCGAGCATGCGGATATATTGGCGGTGGCGGTGTCATGTCCTTAGAAACACAAATGTGAAAATGACGAGAAACTCGCACCTTATTTAAATTTTTTAGATCTACTTAATTATAATCGCATTAAAAATTATCAGCCTAAAGTTCAATTTTCATCACTTTTATTAAGGGGGAACCTCCCTCCCTGACTTCATTTATCCAAGCAATATTGGTTTAGGCAATCAGGTGGAGTTCAGCATTTGTAGTTGTGCGCCGTCTCTCTTCTTGCACCACGCTACAATTATTAAACGAACATATATAAGAAGAAAACACCGTCTAAAATTTTGTTGATCAAAGGCGATTTCTACAAACACCGTCAAGAATTTTAAGGCTTCTCAAAATCAAATTGATGACTGTTGTGAAATGCAAAGATACAAAGTGTTACAAGCTGCCGTGCACACCCTACATATCCAACCCATCAGTACAATACACTTGAGCACAATAAGTTCGGCAACACATCTTGGCCATAATAATTTCAAAATTACACCAACACAGACAACCAATGATATGTATCACTTCCTAGTTCCGTTCGTTGCTGTGTAGCAATATGGATGTCTTTACTGTTGGGACTGCTACAAGAACTAGCACAACATACAGCAATAATTGAACCAATGCTCTAACATTAGGGTTACCTAATATGGGGAGCTTTACTTGGTGGTTGCAGAGAAAGAAGTCACCTTGAGGTGGCGGAGGAAGAGAGAGAAAAAGCTAGAGTTAAAAGCAAATGAATCAGGAGTTCATGTGCTCACTACAACAAGCATGCCTCGGAGAAGAGAAGATGGAAGAACTTCAGATTGGCACTTATTTACTCCCTTGCACATTCAGATTCGTACCCTTCCCTCAACTCATTATCTAAGCAGTATTAGCTATTTAGCTTGGCCGATCAGTTGGAGCAAACAACTTATAGTCAATTAGTCATAAGCTTTTGCACTTGCGGTATTCAAACTGACATTAACGTGACACAGAACCAAGACTAAATTGCACCATGGTACATTGATCAACCTAACATCTTTAAGAAACACCTTTTAGAAAGAAATTCATTGATCAAAGGTGAATTCTACAAAGATCAACAGATTTCAGAAGGCTTCTCAACATATAATCTATGAGAATGCTGTGAAATGCAAGATTCAAAATGTTACAAGCTGCCAAGTACACCCTACAATCCTACATACATCTTTGTCCTACACATTACATTCAGCACAATACCTTCTGCTACAACATTAGAACCACAATAATCTCAAAATAACACTATTACAACTAATTGTATCACTCCCAATTTCCATCAGAAACTTTAGCATCATTCCTTGCCGGAAGAAGCAACACTTCCTTACAGTTAAAACTAAAACTACAACTTGCACATCACACAATACAAACATAGTTTAATAAAAATTCAAGAGTAATGCAAACCCATAAGCAAATTAAGAGTAATGACCAATATAGATAAACCAATATGGATGTTATGCACCAGCCATCTGGATAGCTGAATTCAAAACTAATCAACTCAAGTTAAGCAACAAAAAAATGTCCAGATCTTCAGCTCTTCATGCACTGCTAATTAAGATAAGTTCGTCATTATATTGGAAGTTCTACCCGGGTAATTTTCAAAGTTCCATGCTCCACTCATGAACTAATCATGTTGAATTGGAATCTGGAAAGCTGCTGTGGGATTGTAGATATGACAGGTCCATATCTCTGCAATTGAGAATTTTGTTCATGAGAAAATACAGCACAAATGAAGATTGTACGTTAGAAAGAAAGAAGCAAAAAATAATAAAAGGGAGAAGATTAAGAAGGAATTAATGTTTTTCATCCTAATAAACTACAGCATTAAGAAGAAGGGTACGCGAAAAATCAGAAGGCATGGCAATACACAAATATTTGGAAATTAGCCGCAGCATCAGAACTTATAGTTTATAGCGAACACATGGCCAATTATTAGATGATATGTAACAGGTTCCATTACCTGGACATTGTCATAGAGTTCAAACAATGGAACAGCAAGGAGTTTTAGGTTCTTTGGCACAGCAAAATACTCCCTCTCAGATAAGTGTACAAGGAAAAGCTTCTTACACTCCTGCATTACAACATAGGGAAAAATCAGTACTTCGCAAAGATTGAGGAAGGGGAATAAGCAATAGAAACATTATTCCATGGTTTCTGTTGTAGATTGGGTCAGCCATCACCTTAGGTTTTGTTATGTGAGGAGGGCAATATGGGTACATTATAGTTTCAAAGTTTGGCCTCCACCAGATAGCGACACATTCCCCTATCTGCATCAAGGTTCCAAGGTAAGTAACAAGCATTAACAAGATAGAACATGTAGCGTCTGCAAGCTCACTAAGGTTGTATGGAACACGCTTGTATGAATACTAAATTTCAGAGCTTCAACAAATACAATTGGTGGCACATTAAATTGACAAACTACAGCTTCACATAAACCAATGTCACTATTATGAAAAATTATACGTATAATGCTTCTATCATTCTCATTCTTGATGCTCGGGCACATTCACACATATTTAATCGCTTCATCAAACATGCAATCAACTTCCCTTCAAGTTATATTTCTCGTGTTTTCCACTAGCCCTATCAGGCTTTTTTTATCTCTCTAATTTACACTGAGACAGAAATATAAAAGTACCTGCCAATCAGGGACAAGGTTTGCTGAATTAGCACCAAGTTTGCTGGTGAGCTTTCTTTTCAGCCCCTCAATCTCTGCAACACAACAAGATCCACCCCAAAAGACAATACAACACAACACAAAAGGGGTTAGTCTTTGACAATATCATGCATACACCGTTAAAACGGCAGTGTAAAAAGGTATAAAAAAGTATCCCCTTACCATTCTCTCCAGGCTTCAACCGTCCACCAGGAAGTTTGCAGAAAGTGTTTCCAATCTGCAGAAGCAGTATGTGGGGGTGATTATGCTCCTGCACCTGCACAATTAAAAAAAAAACATGTCAAACCCCAGGAAATTACGCAAACACCTACACGTATATGTCCAGACTAAGTTCACCGCCAATCTTCTTCCATGCCACAATTCACACATAAATTTCGCATGAAAAACAGCCGGAAAAGAAAACGCCTACCATACCAAAACATGACCTAATAAAGGCAAATTGATAGCTAATAACCTGATAACCCTTTCACATAAACATAAACACACGAATACAATTCGCCTATATTAGTATTAAAACCCCTAATTATATCGCAGCTCTGTCGATGCACAAATTACAATAGCAGATGTTCTTAAACCTACAAATCAGATTATAATCATCCAAAATGTGTCCATTTATGGTAACTTTAATCGCTCTAAATCATCTTAAACTGTAATTTTACACGACAAAATTACCGAGTTATACAATAACTTACCAGTAAAATTGCTTCGACGCTAGTCCTCATCCCCTCCTTCATATAGCTGTAAATTCAAAAACAAACACAGAACAGCAAATTAGGGTTTTAACGAAAGCATACAGAACCTTCAAGATTACTGAAAATTGAAATACTAATCGGAATCAATTGAAAACCGAGAAGAAGTAAAAACGACGCGGCGTACTTGACTTTCATGCGGGCGAGGCGATCGGCGACGGAGGTGTCCTTCTCCATCTTGGGCTCTTTGGTCCCGAAAGTGTAGCTCGACAGTGGATAGGTGTTGACCACCGCCGACGTCACCATTCTGATAGCTCCGGGGAGATCTCCGGCGTCTGGAGATTTTGATCTAGGGAGCTTTTTTGGGAGTGTGGGAGAGACTGCGAGAGAGGGAGAGATTCAAAACCCGAAGAAGAAAGAAGAAATAAAACCCTGGGTTTTTTGTTATACACTTATACTCGCGTTTTTATTAACACTTGCCCGCAGTGTGGAAATTACGCGTCAGAGGCAGGTCTTCTGCCGCTTGATTTGATTGACACGTGTGTGAGAAGATGGATCAAACGGTGGATATTTTTGGTAAGCTTTCTCCTTTTGATTAAGTGAGATTTACTTGCTTGTTTTTACGAGAGAAATATCCTTACACAGGGCAGCCCTACAACGGTAGGACATTACCGATATGAGTTATGGTAATATTTGCATATAGAAACGACATGGTTTTGCAACCAACCTAGTTGCAGGTGAAATTAATCTTAGCATAATAATTGGCGGGGTGTGTACTCTCGAAATTATTTGTCAACTTTGACCGTTCCGTAACAATGATATATTACATATATAATTTAATAATTTAAATTATAACATAATTATAAAAATAATATTAAAATCTAATAACAAAAAACACGAAAGAAATTCAGTATGAATTCAACCAAAATACCAAACGATTGATGATTGAAGAACTAATCGAGACGTGTGTGATACTACATTGTCCTTAAAACGTTTACGCATTTTCTACCGGTGCAAGGATGTTTGGCGCTTGTCTCTCAATATAAAACGACTAAACAATTCTAGGAAGTTGCACTACTAACTAGAACTCTCAACGAACTCGAAAAGTATCTATTTCTATCACCGGTCATAAACTAAGAACACTTTGAGAGAGGGAGAGCTGATTGTGGTTGAAATAATTTTACAATTAAATGATGATGATTATTTATACAGTGAGGATTTTACAATATGCAATGAATAAAATGGTTGTTACAGGAAATCAAAAGATCATAACACACATGAGTTACATATGTTGCAAGCAATGATTTTCAATCTGTTACAAACTTATTCATAACACACAATAACGTTTCAATTAAAGTCGTTACAAAAAGAAGAATTTGAACAATCAAGAGAAGTGTAAACGTCCAGAAAGAATTTTCAAAAATGCAAAAAATATATACGTTCCGACCCTAAATTCGGTGTTGCATTCGTGTATGCAGGTTGCATGAGCTTCCCTAGTGACCTGAGATTTGCACCCCTCAGCGCGTGCGCGAGAGGATATAAGGAAGCTTACACACTTTACAATCCATAAACAATTGATTACATATAAAGTCTTTCCAACACTTCTCTTTTCCAATGTGGGACAAACACTTTCTCACATTTTAAGTAGTCATCCTTGAGTGACAATTTCTTATTCACCCACTAACCAAATTACACAAACAAACATATGATCTTGTAGCCCTCATTATAGAGAACTCAAATCTATGTTCAAATTTAATTAATTATAAGTTTAAATTAATTTAATTAATCAATAAAAATTTGGTTTTAAATGGTTTATTTAATTATTTTTCCAACATATAACAATAGAAGATCGACCAATCACGATAGCCTCTAGTCTCATTAGAAGAGCATCATTCTCAATCATTGAGGCGGTGGCTTTAAGAGTACTCCCCGTACTCATACCATTAGGGGATCAAGTTTCCATACCCGCCCAAATACCCGTTAATAGTAATTTATTTTAATATTAAAAAAATCCAATAAAGTACATAAAATATTAAAAAATCAAAATAAAAATCAATATTATGATAAAATTATATCCTTATGTCAAAAATTATTGTATGTGCAAATAATCACAAAATATATTTTGATATTTTTCTATTTATTTAATTTGTCTATTAATTTATTTGAGTGAATATATATTAATTAATTATATTAAATATATAATATATTATTTAGTGGGTATGTGGATGAGGATCGAAATATTATCCTCGCTCTTTACACGTTTCCGCTATCCGAATAGCGGAGATCTCCGTACCTGTTACCCAATTGTACCTGAAACACTCTCCCATTAGGGTCGAATACCCGTGGGTATCCTGCCCGCTGGGTATTTTTGCCATCCCTACAAGAGATTCATGTACAGCTCTACTATCAGTTGATCAGTACTATTCTGGTTTAGTCACGTTTTGTAACTTTTGTTAGCTTACGCTTCTCGAGCTTGTCTAAATGAGATTACACGTAGAGCCGTATCAGTTGGTACAAGCTGATGAACAAGTGATACATTTATATGGCTTCCACTCCTTCCAGCATTCAACATGCATATCTCAAACAAATGAAGCAAGATACATTATCAAAAACCAAAATAAACAACGATAGTACGACAATCAAAAACAAAACTATATGCACAAACGCACATGCACATCTTGGAATACAATTGCGTAGTGGATTTCAATCATTTTATAAACTACATATACCCGAAAATGTTGCAGGCCACCATCATGTGAGGCTCACCTCATTCTGCTCGATCACTACTAAAATAGTAACATAAACATGCCTACAGAAAGCAATACCAATTAATTAAACATAGCTCTTAAACATACTCGTGATTATAGTAATGCCATGCAATTAGTAGTATTCTTAATCTTTGTTTATGAACTGTTGCTTCAATAGAACATACATGTTGCAAAACAATCCATAAATCCAAGTCGAACAAAATAATATCTGTAAATTATGTTTGTATTTTCCTGTTAATAACAAAGAATATTAAGGGAAAATGGGTTAGAATTAAACCATGCTTATGGTTAATCCAAATCTAATGACTTTCTTCTACCCTCAAAAACCTGCAAAACCCCATCGGATCCACCCGCCACGAGGGTACACTGGTCCTCATCGCCCTTCTGCCGCCAGCACACACTGCTCACGAACCCCCGGTCATCGCTTCCCATTGGTCCAAACCCATGCACCCAAACGGGTGCACCCCACTTAACATCGTACACATACACCTGATTATTCTCCGACCCGCACCCGAGAAGCCCGCCGCTTCTCCAAACCGATAACCCGACAAAGCTCCGGTTGTTGGTATGACCCGAATACGTCCGAATTTCCCGCGAGTCTTCTGCGCTCCACATCTTTAGACACCCGTCTGTCCCGGCCGAAACCATCGTACGACTGTCAAGGAACCTCACGTACGTCACGGTCTTATCGTGGCCGTCGAAGCTCAAAACCGGTCCCGCCGTCATTCTCCTCGCGTCGTACACGTAGGCTCTCCTATCAGCGCATCCGACAGCCAGGAGGGGCCCGCCGAAGGGATTAAACTCAACGCAACAGACCGGGTTGCCCGCTTCAGATGGAACCACTCTGGCCACAGAGTCGCCGCCGTCGCACCGCGGGTCCCACATTTGTAGGGTGCCGTCGTCGGATCCGGATGCTCCGAGACTGGGATCGGAATTGGAGTAGTCGAGGCTCCAGACGCGGCGGCCGCCGTGCTCGTCGCGCTCGAAGACGGGGAGGCGGGATTCGAGGTCGTACTCGGTGACGACGCCGTCGTAGTCCCCCGACCCAAGGACCCGGCCTCCCGATCCGGAGCGCCAGCGGAGGCTGCTGAGCTTGGCGGGAGTGCAAATGTAATAGTCGCATGCAGCCGCGTGGTCTAAAGAAACGACGTCGTTCCCAGGTTGTTCATCACTTCGCAGCAGAGAGCTGACGCTGTAGATTCTAATCTTCCTGGCGATGCCTCCGGTGGCTAGAATCGTCTCCGACGGGTCGAACTCGATGACTCCCAGAGTGTTGGAGATTGCGCCGCCAGTGGAGGCGGTGGGGGAGGAGACGACAGTGGAGAGAGAGAAGTCCCATTCGGACCTAGTATTATTGGTGGTGTGAAGACGATGATGGTGATGATCGGTGGGTTGGTAATCTTGTTGTTCTCGCCGTCGTTTTTGGTCGGAGTTTTGTAATGGTGGTGGGATTGGGGAGTGGAATGGTGGGTTCATGGCCCAGTCATGGTTAAGGGGCGGTGATTGTGGTGGCGGAGGAGAGGGCAAGGGTGAGAGACATTGGGGGTGTTCCTCTAGCAACTAAAGGCTCCCGTACCCTGGCATAGGACCTTTCTGTCATTGGTGGAGGAGGTGGATAAATACTTGGGACTTTTCCATGTCTCCCTTGTTTGCTGTTTCCATCGCTGGTTCTTAATGCCTTAAATTACATCAATGCCCCTACAACTAACAACGTCGTCTACAGAGAGTTGCCAAACTTTTTGTATGCACAATGCACCAGTAATCTTTGGTCTCTTTGAAATAATTTACATGAAAAGATCACCATGTATCTATGTTGTTAGCTAATTTTGGTCATTCACACAGGTTTATGAATTCGAAGACATATGATGTGTATAGTCGTGTTGAAGAACTTTGCATAAGTTGGAGGAGTTCGAAAGCTGGTAAATTATTGGTGGAGAATCCAGTCAATTTTTTTTTTAAGAAATGAGAAGTTACGTAACATTGCAAAAAGTTTAGAGACATTTCATAATATAAATCTCATATGTACTTCCCAAAGATTTGAAATAATCCGGTCGAGTTTTAAATGTTCCAAGAATCACTATTATCAGAGAAAGAACAAGTCGATCTTCAATACTTAATAATTTACAAGTATTTATGTATCACATTAAATATTTCAGTTAATTTAATCCGCGTGTTTATTGATTTACATATTTATCATATTAAGTGTGCAAAAGTTTTGGCTCATCACTAGAGCAACACAATTTCAGTTATTTAGTTAAAACTTCTCATTTGCCAAAATCATCCATCACTGAGGTGACATCATTCTAAGCTGACTTCCTTTACTTGGTGAAATATTACATCATAATTTCAATGAATTCGGTAATACTATTAACCTGCAAGTATTGCATGGGATGATGGGATGATAGAAATATGTCTTGGGTTTATATGGTATTTCACGACAATTACTCAAAATACAATTCAAACCAATGAAACCATATACAGTATAGAGATTACATTTGAAATAGTTTATAGAAACCCAGGAAGGGAAAGATGGGTAGCGTATATTAATTATTTGGTAGACTAATAATAAAAACTGAAGCAAAGAGCTAGTGGAGAAGGAGGCACAGGAGAAGTCTGCGTTGGTTGCATTTCTGCCTCATTTTGGGTTATGGAAGAGGTTGTGGCCACAGCCTGTGCTGTCCCCCTCGGCATTACGTGGTTTCAGCACTGCCTTTTATCGTCCATAACTCCATATCACTTACTTCCCTTCCTTGCTCATATTCCAAACCCCATTCAAACCAACATGAGATCTAGGTCGCCACTTTCTATTTGAGTCTTAATTAGATCTAAAATGACCCTAACTAGTAACCCCTTCATATACTTGATTTTCAAGCTAGTACAGTTTCTTGCGCGCGTTCAACTGTATTTACCCGCCAGTATTAAATGCGTTTAGTCACTTATTAGTTAGTAGAGACAGATTTTGAGACCGACAGTCTGATCCGTCAATGATAATTTTATACGTACTAAATGAAAAGATAAACTCGTCAATGGACTTGAGACTTAAAACAAAAAATAAACTTTTTTGCATGCATCTTTTCATGAGTATTTAACGTTCAAGAAACTTGAATACAAGATCTAAGTCGGAATACCCTAAATTATCATGTTCAAAGGGAGGCGAGTAAATGAAACTCCATCTCCTACCTCAAGTAGAAACATTTGGTGATATATTGCGGTTGGGAAGCAATGATTGCTCAAGGATGTACAAGCGTACCCCAGTTATATTTGTGGACTCCCTCCTGCACAAGGCAGCTTTTCTGATCATGAATTCCACACAATTACAGATTATTCCTTAAACTGTTACAGAAGAGTGTTTAAATTCACGATGAGTACAGCAGTGTGTGTATTAATAAAGGCTTCCGTTCCAGCTAGAAGTGACGAAGCAAAGATAGAAATTAAAGAAACAGAGCTGTAGATTCGTATCCATCCAGTACTTTATGTGCGCGTTTGGGGAAGCTTATAAGCTCCTTAGCTTATAAGATGAGGAGAATACCCGTTTGGTAAAAGCATAAAGAACTTACTTATCTTAAAAGCCTAAGTCATTTATGAGGAATAAGCAAAAGTGAGTGACTCCTTCCTTATGATTATAAGTCACCGCGTTTTCGTTTCGGGAATTAAGTGAACTTCAAAAATGACATTGGGTACCCTTGACTATAGCTGAAAATTACTAACTTACCAATATAAAAGCTCAGATGAACAGAAAACTTACCTGCAGAGCGCCTCCATTTCTCTTTTATTTCGTGGTAGTCTCCTGGTGTGCCTCCATTTTTCAGTTCTCCTTTCCATCTTTGAGGTTTGCAGCTGCTCAAGAGGTAAACAACTTATTTCTCCCCCTTGTTCCTCATTTCTTCTCTTTTTGTTTATGGGTTTTGATTAGTGATTGAAATTATTATATGTGTGAGATCTAGTGTTTCTGTCTTTGAAATTGAATTTCTTTACAAGTGTACTACTCTATTGTATATCATTCTTGAAAATGATACAAAATAATTCCATCAGATGTACTCTATAATATAGTCAAGAAGTTTATAATTGTAATGGTGATTGTATATAGATTCATATCTACTCTAATTGATTCCTCTACTTGTCCTCTTTTTTTTAGGCATCATAGAATTCTAGGTTATAGGATCATCATCAGCAAGTTTAATCCTCTTACATTTCAGCTTGTACAGTTGAACATATAAACATGGCAACACACACACACACAAATAAGAAATGAGAGCTAACTTTTCACCAATTTGGAGAGGAACCAGCTGCTCTATAATATACTATTAATAAATTGTTATTCTGCTGTGGAATTTGGTTTGTACTACTTCCAATAGTGAATAGAGAGAGAAAGAGAGAGAGAGTAGAAACAATGTAAACATTGGCATTACAGTTTGTTGTGTTCAACTAGAAGATTACCAGAAATTGTATGTTTAGTTTGTTTAGAGCAACTCTAATAGAGAGGTCAAATTTTGTTGTTACTAAAGTTTACTAGAGGTAGTAAACTTCTACTGGGGGTATTAAACTTGAAAAACAGTATTTCTAAAGGCCATAACACACCTTAAAATGGAGAAAATCAACTTAGATGCAAAAAAAATAAAGTTTACTGGGGTTAGTAAAAATTTTACTAAAGTTTACTAGAGGTAGTAAACTTCTACTGGGGGTATTAAACTTGAAAAACAGTATTTCTAAAGGCCATAACACACCTTAAAACGGAGAAAAATCAACTTAGGTGCAAAAAAATAAAGTTTACTGGGGTTAGTAAAAATTTTACTAAAGTTTACTAGAGGTAGTAAACTTCTACTGGGGGTATTAAACTTGAAAAAAAGTATTTCTAAAGGCCATAACACACCTTAAAATTGAGAAAATCAACTTAGATGCAAAAAAAATAAAGTTTACTGGGGTTAGTAAAAATTTTACTAAAGTTTACTAGAGGTAGTAAACTTCTACTGGGGGTATTAAACTTGAAAAACAGTATTTCTAAAGGCCATAACACACCTTAAAACGGAGAAAAATCAACTTAGATGCAAAAAAATAAAGTTTACTGGGGTTAGTAAAATTTTTACTAAAGTTTACTAGAGGTAGTAAACTTCTACTGGGGGTATTAAACTTGAAAAACAGTATTTCTAAAGGCCATAACACACCTTAAAATTGAGAAAATCAACTTAGATGCAAAAAAAATAAAGTTTACTGGGGTTAGTAAAAATTTTACTAAAGTTTACTAGAGGTAGTAAACTTCTACTGGGGGTATTAAACTTGAAAAACAGTATTTCTAAAGGCCATAACACACCTTAAAACGGAGAAAAATCAACTTAGATGCAAAAAAATAAAGTTTACTGGGGTTAGTAAAATTTTTACTAAAGTTTACTAGAGGTAGTAAACTTCTACTGGGGGTATTAAACTTGAAAAACAGTATTTCTAAAGGCCATAACACACCTTAAAATGGAGAAAAATCAACTTAGATGCAAAAAAATAAAGTTTACTGGGGTTAGTAAAAAATTTACTAAAGTTTACTAGAGGTGGTAAACTTCTACTGGGGGTATTAAACTTGAAAAACAGTATCTCTAAAGGCCATAACACACCTTAAAACGGAGAAAAATCAACTTAGATGCAAAAAAATAAAGTTTACTAGGGGTAGTAATCAGCTCCATGGTCCACTTAATTACTAGAGTTTTGGCTGTTTCATAATATAAGAACACTAATATAGATCATCATAGTTCATATGTGCTATGCATATTTGTGTACTATATAAGAACAACTAACGTACTGGACCAAAATGAAGAACACTAAGATACTTGAACATCAACCATGTACAAATTAGATATATATATATGTACAAATTTATATATGTTTGTATGTTTCATGTTAATTTATGTCAATCCTCATGTGTTATATAGATGGGATCAGCCGTATGGAATCCGGTATTAGTAGACCTACTTTGTGACTTAGTTATCAAGGAGGTGGAGGCTAATAATCAACCAAATAGTCATTTGAGCAAAGAAGTGAAGATTGTTATTGCAACCATGACTCTTCATAATTATATAAAAAGACATGCAAATCGTGATGCCCATTTTGTTCGTTGGGCAGAAATGGTGGTTGACATACCAAATGATGAGGTAGAGATGGATAATGATGGAGGGGAAAATGAGCATGGTCATGATGCACGGGAAATTGAAGCAATAAGAAATGAAATCACTCAAAGTTTGATGAGTGCGCGTATAATATGCAATTATTTGATGCAAATGAAATATATATATATTGTTATTTGGTTTTGTAATTTAGTTGAATGTGTTAAGATATTTTTAATATTATTTGTGTCAATGACAAATGTGTTTTGTTATTAAGTATAAGAAAACATAGAACATTTATTAATTTTACTTGAAGTCAATGAGAAAGTAAAAATTAAAATACTAATGTAAAAGGGTAGTGATAGATAAAAAAAGAAGTTAAAAATTCATATTGTATTTGCAAAGAATCAAGAAAGAAAATATACTATTGGAAAATAAAAAAAATATTTTAAATTATTTGGTGTCCAAAATTGTCATTATACAAATACAAAGCATAAGCCAGTTTAAGTTTGCCAAACACTCTGCACAACTTATGCCATTAAAAGTCACTTAAAAAAGCCAATTTACCAAACAGTCAGCTACTTAACTTATCAGAAACTTATTCTCAGAAATAAGTATAAGTCAACTTATCTTATAAGTCACAGCTGCGCCAAACACACCCATACATATCCATCCAGAAACTATCTCATTACCTCACCTGTGTTAGTTGTTATTTGTTACATACCCTATGGGCCAGGGATCAATGATCACTGAACAAGTCCTTTTCTATTTCAAACTTTAAGGAATCAAAGCATTTGTCCTTTGGGGTTTCTACTTTCTAGTTTTAGCAAAGCCCATAAATGTATGAATGTAGCTCATTAATATTGGGTCTGCCAGAAGTGTTTCATATTCTTCTTTCAAGAAGAAGGGGATGTGCCTTTGGTAAAAACTCAAGATGCTTGAAAGTTTGCACTCCAAAATGGGACACTTGAAACCAATTACAATGAAACTTGTACTTGCGACACACAAAATTCCATACTAATGGCCTATGGTTTAAAACTATAATTTAGATTGATTAGCAACTTCAACCGATCCATATCTCATTTTCGACTCATGTTTGATTCGGAATCATCAATATTAATTCATGCTATTTTTCACTAATGAGACAATTTCACGATGCATACATGTTCACCATTTTTAATCACAACATTTTGTCTAATAGACAACACATAGTTTCTCTTCGTATACTTCTAATTTAAACTTCTTATTATGTTCAAAATGTATTTGCGTGACGAGTCTATTCTTAACTAAATAAATAAAAACTAAATGAGACTGCGTGCATTTTGATCATACGACATGTAGCCTTCTCCCATCCAATACGGCAATACGACTCCAAACCAAGCGCGCCAAATCAACACATCCCTCCCTCCTTCCTCACTCTCCTCCAACTCGCCTCTGCAAATCCCCCAAAAATGGGAAAGCAAAAGCAGCAAGTCATCTCCCGCTTCTTCGCCCCCAAACCCAAACCTCCCTCCCCTTCTTCTTCTTCTTCCTCCCCACCACCACCAACCCCACCGCCCAAAATCACCGCCACCGCCACCTTCTCCCCCTCCAAACGCCTCCTCTCCTCCCACCTCTCCTCCTCCCCCAAACGCCCCAGGCTCTCCCCCCACACCCACAACCCTATTCCCAATACCAATCCCTCCCTCCACCAGAAATTCCTCCAGAAGCTCCTAGAACCCTCCACCACCACCACCCAACCTCCTCCTCCGTCAAACCCTAAGTTGACTCCCTTAGAACTCCAGGTCGTGGACCTGAAAAAGAACCACCCCGATGTTCTTCTGATGGTGGAGGTCGGTTACAAGTACCGGTTTTTCGGGGAAGACGCGGAAATCGCGGCGAGAATATTGGGGATTTATGCCCACATGGATCATAACTTCCTAACGGCCAGTGTCCCCACTTTCCGGCTCAATGTCCACGTCAGGAGGCTGGTGAGCGCTGGCTATAAGGTTGGGGTGGTGAAGCAGACCGAGACGGCGGCGATCAAGGCCCACGGGGCGAATAAGGGCGGCCCGTTTGGGAGGGGACTGTCGGCATTGTACACCAAGTCGACGCTGGAGGCGGCGGAGGGTCTGGGGGGAGGGGAGGAGGGGTGTGGTGGGGAGAGTAGCTATTTGAGTTGCGTGGTGGACAAGAGTGAAGATGTGGAGGGTGGTGGAGTTAGGATTGGGGTTGTTGCGGTGGAGATTTCGACCGGGGATGTTGTGTATGGAGAGTTTGGTGATGATTTTATGAGGAGTGGACTTGAGGCTTTTGTGCTGAGCTTGTCTCCTGCTGAGTTGCTTATTGGGGATCCGATTTCGGAGCAAACTGAGAAGGTATAATTTGGTGGAATCACTGAAATGTATGGTTATCTAAGTTTGCATTACCATCCCGTGATTGCGTTTACTGAGTTTGACTGATGTGTGTGTGATTATTTTCGTTAGTTGTTAGTGGCTTTTGCTGGACCTGCTTCGAATGTCCGCGTGGAGCGTGTTTCGCGAGAATGCTTCAAAGAGGGTGGTGCTTTGGCTGAGGTTATGTCTTTGTATGAAAAGATGGATGATGATAAGTTAGGGGATCAAACTAAGATCAGTTCAGAGGTTTTAGAAAAGGGTGATCATCGTCTGGGAATTGTGGTATTGACAAGAACTATTTGTTCGTGTATTTGCGATTCATATATAGCACTTATGTCATTAAGAACCGTTTGTTTGTGTCTATATCATGTATCTTGGATAATTCGACTATAAGGTTCATATACCGTACCTGTGGAACAACCTATCATTATTGCAGCTCTTGTAACTGCTTTTTCTCGACTCTTATGTTTTTTTCCCTGTTTTGAAAGGGAATTATGGACATGCCAAATTTAGCAGTTCAAGCACTGGCCTTAACCATCTGTCATCTGAAACAATTTGGGTTGGAAAGGATCCTTCACTTAGGAGCTTCTTTCAGGCCATTCTCGAGCAACGTGGAAATGATTCTCTCAGCCAATGCACTTCAACAATTGGAGGTGTCTTTAATATTTTCACCATCAATATTTGGAGTTTTTAAAAAAACAACTGATATATGTACAGTTGTAGACAACTGACATACATTAGGATGAAAACTAGTTATCCATTTTTGCAATGAATTATGGAATTTACGTTTATACTCATACTTACTGCAGTCCCACAGATCTGTTACAGTTGTAGATCTGTGTCATTTATTTTGATAGTCTATGTGTTCACATGGAATTGATTGATCAAGATTTGTGAAAAGAATGCAGAAACGAACTATATCATGGACACTATAACATGTTGCTACTTGGCTGTCAGAAGCTGAAATTTTCCAATTATGGAGCCTTGTCTTGATTGTTGTAATGCAATAGCCATGATATGAAAATGATACTTTTTCTATATTCTGAATGCTGCAAGAGTTTTCTCTTCTTAAATTGACACTAGGTAAACATGTCCAATGTCATTAGGTGCTGAAGAACAACAGTGATGGATCCGAATCTGGCTCCTTACTGCAGTGTATGAATCACACTCTTACCATTTATGGTTCAAGACTTCTTAGACACTGGGTATGGTGATCAAGCAGATTGTATATTGGTCCTCATGAGATTTCAGTTTTTTGTTTTTTTCGGTAGTTGAAACTTGATAGTTATGTTGGATGGTACAGGTAACACACCCTTTATGTGATAGAAACATGATTTCTGCTCGTCTTGATGCTGTATCTGAGATTGCAGAATCCATGGGGTCTTCTAAAGCTTGTCAGATTATTGAAGGGGAAGGTGCAGAAGATTCTCATGTAACAATTGTGAGACCAGATTTCAACTATATACTTTCTTCAGTTCTTACAACTCTGGGAAGGTCACCCGATATTCAGCGTGGGATAACCAGAATCTTCCATCACACTGCCACCCCATCCGAGGTAATGCAGGATTGCTTCTCCAACCTGTTATTCTGTCTGTAAATCTTTTGATGTCTTCTGGATAAATTGATCTTATCGTATGTAATATTTGATTAGCTTTAGACACATATACACAAGAAGAGACAAATTATTTAATAAACAAGCTAGTGAAAAGAGAAATTACCTTTAAGTCAATAGTTGGTGATATATACTCTTTTCACCTTGCCGGTTCGTTTCAATAATGGGATTGTGCAGTTCATTGCAGTTATTCAAGCTATTTTATATGCCGGAAAACAACTTCAGCAGCTTCAAATTGAAGAAGAGGGAAGTGAAAAAACTTTGGTTGGAAAGGCAGTATGCTCTGAGCTGTTGAGGAAGTTGATATTGACTGCGTCGTCGTCCAGTGTAATTAAAAATGCTGCAAAACTTTTGTCTACACTTAATAAAGAAGCAGCTGACCAACAGGATTTACAGAACCTAATCACAGTTTCTGATGGCCAATTTCCTGAGGTAAGTATTAGAAGTTTTGCACTCTGATATGATGCACACCCATATTTGGCTTATCTTTGCTGCCTTTTAATTCATTTACATAGACTCTTACATATTTATTTTCTTAGGTTGCCAACGCAAGAAAAGAGGTTGAATTGACAAACGAGAAATTGAATTCTCTCATAGGTTTATACCGCAAACAGCTTGGAATGCGCAAGTTGGAATTCATGAGTGTCTCAGGAACAACACACTTGATAGAGGTAGTTAGTTGAGTTACTGTCTTAGACCGACAAACTGGAAAAATGGCTATTGCTATCGATACCATACTAAACCAAAAGCAACTGAACTCAAAGGCCACCTCTGAGAACCAGGCCACTTTAGATATATAATTTATAAATCTATTCTTTTCAGCGCTCACTAACTGATTTATTTTTTTTATTTCGAGTGTTCTTCTTATCATAAGCTGTGCCAGTTGGTGCTGTTAACATTTCTAATGTAAAATGATATTGCTGCAGTTAGCTGTGGATGTAAAGGTACCTTCAAATTGGATTAAGATTAATAGCACCAAGAAAACAATCCGGTATCACCCACCTGATGTCTTGACTGCTTTAGATAATCTAGCCCTTGCAAAAGAGGAACTCACCATTGCCTGTCGTGCTGCGTGGGATAGCTTTCTAAGTGGATTCAGTGTATATTATTCTGAGTTTCAAGCTGCTATTCAGGCACTAGCCAGTTTAGATTGTCTACATTCACTTGCTGTGCTTTCAAGAAATAAGGTAATAGTACCGTGTTGCATATTAATTCAAAATACACGCTTCATTCTTCAGCTTACGTTGATGTTCAATAGTATAATCGTACAAAACTTTTTTTTTGCAGAACTATGTTCGTCCAGTGTTCGTATATGATGATGAACCTGTCCAGATACAGATCTCTTCTGGACGTCACCCGGTACTGATACCTGTATAATGTTCATTTGGTTTAAGAATGTAGTTAGCTATTACAAATGCTTTCAAGTGTCATTACCGTTTACCACACATATTACATGCTGATCAAATACATTCATAATCTGATGTGAAATCTAATCTTAGTACTCCAATTGACATTGAGAAACATGGGTTTCAACCTAGAGTCTATGCAAGTCAAGTTTGTTCTGCTGATATTAACTGCGACAATTGGTTTTTGAAGGAATCATTAAGACTGATGAACTATGATTTCTGTAAAAACAAAAATGTTGCGAAACAAAATTTCTTGGCTCATTTTGAGTTGTGTTTGTTTCAGTACTAAGATATGAACATTTCTATCGGTACTGTGGCCTTATCTTGATAGTTGCAATTTTTGTTTCCAGGTTTTAGAGACAACATTACAGGACGACTTTGTTCCAAATGACACAGATTTACATGCTAATAGAGAGTACTGTCAGATTATTACTGGGCCCAACATGGGCGGAAAGAGCTGTTACATTCGTCAAGTTGCTCTCATTACTATTATGGCGCAGGTGAGACTAGGAGCTCCTAGATGTGATTTTTTTAAGGTTTTGGTGATACAAGGGGATTGGTTGAGGCTATTAATTATATATTATTAATAATATGGTGAGAGGCATTTCTAGCTTTATGTTTCGATTAACAAGCTGGTTCTCTTCTGCTTTGTATACATATTCATCTCCTTTTGTGTTATACTTTAGCTATTATAATGAAATTAGACATCTTGCTCATCTTTTATTTGAGGAATCTCTAATTGTTATATATTGTGTTCTAATTCTTTCAGGTTGGTTCGTTTGTACCAGCATCATTGACAAAACTGCATGTGTTGGATGGCATCTACACTCGAATGGGTGCTTCTGACAGTATCCAACAAGGGAGAAGCACCTTTCTTGAAGAACTAAGCGAGGCATCACACATACTCCACAATTGCACATCACGCTCACTGGTTATCATCGATGAGCTTGGGAGAGGCACCAGTACACATGATGGTGTGGCAATTGCTTACGCTACATTACATCATTTGCTTCAGCAGAAAAGATGCATGGTCCTCTTTGTCACACATTATCCAAAAATCGCTTCTATCAGAACTGAATTCCCAGGCTCAGTAGGGGCTTACCATGTTTCTTACCTGACTTCCGAACGAGATAGATGTACATTGGAGGGGACATCAGAAAATGAAAATGTCACGTACTTATATAAACTTGTGCCTGGCGTTTCAGAGAGAAGTTTTGGTTTCAAGGTTGCAGAGCTTGCTCAGGTACCCATCTCTCTCATTCTCTATCCCGTGATGGATACACAATCACCCCATTCTCTAGCTTAACTTGGGCACTCTTTATTGTGTAGCTACCTTCCTCTTGCATCAGACGGGCCACTATCATGGCTGATAGGTTGGAGGCAGTAGTAAGCAGTCGAGAAAGAAGTAGATACAGCAACAAGTATCTGCCACAACCACAGACAACAGATCATAAAGAAGAAATGCAGTTGGAAATGCAGGGATCTCCTGACAATGCTTGTGCCGGAGAGAATCAATTGAAGGTGGACATAGATACCGGTGGTTACCAAGAATTCGTTCTGAATCTGAAAACTGCAATATCTAGTGATGACCTTACAGAAAGCATTCAGCATTTGAACCATGCAAGAAGCATTGCACAAGAATTAGTAAGCAGGTAAATACAAACTTTTCTAGCCCCTATTGATTTCACTACCTTACCGTGAGTAGTTTATCTAGCACTGCATTATAAACTGATACAAGGGTTTGCATATTTCCATGTATTCCGCAGGCAAAAGTAATTATTCCAAACACACCACCATGGAGGCTGAGGTAGAGCGATGAATCTCATCAGTTTTGTATCTCTACTAGTTTCCAATCTCCATCGCCATCTTTTGCGAATTATGAATTAACCAAACACTATGGTTTTAGGAAGCAATCTTGATCTCTATCATCGTTTTTACCGAAATGGTTTCCGATTAACTTTATTTATTTTTTGTTCGTACTCTGCTTAAAAAACTAATTTCTAAATCGATACAAATTAACTTCTCGAAACACAAAAGGCAACTTATTTTTACCCTAGTTTTACCACTACCTTTTACCTTCAGTAGTGAATCCCAGTCTGATCAAAATCTTGACTGCCACGTCATCCAAAAGTAGTGGTAGAGCAGCTAGACCTCGGAAGATTCTATTCCCAGTCAAAAACACAGACTGGCAGGTCGTTTTGGGGAGATGGCACCGAAAAAATAGCAACCCGTTAGAGAAGAACGATCACGTGATGGGAGCACGTGACAACCTTTGGGTAGCTAGCAAGGGGGCTTTTGGTAATTTTCGTGGAAGAGAATCCGCCTCAACAGTTTTTAGTAACCAAAAACCAAAAATAAAAAAAAAAAACATTTCTGACATTATGCTCCAGTTGCAGAGCTGAACCTCTCACCAACCACCACCGGCAGCAGCCCCGTAGCAGATGACTGATAAGCCCTTCCTCTCCAGAACCAGAACCGACAGGTAAGGACTACTTCTCTCTCTCTCTCTCTCTCTCTCTCTCTCTCTAAAACTGCTCGCTTCTTTTTGTTTCTGTGAATTTACTTCTTGAATTGATCGGGATTGGAGATCGGTAGGTAGAGGGGTCTGATTGTTTGAATCGCGACTTGAATTGTATTGAGAAATATGGATCTTATCGAGTTTTGAATTGTTCGTACTGTGATTTTGGGTTTTGGATTCTTCGAGATCTAGCAGTAATGATAAACCTGATCTTTTCTTTTGTGTGGATGGATTTTTGTTGTTGTTGTTGTTGTAGGTTGAGTTTGGATAATGCTTCGAGAAATTTGTGGAATCTGTGTTGTTCTTGACTCGCGGCTTAGTTTTTTTGTTTAGAACAGTGAGTGTTTTTTTGTTGATCATACAGTGTAATATGTATATATATATATATATTAATATGAAATATTATGATTTGAGTTATCGAGCGTTAGACAGAAGTGAAGTGGCATTTTATGATTGATAATTGTTAATTTGTTTGTGTAGGCATTGCGATGGAGTAAAGTTGTTTGGGGAGGTTAGGAGATCTGGTGAAATGGAAGACGGTGTGGGTGCTATGAGAAGATGGGAGGATCTGGAGACGGATATCTTGGTGAAGATTTTTCAGTCGTTTGATGTGTTTGAGTTAACTTCGGGGTTAGCTCATGTTTGTAGTGGATGGCGCTTGGCGTGCTGTGATCCTCTTCTGTGGAAGACATTGGATTTGTCGTTGATGAAGTCTAATTTCATTAAAATTCCGCTGGAGCCGTATGTTTATGTGGACGGCCGGTCTGATAAGTTGTTGTCTAGTCTCTTGAAGAGATCCATGAGTCTCAGCCGGGGAAGCATCACGACTTTGATTTTCCATTTCAATTTGTATGTCAGTGATGATCAGTTGACATACACTGCTGAAAGGTAACTCATCTCACCTTTTCCCTTTTACATATCATTACTGTTTTATGTTTAGTTTGGAAATACATAGTAGGTTAGCACGTGACATCCGCTGAATTAGATTGTGGTTTATATGAAGAAGTATTCCCTTGTCAGAATTAAATTTAAGAATTAAGATCTTGCATTGAATGTGAGTTGATTTCCTTAATTGCAGGTGCCCAAATCTGAAGCGACTAGTTTTACCTGCTTGGAACAGAATAAAAAAGACAGGAATCTGCAAGGCCATTTCGTGCTGGAAAAATCTGGAATCTTTGACAATGCCCAGCATAGCAAATCCTCCATACTTCATAGAAGAGATTGCCAAGAACTGCAAGAACTTTAAAGAACTGAAGATCATGGGCCCTTGTGATATTTTTTTTGCTTCAACCCTAGTTGCATATCTTCCCAAGTTAAAGGTTTTAAGCCTCCGGTGCTCAATGCTCCTAAGGGAAGCTCTTCTCATGATCTTGGAGGGACTGCCACACTTAGAAGTTCTCAATATATCACATTGCCTTCTAGTTGATGTCACTCCACCGCCTGCATCTAAAAGAATTTTGAGAGAGTTTGATCCTTTTATCCTTGAGAAGGCTTCCCGACTACGCAGGTTTTTGACATGCATGCAGGATACCTGCGTGATGTGCCAAAGGACAAAAACCGACGAGGGGCTCTTGAGGTGGTACAAGTATGAAGAAGGGCTATGGCTAGAGGACGAGGTGAGCTCCCTTGCTCTTTAGTATGAAAACAAAACTGTAATCTAGTTTTTTAGAAGCTATTGTGTGACCTTTGCCTTTCGTGATTGTATTGTTGTATGGACATAATAAAACTTTTTCTCCATCGAACTTATAAAATGCCCGATGGAGAGCTGTATTACTGAATAATATGTGTTAGTATACTTTTGTACAATCTAAGCTTGCTTTCTCTACCAAACATCTCCACTATTCATATATCAGAGACCAGAAACCAGGAAGTATTGCATTCGTTCAGAGTAGATTTGTAGTAAAGACCTAAAATAACACTGATTCACATAACCACAGTAAACATAAGACATCAGGGCTTCCGCTGCTTCATTCACAGTGCTTGGCGTTTGAGTCTCAGTAACCTTCTGCTTTAGATTACACTTTTATCAACTATGATTCAATGAAATCTGGTATTTCATTTGAACCGCGCTACCTCCTTGTATTTATGTTAATAGCGGATTTGAAGAAGACTGATGTATCTACTTTGGATTTCCCACCCCAGATTTATGTTAGTGATGATAAGGCCCGTCTATACTACAATAAGATTCAACTATTCAAAATATGAGATTCAAATAGGGATTAGGTTACTAATTTCTCAAGAATCTTTAAGTCTAAATGTGTACTCTCAATCGCCCTATATTAAACTAACTCGTCTTTATTTTCTTCAAAATTTGTTTGTAGGACAACATTATACTAATGCTTGTATGATTTTCTGAAACCAAGTAACAAGAAAACTTACAGTAGATTAGTGTCGTGGACATCATCAACGGGTTTCACGAAGCAAGTTCTTTCACAAAGTGCGTTTGATAGTAAAAGAAATCTTTGGCTTATTTTGCCCATCACTTTTATCGTTTCCTCTTTCTCATATATTATCTGATTAACTTGAACTTCATCATCCGGTTCCCATTTCCAACCCTAATGGAAATCACTGACTCCCTCGTAACTTTAAGAAGAAGATGGGACGATCTGAACGCGGACATACTATATTGGATGGCTTACCACAACTAGAAGTCCTCAATGCAGCACACTGTGCGCTTCTGATTGAATCCCCGCAGCGTAATCAGCCTCTTCAAATTGTTGAAAAGAGCTTGATGAAGCTATTCTTGAGAAGGCTGCTCGGTTGGAGAGATTCATAACGTGCACGTAAATGGACCGGTGCGTGACGTGCCAAAGGGCCAGAAACGATGAGGGGATTATGAAATGGTACAAATATGAAGGGCTCTGGAAACAAGATGAGGTGAACTCTCTTGCTCTTTGATTCTATTCAAGTGTGCCTGTTATGCTTGGCACTCCAAAAATAAGTCCAAATTGTTAAACCGGGATTTTTAATTTCGAGAAATTACAGTGCTAAGAGAAAGTTGGAGGAGGTGCATGTCGTGGTGATGATGTGAACAAATATTATGAAGTATTGCATTGAATTTATCACAATCATATACATTCCTTGACTGAACTCTGTGACTCCCAGCTCTAAGCAGTGTGGGTGGAGCTATTTGCGGTCTATTGTCCTCGAAAATCTATGTGCCAACAAATTGGATAGTTGTGAGGAGGCAGAATAGTGGAAGCTCTCTAGCTGATTGATTTTCTTAAGGTTTGTAAGTTGTAACTACTTTTATACTGATCTATGCAAACTCCTGATAAAGTACGTTTTTTTTAATATGTAAATGGCGCTTGTGAAATATTTATTGAATATTAAGTCTTTTTTTATTTTGTTATTCCATTTAAGCGGGGTGGATTTTTTTTTTAGGGAAATGAATTTACTTCATTCGGGGACAATGCCATGTACGACCACAAAGGCCAAACACAAGAAGTGACAAACCATATCTAATGCAAGCTAAACTTAAGGAAAACAAATAGATACACAAAAACACGCTTATTAAATAATTAAATGTATGAAAAAACGAGTCCAAACAAACGGACAATCTAACAATGAAAATGCAAAACAAATATGTAATCCTCAAAAACTAAGTTCTAATAAATCAACCAACCGATTCGAGTCTATGACATCAATTGTGTATCCTAACCGAAAGATTGGTCGAAGCCTAGAGAGTGAGGAGGATCTTTTCCCATGAGTCAAAAATATACCAAACCAACATGGGAAGAAAGAGAATTGGACTAAGTCAGCCCAAAAGACTAAAGCCCAAAAGCTCCCTCTCCCACTATAGATCCAGCTGGCTCTTACTACATGGTTTTCTACACCACCTCAGTCCAGCGGCTTGCCTGGCTTTGACGCCATAGTGAGGTTGAGAGTGAAGCTCAATGCCGCCCATTCTGAGAAAGATTGAGCCGCCGTCGCTACAGTATCAAGATTGAAATATCATATCGCACCCCCCTAAATTCTGATCAAGACCAAGAACAAAATGATCTATTGCCACCACCCACGTCGCCGGCATCCTAAAGCCTAGACATCTTTAGCCTCCAAAGAGCCTTTCCATCGCATGCTATAACCCCGATTGGATTGACCAGAACCTGATGACCTTCCCACTCTGGGGGATCCACGCCGAAGCGTCCTGATGTAGACAAGGTCGGAGACCGCCGCTGCGCTATCACGCAAAACCTAGAATAAGTTTTGGTATTGCTCCGTGAAAACTGGGCATCGTAAAGCCGAATATACATAATATGCAGAATAAATTTGAAGTAGACCGAACCGGTATGCATGTGTCCGATTCAATCATACAACAAACCAGAAAGAACTAAATCAAACATGTTTGATTAATTTTTATTGGTTTTGATTGAACACCATCTACTAGACTTATACTCATATATAGCATAACAACCCTACGACCAAATCTATTTTGATTGAGGACTTGAGTGTCAAATATAAGTAGTAGAAGAAATTTTACCCAAGCATTGCTCAAACTAGTTAGAATATTGATTATAGGCTCATTAAGGCCCATTAGCTATGTCATGGAGGATTAGATGAAATTGGACATCGATCATTATCTGTAAAACACAAATTATCTCATGTATGCAAAAACGTTGATTCTATATTTAATTTCACACTTCCAAGAAACAAAAACATTATGTCGTCGACTTAAACTTCTACTTCGCATGCTTATGTGGTGAGGCCCTCATAACCAGTGAAATGAGAGAATTTAAAGTAAGAAAACCAACCAGGAATAAGTACAAGCATGTCATATATGTGGACTAATGACATCAAATTTGAAGGGATTGTACATGGGCATTAATGTATAATATGCATCAAAATTGTGTGGCTGTCAATTTATATTATTATTTTGACCTCATTCACCGAGCAATGACGGTCACACGATGTCAAGATATATAATATATATGTATTAATGTATAATATAATTTCCCAAATTTGAATATATACCACGTGTTTTAAAACAGTTTCAACACTCAACACCATCTACAATTCTACAACACTTTACCTTCTCACTCCCACCATCATATTATTGTTCGCGCTAATTGTTCGCTTCAGTCTCTTTCAACACCTCTGTTCCAGGTTCAATTTCTCTAGTTTTTTTTTTTAAAAACTCAAGTCATTTCATTCATTCATGTGCCACAACTGTGGTGAAACATTACAATATAAAGCCTTGAGTGAATAGTTTTTTCTCATACCATGTCTCTTTCTTGGGTGAATAGTTTTTTCTCCTTTTCTCATACCATGTCCTTTAACCCCCTTCTACCTTATTCTTTCTCTATCTACTGTGATTTTTTTCTTTAATTTTATGGATTGATTATTTACAGTAATTACTTATAGCTTGATTAAGGATTTGGTGACTAAGTAGCTTAATACGCTTAGTATATTGAGCAATAATTAACATGACACTAGTGGCTGATCCAGAATCCGAACGTTGGGTGGGCTACGTTTTCAAGTTTTTTTTTGGCAAAGCCAAAAAAATTTAGTACATTTAAGCCAATAGTATGAGCGATAAGATCATAAATATGAAATTGAATTGTTCATTGATTGAATTTAGTATGTAATTGAGGCCTTTTAGAAGAATGTTGAGAGTTTTAGGATTTATGTAACAATTATACATACATACACATAAATTATATTTAGGATATATTAAAAAGAACAAAATATTAGTCACTCATCTAAATTTTAGTAACTCGACAATTTAGTCTTTCATGTTTCAATTTCAACCGATCACTTCTTGTACTTTAAATTTTAAACAATTTAGTCATTCCGTTAAGTCTTCATCCAACTACACCGTTAACTACCTGACTTGACAAACATCACATAAGAGGAAAAAAAACCACTTAACATTATGTGCAATTAAAAAGATAATTAACGGATTGACCAAATTGTTTAAAATTTGAAAATATAATGAGTTATCAGTTGAAATTGAAATATGAAAAATTAAACTGTCGAGTTACTAAAAATTGGAGGCGTGACCAATATTTTGTTCTCAACTCGTATCTCTGACTAATGACCTCTTCACTTACACTGCTGAAAGGACCCCGAATCTGAAACGACTGGTGATGCCGGATTGGAACAAAATAAGAAGGGGTGGAATCAGCAAAGCATTGCTTGTTGGAAAGATCATGAATCTCTCACTATATTGAATACATTGGCGACAGTGAATTCTCGTACCTCATCCAGGAGATATCAAACAACTGCAAGAATTTCAGAGAGCTGAAGTTGATGGTAGCTAATTCTGAATCTCAGATAGCTTAATTAGTAGCTGCTCGTCCAAAAGTGAAAGTTTTGAGCCTCCAATACTCGAAGATCTTGCAGGAACATTTGATCGCCATATTGGATCATTTACATGATCTGGAAGTTCTGAATATATCACATTGCCTTGTCATGGAAACTCCACCACCTCTACCAGGTCCAGGTCGACTACCTGATAGAAGGGTCCTTGCACACCTTGATCCGTTGATTCTTGCCAAAGCTTCTAGACTCAAAAAATTCATAACTTGCATGGAATATGATTCGTGCATCATGTGCCACAGGGCCAGAAGAGACGACGGGTTGATGAAGTGGTATAGATATGAACCAGGGTTATGGAAACAAGATGAGGTCGAATCCCTTGCTCTTTGATTACTCGATCATATGATCGATGATGAGAAACCAAGGATCCTTTTTCTAAATAATTACAAAGTAGTCTCCTATTGAAAAAAAAAAACAAAGTAGTTTCCTACTGATGGCCTAAAACTTGATGTTTTATCTTAGGCTAGCTTGTAGTTTAGTTCTTGAAAGTACTGGTTCAATTCCGAACCCTTTATTTCATTCACAATTTCTGTTTTCTGGATTGCTTTAAGTAGTCTTTGAATTATTGAGCTTCATGATTATGTTGAGGTGGTGAAAATATGAAAGCAGGGTTATGGAAACAATTAAGATGATGTCGATCGACTCTCTTGCTATTTGATAATTAATCATAAAAGCATTTCCACCCTTCTCATGATTGTGATCGCCAGTCGGCGAGTAATGGGTACTTGAGAAATAGGATAGGTAAGCTGAGTTGAATAATCAATCATGACAACTTTTCCAATCAAATGTCTAAGAATAATATAGTATCATCACAAATAATAGTTGTTTGGACTTAAAAGCCATCTACGAGGCAAACAACGTAGATTATATTAACTAAGCACGTATGCACCAAGTTGTCTAATAATAAGGCACAAATTCTTTTGTTTTTTATTTTTCTAAAAAAAGAGATACAAATTCTTTATGTAATAGGTTAAAACTGTTCTAGGAGAATTATTATTATATTCTTGTGTCTTAGTCTAGTTATGTTTCTTTATCGGAGTAGATTATACTTTATGTAATGCATATATATAAGTTCTATTATCAATTAATAAAGTGTGACGTTATATTCTTTTACGCTGTTAGTATTCTTGTTTCGTTCCTCCTCAAATAAAAACATAATTCATCAATCATTCTCAATAACCTTTGAAAAGTTCGTACACATTTCTTCTTCGAATGTATAATTTGTTCGTTAATTAAATAAAGTTTATGTTATAGAGAAATTATTATATATACTCGCCACATATCCCACGTGGCGTATCTCCTTAATGTTATTGATCTATTTTTTATTGTGATTGTTTTTTATTGGTTCGTATATGTAAATAAACTTTTGTCATTTTCACTACGTGAATGTTAATTATATCATGGCGTAATATGATTGGTTGCGTACACCACATTACAGTGTCACATATTGTGCCGGGTACACATAATAATTACTCTTATGTTATATTCGACTTTATATATTTCTCCTTTGACCTTAGAGTGTAGAAGTCCCTGACGTAAAATCTTGAGTTGTACGTAGTTTTCAAAATTATCAACCGACAACCACCGGAACCACCTGAAAACCACAAAATCAGTCGTAGGGTTGGTAATCAGTGACCTAGCCACTGACCTCACTCCACCGCAGTAAAAAGAATTCAACTTCAACACAGTAAAAAGTAAATTCTCATTTCCTATAAGACCTGGGTAGGTAGTAAAGGATAAACCAAACTTGACTAAACGTTGATATCTCTCTCTTCTTTCTCTCTCTAAACAAAAATGGCTCTGCAACTCTGGGAAACACTGAAGGAGGCGATCGTGGCCTACACGGGTCTATCTCCGGCGACCTTCTTCACACTCGTGGCTCTTCTCTTCGCCGCTTACCATGTCCTCTCCGGGATCTTTGGGCCTTCCGAGACTCACCACCGGCCCAGAAACTTGGAGGAGATGCAGCCTCTGCCGCCGCCGGTCCAGCTCGGCGAGATCACCGCCGACGAGCTCAAAGAGTACGACGGATCCGATCCCAAGAAGCCTCTGCTGATGGCCATCAAGGGTCAGATCTATGACGTGTCGCAGAGCAGGTAGCTAAAGGGTTTGGATTGAGATTGAGATTTAGGGCTTTTAGGGTTTAAGCTTCTGTGATTATTTGGTTTATGGAGTAGTCAACTGGGTTTCTGTTTTTGTGTTGTTTTATTATCTGGTGATTATAAAGTTGGAGACTTTATCATGCGGGAGTTTATATGGTTACTGTGAAAGTGTGAAATGTTGAATTGGGATGTGATGAACACTTGGGGTAGAAACTAAAGCTGGAAATTGTTACAATTTGAGGGTTGTGAATTTGTGATGTTTCGATATGTGGGTTTAGTGATTAGTTTCTTATCGATCGCAGAAATTAAAAGCTGGACAAGGTGGTTGCTTTTAATTTCTGCGATCGATAAGAAAGTGTTTCTATTAGCTTGCTTGTTATGTTGGAGGTTTGAATTAGTGATTTTGATGCAAAATAGACGTGTTTGGACTTGGTTCAGTGGTTCTTGTCCAGCTTTTGTTTATATGTTAATATTAATAAGTCCATGTTTTCTGTTCAAATTGGATTTCGTGGAGTTCTGTTTGTAGTTTTACCTGTTTCAGACCTAAGTTGGTGTGTTTTGGGTCACACTGTCACAGTATCACTGGCTTTAATTTAGGACGTTAATTGGTGTTTATCAGCTTGTCTAAGTTTGTGTTGAAGTTAAAGGATGTTGAGGTTCATTAAGATGCTTCTCTTATCAAACTAGACCCCCTCTTCTTACAGTGACTTGGGTAGAAGTATTTATTCTTGTTTAGACAATCTGTATTTGTATAACAAGTTTTTAATATGTTCACGTCTGGACCACTTTTGCAGGATGTTTTATGGACCTGGAGGTCCATATGCTCTATTTGCAGGTAAAGATGCTAGCAGGGCTCTTGCGAAAATGTCTTTTGAAGACAAAGATCTCACTGGTGATACCACTGGTCTCGGTCCTTTCGAGCTTGAGGCCTTGCAAGATTGGGAATATAAGTTCATGAGCAAGTATGTCAAGGTCGGAACCATTAAGAGTGCAGTTCCAGAAACTCCGGGGGAATCCACCAGTGAGGCCCCGAGAGCTGAAGATGTACCATCAGAAAGCCCAGCTGTTAAATCCGAGGAAACCGCTTCATCTGCTGCTGATGCTAAGCAAGAGTAGACTCGAGAAGGCGAATCATTTACTGGAGTACAATCTCTCTCCTATTAGTTACTGCGTTCTTAGCCTAGGATACTCTTGTTATATGACTTCGTTGGATGTTCATTTTGTGATATAATAATTCAGCAATGTTACTTTTGTGCATCATAGGTGCAACTTTCTTACCCCTAATATCTACAGAGTATATTCGGTTAAGGACGTATGAGTGAATTTCTTAAAAACAGCCTTTGGGCATAATTTTCAGCCAGTATTCATATTCATATAGTCTCGATTCTCCATAGGATGCTGCTTCGTACGTACTGTTCAATACTATTCGCCGGGATTGACCCTACTAAAAACCAATGAACCATGACTATACTAACCTTTAGGCAAACATAGTCTCATTCTATGCTTCCTGTCTTCTCTTCCTAAATATTCAGTAGAACATGTCCTATAATCCTATATCAAGTGTCCCTCGGCAGTGCAGCACCCAAGGTTCTAAAACTCGCTACTCGGTAGTCGGTCGGCCGGCCGGTGAGTAGCGAGTAGAGGAGTACTCGGATTCTAATTTCTGTATTTTTTTATTATTTTTATAATATATAATCTAATATATAATGTTCAAAATAATAAAAATAGTCCATAAAATATTATAATATTTAAGAGATAATAATGTCTAAAAAATAAAAACAATCATTAGTCCATTACAATAACATAAGTATTAAAAGCAAACCAAATTCAATTCTTGCAAACAATCCTAAGCATACGTAAGTATGCCTCAAATTCTTCTTCTCCATATCCATCTTGTACTCCCTCCGAATCCGACTTAAAATCAAAACTCAAGTCATCTATTTCCTCTTCATCATCAGATATAAAATCATGCTCATCAAGTTCCATAATTTCTTGGCAACTAGGACCTCTCTTAGGCTCTAAGCCACCATCCACTCCCGATTCCTCTCCAACTCTTTCACTAGCAAGATCCGAAACAACCCTAAAATCTTGTTTTTTTTTTCTGACCGAGTTGGACCGAGTACTCGGCCGATTTTCTTCCCGCCGAGTAGAGGCACTGAGTAGGTCAAAATCGCATCAGTAAACAGCCGAGTACCGAGTACTCGACCGAGTTGACCGAGTTTTAGAATATTGGCTGCACCACAATAATTCAAACTCAAGATATTAGTGTTTAGTGTTGGGGGTAACAATTATCTATAAGATTGAAAATCTAGCGCCTTGGCCTTCTTTGGAATGTTTCTCCTCCAACATTTGTGCTATCTGCAAGAACGATTAGCATCCTATGAAAAACAATTTACTGTTCTTTAGAAATATGGATTTTGATCCCACTCATACAAGGATTTGAGGCCAGAAAGGGTTTGATGAATGTCGTGAAGCAACTTCTTGAGATACTTGAAAAGCAAATATACCAAACAGCAGTAACAATGGTGTACAATTTCTTGCATGATGGTCAGGGCCGAACCTGAGATTTGAAGACCTGAGGTGAGTGCGAAAAATAGTGCCATCTAATTTGGTCATTAGAGAAAAAAAATTATTCGTACAACTCGACAAACAAAATTTTGAGCTAATTACCGCCAAAATTACTGAAATTTCTACTACTAATGAAATATTTAGTTACACAACATTAATTCATTATTCAACATCTCCAATCAAGCAAAACAACTTCTAAGAATTCTAATATTTTAATACTACTGTCATTTGTCTCATATGTATTTGTTTTGCTACATCTTAATACAACTACAACGATTACAGTAAACTTGATGAATATGGTGAATATTTTAACCACATATATGCGTGTATGTATGAGTTTTGGTGCCCACATAAGCCTAAGTGTCTGAGGCTGTTGCCTCTTTCGGCTCACCTCAGCTCCGGGCCTGCTGATGGTTTAAACCAGGAAAAAACCCGAATATCAAAAACCTGAATTCTCAGTTTCAAGTCTTCATTCTGTTCATAATTGGACAAGACGGCTTAAAACGTGTTTATAATTGGGTCCTTGACATATCAAGTCAGTGCACTGTGCAATTAATGCCTTGGTCCCTTTATTTTTTTGGACGAGCGACTGCATTTTTCTCCTAATTAGTACTCTTAATATCTGCTTTGAATTTTTCTCATATAACGCTCTGCAAGTCTCTCTCTCTCTCTACATGCCTGGCTGACCTAGCTATAGTGTAAAAGCTATGTAAATGCATTACAGTCACCTAATCCGCGGTTCATCATCTGATATGCAATCTGGAGCGTGTGTCGCTAAACACGGCGTGATAACATCAAAATATCATACTATCTGGACAGTAGATCAGATGCTGCATCTTACCAAACGTTGTTGATATCTCCGTATCACCATGTACTTATAGACCTTCATATATCAGCTTTTCTCATCAGTTGCTTGGCTTCATTTCATGTTATAACGTTGGTATCCTTTCTGATATGGACTACTTAATGTTGCATATCACTTTTTCAATTAGGCCTAACAATGATTAGAAATTGAGTGTTCAAGCATTGTGAAATGATTGATTGATGATGCATTTTGGATGTTTCTGACCACTGGGAGTTTGCCTACTCCAAAAGAAGTTAAAATTGAAAAGACTTTACAAAGGGGCTGGCTGTCTTAACAGCTATTCCTTGCTTATAAAAAAATCCTCTAAAGCTTAAACCTGCTAACAGATGAACAACTTCTTGTACTTTAGCTTCTATTTTCAGCCATGAGAATTCCTAAACTTTCTCTCTTTATGCTCATTGTTGTCATTCTAGCTCTACTTCATGTTTCCAGCTGCCTGCGGCACATCACCGGGTGCTGTACTAGCAGCGAAGCAGTTCAAGAAATGAAATCCAAACCGGCACTCAGAGTCAGGGTTTCTACTGAATTTGGGCCTCTTAGTGCTGATTCCCATTCTGCAGGGTCTCCATATACAGAGACGAACAGCATAAGCTATGTTGCTCATCAAGCTGTCCCTAGTGGACCAAACCCTCTTCACAATTAAGTGGATTTTCAGGAAACATGTTGTTTTCAGAGTAAGTGTGCAGTGTGATGTATTGTTTTCAGGTCATGGAAGATCAGAGGCAGATTATATCACTTGAAACTTAATATATACTAATGTGATGTTTTGTTTTCAGTTCAAGACCCGACACAGAGTCACAGATTATTAGAGTAGTTGAAACTTGATATATACTGATTTGAGTTGTACTTTGTGCAATGCAATGAAGCTTTTATATCGATTACAAACAGTTCATGTGTAATATATAATTGTGTTGGAGATAAAATTACCAAAATCAATTATGCAAGTATTGGCATTCTATGAAACTTTCTATCGTCAGAAGCACTTCAGATTCTATGCAAAAGCCATTTAAGTTTGTAAAATTAAGATATGAGAAGGCTACTTTGAAGTTTAGATGATTTCACCGTAGAATCGAGGCACACTAGTCAAATTACTTTTCCCAGAAAGTGAAGAACCTCATCGGTTGATAAAATTCAGAGAACTAGTTTACTTAGGTTAGGCCAAATTTGATGCCTAGTCTACCTTCACGCGAGAGAGATAAAAAAGTACAAGAATGCACTAAAGTTTATACACAATCGACTCTATATAACATGATACTCATTGTAGACAGTCTCTCAACCCAGAAGATTATTTTCCCCCAACAGCTATACACGTACACCCACGAACACAATTCACCTTGCTTCTACATCTTGAATCTTGAATACCATTAGTGTTGCTCATGCCCTTTCCCCCAAACAAGCTTCTTGTAATACCATTAATATAAACTTCTAGACAACATCACTTCATCAGTGCTCATTCATTCAACTCTCATCTCCGACATTGATGTCTTAGGACAGCCACACCAGCCTTTCTTCAAAGAAAAAGAAACCTAAAATTCACCAAACCACATATTCCAAGCAAATGATCTCCACCAAACATGAACCTGAGCGCGCATTATATGCAATGCACTTAACCATGAATCTGTGCCATACAGTATTATTGATCTTTAGAAACCTGTTATGTGAAGGTAGTTATATTATTGTGCTGTGACCTTTCTAGACACAAGCATATACAGTATACGAAGTACTACCCCATATAAGATTGCTACTTACTTGAGAGGATCACAGAAGACTCAATCCAGTTTCGCGATGCTATATCCACAGCAGCTGGTACACTTCATATCTTGTTTTTATCTTCATCTGTGTTTTTTTATATCTGCAACTTGTACACAATAATGTTTAGCATTTTATAAACTAGTCTAAATATTTCTGATGCGTATAGAGTTATCCATTCTGCAGGTTTTATCATCTGAATCTGGATTGTGTGACTTAAACGTGGTGTATTCGGTATTCACAAATTAAGATATGAAAGAACAAATGTTTCATGAAATCCATATATTTCAGCATCATCTGTACTCCTTTCCATCATAATCAGCTTCTTTCATCAATTGCTTGGCTTGTTGTTCCAATGTTGTCCTTTCTGATATGGATTAGTTTCTAGTTTTCTATATGATAATAATTACTATTTTATTTTTTTATAATCAAACCCTTTCAACGATTAGAAAATGAATGTACAGGCGTTGTGATATGATTGATTGAATGTACAGTTTGGATCTTTCTTCCCAGAGGGGGCTGCGTACTCCAAAAGAATTAAAAATTGTAAAGACAATACAGGAGGCTGTGTTAGCTACTAATCATTCCCTTATAAATAAACCTCTAATGCTCAATCCTGGTAGTACATGCAAACAACTCCTATTTACATAAACTTCTGTCTACCAAAGTTTTTAAGCCATGAGAATTTCTAAACTCTCTCCTGTCTTTATATGCATGCTTGTCATTCTAGCTCTAGTTAATGTTTCTAGTAGCCGACGGCACATAAGATGGTGCTGTACTAGCAGTGAAGAAGTTCAAGAAATGAAACTCAAACTGAGAGCAAGAGCCAGGTTTTCTTTCGAATTTAGGCGTCTTAATGCTGGCTTGCAGCATCCTGCAGGGTTTCGATATAAGAAGATGAACCAGATAAGTGCTGTTGCTCATCAAGCTGTCCCTGGTGGACCAAACCCTCTTCACAATTAAGTAGATTTTCCAGGAAACATATGTTTTACTTTGTACTCATCTTTGAAAGCTGGGAATAGAGTTTGTTCATGATAATTGATAAGAACAAAAGGGAAAAGGTCAAAATTGAACATGCAGTACTGAAGATCCCGAAGAAAATCTCTACTTCGAAAATTTCTTTACTTTGTTCTTTTGATGAACGAATTAGTGGTTTTGTATGCTATAGTCTATACAATAGATTAGATTTGTTAAATAGTCCATGCCATGCCATTTTACTATTTGATGCGATTTTTGCATCAATCACACAACTGTTTATTTTAGGCCTGGAATTAGTGGAATCTCCATCTGTTATGTAAATTATGATCATGATCCATAGCTAATGAAAGCAAAACTGCTTGTTATTCTAAAAAAAAAAAAAAAAAAGTAAAACTGCTTGGGCAGAATATATTTGATTACATGCTAGAAGAGGAAATAAGTAATCTCAAAATCCATTGCTAAAGCTATCAGTTGTCTCCCTCTTCCTTCTTGGTCAAGATTCCAAACTACATACTAAGCTAGCCCGCCTCATCATATTCAATTGGTATGACCTCTGGACCGTCCTTAGTCAACTGAAAAATTAGTTGAATATATATACAGCTGAAGCATTTCGATCTCACGCATTCATGGATTTCGATACCAGAATACTAGAGCAGCATGCTTGCCGATAATCATGAATTTAGTTGTAATCGAATTAAAAACTTAAAGAATCAAGAAAGATGGCATACTGCTGCTGTATAAATGTCTCACCTTATTCCTTATTGGTCAAGATTCCAAACTACTAGTAAGATAGTCTCTGCCCCATCATTGTCAATTGGTGATCACCTATGGACTGTACTTAGTCAACTGCAAAATTAGTTAAACATAGGCACATTGCAGAACACACGGAATTGGTTAAATCAATCTCACACATTCATGCATTTCGATGTTTGAATACTAGAACAGCATGCTTGCAGACAACCATGAACATGGCTGTAACCAAATAAAAAAATTTGAAGAAAAAAGAACCTCGATCAGTTTTTGTTTACTATAGCGAGGTGTTAGTCTGTTATATTTGTTATAGAGGCAAGAAGAGAATTAAGGTAGAAAATGCAGGACTAAACATGGCAACAAGTTCAGATTAAAGAAACTTAAGCCTCTCGAAAGTCAACCATTTGCTTATTCCAAAAATGATGCAGATCATCAAAGCCTGATATTTCAATGCTAAATGTAGATGAGAACTAACTACACATGCCGGCCAGCTTATTTGAAGAAAACGACCTCTTCCTAATCCCAAAGTCAACTTAGTTTTGTCATTCTAAATCGACGTGTGATCGGTTCATAAATACATGTACATTGTAGGAAGCCTGCAGTTCTCTCTCCATTATTTATACAGCTAAACTTCCAATCAGACAAAGCCAAAAGCCAGCATTCTTTGATTTTTAAGCTCATATGATTTTGATCTGTACCACACGTATAATGAAGAAGCCTCAAAAATGCTTAATGTCAACTCTCATTGTTGCCATTTTCTTCCTAGCAATAGTTCAAAGCTGCCATTGTCGACATATTAGTACTACTGCTACTGCTCAAGCTTCCAATACAGAACAAAGGTTAAGTTACAACAGCAGGTATGCTCCATTGTTCCTTAGCGCTATAAAATCCATGAGAAGGAACAAGCTCAACCCGATTCAAGCAGTTTCACACCGATTGGTCCCGGCAGGACCCAATCCCCTTCACAATTGATTTGATGCGCGCAGTCTAGAAGTCCCAATGTGGTGTTTTCTTTTCAAGCTAGATCAGACATACACAGATCATGTAGTTTTTTTTTTTAATCAAATACCACTAGCATTTCTACCTGCATTTACACGCGTGCAAAAGCTCCTAATTTCTTCTCTTCTCTCCCAAAATCTTTTGGGTGGTTTTACTTTTCAGTTTTGTGTCTAAATTACAATAATATCATTTATACATTATATTCAGTTTTGTGAAAGTTAATAAACTATGAGTGTTTTTATAGTTAAAAAAAACCATTAGAATCTCCTTCTTGATTTATTAATAAAAAATTACGGTTTTCAAATTAATTAGGAACGAGTAGAACTAAAGAAAGATGTAACCATTACATATCCTTTCGTCGTCATCTTACAGACGGAACAATACATTGTGAGAGTAGACTCGCAATTATTATAAACTACACATTAGAAACAATCAACTCCAAATTGAAGAACTTTAAGCAAGTCTCTCATCTACCGTAAAGATGAAGGCGAATCTAGAACTTTAAGAGAACCTCACTAGTGAGAACTTTGATGTATACTAGTTTAAGTTGTACGATGTGTAATGCACTAGAGAATTATTGCTCCTTTGTAAACCATACATGATACATGTATAATAGTGTCGGAGATTTCCAAGTTTCGTTTTGGGAAGAATTGCAGAAGCAATCATTTGACATTCTATGAAATCTTCAAAGTTATGATACAAAGTAGGCAAAACTCTGTACCCAAAAAAAAAAAAGTTGGCAAAAATCCTTATATCCTAACCAGGGTAGTAAATCAAAATTGAGGAGAGTTGAAGGGTGTTTTAGAGATATTCTTCAAATTTGAGACACGTGTTATTAACTGGTTGGCTGTGTTAGATCAAAGTTCATACACACTTGAACCACACTAGTGGAATCTCCATAACTACAAACTGTAGGAAGTGTAGAATCCTATGTTCCCCAGTCCAGCTACTCCCTTTAACATGTTGTGCTCAAATCTCTCAAATCATTGAACCTGAGGCCACATCAGTACTTTCTCGTATAAACCTTAGGGCAATTTCGTACTGAAAGCTCCACTTGATCAAGCTCTGTTTGAAACAAGAACAACATAGGATCCTTACCCCAGAGCTTCCAGGGCTTTTGAAACCAGCTTCAGGGAAACACGTGGGTCTCAAACGACTATTGAGTCCAAGTTCTCTGTACGGGAGCGCAAAGACAGTGAGCCTCATATTCCGGCGGATTTCGGTCGGAAAATCCGGTCTCCGGTGAGATGAAGGAGCTGAAATCGGAGGACCCAACCGGGTTGGTGGAGGGCAAAGTTAGAAATGACGAGGTAAATAGTTAAAGCTCTCTACTTTCTTCAATCTTATTAAGTTCGAAGTGTTTTTAGGGTCATAGGCTTATAGGTTTACGATTTCTAATTTTCTAGGGTGGTTCAAGTAGGTTTTGCAGTTGAAAGATTAAGTCTTTTAGCTTTGTAGAAGTGGATTTGGTAAAGAACTTAATTTCTGGAGCTTGTAAATGTTGTGGGCTGTGCTTGTGGTGGTGATTCTTGTGAGGTTGCGAATGTTTTAATTGAAATGTTACTAGTGATTCTGTGATTTGATATCCTGAGAGGTAAAATTCTTGAAGTATGCCAAGAAACTGATTTGTGCTGGATTAAACAAGGTGATATATGAACATTGAAATCCAAAAACAAAATGGTTGTCAAACAGGCCCTTACTGTTCCAATAGGTGTGGTGTAGTTATCATTTTCCTCTGTAGACTATTTTTCACATTAGAAGAATTTTATGATTTGTAATCTGTAGGGTTTAAGCTGCAACGTGCAGTACTGTTCTGCATCAAAGTATTTACCTTGCTAGACATTACACTACTAAACTGCGGAACTCCTTTGTCTAGTGCTCAAAGTGTTTCATTTTGCTTAAATATTGGCATGTGATGGGACTTATGGGAGAGGTTCTTTACTATTGAATGTAATCAGTGAGACTTCTTTTTAGGTTTTTAGCTTTCTATGTTCTTGATTTGATTAAATGCTGCGGTAACTTTGGCTACTTTGTCATTAATATCTTTTCCCTATTATGGATTGGCTTCTATTACCTAGAAGCAGAAGTTAGAAATAGGTAGAGGGAGTGGACAGAGTAGATACAAACGGAGCTCAAGCTTGAGTGAGATGATGAAAGATGGACAGCTACGTGATAGTGAAAGTAATGGAGGAAGTGCGTCCCTTACTGAACATGCTCTGGAAACCAAAGTTTCAAAGCAAAAGGTACAGAATGGTCATTTGACCAAGACCAAATGCATTTCTGTTCTTGTAGGTCAAGGCACTGAAGATAAACAATCTCCAGGAAGTGGGAATGCAAAACATGAAAATGAAAAGAGCCAACGGCTATCCAGATCCAAGAAGAAGAAAGATCTTAATTTGCCTCGTCGTGCTTCTAAGCGACTAGCTGGTATCGAGGTTGATACAGTGCCAGAACTGAAAGCAAGCACTCGAGCACGTCGAGTTGGTAGCAAACAGTCGGATAATCTGGCTGGTTGTTCGTCCCAACAACCTTATGTTCAGGAAGAGCGAGATAACACTGAAGAGAAGCCTGGAGTTCTTCCAGATTCGCCTCTTGCTGATTTCTTCTCAGATCCATGCATTGCCTTTGCAATAAAGACTTTAAAGGATCATTCGGAAGATGGAGAAACAGATGACATGAGCTATATAAAGCAAGAATGCAATGTTCTTCCCCCTCCAGGTAACTTGGTTAAACAAGAGAAACATGATGGCATAGTTGGAAGTGGTGAGAAGTCAGGATCATCTATCACTGAACCACCTTTCGGGAGTTCTTGGCCAGACCCCTGCATTGAATTTGCTATTAAGACTCTCACAGGCGCAATCCCTCTCGAGTATGATCCGCATATCGAGGAGTATTTCCAGAAGCAACTCAGGTCATCGCAACAACACAAGGACAATGTCATGCAGAAAGAGATTGCCTGACCAAAGTTTTCTGCAGTGTTTAACTCCCTATCTGTGTTTTTGATTAATTGATTTAGCTTTAGCGTCAGCAATTTTAGCATAGCTTCTAATGTGCACTCTAGTCTGTTCTTAAACTGATTGGCCTTTGATTAATCTAATCTTCCCAATGATTTGAAAGACACTGTTAGCAACCTTTCAGCCTTTTAACCTTTAATCCAATGTTCATCTAGTGTTTATACCCTGATCTCTATTTGTTCAATAACAGAGTATTATCAAGGGAGCACCTCAAACATTCCAAAAAGACTGATATGAAGACAAAACTAAAATTGAAATTTGAATGTCCGAGAATAGAAAATTCGCACCCTAATCGGAACGACAGGTTGCTAGCGGAGACTAATTATCGGCCGGTGTTTAATCCAAATCGGCGGTGGTAACAGCACCCAGTCCCCGCAAATAGTGTAATTTGGCTTTAGCTGGTTAATAGTTCCGTCCTCTAAATGGAAGATACCCGCCCTACCAACTTGTACTTGGCCATTTCCTGCTGCATATAGGGCATAGTTTATCGTTAAAGTACTGTAAATTGAATTTGGTTGACAGCCTGAAGATCGTGAAGCCATTACAGATACCGATTGACAGTCACCAACAAACAATGCCTCATCTCCAATGCTTTTTACCTCAACATACTCCACAATGGATCCATTGAGCACTACTACCTTGTAAACCCTAAAATTCTCAGTCACCATACCATCCTTCCGACCTTTATATTTTGCAAACCTTCTAATATAGAACAAGTCTCCCTTGATTGATTCCACGAGATATGCTCGTTCAGCTCGTTGTGATAAATTTAAGGATACAACAACAGCTGAAGGAGGTGACGCATATGCATGTTGTTCTGCTTTCATAATCAATCACCACAATATCGCAATTGTTACTATTAACTATGTAGATTTGGCCAGTGTAAAATATAGCATCAGTAAAACTACTAAAAAAGCCTGCGAGGTTTCGTCTGCAATCAATAGCATATGTGTTGTCTTCTTCTGATTAAAACCCTGGAGGCGCCATTACCAGGCAAAACTAATTCGACATAATTGTCTGGATTTGAAGTCGGATCTTCGGACAATATAACTTTAGGGCTTGCCAGGCCAAGGGCGAACCAAGGATAGTCAGACATTATCGATCTCTTTTGTGAAAGGGTTAACCAGACTTATAATCGTTTCGGTTCTTTTAACATCCATGTCTATCACAGCCACCAAACCATGCCCACATCCACGATAGTATCTGCAGTATCTATCTCTTGGTTTACTTGCGAACACAAAACAACCATACCAACATCCACGATAGTATCTACAATTTCTTTCTCTTGGTTTACTTGGGAACACAATAGGGTGCACATTACTACTGTACATAATTGTCTGTTCTTCTTTCGATAACGCCGTTCCTGACTTGCTTCATCATAGTCTGTCGGGACTAAGAGCATGGGAAGCATCTTTCTCTTACACAATTGCTTGTAGGCTCTTGCAATACGATACCATTGTTTGCAAACCGCACCAAACGTAACACAGTCAATGAGCTCCAGCAACTTATCGAGAACCACAAACACCACGTCCGGATCAAGACACTCCCATTGACGATACTTCAGTACAGATCCATGAGTACCTCACTAGCTCTAATGTCTGGTAGGCCTTGCTGCGTGAATCATCTTTTTAAATATGCAAATAACACTTGCCTAGTATTGTACTTTTCCTTTTTAATAGATTCCGAAGGGGAAGAAACTTGTGTATAACCTAGTATGTACGTATGCGTTCAAACTTTTTCTCATTTGCATATTTCGGGAATACAAATACATAATTTTAACTATTCAAAACTTTAATTTATCAATAATGATCACTTCTATAAAAAAATCAATGTAAAATCGTTTACTCAATGACATCAAACAAATGAACAATCATGGTGAAAGTTAGTAGTCTCATGATTAGTCGTCAATTTTTTTGATGCAATCGACTATAAAAACGATTGTTCCTCCTATTCTATGCTTCCTTGAAAAAGACGCTCAACCTACAGGAGCTGTTCATGATATTTTAAAAAAAAGTGGGGGGTTTTTACGGAACTTAGCCTTAATCAACAAACAAAATTCAATTAATGAAATAAAATAAAATAAAAAGATCAAGTGAATAAATAAGAAATGACGTAGAAGTTCTGGGGTCGGTCTATAGACATAAAAATTTGACATTACCCTCGATGGGATTATTTTCGTTGGAACTCTATAAAAATGACTCTTGTTTATATCATTTTCTTTTTTTGCAAAGTTAATATTTATTGGTTTATTTAACTTTTAAACGGTTTAAAAATTTTATTTATATTACAAAAAGTATGCAATTGAAAAAGAGTTCGGACGCGTACCGAGACGTAAGTTTTTTCCTTCCGAAGTAGCATCCAAGATACGCTATCACCCTTAAGACTCCTTAAACAATCAACAATCCTTCCTCCCCAGATTGTTTTGGGTTTAGGGTTGAAAGCATGGGCTAGAAGCATCGAGGCCCAAGGCGAAAGCAGCCCAAATATAGTTCTGAGCGGCTGAGCGGGAGATGTTGGCGCCAAAAATTTCCATCAGTATATAAAGCTCCGATGAAAAGTTGTCGCCGTTTGAGATTTGGAAGAGGGAAGAATGCAGATTCGGGTAAAGTGTAGCTGTGGAGAGAATTGTCCTGAATGGGCCATGATTGAGTTACAAGGGGTGGTTGAAGTTCAACCCCAGTTCCAAGATCATCTCCAGAATCTCAAGATTGGTCTTCTCTGCCGGCCTTCCTCGTCGGAAACCTACACATTCACGATTGGGTATCATGAGCTGACCGGGACAAAGCTGCCGCTGAAGAAGCCGCTATTGGTGATGAACAAAGTCAAGGATGGTGGTGAAGAGGGTGGTCCGGGCAGGGTGGAATTGGAAGTCATCGGAATCATCAGATACCGGATTCTGTTCAAGACCAGACCCAAGGCCCTCATTTCCAGTAAGTTTTCGGTTCCAATCTGTTGGTTTTCACACTTGAATTGTTTGTGAGTTGCGTTTCGGTGACATTGGCTTTCTGTGTTTTGCATAGAAGCACAGCCAATAATGAAGGATAGAGGAGCTCTTGCAATGAGCAAATAGCAGGTTACAGGCAAGAGAGGCATGGACAACTGGAAAAGCTACAAGATCAGAGTATTTATATGTATTCTGCATGCTTCTTGTTCTAAAGAAGCAAGCTTTGAGTTTTCTTTCAATATATATAAACAATTACGATTCTGAATGCTGTAATCTTCCATTCTGCTTGATTTAAACAGGATGCTAATATCTGTAATAATTGAAGTGATAAATCAAGTGCCATCTTACAATCTGAGACTTCAACTTGAAAAGGGAAATCAATAAGCACTAGAGGCTGGCTGATAGTATGCGATGATATGATTTTGACTGTGAATCATTCAGTATATAAAGAACTTGGGGACAATAATTTATCTACAGATTGGTTTACAAAAAAACAGGGATAGACAACTACATATAGTGATTCTAAGCAGAAGCTGGGCCTCCTGCACGAGCTCTCAAAGTTTCAGTTCTCTTACTTCTCTCCATTACCTCCACCAACCACTCAACGCTTTCTTTAATCCCCAACCTGGACAGTCAAATTTCAAACACTGAGTCATTGCATTTTATCTAGTATTTCCCATTCCCATACCACTACTTTAAAGGCAGCTAAAGATTTCAGCAAAGCCTTGGAAGCTGAAATAGGATGAACTTACCCATCATATGCTGAAACAGCTTCAAACATGTAAACTCTTTCATCCAACTTTTTCAGATCTAAATATCGAGCAAGTTCCTCAGATGACACAGCATCGTTAAGATCCTAAATGACAGTTGAAATCACACATAAGAGTAAAACCATATGTTGAAAGGAATGCAGCATAATCCACAACAGGGTACAAGTCTCATATGTTAAAGAAAAGAGATGGATCCACAACATGATGCAACTCTTATATGTTAAGAGAATCAGATAGAATCCCAGGCATGGCAGAACATTCTATAGTGGAGTTACAACCACTGGCAAATATTTACCAGGAACCTAAGCACTTACGAGAAACTGTGGTTGAATGAGTTCAGACACATATAAGTCCAACCAAAACTTAAAGTAAAGTTGCTTATGCTTAATTATGTATGATATGATCATGTATTTTGCTCACCTGCTTATTGGCTAAGATCAACAGAGGAGCTCCTAGCAAATCCTCATGCCTAAGAACTTTTTCTGGTTTAACGAATTGAAGATATTAGTATGGGCATTTCATATATAATATCATATATCATTTCTAACAGATTTTGAATGCAGATTTTGAACATCACCTACCCAATGCAGATTTTGAATCCTCAAAACGTGATGGGCAAGTAGCATCAATAACATAGACCACAGCATGCGCTTCTTCATAATATTTCTCCCAGATTGAGCGAAGACCAGGCTGCCAGAAATAACAAGCAGAAATAAATGTAAACCCCATCTTTAAAATGGAATTGATGCAACATAAAGGTTGGATATGCAACAGAGAGAGAGAGTAATGACAGTCATGCAATAATCACATACCTGACCTCCCAAGTCCCAGAACACGAGTTTAGAATTTGACACTTCAATACGACCAATATTAAGTCCTACAGTTGGAACAATTCGATCAGGAGGGAGTCCTTCCGAGTTTGAGTAAACTGATTTCAACTTCTCCAGCAAAGTCTACAAAAAAATACCGGTCCAAGAATTACAACTGATTAATTTGAAAATGTGCTAAAAGAATGTGAGATTCAAAAATGGAGCCAATAACCCCCTACGACTAACAGAAGATGTGAAAGTGCATTACCGTTTTCCCAGCCTTGTCAATTCCAAGAATGAGTACATGAAACTCCGTCTTGCTAAACATATACTTCCAGAGTCCATAAAACAATGAAAACATCTCTCTTTCTTGTTTATAACCCCTCAGATGCAAGAACAAAGTAGCTCACAAAGCCACAACTTGCTACCTTAATCAGAACAAAAATGGTCATAATTAGTAGAGATTTGAAATGCATTGCTCAATACAGTTTGGTACTTAACAGTCTCACTGTCCCCATCCATCAACGTTACATCTATGTTCCTCATCAATTATCAAATCCCAACTCTTTATTCACCTACTTATTCCTCAAACTCAAACAAATCCTCATATCTAATTACACCCCATTTTAATCAAACTAACTCCTCCCTTCTTTACTCCTTCAATCACATTGTTCTAATCATCAGACTAGATCTACAATAGACCAGCATGCATTGCACAACCAATAACCAAGAGCAGAATAAACAACAGAAGCAAAACCAAAAGAGGGATATCCCATCTCCCATCAACATCTATAACATACTTAAAACCCAGGTAGCTTTTGTTATCAAAAACTGAATATAAGCCAGACCCAAGTTTGTTTCAGACCCAAAATACACACCCACAACCACAAAACACCCAGATCAAGAAACAATTCCCGGAGTATAATCTCATAGTTGGATCCTTGTACTAAATCAAATCGAACCTATATAGATACACACCACTGATTATATATAACAACTGTGGTTGTAGAAAAGCTGAAAAATCTTACTATTGAGGGATGCTTTGGTGATGGGTTCACTCTCTCGGTCTCCTTAAGCTTCGTATCGAAAAGCTTCCAATTTACGATTTTGTTTTCGGCTTCCACCATTTTGTTTTATTTTTAAATTCCTGTTTTGCCCCTTGAGGACTTGGCGGGTCCGTTCTCTGTGTCCATTGACTTGGTAATTTGTTGCGGTGAAACTTTCGAAGAATTTTGTCCGGCAAAAGATGAGATGGTACGCTAGCGGCATTAGTTAACTTAAGTGAACCGTAGAGTTTAGACATGATTGAAATCGATCTAAGTCCTCAAAGATTCGATCATTTAAGAGCAGTTAATCTATAACACGTAGAATTATTATTCATATATATTTTTCACATTACTTATAAAGTCTCTCAACGATATATTTTTAATAAGACTGTGGTTTGTCTAATAAACAAATTATGTAAATGAATTACTTTATATTGTGTCGAGCTTTAAATTTAAACGTTAATAAGCGTTTATCAACCAAAGTCATTTATTGCTTTAATCTAATGGCACTGCTCAAACTCACTACACATTTTCTAATTCAACTTGTTCGATCATATTTGGGTTTTTTGTTGATAATGAGAGGAAAATAGTGTCAATCACCTAGTTAGCAGTTGAGCACTAGGTGACGTTCAACTACGGTCTAATCTAACTATTTAACTACTATTTGACCACGACAGTTGCGATCAACTGCAACTGCTGACCATGTCATCAACACCCGAGGGGAAAATGTAAAAACTAAAACTAAAAACTAAAAACGTATTTACATAGGTTAATCGTAGCTGGGGCTATGTTGCTATTTGCCTGATATTTCGAGGGTGATTTGGTAAAACATGAACTCATAAAAGCAGAAAGGAAAAATAGGACTCCGAGCTCTTTTTCCAAACTTGGAAGCTTCATTATTTTCTTCTTCTTCTTCTTCAAAAAGGTACGAAATTTCCGTTTTCCGATTTCATTTTCCGCTTTCAATTCTATTCCCGGCGGTCAATATTCCTCTCCGATCACCGGAATACAGAACTTCGGTCTTGTTAACGTTAACGAGTATTCGGATTCAGCTATAGTTTTATTTCAATTAGGGTTTCAGTGTGCTATTGATCTGTGGCTCTATTTGATAGCTTATTGCTTCTTGCGTGTCTTTGTTCACTCAATTATGGAATATGAGCAAGCTGTGGATCTATTGCTGAGAAATGAGAATGAAAGTTTGCATTTTTGGAATTTGGGGTTTTGTTTGAGGACTCATGAATGTGATTCATTTACTTTTGGTAAATTCAAAGTTACTGAGTTGCTTGTGGTGCCTTTTTTTTTTTGCAGGGATTGGCTGTTAGTGCAGAATGAGGTAATTTCGCCTGTCTTCATATGATGTTGATATTTCTGTAATTCGTATTTGTAAAACTGAGTATTGGGGAAGATATGGTGCAGTCAAGGCATTGCATTTATCGTTGTTTGTGGTGTTATAAAAGCCTGTGTACATTGGGGATGTACTGACTTTAGAATTTTTGTTGTTGGTGGTGTTGTTGTTGTTGTTCTGAATTAGTAACCAAGGCCGAGTTAGATGGGATGAGGAGAATCTGGGAGAAATTGAAGCAAACAAACCTGTGAGGCAGAAAATTACTGAGCCAAAGACGCCGTATCACCCCATGCAAACTGATGATGAAGATGATGAGGGTAAGGTTCTTCTTGCTTCCTGATGAGGCTTTTCAGAGTTATATGCATGTGCTATAAGGTTTTTGTCGATATTTCCTCCCAAGTAACTTGTTGCTCTAAATGTAGAAGCTAGGGTAGTCTTGAGTCTTGACTAGTTGAATCTTATGAAAATCCTTTTTCATGTGGAAATGCATGGTTCATAGTTGGTTTTCAAGCATTTAGGGTGGTTTTGAATTTGTTTGCTGAAAAGAATTAGTTTCTTTAATGTGATAGCTTATCATGTTTGATGACACTACTCTTTGCAGGATCTCTGTCTCCTATACGGGGGAGTCGGTTTGATGAATGTATTGCGGACGCAATGCATGCAGAAGCGATAAGAACTGCTTTGAGTGATGCGGCATCATCAAGTAGAAAGAAGACTACTAGTTCTACTGGCTGGACATCATCTGAGGATGAAGGAGATGCTATGGATCAAGATGGAGAAGGTGTTCATTTATTCCTTTGTTTTTAATTAACACGATTCTGTCGGGCATAATTCATTGCAACCTATCACCAGATTAATTCAGTAATATGATTGCTTATTATACCTTAGCCAGCCTATTTGGTTATTAGACTTTATGAATTGAGAAGTTTAGTTATAGTTTAAAACATCAAACTTGCTTCCTCCAGTTTTTTGTTTTCTTTCTTTTACATATATTTCAAAGTTCAGAAGGTGCATATATTAATTTCATATGTTAGCAGATGTCATTTTGTGATAGATAGAAACACAGCTTTATTGGTGGATGAGGTTTGTTCAAGTGGGCCATTGTTACTTAGTTAAACACACCAGAGATTAGATCCTGGTCATACCTGGAGATTCGTTGTTATCTTTATGCTAATTTAATTAAGCTGATCTCAATGGGTTTATGCACAATCCAGAAACAATAATTAGTGATCTTATCACGTCTTTCTTTCTGATCTTAATTAGGTTTCTACAATGTAGATGTCAATTAAAATAGTTACTAGTTAGACTCATATGCTACAAATCCTACACTGACCCATTGTGTACATTTGGCCATTGATTTTGCCAGATTCGGACAAAAGCAGGAGTTTCAGGGAGCACAGAAGAGCTCATTACAATGAATACCAGAAAGTAAAAGAACTCAGACGGAAAGGTTCGCTTCCTGATGATGAAGAAGAGGACGAAGATGTTGAGATGAACAAAGTGAAGAGCTCTGATCCTCCTTTGTCTCCTGCAGCCAAACCTAATGGAGCTTAGATGAAGCCAAGCTAAGACTTGATTGCCAAATTAAAACTAAACTATGCTTGATATATCGCTGACATTTGATTACAGTTTTTGGGATGACTAATACAGAATGCACAAATGATCGCAGTGGCTGCTATTTGTATTATTCATCAATATGTATTTTGTTTGTAAATGGCTCACTTTATTTTTGTCTCCGTAACAATGTTGCTTAAAACTCTTGATCCCTGTACCATACTGGTAGATAGAATGTCACCATTTCAAGAATTTGATTGTACCGATTACCGTGAATGCAATGAGATAAGTCCCCCCCCCCCCCCCCCCCCCAACAACCTGGCAACGATGCTTTGTTAATGAATCCTTTCACTTATGAAAATTGTTGAAACATTTTCATAACCATGGTGAACATTGAAATTGGTAGAATGATTACTCAGACTATAGCTTGCATTTCGCCTTTTCCTATTGCTTGTAGGAGACTCGTACTATTATGCTTTGGCTTTGAGAAATGAGAATAGTTCATCACTCTATAACTTGCACCAGAAAAAGAAAATTGAAAAATTGAAAATGATGATGAAAACAAAGGAAAAGACAACTGCTGATGTGTCACTCTTGCATGTTTTGCTGGTCTACACCTGCTAGTATAATACACACTGATCTTATCCTGGAGACTCAAAGCTATGGCTTCACTGGCCTCCCAAATTTGCAGCCACATAGCTTCCATCTTCTCAAAACCCACCCACCCTCACCCTCCTGTCTTAGATGTCTTGGTCGCAGAGCAGTCCTCCGCCGCCGCGCAAAATGGCAAAGTTTTCCTCTACGGCGTGGGAAGAGAAGGCCTAATGCTCAAGGCACTCTGCATGCGTCTAGCGCACCTCGGCTTCACAGCACACTTGGTATTCGACATGACAACTCCTCCCATAACCACCAACGACCTCCTCATCGCCTCCGCCGGACCAGGTGGCTTCTCCACCGTCGATGCCATATGCTCGGTTGCACGGTCACAAGGTGGTCGAGTCTTGCTGCTGACGGGTCAGCCGGAGACGGGGTCGTGTGTGGCGCATGCTAGCGTGGTGGGGTATGTTCCGGCGCAGACTATGGCGGATGACGGTGGGGACGCGGCGGAGTCTAGACCGTTGCTACCGATGGGGAGTGTGTATGAGGGTGCTTTGTTTGTATTGTTTGAGATGGTGGTTTATAGGTTGGGTGAGATTTTAGGACAGAGCCCTGAGGCCATCAGAGCGCGCCACACCAATCTTGAATGAGGCCACCTCCATCGACGGCGCCGGCCAAGAGAGACGATAAAGCTGGCCTGGGAATGTTGTAGCCCTCAATGTACTCTTGTAAATGAAGGGTTGATAATAAACAACTTTGTATGGCATATTCTTTGAGAGTGATTCTACAATTACAAGAAAATATAAGATGAAAAGCTTGTTAATCACAAAATCTAAGATAAACAAGGAGATTATGCATGTCACTCGCTGTTGAAAATCTTAAGAATTAAGGAAATAAGTTTATGCATACCGCTCACTGTTGATGGCACTAGGATAAGAACAAGTTATTCAAACTGGATATCACCTAATTTACTGAGATATATAAGCAATCAACCTTTCAACCTAAGTTTTAACCCCCAAAAAAAAACCTTTCAACCTAAGTAAAAACAACCAATGTCGATCAGAGAACAAACAAGAGATGACGGAGAGGACCATTTGTGACCAAGAGTATCTACTGATGTACTTAATTACATGAATGAGCGCAATCATGCCCTACGAAAAAGAATACAGTCAGAACCGTCCACACCGAATTGGTCCCAACAAGATCACCGTCAGCATCTAATCGACTAATCTGAAAATATCTCAACAAAAGCCCTCATGCAGATATTTTCGTATTTACTATTCCTCCTCTTACTGTTCTTCTTCCTCTTCTTCTTCTTCGTCCCAGAAATATCTCCCACCCCGCAAGTGAATCTCATAAAGCGCTCTTTGATATTTTCCTTGCCCAAAAAAAAAACTAGTAGATATTTTAACCCCATACACTTCTCTACCATCCGATATTTTTGTTTGGTGCTTATGATAACCCGAAGATGTGTAATCAAGTCGACCAGTTAGGTGCTTAGCCTGAATGAGCTATAAGGATTGGGTACTGTAAGTCATTTATAAGCACTTAATTATGTTAAACAGCGAAAAGCGTGGCTCGTGGACCAACTGTACTGATATTGTCCCAACTTAGCCACTTCACAGGTGTTGTGTTTTAATCACAAAAGGCCTCGGTACAATTGGTTATTATCCACTCACTTATAAGCTTTATTTTCTTTGTCACTTCTTAGATGTGAGATCTCTCCTCTCCAACACGCCCCCTCACGTGCAATCTAATTTTTTAGGTTGACACGTGACAGATTAACATCTCACATACTGGGATGAAAGAAACTAAGGTCCAGTAACCAACGACACTTAGTGGTCATCCAATCGGAAACCCTCCGATGACATGACAAAGTGGCACCCAACTCGGGCCCATGAAAGATTGGATGCGCGATTGGAGAGGGACCCGCTCTGATATCATGTTAAACAACGACAAGCATGGCCAGTGAACAAACTGTACCGATATTGTCCCAACTTAGTCAACTCACAGGTGTTGAGTTTTAATCACAAAAGGCCTCGGTACAATTGATTATTATCCACTCACTTATACGTTTTATTTTTTTTTCACTTCTTAGATGTGAGATCTCTCATCTCCAACAAATTATTTCACGCATATGAGACCAAGCTCTTAAGTTCATAACTATACCAAACAAATATCTAAGAAATGAAACTAACAAAAATCTAGCACAAAACGTGAGGCAACGGCATGTTAGTCAAAGACAAACAAGTAGGCACATCCTATTGTTCCTAATACTTTCCTCCCAACAACTCTTTTTTTTTTGACAAACCTCTTCCCATCAAACTTGGACATATCACATACCATATGTTATAAGCTCTCTCTATTCTCTATATATAATCAGGAAGCAAATTCACGGTTTTATAAGCAAGCCGGTTTTCTTGTTACAAGAAAGCCATCCTCACCAAAAACTCAAACACCCCCACAGATTGATAGTCGTTCCCAAACCCTTTGAAATTTGCATAGAAGAAATGGAGTCGAACGTGCCCATCAGCTGGACAAACGAGAAGCATGTGCAGTTCTTGAACACCATGGAGGCTTCCTTCGTGTGCTCCATGTTTGAAAGCAAGGGCCGCCTTGCTCGCTATCGTCTCAATCGTTTCGTGCCGGACACCTCCGACTCAACCCTAGATCGGATCAAAACCCCCCGGACAACCAAGAAATCTGGTAACTAATTAATGTTGGCTAGTTTTGGTGTTTAAAGCCTGAACACGTACGTACACACTATATGTATAAGATGGCAATCCTAATGCGTCGAAGCTAACTAACTTGTTGTTGATATCAGGTCCGGTACGAGGAATGGACGGCGGAGCTGTCAGAAGAACAAGGAGATTGCGGTCGCAACCGTTCATTTCTTCGCATCTGGATCAGGTTGATATGAATTTTTTTACCACTAGCTAGGCAGATATTTTGCGAGCTTTTTACATATTCACCCCTGGTTAGATCTAAAACTTGTGTATTACGGTACTAATTGATGTAGGGTATCTCTCTACAGGTAGTTCCGGAGTTCGAGATCTCAATAGTTGGGGATATGGTACCGGTACTGCGAGAGATCTTCGATAATAAAAATGAGAAAGTTGCTGCGGAGCCAAATTTATCAAATCAAAATGTATCAGTGCTGAGCTGATTGATTATTGTTTCAGAAGGTCGAGATTAGGTATGCCCTAATTAATTAGTTGAGATCGGTGATGATCTTAAACCAAATACCAGAAATGTCCATGTGTTGGGAACGTAAGCTTCAAGACTTACAGGGATGGAAAGGACGATGACGGCAAAGGAAATCCGGTGGAAGATGGTGGTCGATCTTGTATTCTTGATGCTTCCGGCAAATATCTTATCTTTTAGGATAGAGTTAGTTGCTTAGAGGTCTTGTAAACCATTCTCATACAATTCTCTGTTATACAGAAAATGAGATGGAGAGTGAATGAAAATCTCTACATTTATAAAAATTTTAATTTTTTATAATTTATGAAAAATCTCTAAATTTTATTAGTTTACATTTCTTTCTTTTTTTTAAAGAGAAAAAAAAGACGTTAATAAAATCAAATATTAATATTCTTTAATTAGAATAAATATATAATATTATATATATATTCATTCAATAATGCATAAATGCATTTAATTTTGTAGAATAATATATAAGAGATGTTGGAGTTTTGTGATTTTTTTTATAGAAATTTTGTGATTTCATTCTCTCTTTTTTGACCCGATCTGAAAAATCGATATGGGCCTTCTCACAAGCGCTTTCTTTGTCGGTGACTTCACCAACACGCCTCGTCGAGACATCATTCGGAGGAGAAGGCGACGCTAGAGGCACACTGGCCCTTGAAGGTCTGGGAAGGATTGGTGGTGGGGGAGGATTTGTCATCGAAAAAAGGGAGGGAGAGGTATTCTGACGCGATCTACAAGCTAAGAACCCATCTTTCTCGGGAGTCTGCCATCCAGGGACCTCTCTTCGGACCATCAAATCTCTTCCTTGACGCAACACGACGTTTGGAGTTTGGATGTTGATGCAAGACTTGTCGGAAAAGGAGATCTGGATCTATCTGATTAAGTTTCAAGTTAGATGGAGGCGCAATCTGGAGGAGGTGACTACCTGGAGGCCACGATACTGATGAGAGGAGGACGACCGAGCTGCTGACCTCATATATATGGCAATTGTTTTTTAGAAAATTGTTGTCACTCTATCACTGCCTATCACAATAGCTATCACACCAACTATCACTCTACTAGTCACCCTAATTTTCTGATGCGATAGCTAATGTGATAACTAATGTGACATGCAATGTGACAAATAGTGTGATAGATAGTGTGACATATAGTGTGGTTGGAGTGTGATATCACATTAATGTCGATATTTCGATCATATGAGTTGATTTGAAAAGTTCAATATCACATAACAGTAAACAAAGGGTTCGTTATTTCTAGTCATTCATCGGGTGTGACAACGTGTGTGATATCGGGTGTGGTAGTTAGTGTTATTGGTAGTGTGAGTGGGTGTGATACGTAGTGTGATAAGAGGTGTGACAACGAATGTGACAGCAGATGTGACAGTAGTTGTGACAGCGGGTATGACAACAGGTGTGACAACATATGTGATAGGCCGAGAGGAAATGTCTAAATGCATAATTCGCATGAAATTATGTTAAAATTCAGAAATTAGTATGAGTATACTCAGAATAATAAGAATAACAAGAATTAGAGAACCTTGAACTCCAGTTTCGCCAGAATTGCTTGCAGGGATTGTGTGCCTTGTACGGTGGTCGGTTCAGAGTAGGTAGGGTATCAAATGAAAAGAGGGGAGAAAAATATTTTCAACGGTACCAACCACTCTCAAATCCATCGCCGAACAACAAAGTTATGGCTGTAATTATAAAAAAAATGAAAAAGAGAAAAAAAAATGAAAATGAGGAAAACAATCTGAAAATATTAAAAATGATTTTTCTAATTTTGTTTTATGCTTGTTGGTTATTTTTTAACTTTAAGAAATAAATTTTGACTTTTTTGTAATTTAAGATGAAATATGATATTTTTTATAATTTGCCTTTAAAATTATAGTCGTATTCTAATGTATAATACAATAATTAATTAAGGCTTGTTGAATGAAAAAAAGTCATTAATTAAGCATCGACCGACTCTAAATCACTTTCGACCGCATCTATGATATCGTTGAAATTACATCAAGCTATAAAGTGTTTGATAAGATGTTTGTTGTGATAAGGTGAATCTTCGGAAAGATTAAACCCCGAGCAACGAAGTATGATGGACACTTCGGGTCATGGGTATGAGACAGTGCCATACCCAAGCCCAAAAGGCCCACACACTGCAGATTCCACAGAGCCGAAAACAAGCAATGAAGCAGAAGATCCCATTTTTCTTGTACAGCTGATACAAACCACCACCCTCAGGAGTTGAGAAGCCAGAAACTCCAGAATCAGAAGATCTCAAGTCCTCAAAAACCCTAAACTCCTAAAAGGCCAAAACCTAAAACAATGACACACCAATTATCGACCTACAAGAATCTCATACTCCACCTCTCACTCTCCCTCTCCCTCACTCTCCTCCTCACCTTCCTCAAACTCCCCATCCTCTTCCTCCACAGCCTCCACACCTACATCCACCCCGACCACATCAACCCCTCCTCCTCCTCCTCCACCGCCGCCATCCGCCGACCCGGCTCCGATCCCATCTCCCACCCGGAGCTCCGAAAGCGACCCAAGCCCAAATCCAAGGCCAAAAACAACAACCCAACAACCTTCGATGAAAACAACGCCCAGATCTTCCGCCTCAAGCTCGACGAGGCCCACCTCCAGACCCGCATCTTCTTCCGGGACTACACCAACGCCTTTACCTTCTCCTCCGTCGCCGCCGCCTGCCTCGCCCTGCAAATCTACCTCGGCGGCGGCGGCGGCTCCTCCGGTGATAAATTCCTCGCCGGCGGCGTCTTCGTTCCGGTTCTCTTGAGCTTCGCCGGAGTTTCGAAGCTCGTGGCGGCTCTGGCGAAGGTCTCGGCGGAGAAATCGGCGTCCAGGAGGTCGGAGAAGCAGCTGAGCTTTGCTTTCGGGGTCGTCGGGTTTGTACTGGGGAGCGTGGTGTGCTTTCGGTACGGCACATCGGCTTTGGATTTTAATTTCGCAACTGTTGATTCGAATGGGAGGCTTTTCGTTGCGATTTTGATGGGGTGCTTTGCCGGATTCTTGTTCATGCCGGCGGCGAAGAACGCGAGGGCGTTTTGGTTAGGGACTGATCAAGTAAGGTCCGATTTGGGTATGATTTCGTGCGAGTGGTTTGGGAGATTGGTGCTTTATGTGAACTATGTAATGTCTGTGTTTACGGTTTTGCTGTGGATCAATCCCTTTTGTGAAATGCTTGTCAATAAGAATAATGGGAAGGTTCGAAATGTGGATGGTTTGATTGGGAACATCGGGTTTTCGGCTTCGGAATTTGGTACATTTCGGGTTTGGTGCTTGCTGATTTCGGGGTTTCTGCAGCTGGTTGCGTTGAGGCCGAATTTGCAAATGTATTTGAACGAGGCATTGTTGTGTTGGTACCAGAGATTGCATGCTGGGAAGGTTCCTGACTTGGAGTTCAGTCGGGCGAAGGTGTTTTTGCACAATCATTACTTGTGCCTGGTGGTTCTGCAGTTCCTTGCGCCGCCGGTTTTGTTGCTTCTGTTTCTTGGGCTGTCTAGGGTGGAGGGCATCTCTTCGGATGATTACAGATATGCTTGTAGTGTGCTGCCTTGTTCTGCGTTTGTGAGAGAAGTAGGGGTGTTTTTGGCTTGGTGGATTCTGTTTGTTTGGGCTGTGTATACTTCAGCTACCATTTTTCTGTTTCGGAGATGTTTTTTGTACATGTCTTGATGACTTGGATGCTTTGCTTCAACCTTGAAGATTAATGAGGAGTCCTTGAGTTGGACTTCCCACAAATTTTGAGTTTGAGTGTTGTGCTGCTTGTAGCGGGGTTTTCATTGCTTAACAGCATCTGCGATTTGGCTTCAGAGCATAGAGAAAAGAGAATCAAACACATTGTCTGGTATACATTTGATCTCTTATGCTTATTATGTTGTTATACGAACTTCAAACATAGTTTTGTATGCGGTAGTTTAGTTTTCATCCAATGTTTTTGGTTAGAAGCAAATTTACTGATTGAGTTCTTCTTCTTGTATCTGTTCAACAACTGTTTGAGCATGTTACTTCTCAAGTTTGATCAACTATGTTTGCATGTCTCAGGAAAACTAACTTCAATACTAGGCATCTCTACTACTATAAAGGTACTACCAAATTACGAACTTCCAAAAATACTCTTTCACATCTCATATTGGCATAGAAACAAACAAACAGAGGTTTTATAGTCAAAACATAAATATTTTCAGAAAATCATATCTTCACAATAATAATCGCATATTTTTCCTGGCATTCTCTGACTGTACATTTGAACATTTACACCTGTTAACTTCCTTATCAAAATCGGTTACAAGTTAAATTCAAACTGCTGTGGAGACGTGGATGACTAGAACAGGACAGACAAGTTCTGTAAATAAGCCAAGCTTTTCATCATGGTTGTTTCTCATGCTTAGATGTGTTCGATTGGTTGTTAGAATCTGTGTTTGGAAAGATTTGTGAAATATGATTGCTAGTTCGATGAGTTCATTTTTATTGCTTTGTTGGAGCTGTGGATATAAATGTTAGAAATCCCTGTCTATCTTTAGGAAGTTTTGCATTGAATACACTTTGTTTTAAGAACAATCTATGTTAAGATGACATTTTTTGTTGTACCTCTTCAATATGTCATATTAGATATTAGAGCCATGATAAGGATTGCTGCCTCTTCAATATTCCTCTTCGTAGTACTAGTTATAAGCTTTCTGACCATTTTTCAGAACGACTCTTGTATCTTTTCTGCCGTTCATGATACCAATCGGTCACATTGTTGCCTGGAATACTTGTCTGCGTCTTATAACTTCCTTTACCAAAGTTCAACTGTTCAACTTTGTACAGCTGATCCCAATACTAACCAAAAAACAATATTTTAAATCGAACGTAACTCTAGCTAGACTGCATACAAGTCCCTTTCATTCCAGGATTACATTACAAAAATTCTATCTCTTTGAAAGCGAGCATTCAACGATTCACAACATCTCTATTCTCTCGACCCATTTACATTTTGTGTTTCTAAATCGAGGGGGGGGGGACCTTGATGCAATGAGAAAGTGTTGGGATCAGAATCCATCAAGCAATCGATTAAAGGAGATTAAAACATTAAATTAAAGGAAATTAAAACGAAATAAATTAGATAAGTTCCATATTCATCAGATAGTTCTTACCGCTATTAGCTTTATATAGTCGGGAAACTAGTGATACCCTGTGCCTAATGGATCTATCATCATGACCCGACCTGATATAACTCATATAACTATCGGCCCAAGCATACTATCGGCCCAAGCATATGGCCCCATTTCGTATCCAATATCAGTGGTATCATTTTGTTCAATCCATTCACATCCCTTCTATGAAGGTGCTCGGCTTCTGTAAATTCTATATTACCCAAGTTAGAAACTCAATATTTACCATTCTTAATGTGAACTCAATATTTGCTTGTGGGACCCGCACATTTACCTTTTTAATCTTTTGCCATGAAGTAACAGCTGTAATAAATTTAAAGTTACAGTTCATCTCAGCCACTCAGGCTGTGCCACGTAGTCAAAATCGAAGAAATTTCGAGCCGGAAGTTTCTCGAAACCAAGGTGGGGTTAGAACTTTCTTGCGGTTTCCTTTGGTCTATTCCCACACGAATCGCTTATCGCTTTCCTTCCAAATTCTCCTCCCCCCTTATAAAATCCCCAATAGGAACCTTCTAGAACCAACAAACACCCCCAAATTCCCACTTCCAAAACCGAATCCCAATTTTTTGACTCCTGATTCTGATTTCTTGCCATGGCTCCTCCGCCGGTGGAGCAGAACGGCGAGTCCACCTCCGGCGAGTCGTCGCAGCGCGGCTCCCCGACGCCGTTCCTCAGCAAAACTTACCAGCTGGTCGACGATCCGGCCATCGATGACGTCATCGCCTGGAGCGGCGACGGATCGAGCTTCGTTGTCAAGAACCCCACCGTGTTCGCCAGAGATTTGCTCCCCAAGTATTTCAAGCACAACAACTTCTCCAGCTTCGTCCGCCAGCTCAACACCTATGTACGAATCAGAATTCGTCTTCGATTTCTAATCTCGATTATATATTCTTTCATTCTAGCTTTTGAATCTTAATTTTGTTTTCAGAGATTTCAGAAGATTATACCGGACCGGTGGGAATTCTCCAACGATTGCTTTCGCAAGGGCGAGAAGCGGCTGCTGTGCGACATCCAGCGGCGGAGGATAACGCCGCCGGCGGTGATCCCGGCGAAATTGGCTGCTTCGCCGGTGAACTCCGGCGAGGAGCAGGTGACTTCGTCGAGCTCGTCGCCGCGGCCGAGGATTCCGTGGCAGCTGGTGGAGGAGAACGAGAGGCTGAGGAAGGAGAATCTCCGGCTGACTAAAGAGGTCGCCGAGATCAAGTCTCTCTGCCACAACGTGTTTACCATGGTGTCCAGCTACACCTGCGCGAAGTCGCCGCCGGAGGAGCTGGCGATGAGCGGGGAGCGGTTCTTCGGCGAGGAGATGAGTCCGAAGATTTTCGGGGTGGAAATTGGAGCGAAAAGAGCGCGGGAGGAAGGCGGCGGCGGCGGTGAGGAGGAGGAGGAGATGGAGTTACGGCTGCGGCAACCGAGCAGTGGTGGTGGGGTGAAATCAGACGGTCCTGATCATCATCGTGAGACGCCGTGGCTGAAGCAGTGCCACAGGGCCAATCAGAGGGTGTGTAATTGATAAACGTAGAGACTCGAGGGGGGCAAGGGTTGGTGCACGTGCGTTGTCAACCTCAGAAGTCTCTGCATCGATATCTTTCTTTCGCTATAGAAAATAGTCAGCTTTGTATTTTTGGTTTCTCCTTTGGTGTTTGGTTCTGGTAAAGCTTCCATTATTCAATAATTCAACTGTGTAAAATCATGTCACATTAGGTGGGTTATGTATTATTGGTATATTCTTAGTCAAAAAACCGTGTGTTCCTAGAAATCATATGTTCTCAGAGAGTTGGTAAAACGTCACAACAACATTTGGTATGGTCACCCTTGCTTTGCACGGCGTGGGCACCGGAGCCTCCATCTGACTATTGGCATAGTTCGCTGGCATGGCATTGCAGACTGCCGCCTGTAAACTTAGCCTCTCTTGACTTAGGCATTGTTTAGCACTCACTTACATGAACATATAACAGCTAGCACTCACCGTTAGCCTCAACAGTGGTAGAATTTTTAGGCTCTCCTTTCAGCTTTCAAACGCTAAAGTTGTAGCCTCTCCAGCAGGCCAGTACTATGCTGAAAAGATCTGAAGTGGGATAGAAATATAGAGACTGAGGAGGCCAGGAATGCCCTAAGTGCACCACCTGCAAATCGTATTCCACAACATGCTGGGACAGTCCCCACACATAAGAGCCTTGAGAATTGAAAATATCATGCACCATAAAAAATGGATGGCAAGATATAAATGATATATATGAGCATGCATCGTTTAATTTATATTTGAGGTCTGTCTTGAAATTGAAACAAGTTGTAACTGAGGAATGTGAAACTCTGGCTTCTGATTGATTAGATTAGCAGATTAAGAGCAGTACAGTGCAATACATAAGCACTTCCCTGAATTACTTTACAACATCATTATTATACAAGATCATAATTATATTATGACAACAAGTCTACCACCTTGTTGACATAAAAGGAAGTCAGTCAGCCCTTTACTCCTCATCTTTCATCCCTTTAAGGATCTTGAGCACTTGAAGCATTGTAGGTCTGCTGGCAGGGTTGTCGCAGAGGCACACACAAGCAATCTGCAGCACTTGCAACATGGCCTGCTTTGAATTCGCACCAAGTATCAAGGGGTCAAGAACATCAGCGGCTTGCCCCTTCTTGACTTTCTGAAGCACCCAGCCAACCAAATTTCCACTTTCCTTCTCTTTGAAGTGAGGTCCAGTTGGCTCTTTTCCAGTCACCAATTCAAGCAGTATCACACCAAAACTGTAGACATCTCCCTTCTTAGTCGACCTCCCACTTTGTCCATACTCTGGTGGAATGTAGCCAAATGTTCCGGCAACATCAGTTGTGATATGAGTCTCAAAGGCACTGATCAATCTTGCAAGTCCAAAGTCTGCAACCTTTGGCTCAAAGTCTTCATCGAGTAAGATGTTGCTGGCTTTAATATCCCTATGTATGATGTGTGGGATTAGTTCATGGTGAAGAAATGATAGGCCTCTCGCTGCTCCCATTGCAATTTTAAAACGTCTGTCCCAATCTAGGACGTCAAGAGCTCCCATCCGATTTCTCAGCCACAGGTCTAGGCTCCCATTCACCATGTATTCATATACAAGGAGCTTCTCCTCACCGATAGAGCAGTACCCCAGCAATGAAACCAGATTCTGGTGCTTCACTTTACCCAGGGTTTCCATTTCAGCAATAAATTCTCGCTGACCCTGGGTCTTATACTCACTCAGCTTCTTAACCGCAACTGTTTTACCATTGGACAAAGTGGCTTTGTACACAGTTCCAAACCCTCCATCTCCAATAATGTTTGTCTTGCAGAAATTGTTGGTAGCTTCAAGGATATCCACTAGAGTTAGTTTCAGAAGAGGCTGCTCAAACATGGCCATATTGATGCTCAGAGGCTCTTTTGGTTGGCTATTACTCAGGATATAGAGATGATGATCCATGAAACTCTTCAGCTTGCTATCCTCCCTTTCTTCAAGATCGTTCTGCCGGCTGCTTCTTGTAAGCCATCTGATCAGAGCCACGACCACTGCAAGAGAGATCAGAGTACTTCCAACTACAATTGCTGCAAGTCCCCAGGCATTCAGCATTGCTGATTTGTCTAAGCTTTTAACTCGACAATCTAAACTCCCACTTCTCCCACACAATTTGCTGTTACCAACAACATATGCTTTGGAAATGTCCCTGCAAATGCCACTCCTGGGAATTGGCCCTTCCAAACCATTTTCCGCCAAATTCAAGAAAACCAGACTAGTGATGTTGCATACTTCCTCAGGAATTTGCCCAGATAGCCGATTACTAGAAACATCAAAATACTCGAGTTGCTCTAGATTCCCAAGGTCTGGAGGTATCTTTCCTCTGAACAAATTTGCATGAAGATCCAAAAACGTCAAGTATGATAAATTTCCCAATGAAGGAGGCAACTCCCCAGTAAAAAAGTTATTGCTCAAGTTGACAGTTTCGATCCTCCAAGCCATGGAGTTCGAGAACAGCTCATCTATTTGGCCATACAGCTTGTTCTCTTGCACATACAACCCTCCCAGATTCTGCATGCTTGAAAGCGCGGAAGGAAGCTCACCATCCAGCTCATTATGACTCAAATCCAAGTGAGTCAGCCCTTTAAGGTTCCCAAAACTTGCCGGTATAGCTCCAGATAACTTATTACCAGTTAAATTCAGCTTCACCAAACTGCCTAAACGACCCAAGCTGTTGGGAATGGTGCTTGTAAGCTTATTGTTTCCCAGATACAACCCTTGAAGCTTGGGGGTATCACCAAACTCTGGAGGAATGGAACCACTAAGCATATTCCCAGACAAATCCAAGGTTGTGAGATTCGTCAAGCGAGAGAGTGATCTCGGAACTCTCCCAGTCAGCATGTTGTTGTTGATCAACAGATTCACTAGAGCGACACATTCACCCAAGTCTTCCGGTATAGGGCCAGACAATCTATTATAGGAAAGATCAAATACACCAACATGCTGGAGAAAACTAGTATCAGGGATAGTCACCTGCCGAAAATAGAGTGATGGCTTTGAAGGGATTGGCCCGGACAGATCATTCTGCGAAAGAACTAGACACTGCAACTCAGCAAAGTCCCCAAGCTCCTAAGGTATCGAGCCATTGAGATGGTTGTTCCCCAAGTCAAGTGTACTGAGGCCCTTGCAGAGGCTAAGCTCATTAGGAATCTGCCCCACAAGGAAATTAGAGTTCAAGTTCAGAACAGATAGAGCACTCAGATTCCCTATCTCCTTAGGAATGGTGCCCTTCAATTGGTTGTTACTCAGACCAAGCATTTCCAAAGCAGCAGCATTGCCAATCTCCTTGGTGAGAGAACCACTCAACTGATTACTGGACGCCGAAAACTCCATCAAGTTGACAGAGCTCCAAAGACTAGCAGGCAATTCACCAGTGAAGTTGTTTGTATCGAGCTCAATCGCCATCAGAGGAAGCTCGAAAAGGTACTCCGGGATCGGACCAGAGAGCCGATTCTTCATCAAATTCAACTGAGTAAGGTTGCTACATTTCACAAACGTGCTCTCAATGCTCCCGGAAAGGAAATTACCGGCCAACGCAATCTCCAGAAGCGAAACAGCATTGCACAGCTCTTGTGGAATTGCACCCCTCAACAAGTTGTTGCTCAAGTCAATATGCATCAGCAGAGAACAATTCCCAATCTCAGGAGGAATGTTCCCCGAAAACAAATTGTTCGAGAGCATAATCTCCGAAGCCCCACTCCACTTCCCAAGCCAAGCCGGCAACGGCCCGGAAAGCTTGTTCTGCTCAGCCGAAAACGACAGCACTGGCAACTCGGACAGCTCCTCCGGCAACTCCCCGGAGAGCGAATTAAATAAAAGCATCACAGTCTTCAAATTGCTACACTTCCCCAGCTCACGTGGCACAGTCCCATTGAGCTCAGCAAACCCCAAGTTCAACATAGTCAGCTCTTTCAACTCTCCTATCTCTTTCGGAACAGAACACCTCAAAGGGTTGTGAGACAGATCAAGCCTCAACAGTGACTTCAACTTCGACAACTCCTCCGGCAACGGACCGGTGATGTAACACCCCGGAGCGAAAAGAATCTGCAGCATTGAAAGTTCTCCGATTTCTTTAGGCAAGGTACCCGAAAACCGGTTCCACCCAATGTAGAGCTCAGTGAGGTTTCTCAGGTTACTGATTTCCGGCGGGATTGGACCGGAGAACGAATTGTTCGATGCGTCGAAGGTCGTTAAAGACTGAAGCTTCCGAAACAGAGCTAAAGGCAGAGAACCAGAGAGGAGGTTGTTACCCAAGTCCAGGTGCTGAAGCCGTGTCAGGTTCCCAATTTGGGCCGGGACTTCTCCGGCGAGCCCATTTCCGGAGAACTCGAGAGTCTGCAGCCGAGACAATTTCCCGATCTCCAAGGGGATTTTTCCGGCGAGCGAGTTGGAGCTGAGTTTGAGGGTCTGGAGCCGAGTCAGATCACCGAGTTGGGCCGGAATTGGGCCGCGGATGAGGTTGGAGGAGAGGTCGAGGACGGCGAGGTTGGGGAGGGAGGAGAGAGAAGGAGAGAGCGGGCCTCGGAGGCCTAAATTGGGGAGGGTGAGTGAGTGGACTCGGCCGAGTTGACATGAAACAGCGACCCAGTCGCAGAGAGGGGTCGAAATGTTCCACGAGGCGAGAGTTTCTGGGTTTTCGAGGCTGGCTTTGAAGGAAAGGAGGGCTTTTGATTCTGGGTTTTCTGCAACAACAACAAGAGCAACAATGGCGATGGTATTGATTAGAACCCAAAATGTGAGGACCCAGAAAGGAAGAGACTTTCTGGGCGCCATGGAAAGTAGAGAGAGAATGGAGAACTGGGTTTGGGTCTGTTTTATAGAGTGATGTAGAGATCAAGAGAGAGAGAGAGAGGGTGAGGAAGAAGAAGAAGCTTGAACGCCATTACTGGTGTGACTGAGAGAGAGTCAGAGAGAGAGAGAGAGAGAGGGAGTTTAGGAAAGACAATTTTAATAGGGTTTAAGAACGGCATGCAGGTCACGTGACTTCTCTTCTGTCTCTATGGTTTGTATTTGAGTCAAATTTAGGACCTTGAGGTTGTTTATATTCAGAAATTCGCCCCTATTTTGTAGTAGGAGTATGGTGTCGTTTTTTAAATAGGGAAGAAGAATCCGGGGCTTGTCTTTATAGCTTAAAATGGGGGATCTGCTTCTTGGGTTTATTTTATTTTTAGACTCTTCTATTTAGGATCCTTAGTGCATTGCAGACTAGATTCTGGTGGGTTTAGGACTTAATAGATTTAGCACTATGTATGGATGTGGAGTGATAAGAATGTGATTCGTCAATCATTTTAATAAACTCGAGAAGGCTTGTAAGCTCGAGAAGTATGGAACGAGCATAGAATGTAATTGAGTACTCGAGTAGTGTTAAACTAATTATGTGCATTAGTTAAAGTAATGTTTTGTATGATTAAAGACATGGGAAATGAGCATGAAATTTGATCGGAGGGAATGAACTAATGAACTAATGAACTAGGTAGGTGCATCATTGGTAACTAGACCCACAAGTATCTTATACTTTGTTTTGTTTTGTTTACTCATTGGGGTGGATTCACAAATTACTTTGACTCTTGAGACTTTGGTGCAAATATGAGGAATATGGGGGAGTAAGATGGGAAGCGTATGTCGTGTGAATCCTCCTTGCTCATTAATGAGTGAGATGACATAGTATGCTGCTATACGCCAAAAGCTTCACAAGTGAAAAGAAAAGGTTACAAGTTACCATGGAGAAATTATGACTCTTGATAATTGAAGTGTTAAGCTTATGGGGAAGATCATTGACTGCCCCCAACCAATAGTGATAACTTCAATAGTGAAATTGAAGTAGAAAGAAAGTGTCATGTCGAGCAAGAAGAGCCTGATGCCGAGGCACTGTAGCAGCAAATAAGGCTTTTTACCCATGAATTGTGCCAACTTTCTTGACATAACGTATAGTAAACAAGCTAAACAAGCACAGAGATTTGCTTTATCGCCAAACCATTCTATCATCTTCCGCCTATTACCGTGTGAATTCCGAAACGAGACTTGGATTACAACGAGTTACAACAAAGTCGGTTCTAATTTCAGCGAGTTTATTGACATGTACAAAAATTTCGTATCTCCACTTTCTAGAAGCCTAGAAAATGTATCCGACCTACATTGAGCCCAGGGGCGGAGCTACTTGAGGGCAAATGGGTGCCATGGCACCCCTCCATGTTTGAGTTGTCTATGCATTTAATCCTTATAGCATGGTTTAATTGAATCTATAACTTATAACCAACTTTTAGCTCCATGATATAAGTTGCTATTAATTGCTAATCTCTCGACTCTCTACTCTCTAGGCAATAATCGAGGTTCCATAAACGCTTGAACGAAATAATCACATTTCACTTTTTCTAAAATCAAAATTTTGACAAAAAGAGTTGGTGATGATATATACTGATTCATTTAGGGACCCCAAACCCCCACACACACCCCCACCTTGGGGCAGAGAGTCCAAGAACCTGATTTTCTCCTGAGCTGGGCCTGTAAATCTCAAGTAAACTGACAAAAACGCCCTCGAGAATCGAGAGCGACGAAAGTGACTTTGCCCCCGGAACTAGCACCACTGCAACTTCTGGACTTCTCCACAGCAGGGGTGGCCTCGACATCGGATCGTGGTCGTTTTCGTCATTTCCAATTATGTAACATTAGCTTCTGGGTTTGTTTCTTAGCTTGCACTTGAGATAGGGATGGGGAGTTGATGAGACCTGAGAGAAGAAAAGTTAAAAGAGGGGAGAGCCATTGCCTGAGAAGTCATTTTCATTAGGAAGCAGAAGCAAAACCCAGAAGAAACAAGAATTTTCTCTTTTCTGATGCCCTGACACTTCATTTTCTTTTCCATAATAGTATGTATTCCCTTTTTCGGGTTATAATTACAATCGTCCTCTCGCTCTTTGTTTTCAAATTTCAATATTTTTTTGGTGGGAGAATGTCACATTGCATTACCAAGGTTTATTTCCACGGCTCTATGTATATGACAAACTACAAAGTACAAAGCCACCTTATGAGCAATAATGGGAAGAGTTACTCGAACTTACCCTAATGTTACAAGTATGCGTTTTGTTGGAGCGTCTTTCGTTGGAAACATCTTCATCGGTAAGATAGTGCTCAAATGTGTAGCAGTTTATCCAATTTTGTGCGAGTTACACATGAAGCTTCTTGTTTCCTAAATCAATAACCACGTACATTGTAATATAAGGAGTTATCTATATATTATACCCATCATAATGTATAACCTCCCCTAATAGAGTTGCTGAAGTATTGGATAAGTAATGCTAAAACATCATTTCGCTCTATAAAACTTTTCTTTCTTTCCCTTTCAATAGTTTTAATTTTGTGCAATATTGTCACACTGAGAGACAAACTAGGCTACTATGTCCAAAAATTAAGAAAACGAATAAACATGATGATTATTTGCTCAGGGAAAGCTGCTAGAGCTTTTAAATAGGCATTAGAGGTATACCTATTGCCTTGTCCTCATATAACTCCTTTTGCCCCCAAGAAATTATTGGACTGGTAATGTCAGTGTCACACTGTACCCAGAACTGAGCCCAATGGTGGCCAAACTTCATTTGTGTACTTCATGTCTTCATTGCTGATCTTCTGCTTCAGAAAGAACCATATTTGAGGATAGAGATGCCTTCTGGGTTTGGGACCAATGATTTCAAACACCCAGAGGCCACCACATGTTCTTGTTCATAATGTCTTTTTGAAACTTCTGAAACTAGTTTTTCAATTATTTTGTGCAGGAAAGCTGAGTAGCAGATTACATCATATATAAATTGTATGTAAGGTAGTTCCATATATATGAAAATTAAAAGTTAGTTTGATGATATGAGATGTTTCTATTAAGATTTTCGAACCAAGATTCAATATATTAGGTTAAATTTGTTGAGACACATGATCAACAATGACAAATCTAAAACTTTCGTTGTGGAGTTTCAAGTTAGGATTTATGTATTATATCGACACACGGAACCAGTTGAACTCGTTTGATAATTTCTCTGTCTTTTTAGGTAAATGGAGAATCAGTTGTAATCATATTAAGAGAGAAAATAAATACAACTATATTTGTATGTGAGGAAATAACACTAGATTTTTTTTTTCAAATCATAGAGTTATATGTTTCTATTGAAAAAAAAAAAAAGGTGAGGGTGAGTCTCCCAAAACCTAAAAAAAAAGTGTCTTTAGCAACTAGCCTAGGACAACTTTTGGATTCTAAATCGGCCTTACTTCCATGTACAACAACTTTTCATAATGCAAGACTTGTTCATCGATTTTGTGAACCAACTGATGGCAATGTTTGTGCCATTGCTTTGATGAGAACTTTTCCTGCCCAACTGAAGATTTTGTAAAGTCTAGTGCAGCTTTGGCTAGACTTGCACTAGACTTTCAACATGTTGGAACCCTTTAGCTCTTACTTCTTCCTCAATAGTCATGAGGCGAGGATCAGCAATGTGACAACAGAATTTGTCGTCCCAATCATAATTTGGTTTCTCCAAAGTATAATAATGCTGGGAAACTCTTGAGGCCAGGAACTTGTTTGTCCAAAACTTGAGAGTTTATCTCTGGACATCTTGAGCCACAGGGAGTTCAAAACTTGGACAGGCTGAGAAGACTCTGATTCCTGTAAAGTTGCTATTGATTTCAGGTTTAGCTATTGACTGAAAACAGAACTTGATGAAGCTTCTGATAGTTTCTGGACACATCCGAACCAACTCTTCATAATTGGTTCGGAATCCGAAAAGGAAACCAAAATCCATTAATTCCCAGAACACATCTCTGCAGGAATATTGTCTTCAACAATAAGCTGATTTCTTCCATCAGGGTGAAATGTCTGGTGAAGCAGTTGACATAAACCATAGCTTGTGGTCCATAACATTCTTGTAACCATGTCTCGTTACCAGTGGCTTTCTTTAGACTTAAGAAAATCTTGAGCCATCTTTGTTTCCTTATACTGATCTGGGAAGAGATCGAAATCTTTGGTCTTCTTCTTTCTTACGAACTTTGAGAGAGAGAGAGAGAGAGAGAGAGAGAGAGAGAGTTGGTCTTACACTAGATTGATTTGGTCTTACACTCTTACTGTATATAGTTGTGCTTGATTATACAAAAATGGACCAACCCGAATTACAATATAAACGAACTATTTCATAAGCAAGTAGAAAATAGGGATAAACGAACTACAAATTGTAAAATTAGAGGAGGATATGAAACAGCATCAAGAGAACAAGCTCTTCCAACCAATTGTCTCCTGCGTTTTACAATCTGATTGTGGCAATTGTCCACATTGGTGTGCGATTGCTCATCTCGATTAAGGCTGATGCATCTTCAAAGTCACATTTGTTTTTATTTATCATGTCATACAAACCATAGTAATGTTGTAGCCGACTGTGATTATGGTGATCACGATCCCAATCATGTATAAAATATATAGATAAAGAAGAAAAGGACTAGTGCTGATTACTCCTGCGTACATTAGGAAGTATCCACATAAAATCCTGCAAAATATAAAGGAAATATTTTCTTTTTTTATCATAATATATAGGGAAACAACGTACTCATGGAACAAATAGGAAACCAAGTGATTAAATGTTTTTCTGTTTTCCTTTTCATCATCTATATGAACATATCCGTAATGCAAGCTATCTTGAAATAGTGGTAAGAGGTATTGGTAGTTCAGAACACAAATGATTGATTAATGAGACAACGAACACAATACGGCAGAAAGAATTTGAAGTTAACACCGTCCATCGACCTAAGATCAGTTAACGCCGTCCAGCTATCGATTATTAATATTTAGTCCAACTCATTCTCTTCAATACCTAATTTCCTCTTCCATGTTCATCGCAGAAGGAAGTTCATGCTCTCATCAATTCTTTCTTCTCCAAATCTCAGTTTTGTCTATCCAGTTTCCACCTAAGTACCATTAAATAACATCATAATGTTTTCTTTCTTGCCTTACCACAATGCCTTTTCCCTATTTCTTGATTTCTTCTATTGTTTTTCCAATTTGATCGAGCTTCAATCTGTATAATTGTCGACCTTTATTCTCAATCTACAAGAACTCATGATCTTGTTTTCTTTTCTTGTAATAACCCGATTTTTCGGAACAATTTATTGGATTGTTTTAAAATTTATAAAGCTTGTGAAATTCATTAAACGTGTTTGTTTCGCTTTGCAACGTCAGAAATCGAAAACGGAAATGTTATTGGAATTTTTAGTTAGAAAAACGTTACGTTTTCGTAACGTGAGAATTGACTTTTACTCCGTCACTCGTTTGTGAAAACTTCCTTCACTAAAGTTGTAGAGCTCGTCGATACGAGTTCGTGGACACGTCACGCGTTCTAATCGGACGTCGTACGCGAAATTTATTAACGACAGAAATTAGTTTCTGATTTTGGAAGAGGGTATAAAAGGAAATTTTTAAGAGTAGGGTTTCCATTTTCGGAAACCCTTTCTCTCTCACCTCACCCCGCCTCCCTCTCTCTCTTTCTCTCTCTCTCACCCTGAGCTTCCCCCTCCCTCATCAAATCTCACCTCCGATCTTCCTCCTCTGGGCAACGTGGCCCTCACCACCGGCTCCAAGGTCCTCATCAGCTCGACACTACTTCCTTCCGAACAAGGCACAACTCACAAGAACCGAGCACAGTCGGTCCGAACTCTCCAACGAGCTCCGGCGATCCCAAATTGTGATTTAGGTAAGGGTTTGGTAAATTCAATTGTTGATTTGCTTGTTAGTGAACTTGTGGTTGTTTTGGAGAGGTTTTGAGGTAGATCGGAGGAGAAATCAATGGAGGAGGTAGGAGGCCGTGGAGAAGAAGAGGAAGGAAAAAGGAGAGGTTTTAGGGCGGCGGTGGTGTGTTACGCGCCGGTCTTAGGGTCGGCGCGTGGGTCCCACACACTGCCACAATGAGTGGTGCTCACTGTTGCCGGAGGTTGCGCATGTACCCCACATGCGGCGGTGCGTGAATAGTATTTTCGAAACAGAAATTTTGTAAAAAATTATTTTTACGTACGGTGAATGTAAAAAGTAATTTACATACAGTAAACTGTAAATATAATTACGTACAGTAATAGTAAAAGTAATTTCAGAAGGGTAATTCGGTGATTATTATTTACTGAGACAGTAGTTACGATTGAATAGTATGCATACATACAGAAATACGTAAACAATATGCACTCATACAGAAATACGTAATTAATATGTATTTATACAGTAATACATGAATAGTAACTATGTGAACAATAATTTCGTAAAACCAGAAATTGCTGAACAATAAAATATTATTACTGTTTCGGCATTTAAGGTTTTACGTAATGATTCTAAATTCACTTCTTATCTTTTCAAGGTGATTGATACTTCAAGTAAATGATTTACATTCGGAACCGTGGAAATTACACTCGAGATTATAAGATGAGTAAAATCTCACAATGACGAATATACCCTTGCGGAGATTCAGGAATATGCTAAAGTTTAAAGAATGAACTACGATATGTATTTGATATAATGGATTGTATATGTGTATAAATGGTAAATAGGTACATATATATGGTTTGCTATGTTATATACTATCGTAATTTCCGTTGTGAATAAGTTCATTTTGGTGTTGAGATTTATATATTGAGCATGTTAATTCGATTTGTACAATACGATGTTATGTTTATTGTATGTGGTTTTAACATGGAGTTTGTTAAAACGTGTATGTCTTCGGACGTGTTGTTGTCTTCAGACGTATTTATGTCTTCGGACTTGTTTTTCTGTCTTCGGATGTGTTGGCATGTCAGAATCTAGCCTTTGACCGGGCGAAAGTTACGATACATTTAGAGCTCTAGTCTGTCTGCCGGGGTACTGCATAAGAGGGCCGTCTAATGAGTCATGAGTGCATTTATAATTGATGTTTTGTGGATTTTCATATATATATTTATGCGAGTTGTATTTGTTGTTTTACTCATACGAGCTGCAAAACTTACCGGGTTTGTGTTTACAATCCCGGTGCACCTATTCGATGGTGTAGGGGATAATTCCGCAAGTGTGGATTAGCGGAAATCGACGGACCACTTGAGGACTCGAAGTTGATTTTATCTTATCTTGTGGTGAGGATTTGTGGGGATTCATGTGAGGATTTGTGTGGATTTATGTGAGGTTTTTGTGAGGATTTTTACATTCCATTTGACATAATGTCGAATTTTAAATTTAGTTTGTAATAATCGATTGGACTGAGTTGTATTTTGAACTCAGTAATGATCCGCTGTGATCTTAAAATGATTTCGATTTTATTGAGATTGTTTTATAGTTTTTCATGACTACAAAATTTGAGTTTCATATTTGAAATTTTAGGATCGTGACATTTCTAGATAAGCAACTTGAGAAGAAGTCATTTTGATACTTAGATTTCCAATCATAGTTTTCTACTTTTCTTCCGTTCTTCTCTTCAGCATGATTTGGAACAAAAATTCAAAAAACAACCCAGTAAGCTAAATGTGAATCTGAAACTGAGTTGTTGAGGGAATTTGGGTTGTATAAATGTGGGTTTATATGTATTCTCGGATTCAACAAAATTGGAAAACTGATGTAATGTGTTGGTGGTCGTTATGGGCATGCCGCATGCATCACGAATTCACGAGAAATAAAGAGCGAAAGAGAAAAATGCATTTTAAAATTGAAATTTTACAGAGTTGCGGTAGTGTTAGGCTAGCGATGACATATCAATTTTTGATTGATGGCGCAAGTTTGACATTTGGTTTTCTGCAGGCACAATTAATTTTCTCTCCTCAAGGTGAGCTACATATATTGTGGTCCATTGATGAATTAACACATAAATTCCATTTTAGTATTGCAGGGAAGAGGCATAGTTAATAAGTATAAGAGAGCTAAAATTAAAACTGATACGGATTCCAATCTCTGGCAAACTAGTACTCATAATTTTGAACTCATATATAATTTTGTTTTCTTACTTGACAACACTATCACAAGTTCACAACACATAGATATAGCCTCATCTTTAGTTAGTCACCTCCTCTCTAGTGGTAGCCGCCTTCTCCTCTTCGTTAGTTAGCCGCCTCCTCCTCCGCCTTGTCTTCGTGGAGGGCTTTATAGTGCTTCTCCTTATCATCGTCGTTGACGAGCTCAAAGTGCCAATTGCATTGCTCACAATAATAGGTTTTGATTGGCTAACAGGTCAATAATTAAACATGGTAAGAACACAACAATGATGTGAAAGAATCATTGAATAGGCATGAAAAAAATAATGAATCGTAGTAAAACACAATGATATGAAAGAAATAATATCATGAAAAGATCAAACTTGATGAAGAGTAATTAGTGGATAAATGATGGTTGCAATTTGTATAGTTTCCAACCTCGAACATATATTACAGGGACCATACGTATAATGCAACTTCGTTTAATTAACGAAACCATAACTATTAATAATCCCAGAGAACAATAATTCAACAAGTAAACAATAACCCGTTCAAATTATGAAAGAAAGAAAAATCAATAAGGCGTACGTTATGCTACCACTGGCGTTTTGCAATCTACTATGATGTCCTGGCCTGCGTTCTCCATATCAACGTCTCCCAAACCCAATCGGCCCTGTGTCTTCTTCTTCTTCCTCACCCTCATCACCACTTCTATATTTTCCTCTCTCTTTTTGTTGATATATGCGTCCATCTTATCCTTCACTTCACTCACCACTCTCGGTGCCTAGCTTGTTCCTCGATTCACTACTAGTTATCCCTCGCGATCGTGACCCTCCATTGTTTCCATGCTGGCTTCAATGACTCCATACAAATCTGATATCCTTGTTTCTTATCCAGTGTCTGCGTAGTAATTAATTTAACAACGTAAGTAACGCGGACGAGCTATCAGTTTTTTTTTTATGAACGGACGAGCTATCAATTACTTTCAAAACTTACTATAAATAGAAATCATATAATCACATTTGCAAATTTCTCAAAACTTAAACCACAAATGCAAAGCACAACAACAAGATGAAGCATAACAATATTCTCTTATTCTATTCTCTACTAGACGTACTGGTACCAAGCATTTCATGCACTTTTTTTTTTTTTTTGTCGAAACATTTCATGCACTCTAGGTATACGCAAACGACACATATAAGCTATTGCCTATTGGACACTTGGACTAGAAAGTTCAACTTCCAATAGGATGGAGAACGTGTCGAACATACAAGAGAAGGGGGCAATTGTTTTCCTCATTTTATGCTGATGATTGGGGATTTGAAGTGGCGAGTGACAGTCAAGGAATCGAAAGCTTCTGGTAAAAACTAGTACAAATGTTGGAAATGGCAGACATTTCAAATCAAATGAGGTGTCAAGTTTAGAATGGCTCATTTAATTCATTCACTCTAGTCCTTCCGGCAAGTGGGTTCTTCCTCCATATTCTGTTTTTGCTTAAGAAGAAGCGACAAAATTTAAGTAAAATAAAGAAACTTAAGTACAATCACTAGCGATAATGTCTTGTAAAAATGAAGGAGTAGAACTAAAGAACACATTGCGGGGCCTATTACATAACGTCCAACTTGCAAGAGTGTCGGCAGCCGAATTTTCCTCCTTATTCTCTTGGTCTTTAACTTTCATGAAACAAGTAATATTATTACTTAAATACTAACTTCTTAAGCTCATATTCATCGAAAAAAACTTCTTAATGAAGCTCATAGCTAACTCGGGAGCAGCTATAGCTACAGTTCGATCTGCTCCTTAATGTCCTTATGCATGCATGAGTTTACAAGTTTGCTGCCTCAGAATCTATTAGATTATTAACATTTTTGTCCTTCAAATTAACAAATGATAAACATGTATAAACATGTTTCAAAGTTGGTGGTTTGTGCACTAGTGGTGTTAAATCCTAAACCTAATTAAGTATTAACCCTTTGAAAACTTGAAAGTCTATGATTCCTCATTACCATAACAAGAAAGAAGTATATGAATCCTTTTGCATCATAACTGGCTCAAAATTCTTCTTGTTCATAGCTGTATGGCACAAATTGCAGAAGAATATATATAAGTCCATCTTCTTGTTCTCTCAACACTGTTTCTTCAGCATAACAATTAACACATACACAAACAGTGTTGTGTACGTTGTCATGGGCATGCAGGGAAGAAAACAAAACGATAATTAAGCACCTATAGATCAAAAGCTGACTTTTGCTCAAGATAAGTTTTGAAAGTAGAAAAAAGCTACATATTCTTCATTCTGATTAACCCAATAAGGCAATGACATTAGATTCTTATATCTGCAAGAGAGACTCAATTATATTGAAACATGCATATATTATGCTGTTTTTTTTCTTTTTTGCTGGTCAGACAACTTATGCTTTTTCATTGAGGGATATCTAATTAGGACATGCTCAACAAATTCTCAACACACTTGTCGTTTCCCCAAGTGTACAACTCAATATCATTTGAGATTGTAAGAGTCAGTTAAGCTCTTTGATTCTTAAATAGTAACCTTAATTGTACGTCCTTAATTTGCTAGCTTTCTTGTGCCTATATAAGCAAACATTCTCAGACATAATATTGTACCAATACAGAACACAAAAAACACATTCATCTTCTGCAACTTGCTTAAATCTCTTTCTGATATCCTGCTCCACTACTTAATTCATGTCAAGGATGATGGAGACCCTAACTCTTGGAAGAGTGGTTGGAGAGGTTGTAGACATGTTCTCCCCAACTGTGAAAATGGATGTAATTTATAGCAGCAACAAACAAGTCTGTAATGGCCATGAGATCATGCCTTCTATCATTACTGATAAGCCTCGTGTGGACATCGGTGGTCAAGATATGAGGGCTGCTTATACATTAGTAAGTTCTATCATAGCTTCACTCTGAATTTAATACGTCTAGCTACTATATATCTATATATATGTGTAACTTCTAGCTGTTGGGTGGTAACTTTTATTTTTCTGGTTTTCTGAATGGGGGTGATCAACTCTTGAAGATTATGACAGACCCTGATTTCCCAAGCCCCAGTGATCCATGCTTGAGAGAACATCTCCACTGGTTTGTATTCATCATCATCCAGCAAAGTCGTAGATCTCATTTCTCATTGCTAGATACCAAAAATAATATCATGAAGTAATTAACTTTATACAGTAATTAATTTCAGGTTGGTGACAGACATTCCTGGTACCACTGATGTCTCCTTTGGTAAGACTGTACATTATAACAGCCACAAAAATCGATTTTAGCTTCTCCTCTTGTGTCATACAAATTTAACCAATCAATCTGTATGCAATCAATTTCATGAGCAGGAAGAGAAGTTGTGGAGTATGAAACTCCGAAGCCGGTGGTGGGGATTCACCGTTACGTGTTTCTGTTGTTCAGGCAGGCTAGAGGGAGGCAGACGGTGAGAGTTCCGGCTTCGCGGGACAACTTCAACACAAGAAAGTTTTCAGAAGAGAATGATCTTGGCCTGCCTGTGGCCGCTGTCTACTTCAATGCACAAAGAGAAACTGCAGCCAGAAGAAGATAATGAGTAATTGACTAGCTCAGACACATCAATAAAGGATAACCTACGTACTAATTCAATTCAATAATAACATAAGGATCGAAGCTCAGGGGCTACGATTGAGGGCTTTCTCCGGCCAGTACTATTGTAACGTAGGGTAACTGTTTGTGTGTTTTCTACCAGCTAGCTAGGGTTCCAGAGTATGTACGTTTGTCCAGTGTGTTTATTTGGTTCTTAACTCTTGCTCTGAGCTTTTCAGCTCTTGTTGAATAAGACATTGGTTTTGGAACCTTGCATCGGTATAAGGTATGCTACGTACTAGGCAAGTAGTCAGTCGGCATCGCATGTGTTGAAATGGTTAATCTAGGAATGTAGATCAATTTGGTTTCTTATGCTATGTTTAGAAGATGGAGTTGAAGGGTCTGGATTCAAAAATCTGATTTCTTAGTTTTTCAAGTTCTTCATACCAACGAAATGAACTATTCGGACGGCCTCCATTTCTTAATTTCTTTAGCTACTGGAGTCTTCTAATGCCTTAGTTCACTAAATCTATATTAATCAATTAATGTTTTAAAAAAACTCGACTCGATACTCATATGAGACTTAAAAAGCTTAAGGCTACTTATATAACGTCTCTGTTTTTCGACCTGAGCAGTGAGGTTTAAAAAGCTTACACATTTCACATCTATAACTACGTTTTTCACGCCTTAAAAAATAATATTTTTAGATATTTTTTTACATTTATATATATAATGTGTTTTAAATTGGTGAAAACTATCTAAATAGTTTGAATTATGAATTTTATTATATCTAAATGTAATATATTGGTAAGTTTTATGTGTATTTGTTTTTTTGTACGTGTATAATTATATATTTACATATTTAACTTTTAATTTTTTTTATAACATAAGACTTACGTCTTTTGCGCCTCAAATTTTAAGACTCGAAGCTTTAAAAAAAACGCCTTAGAGTACGCTTTCGCTTTTTAAAACATTAATATTAATAGCAAAATTTCAGCACGCTCCAGCAAATGAACCATGCAAAAGAACTAAATTTGTTTGTGGTTACTGGTTCTCAAGAATGATATAAACAAGTTATCCACTCTAGAATACGAAGCATTTGATAAATCAAAGATATTGATTAAGTGAAAGGAGATTCTCTTTCTTTCTTTCTTTTACACAATTACAACCAATGTATAATCCCGCCACCCAAATTTTACAGACCTCTTAATTCTTAAATAACATAAAATCATATCTGGAACCGGAAAGGTGATGACGGTTCCCACACCCAAATTCCACCATGCTAGCCACCCTGAACTAAAACCGGAAGCACACACGGGTTTGCATACAAATAGACAGAATAGAAATACAAACAACACTGCTGCGAATCAAAATTTCCATTTTACCGGCACATGAGAAGTTTTGGTGCAACCGGACTTGTCAAGCGTTTATCTCAGCATTACACTGATGTTCCCTGCTGCAGCTTCTTCTGCTCCAGAACATGCTTGAACAGCTTGTTTTTTCAAGTCTTGGCCCTTCCACTTTACTCTGGTTTGTTGATGTCACTTGTGAACCAGGAAATTCATCTTGAGTTTCTGTATTTCGGGATTCAAATGGTGGGCATGGACCATCGTTGCATGTGCACAATGGAATAGCCACAGAAGGAAATGGACTACAAGTGACAGGGCAGAGTAGTTCCGAAGAAACTGAAGCTACACGGTTCTTTTTTATCTCTGGCGCACAAGTTGGAGATTCACGGTAGGGGTCACGATGAAGCATGCATGGGGTACAGAGGCCCAGTGACATGGGCATTTTATTTTCCTTGGCAGGCAAACCAGGCAACTTTACAAACGAGATTATTCCATGCCTACAAAAAGGGCATGGAATGGACCCAGGTGGGCCTACTATTTCCGTAGGGATGTTGCTTGTTGAGCAGAGATAGAGTGCACATCTAACACAGAGTTCATGCTTACATCCTGAAAGTACAGAGATGCAAATCAACCTCGTAGACATATTTGACGTTATATAATCTAAAGACTTTGTTCAACTGATACTTTCAATGGTGATAAATGGTTTGTCTAAAAAAAAAGGTAATAAATGGAACAACCAAGTGCTATCACTATCTCAATATCATAATAAAGAACACTGCGTTCTATGTCATTGTGTCACGAGATTAAAATTAAAATTTGGGAGGTCTATTTGTCTGCATATATATAGAAATTACTGGTTGACTATAACCTCTATATTGTATATCAGAATTTATTCACAGAGGATTTGCTCTAAAGGCTAATGAACTAAATGCATGTACTTACACATAAAACTGCTAAATCCTCACTAAAAGTTTATTATGTAAGTGAATACACAGTTATATGACAGCATGATAGAGTATTCAGGTAGACCATAGCAAACAATAATGAGGAAAGGTAGGAGGAAACTAATGACCGATATCTGTAAAGAACCAGAAATATAGACATGGAAGGGACAAACCTTCTGCAGCAACAAAGCATGCTCTTTCCAGGCAGACAGCACAAGTGTCGGCCTCATCAGTTGACGTTGTCCCAGACTTGAATCCACACTCTCTGCAGTAAGATCCAAGATCTTATATCCATATGATGACACTATAATTGAGAACTTGTGTGTATGTGTGGTGTCTATGCATGTTATTATACTGATGAAAGTTTAGACACCAAGCACCAGACATCAACCTAAATTATTAAACTTCTGGAAAGAGCAGGAGCACTGTTTTTATACTTAGCATGTATCAAAGTCGGAAATTAAACACTAGGTGCATGGTTAAATACGATAGGGCGCCCATATAAGATTCAGATCCAGAGGTGAACTGTGAAAGAAAGTTACCTTGCTACGTTCAGAATGCTCATGAGAGGCAGTGATAGGTAATTAGAAAGGGGAAATGCTGGTATTATTGTGTCGGAATTGGGTGCTAGCAGTGGTTCAAGCCAGTGGTGCCCCCACATTCTTGCAACATCAACAGGAAGCCACCTAATAGGATCTTACTCATGTTAATCATGACAATAATATAAAAATACCAAGTTTAAAGGCCAGATGACCCATACCCATTGCAATTTAAAGTCGTCCTGCTACCACCTCTTGCAAGCAGGATCTACACAATTATGAAGCCACTGTTTCAAATTCATGAGAGAAAATATAATTTAAAGGCCATGAACGAAATATATATAAGTCTTGCCTGACAGCACTTTAAGTTACCCCCAGAAGCAGCATAATGCAATGGAGAACTTCCAGCTCCTACAAAATTAACTTTCACCTTCAATACAGAGCAGGATGATAAAGCAACATTCCAACAGGTTAGGTATAGATAACTTAATAACAACCAACCTATCAAATCCATAGATGTTCCATAATGAAATGTCACAGCTGCCACATTTGCATGAAGATCAAGTAGGAGTTGTACGCAATCAAAATATCCATTCAATGCAGCCATATGAAGAGCCGTAATGCCACAATCTGCTACCTTATTTACAAACTTGAACAGAGCACTGCACTGGAATAGAATGAATAAATAGCAAGAAAGAGATGTATATATGAATTGCTTTTGAAACTTACAGTCATTTAACCCAACTGACAATGTTCTTGTCCAAAAGCTAAATACACTGTAAATATCTAAATAAAAAGATCTAACTTACATGGGCCAATATTAGTTTAAACCATTTATCTTGGATATTATTCATGCTAAGACAGAATTAGGTGAATTAGCCTCTTTGAATCATTTAAAAAGATTACCCATTACATTACCTTCTTCCAATTGTGTTCCAATCTAGGAAAATTTAAGATGTAATTTAATTACTCTAAGAAAGAAAGAATAAGAGCTACCCACATACCTTTGCTCAGTTTTACTCGTCGCATTTGCATTACCTCTGTCACTATCTATCTGAGAATTAAAAGCTTCATAAGGAACACTTGGAACAAAATCCGCCACGACAAGTCTTATACATCTCACATGTCCATTTACAGCAGCAAAATGAAGAGCTGTTCTGCCAGTAAGGTAGTCTGCTCTCGTAACCTAGTATCAAAGAAGAAAAGAACTCCAAGATATCAAAACATAATCACTACAGACTACTTCAATAAAATAGACTCAGATTCAAACACGGATGGAACTCACATTGCACCTAAACAGCAGGAGCGTTTGCAAAACTTCCCAATGTCCGTACCGACAGGCTTGCATCAACGCTGTCTTTAAATACAAAAATCACAGGACTTAATCAGCATCTAACTTTCCAAACTCACAATCCCAGAGTCACAATTCATGCATCAAACACACACAAAGTTTCAATCTTTCTAACTACCCACATGCAAGAATTCAGCCAAACAGAGATTGAAATGCTTAAACAAATAAACAAACCCAAACTTCAACTAGAACAGCACCAAGTTACATACCTGGCCACAGTAATTTCTGGAATTGGCATCAGCCCCATTCTCCAGAAGCAATGTAACAATCTAACCAATCAAAACCCAGAATCAGAAAACTGAAAACAATCACGAATCAAAACTTAGAAGCAAACCCAGGTAAGGAAAACTTAGAAGGACCTCGTTGTGGCCTTTAGCGGCGGCGAAATGGAGAGGAGAGTTGAGGCCACCAAAGGTTGAGTATTTGGCAAGGCAGGGGTTGCAATCCAATAACATCTTCGCTTCAATCACATCCCCATCTCTCGCCGCCGATACCAGCCTCTCGCCGGAGGCCGAGCACCCGAATGAATTCCCCATTTTGCCCCTCTCTCTCTCTCTCTCTCTCTCTCTTCAATCGAAAATGGTAAAGACGAAAGTAAAGGTGGGATGGGTTGGAAGGGGAGTTTGACTCTATGTGAAGCAGAAGAGGGGGAACTGGGTAGTCGGTGTTTGGTGGGTTTTGGTTTTTTTTTTTGTCTGTTTGTTTTGGGTTGTGTTGGTTTTGAAGGACGAAGACAATGTAGAAGACGATGGAATGGAGTTATAACTGGGGTGGGTCTGCCGAGAAAGACAAAGTAGCGAGGAAAAATACAAACATTTATCCTTTTCATGATCTTCGTACGAAATATTTTCGAATGCGAATAATTGCGTAAAGTTGGAGGAAACAAAAGACGATCGACAGACTGTTACAATTGTCTTTCGTTTTTCACAATCCAGATTCAAACATCACAACGTGTGTTGGGATCGCCTCGTGTTACAACTATGTATAAAACTAACATAATTTTTATGTGACAAAATTACTAACGCGATATTTGTATCATTTGTCATTTTTTTAGGTAATCACCCTAGTCTTTGTGGTTAGTATTTGAAGCAAAAAATCTACTCACTTCAGTTTATATATTTTATACAAGACAAGAAAGGTTTTTATATGGTTCTTTTGGTTTTACAAATACAAAATTGAAAATGTTGTACTTAGTCCCGTACCGCCTCAAATATTACATGTATCGGTTATGATTTTATTCTTGCTAATTCATAACACAAAAGAATAAGGACATTGAAACCATGAGGTGTGGTGTAGTGGTTGTTGAGCGCGACAACTCTTTCGACCAGGACTTAAATGTTGCATTAGCACTGGTTCGATCGTTGGCGATGACATTACACACCTCAGCGTTTCTGATGGGCCTTGAAAACGAAGAGCTCGGCTTTCGTTGGACCGCTGAGGACATTACTATGACCAGGGCGTCCAGGTGCAATACGAGGCTGGAATCATTTTATATGAGTCCTTGCAGGGATTAGTCTCATGGAGGTATTATCTTCGGCTGTGGGGATATCCTGCAGCTTCGGTTGTGAACTGCCCTCTACTCGCGCACGTGAATGCCGATGAGCATTGGGGTCTCCGAAATGGATAAGCTCTCGCCGTGAATCAAAAAAAAAATAAGGACATTGATAATATTCTTAAAAAAGAAAACAAATTAATAGTGATGTGATTCAATAAAAGAATTTAAAGAAGCAATAATGATAAGGCGGTCCGCAAATCATCATAGTTCTCGTGTACATCGCCTGCTTCACAAGCCCATGTCTCTGAAATTGGTACTGTGCGGCAGCGTGTGTGTTCAGACCCCAAACTCTCTCGACATTAATAATATCAGGCTGCACGCAAGGAATTAGGTCAGGTTTGGTATGTGGTGGGCCTATGGCCTGCGTCTATGGGCCATTCATTGATGTTACCAGTCTGGAATTATCACTGTTTACCTGATTACCATAAGCCTAGTCCCAAGAGGAATAGTTTCCCAATTGATATTGGAGACGAGCTTCCTATGTTTTACAATCCTAAGTACCTCGAATGGAATAGGAGGAGTAGCAGATCTCTACAAATTTAGGGAGGGTTTACTGTTGGACACTAAACACTGATAATCTACATACACTAGAGACCGAGTTAAGAATACAAATCATGCATGATCGGATTCCAAAAGTTTTCCAGAATATCTACTAGCGAGAGTCAGTTTTCAGGAGAATTGAGTAGTTGAGTTACCATAGATAAGCGTTGTAGCCTTGTTTGTAAGGCATGGCATTATGTAGCTCAGACTAATCGAATCGGATGTCAAATTGCCAACACCCTCCTATACTCTTGATTCCTGCAGAAGAAGAAGATACGTGGAATTTGTACAACGTCATGGAAAAAAAGAGAGGATCTTGATCGATATGAATTATAAGCGATTTTTCTGGATCCTCAAAGGGATGGTTGATGGCTTTGGATGAGAATTTAATAGTAGCACTAATAAATCCTCTTCTTTAGAGTTAAGGGAAGGAAAGCGAAAGAGAATTCAATCATTCGACTCCCTCCTTTGAATCTTGAACGATGGACAATAAGTGCCTGGGGTAAAAAGTATATATCAGCATTACCTGGTACGTACGTGCTACAATTTCAGCTGTTCCAATTTTACATCCAAAGGATTGCATTGTTGTAATCACATTAGAGGAATCAGGCAAGCTGGCTTTTCTTATACTCAAATTAAATTGCATATACTACAATCATGACCGTGATCGTGCCTATAATGAGGTTCAACCTCATGAACTTTGGTGTTTACAACTTCAAAACTAAAAAACTTCTACTTCTTCCAGGTTGCAACAAACAAATGCTAGAATTTGAAGGTCTCCCACATCCAACTGAACATCTACAGTGCGCCTCAACATTTAGCTGCATGGGACTTTGTTTTATCTTAAATCATATTCATGGTTTGGTAATGTTTTTACATTTCACATGTTTAATTTGTTCTCATCTTCTTTCGATGGTGATCTCTCTTTCACTCTATTTCGAATGGAGTTATTACTTGGTTTCCATACATGGAGTTATTATTATTTTTGAAACTTGCAAACCGATATTTTAGAACCGGAACTTGCTTCTCTCTTTCAGATGGTGCACGATCTGATTGTTAAGAGCATAATCGATTATAGATTATAACTCCCTTTTACTTCTGGAAATTATGAACTTCCAGTTTGCAGTGTGTTAATTGCCATGGCTATTTTTATATATTAGCTCTATAATTAGACGTACCAATTAATCCAAACGCTTCAATTACAAAACCAATGCGTAAGCACACACTACGCATACGAACAAAATTAGACAATTAATTAACATTTAGCAAATTAACAACAGTTGATCGCTAGCTGCTCTTTGAAAGTCCACTTAACTGTACTGTAAGATAGAACTAACAACCAAACACAATAAACATATTGAAGGTCCACTAAGTCAATACCCGAACCATTGTTGCTTAGCGCGCTTAGAATTTAACCATAAATCCCTACGAAGCAATGGCACCAGTATCAGCACTAAACAGCTGGAGAGCTGTGGTTCGTTCTTGACTCCAAACCCTTGAATGCAAAAGGTTCTACATCCATCTTCTATTCTAATCTCCTGTATTTTCTTTTCTCAAAACCAAAAAGACAAAAGACAAGGCGAACAACACTAAACTAACAAGTCACAAATATCATGTATTTCAAGGGCCATCGTTTATTTGAAGGGCACTTCTGATCTTCTGAATGGTGGAGGAGATGAGATCAATAATAGTCTTCACCGAGTGTGTAGTGATCATGGATGTTGGTTGGCCACGATCACAAACAATTTGGAATCCAACTGTTAGCAGACATCCCCCGTCATCAGAGCCGTTTCCTTCTCCTTTGACATGGTCAGAAGTAAAGCAAGGAAGGATTGCAAATCCTGAGGGTAAGAGTTCTACATAAGTAGTTTCTCCACCCTCGTACACAACATCCCTCATGATATCTGAACTTGTTGAAGTAATCGGTGCATACACAACTATTGACCCTGATGCATCTGTCCTGGTCTCTTGGAACATCAGCATGTTATTGTTGGTGCTAGCATCAGGACCCTGAAATTGCATGAAAATGACATATTCGTCAAGAAACAAATTGAATGAAAATAAAACAAGGTTAAAAGACACCGCTTTTATGTTCACCTTGGCATTAAAGAGAGAAACACAGTTGCCACCTTCACTATCCTTGTCAATCTGAACCATGGATTGCAATGGACGACAGCTGACCAAAATGTCCCACTGCCCCCTTAACTGCCAATCTCGCAGGAAATCAAACAGCCTTGATCTTGATAATGGCATCCAAACAGATGTTGCAGCACTCAACACCAAGCCAGATGGCTCACCAACCTCCAAACTTTGACGCACTATAACCCTCACATTGTCACTAATATTATCAATACACAATTTTTGCCACTGATGCACTGATGAGCCACATACCCCAGAAGAAAAGCTTTGCATCATACGCTGTGCCAACCTCAGCATGTTTTTCTTTGAATTCAGACTTAACCCTGTTGGAGAACACGAGTATATAATTATTATGATGTATGAAATATAACAAAGAATCTAGTAAAGGCAGTAGTGGAGTTACAAGAACATATGTAAATATTAATTGCAATATATGAGATACTACAAAAAAAAAACTAGTATAGACAGTAGTGTAGTTACCTCTAGGAACTTCATTAGAATTGTTATGGGACGTGAGGAAAGACAGGGCCTCACATTCCCTCTGGAGAGTGGCAAGCCACCTTTGTGCTCCAAAGCCAATACCAGAACGTAGTAATGGTTGTAATAGTAGGTGAACACCACTCTCATTATATTCTGAATGTTCTATCCATGTCACCTGCAAATTGCAATCCATCAACATTCTGAGCATTCAAAATATATCCTAAACTCATTTCCACCTTAAAGTAAAAAATTAAAGCTTTTTATTGACCAAAGAAGAAACAAAGCTTACTGTATGCTAAGATTTAGTAGTAAGAACCTGCATTAAGATCACACTAAACCCTAGATTACTGTTTGCTCAGATTTAGCCGGCTGGCTCTTGTGAATTTACCACGACAAAGCATTTCAGCTTCATTTTTCCCAAAATAAAAACATAATAACAATAAGAAAAATCACCATTGTGTGAGATCAGAGAAAGACAATTCGAGAGGAGATAATAGCACCTAAACATGAGTTGACATCAGGAATCAAAGACTTTTAAACTGAAAGTGCACCAACAAACTTGTGGGAAAGATTAAAGAGAGAGTCAAAATCCCACCACTTCAGAAAAACAAAACACTGATTTTAAATCCAAGTGTGCAGAAAATCACATTTGTGTAATTCAATAAGACTGGATCCAGGTCAGTTACTCTTGTGTACAGTAAAGAACACATTAAGACAGACAGGAAGTATAGGAATAGAAGCATCAGATACATAGTTTATGTGACTAAGATTGAAATTTCCAAGGTTTAAATTTACTTTCACTTGCAGATAAACATTATGTGTGTATTGTATTCAAGATTAATATTAAACTATGAGTATCCTTGATTTTATCATCTCAAAAATGAGGGAGCATCTTCTTCAGTAAATAACATTAAAGAATACAGGTTTCTAGGCATACAATACATTACAATAGGACCAACAACATGAAAGAAAGTAAAGTCTGGAAGCACAAGTCAAGATAGGTTAGATTTAGGAGATTTAGCTGTCCATAATTTTATCATTGCTATATTTCTCTACATACTCATTATGCAGGCAGTTCAACAACCTCATTTAAAACATAGTATCAAGATTTACCAACAACATAATTAACCAATGAATGTTTACCTTGGAGTAACCATTGGGCATATCTTGCACAACGAATCCAGATGGAAGCCTCTGGCAGTTCGCACTGGAAGCATCTTGGTGGTGGATGTCAACAGAAACATCAACAACAGCCCACACACCCTCCGCATGCTGCTTGGAAAAACGAAGGAACTTCAGGGGCCGAACCGGAACCAACGGCGAAAGCATTTGAAGCTCGGCATGCATCTACAAAATAAGATCTCCTGATCAGTTTCGCTTTAAAAACTGAAGACATAGGAGGAGACACTAGGAAAAGAGCCACACCATTTGAATAGTTCCATTTCTGGTTTCGCTAGGGCCACTGGAAATCACGCCAATGGTGGAGGCTCTAGCAACCAAAGTAGGAAACATATCTGTCCATCGATTCTGCTCAAACAAAATAAAACAAACAATCAGAATCAAGTATTACTCTACAGTCTACTATAGAGTTCAAATAGAAATAATGAGCAGTGTAGCATTACAGCATCCATCATGGTCTCTACAAGATCTAAGCTGTTTATTATCACCATACAGGAATCCCTTGAAGCATCAGTTACCAAGCCAGTTTGTCTGGTAGTGTTACAAGAAAATCTCCTGTACAGCTCGACGTTCAATGTCTCACTTCCACCATCTGAACTTTTCATCCACAAAGGGGTATCTGCTTGAACCATCTTAACCAATTCATCCATAGCTTCTCCAGCAAGCTCTAAGTAAACATGTCTATCATTCAAATGCTGAAACTCATCTGGCATTCCAATAGCCGGTTTCGTTAAAGGCATCATTGGCGAAGAGCTTCCAACCCCATCACCGAACTCAAACCCCATTGACAACCGAAGGCTGCCTCCCGCCTGCAAACCACCCATCCCATTTATTCCCATTGCCAGCTCCGGACCGACAGTTGAGCTTGGAAGAGAAGGGGGAGCGGCCATATTTGAAAAGGGCTTGCCTAAGAAATGTCCCGTCAAAGCATAATAGCGTTTCAGTTCCTCCATTAGTCGAGCATTCTCAATCCTCAGTTGGTGCTCATCAAATGAAATTTGGCCAGGAATGGCAGGGCCACCACAATGCTGGCATATTGGATTCGACATGGCATCCTTCATGACACGATTCTCTGCTCGGAGCTTGTCATTCTCTTGCCTAAGAATTATATTCTCATGGCGCTCCAGTTGTGTCTGTTTCATTGATATCACCCACTTGCATGTCAAATACTTCAAAAAAATCCCATCATGAAATCTAGAAGGACTAATTTTAAATGAAAGAAATTAACCTTCAATTGAGTTCTTCTATTCTGGAACCAAAACTTGACTTGCTTAGTCTCCAAGCCAAGCCTCCTGCTGAGGTCCAACCTCTGCTTTTCATCAGGATGTGGGCATTCCTTAAAGAAACTACACCACAAGAACATCAAGAACAACACATCAGACAAAAACAAAAACAGGAAAAGAAAAATACAGACACCAAACACCAAAACAGCTCAAGCTACACAATAAAGAAATAGAATCATACGATTCCAGTTCTTGGATTTGGTTGGGGGTATGACGATGATATTTCTTCTTCCTCCGAGGATGAACATCTTCGTCGGCGGGGTCTTGATCATCACCGGATGCCGCATCAAAGTGTTCACTGCCTGACCGGCTCTGGTCAAACTCATCTTCCCTCAGCCTCCCGATAATTCCAGGGTCGAAACTCTCAGCAAACAGGTCAAGTTCACTGTGCCCATCCATGTTTTGCGGCACCTACAAACACACAAAGCAACAGTCAAGCACAACACTACAACATGAACACGAACACAAAATTAACCAAACAGATTAGAGAAAGCATACTACTGAAAGAGAGAGGGCAGAGGAACTCTGCATTGAATTGGGAATAAAGTGTGGCTGAGCAATGGCACCACCACTGTTGTGTGGATCAATCTCAGCCACAGCTTTTGAACCCCCAACACCTCCACTATTACTGATCAAACCTTCAAAATCCATCAAAACTGGGGACAAACAAAAAACCAATAATCAAATACAATATTAAATCTCTATCTGAAACTGGTCGGCCTCTATTTGACCCTCTGTATCTGCAGGTTCTATTTGCAATGGTAACTATCACTATCAAAAAGGTATATATAAACAGATTTTTTCTTAAAAGAAAAACATATATTATTAAACCTTAAATTTTCCAGATTGAGCTAGGCATTGAAAAGGTGGGAGATATCGATTCCTAAGTAGTAACAGAATAAAAAAGAAGCTTCCGTTGTCAACTCCCATGCATTACAATAGATTTTGTTTTCCAGATAAAACAGAGAAAAGGGGAGGAAGAAGACAAGGAAAGGCCTTTTCTTTGTTGTGATTCCAACCCAACCACCAAAACCCCTTTCTTTGCATAAACACAATCACATCATGGGTTTATATATACCATGGTTGAAGGAAAAACCCTAAATTTCTTTCCTTTTCTGCTCCCATTGACTAATAGTTTGGCAGGATTGAAAAGGAACCCAAAAGGAGAAGAAAAAAGAGAAGAAAAAAAACTTAAAACTCAGAAGGGTCTTGAAGGAAAATAGAAGATGAAAAGGCCATGAGAGCTTATCTCACTTTCAGTCTTTCACTCTCTATTTCACAATGACTTTTCCAATACCAAATCCAAACAGAGAAAAAGACCCAACTGGGCCTCCTCTCTGTCTCTCTCTTCTCTATAATGTTACAGATAGGTAGTTAGATGAGCAGCCAAGCAAGGCAAACCAACCCCAGTACAGAAAAGGGTTTTACCTTTAAATTTTTGACGTATTCTCTCACTTAAAGCCTCTGTCTTCGTCCAACAACAAAGAAGTTAATAGATAGTTTCAGATCCTTCTCTCTCTGGGATCTGTGGAAGAGAAAGAGACAGATTAATAAAATACATGTATGTATTAGTTTATCCCATGAAAAAAAAAACATTAATAGTAATAAACACAAGGACTTGGGAAGCTGACTTACATGGACCCTTTGAGGAAGAAGAAGGATCAATCACAGGAGTCAATGAAGCTTCTTCTTAATACTATTTTTCGTTTTGGATTGAATCAAATTTCAGAAACTCAAAGACCAAATTGTGCATATTGGTTCTGCTTCTTTGTTTATTTTAATCATGAACACCAGAATTTCACTGTAACACAGCCTTGAGACTTGAGAGGGGTGCTAGAGCAATAAAATGCCTAAAATCATTAATAGAGAGGGGGTGTATATAAGGGAGAGAGAGAGAGAGAGAGAGAGAGAGAGAGAGAGAGAGCGGGGGGCCTATAGAGGAGAGTTCGTGAAATCCACCCGTCGCATGTCGCGGCGCGTGTGAGAGATTTTGGAGACTCTTGGAACCTTTGTCTTTGAGGAGAATAATCTGGTGCGGTGGGGTATAACGTTTTGGGTGGATTAGATTTCGACGAGACCAATCAGGGTGTGAGGTTGGAGGGTATAATAGTAATCTATGAGCTTTGATTCCTAAAATTGTGGCCCACCTAGGCTACAGGGTTTGGTACTTTGATTCACTGTACCTCTAGTCCTCTATGCATTGCATCACTCCCCTTTTTCCCCCTTATCTCACAAAATTATCTCCCAAATTTTGGCCAAAATTGCAATTTTCCTACTTATCTTCAAAATTTATTTCTTACAATTTGAAACAAATCTCGAAAGGAAAGAACAACTACATTTTCTTTTAGACATTATTTATCTTTTTAGTGGTCTAATCATGTCTGAATCTCAAGGATACAATACACTTTAATTTAGTTAAGACATATCGTGATGTTAATTATGAGACAATTAGTTAAATGTTGAATGAAATTTAAATCTATAACCTTGACGGGGCTGGATGCATAATCTTTGATATGGTATGTAATTCGTTGACTACCAGTTAACATTGAATTCACATTTTCCTTATGCACTCATGTTTGCACATATTCAAGATGAATAATGCTATAAGTTGACACCACTAAATTTTTCTCCACATTACTTAATGCAAAATTGTAAGTGCACTATAGGGAATTTTCGTGTACAATTTTGTGTTTAAATAAAATTTAAGAGCAATAAACCGAATATTGAACTTTAAAAAAAATTATGATACGTCTACGTAGTTTGTTGTTTATTGAGTTTCATGATCATATCAAGTACTTATGTGGGGATAAGAAATTGAATTATGGAAATCTTTTGGAAAATTTGCAGCTGAATGTGTAAGTAGCCTTTAGTCCTTCTCTAAAATATAGGCATGTATAAGGACTTAACTATGTTATTTATATACGTTATGGTTGTTTTAATCAAATGCATTCATCTCAATCCCCTCATGCCTTTGCATTCAATTAATTGTAAAAGTGCAAACAAGTTTAGTAATAATTTTATTTTTTTGTTACCTGATATTGATTTTAACTTCACATAGTACAATGTCATGTGTATAGTAGGGTAATTGATTTGAATTAAAAAAAAATTCTAACTCCAGAATGGTGACGTCATCACCAATGCTAGTTATTTGGTAAGTTCTCCATATTTGGAAGTAAATCAAGCAGAATTCTCCATAATTGTCATATGAGGAAACTCAATAAATTTATTGGATTCTCCAATAGACAACTGCATAATCCGTAAGCGTTTGTCTGGAGGATTTGTTTCCTATTATGATGTATTCAATTCAATATCAGAGATATAGGATATTTCGAAATATTTTTCTTTTCATCAGGAGTACTATGTTTTCTATTTGGAAACTTTTACCAAATTGGAAAACAACCGTAGGAGACGACTTGTTTTTTTTACGATGATGGAGGAGACGACTTGTTAGTCGGCAGAAGTTGTGTAGGTTTCTAAAAGAAAGTCAAAGACTTCAAGTCGACAGAAAAAACTACTTCAGATAAAATTGAAGATATCTTAATGGTTTAAAAATTGTATAACAAAATGCTCTAATCACGTGGGAACACAAATTCTCATAAACACATTTTTCATTAATAAATGAGTCTTCAGTACATGTCGTGCAAATAAATGACACAATGTGGATGGTTAAAATTAGTAACTTTAATATATATGACGATGCGCCAAATATGACGTACATATACTTACATAGCGTGCATAGAAGAATATCTATGTTTTTTACCGAGTCAATTCTTATAGCCTTCAAACTATTCTCTCTATTCGGATCTGGCCCGATACATTTGCTAATTATGTTTTGGGTTAAATTTTAACACCCTTGGCCATTATATGAAACGAAAATTTAAATAGTTTTTTAAACGTACCATCTTCTTCGTCACCAAAAAGCTTTCAATTCTTACCATTTCTAGGGTTTTATTTCTCTGAAGGAGAGACCGAAGCTAGCTAGCGCCATGGTTCTAAAGTACGCTCACATTTTGTTCCTTTTCCATTTTATGAAGTTAGGATCGATATTTATTTTCCTCTCATTTATTTCTAGGGTTTTATGATGAACGCGTATTTAGCTGAGCGGTCTTAAGGTGTAGATCAGCATCATCTGAATTCATATTTATGATGGTAGATCGATACCAATGTGTGATGTTTATTGAGGAGTGTCCCTTCTGTAACTAGGTTTGGTTGTTGAGAGAGAAAATAAAATGAATTCTTTGAGAACTTTTTCCTGTATATTGTTAGTGGCTGTGTCTGATATTTTCTGGGTTGGTTGGGGATGCTTCTTCAGTTCGCTATAATGGAACAATTATATTGTAGTTTAGGTTTTAGTCGGAGTAGGTTATCTGATCAAAAGTTCATTTACTTTACAAGCCGGAGAATTTGGTCGAATGTGGGTTGTGATCACATTTGCGGACTTGTGGTTGATTCGGTAATTAGCTAGGTGTTACCTTGAAATATTCGGTGTTGTAAACGTTTGATTGAACGATACCAGTTTACTGATCGATGACCATTTAGCAAGTACTCTTAAAATAGCTTGTTTAGGTTTGTATTAGCATTTAGATACAGATCGACGTACAGTGCACTGCAGCTTTGCAATCTTACTAGCTGATCGATGTAACCATTACTATGGTAGCTGGGACTTTTGTCAACAATAAACTAGCTACAGCATTTGTTTCATTCGTGAATCACATGCAATTTTGGTAAGGTATATATGTAACATTTAATTTATCGTTCAAATTGGGATGTCAGGACTGAGCTATGCCGCTTCAGTGGGGCAAAGATCTACCCTGGAAGAGGCACCCGATTTGTTCGTTCGGATTCTCAGGTAATAGGGGCACAACTTAATAACAATAGGTTTTCAATAAGACGTGCAGCATTACGATTATGTTCTACTGTCACTCTGCCACCCAATGTTTTCTGGAACTTCATTTTCTTTTTGGATCATTTAAGGTATTCCTGTTCGTAAACTCCAAGAACAAGAGGTACTTCCATAACAGACTGAAGCCAGCTAAAATTGCTTGGACAGCCATGTACAGAAAGCAACACAAGAAGATAATTAATACTTTACATATATAAGCTTATAATTAAGCAGAAAGAAGAAAAACATTAGAGTTGGTTGAGAAGTAATAACTTGGGACGCAATCAATCTGTTTACAGTTGGTGTTACGTACTTTGCTGTGCTAGCTAACTGTGGGTACTACGTACGTACAATCAGGACATTGCCCAAGAAGCTGTCAAGAAGGAGCGTCGCTCTACCAAAAAGCCTTACTCTCGATCCATAGTAGGTGCTACACTGGAGGTCATACAGAAGAGAAGAAGCGAAAAGCCTGAAGTTCGAGATGCTGCAAGAGAGGCTGCTCTTCGGTATATCTCTCTTGTTCTGCTTCCCAATTGCTTCTCGAGTTTCACTCTTGAAAATCTTAACTCCTAAGCATATAAACGTTATCTTGTGCGGTGAAATTAAAGAGTGGATCAAGAAAACCAAGGATGAAAAGAGGGCGAAGAAGGCAGAAGTAATGGCCAAGCCAACAAAGAATCAAAGCAAGAGTAACTTCGCAAAGGGTGCAAATAGGGGCCCCAAGGCTGCAGGAGGAGCCAGGGGCAAGCGATGAACAATGCGTAATCTACGTTCGCAAAGATTAGATTTTCTCAATATAATTAATTAGTACCAGGTTATGCAGTTCTTTATGCTTAATTCCACGAAACGTCAATCATCTGGGGTCTGCTCTTGTCTGCAACTCTGCTTAAATAAAGGAGAGTCAGAAGTTTTTTGCTTCGATATCTATGTAACGACCCTAAAATTCCGAGCTTCAAAACTCAAAATCTTAAAATCGTTAAACACAAAATAATCTCAATGAAATCGAAATCATTTTAATGTCGCAGCGGATCACATCTGAGTTTAAAATATAACTCAGTCAAGCCGATTATTACAAACCCAAATGATAATTCAACATATAACAAATGGAATTGTATAATCCTCACAACAACCTCACAAATAAAATCACACCAAATCTCACACAAAATCCACGCTGGAACATCACCACGACTGGATGCGATCGACTTCGAGTCTTCGGAGTCGTCACTCAATCACCACTACTCAGCACCTGCGGAAGTATCACCTACACCATTGAAATTGGTGCACCGGGATTGCAACACAAACCCGGTAAGCTTTACAGCTCGTATGAGTAAAATATGAAAATAACTCTCGTCTCATAAAAGGCACAACTCCACATCAACACAGTATAATGAAAATCATGAGAAAACGAGCAACCCATCTGGTTACTCTAATACTTTCACAAAATGGTAACTAATGAGCGCTGGTACACATCTGTTACCCCTCACTTAGTATACCGCTGATGTTGGGTAACCACCCGCCACCCAACATCCAAAACAAGCTGAGTACCCATGATCAGATAACCACCCGTTACCTCATGCAGTACTATGGCAGACAGACTAGAGCTCTAACTGTATCGTAACTTTCGCCCGGCCAAAGGCTAGGTTCCGACTTGCCTCACATGTACAATAATCTCACATCATATTGTACCACACATCACGTCCGAAGACAAATCACAATATTTCACATTTTCCGTGATAAAATCACGTACAATAATCACACATCATATTGTACGTTTTAAAACTTTCACGATATATCCACAATAAAAATCATAACAGTATATTACATAGCAAACTATATATATATTCGTATTTATTTACCATTTATACAATATATACATAGTCCACTATATCCTATACATGTCATATTTCATAAACACCTGAAAAATTACGTACGATAATCTCACATCATATCGTACCATTAAAATCACACATGCACAATTTTTCTGTCACCGAAATGACTATTTTTAATGAATTAATAACAGTATGTAATTTAATGAACTATATATATATATATGTATTTATTACCATTATACTATATATATACGTAGTCCACTAAGTTATATACATGTTGTAATTCATTAAATAAACACACTTGTAAAATGTTGAATCACCACGAGGGTAGATTCGTAATTCAGTGAGATTTTACTCACCTTATTGACTTGAGCGTAATTCCACAATTCGCGATGCTAATTCCTTTCCTCGATTTAACGATCACCTTAAAAGAATAAGAAAAGAATTTAGAATCGTTTCGTAAACCTTTAAATGCCAAAACAGTAATAAACGGTTACTGTTCAGCTATTTTGGTTTATACGAAGCTACTGTTCACTGTTCACTATTCACGGTTACTGTACAATACTCAATTAATACGTATTTCTGTACGTATAAGTACTATATACGTATTTCTGTACGTATAAGTACTTTATACGTATTTCTGTGCGTATAAATAATATATATACGTATTTCTGTACGTATGATTATTAAGTACGTATTTCTGTACGTATAAATATTAAATACGTAATTCTGTACGTATAAATATTAATACGTATTTCTGTACGTATAAATATTAATACATATTTCTGTACGTATAAATATTAATACGTATTTCTGTACGTATAAATATTTAATACGTATTTCTGTACGTATAAATATTAATACGTATTTCTGAACGTATACGTACGATTTAAATGTAAATACAAATTCAGTAAATAAAATTTACTAAATTACCCTTTTACGAAAATACTTTTTACATTTACTGAAAGTAATTTCTTTTTACATTTACCGAGGGTAAAATTTAATTACATTTACCGTAGTAAATAAAAATTACATTTACATTTACCGTACACAGTAAATTACCAAAATGCCCTTCTGTCAAAACTGTTTCCACCGCCTCACACGGCGGCGCGTGTGGCACACGCGCCACCTCCGGCCGGCCGCGCGTGGGGCCCACGCGCCGAGCCCAAAACCGGCGCGTATCACGCCACCGCCACCCCAAAACTTCTCCTCTCTTCCTCCTCCACCTCCCCACGGCCTCAGGCCGCCCCCTACACCCTTCACGTGCCCATACGCGCCGCCTAAGGCGGCGGTAACCTCCCTTCGCCATTCCTCCTCCGATCTCCTAAACCTTAACTCCAATTCATCCAAAATTTCACAACAAGCATCACAACAATCCAAATACGTAATCCCTCACCTCAATCGATGTTTTGAACCGTCGGATTCGCCGGAGGAGCTCAATGAAGTCGCCGTGGAGTCTCGGAATCGATGGGAAGTGGTTGACGCCGCTGCAGCCCAAATCGAACGTCTCCTCCTGTGAATTCATGTCGAGGGGTGAGGGTGAAGCTCGCCAGAATGCCTCCTAGCTCGCATGGTGCCGGCGACATCGAGATCGGCGGGGCCGAAGTTATATGACGTCGTCGCTGCTTATTCCCTGCCTAGGGTGGGTCGCTGCTACCACCGGTCGACGTATCTTGGCCGTGCGGTCTCTTTGCCACCGGCGGTGTCAAGCACGGTGGCAGGTGGAGGGAGATCGCCGGCGGAGTGAAGGAGAGGGGAAGGGATCGGGGAGAGAGAGTGAGTGCAGAGAGAGAAAGGGGGAAAGGGGAGGCGCGGGTGTGGTTTCCTGAAATGGAAACCCTAGTTTCATTAATTATCTATTTATACTCGTTTTCAAAATCGGAAACAAGCTTCCGACGTTAATAACTTTTACCTCCGACGTCCGATTCGAACGCGTCACATATCCACGAACTCGTATCGACGAGCTCTACAACTTCCGTGAAGAAAGTTTTCACAACCGAGCGACGAAATAAAAGTCGATATAAACGTTACGGAAATGTAACGTTTTTCAATTTAAACGTTCCGAGAACGTTTCCGTTTCTCGTTTACTAACGTCGCAACCAAATACGTTCATTCTAATAACATTCGAAATTTTTATAGAATTCCAAATCAAACTAACATTGTTTAAAATTTAGGGTTATTACAATCTACCCCCCTTAAAGGAATTTCGTCCCGAAATTCAAACTCACTCAACAACAACTGTGGATATCTGGTCATCATGTCTGACTCTAGCTCCCAAGATGCATCACCCTCATCATGGTGACTCCACAACACCTTGACTAGCCCAACTTCTCTCCTCCGTAGCTTCTTTGTTGATCTATCCAAAATACGAACCGGTTCGACAACAAAAGTGATATTTCCCTTCACCTCAATGGTGCTATGAACGATCACATGCGACTCAGATGGTCCCTACTTTCCCAACATAGAAATGTGGAAAGCGTTGTGAATGCCCGACATGATAGTTGGCAAGGCTAGTCGGTATGCTAGTTTTCCCCCTCCTCGAGAATCTCAAAGGCCCATCATACATAGGAGCCCACTTTTCTTTCTTGCCAAATCTCACTACACCTAACTTCGGTTCAACAGATAGGTGATCGACATGGTCTACCCTAAGAGTCTCATAAGGTGCCATACCGATGCTGGAACAGTAACTGTTGTTGTAAGCAACTCAATCGATTCCCAAATGATCTTCCCAGCTACCTATAATATACAGCCTATAAGCTCTCAGCATATCCTCAATTCCCTCAACTTTCTTCCAAACAAACAGTCTGTCATGTGTTCTAACATTAACCGCCACATGTGAGTCACCAAAATATAATGGTGGTCTCGGTAGAGATGTCAACATACCCCTTTGTCTAATTCACCCCTCCCTTGCAGTTATCAGACAATTCTCCCGTCATGAGCTTGCCCACCCACTATGCATGGTCAAGACTCTCAATATCTAACACGAGTCAAAATAAATATTTAACACATACCTACTACTTGCATCACACAGATCGGTTTCCAAGGAAATCGTACTTATATCCACAACCGTACAGTTATGATTTCACCTCAACCCATCACTAGAACCATGAATCTACCATTCCTTCCAATCTACAAACAATCTCCGTTCATGATTATCTTTTACAATCATCAAAGGTTGTTGTGCATGTTACTCATCCAGCACCTCCTTTGTAATGGTAACTCGATAAGGGTCTTAACTCACTGAGTCCACGACCACAACATAACCCTACCTTTGATTAAGAATTACTCTCGAACAGTTCACCAGAGATTTGACTACTATTCTCACAAGCCAGTAGAGAATCACCGCCGTTATCACAAGAGCGACGCATCATGCATCCTATCACCCTCACCAAAACTCACCGTCGAAAAAGAAGTTACAGCTATCTGCTTCAAGTCGCAGGACAGGTGAAGAAAATATTTATCTCCCGTTAGTGGAACATGAAAATTAGATGGAATTACAGTGCAAAATAAACACAACCACAACTGAGATATCCCATACCCCTTGGTTCATGCCTACCTCAAATGTATGCCCCATGGTCCCACACAACGCCCCAGTGGCATCATCCATAGTATTGATTTTTCCCACAGTCGTAATACAATAAATTCAGTAAACAATTCAACAACTGAATCCTGATGTTGGGTCCACCATCTCCTCCAGACTAACCCAAGATGATTGCTATACCACCACTCTAAACAGTTGTTTCTTTACTTTCACTAAGAACCCTCATGGTCAACGCATTCGGCCAAAATAACTTCTCTGCAAGTAGTAATATAATTGATTACTCTTTATTGTAAAATGTATCCCTTGTTGAACACTTCAGTCAACTTTCCCTTATCCAAAAATAAACAATATGATGCATAGAGGAAAAGAACCTCTAAGTCTCCAATACTAACACCACTTGCAGTTGAAAAGAAAATTTAGTCCTCAACCATTTCTTTACCAGTTAGAAGGTACTTGTCACGACCAAATCGTTAAAACATCATTAAGCTAAGGTCATCTCATACCTTACCTTCGATAGAGTCACTTCACCGCCATTGCGTCTCATTTGGACCTGTGGCATTGTGAAGTTCCAATCCCCAACACCAAAATATTTAAATCCTGAAAGATCAGCATTCTCAATTAAATGCTCATCTAGCAAAATAATTAATTCGTGACGTCAAAATGAAATCTCTTTAACACATTAGATTTCTTGCTCAGCCAAGAACAATGTGTAACTTCAATTGTCAAAGTCCGAAACAAAACGAGTTAGAACGTAACAACGACGTAATGTGAATCTCAGTTTAATAATTGTATCACCACCTTAAGGACGTATCACACACATCATCAATCCTAGGTAATGATACATAGTCTTGATGGTCACTCTAATCATTCCCCTTTACTTCACACTCAACCGCATGAGACTTCTTTCTTAATCACGAATAACACCGGCACCACTCAAGCTGAGACACTAGGTTTGATGAACCCTAGGTCTAATATGTCATCTATCTGCTCTTTCAATTCTTTAAACTCGTTCTTTCCCAATCCCATAAGGCGCCTTTGTTACAGATGCTATACCAAGCACATCATCAATAAAGAATTCAACAACTCTCGAAGAAGGTAACTCGGTATCTCCTGAAACACCTCACTATACTCGAATAGTAGAACAATGTTTGTGATAGCTGCTTCTAGATCCACAAACTCCACATTTGCCAAGATTCTAGCTATCATGGCATTATCCGACTCGAGGCACAGATACGAAACTCTGGTATCCTGGGTCTATGAAAGAACTCATCACGTCAACACAATCAATCACCGCGTACTGCGGCCTCAACCAATCAATTCCTCAGATCACATCATAGTGTGGTCCGGAATCACTATCAAATATGCAGAGTACTCTCTACTTCCAATCACAGTAGGACAAGCCGTTCATTGTCTCCAATTTCGAGGAACACTCCAAAAGCGAAGTGACACATAAAGAGTTTCCCATAGGCGTATGAATCAATCCTAACCCCTCCAACTATCAATAAATGAATGTGGCTATCATCCTCTTCTCTAACTCAGAGTACTCAATCATCACCAAGTAAGTCCCAATACTCCGATCCAATGGTCCGCTACCATATGATCCGAGCGTCATGAAATGACAGCACTAGCAGCTCACTCATGTCTGTGATCAACCTCAACACACGACTATCGTCTCTAATGATAGCAACAAGATCAACTTGTCTTTCCAGTGGAGCAGCCCCCTCATAAAGGTTCTCCATATTGCGGACTCGGCCTGCAGCCCTAACTCGGCCGCGACCTCTCGTCCTTCCTCGGCCCTGTTCACAACCCTTTTTTTTTTCAAATTCATCACCATTCAACAATTAGCACTTAGTCATACATGTGAAGTCTCGAATTCGACAAAATAGATCCAACTAATATCAATCATGAAATTTCAGAAGAAGGTGAATCATCAGAGTATCGTCACAATACTCTCTACAGGACCAAACCATAAGGTATGGCTCCTAACACTCTCGCGTACCCGACAACATATCAATACCGAGGAGCATGTGATGGGGGCCCGCCTGCAGTCGGATCATCGCTCCCGGATGATATTGATAATCGCCAAATACGCACTTAGGCTCTGATACCAACTGTAACGACCCTAAAATTCCGAGCTTCAAAACTCAAAATCTTAAAATCGTTAAACACAAAATAATCTCAATGAAATCGAAATCATTTTAATGTCGCAGCGGATCACATCTGAGTTTAAAATATAACTCAGTCAAGCCGATTATTACAAACCCAAATGATAATTCAACATATAACAAATGGAATTGTATAATCCTCACAACAACCTCACAAATAAAATCACACCAAATCTCACACAAAATCCACGCTGGAACATCACCACGACTGGATGCGATCGACTTCGAGTCTTCGGAGTCGTCACTCAATCACCACTACTCAGCACCTGCGGAAGTATCACCTACACCATTGAAATTGGTGCACCGGGATTGCAACACAAACCCGGTAAGCTTTACAGCTCGTATGAGTAAAATATGAAAATAACTCTCGTCTCATAAAAGGCACAACTCCACATCAACACAGTATAATGAAAATCATGAGAAAACGAGCAACCCATCTGGTTACTCTAATACTTTCACAAAATGGTAACTAATGAGCGCTGGTACACATCTGTTACCCCTCACTTAGTATACCGCTGATGTTGGGTAACCACCCGCCACCCAACATCCAAAACAAGCTGAGTACCCATGATCAGATAACCACCCGTTACCTCATGCAGTACTATGGCAGACAGACTAGAGCTCTAACTGTATCGTAACTTTCGCCCGGCCAAAGGCTAGGTTCCGACTTGCCTCACATGTACAATAATCTCACATCATATTGTACCACACATCACGTCCGAAGACAAATCACAATATTTCACATTTTCCGTGATAAAATCACGTACAATAATCACACATCATATTGTACGTTTTAAAACTTTCACGATATATCCACAATAAAAATCATAACAGTATATTACATAGCAAACTATATATATATTCGTATTTATTTACCATTTATACAATATATACATAGTCCACTATATCCTATACATGTCATATTTCATAAACACCTGAAAAATTACGTACGATAATCTCACATCATATCGTACCATTAAAATCACACATGCACAATTTTTCTGTCACCGAAATGACTATTTTTAATGAATTAATAACAGTATGTAATTTAATGAACTATATATATATATATGTATTTATTACCATTATACTATATATATACGTAGTCCACTAAGTTATATACATGTTGTAATTCATTAAATAAACACACTTGTAAAATGTTGAATCACCACGAGGGTAGATTCGTAATTCAGTGAGATTTTACTCACCTTATTGACTTGAGCGTAATTCCACAATTCGCGATGCTAATTCCTTTCCTCGATTTAACGATCACCTTAAAAGAATAAGAAAAGAATTTAGAATCGTTTCGTAAACCTTTAAATGCCAAAACAGTAATAAACGGTTACTGTTCAGCTATTTTGGTTTATACGAAGCTACTGTTCACTGTTCACTATTCACGGTTACTGTACAATACTCAATTAATACGTATTTCTGTACGTATAAGTACTATATACGTATTTCTGTACGTATAAGTACTTTATACGTATTTCTGTGCGTATAAATAATATATATACGTATTTCTGTACGTATGATTATTAAGTACGTATTTCTGTACGTATAAATATTAAATACGTAATTCTGTACGTATAAATATTAATACGTATTTCTGTACGTATAAATATTAATACATATTTCTGTACGTATAAATATTAATACGTATTTCTGTACGTATAAATATTTAATACGTATTTCTGTACGTATAAATATTAATACGTATTTCTGAACGTATACGTACGATTTAAATGTAAATACAAATTCAGTAAATAAAATTTACTAAATTACCCTTTTACGAAAATACTTTTTACATTTACTGAAAGTAATTTCTTTTTACATTTACCGAGGGTAAAATTTAATTACATTTACCGTAGTAAATAAAAATTACATTTACATTTACCGTACACAGTAAATTACCAAAATGCCCTTCTGTCAAAACTGTTTCCACCGCCTCACACGGCGGCGCGTGTGGCACACGCGCCACCTCCGGCCGGCCGCGCGTGGGGCCCACGCGCCGAGCCCAAAACCGGCGCGTATCACGCCACCGCCACCCCAAAACTTCTCCTCTCTTCCTCCTCCACCTCCCCACGGCCTCAGGCCGCCCCCTACACCCTTCACGTGCCCATACGCGCCGCCTAAGGCGGCGGTAACCTCCCTTCGCCATTCCTCCTCCGATCTCCTAAACCTTAACTCCAATTCATCCAAAATTTCACAACAAGCATCACAACAATCCAAATACGTAATCCCTCACCTCAATCGATGTTTTGAACCGTCGGATTCGCCGGAGGAGCTCAATGAAGTCGCCGTGGAGTCTCGGAATCGATGGGAAGTGGTTGACGCCGCTGCAGCCCAAATCGAACGTCTCCTCCTGTGAATTCATGTCGAGGGGTGAGGGTGAAGCTCGCCAGAATGCCTCCTAGCTCGCATGGTGCCGGCGACATCGAGATCGGCGGGGCCGAAGTTATATGACGTCGTCGCTGCTTATTCCCTGCCTAGGGTGGGTCGCTGCTACCACCGGTCGACGTATCTTGGCCGTGCGGTCTCTTTGCCACCGGCGGTGTCAAGCACGGTGGCAGGTGGAGGGAGATCGCCGGCGGAGTGAAGGAGAGGGGAAGGGATCGGGGAGAGAGAGTGAGTGCAGAGAGAGAAAGGGGGAAAGGGGAGGCGCGGGTGTGGTTTCCTGAAATGGAAACCCTAGTTTCATTAATTATCTATTTATACTCGTTTTCAAAATCGGAAACAAGCTTCCGACGTTAATAACTTTTACCTCCGACGTCCGATTCGAACGCGTCACATATCCACGAACTCGTATCGACGAGCTCTACAACTTCCGTGAAGAAAGTTTTCACAACCGAGCGACGAAATAAAAGTCGATATAAACGTTACGGAAATGTAACGTTTTTCAATTTAAACGTTCCGAGAACGTTTCCGTTTCTCGTTTACTAACGTCGCAACCAAATACGTTCATTCTAATAACATTCGAAATTTTTATAGAATTCCAAATCAAACTAACATTGTTTAAAATTTAGGGTTATTACAATCTAGTACTGATTTTTCGTTCAGCTATACTTTCATTGGCTGGCTGCTTCACTTTCTATACCTTCCATCCTCCTTTAGTTTTCATAAAGCTTCTCTTCAATATATCTTCTTCCTTTAGATACGCATGTAAACGTAAATGGATAATTCTATCACCTAATGGTGCCAGCAGATATTGTACAAACATAAAGACATGCATGACAAGTAAGAATCAAATTCAATTATAGCATAAGAAGCATATACTAATGCATTAGTGCATTAGGGGGAAAGGAGATGAAAACAACCGTGTTGGTGCTCTCTGTATAGTGATCCAAATAATATCAAACATATCTGATCCGGGTTTAAAGTTCAAACCGCGTTGAAGCAACTAAGTTCACTACCAATTCAGTGAAAAGCTTAGAGCTTTCAGTCCGACTTCGATCCTTTGTGCCTTATACTAATACTTGAAATGAGTTAATTATATTGACTTGATCATTCATTCACAGATTACACTTCATTATATAGGCTAATTCTAGCACTATTCTACCCACTAATTTCCACTAATTTTCACTAATTATGCCGTGATTTACGGAGGGAATCACGGGCCGTGATTCCCGGCCGAATTCACGCCGACACTCCCCCTCAAGTTGGTGCATACATATCAACCATGCCCAATTTGCTAAGTGAATCATAAAAGGCTTTTTTAGACACTCCTTTTGTGAGCATATCGGCTTTTGCGAGCATATCGGCAAGTTGCTCTTCTGTAGAAACAAAATGAAAACTGATGATCTTCGCGTCTAGCTTCTCCTTTATAAAGTGACGATCAACCTCCACATGTTTTGTACGATCATGTTGCACAGGATTATGAGAGATATCAATGGCTGCCTTGTTGTCACAGTACAGCTGCATAGCACATTCAGGCTTAATACCCAAATCTTGTAGCAAACTTCTAAGCCATAACAATTCGCACACTCCCTGAGCCATACCTCTATATTCTGCTTCAGCACTAGATCGTGCTACCACATTTTGTTTCTTACTATTCCATGTAACAAGATTACATCCAACAAAGGTAAAGTACCCTGATGTGGATCTCCGATCTGTAATATTTCCAGCCCAGTCTGTATCTGTGAAGCCACAAATTTCGAGGATATTATTGTTATTAGAGAACATTACTCCTCTCCCCGGAGCTGATTTTAAATACCTCAAAATCCTTACCACAACATCCATGTGGTCCTCACTGGGATTATGCATGAATTGACTCACTACACTCACTGCATACACAACATCTGGTATGGTATGTGATAGATAAATTAAGCGTCCAACCAGCCTCTGATAACGAGTTTTGTCAGTAGGGACTTGATCTGGGTACTCTGCTAACCGATAGTTCTGTTCAATAAGAGTATCAATGGAAGTGCAGTCCAACATACCTGTCTCTGTTAGAAGATCAAGAATGTACTTCCTCTGACAGAGATAGTCAGATAGATACCTTCATTTCCCTGGGCTACTTCAATGCCTAAAAAATACTTGAGTGTACCTAGATCCTTCATCTCAAACTCTTTGGCAAGCTGTTTATGTAATCTATCCACCTCAACAGTATCATTTCCAGTAACTACCATATCGTCAACATATATAATCAAGGCTGTTACATTCTCTTGTTGATGTTTGAGAAATAACGTGTGGTCTAAATTACTCTGTCTGTAGCCAATTTTTCTCATGAATTGTGAGAATCTTCCGAACCAAGCACGAGGTGATTGTTTAAGACCATACAACGACTTTCTCAATCTGCATACAGAGGTAGTTGGAGAAGCGGCCACATATCCAGGCGGAAGATCCATGTATACTTCCTCTGTTAGTTCTCTACGAAGGAATGCATTTTTAACATCAAACTGCCTAAGTGGCCAGTTCAAGTTAGCAGCGATAGAGAGCAATACCCGGATAGTGTTTATCTTCGCAACATGTGCAAATGTCTCATCGTAGTCTATGCCATATGTCTGGGTGAACCCCTTCACTACTAGGCGTGCTTTATACCGGCTTACTGACCCATCTGGATTATGTTTCACTGTAAACACCCAACGACATCCTACAGTCTTCTTGCCATATGGTGGAGGTACAAGTTCCTAAGTATTGTTTTTTTGTAATGCTTCCATCTCTTCCTCCATTGCTTTCTTCCATTTTGGATCTCCCAATGCATCATGCACTTTGTTAGGTACTGATAAAGTAGATATTTGATTCATAAATGACTCATATGACTTAGATAATCATTTGGTAGATATAAAATTTGCCACCGGATACTTGGCTTTACTCTGAAGGGTAGGTTCATATTTTTTTGTTGGTTGACCCCGAGTAGACCTATTTGTCAAAACATATTATCTACTATTAGCCTCAATAGAATGACTAACCTCAGATAAGTGATCTTCTGTACCAGGAGAGCATTGGTCAGGGGTATAAACAGTTGTACGGGAGTCATGAGGGGCAGTTATGTTGTCAGCTTCTGGTGCCTGAATCTCTCGAGTGATGACCTCCGGGGGTGCCTGTGTGGCTGACACATTTGTAATCTTAACATAACATGTTACCATATCGACTGGCTCACTTGTCTCCCCCTCTCCATGATACAACTCTTCAAAATATGAATTCTCCCCCTGAAGAGCAGTATCAGAAGAGGGAAAATAACTCATGTCCTAAAAAAATGTAACATCCATAGTGATATAGTACTTCCGGGTATGGGGATGATAGCACCGGTACCCTTTCTAATGGACTCTGTACCCAACAAACACACATTTAACTGCCCGGGCATCCAACTTAGAACGCTGATGTTAGGGAAGATGAACAAAAGCAACACAACCAAAAACACGGGCAGGAAGATTATGAAAAGAGGGTAATGAGACATGAGATGCAAGCACCTCATATGGAACTTTCCCCTGAAGGACACGAGATGGAAGACGATTAATGAGGTGGGCGGAAGTAATGACAGCATCACCCCAAAGGTATTTAGGCATGTGGGCACTAAAAAGAATACACCGAGCCATATCAAGTAAATGACGATTTTTTCTTTCAGAGACCCCATTTTGCTCAGGTGTGTAAGGACACATTGTTTGATGAACAATTCTGTGTGTGTTAAGGAACTCCTGAAAGACATTATTCACATATTCCCTCCCATTATTAGAACGAAGAACTCGAATAGTGGCATTATATTGTGTTTGGACAGAGGCATGAAATGCACGAAAAGCTGGAAAACCTCATCTTTAGTTTTAAGAAGAACAATCCATGAAAGACATGTGCAATCATCAATAAAAGACATAAAATAACGCATTCATGACACAGTTGACTCCTTAGAGGGTCCCCAAACATCAGAATGTATTAATTCAAAAGGAAGAAAACTTTTAGGAGAAGTAATAGGGGAATAAGTAGATCGATTACTCTTGCCCAAAACACAGGTCTCACAACATAACAAAGACTCGTCCACACTAATAAACAAAGAAGACATTGATGTTTTCATAACACTAAAAGATGGATGCCCTAAGCGACGATTCCATAACCAAACTTCACTTAGCTTGTCAGAAGTGGAGAGTAAAGCGGTCCGATACTGCCCTCCTGGTTTTTTCCCGGCGTATGTCAGATCCAGATGAAACAACCGGCCCCTCAGATACCCCTGACCAATTACCCGTCCGGTGAGAAGATCCTGAAATATCACATACATAGGAAAAAAGGTCACAGAGCACTGGGCGTCAGCGTTCAATTGGGAAACACATATCAAATGATGTGATAAAGCAGGTACATAGAGTACATTATGAAGCTCTATGGTGGGAGTAATACGAACGGACCCTGTCCCTAACACCGGGAATGCCTCACCATTAGCATTAGTAACATATGGTACGGGTGGAGGGGACAATACGGTAAAATAAGATTTTTCATAAGTCATATGATCAGATGCATCAGAATCAATAATCCATGTATCAAAACTAACAGAGTGAGAAATATTGAAAGCCATACCAATTTGACCACGGCCAACAATGGAGGCTGTAGGTGCTCCTCCAGTAGTATGATGATCATGCCCAACCACACCATAGATATCTGGTTCTGGAACTAATTGAAGAGCTGCCTTTGGCTGTGGCCGATGATTAGGCCGTTTAGGCCTAAGGTGTGGATATAATTTCCAACAAGTCGCACGAGCATGGTTAGTGTCATGACAATAAGAGCAAGGAGGGCGAGGCTGATTCCCGAAGCCTGGTGGTGGTCCTTGTCGATGAAAGGGAGTGGAGGTGACTTGCGGAAGGGGTGGTGCTGGAGAATGAGCATGGACAGTGAGACTGGAAACTACAGCCGGTGCCTGAAGAATACTCTCCTGCTGAGACTCATCCTTTCGGATATAGGTGAAAGCGGTGAGTATGCTAGGTGGTTCGGTCATTCGGAGCAGTTCGTCTTTCTCACTGGTATGTTTGGCATTAAGACCTTTTAGGAAATGGTGAACTCGTTCAAGCTCCTTCTCCTTTTGGTACCAAACAATATCCTCTTGATTTTTAATCATGCAAGGACGTTTCACATCAATCTCAGCCCAAATATTCTTCAGTTTGGTGAAATAGTGCGCCACCGGTTGCCCATCCTGGTGAATGGCTAAAACTGTGCACATTAACTCATGAACCTGTATGAAATCAGAGTCATTAGTATATAAGCCGGCTAGGGTCTCCCATATTGCCTGTGCAGTGGGACAGGCCTGCACCAGATCAATTATCTCATCATTCATAGCTTTCCACAAGACGGACATGACAAGACCATCGTCGTCGTCCCATTTAGTGTAGGCAACAAGATCTGTAGGACTAGGAGCCTTAGTGACGCCCTACACATGTCCCATTTTATGCATGCCTTGAAGATGAGCAGTCATGAGTCGTTTCCATTTACGGAAATTGGTGCCGTTTAGTTTGACGCCCCCAAATGAACCACTGTCATAACCATTAACAGATACTTCGAATGTCGGAATATCAAAGGTCTGAGAACCATCAGCTTCGTGTCCAGAACCCATGGAAAAGAAAAATGTAGAGGAGACAGGAACAAAAGCACAGAAAAATGGAGAAGAATCTGCCGCCGGTGCACTGGAACTGTCGGTGAAGATGCACTGATGGGTTGGGTCGGGTCAGGTCAAACCGGGTCGCACTGAGATGAGCTGGGCTGAGTCACACTGAGATGGGCTGGGCCGGGTCGCAACGATCTGGGCCGAAAAACGGGTCGGGCAGGAGTATAACAGACCGTGTTGATGAAGAATCTTCGGGGAGGATCGGCGAGCTGTGACGTCGGGCGTGGAGCGGCGACGTCCGGCGAAGAGAGACAGCAACATGAGTTGTCGGCGAGGAGAGAAAGTAGCAGGAGCGGTCGGTGAGGCAACAGCGGTGCCGGAGCAGCAGTCGGCGACGTCGGGAAGGCAGCGGCGATGTCAGAGAGGGCCGGAGGGCAGCGGTGAGGCGCGGTACGGGAGGAAGCAGCTATGAGCACCTCGGTGATAACCGGCCGAAAAAGAAAAAAAACGGGAAAAAGAAACCCAGGAAAAACAGAGCACGAAGAGGCTCTGATACCAACTTGAAATGAGTTAATTATATTGACTTGATCACTCATTCACAGATTACACTTCATTATATAGGCTAATTCTAGCACTATTCTACCCACTAATTTCCACTAATTTCTACTAATTTTCACTAATTATGCCGTGATTTACGGAAGGAATCACGGACCGTGATTCCCGGCCGAATTCACGCCGACACTAATCTTTCACCAACTCCATACAAACAAATTGATACACACCCTCCAATCAACTGAGAAACCAACCAAGCACCCACATACACAGAAATGCCTGGTGAAGCTGAAGACTTGGAAAACAGAGGAGGAGCGAAGCACAAAGCAAACAGAGAGAGCTACTCGTAGTCTTCGTACCTTGCAGATGACGTAGAGACCCAATTGACTTCGTGGTTGGTCCCCATGCTCGTTGTGATTAACATTTTTGTGTTCCTTGTGGCCATGTATATGAATGATTGCCCCAACCACAGTTCTGGGAGCGAAGGCAAGTGTGTGGCTAGGGTTCTTGGCAAGTTCTCGTTTCAACCGTTAAGGAGAACCCTCTCTTAGGCCCTTCTTCTTCCACATAATGATAAACATTTCTTTCCTCAAATTAATATTTTTGCCATACAAAGAAAAATTGATTGGTTTGGGGTTATTGTGTTTGAAGATTGGAGAAGTTGGGAGCTTTGGAGTGTTCCAAAGTGGTGCATAAGCATCAGCCATGGAGACTTGTTACTTATATTTGGTTACATGCTGGAGTAGTTCATCTACTAGTTAACATGCTCAGCTTGATCTTCATTGGAATTCGAATAGAGCAGCAATTTGGTTTCGGTATATCTATCTCTCTTGATCTTGTCAGTTTATCTTGATTTCCTAGCTAGTTCCTACATCTTAATGCATCCTATTGACTATTGCCATTATTGCTGTCTGGATTTGGGGGCAGCATCATGTCCTCTCTTTTTATTCAAGAGAACATTTATGTTGGTGCCTCGGGTGCTTTCGGAACTGATTACAAATTGGACTATTTATACCAACAATGTCAATAACATTGTTATGTTTGGATTATAGTCTCTGAGTGAAGTTACATGTTTGCTGATGTACTCTGTTTGCTCACTTTACCACATACGTTGCAGCTCTTGTTACTCTCCTGATCATCATTGTCATTAATCTCGGCATTGGAATTTTGCCACTCGTCGATAACTTTGCGCACATATGTGGGTTTACCACCGGATTCCTAGTCGGATTTGTGTTGATGCCCCGTCCTCAATTCGGATGGCTGGAGCAGCTGAATCTTCCTGCCGGTGCTAATGCCAATGATAAGTCCAAATACATGGCCTACCAATATGTGTTATGGCTTATTTCAGTGATGCTGTTGATTGTTGGGTAAGTTCCTCCAATTAGTAGAGATTTTCACTGTCTGCATGAACTGGACTATTTCAGCTAAACCTCAGATTCTGTGACACAGGAATACAGTTGCGTTGGTGATGCTGTTTCGGGGCGAGAATGGAAATGAACACTGCCATTGGTGTCACTACTTCAGTTGTGTTCCCACATCTAGATGGTATTGTCAAGAAAATTAACACTCGTACTAGAGAAAAGACTGTTCTCTTAGCTAGATCTGTTTAAATCCTATGTAAATGCCTAGTTAGTGTTAGAAAACTTTGGTCCACATTTTTACTTCTAATGGTTTGGATATTCAAATTTATGCCGTAAGTTATCCATCTGTAATATTGGTTGAGGAGCTGAGAACTCTGCAGTGAAGTTAAAAGGAAGAAAAAATATAGATGGCTTCGCCCGGGTTCGAACCGGAGACCTTCAGTGTGTTAGACTGACGTGATAACCAACTACACCACGAAACCTTGATGGCAACATGGCACAAAACTTTATATATCAATTATTAATTCTCGAGTTCGACTTTCATGAAACCACGCATTCTGTACTTCACACCAAACCGAAGACAGCAACATTATAAAGGAAGCTTCATAGTTTTACTAGGTACCAGTATCATTGTAAAAATCTACAAAATGAGGAGCCAAACATTAGTGATAGCAGTAGTACGTAGTAGTGTTGTTATCGATCGAGTATGGCATTGGTGCCTAGTGACACTGATATAGAGTGCTCCGGCGTGTGGCCGTTGTGTCTGCTTGCTACACCTTCATAACATATGGCTCACCGGACCCTTCTCCGGGATCTCCATGCTGTAATTCCATGATAAGTATCAAAATGGTTTCCGCTCCTACTGTTGAAAACCGGAGATTTAGCTGTAGATGCTTGATGAGCCTCATTTCCACTTACAACCCTAACGGCTATGCGCTTTCTACTTTGCCCGACTTTTGTCAAGTCTCTTTGGGTTTCAACATGGATCCCAACACTGATTGCAACCTGTAATTTCTCACTCTAGTGCTTCATTTTATTTCATGAGATGATTTTCGACATCAAATCTTGTTAATATTATCGTTTAGTTTGCTTCTCAATTAAGTTTACATGACAATAATGCAGGATACCATGAGCTGGGAATTGGATATGGAATCATCACCATTCTTCTTTGAATGTGAAGTGCGCATTTCGTTGAAGATTCTAAAAGAGGCTAAAACTATGTTTACCTTGGGAGTTAAGTTGTTTGATGGAAATATAGGTATCAAAGTTTAAGGGGAATATTAATCTACTTTTTGTGCAAAGTTTAAACATGTTATCTGTTAGCTTTAAGAAAAAGTGGTTATGATTCAATAATTCATCTTGAATGAGTGCAAACTCTCATGTGATTACTTGTAGTTCACGAGTCAAGTTACCCTAATAGAAACCAGTTGATTGATGAATCAATTATGCAACAAAATTCAATAATTAAAGCTTAATTTCGGTGATTTACCCTACACGTATATCGGAAATAACTGTTTATTGTTCAATTCTACAACAAAATTCAATGATTAAAGCATATATTAGGCGATGGGTAGTCATTAGAAGTACTTTGTCACATCATTTATTTTTGTTTTTTACACGATTTAATGGATTTATTATTAATTTGAATCCGTGGTCCATATAATTAGGTGTGTGCTATATGTTAAGTGGTTTGAATCCGATGGAAGCATTTATCTTATTTGGATGAATGAAATAGTGCATTTTCATCATTTTCTTGTAAAGCCAAAGGGAAAAAGGTCGTAGTTCATAAAGTTGGACAAGCGAGCTTGCTTCCGTGTGTTCACAGTATAAAATGGCATGTGAAAGGCCCTAGAAACTCAAGGATACCAAAACAAGAATCCGAAGGTACAAGGGAAAGGAAACCTATACACATTAGATACAAGCAGAATCAAAATTACATTTTCATAGAGGTCTGATCAATGAAGGTTCAGTCACAGTTTTAGAAACTATGTCCTCTCTTTGACATCCATGGGGCCAAAGCTTTGTTTGTACATCAAGGTCAGGTAGCAAAGACTCAAAACATCTGTGGACATACACACAAATACAAAAACATGCAAATATCAGCTATCACCGAGTTCTGTTCGAGTGGCTAGGTGCTCAGAAAGGCTTTATTCCTGAAATCAGCATCTTGAGCTAAACCTGTTTCTGGACATGTGCCTGATTCACAGAACTCCTGGACTGATTTTCTTGTAAAACTGTATTTCTCAAATTCAAGCCTCTGTCTTGGGGCACTCTGTGACCGCACCTTAGCCCGGGATGATTCCGTGTTAGCCATGTAGCTAGGGTAACCCGCATAGCTGCTAACGAAACCCCACGAGTACTCGCTCCTTGTCGGTGAGAAGTGAGCTCTTCTAGCACTCCTACTTCCAGGTCTGGATGAGGCAGAAAATGCTTGTGGACTGTTGTCTGCAGTTCTTAAAGCGGCTACGTCATCTTTTCTTATAGGATTCAAAGAGCTCAATGGGTTGTAATCCATGGAAGATTGACTTGGAATCAAGCTTGGTTCTTTTGTCATGTGTTTGGATGGGGAATCAAATGTCATTAACAGTGGACTATAGTTCTCTGAAGCCATAACATGCTGTGCGCTCTGGAAGGCTCTGGCATTTCGTTGGGAGCCCAAGTGAGGTTTCCAAGTATCTACTTCAAGGATTTTGTCAACCTTCTCATTATCTGCTTGAACATATCTCAGTGACGAAGCATCACGGCTGTTGTTCAATACACTTTCTTCCATCCACCGATATAACCATCCCGAGGCCAAACGTCTTCCATCCAGACTGGTGGCATCTTTTACGTTTGAATTTGAACCACACATCTGGATAATGAAACAGAATAATATGAATTAAGTCTAAGTTGAACAGAATAATAAGCTCAACAAAAACAGTGCCTTCCAGAGGAGTTGCATCTAGCAGGAAAGTACTCAACTATTAGATGTTGAACAACCAACACAACGGAGATTTATCAAATTCTACACATTGAAATCAATACCTCCAGCAATGAGGGTCCATCAAATTTTCTACTATAAACACGGTGCTGGTATCCACTTCTATCAGGACTTTCTGGGAGCTGCAAGCAGAAATTATAGAATATGAAACACCACCTAATTTTTTCAAATTATGCACGGCGTACCTGATATAAGAGTGAATTTTAGTTATGTGAACTTCTAGAGTAAGCAGTGAGAATGAATCAATACACTAGAAAATATGTAGTTATGTATAAAGATTTGCATTGCGCTGGCATTCAGCCAAGGATGCAAACATGTCTAGAGCTAAAGTGCATAAACATGCCGCCGATAGAAAGCTAAAACCAACTAGCAATGTATAATATTCACAACACAGGTCCTTACAGGATTGTAAGACAGGGACGATTTGCTGCTGGATTGTACTGATTCTGCCTTGAGTGAGCGAGTTGCTCGTGCACGGTCCTGGAGCCGAACCAGTGTCTGCATGCGCCTGAGCATGTCCGCCGTTTGTTTCCTTACTATGTGACCTCTCACCAATGCTTGAAGCTTCACCAGTGCTCTAAGTGCCCTTAATGCCCTCTTTGCCTTTTATTTTTTGAAAAGTTTGTTCGAATCAGATCATAAATAAACATAACAACCAATATAATTCAGTGCACATCCAAGAAACGATGCATGTAAGAAATTTTCATCTTTAACTTAAAAACAATGCTTTTCAATCATACCAGATGCTAAATCATATGGAACAGACTGGCATACAATTTTTGGAAAGGGATATAGATCTTTGTGGTTATAATCACGATTACCTCAAAGATGCATCATTGCTAGGAATTAACAAATAAACAAAAGAACCAAACTAACAACTTCTTAGTCACACATCATCTTTTTTTGAAACTTAACTTAGTAGCTAACCAATCCCCATTTTGATCCACTTGATCAATGCTACCTCCCCTATTCAATCAATGGCCACAACAATCCCACAACCCTGTGTTTAGTTGTTTACCCCTATTGCTAACCTAGCCTACATTAAATTCTACAAGCTAGACAACAACAAAGTGGTAAAACTAATGCATTGCCCATGGAGAATGTAGTTTTCTGCAATTAGAAGCCATCATATCAACCAAGCAAAGCTGTAGGTCCAATAAGCCAAGCTAAAAGCATGGAAGTAATTAGAGGTTGTAGTCAGAGACAAAAGGTCAAAACTTTCACTGCAAAAATGACATCTTTATCCTACTCCCCCTGAAATGTGGCATTGGGAGGTTGGAATTCTATGTCCACGGAAAGTACCAAAGTAACCTTCTAGTTAGAAACAGAGAATTTTTTCTCCAAGACTCTGACTCTGACAATGAAACATCAAACAGTGTCGGCAGGACTCCGTTTAATATTTAGTTAATTTGTTTGTGTGAAAATCTATGTTCAAGAAGCTTCAGAAAAACAGTTTCTTTAATCCCATGTTCAACATAAAAATCCTAAATTTCCAGAGCTTCTATGAAAACAAAGCAAAAAGAGCAAAGAGAATCATGCAAAAAGTTAAGAACTTTGTTCTTCTAGGTGCAATAGCAACGTAAATTCACTAACTTTCAGGGGCGATAGTGGAATCAGCAGAAACAAAAAATACCAACCAAGTATCTCCGGAAAGCTGACTGTATCTTAATGGCAGCAAGGTGGCGGTGACGGCGGACGGTAACAGGTAAGCTGACGTTCCCGGAACTCCCAACGCAGTTAGTGAGTCTGACGACCTCCGCCGCCGCATGAGCCGCTGCGAGAGCTGCCTCGGCCACGGCGGCAGTAGCAGCCGCCACCGCTATTGCGTGCTTGTTGGCGTCCAAGCCCCATTCTTGAGAAGCTGAAGTGGAAGCTTCGGCCTTGCTAGTCTTCTTTTTGGACTTTTTGGGGCCGAAGAGTCGCCGGAAAAAGCCCATTTCTCATTGCTTGCCCGGAACTGGAGGGCTTAAGTTAAGCTAGAAGGACATGACAAAAGCTGAAGATGAGTGTGTAAGAACTAAGAAGTGATAAGAGCGAGTCTCTCTGTCTTTAAGTAGCGTTTGGTTTTGGGGGAGTTTGGAATATAGAAGAATTAAAAACCACGCGCGCTTGGTTGGGAGTTGCCAGCACGCGCCACCAACCTTTTGTCTAGTGGTAGCTGGCTGGTGAAGACCCACAGAAGTAAACTGGTGGAATAGAATAGATTCTATCTGTAGTGTTATGTACTGTAGAATTGACCACATGGTTCACAGTGAACCAAGTCTTTGATTGATGCGACACAGTGAACTAAAAATAGAGAGTCGAGAGTTGTTAGATTAGTTCATTGACCCCCGCGTTGTAGAGACTTGGACTCGACGAAAGACGAATGCGGGGATCAGAGCAAGAATGAAGGTGAATGTGGAGGGTTGAGATCGAGATCCATTGCCTACAGTGGAACCATAGAGTAAAATTACATGGTAATACATGTTAAACTTGTTACTTTGAATAAAAACTTTACTATTTCACCTTTGCTTACAATTACCTGCCTCAGTTCAGATATAGGCTCTTGGTATGTGTCATTGATCAAATGTTCCTGTATGAGAATTAGTATATAAACAACTTAGATACGTGGCCATAGTAGCTCGAATTATTTGTAACAGAAACAGTACTTGAAACAATTGCGACTGGGAAGGTGAATCATGTTGGTCAGGAAAGATGTTTGGAGGTTGTAATAAGTTAGCTTGTGCATACATGCAATTGTTTACGGAGTTGACTTCAAAAGTGTACAAATCCTATGCAGTGAAATATGAAAGGATCAAAACTAGCACACTTTCAGCAAAATATAGAAGTGACAATGGTCAAAAGTGCAAGTCAAGACTCACCTGTGTAATGGGATTTCCGTCCAAGGCTTCCAGAGAAATGTAGGATTGATTACTTTGCGGGGATGCATCTGGAATCTGATTTCTGTCTGTGGGAGAGAAGTTACCATTTTCTCTGTCGAGGACAGCACTCCGTTGTTCATTTGCTCCTCTTTCTCCTTTCTCACCCTGATTCTCAAAAGCATTCTCATCTAGAAACAATTCTGCATGCTCAATATCAGAAGCAGTTGTACCTGTGCTGCTTGACGAGGCAGCTCGAGCATCCTCAGGTTTTAATGACAGAAATTTTTCAACCCCTTCCATCACTTGGTTGAGTTTCCGAACAGCGTATTGAAATGCTTCCCCAGATTCAGAAGCCCTAGTAGATAACATCAGAATTCTGTGGCTAAGATCTTTGTAACGGCTTGCCACAACGAGCTTAGGGTTATCATGGACCTCGGAGACATCACTCAGTCTTCCACTCCGTAATCTCACATATTTTGTCCATCTCTTCAAGACATATTTGGCAGGGAGTACCTAAGGGCATGGCTACATAGAAATCCAGCACACTCAAATTTCTTACAACGCAGATAACTGTACGTACCATCAGACGAACAGAATGTGACGCTGTATTCTTGAGTTTTCCCATATGGTTTAGCCCTGTACTGTAGCAATGACCCATTCTCACTACATCGGTCAACAACAACATTTACACACTAATCAAACTCATGCTGAAATACTTCAAATGCCCTTGGGGTGTATTCATTACTTGCATGTTTTAACATAATTACAGTCCTTATTACTTGTAATTAGCCTTGGCATACAGCGGTTCATTTAATCGCTAGCTTCTATTTCTTTGAACCGTTGCTCATCTACCACCCTCTCAATATGCTTAAAGAACTGAAGCACAGTAGTGTCAGAGTGTAGGTAATTTCTCAGATCACCAAATAAACTTTCAACCAAATGTGTGCCTTCCATGTCAACAAAAATAGTATTCCTGTTGGAAACTTAGAATTAATGTACTTTCTACACAACTCTACTTATCTCTAGAAATATCTGTTAGCTTAATTAATAATGTATTAGTCTTAGTTAGTCTTCTGTATGTCTCTAGAATAGAATAATCTAGAGCACTAAGCATGCCTATAAGTACTTAGCTAATGTGTTGTTGTAGGTAATGATGTCAAGTTAATAAAAAACCAAAAAGAGCTCTGCTGTAGCAACTCAAAAGAACCAATATCTCATTTCCTTCATATTCCAACACAGTATTTGTTCCCATATTTTTTCAATCCAACAAATTGGTATCAGAGCAGGTTCGTTCATATTTGGTGTTCCACATCTCTTATCAAGAAGATGGATTCTAAAGAAAGTGCACCAGGTTCTTATCCTCTTCTTCCTATCTTTGGTGGAGAAAATTATGATTTTTGGAAGATTAAGATGAAGACAATGCTCCGATCAGAAGGTCTTTGGAGAATCACAGAGAAAGGTTATCAAGAACTCACAGAAGCTGAAGAGGATGAACTCACAGTAGCCCAGAAGAAAATCTATGACAGAGAAGTCAGGTCCGATGCGAAGGCGCTCTCGAAGATTCAAAACGCGGTGACATCTGAGATATTTCCCAGAATTTCTAGAGCCAAGACAGCAAAGGAGGCTTGGGAGATTCTAGAACGAGAGTTTCAAGGCGATGAGAAGGCTAGAACCATCAAGCTTCAATCTTTGCGTAGAGAGTTCCACAATCTGAAAATGAAGGAGTCAGAGTGCATTCAAGATTACTCTTCCAGATTAACCGAAGTGGTCAATCAAATAAGAACACTCGGTGGTGAAGAGATGGATGATCGATGTGTTGTGGAGAAGATCTTGGTTAGCTTACCAGAAAAATTTGATCCTATTGTTGCTGCAATTGAAGAATCGAAGGATCTCTAAACTCTCACCATGGAACAACTGCTGGGATCATTGAAGTCTCACGAACAAAGGAGATTGAGACGCAATGAAGAAACAATTGAAAGTGCTTTTCAATCGAAGCTCAATTTCAAGCCACAAAAAACCTTCAAGAGAGGGAAGCTAGTAGCAAGAGATGGCCAACATTCCAGCGACCAATGTAAGTTTAAGAAAGGAGATTGGAGCAGGAGAAATCATTACAGCAATGATAGAGGTATGAACTCTGGAGATTATAAACCATCTTGCAAGATTTGCAATAAAAATAGTCATATTACTATGAACTGTTGGTACAGAGGAAAGCCTAAATGCCTTTATTGTAATAAGTTTGGGCATACTGACAAGAATTATAGATATAATCATTCCAATCGAGCCAAATTTAGGGAGCATCAAAATGAACAGAGCAGAGAAGAGAATTTATTCTCTGCTAAGTGCTTATCAATTCGAGAAGAAGACTCATGCAGATGGTTCGTTGACAGTGGTTGTAGCAATCATATGTCAGGAAATGAAACTATATTTCTTGACATTGATACTACAATTACTCCAAGGATAAGAATGGGTGATGGCTATCCTGTCCGAGCAAAGGGGAAAGGAACAATTGCCGTCAAAACTGCAAAAGGAGTGAGGTACATTCATGATGTTCTACTTGTTCCAAATTTGAATGAAAATCTGTTGAGTGTTGGACAACTTTTGGAGCATGGTTATAGAGTTGTCTTTGATGATTTAAGCTGCACTATTTATGATAAAAAGGCTGGAAATATAGTGATAGCACATGTGAAGATGCGGCCAAACAGAAACTTTATCATTGAAATCATTTATGATGAAGTTTACGATCATGTCGATGCATTGAAGACTGATGTTATTCAAGACTCTTGGTTGTGGCACAAGAGGTTTTGTCATCTGAATTTTCAAGGGCTAAAGCTACTTCAACAAAATAGCATGGTCAAAGGGCTGTCTCAAATTGAAGCAACAACTGATCCATGTGAAGGGTGTATTATGGGCAAGCAACATCGATTTCCATTCCCAAAACAAAGTTCTTGGAGAGCTAAGGCACCGTTGGAGCTTGTGCATATAGATATATGTGGAAAAATGCGAACTCCTTCATTAAACCAATTCAGGTACTTTCTCACATTTATTGATGATTTTTCGAGAATGACCTGGGTATATTTTTTGAAGGAGAAATCAGAAACTTTCCAAGTTTTCAGAAAATTCAAAGTATTTGTAGAAAAGCAAAGTGGCTGTCAAATTAAAGTCATTCGAAGTGACAATGGAGGAGAATACACTTCTCATGAATTTGAAGATTTTTACAAAGATGAAGGCATTTGGAAGCAACTTACAGTTGGCTACAGCCCCCAACAGAACGGCATCGCTGAAAGGAAAAATCGAACCATTGTGGAGATGGCGACTTCAATGCTGAAAGAAAAGGGCTTACCAAAGGATTTTTGGGCAGAAGCTGTGCATACAGCCGTTTATATTCTCAACAGATGTCCAACCAAGGCGGTGAAAAATATGACTCCGTTCGAAGCCTGGAGTGGATTCAAGCCATCTGTAAGTCACTTTAAAATTTTTGGCTGCATTTGTTATGCTCATATCTCTGCTCATAAAAGAAGTAAATTTGATGATAAAAGTCAAAAATGCATATTTGTTGGGTATAGTACTAGCTCAAAAGGATATCGACTTTACAATGTTGAAACGAAGAAGTTAATTGTGAGCATAGATGTTATTTTTAATGAAAAAGCTAGCTGGGATTGGAAAGAAAATAAAGTGCAGGAGTTACCATATGCTACTGGTCAGCAAGAAGAAAACATTCAAATGGAGCAGTATGAAGATGGTGTCATTCCTCAGTCACCAACAACTTCAGCAAGCAATTCAAATGAGGATCCACCTACTCCAGAGTACTCATCACCAGAGAGCCCTCCTCAAAGGACCAGAATGCTAAGTGATTTATATGAGTCTTGCAACTTTGCTGATATAGAACCAGAAAACTTTGAAGAAGCTAAAAAAGAAGAAGTTTGGGTGAAAGCAATGGAGGAGGAGATGAGTATGATAGAAAAGAATCAAACTTGGGAGCTTGTTGATCTTCCAAAAGATCGAGAAGTTATTGGGGTGAAATGGATATACAAGACAAAGTTTAATCAAGATGGAAGCATCTGTAAACATAAAGCAAGGCTGGTGGCTCGTGGATTTACTCAACAGCCAGGTATTGATTATTCTGAAACTTTTGCTCCTGTTGCAAGACTTGAAACTGTTAGAACCTTGATTGCTCTCGCTGCTCAAAGGAATTGGTTGATTTATCAACTTGATGTGAAGTCTGCTTTTCTAAATGGAGTATTGAAAGATGAAGTCTATGTAGAGCAGCCTCAAGGATTTTTAGTTAAAGGGGGAGAAGACAAAGTTTACAGGTTAAAGAAGGCTCTTTACGGGTTAAAGCAAGCTCCTCGGACGTGGTATGCTGAAATTGACAAGTACTTTGCAGAGCAAGGTTTCCAGAAGAGTCCAAGTGAGCCTACACTTTATGTGTACAAGAAGTCAGGTTCTATTCTCATTGGTTCTCTTTATGTTGATGATCTAATATTTACTGGTAACAATGAGAATATGATTCAGCAATTTAAGAGGGATATGATGAATACTTATGAGATGAATGACTTGGGCCTTCTTCATTACTTTTTGGGGATTGAAGTATCTCAATCGAAAGATGGGATTTTTATTTCCCAAAGGAAGTATGCAGAGAACATCCTCAAGAAGTTCAATTTGCTTGGTTGTAATTTTGTAGCTACTCCTCTGATAGCAAATGAAAAGTTGAAGAAGGAAGATGGTGCAAAGAAGGCAGATCCTACAAAGTACAGAAGTTTAATTGGTGGGCTTTTGTATCTAACGGCTACTAGGCCTGATATCATGTTTGCTGCAAGTCTTCTCTCCAGGTATATGCAAGAGCCAAGTCAAATTCATTTTGGAGCAGCTAAAAGAGTGTTAAGATATTTGCAGGGCACTCTTGATTATGGAATCCATTACAGAACAGCAGAAAATTCAACTCTTGTTGGGTACACAAATAGTGATTGGGCTGGTTGTCTTGATGACATGAAGAGCACATCTGCCTATGTATTCTCTCTTGGTTCTGGAGCATGTTCATGGGCTTCAAAGAAGCAAAGTGTTGTTGCTCAGTCCTCAACTGAAGCAGAATACATTGCAGCAGCAAAAGCAACATCTCAAGCAATATGGCTTCGACGAATTCTTGAAGATATTGGAGAGAAGCAAGAGAAAGGAACCACCATATACTGTGACAACAAGTCAGCCATTGCCATTGCAAAAAATCCAGTCAATCATGAAAGGACAAAGCATATTGCAATCAAGTATCACTTCATCAGAGAAGCAATTGAGAAAGAGATAGTGCAGCTGGAATATTGCAGGTCAGAGAAACAATTAGCTGATATTCTGATCAAAGCACTTTCAAAGGACAAGTTTTGCCATTTCAGAGAGCTCATTGGCGTTGTGAAGAAAGCACATTAAGGGGGAGTGTTGGAAACTTAGAATTAATGTACTTTCTACACAACTCTACTTATCTCTAGAAATATCTGTTAGCTTAATTAATAATGTATTAGTCTTAGTTAGTCTTCTGTATGTCTCTAGAATAGAATAATCTAGAGCACTAAGCATGCCTATAAGTACTTAGCTAATGTGTTGTTGTAGGTAATGATGTCAAGTTAATAAAAAACCAAAAAGAGCTCTGCTGTAGCAACTCAAAAGAACCAATATCTCGTTTTCTTCATATTCCAACACAGTATTTGTTCCCATATTTTTTCAATCCAACAATTCCTAGTTTCCTACCATACGCAAAAGCCCACATGTCTCGTGATCTAAACATCCATTTTAACCAGTCATTCTGCTGGAGACCATATTTATCAAGCAGAAACAAAATCATCTTCATCTTTGTGGTCGTACATACATCTGTTGAAATCATTGGCAAAGGACTGAGTATCTTTTACCATGGGGCTAATGTGTTTGAGAGCATTTTCGTACATTTGCCATATGCATGTCCCAAGGTTTGTTTCTGGTAAGACTGAATTGATTGCCTCAATGATTGTTGCATCTTGATCAGTTAGAATGGTCCTTGGTTTTTTCCCTGACATTGCTTTCAAAAAAGTTTCGAATAGCCACTTATAAGATTCCATGGTGTCACCAAACAAAAGTGCGGCAGCAAAGATAATCACCTGTTTGTGATGGTTTACTCCTGTAAACTGTACACATGAGAGACAATTCTCCGTCTGTTCTGCAAATTGTGTGAAGACAAACCACATCGCCAAAATGATCATAAGTTTATCATTTCATACTCTAATGTTTTGAAAATAGATTATCGTCTTAGAGATTTATAGATGAATGCGTCTTTCTAAAAAGTTTTACTAGGATATGAAATTGTTGTGTGAATTGATCGATCTGGTTAGGAAGGTAAATGTGCACAAAAAATGTGACGTTTCTCATAATTTGGTTGTTTGTGTTGCATTTGCAACTAAGATCGATCCATTTTTTTTATATGGTCTTCTAGGCTTATGGTGAAGGTGTATATGATTAAAGATGATTTTAAGAAGAAATCAGAAGTTGGATTCGTTTCGAGACTCCTAGTGTGATTGCTTGCAATTGTCTTCGGAATGATATTGTTTAGATCAGTGGTGCTCAAGTGGTAAAAGCATCATTACCTAGGAAGTAGACTATTAGGTCATGAGTCACGATAAGTGATATGTGTGAAATCTTTGATTCTCTTTGTAAATTATTGAAAAAAAATTGCGATACAATATACATATATATATATATATTTTTTCTTTCTATTGAAGTATATATATACTTTTATATTTTGACTAATGTTTTTCCCAAGGATGAAAAATAAAATGCTTTTATGAACAAAATGGAAGAAGAAATACTTTTTTTAGGAGTTTTGATTAAGAAGGATTTGATCGATCCCAATATCATGAAGTATGTATAATTCAGAATTAGTAGCTAGTGAATGTTTGAATGTTTCTTCCTCTTGTTGATGAACAATCCAATTGTTTGACATCTGTTATATAGGAAGAGAACTTCATCAAATGAATTTCTTGAAAATCTTATGAGAGGACACGTTTATACTTTATTTTGTTTCTTAACGCCTTCATTTTCTTCATCAACAATAATATTGTTTTAATTTCAACGTAGAGCTAGCTCCACCAAAAAAATCTTTATTTTGTTTCTTAGCTGAAAGATCTATTTTATTAATTTGTTCATATTTAGTCTCACATCCGATCGTGCTACATGAGAATCCGATGACACATACATTTGAGGGAGGCAAAAAGAAAAAATTACATAAACGAAAGCAAAACACTGAAACTTCAACATTATTCCTTGTCATGCAGCGTACGTGGATGTTCTAGATAGATCTTCATATGACGATCAATTTGTACCTATAAGTGAAAATTAGAGGCTGATATGCTAGAGATAAAAGAATGAACTATAAATATGAGGGAAATTGTCAACCATGGTAGTAATTACCACAAGAGAGGGGAGGGAGATCGCACTGAGTGGGAATTTGAGGGTAATTTCTGGAATGCACCCACTCTCCGAGAGCTTAGCGGGTTTTTGAAACGGCGTGAGTTTTGTTCCTGTTTTTAGAGTATTAAGTAGTTTACTGTTTACGTAGAAAGGTTTATCTGGTGTTTGAGAGTATGAGGCTTTGAGCTTAATCATATAGAATCCATTGCTGAAATTGGAATATAGGATTAAAGTACCAAAGCGCCAAAGCAGAATCCAGCGATGACCGAGTTCTCGACGGAGACGGCGGCGAGGTCGATGGTGCTGACCTGGCCGGCGAAGACTTGAGTGATGGCACCAAGAGAGTACTGACATAGTGAAGTGAAGATGGCGGGGCCGGCAAGAAACCAGAGCTTCTTGGATTCTCGGTTGAACTCACGGAAGAAGTCACGGAAGCCATTGATGGGAGGGATGTCGTCGGAGTCGAGGTTAAAGGTCGTGGTGGAAATGGGAGAAGCGTTTGCAGGTGCAGGGAACGACTCTAGATTGTCATGCACCGGATGATGATGATGTTGTGGAATTGCCACCACGTCGTCTCTTATCGACAGAAGGGGCTGTGGTCAGCGCAATTAGGTCAAAGTCAGAATTATCTGATAACTTACCCCCACGTGATTAAAACGCGCCGAGAACAAAAATGTGCATAACATTTGAACGTTTAACGGACGTCTGTGGCCCTTGCTGCTCAAACCACTCATGCGTCGCCACGTCAGGAAAAGACCTTTTGGGCTCTCGGAGAGTGGGCCAATTCTAGACGGTTCCGAATTTGAGCAGCAATCCTGAGAGTGTCGCAAAGGCAGCTACTTTCCACAGCTTGGATCGCAGTGCAGCAGTTGGAGTTGGGTTTGCTGTTACTCCCCGGAACCACAAAGGGTGCACATACATTCAGGTGGGACAGATTGGCCGCGCACGAGCCGCCCTGCGCCTCGGCTGTCTGCGTATGCACCAGCGCGAGCCCCGTCAAAACTACAAGTAGTAGCGCTGTAGCCTGGATGCTAATCATCGACTTGAAGGCTGCCATGACTGTCTAAGCTGTGGAAATAGGTAAGAAGATTTAACGTGGGAATTGAGTGTCTAAGCCGATGTAATATAATAGACTAATATAGGTCAATTTATAGTCGGTCATTGTTATCGAGAGGTGACGTACTGTTTGCATGATGCACCTAATATAGTTTTGGGCTACCTTATTACGTTAGAGGAGGAAATTTACGTGGGATCTCGAAGATCACGTAGATATCATGGTCCCTCTGAATTATTATTTTCATTTATCTAAATTATTGTTTCATTTTGTTTGGCCTAAGAAAATTAAGAAAACAGCAAACAGTTTAATGTAAATCACTCACTGATACATTAGGGTGATTAACGTACGTTGGCTTACATTAATCCACATACGTTTACTCGAGACCATTCCGAAAAAAGTTTTAAGCATGGTTAGTTAGGTTACTGAAAGAAAGTTGATTATAATTAGATGATAATCTTGGCGAGCTCTAATATCATCGATCGTACGTCAGTTAAATTTAATTTGATCTCATGAGGCCTTGTGAGCCAAGAGTAATTGATTAGATTAGCTCTGTTGAATGGTAGTCATTACTTTTGTGAATCAGATTGGAGTTCCACTAACCATGTCTGCACTTAGGCCTAGTCTTAAGCGACAATAGAATCTGAATAAAAAAAATCCTCCTTGACATTATAAAAACAGTTGCATCTAGAATTTTAGATGGAAAGAGATGAAACTATCACAAAAAAAATCATGAATGTTATGGACTTACAACAAAGAGCGAAAAGCTAGAAAATGCTAATGCTATTTGGATCCTTCTTCTGCCGGAGCGGGAGCAGTCCAGTACTTTTTCACCGCAAATAGTAGTTTTTCCCTCTCATGAGGTCCATCTTCGTGGTCAGCAATTTGACTTTCCCAATCCATGTGGTCGATAATGCTCTTGATCTTCACCAACAAATCGACATCGTCTCGGATGATCACGCTTCCCTCTGGTCTTAAAATTCTATCCATCTCCAGTAAAATGTCTTCTATTTCGCATCTGCAGCACAAATCGAACACACATTAATGTTACAGAACATGTAAAGTCATTGCTTCCAGCACTTTCAGAAGCATTTACAAAACTGGTTGGCCTTATATGTATAGCTAGGTTACTGATCTTACCTATCCTTGTAGAGACTAAACACTGTATCGGCATGAATGAGGTCATATGTTCTTGGATACGTAGACATTGCTTCACACCTGAAAACAAAACAGAACAAATAGAAATCATTTATGTGAGACTTTCATATATTAGTGTTGAGTCAGTCCAGACGTATATAGTTCTGTTAGTTTGTTGGAACTTGCCAGTTTTGATATGATCCGATTAATCCACGTTCGTAGATGACTCCGAGAGTGTTGACTTTCACGTCGACCGGAACCATATTCATGACCCAAACAGGCAGATCAACTAGCGCAGCTGCAAATCCACCCAAGTTGGCATTCATATCCAGAAGGTTTCTATACCTTCCGGGCTGCGCAAGTTGATTGTTCACTGTTTTATAATGTGTTACCCTCTTTCGCCACAGCTCCGAATCTTGTTGAAAATCTTCAGCTGTGACACCCTTCACAGTTCCCCTACTAATTCTCGGTGGCACTGTATTTAGTCTCTCCGGCCACTTTGTCATCTGGCCACCAGCAACATCATCTTCGCTAGAAACCTCCGGTAAAGGAGTCAAACAAGTCGCCAACTTTGTATACCTAAGAACCAAAAAAATGGATCAACTTAAGCAAACAGCTGAAACAGCAACAGTGTATATAGTAAATATGCAAGTTGATTAGAGCACAGACCAAGCTTGATCAGAATCTTGAGCAGGACAGAAGTTGCGATTCTTGGCAAGCTTTCGGTTCAATTTGCAGTTTAAATGATTAGTTGGTTTTTGCCAAATTGCAATGTCGTCCTTCTCCACCAACTTCTTCCAGCAAAGGCTAGCAGCTACATCCTCTATGCCAGTTTGTTCTTCGTTCAAATCTTCCTGTGTTCTTTCCCAACCCTTCCAGTACTTCTTCCAGCGGATAGGTGGACCGGATAGAATCCAGTAACCACCAGGCCTCAGAACTCTATCAACCTCCGTCAAGTAAGCCCCATCTGCATATACCATCCAAAAAAAGAAACAAAATCAGATTTTAGAGTGAATATATGATGTGATATATATGTGTGTAAAACGTATGATGTCATAGTATCACTTCACTCGATCCCCTTAACATAGATTTAGAATTGATTAGTAATTATTAAATGACATCAAACACAACGAGATTCGAGCTCACAGTAATGAGGTCTAACTCGTCACCTCATCCTCCAACTTTGATGAGTTTGATCAGTGCATCCCATCTAGCTAGGGTTCATTACTGCCTCACAAAAATAACTGTTTTTTTGTTGCAGGAAAGAGTTATAAATAGTCTAATTTCATATTTGGACTTCTTGAAAGAAAAGTACCGTATTCGCCCCAAGGAATGAGGCATCGAGAGCAATGAGCTATGTCAAAGGCTCTAGAAGGATAAGGAAGTCTTTTCGAGGCAATGACTCCGATGAGGGCGGGAACGCCTCGTTCGAGAGCGAATTGGACTTGAGCTTCATGTGTGTCTCTTGGCGCGAAAGACATTGGTAGAATATCCCGGGACATTAGATATGCTCCCCAACTTGCAACCTGTATCATCATCCATGCAGATCCACGTACATTATGATGTGATCTGGGATATTCTGAAAAGTTTGAATTTCTAAATAGTTCTATTCTGAAAAAAAAAAGTTCTATTCTAATAATCCTCCTCTTCTGAATCTGGATATCTTAATCTTTATGATTGAGAGAGAGATATGTCTCAAATTACAAAATGCAATTATCGTAAACAATTCATAATTTCATATATAGCTAAGAATCTGTGATCGCCTTATTTGAGACAATCCCCATTAATGTTTTCCTAGCTGAATACGGAAGAGAATTGAACGACATTAATCATCTTAATTAATTAATTATTCCCATAAACAGATCAAATTGAAAAGGAAACTATTAAAATGAAGATTTCCGGCCTGCTTACCCCACAGCCAGTATCAATGGCGGTCCGGATAGACCCGTCTTTGAGATTGATCAACTTCCCAATATCATCGATGTACGCATCTGCGCCGTTCGGAAACATGGTTCCACCACCGGGGAACTTAAACCGGTCGCCTTGGTATATAATCCAATTCTGCTGCGCCTTCTCCACCGTCAACTCCTTGTGCGGAACATTGGCGTACCACGCCAGATCTCTACTTTTGGGCCAAGTAAACGGGTTCTGGTACCCGTGAGGTGCCGGAACACGACACTTAAGAAGCTCATCTTGAGTTGGACAGTGCCTCTCTCTGTATATCAGTCTCTCCCTCTCGAATTTCAGGGATCGTTTCGTATCCTCGCACGGAGTGTACTCGCTGTACTTGACGTCGCAGGGAGGGTAGGATGTGGGAGTGTTGTGTGTGGAAATGTTGATTGCATAGTTAGGGTTGTGGTGGCTGGCGAAATCTAGGGTTTGTGGGTTTTCCGTTAGGGTTGTGTCGGGGGAGTTACACGGGATTTTGTTGAGGGAGGCGGGGGCGGTGCTGCCGTGTTGCCAGAGGCCGTAGAAGTAAGAGAAGATGCAGAGGAAGAGGATTAGTGGTAAGGCGTAAGCGTTGTTCGGTTTTAAGTTTTTCCATGTTGAAATGTTGGCAAGGGAAAAAGGCTTGGAGGGTTTCGATGTGGGATTGTAGGGACGGTGGTCGTCGGATGAAGCCATGGATGATTTGATTTGATGTTGTCTTCGTTACGAAATCATGTAGGTTTGAATATAAGGGAGTTGAGATGACCGAGGGAGGTGGGATGTGAGTGAGGGGTTAAACAAATAGGTTTCTACTTTCTAATAATCAAGTAGGTCATGTGGGAGATGATGTTTTGCAATTTATATATACAGCGCTATGAATTGATCAGCCAGCTACGTACTTAATTAGTGGCAAGTTAATTTGGGTTATTATAATCCATTTTCTGGCAAAGCCATAATAAGAAATAGATTTTATAATCTTCTTGTCAATTAAGTTCCCTGTGCACATTATTTGGTATAAAGTTCAATTCATTATGGTTAATATAATTACACGATGTTATAACCAAAAATCCAGTTAATTTTGGTCGAGTTCTTTCGATCAGGCATTTAACTGAGAATTGAAAAGTATCTTTGCAAAATAAATTAGTGAATCGGAGATCATGACTAATTATCATTTAGACATGTCTGTGTTCTAGTACAGTATAATTCTAAATAAAATTTGATTCTTGTAAAGACTCTCTATTTGATTGCTTTAATTCTCTAGTCTTTCAGAGACGATGCTTGAAGCGTAATTAACCTAAACATAACAGATAATAACTACTATTGAATTGTACACAAGCAGCTTCTCAGCGCGCGCGCACTCCTCAGTCCTCACTAACATTAAGGCCAGCACGGTGAAACATACCGTACCACTTCAAAATAGCTTGTTCTCTGTCGTTAGAATTGGATGATCACCGAGCATTTTGATCATGGTTGACGAGTTCCCCTAGCCTACTTACATTTTAGAATGTCTTGTTCGGCGATGACTCCGATGAGGTGCATCCAATAGTTAGATTCTCTATTTGTATAACTTACATGCCAAGTTTAAAAATTAATGGAGTGATATTAGTGACAGAAGTATGAGGACCGGCCTCATCAAAAGGTAGGACACTACTAACAAAAATAGTTTTCACACTGATTTTACTCACACTGATCATTATAAATCAGTGACATATACCAATTCACACAATTAACCGTGTGAAATAAACTAACAAGGGTCCACCTGAAATTATATAACTTACAATAACCACTAAAATCAGTGTTATATAAGAATACACACAGAGTTCCGTGTGTAATAAGAATACACACAGAGTTCCGTGTGTTATATCTATATTATGCTCACTGTTGTCCGTGCGTGATATAACACACACATTTATCTGTGTGTAATAAAAAACTAACACAAAAATCTACGAATTTTCTGAAAGAATTACCCATAAATTTCAGTGTGCAATATAACTTATATTTCACATAAATCCGTGTGTAATACTGAATTTTCCGAAAGATTTACCCATAAATTTCAGTGTGTAATCAAAACCATAGCAAATCCTTTCCAAATGCGCCAGCTCCAATCTTTAAGCGCCAAACAGAAAATTTGGGTTTCATTCTAGCGCTGCTAAAAAAAACCCAATTGAAAAGCTCCACCCACAACGAGGTCGACGACGCTACTTTCCTATGACGCTGCTCTCCGACCCTAATTTCACGATCTCATCTTCAATCCATTCCTCAGTTTGCTAACAAGGTAAATAACAGTTCTTGATTTCTCAACACTAGGTTTTTACTCGATTTCAATTTTAGGGTTCGAGTTTTGTTATTCTCCATGAGTTAATCAAGATCAACCTCTCCACTGCTGGCGAATCTCAGATCAATAATGGCGAGTTCTTCTGGAACCGTCGACTTCCAGAAGCTGATCTCCTACCGCGACGACCTCGTTCACGCCTCGACCTCAACAACATGACCTGCTGCCTCCATACTTTCCAATTTCTCCTCTCCACTTCAGATCTCTGCTTTGGTCCAGTACCGCCCCGGCGAGTCTTCAACATCCCTGGTGAACATCTCACCAGAAAGGTACCATCTTTATTGAATTTAATCTTACCCATTTGATAATTTGGTGTTATTTCTCAGTTGGGTGATACCCAATTCGAGTGGGGTTTGGGGATGGAATGAGGGGTGAGCTTGTTGGGTTTGTGATGAAAGGAATAAGCTTTATTTGTAGTTATTGTTTTGGAGGGGTTTGGATATGCTTCTGTCTGTGGTTTTAGATACAGTTTATGAGAGTGAATTGCTCATGATTTATTTTGTGCAATGGTTGAAATATGTTATTTTGGTGTCAAGGTAGATGGATACTTCTTCTAGAATTTTAAAAACAAGAAACCGTGAACGTGAGAGACTTCGTGGTCCTCCTGGTTGAAGGTATAACTTCATCTATTTGGTTAACATCTCAATCCAACTTATTCTGTATTGTATTTATTTGTGAACTGCAATAAAGACTAGTCTATAGTATATAGCTTATTCATAGTTATCTTGATTTAAATCACAACAGACCTTAGTTGTGCGAGTGATCAACTATTATGATTTTATTTCATTGATATATCACATGTGAAATGACAGCAGTTCAACTGTCTTTGGGTTCTCATTTCTGGTTATGTGACATAATTTTTCATACACAGGCAATACAGGGAGCATTGCTGAGTGGTACAAACACGGTCCTGGATTACACATAGACTGGTTTAATTGCATCAATGTTCTTTTTTAAGGTGAGTATGGCTTATTTATGATATTATGCCCTTTGTTAATTGGAGAAAGAGGAAGGAAGAATAATATTAAAGCTTGCAAGTTGCTCTTTCTTCTATTATCACATGTATTTTGATAGAAACAATAAAAGGGAAAAACAAGGCCTTCACTTCAATTTATAAAATGGCCTAGCTAGGGAGCTGTCTGTTTTCTGGCTTTATTTCGTCATTGTTTTTAGATTTCTGTAGTCATATGTTGCATATTGTTTGAGATGATTCATTACATCATACCAGAAAACTTAGAGGAATACGTTCAGGTGAGATTCTTTTAAAGCAAATGCGTATTTGGAAAGTTGTTTCATCTGTGCCAGGTATTCACCAGTAATGAGAACTCTCAGGGAAAAGTTTCTTCATTGGTTAAAGAAACTGCATCTCGCAAGTTTGATATGAAAGGGGGTTGTTATTTTGTTAAATTTCAGTAATCTGATTTCAACTTAAAACATAAGATGTCATTTGCTAGGCATTTATAGTCCCATTACCTGCATCTAGGGTACAAATTTAGTTTAATCCTGCACTTCTTAGTTGAACAATCTCTTTGAGTGGTTTGTGTTATAAAGTAGTGGTCACTTATCATATGATATTTGTATCCTGTGCTTGAAAGTTGAACTCTGGTGATGATTTGATCTTAAGCCTAATGTATATGTATGGTAATATATATTAGGCCAATATTGATGTTTTTTTTTAAATCTATTATAACTACTCACACTGATATCAGTGTGTATTGTAATATGACACACAGATATCAGTGTGAATAAAAACATTTATTCACACTGAAAACTTGTTGGACAAATTGAGTGTGGTCGTGGATATTCATGGGACCCATGTCAACAACTTGCACGGACTTTAAAATCCGTGTCTAATAGCTATTAGCCCCCCCCTCCAAAGTACACCGATAGACATTCCGTATGCGCACCGTGGTTAATAGCTTTCCGACACTGATATCCGTGTGAAATACCTTTAATTCTCACTGATTAAAATCAGTGTGAGAACACTTTTTGCTAGCAGTGGGATTCTGCAATTACTTAAATGATCAGGTAAATAAACCACGAGGAAGCTTTTCTTTAATAGTCTAGTCACTCTAGTGTATTACGCTGGAATCAGATGTGATCCTAGCTCCTGTTTAGTTGATTACTCCCCAGATGAACAATACGTACTTTTCTCTTAAACCTTTCCCATGCCAGGACAAAACAATTTCTTACTTTTCAGCGAGTAAGCTCGATCGTATATATAGGTAGATTAAGAGCTTATTCTTAAATCTTAACCCCAACAGAACGGTCGGTAGATCGTGATGACATACTGCATATATTGATATTATATATGAAATTAATTATATATTGATCAGTAGAGTAATTAGCTCTTGGTTAGTGGAATTGGTCTAGGCAATTAAGCCAAATGAACGACCACGACGTACGAAGCCTTGAACTAGTTCTTGCACCGTCATTTCTGATTGAATTATATATGAGATTGTACGTTATTCTCTGAAATCTTGGATCAATTAAACCCTACTTGAAGTTTATAATATTATAGAAAGTCTAAAACGTACTGAAACAATATGTATATTGGTTTTTTCTTGATATAAAGTATTGCAGCAATGAGTTCATTTCTTGATATGTATATGTATGTGGTGCTTTCTGTGTGCCCGCTCCCACTACTGGGTCAACCCATACAAGCTAGCTCGATCGATCAAGGGCAACGTATGCATGCATTAATGCTTAATTTAATCGGTCCGATTTTAGAAAATAAGTCTATTATACCGTGGAGCTGTAACCTGTAAACCATAGGAAAACATTAAGATATTAACCTCACTTCCACCACTTCAGTTACATATTTTTACAAAATGCGAACCCATCGGGTAGAAGTATTTTCACTGACTCGAAGGTTACTATGTTCCAACTCATTCTTGAAAAAGACGATATATGATAAGCTAGCTAAACTTAAAGATCATTATAAATTAACTACTCAAATTTCCTAGCTAGTTGCAAACTAACGTTACGTGACAACCGATTTCGACTATATCATGAAAGCAAGAGTAATTATTATGTGTACTTGCCACACCACGTAACACTTTCATGTGGTGTACCCAGCCAATCATATTATCACATTGTATAATTAACATGCATGCGATGAAAATAACAAAAGTTTATTTACATATAAGAATTAATCAGAAACAATCACAGTAAAAAATATACCAATAACATTAAGAGAAATTAATGACCGTCGTGTGATATGTGGCGTGTGAATATAATAATTTCTCTGAAACGAGCCATTCTAAATGAAGAGAAATTAATGACCGTCGTTGATACGGGCAACTTGCAGGTTGTAAATGCCGTTCTTAGTAACTTCGTATATGGAACTAATTAACGTGGTTAAGTTGCTTTGTCAACCTTAAAATATTTTGCTAGTATATTGCATATGCATGGCATGGTCGATCCATGATAATTACAATCGATTTCGACTGAAAATCGAGTTGTCAACCATGTGGTTTTCATGTGAGTACACCTCATCGTTCACATTAGGGACTACATAATTGAACAAAGTCTTAATTCTCAGTACAAAATAACATAGCTCAATTCGGGTACCCAACTATAGAGTTAGATCTAATAGCTCTCATTATATACATGAAACGCCTAAGAAGTTTCAGTCTCCTTGATTTCGTGAACCCGGGTCCATGCCAAATGCTGATGATGAAGCATCAAATCTTAGCGTTGTGTATATAAATCTTCCCCCCTACGGTTGATCGTCGATCTCTTTTCTTGTATTAAACTATATGCGTACTTTGTCTTCAATCACTATTGAGAAATCGAAGTTAAGAGGTTACTTTAGGCCAATGCTAACGCGATTATAGATTTTGTGGTTATGTTGATATGTTATCTTTGGGTTGGATGCTAATTGATCCTTGTTGTTTTTGTTTTTATTCTCTACGTACGGTTTATAGATTATGCTCATTCGAGTGTTAGTCAATCCACTTTGAGTGTTTGTAACCCAATCTTAGCTACCTCCATACGTGATGCCGAAATGGTTGGGCTTACTCTGTAGCCCATTAATTACCACTAAAAAGTCCAAAATCGTCTAAATATGTTGTTGATCACTTCATTGTCGATTAGGGTTGTGAACTTGTGATTGTTCTTCCTTGTAGCCTTGTTAGGGATTCTGTTGCCCCATTGAAAGTTTCATTCCGATGTCGCTGAGTTCCGGGTAATGAGTTGGCTTGTCCTAGCAAATCGTTTACTTATTCAGTTATTCTTGTTAGAGTACTCGAATATAGTGTGATATAAGAAACTCGATTAGCAATTTGATTTTCATATATCTAGGGATTTTTAAACGAAGAATCAAATTACATATTACACTAGCAGATTACACATGGTAGCCTTGGTAGGCATCTAAAGCCCGAAGCTAAACCCACTGAGAATTCGACTACACCCGAATCTGGATTAATGTCTAGTTCACAGTAGTCCAGTAGAATCTGGAAGCAACACTCAGTCACCATACATTGATGAGATTAATCTTGTGTATGCTATTCGTCAACTTGAAGCTCAAGAATTTCAACAGGAGGGACGGCCATATTAAACGACATGTTGAACCAGCTCTTCTGGTAGTGTGTATGAATAGGTCCGTACTCGTGGCTAGGGTTTTGATTGCTATTTGAGTAGCGGGATTCATGTGAACAAGTGGACGTCCTTTTCGAACACGATTATATATGCATAGTTACTAGTTACTTAGTTAGTCTGTTAATCATGCTTTGTGATTTGTTTATGCTCAGTACGTCGAGCTAGCTTAGGACCTAATTTGTAGTGGACAGCGGGCATGAGAGACAAACAAAACCAGCCCCCCATCTTTCAGAAACAAATGTATAATTGTTCCATGTGTTTTGTACGTGCCTTAAACTAATTTATCATGTGGTCAACTACACATTTCTTTCCTACGTTCAGAAATTTAAAAACGCCCGAAGGGACCCTGCAGCCAATCCAGCCATGCTTTCATACTTTCATATGATTATAGATGAATAGATCGATCATTAAACATTATTTGTGATTGTCATACCGATCGATCATGTATATGTTTTTTTTTTTCGATTGAAATTATGTATATGTTACTACTTCAAAAAGCATGGGAGGTTTGTTTCCACAATTTGAAAGGCATCGACAATGACATGTAAAATGGTTTGATTTCATCACTCAAAATCTGCTTAGAGTGACAATACTTTATGTGCATGTTTGGTATCAGGATTATTGTGAGTCACTCTAATTTGAATACTTGGGCTTGAGAGTAGCCTTACTGAGTATTAGTTTGAACCATGTTTAGTGAGGCAGTACTGCCTAAGGTAGGACAACTGGTCTGTTCACTTGCCTTGCTCTCTTCATCTTTTCTGCTCCTGAACCGTGCATTTTATGAACAACACCTAGAATAAGAAAAGAACCAACCAAAGTATCAAAATCATCTAAACAAAGAACACCCATATTTAAAATGGTTAATCTACTATACATCAATATATGTTATACATCTCACATCTGACGGTTGACAATAAATATTATTTTTTTGACTTCACTAATAAAATAATATCGACCGTCGGGTGTGAGATATATAACATACATTAATATATACTAGAATTTTCCGAAAAAAATAGTAGAATACCCAAATTTGTTGTTGTTGATAAAAGTCTACAACCCACCGAATTTCAAGTGGCAATCAAAAGAACCATTGCATACTCAAGATTGCCTAATTACCTAGAACAATTGTATACTCAAAAGTCAAAAAACCCATAACCCAAAATGCAACACAATAATCAAATCATCCTTTACATTTATCATTCATGGCAATACCCAAAACCCAATTCCACAAAACCCATAATCAGAAGCTATTAGCCAATTCTCCAATACCCAAAATTTGTATTATTAATGGATTTGAAATTTGTTCTTAGTTCTTACTCACTCATTGCATGCAATACCCAGTATTTCAAAACTAATAAAATTTGATTATGCTCGTACCTTGAAAGTAGTGAGAAAGGAAATGAAGCAATGAAGGCAGAAAAAAAGAAGAAGAGGCAAGATGAGAGAGAGAGAGAGAGAGAGAGAGAGAGAGAGAGAAGCATGACGAAGAAGAGAAACAGCCCGTGCTAACAAGGAGTCAAAACTGAGTACCACGTAACGAAACCTAAGGAGGTAGGAAAGAAAAACCGGTCTCATCTAGTGTCATTTATTTTTGTACTCCTTATTACCAAACACCTCACAAACCAACTAAGACCTCTTATTTAACAGAAGGCCAGTTAGCCCGGGTCACCAAACATGCACTATATTCCTTATTAATTCACTTCACTCATCAATCAAAACCCTAGTTATTTTCAATGGCGGATCCAGAAATTAAAACCGGATGGGACTTGAATTTGCCTACAAAAAAAATTTCAACGATACTTTAATATAAATTGAAAATAAAATTAATAATTATTTGAATGTATCACAAATTAAATAAGGTACATATACAATTGTATTTTGATACAAAATATATAGATGCAAACCTAACTCAGCTAACTAAATTTTACTTTACAAGTACTTGAAACCTCATATTTCTCTATCACAAATAATAGACAATTATAATTTTCTTGTGAGAATTGAGATCAATCTTCAAGATTCAAGAACATAAAGGAATGCAACAAATGGTGTAAAAACAATAGTTTACGAATAACATAAAATGTCAATAACATATTCATTCATAGAAATTTAAAACTCAAAGTGATCAAACTATAAACCCTAATTTTTTCCCCAATTTCAATTTGATAAAAATTGAATTAATTTGAATACTTACAATTAATATTATGGCAAGAATGCTTGTTAGAGATTGGTTGATCTTAGATAAAAGTGACTTACCAATTTGCCAAAACACAAGTGCACTGGTTTTGGATACTGGGAGAGTGGGAGAGCAGAGTTGCAACGACAAACATAAGAAATAGAATAAAGGGAGAAGAAAGGTGCTACTTTGTTTAATTGCAACACGTGAACAACCATTCAGCCATTGACCAAGACACCGAGTATGTTTTATTAATTATTATTGATACATCATGGGGCTTGAACTCTTATAATAGTTGAAATTATAGTTTTGGGTGTGACTAATATCAAACCCCAATTATCCCATGTAAGTTTTTTTTTTCTCCCCAAAATTTTTAGGTGGGACCTAGTCCCACTCTTTTATGCCCTAGTTCCGCCCTGGTTATTTTACCTTCGTTTATCTATCATGCACAACTTACTCATTTTAAGAATATTATACTTAACAGATGAAACATGGGTTGAACATAGATTGAAAACTATACACTACGTACAGTGTACGAGACCAAAATAGAAACACATACACATACTGATCGATACACTACTCATATAAACACGGCCAATATAGAGCATGTAGAAGTACAACACATATATAGATTAATTAATTGTGTACACAATCAAGGTCGGAAGCATAATAATCTTTATCCCATGTGGGATCGTTACTTTTAAGCCAGATCAATTATCAATTATCAATTATCACATTAACATGCATGTTAGCCACGCCTAATTAGTCTAAGAGATCAATTTTATTTACACCTACAACAAATATGAAATATTATATGTATTACTTTATGTATTGAATAAGAATCAATAAGGTGCTTTGTGTTCTAGTGTATAGTACGTGAAACCCACTTTTCCAAAATTAGGGAAGTTAAAACACGAGCTTTTCGATCTTCAAACTAATTTCGGGGCCATGTGCATCTAATCCTAGTTAATTAACCAAATAACCACTAATTGAAACAGCTTTTGTTGCAGCTTCATGATAACTAAATCTAATTAGGTACTGGTCGTCGTTTGCCCTTTATCATAATACCACACCCTAGTCACCTTAACCATGTACTTAGCAATTCGAGAATCCCAAATATTCCATCATATATATTCAGATTATCTCACTAATTTAGAGCTAGCTCAAGCCTCAATGTGCAATTGTGCACGAGCAAATCACACATTTATTAATTAAGCTAATAATATATAAGATATATACTATCTGTACGCATAAACATAAACATGATTTGTCATGTTAGTTAATCCATTTATCACACTATTGATTTGATCGACTTGAATATATTGGTTGTATATACGTACAAGTAAATTTCAAAATCAGATTACAATCTCTATGAAACGACCAATACGTGTATATAAATAATAGTATTCAAATACTACAGAATCATAACAATAGGTAATTAGGAATTAACCTTTCATAATAAGTAATTAAGACAGAAGTATGTAATGAAGCACTGGATTATTTCCCAATTATTGGGAGTCTACTTGATTTATATGGAACTGCTGCTCCACTAATTAAGTGTAATGGACTAATGGGATCGATATATATGATTGGTATATAACACAAAAGTTCCCAACTTCGGCCAGAAAAGATGTATTCCAATTTCCATGCACTCTTTTGTTAAATGTACGTTCCTTTTAATTAGTTAATTTAATTTAATTTAAAGCCAAACTATTTATCCCTCTCCCTTTCTGTAGAAAACCCACAGAGCTGCCTAATACCAACGGCAATGACCTTCCCTCCTTATACATGAAGAAAAAGATGATTATTCCTCCTCTTGTTCATTTGCTTCATCACCTCCTTTTCTACCGTTAAAGTACTCCGATCCATATATCATACTCTCTCAAGTTGAATTGTATGTTCTTAGTTTCAGCTCAATATATAGTTCGCTCATGGGGGCTGGTTCCTCTATATCTTCAATCAGTGCCAGTAGATCAGGTTCGGCGGATCATCCTCCAGATCAAGCTCAGACGGGTCTCGGGGACCTACCAGAAAGTTGCATCTCTTTCATTCTTTCGTACTTGGATCCGCCGGAGATCTGTAAACTTGCACGAGTGAATAGGGTGTTCCGGTCTGCTTCCTCTGCTGATTTTGTTTGGCAGTCCAAGCTCCCATCAAACTATAAGTTTTTCCTTGAAGTATCATTAGCCCGTGATGAACACAATACTAACCACTTTCTGAAGAAAGATATATACTCAAGATTATGTCGGCCTAATCGTTTTGACAATGGCACCAAGGTACAGTATACAACTATATATATCTCTTTGTTTAGCGTACATGCTTTTTTTTCTATTTTGAAGTACTACTCAGAGCCATAATTGCGGATAGATCTAGCTTGCTGATGAGGTAATGGTGATTTTGTTTTGGCAAAACTAACAGGAAGTTTGGTTGGACAAGAGTTGTGGATCCTATCCACAGGTTTGTTTGTCCATTTCATCGAAGGCGTTGCGGATAATAGGAATAGATGATCGACGATATTGGAGTAATGTTCCAACTGAGGAATCGAGGTACTTGTAGAGCCAATATTTCAATTATAATGATAGATCATGTCTTGTTCATTTTGAGAAGTTCGACATATTGTTATCGCTGCAAATCTTCCATTATGTATCAGATTATCAAACCCTCTACATAAATGAACTGGATAGCTCATGTACTAAGTCCATGATTTGTCATCATATGTAGAGGATCGGACTTCTAACCTTTGTTCTATTTCTAACTTATTTAATTCCGGTTTCTCTTACCGATCGTTAGACTAACCCAGAAAGCTTTTATAATTTCCTCAACGATCAGATAGAGCTCCCATTTAGAGCCTTCCCGAAAATTCGTGCGAATTGGTCAGTTAGACTTATTCTTACTCTATCTTGATGTACGTAGGTCCTCTCTTCCACGTACAGTTCTGGATTGTCCTTGGTTTCCAGACTATACAAAACCTTGTAGGGTGTGAGAATTAGCATAGCACCAAAGAAATGAAGAATAATTGCTAGAAAGATGGACTATTCCAAGGTGGGCTCTTTGTTTTTTAAGATTCGTCTAAGCTAAAAGGATTTGATACCATTTGATAAATGACTACTTGCCTTGTGCTACAGAAAATGTTTCGTTTCTTTCATAAATTCTGTGATTACATGGCATCATCCTCGTGTAATTATTCGTTGCGTTTTGAACCTCACCAAACATAACTGAGACGAAGCCTGCGTTGAGTCTCCTAGCTACCAAGTTATGTATTATTAACAGAAATCCACAAGAAAAAGAAACCTGCAAGAAATAATAACTGTTTAATATCGTCTATACCAAATTGTTATGTTAAGAAAACTTTTTCAAACCAAAAGATCTCATTTGGTTTCATTACCATCGATTTACATATGCAAATCAGCACATATTGTCTATTATAAGATATTATGATTAATATGGGCGTTTGTTCATGATCAAATGCGATTTTAGGTTTAACAGAGTTGCATATCTTAAACAAATATGGTGGCTTGAAGCGCTAGGGGAACTAGAGTTTGAGTTTCCACCGGGAAGCTATGGTCTATATTTCCGGCTTCAGCTCGGCAAGACTTGTTCAAGAAGGTATGGTCGACGAGTATGCAACACTGATCAAGTACACGGCTGGGACAAGAAGCCCGTCCGATTTCACTTATCAACATCAGACGGCCAGCAAGGTTTATCCCAGTGTTATTTGAATGAAAGATGCAGCTGGGTTCACTACCATGTTGGTGATTTCATTAGCAATAGAGCAAAGCCAATGAAGATCAGATTTTCTATGATCCAAATTGATTGTACACACACCAAAGGTGGCCTCTGCTTAGATTCTGTGTTGATATGCCCAACAAGGTCGAGGGAAAAGTTGATGAAATGTAGCCTATAACTATGTACAAACAACTAATCTATAGCCAAAACCACGTTGTATGGCATGGCTGATATCTCTGTGTAACATGCGCTTCAAACCAGCGTAATTTGAATGGCCTGAACATCAATGGTCATCTGCATCTTTTTCATGGTTTCAGTAGGTTCAGGTCTCTGTTCAGGATTACATCAGTTCCTGAAAGACGATGGGAATTAGTATATTGTCTCGTCATGTCCCCACCCCCCAGACCGAACTCATTTAGCAGAGAATAAATGTAGCATGAAACCAGGCAAGTGCGGAGTTAGAGACGGCATGTTTTGGCCACCTCCTAGACTACGGTTATTTCCACATTCTACCTCGTTCATCAGGGGTCAAATATAGATTCTGAAGACAATGATCCACAAGTGAAAGCATGTAATATCATATTACTCAGAAACTAGAGAAGGTCTCAGTCCTTTATCCAATAGATTACACTTGCAAGACACGGAGATAGAAAACCCTCGGAACCAAGAAAAGGAAGTAAAACAAAACGATTGCTAAAGTCCTACTCAACTGAACTACCCAAGTACAAGTGTGCGATGTCTCGACAAATTCCATACTAATCCAAGGTGAAGGAAATCAAGAAAGGGGAAGAGAGGAAAAACAGTTATTTTAAAAATGTGCTGTACAAAGATATATGCTGCCGCTTACCAAATTGGCGCCAGTAATCAGGCCATCTTATGTTAATCATACCTTCCAACTGTAACCCATATTATCATCAAGATCATTGTTTAAAAAGCCGTTTTCTGTGAATTCACGGGCAATGTCTTGAGCCATATCCTCTTGCAAATGAAGGTTCGAGGGTAGATCTTGTGCTCTCTGATTGAATGCATTACTACCACCACCTGCTGAAGAGTCACTGTTTGCAGCAGCTTTGAAACTGTTACTCCTGCTTGGAGCAGGGCCGTGACTTCCGGACACAGTTGGAGTAGCATTACAGGCTGCTGAATTATTGCCTCCAAAACTCATGCCATTCCTTGTCAAACTCCCATTAGAATTTGGACCAGGAAGAGATTGTTGTCCTCCATTGTTATTAGACATCTCCTGCAGCAGTTGTTGGATCATCTGTTGCTGCAAGGCCTGGTTGCCTTGAGAATTTTGTGGATTGGTTTGCTGTAGCAAGCTGTTAGAACTGAGTGACCGCTGTTGCAGCTGCGGTGTCTGATGTGGCTGTCGTGAGGATAGATGGGGACTTGAAAAGCCACTTCCTGGTAAACTCTGCATGGATCCCGGAATTAAAGAAGCAGCACCTTGAAAAGGCGAAGATGGACTTTGGTTGGGGTTGTTGAAAGACGAAGATGCCTCCTGTTGAAGAGAATTTGCATTTGAATTCATTGAGTTCTGTCTCATGAGCAAATTCTGGTAATTGGTTAGTGCTAAAGCTGCTTGCGCAGGACCACTCAACGCTCCCCGACTGGCCATGTGTTGATTGTTATTCATCTGATTGTTTAGTCCTGGATGCAACGCCATTAGCTTATTAAGAGTGTTTCTGTCAGTAGGCATGCCCTGAACACTTGCTAATTGCTCCATTTCCTGCATCTTTTGCATCTGGAGCTTGTTTGCACTTGCATGCCGAGGATAAACCTTCAAGCCCTCTGGAATTTTCAACGCAAGACCAAACATACAATCAATGAGAGCTTGAAACATTTTAGCACAACAATAAAAATGGTAAAGGCATTTTCAAAAAGAAATCAAAACGAAGAGGAGGAAGAAGAAGGAAGATAGAAAGGTTAAAGGGAATGAGAAAGAATCCATGAGATCAAATCGCCAGGCAATAACTTATTTAATATCAAATTGCCAGGCAATAACACATTATATATCGAATATAAGAAACAATAGAAACATTTATTTAATTTAATTTAACATAATACTCAACAAGCATGGCTGTTAATCCAAATTGAACCAGAAGATAGTTAAACTCATCGAATGACTAACTTAAAGCTACAAGCAACACCAAGAAGCTACAGTGGCACACCATATCCCGGTCTGTTCAAGAATCTGTCTAAGATTGCTCTGGATATATATGCCCAATTAAAAACGAAAATACAACCAATTTGCTCAACTATCCATGCAAATCAGCAGTAGAGAAGTTATAGAATGGATAAAGGATTATAAAATCAGGGCATACCAATTGGGCCAACTTTGTTTTCCCGGCAGAAGTCAATCAAATCTTTCATGCTGTTTACAACCTCTGAAATCTGTTAAAAGTTGGAGATCAGCAACTAATATGAAATCCAAGTATTATACTATGCATACATGAAAAAGCTGATGGTTTAAGTCTAAATCAAAATATGAATGCAATAAAAATACCTGCAAACACCTCACATATCTTTTAGAAAAGCCCAAATCATTGAGCGACTGCAACTCCAAACTCTTTGCGAGCTGCCTCCCAGCTGTCAGAACCCTAAAGGAAACAAACAAACATCAGTGCAGCCCTCCTTATTTAAGATTATGAGGAACCAAAATTCAACATCAAACATCGCCTAAAAACTCACAAATTGCTATTTGCTTGAAGATCCTGCTGAGAAACCCCTTCAGATCCACTTTCAGCAATTGTACTCTGGCACTTTTGTGCAACCTGAACCAATTGATTAACCTGGAAAATATCATGCCTAGTAAGTTCACTACATAAGTCAATACTTAACTATATGTACTTGCTTCTTAGCTCACAGACCTATCTACTTGATAAATTCGTTTTCATTTAATAATTACACAGTACACTTGACATTATAGCAAAAAGGAGAATATTGGTTCCGAAAATACAATGATATTGTGAAAGTAAACTATCAGATATACAATAAAACATATCTTAAGATGGCTAATTGGAAGTCGCAAAGAACCCAAATACTACCTTCCAATAAATGTGGTTTAGTGCATACTCAAAAGACAGTTTAACAAAGTTCAGGGTTCATGGACAAGCCCATCTTAAGTGTTGTGACAAATTCTTTTTAGGATCTACAACTGCATAGCTTTTACAATGTATGATTTACATTTAAATGCCAAGGTGAGAAGCCCCAATTTAGATTAATTATTACACAACAAATAATGCTACTATCTTCTAAACTGAACCTGCACAATAGAAGCCAAAACTCAACAAGGCACGAAAAACTAGTACCTGTGGAGCAACAAGCCTACGAGGAAGAAGCTCTTCATGGCGTCGAGCACAAAACTCCCAAGACAATATCTGAAAATGAGAACAGTACTGTATTAGAAGCAAAATTTTATTTCTGAGAATTAGAACCCAGTAACTAATATTATGTTTCCAACCTTTAAATCTTGTGTAAACACGATACGAAGCTGACCCTCGCGAACAACACGGAGTTGCTCGTATACACTCTCCTGAACTGCTTTTCCATATTCCAACATCATTACACCAGAAGCAAACCTACATTCCTTTGGCAAGTCTATAAACAAAAGCTCATCGATGACTCCACTGCCAAATTTGATCTCATTAAGTCTAGGGAGTACTTCAAAGGTCGCCTCTGTAGACAAGCCCATGGAGCTAATTAGACTTCAATCAGATTATTAACGCATGCATGAAATGGCTACATGAGATCCCCAAGTAAAATAAGATTTATAACAACAAAATTCTTGCAACTATCATTGTATCCTCAGGTGTTACTTCCTTGCCAAGGTATATATTGAAAATCCAAGATCTATACTCTAATTATTATATTCAAAGTTTCAGTCTGAGAAAGCAACACATTCATAGTCGCATGTTAACCCATGTCCCAGTTTGCATTTTTTGATGCATCAACTGTATTTCAGTCATCTCATCCCACATTAATTCTTACAATTGCGCAACAGTATCACAATCTACACTTTAACATGCATTTCTGATTTGAATTGTTCCTTATTATCAGGATGTACCCCGTCACAGGAAAAAGAAACCAATTCAAATTAAGAAGACCGGTATAGAGAAAAAGTCATTTACCAAGTGAAATAAATGTTTTCCAAGAAGTTACACACATATCATATACTAATCAGAGTGAGCTAACCCAGTGGCAATACTTCCAGTACCATGACATGCAAATAACTAACTCCACATTTACTTACCGAAGCCTCTTCCAGATTTAGAACCACAAATATCACACTGCCAAGCATCCTGGCACAAAAGCAAAGAGGAAAAAGAAAAAAGATACATGTGAGACGACCATAGTGGCAGGTAACATGAACAGATTTGATTTCGATCTAGATGAAGTACTCATAAAATAGAAGCCGTTTAACTAGCAAGTATGAGAAACCAATGCAACTGGATAATGGTAGGTATATGCTATCATAAATGTCAAACTTTTTGGTATGACATCTTATTACTAGAAGCACTAATCAAGATTCAAGGGCATGCTATCATGCTTTGTAATAGCAAGTATGAGAAGCCAATGCAACTGGACAATGGATATATGTTATCATAAAACTCAAACTTCGTGACAGTCCTATTATACTAGAAGCATAAAACTGACCATAGAAGCCTGAGGGAAAACACCAAGAGCATGATGCCCAACATTGTCATATAATGACAAGCACCATCTTTTCTTAGCACGAGGAGAGTAATACTCTGTCACAAACTTCCTCCAATATGCAATGCTATTGTCCTGTCAAAATTGAAATCAACGTGTCATTAGATACATTTGACTAACAATTTCAGTATATTATTACATCATGAAATGGAATGTAAATTATAAGAAGAGAAAACTGGAAGGGGATATAAGAGAGCAGTTTTCATAATAATGTAAATGACACGGAACTCACAGTTGGTCGTTCCCGCTGATGATATAGATACTGCATCAGCCTACGAGCACATACACCACCATCATATGGACGCTTAATGGAATATGCTGGCTGCAGAGCTTGTTGTTGAAGTTGCTGTCTCATCTGCAACTGCTGTTGCTGTTGCTGTTGCTGCTGCTGCTGATGCTGCATATGTGCTCTCTGCAATTGAGGCATGGACTGCAAGATTTGTTGTTGTTGCTGGTGCTGTTGCCGTAGTCTCTGTTGTTGAATCAAGGCTTGTAACTGTGGATTCCGTCCTTGGAACTGCATGGAATCTTGCCTTTGCAGTAGCTGCTGCAGCACCTGCTGCTGCATAATTTCTTCCTGCTTGATATCCAATCGTGGTTTCTTCTGGATGTGAGCCAAATTATTTGGATCTTGAATGAAAGTTCCAGGGACACGTGGCCCCATGGGAAGGGAACCTTGGCCATTTTGGGATGTTGGTAAGGATGTAACACTAGAAGTCCCTTGCTGCCGCGGATGTTGGTGATGCTGCCCCTGCTGAATTTGTTGAGAATTCTGGTCATGCTGAGAACTCTGTTGCACTACAGAAGAGCCATCCATAATTGATGATCCAGACATGCTAATATTGTTCGACGAGAATGACATAGGGGAAGCTGGTAAGCGTAAGTAGGACTCGTTATTGATGCTTGCACTTCTCTGCAAATGGGGACCTCCTGAGAGTACAGAATTTGCATCTGTGACCAAAGAACTTGCCCCAACACTCAGACCTGAATTCGCCACACTGCTTAAAACTGCATTGTTCATGTCCCCAGAAACCGGACCCAAATTTGAACGCCCAGTTCCGGGAATTGAATTAGAAGAGTTCCCAAAAGACGAGCTCAAGTGAGAGTTAACTACAGACTGAGACTGCCCATCCCCTTGGAAGAAAATCCCAGAACTCGATGAAGATTGCGTTAATCCTCCAGCCACCCGTGAGGGCACCATAGGAGGCCCCGCCCTCCGGTGGCCAGAGTCTAAGTAGCTCTCCAGAGCCAGGCCTAATCAACAACCTCAAACCCCCCACTCAATTTAACGAAATATGCAATACAAAAAGCCTAACCAAAACCTCACAAACAGAACAAACTTAATATCACTGCGGTCATAAACCTAACAATTTCACAATCCCCACTTCAGAGCACATCAATATTACCACCATTCATTGTGGGATCTAACACAAACAACAAGAAACAATAGCATCAGCACTCGGAACAACACAGAAACCAACACTTAAATGTCGAAAACTAGGATTACTCGAAAATCAAGCTAAGTACTTCACACCCAGCAACAAACACACAATCGGGGGGACTCATACAAATCCCCAACCTAACAATATCTTCAATATTTCATATGAACCCCCAAATTAAAAACCCTAATTTCCAGCCGGGCTACTCCAGCAACACTAACACAAGCCAATCCGGTTCGAACCCAACATTGCTGGAGATCGAAACGCAAACTAATTAAGCTCAATTAGCAATTAAACTAAAACAAACTCGAACCCAATTATCTTTCCGCTGGATTTTCACCCCCACACTCATAATCAAAAACTCTGAAAACCAAACCGAAATTATGCTTAAAACAATTACCACAATAATTACGTTCGCAGTAAAACCAACTCTAATTGAGGAGGATCGAGAAGTAAACAACAGATTTTCAAACCCAAAATTAAACTACGAAATTCAGTTCGATCGGACAAGATTTAATTTCGTTTTGTTTTCTGAAGAAATGTTAATTTAATTGAGGGAGAAAATTGAAGGACGAAGAAAATAAAATAGGAGCTGAATGTAAGGCGGCGACTGACCTCAGAACTCGGCAGGTAAAAAAGTTGCTAAATAATCTGGAAGGATAAATTTGCAGAGAGAGAGAGAGAGAGAGAGACGGAAGAAGAGGAAAAAGGAGCAGAATGACGCCGTTTATATACCTAGCGGGATTTGCAGACTGACCGGCTGCGTCGGTGGGCCACTGCGCTATATTACCGGCTACGCACGGTAGATGGAGGGACATGGACACGTGTCGGTGACTTGGATAAGGGAATGTAATCGGTGATAGATCGCAGCGATGTCGACGCGAGGACTAGGGAGGACGTGGCGCGGTGGGATTTGTTGATCTCTAGGTCACTTATGATGGGCAGTGAGGTTAGTATTGCCTGGATGAGGCTTGTGGAGAACTGGATCGTCTGCGGGGGGTTGTAGTGGAGTAGGTCTGCAGTCGTATCAAACTTGCTTACGGTCGAAAATGGGAAGAGTCGTGCCACGTGTTTGTATAGGAGTGGTGGATTACGAAGCTGTGGGCGATCGGGCTTTACCATATAAGGGAGGGAGGGATAGAGACGGACCGTCGATTGGCACGTGCGACTGACACGTACAATTGAACTTTTGAGCAAGGCCTTCGTGTGTATCGTTCGGGATTCGTATTTGATTTGTGTAAACTTAGTAACGGAAATTGAGTTATAAATTAATGACTTTAATATTCATGCATGGTTGTCAAAACCTAAAGATCGCATGTATCCTGTAGTAGCACGCACAAAGCTTCTACTGTGGTATATGTAAAGACAGTTCCTCTCGACAAGTAAAGTGATCCTCAAGATCACTACAAGAGCTTTCATGAGAAGGCCATTGAGGCGGAGATGGCGGCAGAGGCGGAGGCTACATATGCTCCTTACATTTTAGGCTCCTTAGCCACGCTACCATACCTTTGCCGGAATCCACAAATTAGAATTCTCATGCGCTGAAAAGAAGAATCTAGGAAGTATTAAGATCCTACCGATCATATTCAATTAACTGGAGCACTGGTCATCGTCACGGTACTTTTTTTTTATAACAAACAAATACGTTTATATCATAGTTTTTTATGAGGCCGGAATAGCCAGTATATACTCATCTGCTGTGACACAACAACATATAAGAGGTCATGAGTCGAAACTCAAAAAAAAAAACTATTCTTTAGTAATAAGCACACAATAAAGAAAGAAAAATTTTGTCTATTATACGACTAATGCAAGCATAACAATAGGCAATGTTATAATCTAAACAAGACCATTTGCAGGTTTGGACCAAGGCCCCGACACACAAGCTCGCACCCCAGCCCAACCCAAAGAGATTTGAACATTATGAACATCCACACGCTTGCTTGGCCGAAACATCTGCTTCCGGAGGCTCCGCTTTGTCAAGACAAAGCCCGACATCAGATCCCCTCCTAACCAAGCCAATAGAGAGTCGTCGTGTCATCCCCCCATCAACACATCCCAAAGCATGACCCAAGTAGACCTTGATCGAAGGTTCCTTGCCAACGTCAAGTCCGCTGGCAAACCATCATATAGATCCCAGCAATGCAGCAACCTCCCTATCGAAGTCACCAAAGGTCGAGATCTGCACAAGCCGTCAAAGCCCAAGTTGCCATCACCCCTTGCATATCCAAATCGAGGACAAGGAGCCTCCCCGAAGAGCTCCTCCATAGCCTTCATCGCACGATCGTCACTAGAAAGCCTCTGCAATGGCATCCAAACACTGTCCTTGATCATAGTCGGAATAGTGAGCACCAAAAGGTAAACCATAGATGGCGAAATAGCTCCGAGCAAAATTGGTTCGCGAGATTTGCTATTTAATGTAAAACGTGAAATTATTGTGGCGGTAATCGTCATCATCAATCAATACTATATAATCAAAAGCTAAGTTCAAGGGTGTAGGTACTATGTCCCCCCCCCCCCCCCCAATGAAATATTTAAATATAAATATAATAAATGAAATTTGACGTAGGGCAAAGTCTCCCTTTAAGACTTTGTCCAAACCCTTTTTTTTTTAATAAAAAAATAAGAAACACCCAATTTTTTATATTGTTTATAGCACGAAAAACATAAAACAGAATGATGCAGCAGCTTTAATAAAAAGTAACAACCACATCACCTCGGTACAATGACCAGATTCAAATTATATTATGGCCACTATTAGGGATGGATTGGTTGGTATACCAATTTTAATTTTCTAATACCATATACTAACTAATATATAATTTGTATGAAAAATCTACAATTTATACCAATAAATAACGTTGGTATACCAATTAAGTGGTACGGTTGGTACTCGATTGATACGGTTAGTAATAGGCTTCTACCAACATATTTAAGGCCCAAAAATTTAAAGGCTCAATCTAAATAAGTAATAACAAATAAGTGAAATAGCAATAGAATTCTAAAGTCTTATATAACTTCAACCAAATTACCAAATACAAAGTCATAAATAGAAAGTCAAAGTCCAAATAGTCAAACTGTTAAAGTATTTATAAATTCTCAAAACAATTGAAAAAATAAATGATAGGTTTAAAGGCGATATATGTTGACATGTGGTAAGCAGTGATGATGCTACTAATAGGTCTAAGCATTTGTACTTGGGAATTCGATTGAATCGATTCATTCATAACTAAGTAAAGAAATTTAAGACGAGAAAATGAGTGTACTTGAGAAATAAAATTAAGAGAGATTATATTAAGGTTAGTAGATTTATACGGTTTGGATTTATTTTTCAATAAATATACGGTTGAAATTTAAAGATATATATATATATATATTTAATTAAATAATATAACATAATATACGTTGGTATGTACGATATACCATGATATACGAAAAATCTATATCACCTATCGTATCATATTTTAATGTTAGTGCGGTATATTATATCATATACAAAGTATTTGGTACGGACGGTATACGAATTGGTTGAGATGGTTTTATATACCATTGTCAGCTCTAGCCAATATGGCATGCCAATAGGTGAGGTTTCAACCTCGCCTACTATCTTCTCACCAGAGTCGGGAGGCTCCGAAATCTTAGCCTTTTTCCCGTGCATGCCAACTCCAACGAGCATTAGACAAGCAGGTTCAGTGAGCGTACAAGCAAGCCAAGAGTTGTCAACTTGCCGCCGCCGTCCCTAGACCGACACCAGTCACACCAATCATGGACTTCCAAATCGGAAACCCACTCCAATATTTATAGATAAACTCTACTTTTTGTTTTTGTTTTTAATTGTCGTCTTTTTCTAAAGTTGTATTGAGAAACTTCCTCTTGTCTAACCATCTATCAAATATGAGCCTGAATTTTTTACAAAACACGAGTTTGGCGTCAATGTGAGTTTTTTATAATCAGTTTCAGTTGAGCTGATTGAATAATCAGCTGCAGCTGAGCTGTGAGTATTTAAAGTGTTTCGTAAATATTGGTATAAAAGTGTAGTGAGTTTAGAAAAAGATGGTAGTAAGGTAATAAACATATTATAATCTCTTCCCCAAATTAGAATCTCCAATTTATAGTTTTTAAAATTTGCGTCGGTGTGTAAAATTTTCATATAATCACGTACAATTTATATTTGTCAAACAACTCACTTATATTATTAAAAAATTTAAGTTCATAATCTAACAACAACTGGGCCCAAACTCCCTAAACTTCCTCTTTTGGATGTGCTCCCAACGCCAGAAAAAAAATAAAACAAAAACAAAAGATGAGCTGCTGCCTGTCGCGGAATCCGTTAATTCAGTTGAAAACCTCACCCAAATTTCGCGCCAAAAAGACAAGTATCAGTTTCTCTGCTCGTCTTGAAAACCCACAACTCAATCTCTCCGTCCTCCGATTCACACTCGGTAACTCCCTCCCTCTCTGTTTCTCTCTGAGATTTACATGTCAAGATTTTGATGGGTTTATTGGACATTCGAGCGGTGCAGGAATACCTGGGCTAGACGAGTCCTACTTACCCAGATGGATCGGATATGGATTCGGTTCACTTTTGCTCTTGAACAATTTCGCGGCTTCTGTTTCACCTACTCTACCACAGCTTGTAAGAAGGTTTTGCAATTAGCTTGATGTTCCCACTGTGATCTTATCCATAATGATGTAAATTTTAGCTTAATTTCATATTTAGGCCTTGTGGGGATGTAGACGTTGTGGATTGTGAATGTAAACATCAGATTTACAAGCCTCTTGTATGGTGAAAACTAAAACGTTTTTATACCACTATCAATTCCAGTTTTTATTTTAAGAGGAGACAACATTGATGTACTTAAATGCTGAAATGGTGATTTCTTTAGGCCAGTTTTAAGACCCTTCTTTATCTGATGGTTTACATCATTGAATATTTGTCATCTGAGGTTATATTACAACTAGTGATTGTGTCTTTATCTCACAGAAGTATTGGATAATGCAATGACTTTGTGTATGCATTGCTTGCTCGGCACTTGTAAAAACCTGATTTGTGACTTTGTTTATTGTAGGGTGCTACTCCAATGGATCAAACGAGTATCCCAGAGGGGTGTGAGCAAAAAAATATTGATATCAGAGACTACCTCAAATACTCGGAAGGACGACTTGGCTTGGGCTACGTACATTTTGTTGCGCAATTCAAACACCGTATCAGTGGTATGCTAACCTATTGAAATTACACAGTTAAAATAGTAAATCCGGTATAGAGGAGGAGAGGAAAAATCGACTAGGTTGAATGAAAAAGTGACTTGTTCTGGAAGATTAGAATCCAATAAGTAAATGGTATTATATTTTAGCTTTTGGTCACAAGCTCATTCGAAGTTTTTTGCTGATAAAAACAGATGGTATCAGTTCAAAATGAACTGTGTGTACGTGGTTACTGGAGCATACCAGATGATGTCTCAAAATCAAATGTACTTGATTGGTTTGGGAAGCAGATCAAAAGTATTGGCCTCTCTAACTTGAAGGAAACCCTTTACCTTCCTCAAATTGAAGGTAGCGTTATTTGATATTTGTTTATGTATTTCAGAAAGTAAATGTAGTTATAGTTGAATTTGCAGATAAAAATTAGCCTCACATGGAGATTAGAGGTTTGTGCATGTAAAAATTAGAAAGACAGTAATTATTCAAACTTAAAACGGATTAAAATTTCTAATTATGCGAAGATCTTGTTTGATTCTTTTGACTTGTGTAGTTACTCTTAATCTAAAACTGTTCAATATGCCACTTCAATTGTCCTACTTTGTCTGTGCTTTTGGTTGTGAGCGAAGAATTTTAAAAGGAGTAGTCTATCCAACTGAAACTTATTGTTACATATTGCTTGCAAGGGTTTTTATATTGTTATCCCCCTTCTTCTCTCGGTAGGGGTGTCGTGCTTCCATGATGCATGAATACCTACATTGTGGGGGTCTATGCAGATTTCACTCTTAATGCATGTTCTGATGGTGAAGATGATATAAGAGATGCTATTAGGCCAACTATAATGCTGATTGCTAGGGTGATACAATCCAGACCAAGTACATGTTAATTAATTCTAGAACTATCAATCGCCAGTTTGTTTACTTTACAGTTGTGATCATTGTTCAGATTCTGGACTCTGGGAGATGCTACCCGAGGGGACTCGTTCGCTTCTTGTACAACCAGTGCTGCATGTTTTGCACCCAAATGATAGTGGAAATGCAAATCTTCAGGGATTTGTCTTGTTGGCTTCAAGCATGAGATATGCTTATAGTGATAAAGATAGAGCTTGGGCTAGAGCTCTTGCAAAGAAATTCAGAAGCATGTGAAAAAAAAAAAAACTAAAAAACGAAGGCTGGCTTAGAGCTCTCACCGAAAAATGTGAAGGTACAAACATATATGTAGAGTTGTAAAGAATTTTGAACTTCTTTACCTTTGAACTTAGACAGGGATCCTTGTTAAAAAGCTGTTTTTTGACTCATTATGTTTATTTGCTCTGATGCATTCGGAACAAATATGAGATTGAGTCATGAATTTTGAAATCCAATCCTCTGTATTATATGTGTAAGCTACAAGTCTAAAACAAATAGAATGTGAACTACTGTCAACAACTCTACATAAAGCATAAGTGTGTCATTTTTTCCCTAGTTTTTCAAGTAGTTCACATGATTGCGAGTTTATTTTACAGAAGACAAGTACTTTCCTATATAAGTGATGCCAGAAATTGGATAAACTAGGTTTGGATTTACTTCTGTGGGATATCCTTGTTTGTCTTGCTCCTAAGAATGAAGCTAATGAAATTTATCTTAAAGGTTGCCAAAAGGTCTGATCTGTTCTGTTTGGCCTATGGTTTGGTGGCACTGTATAGTGTCGAATGGGAACTTGCTGTCTGGAATGGACTTAAGATATCATCCAACATCCTTAGTATAAAACTGAAGATCATAACAGTTCATTTAACATTTCACTGATCATACATGATTAAATAATTGAATACTTTACATCAATAGGAAGTTAGTACAAAATCTTCTTTCTTTTCTCTCTGCTGCTAATTCAAAAAACCATCTCCCGTTAAACTTTTCATTTGGGAGCCTTGTAATCTTGTATGGGGGCATATAGGAGGTTAAGGTACACATCAAGATTAAGGAAAGCTTAATGTTTTACAAAAGCTTCTCCAAGCCATACACCAGGCTCTGCAATAAAGGAAAACAGTTTGAGATGAGAGTCGGCTAGTATTGATTGTAGCAGTATGCGTGGATATTTTGAGAATGTACTGTTGCACATATTTTTTGTTACCTTGATGGCAACAATCTTTCTGATAGCTAAGATAAGGCCTGGCATGAGGCTTTGCACATCTGTGATCTCATGTTTCAGAGTGTAAACCTGTCACAAGTAATGCTAGTTCATCAAATTAACATCTAGCAAGAGCTTTTTTTAACTTCTTGTGTTTCTATTTTTGTTTGATTCACTTATAGGTACATTGTTCAAGTAAACAATTATGAATTGAGAAGAGATGAGTGATCTCAGATACAAACCTCTCCTGGCCGAGGGAAGCCCTGGAAGGACTAAGCTGTGCACAGTGCACACGAACTCCATCTTCACCCAGAACTTGACCCCTTGCCTTATTGGACAAATCAAGAATGAGTTCCAAGGTATAAAAAGGCACTACAATAAGACAAAGTGTTGTATTTTAGCTACCTTAACATCTGTTGAAATGTCTTCTCTGTTATGCATCTGCCCCAGGTTAGAGAGGTTGTTGGCAATTTGATTTGCATCTGATGATGGAAGATCCTGTTTGCGAAAGAAGAATTTAGCAACATTATTTGCAACTGATAGTATTATCTGATTCTTAAGCTTTGAGTACTAAACTACTGTTGATTTCAGCTCAAAATCATTAATTTGACAAAATGTTGCAATTACTCCCATTTTACTGTAATAGGATAACACATTTCATGCTATATTTATGGATTTGAACTATGTTTGCTGCAAACTTCCTTGAGCATAGAGCACCACTATTTTCTGATTTGCAATTGAGAGATACAGAACTTACCGTTGCATTAGCTCTTGATTCTACAATTTCTACATTGTTATAGTGAAAGGAAGCTGAACTTGCAGCTTGTTGGAGGAGTGTGGATCCAATAGGCAATAGACAGAGTCGGTGCGACAAGACAACCCTGTGAACAGCATGAACTCATGATCAGGCAAGCGAATTAAGGTTCAATCCCCATAGATTAAATTGGTATTTGGAACCCAAAGGAGGTGTGATTCACACTGTTATGAAAACTTGATTGTTGAGTATCTCACCCTGTGCTCACCATTCTGGCTTTCTCACTAATTGCAGATAATGCTGATACTGTATCTAAGTTAATTTTTCGCACATAAACCACACTTCTCATTCCAAATGCTGTTGCCTAGTAGGAAGATATTGATGAAATACGATTATGATTTGTTAATGTTTCGTACTTGATAAATCCCTGTCAAAATTAAACTCATGGAAGCTACAAATTTCATCATGTGGCCTGTACTTGCTTCACATTGTCATAAACTTTGGAAGGGTCAGTGAAATCCACAACTACTGCTGTTGCTTTAGACTGCCAATCGACATAAATGGCACGATAAACATACTAACAGAATGAACAAAACCGCACTCACATTACACACATAGATGTCATTTGAGATGTCACCTGCGATATGGAACCCAAGACCATAGTAAGATCACTCGTTATCGGAATCTCCATAGGCTCCGCCATGTCACATATATTCCCAATATCTTCTCCTACAAGATAGGAGTCCACTGCACCGGCCAGCTCCATCCCTCGTGCTCTGGTCACTGCAATTACTGCTGCCCTTCCTATTTCCTTTGCAGCTCCGTTTATAATTAGCTACAGCAATACATATTACTTGATTTTTCCCCAATACATCTTGATATATGAAAAGAGAGACAGCATTTCATGTAGAACCGAAAATGTAACCTTGATATTGCTTTTAGATGGCTGCATTGAGCAAAATATAGAAGGTCTAGCTCTACCGTTTCGATAACTCCTGGAGACTGGCAACTCAGAGCTACCATGGCTTCAAATTCTCAGCTCAAACACAGTGCCTAAGTTCACAGAAAGATGATGAGCCTTTTTTCCTTAGCATATGTTCTCTCTAAGATAAGGTTCTCGTGCTGTAGATTGGTCTTGTTTGGAAGAACTTACTGTGACAAATCGACAATGACAGGGATGCATGTTTCCTTTGTGCCTCTTTTCTGTAGGAGCCATGTTACGCATGTGTCGCTAGGAATAGAACAACAGTTTTCTTTGTAATTTCAATGTTTCATATGCTTTCGTTTTTTCTTTTTGCGCATTTTGCATTGGCAATTTCCCACTAATTAATGCTCAACAAACTGATGTTACGTAGTTTTGTGAATTTGATGATTTTCTCGTATACAAGAAATAACTAAGCACATGATCGAGCTTCATAAGCTGCAATTCTAGCAAAGCTGGTTTTTAGTATCATTGACGAAGACTTCTAAGTTTTATGTATATTTCAACTTTTCAAGCACCTCGCGTAAACGATTGAATTATATATATATATATATATATATATATGATTAATTAATACTCCAATAGTCTTGTGACCTCATGTGAAAGATTGGTGTTACTCTATTGGTCTGCATCGATCTAGAAGCAGTACATGAATTTCTTCACTCTGGTTGCTTATGAAAAGTAACAAATTTGTGTAGATATATACATCTAATGAATTCTCAAAGTTTAAATTCTTAACCTGATTGAACTCGTAACTATTGATTGTTCTATTTTTACCACCATGATTCTTGTCTTCTTGACCACGAATATTTACAACGATTGATTGTATCGTAGTCTTGACTCCTGAGCTTCCTTATGATCGATGAATGCTCAACATTCTGATGAAAACCGGCAAATCACAATAAAATTCATCCAGATCTAGATTAGGGATGACAATGGGCAGGGCACGGTCAGTGGATCGAATTATCATACTCATATTCAATTTCAATTACGTCCTCATACACACCCAAATTTCCGTTAGAAAGTAATGAGTATTTCCCGTCCCCATACCCACTGGGGATCCGTTTCTCATACCCGCTCCAATACCCATTAATAATATTTTATTATATTATATAAAAATTCATATGAAGTATAGAAAAACGTAAAAATTTAAAATGAAAACTAAATATCATGATAAAATTAGTTTTTTTTTACATTAATCCAACTTAAACCAATACAAGTCTAGTTCAAAATAAAATAATTATTATAAAAAAGTTTTTATTTACATAAATACTAATTAATTAATTAATATTGAACATATATATAGAGCTCGTCAACGGGCGGGGCCGTGCCTTAGTAAATTTAAATAAGTGGCGGACCGGGTATTTTCACAAATCCGAAGATCCAAGCATACCTATCTAAGGCGGACCTTACAGGCTTTTGCGGGCCAGGCCTTGCGGGCTTGTATTAGAAATATATATATATATATATAATATTATAATTTAAGGGTTTGAAACAATAAAAGAATTATTAGAAAACATCTTAAAAAGTTATAAATAAATTCTAATTTCGAAATATTATCGATCGACACCAATAGATGTGATAGATATATATATTTAGGGACCCTGTTAGGTTAATATTAACCTAGTAATGTTTGCCTTATTCTTATTCTTTTGCTTTATATTTTTGTATATTTATTTATTTCTTTTTACGTTTCCTACTCATGCTAGGAAAATGTGCAAATGATCGGAAACACGTCAAGAAGAGTGGATTTAGCGCACATTATGGACTCGGGTGAAAGTTTCAAGCCAAAAAGAGCAAATGTGGAGATTTCATAAGAAAATAAAAGTCAACGCCGGAAAATGCCGGTTAAACTCCGGCGATGAGAAGGTGGTTGCCGGAAATGGTGGTGGTTAAAGTCAATAAGTCAATGAAGCATATTGGTGAATTATGAATTGTAAATTTTAATTTACAACTTAAATTCAAAATAGAAGAAGACAAATGAAGGAGACAATTTCAAGAACATGATCCACAATTTGTGCTCCATGAATTGGGGATTTAAATTTAAAATAGAAGAAGACAAATGAAGGGGACCATTTCAAGAACAAGATCCACAATTTGTGCTTCCACATTTGTCCACCATATCTAACCATTCATCCCCTTACATCTCCACCATTCATTTGTGACCTTAAGGTCTTTAAATACCCTCATTCTTCATGAGACGTGGGAGAGATTCAAGGATCTTGAGCTTGGTTGCCCTAATCATGGCCAATCTCAAGATATGCTTATGAGCCTATTTTATCAAGGATTGACATCAGAGACTCGAAGGAAGGTTGATAATGCAAGCAATGGTGATTTCATGGACTTAGTGGCGGATGAAGCCCATCGAGTATTAGAGAAGCTTGCGGAGCGGTCTCAATTGTGGGATAATAACCCGCAAGTTCGCAAGCCTTCTTCTTCACATTTATCTCTAAGGGAAGCAACTCAACCGAAAACCGGTGGCATATATGAAGTCAAGGCATCAAGCTTGGATGTGCATCAAGAGTTTAAGAGGTTAGAAGAAAGTCTTAATAAGAAGTTTGATATGCTTTTGAAGCAAGGAAAGCAAGGAGGCCGTGAGAAGGTTAATGAGGTTCAAGGGCCACAAGTGTGTTTAATTTGTGAAGGAGTGAATCATGACACTCTATCTTGCCCTCATGGAGATTGTTTTCCCGAGATCATTGAAGAATGTAAGCAAATGGCATATTCAAGACCGAAGAATGACCCTTATTCCAACACTTACAATCCCGGATGGAGAAACCACCCTAATTTCTCATGGGGTGGGAACCAAGGCATGAATTGCAACAATCAAGGGAGTGGCAACTATGGAGGTGCTAGTGGGAGCCAAAGCTTTCAAGGAAACAAAGGTGCAACTAATGGAGGTTATGGTGGCAATACTTATCCTAAGCCACCTTATCAAGCAAGACCTCCTTTTCAAGCTCCTAATACTCAAGTGCCACATCCTCTTCAAGTGGATGCTCCTAAATCAAGCCTTGAAGAGATGCTTGCCAAGGTTTTGGCAAATCAAAATGAGCTTATTCAAAGTGTTCGAAATGATGTGGCCTCCACTACTGAAGGATTGCATAAGCTTGAAGCGCAAATGGGGCAATTAGCTAATGAGATGAGAGAAAGGAAGTAAGGAGAATTGCCTTCCATGACCGAGAAGAATCCACGAATCAACCAAGCCAAGGCCATAAGAACTTTGAGAAGGGGGAAGGTATATGACAATAAGGTTGCTCTTAATGATGATGATAAGGAGGTGGATGCACCAACGGAACCTTTGTTGAATCCTAAAGTGTCAAGAGTGCCTCCTGGGTTTCAAAAGAAGAACAAAGGCATGGAGGATACTTTGGGACATGATGGAGTGATCTTGGGGTATAGTGAGGAGTATTTGAAGAGCCAAGGCAAGCCCAACACCAAGAATGACAATATGAGAGCAAGTGGATCTAAGTCTAGTGTGGAAGAAATGCAAGAAGTGCCACTTCCCTTTCCACAAGCGGTATACCAAGAGAAAGCTTTAAGTAAGAAAGAAAAGAAGTCCATGAAGTGTTTTGATGTGTTCAAGAAGGTAGAGGTCAATATTCCTCTTCTTGATGCAATCAAGACCATTCCTACTTATGCTAAATTTCTCAAGGACTTGTGCACTCACAAGCGGTATAAGAGTACATTGAAGAATGATGACAAGGTGTGTTTGAATGAGAGAATTAGTGCCGTGCTTCAAAGGAAGTTACCGCCCAAGCTCAAAGATCCGGGTTCTTTTACTATTCCTTGCAAGATTGGTGAGAGACCATTTGAGAAGGCACTCATGGATTTGGGGGCTAGCATAAATTTGATGCCATATGGTGTCTACAAAGATCTTGGGTTGAGCGACATCAAGCCTATACAAATTTCTCTCCAACTAGCCGATAGAAGTGTGAGGTATCCAAGAGGAGTTGTGGAAGATGTGTTAGTGCAAGTTGACGAGTTGGTCATACCGGCCGATTTCGTTATTCTTGACATGGAGGATGTTTACCAAGATGATCTCCCTATTATCTTTGGTAGAGCTTTTATGGCCACAGTGGGGACAAAGATTGATGTGAAATTGGGTTTGCTCACCATGACCGTGTATGACACCACAATTGGGTTCAAGATCTTTGATGAATTAAAGAAGCCCATGAGGTTGCAAAAAGTTTACTCTATTGAAGTGGAAGACAAGATTGATGACTTGGTGGAGCACACTTTTCATGAGACTTCAACAAATGATGCATTTGAGTCGGCACTAGCACACTTTGGGTTGGATTTTTGTGAGGATGAAACTTTGGAAGCCGGGGATCACCTTGACACTTATCTTGCTTTGCCTTTGCCCACAAAAAAGGATGGTTACTATTCAAGATATGAGACTTGTGAGGTACATGCCACTATCAATTATCTCTCAATGAATGGTAATCCTTCGGTTTTGAGTTCGGCCCCTATTGAATTGAAGCCTCTTCCCGCACATTTGAAGTATGTTTATATTGATGATTCTCGCACCTTGCCCCTCATTATCTCTTCAAGCTTGTCACATGAGCAAGAGACTTTACTTCTTGATGTTCTTCGGAGGCATAAGGGTGCTTTTGGATGGAAGATTAGTGACATAAAGGGGTTGAGTCCAACTCTTTGCACGCACCATATTTACATGGAGGATGAAGCAAAACCAAAAATGGAAGCTCAAAGAAGATTGAACCCCAACATGTTAGAGGTGGTGAAGAATGAGATTATTAAGCTCCTTGATAATGGAATCATCTATTCTATCTCCGATTCCAAATGGGTGTCTCCAATACAAGTGGTGCCTAAGAAAGGAGGAATGACGGTGGTGAAGAATGACAAGGGTGAGATGGTTCCACAAAGAATTGCAAACACATGGAGGGTTTGTGTCGACTACCGCAAGTTGAATGCTGCAACAAGGAAGGATCACTTTCCACTCCCTTTCATTGATCAAATGTTGGAAAGGCTTGCGGGACAAGCATTCTATTGTTTCCTTGATGGTTATAGTGGATATAATCAAGTCCCAATTGCCCCCGAAGATCAAGAGAAGACAACTTTCACATGCCCATATGGAACTTTTGCTTACCGAAGAATGCCTTTCGGATTATGTAATGCACCCGCCACCTTCCAACGGTGTGTCATGGCTATTCTTGCCGAGTTGCTTGAGTTTGTAGAAGTCTTCATGGATGACTTTTCTGTGTATGGGAACTCATTTGAAGAATGTCTTGATCATCTCTCCCTTGTCCTTAAGAGGTGTGAAGAGACGAATCTAGTGCTTAATTGGGAGAAATGTCACCTCATGGTGCAAGAAGGGATTGTTCTTGGCCACAAAATATCATCGAAGGGGATTGAAGTAGATAAAGCAAAGGTTGAAATCATTGAGAAGTTGCCCCCTCCCGTGAATGTAAAAAGTGTAAGAAGCTTTCTTGGGCATGCCGGTTTTTACCGAAGGTTTATAAAAGATTTCTCTAAGATAGTGAAGCCTCTTTGTGATCTATTGGCCAAGGAGACTCAATTTATATTTGATGAAGCATGTTTGAAGGCATTTGAGAGGATAAAGGAGTTGCTTACCAATGCTCCTATTATTTGCTCACCGGATTGGACTCTCCCATTTGAAATTATGTGTGATGCAAGTGATTACGCCTTGGGAGCAGTGTTGGGACAACGCAAGGAGAAACTCTTGCATGCCATCTACTATGCAAGCAAAACCTTGAATGATGCCCAAGTAAACTATACTACCACCGAGAAAGAGTTATTGGCGATGATATTTGCCTTAGAAAAGTTCCGAAGCTATCTCTTGGGGTCTAAAGTCATTATCCACACGGATCATTCCGCACTCAAGTATTTATTATCTAAGAGTGATGCCAAGCCAAGACTTTTGAGGTGGATCTTACTTCTTCAAGAGTTTGACATTGAAATTGTCGACAAGCCCGGCAAGGTTAACTTGGTAGCAGATCATCTCTCTTGACTTACTCATCAAAGTGAAGATAATGGGGTGCCTTTGAATGAATCATTTCCGGATGAGAGGCTGTTTTCCATTGTTGAGAAGAAGCTACCATGGTTTGCACATTTGGTTAACTTCTTGGCAAGTGGGGGAAAATGTTTTCCTAAGACATTTGATTTCCATTCAAGAAGGAGACTCATTAAAGAAGCAAGACACTACTTTTGGGATGATCCATACTTATTCAAGCAATGCAAGGATCAATTGGTGAGGAGATGCATTCCGGAGGAAGAAATACAAAGTGTCTTATCTTTTTGCCATGATCAAGCTTGTGGCGGTCACCATGGAGGAAAGAAAACGGCTCAAAAAGTACTTAATTCTGGGTTTTGGTGGCCGTCATTATTTAAAGATGCACATTCTTATGTGAGCTCTTGTGATCGCTGTCAAAGGGTAGGCAATATTTCCTCAAGAGACCAAATGCCTTTGAACTATATGCTTGAAGTGGAGATATTTGATGTATGGGGCATAGACTTTATGGGACCCTTCCCAAGTTCATATGGCTATCTCTATATCCTTGTGGGAGTTGATTATGTAAGCAAATGGGTTGAGGCCGTGGCCACCAAGGTAAATGACCACAAGGTCGTGCTCAAGTTCCTTAAAGAGCACATCTTCACAAGATTTGGCACACCTAGAGCAATAATTAGTGATGGAGGCTCCCATTTTATAAACAAGCCATTTGCGGCCTTATTGAAGAAGTATGGGGTTAAGCACAAAGTCTCGACACCATACCACCCCCAAACAAATGGCCAAGTTGAAATATCTAACCGGGAGATAAATAGCATTCTTGAAAAGGTGGTGTCTACAACTAGAAAAGATTGGGCAATGAAGCTTGATGATGCTCTATGGGCTTACCGTACCGCATTCAAAACACCTATCGGAATGTCTCCATATCGTCTTGTTTATGGAAAGGCATGTCATTTACCGGTTGAGTTGGAGCATAAGGCTTATTGGGCATTGAAGACCCTCAATTTTGACATAGAAAAGTGTGGTGAGGAGCGGAAGTTAGAGCTTTGTAAGCTAGAGGAGCTTCGGATGGATGCCTATGAGAATGCAAAGATTTATAAAGAGAAAACTAAGGCATTCCACGACCAAAAGATCAAAACCAAGCACTTGGAGGTTGGGAAACTTGTACTTCTTTTCAACTCCAAATTAAAGTTGTTTCCCGGCAAGCTAAGATCAAGGTGGATTGGGCCATTTGAGCTTGTTGAAGTATTTAGTCATGGAGCAGTCACATTGAAGAACTTAAGAGATGGATCTACTTTTAAGGTTAATGGTCATCGAGTAAAGCCTTATCTAGAGGGTGCACCAAAAGATACTTATGCGGAGGTGAAGTACTTCGAGGACCCTCTCACCATTTGAGCAAGCATTATGGACCTTGTTAATGTCCTTAAACTTAAACCCGTCTTGGCGGACTCCAAGGGTTAGCATAATAAGATGGAGCTAAGGGATTGCAAGGACCAACGAGCTTTGTGAGTTTTCACCATCCACAATTGGCACTATGGAGCTATATGAGATCTTCAAAGAGTTTGCGTTTTCTTATCCTTCACTCTCATTTTTCTAAGCATGATTAGTTGTGTTTGTGGTTCCATGTTAATAAATTATGGCAATGAGAGTTTGGATAGTCATTTCATACTTGACCAATGAATGAAACACAAAAGATTTAGCTTTTAGTGAAATGATTATCCAAAGTTTAAGTGTGAGGTGCTTGTTAGGTAATTGTGTTGGTTAGTTTGTATTGACTAGGATGTGGTAAATAATTTACATAGTTTATACCTTATATTTGTTTCACTATTGTTCACGGCACATTGAGGACAATGTGTAAATTAAGTGTGAGGTGTAAGGCTAAGTAATTTCATTCCTTATAATTTTTTTTATGTTTACTTTATAAAAAAAATCCATAAAAATAGAGATATTTTGAAAAATGCAAAAACAAGTTTGTTTGTGGTTTACTTGCTTGGTGCCAATAACAAAACAATCATCATATTTGGATAGATTGATTTTGAGCATGTTTAGAGGTTAAAAATCAATGCTTTGTTAATAGGAGGATTTGGCATTTTGTGCTCACATATGTTTAGAGTCATATTGCCTATGTCATTTTAAATGCATTCATGTGTGAAAGATGAGGACTATATTTGTTGAAACGATCTATGCCTATGTGAGATTTTGAGCCGATGAGAGTGCATAAAAGTTTCTAATGCACTAGTTGTTTCATTGTGTGATCAATTCATTGTGCTTGCAATCTAGAACTTGCTTTAAATCTTTCGAGACTTTTATCAAGGCATGAGTTTTTATTGGGGAAGATCAAGGCATTAGGTATCCACCAAGGCCAAATAGCTTTTATCCTTTAAAAAATATCCATTAGTAAGCCAATTTGAGCCTATGTAGTTTTGTGTTAGCCTTTTCATTTCTTTACCACCATAAATGTCTACCATTCTTAAACTTAAACATTTTTTTTCTATCCTCTCTAAGCCAAGTGGTAAGCAATGTGAGTCCTATTGTTAGTTTGGTGCTTGTAAATGAGTTTGAGATATTTCAAAAGAATAAGTGTGACGTGGGGTAGATTAGTCTTGTGTGTAGCCAAGAAAAAGAAAAATGGTGACTCTAGACATGTTCACAATATCAAAAGAATCAATCAAAATCAAATATGAACTAGGGTCACCAAAAATTAGTGCTAGTAAAAAAAAACAATTGTTGCAAAAAAAAAAATTCCAAAAAAAAGTGAAGAGAATAATTTAGTAGTCTAGTTGTACTTGAGTTTTGTGGAATCAAGAAGTTACAAAGCACATAGAGTTGTGAAGTGTATTATGGGATCTCAACAAGAGAATTGCTTACTATGAGGCTTAGAATTTGTGATATATTTCATTTTATTTCTTAAGCTTCCACCTTCAGCCCTATACAACCAAAATAAAAGACCTTGTGATCCGAGAGAACTCATGTAATGATCATGTGGAGAAAAGATTGAAGAACAAGCTTATGGAAAGCGTGTCCATTGAATTGCTTTTGAGTGTAAACACTAACCAAAAACACTTGAGTGAAAATGAGTGTATCCATGTGAGTTTGATGGTTAAACAAATGTAGTCCAAATTAATCGTATATGGATAACTTTAAGATGACACACATGGCATACGCATATATATACTTTCTTAAGGATGACATTCCAAATCCATTTATTAGCCTTGCATTTCGAAAATTTAGTTTCTAATCATGCTCAATTGATATCATGGTTCTTTAAAGGAATTGGTTGAATTCAAGATGGAAGCAAGTGACCCATTTAGTTTGGTTGTGTTTAGTTTTGATTTGCTTGAGGATAAACAAAGTCTAAGTGTGAGGTAGTTTGTTAGGTTAATATTAACCTAGTAATGTTTACCTTATTCTTATTCTTTTGCTTTATATTTTTGTATATTTATTTATTTCTTTTTACGTTTCCTACTCATGCTAGGAAAATGTGCAAATGATCGGAAACATGTCAAGAATAGTGGATTTAGCGCACATTATGGACTCGGGTGAAAGTTTCAAGCCAAAAAGAGCAAATGTGGAGATTTCATAAGAAAATAAAAGTCAACGCCGGAAAATGCCGGTTAAACTCTGGCGATGAGAAGGTGGTTGCCGGAAATGGTGGTGGTTAAAGTCAATGAAGCATATTGGTGAATTATGAATTGTAAATTTTAATTTACAATTTAAATTCAAAATAGAAGAAGACAAATGAAGGAGACAATTTCAAGAACATGATCCACAATTTGTGCTCCATGAATTGGGGATTTAAATTTAAAATAGAAGAAGACAAATGAAGGGGACCATTTCAAGAACAAGATCCACAATTTGTGCTTCCACATTTGTCCACCATATCTAACCATTCATTCCCTTACATCTCCACCATTCATTTGTGACCTTAAGGTCTTTAAATACCCTCATTCTTCACAAATTCGTGCATTCTCCTTCACCACACTAAAACTCCATCAAAACTTCATATTTTCCATAGTTTTAACATAGTTTTCTTAGGCCTAAGTCATAGATATCAAGTTGTGCAAAGAAAAGTGTAAAGTGTCTTGAGTTTTCACCAAAAACTAAAGATCATTTACACCCTTGATCAATCACAAACTTGTTTCATAGATTTGGGTCACTTCACTCTCTTTATCCTCTACTCATACTTTTTCTCAACCATTGTTCTTTGTTCCTAGATTGTGTGGATAAAGTATGGTGTTCATGGAGTTCTTCTTTTGTTAGAACCCATTAATACCATACTTAGAAGCATTTTCTTTCTTATTACATCTTTGTGGGTAGTAAACCTTTAGAGGTACGGTTTGGTATCATTTGTACCAAACCCTTGGTAATCTCTTCTCTCTTTATTCTACTTCTCTTTTGATGTATTTCATTTCCAAGGGTTGTTGTATTTAATGGGTTGTGAGTAGTTGGATTTGAGGCTAGGCTAGCCCTAGCCAAACTCATGTGCTAATGAATTCATTTTACTTTTAATTGATGTTGATGCATGTTGAATCTATGGGCTTCTACACTTAAAATGCTTACTAAATGTGTTACTAGTTTTGTCACCTAGAAACATGTTTAGGTAATTAATGAATCGGAACTTGAACTTGACAACTTCTTGAATCCGTGAGCATGGGTAGCCTTTAGGTGGTGGCTTAGTGTTTCTTACGGGAAATACTAAGTTGCTTGAATTTCTTACCATGAACTTAATGCTTGTTCCATGAGTGTAATTACTCTAAGGGGGTGTTATGCTTGTGGTACATAGCCCACTTATATTATAAGGTAATATAATTGGGACTAAGGTTTTGTAATTTAATTTGGCTCCAAAAGACTTTGTTAAATTACATGATTAGTTGGTTTCTTGGTAGCTTCACCAAAGCACTAGGGGGAAGTTTGTCAAACATGTTATGCATTAATCTTGAGTTACATTTGTGCATGAGTAAGGCTAGGTGCAATGCCTAAGTCTCTACTCCTCTTTTGATTCTATCTCTACATTTACCTTTCTTTGTTGTTTTAGTGCAAAAATTAGTTTACTTAGCTTAATTCTAAAATCAACCAAGTCGATTCACTACCACTTGTTAATACCATCTCCATGATTCTTAGCTTCCAAAGGGCTAAGGTTGTCAACTTGTAAAAAGTTAGAATGCATGTTTTTCTAGTTTTTCTTGCGAAACTCTAGTTAGAGTTGAGTTTCCCCCAATCCCTTGGGTACGATACTCTACACTTTCCCTTACTAAAACTTGACCTCCTATACTTGGGAGTAGGTAGTTTCACCCATAAATACACATAATCATACTTAAGTGATTCAACCAACAGACCCTATATAAATTTCAACAGTTTTAAACATGATTTGACCGTCCGTACCTACGGTCAATAAAAAAAAAGACGTTTTCACATAATAAAACTTCATTGACCGGGGCTTTGCCAAATAGATTTCTTCTGTGCGACCGCGCACAATATGTAACAAAAATTAGGTGATTTCAGATATGCAAACGGCTTTCGGCGTTCGCATATTTGTAATAGGTTCTCTCTTAGGGCATATTAGTGGTGTTTTCGATTTACCAGAAATTCTGACGGTCAAACGAGGTCCGAATTGGATGAAATTTTAAAATGATCACTAAATATATATACTTATCACATTGGATGGTGTTAATCAATTCCAATAAGTTTATTTCATATAGTCGCTTCATAATGTGATAGTTTTATCATAAAACCTAATATAAAGGTTATAATACATTAGTGGACACTTTGGTGATTGACAACTCAAGTTCGAAATATGGTCGATCGACACCAGTATATGTGATCAGTATATATATTTAGGGAACCCATAAAAAATTCGTCTATTTTGTACATGGTTTGACCGTTCGTACCAACGGTCAATTAAAAAAGAAGCGTTTTGACATATTGAAACCTTATTGACCTGGGTTTTGCTAAATAGATTTATTCAGTTCGACCGCGCACGATAGGTAACAAAAATTAGGTGATTTCATATATGCAAGCGGCTTTCGGCATTCGCATATTTGTAATAGGTCATTACTTAGGGCATATTAGTGGTGTTTTCGATTTACCAAAAATTCTGACGGTTAAACGAAGTCCGAATTTGATGAAATTTTTACAGGGTCACTAAATATATATACCGATCACATCGACTGGTGCCGATCGATCCCGAAAAATTTTCTTCATATAGTCGCTTCATAATGTGATATTTTATTATAAACCTAATATAAAAGGTTATAATACATTAGTGGACAGTACGGCGATCAATAACTCTATTTCGAAAATACGGTTGATCGACACTAGCAAATGTGATCAGTGTATATATTTAGGGAACCCGTAAAAATTTCGTTCATTTTGTATATTGTTTGACCGTCCGTACCTACAGTCAACAAAAAAAAAGGCGTTTTGACATATTAAAATCATCATTGACCGGGGCTTTGCTAAATGGGTTTCGTGCGACCGCACACAATCGGTAACAAAGATTATGTGATTTCAGATATGCAAACGACTTTCGATGTTCGCATGTTGGTAATGGGTCTTCCCTTATGACATATTAATGTTGTTTTCGGTTTAACGGAAATTCCGATGGTCAAACAGGTATGAATTGGATGAAATTTTTACAAGGTCACTAAATATATATACCGATCATATCGACTGGTGTCGATCGATCCGAATAAGTTTCCTTCCTATAAATGTTTCATAATGCGATAGTTTTAAGGGTGGGCATAAAACCCGAAAAGGAAAAACAAACCGGCAAACCGGACCGAATCGGCCCGGTTGGTCCAGGCTTTTTGTATTTTTTTTCAGTGTTTTTGTGGTCCGGGCCAGGCTTTTGTCTTAGTCGGGCCGGGCTCAGGCTTTCACAATCTCAGGTCAAAAGGCCCGAAAGAGCCCGGGTGTATATGTATAGTCCATTTACAGGTTAATTCTATGATTTTATACTTCTATCATAGTATAACTCACACATGATATAACCCCCAAAAACCCTCAGAAACACCCTAACCTCAAATCGCGCCGTTCTTCTCTCTTTCACAAGAGAGACTACTTAGACTAGTAGCATCAGGTCACCAGTCCGAGGCTCCGAGCATAGAGACAGATCTCCCAAACTCTTCTTCTTCCTTCCTTCATTCCTAGTCTCCTAGGTCTTCGATTCATCACCATCGATCTTGTTTCTCTTGCAATTCAATTCCTAGGTACATTAATCTCTTTCCTCTTTCTCTTATTCATTCCTCCTATTCCAATCTGAGCTATCAATTAATCAGTACCTAGGATTTATGTTGTTTTAGTTTTCATTTCCAGCTACATGTTTCAAATCTCGCCACTCAAAAAGTCAAAGTCTCAAACACTCAAAGCTATTGTCATCGATTTGCCCAGAGATTACGAGAACATTGAGAAGCCGAGAAGGTAAGCTCGATGAATCTCTACTTCACTTTGTCTCTGATTCTCTCTTTCACAATTTTACATATTCACTTTGATTTCGATTTGATATTGTACTCTACTTCACTTTCGATTTGGTAATTTGGATTCTGATTTGATGATATTGTTGACTGATTTGGTGAATTTATAGGGAAAAGCTGAACAATAGAGCAGAGACTGAGAGTCTGCATATGACAGAATTACAAGAAAACTGGATTACTGGAAGTTCTGGTCTTTTAGAACAATACAGATTTTGGGCCCGTCGACCAGCCCGGTACGGTTCCCACCGGTTTCTTCAAATTTTAACTACAAACCGGCCCGAAAATATGGCTACCGGTATGGTCCCGGGTTCTGGCAAAAAGTGGCAGGTTCCGGCCAAGCCCACCCTGTTTTATTCTAAACATAATAAAATATGTATATATAATATTTTATTATTTGGCGGACTTTTACAGGCCGGACTTTGCGAGCTTTTGGCGGGCCGGGCCTTGCGGACTTTTAGTAGGCCGGGCCGGGTTTCACACCTCTAATTTAAGCTTGACACTTTACCCACGGAAACGGGCTTTCTCGCGGGCCGGGTAAAAGTCCGTCGGGCTTACGGGCCTCCGCATGCTTTTCGGATCCGCGGGCTAAATGATGAGGCCTACATATATATTATATATTTTATTCTTATTGGGTGGGGATTGAGACGGTTGTCATCCCCACCCGTTACCCGATTTTATATTTTGAATATAGAGAATTCCCATACTCGTTTTCATTTTTACCCATTACACAGCCATATTATGATCAAATACCTGTGATTACTCTACCTAATGGGTAATATTATCATCCCTAATCTAGATTTGAAGCACATGCATGATGATTAGTTATTAGGGTTAATTCCTCCTATGGTACCTAAAGTATGGCTACTTGGACAATTTGGTACCTAATGTATGAAAACGGACAATTTGGTACCTGAAGTTCTCATTTGTAAGCCATTTTGGTACCTCTATCAATTTTGATCATATTTTTAAGGTTATTTTCGTCATTATAGTCCTAAACTCATTAAATTCACAGTTTTCTTCATTTCTTCATATAACTGCATTTCTTTGGAGACAATTAAATTGATATATCTACTCCACTTAGCATCTACTTCGTATATATCGAAAATAATTTGTTTTCTTAATATACTTATTGTATCCTAATTATTTTTTGCAAAGGAAATAAATTGTCTTTATGCAATTATAAATTTTTATTAAAATATATTTCTTAAATTACTTATAATTAAAATTAATTTAGATTGATAGCTACATTATGAAAAATTATATACGTAAATCATCACATATACTAAGCGGATGAGTTATCAAATTTTTAATGATAATTTAGAGGCAATTTGAAGGTATTATGAAAAAATGAAATAAAATAGAGATAAAATGACGGAAATAACCATGAAAATATGGTTAAAATTGACATAAGTACCAAAATGGCCTAAATTTGAGAACTTTAGGTACCAAATTGTCCGTTTTCATACATCAGATACCAAATTGTCTAAGTAGCCAAACATAAGGTACCATATGAAGAATTTATCCTAATTATTACTAAAATGGTTAGTCATTCCTATACCACCGCGCTAGACTCACTCCTCTTGATGAAATTTGACATTTGACAAGTATTTTTAATCCTTAAGTGATCGAATTATGTTGAGTTCGCCCATGTGTAAAAAAGAGCTAATTGGTATGACTAATTAAGAAGGCCAGTGATATATAAAAATTAAGAAGCGAAAGGTTTATACTGATTAATCCATTAATCCTTCAATTACTTGGAGAAGGATCAGGTCGATCTAATGCGACCCCCAACTAACCCAATAGCTTCATTTCTTCAATGATGATGTCGCTACCTTCCAAGTACATGACATTATACCCTACATGATTATCTTAATTAATGAATTCATCTCCCTATTTTCAATTTGGCAAAAAAGTCTATAATTAACTAAGACTAAAACAGACCCATGGGATTTGGTGCACAGTACTGAAAAGTAGTAAGTTGCACTTACATTAGTTGCATGCATGTTAAGGGAATGCTTATATGATATTTTTGGTAATAGAAGGTCGCTAGTTTGATAATCTGTATATGAAAAACATTTCATGTAAATAGTATGTACCGTATTTATTCTTCTGTTCGGAGTAGGTGATCCATACGTCCACCATTTTAGTATATAAAAAAAACTAAGACTAAAAAGAGTAGAGTAGTTTCTAGTCATTCATCCTGATATGATTTTTGTGGTGTCAGAAATTTGATAGCGCACCACAAAACTTGGAGAACATCAAAATCAATCCAGCAAAAATAAAAACGTAAAGCTTTACAAAGAAACCAAGCCTATTTCTGGTGTATTATTTTACTTGAGAGCTAAGACGACCCGGCGCAGTGGAGTTTGATTGCATGTGTATGAAGCATTTCAACCATATTAAGCGATGTTCTTCCTTTCTTGCAGGTTCAAATTTAGTACCCCATCATTTTCGAATAGTAATACACAGAGGTCAGAGGAGATAGAAGCTAAGCTAGGTAGCTAGCTCGTATTTTTAAATAATTTTGAGCAGTTGAGTATTCGTTTTCAATTATCAGGATATTAATCCTTAAAGAGACCTTCCACCATCCTCTGATGTAGAGATCATAAATCTATTCATACATATAATGATCACATTACAAATGCCCTTACTGAATCTGTTATTCGTAGTTATTAAAGTCTTAAAATAGAACACACACTAGATCAAAGTAATTAAGCTAATTAAGGGATACTAATTATTATAATCTATGAAGAACCCTAATCATTCTCATTGTATGCAACTATCTATATACAGGAAAAGAATGATTGAAGTTTAAGGGCATAGACACATGCACTTTCCACGTGCCTCCATCTAACTCGGAAAACACCACCAAACCCTAGGCTCGCCCTAAAAGCTTGCATGCCCCATTTTTTTGGTAGTGCTCTGCAACATACTAACATGAATATGAACAGAAAATGATTACTTTGCCTTGCTTATATATACTTCGTGTGTCATCCAAGGCATACCCAAAACGGGTTGAAATATGTGGGTTTTTAACTATATACAGCCCTACTATCTAAAAGCTTGCACAAGTTCAGGAGAGGCCTTTGATCGAATGCTTGATGCTTCTACCATATATTTTGATAATTTTGCGATGAATCTGTGATGATGATATACGAGTTTATTTGCTTATGAATATGTTATCGTACGTCAGACTTCTGTGTGGATGTTGGTGCTGGGCGCTATTCCTGTAACTAAACTACTAATATATTGAGAGTGACACTTATAAAACTTCGTGTTTCATATATTTCTACAGTGGAGGATGTTGGCTACGGCTGTCCCAGCAGTTGTTGGGAGAAAAAAGTATGGGACAAGCTGAACATAAAAATCTACTGGGCAAAAAAATCAGCTTTTTACAAGTGTGTTGATTTTGTTTCACTCTTAAGAGTTGAGAAGAGTCTGCACGTGTCCTCTTCTATTGGCTATTGAATATTGATGTACTGCACTATTGTTGCTCACATCTCACTTCTCTTTAATCTCTTATCATTTCCCTGTTCTATTCTCAAGCCTCAAGGTACAACTGCGCACCTATTTGTTGCTGTGTTTCTATTGCACTGTGCAAAATTGTTCTTCAGTTGATTCAATTCTTCTATCACTTGAATTACTTCTTTGCACATGAAAGATGAATGAAAAATAGATTGAGGTAATTGATTCTTATTAGATTCTTACTACTGTTTTTGAGTTCTTCATATTATTTTTATTTGATTGATTGATTCTTATATGATTCTAACTAATATTAGAATTTGAGCTTCTGGTCTTCCTGCATTCTCACTACTGTGTTCATCTATGTGTGTGTAGTTCACTTCTCTTCTCATTTCCCTAAACCCTAAACACCATAATGTAATTGCTACAAAAATTCGGAATAAGATTCGACAAGAAGTTGGAGAGGCCAAGTTTTGTATCCTGGTTGATGAATCACTTGATGTATCTCATAAGGAGCAAATGGCTATTATTCTTAGGTTTGTTGATGAAGATGGGTTTATTCAGGAACGATACTTTGAAATTGTAACTGTTGAAGACACTACTTCTGCTAATCTCAAGAAACATATATGCAGTGTGCTTACTAGAAATAATCTCCAAGTGAAAAATATTCGTGGTCAAGGATATGATGGAGCTAGCAATATGCGTGGTCAATTTCATGGGTTGAAGACGTTATTCCTTCAAGATTGCCCGTATGCCTATTATGTTCACTGTTTTGCTCATCGATTACAGTTAGCTTTGAATGCATGTGCTAGAGATGTTCCTGATATGCAATTGTTCTTTCAAATGCTAACTTCAATTGTTGGTTTTGTTGGCTCTTCATCTAAGCGTACAAATTTGTTAAAAAATATTCAAGAAGTAGAAATTGCAGAAAATTTAGCATATGGAGATCTTGAAACTGGAAAAGGACTTAACCAGATTCGTAGTTTGAAAAGAGCAGGAACAACTCGATGGGGCTCGCACTTTGCTTCGGTTACTACTTTAGTCCAAGTGTTTAAAGAAACTACTCAGCTTCTTCAAACCATGATGATTGATAAATAGCTAACTGGAAGTGTACGAGGTGATGCAAAAGGTTTCCTAAAAGCATTGAGGGTATTTGATTTTGTGTTTTGTTTATTGCTCACTAACAAAGTTATGGGGATTACTGATTTACTTTCTCAAGCCTTGCATAAGCAGTCACAAGACATTGTTAACGCCATAAATTTGGTTTCAAGTACAAAGGCACTTCTTCAAACTTTGAGGGATGATGGATGGGAAAGTTTTATCCAAAGTGTCTTGAAATTTGTTGAAGAACATGGTCTTGAAATGCCTGATATGGATGCAGCATATTCAATGGGTACTGGTCGTGGCTGTCAACAACATGATGTTGTTACAAATGAACATTATTATCATTTTGACATGTTTAATGTGATCATAGATGTTCAGATGATGGAGTTAAATGACAGGTTCACAGAGCAAGCTATAGAACTACTTATCTTGAGCTCTGCATTGGATCCTAAAAAATCAGTTTAAGAAGTTCAACATGGACAAGATTTGCAAACTTGCTGCGAAGTTTTATCCAGAAGACTTTGATACATCTGAGGTAATAGCTTTGAGGTTACAGTTAGAGCATTATACATATCAAGTTGTTTCTGATAAAGATTTTGAAAAATTATCTTCTCTTGCACAATTATGTAGACGATTAGTTGAAACAGACTTAGCAAAGTTTTTTCCCTTGGTTGATAGGTTGATTTGTTTAGTCTTGACACTTCCTGTTTCCACTGCTACTACGGAACGTGCATTTTCAACTATGAAAATTATAAAGACTAGATTGAGAAACAAGATGGAAGACGGATACCTTTCAGGTTGTATGATGCTTCACATTGAAAAGGAATATGTAGATGGTATTGACTCAGAGGCAGTGATTGATCATTTTGAGTCTATTGGAGATCGTAGAGCGCAATTTAGATAGAGTATTTTATGTAACAGTTCTTAATGACTCTTATTTATTGACAATTCTTATATCTCTTTCGAATTATTGATGAATCATATGTAAAAATTATTTTTTTACTTTTTAAGGAATTTTCATTACGGTTGATAAATTTTTTTCCGCCCATCTAACTTCCAGACCTTAGATCCGCCACTGTATTTCTATATACACGTTTCATTCCTTTTACCATTGCCACTATTATCATAGCTTAGCTTTCTTGAATTGCCTTCTCCCCTTAAAAGTATGTATTTAGGTTTCGATCGAGACGTGTCCAAAAGGCCGTTACCACCCAATGATAGGTAATTTAAAGTAACTCTTCAAAAACAAGACAAATTGAAATTACAAGCAAGAAAATATGGTCCAACAGATGTACGTACTTAACACGTAGACTCAGAGAAGGCATCTCGCATGCTAACTAGGAGACGTTTATATATATATACATGTCTTCTTGGCTGCGGAGGTCCGCACCACTGTTTTGATGCGGTTTTTTATTTTTGTATTATTTTCTGATCGAATTTCCTCATCTTTATCTTCTAGTATCTAGATAATATTGTGTATATCATCTATGCAAAATTTCACCCAATTTGGTGATTGTTAAGGCCCTCAAAATTGCATTTTTCTGTTAAAAACACGAACGGTTTATGTTTAACATAATTCAGTCCGTCCATTTATTTTTTAATTTTGAGGATCTTAGCGATCACCAAAGTGGCTGAAATTTTACAAAGATGATCTACACAATATTATCTAGATACAGTACGGTGGAGATGAAGAAATTCGACCGAAAAGTTGTTCAAAAATGGAAATCCGCACCAAAACCATTGGTGCAGACCTCCTTATTTGAGAATATATATATATATATATATATATAGGTATGGTATTCAAAATCATCTCTACAAAGTTTCATCCAATTTGACAATGGTTTGAACTTTCAAAATTGAGATTTACACGAACGGTTCACGTTGAGCAGTTTTAATTCATTCATTGATTTAATCTAATTTCAATACATTAACGATGCCCGAATTAGATGAAATTTTGTAGAGATGATCTTGAATAGCATACCTCAATATTGAATCACTTATGGTGAAAAAAATTTGACCGAAAAGTGTGCCAAAATTGGAACTTCACTATGTAATTTCAAAGTGAATTTCTAATTTTGGCACACTTTTCGGTCAAATTTTTTCACTATAAGTGATTCAATATTTAGGTATGGTATTCAAGATCATCTCTACAAATTTTCATCCAATTTGACAATGGTTTGAGCTTTCAAAATTGAGATTTACACGAACGGTTCACGTTGAATATTTTTAATTCATTAATTAATTTAATCTAATTTTAATACCTTAATGATGTCATAATTAGATGAAATTTTGCAGAGATGATCTTGAATAGCATACCTCAATATTAAATCACTTATGGTGAAAAATTTTAACCGAAAAGTGTGTCAAATTGAAATTTCACTCTGTAATTTCAGAATAAAACTTCACTCTAGATAATGACTGTATATATATATATATATATTCCGGTCATTTTTATCTGATATTTACCTTGATTTAATTCGACCAAAGATGACATCTTATATTCTGATCGAGATCGCTTCGTTCATCGGTTATGTTGACCTTAGAAATTAATCATACAGCAAGTAATGTAATCATGCTAATCCTTTTCCGTTTCAATTTCGAGCACAAAGCTTTCAGTCACTTCACAAAGGGGCCATGCATTGTTAAAATCCAAAAACCTTTTCTTTTCTACAAAGCTACACAGCACACGAAGAAGAACGAGGCCGAGGTTGAAGCTGTGCTAGCTTGTCCTGGTTCTCACGTGCCTAATAATTTTGACCCACAGAAATTCTATAAAACCACTGCTATGCCCTAACTCAATAAGCTTCATCTTCTCTATTTCTATATATATTTTACACCAAATGGTCGGTTTCCTGTCCCCAATCACAAACAAGATCCACCTATTTTACTCCCAAGAACCCAGAATTCATTAAACTATAAGCTTGACTAACTTCTCCTTAATCAAGTACGTAATAATAATAATAATAATAATTAGCTAATCAAAACAAACTAAAATCAAGTGTAATTATACGTATGGTTGCACCATCTCCATCGAACTCCAGCAACTCTAGACGGTTCCTACTTGGCGGCCTCTTCCCTCCCAATCTCTATGGCTTCGTCAACATCTTCGCACGTGTGGAATTTGTCGGTGGGAGAGTACCGTAGACTTTGTGGTCTTTTTGTTTTTTGCCCGGAAGAATTTTTACCTTTGTTTTGGATGTACTTTCACTTCAATTACTTGTACCTATGACCGAATGCCGTCTAGGGCCGGGCATATTTCGGTTCGGTTTGGTGTTTGGCTGAAATCGAAATCGAACTATTTTGATCGTTTTTTTAGAAATTCAAACCATTCATTGAATTGAATTAGTGTGAATTGAAACAATCGGTTTAATCGCAATTCGGTTCGGCTTCAGTTCACACTTCATATATTTTTTTTTAATTTTTCAAAAAGTGGGATTCGAATTCCTACAAAAAAATGATGCTACAAATTACTACATCACATGCACTTCTCATTAAGAACTATGTAAAAATTATATTTATTTTCATTTTGATAGATATATTCAATAAAACATCAAACTGTCAATGTTGAGATTCAAACTCCTGACCTAGAATATAACAATCATGCACTCTACCAACTGCGCTAGACAACTTTCTATGTTATGTTTTGTTATTTTTTGTACTAATACACATTATTTATTATTTTTAAAATTAAATTAAATTAAATTTGGTCGGTTCGGTTTTAAACCGATTTCAGTTCGGTTTTCTTCATTTATAAACTAAATCTCTTCGGTTCGATTATTCAGATCATATTTTCAATTCAATTCGATCGATTTTTCTTATTTAATTTGGTTTATGCCCGCCCCTAATGTCGTTTGAGTTTAGCAAGCACACGCAATAAAATGATTCAAAACTCATTTTCCATATGTGTGTTAAAATCCAAATCACATTTAAAAGAGCTTTATTCTTGTCGTGAAAAGGTAGTAGTACTAGATTTATATAAAATAAAATAAACCAAACCGACAAACCAAGCTATTCATAGGAGGAATAGTGTTACATAGACTAGTGACACAAAATAGTTCTCATTTTTCTAAAGTATGCTGAGTTAATGCGCTAATAATTGACAATAGCTCACGACCTCTTCCCGCTAGTGCAACAACCCTCTCAACTTTTAACACATCGATGGATTAGTAAGTTGTACGATTTACATCAACACATGACACATGAATAGATTGGCAAGCTGTACGATTTAGTAAACAAAAGTCGAAAAAAGTAAAATTCTTGAAAAACGGGGAGAAAGAATAAAAACTCAAAGAATCACCAACCCAAATCTTTCATATTTTCAAGTCGGCATTGCAATTTCACTTTTGTGTCATAGAAATGACAGCTAAATCAACCGGTCGTAGTACATATGGGGAATGAGTTGGAAATCTATAGATATTCATGTCATTTCGCTAACATCTATGTCGATTTGTTTTTTTTAGATCGTCATTTATGAAAACACGAATTCATTAAAATATCAAATTTACCATAAACAGGAAAAAAAAATCAAAATGTAAACACGTGTGACGACGGAACAAAACTGGCAAACCACCGTGTAACCACAGAGTTTAGCGCTGCGGCTCCTCCTGTCCTCCAGGTTAAACTCCCACGTGCACTCCGCGAATCCCACAACTCAATGATTACTCCCCCTTCCATTTCCCAAACTGCCCCGAACACACCACGTGTCCACTCAACCAAACACCATGGACCTCCCTCCACGCGCAGCGTTACCACACCGGAACACAACCCTAACCTCCCCGTCCGTGTTTTTTTTTAACCTTCGGCGGCTTCTACGGCCTCACCAATTTTCATTTCTGTCGTCATAAATAATAATTTCCGCATTATCTACCATAATTTAATTAATCATTAATTTCCTTATATAATAATGAAGGTTCCAACAGCCTCACTTAGCTGTCCAGCCACTTGTTTTTTTATTTTCCTTCTTTCTCTCTTCTCCTCCTCGACTTCTCCAGAACCAGAAGAAACAGAGCCATTGAGAACTCTTTTTGATTCTCTCTCATTGGTTTTTCCCGGCACCTATATATCTTTGTCTTCACCCACATCACAGGTTTCAAGCTCTTCTTCTTCTTCTTCGGGTTGACTTTTTTTTTTGTATGTTGAATCTTTCCCTGCGAATTTGTCGCAGCTGTTTGACTTGTGTGTGACTACATTGCCCGTGAGAGATCTCAGCCGAGGAGCCGAAGCGGCTTTGTTGGTTTTTCTTGTTTTTGAAGAAAGGTTTTTGGAGTTTTTGATATATACGTGGGGTGTTTTTTTGGTTTGGAGTTTCTTTTGTAAGACGCCATTGATTCTGGTGTAAAGCAGAGACTGGTTTTTTGTTGGTACTTTTTGCTCTGTCCGAACACAACACGTGGATGTTGGCGTGATATGCCGGGGTTCGGTGGATTAAATAGTTGTAGTGCTTTGTTGTTGTGTGCTGAGAGGAGGGGTGTGTTGCAATTGGGAAGAATTTGAAGCAGATCTTCGGGGAAATTTGAGGTGGGAGAAGATGATGAGGATGAAGAACAAGACGAGTTCAGGTGTGGGAGTGTCAATGTCAAGTATGAATGGAAGTTTAGGAGCAGCAGGGAATGGTGGGAGTGAGACTGGGACTGGGGAGTGGGAGGTCAGGCCGGGAGGAATGTTGGTCCAGAAACGGAATCCGGACTCTGATCGGAACCTGGCGCCTCCGCCGAAAATTCGTGTCCGGGTCAAGCACGGGTCTGTGTATCATGAAATCAGTATTAGCGCGCAAGCTTCCTTTGGTAAGGTTCATTCCAACTTTAATTTCTTGGTGTTGGGAATTATGATTGTGGTGTGTGATTGTGTGAAAGTGTGGATTTTTTTGTGAACAGGGGAGTTGAAGAAAATGCTGGTCGGACCGACGGGTTTGCACCACCAGGATCAGAAGCTGATATTTAAAGACAAGGAGAGGGATTCAAAGGCCTTTCTTGACATTTCCGGGGTCAAAGACCGATCAAAGATTGTGTGTGTTGAAGACCCTCTTAGCCAGGAAAAGCGGTATGTTGAGATGAGGCGCAATGCCAAAATGGAGAAGGCATCAAAGTCTATCTCTGAAATCAGCTTGGATGTAGACCGGCTCGCCGGTCAGGTTTGTGTTCTGTTCTTTGTAAAAGTAGAAGTAACTAGTACTATAATTGTCTTGTATTTGGAAATTTTACTAGGAATTGTGAATTTTGTAGGTGTCTGCTCTTGAAACAATTATTACTAAGGGCGCAAAAGTCGCAGAACAGGATGTTCTTAAAGTGATTGAGCAGCTGATGAATCAGTTGCTTAAGTTAGACGGTATTGTGGGAGATGGAGATGTGAAGTTGCAGAGGAAAATGCAGGTAAGCATTGATTTTTATAGGATATGGACCATTGTTTATGTTTGTTTCAATTTGAATTTCAAGTACCAATTTGAAGAATGTTCATGGATGGTTTGTAGGTGAAAAGAGTTCAGAAGTATGTTGAAACTCTGGATGTATTGAAAATCAAAAACTCCATGCCTAGTAGTAATGGAGGTCATATTCCAAAACAAGCTCATAGTCATAGACAAGTTCATTCCAACGGCAATGGACGTGTCCTAACACCAATTCAAGAGCACCAACCAAGGCATTCACTTGGGAATTCACCTACAACCCAGCAGCAAGGGCAAAAGCAGCAGCTACAACAACAACAGCAACAACAGCAACAACAACAGCAACAACAATCGTCAAGGCATTCGACATCGGGGCCAATTGTTACCACGCAGTGGGAGACTTTTGATAATATGCCGCCATTGATTCCAATCTCGTCAACATCTACATCCACAACCTCAGCAGCCAATGGTTCTACCTACCGTAAATTTAATTGGGAGTCGTTCGAGTAAAGCCATATACCTATTGTTTGTGATTGAGTGTCTGTGTGTGTCTTTGGATGTGTTTTGATATTGTATCCTAAACGGTTTGCATTCTTTTCTGTACTTAGAAAATGTTTTCGACCCCTTTTACTCTGTCATTGTTCACCAGAAATAAATGGGGTTACTCCAATAGTGATTACTAATATCAATATTGTTTTTTCTTTCTTTGAATTCCATCTCTGTGGTTTGGTTGTACTGTTGTAGATACTATACATGCCCTAATAGAGCAATTATTCTCAGAAATTTTAGCTCCTACTTCAATCTTATACAATTTTTGGTGGTTTCATATGAATTATACCTTGCTTCCTGCAGAGGCTACAAACGGACAAAAAGAAAGGTATTGATGAAAGCTATATTTGCTGGCAATGAAATAGTTAAACTAACTAACCCTTACCATGATTTCAGTGAATTGCTTAAACTATTCTGGATTAGAGAAGTTGTGTCCTTGGTCATGATTATTCTACACACTTCACCTTTCCAATATCAGAATCCTTCTTCTTGTTTTAACCTCCAGAATCCAAAAAAAGTTGTAGGCTATCATAACTACTAGGCTATTAAGATATAAAGTCTATTACTCAGACAGGACCATAGTGGTAATGATAAAAACAGTTGACCAAACTATAGTTGTTTCTTTGTAATGTAAGTAAGATATGTTGGCATTGCTAGTAATAGCAAGATTTTTAATTAGGAGATAAGCATTTAAGCATACTGATATGAACTCTCAACCTTCTTTTTTCCTGCTTGGTCTTGGACAGTCTACATATTCCAATTGCTTGCAAATAATGCCTGGTGCATATCTCCACCTTTGCAAGTCTGCAACTAAAAAGAAAGCCGATTGGTTATTTTTAATCAAGATTCAAGTTCACTAATTGCTCTATGCAGAGATCATTTCCGTGTGTTTTGTTTATGTGCAGTCAGTTGTGAGATATCTAAAACAAACAGGGGCTTATACTTTCAAAAATAGACACAAAGTTCGGTTCCGAAATGAATTTCCACCACTTTGATGGGAAATGTTTTCGATCGGACGGATTCTTTCTTCTTCAGTGTAAAGATTGTTCGCGCTTCACTAGAAAATGTGTGCCCTACTGAAAGGCTCCGAGGCGTGTTACAAATTTACACACTATAAGAACCATTTTAGCTCTCAAGAAAGATAGATAAATTGATTCTATCAAGGAGGAAATTGGAGATACTACTGGGGAAGGGATAGATAAGTACCTGAACTGTAAAGCTAGCTAGCGATGTGAGACGCCTGAATATTTTTTAGCTAAGAGTTACAGGTGCATAGTGAGATGTGAGGTTAACGCAGGAAGGAGTAGGTTTCGGATCATAGTGAGATGGGTGGCTTAAGGCCTAAGTGCTGAAGTTATTAGTTGGTCTTGGAATTATAACAGTACTTAAGGGCCCAATCACATAATCTGGACTTAAAATTTGTATTTCGATGGCCTGCTAATTAACAAGGTCATCACTCATCAACGGCTCTATGGACTCGTCTATATATGCAAAGCAAATATGCATGGCTAGATCCTCCCAAAAACATATTAATTAAGATATCTGGACAGACTTGCCTCCTAAATGCTAAATCTCTGTAGATTTTGTAATTTTAATCAGACATCCACGAGGTGACGAGGACCACGACCTTTTGGAGAGATGGATTTAAGTAGGAATTATACTTTCAAATAGTTCTAACATGTATACATTTAGGATCATGGAGTAATACCTAGTCTTTAACTACAAGTGATGATTGGACCGTCGTACTTACCGAACCAAAGATACACAAACCACCTAATAAATTAGAATTCGGGCTCAATGCATAATTTGCACTTACCTTCCAGTCTCTGGATATAAGACATAATTAGTCGGCCTGGAAACGAATTAGGGTTTTAGATCCATGCCTGTCACATCACTTTTTCTTATTCTGTATGTGTCTTCCAGCAAGTAGCAGAGGTTATTCTTAATCTAAATGATGCATACTTCCTCATTCAATGTAAGTACCTATAGCTAGCTGACACCGACCTTTTTCATAATATTAATACGAATATCATCGTTGCCGGTAGATTATACTTGTTGATCAATTCCTCACTGACTCGTAGTCTTAGTGGAGAGATTGAGTACTTTGAACCAAGTAACTTATTTTAGAAAGTAGGTAATCCCCTGTTGATTAGGCTGGTTTCCATAACACGTATGATATAGGACTTTAAGCCTGCCCGAGCTGTGTAAGCTTCTACTTTGGATTACCGTGTATAGGCCATTAAGCAACTTAGCAAGTGCATGCTGATGCATTCATGGATTATCACCTCAGTTAACTGGAGATAGATGCTAAACAAGTGCCTTATAATATTGATCGAGGTGGTGCTTCTGTCATGATCAAGAAGTAGGAAACAAACAATGACATGCAATATCTCAGCACACGGAGACGATCAGAATTTCGAATGATGATCAAACCACGCGCAGATCGATCATCAGCGCATGATTCAATCGGCTGGTATGGTGGTAATACAATAATACTTAACGGAAAGGGAAATATGTAGCTTGAAAATGAACGACCAGCGATCACATTTTGACCTTGAGTACCGTCTCTCTCCTTCAAGTCTTGTTTCCAAAAATCAATGTCCCCCGATCCCTATGCAACTCAACGTCTTCTCTTCGATTAACGTCGTTATCGCTGTAATGTTGGAACTTAGCAATTGACAGTGCAGGTATACTTATAATTATATCTTTTTTTTTAGAAGAATACACTCATAATTATACATATACTTGCAAAGTTTGAAAATAACAAATTCTGGTATTATATTTCCAAATTCACACTGACTCTACACCTTGCTATACTCAACTTTTGAATTTTGTACGTAGTGTGTCTTTGGTATCTCGTTTTCTTTCTTATTGAAAGGGTACAAAGTTCATCCTTCTTCCTTTTCTCTTCCATGGAATCATAGCGAGTTAGCGACAATTGTCAAAAATAGATGACCATCTTAATTTACAACCATAAACACGATAATATCTACAATTGAATGACCTGAGCTTATAGAAATCACAAAGTCTGAGATGAAATCACAACATAATCCCATGATATTTCTAAACTCGAACGGGCATAAAAACTCACCGAATTGTCATTACATCTCATAGAAGAGTTTTATGTCAAATAACGCCCACTTAAGTTTTCATGACAAAAAGAGTTTAAATTGCCATTGGATCTAAACAGAAGAATATTTTAGTGTCGAATAATGTATTACGTGTTTTGATGGAAACAATATTATATCACGATCGAAGACTGAGATCTAAAGATCTAAGCTCCTCATCACTTAAATCAGAATTATCTCCTCTATCTTCCACACCACATGGTGTCATACGGATAGCTAGCAAAGCCGTAGATCATCCTACATTCCCAAAAGAACATTCTAATCTGATCAAGGGAAGAGATATGATTCAAGAACAAAAAGATGATTGAGATAAGGGGCTAAAATAAGTTGAAAGTTGTGTTGGTTTTGAAAAATAAAGGAATTGAAGGCCCAAGTTGACACGGAATCAAGGGGCATTGTTAATCGAGTTTAAAGCTGTCTGAGAATTCCATGACGACGACCGAGCCTGGATCTCGGAGCCTCGGGATCGGAACTACTGCTTCGGTCACCGAGCCTGGCTAAGTGGCGCTCGTTCCGTACGGTGTCGTGTTAGCCTTTGTCTCCACAGAGGGTGCCACGACCTCTGTTGTTGCCATTATCCCCGTTAAACCTATTTTTAATTACCATTAACATTAATCATCTTCTAACCAAATCTCATTTACTTTTCCAGATTCTATATTCTCTTCCACCATCTATGATCTATGGCCTGACGTCGTCTCTCTGATCACGACCATTATCCCTACTTCTCTATTACTCGATCTTTTTTTTCTCGGCAAATCCCATGTTTATCCAGAACTTAATTATACCATTGATTCCCACGCAGATATTTCTTCTTCTTTCTTTTAGCCAATCACATTTTAGTAATACATATCAATGTACGTGAGAAATTAAAAAAAGTCATGATTTGTATTCAAGTTTTACCTTTGCTTCTCGAGAAATCATACGTCTCAGCTCAAAAATAACTGATTGTGTACGTGCTTTTGTTTTCAGAAATGTGCTTGGTGTGAGTAAGGATAGTAATCATAGTACTACTCAATTGCCTTTTCAGTCATTCTATTAGGCACGACATATCCTTCTCTCACAATTATACATGGGTTGTTTGTGCGTTTTTTCACAAATTTCTGCTTGATTAAGGATAGTACTACTTGGCTTTTCAACCATTCTATTAGGCACAGCTAATACGTATCACACAAGCTATAAGTATAATTAACGATAATGATGCATAACATGTACAAGATCGCATATATACACATTAGATATTATTGATATAGAATGATGGTGATATACAGATGGCTTTTCAATTATAAAGTACTGTATGTTATTGACCAAATTATTTATCAGATCGAGAATTCCCAACACATATCTCTGCATGCGAGTTGTGATCAAAGAAGAAGATATGAGTAGCCGAGTAGGGTGTTGCTAAGCTAACGTGTAAAAATGACTTTGCACGTCCTTATTATCAATCTAGCTAAGACCTCATCCATCTACTTAATTTGTACTGCATGCCTTTTGTGATTGATCGAATAAGATAAAACACATGTACATACTTTAATCAGGGTTTGTAAGCTAGGGAAGGTCCAGTCATTCTGCGGTGCAAAGTGAATTAAAAAACGGCAGCGCGCAACTAAGGCCTAGCCACAGCAGCCTCGCGCACCCATATATGCATCCATATCCATCTATCTTTTTCGTTCTGGAAAGTAGACGTCGGCGCCGAAGAATGTTCCCAAGTTTGGCTACGGTTGGGTGGATATCGTGTCACCCAGACTCTGTCCGGGTTTCATCAAACGCGGGACTCAGTAGTCTTCTTTCATATATGTAAACATCTTACGTTTGCAGCTAGCTACTTGCAGTTTTTTTTTTTTATCAAAGCTACTTGCAGTTCTTGGATATTTTAAAATGTCCTCTCCTGCAAAAGTACGTCCCTATAATTCGTAATTCATTAAACATTGGAGCCCCAACCCCCACCCCACAAATCGACCCTTGGGTGTACAAGAGCATATGCAGCGGAGAGAGACAATCATGCAAACAACGGGTAATTTTGATGGATTGATTGTTTGAAGCAATGTAGGAGAAAAATTAGATATGACCCACGAGTAAATAATCAGTTCAACAATCACAACTACAACAATTGATTGACGGTGCAATTGGTGGAGCCATGCAAGTGTCACTCTTCATCTAATTTTTTTTCTTTCTAATTCTTCTCCCATGTAATTCACTCACATCACAATTATTGATAGACCACTAAATATTTGTGTTAAACCCAATAATATGCTGCCACTTGGCTATTGACTACATTTGTTCAACGATTATTTTTTTGACCGTTTAACGTTTGAATTTTGTTTATAAAAAATACACTATATTTTCTCCTATAAATACCTATTCATATTTTCCACAATCTCCATCCAATTTCTCATTTCATCTCCTCTAATTTCCTTTTACTTTATTTTTATATGAAATAAAACAAGTTTATCATTGTTGTTCACTTCTTTATTGAATACTAATTATTAGAGTACAAATACATGAAATCACAATTGATGAATCGATGAATAGTAATTGATAAATCAACGGAGATGCACCGCTGCATAAAAACTAATATAAAAATGCAATTTGCAGTGAATAGTAATTGATGGTGGCAATTTAATTGATTGATTGGTGGTGTGATAAAGTAAATGGAGTGCATATGCCCTAACTGACGTGCATTATTATGTCGATCAGCAGATGAATCGAAGCTTCCACTGTTATTCATTCAAACGTAACAGTGTAGATGGTATGTAGCTAGTGAGAATATGAAGTAATAAAACTGGGTATGTAGGTCGCTATCTCTTATTCTCTTATCTGCTGTTTAATTGGAAGGCTGGAGCATCTGATCGAATATCTTTATATATACATGAACATTATTATTTATATGCCCCACTTCATTACATATGACATGTTTTAGAGATGCTACAGATCGATATAATCACTAGTTAATCTCATGCATGCCATAACCCAACACGTTACAAGGAATAACAATTTAAGGATTCATATGTTGCTTATAATATGTAGGCACTAACTATATCGACTAGCTAGCCATGCCATCCAAAATCCCGCATGAATTAGCACCAGGGTAACATGCCTTTTACTGATTATAAACACAATAAACATGCGTTTTGTTTCTTAATTAAGCAAGTCAATCAGTCATCCTCCACTTTGTACTCCAAATCACTTACCTAACTACAGATGACGAGAAAAATAAGCAAATGAAAAAGGGTGGAAGCACTCAATAATTATATTACGTACGTTCAAGATTATGAGTTCAATATATAAGAAATGTAGATTCTGTTCTGAAAGAGAGAGCTAAGAATCGGCAACTCTATAGAAAAGGAAAAGAAAAGATGGCTTTCTGGCTTTTGATGGCCTCCAAGAGGTCCAGCTGCTTGAAGATGAAGTTGACACGGAATTACGGCCATTCAGAATTCAGATTCACCAACATGCAAAATTACGCAGTATGCAACTAATTAACAAATAAAATAATCATAGATACTTGGTACAAAGTCATCATATGTTTATCATGATGATCTTTCAAGGCTGGTTTATGGGGAGCTAAATTTATCATTCCCTGAACCCTGGCCGGGTACGTGGTGGTGATCGATTAATTGGTTTTCATCGTTCCAAATTGTCTCCTCAGTAGGATGCCACCGCCTGCTGTTCTCCCCTCTCTCGGCCACTAAGTCAGTTTCAGTGGTCATTCTTGAATCAATGTCAAAGTCTCTCTTCCCGTTCAATTTTGGCTCCTTTAGGGCTTCATATTTGATCCCATCCAAACTGCACGCAGTATCCAGCTACGAATAAATCAAACGAATTGAATGCATGCATGGATGAAATCTTGAAAAAAATATTCAAACTCTTTGGATTAATATCAGATACAGGACTTTTTACCCAGGGAAAAAAGAAGTTCGCGTTTTCCCTTAACTTATAAATTACGATCACAGATTTACGTACAGTACAGAACCAAAAAAAATAACTAAGATTCAGAATCTTATCGATTGAGTCGCATGATGCATATATTTATCATGGCTGACTTTAATTGTTATTAAATGAAAGATAAACATTAAACTACAAACAAACCGATCTCTATAAAATAATAATGAAAAAGGACGTTAGTTCTAAACTAAAGGTTTTATCATTATAAATTTATAATTAAGTAAGACCGACTGTTATCAGAATGTCAAGATAATAAGCAACAAGCTCGACAGAAATAAATAGACTGCTAATTGATTTTACAACGTTCATAACCTAAAAAAAAAAAAAGAGCGGTGCCTAATTCTTATTAAATATATACACCGTATCATATTGCAGGATATCTAAAAAGTATTGGTTCCGCCATTTTCACAATGACCCTTACAATTTAGAGTTCGGACTTGAGGTAGCTTGTGGATAGGATTTAATAATTAAGCTTGTAACGAATTCTTTGTTTAGGTTAAAACCTTGTAGTTAATTAACTGCCAAAGCATGCACAGGTACGTAAAATACGTCGGCTGATTAAGAACTGGTAGAGATATTCGCTGCTCAATTACTTTAGCTTCAATGGAACTGGTGAATATCTTTGTGGTCCATTATCTTTTTACAACTATAGAAAAAGATATATACATGATCGAGTTCAAATTGGACTCGATTGCGTACGTCTCAACTATATATTGCGTCTGAAGTCATCGACATATATATTGACTTATCCGGCAGAAGAGTAAGATGGGACGTCTACTTCAATTCCAAACTATATATCCAGCAGATAAGTTTGTGTCTAAGTTTAATTCAGAGTAACTAAAGACATCTTTCATTTTCAATTTCAAATTGATATGTTCATTCCATCTCTTCTAATTTTACTGTGCATAAATCATTCTACAAATCGTACGAGATGTGTTATATCATTCGCGTGTAGCAACACTTGTTATTCTACAAGTCCGCTTAGAATTCGATCTACACTCGAAATCCAATATGAGCACTCAAGCAATTGGCTTCAAGTTCGTATATTGCAAAGTTGTCTTTTTTACTTTGTATATCACGAATGGAGAATGACATGGAGTTCAACCAAGATAAGATAAACATTTTGTGGAAGGCTACAAATTCTATTCTAAAAGCTTACAATTTTTCTGAATTACACATACGCGCACTCGAGATTGATAGCTACTATTCCTACATTGTATAGGCTAAGTACTAAATCGTAGTGTTAGTATCAAATGATTTTTGCAGCTTGCAAACCCTAATTAAACAATGTGAGCGTTCCAAACATTTTCGCTCATTTGAGTATACGGAATCGAAAATCCACAAATACATACAAATGGCTAGATGTTCATATAAGTTCAGGCCGGCAGCCCCCAGCCTGATATATATTATTAATCCGCGATTGACATTCCGGCAGGCATTTTGTTCGATAATGTCGTCTTTCTCTTTTGTTTTTTCTTCTCTCTTTCTTATTTAAATTTATCTGCTGGTTTGTTCTAATTCTATTAACTTATTTAGATTTTCCATTGAACGTAGAACTAAGCTTCTGCAGTTCCGCCATGAACACATAAATTCAACTGATTTTAATTATAATGTTCGTTGACTGAAATGTAGACTAACCAATTCTTTAATTGTGATCGCATACGTTTAATGCAGCATAGAGTACTGCCGGCCAAATAAAATTGTCCACAGAATGAATAAAATATTGAAATCATTAGGTTTAAAGTCCAATATCCCCAGCAAGCAAATTTTAATCTCTCATATTCGATACTCGTCAATACCAGCCTAACGTACTACCACCCATGCATATCATGCAGGCAATTCATTATATTAAGTAATAACTAATTGATCATTTAGTCATAGTGTATGGATTGTAAACTGCAATTCCGCGCCCTTTTAGACCTGCATTATCCATTATATTCAGCTCCATTGTCTCCATTCAGTTGTCCTGTAATATAAGGACAAGCTGTATGCAATCACATACGGACCCTTGATACCATAGACAATGCCCTTCAATCATGATCACTTTCGTGGCTTTTAAGAGCTGCTTGCCATTGCATGCCCACTACTCCATATCATGCACTTCATCGTTAGGTCTGAGTCTGACTGTCCTTTCCTTATGAATAAGAGATAAAGTGCCATTTTCATGTGTGCATATATCATCGACAATTGAAGATTCTATATATATCTTCCACATTAGATGATCTTACGTACACTTGGGATCATATCGATATGGATAGTAGAGACTGGTGCATTATCTGCGCTTCGGTTCTCAAATTTAAGTATGTGTGAACGACTGAACGGAAATCATTTTTAAATGTTACCAAGAACATTACTAGTCAAAGAACATCAGAATTCAGGAGAGATCTTAGGTATTGTGGAGATTATAGCGAACTAGGGATAAATTGAACTTGTTCTCTGAAGGTACTATAAGTCTACAGTAAACGGAATTAATGTCATTGGAAAACATAAACTAAGAGAGGAACACATAGAGGAGAGGTTCATTATGGATCGATCAGTATGTAGTTACCTAGGTACTTGACCAAATAGGATATACTTATCTTTTGTCATTAATTTATAGTTGCGAAATTATGCGTTTGTCATTAATCTAAGCCTTTATATAAGTATATTTTATGTTCAATAACTTTAATTTCATCAACCAATAGAAGAAGGTAACAGATAATCGATCAACTATTCAGGCGAATTGAGGTGTATGTATATATGTGTATAACAAGTTAACAGCTTAATCACAATATATGAAGCTGAATATATAGCTGATGATAATGAGCAAATTTCTAAGCCAAATATATGGTATCATTACAAATGGCACAATACTAGCTAATAAATGAAAGTATAGTATACCCAGTACGTACGCATGCATGATTAGTGCCGTATTTTATAACATATATACATATTCTCTTATACAGACAAGTAGTTTCATAATATATAACAAGAACCAAATCAAAGTCAACCATTTGCGGCATGGGGACTATATATTATCTGTCTTATGCATTTGGTAGTGTTTGCTAGCTAGCACTGATATTTCTGCATGGGAGGGATCTCTATGATTCAATTGAGTTTGACCACCCAGCATACAAGGCAAGGCACTCCAAAATAATGCACATTGGCTCCAACATAATACAACTTCATCGGTCAACTTCTGTCCTTGTCATTTTAATTTCCGCAAGTAAAGGCCACTCCTCCACGATTAATCATATATATGTTGAAGCAGCTATGTACAATTATACAGCTTGTAATAATACTAATAAGTATAGGAAATCAAAGATCGAAATAAAGAGAGGGTTGTCAACAAGAAAATAATCCATGTCGTACTAATTGGTTATACAGGAAGAGCAGTGATACAGGGCCTTAAAAATTTAGGCCTTAATCATATATGGCATGCCTTGTTATATGGACACATCATATTTTTAAATAAAATCATGTCATATTATAATTTAGTGAAAGACAATCATATCTTTTATCAATTTAATTTAGTGATAATTTCTTATCTATTCAATCACAGAAATAATTAAGATTTCAATTTGAAAAAGTAATTATAATAGCAAGTTACCTTATTTTTGTCGAGATATATATGGTAGACTGGTAGTTACCATATTTTTATGAGATTTCTTTCCAATTTTTGACTTTCTAGTGTATTGATTTATTCTTTTTTACTCTTATGATCATAATTACTCATATGAAATACCCTATTTACCATATGAAAATAAATACTCTTATCAAATTTCTTTATGAAGAATTATATATAAGGGCCTATATATACATTATTTTTGGATGAGTAATATGTGTGTATGTGTATAACTGTATATGTATATATATATTTTTGAATTCACGTTTAAAAAAAATTGGCGATTAAATTTAGGAATGAGTGTTATAAAACAATGAATAAAATAAAATAAAGATTTGTTTTATACGACATATATTTTATTGAAAAAAAAAAGAATAATTTAGAACTATTAGATTTGTGAAGGATATGATAGTTTTTTAATCAATAACTAGAAACCATCGACACTCTATGGGTATGCAAAAAGTGAGTAGTTATCTCTGTGAAAAATTTAGTGATTAAAATTTGAGAGGACATAATATTTTTTATTTTAACTTATTTAAATTTTGATTATAATACCATTATTTGTTTGTTTGTCAGTGTGATATGAAAACGGTATTTTCAGAAGTTCGTAATTTGGTAGTATTTAAGTCCTTGTTTTATAGTAGTAAAAATAACATAACATGCTTTTATATAAAAAGGTGACATGGCTATGTGATAAGATATGCCACATATAATTAAGGCCTTTAAGGCTCAAATTTTTAAAACAAACAATCATTTTCCTATACAGGAATATGTATCAAAATCTCAAAATTAATAATCTTAGATGGTGTATTGTATATAGATTTGTGTTGACTTATTTTAATTAACAACTTTTTGAAAAGTCCATATATTTTTTAAAAAGTACACAAACTCTCATAAAATTGTTAAAATCATTGATTTCAACCACATACTTTTTGCTGATTTGTACAGACTTTTATTGATTCATGAAATACACATAATTCATATTGATCGACTTCTATAGATTTCTCAGTATTCATAATGTATGTGCATACCATGTCTCTCAATTACAAACCCACAGTTTTGTGATAGTTTGCTTCACTCCCGGCTACGTCTTATGTATCTAGGCTGGCCTTATGAGTTCTCTGATGCCTCGTTGATGCTATTGGATGAGGATTTAATGCATGTTAAGAAAAAATTTCTACGGAACAATTTTTTATTCTAAGCAAATTTATTGGTTGTATAACTTGTATCTTTTACAAAGAATTAGAAAACCTTGATTATTTATAAGAAAATAAAATAGACCCTTCAAATTTAATATATCGACCAATATGTACCAAATAAATGGAAGTAAATAAACTGTTCCGGAAGTTTTAAGCTAAAGAAGTCGGTGTTTATGAAACATTTATATGATTATTATTCTCATTTCTTCTTACGTACTTTTTTTATCGTCATTGTTTTTATTGTTAGCATTTAACATGTGTCCACATATGAGAATACGATTTTTGCAAGTATAAAGATACAAGGTAAGAACATAACATAAAGAAGAAGACAACAATCATGAGATTATAGGTTGAATAAACATGTTGGGTTGTAGGAACAAAAATTGGTAAAGAAAAGACAAAAATAAAATAAAGAAAAATAGTGGAGAAAACAAAATACAATGAGAAAAGTTTATAGAAAAGTCCATGAAAATATTTGGTTTAGAGGTTAGACAATTTTTGGATTGTGGTGTGTATAATTAACACTACAAAGTCCATGAGATTTCATAAGTTTATAATTCCATAAGTATGAATGATATTTTGAATACTTACAGACTTCTATTCATTTTAAAAAAATCATGATTAAATACCCTTAGACTTTTATGGATTCGATAATGACTTTTTAAAATCCTAATTGAATACACATAGACTTGTATGGATAATTAAAAATCTGTATTGAATACACTTAGACTTTTGAATTTCATAGATTTCTTTAAAACTCCCACTAAATCTATATACAATACACCACTCGTAGTGTGTAACCCAATACAGTATAATGTCAACCCCAATATCGAATGACTTGCTGCTTCTCGATCTTATGGTAGCTCAAACATAGACCAATGATTTTCATGAAAATAATAGGTGAGGGAACCAAATGAATTTTATGATAACTTTCTATAATGGCAGGGCCGCGGGGGGATGGCTGGAACATTTAAAATTAAACACGGATGATCTCCTCTTCATTCACTCTTTAGTTTAGCATTTGGCATTGCTCAACTTAATGATGACTTCAGCTATTTAAGGAATAATTGTACGTTGAATTGTATTCAACTCAAACTAAATCAATTAGTAAATGAATGTAAGTTCAAGTTTTTTCTTATGTAAAAATATTCTTTTAACACATTGTCTCTCTTCAGAATTTCTTGTATAGTTGTATGTACCGGCATTGTAAGAGACATAGCACCTATTAGATGGTCTTCACCGTACCCTTGATATTATATAGTCAAATTATTTTGACTAATCGAATACTGTTTGATATTATCTGACCGTGTTGGTGCAAATGCACGTCGTCCTTTTTAATCCTCTCCCGTCTTGACTTGAAGTTAATCAGAGCATGAATTTTGGTGGTGATAACTATACAAAGCTTCTTTTTTTATGTCGTCAATAATAAGTATCTCCATATTTTTTTTGCTAAATAAGGGAATTAGAACTTAGACAGACAAATTCTTACAAGTAGTACTGTATTTGATATAATCTATGTGTTCGTTCATATTGGTGCAAGTGTAAGTCAGTGCTATGTTTTGAATTGTCTCTCAGTTAATAAGAGCATGAATAATGGTGATCGAGAACCAGTGCTATTAGACAAATGAGAGCTTGTTTTATATATTGTCAATTATAAATATCTTAGGAAAATTCTATTATACACGAATGTATGATATACATTTCATATCCGATAATTGATATTGTTTTATGAGTGATATCAAAAAAATAAAAACTGTTATCAACTTTTCGGATGTGGTAGGTATAACATATTAAATTAACCAAATATCTCAACTTTTTAAAAATAACTCATTGAACACTTTACTTTAAATTGTCAAATCATACACATCGAGTTGCTGAAGAGCAACAGTTGATAGAAATTATTCAGAATAATCTAGCATCTAGACTAATGAAGATATGTGCAACAAAATTGTAATTGAGCTATAGCATCAATCTTCTGCAGCAATAATGTCATATACTTTTCAAACACAGAGAATAATGGTATATATGTGTATATTTCAGATGTTGTGTGCTGTAGTTCCTATGCAATCTCACCACTCTGATATTGATTAACAAAGAAAAGGCAACAGATCAGAGGTTTATAAGAAGAGTTAGTCCATGTCAAGTCCTGAATTGATCTATAAAGGAGTGGAGTTATATATGAGTATATGACTACTTCTGGATTAGGAAAGCCTGCAAGTTGAGGTACAACCGGAGCTTCTTTGTGATGAGCATCTTGCTTCTTTTAGCTATCTCACTTGCCACCATTCATCGATTTGCAGGAGTAATAGTAAGATTCCTGGTTTCATGCATACTCAAAGCTAGCTAGACTGCATGTTGTTCTTATTAATTAATTGCATGTGAATGACTACATCATGATCGATCATGTTACCCGAAAACGTGTTTCTTAGAGGTACATGACCAAGTCCTGCACTTGTAGCCGTCCGGCCTTCTGCACCGCCGGCCAGCTGACTCCAGCCATTCAATGCGACTAACTGATTATGTTTCAACTCCCAGCAAGTATCGTGACTTTGATAAATCAGTCATCTAATACCTTCATCTGATGGGCATTGCTTTTAAGGATTATGAAGCCTATATCCAATTCTTGTATACAATATTTTCTCAATAGTTGGTAACCTTCAAGTTTCAAACATTCTTATTTGTACCATTGCTATTTTTGTATCACATATAGCTTGATATGTATTGTTGGTCAATAATCTTAATTCTTATTGAATGAAGAGGTTACATTTGAATAAAAACAAACATATGGTTGGTCAATTCACTCAATTGAACATCTCAAAGTAATTTATATATTTAAATTACAATGACTGTCCAAAATGATGTCACAATAATGTGTGTAAAGAGACTTAAATTAAGCTTTTATATATAAGTATAGTTGTTTGTTTCACTTTTATGTGTAATCTAAAACTCCACATTTTAGTACATGAAGACTCCACAATATGTCAATGAATCGATACATTAATTTCAAATCTTAAGTGCAACAATGGCAAGTTACATCACTTTTAAAACCCTCCATATAGTGATAGCTAGCCAACTTCTTGTATGGTCTACTACCACTGCATCAACTACCAAACTGTGCAAGAAAACAACTTAAAACAGAGAGACGCTGTCTGTTCCTTCTGATCAAATTCAAACCAACGGAGTGAAGGACAGATTGTGATTTGCAAAGTAATTCTTCTTCAATGATTGTATCCAATTGTCAAATGCAGAAAAGGGTGGAGATGACCATGTACAATTTCTAGCCACTTCCTTTGGAAATTCAACATGTACAGCTTACCATTGAATTTCACTGCAACTATGAATTTTGAACATGGGACAGAGCTAGTCGTTCCAATACAAATACCCTTCTCCCCCCAAAACAAAGACAGAACCCTCTGCTCTTGATCTACATGCACCCAAAGACTACTATACACATTAGGACAAACAAGAAGACCCTAAAAAAAAAGAATTAAAAGACGAGGGGATTAATCTAAACATTTGAATCACTATTGTTACTCCTACTCTCATTATTGTCATCATCATTAGCGTAATCTAACTCATCACCTAATAGAAATGAACGGTCATCTCCCTTGATTTCAGCTTTGTCTGGCTTGTCTTCCTTAACCTCTGCGCTGTCATCCACAACTCCAGCAGCTCCTGTCAACTGTTTTGCTTTCTGGGTTTCATATTCCCAATCTGTAACAACCAAAACCACCAACATGGTCACAGCACAGGAACCCTGAGCCGCCAAAAGTCCAAACCACAGTCCCATGAAGTCTAATCCAGCAAAGAACCCCAGCCCCACCGCCACCGGCATTCCCACAATGTAAAAGCATCCCAAGTTTATGTTGGCCCCAACTTTCGGCCGCGCCGTGCCTCTCAGCACGCCGCAGCCGGTTGTCTGCGGGCAGTTTCCGAGCTCGCAGAGGCCAATTATGGGCAGGACCAGCGATGTGAGTGCTATGATTTCCTTGTCTTGAGTAAACATGCTGGCCCATATGTTTCTCACCATCACTGCAAAGATAAGGGCTGTTAGGCCTAGAATGAAGCTGCAACAGAGCCCCACAATGGCTGCGAGCTTTGCCTTTTCGGGGTTGTTTGCTCCAATTTCATTCCCAACACGTGTGGATACACTGAAACTCAGAGAAGAAGGGAAGATGTAGATTAATGCAGTGGTCTGGATAAGAATCCCCATTGACGCAACAGTTGCTCTTGGATTCAGTAACAGACCGCAGAGCAAGATCATGATCTCGTACCACCACCATTCAAGGCAAACTGAAATGCAGCTTGGTATGGCCAGATTGAGAAGAGTCTTCCATCCTCGTAAACACTCATTTGAAATACCTCCCCAAGTTTTCTTGTACACGCCGGAAATAATGATGTAGATTATCAGAGAGATCACCAGATTGAAATTCGACCAAACCCCACTTAAGGCAACACCTTGGATTCCCATATTGAGGTGCGAAACGAGAAAGTAGTTGATAGGAATGTGTAGGATGATCGCCAGAGTTGCGCAGAATGTCAGAGGCAGAGTGATGGATTGAGACCGTAGGTAGATTCTCAAAGGGTGCAACAGAGACTGAGCAAGAAGATCGGGAAGTGAACAGAGGAGGTATGATTGGGCTTCAATGGCAATTGCCTCGTCTTGGCCACAAAGAATTAGGATTTTCTTCATATTGAGCCAGAGAATTGAAATTGGTATGGAGATCAGTACAAGAAGAAGAACTGTTCTTTGCAAACAGAGACCAAGCAAAGTATGTTTCTTGGCACCAAAAGCCTGGCCGCAAATGGGTTCCATTCCCATGGCGAGACCGGAAAGAATAGAGTATCCGGTGATGTTGGCAAAGCCGACGGCCAAGGAGCCGCCGGCTAAGGCCAGGTCACCGAGGCGGCCGAGGAAGAGCATGGAGATCATGGACCGGGAATAGAGTAAAAGCCCAGTAAGGATCATAGGGAAAGCAATACTAGCTATGGAACTCGCTTCTTTCATAGCCAAAGTGAAATGGGATTTCTGGGGTTTCTGTATTGTCTGGGGTTTTTGCTCTTTTCTGGGATGAGTTGTGGTTTTGGGGATCAATGGGGCGGTGAGACGGCGCTTCTGGTCTTCTGTGTTTGTGTCTTTATTTGACGCAAAGTCTGAATTGCCGTTGCAGAGAGGAGGAGATGTCATCTTGCACATTGTGATTAATATCTGTTTGTGGGCTGATGAGGATGAATTGGAATCAAAGCTTGAGAGGATGGGAGAGATATGTGGGGGTCTGTAGAGGCAGAGGGTGAAGAGGTTTATATAGGGGTTTGATGAGCTTTGAATATTGTGGCTGCTTTTTTTGGAGGGACTATTGTGTCTTTGTGATGACCGGCCAGCACAACCCTAGTGACAATTGGGTGTAAAATCCACTTTCGTATCACAAACACCATGAGCAAACAACAACAAAAAAGGAAACAAAATATTTCTGCAGAACTAAGATCTTGGTGAGATGGATCTGATTTATAAGCTGGTGGTTTGTGTTTGTTTTTTTGTTCTACAATTAGGTCTTCAAATCTCAACATTAATCAGACATTTAATTTAGATTGATTAATCAAGTCACTGCCAAAGTTTGTAACGTTTTCGATTAAGAAGGATTAGACAAATTGACAGAGGGAAATGGGACAAGGAAGACTCTCGGCCAGTTATACTTGGACATGGATTTTACATAGAGGCCGATGAAGCCCATTGATTAGGGACCCATTTATGATGCAAAAGCAAATTTTTCGAAAACTACTGAGGTAGCGTAGGCCGAAGATTAAGGGACATATATTATGCCGATGTACAATTGGCTCAACTCAATGCAAGCTGCTCCACCACTTTGGCCTCCCTTCACAAGGGTTTTTTTTTAATTATTACCTGTGGATATGTAAAAAAATAAAAAATTGGGTTGATCCATCGAGCAACAATAAAAGCATCCGTAATACACAGTAATACATAAGAAATAATATGTTCGATAAAATGTCTTAAAATTATTGAAGCAATAACCATTAAGATAGTGAAGTAGCATTCACTGCTTAATAGAATTTTCGACTTTATTATTTGTAATAATCAACTCTTAGCTGCAGGCGCACAAAGTTAAACAATCGCAGGAAGTGAAAGGCAGGCCATAGCTTCACAAGGACGTGGGGTCTCATACGGAAGCTCTCTCATTCAAAACCATGTCGATTGTCGAAATTGGATATGTTAATTCATCTCTCCTTTAGTGGACGGGACAATATTTAGGGGTGAATGTCACCATTTTTGGTTGAACCCCATTACCGAAAGTGGAATGTTTTCTTTTTTTAGTTCTTTTTTGAGTGAGAATAATGAAGATGATCTTTTACGATAAGTAAGCTTTTGATTGTTTTTTTTTTTCCTCTGAAGTCTTTCTTATATGAATTTGATGAAGCCGTGGAAAGTCCTATTGCTACAGGTGGCTCCTCAGTAGAGGAACACTGCCAAGTGGATGGCATTCATGGTTCCACACATCCACATATATGAATCGAGTGGGCTGTTTCTTTCACTGTTTTTAGATGTTTATGAATCTCAGATACATATTAAAGGAGGTTCTAAACCACTAATGAAAGGGGCATGTAATAAATATCAAGTGATAAGCCCTTTTCTTCGAGTCAAATTATTAAGACAAACACGCTAGTTTAAGTCATAAAAACGTGTAGAAAGTTCTTCCATATGCTTCATATTGGGTGGCTTTAACATCGACTTTGACCCCCAAGATTTGAGTTCCAAACTCGCTTTGAATGTTTGTGCTATCAGTACATAAGGGCAATCGTGCGTGTGATCGACCTCATTTTGTAGTTATTAGGAGAATGTCTCCTCATGTTTTCTTGTCATTTTATGAGAGTCCAACTTTCGGTTGAACACTAGAGTGAAATTACAAGATACCGTAATTGACCAAGAAAGAGGTCATAAAAATAGCCAATATATATCAACCTTTTCTTTTCAACATTCTACTTCGGTACTTTTACATTCGTCAATTCTCATTTTACGTTGTACTCTTACTCATTGAATTTGAACACTCACTTTGAGGTTATCGATTCAATACTAGCTGAAGTAACACTTGATTGAAGTATACTATTAACGGACACTATCGATTTAATTACCTAAACACCAATTAATGAAAGTCACGTATTTGATAATTGCTTGTTAGAGACTTCTTAAGCTTGATCATCTCGTGCTTCACAAGGTAATCTGGAAATCAATCAGAACACGATATATTTCGCTTTTCGATTGAACAAAAAAAGAGCTAGAAAAGATGAAAGGTAAAACCTTGCTATCATTCTCCGAAAGAAAAAGATGAGAGATAAATCAAGCTAGGGGATAAAAAGGATTTCCTTCAAGCTAGTGTACTGTCTACCAGAGGGCAAAGACGAATAAGAGCTGGGACAGACAAATGGGACTCGCCAAATATGGCAAAAAAAAGAGTCGCAATCAACACAACTGTACGTCGATGCCCAAAGAAGGAAAAGACCATGTTAGCTTAACATGCGCGTTCTAGCTGCTGCTTCTGTAACCCGTCTAAGCAGAAAGCTAGGAAGCAGAAAAACCAAATTCCCTTGTATTAATAGTTGGTGTCGTATTATTTCGAACATAGAAAAGACTGGTATGGTCGATCATGACTACGAACCAAGCCAATTCAGACAGAGATGAACAGAGTCGTTTCTGTCATTGAAGCTCAAGACAGATATGTTTACAGTGTGAAACCTCAAAGGAACCCAATAAAATCAGCTTGATCATTTTAAACCCTAATGATGATGAAGATGACAGATTTAAGTCATTAAAGTAATTTAGCACCGACTAAAACCGCTAATACATAAATGTTATGATGAATCTTCGCCGACAATGAGCATGCATGCCACAAAATTCTAGGGCATGCAAAAAAAGCAACTGCAAACGTTTCAATCTGTATCATTTCTCAGATCCTTGATAACTCTTTGTTGACCTTAGAGAGACTTTGTTTACAGGAACGACAGTTTATACAGTAGAAATAAACACATGAAAATGATATCTATACAAACGAGCAATCAGGATTTAGTCGCATTTCTTTTTACTTTTTTTGACTACTATGTCCAAGCTCCCTGTGCCAGTTGAGTAATTAGCATGTATATCAATCATAATCAAGAATTTTCAGAAATCAACCAAGTGCCAAAAGCTCCAGACTTGGAAACTTCTGTCAAACTTTTGATTTTTCTGGTTAGAAAGACGAATAAGAAACGGGGGACGTTAGGGTACGGGTACGCGGTACATTGGTTACCTAAATACGGGGTGCGCTAAGGGTATGTTTTTAAACTTAATTAATCGTGATGATCTCAACGTGATCCAAGAAAGTTGTAATAATGAACTAAATCCTATGCAACAGCCGTATTAATCTTATTATTATACTAATAACGGAGGAAAACATTGCTACTTAGGATACGGTCTTAGACTAATAGCGTGATTACAAGTAAGCTAAGCTAATTAACAGCTAGTATACAACCACTGTTAGTCTTGTCATTCGATTTTATGTCTTCAATGTCGGAAAAGCATTTACATCCTTAAAAGTTAGTGAGTTAACGATAAGCTTAATGACAGGTAACTACAACATCGTAATCGGTTTTTTTTTCCACACAGAATCGATCTTCAACGAACAATTAACTTGTAAATATCCAATTCTGTCTGATTAGCTAGAATCTCTATGAGCTTTAACATTGATTGGTCAAAGAAACTAGCTAGCTAGCTAGGGATGTTATCTAGATAAAATGTCTTAAAGTTTCAGTCTTGCTTGGTATATATCAAGTCTATAAAACTACACTCTAGTGCCTTTTCATCTCAACTTAGGGAAGCACTTACAAGAGAAGCATCTTAGAGGAATTCCTCTTTTGACTTTGTCATCTCCACAAAAGCCATTGTTGTTGCCTCTTTGTAGCTTATTGTCTCCGCCACCGAAAGCCATTCCCATTTGGTTGGTAGTGTGGGAAGAGATAGAAACTCAGACAGGGTCTGAAATTATAATTTGGAATTATGATTAGGATTAGGATTAGGATTAGGATCGATAAGAATACTGGTTGGTGTTCACACATGAAAACATCTGTGGTCGTATATTTATAAGTTATCTGATCGGAGATCAACGCGTAAAACTGTCATTTTCTTTGTCACAGAATCATTTGGCAACTTGGACAAGGACAAAGGCGATAACTACACAATATGAACTGATAGAGTGGAATCTACTTCGGCTACTGGGTCTTCAGAAAGTAGAACTGTGCTGTTAGCAAAACAACCCTAACGCGGAAGAGAGCAACTCTAATTGCACGACGGAGCACAGTGGAACCCATAAATGAAGCTCCTCAACAGAGAAGCGTGTAAGAAATAGCGATTGACAATTCTGCGATGATGCTCATGATGGCATAATATATTGTTGGTAATCCCCATCTCTTGACAGTTCGGAGGGTCTATTGTTAAGGACAATATTGGCTATAACATCATCAAAATAGCAAAAGCATCCACTTGCTGCAAATAAAACTTAACAAATCCAAATGTCATCAATCGGTGCCAAATGGAGGCAACTTCTGTATTAGGAGTCTCGCTCTGAAACAATAACCGAAATGAGTTCCTTCAAGGTTTTAAGCAGAAACTACAACACATAAGACTCTAGAACCTAATACTAGGCTACATGAAGCTACATATCCTTGATTGAACCCATCATCAGATGTCCTGGGAACTACAGAATGCAACAGACAACGCTCTGACTTCCACTCATCACCAGATACTAGTGCAGATCACTCATTCCTCCTCAGCTTGGGGTGATCGGCTGCAGTTAACAACAGAGTATGTAGCGTGTTTAGCAAGCCAAATGATATGCAAGCATAAAATTAAGACACCATTTGGTCACTGGGATAATTTAAACCTGTTGTATCTCTCATGCATGGGGCTTTCAGGTCCACCATAATTGGGGCTGTCCTTGCCATCAGGCACTGAGTTGGGACTTGGAATACGACCTTCCTCGGGGCTGTTAGCCCTTTCTCCTTCATAAGGGCTAGTGCTGGGGCCATGTCCATTTTCAGGGCTAGCTCTAGTTCTCTTATAAGGAGGAGGACTAGGGCTTGGAGCATGACCATTTTCAGCAGCAGCCCTATCTCTACCAACATAAGGACTGCGGCTACGGTCATGGCCATGATCAGCACTCACCCTCTCTTTTCGGGGGCTGCGACTGGACACCCTCCCATGATCAGATCTCTCCCTCCTAAAAGGACTCAAGCTGCGCCCACGAGCATAGTCAAGGCTTGCTCTCTCCCTTCGATATGGACTTGTTCCACGTCCATAATCAGGACTACCCCTTTCCCTACGGTATGGACCAGGGCTAGGGCCACGGCCATAATCAGGGCTTCCCCTCACTCTTTTGTAGGGACTTGGGGATCTTCTTCTATCACGGCCTCTCTCTGGTGACCTATCACGACTTCTCCTGTCAGGGCTATACCCATCTCTACTTTCATCATCATCACGAACTGCATATTCAACTGATATGACTCGATCCAACAGCTTGCTGCAGAAATAAAAAATCCAGCAAACAAAAATTAGTGCAACTTCAAGAAAAACTTGGTACAGATTTAACAGGAATGTTGCATCATCAATTTTTAACCTCATGTTTGTTGCCTCCAATGCCCTAGTAGCATCCTCCTGTGACTCATACTGAACAAATGCGAAATTCCTTCGGATCCGTACACTTACTATTTTCCCATATGAATCAAAATGCCTCTCCAAGTCCTTAGTACGGGTGTGATATGGATCAAAATTTATAACAAACAAGGTCTTTGATGGTCTTGTAACAGTTGAAGACCTTGAAGCACCAGGTCTTCTAGAACCACGCTCATGCTGCAATAAACATATATGTGCTTAAGACTGTAACACTTGAAACAAACCAGAAAACCATTTACAAACGAAGAGTGATAAAGGGTAGTACTTACACTGGATACCTTCGACCACTCAACACGAAGCCTACGCCCTTTGCGACCAAATTCTCTCCGATCGAGTCCCCGTATTGCATAGTCAGCATCTCTCTCATCATCCATGTAAATGAAAGCAAAACCTACAAAACAGTAAGGTAAAATATTCTGAATAGATTGAAATCAAATCCCACGTGTTGTATGAAACGAATTGTAATGATTCCTTTGATAAGGATTCTTCATCAAGAGACGGCATTCCTCCCTTCGGTAATGTAACAAGCCACCCAGAATTCTAACCTATTTTAACAGTTTGGCAACCTCTCGGAAATCTATAAACTATGTGACCAATAAAATTAGTAACAGACCTTGTATAATGAACTAAGTGATGTCAAGGGACAAGAATCCAAAAGTGAATGTCTCATTGTAGGTCATTGTAAAGACGGTGCCTTCTCCATCTAATCTCCTGCCTTTGCTGTGGAATCAGCACTGTTTCAATCTTGAAACATGTCTGACATTGAAGGCTGAGCGAAAGTCATGAGGAATGAAAGGCAAAGGTGACAGTGGAAAATTGAATGGTAGTAGTGCCATTGCAGGTCAGAATGACTCTTCTTGAAAACAAGAAGAGGGATCTCGTCACAGGCAAGAAACGGAATTCTGTAGAGTCCATCCACTAGCCTGGAAGAGAATGGATATCCCAAGATAACCCTGCGTCAAAGAAAATGTTGAGTATGGGGGTTTATGCGTCATATAATACATGCTTGTTTCTTAAACGTATCCTGAACCCCCACAAGATCTCAACAACGGAAGACGGCTGCAGTGGAGCATGTACTTGGAATGATTATTCGGTAGGGTAGCCGAAGAGGCAGGGCATGGGTGAGACATTGAGATAAGGCACGGATGAATTGCCTTGCTTCAGTAACCTCCAGGGCATGATAGTTTTACATGATCCTTACTACTATCAGCGGACAATCAGTGGACTCTATGCATATGCACAGATTTGGATCCTTGTTTTGGAAATTAAACGCACACCAGACACATAAAAAAAAGTCCTACAACAACAATAAATAATGAAGTCGATTCTTCAAGTTTCCAAAAATTGAATTAGCAAGACAGTAACCTTCCTAATCCTGAATCCGAACTGTTGAAAAATAAAGCTCACGTTTTTGTTCTCAACCTCAAAAAAGTTGCAACTTCTTATCTTTATTGCAAGTGAAAGGGTGATTTTGGCTAGATAAGCCGAACGTGGAAATTAAAAAGACCCAACAATTAAAAACTAATAACCTTTAAGAGCAAAAGAACTCACCAGCCTTCATATCCACCCTATCAACTTTTCCATATCTTCCAAACAGCCGCTCCAGATCATTCTGTCGAGCATCATATTCAAAATTCCCACAAAAAATGGGCCTCATTTCCTGAAACAAGTAAAAATAAACCGTCTTTAAAACAAGCTAAATAAGAAGCACATCACTTTGCATCCAATCCATCATACACACATATCATATCGTAACAAGAACAAACCAACAATCCAGCATTACCTAATTCACCCATGTACGAAAACAACCGGCAATCAATCCTCAAAACAAAACAGAATACAATCACCAATCCAGTATCTTTATAACTTGCTGCATTACGAGACTATATTCATAATCAAAATCTGAAAGCATAATCTCTTTCAGCTGAAAGACCAAGACAGAAACCAAATAAACCTCAAGAATTACTGAAATCACTAACACCAAAACCTAACCCAATCGAACCAAATCAAAACCACACAGAAATTACAATTCAATCAATCAAAAACACCACAAAACATTCCCTCATCCAATAATCAACACCACAAAAACGAATCCACATCAATTCAAATCCAGATCAAGATTCAACAGAGTCAGATCTACAATCGTGCATGACCTAATAACCAGATCCCCAATTCGTCAGGAAAGAAGCACTATTTGAAAGCGTTTAAGTTCGAAATTCATCGTGAATCTAGCGAAGAGCTAAGAGATTATAGCAATTGAAAAGCAGAGATCGGATTCCGGTGAGGTTCTTACCGCAACTGAGAGCCGGCGATTCCGAGAGTGACGGAGCTCTAACCCTAAGACTGTGATTAGATTTTCTTTGATTTGACCGAAATAAAAAACCTTTTTGTGATTGTGAGTGAGGTAAATAGTTAGCTGAAAACTCACGTATTGGAGATTTAGATAATGTCCAAAAAGACCCTTGTACTTTCGTGTATTGCTACTTCTATCCTCATTTTCCAATTTATTTATTTTTTATTTTTCATAATTCTGTCTATAATTAGAAGCCATGAAGATCATACACAAGAATCATCAAACTTTGTTACATTATCAATTGAAGGCGCCATTACTGAGGCTGAACGTCTCATGAGAATGTTAGAACCTTTTGATTTATGTTAGTTATATTAATAAACATGGTATTATCGGTTTATATTGGTTGTAGGCTCATTTTAATTTCCAGGATCGGTGTCACAAAAAATATATTTAGTACATATATAGTTCTAAATTGATATGTATTATGAGCCAACTTCTTTGCACTTCATTGATGCGTGTAGGTTGAAATACGTCCAAACAGATATATAAACAAAAACAAAACAAATGAAATAGATGTAATGCATGCGCGTTCTCTAGCTGGTGTCATTACAATGGCCAAGTAATCTGATCAAATAAACCAATTGGGAGCTTTAGAGGCCGGAAGAACCAAATCAGGTCTCATTACAATGCCCAGGGCCCAGGCTAGTGATCTTATCAAGTAAACCAACTGGGAGCTTTAGAGGAAGAACCAAATCAATCCTCGTGGACTTGTTCAATACTTAGCTGAATTTCGGATGCTTGTCCATGTCCATTAGAGATAAGATGTAATAACCCGATTTTTCAGAACGATTATGGGATTATTTTTAAGTTTATAAGTTTTTGAAATTCATTTAAACGACTTTCGTTTGCTTCGTGAAGTGGTAAATCGAAAACGGAAACGTTATCGGAACGTTTATTTAGAAAAACGTTATGTTTCCGCGACGTGAGTATCGACTTTTATTTTGTCTCTCGTTTGCGAAAACTTCATTCACGAAAGTTGTAGAGCTCGTCGATACGAGTTCGTGGACGCGTCACGCGTTCGAATCGGACGTCAGACGTGAAGTTATTAACGTCGGAAGTTAGTTTCTGATTTTAGAAACGAGTATATACAAGACTTTTTTCAGATTAGGGTTTCCATTTTTGGAAACCCCACTCTCTCTCTCCTCTCACCCGCCTCCCTCTCCTTCTCTCTCCTTGATTCCTCTCTCTCTCTCTCTCTCCTTCGGAAAACCCACGCCGGCGATCTCCTCCCTCCGGCAATCCGTGACTCACACCGCCGGCCCAGGAAGAGTCGTGCGACCCTCCGCAGTCGACCCCGAGGTCGACGCACCTCCTCGCGCCGCCGTGAGCCTTCGCGCTCCAACCCGAGACCGCGAGTGCCATCGCCACAGTCGAGCTCCATCTCCGGCGACCTCCGGTGGTTCTCGAGCTTGTCGAGGTAAGGATTTTGCTTGTTTGATGGATTGGTGTGATTGTTTGATGACTTGATGGCGTTTTGATGGTGGATCGGAGGAGGAGGGGGGATACCGCTGCCTTAGGTGGCGCGTGAAGAGCCGTGGAGTGGCCTAGAGGCGGCGTGAGGCCGTGGGAAGGTAGAGGAGGAAGAGAGGAGGAGCAATGGGGCGGCGGTGGCGTGCTACCCGCCGGTCTTAGGCTCGGCGTGTGGGCCCCACGCGTTGCCATAGTGAGTAGCGCGTGAGCGCCACGCGCGCATCGTGCGGCGGCGCATGAATAGTATTTTCGAAACAGTAATTTGTAAAATTTATTTTTACGTACGTTAAATGTAAAAATTAATTTATGTACAGTAACTGTAAATTTTTACATACGGTAAATGTAAATTACTTTCAGTAAAAGTAATTTCGGAAGGGTAAATCAGTAATTATTATTTACTGAGACAGTATTTACATTTGAATAGTATGCATACGTATAAAAATACATAAATAGTATTATATGTACATGAATACGTAATTGATATGTATTTATACAAAAAAATACGTGAATAGAAAATACGTGAAATAATACTATGTGAACAGTAATTTCGTAAAACCCGAAATTGCTGAACAGTAAAATAATATTACTGTTTTGGCATTTAAGATTTACGTAACGATTCTAAATTCTTTTCTTATCTTTTCAAGGTGATCGAGAATTCAAGAAAATGAATTACTTTCGGAATTGTGGAACTACACTCGAGATTATAAGGTGAGTAAAATCTCACATTACGAATATACCCTTGCGGTAATTCGGGATTTATGCAGAATTTTAAGGAATGAAATATGACATGTATATGATATAGTGGAATATATATTTGTATAAATGGTAAATAGTTACATTTATATAGTTTGCTATATTATATACTCACATGATTTTGTTGTGAATATGTTCATTTTGGTGATGAGATTTATATATCGAGCATGTGGTTTGATTTGTACAATATGACATGATGATTATTGTACGTGGTTTTAACATTGAGTTTTGTTAAAACGTGTTTCTCTTCGGACGTGTTTTATGTCTTCGAACGAGTTTTTGTCTTCGGACGTGTTTATGTCTTCAGACAAGTCTTCGGACGTGTTTGGCATGTCGGAACCTAGCCTTTGGTCGGACAAAAGTTACGATTCAGTTAGAGTTCTAGTCTATCTGCCGGGGTACTGCATATGAGGTAACAGATGAGTTATCGGCTTATGAGTACCCATATATTATTGATATTGGATGACAGGTGGTTGTCCAATGTCGGCGGCGTACTACATGAGGGGTAACAGAGGGGTACCAACGCTCATGAGTACCCGTATTATAAATGCATTTGGGTAAACAGAGGGGTTGCCCAATTCTCACGAGCACATATATTTTCACATTATTAGACAACCAGATAGACCGTCTAATGAGTCATGAGTGCATTTATATTTGTTGAGATGTGGATTTTCGTATATATTGATATGTGAGTTATATTATTGGTTTACTCATACGAGCTGCAAAGCTTACCGGGTTTGTGTTTACAATCTCGGTGCACATATTCGATGGTGTAGGGGATAACTCCGCAGGTGTGGATTAGCGGAAATCGACGGACCGCTCAGAGGACTTGAAGTTATTTATTTCCATCTTGTGGTGAGGAGTTTTTGTTGATTTCTTTGTGAGGATTATACATTTCCATTGTTATAATGTTGAATTATAAAATTTGGTTTGTAATAATCGGTTTGACTGAGTTGTATTTTGAACTCAGAGATGATCCGCTGTGATATTTAAATGATTTTTATTCATTGAGATTGCTTTAGTGTTTTTCATGACTTCGAAATTTGAGTTTTATACTTTAAATTTTGGGATCGTGACATAAGAACTGCAATCTCAGCACATACTTTGGCTAGTTCAGATTCTGTATCATGTATTGTTGTTGCAAGTGGAAAATAATCGCAGCACAGCCATACACAGGATTTTGTATTCTACTTTCAGCCTCATAACATAATGTATCGATGGCATGAGCTCGAATATACGGTTGCGATGATTTCAGTTCCTGATAAATCATATACATTGTACATATATATCAAAGTTAAGTTAAGTTTGTTTCCAAGTATGTATAATTTGCTCTAGTGAAGACCTAATACGTACATAAGAGTGTGTGTGTGTGCTGTTAAATGAATTATGGTACCTTGAGCAGCGTGGCAACATTCTTGGCACCATGTATTCTATGAACATGTTCAAATCTTTGAGGATTGTTCGAGGGGAAATATGGAGCGAATATACAATCCTCCGGACATCCTTTCCTCAAATACTTGCAAGCAGCACAGCGGCCAACCATTATTCTATATCTAGAGTGGATCTCAGAATCTCATCTCTTGGAGATTTTCTCAATCTTTTGTCTCCAAGATGCATGTAAATCTGTATGGATTTTGTGTTAGTAAGGAGAGAAAATTCCAACGGTTATTTTTTTTTGGTTATGGAAGGCGTCTAAAGTGCTTACTATTTCCAACCATTATATTTGAGAACTTGTATCTGTTTTAGCAACGTTTGTGGTTTCCTTAATTTGCTATAAACGTAGGATATACATTAGACTAGCTATCAGCAAGTTTTTAAATAGAATTTCCAACAGCTACTTTTTATTCAGATTGAATTGAATTGATTCTAATTTGTATTGTTTATATATAGTTCGTTTTCCTTTATCATACGTAGAGTTTAGCCTGCGTTATACATTCTGAATTCGTAACACTCCAGCATAAATTGATGCAGAACGATCGAGGACGTTGTTGAAGAAAGACAGAAATATATATGCCAACACCATCATATTATTGGGAATGCAGAAGAATGAACTGTAGAATGGAAATCGAAATAACTCACAACCATAAGCGGAAAATAAAAATGATAGAGAATACCGGGATTTAACGTGGTTCGGCAAAGTGTCTACGTATACGGGTAACAACAATAAAGAACCTTCACTATACGAAGAAAAGTTACACAGAGAGAAACACTACTTCAAGACTCACACTTGAAGGGATACACTCTCACACACTTTATTTTGCTACACACACAAAACTCTCTACTTAGAGTTTTCTCTATATCTCTCACTCTTGATCACACACAAAATGACCTCTCCCTTATTGTTCTTCTATGTTTATTGTACCACTTCTCATGCCTTAATATAGGCAAACATTTTTGTGCAATTCATGTATTTGCATGTAACATACATGAAAGCAAAGTCAATCTTCTTCCTTGATTCATGCTCAATGTTGACATGGTCATTAATGCATTCTTCTTTCTTTGTCAAACAAATTAACCACCTACCACCATAAGGTTGTAGATTTGTTTCTTACCTTCAATAAAGATTGCTCCAAATTTCAACAAAATCAACTCCATCAATTAATGGGTCACCAAAGTAATAGGTGTGCTTGATTTACTCATGTGAACATCACATAGTTTTCACACCTCAATTAAGGAGGATTGACCCTATCACATATTGGTTACAGACGACGAAATCATATTTCTTGTTTCTAGGTTGATAAACCTAGAGCCAAGATCCAAGGAGAGTACAGGGCATAAAGAGGGCCGGGGGAGATCGAGCAAATTACCATTGTTTGCATGTGCTGCATGTCATGCATGTTATATATATCAAAAACAAATTAAGCACACTACTATTTATGTCACGACGAAAAGGGATAGCCAAATTCCAATTTAACTCTACCAGCTTACTATAACTATTGAACACACGTCTTAAACTCTTAATCATTTAGTTCTTCATAATCCAAAGCCACTCGAAATTAAGAGTATGGTTATCCAGGAATGTTCAGATAACAAATCAATTGTCCACTACTGCGCGCCACACTCCCTTCAATAGTTAACAAGACCAATTAGGGCATTTAGGAAATCATCATCACCATCCTGTAAGATAAGTGAAACGGAAATGCTCATTAGTTGATCAGTACGGCTTTTGACTCACTAATCTTGTAGCGAGATATATAAGATCCTTTTCCTATTGTCAACTGAACATGAAGTTCGTTATGCATGTGCATTGAACAGTCTTCTCTACTAATCTAGTACTGATGATCATGTGAATTAGTAATTAACTATATAAAGTTCGATCCTTGACTTGCCTGAGCGGTGAACTGTTGATCAAATTGAGTAGAATAGTCATCTGATGACTGAAAGATGTTGTTAGTGAATTCGGAGTCCAGCATCTGGTTTTCACCTCCCTGCTCCCTCTGCACAGTTACAATACACTGGCCTAAATTAGTATATCACAAACAATATATATGAAGTATGAACACATGATAAGCCCTTCAACAAAAGAAAATACAATTATAAGGTTTTCGAGTGCCACATTTAAAGATATATGAGTCCTGCTTATGCATGTTTTATAACCAGGCTCCATAATGTCTCATCCTCAGGTGCATCATCTTCCATATGGTATGAGCCTACGCCAAAAATGTTGGGGTTCCCAGCTTGGTTAGCAGTTGTGTTCAGTTCACCGAGCTGACGGTTAGCAGCAGGATTAGAGCTCACGTTAGGGTTCCCAAATTGGTTGCCGCCAGTTGGGTTCAGGTCAAGCTGATGGTATCCGGCAGAATTAGAGTTTAGCTCGTTCATATAATGAATAGGGTCCAGCTGAGCTTCATCATCGTTCCCAGCAGAGTTAAGCTGAACTTCGGAGTTGACAGTAGAAGTAGGTGAAGGGTGCACCTCAACTTGATTATTTACCTTGGGATTGTGGTTCTGCTGATATTGGCTCACAAATGGATTAGGGTTAGGCTGATGAACTTCACCATCCAGAGAAGGATTAGCGTTCAGCTGAACCGGACTATTTGCAACATGACCCGGGGTCAACTGAACTAGAACATTCGCAGCACGATTGGTGTTCATCTGTGCATCCATTTTCGGAGCCGGTGCAGGATCTTTGTCTTGATATGATCTGCCAGTGAAGTTGGCAGGAACTTCTTCCCCACCTTGTTTCTACACAGTAAATATGGTCAGAAAGATCGATTAACTATATGCATTCAATAAAGAGTAGGCGTTTGAAACGAAACTGAGATCTAGCAAGTTGAGTTCTTATATGTACCTGATGCGAAGGAGACTGGCAGCTGTCGAACTGCTGCAAGACCAGATTATTGACCACCATGATGTCATCGTCATCATTGGCCAGAGAAATGTGGTTAAAATTTCTCGTGCCGTTGTTCATATAAGCACCATAGGAATAATCACTGCATCGCCCTCCAGCAGTTGATGACATTCCATACGGATTCAGTTGCAGTCCATGTGGCGACAACAACAGTGAAGCATTTTGTTGCTGCTGAATGTTTCTAGGGATAATTGGTGTAAATGGGTTTGCACTGCTACTCTCAAACCTAGAAGCAGAAACACTATTCCCAATATTCCTTAGTGTTGGTGCATTGAAAGTGGTACCATTTAGGTTAACATTACGAACTCCTTTTGTTAACCCAGTGACAACTTCATTGTTGATGGCCAATCCATTATATCCACCATGTACAATATTGTCGATTCCACCAGTAGGTTGGCTGGTTCTGCCGGCAAAGTTTGGCCCTGGATTAGCATTGTTAAAGGGACTCATCAGGTTGTCAATGCTTGGAGATGAAATTCTGGGTGTAGTCCCAAAATTGAATGGGTTAGATGTGAAATTGAATCCATGTTGAAGCTGCTTGGCTTGACTTTGTTGCGAGTAGGTTTCCATCCAATTGGTACCACCATCCAAAAGGCCATTTCCACCACCATTATTCATCACACCGTCATAGCCTCCAATTCGTCCAAAATTGTTATTCATCATCTGCATTCCAAAGCCGGAGCCATGATTTGCTTTAGAAAGCATGTTCATTCCATTACCAAGCTGCATTGGCCGTTGTTGCTGAAGCGTATTGTTCATCAGAAGACACGACTGCCCCGAACCAAAGAGTGGAGGGTTGCTTCTGGTGCTAGCTAGGTTTATAGCCGCTGGTTGCTGGTTGTAATTCAGCGGATATTGGAATGAGGTCGAGCCAAGGTGGGAAGTGCCAGGTGGAGCTAGGGTATTCTGAAAAGGTGGTGCTAGTCCCATTTCATTCATCTGCATTTGTTGTTTCAGGTATTCGGCGTATTGTTCTCGTTGGACTTGGTTGAAAGATGATGTGGCTGGAAGGCCAAATTCCAAGCTTGACCTGAATATCCTCTCAGACAAGCACTTTGACAATCTAGCTTTCTCCGCAACTCGCTTCAAGAACATACGGTACTTCTACAAAATGGCATGTAGAAATCATAACCAATATTGGTAAACGATGTTTCTATGAATACGTACGTATATGTTTGTGACGAGTACGAAAATGATCATTAAAAATTCAAAGAATATAATAACGTACACTTTCGGTGTTAATGTTATAAGAAAGGAAAAATTATCTTATCATCGTTAAATATATAATTTAGACACGTCTGTCAACTTATTATATAAAGGCTTATAGAATAACAAACCTGCAAATGGCTAGCTACGTTCTCCCTAGTCAAGCCAGGAACGTTCATGAATTCGAGGATCCTCTTTGGCACAGCCTCTGTATATATGTAAAGCAAAATTAAAGGCTATCACTAAAACGAATTATTAATAGAACAGTGAAGCATAACAATAACCTAACTGAAAGAGTTTTAATAGTGGGTTTAGATTAAAAAGGGTGTTGATTTTTGGGTCTATAATCAATTACCCCTAAAATGTATATGAACTTACTGTCCAAGCCGATATGTCTGATGGCCAGAAGAAAGTGATTGTGAAGTGCATTACTCCAAACCACTTTCGCCTTCTTTGTGGCAAGCATACGCCGATCATTTTCGTCATCGTCTTCTTCTTCTTCTTCGTCCACAGTCCTATCCCTCGTACGCGTTTTTCTCTTACTGGACTGTCCTTTTTTGTGATCCTCCTTATATCTGACATCGTCATTGTTAAATGATAAGCAATCGAAGTCCTCGAGCTCACCAGGACCCTGCAGCAGCTGGCCTGATGTGAATTCTCCCGATGCGCCTTTCATCAGCTCTTCGAGGGTTACACTGGAGGACATGCTCTTCCTAGATTGAAGAATACACTGCCACACCATTTTTATGTCATCTTTGCTCACAGGCTTTACTATATAGTACACACTTCCTCCCTCTAGACTCTTAAGTATCACGCTCTCTTTGTCATTCGCAGACATCACTGCAACCATTGCGTAATTAAATTCATCAATCAAACTAAACTAGATATTGATTCAAATTGTTGAGTAAAAAAGACATGAACTCACTAATCACGGGTAGATCAAACTCATCATGCACTAGCTTCTGCAATTCCAAACCATTCATTTGAGGCATATGGAGATCTGTAACTACTAGATCAAAGGAATATTTTCCCTTTCGAAGGATGGAAAGAGCATCGATAGGGTTTGGAACAGTCACGACTGCAATCATGTAGACAAAGAAAAGAGTATGAAATGTAAATAGTTGAACAAACAAATTATTGAAATGAATTAAGGGTATAATATTTGTCCAAATAAAAAGGCAAATTAAACATTACAGTAGGTAATATGAATTATGTGATGAATGCATGGATCAACACTATACTATTGGTGTGATTCATTTCAAGTTCCCCAGCTGCGGGCATGGCATCTAAAAAAGGAAAATCGTTTCTTGAAGAAAATGCAATGAAGGAAATCACCATCATCAAGCAAGATTACACAAAATATATATTCTCGATAAGAATCATATATAATTAAGATGCATGCACATTCGTCCTCTAGTGCTTTAGCGAACTTGCACCTCTTAATTATCTCTTGTCAAAATCTTTCTGAAAACAAAAATTAAAAGAGATTTGAGTTCTAAGGAAAATAAGAAAGGTGGGCGAATATGAAAGTCAATCAAGAAAAAGGACTAGATGTTGCAATTGCCTCAATCACGCGCAAACGCATGCATCTACTCGAGATTGAAGATCTAATGAAGAGGAAAGTGTAACTAGCTTATAAACCCACCACATGAATCGAAATCATGATTAGGTATATATAAAGACATGCAAAATTATTTTGAATTAAATCGTGCTAACGATGTGAAGATCCACATAAATTATGAAAAACTCACAAGAATAATTACACATATCATCTGAAAATTGCTGAGGAAAATAAAATGAACAAAAGAAACAATAAAAGCAATATATAAATCTAATTAGAAGAAATGAAATAATACTAATTACTAGCCACTATCAATTAAAAAGACTAATTAAAAGAGAAGATAAAAAATGATTTTCATGAACTGAACTATCTAGATGCAACCATATATACAAGAACGCCGATTTCATGACGTAAAGTCTCGATCTGCTCCTTTACTAGGGAAAAATAAGGGTTAATTAGCAAATCAAAATCCGAAGGAAAATAGAACTGAGTAACAAAGGCCGAGAAGAAACTCATAGAAAAGCTAGATCTACAAAGCGATTTATGGTGTCCTCATAGATAGCATGGGTACCTTCATAGCTCCATGTTTTGAGCATTGCAGAAACTATGTTTAGAGTGGTGATATCATCATCGACGACTAAGATGTTGATATTGGCAGAGTACTGCCACCCTTGAACAGCTCCTTCTGTATACATTTATGCTTAATTAGATGGTATGATTTTTGTGCCCTCCTTGATCCCCAATGAGGACTATATATAATACAAGAAGATGCTTAGGTCAGGTGCCACATCAAATGAAGGTAATACGAGTGTAAGCAGGCAACTGGTATTCTCTCTCTCTCTCTCTCTCTCTCTTTCCAAAAATAATAATAATCAGATCTGAGTTATTTCCACTACATTTCTCAGACAGATTGCATGCAGCAAAGATTAATTTACAGGGAGGATATGCATGAATCGCCCCTTTCACATTGCACACTAATTAATGGAGAATTCTAGACTGAAATACTATGTATTACATCTTTACTAAATACATAAGGTTCTTTCAAAGAGTTCTTATCCTTAGAAGATTCGCTATCTTCTAATTTAAATTCTTCCCAATAAAACTAATATACCAATTTAGTAGTAAAATTTTCAAATTTCAAGTTCTATCGTAAAGGTAGGATTGTAAAGAGAGTGTTTTAGCACTTATGTTCGTTTTCTTGATGAAAATATGAATGCTCCAATTTGTGGTCAAGCACTTATGTTACATCTTAAACTAGTGTCTGATTTCTTAAAATTAAACTTTCACATCTCTAGTAGTGTTTGAGTTAAATCACAACTTGATTCTGATTTTCCCAAAATGCAACAAAACACCAGTAAATGCAACTAGTTAGCAAGTCAGATAAAATCTACTAAAACATAACTTTGTTAATGTAATCAGAGTAAAACATGAGAGAATGTGTAACGACCTCAAAATTTCAAGCTTAAAAAAAACTCAAAATTTCAAAGTCGAAAAACACCAAAACAATCCCAACGAATCGAAATCGTTTTAAATGCACAGCGGATCATTACTGAGTTCACAATACAACTCAGACAACCAATTATTACAAACCAAATTTATAATTCAACATAACATAAAATGGAAATGTAATAATCCTCACAATCTCTCACAAAACTCAAGAATAAAACCTCACAAGTTCTCACGCACAAATCCGCACTAGAAATCTCACCACAAGTAGGATAATGAACAACTTCGAGTCTCCGGAGTGGTCTCTCAATCTCCACTAATCGACACCTGCGAAATTATCCCCTACACTATCGAATTGGTGCACCGGGATTGTAATCACAAACCCGGTAAGCTTATAGCTCGTATGAGTAAAATGAAAATATAACTCGCATATCAATATATACGAAAATCCACAAATCAACAAATATAAATGCACTCATGAGTCAATGGACGGCCCATCTGATTGTCCCAAAAATATATGAAATGAAGTGCTCATGAGAAATTGGGCAACCCTTCAGGTTACCCAAATACATTTATAATACGGGTACTAATGAACGCTGGTACACATCTGTTACCCCTCACGTAGTACACCGCCGATATTGGGCAACCACTTGCTACCCAACATCCAAAATATGAGTACTCATGAGCCGATAACCACCTGTTACCTCACATGCAGTACTCCGGCAAGCATACTAGAGCTCTAACTGTATCGTAACTTTCGTCCGGCCAAAGGCTATGTTCCGACTTGCCAAACACGTACAATAATCTCACATCATATTGTACAAAAATCAAGTCCGAAGACAAATCAACATTTTAACAATCTCTATGTTAAAATCAGGTACAATAATCACACCTCATATTGTACAAATCAATATCACATACTCGATATATAATCTCGTCATCAAAATGACATCATCACGATACAATCATAACAGTATATTATATAGCAAACTATATATATATATATGTACATATTTACCATTTATACAATATATATATATAATCCGCTATATCATATACATGTCATATTTCATAAATACGTCCGAAGACAAAACGTTTTAACAAACACCATATTAAAACCACGTACAATAATCACACCTCATATTGTACAAATTAAATCACATGCTCAATATTTAATTCTCGTAATCGAAATGACCAATTCTAATGAATTCATAACAGTATATAATATAGCAAACTATATATATATGTACTTATTACCATTTATACAATATATATGTAATCCACTATATCGTATACATGTCGTAATTCAATATTAAAAACTCTTGCAACATCTTGAATCTCCACAAGGGTAGATTCGTAAATATGTGAGATTTTACTTACCTTATCGACTCGAGCGTAATTCCACAATTTCCGAATATAATTCATTTCCTTGATTTATTGATCACCTTGAAATGATAAGAAAAGAATTTAGAAACGTTTCGTAAACCTTTAAATGCCGAAACAGTAATAATAAGTTACTGTTCAGCAATTTCTGGTTTTACGAATTTACTGTTCATGTATTTACTATTCACGTATTTCTGTAAAATACACATCAATTACGTATCCATGTATGTGTACATACTTTTTACGTATTTTTGTACGTATGAATACTATTAAAATGTAAATATTGTCTCAGTAAATATTAATTACTGATTTACCCTTTATAAATTACTTTTTTACATTTACTGAAAGTTATTTTTTACATTTACCGTATGTAAAATAAATTTATATTTACCGTACGTAAATCACTTTTACATTTACCGCACGTGAAAATAAACTATAAAACTACCATTCGGAAACACTGTTCACGCGCCGCCGCACGTGGCGGTGCATGGGGTGCACGCGCCACCTCCGGCAGGCCGCGCGTGGGGCACACGCGCCGAGCCTAGGGTCGTCGCGTAGCACACCACTGTCGCCCCAAAACCATTCATTTCCTTCCGCCTTCCCTTTCCACGGCCTCATGCCGCCTCTAGACCCCTCCACGCTCCCACACGCGCCACCTATGGCGGCGGTACCTCTCCACCATCTCCAACCTCCGATCCTCCTCCAAAATCCTCCCAATCGATCCACAATCCTCCCAATCAATCCCAAAACATCACACAATCACACACAACAATCAATTTCATCAATCCTTACCTTAATCGAACGGTGGAGGCTTCGATTCGTCGTCGGTGATGCGAGAGGCCAGCGACTTCGATTCGAGCGGTGGCGAGCTTGAGGGTTGCAGCGGAGGGTCACGCAATGCTCCAGGGACCGGCGGTGAGGGACACGACGGCTTGGAGGCAGAGATCGCGGCGTGTTGCAGAGGGAGGCTCGGGGAGAGAGTGGAGACTCTCGGCGGCGAGATGGAGCGGCGCGAGCTCAGGGTTTGGTGAGGAGGATCGCGCGGTCCTTTTGGGCTAGGCGGTGTGGCCTACGGAGGGCCGGTCGGCGAAATCGCCGGTGAGGCTAGAGATAGAGGGAGGGGAATCGGGGAGAGAGAACGCGAGAGGAGAGAGAGAGTGAAGGGGGCGGGTGAAGGGTTTCCATTTCTGGAAACCCTAATCCCTAAATTTTTCTATTTATACTAGTTTTCAAAATCGGAAATGAACTTCTGACGTTAATAACTTTCGCGTCCGATGTCCGATTCGAACGCGTCACATGTCCACGCACTCGTATCGACGAGCTCTACAACTTTCGTGAAGGAAGTTTTGGCAACCGAGCGACGGAATAAAAGTCGATATATTAATTCGGAAATGTAACGTTTTTCTAATTAAACGTTCCGAGAACGTTTTCGTTTCCGTTTCGTAAAGTCGCAAACAATCAAATTTATTTTAGTTGAATTTCACAACTTTATAGAATTCATATCAAACTAAATATTATTTGAAAAATATGGTTATTACATAATGTCTGGAGACTTGTAGTTTAAACATAAAAAAAGATAAAAGTTAACTACCAATGCAACGGTATCCTAATGACTAACGACCTAAACATGCAACGAAACGGTTGGCTAGCGATCAATGATTTGTCTTACACAAGAATTATGATTAGACACCACGCGTTGATAAACTAAACGAGCTCCGTAAATGTCTAGAAAATTACTGGCAAAGTTGTAATAACCACCAGCCTGAGAGAACTCTTCCATTTGGTGGATTGCTGTGGTTGGCTTTGTTTTCATCATAACTTTACTATTCATCTTAGCTAACATACAAAATTTTATTATCATTTTAATAAATAGAACCGCACGGGGCTCTCGCCTAAACTCGATTCCAAACCCCTCTTTTTAAAAAATAATAATAATTTGGCCAGGTCTATTCAAACTACGGTCACTAAAACCAACACGGTTTTAAAAATTATTCCACTAAATTCTATTTTACATCAGTCGTCCAAATTCTCGTTAATAACACTCAACAAACTAAATCAGACAACACTCGCGGTTTTATAAGTCCCCATTTCTAGATATTAATGTCAAAGTTCGCATCAATCGTTCATGCTATAATGAGCACAAAATTATTAAACGCTGTAAATTTAAGGATCAATTATGTATATGGGACTTTTCTTTCTTCCTTTTGTCACAGAGAAGGAACACTCGAGTGTTTTAGGACTTTTGATTGCATTCTAAACTTAATTGTCTTGCCTGGATGGAAAATTGTCAGCGATATCGTTTGATTACATCCTTATTCTGTAGTTAATTACATGACACATTAGATCATATATACCCCACAATCTCACATAATACCAGCGGCTGCCCTAGGAAGCCAAAATCCGCCCATAGATTTAAGCTTGAAGAATATTTACCAGACGTACCAAATATAGCAGGCTCGTCTGTTTTAGTTGTCAAAGAACTGTAGGAATCTGTACCATATCTTACAATTACTGTTACTAGTGTTATACCAGGTTTCGTTTTGTACATCTCCGGTTAGGAAGTAGAGAAATTCTTAGTTGTACATAAACTCCTGTCGCTAAAAGTATCACTCGTGCTGAGTATTGTGAAAGAATACTTTTCCAGATAGGTTGTATAAACAGACGGATCCATGTAGAGGGCTATCTGGCCCAGACGGAAATCTAATCTATTTTTAAATGCTTACATGTTAAGTAGTGATTCTACTTTGGTTCAATGGTCATGCAACCAAACTTGTATCTTGTTCGTGTGATGTTCGAATTCTCCTAGAAGCAAACATCATTTTTTTCTCATTGTACATGTACACTTTGTTTCCTTGCAATTTTCTACACCTTTGTTCCTCTTCCTCTTTTGGTTAAAGTATTTTTTTTCTCATTTTTGTTCTAAATTTCCATTTTTTATTAGCATTTAGTTGAGCAAAAAAACTCAAACATTTCCTTATAATATAGTTCTACACTTCAATTCCTCTCATGATCATTCCATTAGGTTCCAGGCCTTAAAAATATATATATATGTATAGAAGAATTTTTTTTTTTGCACTTATCATTAGCCTAGACATGTACGAGATCCTGGATCCGCCACACTTACAAGTATGAATCATTGGATATAAAGGACTTGAGGAGGATTTGAGGTGTTTCAAATCTGAATTTCGCTGGTAGCTATCTGTTAACGCCACCCTCTGAACGGGGTGATCTCCGGCTTAATCTCCTTCAGCTTCGGTGGCCAGAGACCTGGAAGCCTAGTAGGCAGACATGCCGGTCCGACAACCCCTCTGCTTGCTCGAGTATCACCATCAACGCCACATACGTTGACTCGCATTCAGAGATAGATACAATATACTGGCACACATTCTCACATCGAGGGAAGGGCCATGCACATTCCCCATTGCACATATAAATAGGTTGCCTAAACTACCTAAAAGAGGTAACATATTCATAAGTCCTTAACTCCCGAACTTATTTTGCACCGGATATTAACTTAAGCTTCGGAGGGCCGAAGGCTGACGCACCGCTGGTCCTTTGACTTTGACTTGTTGTATGCAGATCCCACTGAGCTAACACACCGGAAACAAGGCTACGAGAAGTTCGATCCTCCGGATTTAGCTCCGGTAACATTTGGCACTAGAAATATGGCTCATTACTCCCAAATAAGTAAACACAGTAAAGAAACGAGAACGATACATTTAGTTGTAGTGGATGAAATGACGTAGCGTTTCCCGCGGTTGCAAATGCAGAGATACCTACTCTTTTCCGATCACAATCGTCAAAATTTCTTCTATTTCTCTCCTCTTCTGCTTCAACACTTTTCACAAATGAGAACTAACGATTCCACCCCTCAATATATAGCCGCTAGGGATGACCCCACCTTCGACTAAAAATGCCCCAGCCTTCGAATCATTGCCACGTGCCCCACTATTATAATACCACCTCAGTTACCCTTCCCACGCGCGCGCATTTATTCTTAACCCCTCGATCCTCTACCTTTTCCCATACGCCATCATTGCTTTTAACGTCACCGTCGCTTCACGTCCTCGAGGGACCCACGCTTTTCCACTACATTAATTTCCAAGCCTCCAGGGCGAGTTGGCCACTCGCGCCGGGGGACTTCGGTCGTTGTAGTGGGAGACATTTCTTGAATGGGGACTTTGGAGACTTGCCATATAACTCTGGAATAAAGCAAATCACCGACCTGGGCCACTCTCCAGATCCATGGATGCTCTGAGTGTGTTAGTTAACCCGCGAGTCTAACCCCGAGATCCTATTAGGTCTATGGACGCTCTGATGTTAGTTAACCCACGTGCCTAACTGCGTTTGTTAGTTAACGTTTGTCTAACATTGAGGTCTCGGCCAAGCCCTATGCCACACTCCAGGTCAACGACGCAGGCGCACCTGGTTAACTCATGTGTTCGATGCAGAGGTCATTGACCAGATCTATGGGTGCCCCATACGGTCGGCACCAGACTGGGCGGTCAGAACCTGACCCGGCATACTTAGGTCACGCCAGATCCATGGACGCCTTGATCGCGCTAGTTAATCCATGTGCCTAACTCCGGGGTCCTAGATCACTCTACATGGCCACATATAGGCTGGCCCGGGTCCCGAGCAACTTAAACTCGGATATTTGCGCCGAAGATGAAGATATGAAACTCACCACCCAAGGGGACTTGTTAACGCCACCCCATGAATAAGGTGATCTCTAGCTTAATCTTCTACTGCTCCGGTCACCGGAGTGGTGGCCGGAGACCTGGAAGCCGCTGTGCAGACATGTTGGTCCGATAACCCCTATGCTTACTCGGGTATCGCCATTAACGCCACCTACGGTGACTCGCCTTCAAAAATAGATACAATGTACTGGAACACATTCACACATCGAGAGAAGCGTCATGCACATTCCCCAGTGCACCTATAAATAGGCTGCCTAAACCACCTAAAAGAAGTAACGTATTCCTAAGTCATTAACTCTCGAACTTATTCCACACCGGATATTAACTTAAGCTTCGGAGGGTCGAAGGCCGGCACACCGCTGACCATTTGACTTTGACTTGTTATGTGCAGGTCTCACTAAACTGACACACCAAAAGACAAGACTACAAGAAGTTTGATTCCCCAGATCAATGACACACCCGAAGACAAGGCTACGAGAAGCTCGATCCCCCAGATTTGGTCATTTCCAAACATGTTTTTTTTTCTTTTTGGTACCTCTTCTCAACCAAAAAAAAAATTGGTGATTCTCACATGTGCCATATTGCCAATGAGTTCAATTGCTGTATTAGGATCGACATGATCTTTTTAATTGTATACATGAGCTTTTAACATAATAAGCTTGGATCCAACAACCCCCAATTTACCGTTTTCAATTGGTTCATGAAAGTTTGTTTGCAAGGTAGAAGTTTTCACCTATCTGTGATTCCAAAACAATGTGTGGAGTATAACACTGTTTTAACACCAGGAAAATGTGTACTTTACTCTATAATCCACCTTTTATCTGCTCATATAATGCCCACAAGACAATGCCAATGATAGTATCTCTAACCAAGTCCTTGAGCAACTTGACAACCCAGCTAGCAGAAGCAGCATCATTAATAGAATTCCATGAGGGCCTCTGTCCTCCTACAAGGTCTCGAAACCGTAATTCTCCGGAGTCAGCCAATAGTGCATAGATTACACCATTCATGTGCCCTTTTCCGATGACCCCGACCACTCTCTTACTCTTATTGACAGCTTTGCTCCTCTTTAAAGACCATGCAAGGTACTGAGAAAACAATAGCACAATTCACTATAAAGTAGTCACTCATTAGAATTAAGAATCACTAACATCAAATTATGTCATGCATTTGTTGGAAATTACAGAGGTTTTGGTGTTGATCGAAATACTTACGGTGTCTCGTTCATGTATAAGAGGTTGCAGGAGTGAGGGGTATGAAGAACTCAGCTGCTCATACAGCTGAAATGTGGTGTCACTTGTACTTGATTCCTACAATACAACTTAAAAGCAAAAAAAAAAAAAAATCACTGATAATAAGCTCTTGCTTCTTATGTATCATCAGTCTGACAATTAGTTGTAAAACTAACATTTCTCTTAGCTGTGAAATTATAAATTACTGGTTGTCTGTAATACAACAATAGCAAGAGATTAACCTCGAGACTCTTTTGGGACATATCAGATGATGATGTTATCCCACGAAAAACCGATGTTACTAAGCTCAATTTCTCTGTCCATGTCAAAGAATTCCAAGCCCTTTCAAGCTACAGAAACACATAGTATATAACCAACTGAAGCAATGTTGCAGTATAAATGTCCTCAACAAGTATTGCTAATCCAGTAATCCAACTTCCACATCAAAGATTCAACATTTAATCTATACACTATATATAGCATTAACCATAACATTGAAAGGGTCTAAATTTGTGCATACAGTTATCTCAATTGGGCGATCCCCCAGAACAATCTGAGCACCAACTTCTTCAGATGCTTTTCGAGCAGCGCGGAAATGCAATCAATTCAATTAAAGCTCACCAATAATGTCATAAACATAATTGATATGCAGAGTACAACATCATAACTTCAATCTCCGACTATTCCAATATCATTTTCAGTCGTACATTACTCTATTAATAATTTTAACTCAAGCCAACTACCTAAGTACCTCATCACCGAAAGGACTCTTAGAAGAGAAAACCGCCAAGAGTACGCGTAATGCCAGAGCAGTTTGACCCCCTGCCATAATATTACACAGTTAAGAGTTATTCATGATCACATAAACAACGGAATATTCCACCATATTGATCAGTATGACATAAAAGGAAAGTTAAACCTTCGAATTCAGATCGATGAGCTGTTCCATTTACCGTTAAGATTACAGATTATTTTTCACCCATCGGAATATTTGTATGTCAAAGCAATCAAACTACAACATTATAAACAAAGTTTACTTCTTTACGTCTTTATTTCTTACCCAAATTTATACTACGGCCAACGGCTCCAAAGAATCCATTTCCACTCAAAGAGTTTTTGCAATTGTGGCTCTTGAGTCTTCCAATATCTCTGACCTGAAATCGAAGTCAGGTGGTGGGGGCTTGATGGAAAGCTTGATGGGTCTAACAGGCCTGCGGGTGAAGAAAACAGGGTTCGTGTGGAAAATTGGAACGGTCGATCGAATGGCCTCCATGGATGGGATAGAATGAGCTATCTGCTCTTGAATCGTGTTTGATAATTTGACCATAACAAAAAGTATCACCCGTTTTAGATAAGAATCTATTCTACATTTCTACCGTTGTTTGCATAACACAGTTATTTACGTCCGACTCTCAAATATAGAGATAATACCCCTAGAATCTCTTCTCACACCATATTGAGTTATTGACCATAGGTCTATTCTTTTGGGTGTGTGATTAAAACATGGTGCGTCGATAACGTCATGATGTGTCAAAGTGTGTATTAATAGCACTACCCTTATAATATCTCAAACATATCTTCTTAAAATTCTTTATTATCGATGATGAAAATACCAAATCTCTAAAAAAAATTAGTCTTAACTCCAACAGCTGATATGTTATATTGTATAAAATAAAATGTAAATGTGTATAATTAAATGAAAATTAAATTGAATCTCATAATGTCATAATTTATACTAAGACTAGAAAATGAATGATAAATCATTTTTTTTGTTATTTTTAGGATAAAGAGTGAATTTGTTTTGGTAAGAAATAAAGTTTAGAGATTGTTTTGAAAATTCTACAAATCTAAAGATATTGCTTCTTTCTATTCTCACTTTCTCTATTATAGATGACGGCTTAGAGGAGCTATTAGACCTAAAAATTAAAGTTTTTCTCTATAATAGATATTATTTGGGTTTTAAATAAGTTGTTTGAGATACTCTTAGGATACTTAATCATGCTATATGTTTATCACGTTATATTTTTTTTTCACACACTCCAAAGAGTTTGTTTCCATTTAATTTTTAAACAAGGTTGATGTTATTAATAATCAAGTCATGTCCGAGTTAGACATAACTTACACAAATGTGGCCTCTGTTGATGGCGTTATATTCCCCAACCCCAATTCTTTTTAGATTAGTCGGGGTGTCCCAAAAACTTGCTAGCGCTAAAGACTAATAGGCCTTAAGTGCTTGAATATTCAATAAGGATTTGTAACCTCTTCCTCAATTATATTTGAATTCGAATCTAAATTAAAGAATACACCTATCTACAGAAGGTAAGAACCGCATACCACTTGTCCTTGTTCAATAGATGACATTATACGTTAGAGAAATATTTTTAAAAGAAAGAAAAGAAACGTGAAAATGTATTGGAAACTTGCTATTGATGCCGATGAAATAAGAACTATTACTACTTAGTTATTCAATTATTATTGAGGAATTTTTTTATAAAATTCAATGAGCATAGTGCATGTACTGATTTGTTAGTTGTTACCATACGGGGAAAGTCCGAATAAAACTTTTTTTTTAAGCCTGATGGTAACGGTAAGTGTGAGACATGTGGGCTTTGATACAATGACAGGCTGTGAAAAGTTGAAAACCTTTCAAAACCACATTTTGGTAATTCAATCTCAACTGGATATACAGTACGACTTCATCCGAAATAAAAAAAAAAGGATGAAATCTCAAGAAATGTAATGACAACACATATACCTATCAAAGAAACTGTCGTGGGCGTAAATGAAACAGTGGTTTCATAACTTAAAATTGTTATAACAATAGACCGAGTCTCCAAATTCGAACAAGAGAATCAAACGACTAATGCTTGTAGGTAGGATTGCAAAGCAACCACCGCACCCGACTGATCTTAGGCTTGAAATCAAGCATGAGAAGTTTTTTTTTTTTGGTTTCTAAAAATCAAGCATGAGAAGTTGAAGCTACTAAAATAAGTAAGCAGCATTTGAATTAAAAGAAGAGATTCTCTCAGTGGGAATATAATAGATCATAGCATGTGCAAAAATCTCTCTCGGTCCTTTGATTTTTGAACACAACATCCTCACAGTCAAACCAAAACAAACACAAGTAGCTGAGTGGCGAGCATGATCGATCAAATTAACTATGATCAAAATACGCCATTTGGGAAATCAACATCATCCCCAACATTGCACTTATCAGACTTAAACTATGATCAAAATCCCCCATTTGGCAAAACAACATCATCTTCAGTGCACTTGGGCAATTAAAAAAAGGGAAACAAACAGTGATCCTGGTGGCACGGGAGCAGACACCAGCTAATTTGCTTAGCTTTTCTTTGCAGCGGTTAATACGTGTGCGTTTTGTAGCCTCATTCATCACATCAAAAAGTATAAGCATGTTTATAAGAAGCACAGCAAAACATATATAATGCTAGCTAGCTCCCGCGATTTTCCCACGCTTCTTCCCCAGAGCCCTCAAAACCCCGCAATCGTATATATTGCACGTCAGTTGTAACCTATCCCCTCACACTTTGAGCCAGTCAATTCAAAACTTGACCCTCTCTTTCTTATATATATAAAAATAGTACGTACGTCAAGCAACTGTATGTGAATTTTTATGGCTAATCCGTATGGCAACGTGCCCAAAGGAAATGATGAGCAGCCATCTGGTTATTCCAATTCCAACCCACCTTTCTCTATTCAACTTCCCCCAACTAGCAGCTTCTCCATTGTCAATGATCAAGGGTATCAAGACCTCTCCTCCTTGCCTGGGCACGGCCTCCGTTCTCCGACCGGTGGTGGGTCCATTTCTTCGCCTAGGAGACACCCGCTGTACCGAGGGATCCGGTGCCGGAGCGGGAAATGGGTGTCCGAGATTCGAGAGCCTCGAAAGTCTACACGGATATGGCTCGGCACGTATGCTAAGCCCGAGATGGCCGCCGCTGCCTACGACGTGGCGGCCATCGCCCTAAAGGGGCCTGATACTGCGTTGAATTTCCCCAACGCCCTAATCACTTATCCGATCCCGGCTTCTTCGGCTGCCAGTGACATAAGGGCTGCGGCAGCTAGGGCAGCCGCGTCTAGGGCGGAGAGCATTGGGGCGGGGGAGAGCTCATCGGCGGATCGGGGTGAAAATGCGGATAGGTCACGATGTGGTCGTGGTCGTGGTCGTCGTGGTGCTGGGGTGACGTCATCAGAGGACGGTGGCGGATGTCTAGAGTATATGGACGAGGAAGCGCTGCTGAATGTGCCGAATTTGCTAGCGGACATGGCGGAGGGAATGCTGTTGAGCCCACCGAGAGAACCCGCCAATAATTCGCCGGAAAATTCGGACGGAGAAAGTCTTTGGAGCTATTAATCATCCGAGGCCACAGCTCACTCAAAAATCCAAAGTGTCACTCCTCAATAAACAACTATCCGATCACAATTGAGGGTATGTATTACGATGATACGAATGATTGATTTAAATTATGAATAAGCAGGTATTAGCGAAATCAAGAACGTACTGGCAGCGTGTGCAGACGTCTTCTTCCTTTTTATTTTGGCTTTGGCTGGATGTAAAAATGTGTGTCTGAATCTGAGTTTCTTTCGGTGTGTTTTTCGGTGGCCGGATCGATGATCGGCCATTGTGGATCTGAAATCGATCTGCAGTCAGCTGCTGCATATGTACTGCTTTTTTGCAGCTGATTAATCTGTACTGTTGCGTGTAGAATTTGGCAGCTATTATTGCTCATTGCTTTTGCTTTTGCTGCTATCCTATATATTATGATTCAGTTCTTGATCGATAAACTAGCTTTATCATTTCGATCATTCATTTGCAGCAGCTGCCACACTATCTGCTACTACCTTGACATTTGATATATAATCATATATATCCATGAATTTGATATGTATATATTGAGGATCTTCGGCTGTTGTTTGGTTAGTTGATTGATTGTATGTGCTTTGCTGATTAATTCTCTTGACCAAATGCCTCGATTGAGTTGATTCAGACCCCAAATTTGCTCCTTCGGATCTTATATATACTCATGCTAGCTAGGAAGAAGTCAATTTCCGGACAAGAGGCTATTTTTTTGCCCAGGATTTAGGGCATACAGTGATACAGATGTATGTTTATATAACTGGTCTGCTTGGATTTGTTCATCACCTGTGAAAGAGATGGGGAAACTGAATAACTGAAAGTGAACAGTAGTAATCCGCATATATAGGCATATAGCATCTGAATGTTAATACTTTCTGTGTGGAACAAAGGTAATACAATTAGCTGCAGCATCTAATCTTATGTGTGAATTAGCTATTGGCTAGTCTAATATGACAAAGACCTAAACTGTCTGAAAGAGGAATATTAGATGTGTTGAATTTTTAGTTTTTTACCACACACCAATTAGGACTAATTGTATAGCCTGCATATAAGATAAGTGGTTTCACAATGTGCAACTGTCGTTGGATAAAGCTGAGATGATTTATGTTAAGTATGATACCAAAATGTCCAAATTACTTATTATGTATACGCAACTGTCGATTTTAGTTTTTTGATATGCAGAGATGATTTCTATTGAGTTTGATCAATTCGAATTGTTTAAATTACTTATTGTGTATGTAATTGTAAACTTTTTCATCTATATTTCTTTTTTATTAAAGATTAGTCACGGAGATCGTAATATCTAGTGTACGTACTACTTATAACATATATGTCGAAGGGAAATAAATTTACCAACCACCATTCTTGTGTCCATCCTTTTAAACTCGTGACATGTGTCTTTTTTCAACTCATATTTAGATAATAATTGAGCAATTAGACACATGTCATGAGTTTAAAAAGGTGGGCACAAGAATAGTGGTCAGTAAATTTGTTTCATATGTTGAAGATCGAAAATTACAACTCGGTTGATATCAATTATAACCTGCAAGGAATATTGACAAGTGAAACCTTTTTGGGCTTCGTAGAAATTGAAGAAAAGTAGGGTTTGAAAAAATATTTTGATTTCCATCCGGCGGCGCATCCACCGACCCAGTGTCGAACGAAAGTTTTGGTGGGTTATCTGGCGACCCAGAAATGATGGTTGTTGTGGGAATCGATAGAGGGTGGCTGCTTGGGTTTTGGCATGTGTTTTGTTGTTGTTTTCTTAGTTGCAGTGGTCATGGCTTGGCGGTGATGTTTTGGTGCCTCTTCTGATTCGCCGGCTTAGGTCCCGTCTACGGGTGGAGCTTGTGGTGGAGTGGTGTACTGAGGTGGGGAGAGAAGGCGGTTGGCGGTGGTCTAGGTTGTTCTCAATATGGGTGATTTTCCAATGACTTTGCTGGGTTAAATATGAAGAAGGATGGTAAGTTGCATCTTGGATGTGGATTTAGGTGGTCTTTTGGTGGCGGCGGCACGTGTTGACGTCGAGGTGATGGCGTTGTGGTTAGGTGGTGGCGGCGACTTGCCAGTTGTTTCGTTGGTTGCCCATCTCTAGAGATCTATTGGAGCTAGGCCTGGGCTTGTTGGGCATGGGTTTGGGTCAAGTAGGTTTTTTAGGAGGGCTTGAGTCTGTTGGCCTAGGTCTGTTTTGTTTCTTTCTTTTTTGTAAGTTTGTCGTCCCACCCCTTTGAGCGAGGGTTTAGGGTGTCCATATATAAGGTCTTAGTCGTGTCATTGAGTGCACATGTTTATGGTGCATGTCATTTTTAAGGATTATCTAAAAATTAGTTATAATGGGGTGTCAATGTAATTGGAAAGTTGTTTTTTACAAATATGACAGAGGTTTTGGTATGTGATGTTATTGGAGTGGTTCTCTTTTTTAGATTGGCGGTGAATAGGCTGTCAACTATTTTTAGAATTTGTTTTAATTGGTTCGGGATTAGATATTCTTAGTTCATGTCTATTGTTTTTTTTATAATTATGTCACTTATTTGATTAATAGTATTGGTGGGATGTAGTGTGAAAAAACTAATTCTACCACCAAGTATTCTATTATTTGTAATCTTATTTTTGTGAAATATATATTTTATTTTTCTAAAAAAAATTATAACCTCAAGAGAATGGGTTTTGACATGTTCATGGGAGAGAACATAGAGAAGATATTTGACTTGGTTTGAAGAGGGTTGGGGCCTAGTGGTATGCATGCCGAGAGCCGGACATGTGTATAGATACTGTTAGACGTAGACCTAGGTGAGATGACAAGCAGTACTCAATATTTTTTTGGTCTGAATAAACATCGATTGAAAGCCACAAACGCCAACGGGGAAGATACAGGCAAACTGAAACCGCTAGGAAAAAGCGAAACAAAGAAACAAAACAGAGTCGCAAAACCAGTGGAACCTGGGGTATATATATGAACAAGAACATGATGCTGCCACGTGAATTCTCACAAAGAAACAAAATGCTGCCACGTGTTTGGTGGGGTCCGAAGACTGACTATCTGAGTGCGGCCTTGTTGTCTTCCACACATTCATACAAATTCGGAAAGGAGGATATGGGAGTAGATATTTACCTGTTGGATTCAAGCTTTGTGTAGTAGTATCAACTACATATCGTTTCCCTCAAATTCTCAAAGTTTCTTCGCAAATTAATCTTAACACTGTGCTTAAATGTAATGTGTATATCTTTTTTCCAATATATATATAAATTACTGTATGTATGATTTAAAATGTCAAAAATTATAAAAAGCACAAGCGACTATCATTTGATAGAATTACTTAAATCTCTGGTTGGTAATTAGAAATTAGTGATTAATGCTTAAAACAATTTAGACTTGAATACCACAATCATCATCGATACTCTAGATATACATTGAAACAACATAGAGACTCATATTATTCATATATATGATTGACTAAATGTGTGTTTATATATATGGAAAGAATCGAGAATTGACGTTTGCAGTTCACTAAGTGCGGACGTCGGCGCTTTTGCCGGAATCTAACCACCTCGACAACGTTTTTCTTGCCGAACAAAGCTCACGACCATCCCCAAGAACGTCACCAAGAAAATGAGGGCCAGAAGTGGTTGGATTCCGGTAAAAACTCTGATGTCCGCACTTTCTTTGCACTGCCCTCTTAAGTTAGATGTTCTGCGGTGTTCGTTTATGTCCGGAGCTGTCACTTCTTTTCCTCTGTTTAGTTCTGGTTTTGGTTTTTCTCTCTTGTTCTTCTGGATTTTCATCTCTTTGCCTTGAGGCTTAATCACATTTCTTTCATTATTGACAAAAAAAACCCACGGCCCCAAGAACAAATTCGCACAGATCGAGACAGAGGCCGGAAAAGCTTACTTTCTCGGTTAACGAGCGAGAGCCCGGTTGACCGTCCAACAATTAAAGCTAAAGGTAGTTTCATCTATCGCTTTTTTTTTCAATAATTAACCTAATCCTCAATGCCAACCAAGTTTCTACTGAATACAGACAGACACCACGTATATCTTTCTCTTCTTTCTTTTCTCTGTCTGAAGAACAAACTTTCGATAGTTTCTGTAGCAAAGAACATGAGGGTACTTCCAACTCGAGCTCTCTTCCCGTCTTTATTGACGATGGCTGGATCTGGTAATTGGTAAACCGTAAATCTGATCGAGAAAATCGATTGGATTCTAGGTAGGGTTTGAGGGGTCTTAACTAATAATTCTGTTGGCCCAACTTGCCTCACAAGAGTTCAGATGACGGACCACGCACATAAATAATTAGTCAGATGAGTATTGAAATTGCCTTGTATTATACATGATCGATCTATGCATGATTGTATGCCGCTGAATACCGAATAATGACCGGCCATGTCGTACAATATTAGCAAGACCCGAATCCTGCATCATTATTAGTAAGTAATGCCCGCTGTCCTACTTAATTTTAGCTTAACCTATAAGCATTCGATCATTAGGGTTCTCTGTTTAATTAGAAAACAGTGAGAGAGATAGGTCAGGATCATGATTAACTCTTTTACAAGGCAAAAAGCCGACTTGTCTTGTCTACCTTAACTGTTTGCAGAGTAGGCGGAGAGGAGTTGCATGTCTGGATCGACATCAATTTCTTGAAGATTATATTTTTTGTTCCTTTTTTTGTTTCTGGACGACGAACTTTCTAGGAGTAGGAGGACATGAGAATTGTGGTCCAAAGAGAAATTAGGTACTGAAATGAAATGATTCTTAAGTCTTAACTAATTAATAAAGAAAAAAAAGCTCAGCTTAAATTCCAATTTCAAATGCTGGCAGCTGTCGGATCGAATAATGGCCAATGAATGAGATGGAGATATAGCTAGGTTCAATTCATCCATTAGTTTTGTGGTCGATCGCCGACTACTGTTGCAAAAGCGGCTGCCGAAATCAATTATAAAAATGACTGGAAGGAAAATGTACAGATGATCTAAGGCACATATAAATAGGGTAGCAATGGAGTCTCAGAGCTTCAACACCCTTTTCTTCAAGGGTGCTTGCTCTCATCACTTTTCATTATTTGAGAACATGTGAGAAAAAGAAAATGCCAAAACAGGCATGTTAAGGTATATATGTAGTGAACTGGGGGTACGACCTGATAGCGATTAATTCTGATCTGCGTGTTTTGGATTAATCGTAGGACAGCATGCGCACAATAGTCGATTTGCGGTATTCAGCTAATTAGAATTAATTATTTTCTTTACTTATTTTTATTTCTATTTTTTACAACTGATTTAATCAGTATTTAAATCAGCAGATTACTGCGAATAGAATATTACCTGCATGTTGTCCAACGATTAATCTAAAACCTCCAAATCAGAGTTGACCGTACTCAGATTGTGCCCTCAGTTCACTGTGTATATATGTTATCATGCCCTTTTTGTTTTTCTAGAAAGTGCATCATCATTATTATAGCTACAACTCCTACAAGGTTGGTGGCTATATCAACTTGTATATATTTTGACAATACCTCAAATCAGATCGTACCCTCACTTCACTCATGCATGCATGCCCTCTTAAATTTAGTTTAAAAAAATCGCAGACGGGTGACCTGATCTTGTCAGATTATACCATCAGTTCTCTATGTATATATAGCAGATATGTGTTTAGGCCTTCCTTGACCATGATTCAATTCAAAGTAAGCAGTCATAACTATAATCGTGCAATTTTTTTATTTGAATTCAATTTTTAGGTATTCATTATTTATTATTATACTTATGAAATGGTGAGCAGATCAATATTGAACCTATATATATATTGCATGTGATCCTTATTTTTTTTGGCTTATTAATTTTTTACTTCTCAATCGATCTTTAAATCTCTTCAGGGGCGGCTAGGGGGCTTAAGTACTGGTTGTTAGAAGTGCCTTAATTAGGATCTACAACCAAATCTAGATCTATGATGAAAGATCTTCCATTATACTTATACTTACTAGTCAGAGTTGATAATAGTATAATAGTTTTACTTAATTATGAAGATTGTGGTGAGCAAATCAACCATCGTAAAAAAAATTATTTTTTTATTTATTATTTATAAACTTACACTCTTATCCCTTCTAATAATATACTTATTTATAATATTGATTAATAAATTCCTAAACAAATTAAACAATTCAAAAATTGAACAATTTTTTTTTAATTTCTCAAGACTCATGACCTTTCGGTCTCTGGTGGTGGGTATAAGGTACGAGTACTACTGACTATTGAATAAAGTTTCCAGACAATTAGACGAAGTTTGTGCCCTAGATTTGGGGCATCGGGCATCCCATGATTTCATCCTCCCAAATGTAACACTTATTTACAAGCTAGTCACCGTTGGATTGATTCAATTGTTTAATCTTCAGTAATTAAAAGGCTGAAGCTGGTAGAAGAATAAATGAAGGGTCACTAGATAGCAAACATGGGATTCATAATTTTTTTTTGAGTTTTTTATTTTTTAAATATGTTGTTTCTTATGCTTGAAGAATTTAACATTCCAAAGGTTGCAGGGGTTTGAAACCCATGCATGGGTGTAGCTGATATGCTCGTATTATCCTATATTTATATGTATCATATTTTTAGTTCATTTGTTTAGTTATTTAATTTATGATTGATTTATGTTATTTTAGTGTATTTATAGGTTTTTGTTAAAAATAGAAGAAAATAGGCTACAATGAGTTAATAAATATTAAATGACGATTATGTTCTTCATTGTGAAAATCTGCATGTGCATAATGTCTAACTTTTCTGAGCTACCGTAAGTTCCAGATCGAATCAAACCATGAGCCTTATACCATTGGAAATATATGAATGTCTACTTTACGTAGGATTTTACATATCTTGCTTTTGATACTCTCATAGCAAGTTATGATAGTTTGAGTGACGAGATGTCAGAGCTAAAACTTGCTCAGGTTCACTAGCATTCATAGAGAATTCAAGTTGTGTTGTAAAGTTGATTCAATTTCAATACATCAATATCAATAATTCAGATGAAGATGCAAAGAGTATATGGATTCCTACTTTTACATGAGATATTTTAAGGTTTTCCCATTCCATATCAAGTTAAGAGTCTTAAACCAAATCTTACAATGAAATTGAAGTCAAAGATCAGCAATAATCTTCCATATATAAAGGAGCACGAATTTCATATAAGATGAGGTTTCCATAACACAATGTAGACGCCTAATGAGCATATACCATCCATTAATCTTCCTCATTCAATTCTTTTATGTTTTTGTTTTGTTTTCGTTAGTCGTAGTTTGTTAAAAAAATTTCTAAAGTTAGGATGATGCTTTATCATGATTATTTATGTAGTTTGATGTTTTATTGATGACTTTATAGTTTCTTTATGATGAATTCTTAGTCACTATTTGTATTGATGTTTTATGTTTAAGTTATTTGATTGATTACCTTAGGGCTTTGCATATAGTAATTAGAAGATGAATTTGAGACATACCTGTAATATAATCTAACTTAGTTTCTTGTGATTAAGAGTTGTGAATTACATTATTGTCGTACATGAAGTAATTGTTTATATGATTCTCTTGTTTTCTAGAACGTAACGAGTCATTCATGTTACATTTATGTCGTACCTGGATAGACTGCATACTAGGATATACGATCTCTGCCGTACTTGAAGGGTATCATACACTTTAAGAAAACTATGGTCTAAGTGTCATACCTAGATGCGAGAATTGTCACCTAGAGATACAAAAGAATCTATTAGTTGCATTGATACATAAATAAGATTCTTAGTGGTTGATTCTGATACCCTAGGTTCTATCTTGTTAGTTTCTTTCATAATTTGTTTTTTGAAAACCTAAAATTTATGTTCTTAGTTTAGATCAATTAAGTTAGGATTAAATCGATTTTCAATCCCTAGTTGGAACGACTTCGTACTTGCACACTATACTAATGATGATTTGTGCGCTTGCGAGTATTAATTAAAACTTCACAACAGTAGCTATATGGAGCTGAGAAGGGTCAATTGACCATCCTCACCATTTTAACAAGTGTTATTCCTTGCATTTTTACTTATTTTTATAATAATATAAGTCATATGATTCATTTGCCCATTTTAATGTAATAACATACATACTTAGGTGCGACTAGTTTATAAGATTGAAGCAATCAAACTATTTCTATAGATTTTTCCTCTCATTCTCTTATCTCCTTGATTTAGTTTATCTCATACATACTTAATTGCGTTCCCCCCTCCTAAATTATTAATATTTAAAGAAATTTTGACGACAATAATTAGCGTAAAACTCCATAGATAGCTCATTAAATTTGTAGAATGCTAGTAATATATAAATTTGACCGCTATTAACAAAATTGCTAACTACGCCGCTGACCCATGCCAGAAGTAGATATGTAGCCTATGATGATGATTGGTGAATGTGGAGTGTCATCGTGTCATTGGTTATTGAGTTTTGAAGAGAACTGATAAGCTAGTTAGTTTCAGCAATCTGAGCGATGGAAAAAATCGGAGTCGCTAGCTAGATGCATGCAGAGTTGCAGTGGTGGAGGTACAAGGTCATATTCAGTCAGTAAGCAAATTAACATTGGTGGCGGACCATGCTAGTAGCTAACAGTCTTGTCGCGTTCGATCTCGATCAGTAAGTAGTTCAGTACATGCATATTCATTCAAACTAATAACACAGATCTCTCCATTTAATTCTTCAATCATCACGATCATCGATCTGTACTGTTGGAAATTCGGAATCCACACCAGTACATACATATCAAGGCTAAAAGCCTAAAACCAACAAACAAGTTAATCTATTGATCAGTATAGTTGCTTACAACGACAGAGCTAGCAAACAAACTGCTACCATATTCGATTATGTTTACTTCTAATCACATCTTGAATTGTATATATGTTAAGAAACAATGCATTATCTGAGTACGCGCGCTGTTCCTGCGGCCCTCTTAATATATGAATGTTCGAATAGATTTGTTATTTGTCCTTTTGGTTAGTGCTGTTCGTATATTTACTGAAACAAATTTCGTGTGCTGCAAAGCCTGCAATGGTTTGGTAGTCCTGGAGGCTGGAGTTTGTTTATCTATAAGTACTGTCGTTTCAATATTCAGCCGAGTTCTCGATCAATAACAAACTACAATAAAATAAACGAAATGGAGCACCTAATAGGAGTCTTGTATTCGTATGATCGAACTATACGTGTTTCTTACTTATTACTTGACCCCAAAGTCTCAAAATTTCTGCAAAATAATAGGGTGATCGGGATTTCCCTGGGTGGCTGATCAGAATTGGTCTCACACGAAAGATTCGAAATAGTTGTTGATCACTTGATGATATCATATTCTCATCAATCGCTGTAATTTGGTGATGTACGTCCCGATCACATGGCTTTTGAGTTTTGACAGTATTAGTCCTACATAGGAATGTGAGACAAAAGACTGCATAAGAAATGCCCCTCCAAAACGAAAGAGCTTAATATGTCATTAGTTAACGAGATAAAGTAGCATTCTATATGTGAATTTTGTAAGATGGTATAAATTACTTGTAGAAAAAAGAAGTGGGTTTGCATATGATAATGATTTTACCGTACTTATTTGTTTGTGTTACAAACTGGTTATCTTAAAATTTCATATTAATAATAGTACTTGTAAAATTAATATGAAAATTGTTGGTTCAATTTAATGTGATGTGAAGATTGACGATTTAGTTCATTTTTTTCTACTTGCGTAATAAGGGAGGACCCATATACTTGCATACGAACTGAGTTGGCCTCTCACACTTTGTATGTATGATTGTAGTACACGACAATTCTGATTAAGTTTATTGGGCTAGATAATTTCATATGCATGAAAACTCGAATATTGTCCAAAATTTAGAGGTAGGGGGTCCAAACTCCAATTAGGTTAAATCTGAGGAGTGGTGGTGTTAGAGGTGTAGGGGCCGGAGGCTTTACGCCGCCCAACAGATGCTTTTCAAATTTTGTCGGATCTTAAAAGATCTCTATTACAATGGGCTATCAGCTCTGTCTTTTTTCATCAGTGCAGTATTACTATTGCTATAGCGGCTCTATGGATATATCTGGTGGACAAATCAGTGAACGGAAAACATAACAAAATAATGACAGTGAAATCGACAGAAGGATTATGATGAAGATGAAGATGAAGATGAAGATGAAGATCATCGAGGACAGCTTGTCCGGGAGTTGAGGCTGAAGACTAGCTTCTTTAAATCTACCATCCCGACAGAAATAATCGTATAACCTCTAAATCCTTAGTCCTTTCCTAAACGACATTAACTCACCAACGAGGCAACGACTTTACTTCCTAGCTCGATAAGGATCAAGCTAGGATACAAAGTTTCATAAAGATCACCCAAAAGAAAAGGGTCCAAGTGCTAGTTTCAAGCATGAATGCTTTCTTTTTTCTCCAATTCAGATTTCAGAGTGATGTTTGGTATACTATAATTCAAACTCACTAGCTCGATCTGAAATTGCCTCAAATTTGAAGTAGGATGTTTTAACACAATTGGTTCTGAGGCTTATGATGACTTTGCTAGGTTCTTTGGTTCCCATTTCAAACTCCTCGGGTTCTTTAGGGAACATCCCATAATACAGAAAAGTAAATCAATAATCTCAGATTCTCAGTGCAATAAAGCCACATTTTTGGGGATAATCTTTTTTACTCTGACTCGTCTCAATCATACCCCAATACTGTGTGGTATATGAATGGTAAATTTCTAAACTAAAATGTAAGTGGCTGGAGGTATTTATTACAAGCCCAAAAGTTGTAGAAGGCAGGCCTCATTTGAACAATCAGCCCAGTATCAACTATTGCCCAATTTAGCATATTTGAAGCTTTTGATCCTTCAACGTCATCATCCTCGTCATGTATCTATCAACCCGAGACGCGACGACCTGTTACATAAACCCCTTCATTGCCTTTTCTATAATGAGGAATCAAAGGACACTAGTCAATCCGAGAATAGCCCTAAGCTGACTTTATTAGGAAGTAATGTGTGCGTTTATTAAATTTAAATGAGATTAATGACACGTTTATTAACGCGAAATGAAATTATGAATAAAAGATTTAATTATGTGATAAGAGAATTTTGTCGTTTACTAATACATAATAGAATTATAATGAATATGAGTCTTACCTCCTCATTAGGAATCGATTCCTGCTAAAACTCCTAACTTGATACCTAAAAAGGGAGGTGAGTATTAAAATCAATTTCTCTATCAATTTGAATCAATTTTTGTTACCTAAATTACCCTAATTTAATTGAGAATATTTACAAATTGTCCAACCCAAATTAACAACACACATAATGAAATATTATTGTTAAAACTCACAAATAAACAACCACATGTTCTACAGGAGTATTTAAGGTCAATTCTTCTTTTTCTCTAATAATATTTTCCAATGTTTTTTCTTTTATTGTCATACTTTATGATTGATAAGTGAAATCTAGTTGGAATTAGATTATTCTTATTGGGTGTTAAAGGAAAATAACACTACACCAGTGATGTTTGTATGTCGTTATGTTAGTAAAAATGGGTGTAGCACAGTAGCACTATTGATCGATAAGTAGAGGAAATAAGTGATTTTATATATATATAGGGGTATTTTAGTAATCAAATTAATTTGAATTCTAATTCCGATGATAAATAAACAACATCAATCGTAATTAGTATTGTTTATATTCTAATTCCATGTCGTAAGTAAACTGTTCAATAGAATTGAATTCTCTCTATTTAAATCCATTATGTCTCATATTCCTGATTAGTTCTATTTCAAGTTAGTAAACGTGCCCTAAGAGGAAATGAGAAAGAAAAAAATGGGAAATAGAGAGAATGAGAGAGGGAATTAGTGATTCTCATTCAATTAGGAATCAGAGAAACCAATATCTATGAATCATAATCATTACTAGGGTAATCACTAAAGTGCCCTCACATAAAATGTGATTTATAAACCTACATAGTTATTATAGTAATTGAAAGTTCATTCAACCCCTAATCAAATCCATTATCGACCCCTCCTTTCTGAATGGAAATGGGGGAATGAATTCGGGTTGGACCCACTGCCATGAATATTTTTCATTCTACTTTGAGGTTAGTAAACAACCATTTGAGAGGGAATTAAAATGAAAGAGCGGTGAATCATTCCCGCTAGGCGTAACTAAACGCATCCTAATGGTCTATATTTCTCATATTGCCCTTATTCTTGAAGATTCAATTTCTTTCACCAAAGGAGTGGAGACATTGACACTCCCACTTTCCTCTCCTGCTTCTCTCAACTAAGTCCAAATAGGGGAAATTGCGTGGGTGCCTACTGGGCCAAATAAGATAAGGAGAGGTGCGGCCCATTAAATGGGTTTGAGAAAGATTCAATAGCGCACGAGGTCCACGCGTTTACGCGGGAAAAATGTGGAGACATGAAATCCCAACTGGAATCCAGGAGGCAGTTAATAACTGCCAAAACCGTGTGTGGCAGGTTGTTATTTTTTGGATTTACTTGCCCCCATCACTGAAAGGAGATTGCCTATCTTTTTCGCCACGTCACCACCGCCCCCCTCTTTCCGGCCGTAGTTTCCAACGACCTTCTCAGACGCTCTTTGCACGCTCCCTCTCCGATCTTTTCAATTCCTCGGCAGTCAACCTGTTGATTATTCTAGTCTCTACAAAGATACGTTCACACTCTTTGCTTATTTTACTTATTTCATTGTGATTTAAAAAAAAACCATGTTAATGTTTTTCATTTTGATTCGTTATGTGCTAAAAGAATTCAAGTTTGTTATCACCACCGCCAAAGTATATAATATTTCTGATCTATAATTACTTCACGTGCATGTATCTTTGAGGTAAAATGGCATTATAGTTGACAAAGGCAAATTCAATTCTTATTCTTACACATTCTTCTTTGAACAAATACAAATTACGATTACAAACAATAAACTTTAGTTATCAATTTTTGAGTCTCAAAATGTACTTTCGAACTTTGTTACGGTTAGATAGATGAAATTTAGAAGAGTGCAATTACATCCAGTATAAAAAATCTTTTAAATTCAACCATGCCCTAACATGTATACAATAATGCTTTGTAGCCTTTACAAACTATTTTACCAATATTTTCGCGAGTGGTTTTTTGACGCAAAGAAGTGATGGACAACTTTGTCAATAGTAGAGATATGTATGTTTTTTGTCAAAGATTGGGTGTTGTGTTGTTCAACAAGATTGTATACTCTTACAAGTTACAAGTTCAAACCATACTCATTGATTAAGACAATAACGATTCAAAAAAATGATTCAGGTTCGACTGTTCATGAATTACACAATAAATTAGTAGCTAGTAAGAGAATTCGAAACACTATGGAAGACCTAATTCTTTTTCGACATCGGCGAGTAATACATGTCTCCTCCAAGTAGTACAACTAGCAGGTTGAAGTAGTCAAATAGATAATGATCCATAGCTTTGGGGTTGCAAGAAATAATGTTAAACAAGTAGAACAAGTCACGAGAGTGATGGAGAAACACCTTTGACCATGAGACATCTTCACTACTTTTTTTTCAAGTGTCGTACAATAATATCCATCAGTCAGAAAGACCATGATAAAACCACTTGGCCTAAGATCTCCAGCTGTTTCTTAACCCATCCTCCATAGCTGGCAGCTTATCACCATCCTCCATAACCGTGTTCGCGTTTTCTCCGATGAAACCCGAAAAGCACACTTACATATATCATATATATAAACAGTCGAATCATTCAAGTACATAATACCTCAGATCACTACAGGTCTACAGCTCCAAGTTTCAAAAGCTACTACTCATAACTCATTACCCATTTCAGCCAGTCAATCATACCCAGTACTACAAAGTCTTCAGCTTCTTCAAGTACACAATATCCCAGATCACTACAGCTCCTACTTATAAGTTTCAAAAGCTACTACTCGATCATTTCAGTCAATCAATCATTACCCGGTACTACTTAAATTAGTCTTCATCTTCTTCAGCTTCTTCAGCTCGACCAGTCGGTACTTGCTACTTAGTAATGGAAGGTGGTGGTTTCTCAGCTTTCTCTCAGTACTTTGATCACAATGCGCAGTACCCAGTTGGCTCGGAGTTGCTGGAATCTTCTTCTCATTCTGATAACAACAGCGGCGCCGGGGTTGGGCGGATGAACTTGTCTGACGAGGAGGTGATGCTGGCGGAGACGTACCCAAAGAAGAGGGCGGGGAGGAAGAAGTTCAAGGAGACGAGGCACCCGGTGTACCGCGGCGTGCGGAGGAGGAACTCCGGCAAGTGGGTTTGCGAGGTTCGTGAGCCCAACAAGACGACGAGGATTTGGCTCGGGACTTTCCTCACTGCCGAAATGGCGGCGCGTGCTCACGACGTGGCGGCAATTGCGTTGAGGGGCCGGTCTGCGTGCTTGAACTTTGCTGACTCGGCGTGGAGGCTGCCGGTGCCGGCTTCTAATAGTGCTAAGGATATACAGACGGCGGCTGCTCAGGCGGCGGAGGCGTTCCGGCCTGCCGGGGAGGAATCAGAAGTTGTATCGAAACCGGCCGCGGCTGCTGAAGGGGAAGCGGAATCTGAACCGGTGTTTTATATGGATGAGGAGGATGTGTTTGGGATGCCGGGGTTGCTGGCCAACATGGCGGAAGGGATGCTATTGCCGCCTCCTCACTACAATTGCTACGGCGGCGATGACATGGAAGGTTATGGTGACTTGTCACTATGGAGTCACTCCATCTAGCTTTTCTATTTTTCTAGTATTGGATTTTTGGAGAATTTGATTTGTGGATAAATCAAATTTTCTCCGTACTTATAAATTTTTTTTGAGAAGTACGGATTGAATATATGGGAAGAAAAATGGAAGGAAAAAGAAACAAGAATGGGGTGTGGAAGTGAAAGTTATGAGGAATACTTAGCTTAGCTGGTTAATTAGTTGTAGTTATGTGTATTGCTTGGCTAATGACATCATTTTTAATGGAAAATCGTGATTAGTAATTTCAAGTTATAACAGAGTAATTAATTTTTGGATAAATTATAAAATAATACAATTTCCTGTTATGAATTAGAAAAATATCACCACTTATTTTTTAATTATAAAAAGATCATCTCAATTAATTAAAAATTAAAAAATAGTCAACAAATTTATAACAAAATCAGAAAATATTCACTTTTAAAATATTTTTCGGACAGTTTTTCCCTTTTCCCAACTATTCTTCTTGACCTTCTCATTCATTTTCATTTTTCTTTGAATTTCGGCCATAACTTTGCCGTTCGACGATAGATTTGAGCGTGATTGGTACCATTCGAAATATCTCTATTCTCTTTGTCATTTGATATCATACCCACTCTGAACCGACCACTGTATAAGATGCAACAACCCTCGCACTGGTGGTGCTCCAAGCTATTCCGGCGAAATCGGAGCTCAAAGCTCCATAATTCTAGTTATTCTCTTCATTATGAGCATACTCATACCAATATCCTTTAAATTTTAACATCATTTCGCATATTTAGACATTTTCTCTCGGCATGTTACATGCATTGTCATACTATCTGTCACATCTCTTGTTACACTACCTATTACACCCGTTGTCACACTAATTATCACACCCGCTGTCATATTGTTACACCCATTGTCACACTACCTATCACACATGCTGTCGTACTACATATTACACTAACTGTCACACCCCTATCACACATTTGTCACACTACCTATCACACTAATTGTCACACCTCCTGTCACATCCACTGTCACATTGTTTTATGTGACTGTTGTGACAAGAAAAAGAAAAAGAATGACTAGAATTCTAGAAATAACGAATATTTGTTTACTGTTATGTGATCTTAAACTTCTCAAATCAATTCATACGATCCAAATACCGATATTAATGTGATGTCACATTCCCAACCATACTACATATCACACTAGTTATATACTTGCATATTGTATGTCACACTACCACATTGTCTGTCACACTACCAATCACACTAGTTATATGTATGTCACACTGCCTATCACAATGCTTGTCACACTATTTGTCACACTTCCTATCACACTAGCTATCACACTACCTGTCACTAGCTATCACATTACATGTCACAACAAAAAGTTAGTGTGACTGATAGTGTGATAGGCAGTGTAATAGTGTGACAACAAATTTTTTTTAAATGCCCAATATCTAAGGTGGGCACCAAAAAATCTACTTTGGCACCATGAATATCTTCTTTGGTCGCTACATCGCTCTGAACACCTATGTTGTGGGCCACGCCCACTCAAATCTTCTCAGACAAGGAAAAGCGGTGCGCCTCTAACGTCACCCTGGCTCGCGGCTCTAATGATATGAAATCGAAGTAAGATGCCCAACCCCTTAAAGCCTTCTTCTTTATTCCTTCATTGATTTTAGGCATAAATGCCAATTTGCACCCCAAACTTGACTGAAATTGTCAATTTGCACCCCGAACTTGCATTTGAGTCAATTTACCTCCTAAACTTGATAAAAATTTCCAATTTACACCCCGAACTTGTATTTGAGTCAATTTACCTCCTAAACTTAGTAAAAATTGCCGATTTGCACCCTATCCGTTAAATTTAACTGTTTCTATCCAATTTTGTGTCACATGTCATGCATTTAAGGGGTAGTATTGTCATTATATATTTATTCATATTGAATAATGAAATAAATTAATAAAATTATTTAAGAGGAACACTTGCTACAATGTTTGTTTTTTCGAAACATGTTATTGATTTATATATTTATTATTTTATGTGATATGGTATGTTAAAATATATTAGAAAAAATATAAATAAATAAATACATTGAAAATTAAAAATAAATGTGTGTTCCGAGAGAATTACTATTCTACCATTGTGTGTGTCTTAGCCTTATAAGGTTTTCTGTTAGAGATAGATTCGCATCTCTGTAATAGATTATGACTCCGAATCCTACGAGATTTTGGTTATGTAATGCCTAAATATTGGCCTCATTATCAATTAATAAACGGTTACGTTTTGTTCTATTACATCGTTATTATTCTCGTTTTGTTCATCCTCCAACAATGTGTACATATAAAATTATATTTATACACAATACACTATATTTGAATGGGTGGGTATATTGAATATATAATTCAAAGTAGGGTTAAGTAGGTAGAAAAAAAAATGTAAATAAATAATTTGATTAACAAAATAATCCTCATTTTAAATAATATTTTTATTTGTTTTTAAGAAAAATATATAATGACAATACTACCCCTTAAATGCATGACATGTGACGCAAAATTGGATAGAAACAGTTAAATTTAACGGATGGGGTGCAAATCGGCATTTTTTACCAAGTTGAGGAGGTAAATTGACTCAAATACAAGTTCGGGGTGTAAATCGGCAATTTTTACCAAGTTTAGGAGGTAAATTGACTCAAATGCAAGTTCGGGGTGCAAATTGACAATTTGAGCCAAGTTTGGGGTGCAAATCGGCATTTATGCCTTGATTTTATGGGTAATCTGCCACTCATCCCCACGCCACCAATGTTTTCATGTCCAGCACTTCCGACGTTGCCTTGATCACGTGCCTCTAAGTCGTCCATCCCCGCTCCTCCGACGTTGTCCCCACGCCTCCGATGTCGTCCATGCGCCTCCGATGTCGTCCATGCGCCTCCGACGTCGTCCTCGCGCCTCCGACGTTGTCCCTCCTCCTCTGTCATCTCTTGTGTCCCTACACCTCCATAGTTACATGTCCCTGCGCCTCGATTGAGATTTTGAGAGGCCGCATTGCCTTTTTTTGGGTTGCAAATCTGGTATGAGAGAGAGAGAGAGGAGTGGCAATTGGTAAATTTCGTCAAATTCAAGGGCAACGGTATAAGGGTTTTAAAAAATTGATTTTTTTTCTTCTAATTTTAAAATCTTACTTGATTTTTTTATATAAATACATGTATCAAATATGACTTTTTTTTATAAGAAACCCTTATTTTTTTTCTTTGTATCGGTCAAGTTGTCGTACGTATAAATAGACAAAACTAATTGCTGACTACTTGAATTGTAAATAGGAGCTTCTATTCATATTTCAAAAACGGTATTTGGATCTTCTAACTTAGTATACCTCCCTTTTACATTTACAAATTAGTTAAAATGTTATTTAGACCTCCATACTTTTCCGAAAATGTCTATAATCAATATATCATTATTAGATATCAAATTAATCCACTATCTAATAATCCTAATATCTTACCAATTCTACTTTTATTCAATTGTTATAAACAACTCGAAAATTCTTAATAATTACATAATTCATCTTCTCAAATTAATTTTCTCTTTTACTCCTACATTCATAATTAATAATATTTTTTTATTCATTGATTTGAAACTCACCAAATAGTAAAAGTAACACAAATTTTTTTAAGATCTATTGAACAATTCTCTCTTAAATCCTAACCGAAGTTTATCAAAAATTCTATGTAGCTTTTCAATTGATACATGAATATTATTAATGTTATTTATAATATTTTTTACAATAAAAATGAAATTAATTAAATTATCTTATTCAATTTATTCTTCTGAATTGGGGTTTTCTTAAAATAAATAAATAAATAAGGATTGACGAAAAATAAAAAAAAATCATTATATTCGCTATTTTAAAATAGGCAGGTTGAAAATTCTCTTATTTTTTTTCACTCTTATATGTCTGTTTGGTAATTTCACATGTGTTGAAAAAATCAAATCGAAATTGAGAAAAACTATAGCGATTTTTTGATTCAGTTATAGAGAGATATATTACCGTCACCTTCGAGAGTTCAGACCACGTCTTCCAATCAGCAGCATACTGACTTGGGATGATGTCAAGCTTTGTTATCATCATCTTAGGATTCTTAGCAGCGGATCTAGGTTTAAAAAGTTAGGTGAGCGAAATTTGTTTTTCAGCACAACAATGAATATTGGATTAAATACTTGTGACACCCTATACTTTAGGTGTAAAAACAGTTTTGTCATTCTACTTTCAAATTTAATCTGTATATCCTTTAACTCTTATTTTTTAACAGTTTTGTCCTTTTACTTTCAAATTAAACTTGTATATTCTTTAACTCTTATTTTTTAACAGTTTTGTCTTTCTTTTTTTAACAGTTTAGTTAATTCCGTTAGTTGACCGTCAAAAAATTCCGTTAAGCCGTTAAAATGCCTAGAATACCCCCAATTCAAATAAGATTTTTTTCTTTCTTTTCTCATGCCTTTTTTATTTTCTCTTTATGTTTTTCTTGGTTTTAAATTTAATTCCTCATATGTGCTATCCAATATATATAATTGTAATCAACACAAATTATCAAATTAATTGTAAACAAGAGGAGAATTAATGACAATTGCATAACATCAAGTTGGAAATAAATAATTTGAAACTATTTTTGCATCAAAGTATGGATATGATAGTAGAAGACTTTTTTTGTCTTAGCATTATAGAAATTAATCAAAATATGTTTGTAGAGCATCATAATATAAAGGAAGTTTATAAGTGGATTTGAGTACTGGCACTCACATGTCATTTTAGGCATTATCCAATTGATTATAAGATTTTTACAATTAATTTGATAATTTGTGTTGATTACAATTATATATATTTGATAGCACATATGATGAATGAGATTTAAAAACAAGAAAAACAAAAAGAAAGACCAAAAGAGAAAATAAAAAAGGCATAAGAAAAAAAGAAAAAAAATATGATTTGAATTTGGGGTATTCTAGACATTTTAACGGCTTAACGGAATTTTTTAACGGTCAACTAACGGAATGGACAAAACTGTTAAAAAATAAAAATTAAAGGATATACAGATTAAATTTAAAAGTAGAAGGACAAAACTGTTTTTCCACCTAAAGTATAGGGTGTCACAAGTATTTAACCCATGAATATTCATCTAGACAATGGCAACAGTTACAAAGTGATCGTGAAACAAAATGTGCAATGAAATCTAGTGTTTGAAGGCTCAGGATGGCAAATCGTAGAGGCTGTCCGCAGCGTTGTCATGAGCAAGAGAGAAGGGAACAAGTTAGATGGCTGAACTACTCTTGAGCAATCATAGGCCTCATTGACTTCGACAGGATAGAATTGGTGCTTATTACAGTGTTAACACTACAGTACTGAACCTGACTTACCCTTTATAGAATGATCCATTGAGCCAGAGTAAGTCCTATACTCCAACTATTAACGAAGGATCAACTGCAGCAGGTCTCAAGCAATTAGTGACTGTATTACATTTCCGAGCCAAGATAGAACCGTCCTGCACCAAACCGGAGATATGTTTAATTTCCCCAACATTACAAATGTATGCTGATGACACGCATGCACAGAGAACATGGAGAGTGAGAGATGGGGGAAGTAGATGTAAAAAGGTGTCTCGTCAATGAGATGCAAACTGTCCTCCCTCAGAGTGTAGATGACAAGTAAATGATGCAGATATCCATACTACAATATCCACTGCTGAAATCCCCAACAAGAAAGCTGAACAAGAGGTCTAAATCAAACCAAACAGTAGCCTAGGAATTACCTGCGTACCGGCAAAGAGCAATTCCTTACCGACAACCAATAGATAAACTTGTTCAATAAGCCAGCCAAGACTCATTTCGGAGTTAGCTTGGGTGTTCCGTGCCTAGAATTGAAGAATCATATCTATGAATAAATGAGGCAGAATAATATAGTAATACTCTGCAAGAGTTGGCAAACCAACAAAAGCCCAACCTTAACTGATGCAAAGGACACCACCTAGATGAATATTCACATCCAACCCAAGCCAGCACTAGCTGGATCCCAATCTAATGGATTGACTAGGCCGCCTAGCAATGCAGCGTGAAGGGTTAATTTGCCAAAAAATTAGTTTAGTCATTTGTGTTACATAGTATCAGTCAATTTTTGCTCGGTAACGAAATTGAGGCAACACATGGTTTATCTGCTCAGTGGAACCTGAGTTAGCTTGATGCCACTTCCCTTCAGAATCGACGCAGGTGAGAGCAGACCTGTTGTGCATGGGGCTGAATGGAAATAATGCTAAAATAGAGAGACCAACTCTTTGATTGCCTGCCAAATTATTGTTAAATATCAAGGAAATGTTTGATTGAAGCCCCGGAGCTGAGGCTGGAAGCCAAAAAACAATGTACTAATTAGACAGATACCCTTCCTTTGGAACAGCAAGTGTTCCTGGCTTCCTGCTACATATGGTAGCATCTATAGCCCCCTGCTTTTCAGTCCATGCGGTAAGAAAGATAACATGCTATAGGGATATTCAGAATGACAATGAAAAACATTTTACAACGTAAAAGGATATTCTTGTTATATGTCAGTAACGAATTTAGGGGACCTCTGGCTTAAGAACTTGGCAGTCGTGTGCACTTCAGTCTTGTATTGTTTTGATCGTACACGGGGAGACATGTCAAATGGCTTTTATTGGGCTTCGTAAAAGATAAGGCATGGACTTTTTATTCATGCGAGGATATACAATGTTGAAGATGTTATTTATTTTGAAGATGAGTTCTATGCGGTCGATTGTCTAAACCCCCTTTGGTAATCGAGGAAATCAAATTGTCAGACGTACGACAGAGAAATTTGAAGTGTTCAAAATTGATGCAGAAAACCGTAAGTGGAAAGAAATAAAAACTATAGGTGATGCTGCCATTTTTGTGGGAGACACTGCAATATTGGTGTTGGCTCCCGACTTCTGTGGATATAAACCAAATCGCATATACTTCCTCCATGATTGGGATCGCCGGAGACTCGGCTACGGTAGTCGGTGGACCACATAACTTCGGCGTGTGGAACTTTGAAACTCAAAAGTTCGAAAGGATTGGCACCGCAGCTGCAAACTTGATGAGGATGAGCAATCGAATGCCAACTACGGCCAACATCGAATTATAAACGCTATTTCGTTTTTTCTTTCTCAATGTCGAAACTTGGCTCTCAAGCCACACTGTAACTAGGTAAATAACTTTGCTAGTTATTTTGTAAGCATGCATATCATTAAAGTGAGTGCAGTTTGTAGAAAGAGCCATAGCTATGGTAACTAAATTCTACTAGTAAAAGTTGTGCGCTCTCAAACGTAAGCAATTGGAATTTAGCTTGATCGATTCAAATAAGAATATCATTCATGTTCTCTTTTCATTTTAGCAAATAAGCTGAAACAAATAGTACAATGTCCTGTAATACATGGCAAACAGAAGCTATTTGGAGAAAAAAAAAATGTAGATGCTGCTATTCAAAACATTAGCAGCAACATTTTCATATCCAGAGCTGGCATGCAAAATCTGAAAGCTTATCATCCCTCTATGTGGTCTGCATAGTCCGTAATATAGAAAGTCAATCTTGCTTACTGCTTGAAATCTGCACTTCCATGTGTTGGCTTGCCTCTTCAAGAGACAGTTCTTCCTTCTTGAGGGATTCAAGTTTCTCTGCATTGGCTTTCTTAATCTTCTCAGGGACCTTTTCATTGTAACCAGTAGCACTCATCACCTTCATTATCTTCTCCTGTTGCCTGTTGAATATAGTTTTACTTACTATTAGATTTCACTTGCTGCTACCTCAACCCGTATAATCCAAAGATGAACTATATTTCAATATGATCATGCATGCTACACCTTTCAGTTGCGTATCAGGTATTTTAACTCTTAAGATTGCACTTATACTATGCTCATCTGTAAACTGAATACCCTGTTGTAAAACTATATTCCTTGAAGTGCTATTAAAATATTTACTTACAATTTAATGTCTTCCATCTTTTTACGGATCTTTTCAAGATCTATCTCTGCAGAACGAGACCCTAAAATCTTCAGATAAACAGAGAGGCTTTGGTTTACAACTGACACAGCGCATCCAGTTGGGGCTGCATGATTCTCATTGATTACCTGTGAAGATAAGAATGTATCATATCTATGTACCAATCAACTACTGGAAATTAACATATAAGCTTGATTTATTAGGGAACATAATGATTAAAGTAAAATCATGCCAGACAAAAAACTTACCGCCAGAGATGACAAATTAGCAAGAGTTTCAATCTCGAGTTGTTGTCTGCGTATAATTTCCCCATCTAACATAGATCGACACAGCACAAAAGCTGGTAACCTACACGAGAACAAACAGAAAAAGATAGATAAATTACATTTGCAACATGAAAGTCAGAAGTTCACATATCAAAAGCAGAAGAAAATACGTGACACTGCACTAAGTTCATACCTTTCACGACTCTCTTGAGATAGTGACCGGAGGGATTTCACAATTGAGTCAATAAGACTCATTTCAGACTCCACCCCTTCATTTGTCCAGCACTGGATGAATATAATACAGAAAGATCGTTATTACACAATTAAAGTTCATCTTTAAAATTTTTATGTAGTACATGGCAATCTTTAAAAACCAGAAAAGACCTCATGACCAGACAAACTATACAGCTCAGGTTAAGAAATACAAAACAAACAATAAATTATTGCCCATGTGTGACACTACAAAAACGGGAAACACTGTTGAGTGCAGAGTGTATATCATAAACATAAAGCACAATATATATGACGAAGGACATGACTGGACATTAGGATGTGGATGACGAAACCCTGTATTAAAAATTTAGCCTATTATTATTATATGGGCTCCAGTTATTGGACATTAGCATAACCCACATACCAAATGGTTTAATCCTTCTTTTTTAATATTAGACATTAAGAATATATGAATTAAAAACCAACCTCCACAATGGATGGGTAGTCGGAAATCATGATTGATGCTGGCCTACTATGATGTTTGGATGATGGGAGACGCTGCCATAGTTCTTCAGTAACAAAAGGCATAAATGGGTGAAGCAGCCGTAGTCCATTGTCCAGACACAACCATAGCGTGTCTCGTGCAAAAGCTCTTTCAGATGCAAACTTTGGATCGTTTGGATCAGCTCCAGCAAAGTAGGGTTTTATAGATTCAATGAATACGTCACACAATTGGTACTGCCACCAATGATACACTGCAGTGGCTGCATCGGAGAATTCATATGATTCCAATGACAAAACAGTTTTGGAGATGGCTTTATTTAGTACCGAGAGTATCCACTGGCAACTGAATGGAAGCACATCTGGGACTACTGATGATGGCGGGAGATAATCATCCCCAAGTTTGCTCATAGAAAATCGTACGGCGTTCCAAAGTTTATTACACCACTGTCGATAACCCACCACCCTTTGGATGTCCAAATTTATCTTATCAGACTGAAATAAGACAACCGAAAAGGTTACTACATTATAAGAAAATACAGTCACCCACAGAAAATAAAAATGTAGAAATCTATACCTGAGCGGTGTACGAGACCAGGGCAAAATGCAACGCATCAGAACCACATTCAGCAATACCATCAGGAAAATCCTTTTTCTGGCCTTCTCTGGCTATAGCTATCTCTCTTGGGTCCAAATTCCCCTCTGAAAGCTTATTGTGTAAATCTTCCAGTGAAATACCATTGATCACATCAAGAGGATCAATGACATTCCCTAAGGACTTGGACATTTTACGTCCATGTGCATCACGAATCATTGGATGCAAGTACACCTGCAGAGCACCAATCGCTTTAGTAATTAATATACGATAATCTACCCAAAGTATACATACATAGGAGAAAGTAAACATACATCATCTCTATGTGCATAAAAAACATAGCATAAATTTTAATACCGAACATTCAAAATTTCCACCGGCTTATGTTCAACAAGTAAACCTTATGATTAGTAACAAAGGGCACCAAATTTAAATCCAGGAAGGAGTACTCGCAGCCCTTAACAAAGTTGATATTCAACCATACTATACTTGACAAGGTCGACCAGAACAACTTTATATTTGGTCATGAAGCCAGACTCCCATTATTAAAGCAACAAATGCAATCAACCACACACAGAGCGAAACATATTGACCAGCTACTATAATGAGTAAACATGTAACACTCAAGATAAAGCATTCTATATGGCTAATAGATCTGTTACGCTCATCTTTTGCTCACCTTTGTGAAAGGCAAATCACCACCCAACGTACTTCCAAGCATTACCATACGAGCAACCCAGAAAAAGAGAATGTCATGTCCAGTTTCAAGAACTGAAGTTGGATAGAAAGCTCTTAAATCTTCTGTATCTTCTGGCCACCCCAACACAGACAAAGGGAAGAGACCAGAAGAAAACCATGTGTCAAGTACATCAGGATCCTGTTCTAATTTAACCTCCTTCCCCTCGTATCTTTGACCAACCAATGCTTTAGCCTCTTCCTCATTTCTCGCAACCACCCATCGGTCATTTAGTGTTCCAAAATCTTCAGGTTTGTCACCATCAAAAATGGCATACCAGGCCGGAATACGATGGCCCCACCAAAGTTGCCGTGAGACGCACCAATCATGAATGTTCTCCAGCCATCTATGATCAAGAATACATTTAAGTTTTCATTTTTGTTTTCTTCATATGAAAATGATAAAAAAGAAAGAAAACAGCTCAGTCATCGTTTGTAATACTATTACAGTATTACCGATAAACAAAGTAGAAATTTCTGAGAGCAAGGTAAATGAAAAAAGGAAACTACCTCTTCCAATCAGCAGCATACTGTCTCGGGGTGATGTCAAGCTTTCTATTATCAACATCTATAGCAGCATCAAGGGCTCCCTTGGCCATACCACTACATTTGACATACCATTGGGGCTTTATCATCGGTTCAACAACATCCTTGCTTCTAGAGCACACACCAAGACGCATCTCATTTGCCTTTGATTCTCTGAAGAGGCCCTGTATGCAGGTGTCATCAGAACAATCATTACAGCATGAGAATATTATGTACATAGACAGTACACACCAACAAATATGAAAAGTTGAAAACATAGAATGTAACACATTTGATGTTGGTAAATGGTGCAATTATTTGATGATTAAGGAAGGGGACTGCAGCCATTCAATTTCATTGTTTGAAGAGTGCCAAGTTGAGAAAAAAAAATTACGAAACTTGGAAGCATGATAAGACTTGGTAATAGTGTTAAAGGTGTTACAACATACACCGATAATGGTATGCAAATCTCAAACCATATATTAAATTATTTAGTAAGAAGCATATATAGTACTTAATAGATGGTACCTTCTTCTTTAATGCTTCAGTAACTGCCTCCCGGGCTGTGAAGCGTGGCATTCCTTCAAACTCTCCACCATCTTGGTTTATTTTTCCATCATCAGTAAAGACATTTATAAACTCAAGATTATGGCGCTTTCCAACACTAAAATCATTAGGATCATGGGCCGGAGTAATCTGCAGGAAATCAAACACCAAAATCAAATTTTAATACCAAAGCACAAATTTGAAAGGAAAACAGAAAAGGGAAACAATAACCATACAACATGACTTGTATCCTACTATGTCTAGCTCTTACCTTCACAGCACCAGTCCCAAACTCTGGATCAACGAGTATTGCATCACAGATTATAGGAATTCTTCTTCCATTGAATGAATGAATGGCATGCTTTCCATGAAGATGTTTATATCTGTGATCGTCTGGATGTACAGCTATAGCAGTATCACCGAGCATAGTTTCAATTCTGGTTGTCGCCACAACTATCTCCCCTAAATTGTCTTCCAGAGGGTATGCAAATGATGTTAAAACGCCAAATTCGATGCGCTTCTTGTATCCAGGAACCTCAAGAGCTGTTCTTTCTTTTATATCTATATAGTCCACCTAAGCATACAGCAAAAAGTTCAGTAATTCTGAAGATATGTGGGAGAAATATACAACAAATAGAAGAGGACTGACCTCAATTTCAGATATTGCTGTTCGCAATACACAATCCCAATTCACCAGGCGGTTATCCCTGGAAAACAAAACCAAACATCATAAAGGCATGGGCAACTCATGTGTAGCTAGAGAAGACAAGCAACAAAAGTAGATCAAAGATACATGGATCGACATATAAAAAATCATTCTATCACAGTCAATGAAGATCTTTACCCCAAAGACTCAATCCCAAGAAACTGAAAACATAAGCAAAACATGCATAAAAATTCCTCCCAAATTGTGTCACCTATAATCTGAGTTTTAAATAAAGCTACCTGTAGACGAGCCCTAGCTTATGAAGCCGTACAAAAGCCTCTGTCACAGCCTTTGACCTCGGCTCGTCCATTGTAAAGCACTAACAGTCAAGGAAAAAAAAAGAAGGGAAAAAAGTTATATCTCTATGTATAACATACATTTACAGAGAGATATCTTTGTGACTGCGTGAAACTCAAACCAAGTAGATACAAGCTACAGAAAGCCCAAATGCTCACCTCACGGGACCAATCCAATGACGCACCCAGACGACGTAGCTGCTTTAAAATAGTGCCCCCGTAATTATTTTTCCATTTCCAAACCTGTCAGAAACAAGAATCAACAGTATTGAGTAAATATAAATGAATTTGAGAATCTTTAAACAGAAAGATGATCATATATGTAATACTGTATATCAGTTTCAACTCACTTCAGATACAAATTCCTCACGACCAATATCATGCCGGGTTATATTACGCTCACGCATCAGCTTCTTTTCTACAACAACCTATAAAAAGCATATATAATAGTTACAACCAGAAATAAACAAAATCAATATTGAAGACAATGTAGATCTGATGATAAACAGAATGGAAAAGAACCTGAGTGGCAATCCCAGCATGGTCCATTCCAGGCACCCACAAGGCATTGTAACCTGACATTCTTCGCCAGCGAATCATAGTGTCCTGCATGTCACAGCTTAACATCAGATGAGCTTTCCACCCAACCCTTAGAAGTCACAAATGGACATAACAAATCCAGGAATTTATCTTAGACACAACCTCAACAGCAGCAGTAAGAGCATGGCCTATATGAAGCGCGCCAGTCACATTCGGAGGCGGCAAGACCTGCAACACGTGTAAGAACCAGTCAACTCTGCTAATTGAAATCAATACAAAGCAAAACAATACAGGGCACGGTAACAATCTTACAATCACAAACGGAGGTTTTGTGCTCTCAGCCTTTGCTTCGAAATATCCTGCCTTCTCCCACCACTCATACCACCTACACCACCAAGCACAGATTACAAAAACGCACAACATACAATTCAAAACCAAGAGCAAAATCGGCACGAAGCAAACACGACACTCACCCTTTCTCCACAGAAGTAGGACTGTACTGTTTGGCCATCTGCTTAGACATCTGCTTCTTCTGGCCAAACGGAGTCGGCGGATCAACAAATTCAGCTGCATTTGCATCCTCCTCATTGGCACGCTTCACATTCTTCTTCTCACTCTTCTTCGAAGCCACATTCGCCTGTTGTGCCTAAAACCACACCAATTTGAATCCATAAACACCTCAGCAATTCACCAATACACCATAATCTGATCGAAATTGCATCCAATATCACTCCAAAACAAAATTAAACCCTAATTACCTGAAACTTGGCGGCCTTCTCTAGCGCCTTTTGCTTCTTCAATTCTTTCTCTCTTGCCTAACAAGATAAAACAGCTCTCTTCAGTAAAAATCCAATACGTGAACAAATCTGAGGCTAAAATTACGATCGGTTAAAGTAAAAATACCTTCTCCTCCTTCTTCTTCTTCCTCTCCAGGTCTTCGATTCCGGCGTCCATCTACAATCGAACTGCTGAGTTAGATACATACAAACAGATGAATCGATGAGACTGAGGGCTGTGATTTGGAGGTGGAATTCTACTCACGGCTTTGCCGGTCGGAACTGATTGAAGAAGAGGACGGTGCTTGTGGAAGTGACGGAGGAGATGAGGCGCGGCGGCGAGTTTGATGTGGTTGCCGGTGGACTGGTAGCTGCTTTGCGGCTTAGCTAAAACCCTAAAGAAGGGCGCGAGCATATATATACCTCTCACTCTCTGAGGCTAAGCCAATTAGTAAGGACCTATTTGATTCAACCAGCTCTTTATAGTGCTGTGTCCTGCCAAATATAAATCTTTCCATTTCACTATGGGGCTTGGTATCTTTCCATTTTCACTGTACAAATATACAGTATTGACTCATGTTTGGTGTTATACTTATACCAGATTAGATAATAGTTTTGCTTGGTTTATAGTATACATATGACAGTTCGTAATTTAGTAGTGTACTCTTTTGCTCGTTTTTATAGTAGTAGAGATATGGAAATATGTCTAGCATAACTATCTTGTGTTGAAAAATGAAAATTAAATTAACAATAGTTACACTGTTGGGGTACAACTATTAAATTAGGTAACTAAATACTACGGCTAGCTAACAATGTTGGACATACTCTAAACCAAGTGTTATATAAAGATCATCAATTTCAGTACCAAACCGTAACACCAACTAAGGATGACAGTGTAAATAAAGAGCTGCGTTAAGCTCGTAAACCTCAGTTATACCGAATACGACCTTATTTAGCACAATCTCACTTAGTACCAAGAAACAAACGTGCGCTCTACTCTATCAGGCTAGGTATAATAGCAAGGTTACATTTGCCCCAAAACGTCACAGCCATGAATATCAATAAAATAGCTGCGAGTGCATTAAGGTAATTGTTATAGGGAAACTGTATATCAAAGTACATCAGTGTAAAAAATGAGAAGTCCAACTCCGAACCCCTCACAACTGTGAAAGCAACCCTTTCTGCTTAAGCACATGCATCTTTACTACATAGACAGAAATAAGTACACAACACAATGCTAATTGGCATCCACAGAGATTTACAGTACAATATGGCAGCTCAGTTATTTGATCCTCACATCTACAAATTGGGAAATTTTCCAGGAAAAAAAACACGAACACAATGACCTGGAAATTAGGATTCTTTTAGTGGAAACAATTGGACATATACCAATGAAATGCAAAAACCACGGGAACCACCATGGTAAGCATTTCTGATCTAGATGCTTACACATGGAAAAAAAGATAGTATTGATGAATTAACAGGGGTGAACATGTCGCGTATCTTGATACTGTCCAACCATCTGAACACACTTCATATGCGGGAATACTACTTTGCTTTCTTGAGGAGAGCTGATGTCATATACTCCGCGTCATCCTTGACAAAGCTCCACCATAGGTATGTGAGAGGGATGGTGATAGCATTAGCAATAGCATGAGCATCTATATAGCCGCGGTATGGTGGGAAATCATATATCCCCAGGAGCAAAGTAGAGCCTGCTCCAACAACAACCACCCACAACTTCCGGCGTGATGGATGGCGGGTAGTGCCGGCCCAAACTGCCCATATAAGAAGCTGAGCAACACCCATGGCTGTGCAAACTTTCAAATTCAAACCTGTAAAACTTGTGTTAGTTCACTTCCTAAAGATTGGAATCCCACAACTATGCCACAGAAAATTCTGTCTTAAAACCAACTGGTGAAAATTGAATATCCTACAAGATGCTTGTTCTGGCTCATAAACTAGAATGCAGTAGTGATGATGATGGAAGCCACTTCATGGAAATGCATCTAAGTACATAAGTGTATCAATCAGAAGCTGTTTCAAATAATCTCAACACAGAAAAGAAGACAGTCCTCTGTTTTCTACTGCCCACTGTGACCATAATTTAGACACATATTTATCCATCCCTGATACCCCCCCAAACAGGGGAATGATGTTTCGTTTTAACGCACTGCTGAGCAGTAAGAGCTTCATTAATCATTAGTTTAATGAAAACAAAACCAACATATATCAAACTGGTTACAATAAAACCAGCGACTGCACTTATAGTAACTAAACTATTATGAATGACCCTAGTGCAGTGAAAGACAACGGACCAAAAGGTTTTGCAAGTGTGATCAAACAGACAGCCAAATCACCAAAAATATTAACTTGACATGGAATTGCAATCAAGGTAGCTGCTGTTTGAAACCAATTTTCGTCATTCACATAATGAGGTTTAAAAAAATGTATTACCGCAATCAAGTTTATAGAAGTTCAGGTACAATATGTGTGTGGTCACAAACGCAATCAATGGAGCACAAACCATGACTCTGGCAGCCTCATCTCTGACATTGAAAGCTCTCAGTATGGAAAGAATGAGGGAAAACCCGAGGAATGCAACAGAAGAAGAAATATATAGCTTCTCTGTCAACTCCACATCCCTGCATTGAACCATAAAAGTTTAAAAATATTTTCAACATTCAACTTAAGATGAACATATGAAAGTTCTGTTCTCCCCCGACCCTTGGCACAATCAATTCACTAATATTTTGTCTGTGGTGCTGTGTCAGTATCTCAATCATAGCATAGTTTTGGTTTTGCAATAGTAACTAGTGGTGTCGGTAACTAGAGGATAGGTATATGAGGGATTACCCTATTGCGCAAAAGTGATTTTCTTCCAGCTTTCATAAATTTTGTGAACCTATAGGTGACAAAGTATAATGGTTCTGTGCAGTTGCAATGTATTCAATCTTTCATCCCAAAGTTGTTTTTGGAAGAGATAACTGTTGCACTTAATCATACATAGTGCAAAGAAACTATAAACCACTTACCGGCTGTGAAATGCACCGCTCCAAAACCAAGAATTCATTGTGAAGATTCCCCAGATATGCCACATGCCAGTATAATCATAGTAAGTCTTCTTACTTGGCCTCAGAGGCAAGTTGTAGTACACGAGGATAAAGAATGAAATCCAACCTTGAAATTGCATGGCAAGATTGAGAGCAGAAAGAGCAACAGAAACAGGTTCCTGGAAACATGAACAAAAAAATTGTTGAAACTGATTAGGCCAGGCCAGCAAACAAAATTAGCTTAACTAGGTCGACAGCAAACTTTCTCTACTGAGCTCAAGTGGGAACCTGAATGCCATAGACACGGTGAAACGGCCATTTCCCATGATACTTCATAGGCTTCTCACCGAGTTTCCCTCGTTCCTCCTCCCTCGCAACCATGCAGTGGTATCTACAGTCAGTTTGACAGTCCCATTGCTTCCAGCGCAAGTACAGTGGTTCTTCAATATACCAAGGGCCATCAATAGGTTTTCCATCAGATGAAAATTTACAGTGCTGAAAGCATTTCTCCCCTACGCATCCAGATTTCTGACACTGCTCCACGCACGACCTGGCAAAACCATACAATGACAATGACAATGACTCCACAGCAACAAAAACGGTAAGCAGTAACTGCTCCTCCAGTAGCCATTTCTGATAAAATGGACCGCATAATCCAAACAGCAAATCATTTTTCTTCATTCTATTCTTTCAATACTAATTAATCAGTCTGTAGTATCACCTCGATTCTATAATCAAAACTAAACTTAATTTCCTCTCCAAGCTTTAAATCCATATATAACTTCCTTAAATACTTAATTACATCAACTAACAAACACATCATACACAATAATACGTAGCTTTTTCCAGATTTATGAGTTTCTGACCGTACGATACGATGACCTCATCAAATCTCTCTGTGATTTCATAACACTAACTAAGCTAAGCCTACCTCATCATTCAAACAGTGCTAGCATTACTGAACTCATACAAACCAAAGCAAAACGAATTCGATTCTTCTCAGCAGAAAAGCTCAAGGAAAACGAAAATCACAAGCGAGCTCTTTCGTCTCGCAATTGAACAAAGCAACGAGAACGGAAAACGTTACCGGTAAATCGGATCGGCGTCGCCGGAGCTGGCGAGAAGCGGCGGGAGCAGAGCGGCGGAGAGTGCGGCGAGGAAGAGAATGCAACGGAGGCGGCGGGCCATCTGGATTCGAAAGTCAACAGGCGAAAAGTTTCTCGGAGGTATCTCAGAGCTGCCGACGACGACGAATGCTCGCTCCCATGGGAATTGAAGACTGATTGAGCTCAAGAAGCAGGTGACTGAGTCGGGGGAGCGAGTTGAGGTGAGGAGAAGGGGAGGAGGAGCAACTCAGTGAGTTGGGGGAGAGCGAGTTGATGATTTCAGGTTAGTTTTTGGGTGGTGAATCGAGGCGATATGAGCAGCGGAGACCAGAATCTCGTGAGTGAGGTTTTGTGACGATTCTCGACGGGACGCGTGGATCGCTGGACGTGCTGATATGCCCCCCCCCCTTCTTTCTCTCTATATATTTTAATAATATCATTTGGACGGTTCTAGATAGGGGACTGTAAATTAAGACTCGTTGTAAAAACTCATTATGGTTGTTATGCTTTTTTGGCAATTTGGTATGTTCATGCTGTCACAATCAGGTGCAATGTACACTCATTGACTCATGAACACTAAGTTTTGAATGAATAATCGGCGATCACATGAATTCATTGAATTGTGGGTAGAACAAAACTATTGGAAGAACATACTGAGAAGAAGGATACCTTACCTACCACTACTAGGTGTAGTATTCCTAGTTTGCTCAAGATTTTGCATTGCATAGACAAAGAGCAAAATGTGTAATGTCATTGGAGTTAGAGAGAGAGGGAATGCGAAGTAGAGAGAATCAGAGTTCCATTCGGACAACACCGGACCCAATCCATGAATATCCCAGACAAGAGCTAGCGCTCTGATTAGTCTGATACCACTTGTTCTTAATCACACAATACCGACGCTCGATAAAATTCAACAATTGGTATGAGAGCGTAGGTGATTTTTGAGGTTTGATTTGGTAGAGTTTGTAATGTCATAAGGAGGCTTCTAGGTTTTAGCCCATGTGTTTTTACTAAGGTGAAAATGATATTGATGATGCTATACCTGTGATCATTGTTGAATGTTGATTGCAGCGAAGAAGTTTCTAAAATAAAAATTATGGGGAAATTGAGAGGTAAATAATGACGTAAAATAAATTGAACAAGGTTAAAATAAAAAATCTAATCCCGCGCGCGTGTGAGGATTGGAGGGAGATGCATCCCAAAATTCTGGACAAACCTACTGACAAACGTTTCGTCGCCGTTATCTAACACTCGCCCCGCTCCGCAATTGAAGACCACCGGCGACAAAGCAACCGAGTAAACCGCCGTGATGACCTCCCTCACGCTCTCCCTCCCACTCACTCCCCTCTCCACGCGCCTCCGCACAATCAAACCCCGGCTCGCGTCCCGCCACCAGCCTCTCCGCCAGTCACTCTCCTTCCCGCGCTTCTCACTCCACCACCGCCTCCCCAACCTCACCCCCGCCTCCGCCTACGTCTCCGGACCCGCCTCCGACCCGATTGTCACCGAGCCCGACCCGAAGTTCGACGAGCCGGACTCCAAGGCTCACTCGCCGAGTGTGATTAGCTGGGGCTTACTCTGTACCCTGCTTCTCAAGCACAAGCTCAGGCTGGCTATTTCCCTTTTTGCCCTCGTCGGCTGCAGCGCTTGCACTCTCTCAATGCCGATATTTTCGGGTGAGATTTTCAAGCTCAGCGCTTCGATTTCGCTACATGCTTCTCTAGCTGGAAAATGAATTTCATGTCGCAATTTTTGTTTGTTTGTTTGTTTTGGAATGTAGGACGGTTTTTCGAAGTTCTGATAGGGAAGAGGACAGAGCCATTGTGGACATTGCTGAGTAAAGTCGGAGTCTTATACGCGTTGGAGCCGATTTTGACTGTTGTTTTCGTTGTGAACATGAATACTGTGTGGGAAAAGGTCATGTCCACGCTTAGAGCTCAGATTTTCGGCAGGGTTTTGATTCAGAAGGTGAAATTCAGTGCTCAACTTATCACATTATCGCGCCGTTGTTGCATTAGCTTTATCAACTCGTCACATTAATTCATCGTGTTTCATTTGCTGATCGTTGCAGGTCGAGTTTTTTGACCAGTACAAGGTATGTTTGTGTGTGTGTGTGTGTATTTGAGGGCAATTATGTGATCATGTGTTACTATGCTATATGGTTGAGTTTGAGTTTGAGTTTGAGTTTGAGATTGGTTTGTATAGGTTGGTGAGCTGACGGGGTTGTTGACATCTGATTTGAATTCTCTGAAAAATGTTGTGAGCGAAAACATTTCAAGGGACCGCGGGTTCAGGGCACTTACTGAGGCAAGCAACTCTACACCAAGCACAAGGGGGCTTTTATGTGGCCTCCATTTAAGCATGTAATACCTGATTTTGATCTTATGGTGTTCACTTTTTCACTTTTCACCACTACAAGACTTAAAGGTTCTTGATATTCAGATTTAGTTTAGACTGTATAATTGTTTGTGATAACTAAACCTGTACAAATCAAATTTTTATACCATAGAATGAAACGTCAAAAGTAATTTTGGGGGCTAAGGAATCTTATTCTTTGATTCAGTTCTCAAAGTACCACTCATATTCATGTAGGTCCATAAATTCTCCTGTTTCTTTGTTATTGTAGGTTACTGGGACATTGTGCATACTCTTTGTTTTGGCTCCCCAACTGGCACCAATCCTTGGGATTTTGATGCTCACTGTGTCTGTTTTAGTTGGTATTTATCTTGTCTTCAAGGTTTCATTTGATGCAGTCTTTATACAGAGCTCACAGTAATTTTAAGTGGGAAACTTACACATCTTCCTGGTTCTAACTATTATCAATTACCTTAAGCTTTGTACAAGAGATCAACTGTGCCTGTTTTTAAGGCGCACGGAATGGCTCAAGCATTCATAGCTGATTGTGTGACGGAAACTTTTTCTGCCATACGTACTGTAAGTTATCTGAAATTGTTGAATGCATATTTTTTGCACCATCTGAATTTTAGAATAGTTATTTCCTTACAAAATTAGTCTCTTCATTCAGAAAGCGAGTGTGGTTTAAGAACTTTCATACATTTTATGACTGATATGATAAACACATGCTGTTGTAGGTAAGATCCTTTGGTGGGGAAAAGCGCCAAATGCTAATGTTTGGTAAACAGGTAAAATAAGACAAATTTTGTACATATCGAAACTGGAAAGCCCTTTAGGTGCTTAGATATCTCCTTATGAGCTTTGCAGGTGCTCGCTTACCAGAGCAGTGGAATAAAACTCGGGGTTTTCAAATCCATTAATGAATCGTTGACTAGAGTTGTTGTGTATATATCTCTACTGGCCCTATATTCTCTTGGAGGAAGCAAAGTGAAGGCGGTAAGCACTTGTAACCCTTCTCAATTGTGATTAAGATTCAGTCCATCCTCTTGCTAGCTCGTCCTTATACTTTATCTGACGGGATTGATTACTTTCCCAATTAATTTTATTTTCGTAAATCTCATTAGAACAGCCTGCACATCATTATTTACTGTACTCACAGTCTAGTTCTAATCTGAACTTTTTCTGCCTGTAGGGTGAACTCTCTGTTGGAACTGTGGCTTCTTTTATTGGTTATACTTTCACATTAACATTCGCTGTAAGTCACCTCCTGATGGTTTTTATACCATTGTGCTATTTCAATCTTCACAAGGCTTCTGATACGTGTTTGGTGTAACCTGCTTTTCAGGTTCAAGGCCTGGTTAACACATTTGGTGATCTTCGTGGCACTTTTGCTGCGGTGGAGAGGATTAACTCTGTTTTATCTGGGGTAGAAATTGATGCAGCCCTTGCTTATGGCTTAGAAAAGGAGATGCAACAAAAGAAGCTGCTTGATGAAAATTACAGATTGTTCCTCATTGATGGTTCCAATGAGAAAAGCCAGTCAGTAAATACGCATTACATGTCAGCTCTGAAATCAGCCAGCAGTGTTGGACATTTAGCTTGGTCTGGTGATGTTTGTCTTGAAGGTATCTAGAATGCAGTTTCATACAATCTCTTTGAGGTGCAATGACTGTTTAAGTCTTCCGTGTGTTTATTTTTCCTTGTCTGTGGGTAAATGTGCATGTCTGAATAAGGGAAAGTACAAGACAAAGCTTCCCACAATATTATTTAAAGGAAATGTTTATTGTTTACTGTTTTGTTTTGTGTAAATCGTGTGCAGCATTCCAATGTGCCAATGAGTAACCTGATTTGATTCTGCAGATTTGCATTTCTCGTATCCTTTGAGACCTGATGTAGAAATTCTGAATGGTCTAAATCTGACGCTGAAGTGTGGAACTGTGACCGCTCTAGTTGGTTCGAGTGGTGCTGGAAAAAGTACTGTTGTACAGCTATTGGCACGTTTCTATGAGGTTTTCTTTCTCTTATCTTTCAATGTTCGAAAATATTTTTCATTTGCTCATTTTTAATAGTTGACAATTATTTGAGCTTAAGTATCCAACTTTTGCAGCCAACTCGAGGTCGTATCACAGTTGGAGGAGAGGATGTCCGAACATTTGACAAGAGTGAATGGGCAAGAGTCGTCTCTATAGTGAATCAGGTAACCTCTTTAGTCTGCTCATATATGATACAACACTTCACATAATGCATACTTAAAATTTAACATTTCTTTTTGCTGGTATAGTTGATTCATATATTCAAGAATCTAATTGTTGGTAGCAATTAGATATGGGTAGCAAACTAGGTTACCTTGGATTAGTATTTGAGGGTTCTCACTGTCCTTCAGTAGTTCAATTACTCTTAGTACAAGTTGACAACATGTAATGCGGTAAGACTGAAATTACTGAATTCGATAATGCTCTACACCCAATGAAGGGTACCTATGATGTATACTTTTTTATTTCTTTTTTCATTAGCTGTAATTCCTGAATTGTACAAGCATATTACCTAATGAAGACTGCACTTATTTTATAGCGATCTTATCGATTCCTGCAAATGGGTCATTCCATTTAAATTAAAAATTGTTCCTCATTTTTCATTCATGGGCGAACAAATACTACTTTTGTGCATTGATGTCAAGCAAATCAATTATAGAACAAAGTTGAGTATATGCAAAGAGGTGCAGGATATGCTTTTGACCTTTTGCCACTTGAAATTATATAGGAACCGGTTCTTTTTTCGGTATCAGTTGGAGAAAATATTGCATATGGGCTTCCTGATGATCATGTATCCAAGGATGATGTTATAAAGGCTGCAAAAGCTGCAAATGCTCATGAATTTATAATTTCACTTCCACAGGTTAGACCGTCTTTCAGCATGTGATGTTTACTCTGCTACCTTTTGCGTTGTTTACTGAATGCTTCTTTGATTTTGAAAGGGTTATGACACACTAGTTGGTGAACGTGGAGGGCTACTTAGTGGTGGCCAGAGGCAGGTATGGGAGAAAAGGTTTTGAGAGATTGAGAGAGTAGGAAAAGGAGACAGGAAAAGGTGTTTTGATTTGCTTGACACTAATGCTTTTCATTTCATTTCAATCTGCAGAGAATTGCTATTGCAAGAGCACTGCTTAAGAATTCCCCAATCCTTATACTTGATGAGGTAATTATATGCTCTTTAGTCTATCTACTTATATACTAGTGTAATACTTGAGAAAGAAAGTTGTCTCGAACCATGAGAATTTGGTAACAAATGAATCAAAAAAGAAAGAAAAACTGGTAAAAACCAAATTGCTTTCAATGTTTTTCTTCCATGTTCTTCAGCTTTCCTTTTTGTGACCGCATATTTCACTAAGCCAATCCCAGTTTAGGTTTTTCATTGAAGTTTTTTGTTGAATGCAGGCCACCAGTGCATTGGATGCAGTTAGTGAGCGCCTAGTCCAAGATGCATTGAATCATCTAATGAAACAGCGGACAACTTTGGTGATTGCTCACCGGTTAAGCACAGTTCAAAATGCACATCAAATTGCATTGTGCTCTGAGGGGAAGATAGCTGAGCTTGGGACGCACTCCGAACTATTAGCCAAGAAAGGTCAGTATGCTTCATTAGTTGGCACTCAGAGACTTGCATTCGAATGAGATGCTGAAAAAAGGCTGTGCTGTAAATTGTTTGCACGAGCAGTTTTCTTACCCTGTATGAAGCAGTCAAACTCAGCCATATGTTAAATCTACAGCTATATAATGTACACCCCCAGAATCAATACAAACCCAAGGACGGGATGTTATGACAAGTATGACACTTACAATATCAAATGGACTCCAATCTTGTTAATTTGATCGATGGTCAATTCCAATTCATAATGAACTTTGAAAATTGCAAACTTGGTATCTTTCCGGACTAAATCACCAGTAATTTCTACAACTATCTAGTCTCTAAATTACCGGTCAATTCTGCAACTCTCCAGTCAATTACAGAAGAGGACACATTCTGCATTCTGCATTCTGCATTTCTTATTCTTACAAGCAGCCATGAATTCAAAGCAACATGCGTGCTGTAGTCTTTGTTTCTTCTTCTCTAGGACACCCTTAGAAGGCTTCTCCACGTTTTTCTATTAGAATTCTCGTCTCAGGTCAAATAATTTCAAAAACAGAACCATATAGAAACCTCCAATATACATAAATAAGAGAGAATGCAAAGAGATAAGAGATTAACTAATTCAATAGAATTCTTCAAGCAAGCGTCTAGGTTAGCTGGGTACTACTGGGAGTTTAGAAAACTTGATAAGTAATTAGAAGCTTCATTTATTGTATTATATTAAATTTTACCACGAAATCTAACCCAGGGGTCTCAAATTGGTGAAAATGAGCTCTATTTTTCTTCACCAAAACAAAGCTTCGATGGAACCGTTAGAAAGTTGCCTGTAAAGGAAAGTTGGTTTATCTTGTCTGCGTAGGAAACTCACGAAAAAGGTTGTCAAAGGGAGCGAGTACGCGGGTATCCCAAACGCGCGAGTGGCCCTTAATTTTGAAAACTAAAAATAAATAAAAATAAAAATTCATTTTTTAAAAGGCAAAGGGAGAGAGAAAGGTAGCTAAATAAACAAGGGGACAGGGAGAGCCAAACCCTCAACATCACAAACAAGAAGAAGTTGGAAGCTGACTGGGAGAAGAGACTGCCCAAACATAACCCAAAAGCCTGCTTAGAGCTCAACAGGACAGAATCTCTGTCTTGGGGAGCTCAACAAGCTCACTCTGCTTCCAATTTGTGCTCTCTTCTTACAGGTACTTGGCCTCTCAAAACCCTCTCTTGATTATTGTATATGGAAAATGTGGGGTTTTGAATTTTTTGGGATCTGGGGTGCTTTGTCTGAAGCTGAATTGAGATGGGTTGGGTTGAATTTGGGGGTTTGTGGATAAAGTTGGGAGCTTTGTTGATGGGTTTGGGTGCTTTTGGGAATGTGGGTGGTTGGGATTTGTGTTTGTGCTGGGAAATTTGGATCTGGGAGGGTTGGTTTGAGCTGGAAATCTGGAATGTTTGGTGGGTTTTGTAGAATTTGGTGTTTGGTTGTAAAATTTGGAACTTTTAGGTTGATGTGTTTAGGGGCTTTTGGCTTTCTGTAGATGAATTGTTGCTTGTTGAAGATTATTGGCTGATCTGTTCTTATGAATTGTTGAAATAACTTAGTTTCTCGTTTTGGATTGTGTATGAGAACATCTGTGACAAAATTGAATTTTGATTTTCTAATTTCTGCTTGGTTTTGAAGCTAGATAAGTTCCAAAACATAGGTAACATAAATTAGTGTTATTAGAAACCGAAGGAATATTTGTTTCTTAAATTATTGAATTTTCTCCATTGGTTAATTGTTAAGATCGGTTTTCTTTTCATCTTAAACCAGCAGACTGAGTTTTGTTATCTGTTCATCCAGATCCAGGTGTTCTGTTCACAGTTTGAATAAATCCCCAGCTGGAAGTTTGAGCGTGGTTTTAACTACCGGCCTGGATGAAGCTTGTCTTCTGAATCAAAGTAATCTGATATCTACTTAAAACTTGGGGCCCTTTTGTTCAGTTGGAAAACGGTGGGGAAATAAACTGCATACTTGGAAAGAGAAAAATCTGAGCAAAGATTGTCAGATTTGTGGCTGGCTGAGGAGTTGGAAACTGGTATGGCTGTTGCCAAGAGCAGTAGCAACAGGGAATCATCAATAGGGCCATGCAATTCTTACAAAGTCTTGAGCTTAACTTCCTCCATCTTGGATGCAAATGAAACCTCAAATCTACTGGATCGGTATAGTCTTGGAGAGCAACTAGGTTGGGGGCAATTCGGTGTTATTAGGGCGTGCACTGATAAGTTTACCGGAGAGGTGTTGGCATGCAAATCAATATCTAAAGATCGATTAGTGACGTCAGATGATGTCAGTAGCATAAAGCTTGAGATTGAAATCATGACCAGGTTGTCTGGGCACCCAAATGTTGTAGATCTTAAGGCGGTGTATGAAGAGGAAGAGTACGTTCATTTGGTGATGGAGCTCTGTGCAGGAGGGGAGCTTTTCCACCAGTTAGAGAAACATGGGCAATTCTCTGAATCTGATGCGAGGGTTCTCTTTAGGCATCTGATTCAGGTAGTTTTGTATTGTCATGAAAATGGAGTTGTCCACAGAGATCTGAAGCCTGAGAATGTTTTATTGGCCACAAAAGCCTCCTCATCTCCTATAAAATTGGCAGACTTTGGTCTTGCAACTTATATCAAGCCTGGTACGTCCAATTGTTTGTTCTCTGAGTTGGGTTTTTATTCCTTTTGGTTATTTGTTGCCCCTAACTTTGATTTCTTGTACAAGCAGGTCAGAGTTTGCACGGTTTGGTGGGAAGTCCGTTTTATATAGCGCCTGAGGTACTTGCCGGGGGCTATAATCAGGCTGCTGATGTTTGGAGTGCAGGGGTAATTCTTTACATTCTTCTGAGCGGAATGCCACCATTTTGGGGGAAGACAAAGTCAAGTATATTTAATGCTGTTAGGACAGCTGATCTGAGGTTCCCATCTGATCCCTGGGATGGCATTACTGAATCAGCTAATGATTTGATTCGAGGAATGCTCTGCAAAGATCCATCTAAAAGGCTCACCGCACACCAAGTATTAGGTAGGTTAAACAATGATTGCAGTAACAGAGTTTGCTAAAATGCTAACAGCCTATTGCTTTTCAATACAGTTATCCCCTTTTGGGTTCCAGTTGCATATTTGATCTGTGGGAAGGGGTTACTCAAAATTGTTTATTCTCTTAAACTTCATCAAGATATGGTAATATAGTGTTAAATTTTAGCAGAGGGCAATATTATAACTTATAAGCAAGACAAGAAGATTCCGTTCTGATTGACACCTCTGGTAAGATGGTCGGTAGGGACTAGGTAGTCTTAGGAGCAGATACATAGAAAGAAATTCGCATCAGTATGTGGCTATTTAGAAAAATTGATCTTTTCAAAATGCTGTATTACATCTGAGAAAATAATATCTTATTTAGAACCATTTTTGCATCAATGAGTTCTCCAAGTCCACAGTGTCTTTGTGTTGCACTTTGTTTTTACTTTTCTTTTAATCTTATTGAATAATAAATCTTCCTAATTTGCAAATGAGAAAACTCTTTCTGATCTTCCTTCTCTTTTTGTCCCCTTTTGCAGATCATTCCTGGATGAAGAATACTGAATTCCTTTATAAACTACCTAGTCAACGTAAAACTCTAGGTTATGGAGGATGTGACGGGTGCAATAGCTCATTTACCGCCTCATTTATGTCCAGGAGTCAGGACATCAGCTTTGGTACCGTGTCACCTAGTATATGTGAAGCCCAATCCCCTACGTTCACATGCAGGTCCTCGTTTTCTTCTTTCCTGGTAGAGCCATCTACTCCTTGCTTGGCATCTGGTGGATTGTCGTTCAGTAGCAATGGCGTCTCCAATTGCCTGGAATTCTCCTCCCCTGTTTCCTCAATGCCTAGCTTTGCGTTCTTCAGCCCTAGTACTATGGTTGAAGATGGTAGTTGTGCGCTGGAGTTCTCAGCTAGCATAGATGCAGTTCATCAAGGTACTTTGAATTTCATTTAGCTCCCTGCACCAAGTATCAACATGTAATCTAATATTACATTGATGCATTGTGATGCAGAGACAAGCTCAGGGAAGTTGCTCCTATTGTCAGATTCCATTTCATTTGGGCTTGAAGCTAGTGAAGTAATTAACAGACCAGCAGAAGCTAAAGGATCAGGGCTGACAACTGGGTCCAGGATATTGGGCATCCACAGCAAGAGGAATCGCACAATTGGACTTGGTGAGCATGAGCAACTAGATTTCATGGTCAACGAATCAATCATCCGCTGGTCATCATGCACACATCTTACTACTTCTCTCGTTTGCTGACCCAACAGTGTATTACGTCGCTAATTCCTGATGCTTAGTGCCACTTCTGATGGTTTGATGATAATTTGGTTTTTACCGGTATGTAGGAAGACTAAAAAAGGAGCAGTTTGCATAATTAACATGCTTGTGTGGAGTCACAAGGTTATGTATTGTATCCCTGTGGGCTGATTGCTGATGCTTGGTGCCACTTTTCACTAGCTTTGAGTAGGAGGTGTGATGATTGATGTCTTGTAAGTTCGAAGGGTTATGGAGAGTGATTTTTCGAGCTTAGTGGTAGGTTGGAGAAGTGCCCGGTTAATGGATAATGAGCTTGGCTGTTTTGTATAAAGTGATTGTTCACATAATGCTTTCCTAGTACTATGTAGGCTAAAGACACCAGGTGTGACTAGTCATGGTTTTGCTTTCCTTACTTTAGAAGACACCATTTCATTCACCAAAAGAAAAATTGCTTATTGCATACAGTAATATACTCTTTGCGGACCAATATCATATTTCGTTCCCTCGGTTTTTCTATGCCCAAGTGTCAGTTGCTCAACCAGGCACTATATAGATAGTAATCATCCAATCCAAGGATGAGGTTTTAAGCTCAAAACCAGCCTCAAGTTTTTCAATGCTGCATTTGATAAGGAAAATAGAGGGTATTGCTTTCAGTCAGTTTCTTCAGAAACTTCAATATCTTCCACTCTACCTTCACAAATTCCAAAAGGAAGTACTGGCGAATGGGTTGCAAGATAAACAACTCAACCCCTCCAATTCTATGGAGGATTTCAACGAAGAACCAGAGGTCTAGAACAAAAATCATCTCCTTCTCTTCCACCACCACAGACTCTCCAACCTCATATCGAAACTCTAAACTTTACACTGTCAAGTTCAAGACCTTAAGTGCCTGCAAGCTTGGCATAGCTCGATATCCCGATTTCGAATACAATGCTGAAGGTGGCGCAGGAACAGGAGTTGGTACAACAGAAAGCAGCTACACGAGTGAAGTTTCAGTGTCATTTGACATTGACACGCTCTACATACCACCGCTGCAGACTTCAACAACAAGGTTTCTTGGATTGCCATTGCCCCCGTTTCTGAAGATTGACGTTGTCCCGGAGCTTTTTCGTGGCTGCATCAATCAAGAATCCGGCAAGGTAGACACTTTAGCATTCTAACTATGCTTCAAGCAGAGTACATGACTAAAACGTTCTTGAAAACACAACATATATGATGATGGCATTGCTTGTAGGTTGATCTTGAGTTCAAGGCCAAGTTCTACTTTTCGGTCGGGAGCATCTATAGAGCTCCTCCGCTTGTGGTGGAGACCATTTTGACATCTGAGGAATCGAGAGGAACTATGAGACGTGGAAAAGGGGAGAGGTTGGATAAACAAGGTTACTGCAAATTGGTTGGAGTGGCAACTGTTGATCCTATTGATGACTTGTTCATTAACACCTTCCTTGGCCTCCCTACTGAATGCCTGGCAGGCATGAATGCTGTTATTTCTATATCTACATCTTAGACTTAGAACTTGATTTTTGTCTCAGAGCTCTCTATTTTTGATTCTTGATTTGGAATTATATAGACTAGTAAAATAACACTAGAGGCTAAAACTTCTTCCATATCAAAACTATCAAAATTAAAAACAAAATGAACTAAAGAAGTCCTCGATCCCAGTACGTATGTTCTAGCTAGGCTAGTTTCCAGCCTTTTCGGCATATTTTGAAGGATAATGAGTCACTAATGAAGAGAGATTACAGATGCATATTGTACATGCTGTTTAGTCCTTACAATTCATAAAACACAAATATGCTTACAAATAAAACACAAACTAGCGCAACAGCACCCTATTACAACTTGATTTTTGGCATGACCCAAATTGGTATTTGATTGCTCATCTTGATTAGGGTTGCCGCTTGTGTGTCGTCAACAGGTAAGAAGCTTGCGGTTTTGATGTTATACAAACCAAAATCACGAGGTTTCTTACGAGGTACCCTATGATAATCATGTAGGAAGTATATGCAATTGGGTAAACATCCTAACACCTCTGGAGCCATTAAAGATATCGAAGAGTTCTCCCCCAAGAAGAGAGCAGCGTCACCTAAACTTGTTATCTCGTTCCACTTACGCGTATCAGCATGTAGTTGAAAGAGTTCGAATTTTGTTGTCTCACGTTCTGGCGGGGCCATTCGATACCTCTGTACCATTACTAGTTCTTTCCGATCACTCAGCTCCACCAGATATCTCTTGATGATGCTGGGTTGGCCAAAATATTGTCCAACCAATTTTACATCTACCTCTTGGTTAGGGGTAACGAGAAAAGACATTACTGAACCATGACCATCGACGGCAAAGAACTTGTCTTCAACATAAACAACATCATGAATTAGCCGCACTCCTTCGTTAATATAAGTCCATGTCTTATCTGTATCAAGTGATTCAAGTCTAATAAAAGCCAGCTGCATTAAGTAACCATATATGATCACGACAGTGCAATCCTTTGCGTAAATCGGGTCAGCTGAAATCATAGCCTTGTAGATGTATATGTCTGAATGGTGATGAGCATCACACTGTGGACGCTTCAGTGCAGGAAGTTTGATGATTGACTTTTCAGCAAAACTCATCCCTTTGACTCTAGAGAATGGATTTACAAGGGTTACTACAGAATTCTCATCCATGGTTATTAACCATCCCTTAGAAAACCCAAAATATCTCCTCTTTGGCAATTCCAACTGCAAATCAAGAACCTTATCACGCGTGATGTCGCATAAATTCCACGTAGAGTCTTTACCGGAATAAGCCAAGAGCATCGGAACTATGCGTTTTCTACTCAGGTTGAGCTTGGCTACAGAATTCCATGCAGTACAAACAGTGCTGAAGTGCATATAGTCTGAAGTTGATGGTAATCTCTTCAAAACTGAATCCAATAGGTGCTCAGGCAGATCTGCCCAGTCTGAGGATCTCATGATTTGAAACCAGGAAAGAAGATTTTGATCGATCAATCTTAGATTGTAGTGTGTGTGTGTGTGTGTGTGTGTATATATATATATATATAGATGAAATTAAACCCTACTCGGCTACTTACGGACTACAGGAAAACCTCGTCTCCTAGAAGTATTAGGGAGAGGATTCCCAATAAGGAAAGGGAAACCCATTCCTAGAAGGTGAAGGTGAAGATGCGTCAAAAAAAAAAGTGTTTAGCCCCGCCTGAAATTGACTAAAGCCCAAAAGGCCCAAAGTGAGTCTAATCTATAGTCACAACATAGGGAACAAATCATATTCCACCATGTAAGGAACGATCAGTGATGATTTGGCGCGAAGAGGATCTATTGGGTAAGTACTTGGCCACGCTGTACAGTGGAAACAGCAGAGCGCACTTGAAAACCCCACAAATTAGTAAAGTAGTTTCTGGGTTCAATATCAGAACCCAGGTGCAAAACCTTGACTACCCACTTCACTTATCTTTCAATACATTTGAAAGAAATTCACTGAATGAAGAAAACCAGGAGATACTAAGCAAGAGGAAACTACAACAGGAGGGAAAGCTTAGACTAGAAGAAAATCCGAGTCTCTACCACAAAGAGATTAAAGTCATTACATTTGAAGGAAAGCTACGACATAAATTGATCATGAAATCCAACGATTTCACTCCGAAATCAATCACCTGGGATGTTTGTCGGCCTTGTGCTGTGAGAGAGCGATTTGTGTGACAAATGATGCTGGTTTGAGGAGGCATTCACCACAGGCATATGGTTTTTTCTTCCCATTTGTGGTCGTGTCGACCAGAGCCAATCGGCCTGCTTGGACGGAATTCTCACACGCCAGCCTAACGTGGGCAAGCAAGTCCACTTCACTGATGGGAGTTCCACAACTGAGGCAGTTAACCTGCAATTTCGAAAACCAAATCGAACTTTTAAACACACACACACAGAGCAAACAAGCCTAAATCAGCACAGAGAGAGAGAGAGAGAGAGAGAGAGAGAGAGAGAGAACAAGCCTAAATAAAAAACAACATAGATAACCAAATCGACCAGCAAACAAGCCTACATCAACAAACCACACATATAATCAATCAGCCAATACAGAGATTTGGGGATCTTCCTCTCGGATCTCATAAATCATAATAAAAAATGCAGAAAAGAAGACCAGTTTCAGGGTGAAGGTGTTACCATTATCAATGAAGAATCTGCAGAAGGAGGGATGTTCTTCTTCTTCTTGGCCATCTCTTCTTTCTCTTCTCTGTTTCTCTCTTTACCTTTGTCTCTCTTGCTCGGCCTCTTTCTACTCTCTCTCTCTCTCTCTCTTTCTCCCTTCTGTGGTGGTTTGTGTGTGGCTTTTGGGCTATTTAATGCGGCAGAGGACTGAGGCTCTTCCATGATCACAGTGCTCCCGCGGAACCTTGTGTTCCTTGTCGCCACTCGCAAACTTTGAAATTTGCTTAATTTAGTTAAAGACGAGCTCGGAAAAAGTACTAATAGACCCCTGTCCCTCTCCATCTCCTTTCAAATTTAACAGGGCATTTGAGTCATTTCTGAACGGGTAAGTTTTTTGCTTTTCCGGGTATAAAAGACACAGACAGTTAGAAAGACGAATAAAGCCCTAGATGTAACCGACGCATTCTAATAGCCACCAGGGCCTTTCGGTAATTCAATAATCCTAGTAGACTTGCGTCATCTATAGACCACACAGCTACCATCTCCGGCAGAAGAGGAGCCAGAGTCCAGCTCCCACCGCCTTTTTAGGGTTTCTCGAAACTTCAACCTAACTCCGGCCGGCCCAACCCGACCCGAACAAGAAACCTAAATTCTTCAACCACCGGAGAGCCGGCAAGTGCAACCGCCACCCTTGCCCTTATCTCCACCTCGAGCTCCCGGCGGCCGCCCTCGCACGGCCTCAACGGAAATGCGTTGTCGAAGCGGCAGCAGGGCTCAGCTGCCAACACCGGGACTAGGGTTTTCGTTAGGGGAGATTGATAAGGTGGGTGATTATTGGGTTCAGGGGAACTGTAACTATGGGGACTGTGTTAGCTTGTTTGATCTTATTTGGGGTTGCATTTGTTGCATTGTTTGTCAACTTTATGGAATTTGATGGTTGTTGTTTTCGCAAACAGGATTGCATTGCCTTCTGGGTCTGATAATGGAAGTAAGGATGACACTGGGATTGCCGGTTTTGGTCAGGTAATTTACTCTCTGTTATTTGATACTCTGTTATGTGTTTTGCCGGTCAAATGCTCAATCTGTGATTCATCATACATCTAGTGAGAGCCTGTAAACTTATAAGTTGCGAAATCCGTGAATGTAAAATTGGGTTATATTGTTGGTTGCTTAAAGATACCGAGCTCGGCAAAAGTGAGACCGTAGAGTTTCTAGCATCATCATATTTTTTCATTTCACCATATGCAGGATCACATTATTACTCAAAGCTAGTTGGATTATATATTTTCACTTTTACTTTCTGCTCCACTGGACGTCGAATAATCCATGTTCTTATATGTCCGGATGATTTTACAGTGCCTGGCTGGGAGTGATTAAATCTTGGTGGTGGAAGTAGGTTGAAATGGTATGATAGGAACCTCTTTTAACGTCAGATTATTGTTGCAAATTTTTACATTATACCGCCTCATTTATTCATGGATATGGTTTTTCTAGGCATGGAGCACCCAAACTAACTCCGAAATGAGTCTTAGTGGACCTGTTGGACAGGTTTATGTGACGTTTGTGGGTAATGATCTGCTCTTGTTTGTGTGTTTTTTGTGTGAAATTGAATGGCTAATGTTTTCGAGTTCGTGTACAGGTTGTTAGTGGCATTGCATTGCCTTCTGGATCAGATAAGCTTTACACAGGGATTAAAGATGAGACTGAGAGTCTGGGATTGCCAGTCTGGTCAGGTAATCTTAACGCGCTATTTACTTGTTATTTGATAGTTGTTTAGTGTTTAGTTAGTGGAGCTGTGGAGGAATAGAACTAGTTGGTTCGAAGCACTAGAATAGGGGTTTCATATCAATTGTAGCTGTAAGGCCACTGTCTAGTAGAGAGTTGTAGGAGGTTTCTATGTAATGTCCTTAAAGAAACTTACTGTTTGCAATATGTTGTAACCAAAACTTGCTGCTAACTGGTAGACTTAATGTACTGAGTTGATGTGGTCTGTATAATGTAGTTGTTAATGAGTTATGATTGAAGGTAGCTGCATGGCTTTGGAATTATGTAGTCTAATGCTCAATATGTGATACATCATACTTGTAGAATACAGATCACCATTATTTGGATTAACAATTCAAAGCATAGGCCCTCATGTGTTTACTGGTGGACCAATTAGAATCATCTTCTCTGCAATCACCGCTTTCATGGCCTGTTTTGCCGGCTCCATAAAATGAACCAGATCTTTCTTGGAGTTGCTAAGAGAGCTCATATAAGCTTTCCGCACCTCGGTATTTACATTGAACTGCCTCACACCTAGTTGTATGTTTCCCTATCCAAGGAGTCGATACAGCTAACAGATACTAATCAGAACACATTATAGGGGAAACATATTTCAAGGGACTTATTACATAAAGACATTATACCCTTACAAGCTCCTCGGGTACACCAGAAGCTCCTTGAAGCACCAGGAAGACCCCTTTCTTTGATCTCAAACTGTGAGACAGTCTGTAAACTTAAAAGTTGAAAAGCTCATGAATGTAAAATCAGGTTATATTGTTGGTTGTGTAAAGCTACCGAGGGGTCTATCATCAGAGTGAGACCTGAGAGTATCTAGCATCATCATGTCTTTTCATTTCACCAATTACAGGATCATGTCCTTACTCAAGCTAGTTGGAAATATCTTTTCACTTTTACTTTCTGATCCGGTGGATGATGAATAATGATGTTCTTATATGTCTGGATTTTACAGTGCCTGGGAGTGATAAATCTTGGTGGTGAAGTAGGTTCTATGATCAGTGAAGGTCCTTGGGTTTTTGTTGGTATACCAAATGCTGTAAAGGTATGATAAGAACCTCTTTTAATGTTGGATTATTGGCATTGCTGCAAATTTTTATATTATACCGCTTCATTTATTCATGAATATGGTTTTTCTAGGCATGGAACACCCAAGCTAACTCCGAAATGAGTCTCGTATTAGCTTAAATGTATATTTTGGCTCAAACAAGTGCTGCTGTAGATTTGAGGTTTCTCAGCATTTCTTGGTTTTGAACTAGAAATATGTTCTTAAGTTGTTGTCACATGATCTCAGACTTTGAGTTGTTGCTGTTTTCTTTGTGAACTTACAAAGTCTGGAGCTTAACTTCTTCCATCTTTGATGCAAATGAAACCTCAAATCTACAGGTATCTTCTTGGAGAGCAATTTGGTGTTATTAGGGCGTGCACTGATAAGTTTACTGGAGAGGTGCTGGCATGCAAGTCAATATCTATCGATCGATTAGGTGCTGGCATTACTGAATCAGCTAATGATTTGATTCGAGGAGTGCTCTGTAAAGATCCATCTAAAAGGCTCACCGCTCGCCAAGTTTTAGATAAGTTAAACAATGATTTCAGTAACAGAGTTTGCTTAAATGCTAGCAGCCTATTACTGTTGAATACAGTTTTTCCCATTCAGGCTCCAGTTTGCATACTTGATCTGTGGGAGCTGGTGGTAACTCAAATAAACATATTCTCTAAACTTCATCAAGATATAGTAATATAGTGTTAACTTTACCAGAGGACATTATTATAACATATAAGCACGACGAGAAGATTCCACTGTGGTTGACACCGGTCCGTAGGTTAGTAGGTACTAGGGAGTCATAGGAGCAAATACATACAGAGGATATCGCATCAGTTTGTGGCAATTTATGAAAGTCTGCAAAACTAGTGTGCTAATTGATAAAAATTGATCTTTCCTGAAAGCTGTATGACATCTGAGAAATCAATACCTTATTTAAGAACCATTTTTGCATCAATGAGTTCTCCAAGTCCACAGTTTCTTTGTGTTGCACTCTTGTTTTTCTTGTTCTTTCATTCTTATTAAATAATAACTCTTCCTAATTGCAAATGAATAAACTCTTTCTGATCTTAATTCCTTCCCTTTTTAAAATTTCTTTTCTCTTTTTGCAGATCATTCCTGGATGAAGAATAGTAGAATACTGAATCCCTTTCTAAACAACCTAGTCAATGTAAAACTCTAGGTTATAGAGAATGTGATGGATAGCTCATTTACCACCTGATTTATGTCTGGAGTCGGGAGTCAGGAGTCAGGACATCCAGCTTTGGTACCGCATAGCCTAGTATATTCGAAGCCTGATCACCTACAGTCACACGCAGGTCCTCTTTTTCTCCTTTCCTGGTAGAGCCATCTACTCCTTGCTTGCCATCTGGTGGGTTGTCGTTCAGTAGCAATGGCGTTCCAATTGCTTGGAATTCTCCTCCCTTGTTTCCGCAATGCCAAGCTTTAGGTTTCCTCAGCCCTAGTACTATGGTTGAGGATAGTTGGTGTTCGTTGGAGTTTTCATCTAGCATAGATTGAATTGCATTTTCTAGCTCCTTGCACTATTGTCAAACTCCATTTCATTTAGGCTTGAAGCTACTGAAGTGATTAGCAGACCAGCAGAATTAACATGCCCTTGTGAAGTCACAATTTGGTTATGTACTGTATCATGTTCCCAGTGGGCTGATTGCTGATGCTTGGTAGTTGGTGCCATTTTTCAATTTTCACTAGCTTGCTGATGCTTTGGGTCTTTTTGTAAACATTATGTACTATTGTCATGTTTTGTAATGTAAATACTAAATACACCTTAATTCTCAGTGGAGCATACTTCAAATTTTTCTTAGTTAGTATTTTACTCATTGTGAATAGATGATAGGAGCATAAAGTGTGACGTTCTTAATGTGTTTATGTCATATTCTTATTCTTTGTTACTTATTATTTAGTGTGTTTTAATTTCTTTTGTTAGAATAATTGTTTAGGAAGAGCTTGATTCGAATATCTGTAATTGGATGATGAAAACGTGCTAAGTGTTGTAAATTTATATTGAGCTATAATTCCTTACTCGACTAGGACTCTATTTTCATTATTTCATTATTTCTAACTTGCCTATTTTTTTTCAGGAAAAACAAATCTTATATGGACTAGGAGAAGTGAAGCCGTGACTTATTGCTAGGTGAACAAGGAAATAATCTCCGAGTGGAAGAAGGAAAGAAGAGAGGTCGTGCCATTTCCTAGCCCTAGGAGGAGAGGTGCCGTGCAGCCCATAGATGATCTCTCTTTCATACCAACCATACCAAGTCAGATTTGGAGCTCAAGAATCAGAAACCATATTAAAGAAGATTTCAGCTTCCATATCCGATTCTATCTCTTGTGAGGGACGACAAGGGGTCTGATCTTGCTCTCATATATAGAGGAACGACATGGACCGAATTTGATCATCAATCCTTGCGCCAAGTATGTCCAAAGTTCTGCCGAAAACACTACTCATCATCTTCAAAGTCATTCAAGCCGTAGATACCATAACCCTTCATCCCATTCGATCCAAAGCTTTACGCCTAAGATTGTCATTCAAGTTGAAGCCCTGTTATCTTGTCTTGATACCTCTAAGGAGATTTACAAAGTGTAACTCGTTACTTCTTCATTATGTTTACGGTTTGGTTGCTTTGTATGTTGTTTTGTTTTTGTTTTTGGTTAGTTCCGAATTTGTGAAAGACTATTATGCAATTTACGATTTGCGAGATGTTATAAAATAGTTTTGATTTTTTTTTTCTATGATTTTTGTGTTGATATCGTGAGTTTATAATTCAGTGACTTAATGATTTTCTTTCTCGTGTTTTAACTATATGTTATTCAAGGCTCTAAGTTAGTTTTGCATATATGATTCTTTGGTGTTCTTGTTAACTTGTTAGTAAGCTTAGGAATTAACCATTATATGTTAATTATCTAAGATGCGTTAAGTAATTAGATAGATAAATTAACACAAAAAAGTAATTAGATAAGAGATTAATCAACGAAGTGGTAGGATTGAGAATGACATGTTACCTTGTAGTTTCGATATTCTAAGCTATGGTTACTTGGCCATGTTTCGATTTAGAGATGCTCTAAGCTATCTAGCTCGACACTGGGTTGTTGTTTGTGAACTCTATACTTGTCCTCTAAGGCTCGACATATGCATGTGTTAAGAATAGAGATTCATTGATTTGCTTTGTACGTTTTGTTAGTGATTGCTTATGTGTTATTGATTGATCACATGTATATATTAGTTTAGATTTTATTTTCTATTTTATATCTCAATCCGAAACTTAAAATCTCTTAAACCAATTCATGAATTTGATGTTATGTGGTTTTGTGATTCATCCTTGTTTTTGGATCCCCGGCTTGTAATGACACCCTGCTTGTTTATACTACTAACGATTGTTTTACATAGTTAATATTGATGACGAGTAATCGAACTAATCGATAGAATTACTTAACCTTCAAAAGACAATTAAACCCCTACATCTAACGAACTTGTTATCTAGCCACCAGGGCCTTTCAGTAATTCACAATTCAAAGTAAAGATGACGCAATTATAGTAATCATAGCTACTATATACATTTACATATCTTCCACCTCCGGTAGAAGAGACTCTGATCGGAGCGAGAGTCTCAGATCAAACCGCCAATTTAGGGTTTCTAGAAACTTCAACCTCTTCCTGCCAATTTAGGGTTTCCGATTACCCAATCCCCTCCAATCAATCTTTAGAACTTCAATCTCAGAGCATTGAGAATCGAATTTCCGAAGCTAATGGATTTAGACGGAGGCGGAAGCAAGCGGATCTTCAATAGGCTGGGCGGGCCGGCCCAACCCGACCCGAACAAGAACCAGAAAGTCTGCTACCACTGGAGAGCCGGCAAGTGCAACCGCCACCCTTGCCCTTATCTCCACCGCGAGCTCCCGGCGCCGCCCTCGCACGGCCTCAACGGAACCGCGTCTTCCAAGCGGCAGCACGGCTTCGCCGCCAACACCGATGGCCCGTCGGGGCCGCGCGGCCGGGGTCCGAACAACTTCAGCGGCGGCGGCGGCGGAGCCTCGAACACGTGGGGGCGGAGCGGCGGCGGCGGCGGAGGGAATAGGGTTTTCGTTAGGAAGATGGATAAGGTTTGTAATTATTGGGTTCAGGGGAACTGTAGCTATGGCGATAGGTGTAAGTTCTTGCATTCTTGGAGCACTGGAGATTGTGTTAGCTTGTTGACGACGCTTGAGGGTCATCAGAATGTGAGTTGTGATCTTATTTGGGGTTGCATTGTTTGTGTGTTTTTATTGTGAAATTTAATGGCTGATGTTTTCGAGTTTTCCGTGTACAGGTTGTTAGTGGCATTGCATTGCCTTCTGGATCGGATAAGCTTTACACTGGGAGTAAGGATGAGACTGTGAGAGTGTGGGATTGCCAGTCTGGTCAGGTAACTTTTTCGCAATTGGTTCCGGCTATTTACTTGATATTTGATAGTTGTTATGGTGTTTAGTTACTGGAGAAATAGAACTAGTTGAACTCGAAGCACTAGTAGAGAGGTTTAGTATCAATTGTAGCTATAAGGTCACAGCCTGGTAGAGTAGTAGGAGGTTTGTATGTAATGTCCCTAAAGAAACTTAATGTCCGCGATATGTTGTAACCAAAACTTCCTGCTAACTGGTAAAGTTAACCTGTTAATGTACTGAGTGGGTGTGGTCTGTATAATGTAGTTGTTAATGAGTTATGATTGAATGTAGCTGCATGGCATTCGAATTATATAGTCAAATGCTCAATACGTGATACATCATACTTCTAGATTACGGATCACCATTATTTTGACTAACACATAAATGCATAGACCCTCATGTCTTTCCTTCTGAACCAATTAGATCATCTTCTCTGCAATCACTGCTTTCATGGCTTGTTTTTCCGACTCCATTGCATGAACCAGATCTTTCATGGAGTTGCTAAGAGCGCGCATATAAGCTTTCCCCACCTCAGTATTTACATTGAACTGCCTCACACCTAGTTGTATGCATCCCTATCCAAGGAATTTAACAGTTAACAGATACTTATCAGCACATTATAGAGGAAACATATTTTAAGGGCCTTGTTACATAAAGACAGTATACCTTTACAAGCTCCTCGGGCACACCAGAAGCTCCTTGAAGCACCAGGAAAACCCCTTTCGTTGAACTCAAACTGATAGAAGTTGTATTGACTAGTGAGATAGTCTGTAAACTTATAAGTTGCAAAGTTCATGAATGAAAAATCAGTTTATATTGTTGGTTGCTTAAGGATACCGAGGGGCCTATCATCAGAGTGAGACCGGAGAGTATCTTGCATCATCATGTCTTTTCGTTTCACCGTTTACAGGATCATGTCTGTACTCAAGCTAGTTGGATAATATCTTTTCACTTTTACTTTCTGGTCCAGTGGATGATGAATAATGATGTTCTTATATGTCTGGATTTTACAGTGCCTGGGAGTGATAAATCTTGGTGGTGAAGTAGGTTGTATGATCAGTGAAGGTCCTTGGGTTTTTGTTGGTATACCAAATGCTGTAAAGGTATGATAAGAACCTCTTTTAATGTCGGATCTGCAAATTTTTATATTATACCGCCTCATTTATTCATGGATACGGTTTTTCTAGGCATGGAACACCCAAGCTAACTCTGAAATGAGTCTTAGTGGACCTGTTGGGCAAGTTTATTCCATGGTTGTGGGTAATGATTTGCTCTTTGCTGGTACGCAGGTAATTCCTAGACTAAAGTTATAATTTAGTTTTGTCTGGTTCTCATTCTTGTTAAGCTTTCTTGTTCGGGATTTCAGCAGTCAATATTGTTTTACGGACAGCTGCGTCATCCCATTGTAAACTATATTCTGAGGGAGGATAGTTTGGATCTCATTGACGGCACACCCTTGCATCTAATTTCTTCATCCCTCACTTTTTTCTCTTTTGTGCATGCATGTGATCAGCATATTCTTGAAATGTTGATGAAAAAGTTATGTGTCATTTGATGCAGGATGGTTCTATCTTGGCTTGGAAATTTAATACGGTCACTAATTGCTTTGAACCGGCTGCATCACTTAATGGGCACACCCTTGCAGTTGTATCATTAGTAGTTGGAGCAAATAGGCTTTACTCTGGTTCAATGGATCATTCTATAAGGGTGAGTCCTTTTTGGTATGACATCAATTGTGTAATCTGCACCACCTCTTCCATGTTGAAGTCATTTAAGGCCTTCAATTGAACCACCTCTTCAATCAGCACCACCATGACTTTTTCCCTGTATCTCGTGATATGTATTCTTTTAGGTCTGGAACCTAGAAAACTTGCAATGTATACAAACACTAACAGAGCATACGTCAGTTGTGATGTCCGTTCTTTGCTGGGATCAGTTCCTCTTATCAAGTTCTTTGGATCAAAAACTTAAGGTTTGTCTCTCTTTTCTTAATTATGAATCATAAGGCTGTTTGTGGGTGTGTTTATGGAACTGTTTCACTTCTTTACATTAGGAAAGCAACTAGTTACAATTCTTTGTATGTGCAGATCTGGGCTGCTACTCAAACTGGAAACTTGGAAGTAACATACACTCATGAAGAAGACCATGTATGTTGATATTTGATAGTCTTATTCCAAAATTACATATCTGTTCACTTCTGGCATGGACTAAGAACAAGCTGGGCATGTTTAGGATATCACCTCAATTCTAAAGTCTGTAGCATAATAGTTTAGAATCTCAAATGTATATATATTAGCATTTTAGGTTTACATAGCTGGTTGAGCAAGTATTATTGTTACATTATCATATAAAGCACAAAATACTACTTAATTGTAAATACTGATTTGGCTTGTTTTATTTTCGATATCCTGCTATTTTCATTAGTCATCATTAATTCTCAGCTAGTCTGATTATGTTATGACCTTGCTACAGCCTTTGCTTACGCTTTGTGGGATGCATGACTCGGAAGCCAAGCCAGTCTTACTATGTGCATGCAATGACAACACTGTCCGCCTCTATGATTTGCCATCGTGAGCCCTTAAACACTAGTCTTTGTGCTCATTGTTTCCTGATCACTCTGCAATATTTGCTTATTTCATTGTACTGTAATAGGTTTTCCGAGAGGGGCAAAATTTTCTCAAAACAGGAGATACGAGCAATCCAGGTTGGCCCTGGTGGCTTGTTTTTCACTGGCGATGGAACTGGACAAGTGAGAGTATGGAAGTGGTTGGCCGAATCAGTTGCAACGGCATGAGAGAGGATATAAATTATTTGGACCGTATTGTATTTTAAGATTTATAATGAGTACTTCATTAAGCATAGTCTGAGGGACACTTAGTTTTTGTGTCTGATCCAAGTGGAATTATGAGATACAGAGGTAGGATTCGGTAGCATCAACCTTGTCCACTCCTTAGCACCATGCAGCATGCGCCATGGACATAAAGAAGCTTCTTGGCCCATGCAAAGTCGCAATGAGCAACTGATCTCTGTGAAGAGTGAGCATCTATGTATGTGCTGTTTGCAACGGAGTTTGCAAGTGTTGCTAGATCATATTGCTCTTTGTGCAGGAGACCTGTGCGAGCGGATGAAAGTGGATCGATTGTCTGTTTTTAGAAAATAATAAAGGGTAATTGATTTGAGAAATTCTTCTACATTTTGGGTTCAGGCTCTTAATAATTTTTGATTGAGAAATATATGCCCCTGTACCATATTTTGTACATTATCACTGGACAACATACCATTTCAATGCAATTCTGAAGTCAATGTTTTGTCTCCTCTTCCCTCTGTTGACAAAAGGATAATCATCTACCAAAAAAATTGTTATTTTCATGTGGAGAGATTAAACAATATGAACTAGAAACAAAAACAAAATAGCGAATTCATACATCTAAAATATGAAATATTGTTTATGCACGAGCACGCCCTTTTGCACTCACAAACAGGTGTGCAAGAAGACTAGTAAATTAGAACGACTTAAGTGATGTAACAGATGTACCACATTGCATCACAATTAATGGATCGGGCCATTAGCAAGAAGTTTCAATCTGGTTGCAGTATAATGCTGCTAAGTACTTGTAGATAGGCAAATCAGAAGAAACTTTAAGAGAAAGGGTATGTAACTTCTCGAGAGACTTCAATCCAATTTCTAGCAACACATTGTCCATAAATTTTGGGGCGACAGGTCAATAACATCCACGTATATCCAAACACACCCTTCAAGAGTTAAGACCAAAGAACTAAACCAATGTCAACAATTGCTGGGAAGCCACGTGTTTGAGACCTTTCTTTGGGCAAACCTTGAAAGAGCATGTTGGAGCCACTCCACAACTCACCCTATCTTATGCTCTACACCCTCTAAATCTTCTATGTACACCCACCTTTGTGGTATGCTAGTGTTTTGACTTAGCCTTGTGAGCTGTATTCACCTAGGACCATGTCTTCTGTCTTCTTCCAGTTGTTGCCTTTAAATTGTAACCTCCTGCTCATTTGTGAGACAGCTATGAATTAATCAAGTTTACTCTTTTTCTCTGTATATTTCCTTTCCTCCTCTCCGTTTGGTACCATCATTGGTATCTAGAGCCTAGTTCGATGCGTGGTTTACAGATCACAACACCATCCATGCCTCCGTCTGGTGGTACCGTCAACCCACCACTGCCATCCCCATCTTCCACCACCACTGCAACCACGACCCCACCCACCTCAGACCCCCAGTCTCTACTTTTTCAAACCTCCATCGACAACCTCCACCGTAACATGAATAATCAAACTCAGGAGCTGCGCGCTTCAATGGCTCAACTCCAACAAAATTTTATCGACTCTCAAGCCGCTTTGCACAATCACTTCTCGGCACAGATGGCTTCGATGTATACCCAGCTCGCTCCTAGGGGGTCCTCTTCTCCTCCAACACAAGGGATTCTTTTTGGCAACTATACACCTCCGTCTAGTAGCCAGACCGCTGCAAACAACATGTGGGACAACATGGGGTTCACAAACCCATTCCCGACTGGTTTTAGCTCCTCCACACACCAATCATTCCCCACTTTCTCCACCCTCACCGCCACAACTCCTATTTCGACCACCTCCTTTCCCCCACCTGACCTGACTCTTTTTTCCTCTGGTCGAGGTCATACCCTTCCTCCTCCACAACCGGACTCCGTCTCGTTTCGGCCACCCAAACTTGAATTGCCTCGATTTTACGGTGATGACGCAGTGGGTTGGCTCTCTATGGCGGAGCGGTACCTTCGTAATCAACGCATTCCTGCACATGAGAAGGTGGCAACCCTCGCCGCGCACTTTGGGCAAGGCCCGTCGCTTTGGATGAACGCTATGGAGCAGCGCACTCCGCACATCGGTTGGGAGGAATTTGTGGCCAAGTTTCTCGAGCATTTTAGTTCTGGCACGGTTTCCGATTTCAAGGTCCAGCTTTCACATCTCCAACAGCGTGCCTCTGTGGATGATTTTTTCAACGATTTCATGAAGTTGGCATGTCGGGTGCCGGAGTGGTCCGATTCCGATCTCTGGCCGATTTTCTGTGGTGGTCTAAAGCAAGAGCTACAACATGATGTGTTGGCCTTGGGGCCCACCTCCCTCTCTCATGCTCACCTATTGGCCAGACGTTATGAGGCCAAATTGCGCGCTGGTAGTAGCCGTTTCTCTAAACCAGCGGCATGGCAGGCTGGCGCTAGGAGCCACACCAGTGTACCATCCTCTTCCTCTCCTCAAATTAATACCCCGACAATGGAGCCACCAAATTCAAAATTTGTCACCACACCAAAACAAGCCACATCGACTACAGTCCGGAATTGGAGCCAGGCAGAGCAGCGTGAACGACGAGAAAAGGGTCTGTGCTGGACCTGTCATGACCCATATTTCTCGGGCCACGTCTGTAAACGGCCGTTTATGGCTGTTATGGAACCACCGATGCCGGAGCATACAGACGAAACCCAGGAGTTTCACGATGCTCGGTCGGAGTTGGAAGATAATGGTGGTGTTGGGGCTCCATTACCCCTTCACGCTATAACAACCTCTACCTTAACGGATTTGATGCGATTGGAGGGATCTATTCAGGGGCTCCGCATTCGAGTATTCATTGATTGTGGTTCCGCATCTAATTTCCTAAATCCCTCTATTGCCGAGAAATTGAGGTTACCAGTAACACATGACTCCAATCTCCGCTTTATATCCGCCTCCGGCCACTCGCTCAGGCCTTCAGGGATGGTTACTAATGTTCCAGTGCTCATTCAATCTTATGAATTTACAGGTGATTTTCCTCTGTTGGCGGTGGAGGACTGTGATTTAGTTTTGGGTGCTCCGTGGTTAAGCACGCTGGGCTTCATTGGTTGGCATTTTGCGGATAAAGTTATGATCTTCTACAACAATGGGGATCGTTATACCTTGGTGGGGTTGAACGCAGGGTCCTCCGGCAACACCACCGCTCTGATGACAATGGTAGAGGCCGAGCGGTCCAACGCTATGTCTCAGTCAAGTGGTACAGTCAGCAGCCCACAATTGGACCTCCCTGTACCTATGGCCCAATTGCTTAAGGACTATCTGGATCTGTTCCAAACCCCTCACGGGCTGCCACCGAAACGGGCCATTGAGCATCAGATTAACTTATTGCCCAACACTGGACCTATTCGAGTTAGCCCTTACCGTTATGCTCATGCCCAAAAGACCGAACTCGAAGCACAAGTCCACGACATGCTCACAACCGGCGTCATTCGACGAAGCACGAGTCCATATTCGTCACCGGTGCTACTCGTCAAGAGGAAGGACAACACTTGGCGGTTTTGTGTTGATTATCGTCGGCTTAACGCTGCTACGATAAAGGACCGTTTTCCTATCCCGGTTGTCGACGAGTTATTGGATGAGTTACACGGAGCTAAATTCTTTACTAAGCTTGATTTGCGTTCGGGGTACCATCAAATTCGAATGCGAGAGGAGGACATCCAAAAAACAGCATTCCGCACCCACGATGGGTTATATGAGTTCATGGTTATGCCTTTTGGCTTGTGTAATGCTCCGTCTACCTTCCAAGCTCTAATGAACTACCTCTTCAACCATCTCCTCCGTAAGTCCGTTCTTGTTTTTTTCGACGATATTTTGATTTTCAGTCCGGATTTAAAATCCCACATTTTGCATGTTCAAGAGGTGTTCCATATCTTACGGGCTAATCAATTATTTGTCAAGTTTTCAAAGTGTGCTTTGGCTCTGCAATCTGTGGAATATTTGGGACACATCGTGTCTCACAGAGGGGTTGCCATGGACCCATCCAAGGTTCAGACCATTCTTGACTGGCCCAAGCCTAAAACACTGAAACAACTTCGCGGCTTCCTTGGCCTGGCGGGCTATTACAGGCGCTTTGTGCAGTCTTATGGAATCATTTCACAGCCACTCCATGCCATGCTCCGCCGTGATGGGTTCACATGGACACCGGAATCCGAGCACGCTTTCACCGCCCTTAAGCAGGCACTCACCTCCGCTCCGGTGCTTGCATTGCCGGATTTCACAAAGCCATTTGTCATCGAAACCGATGCAAGCAATGGGGGCATTGGGGCTGTCCTCCGCCAAGAGAAACATCCGGTAGCGTTCTTGAGCAAGTCTCTTTCCCCTAAGCATCAAGCTCAGTCAGCTTATGAGCGAGAAATGTATGCAATTATGCATTCCATTGACAAGTGGCGCCCTTATCTCATCGGCAATTCTTTCACCATACTCACAGATCACAAGCCCCTCAAACATATGATGGATCAACGTGTTTCCACTCCGGCGCAACATAAATGGGTCGCCAAATTGCTGGGGTATAACTATACTATTGAGTACAAGGCTGGTAGCTCCAACACGGTACCTGATCTCCTTTCTCGTCGGCACGAGTTCCTGGCAATTACCACGGCGTCAGCACCTTTGTTGGATTCTATACAACTCATAGATGCAGCTTGCAAGAGAGATCCTATGGCCCAACAAATCGTGCTCGACTTGCAGGGCACCTCACCTCCGAAACACTTCTCTCTGCAACACGGCAGGTTGTTCCACAAGGGCAGGATCTTTGTCCCTGAATCTTCTGATTGGCGTGCTAAACTATTATATGAGTATCATGGTTCACTCCAAGCTGGTCACTCGGGGTATTTGCGGACCCTCACTCGTCTCCACCGTAATTTCTCTTGGCCGGGGATTCGAAAAGATGTGAAATTCTTTGTTGCTTCTTGTGATGTGTGTCAGAGACAGAAGTACGAGTCGATTCACCCTCCGGGTTTGCTACAGCCCCTACCAATCCCCCAACAGAATTGGACTGATATCTCGATGGACTTTGTGGAAGGGTTGCCGGTTTCAAATGGGTTCAATGCCATAATGGTAGTGGTGGATCGGTTATCCAAGTATGCACACTTTATACCGGTCACTCACCCATTCTCCGCCCGTACAATTGCTCAAACTTTCATGGTGCACATTTTTAGGCTTCACGGCATGCCTAGGCAGATTGTGAGCGACCGTGACCCGGTGTTCTTATCTCATTTTTGGTCATCCTTCTTCAAGCTGCAGGGTACGACCCTCTGCCACAGCTCGGCGTATCATCCGCAGAGCGACGGCCAATCAGAGGTGGTTAACAGGTCGCTCGAACAATACCTTCGCTGCTTTATCATGGACAAACCTTCTACGTGGCAGGAGCTGATTCATTGGGCTGAATGGTGGCTCAATACTTCTTACCACTCCGGCATTAAAATGACTCCGTTTCAGGCTTTGTACGGATATCCACCGCCAACTGTGGACACATACTTACCCGGCTCTACTAATGTTGCTGCGGTGGACAAGGAGCTCTTGGCTAGGGATGAACTGCTCACGCTTTTGCGTGGCAACTTGCTTACGGCACAGAACCGTATGAAACAAATGGCGGACAAGAAGCGAACCGAAAGGGAGTTTCATGAGGGAGATTGGGTGTTTTTTAAGTTGCAACCCTATCGGCAGAAGTCCTTAATCAAGAGACACTCCAAGAAGTTGGCTCCTCGGTACTTTGGTCCTTTCAAAATCTTGGAACGAATTGGACCTGTTGCTTACAAGTTGGAACTCCCTGCCAATTCCAGACTTCACCCTGTTTTTCATGCCTCCTTGTTAAAAAAGCGAGTTGGCGATGACACAGCAGTTTCTGGCACCTTACCTCAGTTTGATGAATCCGGCAAGATTGTATGGGAACCCCTGCGCGTCTTGGATATGGGCATGCGCACTCACCGTGGCCGTCGCATTACTACTTGGCTGATTCAATGGAAGGGCCTCCCGGCGGAGGATGCCACATGGGAGGATGCTGCTAACATTGTTTCAACTTATCCACAGTTCGGCACCTGAGGACAGGTTGCCTCTCGGGGGGGGGGAGTGGTTGTTGGAGCCACTCCACAACTCACCCTATCTTATGCTCTACACCCTCTAAATCTTCTATGTACACCCACCTTTGTGGTATGCTAGTGTTTTGACTTAGCCTTGTGAGCTGTATTCACCTAGGACCATGTCTTCTGTCTTCTTCCAGTTGTTGCCTTTAAATTGTAACCTCCTGCTCATTTGTGAGACAGCTATGAATTAATCAAGTTTACTCTTTTTCTCTGTATATTTCCTTTCCTCCTCTCCGTTTGGTACCATCAGAGCACCAGTCCCCACAAATTGGGCACTTTGGTAGACCTTTCTTTGGTAGATGATTATCCTTTCCTCTTCACATCAATCTTGCCACTTCTCAAAAATTCAAGGCACAGAGGCCATGTGTTCTTGTATCGGAAAATACCAATCACATCTACCTCCCTATGTCAAAGTAAAAACCATTATTGTCAAGTAAAAACATGTTGGAAAATTCACACCTTGATTCACAATACTCAACAAAGCTATATCCTCACGTATAGCTAATTTCTGATGTTCATTTTGCTCAAGTGATTACTTCATTTGTACTGTTTAGCTAGCTGAACAACTGGAATCACTGTATACCTGGCTGACGCTGAAGTGAGCGGGAGAGTCATTGCCTCGTGCCCCATTCCCACGAGGCAAACTTTGCCGCCAGGACTAGTAGCACGCAGAGCTGTTGACATGGTTTTATTAAAGCCTGCACAATCAAAGGTCACATCCACTCCAGCTCCCATAGCTTTACGTATCTGAACCACTTCTTCATCTACATCCTGTATCATAGTTTCATAACCAATTCAAACCAAACCAAGCAAGGTCAGAAGGGCTCGATATGAAGCTAAAAATATCTGTCGTCCTCCAAATTTCTTCTCTGTTTGGGAAGCAACAAGCTAAATGTGAGGTCCATATAATGGAGGTTGAGAAATCCATGGAAATTGGCTTGAAGGGGTAATGTGGGAGCTTGAAAGGTTGAATCTTGAGGGTGTTGATACCAACAAGCCAAGCAGCCATGTTCTCTTGTTGATCATCTCCATGGGACATCCCACCCTTGCCCATTTTTGCTATCAGTGTTTATCAGACTGTGGATACTCTTGAGAGAACAAATTAAAGTGTGTATATAATTTGGTCAAGCAAAATGAGAAGCTTATTTCACATTCAGATAAGTCCAACAATTAGTGTAGTCTAATGTTTGCTTTGTCTAGTGGGTGATATGCGCACATTATCTAGAGCTAGGCTACACATCAGCTTTAGATCCCTCGCCCATGGTTACATGGGCTGCTGTCGCTATTACCCTTGTTCTCTGCCACGCCTCACAGCCAAAACCAAAAATCTCCACATCACAAAATTTGGATCATAAAATTGGGTAGGGGGCAAGTTTCCACATCAATCAATTAATATCGACGAAAATCGCACACTGGTATGTTCATATTCTCGTGAATCTTACCATTTACCAAACTTTTTAGATGTAATTTCAGAAGTATATTGAGTTAATATTTCTTTACCCATTTTTCAAAGTCGGAAAACTGGAGAAAGGATAAGAATCATTAGAACATAAAAATCTTGGAAATATAGTAGTGAGATAATGACTCGCGTACATGGGTAAACCCAATTAAATAGCATCAACAAGGTTTTAGTACGTTAAAATTTCAACATGCATGTCACGAAAGCCTCCCATGGCACCTCCAAGCCAATAACATACCTATACGACTATATTACAAACTTGCAATGCATGGAAAGATAAATTGGTATTTGTGAGGGCAATATAATCTAGATGACTCGACCTAATACTTGACATACATGACTCTGACATAGATTGGTATCACAAGATGAAATCCCACTCATTATATTTTTCTTTTGAAAAAAACAATGTATATGTAGTGGGTCAAATATCAATCACACTCATTATGTTTTGAATGAAATGCATAAGAAACATGATCCTCTTCACGTTAACTCTGTATAAATTGCAAGATAATCCTATTAAATGCATAGGTTGTTTGTTACCCTGTATTGAATAGAAGTTTAATACTCATTTTAATAGTACATGTTAAGTTATTGGGGAAAACTAACCAATGTATAATCAGAGTCCCATGTAGTAACCTGAGTAACTGAGTCATTGCCACAGGCTTCTGATTAAAAATAAAATTGGAATTTGGAATTCTGGATAAGCTTATCTTTGTGTGTATTAATAAGGAGGAGAACATTAACCGGGAGGCTATGAGAATCTTGATTAGTAACGTGTTGATTATTGTGTGTTGTTAGTTTAGATTATTGTTCTCAATGAGAGTCCATATATAGCTTGTAATTTAGAGGCTCTGAGAATCTTGTATCGTTCTGTGTAGATTACTAGAGGTTCTTGATTCCTTGATATCGTACATTTCCATATAGGAAGTAGGTTAAATGGGGTCTAATGTTGAGGGGTTAGAGGTGAAGAGTTTAGGGGAGGGTCGTTGGAATTTAGATGTTCCATGATGAGCAGGTTATGTGGCACATAAATCATTGCCATACACATGTAGTAACCTGAGTCATTGCCAATAGGCTTCTGAAAAAGAAAATGTAATCTGGATAAACTCATCTTTGTGTGTTCATAGGGCTGTGCCAATCCTTACAAGTAACTTGGTTGAAATGCCAAAAGGGAAGTACTAGAGTTAATGGGAAACATAGTGTCTGAGTTCAAAGTTTTTGCTGTTAGCTAGGTGTAGGAAGCTAGAGCATGAAGAAGAGTAAAAGCATCAATATCAAAGAAAGGACAGTAAAAAAAAAGAAGATAAATGTACAAGGTAGTTTAGAAAACCCAGATTGATATGGAAGTCTCTACAATCTGTATAATGAATAATGACTAATGAGTTCTCTGTAAGATTGTATTTTGCATTAGACTCTGTGCTTTAGCAGTTAGTTTCCTTTAGTGAACATGTTGTGCTATTTGGATTATGTAGTTTGGTCAAGTTAATTTCTGATTGTTCTCTGTTTAGTTTAAGATGCAAGATTAACTTTTCTGATTACTCGTATACTTATCTTTCCTTCATTCTTCTTCTTCAGCACAAAAAGAAACATAGAATAAGTAAAGAGAGGAAGATAAGATTGTTTGAAAGGCAGATCGCCTGTGCTAAGGAGAAGGCTACTCTGAAGGAGGAAGGGAAGAAATGTAAAAGAGAATGAAGTGTAAAGATGGGATGTGGGAGCAAGTGCATGAAATAACATAGATAAACCAAAAGTTTCTACTTAACCAATTATGCATAACTTTGTTCATCCTTTGGAGCGTGAAGTGCACATTTAAAGATAGGGGCCGGGCGGGCAATGAAGGCTCGTTTAGTAGACAGCAAAGCAAGCTACGGCTTTGACGAGCAGCAAGCACCTACTCCTAAAAAAAAAAAAAGCAGCAAGCTCCGCTTGAAGAAGCGAGCCCCCTGTATAGGGGTGGCAGTGGAATCAATGATTAACAGCTCCGGAAAGTACAGAAAACTAACATTTTTGCAGACAAGTTCTGTACATTTAAAATCACAGGAACAAATGCACCATCAATCCCTACACTGACCCAAACATAACTGACATTGGCAACTTCGCTTCTGTTCTTCTGGACAAGTCTCCCACTTCTCCGGCACAGCCCTTCCCCTCTGAAGGTGGTGGGAATAAGTTACTAGAGAAAAGAGGTTGACTTGATGCTCGGAAACCTACCTTCATTCTAAAAAGACTGTTGAGTTAGAGCCATCCAACAACCCAATCCCAATATATGATAATTGATCAAACAAATAAACAGAGGAGAAAACAAAAAGATGAGATACTGTAACAAACAATTTGAACTAGCTAGTAAGTACCAAGTAGTGCTCCAATATACTTTTTGAGAAAATAGTTATCTGACTTATGGGACTACAGTGGGAATTACAATTACAATATTCATCCTAATTTAAAGACATTGAGGGGGAAAAAACAGGAAATGTACTCAACTATGAAAAGTCAAAACATATAAGATAAGTAGTATATCAGGAATGGATGTGAAAAATCCCTTTCAGACTCGCTTGTTTAGCAAGGATGTCTAACACTACATATATCCTCATTCTGAGGGTGGCTATAGTATCCCAAACTAGAAACTTGTGAGCCTTACCGTCCACCTCTATGACACTTGAGCCGGGGGCCTTCTGTATACCTCTCTTCTTCATCAACCTCCTTACTCTCATGTTGCATCAATACATCTTTTATTAGCAACGAAAATGTTTGATGGAGGCACATAAACCCCACTATCGTTCTACTCAAGTTGCAGGAGACAGTCTAATACTAATTATTGAGAGAGCTCAGCATCATCTTTGGCCTTGCAAGCACTTAGATTCTGCATTTCACAATATGCAATCTCCCATTCACCAAAGTGAATACATGCCGAAAAAAACTTTCATCATTGCCCAATCAGCCCTCACATTCTCTGTTACCTTCATCGCCTTGAAGAGACCCAAAACCTCCTTATAGAAGTGGTCTGACTATACCACCATGGCCCACCGGCACCAAATATCCCTCGCGCATTTCATCAAACACCTAGCGGGCACGACTCAAATCACCACAACCCCGCTATAAAAATGAATGTGATGGTCAAATTGTTCCCAACCAAATCCTTCTCAGTTCATTCGGCAATACATACGAATCGCTTCACTGGGTTTTTCACTCTGCCGTAGTGCACCGATCATGAGATTCAAACCATCAATGCGGGTTGTTCAATTTCATTTGAAGTTTAAACAACAGGTGGCGCGAAATTTGAACTTATGGACTTGGGTTTTGTGTGTCTAATTATATAAATATGGGCCTGTATGTTTTTATGTTGGGCTTTTTGACATGCAAATTATTGGAATTAAACTTTGCTCTATAGCTCACTCGAGTAACAATTTCAAATTTTCAACATGCCACTAGCCCACAATCTTTGAATTCTCTGACAGCTACTTCGTTACTTGTAACACGACTTCACATTAATCTCTCTTTGCTCTAGCACCTGTAGTTATATTATCCAATATGATGATATCAACATGAGATTCTGAACTACTTTAGTTTCCATTTGGTAAAACTAAGAGATAGAGGCCGGCAGGCCGCAATGCAAAATGGCAAAAAGCTTGTCATGGCTACAAATCCTAATCATTTATCGAGTCTAATATATCAGGTCGTCCACAGAGATGGTAATTAACTAATTATATCCTGATTACAAATCTGTCATACTGTCGTCTAGAATCTTGTATTAATTACCGGCCATTACCAAAATGCATGTCACTTCAGAAAGTCTAAAGTGCTAAAATGTGGTGGAAATATGTTTCCACATAATTGACATTACGAGTTTACGACTGTAGCCACTGGCCGCCAATGAATATAATTGAATATATATAATTATATATACACACACACTTTGCTTATAGATAACATTATGACTTATATATATATATTTAGTGGGAATATTATGACACCAATTCATAAAACATTCTTTTGTATCAGAAATGTGCTAATCCGTTTTTAGCTAATATAGATTATACCTGGTCAGCACTAAACATAACATCATTGCTAGTTCTCCGACAAACCACATGTTGCCGGAATTAAAATCTGTTCATGATATAACTAAATCCGACTTGCTCTTTATATATCTCTTGACTTTAGCTCAAACTGCTTATATATTCATGATTTTCATGGAATTAGGTCTGACATACTTGCTGACTGTGTGTTTATAGGGATCGGACTCGGTCAAAAGGTTTGGTGGGTGGTAGATTTGGATGGCTAAACCCATCAATATATATGATATATAGCAGGTTGGTGAGAAAGCTAATTAACAAGGCTGTGTACGCAGTACTATACGTTTATCTTAAGTTTAATTCATAATTAATTATGCATATACCAAACCCGGAAGTAGGTTATCGATGCTGATTGGCATGATCATCGAACTCGAGTAATTAGGATAGACAGTATAGGGCATATCATTAGTTCATTACCAGAGTTACTTTTACACCGGTAATTTTTCTATACTATTAAGAATGTGAAAAGACATGAGAATCATTTAACTATATTTTATTTTTGATAAATTTTTAATATATAAAAAGTATTTTATGTAAAATAATAAAATATAAAAAATAATTATTTACAATTTTATCCATTATCTTCACAGTACCTTCACAACTTATACTTTTATATGTAGTAACTTCCTCATCTCCCTATATTACACATGTGCGGAGGCTAGTGTTTATTTAAGCATTTATTACCGGATCTGTCTAGCTTAAGTTATATTGCAGCTACGGTTTATAAATTCCTCGACACTTTGCATGGTAATATGTGTATGATCAAACCTCATACACTGTACATACGTACTATCTACCATACTACCATGGTTGTGATGGTCGGAAAAACCCTATGCCAACCTTTATACTTGTTTTATTTACACGATATGATCACCATATGATTGCATCTTGTGCACGCCAGGAAGCAAAACTCCAAAACGAGAACCAAACTCCATTTGGTGACTAGAATGCCAAAGACTATAACACGGTTATTAATTTGTACAAGTTTGTGATCGAAAGAATTTTTGGTTTCAGTTGGCCGGTAGACCGGGGTTTGGTTGCTTGTTGCCTGAGGGTTCTTATGCAGATCGATCATGACGTATAATACATGATAGTAACAGATTTCTTCTAGGTAGTGAGCGAGTGGGGAAAGTCCACAATCTCCTCACGCAATTCGCCACTTTCTCCACGCTAGAATTGCCACCCCCACATTTTCCTCTCCCCACTACATACCTATCTTCAATCCTTTCTCACATCTCAACTGCTATACGATTTTGTGTATTTTTTTTCTTAGTTACATGCCCTTAAAAATGGATTAATTTTGGAATTATTTAGTTTTATAAGTTGCATGCAACGGTTCTAGCTAGTACTCCTACTACAAGAACTCGTGCGAAGAAGTTCTATCTCTATCTTTATATATTAGATGGCAGCCTCTTTGACTAATAGACAGATCAACAATCCAATATTGAATGGAAAAGTGAGAATGACAGGATTGGTTGATTAATCAGCAAATGAAGTTTTGGATTGGAAAGAAAAAAACGAAAATGAATCAAGAATCGGAAAAAGAGTTTTGCCGGAAAAATAAGAATTGAAGAAGAAGATCAGTAAATCTCTAAATCTGGTTTTGATAAATGAATGACGCTATCACTTTCTTTCATGATGAAGTAACATGCGTCATCTATTTTCTTCGATGATGAGTACATCGACCTTAAATGTACGTTATGAGGAAAACAAAATCCCTTCTGAATCACCTTTAATACGAAATCTTAAAACTATTTGATATTAATTTTGTTCTTTTCAGTAATAAAAACCTTGGCAGCCAACCAAGGGAGGTCATTAAACGATTCACTCTCAAATTGGAGACCCTCAAAGTCCTCTTTGAACCCAAACCATCCCTCAACGCAACGACCAAAAACCCTTTCTCCCGCCCTCTCATAAATGATAAACTCCTCTTTCCCTCTCTCTCTCTCTCTATATATATATATATATATGCCTTTACACATATTGACACAAACTCATCATCAGACTTCTTCTATTTCATTCATCCAAACCAACTCTCTTGTATGGCTCTGAAAACCAGGAAACCTTCATCCATGGCGGACGCAGCTTCATGGTACTGCGCTACAGTTCTACTATCTCTAATCCTTTTGGCTTCTATAAGAGAGAGCACGAACTCCACCACAGTCGACGATGATTCCTTCCGTGGGAAACAGTTCTTGCAAATGAACCGTCCCTGCGACGAAATATATGTCGTCCGAGATGGTGAGACCCTCAACACCATCAGTGACAAGTGCGGAGACCCGTTCATCGTGGAGCGCAACCCGCATATCCATGACCCGGATGATGTCTTTCCCGGACTCGTCATCAAGATCACCCCTAATTCCAGACCCTCTAATGTTTAATTTCAAGATTTTGTAAATTTCATTTCATAATATAATATATATATTAGAAACTTGTACTTTTGAGAGACTAGTCTACCCGGTCGATCATCTTCTCCATAGCCATAGCAGCTTTGTAAGTTGTAAATCATATATACATAGAACTGAATAATGAATTTTCTCTTCATATAGCTAGAAACCCAATTCTGCCTTGCCATATCGATCTTCTTAATTTCCAATAAAACAGTACTGCAATAGTGCAATTCGAATTTTCTCTTCACTAGTGCACTGCAATTTTTTTTCTTTACTTCTACAAGCCTTGATTGTATCATTCAAATATCCTTAAGACAAGTCATGCATACTGTTGCTTTTGTTAAATTCAGTCTTTGGCTATTCCATGGCCTTCGGTTAAAACTTTGACTCATTCAATTCGAAATAGGGCTGAAACAAAAGTAGTGAATTTTATCGTGAAGAATAACTATTTGTTCCCAATTTGTTCTCATTTTCGGTTTCTCTTTCACTTTGGCTATTTGTTCTTGGGAGAAGCATGTGTTGACTGTATGTACATCCAGAATTCTTTCTGGAGAAGAACACATCAGATTTTATCAATTAACTTTAAGTAAAATATTAACTCCTGGGTAAAACAGTTAAATTAATAATTAGGTAGGCAAAAGGTATGAGCATGCAGTTGGAACTCGGAAAATAGCGAGAGCAGCCTCATCGATCAGCATCCAACAACTAATTAAGGAATTCAACACTTTTGACCGTTTGACGTTTTACCAAGTTCAACATTTTGAATTTTTTACATGTTTTCCCTATTTCATAAGTAGGCAGCTTAGAATTTTATGAAAAGAAATTGACGCCATGAAATTTACTATGCTTAGATGTGCGCATGAAAGAAAAGACCAACATTATGGTAACTCAAGTATGAAGTATCATTCTATTATTACTTGGCTGCAAAGATGTTCTCTTACTCTTTCAGGCAATTGCTGGACTGAGCTCTTAGTATTGATGTGGTTTACATGGAAAGCTAGGAATGATTTGTTTTGGTCTGATATTACTTGTCAATCTCATCAAATTAGGTTGGGTGCTTCAACATGGCTAAATAGTTATCGTGCTGCCAATGTCAAACCTCAAAAACACCCAAGAGTTGTTTCTAGATGGTGCAAACCACCTCCGGGTTGGTACAGCGTTTGTTTGGATGGTGCCTATGATTATGCCAGTAGTACTGGAGGCATTGGCCTTGTAGTTCGTGATGGGAATGGTGCATACGTGACTAGTATGGTTTTGAGTGTTAATTCTATTCTCTCTACAACCCATGTGGAAGCTCTAGCAGGTTTGGAAGCTTGTAAAATAGTGGCTGATCATGGTCTTTCCCTTGTCCGTTTTGAGACAGATTGCTTGCAATTGGTTGAGGCGGTATCTGACCCTCAAGGGGTGAATCCTAATCTGAGACTGATTTATGGTGACATATCGTCTCTTCTTTCTGAGTTGTCGGCTTCCCATTTCAAACATATTTATAGAGAGAGGAATGTTGTGGCTCATCATCTTGCAAAATGGGCATTGTTTAATAGGCCTTGTTGTAATCTTTTCAGCTCTCCCCCCTGTTCTTAGAGGATTTGCTACAAACTGATGTAAACTTGGTTTCTTTTTGATTAATAGATTTACGTTTCTTCTAAAAAAAAAAGGTATGAAGTATCATAACATGATATGTCCGACTGTACGTCAAAACACGAATGAACTAATTGGTTTTTGATTTAATTTAAATTTTTTTTGTATTAATTCTTGGTTTAATTCGATTCTTTTGTGTTTGATTCATAATGTCTAGTAGATTTAGGATCACCAGGAATATTTTCTTTTTTCTTCGAGGGAGCTCAGCATGATGTTGTGCATACATTTCGGATGGGAGATATGATCATGCCCCATCCATAGATGATCTAAAAATGGCCGGAGGGTTATATAGGTAGCATCATCGTTTTAAACTTGGAAGGTTTATGATGTAACCAACTCAACTAAAAAGCCTGTCATAAACTTATACGAGAGACCGCAAAAACCCTAAAACCTCTCTCTAAAGCAAGCCGCCACCATACCATCCAAGACCTGTGTGGTGGCCGTCTCCGACGTTGTGTTGACGCTGCCGGATGGGTGATGATGTCCTCCACCCTATAGATGTGTTATAATTGAGTTTCAACACATATGGTTTCATATTCTTTCAGATCTTAGCAAGTTTGGAGCCACACCTCATGCGAATTGGTTCCGGAAGGCAGGCATGGAGGGGTTTTTGTGCAGTGCTAGCAGGCGGGGCTTGGCATCATGGATGGGCGTTGGCGGCTTGAAGGCAGTTTTCCACACCGTTTCGGCGTCGGATATACATGTTTGCAGGTTTTCCTTCTTCTTCATGGTGGTTTGGTGTTATGTCTTTTTCGGCGATGGGTGCTCGTACGTGGTACATCGTTGACGGCTCACGGCGGCGGATGAGCGTGTGAGGTGTGGTTGTGACTGCTAGGTCTGGGAGTTGGGCCTTTGTTGGGCTTTGTTTGGTTGTTTGGGTGGTATGGACCTTGGTCCAATTAGTTTTTTAGTTTTTATGGTTTTCAATTGGTCTGTTGTTGGGCCTTTACAAGTATTTTATTTTTCTATTGTTAGTGTAGAACAATACATATTGATATGTTCGTATAAGTCGTAGAATATGTTAACTTAGTTCGATTTTCACTTATTACTAAAGAATAGTTTTATGTCGCATGCTAGTCTTGAGTCTAGGCTCATAACCTCTTGCATGATGTCGTTATCAGCGGAATGGTGTGTAATGGCTATTCATGCCACATAAAATTTATAAAAACCTATATGAATTGGTTTGCCGTAAACAAACGTGGAAGGTTTATGGACCATACGCCGAATAATTCGTTTGCGTTATCCACTTTAAGTTACATGTTTCGTGTTTGATGCCTCGTTCCACCGAACACCCTAAGTATGGATAACCATGACTCTCTCGCCTGCATGGAAACAGTTGAGATTTGAGTATGACCGAGAAAGCTCCGGCCCAATATTTTAAATGTCTTCCATTCCGGCCCACTAAGTGAAGTGAAAGTAAGTGTGATAGGTAGGTAAATATGCTTTTGCACAATTAGCAGGAGCTTTTTTAACATGAAACCGATGGTAATTCTTACATCGTGAAGTCTTTACATTCGTCGGTTCTCGTTTGACTATGAGACTCTAATCTTATGCTCCGTTATACTGTAGTTTACTTCGAGAACATAAAGTCATTAGTGTGTGTAAATTTTGTGCAAGCGTGATTATAATATAATTTTGCTCCACATTTAAATTAGTCACAGTCAATGAGTTTGATTTGAATCATAAAAACTTAAAGCATTGCCCTCTTATTTTATGGTGGACAGAGCACAGAGCAGGTGGATGGACAATTAAGACTCAATTATCCAATTAACCTTAAATAGATAGTTCTCCATTTTTTTCTTTTCCCTATTGAGTAAGCTTCCTTAGAATTGAGGCAATCATCGATCTCAATAAATACATGTATCAGAAAATTAAACCATGTGGTTGGTGCTCTTGTAATTACGTTCCTTTCCAGTTTCTGATCGACTAGAAGTAGTAAGATAGGGCATGGATTCCCTAGCCGCTGCTAATCCATACCATTAGCATCGTATGTCAATGTGCTTAATAATCCTGAGAAACAAATATATACTGAATTTGTTCTTCGAGTGAATGAGCTAATAAATAAAGGTCTACATGATTGGTGCTCCAGATGGTGCCAGAATTAATCAAAGACATTGTATCTTTACATGAGCAGTTGAATATTAATGTTGTTCAACTACAATATTGTGCGGGAAATTGGCATAAACGTCGGCTTCGTTTTGTGCACAAAGAACGTTCGGTCCCTATGCCTTAGGGTTTCTGCTTATTTAAAGAAGAGACCAGTTTAGCTGGCTTGTTGTGCGTAATATATAGCTAGCTCTTTAGAGAGACCACGTACGTACAGTCAGAATCAATGTGTCAAGAATTAATGGATTTCAGATGGTGGAGAAGATCATTCTCTGGAGCTTTGCTTTCTTGGATTTTCTTCTTTGTTCGCTTCTCTTCTTCGGACAAAGGTATGGATTTGTATGTTTGACATTCACGTACTTACGACTAGCTTGATAAGATAAAAGAACACAAATATTCTTTCTTTACTTAATTTGTGTGTGCAGCGCCAGACTTTACATTTGTGAACGATGCAACGTCGGCTCCTCCACAGATTTTCTACGACTACATTATCGTAGGTGGCGGTACAGCTGGGTGTCCTCTAGCTGCAACTCTCTCTCACGGAGGAGCAACCGTTTTAGTCCTGGAACGTGGTGGTTCGCCCTACACCGACCCAAACATCACTGACATTGGCAACTTCGCTTCTGTTCTTCTCGACAAATCTCCCACTTCTCCGGCACAGCCCTTCACCTCCGAGGATGGTGTCTACAATGCAAGGGCACGCATCCTCGGTGGTGGCTCTGCCGTCAACGCCGGGTTTTACTCACGTGCCAGCACGCACTACATCAAGGAAGCGGGGTGGAACCAAAAACTGGTCGAACAGGCTTATGAATGGGTTGAACAAGTTGTGGCATTTCAACCTCCCTTAATGGAGTGGGAAACTGCTCTAAGGGACGGCTTGCTTGAAGTTGGAGTGTTGCCGAACAATGGCTTTACGTTCAACCATTCCTACGGTACTAAAGTCGGAGGTACCATCTTCGACAAGGAAGGCCACAGACACACCGCCGCGGATTTGCTTGAGTATGCAGACGCGAGCAGTATCACCGTCTATTTGCATGCCATTGTGCACAAAATTTTATTTAGACACATTCCCGGTAAGAGTATAATACCACGTTCACCAAATGAAGTGATAGTAAACACGTTGGGTACGACATTATCTTGACATGGGACATTAATTTGATATGTTTAATGCAGGAAGGGGAAGGCCGCAAGCTTATGGTGTGATTTATAAAGATGCAAATGGAGCGATGCACCAAGCTTACCTAAACAATGATCCCAAGAATGAGATCATTTTAACAGCTGGAGCTATTGGGAGCCCTCAGCTTCTGATGCTGAGTGGTATCGGCCCGGGTTACCATCTTCGGACCCACGGTATTCCGGTAGTGGTGGATCAGCCGTTAGTGGGGCAAGGAATGGCTGATAACCCAATGAACATCCTCCTTATTCCGTCACCTCTGCCGGTTGAAGTGTCTCTGGTTCAAGTTGTGGGCATAACCAGGTTTGATACCTACATTGAAGGAGCTAGCGGGTTGAGCTTGGTTTATCCTTTGGCTCGAAGGCTTGCTAAAAGGTTTCGTCTCATACTGAATCAGGTTAGTTCATAAACTTTTATTTATCTTTCTTTAGATTTTGGGTCTTTAAAAATTACTAAAAAAATATTTAATCATAGGGTGACTAGTGACACTAAAAATTGGGTGTAGCGATAATTTAAGGGTGCCAGCTAGTCAAATTACCTCCATCAAACTACGTACATTTGCTTAATTTGTTTACCACGTACCCCAATTATTTTGAAGTGCAACTTACAATATGGTGAGGCCAAAAGTCTGGTTTTAACGTTTTTTAAGAGCAGTGTTTACTATAACATTGTGATATTTTGATTTTTGTTTTACAATTTTGATCGAAGTAAGCCAAAAACAAATTTTCTAGTCTACAGAGTCCAATATTATAGAGAGATAATTGATCGAGCATTTGCTTGATTGGAATTTGTAGGGTGATTATGAGCCTTTCAAAGCTGTACCAGAAGCCATGGCGATAGCTGCAGATACAGTAAACGCAGTTGTGAATCAGACCCTCAGAGCTGGAGTCATACTCGAAAAAATCACAGGTCCACTCTCTAGAGGTCATCTAGCGCTGAGGAACCTAGATCCTGATGACACTCCGTTTGTCACATTCAACTACTTCAAAGAGACAGAAGACCTGAGGAAGTGCATTGAGGGTATGAGGACTATTATCAGTGTGGTCAATTCTAAAGCCTTTTCGAGATTCCGTTATAAGAACATGCCAATCGAAGCTCTCATAAACCTGATGCTGACTTTGCCGATAAACAATAGGCGAAGACATGCAAATGCAATGTTTTCCTTGGAACAATTTTGCATAGACACGGTTATGACCATTTGGCATTATCATGGAGGTTGCCAAGTTGGGAGGGTTGTGGACAAAGAGTACAGGGTACTTGGTGTTGATTCACTTAGGGTTGTTGATGGATCCACATTTCATACCACTCCAGGAACTAATCCTCAAGCTACTGTTATGATGCTTGGCAGGCAAGTATATACGATTAAGCATCCATAAACATGAAACTGTATAGTAATTGGTTGCTAATCAATTTCTTTCCTGTGTTGTAGGTATGTGGGAGAAAGAATTGTTCATGAGAGATACCTATCCCGAAAAGCAGACGAGAAGAATTGATCGAGTACACAATGTCAATGACGCGCTATTGATCAAGTGCACTTCTTCAAGACATTTGATTATTATATAGATTTGAACTTAAAATCTAATTTGAATATTGTAGGACTGAGGATCATCCTAGCTAGTGAAGCAAGCTATTATTGTAGAAATATGAGCAATGCTATATGGACCGTTTTCATTATATGTGATTTAAGGCCCCCTCATTACACTGTTATTAATACTATTCAACTCCCAGCTAGCTGCTGTCTTGTTCAGTGAAAATAAAAATTATCGGTTTATGGCTTGATTAGGTACATCGAATAATGTAGTCAGGATGCGAGGATGAACGTAATCAATGTTCAACTGAATTCAATCTCTAATGTTTCTCAACACTAATTCATACTTCCACTCTCCGTCACCACAGACAATTTCCTCTGCTAGCGAGTCTTTATTTTTCTTCAATTGTGATCATTTTGCTTAAATGATCTGTAAAAGCCAGACTGAGGGATAATGATTACCACCTTGAAAGAAGCATAACGTGTATGATGTTGATCTGTAAAAGCCAGATTGAGGTTATCATGGAGCGCAAGATGGTGAACACTTGAACCCTCCAAATCAAAGGAACTGTTCGTCCCTATTAAACAATTTTTATTTCCTTGATTTGTTGAACCCTCCTTGATCTGTAACTTATTTGTTCTTTTCCAATAAAATTTCGATATTAAGATTAAGATACATAATATTCATGAGTTCGTCATGTATGAAGGTGTTATAATCATATGTTTTTATCGGGAGCTCAAAACAATACTTTAGGAGGGAATTACATAGATGAAATTATTGCTTATACTGTACATGCAAACTAAACTATCAAATCGGGTCTCTTTCTTTAAACATTGTCATTGATGGGCCAAAAATGGGCCTCGACCCTCCCATTATTGTAAATGTGATGGAAGCCCACAGACTAAATGAAAGCAAGGATTAAAATTTCGGTGATCATGTAAATGGGAGGTTCTAGTTGCACATCTCTTATTGCTATTTGTACCTCCATCAATTATTTTTTCCATAAGTTTTTCAGCTTTACCCCATATCATTACTATCTACACTTCCTATATATTATTCCTTTTGTTATAATTTTGTTCTTCACTATTATTTTCGAGAATCATTCCAGATAAATAGGAAGGTAAATTCTCAAAAATCCAAACAATAAATAGCAATCAATTAGAATACAAAATACAATTTTTCACAAATTTTATTGAGACACCAAATTTTTGAAATTTTCACAAGAAGAAATACGGGTAGAAGGAAAACTATGATGAGATCAAGCTTACAACCAATATATGAAAATTTTGTATCATGATTTCATAGATCAATATGTTTATCCTACGATCCATGTGTATGATTAAAGGCTACTTACTAGAATTTTTATCCTCTTCCTTTCACTTCTCTCTGTGTAGATATTCGAATCCATCTTAATTTCATTTTTTTAATTTAAAAGGTAAATTAGGATTTTAAAAATTACCAAAAATTTAAGAGGTCTATTTAGAAATTTAAGAGGTGAAAATAGAACCTCTCCATGTAAATTTATAAAGTTCAAAAATTGGAATTTTGGAGGAAATATCAATATGAAAAATTATTGATAAAATTGATGGAAATTTAAAGAAAAACATGGAAATTATAAAATGAAACTATTAGAGATTAATGTGATTGATCAATTATCTATTATATTTCTGTAACGACCCTAAAATTTCGAGCATAAAAACTCAAAATTTCAAAGTCGTTAAACACCAAACAATTTCAACGAATCGAAATCATTTAAAATGCCACAGCGGATCATCTCTGAGTTCAAAATACAACTCAGTTAAACCGATTATTACAACCCAAATTATAATTCAATATTATAACAAATGGAATTGCGTAATCCTCACAACAAACTCACAAGATAGTCACACAAAATCCTCACACAAGCTGGAGATAAATAACTTCAAGTCCTCTGAGCGGTCCGTCAATTCCCGCTAATCCACACATGCGGAGTTATCCACTACACCATCGAATTGGTGCACCGGGATTGTAAACACAAACCCGGTAAGCTTTACAGCTCGTATGAGTAAAATGAAAATATAACTCGCATATTAATGTATACGAAAATCCAGAAATCAACAAATATAAATACACTCATGAGTCAATGGACGGCCCATCTGGTCGTCCCAAAGAAATATGAAATAACACGCTCATGAGAAATTAATTAACCCTTCTGGTTACACAAATGCATTTATATTACGGGTACCAAGAACGCTGGTACACATCTGTTATCCCTCTCGTAATACACCGCCGATATTGGATAGCCACCCGCTACCCAACATCCAAAACAATCTGAGTACCCATGAGCAGATAACCACCCGTTACCTCACATGCAGTACTAAGGCAGACAGACTAGAGCTCTAACTGTATCGTAACTTTCGCCCGGCCAAAGGCTAGGTTCCGACTTACCAAACACGTACAATAATCTCACATCATATTGTACCAAATCACGTCCGAAGACAAATCAACATTTTAACAATCTCAATGTTAAAATCACGTACAATAATCTCACATCATATTGTACCAAAAATCAAGTCCGAAGACAAATCAACATTTTAATAATCTCCATGTTAAAATCACGTACAATAATCTCACATCATATTGTACCAAAAATCATGTCCGAAGACAAATCAACATTTTAACAATTTCAATGTTAAAATCACGTACAATAATCTCATATCATATTGTACAAATCAAAATCACATGCTCGATATTTAAATCTCGTCATCGAAATGACATAAATCACGATAAAATCATAACAGTATATTATATAGCAAACTATATATATATATGTACATATTTACCATTTATACAATATATATATAATCCATTATATCATATACATGTCATATTTCATAAACACGTCCGAAGACAAAAACTCGTCCGAAGACAAAACATTTTAACAAACTCATGTTAAAACCACGTACAATAATCACACCTCATATTGTACAAAAATCAAATCACATGCTCAATATTTAATTCTCGTCATTCGAAATGACCAATTCCAATGAATTCATAACAGTATATAATATAGCAAACTATATATATATATATATACTTATTACCATTTATACGATATATATGTAATCCACTATATTGTATAGGTGTCGTAATTCAATCTTAAAAACTCTTGCAAAATCTTGAATCACCGCAAGGGTAGATTTGTAAATAAGTGAGATTTTACTCACCTTCTTTCCTGCGTGCAACTTCCACGACCCTGAAAGTAATTTCCTCACTCGTTTCGTCAGTCACCTAATAGCACGATAAATGCTTAGAAAATGATACTTAAAATATCAGGTGACGAGTTCAGCACATCTAAATGTTGTTCATAAAACATTGTTCACGGAACAATGTTCATGTACTAATCACTGTTTTTACTAAACCACTGTTCACAGTTACGGTTTTTACCAAAACACTGTTCATAGTACTGTTTTACCACGCTACTGTTCACATTTACTATTACAGATCACTATTCACAGTTACTGTTACATATCACTATTAGTTACTATTCATTCGGCGTTACTGTTCACTGACCACCACCAATCATCACCAAATTTCACCACCACAACCTAAACAACATTTCCAACAACTTCCTAGTTGACACCAAGGTCTTAATCCGAGTCTAAACAGTCCAAACAACGAAGAACATAAAATCGGCACTATTCACAAACCCTAGAAATTGAAATTTTGATTCGGGTACTTACACTTCGATTTGGCTCGATTCCTTTTGTGGGAATGTTGCTGGGACTGAGACAAGCAAAACCCCCCAAGAATCTCGAGCCATGGTGGCCGGAGGAGGCGGCGCCGCCACATCAGTAACTTCCGGCGGTTGCTACACCGTGTGTGGTTGTCGCCGGAATGCAAGGCGTAGCCCAAAAGATGGAGCTCGTCGAGCCCGTTAGTTTGATATGTGGTATGACACGAGGCGACGTCGAATGGTGGAGAAATCGGCTGGAGAAGGTTTTTGGGTCGTGTGAACAGTACCCGAGCTCGGGTGAACAGTACCCGAGCTGATTTTCTGGTTTTTAATCTCCTCTCTTTCCTTTTATACTATTTCTAAATTCGTAAACGAACGTCCAACGTTAATAACTTTCGCGTCCGACGTCCGATTCGAACGCGTGATGTGTCCACGAACTCGTATCGATGAGCTCTACGACTTTCGTGAAGGAAGTTTTCGCAACCGAGCGACGGAATAAAAGTCGATCTATACGTTGCGGTAATGTTACGTTTTCTAATTAAACGATCCGAGAACGTTTCCGTTTTCGTTTCGAAATGTCGCAAACCTCCAATTGTCGTCTTGAATTAATTTCACAAGTTTAACACTTTGAAAATACTCGACATTTAGTTTCTAAAAATTCGGGTTATTACAATTTCATTGGAAACTTTGTACTAGCATTGGTCTATAGTGAGTTGTATTAACTTGAGATGAAATAGTTGTTACAAATTTTTAAAGATTTACTTTTAAAGTATTTTTTTTAGTTCGTGAACCCAAATGAAGGGTAGGTCATCAGTCATCACCCTTTATATATATATATATATATATATATATATATATATATATATATATATATATATATACACACACACTAATGATAGTATGATACGCTGAACATAAAATTACATGATTGATTTGTGGGGATAGTTTGGGTGATTTCATTCGTTTATATAGGAGTGTATTAAGATAAAAATAGTTTTTAATTAATTAAAATAATAACTATATAACTATACTACTATAATTACTACTTATGTTTTAATATTTACCAAAGTGTCACTACTAAAAAGTAGTTATTTTTAGGAGGAAAAAAAAGTAGTTGGAATTAAACATTTTACTAGATTTTTAGTTTCAAATTAGTAAGGAAATATATAATATGTAGAATCGTAAATGAACAATAATTGAGCTTAGCCGTTCGGCTAAGTCGGTATGCTAATTATGAAGGGAGTGGGGTTCGATTCCTCGATGTGGGAAAAACGAAATTATCATGATAATTTCGGCAATAATTTTGATTTTTTAGGATGAATGGAGCTAGAGAGGATGAAGAATGGGAATGTGAGGAGGTGAAAAAGAACAATTAGCGCTTTTGAAGAACAAAAAGGATAATGTGGAGAGAATGCTAGAGCTAAAGAATGGAACAAGAAGTGCTGGATAAGAAGGTGGAGAGAATGCTGAAGAATGGGGATGGTGAGGGGGTGAAGAATAAAAAGATTAAGGAGAGAATGCTGGATAAATGAGTTTATTAAGTAATCAAGTGTCCAAGTTCATTTAGCAAAAAATTGAGTTTGATCAATGCTCTACATTTTCATCTAAGGTCTGAAAAATCGAGATTATCGCCAAAATAATCGCGATAATTTCGTTTTTTCCACACATCGATATATCTTTGTCTTACCAATTAGATTTTGTCCAAAATAATCAATAAATTCTGAAATATCGCTAGATTTTTTCAAAATTATGCAAAATTTCACGATATATGCTCTGATTTCATGAAATTTCGTAAGATTTTTGCTTAATGAACTTGGACACTTAGATAACTGGAGAAGAACACTAGTGAGTGGCAACAAAGCTAAAGACGACAAAGAGCGACTTGAGTACTAAATAATGATCAGTATGACTACGGAATTTCTGATGCCAAAGGTAGAACTATTGAAGTTATAGATAAAAAAAAAATCTAACTTGTATATGGTGGTGAATGGTCAACCATGCACATTTCATATTACTATTTTCCAAATGGAAACTACATTCCATATTCGGAAAGAAATCTATAGAAAACTAGAAATAGTCAGGTGTGGGGTACTGGGTACAAGAATCACGCTACTGAGATTTGAGGGTTATAATATTAAAAAATTATAATATACATCAATGTATGTTATATATCTCACATCAAACCGTCAATATTATTTTGTGAGTGGGGTTAGACAAATAATATTTGTTGTCAACCGTTGAATGTGAGATGTATAACATACATTGATTTATAGTAGATTAACATGACAATTAATATGGCAGAGTCATATCGTGTTACCATAAAAATAAATACTGAACTGGTTATTTGTGCTTCAATGAAGAAAAAAAGGCAATACAATATACATTATTACATTGATCCGGGAAACCAACAGTACAACCAAAGGAGGAAATGAAAAAGAGAGAGATAAATTTTAAAGCTGAAATGTTGACAAAATCCAAATCGGTGGTTGCTTGCTCAACCGGGCTAAAATTAAAATATGTGTTGCGTCAATGGTTAAAAACCTTTTACTTTCAACATCATACACGCCAAAATCATGAGGACCATCATCCCCAAAGTGTATTCATGGGATGTACAATTGTGGCTATAGACCTATAGTATATGCAATTTGGTAGACATCCTCGGAAACTCGATGCGGACACAGAAAATGAAGAGTTATCGCCCAAAAAGAGAGTAACATCACCTAAAGGCTAAAGTATTTACCTCAATCCACTTACGCTTATTGAAATTCCGTTTATAAATTATGAATTTCAGCGTACGTCACGCATCCTTAAACGTCATACATCTGAGAACTAACTACAAATCTTTCTCATTTGAATAAAGTAGATACTTCTTGCTCCAAAAATCTGTTTGAAAGCTGCCGGCAGATAATTTTAGGCCGGAGTGAAAACGAGTGGTGATCTTAGTGGATAAAACTCTCTGATTAGATTGAACACCAGACAACTTATTTCCAAGTAAAACAACGTCATGAAATCCACGAGCACGGTAGCGCCAATCAACATAGGTCCAAGTTGAGTCTTTTCCGAGTCTAATGAAAGCCAATTGCCAATCGGGCTGAGTTATGACAACAACAATGCATTCTTTTGTGTTCAGTATCGGGTGATTCGGGTCTGCTGAAACTATAGCATAGGGGGCAACAATGAAGGAAGGTGGATAATTGAATTTTCTTTCTCCCTCCTCCCTCTAAACCTAAAGACTGGATTCACAAGGTAACTGCATAGTTATTCTCCACAAATATCAACCATCCACAAAATCGAGTATTTGGCAACTCTTACTTGCAGATCAAGAAGCTTATTATCCATGACGTTGTATACCTTCCATGTATCTTCTTCACCAGTATTAATTAACAGCATTGGAGGAGGATGACAACATTCCCTTATAACAAATACGTTTTTATTTTCCTTTGCTACCCGATACCATGATTTACAGACAATACTCAATCGCAGATAATCTCCCAGTGAACTCTAATCTCCCTAAAACTGAATCCAATAGGTCCTTAGGCAACTTTGACCATTCTGATAAACCAAAAGATAAGGGGAAAAGTTAAAGAGATCACTGACAGAGTTTAACAAAACACAAATATAACTAATGAATTCATTTGTGTAATAACCCTAAATTTCAAACAATTTTAAGTTTGATTTGAATTCTATAAAATTTGGAATTTTAATATGAATGAATGTGATTGGTCGCGATGTTATAAAACGAGCGACGGATACGTTCTCGGAACGTTTAATTTGAAAAACGTTACAATTCCGTAACGTTTATATCGACTTTTATTCTGTCGATCGTTTGCGAAAACTTCATTCACGAAAGTTGTAGAACTCGTCAATACGAGTTCATGGATATGTGACGCGTTCTAATCGGACGATGTATGTAGAAGTTATTAACGTCGGAAGCTTGTTTCCGATTTTGGAAACGAGTATAAATAGATAATTAATGAAACTAGGGTTTCCATTTCAGGAAACCACACCCGCGCCTCCCCTTTCCCCCTTTCTCTCTCTGCACTCACTCTCTCTCCCCGATCCCTTCCCCTCTCCTTCACTCCGCCGGCGATCTCCCTCCACCTGCCACCGTGCTTGACACCGCCGGTGGCAAAGAGACCGCACGGCCAAGATACGTCGACCGGTGGTAGCAGCGACCCACCCTAGGCAGGGAATAAGCAGCGACGACGTCATATAACTTCGGCCCCGCCGATCTCGATGTCGCCGGCACCATGCGAGCTAGGAGGCATTCTGGCGAGCTTCACCCTCACCCCTCGACATGAATTCACAGGAGGAGACGTTCGATTTGGGCTGCAGCGGCGTCAACCACTTCCCATCGATTCCGAGACTCCACGGCGACTTCATTGAGCTCCTCCGGCGAATCCGACGGTTCAAAACATCGATTGAGGTGAGGGATTACGTATTTGGATTGTTGTGATGCTTGTTGTGAAATTTTGGATGAATTGGAGTTAAGGTTTAGGAGATCGGAGGAGGAATGACGAAGGGAGGTTACCGCCGCCTTAGGCGGCGCGTATGGGCACGTGAAGGGTGTAGGGGGCGGCCTGAGGCCGTGGGGAGGTGGAGGAGGAAGAGAGGAGAAGTTTTGGGGTGGCGGTGGCGTGATACGCGCCGGTTTTGGGCTCGGCGCGTGGGCCCCACGCGCGGCCGGCCGGAGGTGGCGCGTGTGCCACACGCGCCGCCGTGTGAGGCGGTGGAAACAGTTTTGACAGAAGGGCATTTTGGTAATTTACTGTGTACGGTAAATGTAAATGTAATTTTTATTTACTACGGTAAATGTAATTAAATTTTACCTTCGGTAAATGTAAATATAAATTACTTTCAGTAAATGTAAAAAGTAATTTTGTAAAAAGGTAATTTAGTAAATTTTATTTACTAAATTTGTATTTACATTTAAATCGTACGTATACGTACAGAAATACGTATTAATATTTATACGTACAGAAATACGTATTAATATTTATACGTACAGAAATACGTATTAATATTTATACGTACAGAAATACGTATATAATATTTATACGTACAGAAATACGTATTAATATTTATACGTACAGTATCCGGGAATAGTAACAGTGAATAGTACCAGTGAACAGTAATTTCGTAAAACCGAAAATTGCTGAACAGTAACCGATTATTACTGCTTCGGCATTTAAAGGTTTACGAAATGATCCTAAATTCTTTTCTTATTCTTTTAAGGTGATCGTTAAACCGAGGAAAGGAAATTAGCATCGAGAATTGTGGAATTACGCTCAAGTCAATAAGGTGAGTAAAATCTCACTGAATTACGAATCTACCCTCGTGGTGATTCAACATTTTTGCAAGTGTGTTTATTTAATGAATTACAACATGTATATAACTTAGTGGACTACGTATATATATAGTATAATGGTAATAAATACATATATATATATATATATAGTTCATTAAATTACATACTGTTATTAATTCATTAAAAATAGTTATTTCGGTAACAGAAAAATTGTGCTTGTGTGATTTTAATGGTACGATATGATGTGAGATTATCGTACGTAATTTTTCAGGTGTTTATGAAATATGACATGTATATGATATAGTGGACTATGTATATATTGTATAAATGGTAAATAAATACGAATATATATATAGTTTGCTATATAATATACTGTTATGATTTTTATTATGATATATCGTGAAAGTTTTAAAACGTACAATATGATGTGTGATTATTGTACGTGATTTTATCACGGAAAATGTGAACTATTGTGATTTGTCTTCGGACGTGATGTGTGGTACAATATGATGTGAGATTATTGTACATGTGAGGCAAGTCGGAACCTAGCCTTTGGCCGGGCGAAAGTTACGATACAGTTAGAGCTCTAGTCTGTCTGCCATAGTACTACATGTGAGGTAACGGGTGGTTATCTGCTCATGAGTACTCAGATTGTTTGGATGTTGGGTAGCGGGTGGTTACCCAATATCAGCTTAGTACGGCATGTGAGATAACGGGTGGTTATCTGCTCATGAGTACTCAGATTGTTTTGGATGTTGGGTAGCGGGTGGTTACCCAATATCAGTTTAGTACTGCATGTGAGGTAACGGGTGGTTATCTGCTCATGGGTACTCAGATTGTTTTGGATGTTGGGTAGCGGGTGGCTATCCAATATCGGCGGTGTATTACGAGAGGGGTAACAGATGTGTACCAGCGTTCTTGGTACCCGTATTATAAATGCATTTGGGTAACCAGAAGGGTTACTTAATTTCTCATGAGCGCTTCGTTTTCTTTGGGACAACCAGATGGGCCGTCCACTGACTCATGAGTGCATTTATATTTGTTTTGATTGTGGATTTTCATATATTTTGATATGCGAGTTATATATTTTCATTTTACTCATACGAGCTGTAAAGCTTACCGGGTTTGTGTTTACAATCCCGGTGCACCAATTCGATGGTGTAGTGGATAACTCCGCAGGTGTGGATTAGCGGGAATTGACGGACCGCTCAGAGGGCTTGAAGTTAGTTATCTCCAGCTTGTGTGACTATTTTGTGAGAAATTGTGAGGATTATTACATTTCCAACTTACGCAATGTAAATTATAATTTGGGTTGTAATAATTGGTTTTCTGAGGTGTATTGAAAACTCAGTGATGATCCGCTGTGCACTTAAATAATTTCATTTTCATTGAGATTGTTATTGGTGTTCTAACGACTTTGAGATTTTGAGTTTTTAGGCTCGAAATTTTAGGGTCGTTACAGTTGGTATCAGAGCCTAAGTGCGTATTTGGCGATTATCTATACCATCCAGGAGCGATGATCCGACTGCAGGCGGGCACCCATCACATGCTCCTCGGTATTGATATGTTGTCGGGTACGCGAGAGTGTTAGGAGCCATACCTTATGGTTTGGTCCTGTAGAGAGTATTGTGACGATACTCCGATGATTCACCTTCTTCTGAAATTTCATGATTGATATTGGTTGGATCTATTTTGTCGAATTTGAGACTTCACATGTATGACTGAGTGTTAATTGTTGAATGGTGATGAATTTGGAAAATGGTCGTGGACAGGGTCGAGGACGGACGAGAGGTCGAGGCCGAGTTAGGGCTACAGGCCGAGTCCGTAATGTGTAGAACCTTTATGAGGAGGCTGCTCCACTGGATAGACAAGTTGATCTTGTTGCTATCGTTAGAGACGATAGTCGTGTGTTGAGGTTGATCAAGGACATGAGTGAGCTGCTAGTGCTGTCATTTCATGACGCTTGGATCATATTGTAGCGGACCATTGGATCGAGAGTATTGGGACTTACTTGGTAATGATTGAGTACTCTGAGTTAGAGAAGACGATGATAGCCACATTCATTTATTGATAGTTGGCAGTGGAGGGGTTAGGATTGATTTCTACGCCTATGGGAAACTGTTTATGTGTCACTTCACTTTTGGAGTGTTCCTCGAAATTGGAGACAATGAAAGGCTTATCCTATTGTGATTGGAAGTAGAGAGTTCTCTGCTTATTTGATAGTGATTCCGGACCACACTATGATGTGATCTGAGGAATCGATTGGGTGAGGCCGCAGTATGCGGTGATTGATTGTTTGGACATGGTGGGTTCTTTCGTAGACCCAGGAAACCAGAGTTTCGTATCTCAGACTCGAGTCGGATAATGCCATGAGAGCTTGAGTCATAGCATATGTTGAGTATGTGGATCTGAAATAGCTATCACAGACATCGTTGTGATGTCTGAGTAAAGTGAGACGTTCCCGGGGATACTGTGTTATAGCACCTATAACGAAGACGCCGTATGGATGGGACAAATGAATTCAAAGACTTAATGACTGGTGTGATCAGTTTAGAGAGGCTACAATACACCCTGAGTTTGACATGCGATCCAGATACTGGAATGCTAACAGGTTGGAGTATATAGTTTCCTATCAAGGCAGAGAACTATCAAGGAGTCTTGATAGAGAGCGTTGACCCTATATTGAGGGATGTTCAGTGTTTAAATGTTAAGGACTAGATTTTAGTTATGCAACTAATCTAAGTTGAAGCCTAACAAGGTTGAGATATTATGTTCAGGTAAGAGATGTGTAGACCATAGGTTGGAGGTGGTTAACGAAAATTTTCGTGACTAGCATCTCTAACGCTATTGGTAACAGAGTGGTAGGGCGTATGATACGTCCATAAAGTGGTAATACAATTATTGAATTGAGATTCACATTTTGTCGACGTGACATTCCAAACTTGTTTTGGTTCGGCTATAGACAATTGATGTTACGCATTGTTCTTGGCTGAGCAAGAAATATATGGTGATGGAGAAATCTCAATGTGGCGATATGAATTAATTATTTGCTAGATGAGCATTTAAATGAGAACGCTGGTCTCTCATGATTTATTTATTTTGGTGTTGGGGATTGGAACTTCACAATGCCGCTGGTCCAATGAGACGCAATGGCGGTGAAGTAACCCTATTGAAGGGGTACGAGATGACCTTACCTTAATGGTGTTTTAACGAATTTTTCGTGACAAGCACCCTCCAACTGGTAAAGAAATGGTAGACCCAATATCAGGATTCTGTTGTTGAAGTGATTACAAAACTGATTTTCAGTACTACCATGGTGAGAAAAATAATACTTTAGATGATGCCATTGGGTCGTTTGTGTGGGACCGTATGTCATGCATTTGAGACATGTATGAACCAGGGGGTAAAATATATCTCAGTTGTGGTCATGATGGATTTTGCACCGTAAGTTCACCTAATTTTCACGTTCCACTGTTGGGGGATAATGACCTTCTTTATCTGACCCGTAAATTGTGGCGTACCACTCATGGGAACAGGAAGCTGTAATTAATTTTCGACGGTAAGTTTTGGTGAGGGTGATAGGATGCATGATGCGTCGCTCTTGTGATAACGGCAGTGATTCTCTACTGGCTTGTGAGAATATTAGTCAAATCTCAGGTGAACTGTTCGAGAGTAATTCTTAGTCAAAGGTAGGGTTATGTTGTGGTCGTGGACTCAATGAGTTAAGACCCTTATCAAGTTACCATTACAAGGAGGTGCTGGATGAGTAACATGCACAACAACCTTTGATGATTTATAAAAGATAATCATGAACGGAGATTGTTTGTAGATTGGAAGGAATGGTATATTCATAGTTCTAGTGATGGGTTGAGGTGAAATCATAACGGTACTGTTGTGGATATAAGTACGATTTCCTTGGAAACCGATGTGTGTGATGCAAGTAGTAGGTATGTGTTAAATATTTATTTTGACTCGTGTTAGATATTGAGAGTCTTGACCATGCATAGTGGGTGGGCAAGCTCATGACGGGAGAATTGTCTGATAACCGCAAGGGAGGGGTGAAATAGACAAAGGGGTTATGTTGACATCTCTACCGAGACCACCATTATATTTTGGTGACTCATATGTGGCTGTTAATGTTAGAACACGTGACAGATTGGGTGTTTAGAGGAGAGTTGAGGCAATGGAGGACATGCTGAGAGCATATATGCTGGATATTATAGGTAACTGGGAAGATCATTTGAGGATCGATTGAGTGCTTACAACAACGGTTACCATTCTAGTATCGACATGGCACCTTATGAGACTCTCCATGGTAGACAGTGTCGATCACCTATCTCTTGGGCCTTTGAAAGTCTCAAGAAGGTAGGAGAACTAACTTATCGACTAGCCTTGCCTACTAACATGTCGGACGTTCACAACTCTTGTTAAGAAAGTAGGTACCAAATGAGTTGCATGTGATCGATCATAGCATCGTTGAGGTGAAGGAAAATGCTACTTTTGTTATTAAGCCGGTTGGTAATTTGGATGGATCCACAAAGGAGCTTTGGAGGAAAGAAGTAGGGCTAGTCAAAGTATTGTGGAGTCACCATGATGAGGGTGATGCATCTTGGGAGCTAGAGTCGGACATGATGATCAGATATCCACAGTTATTCGCTGGGTGAGTTTGAATTTCGGGACGAAATTCCTTTAAGGGGGGTAGATTGTAATAACCCTAAATTTCAAACAATTTTAAGTTTGATTTGAATTCTATAAAATTTGGAATTTTAATATGAATGAATGTGATTGGTCGCGATGTTATAAAACGAGCGACGGATACGTTCTCGGAACGTTTAATTTGAAAAACGTTACAATTCCGTAACGTTTATATCGACTTTTATTCTGTCGATCGTTTGCGAAAACTTCATTCACGAAAGTTGTAGAACTCGTCAATACGAGTTCATGGATATGTGACGCGTTCTAATCGGACGATGTATGTAGAAGTTATTAACGTCGGAAGCTTGTTTCCGATTTTGGAAACGAGTATAAATAGATAATTAATGAAACTAGGGTTTCCATTTCAGGAAACCACACCCGCGCCTCCCCTTTCCCCCTTTCTCTCTCTGCACTCACTCTCTCTCCCCGATCCCTTCCCCTCTCCTTCACTCCGCCGGCGATCTCCCTCCACCTGCCACCGTGCTTGACACCGCCGGTGGCAAAGAGACCGCACGGCCAAGATACGTCGACCGGTGGTAGCAGCGACCCACCCTAGGCAGGGAATAAGCAGCGACGACGTCATATAACTTCGGCCCCGCCGATCTCGATGTCGCCGGCACCATGCGAGCTAGGAGGCATTCTGGCGAGCTTCACCCTCACCCCTCGACATGAATTCACAGGAGGAGACGTTCGATTTGGGCTGCAGCGGCGTCAACCACTTCCCATCGATTCCGAGACTCCACGGCGACTTCATTGAGCTCCTCCGGCGAATCCGACGGTTCAAAACATCGATTGAGGTGAGGGATTACGTATTTGGATTGTTGTGATGCTTGTTGTGAAATTTTGGATGAATTGGAGTTAAGGTTTAGGAGATCGGAGGAGGAATGACGAAGGGAGGTTACCGCCGCCTTAGGCGGCGCGTATGGGCACGTGAAGGGTGTAGGGGGCGGCCTGAGGCCGTGGGGAGGTGGAGGAGGAAGAGAGGAGAAGTTTTGGGGTGGCGGTGGCGTGATACGCGCCGGTTTTGGGCTCGGCGCGTGGGCCCCACGCGCGGCCGGCCGGAGGTGGCGCGTGTGCCACACGCGCCGCCGTGTGAGGCGGTGGAAACAGTTTTGACAGAAGGGCATTTTGGTAATTTACTGTGTACGGTAAATGTAAATGTAATTTTTATTTACTACGGTAAATGTAATTAAATTTTACCTTCGGTAAATGTAAATATAAATTACTTTCAGTAAATGTAAAAAGTAATTTTGTAAAAAGGTAATTTAGTAAATTTTATTTACTAAATTTGTATTTACATTTAAATCGTACGTATACGTACAGAAATACGTATTAATATTTATACGTACAGAAATACGTATTAATATTTATACGTACAGAAATACGTATTAATATTTATACGTACAGAAATACGTATATAATATTTATACGTACAGAAATACGTATTAATATTTATACGTACAGTATCCGGGAATAGTAACAGTGAATAGTACCAGTGAACAGTAATTTCGTAAAACCGAAAATTGCTGAACAGTAACCGATTATTACTGCTTCGGCATTTAAAGGTGTTTATGAAATATGACATGTATATGATATAGTGGACTATGTATATATTGTATAAATGGTAAATAAATACGAATATATATATAGTTTGCTATATAATATACTGTTATGATTTTTATTATGATATATCGTGAAAGTTTTAAAACGTACAATATGATGTGTGATTATTGTACGTGATTTTATCACGGAAAATGTGAACTATTGTGATTTGTCTTCGGACGTGATGTGTGGTACAATATGATGTGAGATTATTGTACATGTGAGGCAAGTCGGAACCTAGCCTTTGGCCGGGCGAAAGTTACGATACAGTTAGAGCTCTAGTCTGTCTGCCATAGTACTACATGTGAGGTAACGGGTGGTTATCTGCTCATGAGTACTCAGATTGTTTGGATGTTGGGTAGCGGGTGGTTACCCAATATCAGCTTAGTACGGCATGTGAGATAACGGGTGGTTATCTGCTCATGAGTACTCAGATTGTTTTGGATGTTGGGTAGCGGGTGGTTACCCAATATCAGTTTAGTACTGCATGTGAGGTAACGGGTGGTTATCTGCTCATGGGTACTCAGATTGTTTTGGATGTTGGGTAGCGGGTGGCTATCCAATATCGGCGGTGTATTACGAGAGGGGTAACAGATGTGTACCAGCGTTCTTGGTACCCGTATTATAAATGCATTTGGGTAACCAGAAGGGTTACTTAATTTCTCATGAGCGCTTCGTTTTCTTTGGGACAACCAGATGGGCCGTCCACTGACTCATGAGTGCATTTATATTTGTTTTGATTGTGGATTTTCATATATTTTGATATGCGAGTTATATATTTTCATTTTACTCATACGAGCTGTAAAGCTTACCGGGTTTGTGTTTACAATCCCGGTGCACCAATTCGATGGTGTAGTGGATAACTCCGCAGGTGTGGATTAGCGGGAATTGACGGACCGCTCAGAGGGCTTGAAGTTAGTTATCTCCAGCTTGTGTGACTATTTTGTGAGAAATTGTGAGGATTATTACATTTCCAACTTACGCAATGTAAATTATAATTTGGGTTGTAATAATTGGTTTTCTGAGGTGTATTGAAAACTCAGTGATGATCCGCTGTGCACTTAAATAATTTCATTTTCATTGAGATTGTTATTGGTGTTCTAACGACTTTGAGATTTTGAGTTTTTAGGCTCGAAATTTTAGGGTCGTTACAATTTGAACCAATTAACGTCCCCAAAAAAAAAAGTATCTATATAAAATATATTAGTGATGTAACCCTTAATCCCTCTCCTCTCCTGGAAAAAGAACAAATGCAAGAAAGGGCATAAACTACCCAAAAACAATCCAAACAAGAGAAGCAACTGGAACGGTTGAAGAGTATAGAAAATCTAAAATTATGGACGGGCATACCCTATATCCTCCCCGAATTATATAATATATATGCACACATATCCGGCCAGACAAACAAACACAATCAAGAACATGTATCATTTGCAATGTAAGAGCTCTAAGAGCTCGATCGACCAAAACGAAGACTTGGAAAATCTGTAAGTAAAGAAATGTTGATGAAAGCGTACCTAGAGAAGAATCCATAATTTGATATCTCAAAACTTGAACAGGTTGCGCCCATGATCTCAACTACGTCTTATCTTCAGTTGAACAGGTTTGAGAAACTTTAGCTATTTATAGACAGAGATAGCAGTTTCTGTCAGAGCTAGCTTCTGTTTCTTTTCCTGATTTGGGCCTAGTCTTGTATTGAGCTGTCCCTGAAATAACTTATCTGTCCTTCTATTTATAGAAAAGGTTTATAGTACTATTCCTTAGGACTCCCGGAAATCTTTTCCTCTCCGGAGAATAGTAGAGTTCCACGATTTGGATTTGGATCTGGTCTTTGGTAAATACATAAAAGATATGTCATCATCATAGTAGCAACACTGGATTCAGAAACCAGCTTGGTCTCAGAGTTCTAGGAGTTACAAACGGTATAGATCAGTTTCCTGGAACCGTCTGTTAAGCGCCTACTCTCCAAGAGCCTAGAGGATTTTTTTAGACGGCATCTAACGTCTTTAACAAAACAGTGACAAATGTAAAATTAGGTCACGTGTTGTGTACTTGTTCTCCATTACCAGAAACCAGTCGGTCACCGGAAAGCACCTCAATTCAGTACAATTTCAACTCGCTAACTCTAGCTCCTGATTCGACTCCGAGCGATGGTGCTAGGGTTTTGGAGGAGAAATATGTCAAATCGCAGAAGATGAGGACAACTGAGATTTCCAGCATGCGATTTAACGGTGTGGTTCCAAAATTGGGGTTTAGTGACGACTTCAATCTGACAGCAAGAGGCATGGCATCAAGAGGCAAAGGGTCCTATCTGCAGATACCACTATATTTAGGTACCCTTTTTGGTTTATAATGCCCATTGCCAATGCCCTCATCGACCTTGATAACTCCACCAATGTGCTCCCTTCGCCGACGAGGCTCGCTGCATTGTCGGCACCTCCGCTTTCTAGTTGATTGTTTTTTTTTCTGATTTGACTGTAGAACAATTTGCTTTCATCGAATCCTAAAAGAGGGACATGTTTCAATTTCGTCAAAAACCATTCAAAATGAAATTTGCAAAGCTTCATTCTTTGAATCGAAGAAATTTGCAGGTCACGTGCACGACTCATTTTTTTTAACAGCTGAGAGTTTGACGGAGATCACTGACACCATTACTGTGACCCTATAACTATTTGACACGTGAGCTGGGCTCTCGGAGGTGAGGCGCTTAGCAGAACATACCCAGTTTCCTGCCAGAGCTGAAGAAAGAGATTATTTTCCTGATTTAGGCGTGGTGTTGTGAAGCAAGCAGTCTAGCTCTCCCTCAATTTTTTCTAGGTCTATAGTGCATGTTCCTTGAGACTCCGGGATATCTTTTCCTTTCCGGATTCTCCCACTAGCTACTTTGGAAACTCTCCACGATCTGGTCATTAAGGGTGCTTAATTATCTGTTTTAACGGTATACCTAGGAGATTATATCTTATGCCAGTGTAAAAAGTTTACATTTTACGATAATGAAATATGTTGTTAGGGTTTGTAAAACAATATTTTGAAGTTCTAAACACCCTTAGTTTTGTTAAGCACCCTTAGTTTTCGTATCGTGCCATTTCACATGCTGACACCATTTCGGTTGACAATGCAAAACATGTTCAAAACCACGTGATATCGAAAATAAAAGGTTTCTAACCATTGACACCACATACATTTAACTCTAGCCAAGATGAGCAATCAACCACCAATTTGGATTTTGCCAACGTTTGAGTTATAAACCCGTGTATCTTTGTTCTTTTTGTTGTTGTTGTTACTTGTTCACTATAACAAAGTTGAGTAAAAGTAGGGTGGCTATTGCTGGCTATTGCTTAAAATCTCACAAAACTCATACAAATGTGACATTTGAATCATTATAATCATTAAAAGGCCACATTTGTATGAGTTTTGTGGATTTTAAACAATAGCCACCCCACCAAATACCACAAATTGACCACAAAACATTTGTTGCCTCTGCCCAACTTTTTTGTAGTGGTTAGTCTTCCGAGCACACATGGTTTGCTTTCAAATCTGTAAATCAAAACGTGCAAATATATATTGTTGCAATTGGTTAAGTAGCGTACACAGCAATTAATGTTGAGGTAATAAGTTCAAACCTCTTGATGATATATGTGATAGTGTGAGGTATTTATATAGATGAGAAGTTATTCATGGGAATGGAATAACCAGATTGTATTTATACGATGGCTCCTTGTATGATTTCAAATACAAAATTGTAATCAGCTGGTTTCCGTTTGCCTTTTTCCCTCGATTTTTTGCTTTTCTTATCATTCCAACACATCAAGGACAAGTGCATGCTACTGACTTTTGTCTTTGTTGACTTCCTTTTTTTTCCTACAAGACTATTAGTCTATGTAAAAGATGCAATATTTATCTTAAATGTCCCAAATGGTATAGAAATTAGTATATAGGTCCACTTTTTTCTACAACGATCGTTGAAGATGTATAATGCTATAATATAAGTTTCTGAGCAGTGTTTACTTTCATGCCTCTAATCATTTCCCTATCGTTGCGTTATTATTCCAAATGTTCACATTAAGGTTGATTAAATGTTCATCAAATTTCAAGCAAAGAGAGATTCAACAACTTCAATGGTATACGTATCAACACTTTTTTGTTTCATTACCAAAAAAAGTTAAATTTAACCTTTCATGAATAGAGAGAGCAATATACAGAATGCAAACAGTGACTTTTTAAACATAAAAAAAGAAGAAGAAAGAGCAAGTCTCAAACCCTGGACAAATTTACTAAGGAAAACTACAGCTGTTGAGAATATAATTGTCGTATACTTGCGAATGACATCTTCAAGAATTATACAATTGGCTTCAATATTTCGTTTATATCGCAACAATATGTAAACTTCGTACAATTCACAAGAAATATTCAAACTTAAGGCTCAAGCAAGTTGGAAGCATTCCTTGAGATTACAGAAGCAATATCGGCCAGCATTGATAATGCCGGCCACAACATAAAGGCTCCCTTGTCTGAGTTGTCTCCACTTTTGCTGTTGCTTTCTCCATTTCCGCCTATGCCTTTCAATAAAGTCATACATTATGATTATAGTGCTCAGCATTAAAGTTAAACACTAGAATTCCATCTTGAACAGCTCATTCAAATGTGTATAGGAGGATGATCTGCATACTCAGTAACTCCCTGCAACCAGAACGCCGTTAGCGTTGTACATTGTTCCACTCAAATGTCGCTAAGCTTAAGTTCATCATGAAGTTTCCAATAATCTCTGCAATCAATCTTTCAATGCACGCGTACGTGGTTGACTGAATTACTGGTCCAGATAAATTGATACTCCTTAACAAGTGAAGTAAATCATGCTGCTTCATGACAAAGGATTAACATTTTAGCTTAGAGGAAGGTTAGCTGGTAAAGTATGACATAAATAAAAGACAATGTCAACTTAGCCACCTGGTTCACTAATGCTGTGATCTCACTGCTATGACGGTATGACCTGTTCAAACTAAACATACCATTCCCCACCAAGGCCCCAAAACACTCAATACATGACAAAGAAAAACGTCTACAATTATCTAATCAATATAAACCATACGCTGCTAGATGATGATTGAACCAAAGCAAAGACACCAGCACGAAATACTACTTATCAAGTATTGTTGAAAGCCAAGAGGAGAGAAAAAAAAATGCAGTCACCATGCCTAAAAGAGGTCACAGAAGTATGCCTCAGTGGCTGCTGCTGCTCCTGCTCCTCCCACTTATTCAAGTCCACGGCGTCTCACCACACCGCCTCAAAGTCTGAAAGCACTTCTTTGGCTTGTCGCCGTGACTTTGCAACCAAAACTTCATCATCTATCTTCCCAAACACCCAGTTCACCAACCACGAGTCTATTCCATCCTTGCAGAAGTCCTTCTCTGACTTCACCAAGGCTTATCCGAGATACTATGAGACAGCAAAAGTCGACCAAATACGAGCTCAGGAGTACTGCCATCTCTCACAATCCAATCACACCTGCCTTGATTATATAGGAATCGGTCTCTTCTCCTCTTCCCAGCTGCACAAACAGGAATCATCAAAACAAATGGTACCATCTTCATCCACTTCTCTACTTCCATCACCTCCACAATATTCAGATTACCCTTTCTTCAGTATATCCTACAAGACTGCAAATCTCAAGATGGAGCTTCTTCATGGTGGCCATGAATCAGAGCTGGAATCTGCAATCAGAAGAAGAATCATGAGCTTTCTTAACATTTCAGAAAATGATTACAGCATGGTTTTCACCGCCAACAGAACATCGGCTTTCAAACTTGTTGCAGAGTCTTACCCGTACAAAACTAGTAGAAAGCTTCTGTCAGTTTATGACTATGAGAGTGAAGCAGTCGAATCAATGATTAACAGCTCGGAAAAGAGAGGCGCCCAGGTCATGTCAGCCGAGTTTTCATGGCCAAGGTTGAGGATTCAGTCGGAAAAATTGAGGAAGATGATAGAGAGTAAGAAGAACAAGAAGAAGAAAAGAGGGCTTTTTGTCTTCCCAGTGCATTCCAGAGTTACAGGTTCCAGATATCCTTATATATGGATGACAATAGCGCAGGAGAATGGGTGGCATGTCTTAGTTGATGCTTGTGCCTTGGGACCAAAAGATATGGACAGCTTCGGCCTCTCTCTTTTTCAACCAGATTTCCTCATTTCTTCTTTCTACAAGGTTTATGGGGAAAACCCATCTGGCTTTGCATGCCTCTTTGTCAAGAAATCTGCTATTACGGTCCTGGAAGCCTCTATGAGTACAGGAATTGTAAACCTTGTCCCAACACAGGAATTTCTTCAAACAGGAGAAGAGTCCTCTGGTACTGACATAGAAGTTGAAGAGGTATCCAAACTTCGTTTGCAACAAGATATATCAGATATATCACGTTCTTTCTCCGGTTTGATATCAAAGCATAGTCGGCAGGGAACACCTGCGAAAACATTAGAACAAGGAGAACTCTCCGACAGTGTGGAAGAAGGTGCATACTCAGGAGAACTGGAAATTTCAGGAGAATCCGAGAGGCTTGCCAACAACAGAAAAAATGGGAATCAAGAGGTTGTATGCAGGAGCTTGGATCAAGTGGATTCTCTGGGGCTAGTACTGATCACTAACAGGGCGAGGTACCTGATCAATTGGCTAGTGAGTTCCTTGAGAAAGCTTAAGCATCCCAACTCAGAGGGAGTTCCTTTGGTCAAAATTTACGGACCAAAGATCAAATATGATAGGGGACCAGCTCTGGCATTCAATGTATTTGATTGGAAGGGAGAAAAGGTCGAGCCTGTTCTTGTCCAGAAACTGGCTGATAGAAACAGCATTTCTCTTAGCTATGGATTCTTACACCATATCTGGTTCTCGGATAAGTATGCTGTAGAGAAAGGACGAGTCCTTGAGAGAAAAGATAATGCAGCAAAGGAAATAGCTGCAAACAAGTTGAAGGCAAAGTCTGGTCCAGGAATCAGTGTGGTCACAGCTGCACTTGGGTTCCTATCAAATTTTGAAGACACATACCGGCTTTGGGCCTTTGTTGCACAGTTCCTAGACGCGGATTTTGTGGAGAAGGAGAGATGGAGATATACAGCTCTTAATCAGAAAACCATTGAAGTATAAATTATATATGTTTATTTTAATTGATCAAAAGTATAGAAAAACATTCTTGCAGACTTCTGTACATTTGGAATTTAAAGTCACAGGAAAACAGATATACCATCATTCATCATTTCAGAGAAAGAATCTTTCAAAGAAGCTAAAAGTCATATTTGCACAAATTTATGTCATTGACCTTTTTAAGATGGACTGAACTAAATTTCATAAGCTCAATTAGAGGGGAGAAAAAGTAAGTAATTGATGAGAGGAGGTTCACTTAATGCTCAGAAAAGTACCTTCATTCTAAAGAGAGTATCCGAATTAGAGTCATCCAACACCCCAATCCCAATATATGACAACTGATCAAACAAAAACACAAACGAGAAAAAGAAAAATTAGATGAAGACTGTAACAAACACTTTCAAGTAGTAATCAATGCCCCAAGTATACTTTTTGAGAATCAGATAACCATTCTTATGAGACTATAATTATAATATTCATCATAATTTTTAAGATATTGGAAAAATACAGGAAATGTAGTCAACTATGGAAAGTTAAAAGTATATACTTATCTCATCAACAATGGATGTCGAAAATCCCTTAAGACTGGCTTGTATTAGCAAGGATGTCTAACACTACATGTATATCCTCATTCTGACGGTGCCTAGTATCCCCAACTAGAAACTCGTGAGCCTTACCATCCACCTCTATGACACTTGAGCCGGGGGCCTTAATGTATACCTCTCTTCTTCATCAACCTCCTTATTCTTGTTGCATCAGCCCATCTTTTATTAGCAGCCAAAATGTTTGATAGAAGCACATAAGCCCCACTATCTTGCCACTCATGTTGCAGGAGACGGTCTAATAATTCTTGAGAGAGCTCAGCATCATCTTTGGCCTTGCAAGCACTTAGAAGAGCTCCCAAAATCGGCACATCAGGTTGCATATGCATGGTCTTTATCAATCTATGAGCTTCATCCAAGAGTCCAGCTCTACATAGAAGATCAACCATGCATCCATAGTGTTCTAATGTTGGAGAAAGACTGTGAGGTGGACTTATCATTTGATAAAAGTACCCACGACCTTCATCAATCAGACCGGAATGACAACAAGCTGTCAAGACGGCTAGAAAAGTAATTGTATTCGGCCTTATGCTAGACCTGTTCATTTCTTCAAATTTTTTGATGCCCATGTCCATGCATGGCTAAACCACCTAGCATTATATGCATTCCAAGTAGAGACATTCCCACAAGGCAATTCACTGAAAGTACTCAATGCAATGTTTATACAACCGCACTTGGCATACATATCGATCAGAGCTGTTCCAATATGCACATCCTATTTGATACCCTTGCAATCAATATACGCGTGCACCCATCTACCATAATCAAGAGCCCCAAGACTGGAACAAGCTGAAAGCACACTGGAAAGTATAATCTTATCAGGCTGTATTCCCAGATTTTGCATTTCAGAAAACAAATCAAGCGACTCCCTTGGACGTTTACACTGCATATATCCACTTATCAAGCTAGTCCAAGACACAATGTCTCTTGTAGGGAGCTCATCAAAAATCTGCTTTGCCTCACACAGACTCTCACACTTAACATACATATCCACAACAGCATTGCCCACTACCAAATCCATCCCCAACGAATGCTTCAAAATCAATCCATGAACCCCCTTCCCCACATTCAAATACCCCATCCTTCCACAAGCCACAACCACACTAACGAAAGTCGCCACATTCGGCCTCACATCCATCCTCATAAAAAAGAACAGCCTCACCATAGATCCCTTCCTTCACATGCCCGGACACCAAACCAGTCCAAGATACCACATTTCTCACACGCATATCATCAAACACCTTACAAGCATCACCACAAACACTATAGAAATGCACAAGCGAGTTCTCAACATACACATCCCACTGAAAACTCATCTTCACAACCACACCATGAACCTGTCTACCTTCTCCTTTCCCCGAAAACTTAACACAAGATTTCAACACAGCCGGAATAGTAAACATATCAGGCACAAACCCATCTCTGACTATCCTTCTATAAACCAAAACAGCCTCCCTGGACCTTTCACCATTAGCATAGCTAGAGATCAACATGTTAAACGGAAAAGAGTTCACACGAAAATTAATTTGTTTCAGAAAATTACAAGCGTAATCAAAATAGGTTACAGATTTTCCCAAGAACTTGACAACATTGGTGGCGACCAAGTCATTGCAAGCCAGGCCTGAAGTTACAATCTTTGCATGAATTTGGTTGAAACTTCTCAAGGTTTTGCATTGACCAATCAAATCCAAGACAACCCATTTCAGAGAATGCATATTAATTACTACTTGTACCAGCTATAAAGTTTTCATTTTGAGCAAACTGAGATTTTGGGAGGGACTAACAAAGCTGGACACCAATGGTGAAATGGGAATTTCAAGTGTACCTCACACATTGGTCCAGTTTTGATTGAAGTTTTGAGTTCAGTTCAAAAGTAGAGAGAACTTTGATCATACTCTGCTTACTCTGAATTCTAAATCAGACAGTAATTTGGCAAGAGTCAAAAAAGTGTAATGTTATTTAAAGTACGTATAAGAGACAACAAACTAGGAGAGGATTTGTAAAACAGCTCATTTACAATGTACTTTGTTGTTCTGGTGAAAATATATTTGAATCCCATCAATCACAAGCGTATTGGATTTGCAAGTTTAGGTTAGTTTGGAAGTTCAACAGAATATAGTTTTGTTCATAAAATTTAACTCGAGTGGTTAAGTTTTCAATTTATCATGACTTGTATTTTGTTTCGTTTCAATAAATTTTCGTAAAAAGATGTTGATCCTCTCTACGCTTACTCAAAAAAAAAAAACTTATCATGGCCTAGCATTGTAGTAAGTTCTCTTTGAATGTGGCTGTGTGGATCTCCACGTTGACCCAATTCACTCGTGCAAACACAAGCTCACTCATATAGGCATATGGCAAAATTTTGGTGGGGTGAGAAGGGTGGGGAGCGTAGAATTCATTGGAGAAGGTGGGAAAAGTTGTGTTCCGAAGAATGAAGGTGGATTAGGGTTCCGTGATATGTCACTGTTTAACACTGTTCTTTTACCGAAACAGGGGTGGCGTTTGATCAGATAGCCAAGTTCGTTTATTGCACAGGTGTTCAAGGCTAAGTACTTTCCACATGGAGATTTTATGAAAGCTGAATTGCAGGCTAACAAGGATGTTCTTATACTTAGAGAAGCATAGTAAAGGGTAGAGAGCTCTTGAAGAAAGGTCTGAGGTATCAAATTGGACCAGGGGCCGGGAGAGTATTTTGGTGTGGGACGATGCTTGGCTCCCTATGCCTTATGGTTTCCAGCCATATTCTCTTCCCATGCATGGTACATTGGTAATTTTGGTACTGAAGATCTTATGGTTTGTGATCTTATCGATACTAAAAATGGTGAGTGGAACATTTGGTTTTTGCGAGAGTTGCTCACTGATAGTGAAATCGAGAGTATTTCCTCTGATTCCTTTGAGCTTGATGTTGGAGATGACCGACTTTTGCGTCCGACATCTATACTATTAATAATCAAACATGTTTTATCAACTAAAACGCATGTGAAAATACATTAAAATCCTTCACTATATTTTATTTTTAATAAATTTTTAATATGTAAACAACAATATATAAAAATTAAATTAAAACGATAGTGAATAATTTTACACAACTTCCCCCACTATCTTCACAAATAACTTCCAAACCTCTACTTTTACCTATAGGTAACTTCCTCCTATCTCTCTTTCTAGTTTTGATAAAGAAAGGAGTTTACACAGTTAAAAACGGGTACCATGTTGCAAGGTTGATGGAAATTATGGAGACTAGGGCATCATCTTCAAACTCTGATAATAGGAGTGGTGTCGGGTACAAAAATTGTGGAGAGTTAGTGTTCCTCCTTAGCTGAAGTTGCATGCATGGCGCCTCCTCGAGGGGATTCTACCTACTCGAGCCGCACTGTTGACAAAGAGAGTTCAGCTCGAGGACATAAAATTTCCCTTCTGCTTTCTTCATGTGGTGGATGCTAAACATATTTTCGAAGATTGTGGGAATTTTCTTTGGTAGACACCGGTATATGGTACCCACATGTATCAATATGACTATAAATTTGTCGTCATTATGGTAAAATAAATAATTATTTAAGTAATTATAGTTATATTATAGGTAATTATTTCACTTACAACATTTTACAAGTTTTTTAACAAATTGTTGTAATGATGGTACTGTTATTCAATTATATGTAAATGTGTAAAATAAATGTGATAATTTTGTTGTCAATGTCGTAATTTAGTTCAATAAAATTGTTGTCAACATTGTAATTTTGTTCAATCAATTGCAAATGTTTGTATGGTATACATTCTCGTACCATAGACAATCCCTTGAGATGGTAAATAATTTCTATGGGTTTGGAATTTTTTTTTTTAACAGCAGACTAATTTTGAATTGGGGAAGAAGAGCTCTAATCGCCGAAGTTCAGATAGCTTTTGTGGTATATATGGACAAAAGTGAGGAAGTGAGGAACCATAATGGGATATTTGGGAAGGTGTGCATCATACACTTCTGCAATTTTCTGTTACTTTCTATATAGGAAGGGTTTCTGTCTTTCTGGATCATTAGAATTATCATATGAACTAGCTCCAGAATATATAAGCCAGTTCATCAATAATTAGAGTCAGTTAATGATATGTTTGATTCTTGTCTATATGTGCAATCAATTTAGATTTGTTATCATATTTTGAGTAATGCCAAAAGAGAAAAACATACTTGCAAAATGAAGTATGTGATGATCACGTAGAAACACATGTTCTACTCCCAACTTGTTTGCATATATATTATTATTCTTACCAACCGTTCACATAAACCAACCTGATAGATACAAACCAACAGTTATACGAACTTTGCTTTTCTTTGGGACATTTCCATTTTAATCTACTCAATTAAATTTTTATTATACAAGAGTACAAGATGTACAAGCTTAGGTGCATATCCTTGGTCTCAAAGCACACAGACGGACTGAACGCTTAAATTAGGTGTAGTACATATAGTCAAATTTTTAGCATTGATATACAGGTTGTTCTTCAATGGAGTACCTTTGAAGTACAATATATCATTAATTATATATTTGTACATGAATTGTGTCCTCGCTTATATGTACTGGTCGATTGGAAAGAGTTTCCATTAACCTTGAGCTTGCATTTCATCTCTGATTTGTGTATTCTGTCGATAGCTTCTCTTTTTCGTCCCCGCATAAATGGCTGCGTTTGCACCAAAAACCATTTTCTTCTGCACGTTTTTGCTTCTTTTACATACTCTTCCACAATCAAGAGCCGCACTCGATGCTCACTATTATGAAAAAACATGTCCTCAAGCTGAGAAAATCATATTTCAGACGGTATACAATGCTTCCATGCATGACCCTAAAGTCCCAGCTCGTATCTTGAGGATGTTCTTCCATGATTGCTTTATAAGGGTATATTTGTGCTCTATGCATCCATCTCTCATTTCCAGTCTTATTCTTTGTAGAATTTGGAATAGAACAGTAGATTATCTTATAAGTTGTCCTTTAATGTTTTTTCTTGACCGTACTCTTTCTTATTGTCTTGTTAATTAGGGCTGTGATGCATCTTTGCTGCTTGACTCAACCCCAGGGAACCAAGCAGAGAAAGATGGCCCTCCCAATATTTCAGTCCGATCATTCTACGTGATCGAAGAGGCCAAAGCTAAGCTAGAAGCCGCATGTCCACATATCGTTTCTTGTGCTGATATAGTAGGCATTGCTGCAAGGGATGTAGTGACCATGGTAGGTACTAGTACAGTCATGTTTGCATTTTAATATCATATAGTCGATCGATAATGATATAGTTAATTACTAATCAGTTTGTTGGCTAACTGATGTAGTCTCGAGGCCCCTATTGGACTGTGCTAAAAGGAAGAAAAGACGGAAGGGTGTCAAGGGCTAACGAGACCATCAACCTACCAGCTCCGACCTTTAATGTAAGCCAACTGATTCAAAGCTTTGCCAAGAGAGGTTTAGGAGTTAAAGAATTGGTAGCTCTATCTGGTGGCCACACTCTAGGGTTTTCGCATTGTTCTTCCTTCGAAGCCCGTCTTCGCAACTTTGATTCAGTCCATGATGTTGACCCCAGCATGGATAGTGAGTTTGCTTTAAAGCTGAGAAAGCAATGCCCTAAACCAAACAGGAATCACAGCGCCGGGGAGTTGTTGGACTCGACGTCCTCAATCTTCGACAACGATTATTTCAAGCGACTACTAGGAGGAAAGGGCGTATTTGGATCGGACCAAGCATTGTTTGGTGATTACAGGACTAAATGGATTGTGGAATCGTATGCCAAAGATCAAAGTTTGTTCTTTAAAGACTTTGCAGCTTCTATGGTGAAACTAGGTAATGTTGGAGTACTTGGGAATGGAGAAGTAAGAGTGAATTGCAAAGTGGTAAACTGAGCAGAGATAATAATAACAGCCCAAAGACTTTTTTCTAACATGTATGTGCAATTGCCTATTCACAAATCATAATGCAGTTTTGATCTTGTTATGAGATTCAATAAAAATAAACTTGTTTATCTTTTGGTATATTTACAGTCCTTGTATTCTGTAAAATTTGGTCTCAGTAATACTAATATCACAAGCATGCATGTTGGTAAAACACTGACACTGATCAGAATTCAGGAAGATAATAAACAGAACAATCACCAATATTCGTCTGTAAGGCAAACTCAAATCAATTGATAACCCTAAGCGAATCGATATGTGCGACTCCAGCATCACTCCATGCAACAAAGTGTTCCTGGAAGGTTAAACAGCCTAGAAAATAACTTGCAACATTGTATATAATCGGATATACTCTTACAAGCAGTCGTTTAGCTAGTTAACTGTTACTTGCAGTCATGACGCTGCAAAGGATCACTAATTAAACTTCCTAAGCGATGGTAGCTCAGGTGAGGTGCATATTATCACAAAACTACCATCTGCTTCTATCATATCTTAAGGCAGGGCGAGACCATTATTATGATTTTCCCTATAGTCAAGGATGTATCTAATAGTTTCTGTTTCTAGTTTATCAACCAGAAAACAGGATTTCAAATGGATATTACTCTTTGCTGCTAGATTGTATATAACATCAGAAGAACAAAGAAAATTCAGATCAACAATGAATAGATGGTTAACATGTCAGGTACTATATTCTTTTAGTTATCGAGAAACTCAGAAACACTCACATTACACATGTTTATATCAAAGATCATCCAGTACTTACATCAAGCAAATACAACATCTGAACGAAACACATACTTGATACCCTTAGTAACATTTCGAGCTTCATGCAGCATACATTTGTGCCCATGCAAGTGTAGAAGCGCCATCCCTTCCATGGGAGCCACCTGCATTATTTTGAGCAACATCAACAAGTAATACCTAGTCCATAAAACTCTGCTAAACAACTTCAAGACTGATAAGATTATATATCATACCAGAGTTGAACATAAAACAAAGAGGTATAAACATTAATGTTGTGTGACTAAAAAGAGAGCCTACTACCTCAGCCACAACACTATTCCTTGAGCCATAGAAGACGGTCTCTCCTCCAACCAGAGGCTCCAAGGATGAAACCTGAGCACTACTCACATCATTTTTCGCTTTCGGTTTAGAACCACCACTCAAATATATCAACAAAGTATAATGTGTGCGTTTTCCATCTTCAAGATCAACACTTTCATCAATATGCCTCCCAAATCGCTGACCAGCCTTGTACCTAAATGTCCATTTCAACAAAAAGCAACAAACTTTATGAACCCAAATTGCAACAGAACTCAAACATCCAAATTATCAAACAGAGAAGCGATTCTCAAAGCATTAATGTAACGAGTTCGAGCACATCCAACCTATAGAATCTGATATTAGGATTCAAGCCTACAGCAACCTCCCGTCGAATTTTGATGTCAGAAAACAATTTACTGAGCCCAGAATTCCATATTGAATCAGCAAGAACAGGATCGTTAACAGAGATTCTATCATTGTCTCTAAACGCTTCACCTTTCGTTGGGCCAAGACTTCCTTGGTGAACAAACCCAATAGACTCTGCAACATTAACAAAAGCCTTCGATTCTGCAGATGTGAAGAAATTGGGTACCTGAATGCATTGGAAACAACAAGCTAAGTCAGTGAAAGATTGAATTTTGAACCCAGAACTTTGAGGATAAAAACGAATGGATTCTTACAGTGAAAAGATCATTGTCTTTGAGACGGGTTATCTGACTATTTTGTTTCGGTTTGACTGTTGGCCACGTTGGTGTTGTCTTTCTGGAACCGGAATCAGCTTCTCTTCTCTCTCCCATCTTCCTCTTTCTTGTTTCTGTTTCAGCCATACGACTCCTCTGTTTTATTTTTTTTAGTTCACCATCATTACATGCGGACGATGAGGGCTTGGGCTTAATGGGCCAAGAATGCTTCAAACTTTTTTTCTCTTCTTTTTAGGGTTCGTTTTTTGTCCATAGTATGCAATCATAATGCATACTTCACCATCTAATATATAGAGGTCCCTAATAGTATCAAATACTGTATTGATACTATTCAAGCATTTTGTGTTCTTATTGCGCCACTATGGATTGTAAATGGATGCACCACTTTATTTGACAAAGTTGTCTTTATCGATCTTATTCCCCTTTAGATATATAGCCTCACTGTTGTATTAGGCTATTAGCTCATGATATTTTGTTCAAGTAGCGATGATATTAATAAGGTAAAAGGTTAAACTTTTACTATTTCTGTTCTCGGGGAAGAAGCTAGGTCTTCATTTGGGACCTCATCTACCAACTTTCATCATTGCACCGGCCAACTCTCAGTGCAAGATTTCATGGCATTTTAAAATGACCTAAGAAGGGAAATAATTTTGTATACGATATCAAGCAGATTAAATATATAGCTGCTAATACTTTCATAATTATTAGGTTACATTAATGATCGATAAAAATCTATTTAAGCAATATTATGTGATCAATGGTGGCGAGTTCTATTCAACTTTCAAGTATGTAACCTAACATTAACAAACTGAGAATAACAAAAGAATAACGGATTTGGAAACATACGATGATAAGAATTTTATTGTAACTTGTTACAAATAAACCAAACAAACGAGCATGTTGTTTCTTCACCTCAATTCACCGATTGAAAAGTATCATTCAAAAACTACTAATTACGTACTAGAAATTGTAACAGAATAAAACAACAAAACAAGCTAGAGTTTCTTCAGCTTGACTTACTGAGTACTAATATAATGTCTGATTGAAAAGTAACATATACTCAACAACATATTATCATTCGCAACAAACACATTTGACCTTGCTAGTCCAAAGACATTTTCACATATATAGATCTGCTTCCGGATTCTGGTTCTTCCTCGACTTCTCTTACACATTCTGCTGCCGGGACTTCTTTCCCAAATATCGTTTTCTTCTTAAAAGTTATTAGGTTCCGTATTAATTCTTTAAAAAGAAATCGGAAAAAGTACAAATTGACTCGCCGCTCAATCTCAATGTTAGCCACGTGACATGTTGTTGGCCCGCTCCTATTGGCTCGTCACTCACGTCAGTGTACGATGAAACCTTACTGGAGACTTCATTTAAAACATTTAAATCTGGAAAATCGAAAGAGAAAGATCTTAAAAAATCATCTTCATCAGACTTTTTGAGAGAAACATTTCAGCCATTTTCTGTTTTCTTTTTAAATCTTGCCAAAACAAGATAAGCAAATGAGAAGGAGTGGTTCGAGCATCCCTGCATTACTTTTATTTCTCTCTTTCCCTCTTTGTTTTATTTTGCTTGCGATTATTTGTTGCTTTGTGGGGTAGGCACTTGCGAAACAGAGAAAGACATGGAGAATAATGGAAGAGAGGTATTGATGAATATGGAAATAAAGGGTTGTGTGGACTGAGAGTAAAGACGCTGGTACATCGTCGACATTTCTAGAATCGGATATAAGGATATAAAGTCGTTTCGTATTTGAGTTGTCTGCACTGCTCCTCTATTTCTAGGGTTTCTGATCTGTTTTTCCATTTCTGTGTAAATCAAGCAGTCCTTTGTTTGCTAAACAGTTATTACTGGGTCCTTGGTTTCTGTTTTTAGAAACTTGAAGTTGACAAGTTTTTGGGGTTTTGTTTCTGTGTAAGATTTGTGTTTTGATACTTTCTTTGAAGGTTGTAAATTAAACCTTTCCTGGGATTTGACTGTCCAGGTTCTAAGTTATAACTCGATCTTCTTCTTCTTTCTTTGTTATTTTCTTCTTTTGTTTTTCTTAAATATACTGTCTTTATCAATTTTTGAAAGAGTTTATGGATCTGATCATCTGACGGTGATGTTGTGATGTGTTTATAGGAGATGGTGAGGGGGAAAATAGAGATGAAAAGAATTGAAAATGCGACAAGCAGGCAGGTAACCTTTTCAAAACGTCGAAGTGGGCTGTTGAAGAAGGCTTATGAGCTTTCGGTTCTCTGCGATGCTGAAGTTGCAGTCATCGTGTTCTCTCAGAAGGGCAGACTCTATGAGTTTTCCAGCACTGAGTACGTTTCATAAATGTTTAATTTATCTTATTATTCTTGAAAAAACTTGAATCCCCACTGTTTTTTTATTCTTTTGATATTTCTCTGTAATTCATAGTTCATACGCTGTTTCTGCTCCAGTGCTTTGTTAACTGTTATATATATATATATATATATATATATATAGTCCCTATCCAGAGTGAAGGTTCACTCTGAAGTTTCAGAGTGAAGTTCCAATTTTGGCACACTTTTCGGTCAAATTTTTCATACAGACTTTTCACACAATGAGGTTTTTATTTTAGTTTAAAGTACGAATTTTCATTTTTAACCAATTTTTCGATCGAGTTTTCACATTTCCACCATCGAATATCTAGGTAATAACGTATAGATCATCTCACAACATTTCAGCCGATTCAATAACCGTTAAGGTATTCATAACTTCGATTTTCTACTCAAAATATGAACGGTTCAGGTTCGGCAAATTCAATACGTCCATTGGTTTTGATAAGTTCGATACCTTAATGGCTGAAATTTTGTAGATATGATCTATACGTTATAACCTAGATATTGGACGGTGGAGATGTGAAAACGTGATCAAAACATTGATCAAAAATGAAAATTCATACATTAAGCTAAGATATATATATATATATATATATATATATCATATCCAGAGTGAAGTTTCAATTTTGACATATTTTACGGTCAAATTTTTTCATCATAAGTAATTAATATTTAGGTATGCTATTATTCAAGATCATCTCTACAAAATTTCATCTAATTCGACAATAATTTGAGCTTTTAAAACTGAGATTTACACGAACGGTTCATGTTAAACATTTTTAATTCATTCATTGATTTAATATAATTTCAATACTTTAACAATGTCCAAATTAGATGAAAATTTATGGAGATATTGAATAACATACATAAATATTGAATTGCTTATGATGAAAAAATTTGACCGAAAAGTGTTAAAATTAGAAATTTACTATTTAATTTCAGAGTTAAACTTCACTATAAATAGGGAATATATATATATATATATATATATAGTTTATTTGATTGAAGTACGCAAATTGGAAATAGATATAGTTGTAGACTTTTGGCGTGTTGAGCACATAAGTTATGGGCGTACACGTATTTGGTATTGATGTGAGGGTTGTGGCACTGTATATGATCAGTCGCTGGTGTACTTAAGTAGATCAAGTGCGTCTGAATTACTGGGTTGATGAAAATAGGTTTATTTGAGTTTAACTAACTTGTATAGCTAGTTAATCAAGTTGCTTTTTTTTAAAATAAACTTTCTGGCATCTTTTTCCTTTAATTCAGTTCACTATGGAGATGGAAATTAATTCTATTTTCCTCCTTTGATTTCCTACTTCATCGGGGTTAGCAGCTGGTTTTTATGGAATTCGACATCATCAGCTGCAAATTCAATTCCATTGATTTTCCCCAAAATTATCCCCTTATAATATGCAGCCCTGAGTACTAATAATCTGCATTTGGTTACATTAACTAATCAAGAATATTAAGTACTGTGTATAAAAATAAGTCATATAATGAGATTTGAAGAAGCACCATGTCATGGCTGCTAAGCTGAATTGACTAAATTTTATGTAGTACTATTGAATGAGATTTCATGCTTCCCCAGCATTTGTTCGTTTAGTATCAGTTCATCACCAGCTAGTATGGAGGCTTAATTTGTTTCGATTTCTTTATGGTTTAGTTCTGCTTAGTTATGCACATATCTTCTCCAAAAGAATCATCTAAATACATCATTTCATGGACTACTTTGCACACATGCAACCCTTTAGCTGAAAGTCTTGGCTTGGGTCTTTCAAGTTTCCTTACTCAATGAGACCACCTTATATATTGTCATATCCTATGTTCTGCATATATTTTAACAACTAATATATACTTTCTCATGAGTCACGACTAGTAGTTCATCCATCATCAAGTATAGCTACTATAATCGATATAGGTAAATAACTCACCAAAGGAAAACATGATAAAACTTGAACTGAATCTCTAAAGCTTCTATGCATGCATTAAATAGATGATCGATCCTCATTTATGGACATTTTTAGCGTCTATTTTTTATAAGCAGAAGATCAACCCTACAAGCCCGAATTTTGAACCCCTATGAACGGGCTATTGACACATTATTTCACCAAAGGTGCTAGAAGCTCATTTGGTATTTTTATAATCTTAGGTCGTCTGATATTTTAACCATCTTTTGTTTCTTAATATGCATATATATTAGATTGACATATATCACATATGTCTACTTTGTTGTCGAACTTCTTCTCAGCTCAAATTTGCATGGTCTATGTGTCTTATATGTACATACCCACCTCCAACTAACACGAGACCTTTTGGGGGCTCACTGGCTTCGGAGGGGATAAGAACTCCGAAGTTAAGCTTGCTCGGGCTAGAGCAATCTCATGATGGGTGACTCACTGGGAAGTTGCTTGTGAGCTCCCAGAAACAAAACTGTGAGGGATATGCCCAAATCAGACAATATCATGTTACGGCGGAGCGGTCCCAGGATGTGACAATTTGGTATCAGAGCCGCTCTGCCGTGTGATGCGAGTGTGCCGATGAGGACGTCGGACTCCTAAGGGAGATTGATTGTAATATCTCACATCAGCCAACGGAGAGGGGATGATGTGTCTTATATATACATGTTAATCTATAACTAACATCGTGTTACGGCGGAGCGGTCCCGGAATGTGACAGTCTAGCTAGGTATTGACTTAAATGATATTTGTTATAGACATATCACTGAAAGTCTTGTTTTTGGTAGAATGATTTTGGTAAGCATGTCGGGCACATATGATACAAATATAGAATTTTCTTATGTACCTACATGTATGTGATATTTCTATTTACTGATATCACAATAAATTTGTTGTCATTGCGATAAATAAAGTGATGTTTTGGGTAATTCTAATATTACTAGTTGTAATTACTTCACCCATAATATTTTACAAGATTATGAACAAATAGTTATCAATATGATATATTTATTTAGTTATTTGTAAATATAAAAAATATATGTTGTAATTTTGTTCTTAATGTTGTAAATATTAGTTCAATAAAATTGTAATTTTGATTTAAAAAGTAGTAATTGAGGATATGTTATATCTTAAAGTAGATGATCCGTACAGATATAATTGACTAATTAATAGCTTTATTTGATTTTGACATTATGTGTTTTGGATGAATTGATCAGCGTGCAAAAGACTATAAAACGATACCATAAACATGCAAAAGGTGCGCAAACCAACACTACCGAAGTGGAACGGTATATGCAGGTTAGACCCTCTCGACATCTCTTGTGAGTTTGAACATCTACCAAAATTTTGTTTTCTACGTTCGTGTAGTAAATATCTTATATGTTTGATTGATTGGTTTAGTCTTTGATAAACCAAGACCATTTTGCAGCAGAAACATAGTATTACTGGTTTCTTTTTGTCCAATGAATTATGTGTGAATGAGAGATATTTACACAAATTAAGTTGGAGGACCGTACTTGATCTGAAACCCCTCAAAGCATGTGAAAGACAAACCAAAATATATACCTCATTGTATAGCAGTTAGATGTATATTTACATAGCCAGTCTACTAGTATTTGCAAAACTATTATTATGTAGGTGTTAGGTTGATTCTCTTTGTGATATGTCAAATCTACATGGGGAGCCATACCTAGCTAGCTGGTACACTAGTATTTGTAAACTAATATTGAGTAGGTGTTACCGTGTTAGATTGATTTCTTGTGTGATATGTCAAATCCACATGGAGAACTATACAGTACTTAATTAACTGAAGTCAAAATGTTGAAAAGTAACTTCAGCTCACTTTTAGTTTGGAGTTTACAAGATTTTCAACCCTAGAAGGATGAATAATCTAACACAGGGACAAGAAGGGTTAGTAACTTAGGATGTATAATCCAACTTGCCATATGATTTTTCATATTTATGTGTGAATGTATCACCTATCTTGACTGATAACAAATATCTTGCATATGCAGCAAATGATGCATGATTCAGCTGAAATGGCCAAGAATATTGAGATCTTAGAAGCCTCTCAACGGTTTTTGACTTAGTTTGATCTTCTTCTCATGTACATATGCACCCACATCTGACATTCCATTAAACTTGGGTTTTCCTAAAGTCTACAATTTTCATCTTTCAGGAGGCTTTTGGGGCATGACTTGAATTCTTGCTCAGCTCAAGAACTTAATCAGATAAGTAGCCAACTCGAACGAAGCCTGCTCATTGTACGAGAGAGAAAGGTAACCAGCGTATCTATTTTCCTGCCCATTTGCTTCAAATTAAAGTTGACTATACCTAAATGGAACTGTTGGCTTCCTGCAGGCTCAGCTGTTCATGGATCAGATAGAACGACTAAGAGCACAGGTATACTCAATGTCACAAACTATACATCAAGCTTATGCGTGTTTTATATAGTTTTGTGGTGCTTCAGTTCTGCAGTTCTGATATATGCCATCTATCATAATTTGTGCCCTAAAACCAGGAGCGGATCCTCTTAGAAGAGAATGCAAAACTTCACATGGAGGTGAGTCACTTGCTCAACATACAGATAAACATGACTGATTTATTATTTTCCGCCCCAAATGATATGATAGATATAATCCGTAATCAGTATGGTGCGAGGCCTTCGGAGCAGCATGTAGTTCAAGGAAAAGGAGTTGGAGCGGCAAGTTATAACTGGATGAATAGTAGTCAAATTAGCAGCAGCCAAACAATTAGTGATTCAGATCTGGTAGAGACTGGATTGTTCATCGGACCGCCAGTGGTGCGCTGTGAATAATACGTAGCACAGTTTTGCGTCATCTTCTGAAAGCCAACACCAGTATCTCAGATTCTCAGCTGATATTGGACATAAGCAAGGAAATAAATAATGCTCTGTCTTCTAGCAAATCCTATTTGATATATATGTATTTGATTGATGTATAAGACCATGCCAGACACTGTACCTAGCTTTTATGTGCCTTTTGAAGTTGTATGACTTGTATCTACCTAGCGACATGTCCTTCCATTAATTTGCTCATCTGGTTACCGTAATGTATATCCAAGACTTTTACATTTCAAAGCTATTCTGAAATCTGAATGCCATACTGAAGAAGGTTTTAGTCAAGTTTGCATCTTTTTCCAAGTGTAAAGTTTCTTCATATTGTCACCTAATGTTTTAGAACAATAAAGAGAGGCATAGACGCATAGTTGAATCCTAAGAAACTGGGAGCTACTATAGGTCATACATTCATACATGTCAATCTCCCGAACTCGTTTTAACTTGTTAAATTCCGATAAAAGAATCGTGATATTTCATGGTACGTAAGCACTGTATACTTATGGTGCAAAGTATAATTTACTGAACGCATGCATTCGGAGATATGGACGGACTCAAATTGAATCCAGAAACTAAGTGGCCCAAATGGGAATTTTCACGTCTTGTTTCTTTTGGTTCTGGAATCGGATTCTATTAATTGTTCTGTGCAGAACTGTAGACTGAAGACAATCCTTTATTCATTGTTCTGGTGTGAAGACTAGGGTTTTTGATATCATTATTATCTTAGGTATAGGATAGACTTATACACTGAGGTAAAATACAAGAAAACAGTGTTGGAACTTGGTTCTTTCTTATTTTGCAGTAGGATATGTGTAATTGGTAATTGAAAGTAACTTGTGCATGGAGGAAAATTAATTTTGACGGTTGAGTCTCTCTCTCTCTCTCTCTCTCTCTCTCTCTCTCTCTCTCTCTCTCAATAATGTGTTACAAGCAGCATGGTCTTGGCATGCACAAAAAATTGAAACAGGATGGGACCTGTCACTCTTTCTAAGTCTTTATCACATTATCAAATACTTCCTTTGAATCCTTTCCCATATTCAAAATATTCAATAATGTAGCTATCCATCTGCTTATGTTTTTCACCTTATATTACAAACCAGAAAACTGAGAAAACCAGTGCCCTTTCGGATCCGTGCAACTCTAAGCCCACCAGACTCTCCTTTGTTTCATCGTCATTCCTAATTGGGCCAATTGTCTAAAAATGTTTTAATGTGATCTCTAACACTAAAATGTCAACATGTTAATGATGTTATACCGTTGTCCTCCAAAGCAAAGATAAATATTCTAGATCAATTTATCTTTTCATATGAACTTATCTTTTGTATTACCGTTTAAGGCGATCGATCATCTAATGCATGCGAGACTCGACTGATTGTGCAATATGATTATAGGATGAATATGCATCAAACAGTACACCCCTTTTACAAGATGATACTTAGCTTAGAGGATGATAATCATATTATTTGCAGTTTTTCTTTCCTTTCTTTGGGTGGTAAGTAGTTGTTTTACCGGGAAGAGGACCACTTTGAATTTGAAAATAGTCTCTCTCTCTCTCTCTCTCTCTCTCTCTCTCTCTCTCTGATAAGTCTGGTAGATTCAATTTAGAATGCAGAGCAAATGTTGAATCGTCAGGAATATGGTGGTAGGGAAGAGGGAATCTGCCAAGTTTTGCGCAAAATCCGAATCGATGACCTCACTAGTTACCCACCCGCCCCCCTATATAAAATTAGAGAGGATAAGGTAAAATATTCATAGCTGAAAAGAAACATAAATTAAACCTTCCCTCCTAAATCACAATGATGTGATTATGATTGTGTTAATCATCTCACTTGAGTTCGTACATGGACCAAACCTCAAAATGGTCGAAGGAAACCATCATGCGTTTGCAAATGGTATTTGCATGTTTGAATCTTGTGATTTATATATGGCCTGGTATATGCTACGTGCATGTTTATTGTAGTCCGTCTTTCTATCATGTCTTTTTTCGATCAAATAATGCAACGTACATACGCTGTTACTAATTAAAAACTAATTAGATTGAATTTTGAGAAAATTAGAGTTAAACCCAATAATGGAGCACCTTTTTAAATCTAAGCTCACATCTATTTTTTCTTTCATTCTACACTCAAAATCATTTATTATTATTAATTTTTATTTTTGTATAAGTCTAATCTACCCTTCTAAAATATAAAAGGTTATATTAAATAATTTTTCTAATCTTAGGTTTTAAAATCAATTTTGAATGTGAAGCTCGTCAATTGTATCCATAATTGTTTCATTGTATTTAATTCATACTGCTAACATCAATATGTATATATATTCATCACAAATTTCAGTTTTGCAACTTCTTGTTCTTCTTTTATCAATTCCATTTTGCAAAATTTTACACCAATTATTATTTTTCAAGCAATAGGAGCTAGTCATATGAAGATTGTATGAGAAATTCATATGAAGGTATATAAGGTACCAAACGATTTTGATTCAGTAAGTGTTTCTCATCGTGATGTATATATTATTCTTGTTGAATTATCTTTTTTTCCTTCTTGTTGGGTATATTGTCATATTAATTCATTATAAGAGGTATTAAACAATATTTTGGACAAGAATCATAGGTATATACATACACTATAATATCTAATAAAGAGGCATATTAAACTTCCCTTATATATTGTCTTCCTCAATAAAAGGTAGATTTCTATAGATGAGACATATATATCTATGAACTAGGAATTCTACATGAACCTTCTAAATAGATATGCTTCTCATTCTTAAGTTGTAATTAAAGAGATACCTACTAACTAGGTTAAACACTTAAAGTCACACATACCTTTTAATTTAGGTTATTTAATAGATGAATGAAACTTAAAAAAGCAGATACAATACTATGATATAACAATGTTCTCCAAGTTAACAACCTAATCAAAAATCTTAAATCACCAAAATATAAGTTGTACATTCATTATCTTAAAGTATTTGAATATAATCTATTGGTAATAATGATGAGTTCAAAAGGAAACTTGCAAAATCGTATTCAATCTATAATTAAGGTAAAAAAATTAATACCAAAGTTGACTAATTAGAGTTAAATAGTGGCAATATGTAATTTTTGTTAAAACGAAAGACAATTTAGTATCTTATTTGACAATATTTGAGTAAAATTTATAATTAAATAATAGGTGGGTTTATTTTAAAAGCATGTACCAAAAATGGGTATGAAATGAAATACCCCTTGAATTTTCTACAAGTATCGCATGTTACTACATAAACATCTAAGCATACTATGATAACATATAACAAATCTGATTTGCTCGAATATATCGGAGAAATCCATACATTGAACATCTTTATTTCAGACTAGCATATATCCGTGTATATTTTCACGGACTTTACACAATCATTTTAAGAAAATAATGTAGTTAGTTTATTAACATGATTTAAAATTCCTAACTTCCCACTACCCATGTAGTTATTTATTTTTCCACAATTATCTCTCCTAATTTTATATATTTCCACTTGTTGCATTTTAATCGTATTAACCATATTTAATCTATCTTGTTTTAAATTAGAAATTTATTTTCTATAAGCATTATCAAAACTTCAATTTATCAGTGAAGTTGTTGACACCAAATGAGGGTCTCCAATTGTAGTAGTGGAGATGTGTTATTCATCCAATGATACATATATATTTTTTAGACAAGATTCATCCAATGATATTGGGTTTAGATTGAAAAAATTAACATAATATTTAAATTGTAGTACAATTCAAAGCACGTAACGTAGTGTAATGTCAAGGAACAAATAGAAGCATTCGAGGTTTCAAACAATACACTTGTGGTCCCTTAAATCCTTTCACACACACACACACACATTCACTATATAGTACTTGGTGCTTACTGTTCACGCGCGATGTATAGTTCATAAGCCCATTGTGAGACTGTACAAGTTTTTCGAACAATTTATGCTGCAACCACTTGGTCTTTAGTTGACGCATTAACCCTTATTCTTGCCAGTTGTTTAGTCTACACACCTGCATTTCTCTTTCTCTCTCTGCAATCTCCTCAATTCCCTCTTCATCTCCAACCAAAATCCGACCAAACTGAACAATAGCACGACCGTGTTCTCTCAAGACTGAATTTGCAATCAAATTCAACAACAGTGTATGCTTCTTGTAAGTTTTCCGATCAAAAAAATCAATAGGCCAACCATTTGTTTTCATCTCCTCAATTGCAGTTTTCTAATCCTTGGGTGTCGTCCTTCCCTGTGTATTTTTTATCTATAATTTGGTCATTTTGTTCCGATTTGGATCTGATTTGAGAAAGAGCAGAAATCGCCAATCATGAATTTGATCTTTCTCAATTTGGGTTGTATTCATCTTTATCTTCACCATACTTTATTTTGTAACTTTTGTTTTGTTTGGATTCTGATAAATGGGTTTGTTATCACTTTTCTCATTTTTGGCACTCATGATTTGATGAGATGTTGACTGAATTTTGGTTATGGTTTTCCTTTCTGTATGTTCTGTAGGTTAGTGATTTTTCTTTTAATTGGAGGTTTGTATTTGTATTAGTTGATTAACTAAGGAGTATAGTTTAAACTTTCCTTATTAACACTCTGGGTGTGTTCTTTACAATTGATCTTAAGTCCTGGTACGTTTAGGTGTAGTTTAGTTTTTTTTTTGTTCTTTACATACTGAGTTTATATCTTTCGATATTGCTTTAGAATTCGACTATCCTTCACAACATTCTGATCATGATAGAGTAGTCATTTCAAATATGACAATAATTTGATTGTTTTGTTTCAATGATAATGATGAGGTCAATTGTGTGTCTTCTTTACTTTTGGCTTTTGTGTTGATGGAGGTACTATTGGTGCTCTAAGTTAAGTAGACTCATATGCTTTTATCACAATAATATTAGACTTCAATATCAGGCAATGAACAAAAATTAAATTTTGTTAGAAGGGGATTGAGGATAGTGAACACCGGAAACATTTCAGAATTCAAGTTTGAGGGAGGATCCGACTAATTTACAGTTTCGATATATCTGTATGTGTTATTGCTTTGTTGTTAAAGTAATCTAGTTTACTATATATCATTTAGTTCTTACTATTCATCTTGTCGTTTCTTGCGGTATTGTTCATAAGACATCAATGTAATATGTCCTCAGTTTTCATTTTATTTACAGTCTTGCTATCGTTCTCAACTTTACTTATCTTCAGCCTCAAAAAAATTTCACGAACCAATTACCCAAAATCTTACTTCATTTTTTTTTCTCTATCCCCAAAACCCATAATCTTCAAAGCCCAAAAAAGATCGCACCGCTGCTGCTGTCCTGATCATTATGTTAAAGAATTAACCAAAACCCTACTTCAGTTATCCAAAACCTTTTTCAGTCCATTATATATATCTTCTTCTCTGTCTCTCCCTATCTCCACATCGTTCTATAGAATTTGGCCTCCTCTGATTTGTTTTGATCGGTATGTCCTCCTCTGGGTTTCAATCTGGTCACCTTCTGTCTTGCTGACATTTCGGTTGCAGTGCTGAGGAGTTGTAATTGATTAATTTTCAATTGAGATTTGAAATTCACTCTGAATGTTTGATATGAGATTCTAATTTTTAGGGTTGGGAATTATCATCAGTGATTTTCGTATGTCATCGACAGAGCAAGATCGGGGGGTACTCTTACTTCTATTGTTTTGGGTGATTCATTTTATGTTGGTTTTTTTCTTTTATTTATTTTTGTTTCTGTTGTTTGGGTGATGGTATTGCTTGGATCGTCTAATTGTTTTTTCTTTGGTTTTATGTTATGTTTGTTTAGAATTGGAGTTGGGTGTTTTTGTTTGAGGTTAGAAAAACAGGAAATTGGTTTCGGTGCTCTTCTTTTCAATTGGATTTTCAGTTAGGCCTTCAATTGAAGTCTATATCTTATTTTCCATTAAAAACCTAAGCTGTCATTTAGAACTGAACACAATTTTACTTCCCCTTCTTTCATTTTTAACGTTTAATTTAGGTTTTAGTTTGATACAATAAAAATGTACATTTATATTAAATAAGTTTAGTTTTTAGCCAATATCGACATCAGGGAAGCTGATCAAATTGAGATCATTGATTGCTAAATCATAAATTTTATGCGCAAATGTAAAGATAATGGGAAGTACAAGAAACTATATTGATCAGAAGTAACATGTGGTGTTTTTGTATAGAATTGAGAATCATATATATTACAGTGTATACGTATGATGTTTGTATAACTATGGAAAAGCTCACTGAAGATCACTCGCATCCGTCTCAAACTTGCATGGTTTTTGTGTTTTTAAGCTTCAAAAAGATGAATGTTTTGTTCGTTATTTATAAGAATGTGGGAGATTAATGTTATAGATACATAACTTGCGAGCCAATTTTGTAGCTCTAGGCTATTATGTTCCGCAAAGTTTCATAGTACTTATCTTAATCATTCCTTGATCTTAATTCTTTGCACAATTTCCTTGTAGCACACGGAATGACCTCTATATATGGATCATGTTTCATAGATATTTTCTTTTTGAATCGAATGTCAACTAAATTGTATTTCAGCAAGCAGAACTAAGAGAACATGCCCGAAGGCTGACAATAAGAGCTATCTTTTATGACTAAACAAACTAGCTATTCCTAAGAAAACTAGCTAACAACTAGCAATTCCTAGGTAAAATCAACTAACAAAGCCAAGATTCACATACATTTTCAAAGTTATGAAGCACAAAACTAACATGATACAAATGATGTAGAAGACATAATAAATGTTTCATAACCACACCATTATAAGACTGCACCACGATTCAAGCTTAAAATAAATCGACAGAGGGAGTGCTCTCCCCCTCTGTATTCTTTTCCGCAAGATCAGTAGCATCTGGGATCTCCTCCATCATCCTTCCATCCCTAGGAATTTGGGACCAAGCCAAGTAGAGACCAAGAGAAATCAGCGCTAACAACAACATCAACACTCTTTCTCTGACTTCTCCTCCGCTATGGATCAAACCATAGCCTTTGCTGCACCGGATCGGGACGCACCAGATCTTGCCGCCACAGCCAACAACACCATGGGAGCAACCGCCCCTAGATCTCCACAATTCGGCCACAAAAGCCCATCACTACCATCACCACCGATCGGTGAGACGATCGAAATACCCAGCCTCTTTTCAAAGTTTGGCAAAAGGGTAGACAAAAGAACATCAACCCTTTGGATTCTTCTTTGGGGGAGGAAAGATCCACCCCTTCTTGTCGTTGTGCCACTGCTTCTAGGGTTGGCAAAGTTTGAGAAAATTTTATCCCGAGAGAGAGAGAGAGAGAGAACATAACATTTTTTTAAGTTAGAATCACCCGATAAAAGTATGTTTCATAGATACTTATTATGAGATTAAATGTGAATGTAAAATGGTGGTTTTAATTTCGATCAAAGACCAACACTTTGATTTAGGAAAAACATACAATTCTGGATGTTAGCTATCTTAGCTGCTTAGTTTGAGTTCTCATTTTTTCTTTTGTTTAAAAAAATTATTTACGAAATTATGTAATCTCAGTGAATGCAAAACTTCCAATGTTGGAAGGTAACTTCAGTAAATTCAAAGTAGGAATAATTGAGGATATAAATGATAGAAATTTGGAGGCTTTTAGTTGCATTAAAAGAAATCATGAGCAGAAACAATGGTAGGCAAGAACGGTTGCTTCTGAGTTTGGCATTAGCACTTTTACAATTTTAAACATGTACATTTCAAAAAATTGATTTTGATAATTAAAGCTTCAATTTCATGGTCCAATGGACTGATGGGAAGCGTTTTTTTCTTTCTGAAATTCAGTGGATATAAGCTATAATGATATAAACAGTAAACAAGAAATACTTTGATATTCATTTTTTTCACCCTTCTTTTCAGTTTTCACACTTATTTCATACTGTGATATTCATTCTTTCTTTTCTTTTCTTTTTTTGTTTCCTCTTTTTATTAAGGTTCATGTTTTGTTTTACTTGGTGTTGGAAATCATATTTTTCTCATGTTGCATGATAGTTTTCAATGTTTGTGTGTCATTGTATCTTCTCTAATTAATTTGTGTTGCTCTATTTCTTATATAGGTTGTGGTTACAGTAAGTTTTTGCATTATGTTACTGATTTGGAATCAAACAAGGGTGTATCAAGCAACTGTGCATGTGCATTTTATTGGAGGCATTTCAGATGCAAAGTTGTTGATATTACTCTGATATGTAATGAACCACTAACCCCTTTTGGTTGATCAAACTTCTATCTTTATATTTAGCTCCATTGATTGAATTTTCAGTGGTATTAACCCCATAGCGGATGGCGGGCTACATGCCTAGTGTTACACAATATGTACGTATACACAGCCTCATCGACTGTGCTGGAAGGTTTAGCGAACTAAGGCTCCGAAAAATCTCAGTGTAACGCAAGTGGGATCCTTTTCTCTCTTGATCGATCTCTTCTATCTCCTTCACAAGATTAATTATAAAATGATTAAAATAAAATGGATTGGATAACATAAACACTTGGTAAGCATTTTTACGTATCTCGGAGATTAATTATAAAATGATTAAAATATAAATCCATCAACACTCGAAAAATCTCCGAACTAAGGATTAAAATGATAAAAATGATTAAAATATAAATCCCAGTTCTTAAACATATTGCCTCACATGATTAATTATAAAATGGATTGGATAACATCAACACTCGGAAAATCTCCGAACTAAGGCTCCGAAAATCTCAGTGTAACGCAACTGTTGATGGATTTATATTGGTAAGCATTTTTGCTAGTACTGCATGAATTGGATTCGGGGTCCATTACAGCATATGCAATTATGTATATGTGCATGGTTTAATTTGTCTTTTTTTTTTGGTCCAATTGTTTAATTTGTCCAATTGTCCTCTAATGCCTTTCATGTCGGAGGAGAGATCGATCTGTCACGCGGTGGCCGCCCAGACGATCATGGATACATTTAGCTAGCTGCTAAACGCCTTATGGGTCCATTGTTTCCATCACGGAATGATTTCTGAAAGCAACTGTTCTCAAGTTCTGAGCTAGCTAATTGAAATGGCTGTCTGTTTTCAGCACAGCTTTGATACCATCTGGATATATCCATATATAACTAATTACTTACCAATATTGGTATGTATGTATATATATATGTATGTATAAGAGGTAAACATTAAGATATGAAGCAAGTATTTTTACCTCTCTTTTGATGATAACTTTACGTGGATGCTAGCAAGCTATAGCAGCACGCCAGCACCACTGAATCAATAAGTATATTTAGATTTGTACACTTGTACGTATCTCAGGATTAATTATAAAATGATTAAAATATAAATGCATGTGAGGCAATATGTTTAAGAACTGGGATGAATAGTTAATATATTTCTGTCGAAAATGCCGACAGTGAATTCAGTGCAATATTCATTAGTATTTGAACTTGTCAGTAATTCTGTTGATGTAGTACTGCATAAGATAGTTCAAATAGTGTTCTTTAGTTTTTAATGTTTGACACATTACAGGTCCATACTTCATACGAGAGTTTATTCCATACACGGGATGTGTATATACACAGGTTAGAAGTGCAGCCACGCGCCTCTGGTGCTACTGGTAATATTGTTCCACTGGCCTCCATCTTCCTTTCTCATTTGTTTTTAATTAACAATCATTTCTTATTCTTTTAAAACTAAAATTGATAGACCATGTGATAATTCTCATCTGGGTTTGGTACTTTGGTGATCGGGTCTGGTTTGCTTAGAAAGGAAAGCACCATTGTAAGAACATGATCTGAGTTCGACCGACTTTGATGAATTGATTAGAATGAATTGTATGTCAGCGAAAAGAGGCGTTGCAGCAGGATTTGGGTTGGGCTCCGATTGATGAAATTAAAAGGAAAATCATATTGGGTGCCAAGATATGAGGATAGGCCTACCTATACAAGGTTGAATGGCTCGTCGGAGCTCGTAGTTTCGCCGGAAATTCCCGATTGAACTTGCTGCTTCAATTTCGGTCTCAACACAAACGTGGGTGAAAGTGTGATCGACAGACATGGTTCAGTAGAAGAAGAGAGTAGGATGTTGGTGCTGTTGCATGACGTTGGATCGCCGAACGATGTGAGACGGAGAAGAGCTGGCGGTGATGTGCTCGGTGGAGTTTTTCTGGAGAGAGAGTCTGGCGTTAAGGTGGAAGGAGATAGCCTCACTCGCGCAATAAAAACTAAACAAGAGTTTGATCTCAAACGAACAAAGTTTCTTTCACGTAGTGATTTGAACGGCTGAGATGCCCCGTGTATATGGGCAGCCCGTGCACTGAATAAGTTTCGACTTCATACATAATCATCACATTGAAACCTAATCCACACATATATATATGTTCGCAAAATTTTCAAAATTTCCATTAGGTTGTGAAGATTGTGAAGATATGAGCTACGGTATTATAGCCACTCAATTGTTGAAGCGAATTATATGCATGGGGTCATGGGTACGTAAACATCGATTTGAGCTTGACTCATTATGATACTGTCTTTGGTGGCTTTGGGAGTTTGGTTCTGTTAGCTACTATACCACCCCAACTTAGAGAACAAGAACAATGAGAGCTAACCATGGTAAAAGAGCATCAAACCAGAATGGCTGCAGGGTTGTAACTGAAACTGTATAGAGCTAAACTCAAACTGTAAGGGTTAATTAAGTTGCAGATCCCAAATAACCTCGTATATCAAAACTCATGAATGGTGTGATGTGTGAATCACTTTGACACTACCTTTGCGAGCCGAGCTCACTTACATTCACATGCACGTGAGTGAGAGAGAGAGAGAGAGAGAGAGAGAGAGAGTTGCGTGGTCATATCGTCATCTTTTCCATTTCTTTACGGTTCTCCCTTCCCTATGTGAGATAGAGAAACAAAGAAAAGCAGAGGTACGTTGATTCTTAGTTTGGAGTCTGGTAAAAGCTTGGGAGTGAGTGCCAAAACAACAAAAGATGAAAGGAGATAAAAGTGAGTGCCCGACTGCCAGAGAGAGAGAGAGAGAGAGAGAGAGAGAGAGAGAGAGAGAGAGAGAGAGAGAGAGAGAGAGAGAGAGAGAGAGAGAGAGAGAGAGAGAGAGAGAGAGAGAGAGAGAGAGAGAGAGAGAGAGAGAGAGAGAGAGAGATCCCACATCTAAGAAGTGACAAAAAAAATAAAACTTATAAGTGGGTGGATAACAACCAATTGTACCGAGGCCTTTTGTGATTAAAACCCAACACCTGTGAGGTGGCTAAGTTGGGACAATATCGGTACAGTTGGTCCACGGGCCACGCTTGTTGCTGTTTAACAAGAATACCCCAAGAGGGCCAAGGACTTCACGAACTCTTTTGCTTGGTGCTATGATGCTATCTACTTAATTCCCTTGCTGTAAATAATCAAATGCTAGCTAGCTCTTATTTATGCTTCATGGATCCGTTTTTCTCGCTTCTTCACAAATCATATCAGCTCAGCCTTTCCTCTCAAACATATGCAAAGTCAAATCATAGTCGACATTAGCTCTTTAGGACTGGCCCTTCTGTCACTCTCTCATTGTTAGTGAAGATCTACCTTTTACTCTAGAAACATCTTCCATTTTCAAAAGGAGTGGTTAATTTGCAATTGCATAGCTTAGCGTTATGGGTTGGGGTGGAAGAGCCTCCAAGAGAGGTTACGGAGATGGTGGACAAAGAGAGAGAGACACCACCACTTCTGGTTGCATGTGTGCTGTTTTCCAGTTCTTCGACTTCCATCAGCTTCAATTTCCTAATTTACACCAGCAACAACACTCTCTCCGCCCAGAAGATCTCACTATCCCCAAAGGTAGGTCACCTCTCTTGCTCTTCAACAAAATATACTCCTGAGCAAAAATGGATACATTTTGATTTATATATGTTTACAGGTGTTGAAGCACCAAGGAACAGCTTGGATTCATCTGAGGGAGGGGCTTCATTGTCATCTATCACAAAAGAAGAAGAAAGCTTGCACAGTCCTGTAAGTGATTGTAGTATAACATCGACTTTGGTTTGCTTCGATTCCCTCTTTTTTGGATTTCTCACCCTTTTATCTAATATTGAGGAAAAGCAGTGGTAGTGACGATGAAGATAATGATAGTCGCAGGACTTAACCAAGGACCACTTTGTTTATATGCAGATTTTGAAAATCCAACAGATCAAAACAAGTGGTGGCACAGTATCAGATAGCAGCAGCTGCTCACCAGGAACAAAGACTCCAAGTCTAGTAGCAAGACTAATGGGTCTTGACCTTCTTCCAGAATCTCACTCACCCTCTTCTACTTCGTCATTAACCCCAAATCCACATTCCATTTCAAAACCTCATTTGAATCTACACCCGCTTCGTTCTTCTCGCCAAACCCTCCAAAACACCAAAGACAATAATGCAGCAGGTACTCGCTCGCTACCGGAGACTCCTAGAATATCATCAGCTAGAAGATCGGACGTTGATCACCACCACCGCCTTTCGCTTCAGATCAACAAAGAGAACATATCCGTTGGCGAGGAGTTGGAGTTTTCGAAGCTGTCGTCTTTTAAAAGGAAAGAGCTACTCAAGAGTATTATTGGAGACAATGAGAGTGGCAGGAGCCCAAGTCACTACGCTAGGCAGATTGTTAAACAGGTTAAAGAGACTGTAAGCAGGAAAGTTGGATTGGTCGACATCACAAACACCACGAGAAATGATCGAGACCTCCTCAGTCACCAACTCAAATCGAGAAAAGCCACGCAAGACGCAAATGCCGGAAAACCAGCAATACCTTCTTCTTGCTCCCCAAGGCTCAGATTGTCGGAGGCCAAGGCCATCAAACCAAACAATACTAATACAACATCAACAACTTGCAAGGACCAACTCCAAGTTCTGCCTCCAAAACCAAACAGTGCCAAGGTTCAAGCCAAGCCAAAGCCTCAACCAGCGCAAGAACAGAAGCCACCGCAGGCCACATTAATTCAGAAGCGCCGGAAAATTGTTGACGAAGGGTTTAGTCCAGCAAAGTTGAAGAAGCAAGAAGAAGCGTTCGTTCGTCCATCAACGGCTCCCACAAGAGCTCAGCAGCAATGCAAGAAAACGCAACTGATCTCGAACAATCTTCTCAATCTCCACAATGTCCCAACTCTTCTTCCGATCAAGAAAGACCCTTCACCGCCGGCGTCCAAACTCCCGCAAAAACAGGTTATTACATGCTTGTCATATTACATATTGCTCGGTTTTTTATTCTAATCTTTGCAAATTCTTGGTACTTATTATTTGTTTCTGTGCGGGTTATCACAGTTATCTAGTTCTACGAGCCAGCAGCTGCAGGATCGGTACAAAATAGATCAAGCCTCCTCCTCGAGCCCTGTGCTCGCTGCCCGTTGCAAAAACGTCGACGTAGTACCTAACTGTCTCGCCGCCACCAGAACCACCGGCGCTGGTGTTGTTGTTGGAATATCAGCAGCTGTACGCCAGTACGTCACGAGAATATTATGTCGTACTGGCATAGATAAAGACACACAAGTTTCATTCACCAACTGGTTCTCTCCGTCCCACCCACTTGACCCTTCCATCTTTTACCACCTGGAAACCTCTGTTGCTAGTTTCACCTCAAATCACCCCAGCCAGCTCGGCCTTAGATGCAACCGGAAGCTAGTGTTTCATGTGGTCGACGAGATACTCGTCGAAATTTTGAGACCCTATCTCAACCTTAAGCCGTGGGTTAGCTCAACAAGCGTTACACAATATGGTTACAAGGGATCAAAGCTGATCGACGTCGTGTGCTACAAACTCCAGAGCTTTCCGGGCGCTGATTGCCGTGTTCTAGAAGATATCGACGCATTGATCGACGAGGACTTGCCGGAGGCGAAGGTGCAGAGTGTAATGGCTCTGGCGTTTGAAGAAGAAGGAGAAGGGGTGGTGAGGGAGATAGAGAAGGACATATTGGACACCCTAGTGCACGAAACGGCAATGTGCCTGCGATTTTGAATATCCCTGAAACGACGCCGTAACGGTGCATGGGCTCGCATGAGTGAGAGAGACCAGGGTGCATGGGGTGGTGCAGAGGGGTTCACATGGGTGGGTCACGTGATGAGATGCTATTCGTCCGGGGGTGCTCGGGGTCGTGGAGCCCAAGTTCAGATCGGGACCTGTAAAGTGGGCTAGAGGGCGACACGTTTGGAATCGGAGACCGACAGGGGTGGCAGAGAGACGCCGAGGAATCCATTCCCTTCTTCTCGATCTCTAGCCTCTTTTGTAATTTGTAAATTGTTGCTTAGCTTTCGAAATTCTGCATATATATGTATTGTACGTACATCTCGTATGTTATAGACTAGTATAAATAGATATAGTCTGGTACGTACTCACTGCTGTATTGGTGGTAAAAGGGTGGTGCATGTGTTGAACTCGAATGTGTTGAACTCGCATGTGTTCGATTCTATAATTCAGGACATGGATATATCATTTCCTAGCATATATGTCTGCTACGGAATCAGAAATGATTCCTAGTTATTTAGTAATTATTTGTATTACGTAAGGAATATATACGTACACTGTATGCGATTCAGTAAATAAGTTAATTATTTGCTCGATCATTCCTTCATCACTTAGAGAACGACAGATAATCTATTTCAGCGTCTTTAAAGCATATATCTAGATTGATGTTATTTTTGTCAAGTTAAGTAAACATGCATCAACGTTATTCTTCTCTGTCAATGTTATTTTACAAATTATTTTCATAATTAGAATTGTTTGTTAATGAATATCATTCAAAGAGAATACTGCTTAGCAACTTATAATCTTTTGTGTGTGTTATCTTCCTATAAACTATAAAGTGATCTTGATAATAACTGGTAAATTATTTACACCATAAATTGAAGCAGATATTTATAGAGGGTGGTAAACAGTGAAAAAAGATTATTTCAGACGGCTAATTTTATCCATACAATGATGCAAAGGTTTCATCCAAAACCTTGTCCACCATCCCAGACAGATATATTATCTATATAACATGCAGTTAATGGATAAGTTTCAAATTCGAGGGGAAATGGAAATAAACTATGGTTGATGCATTTTTATTAGTTTAAAACTCATGGGTTTCGGCACTAACCAGTAACCACTAACTAATATGTACCACTAAATATATTTGGGATTGTAAAGGGTATATGCCATGATATTATGGAAGTCTGAGCTTGAAAACTTATTTAAGTACAGGATTGTACCTAATCCTGATCTCCAAATTGGACAGGGATTAATTAAGATGGTCACTCTGAGCAAAGCCATACCATATATGATGCGCTCGAATTCGGAAGTCAAATTGGATTAGAATGTGATCACTAATTACTAATATTCCCTTGAATTCTTGGTTTCTCTAATGTCTGTATTTAGCAGATATATATTATTCTGAGTTCTTCAAGTGTACGTACTTGAGATAGTTGTTGTCACAGCCGAAAAAGTTCATCAATGGAATAATTGATCAGATGAAATAATGTGAAAACCCTGATTCAACTAGCTAATTGTATTTGAGTAATTTTCCAGACAAGAATAGCTAGTCATGCATGCAATCAAATTCTAAGCATTCTGACTCTGCATACCAAAACCGTGTAACTAAGAATATTGAGCAGTATTAAGTATTAACTCCCTCTCTCTCGTACACACGTACTAGTTTCTCATGATATATATAAATCATGAAACCAATTAATAACCCAACATCATTGTGTGTATTTATATCTACCAGAATCAGAAAACATTGCCATAACTACATTTCAGGAAAGCCTGAAAACTCAGGCCTTAAAACATTGAGTATGGAATTCTATAACTGGTTGGCTATAGTTAATTATGAGCTGAAGAAAAAGAAGGGATCTAGTCATGCTGCAAAGCTAATTTATAAGACACATTACTCTCTGTATGCTCTCTTACTTTGTATATTGACTCTATCGATCGATCCAGCCTCGCATAATAGCATGGAGCGACAGTGAGGCCAAATACATGGAAGGAGGGAGTGAAAAATACAATAATCTAGATTATAGGGATCTAATTGCAAAGATTCCAACACACGAAATTTAAATCAAATGGATTAGTTTTTTTAATGGCATTAGTTATTATAATGTGGATGTGTTCTTTATTAGTTAGTAGCTATAGGCCTATAGCTAGGCTGCCTCCTGGGTTGAAAAATGAAAACTAAGCAACTTACGAGAGAAATATGAACTATTCGGTCTTTCTTTTTTTGTTTCATGTCACATCCTGGCAAAGCCTCAATGATCATTAACAGAAACATAACTTCTGGATCGGTAGGATTTATTATCAGCAATTACTAATCTTACATACATATAGAACTGATAGAATGAATTACTAGTACCGGCAATGAGATAAGACTATTGTAGAGATATATAAGTAGAAACTGAGCGGGAAATTCAAATGAAATGCAATGCAGTAGAAAATGGCAGATTGACATGCATGTGGCTTTGGGTTTAAAATACGAGGCATTTTCATCATGATGCAGAAATCTGAGAGGTGACTGCATCCCAATAAATGATGTTTGAAGTTTGAACAGATTGAAGAAATTAAATTCTTGCAGCAGCTTATGGATCTGTATTCTTCTAAGTCTCCCTAGATGTGTGATAGAGATTTGTGATAATTTTGTACACTTGGCTAATCAAATTCACATGTTACATAAGAAAGGTGTTTATAGTTGTCACGGCCCTAAAATTTCGAGCATGAAACTCAAATTTCGAAGTCATGAAAAACACTAAAACAATCTCAATGAATCGAAATCATTTAAATGTCACAGCAGATCATCTTTGAGTTCAAAATACAACTCAGTTAAACCGATTATTACAAACCAAAATTTGTAATTCAACATTATAACAAATAGAAATGTATAATCCTTACAAAATCCTCACAAAGAAATCCACACAAAGTCCTCACCATAAGATGGAAATAAATAACTTCAAGTCCTCTGAGCGATCCGTCAATCTTTGCTAATCCACACCTGCGGAGTTATCCCCTACACCATCGAATAGGTGCACCGTGATTGTAAACACAAACCCGGTAAGTTTTACAGTTCGTATGAGTAAAATAACAATATAACTCGCATATCAATATATACGAAAATCCACAAATCAACAAATATAAATGCACTCATGACTCATTAGACGGCCCATCTGGTTGTCTAATAATGTGAAAATATATGTACTCATGAGAATTGGGTAACCCCTCTGATTGCCCAAATGCATTTATAATACGGGTATTCATGAGCGCTGGTACCCCTATGTTACCCCTCATGTAGTACGCCGCCGATATTGGACAACCATATGTCATCCAATATCAAAATATATATGGGTACTCATAAGCCGATAATCCATCTGTTACCTCATATGCAGTACCCTGGCAGACAGACTAGACCTCTAACTGTATCGTAACTTTCGCCCGGCTAAAGCTAGGTTCCGACATGCCAACACGTCCGAAGACTGGTCCGAAGACAAACACGTCTGAAGACATAACACGTCCGAAGACAAAAACACGTCCGAAGATATAAATACGTCCGAAGACAAAACACGTTTTAACAAAACTCAATGTTAAAACCACGTACAATAAACATCACGTTATATTGTACAATCAAATCAAAAGCTCAATATATATATATTTCATCATCAAAATGATCTTATTCGCAACAAAATTCTGACAGTATATAATATAGCAAACTATATATATGTACCTATTTACCATTTATACAAATATATATTCCACTATATCATATACATGTCATATTTCATTATTTAAAATTATGCATAATCTTGAATCTCCGCAAGGGTAGATTCGTAAATGTGAGATTTTACTCACCTTATAATCTCGAGCGTAATTCCATAATTCCGAAAGTAATTCATTTTCTTGAATTATCGATCACCTTGAAAAGATAAGAAAAGAATTTAGAATCGTTACGTAAACCTTAAATGCCGAAACAGTAATATTATTTTATTGTTCAGCAATTTCTGGTTTTACGAAATTACTGTTCACATAGTTACTATTCACGTATTTATGTACAAATACACATCAATTGCGTATTTATGTACGAGTACATACTGTTTACGTATGTATGTATACTATTCAAAATGTAAATATTGTCTCAATAAATAATAATTATCGATTTACCCTTCCGAATTTACTTTTATATTTACTGAAAGTAATTTACATTTACCGAATATAAATAAAATTTACATTTACTGTACGTAAATTACTTTTTACATTCACTGTACGTAAAAATAAATTTACAATTTACTGTTTCTGGAAACACTATTCACGAGCCGCCGCACATGGCGGCGCGTGGGGTACACGCGCCACCTTCGACGACCGCGTGTGGTGTGACTGTGGCAGCGCGTGGGGCCCACGCGCCGATCCTAGCACCGGCGCGTATCACGCCACCGCCGCCCCTCCACGCCCCCACACGCGCCGCCTAAGGCGGCGGTGTTCATCATTTCATTCCCTCCTCCGATCCTACTCCGATCTCCTCCACAAACCATCCAAAACATCCAAAATTCACACAAAAATAATCACAACATCCAATATAGTCGAAACCTCACCTATTCTCGGCCTTGGGAGCACCGGAGCTCGTCGGAGAGCTCGGACCAGTTGTGCGGGGAGGCTTCACGGCGGCGAGCTGGTGCGCGTCTTGCTCGGAGGAGGGAGATCGGCGATCGATTTTTCGGATAGGGAGAGAGACTCGGGTGAGATAGAGAGAGAGAGAGAGAGAGAGAGAGAGAGAGAGAGAGAGAGAGAGAGAGAGAGAGAGAGAGAGAGAGAGAGAGAGAGAGAGGGAGGTGGGTGAAGTGAGAGAGAGAGGGTTTCCGAAAATGAAAACCCTACTCTTAAAAACTTTCCTTTTATACCCACGTGCAAAATCGGAAACTAACTTCCGTCGTTAATAACTTTCACGTATGACGTCCGATTAGGACGCGTGAAGTGTCCACGAACTCGTATCGACGAGTTCTATAACTTTCGTGAATCATGTTTTCGCAAACGAGCGATGGAGCAAAAGTCGAAACTCACGTCGCGGAAACGTAACGTTTTTCTAAATAAACGTTTCAATAACGTTTCCGTTTCCGATTTCTGATGTCGCAAAGCGACTCAAATACGTTTAATGACTTTCACAATTTTTATAGATTTAAAAACAATCTAATAATTGTTCCGAAAAAAGTAGAGTTATTACAATAGTCTTCGTAGTAATGAGATTTCAGAGGCGTGATGAGTGGTTGGATTAGTATAAAATAATAAAATATACAACAAACCACAAGTAATGACTATCTGACGTTGCTCACATATACGGAATATCAATACTCCGGTATACTACAGAATTTTAATTTCTACAGTTTAGGTTGATGAAATTGATGGTGATCGAAGCTGCTATATTCAATGAGTTCTTTAAGGTGATGGGAAAATATATGCAATGCCAGAAGAAGCACATTGCTGTTACAGGAGAAATAGATGGTGATAGAGTAAATAGACTTGACGAAACGTACTTCACCATAAAAACAAAGGTACGTATCTGTATGATATACTTAACTTTTACACCAATAAAACTGAGCGAGATGAATTGAACGTGACAATTATAAGAGAGTGGTGTGGCGGTGTGGCCGGTGAAAGTGATGGTAAGTTCGAGTTTTTGCAGGCTCAAGAATTTAAAGATCGGCCTAACTTTGCAGAAACATGTTGATGCAAAAATAAATGAACAACTTGAAGACCTAGAGACTTTGCCAATCACTAGTCACTGCAACTGAGAAATCTCCGTCATCGTCGCCCTAGCTAGCTCAGCTATTCTTTCAATGTAATGATTGTAAGTTTGTAACTATGTAAACATAGTTGGGCTACCCCTGACCTTGGTGTCCCATGCGTTCAGGGCACCGATATAGCTAGTCTCTGTACCACAATAAGGTAGTAGCCGAGTGGGCTATGGCAGATAAAACACACAGAGAGCCAACCAATCCTTCCACGAGTAGTGCACTACAGACTTCTAGTCTTGTTGATGATCATAATGCTCTTGGATTTAGGTGAGGAAAGCCATAGTTCAAAAATACGACTGGTGGTTTTTGCAATTCCAATGTGAATCTAAGCTGCTCTGGCAAATCTCTACCATATTCAAAGGTTCAATCATACATGTTCTCTTTTCTGGAAGACCTTCTAAAAATGTAGGCTGGATTTGGGAAAACATTATTCTTGCAAGACTCTAGAATTTATGGAGGGTCGTAATAACTAATTTTATAGATTTTCTAATTCTCAACTTAAGTCTCTATGAAGTAATGATGAGATTAATCTTTTTGCTCTGAATTATGGAGTTTCTCTGAATCAGGCAATTTAAAAAAGGGTCTGAAAAACTTCAGCAAGGTAGGGGAAAACTTGAACATTGAGCTTAACCATTTGAAATTCAGAAAGAGGGGAAACTTGCCTGCTGCTACTAAACAATAAAGGTAGGTATTGGACCATTGGAGAATCTAATGGCTTATGCACCTATCTTTAATATTATCAGATACAATTTCTGCATAGGACCAATTTCCAGAAACAATAAATTTCTAGCAGAACCTCTTCCTATATTCATGAAATTTCAGTTGTTGTACCATTGCAAATTTGCAATTCTCAATAGATGTCAGTGTACAATTCTGGTCCTCAGGCTTCCTTGCCTGGTTAGATTGATAAAAGAAAATGTTAACCTTACCTTTCTGACATCTGAGTACCGAGAATTTATGGCTTACAAGTCTGTCCAGATTCAATCATTTGGTTTAATTTTCTAAATAAATTATAGAGGGAAATAATTCAACTGTGAATTAACTGCTTGTTGTAGTTGATACATAGAACATGGAGACAGCACATAACTTGACCTTTAAGAAATGATTCCTAAAATATAAGATTTTCGTGTTGCATTACTTGCATGACTTGATAACAAGGATGAAGTGATGAACAATGAACAACAGAACAAAATATGTTCGCAGTTCATGACTAGTGAGAAGAGTGGCTAAATACACTGGGGTGTGAGGAAGTAATGAGAAGGCTTGGATTCCACATCCCGTATGGAAATGATAATGACAGTTAAAAGTACACACGGGGAGGAGAACAGAGCCCAGGAAGTAACCCAAGTAAAGAAAGAATATATCCAGAGGTTGAGCAAAGTGATATCCCATGGCTTCAGCAATGAGGGAATCTGATGCAATGCTTCTAATTTCTACCATCCACATCAAACCCAGACCCTGTCCAACCAGGCACAGGAGGTCCTCTCCCCTTGGGTGCGGCTCCAAGTCCCTTCCCTCTTCCATGGAACTGGCTTTTCTTCTTCCCTCTTCCATCACCCTCAACAGGAGGCTGTTGATTGTTCCCATTCATGACTGGAACATTTCCAGCATTTCCTTGATTAGGTATGTTACCAGCAATTACACCAGGAACTTGAGAGGAGTCCAGAGTGGCAACACTTTGAGTACTTCCCATTGAGTTCCCATCCTAACATAATTCCAAAGGAAGCTATCAGTATTTCTTTACTACATGCTTATATATGAACACCTTAATGCTCCAAATGAGTCACTATTCGGTCCAACGACCTACTGGTCAGCTCATCAAGGTAGGTATACTCCATAAATGCCACTCTAGCCAACAAAACTTCAGTAAGACTAGCCCAGTCTTAAAACACAATAACAAATTCACCAAAGAATTATGGCTTCTTAATGAAAGAATTTAGAGGCAACCCCTAAATAGAAGAGGGGAGATGCCTGCCATGGGTTGAACATTTATAAGTTATAACTAGTTTGAATTGACGTCTAGATTCTTATTCAAAATACTATTGCACTATCTATGGTAGTCTTGTCAAGTACTTCCGCACTCTGTGATCACTTGAAAGAGTTTTAATTTCTAACCTAATGGAAGGAAAAGAGAAAGCTTCTGAATCCTCAAATCCAAAAGAAATGAAACAACTTTGAATGTAATCAACACCATGAAGGCTAGCCCCAATAACTTATACACACAGGCAGATGAGATGATTTAAACTGCATACGTGAAACTGATGCCCATGCTCAGACATCATAAACTCTAAATCACTCGATAACCACTATGCAAACCATCCATCCCATCCAAAGTTTATAAATATAATATTATCGCATATGAAAAGAAACCTTACAAGACAAACCGAGGCCGATGCTCTGGTTGGGTTCAGAGCTTCAAGTCGTCTTTTTAACTCCTCAAGTCTTGAAAACTGAGTATTGCTGCTTTCTTGTACCTGTTAAAAGTGTAATCACACTGTCAACGACATTCTCTTAGACATAAGACTGAACTCAATCTACACTAACGAATGATGATATACCAGACTATTTAAATCTTCACATAGCTTCTGCTTGATGGCTTCCTCATCCTTAACGACCTTTGCTGCTGCTTCCCATGCCTGATAAACATCAGAACAAAAATTAGACGCTATTGGGGATAAATATTTCGCTTTATTACAATAATTTGGACAACCATCATTACTGTATGCAAACATCAACTCTGTATCCATTAAGTACAGCTAGAGTTCTTAATGAATGTAAACCAAGTTACATGATTCAATTACTTCTAATTAGACAATACCACGACAAGTTTGTTCAAAAAAAATTGTTCTTTAACAATTCTAGGTCAGTTTGCTCAAGTATTCAAGTTGCCACTTATATAATTAAAAGGGACGGACCTTTTTAGCTTGATCTTCCTTCAGCTTCGCGGAATGAATTCTCTCTGTCGCCATCTCTATTTTCTTCCTCAAGTGTTCAAGAGCTTAAGCACACATATACAAATACAAAAAGGATCTTTTGAAATACTTTAAAAGGATGACATAATTCCACAAAATTGCAACACAATAGCAACCAGCATTGAGATTGCAGCTACCTGATTTCTTCGGCCCAGCTGTGAGTTTCATCTCCATTGAAAGATTTGCAAACTCTCGTTCGACATCACGGATTTTGGAGTAATTTTCTTCTATATATCTGAAAAGATTCACTCATTAATCTATGGATCCTATTAAACAAATTCAATTGCAATCTGCAAAAACATTTTAAGATTAAAAGATAATAGAATTCCTAAACTACTGCAGTTGTAACTACAGCACACAAGAATGCCGAGGCTCAAAACATACAATAATACTTCCCATTTTTCTCAACTTCCTATGCCTTCGATTTTGCTTCGCATTATTGGACAAAGCTAATCTCTGAGCTTCTCTAATTAAGAAACCAATACACTAATTCTTGCCAAAAGAATGATCTTCTCTGAGCAATCAAACATATCACCGCCGATACCAAAATTCAAGATTCACTATCTGGTCCATATCACAGCAAATATAATCCACTGCATTTTTAACTTGAGCAGTGAGCACACAACAATGCCAAGGGTCAAAACATACAAAGACACTTGTCATTCTTCTCGATTTCCTATGCCTTCAATTTTGCTTCGCATTATCGGACAAAGCTAATCTCTCATCCTCTTTAAGTCAATATCTAAGCTTCTAATTACTTAAATCCCTAAAGATTATCAAGAAACCATTAGCACTCGCTCATTCTTGTGAAACAATTTTCTTCTCTGAGCAACCAAACCTATCAAATTCAAGATTCACTATCTGATTCACATCATCTATCACAGCAACTATAACGCATTTCTGCTCCAACACTCAACTCTAACAACTTAAAATCCATAAACTGATCATAAACCCTAGCAGATCGCAATAGAGAAAGAAATGAAAATGTGAGATTAAATGAAAAAAATCCTACTTACTTTCTCAACTGATGCTGTTCTTCCTCGATCACCTGCCACAAAACCATCACACACTTCAAGAATCCACAAAAGAAACTCCAATTTGAGAGAGAGAAAGAGAGAGACGTACTTTCTCAGTGTAGCTAATGACGGAGGCCTCGCGAGCAAGGCCGTCGGGTCCGATCTCCGGCAGCAGAGACGGATACGTATTCGACGCCATTGCGGATACTTCGCCGGAATTTGAATCAGAGAAGAAATGACTTCTGATTCAAACTCCCAAAACCTGCAGAGACTCGTCCTCTTTTCTCCTTCATACGTCGTCGTTTTCTTCCTCTTCCTTTCTCGCTTTCCGTTAAAACAAAACGTGGATTTTGCCTAACCGTGACATTAATTTAGCGGGTCGGAGTTTGTAAAATGACGAAACTGCCCATGGTATTTGGATCCGCTTCATCACGTGACGTCACTCGGGGAGCAAATAACGCAGTAAAAAGTCAAAAACGCCAGGCAAGCCATAATTTGTCTATGGTGCAGCGCTGCACACTATGCAGCACATAATCATCACAATTTAAAACTAAAATTTTAAAATCTTGTTATTCTTATGACATTTTGAGGTCAATTTTTTATTGACATTTTTTTGCACATACACACAAAACAGTCTGCATAGTGTGCAGCACTGCATAATAGAATTTTCTCAACAAGCAATGGTTTTGTGTTCATTGTTTTTTAAAATGTTTTTATTTTGGTTAAAATGTTATTAAAATGTTAATAACAGCTATTAAGGCAAAAAAGAATAAGCAAAGGTATCAGCAATCATGGGCAGGAGTGAGGACTATACCATTGGGGAGAAGATCCTCGGGACTATTAGCTAGATATTTAGATTTGTCCGACCATCCAATTGTTTTGGTTTTATGTGATAAGACTGGACATGTCATGTGACAAGACCGCCCTATTATTGAATATATAGAAACATAAAGAGGCGAAAATTATGATATATCAAATTGCATCATGAAAATATATAGAATTATAGAAAGAAACATTTCGTTCACAAAGGTGACTTTGAAAATTATTGGTAGTGTTCATAACTTTATATCCACTATTGTACATTGGAAGGGAGATTGAAAATTTATAGGAGGATTTGTTGAGCGAAAAGCTCAATAATATCTCAACAGGGAAAATCAAATTATCCAAGCTTTAGCTTGATACATGAGTTAGGGAAATGCGTGGTCTCTACTTTTTATCAGTGAACTGAGCTAAAAAACGGAGTACAGCTTCTTTTGTCGGCATTGCAGGAATGGCTCCTCGCTCTGTTACCGTGATTGCACCGCAGGCATTTGCGAATAGTAGAGCTTCTCGTAATCCCTTTTCATCCTGCCAGAGAAATATTGTTTAGTGCCAAACAAAATGATAATAAGGTGTTATATCATTGGCAGCATATCTCCATATTAAATCATATTTTGTTCATTCAGAACTACTTTCAAGAAGCAAAAACTAATAAGAGTCTATTTTAAGCAGAATCCACTCTTCAGCACATAAGCATGAGGAGTAGGTACCTGAAAAAGATTCAAGTCAGAAGCTATGCTGTTGAGTATCCCACCAACAAATGCATCACCAGCACCAGTTGTGTCAACGGCTTTTACTTTAATCCCAGCAACACGACCCCTGAAATTCTGAGAGAATTTTGGTTTCTGTCAACATGATTGTATACAACTAACTAGAAATAGAGTGCGAGGAAGCAGGCAATGTACTACGCATTATTCCACAAATTAGTGAAATTCTGAGAGAATTTTGGTTTATGTCAAAAAATTGAAAACAACCAACTAGAAATAGAGTAGGTAGAAGCAGGCAATGTAGTATGCGTTGTTACATAAATTAGTGAAATTCTGAGAGAATTTTGGTTTCTATCATGTAAACAACTAACTAGAAATAGAATTTCCCAAAAAAAAAACTAACTAGAAATAGAGTACGAGGAGGAAGCAGGCAATGTAGTACACATTGTTCCACAAACTAGTGAAATTCTGAGAGACTTTTGGTTTATGTCAACAAGCTAGATTGAAAACAACCAACAAGAAATAGAGTACGTGGAAGCAAGCAATGTAGAGTGCATTGTTACATAAATTAGTAAAATTCTGAGAGAATCTTGGTTTATGTCAACATGATCAAAAACAGCTAATTACTCGAAATAGAGTAGGTGGAAGACACGCATTGTTCCACAAATTAGTGAGTTCTTTTTCCAAGAGAGACATCAAATACTGAAAAATAGAATAAAAATTTTGACTGACATACCTGAGTGTAATATCTGCAACCCTCTGGACCTTCCGTTACTATCAAAAGTTTAAGATTAGGATGAAAAAGCTTTGTCAACACCACATTATCATCATAAGGGTCATCACCACCAGTCAGGAAAGTTATTTCATCCTCGCTTATCTGCAAATGTTTAATAACAAAAACTGATGAAAACTAAGGGTAAATATCTTGATGGCAATTCTGCACCTATCAAAGAGCTATTGAGTAACTTCCACCCATAAGTTTATGTATTTTCAGACATCTTACCTTGATAATATCTGCTTGATCCCATATGCTCATTATTTCTTCCCGTGCAGCCTCTGCTGATGGCCACAATGCCAAACGCAAATTTGGATCATAAGAAAGGATGCAACCAGCCTTTTTGGCTATGTTCATTGCAGCTTGATGAGTTGACCTGCATGGTTCATCAATCAAACTAATTGAACCATAATGGAAAATTTTGGCCTGCAAAGAATATTATCTGGATCAGTTTCAATCTAATGAATAAGCTTGTTATATTGTTGGACTGTCTCTCAAATAAAGATGAGAAAGGTGTGCTACCTGTTGAAGAAGACTAATCTCAAGTTCTGACTCATGTAAAAGCATATCAGCACTTGGATTACGGAAAAATAAGAATTCCCGCTCTCCATCTGCTCTGAGTGTTACAAATGCTAGTGCAGTTCTTGCATTGTGATCAAATCGCACTCCAGAGGTGTCAACATTGTTTTCTTTTAAAATATTGGCCAACATCTTGCCAAATTCATCATCACCTACCTGTATTGCAGGAAGTTTGTAAGTTGAGACAAGGAGTCACTAACATCAACATATGAATTTATTACTCCTCATATTAGATTGGAAAAATCATAACTTGGAAGATAAATAATATACTACAAATGAAAGAGAAGGGATTCACAGATCAAAGTGGTAAGATTTTACAGGGGTTTCTCATAACCGAGAAGGGTGAGGGAAAGCTCAAATCTCTAGTTATTGTGAACTCAGGCATACAAGCAAAAGTAAGAGAAAGATGCATTTTTGGACCATCTAACACTCAAAGATTCAACTTTTAGTAATTTTCATATGCATCATACATGCAACACAAGATTTACTATCAATATCCTTCTCAACGTAGACTAAAGTAAATTTCTTTAAAAAAATCAACCAGAAAAAAAGTAGAAGTCTGAATAGTTCATAGTAAAGAGGCCTGGAAAATACTGAAATGCACCTTGCCTATAAAAGCTGCTGAACCACCGAGTCTTGAGATACCAACAGCCACATTAGCAGGAGCACCACCTGGAGCTTTTTTGAAAGCAGGTGCTTCAGCAAGTGAAACTCCAGCAACAGTTGGCACAAAGTCAATCAGCATTTCCCCAAAGCAAACAACTAGTGATTTGTCATTTTGTAACCCTACATCTGAGGAAGGAACTTTTAAATCTTCAGCCAAATCCAATTTTTTTAGATCATCAAGAACTGCAGTAATATGAACAGTATTAATCATATATTAAGAAAAACAGCACGACACCACAAAGTTGTCTTTCAACAGAGGTATTTCTAGTCCAGATTTTTCACCTGAACTAGGAAAAACATATATTAAGACCAATTAAGCTAATTAAGACCATAATATATGTTTTAAGCTCATTAAGACCAATTAACCATATATTACTTAGAAAAGATTAAGAATACATATTCCAGCAAAAAAGTTGGCAGCTAAAGGGATAAAGCATAAGTAACCATTTCAACAAAAAAAACAAATTCAAAATCACCCAGATACTCCAAGTGGGGACTATGTTAGACTCAAATCCCTTTCTTCTTTTCCTCTTTACCTCTGATAGCCCAAAACTTGGTAAAGCAAATTATCGAGTTACTGATCGCATATATCCCAAAATGTTGAGAAAATTTTTCAATCTTTACGAACATTGTTTACCAACTAATCTCTATAGTTTCCTTCTGGAATTTTCAAACACTACACAGATCAACCATTAAACTCATGTGCTTAACAAAGCTAGTGAACCCGTATGGACCAACTGATCAAGTTCTAAACTTTTGAACACTGTAAGATTCTGAATCACTACTTTTACTCAAAAGACTTGAATCTAATGCAAGTTGGTCTGATGGTGTAGTAAACTTCTAAGAGAAATTCAATCAAATACTGATCGAAAGATTCATTACAGCAAACATAACCCAAATACAAATTAGAACACACCAAACACAAAACAATAATTTTCAGCTCAAAAACACTAATTGGAACAGAACCCAGATTTGCAAAACTCACAAATAAGATACCGAATGAAATCAAAGTCCCAATTCGAGGACATATCATAAAACCATTATAATTTAAATGAACATGCAGTGAGAGAAGTGAAATCAAACCAGAGTTTGGAGTAACAGCCATTAGATCAATGGAATTGAAACAGAGAAAGCAGAGTGTGCACCGAGAAAATGGTTTGGCGGCTTCGGGGAGTAGTTGGTTAATAAAGAAGAAGACAAGGAAGAAGACAAAGGAAGTGGTGAGCTTAAAAGAAGGAAAATACTAAATTCGCGATGTTGAAGAATCAAAAGAGTCTGACTGTCTGAGAGCTGTAAAGGAAAGAAAAAAAAAACATGAATACTTACACGATGGATTCTCAGGGGGTAATCTCAAATTTTATAACCCAATATCCGCATCTTCAGTCCATTGGTCCAATCTAATTCTTGCCTCTTTTCTCTATCATTTTTCTTATAATGAGAAAGCAAATTAAATTATTTTTACTTGCATATAACATGCACTGTACAAAGTGCTTGAATTATGAGACTATCTAGATCTACAAACTAATCCATACCGGGGGATCTCAATAGAACTCTTTCTTCCTAGCCCGATTATAATAATATATTGAGATTTATCTTCAATCACCGGTAAAAACAGTTATATATAGATTTACAGCTAAACTCTTACTAACTCGGTCATCTTATGATAGTAAATGTGCACAAAGTTTAAGTTGGTCTCAAACAAGATCGACTATTGACTATATCCTAATGAATGGACAACTTGAAAAACATAAACATAGATGAGCTTTTCAATGAAAAAAGATATTATGTGTTGTATTCTTAGACTTTATGTTATTAACCTCATTTGAAGAATGCGAAGGCCGAAGTGAAAGTACGTTTTCAACAAAAGTTTAATTATTTTATTTGTTTTTAAATTTGTCCCACTCATGTCTTGAAGGGACCGAGAAGAAGTAGAAGGTACTGCTTTCCCTAGAGAGACCTTGAAACTTTTATGTGCAACACTTGCGAACTACTACCGTAGGCATGTGGTCAGTTGTCAGTTGTCTATACATGAAATTCATCAATCATTTTAATTTGCCTACAAAACATGGTTAAATTGACTCATTTAGAGAAAAGAACAAACTTGGATATTTGTCGTGCATGCACCTCGTATAAGAATTCAAAATGATTTGTTCTTGTAAGTTTGTGGTATGGTGGTTGATGTTGTAAGCTTATGGAAGGCTCGGCAAGTCTTTATCAAATATGACATTTTTACCTATGTTTGATCGGTTGATTTTGAGAAGTTGCTTCGGCACCCAAAATATTTTGACATTTTTCCTTCTTGATTCTGAGAAGTACTTCTCTAGTTACAATTTAAGATTCATAGCGCATTAGTTTATGTTTTAGTTTATGTTTTATTTTTAATAAATAAACAACGCATATACAACAACTAATATATAGTTGTCACAATTTCTACATTGAAAAAAAAGGCAAACAGACGCTTGTTCTTTTGTAAGACGTCGAAAATAAACTTTCAAGACCATTCCATGCTAGTATTATCAAATACCAAGGTGTGTTTTGGGGTTTAAACTTTAAATCATACTTCCAATTACGCATAATTGGCGCGCATCACCACATGAGACTCTTTGAAATTGTTCATCACTTTCCAATATTTTTTTCTATAAAAGTAGAAAGATCGAGAAGAGGAACCTAAGGGGGATCATTAATTGAAATCTAAATGGAATTTAGACAGGTAGGAGTTATATTCGTGATGTTAGTTTTGGTACACAATCTTCGTGGCACCACACTTACCATTGGGTTCGAATTTTCAGTTTGTTCTCTATCTGCCTACTCCACTTTTGAAAACATTGCTCAAAGCCTCAAAGTGGGAATACTTTTTTGGAAAAGTTATCTCGTAACTGTATCTCTCCCATCCAAAAATAAAATGTGGATGAATAAATTTCATGATCGACCATCTGAATAAAATGCAACTCTATCTCGCGTTTTGGCTTTCCACTATAACGTACAATGTTCTTGGACATAATTCTAAATATTGAGACAAACTATTGGAATTAATGACCCTAGTCACCAAACCAACCTAGATCATGACAATCTAATGAAACCATACAAATAACATATCAGTATCAGTTTAAGAATTTTATTATTTTGTGTACACACTGGACTGTTCACACTGGAACTGTTCAAATATTGCAAAAAAATTAGGGTTAAGGTTTCTACTGTGGAGTACTGTTAACAAAGACGAGAAGTTTCAAATTCATGTACCGGAGGTCTTTACCATATTCATAAGCATAAGGTGGGCTCTTCATTACCATTTGCAGAGCGCGTTTTAATTAGTAGAAATATTTTCATCAGAAGCAACAGCAGCTACAGTTGGCTCTCCTACTGGACGACCTTGAATTGATGCTTCCTGATTACCTTCATCATTGCCACCATGTTTTACCCTTTCTTCAATCTGACAAGTTCCATAAAAACCAAAGATAAATCAGAAGCTACTACCACGTACACAGACGCACACAAACTACCGAGTATTATAATATGTACCTCGGATTTGAGATGCCTATTTATCTCTTCAAGATCACTCTCCTGCCATATTGTGAAAGATGATAAGTTTGTCAAATTATTAGGAAATGGAAAATCTGGGTGTAATGTGCCTAATTCCATTAATTGTAGTTAGCCTCTTGTTTCAGTTGTAGTGTACGTAACTCTTCACAAATCCTGCACTTACCGCAAACATTGAGATATATATATATATATATGTATATAATAGTAATTAACTCTTCATATAAAGATTCTTTGAAGAACTATGTACAAATCTTTAATTCGTATATATCAAGCTGCTAGCCAGTTAGAGAATCGATCGATCAATATATGATTTCATTATCGAGTCTGTTGATGACTGGCCCGTCTGGCCGGTACAGTTTTGAGTTTTCTGATCTTTTTAGACAACCTAGCCTGCTGGTGATTTTGTACAAAGCTTGGTCATGGAAATTACAGATGGAATGCCTCATACGCATACTGTATAGGTAATGCATTAATTATATTGATGTCATATGGTAATGATTTTAATAGTTACCTTTCCGCGTAGTGCTTCTAATTGATCTAACATCATCTGCGTCTGCATGTACAAACCAAGAAAGAACAGCTGAGCACATACATACATATAGGTCATGCTATATGTACAATAGGAACAATATATGTTTCTTACTATAGTGATCGACCATTCTACTGCAAAAGCTATATACATCTTTACACTGATCTCCTCTCTTTTTTTCTTTACAAACTTTACAAGCATTTATTGATATATGTGGATGTCTACATAACAAGAAAATATATCTCTTCTATAATTTACATATATTGATATATATATTTTTAAGATATAATTCATTCGTAGAGGGCAAACTCAAGTTAGAGAGGTCATTATATATTCACCCGCTACCACAACGAGGGGTATGCAAGGCTTCACGGTACATGTACCATAATTATACATATGATAGATCTACCATTAAATCTACTTCCACACCATGCAAGAAAAAGAAAAACATAAAATCATGACAAACATGGATTAGGTGATACAGAAACAAACCAAAAGAAAAACTAATGACTAAAACTAAACTAAACAATCTAAAGCCGGGACAAGCCCGACATACAATTAGAACTAGTCTAACATACCGTCAGGACATGCCTAACATAATACAGCCCACTAAAAACCAAACCCTAAGCTCAAACGCCAACACAATCAAATTCTCATTTCCACCTCTCAAAGTTGCAAGCCGCCACCGCATCACGCCACCACAACGACCACTACGACGACACCACCAACTCCAAAAGACCAAGTGTCACTCACCCCCGCTTGAAAGGACCGAAGAAACTCAACAAGCAAAGGGATAGTCGAAGGAGAGAACCACCATGCCCTAAGAGCACCGCCGACATCAAGCCATGGACACAATGCCACTGATGTCAATTGAAATCTAAGCATCTTTTGCCGCTGCACTAGGAAACCCTAAACAAACTCGCAGCCACACAAAGACTTTGATGCCAACAAAACTAAAGCAAGACAATTGGGCGTTGGAATATGCAGATCTAGAAGGCAGCGTTTCACCAAAACATCATCACACGTCCAGCAGGCTCACAACGATGACGAGGCAAGCCCCACCGGCGTGGAGCACTGCTGGATGAGAGGGGATGGCTCTCTCAACCTTAGAGAGAGAATAGGGTTTTTTTTCCCTACTGTTCTTCTCCAAACAAAGCCTATATATGAGGACATATATTGATTTTTTTTATGTATACATAACAAGAAAATATATCTCTTGTAATAACTTTTAACTCTACACGGCCTTCAAATGAAATAATTGAAAAGAACCCAAATTGTCCAGGTTTCCACCATTTCCATTGTACTAATATTAGTACTTAATCCATTAAAGAACAGTTCAAAAAAAAATTAATCCATTAAAGAATCAAGATGTAATTAAGGATCAGTTGATCACAAGTAGCTCCGGCCTCCAGTCTTATCTCCATTTGCTTGACAAACAAGATCTGACCAATTATCCTAGTTGATTTGCTTGACATTTCTAGCTTTAGTAACATAACATGTCAGTTAGCAGACGATGTAGTAATGTTAGACATATCTTTACACACACACACACACACACACGTAAAATACATGTAAAACTAATGCATGCTATAGTATTGTAACTATTTGTTGATTAATACCTTCCGTTGTCTAGCTCGTGAAAGAGTTCTATCGAGCTGCTTCTCAAGGTCTTCCAATTCTTTCAGACGAAGATTTTCAAGATCTTCTCCAATAAAATGCCTGAACATGTGCAACTAATTATTAAATAATTGATTACTATGCTAAAAGAGCAATATTTTCCTGAATTATCACCAAATTGAAACAAAGATGTTTTGTTTTCATACACACCTATGCCAACGCTGAAGAGAATCATATTTGACTTTCAATCTTGAGACCTCTTGATATAAATTCTGCAACCAGAGCAACGAAATCTTTTAAGAAATTTTGAATTACAGGTGTCAAAGTTAATAACAATGTACTTGATCGAATACAAGTGGTGAATTAGAGGTATATCATACCCTTAATTACTACTTTTTAAATAAAAAATACATTTTATTGAACTAAATTTACAACATTGAGTTATTCAAAAAAATTTACAACATTGAGAACAAAGTTACAACGTGTATTTTTTATATTTACAAATAACAAAATAAATTTACCACATCGATAACTATTTGTTCATAATCTTGTAAAATATCATGAGTGAAGTAATTACAACTAATAGAACTAGAATTGCCAAAAATATCACCATATTTACCATAATGACAACAAATTTGTTGTGATATTAGTAAATGAGGGTATTACATACATGGAAGTACCTAAGAAAATTCCAAATTAGAGCATAGCCATATTTTCAGCTAAGTCACTTTCCAGTGATTAGCAATCATAGCTCAACTACTGATTATCACGGATAAATTAGGTACAAGGGATTATAGCAATTTAATCTAATAATTTTTCAGCATACTCAATTAGTAATAATAGATATGATTTTCATGATTTTTGCTACATCATCCTTCTCTGTCATCATTTCTTTCATGATTCAGCTGCGCCAGTTCCACTGATCGACCACTGGTATATATATAACTCTCTAAATCACTCAATCGCGGAATTCTGAAGACCCAACTTTGACAGTCCAAGTTTGATTATTTTGTTATTGTCCATGTGTTCTATACTAATTTAGATAGCCTAAATGAGATAAGTAGATGTAACTAAAAGAACTCGATCAGATATGTATGTATTGAGAGAGATATGGCAGAAACCTGTGTTTCGTCCTCTGCAACATTATTATTGTCTTGTGAGGTATTGCAGTATCGGTGGTACCGATTGAGAATATCGTTTGCACTAGCAAAAGAATGACAGCCGGTCAATCTTCAACTGTTTTATTAACATTCAAAAGTTGATAAACAGATATATAAGCTAGACTGCTAGAGTAAGAGAAGGAGATCGAGAGAGGCACACACCCAGAAGTCATACAAATCAAATTAAGCTGCAGAAACAGGAACGTACTCTAGCTACTTCCAGAGAATAAAATTAATTAAGCTGCTGGTATATATATATAACCCCGAAATTAATGTAAAAACCCTAGAAAGCCTGTGTTAAGCCACGTACGGATGACCCTTCAGTTTTACAGACCACATATATCACCATCCAAAGGCAGAAAGAAGCAGAAAATCAAGAACGGTTAAGCAAGAAGATGATATATATATATATATACTTATTGGTGCTGGCAAAGTGGAAGAGCTTGCCGCCGCTGGAGGAGACGATAAGGGCAACTTGCGCATCGCAGAGCACAGAGAGCTCCTGAGCTTTCTTGAACAGACCCAGCTGGCGTTTGGAAAACGTCACTTGCCGGTTGATCTTGTTATCGATCCTCTTCATCACCACTTTCCCTCTCCCCATCTTTCTCACTGCTTGTAGCTTTCTTTCTCCTTTCTCACTTCTCACAAACGTGAAAATCTTCTCTGGAAATTCTGGTGGTGTACCTGTGTTCGTGCTTGTAGCTGTGGCCCTTTAATTTAATTGGTCAGTGAATCACGTGTCGGCATAAGTACAGTGGGCATGGCTACTTGCCAATCTTTTAACTTAAACAGTGGCAAGAGTGGGGTTGTTTGCCGAAGAAGCAGAATCAGATGTGACTCAAGCTCAGGGAAAGGAAACAGGTCTGTACCAGTTTTCGTTTAGTCAGAGATTTTAGGTGCCTAATTAAGCAGAAGACGAGTACGGTCTAGACACGTATCCAGGCTTCAACGAGATTGACTGCACAGGATAGTTTTGTGTTTCGTTTCTTTTTCAGAGGACCAGTAGTAGGGACTAGGGACATTCGATTAAGAGCATATGCACCCATGTTTAACCATCAAACCATCAAACCATCAATTTAATTGCCTCCATCAGTTACTATTCACTGTAAATTGCTTTTCTGAGCTAGTTTTTATGCAGCGGTGCAACTCCGTCAAATTAGCAATTACTATTCATTGATTAAATATTTTATTTTTTGAGATTTCATATATGATAATCAACCAATTGCTAGATGACAAGTGGCATTTATTTGATATCCTTATCACCGAAATAATTTTATAGATTTTCGATAGGATTTCCGACCAACCAAAAGGTGACACGTGTGTGTTTGTCGGCCAAATAATTTCATTGGATTTCCGATAGGATTTCTGATAAGATTTTTGACGAATGACAATTCGACACGTAACATGATCTTCAAATTCTATGATCTGAAATTCACCATAAATAAGCTGCATCACCCATTCTATACTCACTCAATCTTCACAACTCATTTCTAAATCCTCAAAAACACATTCTTCAATTACTTCGCCACATTCCCCCATCACTATAATGAGCTTCTTTCGCAAATTGTTGAAGCAGAGACAACAACACATTCAAGAAGATGCTGAGATGATGGATGCCATGGTGATGAACACGACGATGATGATGGCACATCTTGATAATTCAGATGAACCACAAGGACGCGGTTCACGTCCTGGCCGCTCTCCTAATCACCCCAGAAATAGGGTATCTGGGGGAATTAGTCTCATGGCAGATTACTTCATCGAGCGTCCGATCTTTAGGGCAGAAGAATTTCGTCGGAGGTACCGAATGCACACCCATTTGTTCAACCGCATCATGACGAAGCTCTGCAACCACGACCCTTATTGGCATCAAAGAGCAGATGCCACTGGACTACTAGGGTTGCTGCCCCAACAAAAGATGACAGGTGCCCTCCGAATGTTGGCGTACGGCGCAGCTGCTGATCAGTGTGCTGAGATATGCAGGATGGGGGAATCAACTACACTAGAGTGCATGAAGAAGTTTTGCCAACAGGTGATACATCATTTTGGTGGCGAGTATCTCCGTGCTCCAACAGAGACTGACCTTAAAAGGCTTCTTGCTAGAGCTGATCAGCGAGGATTTCCAGGAATGATTGGAAGCATTGACTGCATGCATTGGGAGTGGAAGAACTGTCCAACCGGATGGGATGGGGCTTACAGCAGCCGGAAAGGTCGTCCCACCATAATACTAGAGGCGGTGGCCTCGCATGACACATGGGTATGGCATGCTTTCTTCGGTGTACCAGGAGCTCAAAATGATATTAATGTCCTTGATCAATCACCTGTGTTTGAAGGGCTCATTGCCGGAAACACACCGACTGTGATGTTTTACGCCAATGGTAGACGATATAGCAATGCTTATTATCTCGCCGACGGAATATATCCAAGGTACTCCACATTTGTAAAAACAATTCCAAACCCTGAATCACAAGCACAAAAACTATTTACAAAGAAACAAGAAGCATACCGCAAAGATGTAGAGAGGTGTTTTGGCATCCTGCAATCTCGTTGGGCAATCATTCGACATGGAGCTCGGTTGCATAGGAGTTCGACACTGAAAAACATAATGATAGCTTGTATCATATTGCATAACATGATTGTAGAGGATGAATTTGTAGAAGAAGAATATGTCGAGCCGGAAGAAGAAGATCTACTAAACTCATTGGCTGCAAGAGTTTATGATGGGCCAGTGGATCCTCAGGGGGTTCGAATTCCTTTTTTACCAGTGGAAAGAGATGGACGGAACCAACATGCATTTTGGGATCGTATTGACCACCTCGAGTCAGCTTATATCCACAACCTTCTTCAGAATGATTTAGTGGAGCACAATTGGACTTTGGAAGCCAACCAACAATAATCAATTATGGAGTTTAATTTGGTATTATCATTTTATTTGGTATTGTAATTTTATTTGGCGTTGTAATTTTATTTGGTATTGTATTTGATATTGTGCAATGTAATAACTTGAAATTGAGAAACATGAAATTTATTTCATATAAAAATAACTTGAAATTACATCAAATAACTTGGAATTGAAAAAAAATAGCAATAACACAACATTACTCTTCATCAAAGTGAACATAATAAGCATCACTAGTGTTACTACTCTCATTCATTTTACCCATGATATCCGCTTTCCTCTTTGTGTGCCACCTCAATTTTGTCGGGCTCATGACACTCCTATCCATTGCCATAATTTTCGTTTCTTCTTCCAACTCCAACATAGCATCACGTCGGGCCAACCTTGCTTCCTTTTGTTTCTCAAGTTCTAAGCCCTCCCTAGCTAACCGAAGGGTCTCCTCATCTCTTCGCATGTTAGCCTCCATAAGTGATTTTTGATTACATTGCATATTATGAAAAATAGCTAAAGACATCTCGTCTTTCTCCGTCATACATTTTTTCCCCTTCTTCTTTGCTTCCTTGGCCGCTTTTATTCCCATAGGTCTAACGGGGCTTGAGGGACGGGGTCTCTCTTGGTTCGACGGCGGAGTTGTGAATTCGTCCTCACCATCCAAGTCAATATGCTCATCCGTGTCAATATGCTCATCCGTATCATGTTGCTCGGGAGAACATGGAAAATTTCGCTCAAACGGAGAAGAAGTACTACTTGTAACCGTCACAAAATGAGGATGACTCAACATTGCTTCATAACAATCTTTCTTGTTAAATTCTTTTTTCATATCTTTGAAATATAATGATTGAGCTTGAGTTTCCTAAAAATAGAAACGAATATTAGATTTATAGGAAAATTTAATGTAAACAAAAATTTAATATGAAGAAAAAAAAATAACAAAACAAGAAAATATACATGAAAAATTGATTAGACATACCTCATCTACCAAATTCGTCCCGCTAGCCGCACGGCTTCTTGCTTTGCTTAATGTTGTATGCCACTTCTTGAGCATTTTCTTCAAGCGCGGAAAATGTGATTCAAGCGCACATTTCGAGCGAGGACCTTGATGAGGATCTTCGGGGTTGCCACACCAATTTTTGGCGTAATCTTCGTAAACTTTCTTCCACAAATTATCCTTGCATTGATATCGGCCGGTGATGATGCAAGTGGATTGTCGTACCCAAGAAACACATAATTGCAACTCTTCGGATGGAAGCCAACCAGAACCCATTTGATGAAAGGAAGATGGAAGAGAGGAGATGAAAAGAGAAGTGGTACAAATTGTGAAGAATATGATGAGGTATTTATAGGGAAAATAATGAGTAATTTGTACATTTTCGGAGTAATTTGAAAAAAAAAAAATTTGACCGTTGGCTACGCAGGGAGCCGTTGTACCAGTCTGGCGCCACGTGGCAGCCTGTAACTGGCCATCGGCTCTGCAGCTGTCGGCTATATATTTTTTTTAATTTTTTTAAAGGCCCGTGTAAAACACGCGCCAGATTCAAAAAAAAAAAGAGAACGCTGGGCGCCCACGTGCGCGGGTCCCAGCCTTTGCTGCCAATCACTCCGGCAAGCAAAAGTTGCCTGCCTGCTTGCTGGTTTGATCATTTGACATGGGTCTCACTCATTTATTGCCTCTTCATTTTGCACGGCTGCATTGGAATAGAGCAGCAAACAAGCAAAATTTATGCTTTTTGCTATGATGGTGATGCACGGCTGCATATGCTCTAAGGGGACCTAATCAAGGTTATGTTTTTTATTTTATTAACAAGGTAAAGTGGCTTGTCTCGATGTTTGGCGAAGATCGGGCAGAGCTGTAGAGAATACACGAAATCGTATGAATGGTTAGTATTTTTTTTAATTGAATGTACAACTAAACTGGATTTCAGCGAGCATAATTAAAATAATACGTTTGAATGCTGACAATAAGGCATATCTCTTCTGACGAAATAAACTAGCTATTTCTAAATAAAACTAGTTAACAACTAGTTATTACTAGGTAAAACTAACTAATAAAGTAAAGATTCATCCACATTTACATAGCCATAAAACATAAAATTAACAAAATACAATTGATGTAGAAGACAAAATAAATGTTTCACAACCACACAATTATAAAATTGCGATGAGATTCAAATTATATTTACTCAGCATAGGGAGCGCGCTGCTGCTCTGTTGTATTTCCAATTGGATAAGCATCCAATCCTTTTCTATTCACCATCGCCATCTGAGCCTCTGTATGAGTCTCCGCCGATGTTAACATTTTCTGCCCATCAACAATTATCAAGTAGATGATCAAAGAGAATGGGCCCCAAGCAACTTGGGCCCAAACCCAACAGAGCCCATTAGGAACAAAGTTTGGGAACCACTCAGTAGGAGTCGTCGTCCCCAACTCACCTCCTCCTCTGACGTCGGAAATGCAGTCCAGCAAAATCAAAGGCCGGCAACCAACAAAGTCGTCAATAAAGCACGGTTCCATAACTGTGTCATGCACGAAATCACCCAAAATAATCGTCACCATGACCTGCGATTTTAAATTACCATCAGACTATCCCCACATCTGAGAAGATCATTGCCCACGCTGAGAAAACTTAGCAAACATCGTCGAATTGAAAGCATCACTGCTAAATTGAGAGATAGACGCCGTAAGACCCATTCTCCATCCCAACTCCAACTCGTAGCATTCCAACGACACAAAATTTGGACCGATGCTAATACCACCGTCGTCAATTGTCAGGCACAGGTGCGCCCCTAAGAGATAGCTTGTCAGAGTACAAACCTGGCCAAAGTACAATACCACCACCGACTTCCCACACAAAGTGATAGGAATCAAGAAACATATTTGATTGGATAGAATTGCACCACCACCCTCTAGTAGCAAAAGTCGACTTCCACACCAGGGCAGCAGAGCCAAGTAGCCTTAAGACTCCAACAGAGTGAAAAGAAGCCTTGGATTTTGGGAGATTTGTTAACCCCGGTGACGATTGATCGCTTTTCCAAGCCTAGCAACGGCTAGAGAGGAACCAGATAGAGAGAGCATTGTAGGGTTTTTTTTAAGGATATCTTAGGAGAGTATGAATGGTTTGTACTTTTTATAACCTTAATACATATATAGTATATGATATATGAACCTCAAAAAAAAAAAAGGTATATGATATATGATGGTCTCCTATGTAATGCTACTACAAAAATATGAGTAAATGACACAAATCATTTGCCCGGGGGGGGGGGGGGGGGAAGATGCGCCATGAGGTTGACCAATAAAAGAAGAATCTAAATTATGATATAGAATCCAAAATCATAAGGGTCTGGTTCAATGGCCACAAGGCCCACAACCCACATTTGACACTTTTTATAGATAATATGAACCCTTGGATATCCAACTATTTAATGGTCTTGATTGATTTTGGTAAATGACATGGCATTAGATTTCCTCCTATTATAATTAAAATTAAATAAATTATTATTATTTTATGAATAAAAGAAAAAATTGAAAATAGTTAACAACACAATCGAATAGGTCTCATCATCCGGACCTAAAGTCTCGGCCCGTCTTAAAGCCCGCTCTACCCCAAAGGGGCAAGCCTGGCCTAGTCCGCCCTAATGCAAGGGTCAACCCAAGCCTTTTTTAATTAAGGTAGGGCAAGGGTTGTGCAAATAAAGATTGGCTCTACCCTACGGCTCGACCCTATTGAGTTTTTTAGGGCCAAGCTGGACTTTTTTGCCCTAATACTAACATATTTTTTTTCTATTTTCACATATGTTTCTTCTATTACATATGCAATATAACTTATCTTATTTTGTTTCTTGATTTTATAAGTTTTATTTCTATTTATGTTTTGTTAAATAACCCTTGATTTTGAGTGAAAATTCATTAAATATATGAATATAAGCACTTCGGCTTATATTTATAATTTGCTTAAGCTAACTCCATCATATATATGCATGTAAAATATGATTATAAGTTAAAAAGAATAGTCATATATTACGTGTAGAATTATATAGTTAAATATTGAGGAAAAAAATAACTTCAATATATTTATTTAGAGTTTTTTTAATAAACATAATGTAATTTCCGGCCCATTTTGGTCCTAATTAGCCCTATTTGGAGGGCTAGCCCGACCCGACCCGACCCTACCCAATCCTCTTAGCCTTACATAAATGGGTTGGTAGGGCAGGCCGAAGGCTTACAAATTGAAGCCTTAGCCCGACCGGACCCTACCCAATCCTCTTAGCCTTACATAAATGGGTCGGTATGGCGGGCCGAAGGCTTACAAATTGAAGCCTTAGCCCGACCCTAAATTTTGTTGACCCGGTCTTGTCCTAAGCCCTAAAATTTAGGGTAGGGCTAGTCCTAGCCCTAGCCCGGCCCTTGATGACCTCTAATCGAAATGATAAGTTGAAGACCTAAAATAGTAAGAATTTACTAAGATGAAACCACATGGAAATCAAAACCTATAAATCATTAATCTCAATCTCAAACTTTGAATCATATTTAAAAAATTGATGATAAAAAGGGAAAGAAAATTCTAGAAAATTGATGATCAATGAAATCTTGATTTTGAACTTGATTTTAATCACTACAAGAAAACTTTTATTTTACAACACACATTTATGACACACATTTAGCGCGTGTTGTAAAAGATAGTCATTCACGACTTATAAAAAATGTGTGTCGTAAAAAGTAGTCATTTACAACATACATTAAATGTGTGTTGTTAAAGTATCTGTATGGGTCATTTACGACAAACAATTTATGTGTGTTGTAAATTTAGTTTACATTAACGACGTGCACAAAAATGTGTGTCATAAATGAATCGAGTCTTTTACGACTTACATTTTATGAATGTTGTAAATTTCAAATATATTCAAATAAATTTCTGATTTTTTTAAGTATAAAAGGTTATAAAAGGAGCTGATTTGAATGGTAACAAAAAAAAAACTGATGATTTGAAAATCCCTAGCTTCCTTTCTTTCAAAATTGAATTTCCTCTTCTCTCAAATTTTTTTTGTGCACATGTTTTTGATACAATCAAGTTAATGTCTTACATTAAGTGATGAGGCTTACCGATGTATGCTTTTAATTTTGTTTCTTCTCTGTTTGAAGCACTGGTTTCTTGAGCTTTTAATATGTTTCTTCTCTGTTTGAAGCACTGGTTCCTTGAGCTTTCTATCTTTTTCTATCAATATCTTAATTCTTCAATATTATGATGTTTGTAGGCCAAGATATACATCTGCTCGATCCAAGGATGTTTGGCTTTATACATATGTGAAGAGGTTTGAGAATACATCTTCTCTTAAGGTTTTTTGTTACTATACTTTGGTTTGTAACAAAGTATTTAACTGAATTTTCAGAGATGTGTTGATTTGTTAGGTAATTGTATGATCATACTTCTAGTTTGAAAAGTTTCACCACAAGAGTGAATGAATTGGGGATTGGAACTGTGTAGACTTGGTATGTGTTTCTTAATCTTGATTGAAATGGTTTATATCGAAAGTATTGTCTATTACATGAGGGTATTTAGAAATCTTTTACAACCTGCAATAGTGTCTTTTTCGACATGCAAAACCATCTTCTAAGGCATGCGCAAATGTCTTTTATGACATACGAAATGATCTTTTACAACACACTATTGAATTTGCAAAAATGTCTTTTACGATGCACAAAAATGTCTTTTATGACGCGTGAAATATGTCTTCCACGACATACATTTTGTGTGTCGCAAAATGAAATTGTCTTTTACGACATGGTCTTTTATGACACACTGCATATGTATTTTACGACACACATTGTTGGTTTTGTCTATATTCAATCTATTCACATAAATTGATTTTCATATTTTGAAGTTTTTAATCAGCCATAGCCATTGTTGATAATGATTAAGATTAGATTGTTAATTAGCAATATCATTTGATTTTAATAATGATTGAAGTTTAAAAATTGGAATTTCAAGGGTTAGGGTTCGAATTTGAGTTTTTTCTTATGTTCTTCAACTTAATTCTAGATTTAGGGTTGTGGTGAACTTAATTCTTATTTATCTGTTCTTCAACTTAGACCATTTTTTATTTTTTCTTTTGTTCATAGAATAAATAAATTTTTATTTTATTTTAGTTATATTGGCATGAAATATAATGCATGTTAATTACCAAAATCAATCAAGACCATTAAATGGTTAGATATTCAAGGGTTCATAAGAAGTGTTTTTTTTTTGAGCCTTTGAACCGGACCTAATTCAAAATACGTAAATTTAAGCTCAATGATGTATGAAAGTAGCAAAAAGGCCAAAAAAGATATACATGTTGTAGGAGAATTATCTCCGTAATATTTCGGTGTCTATTTTCCTAATTAGTATATGTTAGTTTAGATAAGAAATTATATATAATCTCTTATTCTACGGAATACTCACTGTAATGCCTATATATAAGACATCTTTATCAATGAATAAAGATGATGTTTCTCCTTATTTTAATGTGTATTACATTCTTCTGTAACACGTTATCAACACGTAGTTCTAACATTGAGTTTTTAGGTCTAGAACCCTAATTTTTGAAAAACAAATTATTCTGTCATGTAAACAATTCGACATAAGATGACGTAAAATTTATTCTGTCATGAAAAAAATTGATCGAATAAGACAAAAAAAATCTAATGAAAAAAAAACCAAAAATCGGTTTGGCCTCTGGGCACCCAATGTTTTGATGCAGGCACCCCCATCTTCTCCGATATAACTTGATCATATTCTCTTCTGGTTGAAGCAACCGGACTTGCTCTAGTCTCGGTGCTCGTGCCCAGAACCTCGTCGTCCCCCCGACCTCAGACCTAGCATTGCTGCTTCAAGCCGCGACCTAGAGCTGTCCACGACACCTCCGTTGCAACTTCCCATTCCCATCAACATCGCCGCCGCATGCACAAAAGCCCAGACGGCGGTATAACCTGTTGTTGAGAGAAATTTGGTGTCTTCCTTCGACCCAGCGTCGCTCTTTTTCGACACCATTGTTGCCGATTTTGCAGATCGAGCGCTCGATCCAGATTTATGGGATTCAAACCGGATCTTTAGTTCAACCCGACTTGGTTGTGAGGTTTTCTTACCCCTTGGGTAAATGGTAAAAATAGGGGCATAGTAAATTTGCTCCAGGGCAAAAAGGGTTTTTACTGTCTCAGTAATCTTTTTATTACTTTTTATTATTTTCCATATGGTTTATGTGAACTAACCATATATTTTTATTTTTCCTGTCATTTATCACATGACGATACAAATTCGAATGGCAAGAGTTACTTTGTGACACATTCGTGGATTCAAGCATGATCATGGAATTAAGCAAGAGCAACACTTATGCGCTATTTATTTGACAAACAACCAAGCATGTTTTTGTTGTGAAATTTTAATTAAAACTCGCAAGCACACGAATCGTCGTCAGTATAGTGTGCAAGTGTGAGGTCGTTCCAACTAGGGATTGAGAATCGATTTAACCTAACTTAAATAATCTAAACTAAGAAAATATATTTTAGGTTTTCAAATAACAAATTATAAAAGAAACAAACAATATAGAACCTAGGGCATCAGAGTTAACCATTAATAATCATATTTATGTATCAATGTAACTAATAGATTCTTTTGTTTTTCTAGATGACAATTCCCGTATCTAAGTCCAGGTACGACACTTAGACCATAGTTTTCCTTAAGTGTATGATACTCTTCAAGGACGACAGATGTCGTATATCCAGGTACGACAAAAATTTAACATGCAAGACTCATTACGTTCTAAAAAACAAGAGAATCATGCAAACTATAACTTCACGTACGACAATAATGTAATTGACAACTCTTAATCACAATAAGCTAAGTTGAATTATATTGTAGGTACGTCTCAAATTCATCTTCTAATTACTATATGCAAAGCCCTAAGGTGATCAATCAAATAACTTAAACATAAAACATCAATTCAAATAGTGACTAAGAATTCATCATAAAGAAATTATAAATCCATCAATTAAAACATCAAACTACATAAACAATCATGATAGGACATCATCCTAACCCTAGAAAAAGGCTTAAAACTAAAACTAAGAAAAACATAACAAAAACATAAAATAATGGAATGGTGAAGATGGATGGATGGTCTCTGCTCTTTTGGCGTCTACATTGTGCTCTGGAAACCTCCCCTCATATGAAATTCGTGCTCCCTTATATAGAGAAAGTTTTGCTCATCTTTGACTTCAATTTCATTGTAAAACTTAGTTTCAGACTCCTAATTTGATATGGAATGGGAAAACCTTGAAATATCATTTGTAAAAGTAGGAATTCATGTACTCTTTGCATCTTCATATGAATCATTGACTTTGATGTATTGAAATTGGATTCACTTGGCAACACAACTTGAATTCTCCATAAATGAAAGCAAACCCGAGCAGGTTTCAGCTCTGACCTTTCGTCACTTAAACGATCATAACTTTCTTTCAGAGTATCGAAATTAAGATCCGTAAAATCCTACATAAAATAGACATTCACATATTTCCAATGGTATAAGGCTCGTGGTCTGATTCGATCTGGAACTCCCACAGTAGCTTGGAAAATTCGATGGTTCTGCATAGGTATATTCTGACAATGACGAATATAATTTTCATTTAATATTTGTTAGCTCATTTTAGCTTATTTTCTTCTCTTTTTGACACAAACCTATAAACACACTAAAATAACATAAATCAATCATAAATTAGAAAACTAAACATATAAACAAAGAATATGATGCATATAAATATTGGATAATATAAGCACGTCATTTTTATTTAACGTTGCTGCTTTCATGCAATTTAAATTCCTTTGAACTTTGTCTTTCATCGGGGACTTTCAACCTCTATTTATTTTTCAACCCAATTCTTTCGCTTCTCGGGTGGTATACAAGGATATGATTCCCCTGGTACCGAGTTTTTGGAGTGGCTGGGAGTGCCGCTGTTACCATCCGTAACCGTTGTGTGTAAATACATGTTTGAAAAAACATGGGACAAACATTGGTTTGCGACGGAAATTGTCGCTTATACCACCGGTTTGTGACTGAAATTGTCACTTATACCATTGTGACGAAATTTATCACGGTTTATTGAATTGAGTTACCATACTCTGGGAGTTGACCTACAATTCAGTACTTGGAAGTCGTATCGGATTTTGATACTAATGAATCTTCCCTCTTGTTGACCGCAACATGCGTTTGAAATTTGACATTTTCATGTTGGATATGTTTATGCATCTAGTCCAGATTAATTTCTTTTGGTGCAACATCGTTTCATTAAAAGACAAAACCATTATGGTCAAAATATACAAACGTTAGATATGAGAAGTTTTTGCAACAAGACACTCATTATATGGAAGAACATGAGAATATCTTCTCACTATTACAGTTTTCAAATCAATTATACATTGCGGTTATAAAATGAAAATAATGAAGTATAAAACTTCGGTTAATAGTCTGAATGACTACATATCCGTTTATTCCTAAGTTTCTGTGACTAATGTTACTTAATCAATACATTTTTAAATTGGTTCATGGTCAAAATCTCAATCAAATTGTTAGCTATAAAATTCTTATGTAGTTCAAGTAAACGAACATACGAGAATGTCTCGATGCAATTATAGTTTCATTACCAAAAATAATATGTTAATGCAATGTAACGCACTACATACTACATGACACTACCTACATAAGCCCACGGTTTTTATTGTGGCATAAGTCAAGCTTACATGATCTTTGTGTGGTGTAATGCACACTTATATATGATCATTGATGTTGTTATAGCATATTTATGCCTCGTTGGCATGATGAAGCATTGATTGATGTCTTGTTATGACATGTTTCCACCTTGTTTTGGTGATGACTTGTAGTGTTACACGCCATGTAATGTACTTTATATCCCTCAATTTCAAAATATGGTGATGTTTTTCACAAAGTTTGAATTGAACTAACGCTCGTACAAGATTAGGAGAGTGAAAAACTATAACAGGTTCGCGAGTTATGGCCTTAACAGTATCGTCAAGATGTTCCGTCTGCCGCTCGGTTTTATCCCTAATGGCATCAAAAATTGGTTGAGCTCTTGTCTCGGCCCCTAGGCATCCTGCAAGGTCCCCCTGCATCCCCTTCTACAGTCCCCCTGCAACCCCTACACTGCCCCCCGCGCGGCCTCTGCAGCCTCCGCTGCCACCCCCGTACGGTGATTCTTATATTTGGATCTATGGTGTATATGTACGATATTTGCATGTCAAAATCATTCGTGAATGACGTTTGAGGGTCTAAAACCCTGAAGTAACGTTAAGCGGCAATTTGAGACTATATCAGTGCACTTACCGAGCTTTATATTGTGATGTTTATATGTCTTGACTTAAGACTACTTGTCTCAATATTCTTGTTTATGAATATGTTAAAGAGACGTTGAGTGCATAGCTAAAATAAAGCTATTAATGGATTTAGTTTTTAATCCATTGTGACTACGATGATTAAATCATCACATAGAATCACGAGCGGTTTAAATATTCAAGTTTAAATGTCTTACGGCATTATGATTCAAATTACATGCTTTTATGTATCAAGATAGCAATTGAACCTATGAAATGATTTTTGTCATAATAGTTATCTAGGTTGATAAACTAACAATGGAACCATGAAATTGGTGAGACGATAAGCTACTTGAAGACAATACTTTTGCCAAGTGTGTCACCTAAAAACTCATTGTGAAAAAGTTCTTATGTAATGCTTCTAATGAGAAGCACATCTCATGAGTCGATATAGTATGAATTGTATTATTTCTCGTTACTATGATTCAGAATAATGAATCGGTGACTCGTATAGGCTATTCTTTTGAGCAAAGATGTTATATAGATCAATATAACTCCTCCAAAGTAATGGAGATGTAATCTATGCGTTAACAAGTGCATACCCATCTATGATCATTCATTGACTATGCTCAATCTCCAATCCTATTCTTTAGTCAAGTTTAGGAGTGGTATACACCCTCATACGTTAAAGAAAATGAGACATAAGAGAGAAGCTGAAATTGGCTCAATCATAATTCACTTTGAGGATAAATGATAGGAGCACTTTGTGCGATGTTCTTAACATGTTTTTACCTCTATTTGTACTTTACTTGGCCCTTATTGTTATACTATTGAGTCATTGAGTCGTAGCAAGAGTCTTGAGCGGTATTGGATGCATTTTTGTGCTTACATGAGTTAAAAACGCAGAATTGATCTAGAGTCCTAGTTTGAGTAGGAATCCTTGTAGGACTATGAAACCTAGTTGGATTAGGAGTCTTCATCTTTCTACATTTTGGTCGCATTGGCGATATTTTGAGAGTCCTTCTTGCACTAGGAATCCTTGTTAGGTTTAGAAACTAATTATCTCTTACTTATGATTTTATTTTCTTATTTTCAGATTGGATTTAAGAGATAATACTAGAGGAAAACAAGGAGAAGTCATGCACATAGAGTCCTATCATCAACAAGTCATGCAACAATTAAATAGAAGAGATAAGAAAGTGGAGAGAATTAAGAGATGGAGTCATTGCCGTGGGAAGAAGAAAAGAAGAATGAAGAAATAAATGTGAAGATTAATTAAGTGAAAAGAAGAGAGATGGAGCCATGCATATGCAACCTAAAAGCTAGAATATGATCATTAAAAGAATAAAACATGACATGATTTAGGAAATAAAACATGGCATGATTTAGGAAATAAAACATGACATGATTTAGGAAATAAAACATGACATGATTTAAGGGAATAAAGCATGACATGATTTAAGGGATTAAAGCATGACATGATTTAAGGGATTAAAGCATGACATTATAATAGGAAGAAAGAGGCAAGTTCAAACCAAGCCTACCCTCCCTCTTTCCTCTATATATGCATGGCTTCATCTCTCAAATAAGATCACTTCTCCTTTGCATTCAAGAGCCAAAACTCTACCAAAATACTACCTCAAACATTCTTCACTAAAACAGCAACCCGTTCTCCCCCATATACAAATTCTATCTCCACCGAAATCACCATTAAAGACACACCTCCAAGGTTTATACAACGTGTGATTCTCGCAACTCATCTCCATGGGTTTGTTCGTTTTTGATTTTCTACAATACTTTATCTATGAATATTGTAGTATAATGTTTATGTGAGATTATTGTTTTGTATTAAGAATAGAAATTTTCAGATTTTTATTGGATTTTTAGTTCTTTGCCGAATTGATGGTTTCCTATAATTATTGAGTTTGTATTTATATTGTTGTATTCTAATCATCTTTCTCATACTTTTAGATAATTATTATATAGATGCATATGAATTTAGTGCTTAGATGCAATCTTTAAGATTGTGTTTGAGGGCTAGATTCATCAACCATATTGACACAAATCGAATCATGCCTTAAGTAGGTTGTGTTGATTAAAAGTGGTAAATATTCTGGAAATTTGCATGTGAAACCATGATGGGTGACGCCACACATGAAACATGTCTCAAACAAAGATTTGGTGCTTAAATGTAATCTTGTTTGATTTATACTCTAAGTGTTATTGAATTTGATTGCATGCAAATTTAGATTAGGTCCTAAGTCAATCTAAATGTTAAATGAAATCTTGCATGATTGGATGATCCCCTAAGGCTCTAATTGTATTGGTGTCTAAAAGATATGTAATCGGTCGAATTAGAATGCATTATAAGTTCGAACTTGTAATTATGTGGTGTAATAGTAAATTTGGTTTAAGTTTGTTAAAGAGAAGTCGATCATGTAAATAGTAATTTAGGTTTTATTTTAGTAGTTAATAATCAATCTCAAACCCCCCATTATTTGTTATCACTAAAAGTTTAGAGTTCCCTTCAATTCCCCGGAAAGAACGATCTCTGCTTATTCTATACTAACTACAACATTTTACAGGGTTTATTATAGATATTTTAATCAACACTCTATCAATCAAATATATTGTGGTGATACATATATCATGGTTAAACTTAAACCATAATACTTAGATGTTATGAAGCACCCAAAACAATGACAAAAGTTAAAAAAGCCTAACATTTCAGGATTTACAGATTTGCGGACTTGTCATTGTGAGGACTGGTTCATAAACTTTTAGGTGGGATATTGAGGTGCTACTTGAGGCCACTGATTTCTACATTCAAGGCTACCTACTCACAAAATTTGAGTCTATTTGGAGACCTGGAACATGGTGAACCGCTCAACACAAGTGGTCACTGACCTCGGGTGAGTATTCCGGCCAGTTCGGTACTTTTCTGACCGGTTCCAGCAGAGAGACTGATGACATGAGATTTCTAACACCTATGTTTACTTACTCCTAAAATTTCGTAGCATTCGGGGTTCGAAAATTCAGTGAACCATTCAACTGATTCAAGGAAGTGTAAAACAAATGTTTGGTATTGGTTGTTGATGTGTTTAGGCTTCAAACGAACCAACAATTCGAACCATAAGCTACAACTTGTAGCGTGTCTTATTTTATGGTATCCATCTATACCACCATCATTTATGTTATGGTTGTAACGATTCATATGTTAGTGTTTCAAGTTTAACAATATGCATGTTTATTAACGGATTATGTTAATAGTTTATCGTCCGCATATTTTATGTGTCAAATTGCACCTCCACAAGCGCATATTGATGGGTTATTTGATGTTAAATTTTTTCTTTGAATAAGACATGAACTTCCACCTATGTATGATTATAGACAAACCTTAACAAACGATCTCATTTAGTCACTTTTGATGAGCTAGTCTCCTCGTCGTTAGAGGGAGAGAAGAACAAGTTTGTTCAAGTTCAACGACTTGATTTTGTTGTGGTTTGTCCCACTGTGCCTCATTATGTTCCTAATAGTCCTACAAATGGACGTGACGAGATTAGATATACATGTTGCAACTATGCATGTAAGGATTGATGTTTAATAAATGGACATGTAGTCACTATTTGTTGGGGACGCGGTGACTCCATGAATTTGGTAGTTAGTGTCATTAGGCCGTGGCTCTTACGAAAGTGTAGAGAGACCACCTGGTTTGATAATGCTTGCTGATTGCGAGTTCTGGCACAACTTGATCTATGATCAATGATACTCACTCGTATGTTTTATTGGATAATTGTTATCATTGGGGGACGCCTCAATGTCAATACTAATCCAAATGAGAGATCTCGAAGAATAACGATGTTGAATGAGTTTGATGTCGAACCATACATACTATGTTGAAGCAAAATTCTAACATTGTAAATTGGCATACATGGAAAGTGCTATCCGTTAGGAATTGATGGTGATGATCGACCTACGTCGCCGCCACAAGCTTCTGGAAAGTCGTAGGATCCATTTTTAACAGTTATACCTTTGTTAGACGTAGTGAGAAGAGGTTAGACGCACCTTAAGGCGCAAACTCTCTGACAAAACACACTGGAATCAAATATGAGACGGTTTGTTCTCATAATACCTTGTCAGTTAGGTGGTTTCCAAAATAACTAAATTTGTAGCTTGTGGTTACATATCATCTATGTTAGGACTAAGTTAAGATATGTAGATAAATATCTTGAGTTGATTGGTTTTAACCTAATTCAAGTGCCTCCAGGCCACAGAGGACGTTAATTTGATAAAGGTAGAGATATTAAAATGAAGTGTGATGGACTCTTGATGAACTAAGAGTCAAATGATGCAATTTCGAAGCTCCATATTTAGTTGAAGCCATGAGAAGACATGTTTCCGCCGAATGAGCGACGATAAGTCTTAAGAGATGAAACTCTCCATATTTAAGTACGATATGTGTATGCATGCACTTGTTGTAATATATTCGACTCGACATCTCATTTGATTTAAACTTGTAAGACCAAGATGATGGCTGAGTGCGCCCACACATATGTTAATGTTTGATCACAGCACGTTTATGACATCAAATCCTATATCCCAACACAAAAGACACTTTAATGAAGCGATGTCAGTTGCTGCCCAGATTCGTAGGCCAACTTCCACGAGACTTATACGGCAGTTCACTTATTGAAAAATAGTGAATTAGGTACCATTTGAAAGATTTGTGTCTACTTTCTAGGGACACTAACCATTTGATCATATCTATTACATTGAGTGAGTTATTGCTATTTTAGTAAAATATGACGGATCTGTCTGAAACCTGCAGCTGAGTAAACTTCGACAGAGCTTTGTGATCAGCTCCAAACGAACTAGATTGTGACCCACATATCAATGGAAAGCCACGAGTGTCTACTTTCCAGAACCTTTTATTGTTCATTTATACCTATTGTATTAAAAGAAGTTATGATTATTTAAGTACGTAAAGGTCATACCACGCGTGAATCTGTTTTTCATTGCAAACTCTTGTTTTGAATTGTTATGCAATTCTCTTTCTTTTGATCCATGTACGGATAAGTGTACATGTGTGATTTAATAATATTTGGCGAGATTTGATATTCAAATCATTGACTCATTGCTTCTTTTGAGGAATGTGATGAGCGTTCATATGCGCTATCTATCTAAACTCTGAGATTACGTTACCAATCAGGTGGAGTTGTTTTGCAGACTTCAGGGGGAGTCTATTCCACATGTTATCTTCAACTGTAGTTGGTACGTTGTGTTCTTTTTCCTTTCGACCAAGCTTTTTATTTTACCCAAGAGGTTTTTATTTTGCTTGGCAAAGTTTATACCGAGGCAACAATATTGCACCATGACAAATTAGGATCGCGATACAAGGGGGGTGTTGTATGAGAATTATCTTCGTAATCTTCCGGTGTATCTTGTCCTAATTAATATATGTTAGTTTAGATAAAGAATGATATATAATCTCTTATTCTACGGGATACTCAATGTGATGCCTATATGTAAGACCTCTTTATCAATGAATAAAAATGATATTTTTCCATATTTTGATGCATATTACATTTTTCTTAAACAATACAAAAGAAATAAAAAGCAAAGATTAAGTCACATGTTGACATGAAACTGAAGATAAGTGTTTCCCAACGTACGTGTGCGGACATGAAATCTAATGCATGTCATTTACCAAAATCAATCAAGACCATTAAATGGTTAGATATTAAGGGTTCATAAGAAGTGTAAAACTTGTGTCAAATGTTGTGGCATTTTTTTTTGGGCATTTGAACCGGACCTAATTCAGAATACTTAAATTTAAGCTCATGATGTATGAAAGTAGCAAAAAGGCCGAAGAAGATATACAAAAGAAATAAAAAGCAAAAATTAAGTCACATGTTGACATGAAACTGAAGATAAGTGTTTCCCAACGTACATGTGTGCGGCCATGGAGTTTTAAATCAAACTCCCTAATCATCAGGCAGCATTTGGTGATTTGGTCCAAGAATAGATCTTCACCGACTTCTTCCTCTTCTTCTTCTTCTTCTTCTTCTTCAACTCTCTCCCAACACTCTCACACTCAGAAACACAAAACACAAACTCAAGAATGGCACTTTCTCTCAGGCTACACACCTTTCTCTCCACCACTTCCAGACCCAAGTTCTCATCCAATGTCACTCTCACTCCTCCAAACCCATCTCTCTCCCTCCTCTCCTCCTCACCTCTCCCCCACCACCACCACCTCTCTATTAGAACCTCACATTCCCTCACCATCAACGCCACCTCTACTCCCGCAACCGTAGCAGAGCCAAAGGGCATCAAGGTCTCTCTTTCTAATTCCATTAGTTATGTGTCTTACTGCTGATACTCATGTTCATTTCTTGAAGTTAATGTTTAAAAAAAAAAATCAAATTGGGTTTCTTTTTCTACACAGATTAATTTGGTTCCCACCAAACCGATCGAAGGCCAGAAGACCGGAACCAGCGGTCTCCGAAAGAAGGTATGTTTCTGTCTTTCATTGTTCTTGTTGTGCCATGTCGTTGAAATAAAAAGTAAGCCAATTGGTTAAGCATGCATAGCCGAATTGTGTTTCTTTTTATTTGACGAAAGACTTATCATTGATCCTGTTGGTTCTGCATTCTATCTGCAATGAAATCGAATGAGGGGATTTGATTAGTAGTCCCCAATATGCTTTGTTTTGTAGGTGAAAGTTTTCCAGCAAGAGAATTATCTAGCCAATTGGATCCAGGTATGAATGCTTGCATTTATTTGTGGTGTGGAATTCATCTCTGTGTTTAGTGCATTGTGGGTTTTTGAGTGATTTTGAGTTTAATGTTGTGCAGGCGTTATTTGATTCATTGCCTCCAGAGGATTACAAGGATGGTGTACTGGTGTTGGGAGGTGATGGTCGTTTCTTTAATCGTGAAGCTGCACAGGTTATCTTATAAAAGCTCTGTCCTTTAGTTTGCACTCACTGATGCATTAGTTTTTTGTTTCAGTTTATCTCCATTCATATTGAATATTCTACTTTCTGTTTATATAATCATTGTTTTTGGATCTGAATCAGATTATCATCAAAATTGCCGCCGGGAATGGTGTTGGGAAAATTTTGGTTGGCAAGTAAGTGCCTGGATTGGCTGATATCTCAAGTGTCAATAGTGCCTTCAAATAATTTTTCAATTTCTTGTAAAGGCTGATGTGTAACTTTACTCATGCATCTAATGCCATGTTTTGTTCCTTTTCTATTCCTATTTTGGTATTTAACAATAAAATCACTATAAATTGCAGGGAAGGAATTTTATCAACACCCGCTGTTTCTGCTGTAATCCGCAAGAGGAAGGCAAGCTAGTGCTCCTTGAGTCTTGTGTATTTTTTTCATCACGGCTGACCATTACACAGTGTACTTATTAGCTTTTATCCTTCTTGCTTTTGTGATGTTTTATAATACTTGATAGGCCAATGGTGGTTTCATAATGAGTGCAAGCCATAATCCTGGTGGACCTGATTATGATTGGGGTATTAAGGTGAGTTTCTCATGCACACATAGTACGGAGAATGCATAGTACAATGTATAGTATGACAGGATCATAGTCCTTGCACTTGCCGTGTCTCAACTTCTTTTATTTTGACCTGTTCAGTTCTCTGCTAACACATTGTGATGTTTATAAATCGAGTACTTGGTAAAATCTGACTCAATATCTGTGATCATTTTGCAGTTTAATTACAGTAGTGGACAGCCTGCACCTGAGTCCATCACTGACAAGATTTATGGAAATACTCTTTCTGTAATTATCTGCTTTTGAATGTTTATATGCTACCCTTCTTATCAAGCTATTCATATTCGTTGAATTTGGTTTCTATGCTGCTGTTCCATGTCTTTTTTTAATAATTGATCCAAAAGAAGAAACAACTTATAATTTGTCCAAGTCATATATCAAATCTAAGAAACACAGTAAGATCTGCTTGATTAAAAATCAACAATTTTACCAAAAGAAGTAAGTTTACCGCTTTTCCCCTAGCAGCCTTGGTAGGAGAAGTCCTGACCTCTAGTTTATATATCTTGAAGTATAACTCCAATAGTTAGAACTGAGTTAAATTTTCATGTGCTTTTCACCTATAGCATTTGTGTGATTAAGTTTGAATCCTGTAAATGTCATGCAGATCTCGAAAATAAAGGTAGCAGATATCGCTGATGTTGACCTATCTTCTCTTGGAGTTGTAAACTATGGAAACTTCATTGTCGAAGTTATTGATCCGGTTACTGACTATTTGGAACTAATGGAGGTGCAGACAAAATTCATTCTTTTAAAAGACTTTTTATAATGAAAAATACTCTATTTGCGATACCACTAATTGAGCGACATTTCCTGCAGAATGTATTTGATTTCCAGCTTATCAAAAGTCTTCTGAAGTTAGAGTTTAGGTATACTGCCCTCAATCACTATACAGTTCATACCATGTTTTAGTGCCAGTAATCAACATGGCAGATGATATTTCCTTGATTCTAGACCGCTTAATGACTGGAACTTTGCAGGTTTCTGTTTGATGCCATGCATGCTGTTACTGGTGCTTATGCAAAGCCCATCTTTGTGGATAAACTGGGAGCCACTCCGGTATGTTAGACTAATTGGAGAATGATCATAATCTATTCTGTATCTGTTTCTGCATCACAGAAGTTTGACATGTCATGTAGGATTCAATCACAAATGGCGTGCCTTTAGAGGATTTTGGGCACGGTCATCCAGATCCTAATCTTACGTAAGAGTTTAACTGTAATGATGATGATAAGTGGATAACTTTTTACCATATCATGGCACTGCTAACATGTTATTATGTTCTCAAACAGGTATGCTAAGGATCTTGTTGACGTGTTGTACAATGCAAATGGACCTGACTTCGGAGCCGCAAGTGATGGTATGTTAATGAAGGGCAGTAAAAGTTCTCTGATTGAATTTATGAATCAGGAGCCATGTAGTATAATTAGTATAATGTTTTGATGTTGCAAACTTAATTACGTTCACATAATGCCGCAAGCTTGGAAGTGCTGAAGTTGGAGATTATTTCAATGTTCTAAAAATTGCAATGGACATTTTAATTTGTTGAATAAACAAAAAGTTATTATTTTTTTTTGTCAGGGGATGGTGATAGAAACATGATTCTTGGTAGAGGCTTTTTTGTGACTCCTTCAGACTCTGTTGCAATTATTGCAGCCAATGCTCAAGATGCTATTCCGTTTTTGAAGAGTGGCCCGAAGGTGTGCGCACTTATTTTCAACTTTCCTGCTTCGTACTTCTCTGTGGCTCTGTCCTTAGAACAGTTTTGAATAACTATTTTTCTTTCATTTAATATTGTTTAGGGATTAGCACGGTCCATGCCAACAAGTGGGGCACTTGATCGTGTTGCTGAAAAGTTAAAGCTTCCTTTTTTTGAGGTTGAATTCTTGATTATCCTTGAAGCAGTGATTTATTTCTAAGAGATGTACTTCTGAGAATGTTTCACGTAACCTCAGGTTCCCACTGGTTGGAAGTTCTTTGGGAATCTTATGGATGCTGGGAAGTTATCTATATGTGGGGAAGAGAGCTTCGGAACAGGTTCTGACCACATCCGTGAGAAGGACGGCATATGGTATTTAACTAAACCTATATTTTCAGGTTCTCATAATGTACATATTTGAAAGTTTTGCTTCTTGAATGTTTTTGTTCGTTAGTGAGAATTCCCTCGTATCCAAGTGAAATGTGTGGAGCTATTATAGCTCTTCCCTTCCATAGGCCCACTTTCTAATGTTTATATTGTAGTTTCTAACTTTCTATTATCAAGCCTTGATTCTACATGTACAAATTCGTTCCTAATAGCTTTTTACTCTTTTCCAAAATCAATGCCCTTTTAATGAATTCGCTGATGCTTTAATTTATTTCTTAGACAAGTTTTAGGTACTTGTGGGCATATTACACTTTAAACAGGTCGTTTTTTCTGTTGCTTCATCACAATAATCGTCATTATCAGTGTGAAACGACCAGAGTTTTTAAATGACAGGGCTGTCTTAGCTTGGCTTTCTATCATCGCATATCGGAACAAAGACAAAAAACCTGGCGAGAAGTTGGTTTCGGTCGCAGATGTTGTGAAGGAACACTGGGCAACCTATGGAAGAAATTTCTTTTCTCGATATGACTATGAAGTAAGCATCGTAGCTGCAATTCAAACCATACTCTCAAATTCACCGTATGCACTTACTTTTAGTTCTAAAGCACTTTGATCATTTGTTTGGATTAACTTAACATTTACTGGATTAGCTGCAATATTTTAATTAGTCTTTATCCAGGAATGTGCATCTGAAGGTGCCAATAAGATGATAAATCATCTTAGAGATTTAATTTCACAGAGCAAGCCTGGTGAAAAGTTCGGTGAGTATCTACCTATATTTCTCTTTGTTGCTGCTCTTATGGCCTTTCGGATGCTGAGAATATCACAACACAGGAAATTATGCTCTCAAATTTGCCGATGACTTCACATATACTGATCCTGTAAGTTCTAGAACCCTACATGTTTATCTTCTTTTCCCAATTCGGTGACTTCAAGCAAATGTATGCAGTTCCTGGGATCAACATATTAACGTCCAATCTCCTATGATTCTGCAGGTTGATGGAAGTGTGGCATCAAAGCAAGGTGTTCGGTTTATTTTTACAGATGGATCGAGGATCATATTTCGTTTATCAGTAATAATCTTTTCTTCATTTTAGTTTCAATCATTCTTATTTTACCAAGCTCTACTTCAACAGAATGTAATCGACTTTCCAATCTCATATGTACAGGGAACAGGTTCAGCGGGAGCAACTATTCGAATATATATTGAACAGTATGAACCGGATGTCTCCAAACATGATGAGGACGCCCAAGTGGCATTGAAACCCTTAATAGGTTAGTGTACCGTCTTTTATTTTAGTAACAAAGGACATAGAGAATTGTGGCTTACACATCCATTTCTGGTTACGCTTTAGATTTGGCATTGTCTATATCGAAGCTGAAGGAATTCACTGGAAGGGAGAAGCCCACAGTCATCACATAAACCACTATTCCACGACCGGTATCATTTGTCGTAAGAATCAGTCCAAGTTAATAATGGCAGAGGCAGTGAGTTGTGGTAAATATCCCATGCACCTTTTAGAGTTTTGGTGTACGATTGGTAATCTGGCTTGTTTTCGTGAAAAATAAACCCCGACCCTTGTATGATATGTTGGAAAGAAAATAAATGCAAGTGGAAAGAAGGTACTGATTTCTGGGAGGTGATGGCATTTCCTTGTTGATGTATGGCACCTGATGGGAATAAAGTTTCTACTTCTAACTTATACACAGAAAAAGCGTCCCATCTCAGATGGAAAACTCGTCTCTGTTTGAACCTTGGTGTGTTTTCTTTTTCACTTGGGAATGCAAACTGTTTTAAAGAGCCACGAAATCGAGCTTAAACAGAGAAGAAACAGAAAGGAAATAAAGAGCGATGGAACACTGAAACACTGAGGACCTTTTTTCCCCAAATTAGAGAAAATGCAAGACCCTAAATCTCTAAGAGCTGAACTAATACCACTTCCAGGAAATTTTTCATCCAAGAAAAACACTGACAAAGTTATACTGTTTTGTAACAGTATTGATCAGTAAGGCCGGCCTTGTGTCAAAAATATCTCAAGGCGAAAATTTTTTTTGAGGCCTCTAAGCTGTAATCCTCATATTTGTCGTTTTTTTAGCCCTAAATTTGAAACTATGGAATCGCGAGGTGCCCGTGGTGAATGTGCAGTGGAGACGACATAGCCGTAATGAGACCACTTATGTGGGAGGCATAACCGCACCTCTTCTGACACTCAGTTAATTTCGAGAACGAAATTTCTTTAAGGGGTAGAGTGTGAGCCCCTGCAAATTTCTTTTTTCTTTTCGGCATTGTTGTTGCATTAACCGACATTTTTTCGAGATGTCAAATTTTTTGTTTATCATTTTTATGTTAAACTACGTGTTGTTGCGAGCGTGGGAGTATTCGTGGAATATTTTTCCTACGCTCGGTTATTTTTTTACGTATTTACAAAGTTTACGATCGTTTAAGTCGCATTTTCAGGAATTACACTTTTTATATTTTTAAATCTCAGCCTTTAATCTTCATCATTTGATCTCCGCTGTTGAACTTAAAATAAAATTAGAGCCTAGAGTGGGCTCTTCCACACACAAACCTCTTTTTTTTTCTTCATCTCTTTTCTTTCTTCTTCTCTCTCCCTCCATCACGCGTCCCTCCTCTCTGTGTTCTCTCTATTTGAAATAGAGAAACCCAGAGACTGCGACCTTTAATCCGGCCACGTCAGGATTGCCACCACCGACATTCTCTCCCTCTCGACGAGCTCTACACAATCCGGTCATAACATGTGAGATTTGAGCCGATCTTTGTCCCTTCGAAATTGTAGGCCCTTATTTTTGGAGGTCCCAAGCGCATGCCTGCTCGCCTTGCCCCAGGGCTGGCCCTGTTGATCAGTGTACTTGGCAAAGAGAAACAAATCTGAGAGCATCATACGGAAGAAGGGGAGCTCGAAGCTCTGCTCTAGTACAGTGATAGGAAGCCTTTACCCTTGCAACCATTCAAGTTCATGCAAATCTCCCATTTCCTATGGCTTCTGATGTTCATCACTTATCATTATTGGAGATGAGAGATCCCACATCTAAGAAGTGACAAATAAAATATAGATTATAAGTGGGTGGATAATAACCAGTATTCTAAAAATCGGTCTAGGCCGCGCCTAGGTGCTAGGAGGTCACCCACTGCCACGCTTTTTGCCTCGGCGGCCATCTGTGGCGTTTTGTGAATTATGCGGTCCTAGGCGTCCTTATTCAGTCCTATCAGTCTTAGGCGGCCTTATTCAGTCATAGGCGGCCCTATTCAATCCTAGGCGGTCTAATCAGCCATATTTAGTCCTAGGCGGTCAACCATCATTTGACATTTAAAAAAAAACTAAAAGATGCCGCAACTCTCACTCTTTGTCTATTTTCTGAAAACTAAATCTCTAGAAATATGAATATTAAGTTTGAGTCCGATACTGAATGAGTTAGGAAATAATTTGGAGAGAAAGAAATTGAGATTTAGTATTATTGCATTTGTTTCATTATTTATCTTTTCTTCTAATATTTTTTTATGGACTACTTAAGTTATGTGAATTTAGACTATTTTAAGTATTTTTAAAATTAATATTAAACATTATTATATATTTTAATCATTAAAATAGTTTAAATATATGTATAAAAATAAATAAATATTTAATAATTTGAAACCGCCTAGGAGGCCGCATAACCGTCTAGGCGCTAGGAGGTGGTTGTTCGCGCATACCTTCTAACGCTTTTTAGAACCTTGATAATAACCAATTGTACTGAGGCCTTTTATGATTAAAACTCAACACCTGTGAGGTGGCTAAGTTGAGACAGTATCGGTATAGTTGGTCCATGGACCACGCTTGTCGCTGTTTAACATGGTATCATAGCGGGTCCCTCTCCAGTCACGCCTCCAATCTGTCGTGGGCTCGAGTTTGGTGCCACTTTGTCATGGGCCCATGATGAGTGTCATTATCATGTCATCCGAGGGTTTTCCGATTGGATAGTCACCAAGTGTCGTTGGTTACTGGACCTTGGTTTATTTCGTCCTAATGTGTGAGATGTTAATTTGTCACGTGCAAACCTAAAAATTAGGTTGCACGTGAGGGGGAGTGTTAGAGATGAGAGATCTCACATCTAAGAAGTGACAAATAAAATAGAGATTATAAGTGGATGGATAATAACCAATTGTACCGATGACGTTTGTGATTAAAACCTAACACCTGTGAGGTGACTAATTTGGGACAGTATCGGTACAGTTGGTCTACGGGCCACGCTTGTCGCTGTTTAACAATCATTGCCTTTGTTGAGAGGCAATGCGCTACCTAGTAGTAATTGGCTGGTTCAATCACCCCAATATCGCCATCATTCATGTTCGTTTCAAACATAATGAACAAATTCTACTTGTGGATCTGACACTAGAGTCTTCTATTGATTCACGTAAACCTGATCAGGTCTCCACAATAAACAGCATCCAATAGTTTCTTCCCAACCTTTTTACATGGGAGCTGACTGTAAACCTAAACGAGCAGGACCCACATCCTCCTGATCATATAGATTGGGTACTATGCATAATGGGATGATGAAAAGACTAGTCTTACAGTGGGATAACCTCCCTAGCTAGTCCTGGACTTCTCTCAGGGAAACACCAGCATCGCTTGAGATGTGACTTTCTCTATTTTCTTCTGGATGCTTCTGCATCTTTCAGTTTTTTATGATTGTGGTTATATGTTCATGTGGATGAATTTGTTGTGTCAAGGATGTCGACCAATGCAAATCCGTGATTGCTTTTCCAACTATACAATCAATATTAGGCAACTAAGGCTAACCATTCATTAAGATTCCACACTTTCTCTGATCAATGTACTTGAAGACTAGCTGAGGATTGTTGTCAGTGGATTTGAGTGAGGTGGTAGTAGCAGGAATCAAGAGTGACAGGATTTGGGACCCCTTAGCTGTTCGTGGACCTTATTGCTGATTTTATTGTTCAAGGGTTATGCTAGTTTCTACTTTTTTGCCCAAAGTTTTCTGGAAAAAAAGTTCCTATTTCTAGTGTTGAAAGATGACATCAAAGTTGGTGATGCTGAAGCCTAAACAGAAATATAAATTTTTGACATAGTAGCTACCAAGCAAACCCTGCTTTTCTTGCTCAAAAGTCCAAAACCAAAATCAAATTGAGATTGTCTTTGCTCCCCATTGTCCAATGTTATCTTAAATCTCTAAGCAGAAGAAGACCCACCAGCAAATAATGGTAGAGATGCTGATAAAAGGAAGCCACCTTTCAGTGGATATATATATATATAGAGAAATATATATATATATATATATATATAGAAATTCTCAGATGTGGAGATTCCGGGCACCGGCGACGCGCAATGACAGGGCCGGCCAGCACAACCGTACTCCGACCGGCACATACATGAGCACTGGGAGGAGGGGAGTGCGACTGTCTTAGTCGGAGTCATTGTTGCGCGTCCGGTTCTCGGAATGCAGAATTGTGACACTGCTACTCAGCTCTTTTGAAAGAACTTAGGGAAACAGTATTTGATGATAGATCCAATCTTCTTGGGTCTATCAGTTTCATGGGAGAAGAACCTAGAACTCCAACCATCTTCTTTTTTATTTGTGTTCATGTTCATATTAGTGTGCCTCACTCGTGGGTATGGACCTTCATGTCTCTAATTTCCACCAACTGTGTCTTCTTCTTCTTCTTCTTCTCTGTCCTGTGGATAATAGGGGTTGAGGAATGTTATTTGGAAAGAACATTATGGGACAGCATTAGTTATGGTGCTCCACAATAATAACAAGAGTCCAACAATAATTTTGGGACAAACCTATTACTCAAGGCCACACATGAAAGATATTTTAAGGAATAAATAAGAGTTTAAAGAGTTTAAGCATTTTATGTCTGCATTGCTAGCTAGTGTGATCCCCCATTATACAGACAATGGATTTGAAGAATCGCACGCATGAAAAATGCTCAATACTGTTTCTTGATATCGCCTTGCTTTCAACATGTTTTCTTTTTCTTACATGTTTCGCCAAGGCAGCATCATACCAAAAGTGAAAGAAAGAAATAAAGAATAAAAGAAGAAATTTTCCATAAAAAGTGAGGCAGTGGAAAACAGATATCCAACTAGGATTAAACTCTGATGTACATTGAAATCCAGCAATATTTTACAGACAAATTTCCAATAGGAGATGGCCTAGTGTCAGTTTTGTTAACCCCTGCCTAATATCAATCGGACAAAGTAGCCAACCAAAGCACTCCCTGTACGTGCTTCAAACTTTGCTCTAAACCTAAAACCTTAACACTCACAGCATCATAATTTGATAAATGGAAACAACTACTACTTATCATTTATGCTTTTGCTCAGACACATCTGATCTGTTGCTCCCATGTCGTAAACCTGATTTACTCATTATTTGATCTGCTACTCTGGCATTCCCACTTATCAATATCCATGAAACTGATAGTAAAGGAAAAGACATAGATGACATGCAAGTCAACTCCACAAACAAGCTAGTTAAACACTACTTAGGAGTTAGGACCATCACATCTAAGTGCTCCAACACATGCTAGCTTCCATTCACCTCTGCACATAGAGAAATGGCATGGAGTCGTTGGAAAGTTGAGAGTTTGAGACTGTACGTGCTGTCTGTGCATGATTTTTTTTTGAACGATGTGCATGAAAATGTTTGCATATATGTCATGGCAAATTGGAGATCTACGAACTACTGATACACCCAAGCGCTGGCCAAGCCAAGCATGAGTTATGACTAATTTTATGAGCGTATTTGTAGATTTGTTTCCTTCATTTTTAAAACGTTTGAGCATCCAATTTGTGATACATTGTATGCTTAATTATGCAGTAGACTAAGTTCAAACTCGGCGATTAATACCGAGTCAGATTGATTTGAAACCAATTAGGTTTAATCTGTACTTAAATTTAGTCCCTGCCGAGTCATGCATACATGCGTCTAATAAGAAAGCGTAAGAATTACAAGTTTCATTCAAGAACTATGATTCTGTAAGAACTCCTCTTTTCAGATTTCACCTTCGTACAATCGTACTTGTTCAGTTTATTATGTATATATCATTGGATCTTCAAGGCAGTATCTTTCAATTAGTCATAACCACGGTTGATAGACGAAGGTACGTACATACGTACTTAAAACTTATTATGTGGCCGGTAATTGGTTATCAGTTACTGTTACACGAATGGCTATAGATTAGGCATTTTCTAGATTTTGAAAGCTAGTTAATATTGTGAGCTTTAGAAAATTCTAAAATTAGAATTCTCAACTGTTAAGTACTGAGAAAATATCAACAATTCGTTTGATATATCTGCAAAAATTGTTATCTGGAATTTACAATTTTTTTCTACTTATACAAATTAATGGTCAACCCTTAGAGATTTAGCAGAGATTAGTATTTTTTGCAATTATACTGAAAACACATTGGATTAAAAAAACGTACCAAGAGTATACGATTAGACATCACACTATAGATTAGTGCAGGAAAGGAATAATGCAATTTTTAAATCTCATATATATATGTGTGTGTGCGTGTGTGTGGTGTGCCTGCATGAATGTGACTACCCTAATGTTTTTACGTACATCATATCAACATTTGTACGTTTCGTTTTTTATCAAAGGCAAATTGTTATTTTGGATGATAATGATAGTGCAGTTGGGAGTGATAGTGACGATGGTTACAACGGATCGATGCATAGAACTTAATTACATTGCATATTTACTTCAATGCCCATTTTTACCATGCTAGAAAATTAGTGGGGAGTACGTAAATTGGGACAAGAATAGGTAAACATTATCACTTGAATTTCCTTTGCCTACCTAATCCTAATCCCACATTCCCACCTAATGGAAATGAGGTCGATCGTTTGAACCTTCATAATGTGAAAACTACTCTTACTGTGAATAAAGAAAAGAGATAGGTTCAGGTGGTATGAAATTTGCATAAGAAAGACTGATGCCGGCCAGTGGACCAAATAGGAAAAGAATTTAATTCTTCCATAAATATATTATAAATAAATTATTTAAAATTAGGCATTTGATAAATCGACTGAATTTACATGAGTTGATGACCCAAAAAACGGCATTATGAATTTTGAAACTTTTATATCAAACCATATAGAAAATTATTAAACTAAACTATATATATATATATATATAAGTTAATTGTGACGTTGTCAGCATTTGAAGAATGAAGACTTTATATAGAAAGAGAGAACCGAATATTTAAATGTAAGTCTCATGACTTCTAGGAAGTCATAGCCAATTAAGCACAAGAAATTCTGGGCAGTCATGACTTCTAGGAAGTCGTAAGCCAATCAAACAGAAGAAATTAGCTTATATTCGATCGACTCGATCTCTTTGAGTATTCTTGAATTCTACCCTTGTTCGACATTAATTGTTTGCTTCAATTTCAAGGCATTAATTAACTATACTTATCAACTTAATCAACCCTGCATGGCTTTGCACTTATTTACAGAATTACAGCGATCATTCATCGAGTGCAAATAAACCTACCGGTCCATTTGGTAAAGCTTATTATTTAAATAATTTTGTCTCCACTTTTCCTGCTTGTTCACCTTGTTGTATTGTCACTTCGATTCAGTCGTACGTGCATGTCGTATAGTCCATGTCCAAACCCTAGACGCCTTGTCGTTTCGATATTAGAATTATTAACCCTCATGCATGCAGGTAGTTACTCTGTAATTAACGGTAGATGCTGCTTAATTATACAAATGACTGAGATGAGATATATTTTGCTTATTCATTAATCATGGCTAAAGTAGAAGGCCTAGCTTTGCTAGCTCTCGTCCGTTAGATAATGATGATTATCGAGTCCTAGAATTGCCGGTGAAGTGATCTCGATCTGTCAGCTATCTGTATTTAAGTTTTTTTTTTTGAAAAGGTCTAAGTTTTCTACTTTTTCGATCTTTGGTCAATCAAGATTTCTGTCTATAGAAACATCATAGAAACAAAACACATTTTTATCTGAATTATAATTTCGATGGTCATAAGGTTTTCTTTGACCTCATGTCTATTTTCCAAATGTTCGAGTGCTCGTCCAAATCGAAATCCACATTACTAGCAAGCTAGAGATCGAATCAAGCATGAGTCATGGTCGAGCAGGTGTGACGAGATTAGATATACGTATCTGGTATGAAATGATATAATCTATCGATATGTTAACAGATTAGGCCCGGCTGAGAAGTGAGAACAGAGACGGTGGCTTTTCTTCCCCCCCCCCCCCCCCCCCCCCCCCCTAATCCAATGCAATAGTATGCAAAGCCCTCTCAATTAGTCTGTGTCATTCTGTTCTTGCAACTTGCAAGTGGCTAATACTGGAGATATCTAAACTATATATGTGCAAGACCCCCGACCCCCACCCCTAACCTCCCCCGATCCCTTATGCAATTAGCTACGGATTCTCTGTCATTTCCTTTATCCAGACCTTCAGTACGTTCCTTGCAGAAACAGATAGATATATACTCGTTTGTCCTCTCCTTCTTACGTTGGAATATTTGCAAATTGCAATCATGGCCAACATAGCCACCTGGAACTCCACAATTCACTCGTGCTCGTTGGTCATGCACTCATGCCAAGTACTTGTTTCGATATATACAAGTCTGCTTCAGGAACTTTGTTGTTGCTCACTCAATGTCACATCTCTCTCACTCACTCTCTCTTTCTGCATTTTCTTCTTGTGACTGAACGAAAAAAAAAATTCATCATTTTTTAGGGTGCAAAAAACAATTTTTTTGTTTGCACATAGCCACATACATAATACTTTGATAATTTACTTGTAAACATGGTCTTCATTTGCGAAAAAACTTCGATCAATAAAACGTGAATTAAGAATACCAGGCTGGAACCATTTCACATGGGCTCCTGCATGGATTAGTCTCATGCCAAAGGTATTACCTTCGGCTGTGAGGATACCCTGCAGCTCCAGTTGTGGACTGCTCTCCGCTTGCGCACGTGATTGTCCATGAGCATTGGGCCCCCGAAAGGGACATGTCCTCACCGTGAATCAAAAAAATAATGTGTAAAACACTAAGATTTTTTTTTTTAAAGTCAAGTTACAACAAATTAAGAATGTCCGTGAAGACCAATCTTATGTAGGTAGATTAAGGGAGTCTAGTTTTAGAAAGAACTTAAAGGAAGGGCGAGAAGAAGACTAATTTTATTTAGGTGATGGGCCTTTCCTTAATTAGGAAAGCATGCCGACCTCTAAAAAAGGGTAAGCTGCTTCAGCGAGTCTTTGATAGAGCCTAGAGGGCTCCACGTTCCGGGCACCGGAAAATTGTTGGTCTAATAGCATCGCTTCACATTTTTACCATATATGACCAATACAGAGTTGAAAGTTACAATAACAAGCAATTGAGACTAATTTCAATATAGATTATTGCTGATCTGGTGGTTTATTGGGTGTCATAATATTTTCCTCCCCAGAAGGACATGCCAAAAGCCCATCGGGAAACGCTTTCCTGGACGGGCCACTAACAATACAGACAAAGAATCACACAGATCGTTCTATTTCAGAAAATTTGCTATTTACAAACCCACATCTGCAATTTTCGCTTCTCCTAGAGCCCCTCTTCTGCAAACATATAATTTGAATGAGCTATAAGATTCCAATTTTTGTTCACCCATCCACCCAATAAGCGGCCTTGGCTTTTCTCCCATCACACTTCTCAAACCTATATCAATCACAGTTTTCTTCCCACTAAGACTACTCTGTTTTCTTTCTCCCTCTCTCTGTCTTCCCTCCTCTGTTTCTCTCTCTCGCTCTAGCTTTCACACATTTGTTAATGCAATGGCAGTTGAGTGCTTGAAAACCCTAGATCACCAAAAAGAAGATGATCATAGGCCACTAGTCTTCGATGCTTCATTGCTCCGGTACCAAACTGACATACCTAAACAGTTCATTTGGCCCGACGATGAAAAGCCATGTCCTAACACACCTGAACTGCAAGTCCCACTAATAGACTTAGGTGACTTCCTCTCCGGAAACCCTGAGGCCGCAGTGAAAGCCTCGAGGCTTGTCGGAGAAGCCTGTGAAAAGCATGGCTTCTTTCTCGTCGTGAATCACGGCGTTAAGGAAAGCCTCATAGCTGATGCACACCAATCCATGGACGACTTCTTTGGTTTGCCCCTCTCTGAAAAACAGAGGGCTCAGAGAAAAGCCGGCGAGCACTGCGGCTACGCCAGTAGCTTCACCGGAAGGTTCTCGTCAAAACTTCCCTGGAAAGAAACCCTGTCGTTTCGATACACCGCGGATCCGATCTCCTCCAGCGTTGTTAAAGATTACCTCTGCAATGCCATGGGAGAAGACTTCCAAAAATTCGGGTATGTGAAAAGACTGAAAACTGAAACAGAGCAAAAGTGAAAACAGAGCAATGTTAATAACCTTGTAATGCTTCTATTAAACTCTGTTCAGGCCTAATTAATCTGATTTTTGAATTCCTTGTGTTTTTCAGAAGAGTGTATCAAGATTATAGTGAGGCCATGAGCACACTTTCCATAGGGATCATGGAGCTTTTAGGAATGAGCCTTGGCGTGGGCAGAACACATTTCAAGGAATTTTTCGGAGACAATGATTCGATAATGAGATTGAACTATTACCCACCATGCCAGAAACCAGATCAGACTTTAGGCACTGGACCTCATTGTGATCCAACTTCTTTAACCATTCTTCACCAAGATCAAGTGGGGGGACTTCAAGTGTTTGTCGACGAAGAATGGCGCTCGATCACCCCGAATTTAAACGCCTTTGTTGTTAACATTGGTGACACCTTCATGGTAATTAAGCTCGGCCCTAGAATTCACTATTATTATTGATCAGGTTTTGATGAGTGAAATAACTTAATGAATTGGTTATTGAATTTTATAAAGGCTCTTTCAAACGGGAGGTACAAGAGTTGCTTACACAGGGCAGTAGTGAACAGCATAACCCCAAGGAAATCACTAGCGTTTTTCTTGTGTCCGAGAGATGATAAAATGGTGAAGCCACCGAGAGGGTTGGTGGATAGTTCGTGCCCGAGAATATATCCAGATTTCACATGGCCGATGTTGCTGGAGTTCACGCAGAAGCATTATAGAGCCGACATGAAGACCCTGCAAGCCTTCACAAACTGGCTTCAAGAACAGAAGAGCAGCTGAAGACTTTTATCTAAAACAGGAACTTGGGTTCCACATGGGTCTTTCAGTCCTCTGCCAAACCTAAGAAAATGACATTATCGGACGGAGGTGGTGGTAGGCCTGGGAATTTTGCTTAAACTTCGATGCAAAAGAGTTGAGACAAGAGGCAAAGTTGGAGGAAAAGCCACTCTTTTTTTCTTTTCTTTTTTCTTAGAGTACTGTTCCGACTCTGGTAAATTAGGCAGTTCTTAATTAGGAGAAGAACAGAAAGAAGGACAAAATGGGACATAAGGAACCAATAAACAAGAGCTCGGTTCAGTCTTCTTTTTTGTATTTTACTTTGATTATGTAGAAAGATTATCTATAGCAATTAGCGTTAATTATTATCTTTCCCCCTCTTCAGCATACGTTCAACCACATGTATCATGCATATTGTTGGCACCCCTACTAGCACAGAGCTAGTATGGCATGCCACCGAGCATAAGCATCACTCTCTAGGCGGATCTACAAGTCACTATGTGGCTCAATCATGATATTCATAGCGTACCTCGTCATACAAGCTTTCCAATGATAGTCGGAACTCATCAAGACACCACCGGGAAGTCACCTTTCCGACCTCATCAAGATGACTCCATAGTAAGCCTAGAGGGGCACTTGTCCCACATTGAAGAATATGTAAATGAGAGGGGTTCCCTCACTTATAAAAGGAACCCATCATCCCACTTAGGGGGGGATCACTACTTGTATAACCCAAGGCTATTTGCTTATACTAGTGGATTCAAGTGGACGTAGCCTACCCCAAGAGAGGGAGGTGAACCACTATACTTCTTGTGTCAAACTAACACTCATTAATAACTAACCGTGTGATCAGCCACCCATCTGGTAATCACAACGTTAACACATATAGTAGTAGGTTGATATATTAGAGTGATATCTTAATCAATGAGGTATTCTTATAGTAAAACTATAAAGTTCTTCTAAAATATCATTAATGCGAACATCAGTCTAATCGAGAATCGTTAACACGATTCAAACGATAGAATAAGTTAGTTATATGATTTTGTTAAACACCTTTTCTAAAGAGAGATGAATAAGTGATTTCGATTTCTTTCATATTACGACTAACTTTAGTAGAGAAGCCTTCTTAAGGACTCTGTATATATGTTGCATGAAAAATTAGAATTATTACTGCTAAAGCCATCATTAGTGATCGATCTCAGTAACCAATTACAATTAATTCCTTAATTGAAAGATCTCAGACGTATAGGGGTGTAGGTTAAAAGAGTAAAAAGCAGCAGAAAACTCCAATTGAGGACTTGCCCCACGCCAATGGATGATTCAGATTAATAGGATGCTAGAATCCATCGAGGGATTGACAGAGCTTCTTTTGTCTCCAAGAAGAAACTATAATTTTGATGTTCACTTGGATTTATTCTGGTATTATTTTATACCTGGAGATTTGGAGGATTGTGGAATATATATATAGAACGCAAAGGAATACTAGCTATGCAATTGTCGTGATGTTTGTCTTTAAATGTTATAACATTCTTCCGATGGTATTATAAACATTAAACCAATGATTTTGAAATTAAGGCAGAGGAGGAGTTGTACTTGTTTACGGGGTCGTCTACAATAACATGAGGTATATCATATTTTTAATTACAACTTTTTGAACTAAAATTATAATTTTATTAAACTAAATTTACAACATTTAGAATAAAATTACAATATGTGTTTTTTATATTCATAAATAACTAAAATTAAATTTACTACATAAATAATCTTGTAAAATGTTATAGTTGAAATAATTACAACTAATATAACTATATTTACTCAAAATATCACCATTTTTACCACAATAACAATAAATTTATTGTGATATTAATAAATGGGGCATCATATACCTCGAGGTACCCAAGAAAATTCCATTTTTTCCCTGTAGTATAGAGCAAGATGATCATAGCCCACGTAAATTTTTTAAGGGAGATAATTATTGATCTTATACGTACATATTTTTTCGTCTTCACAAATTAAGTAGAGGTTGATCAGGTGGTATCTATTCCTCTACGAAACTCGATTTGGGGTGACTAGTTTTCGCCCACGATGCTATATGATCGACTAGCTTTCTCCCACAATTCTATAGAAAAAAGTGGTAGAACGCAACCGGAAACTGACTGCCCGTCCGAGATAGAACATATTAACTATAAGTATAGGACGTCATAGTATATGAGGCATGCTAGCGATGCTACCCTTGAATAGCGAATGAAGGTGTATAAGATAATTGTTTGTTCTTATGATGTGATATGTCGTCATCCAAATATGGGTAATGAGGTTGAAGCTAGCTAGGTATATGTCATCCAAATTCATTCGCAACGTACATACACCAAGTCTGTTGGCTTCCCATGTAGTGTTCAAAACTGCTTAACCTACCCATTCATATTTGTGGCTTGGTTTTTCTTCTGAGTTTTATCTGGCTCCAAATGATGCGAGAAGTAGCGAAACTTATCCACCCCAAATAAACCAGAAGAAGAACAAGTTAAGGAGAGCTGGATATTTTAGATGAATCGAATAAGGTTAAGGGTCTCACAGCCGCCAGAGGTAAGGACAATGACAGTCCCATTCCCCGCACTCGGCTCCAAAAGGCCCGCATCACGTGGTAACCATCTGTAGTTTGCTCTGGCACCACCACACCACACCACACCACACGCACCCCCTCCTTCGACCTCTTCTGTCTTCAACATTTCATTTTCCGATATATATCCATTTTCTTTCTTTCTTTCTAGGTCTAATTAATATGCAGTTTTTTGTTTCTGTGTTTGCAACCACAACTGTTTCAAAACTATTCTCTCCTCCCCCTTAAACGACAAAGTTTCGGATTTCTCTCATGGTATCCCACCTGCTCTTCGCACTATATCTATCTGTATCTTCCTTTGTCTTCTTCTCTTCCGCACCACCCGAACGGCCACCACCATAGATCGCTAGGCTCGATTTCCCCGTTCTAATAACTTCCAACCACGGCCATTAGGCCTTTGTTTATACATACCGGAATATCATAACATAAAATTTTCTAGTTTTCTCACCCTCCATTGTCTCCAAGAAACACCTCTCTTATATCGACAAAAAAAACGAGACGTCGCAAACTTGGACATCTGCCTTTACATGCAACCCTAGCCTGCATCTGCATGAGAATAAGCTTGTCCTGAAAGACCTCAACACATGCCTCGCAGCCTCGCTCTTCTTCCTCAAGTGCATGATCGTAACCATTTACTTGGACCGGTGGATTGCTTTATTTGCTTAGGTAAAACGTGGAAAATTCTCCTATTCTTGTTACCCTTTCTTAGTTCTAAAACGAAAAAAATTATTATTCTTATTCATTAATATATACACTAATCAAGAGATCAATCAGCAAGGATAATATAGCAGGTATTAAAACCAAGAAAAACAAACTCTAGTCCCTCTCGAGCTATTGTCCGACAGATAAAATAACCTAGTTCCTGCTCTAGCTAGGTCTACTCATATGTTTTAAAATGTACCATTCCTCTTCTCTCATTCTCATTGTCCATGTAGGACTATGGTAATAAGAGCAACTCCACCGCGGAGAGGCAATCGCCCAAAAAGGCGCCTAAATTGCTCAATTGATGCTATGGAATTATCCAGCGCAGATGGGAATTCGTGTGGGACCCACTGATGGAGTTGCAATAATCAGAGAGGCAGGCAATTGGTGTGAAGGCCATCAGTTGGTGGGACCCACTCCACAGTATCATTTTTCTTTTGTGTTTTAACCCTCACGGCTGCACGTGTCCAACCCTCTCCCCTCAATTTCAATTGTTTTCTTTTCTTTTTCTCCCCTTTTATTGTTTTTTTTTGTTTCTCGAAGGCCCCTTCTTCTCTCACAATGTAGGCATCACAATGAATTTCTTCATTAAAAACAAATTTATTACAATTATCTGATTACTGAATTTATATTTATGAACATATATAATAGAAATTATAAAAACATTAAAAGAAAAACCACATAAGAAAAGAAAAAAAACTAAACATACATGTAAAATTTGCTAAATATATAGAAAATCACATATATGAAATACAATTATGTGGATAATAATAACACGTGTCATTATGTAATTAGTTAAAATTTATTTTTAAATTTAATAAATAAAATATTAAAACGATTAATAGTAATTACTAGAATGACGGTTGTATTACTTCATAAAAACTATTATAAAAATGTAATTTATAATAAATAATAATTAATGGAGTCAATTTAATTGATGGATTGGTGGTGTGATGGTGAGGATGGGGGTGCATATGCTCTAATGCGAGTAGAAACCGTATCCTCTTCTTAATTGATAAAGCTCGATCGTGATAATATTTGAATGTCTTATTGTCGACGGAGAGCTAATTAAACATATTTGAACCATTTTCACTTGGCGACAAGGATCACACTATATCATATATGATCAGATCGATAGTTGGGATACAACGTCGTTTCTGTGGAATAATAATTAAGGTGATATTTTTAGAGATGAGGATACTGTTAAAAAAGTTGCGTGCCAGGATGTCCTACACAGATAATGGCTTTTAATCAATCGCACAAAATCTTATTTCTTCCAATTTTCTTGTCTTTTGCATTAGAAATATGTACACTGTGTGGTCGATCAATATCTGTAATGAAAATGAGCATGCAGTTGAGTTCGTAGTGCTCGATATCGATGGCAACGGGGAAGACGACGAGGAAGCCCTCATGCATTACTATCGCCCCTCAGATTTCTTATCTTCTTCGATTCAGTTCAGCTAGCGAAAAGTCCTTTACTACGATACACATGCATGCATGTTACATGTTTATTTGTGTGACGTTGTTTTCTTCTGTATTTCTCTTTAATTTCCTTATAGTTTTTTCTATCAAGATAGAATTGAATGAGAAAAAATGATGATTACAACGATTAATTTGATTATGGATTATGTTTCCAACTTATGGAAGTAATTAGGTGATAATTGTAGAAGAGAAGCACAAAGGTGAAATTAATTTAGAGTTTCAAAAAGATTTAGACATTCATTATTATTGTGATAATTTGGATTCATATTATTGTTTGATTAGGATTAGACTTCGCCACATTACCGGGGGCGGAGCTAGAGAAAGAGAGAGTGGGACTCAAGTCCCACCCAAAATTTTAGGGAGAAAAAAAAAATCTACATATAATATACATGTTAACATGAGATAATTAGAGTTTGATATAATCTATTAGTCCTACCCAAAATGCCAAAATTATAAGTCCAACACTTATATTGTTCAAGCCCATGATGTATCAATAATAAAACATACTTGGTGTCTTGGTTAGAGTGTGCATACTATGAAAAAGACATGCATAGTGATGCTAAATTTCGAAATTTGACTTCTATATGTGAGCGATGCACATTGTTAGTTCAAACAAGGAAGTCAAACTTATTTCTCGTACTTTATAGATTAATCTGTCTAGTTTTGACTCTTCCAGAATTCCAGTATCTACAACAACAACAACTGAAAACACATTTTTAGCCATAAATATCATCAAGAATAAGCTTATAAATAAAATGGAAAGAGAATTTTTAGGTGATTGTATGGTCCTTCACATTGAAAATGAATATACTGATTCCATTAGTAATGATTTTGTGATAGAGAAATATGAGGTTTCAGATACTCATAGAGTAAAATTTAGTTAGCTGAGCTAGGTTTGCATCGATATATTTTGTATTACAATACGATTGTATATGTACCTTATTTAATTTGTGATACAATTGAATGATTATTAAGCTTATTTTCAATTTATATTAGAGTATCGTTGAAAAAAGTTTTGTAGACAAATTCAAGTCCCACCCGATTTAAATTCATGGATCCGCCACTGCACGTTACTCCTAAATTCAAAATGAGAATGGTGATTTTGTTGCGTGACCTAGTTTTGTTTCCAGTTCTTTAAGTTCACTTTGTTTGCTTTTATCACATTGCATGATCGATTAGTTTCGCGCGCATAATACCAGTTAAGTCCATATCTACACGTCATTACATGTAGAGAGATAGTGTCGTATATGAAAGCCAAGCTTTCAAAACAGTAGAACGATAAACTAGGGTTTCAAAGATACTAGTGCTCGATCAGAACTTATTGTTGGTGGAGGTCTTGTATGTGATATTGATTCTTTTAATTAACCATTTGTTTGTACTTTACAAGCAGAACAATCCTAGCTTTCATGTCACACTGACATATGGATCGAGTAAAAACATGCAAGTATTAGAGAGTTCGAACCTTCCAATATAGCACTATTGGGGGTTTCATAATCGTATAGATGGAACACTAATTTGTCATAGTTTGCATGAGTTTTGTGAGTTTGTCACATGTATGTTCAATTAGGTGTCCGGCCATAAAATCAATCAGGGAGATCGCTTTCATTCAATTAAAGGCTTCTTGGTGCTTTTGTTTCATAGTCGACCGGATATGAGCAACTGGAGCCTGGAGGTGGGAATGCAACTATATGTTGGGTGTGGATAGTATATCTAGGTCCACCACCACCTATGCTTGTTGTTGCATGTGTGGCCACCGGTGGCGTGGGCAAGCGGCGGCCCTGCCTCCCTTTTTCCCAGCCATAGTTTTCAAAACCTCGATCTGTACTACTTCGTTTTGTCATCTTTACGTCGTCTACAGCTCTAATGAAGCTCCCATTGGCCCTCTTTCCCATCTCGATCGGGTAGGAACGTACCAACATATTGTCAAACTGCTTCCTCATGTTAAAAAATAGAACATATTCCTCATTGAAATGGACTGTTATAATCCGGAAGACTTTATACAGGCATGAAAATGGAGATGAAAGTGGAGTCATGGGGGTTGTGGGAAAGAAGATAACTAGAGCTGTTGCCCCCGTCGGGACGTTTATGATGAATGAATGGTGAATTGAGGGCTATAATCTCTATAACTTGAGTCTTATACCCCACGCCTGACTATTTGACTATTTCTACAGATTTTTTCCGAATATGGAATTTAGTTTCCATTCCTAAGATAGTAATATTGAATGTGCGTGGTTGACCATTCACCACCATATATAAGTTAGATTTTCTTTTGTATTGGGTTCATGGATCTATAACTTCAACAGATCTACCTTAGGCATCAGAAATGCGTAGTTCTGCTGATCATTGTTTAGTACTCAAGTGGCTCTTTGTTGTCTTTAGCATTGTTGCCACTCATTAGTGTTCTTCTCCAATAATCAAGTGTCCAAGTTCATTTAGCAAAAAAGATGAGTTTGATCAAAGCTCTACGCTTCCATAAAGTCTGTGGGCTTCCCATCACAAACCTACAATAATGGGAGGGTCGAGGCCCATTTTTCGTCCCATCAGTAACTGTTTTATGAAACAGACCCAATTTGATAGTTGTATGCCCTCTACACTATAAGCAAGAATTTCATCCTACGTAATAAGTATTGTTTTGAGCATAAAAACATATAATTATACACCTTCATACATGATGAACTCATGAAGATTATATGTATCTCAATATTAATTACGAAATTTTATTGGAAAGAACAAAAATGTTACGGATCAAGGACGGTTCAACAAATCAAGGATATATGAAATGTTTAACATGGACGAACACTTCCTTTGCTTTGGAGGGTTCAACATCTTGCGCTCCATGATAACCTCCTTCAGTGAACTGACTCACCACTATCACCCCCTTTCCTTCCAACATCTTCACCAGCTCAATCTGACGATCGACCAGCGGGTCTCCATCGGATCCGGTCACTAAAACTCTCCAACCAAGTTCTTTCACTCGATCAAAGCCATTCGAATCGCCACCTGCCATTGGATTGCAATACTTGTGATCACGGTCAGCTCCAATAGGCAATGACAAGTCCCACATGAGGTCGCAGACACTAGGCGCCAAAACAGGATCGTTCACTAGCCTTGACTCCGAGCTGGTCCTTCGAATACCGCCGAAGAAAGGTTGGATCAGTATCAGCCCTCTTATCTTCAAGGGGTGGAGGAGGTCATCGCCGTCAGCTGCGACACGCAGTCCTGCATTGTAGGCTATGTTAGCCCCAGCGCTGGATCCCATTAGGAAACACTTGGAGAGGTCCGCGTAGTTCCTCAACCAATCATCTTGGCTGTTTTTGATGCACTGAAGGGCCTCCGTTGCATCATCATACGCCGCCGGCAGCCGGTGCTCAGGAGCCAACCTGTACTCGACGGATGCAATGATCACAGGGACGTCGGTTGCAAAGTTGGCACAGAAATTATGGAAAATGGTGGAGGCTGCACTCAGTAATACGAAACCTCCACCATGGTAGAAAACGACGAGAGGAAGCTTATTAGTTGGCGGTGAGGTTTGGTCCAGTATATGGTGGGGAAGGAACAGTCGAAGATAGGTGTTGTTTGATTGGTTGATGGTGATGTCTTTGGATAGAACCGGAGTGCGAAGCTTCGGATCAGATGAGGGCGGCGCGTCTGGAAAGTTAAACAAGCGCGTGATGCTGCCGTCAGGATTGCAAGCTATCTGTAGGCGCTGGTAAGGATCAACGCCGGAGTTGGGTTCTGTAGGCGCTGCTGCCCTTTCATTTGACATTGTTGAATGTTTCCAAGCTTTGAGATTGATTGGATTTAAATTTTATATAACATGTTACCTATATGGGCGTCCATATTATATAGTGGTCTCCTCAGCTCATTAAACTTTTTCCAAATAATAAACAATCTCAAGTTGATGATAATTAGCAGAATTGAAATCACTAACTTAGCTTAACAGCCACTCTAATGTCCTGTTGATCACATAATATATAGTCCCCCATTGAAAGTCAGACCAATCTACCATACTCCTCCAATATTAGTAATTTAGATATTAACAGTTAACACATGTTCTAGACTTCTAGTCACCCCAAAAATTAATCTTTATTGATAGTTGTAGCATCGTCAATACCATGAGACGAGATTGTAAACGCATGAATCCAACATTCATTCAGATCTTATTATTATTATTATTGACCTCGCCCTTGCTAATAGTTCAAGAATCCTTGCTTTAGATGAAGTCATGACCTTAGTTGATATATACTAAATAACATGTTCTAGTCACCCTCTATAATAAATCCTAGTTGATAAATGTAGCACAGTACGTCAATAATATCATGAGACGATATTGCTGCTATTGCAGGCGCAAGAACCCCCTGCATTCATTCAAATCTGCTTATTACTATTATGATCATAATTAAAATTAATCATCTTAATTGACCCAGCCCTTGATAATTAGTTCTAGATCGATGAAGTCATGAACTTAGTTGATATATACAATTAATAAAAAATATAAAAAGGTATCTTACTTTCAAAGTTGTGATGCTTGATAATCTTCATCATTTGAAGTAGGCAAATATTATTGTCTAAGAAAAAGAAAACTTGTGACGCATATGCTTCGGTATAATTTCATTAATTTGTCATCGGGTTTTTTTTTCCATCAAAATTAATATGCCCTACCAATACAAACATCATTGTAGAGATGGCAGCATCCTCATTTTCTTCCAAGACATACATATTTCCAAGGCCCCAAGCTTTACTTCTAGTTGGATAGGCACGACTCGTTCACATGCACGAAATTTTCAACACGCCAAATAAACCCGGAGCTTTAGACGGGTCGCGTATTTCCACACCCTTCTCCTCTACTATTTTCGCCAACCCCATCTCCATAACAAGCGAGAACCAAAATCCTGCGTACAATCCACGGCCCAAATAGATTCCCAAATATCATCTCTATTACCTACCGTTGGATTGCAATATTCATGATCATGGTCAGCGCCAACAGGCAACGCCAAGTTCCAGGCTGCCTCGCTTGACCGTAGTGGCAAAATTCGATCATGCTCCATCTTCAGATCCGACTCGGTCCTTTCGGATCCACCAAAAAAGGATGGTGCAATACCAGACCTTTGATCTTCAAAGGCACAAGCTGATCACTAACTTTACAAGCAAGGAGCCCGGCATGGTAAGCTAGGTTTCCACCAAAACTAGTACCCATTAAAAAACAGCTTGAGAAATCTGCAAATTCACTTACCCACTCTTTCTCTGTGGTTTTGATCCAGTACAAGACATCTATGGCGTCCTCGTAGGCTGCAGGGAAGCGGTGTTCGGGGGTGAGACGGTACTCAACGGAGACAACAAGAGCTCGGAGTTCCATAGCCATGTTGGAACAAAACACATGGAAAACTGCTGAGGTCGATTAGGGGCGGAACTTTGTTCAAGCCCAAGGGGTCCGGACCCATTGGTTCTAACAAGTTCCCAATACTATACTGATATAGTGATAAAAAACTTTATAAGAATGATATATTATATCATTTATATGTATGATTAGTTGATTACCATTGACATGATTATTATCTATACTCTTATCATTCAAACTTTAGTTGTTAACTAAAACAAAAAAAATTCTATTTTAACCATGAAATATTAAAAAACAACACTGAGAAAATTGATGTGGATAAAATAATCAAATTACAAAACAACATATAATAAAAAAAAATTTAGATAACTATCACTCATATGTTTAGTAACTACCTAAATAGCATGGACACGGATACAAGTATCCGTATTGGACACGATTCGATACGTGGATACATTAAATGAAATTGTTTTTGGATACGGACACGTGGTGAACACGTTAATTAAATATTATTTTAATTATATATACCTAATTAGAAAAAGATATGGAAAATAAGTTACATACTTTCTTAAATTAAAACACCATATATCAACCCAGATTTCCTAATTATATATACCAAATTAGGAAATTATGTGTAAGATAATACTTTGGTAGTATGGTTAAGTTATAATGGGGAAAATCAATATTAAATGAGGTTGGAAACATGAGCACGTGACTCGTTTGTCAAAGATTTTGATCCTTCTGCCGCCTCTACACCCAAATTCTTATTCTTTGTTAGAATTGATGAAAACTTCTTCATTTTCTTATCTACCTCTTTACCATCAACACCCATACCCAATCTACCTGTTCTCTATGACCACTGCAAGGGCATCACTCTGCCTGTTATTAAGTTTTCTATCAAACCAAGGTTCATGGATTGAAGTTAGATTCACTATACCGACAACAGATGTTGTCGATTTTGGATCACATTCATGGGATGAAGTCAAAGTTCGATCTGGATCCACCTAGCCAACCTCCCTCTCCACCATCGCCCCCGCCAATCCACCAAAGCAAAAGTCCCCTCCAAATTCTCCTTCAACTCCACCATCTTTGTCAACCCTCTCGCCCTCACTCTCCTCGACCCAAAAAATAACACTGAGCTCCGCTGCGCCTCAATCGTTTGGTTCTGTAGAGAAGGAAAAGAAGAGAGAGAACGTGTCCTAGTTATTTGCGTGTCCATTACGTAGTTTGCATGTCTGATCCGTGTCTAAAAACGAATTCGCGTGTCGGATGTGTCCGTGCATATCTTTGTCTGTGCCCGTGTCGGACAAGCGATACACATGTTGGGTGGCGTGTTCGTGCTTCTTAGGTAACTACCCATCCATATCTCCAGTAACTAACTATGTGAACAAATCTTATCTCTACCATTTGCAATAAGGTACTTGCATTAATCCCTATTTATTTATAAAACTTTTAAACATTTTGTAAAATAAATTTACCCCACACTCATCGGGTGTGTCACATCCCGGGACCGTTTTCAGGACTAGCTTGAACAACGTAAATGGAAAGGAGTTAACAATATACAAACAAACAACCCATTTTAAAATTTACGGAAGGTGGTATGAGACTTAAGGATACAAAAAAAATAGAACTTAAGTCTAAGAAAATAAGGATGCAACCCAACAAATAATTAAGAGAAAACAGAGATCGAATAAGATAATTATACCATCGAACAAATAAATAACTCCTCGGAGGTGAACTCGATCAATGAACCACAAACATTGAGCAAGAAAGGCCAAGTGCTACCACATCTTAAACTCCTAACTTCAACTTCTCAAAATTAGATAAGGTACCTAAAAATGTAAGGGTGAGCACTCGTCCTCGTTAACCCGGAAAGAGCCAAACTCAACCCAAACAAGTTTGAAAACTAAAAAAGGCGGTAATACTCATATATGTAAAACATATTTAGAGTGCTCAAGTAAAACAATAAGAGATAGAAATTAAGATGATATTTTATTTTTGGGCAAAAACTCATATGCAAATGATAACACCAAAACAAAAGGAATATTTTGATAATAATAATCAACGGAATTTTTCCGATGAATTGGTGACCGAACCTAACCACTAGGAGGTGAACTAATCACCTCTTAAGTCGAGGCTAACTGCCCTTATTATTAAAATAACAATCAGAAAGCGAGAGTGTCAATTCTACAATACCCTAAAATTCATAATAGCGTGCAAGATATATCTCAAAGAGATAACAAAGTAACATGGCACTGCCCCTCTGGAGATTTCACAGTTTCGACACCGAGGGGTCCTAGACCAGTATCCCAAAACCCCATCACTTTAGATCTACTCACTCACAAAACAAATATGTTTTCAATAAATATGTCTAGCCTTAGTAAAACAATAAATATTATGTAAATCTTAAGGCATAGACTAAAATGGGGATATAGGCATAAAACACAAGAAATGTAAACAAATAGAGCATTACACAATTAGAAATCACTGACCCGGAAGAGAGTGGCTCCCCTTACCTAACATAGCAGTGTCGAAGTCCATGTCTCGTCCTTCGATCCTTGTGCTCTAAGCGATGAAGTCCTAAATTTCGTGTGATAAAAGGTTAGTCGTTTAAACAACTCGAATACGAAAATGTGACGATTATCATGGTCAAATTGTCCTTCTCCTTTTCTCCTAGTTTGACCAGGAGAAGTAAAAGGTTGACTAGGAATTTGACCAAGTCGACCAAGTTGACCATAGTCGATCAAAACCCGAGAAACTCAATAATCGTCGAATTTGATGTCCGTGTGATATTAAAAAAACTATAAGAATTTAGATAGTATTTGATATCACAACATGGGCTATTATTACATTTCCGACACAATTTCTAAGTTAATAAGTTCTTGATTTCTGAACCGGGCGGAAATCAGAACTAACGTTTGATCGTACATGACGTTACGTTATTTTTTGCCATATTTTAAAGTTAGGTTTTACCAAAATTAACTCAAGGTTAAAAGTAAAACAACAAATGTAATTTATAAAACCGTAAAAAGGGTATTTAGGTAAAACGGTAAACAATAAAAAGATAATTTTCTACTAAGAGCAAAAGGGTTAAAATGATCTTTTTACTAACTCATGGTGGCCAGAAACACAATCGGAGGTATAAGGTGAAAATTTGGGGATTTTACTTTTACAAATTAACCTTTTCACTTTTTACTATTCGTGTGATCTAACATCGAAGTGTCAAACTACTAACTCGACATTTCGGAAAAATGTCAGAGACGTTGAGTCCCAAGTGTCGGAAAGTTACAGGGTGTTACATGGTGTGTGTTCATTCTAGTTCTATATGATTGGATTCAGAAAAAGGAAAAATTACCATAGATGTTGGGTAATTGATAGACTACTATTGTCATAAATTAATGAATTTTTATTTCTTTGTGATTAGTGACATTGAATAAACTTTTAGTAAACTTTCTGATGAAAATAATACAAAAAAAAACATTTGACATATTGCTAAGTAGAATAAAATCAATCTAATTTACCACCTTTAAATTCAGACGTCAATAAATAAAAATCTTGGTTCCACCACTAGCTGAGGTTGCGCTGCAATAGAAACCCACCACCGTGGTAGTAAAACATGAGAGGGAGTTTGGTTTTTGAGCCAAGGACATTCCGGGGGAGGAAGAGCCGGACCATGGTTTGGGTCGCAGGGTTTACAGGGATGTCTTTGGAGAGTACAAGTTAGAGTCCGCTTCGGTGCTTGGAAATTTTATGTGGCGCGTGCATGTTTCATCTGTATTAGAGCTGATGTTGGGTTTCAATTGCTCAGTTTTTGACATGGTTCAAATTGTTTTGGTTGAAGGTAATACTGTAATAGAGACGGCTCAATATTCTTAGTTTTATACATTGTCTTTCTTCTTTGTATCCTTCTTATATCGAATTTTACTTCATTGATTGAGAAGATGAAGTAGGTCACATTTCAAAACAGGATCTTTCGACTTGGTATCATGTCCAAACAGAGATGTACAAGGACATTTAGGGCAGAAATATGCATTGCGGAACTACTTAGAACTATTTAGCATTAAAATTTATGCTTATATATATAGTATTATTTAGCCGGGGAGTTAATTTAATTGCTAAAGCTTCATGTTACCAATGTTATTCGACTACCAATGCAAGACAAGCAAATAGCTACATATACTACTAGTGGTCCACTTTGATTGAAACTAACCATGCCATTAGATCGTTCCAGACTTCCAGTAGTCACCTTCACTGCAAGAGTGCAAGTGTCCAGAAGAAAAGAAATAATACTACATTATTTGCTATAAGTTCTCTCTGGAAGGAACTTGCTGTTGATTATATTGGTTTGCAAATCTCATACGTCAATAGATCGAGCAGCTAGCCAATTCGATCACAATTATATACAAGACTACAAACTAGTTTTCATAAATGAAATAGGTCTCACCGTCTCAGCATCAATCTAAAACTAAGATAGTAATTGTGGGAGGGCAAATACTGAAAAACCGTCCTTCAATTAATCTAGTCACTGACACGCATCAAGCACTAAATCCTCATATATATGATCAGTGAATAGAAAAACAACATCACGCCCTTTTAAAAAACAAAAAAACAACAATATCAACATTACATGCAGACAAATTATGCATACTAGTAGATTTTATATTTATGAAATACATATATTATTCTGGATGAAATATGAATAACATCATTTGATTGAGACAAAATAAAAACACGCGCGCACCACACACACATATATATATATATATATACATATATATTTTCGAAAAACACACACCACATATTTAAATACCTCAAATCCTCAAGCGTAAGAGCTTGAGATTCGACAAAAAAAAAATTACAAAATATGGAAGTGATATTGGGTCTCAACGCGGCCTAATGGGTCAAGCCACAAACAAAATTAAATCGTAAGCCCAAAAGGTCCCCCTAATGGCCTAATTCTTAAGAACATATTATCTATGCTCCATTAACAGGCTATTGCTGTTCCCGTTGGATGATAGAAAAGCCAGAAAATTTGGTAGCTTATATATATTTTCAGTCTCTACTACATGAATATTGCAACTGTAGGTGTATGCTCTACCAAAAGGAGACAATATTCAGGCATTTTACTGGACAAACATCGTATTGGTTGATAAATTTAGTTGAAAGAGTCAGGAATCACACCCTCGAATAGTAGCTACGAGATATTAATGAATGTTTAAAGACTACTCATTCTAGTATGTGAAATTTGACTAGTGCAGCAATTGCTGGCTACATATTGGTGCAGTGGTGCTAAATTGGAGACACAGTTGGCTGCTGGCAGAGCAACAAGGTTTTGCTAGCAGCAGGGCCGGCTCTTGATGTGTGCACACGCACAGCCGGCACAGGGCCAAAAATTCACAAGGTCTCCCAAATGCCTATATATATATATATTTATTTATATGTATATATTTAGCCCAATCCAACTCTTGTAAATTTAACCCTAAGAACAGAAGTATTAGTTTTAATCGCATCATTTCACTAGCTATTTGTCTTCATGTGAATTTTTACCGTATGGCTCATGCATTTTGGAAGTGATAATCTATCGATCAGTTGGCGAGCTCTTTTTTCGCCTGTCTTCGGAAGGATCTTGTATTTTTCCCTTATGTCTCTCATATCCTGCTAACAATCCACAATGAATATAGAGATTAACAAGCAACACAAAATCTTACATCACTAATGAGAGTCATGAGACAGTACTCTCGACATTATTCCACCTAAATGCTTTGAAATTTTTCCTGGTATTCTCTTTGGTAATTCTATTATTAATATTATTTGAGAATCATGCAATGAAGAACCCATGGATATGTCATTTTCTCTCTTGCAGAAGTAGAATACAAGCTACTGCAGAGTTTAATTGACGAGTTTGTTGTAGTCCCTTGACCATCAATATTTTGGAATATTTTATACATTGAGGTATATATATGCTGTCGTGGATTGTAAGATTTGTTAGCTCAACAACTTCTTGACTTATGAACATATGTATTTATGTAGTTGTAGTAATTGACTTTTGTTTTAAGTGTTCATATTAGATGATTCCTATAAATGTATGATCTAAACTTGTATGAATAACACTCATCTATTATATCTGATATGGTATTAGAGCACATCCAAAAGGGTTTGCTTTCATTCTTCTTCTTCTTTTTTTCAAGTAAAACCTCATTGTTAGGATTTTCTTGTCTCAAATCAGAGTTGTGTACGTCTGGCATTGGTGTTTTGTCAGACGGTGTTAAAGGTCTCGGTATTATTGTGTGAAGTTCAGCATTGTTCTTCGAGCATGTCGTCTGGCATCTGTCTCAGGCCGTTGTTGAGGCCCGTAGTCGAAGCCTCTAGATCGTTCGACTCCTTTCTCAAAATCTTCCAGGCTGTCGAGAAAGCACCGTTGTGCAGACGCCATCGTCCCCTTGGAAGAAATCAATCCGACTTGGTTGCAGCCTTCAACGATCCGATTCCAATATTCAAACCTGATTTCAGTGTTCAACTAGTTTTCAGTGCATTTACACCGTCAGTGCAGATTCGCCTGTTTTATCCCTGTCAGTGCAAGTACTCCCTGTCAGTGCAAGTGCACCGATAGTGCAGGTTCACCTGAAGCATGTTTTTATCGTTATTTTTCGCTGCAACACTACAGATCTGTTGATTGTTTTTTTACAATGGGTTCTGGAACAGAAGAAAGTTTGCAGGCTAATGATGTTCAGAAGTTTGAAGTATCTGTCAAGAATTCTAAAAGTAGTTCCTTTAGGGGGGGTCAAACTCAATGGAACCAATTTCCGTAAATGGAAAAGAATTATGGCAGCTCATCTTAGAGGAATGCATAAGATGAGGCATGTAACTTGGGTAGCTAAAGCCCCCAGTGAAGATGATGTCAATGCCTACACTAAATGGGAAGATGATGATGGTATTGTAATGTCTGTATTATACAAAGTTATGAATGAGGATATAGTTGACCTGGTGGAGGCATGTGATACTGTGCAAGCAATATGGAAGACTTTGGAAGACCTCTATACTAATGAATCTGATTTCATACAGGTGCATGAGTTAATGTGCACCGCTTCAACAATACAACAAAATGGGCAACCAGTGGCACAATATTTCACCAAGCTGAAGAATATTTGGGCTGAGATTGATATGAAATGTCCTTGTAAGATCAAGAATTAAGAGGATATTGTTTGGTACCAAAAGGAAAAAAGGAGCTTGAACGAGTTCACCATTTCTTGAGAGGTCTTGATGCAAAACATAACAGTGCTAAATGAGAACTACTCAAAATGACAGAACCCCCAAGCCTAACCACAACTTTCACATATATCTGTAAGGACGAGTCTCAGCAGGAAAACCTTAATCAAACACAAGTTGAAGTTTCTAGCCTTATTGTTCAGGCAAGATCCCCAGCACCACTCCTTCAGCAATCAAATTCAGTTCCACTTCATAAGCAAGGACCACCACCAGGCTTTGGGAATCAGCCCCGTCCTTCTTGCTCTTATTGCAATGATACTCGCCATGCCCGTGAGACTTGTTGGAAGTTGTATCCTCATCTTAGGCCTAAAAGGCCTAATTATCGTCATAAGGCAATGCAGCCATTCAGTTGGTCCAAGAACCAGATATATATGATATGGTCGGACATGATCATCATACAGCCGGAGGAGTAATAACCACAACATCAATAGCTGGTCGTGGTAAGATTGGTATGGCTTTAAATATTTCTAGCTTTGTTGGTACTAATACATGAATTATCGATTCATGTGTTTTAGATCATATGACTTATGACAAATCTTATTTTACCGTATTATCCTCTTCACCATTACCCTATGTTACTAATGCTAATGGTGAGGCATTCCATGTGTTAGGAAAATGGTCAGTTCATATTACTTCCACAATAGAACTTCATAATGTGCTATGTGTACCCGCTTTATCTCATCATTTGATATATGTCCCACAGCTGAATACTGAAGCTAAATGCTCTGTGACATTTTTTCCCATGTATGTGATACTTCAAGATCTTCTCATCAGAGAGTTAATTGGCCAGGGATATCTGAGGGGCAGGTTGTTCCATCTGGAACAAACATACGTAGGGGAGAAACCAGGAGCACATTCCCGGACCGCGTTAATCTCCACTTCTGATAAGCTAAGTGAAGTTTGGTTATGATATTGTCGCTTAAGGCATCCATCTTTTAATAATATGAAAAAATCTATGCCTACTTTGTTTATTGGTGTGGATGAGTCAACTTTACGTTGTGAAACATGTGTTTTGGGCAAGAGTCATTGAGCTACTTATTCCTCTAGTATTTCTAATAAAAGCGTTATTCCTTTTGAATTAATTCATTATGATGTTTGTGAACCTTCAAAAGAACCTACTATGTCAGGTATGAGATACTATGTATCATTTATTGATAATTACACACGTCTTTCATGGATTGTTTTTCTTAAAACCAAGGATGAGGTTTTTCCGGCTTTTCACGCCTTCTATACCAATGTCCAAACACAATACCATGTCAAAATTAAAGTTCTTCGTTCTGACAATGGGGGGAGGGAATATGTGAACCGTGTCTTTCATGAGTTCTTTAAAACACATGAGATTGTTCCTCAAACAACGTATCCTTACACACCTGAGCAGAACGGGGTATCCGAAATGAAAAATTGTCATTTACTTGATATGGCTCGTTGTCTTCTCTTTAGTGCCCACATGCCTAAATATATTTGGGGTAATGCTGTCATAACCTCTGCCCACGTCATTAATCGTCTTTCATCTAATGTCCTCCAAGAAAAAGTTCCATATGAGGTGCTTGCATCTCATGTCTCCTTGCCCTCATTTCATAATCTCCATGCTCGTGTTTTTAGCTGTGTTGCTTTTGTCCATATTCCAAAAAGTCAGAGGTCAAAGTTGGATGTCCAGATACTTAAATATGTGTTTGTTGGTTATGGAGGACATCAGCAAGAGTACATGTGTTATCATCCACCTACCATGAAATACTATGTCACTATGGACGTTACTTTCTTTGAGAACATGAGCTATTTTACCTATTCTGATATTGCTCTTCAGATGGAGCATTCATATTTTTAAGAGATGTATCGTGAAGAGGCTGAGATAGGTTCAGTTGAGATCACTAATGCATCAGCTCCGTAGACACCACCAGATGATTCTGTTATAGTTGTTCCAGAGATTTAGGTACCAAAAGCTAACAACGCAACTGCCCCTCTTGCCTCCCCTGCTGTTACTTCTATCCCTGACCCATGTTTTCCTAGTACAGAAGATCACTCATATGAGGTTAGTCACTCTATTGGAGTTAATACTAGTGAGGCTAATAATAGACAATATACTTTATCAAATAGGTCTACTCGAGGTTAACCAACAAAAAAGTATTAACCTACCATTCGGGCCAAAGCTAAGTATCATGTGGCTAATTTTGTGTCCACCAAAAGATTGTTTGAGTCATATGAATCATTTGTAAATCAAATATTCGATGTATTAGTACCTAACAAAGTGCATGATGCATTGGGAGACTCAAAATGGAGGAAAACAATAGAGGAAGAGGTGAAAGCATTACAGAAGAACAATACTTGGGAGCTTGTATCTCCACCACATGGAAAGAAGGTTATGGGAGGTTGCTGGGTGTTTACAGAAAAACATAATTCAGATGAGTCAGTAAGTCGGTATAAAGAACGCCTAGTAGTGAAGGGGTTCACCCAGACATATGGCATATACTATGATGACACATATGCACATGTTGCAAAGATGAACAATATCCAGGTAATTCTTTCTACACACAACAATGTTTTTGAAGTTTGTGGCTTCACAGATGCATATTGGGCTAGAAGTACCACAAACAGAAGATCGGCATCAGGTTACTTTACCTTTGTGGAAGGTAATCTGGTTACATGGAAAAACAAGAAACAAAAGGTGGTGGCACGGTCTAGTGCGGAAGCTGAGTATAGAGGTATGTCTCATGGTATGTGTGAGTTATTGTGGTTAAAAACTTGTTATGTGATTTAGGTCTCAAACTAAAAACTACCATGAAATTGCATTGTGACAACCGGGTAGCAATTGATATTTCACAGAATCCGGTACAACATGATCGCACTAAACATGTCGAGGTTGATCGTCACTTCACAAAAGAAAAGCTTCATGTCAATATTATCAGTTTCCTTTTATTCCTACAGAAAACCAGCTGGCAGATATATTAACTAAAAGTGTTTAAAAAAAGGTCTTTTATGACTCGCTGGCAAGTTGGACATGATTGATGTGTATGCGCCAACTTGAGGGTGTGTGTTAGCTCAACAAATTATTGACTTATGAACATATTGTATTTCTAGTAATTGACTTTTGTGTTAATCGTTCATATTAAATGATTCCTATAAATGTATGATCTAAACTTGTATAAATAACACTTATCTAATTAGATTTTCAGGATTAAATAGTCAACTATATACCATATTTTCGTTAAATATAATACTAGCTACTGAATGAGTCCCATTGCTGGCATCATATCTATTAGCCTTGTGTAAGTGAACATATGACTTTGAGATTTTGTAATGGATGTCGAATTGTTGACGCAACGGTTTTTGTAATCAATGAACATATGACTTTGCAAATATTATGGTTTTAAGTTTTCAATTGATTGATTTGATTTGTGACTTGTGTTTAGGGCCGCATTTTGAACTTTCGCACATGGCCGCACATTAATTTGAGCTGGCATTGGCCAGTAGGTTATCACTGCAATAACCCGATTTTTCGGAACGAATATTGGATTGTTTTTAAGTTCATAAATTTGTGAAATTAATTTAAACGAATTTGTTATGCTTCACGAAGTGGTATATCGAAAACGGAAACATTATCGTAACGTTTATTTAGAAAAATTACGTTTCCATGACGTGAATATCGACTTTTACTCAGTTAATCGTTTGTGAAAACTTCATTCACGAAAGTTGTAGAGCTCGTTGATACGAGTTCGTGGACACAACACGCGTTCGAATCGGACGTCGGACGTGAGAGTTATTAACGACGAAAATTAGTTTCCGATTTTGGAGAGGAGTATAAAAGGTACATTTTTCAGATTAGGGTTTCCATTTTTGGAAACCCCTCTCTCTCCGCCTCCCTCCCACTCTCGGCCCCGAGCTCTCTCCCTCTCTCAAAATAATTCTCCGCCGCGATCTGGCATCTCTGGCCTCCGTGCCACACACCGCCACCATCTAAGCCACCACGAGCTCGACCCCTTCCTCTCCTAGGCAAGACGCGATCTCCTTCGTCGCCGGGAAGCTACGTCGAGCTCCTGCATCGCCTGCAACTCACCGCCGCACGAACCACTTACTCCGGCGACGCAAGGGTTCGGAGGAGGGCACCTTGACGCCGATCGTCACCTTTGGAACCATCTACAAGCGATTGGGGGGCCAAATCACGCACCATTTAATCCACCCCGACGCCGTCGACTTCTTAAGCTTCACCGGTGAATCCGACAGTTCAAAACTTTGATTGAGGTGAGGGTTTGCATATTTTGAATTGTTGTGATGGTTGGTGTAAATTTTTGGATGAGTTGGAGTGGAGAATGGCGAAGGAAGGTTACCGCCGACTTAGGCGGCGCGTGGGCCCCACACGCTGTCATAGAGAGTGGCGCGTGAGTGCCACGCGCGGTTGCCGGTGAGTGACGCGTGTACCCCACGCGCCGCTACTTGCGGCGGCGCGTGAACAGTGGTTCGACACAGTAAATTGTAAAAATTTATTTTACGACGGTAAATGTAAAAATGTGATTTAAGTACGGTAAATGTAAATGTAAATTACTTTCAGTAAATGTAAAAAGTAATTTCAGAAGTGTAATTCAGTAATTATTATTTACTGAGACAGTATTTACATTTGAATAGTATTCGTACGTACAGAAATACGTAAACAGTATGTACACGTACATGGATACGTAATTGATGTGTTTTTATACATAAATACGTGAATAGTAAATACGTGAACAGTATAAACCTCAAATTTCGAAGTCATGAAAAACTCTAAAACAATCTCAATAAATCGAAATAATTTAATATCACAGTGGATCATTACTGAATTCATAGTACAACTCAGTCAAATTGATTATTACAAACCAAATTTATAATTCAAGCATTATATCAAATGGAAATATAAAAATCCTCTCAAATCCTCACCACAAGATAGAATAAAACAACTTCAAAGTCTTCGGTGTTGTTCGTCGATTCTGCTAATCCACACATGCGGAATTATTCCATATACCATCGAATAAGTGCATCGGGATTGTAAACACACACCCAGTAAGTTTTGCAGCTCGTATAAGTAAAACATCAATATAACTCGCATAAAAATATATACGAAAATCCATAAAGCATCAATCATAAATGCACTCATGAGTCATTGGACGACCCATCTGGTTATCTAATATTTATAGAAAATATATATGCTCATGAGAAATCGGGTAACCCCTATGTTTACCAAAATGAATTTATAATACGGGTACTCATGAGCGCTGTTACACCTCTGTTACCCCTCATGTTAGTACGCCGCCCGACATTGGGCAACCTCTCGCCACCCAATATCCAAAAAAATAATATAGGTACACATTAGCGCTGGTACACCACTGTTACCCCTCATGTTAGTACCCGGCAAACAGACTAGAGCTCTAACTGAATCGTAACTGTCGCCTGACCAAGACTAGATTCCGACATGCCAACACGTCCGAATACAGGTCCACATACCACAAAAACGTTTTAACACAACTCAAGTTAAAACCACGTACAAACAATCATTGCATGATATTGTATAAATAAATCGACATGCTGAAATAAATAAATATCAACACCAAAATGAACTCATTCGCAAACGAAAATTATGACAGTATATAATATGGCAAACCATATATATATATACCTATTTTACCAATAATACACATACACAATCCACTATATCATATACGTATCATAGTTCATTCTTTTAAATTAAGTGTAATTACGAATCTCCTCAAGGGTAGATTCGTCACTGTGAGATTTTACTCACCTTATAATCCTGAGCGTAATTTCCACGATTTCGAATTCGAATCTTTTACTTGTTGTGTCGATCACCTAGAATAGATAAGAAGTGAATTTAGAAGCGTTACATAAAACCTTAAATGACGGAACAGTAATAATGTTTTACTATTCAGCAATTTCTGGTTTTTATGAAATTATTGTTCACGTAATTAATATTCATGTATTATTGTCCAAATACATATAAATTACGTATTCTTGTACGAGTACATATGATTTACGTATTTATGTACATGTACATACTATGTACGTATTCATGTACATCCATGTACTATTGCATCGTAAATACTGTCTCAGTAAATTATAATTACTGATTTACCCTTCAGAAATTATTTTTACAATTACTATACGTAAAATAATTTTTACATTCACAGTACGTAAATTACTTTTTACATTCACCGTACGTAAAAAATAATTTTACAAAAATTACCGTTTGAAAACACGTGCCACCTCTGGCGACCGCGCGTGGCGTTCACGCGTCGCTCACTGTGGCAGCGCGTGGGGCCCACGCGCCACCTCTAAAACCGGCGTGTAGCTTGCCACCACCACCCCCAAACCCCTCCATTTCCTCTCATCTTCCCCTCCATGGCCCAAGGCCGCGCAAAGCACTACTCACCTTCCCTCACGCGCCGCCGAAGGAGGCGGTATCCTCACCTCCCCCTCCTCCTCGGATCCTTCCCCAAATCGACCCAAAATCCATCAAACAATCACACTCAACCATCAATTACATCAAATCATACCTAGATCGTACGTTGGAGCCACCGGAACGTTGTCGGAGAGGGATGGATCGCCGATCGTGGTCGATTTCTCAAGGAAGAGAAGTGGCGTGATTCCGAGTTCCAATCTCCTAGCTGGCGGCTTCGGCAACGAGGATAGGTGGTGGTGATCCGGTCTCCGTGCTCTGGTCTCGCCGACGATGAAGCTAGGAAGGCGGAGGGAGTCGCGCAAGCTTAGCGGTGGCGAGGGGGACTGCGTCGAGTTCGGGTTTGGAGTGGAGAGCCTTGCGAAGCTTTTGGGCGAGGTGGTGAGAGCCACAGCGGCCCAGGGAAGGAGATCGCCGACGATGGATTTTCTGAGGAAGAGAGAGAGAGATCGGGAAGAGAGAGAGAGAGATAGAGAGAGAGAGAGAGAAAAGGGAGGCGGCTGAGAGAGAGGGTTTTCGAAAATGGAAACCCTAAATCTAAAAATCTCATTTTTATACCCACTTCCAAAATCGGAAACTAACTTCCATCGTTAATAACTTTTACGTACGACGTCCGATTAGAACGCGTGACGTGTTCACGAACTCGTATCGACGAGCTCTACAATTTTCGTGAATGAGGATTTCACAAACGAGTGACGGAGTAAAAATCGATTCTCGTGTCGCGGAAACGTAACGTTTTTTTAAATAAGATTTCCGACGACGGTTCCGTTTTCGATTTGACAACGTCGCGAGACGAAACATTGCGGTTTATTAATATTACAATGTTTATTAAATCTACAAATTCAAATAAATCGATCCGGAAAAAATTGGGTCATTACATAGGTGGTGCTAAAAGGTTCTCCCACTAATGAAACATGGGTAGATTTCCAGTCGAATACAGGAGCAATCAATTAACTGGTGAAAGAAATTATCGCTAAGTCATAGACGGCCGGAGAATGACTGCAATTTCTTTTCGGTAAATGACAGCAAACTCATTTTAGTTTCAAGTGAATTGAGACGTGCAAACTCATCAAACAACAATTCTTTTTTTTTTTTCTGCAAATTCAACAATATCATCAATTGATTACAGAAAAAAAATGTTGTTTGATGATGTTGGCCCTTGAGAATCAATATCATTAGCAGTGAAGTATATTATTTCTCAAAATACTAGTAGGTAGGGCTTACTAACGTTGCCTTCAAACGCAAGAGTTATAACTTTAACAAATTTTGCTGATAGACCACCTAAAATTATTATCGCTGTCTCCTCAATAGCAAAAATTTCAGAATTCATGTTAAATTTTATTTGTCAGCCTCTTTGGTGGAATAATTAGGTGCCTCGATCTTCCGGCCATCAGGTGAGTTTATAAATTTAGACTAGAAAACAGGAAAGAGCTACGTAAAGAGAAAAGGGAATCGTAAACCAAGATTCTGCAATCCGGCCAGGCCAGATTAACCAGTCCATGTCAAACAAGGGATCCCGTCATACAACCCATCCCATATCCTGCTCGAAGCACAGAACCACATCAAAGATTTTCAAATTTTCCAAACTCTCTCCGCCTGACATTGATTTGAGAGCAGTTGTCACTTTAAGTTCTAACCAGCCTGCAGTAGCCGCCGTCTATTCTCCGCCGTCTATCTCTCATTTCATATTTAAGGGATCAAATTAGCAAAACATCAAATACAAAACACAACAAAGAAAGATACAAGGGTGGCCATTTATCTAGCCATGTGAAAGCATGCACCCGAATCCTGTAAAACTGAAAAACCCTGGTCAGTAGTCACATCATCGTGGTGACAACCGACAGTGACGACTGCAGCTGAAGCAGGTGGTGGTAGCATTCGGCTGCAGTTGGCCTAAGCTCTGGGTTTTGTTCCAAACAGCGATTCTGGAGCTCCCTGAGCATCTTTGGCACAACTGCCAACCCACAAGTTCTCACCAGGTGACCAACACCCCACACGTCCACTTTCACCCCATGCAAGGCCCTCTCCAGCTCTGGCGCGTGTTTTCCACGCTCCGCCGCAGCAACCTGGTGTGGATTCAACTGTGGTGCACCAGCCGCCTCGTCGAACCCACAAAGGAGCCACTCGTTGTCCCTCTCCGTGCCCCTCATCACTTTGTCCCAGCCTATGCTCCTGTGCATGAACGACAAGTCGTGCAGCGCCACCAGAGCTTTGGTCACGAACTTGAGCGCCTCTACGAGCTCCGCGCAGTTTCTTGGTTTGAATTTGTATCCTCTTGGCCTGAACACCAAAGCCAAGTCTTTCTCCGAGGACCTGTGAATATACTCTGCATGGGGTATTCTCTGATCAAGGACATCGTAGATTTCTTTGACCGCTGACCACTTTCTTTGGTTGGAGAAAAATCTAGTCACTGTATTAGGGGTCATCTCAACAGTATTTCCATTACGCAAATCAACCCTCTCAAAATCACTATAAGGACCGAGCTTGTAACTTATAGAACCCCCGTTGCTAGAACATGTAGCCCCACTGTTGACGTTTAAGCATCTATCGGCTAGCAAGGGCAGTAACCCAGCAACTCTGTAACACAAGACTAGGGCTTTCAGTCTATCCGATGGCAAAGATAGATCAAGCGTCTGTAAGTTAGTCTGAATAATTCGATCTTGTCCTCCTTTACTTAAAGCACAAAATGTGACCAAATCTCCTACAGAGTAGTACCCGAAAATATAAGGAAGATCATTATATGTCCATTGAAGTTTCTCCACCAACGATTTTGAAGGATGAATGTGACCATCTCGTACTTGATCTGTCTCTTCACCTCTCCAGAAACAGAAGTTTTTCACGAACCCCGTCACACTTGGCCATTGATCTTGCAAAGCTTCAGTCATTGATATTGAAGTAGCCTTTCGAATGAAAACCATGTTGACACAACAGAACTTGTACACGAACCTATTGATGCAGTCATCCCAAAGGCCAATGAAAGAGTCTCTACTAGTGGCAGTACTAAGACCATAGTTGCTTCGAATAATGGGGCTGACAATATCGTACGTGATGGCTCTACAATCTAATGAATCATTGGATGCAGTGAAGAAAGCCTCTCTCCCCTGTGGCAAGTCCCGGTAAACGTCTTTCCGGAGTGGAATTCGGAGTTCTTCAGGCGGTGGCTGTTGTATGTAGCTTGAGAGCTCTGATAAGCTTGGAAGCGATTGGGATGGAACTCGAAGACTAGTAATGTAGCATTCACTTGGATCTTGAAATTCCCATGGAGGCATTGCTGCAACCATTTGAACCAGGTTGAGATAATTGGTCTTAACATAAAATGACTCTGGTCACAATCTATTTCTTTCTTTTGAACAAAACCCTAGTTAAAGTTTCCATATCTGAAAAGACTTACATCTTGTAAAGGATTTAGCAAACGGACGGGTCTTCTCTGAGAAGCCTTGACAGTAATTAACGCAATGTCAGATGTTGAACTAACCAAGATTTAAATGTCAAACAAGAATGTGAAACTATAGTCTAGACCTTAATTAAAAGTGTGCAGCGTCAGAACGTTAGTGAATTAATTCATAACATGACTATATCAAAGAGAAGGACGTCGTCGTTTTAGTACCTGGGGTGGCGGGTTTTCGTCGGCCAAAGACCTTGACTTGTTGACCAGACACAAATCGGTCAACAGAGAATCCTCTGAGAGGACCATCTTCGAAAGCTTCCATGGTGCAAGCAACCATAGAATCATCAAAGAAAGCTAGCTCGTCCGCATTCAAGAAGCTGGAGCCACCTTGAATCTTGATTCTCCCACGGTGGTGCTCACCTTCTTCACCCCACAAACTAACGGATTCTTCCCATGTCATTCGAATTTTCCCAATTCGACGAAGCTCCTTCGTCGAGGAAATCGATGAAGAAACACCTACAGCGTAGTCTAGTGAAGCCTGGTGATGATAGTGAGGTAGATGATCAAACCCTAACAGACTTCCCGATCTTCCGCCGGGGTTAAAAGGTAGTTCCCCACCAGCGCTCATGATCATTAGCTGCCTTGCCCTACCTACATATATGGTATATGATCATCATCAACAGTAAATTCCCTGTTCAATCTACGTGCCAACATATATATTTTCTAATTGTCTGATGATATACCTGAGAGAGGGAGATCTTCGTCTCTGAATGAAGGTGGTTGCGGCAAAACAGTACTTGTGGTGACATAAAGAGATTGAGTCCGTGTGCTATCAGCGGCTCCGCTAACAGGAGGAGTCCTCATCTTAGACCCCATGAACTGTGAGAGCTCATCAAATACCTCTTCATCAAAAGAAGCAGGCAATCTGTGAAGCTTCCTCTCGTAAGGTGAAAGCCTAAAATAGCTCTTGTTCCCAAGTTGTTCTCTCTCAGCTCCTCTTTCCCACTCGTAGACTTTTCTAAACTCACCGAGCATATTATCCCATTTTGTACCGGCAGTTTTGGCATCTCGGTTGATCCCATTCTTTTGAAGAAACTCGGCTACTTCCTTGTCCTTATCAGCCCTTGTTTTGGCTCTGGTGGGTTGACCGGGAATATCAGAGTGGTGTTCAGTTCTTGAAGATGAACCGGACCCGTCGGAGCCTTGGCTTTGATAAACAGCCCTCCAAGCCTTGGCTAGCCACAACATCTCGTGGGGCTTCCATACCGGGCTGACATACTTGCCTCTTCGGAACTGAGTGCGGTGAAGAGATGGGTTATGTTCTTCTCCTTCTGTTTTGGTTGTGTCTTGGCCTGAGGTTGCGGAGAGAGACGGGCGAGGAGAGTGAGGTGGGGATGAATCTGTATCTGACGAAGAACCTCCAGTAGTAGTATGAGATTGGGGCTGGGTTTTCTGGTTGGGGGACGGCGTTTGGGTAGGAGTCTGTTTTTGTTGGGAAGACGGGGATGGTAGAAGCTTCCATTGGCCAGTACTAGTGTATCTAGGTCTTTTGGGATTCACCGCCTCAAATTGTGGTTGATCGAAGGGTAACGAAGAAGATGTTGCACCACTGATCGGAACGTATAATGGAGCCGGAATATTAAAAGGTGCAGTTGCTCCGGTCACAACTACCGTACACGGTGATGCTTCGTCAAGGGGGTCATTTGGAGAGGCTGAAATTTGCTGCTGCTGCGCTTGTTGCGGTTGCGGTTGCTTCTGCTGCGCCTTCTTGAGGTTATCTCCTTTGGTTTCACCCATACTATCTCAAAATGGGCCCAGAAGAAAATTAAGACTTGGAAGCTAAAGAGAAAGTTATGAGAGCAGAACCAGAAGAACTAGGTCGGGCTTCGGTTGTTATATTGTTCAAACTCACAGTCACAATGGAGTTTGAATCCATGATTAATGTTTGCAGGGAAACCTTCAACAGGGAAAGTCGAAAAGAAAGTATATAGGGCTGATAGCTTCGCTAGCTCCCAGTTAGTTAAAAGTAATGACCAGAGAGACTAAAGCAAGAGAAGGATAAAAGTCGTGGTTGTGGAACTGCCATGACTGCGACTCTTCAGTCCATTAATCACATAATTAAGAGCTCGAAATTTTGATTTGTGACATTGACAGCTTTGCGTGTGGTATTATGTACCAAGGTGGTATGATTAGGGTGGAGGAGGAGGGAGGAGAGGAGGAGGGAGGAGAGGAGTCATGATTGTGCTTAGTGCTTTTAGTATTTGTGTTTCGTTGTTGTTGTTCCACAGCTTCCCGCGTAGAGTGAGGGAGTGGTGGACTGGAAGAAAGATCGGAGGTATATTTCCGTTCAGAAGGAGCTGTGGACCAGACGAATCAATGGCTACCTCTGAATAGCTTCAGTCACAGTGATTGGATCGCTAACGTGCATATGACTCTTTGCAAATCTTCTTGTTTTTGTGTGTTTGCTCTCTCTCTCTCTCTCTAATGGAGGAGCTCAATTGCATAGTACAGATTCTCTGCGTTCTTAAATCATGTGCTCAAGGACCTAAATTGAACAAAGTAAAATTAGATTTCCGTTTTACTGAAAATTTATAGTGCGGAACCCTAAAATTAATGAGTGCTCTTCATAATCGACTTGGATATATCACATATATGGGTATCTCACGGGGATGCATGCGTTTTGCTTGTCGATAAAAGCCTGCTTGTTACAAGCTATTCCATTTATGAAAGTCATGAAACTGATCATCACTTTCATGAAGATTTGCTTTGCATGCATCGTGTTACATTTGGTTAGGGCAACCATATCTAGTTCGATTTTTTTTATTTTTTTCGGAGTACACCTGGTCTTGGTCTCTTGGATGCCACAAATTAAGTCACTTACAATAGTACGTACATATAAATGATGTATCTTCTAGGTAAATCATTTTGAAGGAACTCGATCATAGTTCTATTAAAATAAACTTACGAACGACACGAAGTGGCAAGTAGCAACTACATTACGAGGCCATAAAATCCAAAAACGATTGTTCAAAGTGTATATGCAGTACACAGATTTACACTATCGCGATCGTTCATATCTTGTAACACATGTATCACCAATTAGAACTCAAAATTTTCAGAGACCGTCCAAGGCTGCCCAAGTTAGTCTCAAAACTAGGAAAAAGAAAAATGGAAAATGAAGTATGCTTGATAAGCAGTTCCAAAATGGTAAAGAAACATTTTCGAGATACATATGTATTTTGATTTAGAAAGTGTGCCTGTGTGCGTATATAGAGTCTTACGACTTGTGCCCATAAAGATAAGTGCGTACTGGAGTGCTAGGACATAAGAAATTCCCAATTGAGAACTATTCAGTTGAGCCTTCAAGATCAGCGATCACATTCTGACAGTGTAGCACCACAAGATTGCTAAATCCAGTCCGGCCTGCAAGTGCATCTATCTACAGCTTTATTTGCAAATTCATCTTCAAGAATGTTAATGTTACTCTTTGTCTAACTCGTATCTTGGGAAGAAAGGACCCAGCGGCTAATTTATTTTACGATTACATCAAGTAATCAAGCAAATATAATATCATCTAGGCTTGGACGTTTCTTACATTAGCTAGACCTAGAGACTTGGCAAGATCCCTTTCTGAAGTGTCTGTTAAGCCACGATATCCCAAATTATTACAAATTCAATCATGAGACACCTTTCGATCAGTTCAATTTAAAACTAATAGCTTGCAAACCTTATATTAGTAGGATTCAATAGGCTGTCCTCATAATTCAGCTTTGAATCTGCCATTCATCTATGCATTCCTATGATCACTAGCTTATGCTAATTAATGAGAAATGATTACGTGCTTCCATATATTAAACCTTGGCCTTTTATGAATTATGATGAAGCATTTGCGTTCTTACTTCTTCCCGCTTGTTAATTCGACTGTTCGTGCGCGAATGCTAATTAGGAGTAATCACACATGTTTCGTTGCAATTACCAGAAGATGGTAATTCGCCGTAAAGATTGTGATCGAGTCATATCTGTTGTGACTTGGTGAGAATACATATTGGGTGTATAAAGAAATTCTCCTACTCCTTTTTACCTTCTGCATAGGCTTGAGGAATTGGCATGGCTTTTCGTAAAGCCAACAGTATGGATCGATCCAAATTATGAATACTAGAGCAATGGCCTCGGCTCCCGCTGCATGCATATATGAGTATATGACTCACGCAAAGAAAGAGAATATTTACTAGAATTGCGTTTTACTAATTTTCATAACCAGAAGAACGACATATAGCTGCACACCTAACGATACACACAGGCCAGCCTGTGATTCAATTCTGCTGTCTATATGAAACTATTAAATGTCATCATTTTTACACCAATTTAGTAGCTCATCAATTATGCATGGAGTTCTTTTGAAATTAATAGCCGCTACTATATCAACCAATAGACAGAAAGAGTATAGTTGTAACGACCCCAAAATTTCAAGTTTAAAAACTCAAAATTTCAAAGTCGTTAGAATACCAAAACAATCTCAATGAAATCGAAATTATTTAAAATGCACAGCGGATCATTACTGAGTTCTCAATACAACTTAGAAAACCAATTATTACAACCTAAATTTATAATTCAACATTACATAAGATGGAAATGTAATAATCCTCACAATCTCTCACAAAACTCACAATAAATCCACACCAATTCTCACACTCAAATCTACGCTAGAAACCTCACCACAAGCAGGATACGAACGACTTCGAGTCACCGGAGTCGTCACTCGATCTCTACTAATCAACACCTGTGGAATTATCCCCTACACCATCGAATTGGTGCACCGGGATTGTAAACACAAACCCGGTAAGCTTATAGCTCGTATGAGTAAAATGAAAATATAATTCGCATATCAAGATATACGAAAAATCACAAATCAACAAATATAAATGCCCTCATGAGTCAATGGACGGCCCATCTGGTTGTCCCAGAGAAATATGAAATGAAACGCTCATGATAAATTAAGTAACCCTTCTGGTTACCCAAATGCATTTATAATACGGGTACCAAGAACGCTGGTACACATCTGTTACCCCTCTCGTAATACACCGCTGATATTGGATAGCCACCCGCTACCCAACATCCAAAACAATTTGAGTACCCATGAGCAGATAACCACCCGTTACCTCACATGCAGTACTACGGCAGACAGACTACAGCTCTAACTGTATCGTAACTTTCGCCCGGCCAAAGGCTAGGTTTCGACTTGCCAAACACGTACAATAATCTCACATCATATTGTACCAAACATCAGGTCCGAAGACAAATCACATTTTGACAATCTCCATGTTAAATCACGTACAATAATCTCACATCATATTGTACAAATCAAAATCACATGCTCGATAAAATCTTGTCATCAATATGACATCATCACGATAAAATCATAACAGTATCTTATATAGCAAACTATATATATATATATATATATGTATTTATTTACCATTAATACAATACATATATACTCCACTATATCATATATACGTCATAATTTATAAACACGTCCGAAGACAAAACGTTTAACAAACTTCATATTAAAGTCATGTACAAACTAATTCACATGCTCGTCATCGAAATGACTAATTTCAGATGAATTCATAACAGTATATAATATAGCAAACTACATATATATATATATGTTCTTATTACCATTTATACAATATATATATATATATATATTCCACTATATTGTATACATGTCGTATTTCAATATTTAAAACTCTTGCAAAAATCTTGGAATCACCGCAAGGGTAGATTCGTAAATATGTGAGATTTTACTCACCTTATCGACTCGAGCGTAATTCCACAATTTCCGAAGATAATTCATTTCCTTGATTTATCGATCACCTTGAAAAGATAAGAAAAGAATTTAAAAACATTTCGTAAACCTTTAAATGCCGAAACAGTAATAATCGGATACTGTTCAGCAATTTTCGGTTTTACGAATTTATTGTTCACTATCACTATTCAGTGTTACTGTTCGCTGTTTTTATTCACGGTTACTATTCACATATTTACTATTTATGTATTAATGTACAAATACACATCCAATACGTATCGTTGTACGAGTACATACTGTTTACGTATTTCTGTACGTATAAATACTATTCAAATGTATGTACTGTCTCAATAAATAATAATTACCGTATTACCCTTCCAAAATTACTTTTTACCTTTACTAAAAGTAATTTAAATTTACATTTACCGAATGTAAATAAAATTTACATTTACCGTATGTAATTTACCTTTTTACATTTACCGTACGTAACAATAAATTACAAAATTACCCTTCTCGGAATTACTGTTCACGCGCCGCCGCACGTGGCGGCGCGTGGGTTACACGCGCCACTCACCGGCGACCGCATTGTGGCAGCGCGTGGGCACACGCGTCGACACCAACAACGGCGCGTATGACACCACCGCCGCCCAATTTCTCCTCCTCTCCCTCTCCTCTATCTTCCTGCGGCATCACGCCGCTCCTCACCTCCTCCACGCTACCTCACGTGCCGCCTAAGGCGGCGGTATCCCCCTTCATCAAATCCTCCTCCGATCTCCACAATTCCAACCCAAAATCAACCAAAATCATTACACAATCACATACCAACATCAATCACCTCAAATCTTACCTAGATCGTACGGTGGAACCTCGTTGGAGCGGAATGGATCGTCGGCGGTGCTCGATCCTTCGAGGGGGCTTGTCACGGCTCGAATAGCATCGCAATCGCTCACCTGCGATGTCGGAGGGTGGAGAGGGGTGAGAGCCGTGTGCTTGCGTCGATGGAGGCGCTGTTCAAACGGTGGAGGCGATCACGCGAGGCTCGGGTGTCTTCATGGCGGCGAGGCACGGCGCATCGAGCTCTAGGGTAGTTGAGGTGGGCCGCGCGATGGTCTTGAGCCTGGCGGTGTGGGACACGTCCGGTCGGAGGTGCAGATCGCCGGTGTGGATCTTTCGGAGAGAGGGAGGGCGATCGGGGGAGAGAACGAGAGAGAAGAGAGAGAAAGTGAGAAATGGAGGCGGGGTGAAGGGTTTCCGAAAATGGAAACCCTAATCCCACAATTTTTCCTTTTATACTCTTTTTCCAAATCAGAAACTAACTTCCGTCGTTAATAACTTTCGCGTTCGACGTCCGATTCGAACACATGATGTGTCTACGAACTCGCATCGACGAGCTCTACAACTTCCGTGAAGAAAGTTTTCTCAAACGAGCGACAAAATGAAATTCAATTTTTATGTCGCGGAAACGTATCGTTTTTCTAATTAAACGTTTCGATAATGTTTCCGTTTACGATATACTGCTTCGCAAGAAATCAAAATTCGTTTATATAAATTTCACAAATTTAAAATCTTACAAACTATCCAATACTCATTTCGAAAAATCGGGTTATTACAATAATAGATTATTAACGAGTAGATTAGTAACAATTTGCAATGCGTGCTTGTACTGAAAGTGTTTCTTTATAGTTTTAGTTTTTCATGTGAGTACGTCATCATTCTAAATTTTATGCACTTACAATTTTCAACATTTGAAGGTAAAACAAAATTCGTCAAGTCATAAGTGATGGGTTACAATTTATTTTAGTATTGATATTGTTTGAAGGTCTTGGTAGTTTATGAATGCATCAATTACTAAAGAAAATTAATTTCCAAAAAACAATTACTAGAGAAAATTGAATGCTCATCTTTCTTGGATCAAAGGCGAATTATTGTATCCAAGCTTGGCGACAAGTAACATCAATTCTTGTAGCGCAGAAGTCCATGTATATATATATGAGTGCTACACTTCTGTTAATTACTAGCATGACAGTGATCACTAAATCCACATGAAGTTTGGGGTTTTGACCCTATTCCATACTCGTGATTGCTATACATACACACAGAGAAGGAGACGACAATTGCTCGCCATTTCCCATACTGCTTAATTTATACTGTTCCTCTCTCAAGTCTCTGTTACACAATAAGGCTGCACCAGCACTCTGAACGTTCCCTAGCTTACCTTAGCTGGACCATCGTAACTCCATTCATCAATAGTCAATAATCGATCCATACATATAGCTACCATATCGATTCGATTAATTCGATATCGACCTAGCTTTAAATTCTCAAACCGTTAACCAAATGACAAGTACCTACATGGCATCTGGGGATGCTTGGATGGGTCGACGTTCGATCGAAGCTCTAGCCCTAGCTAGCCAAGTACTCCATGATCCCCAGCTACATATGCTAAACCTAGATATAACAAGGCTTAGCTAGGTCGGCTAATCCAGGCTCCAGCTCATATTAATGTTCCTTTCAAAGGCTACACACCAAATGCTTTCACAAGCATTATAGTGCTTTTAACAGATCATTCAGTTCTGCTTTTCTGGGTAAGCTTGAATGCCACTGCATCTAGAACACAAAGCTTCAACGCCACAGTCCATCTATTAATTTCGATGCGGCTTATTCTTATAAGTACTTGTATTTATACAAGTAGTATAATCGTCTTAAAGCTCTCTCTCTCTCTCTCTCTCTCTCTCCCCCCCCCCCGGGGTAGGTTAACTAGGTTTCATCTCTTTTAACAACAAAACATGTTTTGTTGGGATTTGAGATGGAGCCACATCTAATTTTATTTGTGTCTTGTATGCATCTGTGATTCTGTGACTACTGAAAATGCATGTCTTCTTGTTTTGATTACCATTTTAAGTGAAAATTTGAGATATATCCAATGTTAGAGCCAATCAACACCCAAATATTTTTTCAATCTAAACCCAAATTGTTTTTTCTACAAGCTTATTTTGCCCTTTTAATTATTTTAGTTTGTTTAATCGTAGCATCTATTTATTGTATGTATATGTTTAATTCAATCATTCCATTGAATTTTCATTAGTTTAAATTGTTGAAAAATTTGATTTCAATTTTTTTTATAGAAAATGTTCTTTATATAGCTCTTATGAGAATTTCAGAATAAAAACACTACCCCAACTTTTATAGATTATACTAGAGAAAACAAAATTTGTTGTGTACTTTTATCATTCGTCGTTTTTCTTCAATTTTTTAAATCTACCAATAAGGTACGTATGTTATATACTTATATATGATATAAATGTTTTCTCTTTTGAGGGGAAATAATATATATGTTTTTTTTAAAAAAAATCTTTTCGTATCATTGTACCATTAATTTTCGTGTGGTAAACCATTTGTTCTAGTCCTTTCAACTTTTCTTTTTTTTCACTCTCTAATATTACCTAATAAATAGAAACATGTATATTAGTATTAATTTCAAATTCAACCTATGAAAAAGATATTTGCAATGATAAAAATAACGAACAAACAGGTTGATGTAAACATTAGTATAAGAGATGTTAGCTATATAAATACATAACTAATTTTTAGGTTGTAATTAAAAATAAAAAACCTACTAAATAGGAATTAAAAAAACTTATATCTCTACCTCAAATTAAGGTTGTAAACAAATGGCTAAAATGAACAAAACTACCTATGAAATTATAAATTATAAAAAATATATATATATATATATATATAAAGGAAAGTTCAAATCACCATAAAGTGATTTCGATTTTGAATTGATTTTAATTTTTTTTTTTGAAAACTTCTAAATTATAGATATGTAATTAAGAAAATACTTCATTCTTTCTAAATTTATGATGAGTAAAAGAAAATCTATAATTAAGGTAATTAATGAGAACACAATTTACTAATTGAATAATTACTAATTTATATCAGCTTTTAATAGTGATATTTTGTAATTTAGATTTAAAAGATCGTTATAAGTAAGTGCATCATGAAGAAAACAATAGGTGGATTTATCTTTAAAAAGCTTTTAAAAATTAGGTATATATATTAAAATACCCCTTATTTTTATCTTGGCGATTAATCTGCCAGCTTAGAAGTAGTTCGACACAGTTTTTTTTGGTGTCAAGTTCAGTTTGTTGTCCCTAAAGTTCTTAGCATATGTAACATCAAATCTAATCTTCTTCTTCCAACAATTAACTTGACTAACGAAGAAGCTAAGAAAACATAGAAAATTTATGTTGTATTGCTCTTACAATCGTATTACAAGAAATTTGCCGACCACATTTTTTGACTACCCTCATGCCCACACACTTAGATGAAAGCCATGTGTCTTAGATTAACTATGCTATAACCATAGTTATCAAGATTAATTATTAACACATGGTAAAAATAAATCAATAATTAATTTAAGAAATTTAAGAGTTGACTATGGTATAACTATAGTAAGTAAAAAAGATATGTGACTTTTATCTATATTGGTTTGCATATAAGGGGTGGTCGGCAAAGTTGCTTACAACAAGCAACTAGAAACTCTAACGGACTTAATTGTCACGAAATCGAAGCCATCAAAACTCAAAAACAATCTCTATAAATCAAAATCATCTTATCGTTACAGCGTATCATTACTGAGTTCATGGTACAACTCAGTCAAATGGATTATTACAAAACCAATTTAAAATTCAAGCATTATTTCAAATGGAAATGTAAAATCCTCACAATCCTCACCACAAAAAAAAATAAAGAAACTTCGAAGTCTTCAGAGTAGTCCATCAATTTTGCTAATCCATACATGTAGAACTATCCCCTACACCATCGAATAGGTGCACTGAGATTGTAAACACAAACCCAGTAAGTTTTGCAGCTCGTATAAGTAAAACAACAATATAGCTAGCATATAAATACAGAAGAAAATATTGAAAACATTTAATAATAATGTACTCATGAGTCATTGGACGGCCCATCTGGTTATCCAATAATATTTGAAAATATAAGTTCTCATGAGAAATCGGGCAACCCATATCTTTACCCAAATACATTTATAATACGGGTACTCATGAGACTCGGGTACTCATATGTTACCCCTCATGCTAGTACGCAGCCAGACATTAGGCAACCATGTGTTACCCAATATCCAAAAATATGGGTACTCTTAAGCCGGTAACCCATATGTTACCTCTCATGCCAGTACACCGGCAGATAGACTAGAGCTATAACTGTATCGTAACTGTTGCCCGGCCAAGGCTAGGTTTCGACATGCCGACACGTCCGAAGACAGGTCCGAAGACAGAAAAACGGTTTAACATAACTCAAGTTAAAACCACGTACAATACATTCCTCACATGTTATTGTACAAAAAACAAACACTCATGCTCAATTAAATATATATATATATATATATATATATATATATCATTGTTATCAATAGCTCATTTGGAAATAAAAATATGACAGTACATAATATAGCAACTAAAATATATGTATCGATTTTACTATATATACACATACACGACCCATTATATCATATACATATCATAATTCGATTTTTTAAAATAAGTGTAACTCTGAATCACCTCAAATAGTAGACTCGTCATAGTGAGATTTACTCATCTTTTATTCCTTAGCGTAATTTTCCACAATTCTGAAAGCAAGTCCTTTACTGGTTTCGTGGATCACCTAGATTGAATAAGATGTGATTAGAAACGTTACGTAAAACCTCAAATGCCAAAACAGTAATAATGTTTTACTGTTCAGCAATTTTCGGTTTTTACGAAATTACTGTTCATATACATACTATTCACGTGTTATTGTGCACGTACATAATATTCACGTATTACTGTATAACTACATACTATTTACGTATTCATGTATACCCATGTACTATTCCATTGTAAATACAGTTCCAGTAAATACAAATCACCAATTTACTTTTCAGAAAAGTACTTTTACCATTACTGTACGTAAATTATTTTTTACATTCACCGTACAGAAATCACCTTTTTTTTTTACAAAAATTTACTGTTTGAAAAATCACTGTTCACGCGCCACCTCCGGCGACAGCGCGTGGCGCTCACGCGCCTCCCCCAAAGTGGCAGCACGTGGCTTGCCCACCGCCGCCCGAAACCTCACCTTTCTTCCTCTCCTCCCCTTCCACGTTCCAAGGCTGCCTCTAGCCCATCTTACCTCCCCTCACGCGCCGCCTAAGGCGGCGGTCCTCCCTCCACCTCCGATTCTCCACCAAATCGAATCAAATCACTCACAATCAAACACAACCATCACATTAAGCCAACCCTTACCTCGATTGAGCCTTGAAACCACCGGAACGTCGCCGGAGGAGCTTGAACCAAGAGGCGGTCGAGTTTGAGCAGAGGGGTGAGGAGGCGACGCGATTCGAGCTCCGATCGCCTCGCAGGTGGCACCAGAGATGAGGAGCAGGTGGAGACGTGCTAGCCTCGTATATTGGCGTCGCTAGAGGAGCAGCTTGGACGGCGACGGTTTCTACAGAATCTTCGTGTTGCCGGTTGAGCTTCGCGGCGTGGGGCGGCGTGTTGAGGTCAGGGTTTGTTGTTGTGGACCGTGTGACTCTTCTGGGGCCGGCGGTGAGAGCCACGGCGGCCTGGTTTGGGAGATCGCCGGAAGCGATTTTGAGAGTCGAGGAGAGAGGGAAGCTGCGGGGGAGAGGAGAGAGAGAGAAGGTGAGGGTTTCTGAAATTGGAAACCCTAGGCTTTCATAATTTCTTTTTATATCCTTTTCCAAAATCGGAAACTAACTTCCGTCGCTAATAACTTTCACGTACGACATCCGATTAGAACGTGTGACGTGTCAATGAACTCGTTTCGACGAACTCTACAACTTTCGTGAATGAAGTTTTTGCCGGAAACGTAACGTTTTTCCAATTTAGTTTTCCGAATAAGGTTCCGTTTTCGATTTCGAGAACGTCGGGAAGCGAAATAAATGTGGTTTATTAAATTTACAAAATTTATTTGTAACGACCCCAAAATTTCGAGCTTAAAAACTCCAAATTCTCGAGTCGTTAAACACAAAATAATCCCAAATAAATCGAAATCATTAAGTGTATCAGCGGATCAATTCTGAGTTCTCAATACAACTCAGACAACCAATTATTACAACCCAAATTTATAATCCATACATAAAATGGAAATGTAATAATCCTCACAAATCACTCACAAATCTCACAAATGAAATTACACAACTTCTCACACACAAATCCACGCTAAAACCTCACCACAAGTAGGATACGAACGACTTCGAGCCTCTGTAGTCGTCACTCAACCTCCACTAATCAGCACCTGCGGAATTATCCCCTACACCATCGAATTGGTGCACCGGGATTGTAAACACAAACCCGGTAAGCTTATAGCTCGTATGAGTAAAATCAAAATATAATTCGCATATCAAAATATACGAAAGATCACAAAACAACAAATATAAATGCCCTCATGAGCCAATGGTCAGCCCATCTGGTTGACCCAAAGAAATATGAAATAAAACGCTCATGAGGAAATTAAGTAACCCTTCTGGTTACCCAATGCATTTATAATACGGGTACCAAGAACGCTGGTACACATCTGTTACCCCTCTCGTAATACACCGTTGATATTGGATAGCCACCCGCTACCCAGCATCCAAAATAAACTGAGTACCCATGAGCAGATAACCACCCGTTACCTCACATGCAGTACTAAGGCAGACAGACTAGAGCTCTAACTGTATCGTAACTTTCGCTGATCGAACAAGTCATCAATCCTAGGTAAGGGATACCTATTCTTGATGGTCACCTTGTTCAGCTCTCTGTAGTCCACACATAACCGCAGAGAACCATCTTTCTTCTTCACGAACAAAACAGGTGCTCCCCAAGGTGAAACGCTAGGTCTAATGAACCCTTGGTCTAATAGTTCATCAATCTGCACCTTCAGCTCCTTAAGTTCATTCTGCCCCATTCTATATGGCGCCTTTGACACAGGTGCTGTACCGGGTACTACATCAATGCAGAAATCTACCACTCTTCGAGGAGGTAGCCCTAGTATCTCTTGGAACACTTCACCAAACTCAGATACTACCACAATGTCCGCGATAGATACTTTCTGATCCACTGACTCCACATGTGCCAAAACTCCTGATCTCATGGCGTTATCAGACTTGAGGCAACGGTAACGAAACACTGGCTCTCCGGGTCTATGAAAGGACACTACCATGTCAAAACAATCAATCACAGCATGCTGTGGTCTCAACCAATCAATACCCAAGATCACATCATAAGTGTGGTCCGGAATCACAATCAACGAAGCAGAGAACTCTCTACTTCCAATCAAAATAGGACAAGCTTTGCAGATTGTCTCTAACTCAAGTGACACTCCAAGGGGTGAAGTGACACATAAGGCGTCCCCAAGAGGTGTAGGAATCAATCCTAGCATCTCCACCACTGAACTAGCAATGAATGAATGCGATGCTCCCGTATCAAACAATACTCTAGCAAGGTAGTCAAACAATGATAATGTACATTCCACTCATGTGTCTCGCTGGCCCACTGCGAACACTCTAGCTTGGCCCGCTGGTAGCTGTCTCTGCGGCCGTTCCTGCCTACCCGGAAGTGGTCGGGTACAATCTCGAGCTATGTGTCCCACTTGCCCGCACCGGTGGCAGCCTGCTCTCTTCGGTTTCGGACATGCTGAGGCGTAATGTCCCATCTCATTGCAGCTATAACACCTCACTGCTGCTAATGGTCTGACTGGTGCTGCTCTGATAGCTAGGGGTGGCGCCCTTGTCGGGGCCTGATAGTGGGGTCTTGGCCTCTTCCATGACCTATCCTTCGGCCCTGAGTGCTCACTGCCCGTATAGATTGCCTTGCCTTTCCCCTTTGCATCTCTGTTCCCCACATCACCTGCTTGAGTCTTCTCTGCTTGCTCCAAGCTCATAGCACTCTCAAATATCTGCTCCCTGGTAGTCAGGCAAAGGACTGATATCATGGTCTTGTACTCTTGTTTCAGCCCACGTAGATACTTCTGAGCTAAAGCAGTCGTACCCATAGGCCTGACATACCAATACAGCTGCGAGAATCGAGCATCATACTCTCTAATGGTCATGACTCCCTGTACCAATGCCAGAAACTCCAACTCTAAGTCCTCCTGTACTGAGGCTGGAAAATACTTCTCTCGGAATATGGTGGTGAAACCTCCCCATGTGAATGTAGACACATCCACAGTCTGTCTCATGCTCTTCCACCAATCTAGAGCATCACCCTTGAGAAAGAATGTAGCTATCTTTCTCTTCTCAATCTCTGTGCACTCTATCATCTCAAAATAAGTCTCCATACCCTCGATCCAATGGTCAGCTACCATATGATCTAGTCCCCCATGAAAGGTCGGAGCTGACAGTGCACTAATATCCTTGATCAGCTTCAGCACTCGTCCATCATCTCTAACCGCAGCAACAGGCTCAACCTGCTCTTCCTGTGGAGCAGCCTCCTCATAAAGGTTCTCCACGTTGCGGACTCGACCTGTGGTCCTACCTCGACCTCGGCCTACCTGCTCTTCCTGTGGAGCAGCCTCCTCATAAAGGTTCTCCACGTTGCGGACTCGGCCTGTGGTCCTACCTCGACCTCGGCCTCTCGCCCGTCCTCGGCCCTGTCCTCGGCCCTTATCAGCGTTCATCACCTTCAAACAACGAAACACTTAGTCAATACTTGTGAAATCTCGAATTCAACTAAAACAGATTCAATAGGTATTAACATGAAATTTCAGGATAAGATGAATCATAGAAGTATCATCACGATACTTCTCAGAGGACCAAACCATCAGGTATGGCTCCTAAAACACTCTCGCGTACCCGACGACATATCAATACCGAGGAGCATGTGATGGGTGCCCGCCTGCAGTCGGATCATCACTCCCGGATGATATTGATAATCGCCAAATACGCACTTAGGCTCTGATACCAACTGTAACGACCCCAAAATTTCGAGCTTAAAAACTCCAAATTCTCGAGTCGTTAAACACAAAATAATCCCAAATAAATCGAAATCATTAAGTGTATCAGCGGATCAATTCTGAGTTCTCAATACAACTCAGACAACCAATTATTACAACCCAAATTTATAATCCATACATAAAATGGAAATGTAATAATCCTCACAAATCACTCACAAATCTCACAAATGAAATTACACAACTTCTCACACACAAATCCACGCTAAAACCTCACCACAAGTAGGATACGAACGACTTCGAGCCTCTGTAGTCGTCACTCAACCTCCACTAATTAGCACCTGCGGAATTATCCCCTACACCATCGAATTGGTGCACCGGGATTGTAAACACAAACCCGGTAAGCTTATAGCTCGTATGAGTAAAATCAAAATATAATTCGCATATCAAAATATACGAAAGATCACAAAACAACAAATATAAATGCCCTCATGAGCCAATGGTCAGCCCATCTGGTTGACCCAAAGAAATATGAAATAAAACGCTCATGAGGAAATTAAGTAACCCTTCTGGTTACCCAATGCATTTATAATACGGGTACCAAGAACGCTGGTACACATCTGTTACCCCTCTCGTAATACACCGTTGATATTGGATAGCCACCCGCTACCCAATATCCAAAATAAACTGAGTACCCATGAGCAGATAACCACCCGTTACCTCACATGCAGTACTAAGGCAGACAGACTAGAGCTCTAACTGTATCGTAACTTTCGCCCGGCCAAAGGCTAGGTTTCGACTTGCCAAACACGTACAATAATCTCACATCATATTGTACCAAAAATCAGGTCCGAAGACAATTCACATTTTAACAATCTCAATGTTAAAAACCACGTACAATAATCTCACATCATATTGTACAATTCAAATCACATGCTCAATAGAATCACAATAAAATCATAACAGTATATTATATAGCAAACTATATATATTCGTACTTATTTACCATTTATACAATATATATATATTCCACTATATCTTATACATGTCATATTTCACCACACATGCTCAATTCACAAACTTCCGTCATCGAGATGACTATTTTTAATGAATTAATAACAGTACGTAATTTAATGAACTATATATATATGTACTTATTACCATTATACTGTATATATGTAGTCCACTAAATTATATACATGTTGTAATTCATTTGATAAACACACTTGCAAAAATGTTGAATCACCACGAGGGTAGATTCGTAATTCAGTGAGATTTTACTCACCTTAACGACTCGAGCGTAATTCCACAATTCCCGATGATAATTCTTTTCCTCGGTTTAACGATCACCTTGAAAAGATAAGAAAAGAATTTAGAATCGTTTCGTAACCTTTAAATGCCGAAACAGTAATAATCGGTTACTGTTCAGCAATTTTCGGTTTTACGAAGTTACTGTTCAGTGGTACTATTCACTGTTACTATTCCCGGATACTGTACAAATATGCAATTAATACGTATTTCTGTACGTATAAATATTATATACGTATTTCTGTACGTATAAAAACTGTATACATATTTCTGTACGTATAAATATTATATACGTATTTCTGTACGTATAAATATTACTACGTATTTCTGTACGTATAAATATTAATACGTATTTCTGTACGTATAAATATTATATACGTATTTCTGTACGTATAAATATTAATACGTATTTCTGTTCGTATAAATATTAATACGTATTTCTGTACGTATACGTACGATTTAAATGTAAATACAAATTCAGTAAATAAAATTTACTAAATTACCCTTTCACAAAATTACTTTTTACATTTACTGAAAGTAATTTATATTTACATTTACCGAAGGTAAAATTTAATTACATTTACCGTAGTAAATAAAAATTACATTTACATTTACCGTACACAGTAAATTACCAAAATGCCCTTCTGTCAAAACTGTTCCCACCGCCTCACACGGGCCACCTCCGGCCGGCCGCGCGTGGGGCCCACGCGCCGACACCCCCAACGGCGCGTATCACGCCACCGCCGGGTCCAATCCCTTCTCCTCTTCCTTCCTACAACTTCAGATCCCTCCTATGCTACCCTACTCGCTCCCACGCGCCGCCTCTAGGCGGCGGTAACCCTAAATCTCCTCCTCCTTCGATTTCTCCCAAAACAACTCCGATTCAACAATCAAGCACATCAATCGATCTATCAATCGAACCCTTACCTTGTGGGGGTGCAGCGATGCCGTGTGGACCACCGGAGAGGCTCGTGAGCACGGCGGAGTCGAATAGAGCCGAGGGCGTGATGGTGCTTCGATCCGCGCCTTGCTTGGTCGCAGGTGGAGTAGGAGAAGCGGCGACAGCGAGCTAGTCCTCGTGCCCTATCTTCGTCGGTGACGATGCGAGGAGCGGCGGTAAGCTCCGAGCTTGGTTCTGGTCGAAGCTCGTGGCGGCGAGGCACGGTGCGGAGGACTCGGGGTCGTTTGCGGGGGAGCTCGCAAGGCCGTAGAGAGTGGCGGTGCAAGCCACGAAGGTCTGAGGGTGGTGATCGGGGAGGGAGCGATTCGGCAGGGAGGGAGGAAGAGAGGGTCGGGTGAGAGAGAGAGAGATAGTGAGAGGGAGGCGGAGAGAAACTGAGGGGTTTCCTGTTATGGAAACCCTAGTAAGAAAAATTCCTTTTTATACTAGTTTCCAAATCGGAAACTAACTTCCGACGTGAATAACTTTTACGTACGATGTCCGTTTTGAACGCGTCACATATCCACGAACTCGTATCGACGAGCTCTACAACTTTCGTGAAGGAAGTTTTTGAAACCGAGCGACGGAATAAAAGTCGATAAATTCGTTCGGAAACGTAACGTTTTCTTATTAAACGTTCTCGGAACGCTTCCGTTTCCGTTTCGTAACGTTTGCAAACAAATCAAATTCGATTTAAATGAATTTCAAAACTTTATAGAATTTACTTCAAATCAAATATCGTTTTGAAAAATTGGGGTTATTACATTATTAATTTCTAAGAATTCATATAATTTAATCCCGAAACAAATCGGGTCATTACAATCTACCCCCTTAAAGGAATTTCGTCTCGAAATTCAAGTTCTCTACTCAACAAACAACTGCGGATATCTTGTCTTCATATCAGACTCTAGTTCCCAAGAGGCATCGCCCTCATCATGATGGCTCCACAACACCTTGACTAGCTCTACTTCTTTCCTCTGAAGCTTCTTTGTGGATCTATTCAGAATACGAACTGGCTAAATAACAAATGTGGCATTCTCCATCACCTCTATGGAGATATGATCAATCACATGTGACTCATCTGGTACATACCTCCTCAACATAGAAATGTGGAAGACGTTGTGAATGCCAGACATGCTAGTAGGCCAGGCTAGTCGATATGCTAATTCTCCTACCTTCTCGAGAATTTCAAAGGACCCAACATATCTCGGAGCTAACTTTCCTTTCTTGCCAAATCTTTAGGGAAAAAACAACTGCAGCGAGCTCTAGATCGTGAGTGGGGTAGTTCTTCTCATAGACATTTAACTGTCTAGATCCATACGCAACCACTCCTGCATGCTGCATCAACACACAACGTAGGCCTTGGAACGATGCATCACTATAAATGACATAACCGCCCCCACTAGTGGGAATTGTCAACACTGGAGCCGTGGTCAAGCTGGTCTTTAGTTTGTTGAAGGCCTCCTCACATACTTTTTTCCACACAAACTGAACGTATTTCTTGGTCGACTTGGTCAATGACGATGCAATGCTAGAAAACCCTTCAATGAACCTCCTGTAGGATCCTGCCAAACCAAGGAAACTACGAATCTCGGTAGGGTTCTTTTGGAGGTCTCCAACTCTTCACTGCCTCCACTTTTGACGGGTTTACTAATACATCATCCTTTGAGACTACGTGACCAAGGAACTTCACTTCTTCCTTCCAGAACTCACACTTCTCGAGTTTGGCATACAATCATGCTTCCTTTAGGGTTTACAACACCGTTCTCAGATGCACCACATGCTCCTCTTGAGACTTGGAGTATATCAGAATGTCATCCACGAATACTACAACAAACTCATCCAAGTACGGGCTAAAGATAGCTTGTGCATTTGTCAGACCAAACGGCATGATCACAAACTCATAGTGTCCATACCGGGTCCTGAAAGTTGTCTTTGATATATCTTCTTCCTTCACCCTGAGTTAATGGTAATCGAATCTCAAATCAATCTTAGAGAATACCGTAGCTCCTCTAAACTGATCGAACAAGTCATCAATCCTAGGCAAGGGATACCTATTCTTGATGGTCACCTTATTCAGTTCCCTGTAGTCCACACATAACCGCAGAGAACCATCTTTCTTTTTCACGAATAACACTGGTGCACCACAAGGCGAGATGCTCGGTCTAATAAACCATTGGTCCAATAGTTCATCTATCTGCACATTCAACTCCTTAAGTTCGTTTTGTCCCATTCTATACGGCGCCTTTGACACTGGCGCTGTACCGGGTACCACATCTATGCATAAATCTACAACTCTCCGAGGAGGTAACCCTGATATCTCTTTGAACACCTCACTATACTCCGATACTACTACAATGTCTGCAATAGTTACTTTCTGATCCACAGATTCCACATGTGCCAAAACTCCTATTCTCATGGCATTATCTGACTTGAGGCAACGATAACGAAACACTGGTTCTCCGGGCCTATGGAAGAATACTACTATGTCAAAGCAATTAATCAATGCATGTTGCGGCCTCAACCAATCAATTCCTAGGATCACATCATAGGTGTGGTCCGAAATCACTATCAAAAAAGCCGAGAATTCTCTACCTCCAATCACAATAGGACAAGCCTTGCAGATAGTCTCCAGTTCGAGGGACACTCCAAGAGGTGAAGTGACACATAGAGAGTTTCCAATAGTACTCTAGCAAGGTAGTCAAAAATAGATATAAAGTACCTTCCACTCTTGTGTCACACTGACCCACTACAAACACTCTAGCTTGGCCCGCTGGTAACTGTCTCTTCTGATGTTCGTGTCTACCATGTGGAGGTGGGTACAATCTTTAGGCATATGTCCCATTTGCCCACACTTAAAGCATCCTGTTCTCTTTGATTTCAGACAAATTGTGGCGTAATGTCCCATTTCGTTGCGAACGAAACACCTTACTGATGTCATCGGTCTAACAGATGCAGTCCTAACAGATGGAGATGCAGTCTTGGCTGGAGTATGGTAATAGGGTCTCGGCCTCTTCCAAGATCCACCTTTTGGTCCTGAGGACCCGTTACCTACACTGATTGCCTTGCATTTTCCTCTAGTATCCCTATTTTCCAACTATCCTCCGCGAGTCTTATTCGCCTGTTCCAAATTCAGAGCACTCTCATACATCAACTCCTTGGTAGATAGAAAAAGTGCTGATATGATGGTCCTATATTTTTGTTTAAGTCCCCACATAAATTTCTGGGCTAAAGAGGCCGCACCTATTGGCCTGACAAACCGATACAACTGCGCAAAAGGGGTTCATACTCCCGGACAATGTTCTAAAAATCGCCGCCTAGGGCCGCCTAGGCGCCCGGAGATTCCTGACCGAAGCGATTTTGTGCTAAACGGCATTGCTAGATGGTTGGCCGATTTTTTCCCGCCTAGGCGGCTGGGCGGCTGTTTTTTTTTTTTTTGAAGTTCTTATGGAAATTTGCATGTGAAACCATGGTGGGTGACGCCATACATGAAATATGTCTCTAACAAAGATTTGGTGTTTAAATGTAATCTTGTTTGATTTCTAGCCTAAGTGTTATTGAATTCGATTGCATGCAAATTTAGATTAGGCCCTAAGTCAATCTAAATGTTAATTGAAATCTTGCACGATTAGATGTTCCCCTAAGGCTCTAATTGTATTGGTTTCTAAAAAGTATGTAATTGGTCGAATTAGAATGCATGATAGGTTCGAATTTGTAATTATGTGGTGTAATGGTAAATTTGGTTTAAGTTTGTTAAAGAGAAGTCGATCATGTAAATAATAATTTAGGTTTTATTTTAGTAGTTAATAATCAATATCAAACCTCCCATTATTTGTTAACACTAAAAGTTTAGAGTTCTCTTCAATTCCCCGGACTGAACGATCCCTGCTTATTCTATACTAACAATGATGTTTTACAAGGTTTATTATACACGTTTTAATTAACGCTCTATCATTTACCCAAATACATTTATAATACGGGTACTCTTGAAACTCGGGTACTCATCGGTTACCCCTCATGCTAGTACGCCGCCAGACATTGGGCAACCATCTGTTACCCAATATCTAAAAATATGAGTACTCATAAGCCGGTAACCCATATGTTACCTCTCATGCCAGTACACCGGCAAACATACTAGAGCTCTAACTGTGTCGTAACTATCGCCCGGCCAAGGCTAGGTTCCGACATGCCGACACGTCCGAAGACAGAAAAATGTTTTAATATTATTCAAGTTAAAACCACGTACAATACATTCCTCACATGTTATTGTACAAAAAACAAACCACTCATGCTCAATTAAATATATATATATATATATATATATATATATATATATCATTGCTATCAATAGCTCATTTGGAAATAGAAATATGACAGTACATAATATAGCAACTCAAATATATCTATCGATTTTACCATATATACAGATACACGACCCACTATATCATACACATATCATAATTCGATCTTTTAAAATAAGTGTAACCCTGAATCACCTCGAAGGGTAGACTCGTTATAGTGAGATTTACTCACCTTATATTCCTGAGCATAATTTTCCACAATTTCGAAAGCAAGTCCTTTACTTGTTTTACTGTTCAGTAATTTTCAGTTTTTACAAAATTAATGTTCACGTACATACTATTCACGTATTCATGTATAAGTACATACTATTTACGTACTCATGTACAAGTACATGCTCTTTACGTATTCATGTACACTCATGTACTATTCCATCGTAAATACAGTTCTAGTAAATACAAATCACTGATTTACTTTTCAGAAAAATACTTTTATCATTACTGTACGTAAATTATTTTTTACATTCACCGTACAAAAATCATTTTTTTTAAATAAAAATTTACTGTTTGAAAAATCATTGTTCAACCGCCACCTTCGGCGACAGCGCGTGGCGCTCACGCGCCTCCTCCATAGTGGCAGCGTGTGGCTTGCCCACCGCCGCCCAAAACCTCTCCTTTCTTCCTCTCCTCCCCTTCCACGTCCCAAGGCCGCCTCTAGCCCATCTCACCTCCCCTCACGCGCCGCCTAAGGCGGCGGTCTTCCCTCCACCTTCGATTCTCCACCAAATCGAATCAAATCACTCATAATCAAACACAACCATCACATTAAGCCAACCACATTTTATGGTGTTGAGTTTTAAATCTCAAAAGACCTCGATATAATTAGTTATTATTCACCCACTTATAAATTGTATTTTATTTATTATTTTTCAGATATGAGATCTCTATTCTTCGACATCAATTATATCGATTGATGGATCGGTTTGGAAGAAGCCGTGATTTGTAAGAAAATGGATGCCAATATCAATTCTTATTTTTGTGACAAACTTGCTGATGGCCCTTTCCATATCCAAAGAAAAGATATAGTTTTGTCTTATTATTATTAATAACTCTGGATGTAAACAATAAATATTTTGCTGTTGCTTTCTTGCTTTCAATTTTACATTTGAAAAGAGTAAATTATATGATAGGGTATTCAGTTGTCCTTTACCTGTTGGGGTAGGTCAAATCATTGTCGATGAAATGTATAGCAGACACTTACAAATATATATTTGGCCCCAAAAGGTTCGTCATTCAGGAGTTAATTTTCAAACACAGAACCTTGATTAGTGCTTACCGCGCGTAAGTTTTGGGAATTATCATCGTTTTATGTTTCTTCAAGACTCACATTCTCACAAGAATCTTCAACTTTTAAAATCCATATGGTATTTAGGGACAAGTTTCCTTACTAGCAACAATCTTTTATACTCAGAACTTAGTTAGAATTGTTTTATTACTTTTAAAAATAGTTTATGTAAGTCCTTGCATGTTCTTTCCTTGAATTTTAATTAGCGGCTGTTAATCAAAATATAAAGTAAGAGAAGTAAGTTTAACGACAAGATTGTTCCATTACAAAAAAAAAAGTTAAGAACGAATTTTGTTTTTGGAATCAAATATCATTATGACTTTCAAATTAAGTTGAACGATTATGGGCAGATAAAAAAAACAAAACAAACGGTTGAGACAAATGTGGAATAACATGTAGCTCATGAAGGTAGAATACTTGGTACGTCAGACAATTTAATATATTTCGAATAGAGAATGAAGACTAGTAATACAATAATAATAATTAAACCTATAAGAGGAAGACCAAGTCGTGTTTACTAATTTTTCAAGCTAGTACATACAAGGGGACATGGCCGATAATGACCCACAGATAACTAATTATAAGGTCAGCATGGAAAATACAAGATTTCAATTCTCAAAACAAAATACTAAGGCCAAAGATGAACCTACGTTTGATCAGTCTCCCAAAATAAAAGATTTAGATTTGGATTGATCATCATCTCCTTTGTGATTTAGCATTTGTAATATCCTTTTTGATGTCAGAAATCTCCATCTCATACCCTTCAAAATCAGTATCAATTCCGTCATTTTCTTCATTTTCATCATCCTCCATGCCTCCTACATTTGTTATCTTCTTCTTCCTTGTTCCCATCCCCTCCTTAAGCCAATTCACTACTTCTGTCATGGTAGGTCGATTCTCAGGGTTGTTATCGGTACATTTCATCGCAATCATGATAGTGAACTTCATTTGTTCGCGTTCGAACTTGCCCTTCAACCTTGGATCTGCGATGTGAGTATACGCACCCTTTTCGACATAAGGGGTTGCCCATTGCACAATGTCACGTTTGACTCCGCCAGGGAGTTTCTCTATCGGCTTTCTTCCACTTATTATTTCTAAGAGCAAGATACCAAAGCTATAAACATCACAACTCTCTGAAACTTTTCCCCACATAGCATATTCAGGAGCTAAATATCCAAGAGTTCCTTTCACTCTAGTAGTCAGATGGCTCACACCCTCTGGAATCAGCTTCGCAAATCCAAAATCAGCAACTTTTGCTTGAAAATCCATGTCTAAAAGCACGTTGCTTGCCTTTATGTCTCTGTGTATTATATGAGGATTGGCCTCATGGTGCAGATACCTTAACAATTAATTCATGAAAGATAATATATCAATACCATTAGATCGATCAATGGTGATATTCATTGTCAAAAATAAATGAAACTGTGGTCATGCATTATCCCATTCATAAAAAGAAAGAAAGAGAGAATACAACAACCTCCATCGATCATAGCTTAACATCGCACTCCATTGAACCCCAATTAGGGAGGACAGGCCGGAGAGTATATAAATTCTTAAAGACATGTTCGTTTATCGAGTCCGTCGATTACGCTGCATATATATTGCGACGATTTTCTCATATAGAATGATTTAGAACTTAATTAGGCATGTAATCTTCTAACAGAAAATATATGGGTTGCTTAATTGTTATTTTTTTGTTGGTACGTTTGGATGATGACACCATACTTAGTTTGTGGTAACTGGTAAGTAAACTCATTTTTGGTGCACATATATTCAATAAAAAGAAGGGGACCAAACTAATGTTGCCTTGATCTCTTTTTTTTTTTTATAAGAAATGTTGCCTCGATCTCAATATGATAATGAACTACAGAATTAGAGAGCTGCTAGGCCAATTAAGGTATTCATTTAAACAAAGATGTAGTTTGTTTTCCCTTTCAAAAAAAAGATGTAGTTTGTTATTCATTTATGAAGGACGGCCTTTGCAATTTCAAAAAAGCTAATAAACTGATTCTGGTACTAAAGAAGTACAAAAAGATCGATGACCTAATCGAGGGTTTACCTTTTATTTTATAAACCATTAATTAAAATTTTTGGTGCAAATTGAAGATAACAGTTTAGAGCTTACGATAAGCCTTCAGCTGCTCCAATCATGATGCCCAATCTTCTTGGCCAATCAAGAAGACAGTCATTTGCAAGCTGGCCATGTAAATGGGTGATCAGGTTATGATTAGGCATGAAATCATACACTATTAGTCTCTCATCACCTCCGGCGTAGAATCCACGCAGCCCTAACAAATTTTTATGTCTCACCCTCCCTAGTATCTCAACTTCCACTGCAAACTCCATCTCTGCCTTTGCGGTCATGGTCTTTAGTCGTTTCACTGCAATCTGTATATGCAGATCATCACCAGAATATATAATAAAGAAAGAACCACATGTACAACTTATATCATAAGATTTTAAAGGAGACTAGGAGAGTGATGAAAACAATTACCTCGACACCTTTGCTTGTTCGGCCCCAATAAACACTTCCAAAACCTCCCTCACCAATCTTGTATTCATGGTAGAAGTTGTTTGTTGCATGAAGAAGCTCCTTGAGAGGGTATATATCCCAAGGGTAATCTCTATTCTTGGTTACCCTGGTAAATGGAAGCCCTAAAAATTGAGTCAATACACAAATAAGCTCATACTATTTGATCTAGTAGATAGGTCTAACCATATATGTCTGTACCTGGGGGCCTCTGGCTGATCCTCGTCCTGAGAGATGCAACAGAAGCAGTTCCAGGACATTTTACTCGAAAATAAATCAGAAACCATAACTGATGTATATAAGAGGTATATTAATGGATTATTGTGACTGTGACTCTGTGTGAGTTGGCGATGAGATGAAAACTAAAGGTTTGATCAAAGCGAGGAAGAAAGCTAAAATATTTCGGAAACTTTGAAGCAGAAGGGGAGGAGTCTTATGGTGAAGACAAAAGGCAGCCTTAGAAGTCAAGGAAAATGTTCAACTTCAATGGTTTATATTATAAACCAACAACCCCTAAAGAAATGAAAATAATAAAACAATAAAAACTTAATTAGGCTGTATATAAACAGCCTTCACCTTGATGTATTCTTGTACTTGTTAGCTTGCATTCGCCCACCCTATAAATTTTTCCATTGGAAATGTCATATTTTAAAATTTTCTATATATTAAACTACTTAGAAATTTATTTGTAGGTTGCGTAGAGCTTGTAACTTTAGGGTAGGAATATAATTTGAATTTTTATGACCAATTGATATATATATATATATATATATATATATATATATTTTCTTAGTTAAAGAGGTCCGCACCAATGGTTTTAGTGCGAATTTCTATTTTTGCTCCACTTTTCGATCGAATTTCCTCATCCTCACCACCTAGTATGTAGATAATATTATGTAGATAATTTATATATAATTTCAGCCAATTTGGTGATCGTTAAAGCATTCAAGATTGAAAAACAAATGGACGGACTGAATTTAGTCAAATATGAACCGTTCATGTTTTTGATATAAAAACACAATTTTGAGGGGCTTAACGATCACCAAATTGGTTGAAATTTTACAGAGATGATCTACATAATATTATCTAGATACTAAATGGTGGAGATGAGGAAATTCGATCGAAAAGTGATGCAAAAATAGAAATAAGCACTAAAACCATTTGTGCGGATCTCCTTAGCTAAGAAGCCTTATATATAGCCATTCTAGTGAGGGATTTCTTTTTTAAAGATAGGTCACTTGACCAATTTATTGATTACATTTCAATATCTCTACCGTTCAACATCTCTACCGTTCAACTTTTAGGGTCTAATGTGTAGATCACTTATGTAAAATTTCAGCAAAATTGGAGGTGTTTAAGGCAATCAAAACCGTAAAATTAACCTTATAAGCATGAACAGTTTAGGTTTGATAAATTTGTTGCATCCATTGCTTTCTTCAAGTTTGATACATTGACATTCACCATTTTGGCTGAAATTTTATAAAGGTGATTTACATATTAGACCATAAAAATTAAACAGTAGAGATGTGAAAATGTAGTCGAAAATGTGGTTAATGAGTTATTCCATTAAAAGACAAAAAAAAAATCATTATTTGGTAAAAGGACCTTATATATATACGGGGGTTTTCAGGTGTGGAGGTCCGTACCTTAGTTTAAGGTACGGATTTTCATTATTTGACAACTTTCCGATCGAGTTTTCACATCTCAACCGTCCAGTCCTTAAGTAATAACGTATAAATCACCTCTGCAAAGTTTCAGCCAATTGGTAATCGTTAAGTCACTCATGAACGGTTCAAATGCGGCAGATTTAATCCGTTCATTGGTTTAACTTAGTTAGATACCTTAACAATTATCAAATTGGATGAAATTTTACAGAGGTGTATATTATTACCTAAGGATTGGACGGTAGAGATGTGAAATCTCGATCGAAAAATTGATAAAAAATGAAAATCCGTACCTGGTACGGATCTCCGCACCTGAAAACCTTTGTGTGTATGTATATATATATATATATATATATACATTCCTTATCCAGAGTGAAGCTTCACTCTGAAATTTCAGAGTGAAGTTCCAATTTTGGCACACTTTTCGGTCAAATTTTTTCAGCATAAGCGATTCAATATTTAGGTATGCTATTCAAGATCATCTATACAAAATTTCATCCAATTTGACAATGATTTGAGCTTTCAAAATTGAGATTTACACGAACGGTTCACGTTGAACAGTTTTAATTCATTCATTGATTTAATCTAATTTCAATACCTTAACGATGTCCGAATTAGATGAAATTTTATGTAGATGATCTTGAATAGCATACCTAAATATTGAATCGATTATGCTGAAAAAATTTGACCGAAAAGTGTGTCAAAATTGGAACTTCACTCTGAAATTTCAGAATGAAGTTTCACTCTGGATAGGAAATGTATATATATATATATATATACATTTCTTGTCTAAGTAATGGATGTTTGATGCTGGCCGTTAGATCATGCTAAATGAACTTCAAAGGCTGTGATTAAAACACCCAAATGGGGCTTCGTCAAGGTGAGGTTCGGAGGAGAAAGAAAACCCAAAAACAAGAACATTCTCAACCAACATCAATCCAAATACCCAGATCAAGATTAATGTTCTTGAATATTGAATTAGCCCAATTTTAGAGTTTCACAAACTAGAAAGCATAAATCTTCAAGAACCAGAAAGTGGTTGGTTTCAATCAGAAACAAAATATCAAGAACCCAGCACTGAAAATTCGTCAATCAATAGCGCATGGAGACCCAAGCACATCAACCCACCTTAATTCTCCTCCTCCTCTCCTCCGGCTTCTCTCATCTCTCATCTCCTTTTCCCTTACATACACAATTTGTTAATTATACAGGCCTTTTCTCTTATCCACAATTTAATTTTGGCAACCCAACTCTCTCCCAACAAGAGACACACCCAGAAACATCTAGAGGGAAAGAGAAAGAGGCAAAAATTACTTAAGGAAAGGAGAGAGAAAAAAACTCAGAATAATTATGCGGAAGAACCCAGGTCGAATGAGCCCCATTTTGGGGTGTTTTAATCACAGCCTTTGAAGTTCATTTAGCATGATTTAACGGCCATCATCAAACATCCGTAACTTAGACAAGAAATGGACATCCACATTGTGCGGATTCGCCAGTTTTAGTGACCGGCGACACAGATGGTGTCGGCTGTGCTCCTCCCTTCCGGCGCATCTGTCTGTGTCGGCTGGAGTTCTAGCACCGGTCGGAATCTGCAAATTTCCCAGAAACTTGAAATTTTCAGAAATTTACATATTCCGGCTGCCGTAGGTCGACACTGGAGCTCCGGTCGGCACAAACATATGGCACAATTAGCACCATCCGCGCCGTTGTTGCACGTCGCCGGTCATTGAAACATGCGACATCCTCAATTTTAGTGCACTACGGACGTCTGCTCTCTAACCAGCCTATATATATATATATATATTAATTTAGTGAATATATTCAATTAGCTTCACTAAATTAATTTGGATGATGTATACGTAAGTGTATGTATCTTTATTTTTATTCTTCAAAGTATAGAGTCAATGAACGTGGCTCTATACCCATCAATCCGACTTTTCAAATGTTACGGTGCAGTGCAATTTAACAAGAGGAGAACTATCATATTTGCATTTCAGAAACGAAGTTTGGTCAAAACTAAAACCAGCAAAGAATAGGTCACAGTCAGCTCTGTATCAACTTTAGCTGAAATCATAAATCATTATACATAATATATTGAAATCAAACATCCTATTCAACGAAGTTATTGTCAAAATATCAATGATCCTTAAACTAGTGTACCTCAGCTTCTCTCAGGACCGTACGTGAAGTCGTGAACAATCAGATTCTTTCTCAATGGCTTTACTCAAACTAATAGGGAGAGATGGTGTCAAGGAATTGCGCCTGGCAAATTTTTAAGGGGAATTTTCTGAAGTACTTCCATGTATGTGATACTCAATTTACCAATATCACAACAAATTTGTTATCATTGTGGTAAATTTGGTGATTTTAGGTAATTCTAGTTCTATTAGTTGTAGTTACTTCATCTATAACTTTTTACAAGATCAAGAACAAACAGTTGTCAATGTGGTAAATTTGTTTAGTTATTTGTAAATATAAAAAACACATGTTGTAATTTTATTCTCAATGTTGTAGATTTAGTTCAATAAAATTGTAATTTTGGTTCAAAAAGTAGTAATTAAGGATATGTTATACCTCAAGGTATTATGGACGACCCCATTGAGAGGAATTTTCTTAGGTACCTCCATGTATCATGTATGTGATACCCCCATTTACCGATATCACAACAAATTTGTTGTCATTGTGGTAAATAGATGATTTTTGGGTAACTCTAGTTCTATTAATTAGTTGTAGTTACTTCACCTATAACATTTTACAAAATCATGAACAAATAGTTGTTGATGTGGTAAATTTGTTTAGTTGTTTGTAAATATAAAAACACATGTTGTAATTTTGTTTCTCAATGTTGTAGATTTAGTTCAATAAAATTGTAATTTTAATTTAAAAGGTAGTAATTGAGAGTATGCTATATCTCAAGGTATCGTAAACCACCGTGGACTGAGGTTGTCTAATAAGCTATAATACATGCTTTCTTTCTTAAAAAAATCTAGGTTATATTGATGCCCCTAAATCTTATAATTATATCTTATTTTGGTGTTTTGATTTTACAGTAAAACCTCTATAAATTAATAAGCTCGGGACTCACAAAATTTATTATTTTAACTATATATTAATATATCGATAAATTAATAATCTATTAATTTATTATTTAATTAATAACTTATTAATTTATCAATATATAATAAATATTTTCGTTCACTTTTCGAAGAAAAAAAAGTATTACATTATTCCTGCACCACATTGTTTAGTTTATCAACTATGTAGCACCAACACTTCAAGGGCTGAAATGTTGGAGTGTCCGACACAGCCCGACACGTCGACACAGCCTGACATGGTGTTCAACGCACCACGTGGCGTGTTCAAAATGTTGACTTTTTCGACACGGCCCGACACATTAACCGACATGCCACCTAATGTATCTGACACACTACTTTATCGTTTTGAATTAAAAGAAATGAAAAAATAAAACCTAAGCCCTAAGCCGCAACCCTCAGTTCCACTTTGCAACTTTCCTTATGTTTTGCTTCAAAGCAGAATACGACACAAATCAAAGCATTTTCAAAGCAGAAAGAAGCCGCAACTTTCCTTCGTCGCGCCCCTTCCTCCGTCTTGCTCCCTCTGTTGCGCCTCCATCGCGCCATCGATTCCCTCTTCCTCCATCAGCGATTAGCCGATTGCAGGTTTGAGATTTCTACCTCTTTGCTGGTTGTACTGTACTATTGTTTATTTGGATTTTTTGGAAGGTCATAGACTCATAGGATTAGTTTAGAAACTTAGGATTGTTTGTTTGGATTCTTTGGAATGTCATAGGATTAGTTTGAGACTTTGGGTTGCCGGTTTGGTGATACCGTGCTACTGTGCTAGTGCATGATAAATATGATGTGTTTATTTGAATAGGATGAGCTCAAGTGCAGTTGTTACAGAACCAAGTGTTGAGTCAGCTCAGCTGGAAAATCTAAATTTGGTTTGTAATAATTAGTTTGTCTGAGTTGTATTGTGAACTCAGTAATGATCCGATGTGGCATTTAAAATGATTTCAATTCATTGAGATTGTTTTGGTGTTTCACGACTTCGAAATTCGAGTTTTTATGCTCGAAATTTTGGGGTCGTGACACCGAATACTTATTATTCAATCTCGGCTCATTTTCAAGGTCGAGTTTAATATTGAACTCAAACTCGGCTCATTTAATTTTACAAGCTCGAGCCGAACATGCTAAAAGCGTGCCGAACATGAGCCAAACACGAGCGGTTCGAGCCTACTTACAGCCCTACATCAATACCACCATCGCTGACGGAAGTGAGCAAACCATGACCCCCGACCTAGAAGCTTCACTTACCTCCGTTGTGATTGTAGTTGCACCATAGTCGGCTTGGTAAACCTTGTAGCTTCGCCGCCATAGAGGAACCATGGGATTGCGGTCGTTACTCCTCTTGAACCAAATCAGGATGTAATCATCCCAACTATCCTTCCACAAATCACCGCACAATAGGGCAAGTGAAGAACAAGGGGGGATGAAGATGTCCTGAATTTGGGTTGTGACCATAAGACGACCATGAGATGGTAGCCGCAAGGAGCAGCAATAGAGAGAGAATTAGGGTTTTTTTTCGTTATAAGCTGATTTACTTTTATGTTCACAGTGGTTGTTCAGTTGTTTTTATGATCTTTTGTCATAAAGGCAGAGTCTGTACATGCATGGACTAACCATTCTAACCTTCTTCACTAAATTACTGATGTTTACCACGAAATTACCACGGCTTGCTTGGATAACGTTGTGACACTCTACAATCATTGAACAGAGCTGGAAAATTATAGTGCACTATCAGAAAATATATGTTTCCACAAAACTTTGGTTCTAAGGTAGGTAGAATATTAATATAATACAAGGCCAAATAAATGTATATCAAATATTAAGATATATTGATTATAATTTTTTTGTTAGTTTTAAAGTTGTTGTCAACAACTCTGTCCAACTACAGGCTAGGATTCGGTATATCCAAAATAAAAATCTACAGCTTAGGATTTACTTCCTTCGGATATATAAGTACCCTTACAAAAAAATCAAATATTAGAAACTAACATATTCATTTCTACTGCTATATATAATTATATAGTAGAATGTAAAATAGGAAAAAAAAACATTTAGTATTATAAACAACGTAAAAGTGATTACTGACGAATCTAGCTAGCGGAAGCAATTGCTTGCCATTTGGGTCTCCAGGCTGCGCTTCAACATGGTTGGAAGAATCTGCAGCTTGAAAGTGATTGTGCCCTCCTGGTCAGTGCTCTTACTACTCAATCAGCTGAGTTGGTGGACGTGTGTCGGATTGTTGAAGATTGCAGGGACTTTGTGTCCTCTTTTGTTCACATTGATGTCTGACATGTGTTTCGTGAAGCAAATAGTGTGGCTCATCGTTTAGCACATTTTGCTAGGTTAGGTAGGGAAGTGGACTTGAGGCTTGCCGATGTTCCTATTTTTTTGCAAGATAGTTTATTTCAAGATCGTTGTAGTGTTGATAGTGTGGCTCGGGGTGAAGGAGGTTTTCCCCTCTCGCTACCTCAAAGTAATATGAATATCAATAATAGGATTGGAGTCATATTTACTACGTGACTTGCTTTTCTATTTAAAAAAAACACGTAAAAGTGAGAAAAGAAGGCAATAACTAGGTTTATTTTGAAATTACCCGTATGTCATAATTTCAAGATAAAAATAATTCTAGAAAATAATTAGCTGATGTGTATAACAGTTGATGAATCTATTATGTAGTTGTTAATGATATCAATCACTTCTATGCCAGTCAATCTACCATAGTTAGGGCATATACAGAAATTACGAAGTAGAAAGTTTAGTTGACGTACAATTAAGAAGACTTATAGTTTCTAAACAACTCTTAGTTATCCAAGTTCATAAACATTGTACAGTAATTAGGTTTCACAAAACTCAAGTCAAAATAAAGCAACACAAAAGAGCGAGACATATATAGTATATGATAGGTTGAACACCAAGCAAACACAACAAACAACTTATAATAGGCTTCGTTCTGATCAAAGATGATCAATTAACGTAGTGAAGTGCATACCTATCTCCCATATAAAATGCCATATGCTGACTAGCCGGAATCGCAGATAAACTTCAGTTTCAGTTGCAGCTCAGTTAAATTCTGACATGACAAATCGTCGACCTGCGAATTTGATTGATAACAAATACTATGAAATTAATTTTTTGGATCCATGGTTTTATAGTAGAAAGATTGATGTTGTAATAAAATTGTAAGAGGAACCAGTAGCTATACCTCACACTGAATTGTGTGAAACAACCTCTGATTGACTGTGGTGGAAACACACTTTACAACGCTAAGCCCCTCCGCGAGCAATGCTTTCAGTACTCCTGAAAGAGCAAACCCTTCTAGCTCACTGCAATTTTTATTACTAGTACTTACCACAATTTCTACTCCACCCCAACATGTTGGGCCAACCATGATATCGGAAGTACTCTTGGTACCCGAATTTCCTTCAATTTCAGGATTGAAGTCATGTGCAGAACTACTGTATTGTTTAAACACCCTTCTTAGCTCTTCCCTCTTGGTATTCAGTCTCTGTATCTTCTCTCTCAGCTGCTTTATATAATTCACTGCTTCATTGATTTGCTCGGAGATTGAGCGTTTTCCCTGTACATGTTAAAACTCTACCGAGAATCATTGTGATTGATTTACTATTTAAAAGTTAAAACTTAGATAAATTTATACTCAATTATCCCCGGCCCAAAAGAAATGGATCCCAATCTGTACAAACCAGTTACTAATTAGCTTAACAATTACCTTGATTAACTCAAGAGGGAGGAGGGATCGGAGTGATGCAGTATGAATCCCCATAACTTGTCTTCTTTGGCGCTCGTTGTCCCTACGCATGATCTTCCTTTGGTGAGGATCAGTAGCCACATTATTAATATTTGCTTCACTGATATTAATATTGGACAGACCACATCCCTGCAAATCAGATGGCAAAACCTCATGGCTACCCCCCATCATGATCAGATTCTGCTGCATAAAATCTTCTTGGTGGGGAGTCGAAGATGTTTGGAATTCCAAATCTTTGTTTTGATGATCATGAGGGAAAGGGAACATTGAACACAGACTGGATATATGTATTAGGGTAAAAGCAAGCTCAAGGACTTAGATATGTTTGTTGAGAACTTGAGATCTTAAGAGATCGAGGAACTCAAATAATTAGTGAACTAAAGAGGAGGGTGCTCTGGAAGGCATATAATATAAAGGTAAGGTAATGGTCAGAACTGGGAAGAACAGAAGTAGTGAGCACGAATTTCTTTCACTTGAGTACTAAACCAATTACTGCCCTGGTTACTTTCTCGCTCGGCGGAGCATAATCTGTCGGAAAGTCGTCTTGGTTAGTTTCACTGTTTCACATTTGGTGAATGTATATTTGGGATAGCTACACCTAAAACAATCCTGTAACGACCTCAAAATTTCGAGCTTAAAAACTCAAAATTCCAAAGTCGTTAAACACTAAACAATTTCAATCAAATTGAAATCATTTAAAATGCACAGCGGATCATCACTGAGTTCTCAATACAACTCAGAAAACCAATTATTACAAACCAAACATATAATTCAACATTATATCAATTGGAAATGTATAATCCTCACAAGATAGTCACACCAAATCCTCACGCATGCTGGATATAAATAACTTCAAGTCCTCTGAGCGGTCCGTCAATTCCCGCTAATCCACACTTGCGGAGTTATCCACTACACCATCGAATTGGTGCACCGGGATTGTAAACACAAACCCGGTAAGCTTTACAGCTCGTATGAGTAAAATGAAAATATATAACTCGCATATCAATATATACGAAAATCCACAAATCAAACAAATATAAATGCACTCATGAGTCAGTGGACGGCCCATCTGGTTGTCCCAAAGAAAAAGAAGCGCTCATGAGAAATTAAGTAACCCTTCTGGTTACCCAAATGCATTTATAATACGGGTACCAAGAACGCTGGTACACATCTGTTACCCCTCTCGTAATACACCGCCGATATTGGATAGCCACCCGCTACCCAACATCCAAAACAATCTGAGTACCCATGAGCAGATAACCACCCGTTACCTCACATGCAGTACTAAGGCAGACAGACTAGAGCTCTAACTGTATCGTAACTTTCGCCCGGCCAAAGGCTAGGTTCCGACTTGCCAAACACGTACAATAATCTCACATCATATTGTACCAATCACGTCCGAAGACAAATCAACATTTTAACAATCTCAATGTTAAAAATCACGTACAATAATCTCACATCATATTGTACCAAAAATCATGTCCGAAGACAAATCAACATTTTAACAATCTCAATGTTAAAATCACGTACAATAATCTCACATCATATTGTACCAAAAATCATGTCCGAAGACAAATCAACATTTTAACAAACTCAATGTTAAAATCACGTACAATAATCTCACATCATATTGTACAAATCAAAATCACATGCTCGATATTTAAATCTCGTCATCGAAATGACATAAATCACGATAAAATCATAACAGTATATTATATAGCAAACTATATATATATGTACATATTTACCATTTATACAATATATATATAATCCATTATATCGTATACATGTCATATTTCATAAACACGTCCGAAGACAAAAACTCGTCCGAAGACAAAACTCGTCCGAAGACAAAACATTTTAACAAACTCATGTTAAAACCACGTACAATAATCACACCTCATATTGTACAAAAATCACATCACATGCTCAACATTTAATTCTCGTCATTCGAAATGACCAATTCCAACGAATTCATAACAGTATATAATATAACAAACTATATATATATGTACTTATTACCATTTATACGATATATACGTAATCCACTATATTGTATACGTGTCGTAATTCAATATTAAAAACTCTTGCAAAAATCTTGGAATCACCGCAAGGGTAGATTCGTAAATAAGTGAGATTTTACTCACCTTCTTTCCTGCGTGCAACTTCCACGACCCTGAAAGTAATTTCCTCACTCGTTTCGTCAGTCACCTAATAGCACGATAAATGCTTAGAAAATGATACTTAAAATATCAGGTGACGAGTTCAGCACAGCTAAATGTTATTCATAAAACATTGTTCACGGAACACTGTTCATGTTTACTAATCACTGTTTTTACTAAACCACTGTTCACAGTTACTGTTTTACCAAAACACTGTTCACAGTTGCTGTTTTACCAAAACACTGTTCACAGTTACTGTTTACCATGTCACTGTTCAAATTACTGTTACAGTTTACTATTCACAGTTACTGTTACAGACCACTATTCATGCGATGGTACTATTCACCGGTACTATTCACAGTCCCTATTCATGCGGCGTTACTGTTCACCGACCGCCACCAATCATCACCAAATTTCATCACCACAACCTAAACAACATTTCCAACAACTTCCTAGTTGACACAAAGTTCTAAATCCGAGCATAAACAGTCCAAACACCGAAGAACATATATTCGGCACTATTCACAAACCATAGAAATTGAAATTTTGATTCGGGTACTTACACTTCAATTTGGCTCGATTCCTTTTGTGGGAATGTTGCTGGGACTGAGACAAGCAAAACCCCCCAAGAATCTCGAGCCATGGTGGCCGGAGGAGGCGGCGCCGCCACAGCAGTAACTTCCGGCGGTTTCTACACCGTGTGTGGTTGTCGCCGGAGTGCAAGGCATAGCCCAAAAGATGGAGCTCGTCGAGCCCATCAGTTTGATAGGTGGCACGACACGAGGCGACGTCGGATGGTGGAGAAATCGGCCGGAGAAGTTTTTTTTGGTCGGGTGAACAGTACCCGAGCTCGGGTGAACAGTAACCCGAGCTGATTTTTAGAAAAATCTGGTTTTTAATCTCCTTTCCTTCCTTTTATACTATTTCCAAAATCGGAAACGAACTTCCGACGTTAATAACTTTTGCATCCGACGTCCGATTCAAACGCATGACGTGTCCACGAATTCGTATCGATGAGCTCTACGACTTTCGTGAAGGAAGTTTTTGCAACCGAGCGACGGAATAAAAGTCGATCTATACGTTGCGGTAACGTTACGTTTTCTAATTAAACGATCCGAGAACGTTTCCGTTTTTGTTTTGAAATGTCGCAAACCTCCAATTGTCGTCTTGAATTAATTTCACAAGTTTAACACTTCAAAAAATACTCGACATTTAGTTTCTAAAAATTCGGGTTATTACAAATCCCGTATTGCATGTCAAATTATATTGTGTATATATAGTTATGTCTAGGGGCGGAACTAGGAATGGAGAATCGGTAGGGCTGGTTTAAAGCATAGTTTTTTTTATAGAAAATTAAATATTTAAAGAATTTGTAAAGAATATGTTGTAACTAAAGAAAAATAGTGAGAAAATTGATGAGATAATAGAAATAAATATAGATTTATTAATAGAAAATAGTAGACAAAACTGTAAAGTAAAAGAATAGAGAAACAAAATTGACAAATGAAAGAATTGGGATGAAAAAAGAGAATAACAAAAAGAGGAGAGAATAGAAATAAATATAGATTTACTGATAAAAAATAGTAGACAGAAATGCAAAGAAAAAATAGAGAAGAAAATTGAAAAATGAAAGAATTGGGAAGGAGAAGAAAAAATTAGGGATGAAAAACGAGAAAAACAAAATGAGGAAGGTGGGAATCGAACCCACAACCAGCTCTAACAAATAATAATTAAACTTGGCCTTTAGCCAACTGCACAATTTTCGGTTGGGCTATAGCCCTACCAGCCCGCCAAGTGGTTCCGCCCCTGGTTATGTCTTCAGAGTTCGGGGACTATTTTCCCTTTGTGAGACTTAATTTGATGTTTTAAAACTATTCTTTTCGTTAAAATCTTATAACATGCCCCGTGCATCTTTATACACGTATGTCAACTCATAATCTTAACGTTGTCAGTTATGTTAGCTAGTAATCGTATCTATTTTTCGTGTTGATGTGTTTACATGTAACTATTAATTGGTGGAATTGATTACGCTAATGGTTCGTTGCTATGGTTTCATTGCATAATGTGTCAAGGGACTTAAGGAAGATTTAGGGTTTCGGGTTAACGTTTTTGTAATATCTCAGAAATTTATAATTATTTTCTAATTATTGTTCGGAGATATTTAAATTAGTGGTGATCCGATTATATAGTACGAGGGAGAAAACGAAAGTGTTCGAGCGATTTATACTCAGAAACGTTACCGTGATGGGTCAAAAGTTGACTTTTTATCCGTTAGGAATCTCATAATACTTCATTCATGAAAGTTGTAGAGTTCGTCAACACGAGTTCGTAGACGCGTGGTACGCTTTAATCGGATGTGGTATGTGAAGGTTTTTAGCAACGAAAGTTTGGTTTCCAATTTTGAGATGAGTATAAAAGAAAAGAGAGGAGATTAAAAATCAGAAAATAAGTTTTTTTCTCAAAATTAGCTCGGTTACTGTTCACCCGAGCTCGGGCACTGTTCAAGCGATTTTTCCCTCTTTGTTGCTGAATCTTTCTCCATCGTCCGGCGACGGAATTGATCGAGACCAGTGGCGTTGGAACCATCATTTCGCCCCATACTGATCTGGGTTAGTGTTTAGAAGAGATTCGAGCTGTTTGAAGCCCAGAAATGAAGAAATAATACGGCTGTTCCGTTTGAAGAAGTGAGGAGAACTCCCTCCTCCGGCAACCAATCAAGGTGATTCTTCTTGTGTTTGAAGATTGTAGGATGTATATCAACCCTTTAAAACAGTTTTATCTATTTAGAAACACACAAGGAGAATCGACGATTTCTTTTTCTAGTGTCTGTGAATAGTGTCGATTTTATGTTGTTCGTCGATTGGACTGTTTAGGCTTCGATTTAGACTTTGGTGTCAACTAGAAAGTTGTTTAAATTGTGGTGGTAAATTTTGGTGATCATCGGTGGTCACCGGAACAGAGGCGGCGCATGAACAGTGATTTGTGAACAGTGTTCAGCTGTAATGAATCCTCACCTGAGATTTTGCATATCGTTCTCTAAGCACTTTATCATGCTATTAGGTGACCAACGAAACGAGTGAGGGAATCGCTCTTGGTGTCCTGAAAGTTGCACGCATGAAATAAGGTGAGTAAACCTCACAATGATCATCATGATCGAAGTATTGTTATAATTATTGAATTTAGTTTTAATTGTTAACATAGTCTTTGCATCACTAGCTTATAAATTTTTTCTAAAAATATTTTTGGTTTAAATTACATGAACTTGATCATCTACGTTTCATGGGTAAGTGAAACGCTATTTTAATAAATGATTTCAAAAGGTTTTAGTGATTATGAACTATGGTGAATGTGAGTAAATCTTATTATGAAAAGTCTACCATTGGCGGTGACTCATATTTACGATTTCTTAAAAAGAGTGAACTGTGACATCTATATAATATAATGGATTGTGTATGTGTACAAAATGGTAAATACGATACATATATATGAGTTGTTATATTATATAATGTTACGGTTTTTATTTCCAAATGAGATTATATTGTAGTGACTATATTTATATTGTTGTGCAATAGTCGCTTGGTTGCAGTACAATAACATGTGTGGATTGTTATATTGTACGTGGTTTTAATATTGAGTCTTGTTAAAACGTTTTCTGGTCTTCGAACGTTGTTGGCAGTAATCGGAACCAAGCCTTGGCCGAGTGTCGGTTACGATTCCGTTAGAACTCTAGTTTGTCTGCCGGTGTACTACATGAGGGGTAACATATAGGTTGTCTGGGTCTCATGAGTACCCATGGTTTTGAGTGATATTAGGTAACAAATGGCTTGCCCAATGTCTGTCGGTGTACTGCATGAGGGGTAACAGATGAGTACCTGGGTCTCATGAGTATCTATGTTTTTAAATGATTTTGGGTAACAGATCGGTTGCCCAGTGTCTCATGATTACACATATTTTTAAATGATATTGGGTAACAGATGAGCTGCTCCGTGTCACATGAGTACGTTTGTCTTTAAATATTATCTGTCATATTTTCTTTGTATGCGATGTATGTTATACTATTGGTTTATTCATACGGGCTGAAAAGCTTACCGGATTCGTATTTACAATCCAGATGCATTAATTCGATGGTGTAGGGGATAGTTCTGCATGTGTGGATTAGCAGATTCAGAGGGTTTACTCTGAAGATTTTTTTCTTCTATTTGCGGTGAGGATTGAGTGAATTTTACATTTTCATTGGTTATAATACTGAGGTATAAACTGGTTATGTATTATTCAAGTCGACTGAGTCGTGATGTGGACTCAGTTTCGATACACTGTTATTATAAGATGATTTTAATATATTTGATATTGTTTTAGAGTTTTCATGGCTTCAAATTCGAATTTTTATCATTCGAAATTCCGGGTTATGACAGTTTGTAAGTGAGTTTATAAACCACCTGATTCTTAACAGCTATGAGTTCTCAATTAATGGATCTTAATTAGATATTTACCGATAAACATCCATCTCTGTACGAACTTGTTCGTAGTCTAAAAGCCGTGAAATTATGTATGCAGAACCGATAGCTTCCGGAAGGCAAAAAAACCATGCCAGGACAGGCATAGCTAACTTTGCTATTAACCAAAGACAATAATTAGGACTTAAACATATCAAATTAAGTAAATATAAATCCGTTTTTGGACGACCATGTTTATCTTATTTGGAAGTAACATGTGTTGTTAAAAGCTGATACAGATTATTATAAGACATAGATTAATCAGAGGAAGGAGAGCCGCAATGGTAACAGTATCACGGAAAAGATCGATATGCATGACTTATACTTCTCCATAATGGTACCCAATTAATATGATTAAGCTAAACCTGCTCTGGAAAGTTCTTAATAAGCAATGGCCATCAGATTTTTGTATCAAAATCGACATATGTTCATGTATCGATATCACATTAGTTAGCTGTAGGCCATATCTAGTACATACTTTCCCTTTCACTAAATTTTTTTTTTAAATTTCAAAGTTACCCTAAAATACATCTATGTGAACAAGCAAGTTACTTAGTCCTTTAACTTTATCAAATTCGACGACCTAACATCATCACCAAGCTTTAAGAATCCAACATATAGTACGTTAATCATGAAAAGTTGCTAAAAGTGAAGTTAGTCTCTCTATCTCTCTCTCTGCTGGTCTAATTAACTTGTCTAATTAAGCGAACACTTTGACATTGTGAGCTGTGAGAGTTCGACAGCAAAGAGATTGAGTCCTTTCGATCTGACACTTCAGGAGGTAATTAACAACTCGACATAGAACTCGCACTTTAAGAGAACAGCAATCTCCCATCATCTATGGAGTATTCTCCGGAATAGTGAAATGGTATTTATTAAGTTATTCTTTCGGCCCTTCTTTTTGGGAGGCTTCAATTATCATCTTATCTGCTCAATTAATTTGTAGAAAAGGGAAAATTACTATAGGTAACGGATCTTTTGTTTTCGCAATTTCTTAAGAGCTTCAAATATTAGGCACGTACTAAATTAATTAACAAACAGCTCCCAATATATTGATGTAAAACCTTCCATTACGGAAGCTTAAGCTAGAATGAGAGAATTTATTAAACTGTGCTCTTGCTCTTGTATGTGATGCGTGCACGTACATGCCTAGCCTCCCCTTTCCAAAACACAACAATCAACATGAAAAGCGCACAGGGTGGAGAATGCGAGACAGAATTAATATTAAACAAGTGAAGTAGCGAATTATAAGCGTGTTCTGCTACATATTTGTAGAGAAAAACCTACAACTTGAAGTTTCTCTCGGGCTTTCTTTAACCATATAAACATATGTATATATTGCCACCTTCAAAATCAGGTCGATGATGAAATCACTTTTGTGAGAATTTATACATATATATATATATATATGTATGTATGTACGTACCGTACTCGTACAAAACCTAAAACCAGTACTTAGATAATTATTCAAACTAAATACCTCGGATTGGATGGTGCAGACAAGCCTTTTGTTAACCAGGGTGGTAGCACAACTAATTACATCAAGTCCTTGTTCAAGCAGTATATGCACGAATCTTGATAAGGCAACACCTTGTTGATCTGGAGAGGCACCAGTAACCTGCGGCCGGCTGATTATTACAATCTCAACCGTAAGCAAGGGTTGACCGCAACACGGCTTTCTGAAAAAAAAATCCTGCTAACAATGAGAGGAAGAGCTACCAGTAGATCCACTTTGATGCCTATCGAGGCCAAGAGCACCAGTACTACCCAAATCCGGCAACAGCGACCTTTGTATCCTTCGGTCATCTCTCTGGCACCAAGTTCTCTGATCCTTGTTTGAAGGAGTTTAATATAATTCACAGCCTCGTTCATATATATGATCTGCCAATAAATGTTTTCCCTGAAATTTCGATCATGATTATCGCATTTAGTTGATGTAAACCTAAACGTAACCGATATCTGACAATTATTCCAAACCCAGGCGAAAGTACAGCAATCAATTCAGTAGGAAGTACGTACAATACGTACAGCTTTAGAAATATACTTTCATAGATTGAGGAGGCAGTGAGGATCTGAGTGTTTATAGAGGGCGGACATTTCTTGTCTTCTTTTCCTTTCAATATCTCTATGCATCATCTTCTTTTGGTTATCCTCAATAATGGAATTCGCACAAGGTTGATCATTATCCATTAAACTGAAGCATATATTATATCTGACGAGATCAGATCTTGTCGGCCTATTCTGTAGTTTTGTTCAAAGGAATGAAGTGCACGAAGGACCATGTATAATTCCAGTTTCCTTCATTAGATATACAGGAGAGACATAGTATAATATAGAGAGCCTGATCGATCTACGACTCAAATTAAGTCCACGGATCTCTTCAAACGTTTTCTAGCAGGGTCAAGGTTGCTGGTAAGGAAGGGAAAAGTTGTAGGATTCGTTAGTTAGGGTTTAAGACCTTCAATAGACCAAATTAATATTCAGGCAACAAGATTCCCCAAAAGTCTCTTCAATGGCCAAGCTGTATTCATCTATTAAAAACTTGCCTTTGGTCACACAGCTTTTATTGTAAGCTGGAACTGGAATGCAACCCCACCCACTAGAATTTTCTCTAACGCGCCTCCATGGTTTTACACTTCTTTGAATTCTTCAGTCTTAAAGTTTCACAAGACTGCTGCTAGCGAAGCCTGGATCAAATGTATATTGATGCTGACATTGAGGGTCACCTTTCTGTACGTAGGTTTTGGCATTCCGTAATTTTTTGGTTAACGTTGAAGACGTCTTAAATATGATCATGTCATGTTACTTATTTCCACTCTATAATTCAATATATATTTACACAAACGTACACACATTCTTAAATAAAATATAAATATAAGGGGATTTACATGTAGATTTGCTCATAAATATTTATAATCAAATTAAAGCTTCATTTGATGCTTAGTTTGGTGAAGATGACTGGAATAGCATGCTGTGCCTGGGACCATATACAAGGCCACAAGGGGCATGCATTGGGCTGCTTAACAATAGCTGCTTCCTATAACGTGTGGGGCGTCATATACCCCTTATCTTTAAGGGTTTGAATATTTTGTTTCCATTAGGGGTTTGGAACGTACGTGACACTTACAAAGCTACGAGCGGTTTGATAGTATATACTCGCCCAATGGACTACCTTGGCTAGACCACCGTGCGTCCTTCAGAAAAGCTAGGCAGGGATCAAGCATTAGCATTAGTAAGAATTACGTACCATTTAATTACTAGTTAATGAGTACCCAACCTTCAAACCCAAGCTAGCTGATAAAGCCCCAAGGTTTTCTCAAGTGCAGTTGCACCCGGCCATGGTCATGATTAGGAGCAAATTAATATTAACTATGAATATGTTGTTTACGGCCAGAGTACCTTCCTAACTTGATATTATGCCCTAAAGATATGATTATAGTTTGTTCGCAATTATTAGCCACTTAGCTTTGAATATTATAATAGATTTGATGCCTGATTTTGTCAAGAAAAAAGAATTAGGAAGTTAGCTAATCTGCTAATTTCCAGCATTACGAATCTTCTTCTCGATACTGTTTTTTTTTTTTTTTAGAATCTTCTTGATACTGTTGGTGGTTATGCTGCTTTATCTTCTATTCTTCCTGGACACTATTGTTCCCGTCCATGAACAATATTGCTATATATTGTTTAACTTCAATTAAACCACTTACATTTTTTAAATGTGTGTTTACTTACCCACTAAAATGACCCGCAAATCCGCATTACCAAATTAAAGAGAATGTCATTACGGAGTCCTAATACCTAATAATTGAGATGAAGTGTTCACATAGGTAATAACAGTGACAGAAACAGAAACTATATATTAATATATAGTTTAGGTCTGTGATCCACCTGATAATGAGAATGCTTTTTATGCTGGGGGTTAACTTTTGAGCTTAGGAACAGTGAGAAGAGTATATTAACAAGTTTAAAGTGACCTTAAGTGAGGTCAGCTCTTAGCTCACCTATCTTGTAATGGGAAAAAATTGGAAATTTTTTTGGAGGAATCTTCGGCTTGTTGGTTAATTAGCCAGCTAGGCTGGAGAAAAATCGATATCATATCTTCTTCCTCTTCTTTAAAGTTTGAATCAGCTAGCTAGCTTCCTCTTTGATTTTGTTTTTGCAATGTTTCCTTTAAACCAGGGCAAGAACCTGGTCTTCCAAATTTCAGCATCTAATCCTCACCACCAGAATTCATCAGAAGATAGGATTCTCGGACATGTTTCTCCGGATGGCTGCAAAAGTACTACCCTTAGCAACAGCAACAGCATGAGGAATAGCCGGCGGCGGAAATTAGTGGTTGCAGCTTTGGATCAGACAATCATTGAGAATTCAAAGGATAATAATAAGAAATGATGATTCATAGGGAGAATGAAAGGCAAAGACGGTGATAATCAAAAACCCTCAAACTTAATTTTATTTCATTTAGATCTCTGATCATCTCTAATTGCTTCAATTTTGTAAGTTTAGGTCCAAGTATTTAGGATTATATATATATATATATATATATATATATATATATATAGTCCCTATCCAGAGTGAAGTTTCAATTTTGGCACACTTTTCGGTCAAATTTTTTCACCATAAGCGATTTAATATTTATGTATGTTATTCAATATCATCTCTACAAAGTTTCATCCAATTTTACAATGGTTTGAGCTTTTAAAATTGAGATTTACACGAACGGTTCACGTTGAACAGTTTTAATTCATTCATTGATTTAATCTAATTTCAATACCTTAACGATGTCCGAATTAGGTGAAATTTTGTAGAGATGATCTTGAATAGCATACCTAAATATTGAATTGCTTATGGTGAAAAAATTTGACCGAAAAGTGTGCCAAAATTGGAACTTCACTCTGAAATTTCAGAGTGAAGCTTCACTATATATATATATATATATATATATATCATTACAGATTTGACAGATTTTGATTTACATACTTGGGATTGTAATATGGTGGAAAATTTATCGAGCAGGGAAAGCGTTCGACATCTGATCACATGAACGAAGCTGTGAACTACATAAACACCTCCAGGATAGGATAAAAACATTAGATGCAAAGAGAGATGAATTGAAGAAATTTGGAATTCCTAAAATATGCCCTGTTATTGACCGTTGCTGTACTGCGGGAAGCTCTTCTGATTCAGATAAGGTGAATTTGCCTAGCTGTTTTACAGTCCAGCCAAGTTATACTGGAGTGCAAATTTTGGCTAGTAGCTGTAACGACCCTAAAATTATGAGTATAAAAACTCAAAATTTCAAAGTCGTTAAACACAAAACAATTTCAATGAAATCAAAATCATTTAAAATGCACAACGGATCATTACTGAGTTCTTAATACAACTCAGAAAACCAATTATTACAACCTAAATTTATAATTCAACATTACATAAGATGGAAATGTAATAATCCTCACACACTAATCCACGCTAGAAACCTCACCACAAGTAGGATACGAACGACTTCGAGTCTCCGGAGTCGTAACTCAATCTCCACTAATCAACACCTGCGGAATTATCCCCTACACCATCGAATTGGTGCACCGGGATTATAAACACAAACCCGGTAAGCTTATAGCTCGTATGAGTAAAATGAAAATATAATTCGCATATCAATATATACGAAAAATCACAAATCAACAAATATAAATGCCCTCATGAGTCAATGGACGGCCCATCTGGTTGTCCCAAAAAATATATGAAATGAAAGTGCTCATGAGAAATCGGGCAACCCTTCTGGTTACCCAAAAACATTTATGTAATATATCCAAAACAATCTGAGTACTCATGTGTCGATAACCACCCGTTACCTCACATGCAGTACTCCTGCAGACAGACTAGAGCTCTAACTGTATCGTAACTTTCGCCCGGCCAAAGGCTAGGTTCCGACTTGCCAAACACGTACAATAATCTCACATCATATTGTACAAAAATCAGGTCCGAAGATAAATCAACATTTAACAATCTCCATGTTAAATTCACGTACAATAATCTCACATCATATTGTACAAATCAAAATCACATGCTCTATAAAATCTTGTCATTGAAATGACATCATAACGATCAAATCATAACAGTACATTATATAGCAAACTATATATATATGTACTTATTTACCATTTATACAATATATATATATATATATAATCCACTATATCATATACATATCATAATTCATAAACACGTCCGAAGACAAAACGTTCAACAAACACATATTAAAATCACGTACAATAATCACACCTCATATTGTACAAATTAATTCACATACTCGTCATATAATTATCGTCATCGAAATGACCAATTCCAATGAATTCATAACAGTATATAATATAGCAAACTATATATATAAGTACTTATTTACCATTTATACAAATATATATATTCCACTATATCATATACATGTCGTATTTCAATATTTAAAACTCTTGCAAAAATCTTGAATTCACCGCAAGGGTTGATTTGTAAATATATGAGATGTTACTCACCTTATCGACTCGAGCGTAATTCCACAATTTCCTAAGATAATTCATTTCCTTGATTTATCGATCACCTTGAAAAGATAAGAAAAGAATTTAGAAACGTTTCGTAAACCTTTAAATGTCGTAACAGTAATAATCGGTTACTGTTCAGCATTTTTCGGTTGTACGAATTTACTGTTCACTGAGTACTATTCACGTATTTACTATTCATGCATTAATGTATAACTACACATCCAATACGTATCTCTGTACGAGTACATACTGTTTACGTATTTCTGTATGTATAAATACTATTCAAATGTACGTATCGTCTCAGTAAATAATAATTACCGAATTACCCTTCCAAAATTACTTTTTACCTTTACTAAAAGTAATTTACATTTACAATTACCGTACGTAAATAAAATTTACATTTACCGTACGTAAATCACATTTTTACATTTACCGTACGTAAAAATAAATTACAAAATTACCCTTTTCGGAAACACTGTTCACGCCGCCGCACGTGGCGGCGCGTGGGGTGCACGCGCCACCTCCGGCATGGTTTAGGGTTTAGGGCGTGGCGCTCACGCGCCGACACCAATCACGGCGCGTATCACGCCACCGCCGAGCCCATTCTCTTCTCCTTCCTCCCCTTTTCCTTCCCACGACATCACACCGTGCCTAGGCACCACCATGCGTTCACACGCGCCGCCTAAGGCGGCGGCATCTCCTCCAAAACCCTCCTCCTCCAATCTCTTCCAAATCGCAACCAAACAACCACAAATCGACAATCAAGCATCACAACAACCTAATCATGCTAACCCTCACCTCAATCAAGCTTGGAGACCACCGGAGTTTGGCTTTGACACGGCGGAGGAAACGCAGCAACTTGGAGGTGTTGGTGGAGCTCCGGCGCGGCGTGAGAGGGTGTGTCCTCCTTGGGGTTGCCTGCGGGGGGTGGTGCGGTGCCTCCTAGGCCGGCGGTGAGGACCACGTCTCCCTGAGATGGGAGATCGGTGGTGAAGCCGAGAGGGGAGAGGGAGAATCGGGTGAGAGGGAGAGAAAGGAGGCGCGGGGTGGATGAAGGAAGTAGGTTTGTGAAAATGGAAACCCTACTTCACAAAATTTCCTTTTATACCCTCTTCTAAAATCGGAAACTAACTTCCGTCGTTAATAAATTTTACGTACGACGTCCGATTGGAACGCGTCACATACTCACGAACTCGTATCGACGAGCTCTACAACTTTCGTGAAGAAAGTTTTCACAACCGAGCAACGGAATAAAAGACGATATATTCGTTCGGAAATGTAACGTTTTTTTCTAATCAAACGTTCCGAGAACGTTTCCGTTTTCGTTTCATAAAGTCGCCAACAATCAAATTCATTCTAATTGAATCTCACAAACTTTATTGAATTCAAATCAAACCAAATATCGTTTTGAAAAATAGGGTTATTACAGTAGCGGCTTCAGAGAGGTTGGTTTACCACTCATTTCAATCTCGAGCGTTTTGGAAATGCTGCTTGAACAAGGTCTTACTATTGTTAGTTGTCTCTCCTCCAAAGTAAATGAAAGACTCCTTCACACTATCGACACTGAGGTAGATAGGGTGTTCGATCAGTTGCTATATATATGCATGTTTTAGTTTAGGGTTTTGTGTCTGTTTTATGGTTCAAAGTTCAAAACAAGAGTTTTCTTTATATATATATCAGGTCAATGATGTGGGAACTCTGGATCTTTTTGCGCTGGAACAGAAGCTAACTGAAGTGCTTCCAACATCCAGAAGTACTATCTCCAAGTAACACTCAATCTAATTGTATTAATCCGTAACAACAATTGATCGAATAATTTAACGCAGTTTTCCTCGTAATTACTAGTTTCTTTTTTAGCTAGCAGACCTCCCAGAATGTAAATGTAAAGAGTGCTTCTATTCATATATATACCTCTTCATTTAGCACATAGACCTCCCTACATTTTTGTACTAATTTAATTCCCATTCTGCTCCTTTAGAAAATTGTGAAAAATAAGAGTCTTAACCAATAAAAAAAACTTTGAATTCAGTTGTCTTCTTCCTTTCTCCTCTCTCTCCAACTTGCAATTGACTAATTGATCGATTGCCTTTCCGAGTGTTTTTGTAAGATATAGAAAGAGAGATGAAAATTGATGGCTAAACCTCCTTGTAAAGCTTATCTCGTTGAGCCAATAATTAGCTACGTACTACTATATATGAAATGCACGATATGTTGGAAACTCATATATACAGTAATATTGATCATACCTAGGCATGCATATATGCATGACGCACGTCCGTGCTGTGATCTTCTCTGGCATTGTTTGTACGTGTTGGATGATATATTTCATTTAAGTTATATATATACGTACTGTGATCGTTTCACATGCACTTTATATATGTGAGGTAGCATTTTCTTCATCTATATATGGTTAATATCGGGTACGCTTCAAAGGATCTAGCATGGAGTAGTCCTGCATTCGTTATTGCTTTCTGGCCCCCTGTATTATATGGCTTGTCGTCATTCCATCAAACATGCATAATGTTTGCTACTTCAGTACTTCCTGGATTCATTTAGTTCAAAGAGCTGCTCAATTAAGTTTTTGAATATATGTTTGAACGGGGGCAATAATTTGTCTGAGTTACACACACAGACACATGTTGAAGCATCACGTTCCTTTGCAGGAAGCGACAACGTCCCTCAGCTAGCTTCTTTATCCATTGATTGATTTCTGCAGTAGACTTTGCACCGAGTTATGTTGTATTACACACATATGCATAATCATGCTGAGTTTTTCTTTATCCTTTGCAGATATTTCATGAGAGTTATTTATTAGGAAGCTGGCTATATCGGCACTATATACATCTTGGCTTCCTGACATCTTTATCTATGCGCATTATATATTGCTTGCCATCAGTGATGATCAGATGCAACGACAAAGTTTCTCTTGGTAAAAAGTTTATATGAGATTTACATTTTTGTTAATTTTTTTTTCTGATGTGACTTAATTATTATTATTATTTTCTTTTTGTAATATTCATTGTAATCAACATTCAACAAGTATTTAGGTGTTCATCTGTGCATATGCACAGATGCACTACCCCGATCGAATGGAAGAACATATTTTCTTTCTATGCTTTCATGATTGTTTCATCGTTTTGTTACTCTATCGAGTCTGTTCTCATGAAATTTCAGTGGCAATTTAGCGGGCAGACATAAAAACCCATATATTAAAAGGGGGGGGGGGGGGGGGGGGGGGGGTCTGAGTATTGCTTGCACAACATACTTGTACATGATTTAAGGAGAAATGTTAATAGAAGCAATTACGTCTAGCAACTGGTATCGCAGAGTTTGTCTATATCATACCTCTGATATCAGAGAGTGTACACATTTCACATATTGTATTACATTTCAGTGCTTGTTTAAATCACACGCTCTTCTCCAGTAGACAGTCAACTTAATTACAATCTCTCAGAAATTGACAATGATAAAATATGTATCTTGTGTGTTTGTCTCTGCAAACTAATCTTCTAAAAGCTTTCTGTGGTCAAGTGATGATCAGCCGGAGGGCACGGTTGGTGTTAGTTAATAGGTTTAACAGTTTCACTCGTCAACGCCCTTTTCATCTGTAAGGTGAACATCAACTTTACAATGTCTTGTCAATTCTAATAGGCTGGACAGAATGTCAGAAACTATTGTTATTTCTATGGAATACATTATGTTCATTCAGTAAGAGATTCTTGATTTCTGTCTGATTTCTTCACAGGTGAAGGGCTTCATATTTTCGACAAATGAAAGTGGAAATTGTCAGAGAAGGAAAATATGATGCTAGATCAATAACAAGCAAAGTCATTGATGAATGCAGTATTCGCTAACTATGCATAGGACAAGCTATTATGAAATGTTTCTTTATTAGAGTGATTCATAACGCTGTTTGAAAGAAAAACAATCTTAGCTATTTCCGGTTTATAGCTTTAGTTTATGGTCAATTTTTAGACATGGATGCAATCATGAATTTAAAATCCAGTGATATGTGCAGATACACAACTGTTATGACAATGGAATGCAAAAAACTACCTTTCACCCAAATAGGAGGTGCACCAGTCGCATTAGCAACAAGCAACGACATCGCATTTCTGCACAAGAACATAACATCGATGATCGACATATAAAACCAGTGGTAGTACATTTGAAAACAAGATGTAATAACAATGTATTTTACATACATATACAACAATCTACCTTTCCCTGGTAAGGTAATCACGAATGGAAGATGGCATACCATAAGTATACAAATCCAAGTACTTCCTGTGAAAGAATGCAGCTTTCGGAAGCAGCATGCTATATGTCCCCATCCACCAAACTGACCACCATCCCCCATACTCATAACTCGCCGCGCAATTCTTCTGATTCAATTTGCATCCAAACAAACACATTTATCAGTAATTCAAATACACAACACCTATCTAAACACTACCAAAAATGCTAACCTTTCCATCAAGCCAATGCATCCTCGGAGTGAACCCAACCATAGCCTCCCTCGCAGACTTCCAAACTCCGAAAGCGAAATCCAATGCCTCACACGACACAATCACATCATCATCAACCGAAAACACACCATCAGTTCTGATCCCCTCAATCGGCTTAAACCTAAGGTTCAAATCCTCATGCTGTCTTAAACCTCCTCTTGACTTTGAAAACACCATCTTTTCAAGACGAGACTTCAAAGTTTCCGAGGGGGGATCACTATCAGACCACACCACATGAACAGAAGCAACCCCACCACACGTGGCGTAGTGAGCAACTGATTGCTTCAAAGCAGAGCTCTGCTTCCATGTGTTGATCAACACAGTATATCTGAAAAAAGAAAAACGACTTTGGTTCTTCGGAATCGAAGTTGTAATGTAAAGAATGTGAGGGTGGAGTAGTGTTTGTACCGGGGAAATGAGGAGTTGGGTTTTGGCGGGAGCCAGCCCATGAGAGAGGTGAGTGGAGGAGAGTAGAACGACGAAGCAGAGGAGGAAAACAGAGGCGATGAGTCTGAGCTTGCGCGCGTGGCGGAGACGTCGAAATGGCGGGAAGCGAGGGGTGTGGAAGAGGGGTGGTCTGGTGGAGGGTTTGGGTTTGGCTGGGGAGTACAACGCGGCGTTCATGTCGGCGGTCGAGGCGGGGTCGCGGATGGAGATGGTTGTGGACATTGGGAGGCGTGTAGGGTTTGGGGGATGGGTTGGCGGCGGTGGTGGGTGACAATGTGATGAGGTGTGAGCAGGGTGGTGAAGAAGAGTGTGAGAGAGCGGTGGAGCACTTGGCCGGAGGTGGCCACTTGGGAATGGGAGGGAGTTTTACGTGTCACTGTGAGGCGTCTACAGTACTGTATAATTGTGTTTCACTGTGGGGGTATAACTGTCTTTGCATGTAACGATCCGACCGAATTCGACCGTTTTCAGCTCGAATTCGGCCATTTCTAGCGCGAATCTCACGTTTCCATATCCGCAGACAGTTGACGCGCTTCAAGACTCGTCCGGATTAGTGCCTAATGTTCCCGGAAAATCGCCGGAGAAATTCTAGTAGGCTTGTAAAAAGACAATTCACCCCTCTACGTTGCACTCCGATATGCAAGTCCCGCCCCTCGGAGTTTGGGTCGGGTCTTTAGTTGAGGCGTGATGGCTTTTGATCGAGGCCTGGTCCATCGAAGAGATCAGTTGTTAGTTCAAAAGTTTACCTGTTCCGCTTAGGAAACAAACAATCAACCTATGGGACAATGTTGTACAAATGCAAAGCTCAAACTTATAACTTTATGTTTGCTTCAGTCGAGATTGGTACTTGAGAACCCATCTTCATCAACTCGGAATCGACGAAAAGGTTTTGGTCTCAAAGTTATACACACCAACATCATGACATACCAATATTTTAACAGTTTCTGCAGAAGCAAAGAAAATCAAAGTTGAAAACCAGCAGCGAAAAACACGTTTACAGGTATTACCCCAAAATACATACCACTTCCTTTAGACATAATCATGATAACAAGAGCGAATATCATTAGATTACATATCCAAGTAATTCCAAACAAAATTTGCAGACTCAGCAAGAAGCATCCTATCCAATTACCAATCTGACCGGACTCAGTATGCCAAAAAGAACTCTTCTATGTCCTGTATGCTGGAGACAGGTCTGCATGTGTGATTTCCTCTGTAAGTAGTTCTATATGTTACTGGCTCATCACTAATGCGTTGCACATGCTTAGTGGCCATACAGCCTTGATCCAATCGGTAAGTGCATCTGTAATAATTTCTGCCAACAAAAGTAATCTAATGTTATAAGATGAATCTCAACTTTGGGCGACATAATTATCTTTAGGGATGCCAATGTTTTATATGTTAATGATTAAAGATTAGCCACTTCATTTCTTCAATCTAAACAGAAAGAAAAGGCATTTCCTCATATATGAATCTGTTGTCTGATATACAGTGTGTGTGGGTGGGGGGGGGGGGGTGTTAATCGTAGTCCAAACCTAATATTCCTTGTATTCTAGCTCGATCAAATGTGATGTCTACTAATTACTTCAAAAGGGTGAGTTCAAGGTAGTTGGCTTAAAACACTTTGCTGATCAATTTCCTGGCAACAAAAGTTTTCAGGCCCGTGGTTATCTAACATGACACACTAGTTGCAAGAGGCTCTGGTTTTGGATTTTTCAATCTCCACAATAGGGTAATACACTATGTGATCTTATGAGCACCAAAACAAAAAAATTGGTCGTACTTTAAAGGATCTGCCTTCCAGATAATTAGAAGTATATTGTAGTAGTACAGTACCTCAAAAGAAAAATAGTCAGATTTGAAATGATAAAAAATATCCAAAATACCTGGGATATCTGGATCCAAGTATCTCCTTCTGGCCATACTTTCTCCAAGCATGGCCATCATCAATAAGTTGACTTGTATCCCGGATCCAAGTTGCTGAATTTCGCGAATTAGTGCGCCTTCTTCTGTTAGAATGATTAGGGATGGTTGCACAATCACGTCTGCCAACACACAATCAAATGTTATGGGCAGAAATTCAGCTTGCATGGATACATAATCCAAAGTATAATTAAGACAAAAATCGGGGGAGAGATATACTCATTGGCACCAGTTTCTACAGTTGCTACTGAAGAAAGCATAGAAAGAACCCCTTCCCCGGCCGAGGACCTAATGCCCACTGAGGTCCCCCCTTCCACTGCCAGGGACCCTTCCCTTGGTGAAGATCCTTCTTGCTCTTGCTCTTGCTCTTGCTCAGTGAACACCTCTTCTGCAGGAGGCAAGTCCCACTGCAATGTCAACCCTGCTATTGCTCTATTTCTCTTCCTCCCAGTGTCTAATAGGATTTCACAACTATCATGATGAGAATTCGGCTGGGTGATGCTTAGATTTTGAGCTTCCATGTAATCACCATGAAACAAACGCACTCCACAGCTTGTGATGCAATGCCGTCGTATTACTGTCCTGTTATCATCCTGTGTATAAACTCCATTTTCTACTGCGATCTCGAATGTGGCTTCAGTGTAGTAACGTTCACTTACCGGCTTTCCTTCTTTACTGAAGCGATATTGAGACCACGGCACATATCCCAGGAACATGTGATCCGACTGGAGAAATCTGTTTGTTCTGAAATCCCAATCAAGCAAATGAAAATTGAACTTGTACTCACCATGATTTCCTTTAAAAGTACAATAACAAACAGCAGATAGATCGGATGCATCATTATGAGGACCCTTGAAGTTACTAACAACGCATAAAGCAAATCCCAAAAACTTATCATCAAACCAATTCTGCGGGAGCTGCACATTCACTGAGAATCCATTACACTGATGATTGAACCAACGAGGAATTTCACTTCCAGGGAGTGACATACTAAAGGAAAGAGGTCGCAAATAACTACCCTGGACAAGAAAAAACATAACAATGTTTAAGTACTTCTTTTCCATGAACTTTTTGTATGTAAATGTTAGTGCTGAGTCACTGTATCACACACACACACACACACACACACACACACACACACAGAGACAGAGACAGAGAGGAACCTGATAATGAGAATGAGTTTCCACAATATCCCTAAAAAGATTTGTTTGTATCAGCTGGAGACAATTTGAAAATGTCAGGCAAAGATTTGTAGAAGACCGAGGCTTTGGTGCCGAAACTGTTTCCAAAGCTGTGCAATCATGTGCATCTATGTAACTAATACTTGATGAAAGCTCAGGTATTGATTTCAGTCTCTTGCACGCTTCTAATTCAAGATGTGATAAACGACGAAGTTGATTCATTGCTGCAGGTAAGCTCTCCAAATTGTTTCTGCGCAGCTCTAAGGTTCTTAATGAGGACAAATGAGCAATACCATCTGATAACACCATCAGATTGCAGTCACTTAAATCAAGATGCAGAATACCAGAGTAAGTATAAAATCCTTTGATCGGTGATGACCATGATGAAAGGGGTGCCATCATTTCTTTACATCCATCACATGATAATCTTTTAAGCTTATTCACCTGAATGATCGAGAAAGGGAGTTCTTTTATACCACTTCTTTCTACTTCAAGGATAGTCAAGGATCCTAAACTCCCCAAGTTCTCAGGCAAACAATAAAGTTTTGAGCACCCAGAGAGAGTGAGGTTTGTAAGGTGTGCCAGATTACAGATATTGTCTGGGAGACAGACAAGGCTTCTGCAGTCTGTCATATTCAATAACACAAGCCCCTGAAGCTGTTCAATAGATGAGGGTAATTCTTCAATTGCAGTCTCATTCAGATAAAGCTCCGACAGGTCCTCCATTATCCCTGAGATCTCGGGAAATATCTCAAGATTTGAGCAGCCAGAAAGATCAAGGGTCTTAAGAGATTTCATAAAAATACTACCTGGAAGACTCTTAACTGCTTTGCACCCTTTTAGACTCATGATAACAAGGTTCTTAAGTGCTGAAATGGATGGATGAACCTCCAATAAACTTAAACAACCATCAAGAATTAATTTCTTCATATTCATCGCCTCAGTGAAGTCAGGGAGTCTCTTAAGGTATGGAGAGTGACTTAAATTAATAACTGTCAACTTTTTCAGAGGCTGCATGGCAAAGCAACAATATAATATGCATTTAGATAAGAAGCATAATGAATCTAAGACTTCATGCTCATAATTTGAAAGGAAAATGATACCTTGATTCCTTCCCACAGTTGTTCAATGTGACTAGAACGCATGTCAAGTTCAATAAGATTCTCCGGGTGAAATTTGGATGGCAAAGACTTTAAGGGGAATCCATGCCAATGGAGAATCCTCAACTCACTAGAAAGGAACTTGAAGTCCCCGATCAGATGTTGTTGACAGCCATCACTTGGATGACATAAAACCTCACGTGAATGGTTATCGCTGATGATCTTAAGCAGTCTCAGCCTCTTCATTTTAACAAAAGCTTCAGAAGTTAAGTATACCTGTTTTGACCTCAAAAAGTCGAGCATTATGCCCTCAACTGCATCTGTAGCCTGGATAATCATTGTGGAGTTAACTTGAGTGAAAATATCAATAAACTTATTTTGAAATATAATACACCTTTACCATTTATTGGTTTGGTTAAAATTAAAGGTTTCAGCTACATAAAGTTACTGACATAAAAAAGAGTTTGTGGTCATGATAAGATATCTCACCATATTTTGAGTGAACACATAATCAACATCTTCATGACTCCACAACCTACTGCGCTTCCCAGGATCTTTAACTGATTGTCGTCGAACAATTTCCCAGCCTATTTCTTGTACTAGATCATGCATTTCAAGCCTATTGTCATCTGAGATTGTTATGAAAGCTCTATCAAGTAGTACTCGTAATCCACTATGGGGGTAAAAACCACAACTTTCCAGCACTTTTGTTACATATCCTTTGTCCACTCCTCTAAAGAAGCATGCAATATCTAGAAATATATCCTTCTGTAAAGGATCCAGTCCATTAAAGCTTGTTCTAAGCACACCCTGAATGTCCATGTGTGGGATTTTCTCTAACTTTTCTAACTCATCTTCCCACTCACATGCAGTTTTGCCATCAAGAAAAGCTCCCAAAACTTTAAGTGCTAAAGGCAGACCTCGAACATATTCTATGGCACACCTTGAGAGAGATATGTACTCTCTTGTGGGTTCGTGTGCCCTGAAGGCATACTGCATAAAAAGCTCAAGAGCTTCATCATCACTTAACAATCTGGGACTATATCGATCCTGCACTCCACTTAGTGATTGTATATCTCTCGTTGTTATAATGATTCTACTTCCACCACCAAATGAACATTGTTTTCCGAGTAAGGATTCAATCTGGGAAAAACTTTCCACATCATCAAGAACCAGCAAAACTTTCTTCTTATTCAGCCTTTCCATAACCATCTTGAACCCTGTATCCAAATCACCTAAGTTACACACCTTCTTCTTCAATATTCTACATAGAAGTTCTTCCTGCAGACGCTCCGCACCTTTATTCTTGAAACCATCTTTGACATTTTCAAGAAAACAACAGTGTTCAAACTGACAAGTGATTTCATCATAAACAGTTCTTGCAATGGTTGTTTTACCTATACCAGGCATCCCGTATATCCCAATACCACGAACATCATCCACCCCAAGACACAACATACTATCTACTTCTGCTATGTGCCTATCCATTCCAACCAAACAATTCTCTTTACTGGACGAAATGTGCATCAATTTCCTAGAAATATCATCCACAATTTTCTCAATAAGCTTGGCATCATCCCTGCAATATTCGAACAAATATAAAAAATAAATCATAAAATAAAGTTTTGTTCTTTCAAATCCAGAGCAATAGCTAATGTAGTTCTAATGTCATACTGATACTAACAATACGTATAGCAAATAGCGACAACTTTATACTAAACCTGATCAGACCAAACTAAATGTCAAACTGATATTGGGTTGGATCTAATTCTTGTAGAACAAAAGTCTACCCTTTGTTATGAACTTATGTTCCATATACATATAATCAAGTGATCAGAATCTTAAAACCCAGTTCAGTTCAGTTCAGTTCAGTTAAACAGATGAAAAAGTAAGATTGAAATATGTTACCGATAATTTCGGGAATCCCAGCCGGATAAACCGGCGAACTCAAACAGAGCAGACTTCCACCTCTGCACATCTTCCCTATTATATTTACCAAAACCCTCCTCAAAACTCGACTCCATCTTCCTAATATCACCACGATCAACTTCATAGAAAACAGGCAGCACAATCTGCTTCAACCTTTTCACGCACTCCATGATCTTCACCAGCTCTTGTAAACACCACCTGGAAGAAGCGTAGTGCTTCGACAACACCACGACCGACACCCTCGAGTCCTCCACGGCCTGCAGAGCCACAGAAGGGTCGTCATCGTCTGAGTTGCGAAGTTCGTCATCGTCGACGAACGTGTGGATCGCTTTCTGCTGCAGGGCTCTGTGGAGATGGCCGACGAAGATCTTGCGCGTGTCGTGAGGGTGGAAGCTGATGAAGACGTCGTGGTTCCAACGGGGGAGAGAGGGAGAGAAGGAGGAAGAAGAAGAAGAAGAAGAAGAAGAAGAAGCGGCCATGGAAGTCGATCGGAATCTGGGAAATGAAAGTGGGTAGCCGAGTCAAAGTAAACGCATTTTGTAGTGACCCGGACTACCTGTGGAATCGAGTAGGTATTATATTAGGAGGAATGGGGGGACACGTATTGGGGATTAAGACTAAAAACTAATTAAGAATTGATAATTATGTATGTTCACGTCTTGTGACGGAGTAAATTAAAGGGACAAAACACGAAAAGGAAAGATTATGTTTGGTGGCAGGTGAAGTCGTATGAATTTGGACTCTAGATAAAAAATTCGTCTATAACTCTAGATTGCATCTAATCATTCTAATGGGGATGAATTTGGACTTGAAAGCGAATTTTTTTGGGTTTAATTAATGCCCCACTACTATTTTCATTATTATTATTTAATTAAAAAGACTAACTTGACAAACAAAAATTGTATGAATCGTAAAACAGTTAATTTGGACTTAGATTCTTTTAAGCCGGTTTGTTTAAATGGAATGTGAGAAAATAAAAATGACTTGATTTCATTTCAAAATTAATAGGAAAATGGAAAATATTTCATTAATTACATACGAGTGTTTGATAGATATTAAAATTTAAAATTAGAATTATTTTGGTAAGTAACTAAAATAGAATATTTAATCAAAAATATAATCCCACCCCTGAGTAGATAATTCATTTCCGGCTTTAAGAGAGTTAATTTCCAGTAAAATCACATTTTTTATTTCCATTTCAATATTCAATTACAACTAAACAACACTTAAACATATAAATTGAAATAATTTATTTTTGCTTAGTAGGATTTCCTGCCAACCAAACATGGGCCTTAACTAATTTATAGATGAGAAGTTTGATTAAAGAAACTAGTTAGACTAGCATGAACCCTGCCTATAGATTAGTAAGACTAACATCGTAAAGTTCATGAGTTCCAGTTTTACTGAAGTAAGAGTCCAAGCAGACAAAAAAAAAGGCTCAAGGTCTAGTAATGTAGCAAACTGGTTACTATTTTCGAGTAAAGATGAATAGTATTCATTCAAAAATCCAGGACTGCATTTACCATGATTTCATCAGCTCAAAATTGTCTTGGCAGTTGAAAATTACCAGCACCATACAATGTTACATTGAGCCTAACCTATTCATCGATGAGTTAATCTCGTACGATAGTCCTCTTAGATGTTGCACAAAATTTAAGTCCCTCAATTTGAGCAAGAGCCACATTGACAGACCTCAGCCCATGTAGCTTTGTTACGCCGTTGCCTTCGCATAGCAAGATAAACAGCACTATCCCAAGTTTATACAAGTTGTATAGTCTTCGCATCCTGAGCTTTCAGAGATTCAATCAAAGCTATACAGACTTTACACACAAAGCTAGACCGATACAAAGTTTCAACCAGGAACACAAGCAACATTGACAACGCTTCGAGAATCTTAGAAATGCAATTTTATAAAGCTGCTGCCTAGTGATTACAGCACATCAAGATCTGATCTGTGACAGAAACGTGAGGTTCAAGGGTTATTTATCAATGGTTACAAGATGTGATCACCTCTGAATTTGCAATGTATTGTTGAAACTAATATCAAAGTATAGCTAGCTATGCAACTCACCTTTGATAGCATTTCACCATTGATACGTTGCCAGACTCCCTTTTCCTTTCCTGCTTTCCTGTCATCTCATCTGTTCAGAGAGATAGTTCATTACAGAAGACGAGAGTTGTAAAAATTCAGTGCGATCAAGAGGGCAAGTGAGCTTGATCTGCCTTATTTCCATTGACTATACAGAATTTTAGAATACAGAAGCATAAATTTTCCATTTCAAATTTGTTGCTAACTCCATATGATCCTCTCACTTGTTGGAGAGGAGAGATCTCACATCTAAGAAGTGACAAAGAAAATAAAACTTATAAGTGGGTGGATAATAACCAATTGTACCGAGGCCTTTTGTGATTAAAACTCAACACCTATGAGGTGGCTAAGTTAGGACAATATCGGTACAGTTGGTCCACGGGCCACGCTTGTCGCTGTTTAACATGGTATCAGAGCGGGTCCCTCTCCAGTCGTGCCTCCAATTTTTCGTGGGCCCGAGTTGGGTGCCACTTTGTCATGCCATCGGAGGATTTCCGATTGGATGACCACTAAGTGTCGTTGGTTACTGGACCTTAGTTTCTTTCATCCCAGTATGTGGGATGTTAATCTGTCACGTGCAGACCTAAAAAATTAGGTTGCACGTGAGGGAGCGTGTTGGAGAGGAGAAATCTCACATCTAAGAAGTGACAAAGAAAATAAAGCTTATAAGTGGGTGAATAATAACCAATTGTACCGAGGCCTTTTGTGATTAAAACCCAACACCTGTGAGGTGACTAAGTTGGGATAATATCGATACAGTTGGTCCACGGGCCACGCTTGTCGCTATTTAACATCACTATCAATCAGTTCAAGCACTCAGATTCACACTTAGTCATAATCAATGTGTTAATTCATAAACCCTCGCAATCAATAGTAAGATCACGCGTGAACTTTAAAGTTTACACCCAAACAATAGTCATATAGAAGAAAATTGTACAAAAGCAACAAGCATATATTACCATAATTTTTTAACAAGGCAACAGTACGGCGCACACATACTATATATTTGGAGTGAATACCATTTAAAGTAGTAATAAATATCTGCCAAGGAATGCAATACCAAATTACCATTCAAAGTTTCAGACACTTAAACTTGTTCTCAAGATCATCACCAGTGTGCTAGTTATAAGTATTCAATGTATTGCTAAAAAATTAAAAATCACTCACCCCGGTTTACAGCTTTATATGTTAGTACGAGTACCAGGGCAGAGACGCGGAGGTAATGAAAAGACTGGGGCATACTTTCCTTCTGTTGCTGTGCCCTTCCAGATGATCCAAACACCTCCCCTGAAAAGTGTGCATGCCCAACTTAAACACCAAATTTAATAGAGGAACAAATCAGTGGGTTTCTCCAACAAAATTTAACAACTACCACATAACATTGAGGCAGCCGAATACAGATTCTAATCCTATTTAGAAGTTACAACGAGTTCCAAGTATTTCTTGTTCAGTGGGAAATGTCATGTATATATACCACTAACCAGCATCAGTATCAATATACCACATTACGCAAAAATGAAAAGATAAACATTTACAACTAAACAATACATATCAAGGAATTCGTGCACATAAATGAGTGTTTCTTTTTTAGTGTTGATAATTCAGAGTTGCAAAAATATAAGAGACGATTCAGACGAATACATGAAAATACTAATGAGCAACAAAGACAGCACAGAAATGCATAAGTTTTTTGCTGAGAAGCTAACCTTGGATCACTGCATGCCATCTTTCTAACAAAAGGCAGTCCTCTGCTTCCGCAACAGTCGCTACTTCTCTCTTTCCAAACCATAGTTCACCGAGTCAGCCCCAAGTCCCCAACAGCCCCAAAAGGGAAACCGCGCCTAACAGCCCCGGCGGGCAATGACTCCTCCCCTGTCAATTTTTCTCTCTCTCTTCTTGGCCCTCTTGCGGTGAATTTGACACCACTAAACCACTGTGGCTGCACAACTGACAACTCCAATACATTCCCATCGTCAGAGATTCATGTACCTCTATCTCCTTCTCTTTCTGTTTCTCTCCACCTCAAAGGCATAGTAGTGCATCTGGACAATGACTAGCAGCAGCATACTGACCCTAACACTTGGCACCCCTCCCTCTGTGCAGCCACCACCATTATTTCATGCTCTTCTTTTCTCCCTGTCTGTGGCTCTGATAACAGCTCTAGTGTTTGGCATGTGCCTCTGAGCCTCTCCCTGCAGCCATCTCCGATGACTCCTGCTCCCACTCAGTTTCACTCCTTATTCCAAGTGGTCTGGAAAGGAAGGAGCTCCAAGTTCAACATGGTTTGTGGGATGAGTCATGCTTTCATTGTTCCACATCCATATAACTTTCATGAAAGAAACAAACTCCGTAACTCGTCATGCAATGGCGTTCAGACTTGGAATTCCATATACTTCTACTACAATTTTCCACATTTCACTGCCCAACTGCCCATTAGGGTTGAATGCCTGTGGGAGCCGTGGATCCCCTGCCCGATGGATTCTGCCCCTGAACTATGATGCACCAGTACGGGTACGGGATACGGGTACGGGTACGAGTACGGCATGATACATGGACACGTTTTTTCTAGTATGTGGCGTTTTTGATACGTTTTGTAAAATAATATTTAATATATATATATATAATAATAATTTCTAAAATTTGATAAAAACAAGCAATTAGAAATTTATAACACATAAATTCCATCAATTTTACAATAAATATAACTACATAACTCCATTAATTAACTACTTAATAAGTTCAAGTAAAATAAAAAGTAAGAAGTAGTAACCATGATATATAGAATGTGATGTCTTCCTCTCTTCAATCATCTTCATCCTTATTGTCAAATATTACACCCTCCAAGTCCGGTTCATCAAGGGAGAGGTTTGCAATCTCAAGCATACCACCATTCACATTAACCATTGTATCATAATCATCTCCTCCAATATCCCACATATCCCCATTTTTGTATTATGGAGTTCTTCTTGAAAGGAGCCTAAGATTGTTATGAACAAAAACCAAGTCTTCGGCTCTTTGAGGTGTAATCTTATTCCTTCTCAATGAGTGTATAAACTTGTAGGTGCTCCAATTCCTCTCACAACATGAAGAGGAGCAATGTTACCCTAGTAATTTTAAGGCTAGCTTTTGGATATTTGGTGTGGTATAACCATGAACAATCCACCATTTTATAGGGTCCATCTTATCTCTATCATTCATTGAATCACTACTTGCAAACTCATCCAAGCATGCCGAAAAAGAGGCAAACTCCTCATTAACCATCCTCCTCTCATCTTCATTAGCAAAGTACTTCTTGAGACATTCTTTTCTCTCTTTTGCAATCTCACTATCTTGATGTGGAGGAATACGATTAGGAGCTCCATTAAGATATTTCATACTATAATATCTATAAATTTCATATAAATCACAACACAATTAACATTTGAAAGTTGTAATTGAAAATGAAAACTAAAACTCAAATATATAATTCAAATGTACCTTGGGTTTAATGAGTGTGCCATGCAATGAAAAAGTGTGGAGCTCTTGGTCCATCTTGCGAGCAAAATGGAATACACCACATTGTAAAATGGAGACTCCTCTTCATATTCCTTACATTCTTCCTTATAGATAGCCACCTTCACTTCTTCAATCATCCCAACACTCATATACCTTGTGAAGACATGGCTCATCCGTGTCACATCTTCTAAGCATCACATATATAGGTAATGTAAAGGAAAGGATATAGTCAATTTTCCTCCACCATTCATTACTTATAATGTAATCACTCACCGCCGTTGCTTTTCCCACATCATCATCATTATAATTATTTCATTCATCACTAATCACCATGCGTTGTAGATTTTGCTTAATCTTTTTAAACCTCTTAAGCATTATAACAACGGATGCAAAACGTGTCTCGGCAACCGATAACATCTTCAATGGAGAATGTTGATTGAACATAGCCAACCTCATACCATGGTTCATGATGAAATTCTTTACAAAATACACATCATCGGCAATTTGACTAATCCAATTACATTCATCATAAGCTGCCCTATTAGACACAATTGAGCTAGGTGTGCATATATTCTTTAAAGCAAGGTTAACTGTATGCACCACACATGGAGTCCAAAATATATGTGGGAATCTAGCATTAATAATAGCTCCTGCAACCTTACAATTGCTTGCATTATCAGTGATTACCTGAACTACATGTTGTGGACCGATCTCCAAGATAGTATCAATGAGCAAGTCTGAAATGAAGTGCTTGTCTTTGGATTCTCTTTCACAATTTTCAGCCCTCAAGAACATAGGTCCACTCTCACAAGCTGCCATGACATTAATAAGTGGTCGACCACCCATCACTACACACACTAACCCACTTTGCCTTCCATGTGAGCTTAATCGGTTCTAACAACCTCTCAATGTGGTTTCTTTCTTTCTCTAGAAGAGTTGTCCGCAATGCATTGTAACCGGGTGGACGGTAACCGGCAATTGAACAAGCACATGCCTGATTGAATGCACGGATGTAGTGAGGATTCTTGGCGAGATTAAAAAACAAGCCACCGGTATAAAACATCCTTGCTATTTCACCATCTAATTGCTCTCTAGCACCATTATTGAATGTTTTTTCAAGCGGTTCACTCACTCCCTTCCTCTTCTTAGAAATGTCTACCACTATATCATCAAGCAAATCTAGCCCAACTCTAAATGTACTTCCACACGAAGAACCTTCCTTGCTTGATGAAGGGAGAGGAACTAATTTAGGTCCGGCCATTTTCTTACTCAACTCATGTGATTCCATCAAAGTAGTAAGCTCCATATGCTTAGCATCACCGATCTTTTGACATATTCTAATCCCTTTGCCACTTATCTTAAGAAGATGTTGTTTCACTCTATAATGTGACCCATGGAACTTTATCCCACAAAAACTACACTTCCCACCTTGTCCCTTCTTAACTTCACTGATAATTGTTACATATTGCCACAAGGGAGAACCCTTGTTATTATGTCCAACACCACCTTTATCCTCACCCACATGTGAGTTAGCAGACGACGAATCACTCATTCTATATTCAATTGAATATATGAATCACTCATTTATGTAGAGTTGATGACACACTTATGCTTTATGTAGAGTTGCTGACAGTAGTTCACATTCTATTTGTTTTAGACTTGTAGCTTATACATATAATACAGAGGATTGGATTTCAAAGGCTGAGAGTAATACCCAAATACTTGTGAGATGATTCAATGGGGTGAAGCCGAATTGGTATACGAGCACTAGACCGCAAAGCTCAAACAAATTCCGATATGTCAAACATGAACATAACAATAAGTAAGAATCATTTTCCACTATATACTCCTACATAACAAACAAGTTATGATTTGTCCTCCATAACCACACTAGTTAACTACAGTTACTAATACAATAATTGGTCAAGTTTTATTTTTATTTTTTTTTCTGAAAAACAAAACTTGCTTAGAATGGAACCTAGTACACCAAATACCAGCAAGCAAGCAAAGAATAAAAAAACTCATGTGCCAACACACAAAAAATGAAGAATTTAATATTCAAAAGCTCCAGCCAGACATAGAAGATCAGAATGCTTCCCAATTTGAGTTTTCCCTAGAAAGCCAATGCAGCTTAAAACCAATCCAGGAAACACTGAATGTATCACCAAACCAATCAACTAAATGAAACACCAAAAACCCTAACACATGTTTCCCAACCAAATTCAACAAACTCAATATTCATCAAATACAAAGAAAACCAACCATCATATGCAGCTATGACAACATTTCAAGAAACACAATACTAACACAACTATGACAGACCCATAACCAGTTACAGAAACCCCTCAATACAATTATAATTTCCATAAAACAAAAAAGCATCAAACTTTCCATAACCCATCAAACTTGAAAAAGCTCAGGAATTGCAAAAAACACCACACCTAGCACTAGGAGCCCTCTTGGAAACCTCAGGCTCAAGCTCAACCGGCAAACCCAAGAAGTCATTGAACCGACCAAACGTGACATGAGCAACATGCCTCACATTACTAGGCCAGCCAATCTCCATGTTGGAAACCCTAGCCCTTTTAGCACCAATAGTACAACTCCATGTACATAACAAACAAGAGTTGTACTTTTTTCCAGAGAGAGAGAGAGTATATGAGGTTTAATTGAAGGGGAAGTGAATTCTTTACGGGGTGAAGTGACTGAAGTCTTGGACTCTTGGTATCAAATTTCTATTTTTAAAACAATGAAACGGCTTAAGGGTCAAAAAAGTAGAAGAGATATAGGTTTTATCAACCTTTAAATGAAAATTTTAACCTTGAACGTATCCAAATTGTATCCGGACCATATCCGATGAGTTGACTGTGTAGTACATAGTTGGGATACGTTTTTTCATTAATAAATACGTGTATATAGCGTATTTAGACAGTACCCGTATCCGGTACGGGTAAGATACGAACATACCTATATTTTGCCGTATCCATGCTTTTATAGCCCCTGAAACAACTTTGTACGATCTCCGAACTTATCTGGATTTGGACCCAAATTTGTCTCTGAAAACTGAATCTGCACCGCTCATGCTAGAGCGAACCTTGATAAGATTCACTAGTTTCAAAAAATCAACCTTAATTTTACCACGTCGAGGCACAGGACCACGTGATTTTATTTTGTAGGAAAGTTTAATGCCGGTTTTTAGTAAATCGAGGCACCTCAAGGATGGTAGTCCGCCAATTTCTCAGGCAGATTATGAAGTGCTGTACACCCAGATAGATACAGACACGAGAGCTTTGCCAAATTGCAGATACTGTCCGGAAGACATTGAAGGCTTTTGCAGTTCTGCATACTTAACTTTTCAAGCCCCACTAGCATATTAATTGATGAGGGAAGTCCGGTAACTGCGGTACCGTCCAAGCATATTAATTGTCACCTCCGCCATAATTCCTGAAATTTCTGGAATGGTGTCAAGATTTGAGCACCCAAAGAGATCCAGATGTCTAAGTTTTACCAGATGACAGATACTGCCAGGAAGAAATTTCAGGCTTTTGCAGTTCTACATGCTTAATATTTCAAGGCCCTTAAACTGATCAATTGATGATGGAAGTCCTTTAATTGCGGTTTCATCTAAACCAAGCTCTGTCAGCTCCTCCATAATTCCTGAAATGTCCGGAAACTTTTCAAGATTTGAGCAGCGATGAAGTCTGAGGGTCTTCAGAGACTTCATATGAAGGCTGCTGGGGAGAATTTTGAGTTGTTTGCAGACCACTAAAGTCTATTCAGCTCTTGAAGAGCAGAAATGGATGGATGAAGCTCAGTTAAACTTGAACAACCATCAAGATATAGTATCTTTAGATGTATCGCGTGAGTCAAGTCAGGGATTTTGACAAGGAATTTACAGTCACTCAAACCGGATTTCTTTTTAACTGTTGAAGGGGCATCGTCTAAAACATAAAACAAAATCATGTGTTCAGACATGAAGCATACAATTTTCAAACAGAAAAAAACAAAAAGAAATGTAGATAATTGTACCTTGTTTTCTTCCCAGAGTTCAACAATGCGACTACCACGCATGTCGAGTCTAACAAGATTCTTTGGGATAAAGCTCGATGGCAGAGTCTCCAGCGGGTATTCATGCCATTCAAGAAGCCTCAATTCATGAGAAAGAAACTTCAACTCCCCACTCGTGACTTGTTTTAGTTGTTTATGGGAATTATGTCTATAAGCCCAATGGGAACCCAGGTTGTAAGCCCAATGGGAACCTTCATTATAGATTCTGACTTCTGACTTCTGACTTCTGAGTACTCTTAGCTTCGTCATTCTAACAAAAGCCCCAATATTTATGCAATATGGATTGGCTGCTTTCGGCAACTCTAGCTCCAAACATTCAATTGTATCCGTAGACTGCATAACCAATAGCAACTCATATGTCAACGAAAAATTCGAGAATATTATAATAAAGTTGATATGTAATTCTCATGTATTTGATTTTGGTCAAAGTTGAATATTTTTACCCAATATTACGTACACATACGGTAAGGAAAAGAGTTAGGAGAATGATCATCTATCTCACCATATTGTGAGCCAAAACTTTGATCAACATCCTTATAACTCTACAACCTGCGCTTGAGCCGTGGGACGGACCGGCTTCATATTTAAGTAAATAATCCGGTCTGAGTTCGGCACAATAAATAAATAGACCGACCCGTACACGGTACGAACACAGTTTTAGCCCATTTGACACCTCTATCAATGCCACCTCTATTCAGAATCAGATTGAATTACTCATAATAAATTGTACATTTTCATTTCAGAGTACAAAAGGGAAAGCACAACTGAATGCGGCTGGACTGTGTATCACATTATCATCAGAAGTACCACGACGGGAGGCAGCATAGTGGCATTGATACCCAAATGTAGTTGTTAGCTAGCATCAGTTGGTCCTCTTGATATGGTTATCTCTTTCTCCGAGTGTTGTCACTGGCAGCTGATCATTTGCAACAAAAGAAACTCCCCCTCCTCCACCGCCACCGTTATTTCCTCCCCTTCTTTATTCTCCTTCTGTGGCTCAGGTAACAGCTCCGATGTTTTGCATGTGCCTCTCCCTTCACCCAACTCTGATGACTCTGCCTCCCGCTCTGTATCACTCTTTCTTATTTCCAACTGGTCCGGAAAGAAAGGTGCGCCAAGCCCTGTCACCCCTTCTTCAGAACAGCACCGCTCCGGCTGCACCACAATCTCCATGACATCCACACGAGTTATGGGATGTGTTACCCAATTTTGCATCGTGCCGTGATTAGCATAAACTAAACTAACACCGCGGCTACTAGTAAAGCAATCTTCAGTTGGTGAATAAGTTCCAGTTTCTACCACAATCTTGAATGCATCTAATCCATCACTTGCAATCCAGGCATATTTAGACCATGGCAAATATGCCATGAACAGGTGATCGGACTCTAGAAATCTGTGAGTTCCAAACTGCTGGCTGACAACATCAAATCTAAATGATCCAGGATATTTGGCGGCATAGATGCATATTCCATATATATTAGATACATGATAACGAGTACCAGTGAAGTTAATAACAATGCATATATCAAATCCTAAAAGCCTGTTATTGAAACTATTCAGTGGTATTTCGAAAGTTGAAGAACATCCTGTATCCTGAAGATTGAACCATTCAGGAACATCACTCCCAGGAAGACACATGTTAAAGTGATGATCCTACAAAATTAACAATAAACTTAATGTGGCGAGAGAGAGAGAGAGAGAGAGAGAGAGAGAGAGAGAGGTACCTGGTCAAGAAAATGTGTTTCAACAATCTCTGTAAATGAATTTGCTTGCACCAGCCGGAAGCAATTAGAAAAAATGAAGTCAAGATTTGCACAATCAGTCTTTGGTGTTGAAACTGATTCCAAAGCTGCGCAATCATGCGCATCTATGTAATATAAACTCGATGAAAGCTCTGGAATTGATTTCAGTCTCTTACAAGCTTCCAATTCAAGACGCGTTAAACAACCAAGTCTATCCATTGTCACAGGTAGGCTCTCGAAATTGTTTCTGCAAAGCTTTAATGTTTTCAATGAAGACAAATCAGCAATACTATCCGGTAATTCCAACAGATTGCAGTCACTTAAATCAAGATGAACCAGAACAGAGAATCCGTAATATCCGATAAATGATGACCATGATGATAAATGGGGTGCCACCATATCTTTAAATCCATCAAATGAGACTGTCTCAAGCTGATTGTACAAGCGTATAATAGAGAGTGGGAAATGTTTTATGCCACTTTCCACTACTCCAAGGCGCGTCAAGGATTTTAAGTCTCCAAATTTCTCAGGCAAGTTATGAAGTACTGAGCATCCAGACAGATCCAAACATGTAAGTTCTACCAAATTACAGATACTATAAGAAGAAATTCAAGGCTTTTGTAGTTCCGCATAGTTAATTGTTTTAGCCCCCGAAGCTGATCAATTGATGAGGACAGTCCTTTAATTGCTGTCCCATCTAAACAAAGCACTGCTAGGTCCTTCAGGATTACTGCAATTTCCGGAAACTTTACAAGATTTGAGCACCAAACCAATGGGAGCAAGAAGTTACAGGAACATTTGGAACATTTCATTTCTGAGCAGAAGAGCCACCGAGGTTAAGGTACTCAAGAGAACACATATGAATGCTGCTTGGGAGAATCTCGAGTTCTTCGCACCCATTTAAATTCAAGAAGTCAAGCTTTTGAAGAGCGAAAATGGATGAATGAACCTCAAGTAAACTCAAACAGCCATCAAGATATAGTTGCTCAAGATTTATCGCCTTTGTCAAGTCAGGGACTTTGACAAGGTATTGGCAGTGACTTAACAATATGACTCTCAAATTTTGCAGCGGCTGCATTTTAAACGCCGGGAAAATATGTCTTCAGAACATGGGACATATAGAAACTTATAATCTTGAAACAAGCAAAAAGATGTTTAGATAATTGTACCTGCATTCCTCCCCAAAGTTCTCGAATGCGACTTCCACGCATGTCAAGTCTGACAAGATTCTTTGGGATAAAGGTTGATGGAAAAGACTTCAGTGGGCATCCATGCCATAAGAGAAACCTCAACTCATCAGAAAGAAACTCGAAGTTCCCGTCGCTAGTTGCTTACAATCATCAACTGGACATATAGTCTCACAGCCTGGAGTGTGTTTAAAGTGGCCATCTTCATGGAGTATGGAGTAGGGCTGGATTGGTTGGTATATCAGTCTTAATTTTCCAATACCATATACCAACCAATATATATTTGGTATGAAAAATCCACAATTTATACCAACCAATAACGTTGGTATACCAATTAAGTAGTACGGTTGGTACTCGGTTGATACGGTTGGTAATGGGCTTGTACCAACATATTTAAGACCCAAAAACTTTAAGGCCCAACCCAAATAAATAATAATAAATAAGTGAAATAACAATAGAATTCCAAAGTCTTATATAACTTCAACCAAATTACCAAATACAAAGTTATAAATAGAAAGTCAAAGTTCAAATAGTTAAACTGTTAAAGTACTTATGAATTCTCAAAACAATTGAAAAAATAAATGATAGGTTTAAATGTGATATATGTTGACATGTTGTAAGCAGTGATTGTGCTACTGATAGGTCTAAGCATTTGTACTTGAGAATTCGATTGAATCGATTCATTCATAATTAAATAAAGAAATTGAAGACGAGAAAAATAGTGTACTTGAGAAAGAAACTCAGAGAGATTAGATTAAGGTAAGTAGATATATATGGTTTGGATTTATTTTTCAATAAATCTACAATTGAAATTTAAAGATATATATATATATATATTTTTAATTAAATAATTTAATATAATATAAGTTGGTAGGTACGATATACCATGGTATATGGAAAATATATACCACCTACCTACCGTATTTTTAATATTGGTACGGTATACTGTACCATATACCATGTACCAAGTATTTGGTATACCAACATATTTGGTACGGTTGGTATACGAATTGGTTGGAATGGTTTTCTATACCATTGCCACCCCTAGTATGGAGTAAAAATTATAGTATATTATGAGTAGTATTAGATTTCTCATTCTCACAAAAGCCTCAGTATTTATGCATAAATCGACTTTTGAGTTTGATAAGTCTAGCAATACGCATTCAACTGCATCAGTAGCCTGCATAATAGAAACTTAAATATTAGTGACAATTTTTAGAACATCATCATAGAGCTAATAAAAGATCCCCATGAAATTGATTTAGGTGAAACTTGATTCTTTCTACATTACGTACACATGCCATGGAAATGAGCTAGAGAATGATCATGATCGATGAAATTTCTCAGCGTATTTTGAGTCACAGAGCCGTCTCAAACTTTTCGAAGACCCTGTGCGAAAACTCAAAATGCGGTCTTAAAACTTATTGTTATATGAAAATATTATGATGACAAAAAACATCAAATTTATGATTCAAGCTTATATTTGTATAGTTTAATAAAATAAAATAATAACTTACTCGTTATTACATTATGCGGCTGAGAATGAAAATATGACTTTTATAATGTTTGATTTGTAAACAAAGTACTAACAATATCTAATTTGATAAAATTAAATCAAATAGCCAATGTTATATCATCAATGATTCCTATTAGATAATTTAGATCATTCCTTATAAGAGATGTCAAATATTCAATACAGTGTATATCTTGTAGAAAAATAAATTTTAAGAACATTTCCCATAAAACCTTCAAAAGAATGTCTTATTCTACTTAAAAGTTAATTTGAGACAAAAAAAACCAGAATATAATCAACAATGTAATCGGGCTTTCTTTACTAATGTAAATCTATTTTTTTTTTATTTGCATTCCACAAATCAAAGTGTTTGAGAAGAGATTAAACTTATCATAACTGAGAAAAGATAGGACACAAACTTGAAACATGTCTTCTACTATGGCCAATTTCTTTAAAAACTACAATTATTTTAACAATCTAGTATTAGTTTTAATTTTTTATATAAAATTCTTAAAAAAATTAGGACCCTCTCGATTTGCGGCCGGCCCTGGGGCACTCATTGCACTTGTTATGAGCCGGCCATGTTGAGTCATTATGTGATTAACATCTTCATGCCTCCACAACCTACTCTGCCTGCCAGGTTCTTTGGTAGATTCTTGGCGGACTACTTATCTGCCCATTTCTTCTAGTAAATCATGCATGTTGAGTTCACCTGATCTGATTATCAGGGCTCTGTCAACAAGAGTTTTTAATCCAATGTCTGGAAAAAATCCAAAACTATCGAATAATTCTGTTACAAAATCTTTATCCCATTCTCTAAAAAGACGTGCGATGTCTAAAAATATGTTTTCTCTGAATCATCTAGTCCATCAAACCTTGTTCTAAGCACATCTTGAATCTCTATGTGTGGGATTTTCTTTAATTTGTCTAACACTGCTTCCCATTCAGATACACTTTTGTTATCAAGAAAAGCCCCCAAGACTTTTAAGTGCTAGAGGAAGACCTTGAGCATATTCTACCACATGATTTGCAAGATGTTGGTAGTTTCTGTTCTGTTGATTTGTTGTTCTGGAGGCATACTTTTTAAACAGTTGAAGAGCTGCATCATCACTTAAATACGTAACCTTATACACCTCATCAACTCCACTTAGTGATTGCCTATTTCTAGTTGTTACGATGATTCTACTTCCCTTACCAAATGCATGTAGTTCTCCAAGCATGGATTCAATTTGGGCAACAGTTTCCACATCATCAAGAACAACCTTTCTCGAACCAGGCCTTTATTTTATCATTTTCCAACCTCTGTTCAAACCTACACTCTGCACCGTTTCTTTTAGCAATTCTGATATAAGTTTTCGCTGCACCTCTGCTTCAAGCTTGCTTGTAAAAGCTTCCTTGACATTATCAACAAAGCAATAGTGTTCGAATCGGTAAACAATTTCGTCATAAACAGCTCTAGCAATGGTTGTTTTTCCTATACCGCCCATGCCCCATATTCCAACACGAACATCATTCACCTCAAGGCATAATCTTGAATTCATTTCTGTAAGGTGGGCATCCATTCCAACCAAAACAGGAGTGCAGATTGGTAGGGTTGCTTTCCAGAAGTTGCGTAAAAATGCTTTTACTGTTGTTGGGTGAGTGCTCAAGATTAAAGGATTAGACTGGGTTTTGACTGATGATTAGGAATGGAATCAAATCACTACGACACACTGCGTCACTGCACTCGTATTTTCTAATTGTTTTAAGGAAAAGCAGTGCATACCTTTCAAGACAATTGGACTATTGGAGTGACAAAAGTAGGCAACTAAGGCCCGTAAAGTCTAGCCGCCCATCAATTTCCGATCGAACGGTTCCAACCTGTCAGCCGGCTCGGGATTGTTAGTATCTTAAATTTGAAAATGAATTTTTATTTCAATTTAATTTTAATTTATTTCATTAATTAATACTATTTGTTACTTCATTTTCCACCAATTTTTAGAGGTATTTTCGTGACTTCATTATTTTTCGATTTCATCTTTTATTAAAAAAAACTAAATTAATTAATTTACATCATTTCATTATAAAATTAATAAATATTTTTTATTACCACAATTATTACACACAAACTAAAGTTTGTAATTACAAAATAAAACAGCATATATTTCATATTGTATATGTCAATCAACCAACAATCATATTGTTATAATAATATGCTCAAAAACTCTATAATAGCCTCATATGTATTTAAATGTTTCAAAATCAAAAGAAAATACTTATATAACAATTGGTTAATTTGAATGGTATAAAAGTTTGGCTATAAATTAAGTGAAATTAGTGAAAAATAAAGTGACGAAAATATATTTAAAAATTGTATGAAATAAAGTCACTAACGCTGTTAATTGAAAAAATACATTAAAATTAACCTAAAATAGAAATTTAAGGTGCGATCGTTTTTTTGTGGGATATTAAAAATTAGAATAACCAATAATTAAAGATAATTTACCATTTTTTTGAAAGGGAACATAGTGTATCTTAAAAAGGAGTGGAGTAGGGTGCTTGGTTTGGATTTGTATAAATGACACAAATTCCAAGAAGGTCAAAAATCAAAAGAGGGTCTCTTTGGACTGAAAAATGAAGACTCAAAATAAGTGAAAAAATGAAACTTCAGTAAAATTTGAGTGGAAGTGAATACGAGGACAAGTGATTTATTCCTGTCCAATGTCATTGACTACAGAAACTTTAGAATAGAGAAGCATGCACATTTTCCATCTCATATTTTTGGCTAACTTCATAAGATTAACTCACTCACAATTAATTAAAGCACTCAGATTTACACTTACTGAGGCATGGTGATAATTTCAAAAATCCTCACAATAGATGGTAAAATATTTCATGTATGCTAGATGTGAGCTAAACAATTTATGCAAGGCTGTTTACAGAAAGAGCATGTTTATTCATCAAAAGCAATAAAACCATTCATTGAAATTCATTCATGTCAAAAAAAAAAAATCAAGACCATGACTCATATCAGCATCCCCCACGCCACAACAATTGGACTTCTAACTCTGTGCACTCCATCTTTCCACACTATGCCTCCAAACTCAGGTTCCGGCTGCCTAGTCTTTGTCGTAAATGTCACTTTGTAAGACAGCTTCTGATTAGCTTTGGTGAACTTCAGAATCCTTGGCTCAACTTTCACATATGCACCCTTGAACGGTGAAACTATGGCATGGTAACTCGAAACCGCAGGGCCAACGTTAGTGACAGTTCGGTGAACTGTCAAGACAGATACATTAGTGTTCTCCACAAAGACAACTGAAATCGCCGGATAGTTGAGGTCCCCTGCATTGGCTAGAGTGTGACGGCAAGTCCTATTGCTAAACACCTTGAGCTGCGTTGGGGTCAACTTTTGTGTGCAGAGGAACTCAAGGTAGTCCTGGGGCTGAATGTCGTAAACCAATCCCGGATCAAGAGCCTTCTTTGGGTTTATGTGTCCAGCTCCATGATCAAAAGGGGTTGAAATATGTGCTTTTGAGGCATCCTCAAGAGGTTTATGTGTGTTGTCATGAACATATGCTGTAGTCATCAACGCGGATTTGATCGCCGCTGGACTCCATTCAGGATGCCTAGACTTGAGCAGAGCAGCAATCCCACTCACATGAGGACATGACATTGAAGTCCCGGACAAGATATTAAACTTCACTCTCCTCCGATCAGTTGCCATGCTCGAAGGCCCCAATTCTCCGGTCCAAGCAGCAAGAATGTTCACTCCGGGAGCCACCAAATCCGGCTTCATAATCTCAAAACTCAAAAGATTAGGCCCTCTTGATGAAAATGCAGCCACAACAGGTGAAGGTCTCACCCCAACTCTAGTACCAACAAATGCTAGAGTCACCTTTGCTCTCGGACTACTCAAAGCATAATGCTTGATCATCTTCCCCTCATTCTCTCCCACTGCAACCGCCGGAATCAGATGACAATCAGCCACAAGCTCCTCCCCATTCGAAGCCGTATTCGCCAAGATCATCCCAATTCCTCCGGCATTCTTCACCACCTCTCCCTTCTGCACTCTAGGACTAATCCCACGCTCACAAACCACAATCTTCCCCTTAACTTTCCTCGGATCCAAAGTGCCCTCTAAACACAATGAGCTCGGATCCGGACTACTCGAATTCCCACCTGCATACACAACAGGGTACATCTTCTTTGTATCAAGCTTCATTCTTCCTCTATAAAGCGAAACACCAGTAATGCTCCTCCCATTTCCCAACTTCACAATGGCGGGAAAGTCCCTGTCCATAGTGCTAGCACCGACGGTGGTGATCCACGGCGACACATTCGTCAGACTCACAGGGTCTGGCCCACCGTTCCCGGCGGAACAGGAGACAAAAACTCCCATCTCCATCGCCCCAAACGCCGCAATAGACAAGCTATCCCGGTAGTACGAGGAAACTCCACCACCAAGAGACATAGACAGGACATCGACACCGTCCGCTACGGCCTTGTCAACCGCCGCCATTATGTCGGAGCTGAAACAACCCCCGACCCAGCACACCTTGTACGCCGCGATCCTCGCCGCCGGCGCCATGCCCCTGGCCGTGCCGTACGCGTAGCCGAGGAGATTGGCGCTGCGCACGGGAGACCCGGCGGCGGTCGCGGCGGTGTGGGTCCCGTGGCCGTCCTGGTCCCTCGGCGACTTGTACTCCGTCTTCTCGTTGATTTTTCCGGTGGCCGACTCGTACCCCCGGTGGAAGATTCTGGCGCCGACGATCTTCCGGTTGCAGTTTTGCTTAGTGAACCCGCGGCCGGTCTCGCACGCGCCGCGCCACCGGCGCGGCACCGGGGACATTCCGGTGTCGTTGAAGCTTTGGCTCTCCGGCCAGACACCCGTGTCGAGCACTCCGACGATGACGTCATGGTCGGAGACTCGTTGGGACCAGACATTGGCGGTTGTGCTGTCGTGTGACTCGAGTCCCAGAAACAGAGGACTTCTGGTGGTGTGAAGCTCGTACTTTTGTTCTGGGAAGATAGCCAAGACTCCATCTTGTTGCTCTAGTAGTTCAGCTTCTTGTTTGGTCAGTTGAGCTGCAACACCGTGGAAGGCTGTTTGGTAAGTGTAGATGATTCTGTCTTGGGTTTGGGTTTGATCGTCTTGATGTTCTGGTTTGGTGAGTACTGAGCTGACTTTGGATGAGTACCAATCTTGGTGGGTGGTGAAAGACTCAGGCTTGGCGGATTTGTCCATTTGGATTATGTAAGTTTGGGTTTTTGAAGAGAGGGCAACGCTAAAGAAGACAGAGCTTGTTAGAAACAGAACCAGCCATTTGATCACTAGCTCTGTAACCATTTTCACGGTTCAAATGAGGAAGAAGAGTATCCTTTGGAGAATGGAGGAAAGAAGAGTGAAGTAGAAAGTGGAGTGTGGGGAGTGTAGAGGATCAAGGAAAAAAAAGATGAAATATTTAGAGGGAATGGAGGGGGGACCTATCGGTACTGTGGAAATCTTGTGCTGGTATTGATTATTGAAGATGGTTGTTGTTTCATCAATGCGGTATTGTTGAGTAGATTTTGGATTGTCATTACTATAGTATTCAATTCTCATGTATCACAAACCAAATGTAGATTAAGATTAATGGGGTAAATTTAATCACATTGTGAAGCCAGAAACATTGGGTAGTTTCTGGTAGTACTGAAGCAATGGCTAGTAGTAGTATTCATGGTGGTTCAAGGAGGTTGCTCTCATTGCCATTGTCACATTGACAATGCCATCTACCAATGATCAAAAGGAAAAGTGAGGTGGCGGGTAGAACTGGAATAATATGAGCTTAGGTTCACTGGGGTAAAGGGTACTGAAGACCATGATGTATACAATTCCTACATTAATCTGGATGGGGCTGTTCTTGTACTAGGGTATGATCAAACTGTCCCACCTTCATAAGATGCTTATGGACACATCTGAGCACTGCAAGGATGGAATCAACAATATGTCCTTATGAGAAACAGTGTTCATGCTCGAATACATAGTGAAATTCAACTACGGTACGTTAAGATGTCGATATATGAAACAAATATAGGTACTCTCTCAATGTATGACTGAAATCATTACATGATCTATTACTATACGTGTTAGCGTGATTCAAGGAGTAATCAACGAATAAATTAAGGGCGTGATTTAATGAGAAAATTAAGAAGTGATTTCTGGTAGATTAAATTATTTATAGACAATTCTGTGTAAGCAATAAGCATTCAAGAATATACAAGTAGCATTTACTTATTTCTACTTGGTACCAGAGCCAAGGTTTCATGCTCTGTTTTTTCTGAGTTTGTGGTTTTAGCGTAGTCCCCTCTCACCTGCGCATCACACGGCCTAGCAGTGGTCTTACAAAAGCTTTTCTTGGATCTATCTAAGATCGCCGTCACCTTGGACCCACACTTGGGCAAAAGGACACTGTTGTGCCATGTTGAACGTGCCGAACCAGTTCTTGTACGCCGTTGTGCTGTGTCGAACTCCCCGAGCCAGTTCTTGTTCTTTCCACGGGTCCCCAAATCGGCGCCTTCCTTCTCATCGGCCTCGCATCCCCGTCGGATTCATCTGACGACGTCGGCAGTCTGCGGCAACCGGTGGTACAATATTTCACCAAACTAAAAAAATATTTGGGCTAAGATTGATGTGAACCGTCATTGCATGATCAAGAATCAGGAGGATATTGTTTGGTACCAGCAAGAGAAGGAGCTTGAGCGCGTTCACCATTTCCTACAAGGTCTTGTTGCAAAAGCATAACAGTGCGAAAGGAGAATTGCTCAGAAAAACCGAACCATCTAGTCTGATTACAGCTTTCACATATACCTGTAAGGATGAGTCTCAACAGGAGTGTCTTCATCAGACATAAGTTGAAGTTTCCAGTCTTACTGTTCGTGCTAGATCTCCAGCACCACCCCTTCAGTAGGCAACTTCAGCTCCACTTCATTAGTAAGGACCACCACCAAGTTTCGGGAATCAGCCTCGCCCTCCTTGCTCTTATTGTCATGATACTAACCATGCTCGCGTGACATGTTAGAAACTGTATCCACACCTTAGGCCTAAGATGCCTAATTATCGTCCCAAGGCGAAAGTAGCTATTCAATTCGTCCAGGAACAAGATATCTATGGTGTGGTTGGACATGATCATCATACAGAAGGAGGAGCAATGCCTACCGCATCCATCGCTGGTCGTGGTAAAATTTGTATGGCTTTAAATATTTCTAACTTTATTGGTTTGGATACATGAATTATTGATTCTGGTGCGTCTGATCATATGACTTATGATAAATCTTATTTTACCGTATTGTCTTATCCACCGGTATCTTATGTTATTAATGTTAATGGTGAGACCTTCCCCGTATTCGGGAAATGGTCAGTTCGTATTACTCCCACAATAGAACTTCATAATGTGTTATATGTGCCTTCTTTATCTCATCATTTGATATATGTTCCCCAATTGAATACTGACGCTAAGTGTTATGTGACATTTTTCCTATGTATGTGATCTTTCAGGATCTTCTCACCAGGGAGTTAATTGGTAGGGGTATCTGAGGGGCATGTTGTTTCATTTGGATCAGACATATGCGAGGGAGAAACCAGGGGCACAGTCTCGGGCCGCTTTAATCTTCACTTATGACAAGTTGAGTGAAGTTTCGTTATGACATCGTCGCTTAGGGCATCCATCTTTTAGTGTTATGAAAAAATGCATGCCTACTTTGTTTATTAGTGTGGATGAGTCATTTTTACGTTGTGAGACATGTGTTTTGGGTAAGAGCTATCGATTTACTTATTCCACTTGTCCTTCTAATAAACGTATTCTTCCTTTTGAATTAATTCATTCTGATGTTTGGGGACCCTACAAAGAGTTTATTGTGTTAGGAATGCAGTATTATGCGTCATTTATTGATGATTTCACCCGTCTTTCCTGGATTGCACTCCTATTTCCTGGAAGTACATACTTGATTTACTAACAGAGACATGTATGTTGGATTTCACTCCCATTGATACTCTTATTAAGCATAACCATCGGCTAGCAGAGTATCCATATCAAATACATACTGAAAAAACCTCGTTATCAGAGGTTAGTTAGACGCCTGATTTATTTATCACATACCAGACCAGATGTTGCATATGCAATAAGTGTAGTGAGTCAGTTCATGCATAATCCTAGTGTGGACCACATGAATGTTGTTATAAGGATTTTGAGGTACTTGAAGTCAGCTCCAGGGAAATGAGTAATGTTTTCTAATCACAATAATATCCTTGAGATTTGTGGCTTCATAGATGCAGACTGAGCTGGAAATATTACATATCGGAGATTCACATCATGGTACTTTACCTTTGTTGGGGGTAATCTGGAAGAGTAATAAACAAAAAGTGGTAGCTCGATCTAGTGTTGAAGCAGAGTACATATGTATGGCTCAAGGAGTGTGCGAATTGTTATGGTTTAGAAATTTGCTACAAGATTTGGGTATTAAGCCTAAGTGTGCTATGCAGCTGTACTGTGACAACAATGCAGCTATTGATATTTCAAAAATCATGTGCAACATGATCATACAAACAAAACATGTGGAGGTTGATCGTCACTTTATAAAGGAGAAGTTAGACGCGAAGATCATTAGTTTTCATTATGTTCATACAGAAGAACAACTTACCAATATGCTCACAAAATGAGTGTTTAAGAATACCTTTTATCACTCACTTAGCAAGTTGAGCATGGTTGATGTGTATGTGCCAACTTGAGCGGGAGTGTTAACGTGATTCAAGGAGTAAATTAATGGCGTAATTCAAGTAGGAAATTAAAGAGTGATTTGTAGTAGATTAGATTATTTATAGATTTTTCTATGTAAGCAATAATCATTCAAGTATATACAAATAGCATTTAGTCATTTCTACTACGTTGGTATATCATCAATGTAAAGATACGTTAATGTACTGCTGAAGTCTTTTCGTGATTGATTTCAATTTGTTTGGGGTTGTTCCAAACAAAATTGATGAGGCTGGAGGTATAGGTGACTCTTTCTACTTACATATTCCTACGAAAAAGAGTGAATAGCTGCAAAAGTCGTTACGGGGAAAATGAACCATTACAGGATTTTTAGGTGCCCGTTGTTTTAAGAGCATAGGTTAACCTTCAACTAATTAGGAAGACCGGTGTTAATGTAAAATCTATCAAGAGAATGATGAATAATGAAAATTACTATATGCATTATTTGGATGAAGTATCCATTGTTAGTTCTGGTAAATAAATTATGGTGAGTCCATTATTGTTGCAGGTGTGGGGGAGATGAGGAAGACAAGTGTGACAGCTCGATGGTACTTAGGTCAGATCAAAGGGTAAAGCTACATTAATTTCTTCCTGATAAGAGAGAAAGCAGTAAATACACACATGGGGGTCAGCTTTCTCATCCATTTTGGAAACCCCAACAATAAGGCAAGCTCAGCTACTTGGTAGTTTTGACTTTTGACGGTGATCCGGCAACAGTGGTTACTCCGGCGGTGGCGGTGGCGGTGGCTACTGCAGCGGTGCTTTAACCGCAATTGTATTCTTCCGATCGAGTTCGATCGTCGACATATAGTTGTGTATATATGATCATCCTCTTTTAAGAATGATACAGTCAGTAGGTTAACACTATCCTATGTTTGTCAAACTCGTCTTAGAGAGAAGACAAAGGTCACAAAGCTCCGTATATATATGCTATCAGAGGCACAAAGTGATGTGCATGCATGTGAAGGTTTACGGGAGCTTCATATATGCATGCCCTAAAACTATAATGATTTTGAATGATTGCAGCATATTAAGATCGATGAAGATGATGGAACGTCATGTCATCATTTGGCTTCCCTAACATCCATCAAATCCCTGCATTGTCTTTCTGCAACATCATCAATTACAGCATTTGGATTCTTTAGTATCCAGAGCTATGGTTCTTTGAGAGAGAACAATGACTACCTGCTTTATCCAGAGCTATGGTTCTTTGACCGACTGATCGACTAACTAGCTACAATTATCTACTACATATTGCTATATTACATAGTTATAGTAAATCGAACTTTATTTGATGGCTAAAATGATAAATCTTTTTTTTAATAGAGTAATCTATCCCTTATTTATTGAAATCAAAAATAAAGGAGGGGGACAAAAAAATCTAACCTCTTATGTCTCATAAACTCTAACAAAGAAAATAAACAAAAACTCAATCCGACATGTGTATACTTACAAATGCAAAACTATATATATAAAAACTCATAGCAAATAGCAAACTCTCAGCCAAAAAACTCTTAATTAAATGACGGGATGAAACTGGTAGCATTGGTAGACAGTTGTGAGATATCAAGAATAGAGAATAGACATATTCTGATGCCTCTTGTAAGAATGAAAAGAATGCAGAGTAGACTCTGAATAATTTCAAAAAATAACGTTGGGATTCCAACACATTAAAAATCTTACATTCGAAACACACCAGATTCCTAGAGATCAAAATAAATCAAATTAGATTTACCAAAGTCGACGTTTAGGTTTTGGAAACGCTGAAACACCAACATCATTAAACACTTCATCAAATGTACCCCAAGACGAGAATGAATGAGAAAATAAAAGACAAACTGATCTCCATAAAGCCAAAATGAGAATTCAATTGCACAAAAGTTTGGTCAATGGAGTCAGCATTATTCGCCCGACCCGAACCCTTATTGCCTTGTTGGCTTGGTTCATATACACAACCTAGCTATAACATCTAAGATGATACATAAGATAACTCATTGCCTTTGCGACTTTCCGAATTGCGCACACATTTTATCGATAACAAGTGACACCTTAATATAATGGAAAAATGGTGAGTACCTACAAAACCATAATAACCAAATCATTGTAAAACCAAATCAACCGATACTGGCGGATTGATCAGACGCCTAACAGAAAAACCGAACGGAACGGAATTTGCTACATTTGGCCCCTAATTAGCTCCTTAATCATGGGCTCCAATTGGATATCGATGAATGCAATCGGCCCACGGGCCTTTCTTGGACTCACCCTCAATGTGCCTTATACACTTCCAAACCAAACTCGTACACTTTGGCCCAGTTCCCATCCCCAGCTGCCAAACCTTGTCACCTTTCTTCACTCTCTCTTTTCCCTCCAAGTATGCCAATTCATACCACAGCGCAGAAGCCGACTGGTTCCCAAACCTGTGCAACGTCATCATAGCAGCCTCCATTTCTCTATCTCCAAGCTTCAACCCTTTTCCGATTTCCCTGATCACCGGTCTCCCGGAAGCCGGCAGACAAAAGTGCTCTATCACACTCTTGAAATTCGGAACGTAAATCTCCGCAGACTTGTTCAAGAATCTCTTCCTGATTATCGAGACGCCGTGCCAGAATTTCTCTGACAATGGGAGGATCGATGCCCCCAAAATGGTGATGTTTGCCCGGAGCGTCTCGCCGGCGACTTGTAGCAGATCACGTTTGATGGTGACCCCGAGTTTTCCTTCGGAATCTTCTTCACGAATGGTGGAGAGGTAAGCTCTGTCGTCGTAGGCTTTCTGTGTTCGGAGAGTTCTGAAGAGCTCGTACTTTGGACATGTGGATGTTTGGTTTTTGTTTGTGAGCAATATGGCGGCGCTGCCCATTCTGAAGAGGCAGTTGAGGATGAGCTTGGGCTTTTCGTGGCCGGCGTACCAACCTGTTGAGAGAATCTCTGTGCTAAGAACGACGGCGTTTGAGTTTTTGTGAATTTGAAGGAGGTTTTGGGCCAGATCAATGCCCAAAGCGCCTGCACTGCAGCCCATTCCGGAGAGGTTGAAGCTCTTGGTGTCAGTTTTCATGGAGTAGTGGTTAATAACAATGGAGGTCAGTGAAGGAATGGGATTGAAGCCGCTGCAGTTTACTACTAAGATGTCAATGTCATGAGGGGAGAGCTTGGTTTTGGCTAAAAGGTCATCCATGATGGGAAAGAGGACCATATGGACTTCTTTGATGTATTCATTGTGGTGGGTTTTGGGAGGAATGTGGTGCAAGGCTGGAGGGAGATATGTCTCTTGGCTTTGACCCGAAGAAGCGAGGATGTTGGCCATGAAGGCTACGCTTTCACTGTTGAAACCTTCAATCTGGGAGGTGTTCTTGAGGAACTTGGAGAAGGGGACTTTGCAGGAGCTTGGTGGTTTTAGACATGAGAAGTCTACCAAGTAGACTTTATGAGTCTTTTTGGAGAGGTAAGGCTTGATGACAAAGAAGATGGTAAAGCAAGAGAGGTTGATGAAGTGGAAAATGGGTGGCCTTTTTTGGAGAAGAAACAAGGCTTCAAGGGATGTCACAAGTATGAGCACCAAAATTCCTAGACGTTGGGAGAGGGTTGCAAGAATCTGCTTTGATAAAAATGTGGAAGGGGTGGTGGAGTTGATGAGGCTTTGCTCTGAAACCACGGGTGCCATTGGAGATAAGAGAGGAAGAGCAAAGATTTTGTTGGGTTGAGGCATAGTTCTAAGGTGCAAATGGCTAGGGTATATATGAAGAGGTGTAATAGCTAGCCCATTTGTAGTTGGCAGGTGAGACTCACTGCATAGCAATAATAACATGAACAACATATATCAATGGCCACGCTTCATGTACAGAGAGAGCTAGTCAAAGTCTCTTTCACCATGTGTCAGAGAAATTTAAAGTTTACAAGAATTTGTGCTAGAGTAGGCATTAATATGTTTTGGATTGGTTTGGTTTTGGAGATTTGACAATGCAAACCCCTATAATTAAAGTGGTCTCTAGATTGTGTTGTAGATATCAAGATGTATTGGTGTGTGTTCTTGAATGCTAACATCTGATTTATTTTGTGGAGCTTTGTTACTTGCAGATTAGCTGCTGCATTGACAATATGGTGTTCCCCAGGCACAGTTGTTTGAATTTCAAGTTCATCTGCACAGCAGCAGTGTATTCATGGCGTACGAATTTTTTTTTTCTTACATCCATCTCAATGAGATTTGAACGTGTAGGCTCCAGGTTAATAATTATTCCAGACAACCAACAGGCCACGGCTCACCGGAACACTACGAAATACCACTCATTGCAGGCCAAAAGTGGAAGAAGCCAACCATCAATGGAGGAGGAATTGAGGCAGCAAAAATGTGATAAATCAGATGATAGATCGATTGTCTATCATGATAAGATATGGTGCATACTTCTGGTTCATCATGTATTTGCAGATCGATTGTCTATCATGATAAGATATGGTGCATACTTCTGGTTCATCATGTATTTGCATTAATGTGGTTTCTGTGATCACTTGAAGACTTGGCAAAACATATGGTAACTTACCACCTCTTGGCAAGTAGCAAGAGCTGTGAGGAAGTACCAACTCCCCAAACCACAATCAAATTAGTGAAGAAAATGCCTAGTGGATGGGAATGGTCCTCTGGTTGGGATGCAAAGATTTATTTCTCTTGCATGGGTTTGACCGATTTGGTCATATCTTTGGTGTTTGTGGTTGCATCTCATTGATTTCATGTATAGCTAGTACTGCTATGTTCCTTGATTCTGTAAAGGAAAATGAAAAATATACTTGACTACAACAATGCCACTAGACCTTTCAGAACTACAGAATCAACTGGAGCACTATTACCCTGAATCACTGATCCTACCAAACGTAGACAACAAAACTATTTATCATATGCCACTAGTTTATTTTCTGTTTATTTTCAATTTTAGCTAATACCTGTGTACTATTTATCATATGCAAGTTTGAGTTGATATACTGGCTTATCTATGAATTAACTCTAGTTCTATATAGAATTATCGATACATTAATGTACTGTAGAAGAATCGAAGAGGGCTAATATTTTGGCAATGTTCTGCAGTTCAGAATCTCCTACTGCTGGGCTGTTCCAGCTCCTGGTTAATAGGCTGGCCTCGTAGATGTCCATTACTCCATACCACAGGTATCCCTAGTTCCCTGCAATTGATTCTTCGAATTCCTTTTATTTTCCCTCTTTATGTTTTCTGCAATCTGATAATGACTAGTCACAGTAGCTCTTAATTCACTGCCTCAAACTGAAATTGGGCTATTTAGCACATCAAGTTCTATTATGAGCAATCATCAATGACAGTAGAAGTCCTATTCCTATATTGGAACCAAAGCATCACCCTCCTTTATTTTACATATGGATTGAAGTACATATATAGATTGGTTAGATGAACTGGTAAATGCTAAAAACCAGATTCAAGGGTCGGTTAATCACGGTTCAGATAGAACACTATTTGTTACGACCTCGAAATTTCGAGTATGAAACTCGAATTCCAAGTCATGAAAAATTCTAAAACAATCTCAATAAATCAAAATCATCTCATCGTTACAGCGTATCATTACTGAGTTCATAGTACAACTCAGTCGAATGGATTATTACAAAACCAATTTAAAATTCAAACATTATTTCAAATGGAAATGTAAAAATCTTCAAAATCTTCAACACAAAATAAATGAAGAAACTTCCAAGTCTTCAGAGTAGTCCGTCAATTCTGCTAATCCACACATGCAGAACTATCCCTTACACCATCGAATAGGTGCACCGGGATTGTAACACAAACCCGGTAAGCTTTGCAGCTCTTATGAGTAAAACAATAATATAGCTCATGTATAAATGTTAAGGAAAAATCAAGAAAACATTTAATTATAAATATACTCATGAGTTAATGGACGGCCCATCTGGTTGTTCAATAATATCTGAAAATATAAGTGCTCATGAGAGATCGAGCAACCCCTCTGTTTACCCAAATACATTTTATAATACGGGTACTCATGAGCGCTAGTACTCATTTGTTACCCCTCATGTTAGTACGCCGCCTGACATTGGGCAACCACTTGCTACCCAATATCCAAAAATATGGGTACTCATAAACCGGTAACCCATCTGTTACCTCTCATGCCAGTACACCGGCATACAGACTAGAGCTCTAACTGTATCGTAACTGTCGCCCGGCCAATGCTAGGTTCCGACATGCCAACACGTCCGAAGACAACAAAACGTTTTAACATAACTCAAGTTAAAACCACGTACAAAACAATCATCACATGATATTGTACAAATTAAAGTGACATGCTCAAATAAATAAATATCAACGCTATAATGAACTTATTCGCAAACGGAAATTATGACAGTATATAATATAACAAACCATATATATGTACCTATTTTACCAATTATACACATACACAATCCACTATATCATATACATATCATAGTTCATTCTTTTTAATTAAGTGCAATTATGAATCTCCGCAAGATAGATTCATCACTGTGAGATTTTACTCACCTTATTTTCATGAGCGTAATTTTCGAAAGCAAATCCTTACTTGTTTTGTCGAGCACCTAGATTGCATAAGATGTGATTAGAAACGTTGCATAAAACCTTAAATGCCGAAACAATATTAATGTTTACTGTTCAACAATTTTGGTTTTTACGAAATTATTGTTCATGTATATACTATTCACATATTACTGTATAAATACATATTATTTACGTATTCATGTATGAGTACATATTATTTACGTATTTCTGTATGAGTACATACTATTTACGTATTCATATATAGCCATGTACTATTTCATCGTAAATACTGTTTTAGTAAATATTAATTACCAATTTACCCTTAAGAAAATATTTTTACAATTACTGTACGTAAGATAATTTTATATTCACCGTACGTAAAATAATTTTACATTTACTGTACGTAAATTACTTTTTACATTCACCGTACAGAAATCACTTTTTACAAAATTAATGTTTGAAAATCGCTTTTCACGTGCCACCTCCGGCGACCGCGCATGGCGCTCACGCGCCTCTCCATAGTGGCAGAGCGTGGAGCTCACGCGCCGCTCGAACCGGCGCGTGCCCAAAACCCCTCCTTTTCTTCCCTTCTTCCCCTCCATTGCCCAAGGCCGCCTCCTGCACCCCTCACATTCCCTCACGCGCTGCCTAAGGCGGCGGTATTCTCTCCACCACCTCCTCCTCCGATCCTTCACCAAATCGCCACAAAATCAACAACAATTCATCACAATCAATCAAATTGATTAACCCTTACCTAATTCGAGCCGTAAAACTACCAAAGTGTCGCAGGAGGAACTTGAGCTGCCGGCGGAGTCGAGTTTGAGTAGAGGCGAGGCGAGGCGACGCACGAATTCGATCTCCAATCTTGTCGTAGGTGGCACCGGGGGTGAGGATCGGCTTCGAGATGCTATCCTCCGAGCGCTTGCGTCGCTGGAGACGAGGATTTGGACGGCGTCGAGTTGTAGATCGACGGAGGAGCTTGGATGTGGCAAACGGCGGCGAGGGAGGACACGTCCTGCTCAGGGTTTGTTGCGGTCGGGCTTGCGGAGGTCGTGGGAGTGGCGGTGAGAGCCACGGAGGCCGGAAGTGTTTGGATCGCCGAAGGCGATTTGAGAGATGGAGAGTCGGAGAGAGAGAGAGAGAGAGAGAGAGAGAGAGAGAGAGGCGGGTGAGGGTTTTCCGAAAATGGAAACCCTAATCCCAAATTTCCCTTTTTATACCCTCTTTTAAAATCGGAAACTAACTTCCGTCGTTAATAACTTTCACGTACGACGTCCGATTAGAACGTGTGACGTGTCCACGAACTCGTATCGACGAGCTCTACAACTTTCGTGAAGGAAGTTTGCGGAAACGAGTGACTGAGTAAAAGTCGATTCTCGTGTCGCGGAAACGTAACGTTTTTCCAATTTAGATTTCCGACGACTGTTCCGTTTTCGATTTGACAACGTCGCGAAGCGAAACAAAAGCTGTTTAATAATTTTACAAACTTATTAATTTCTAAGAATTAAAATAAATTGTTTCCGAAAAATCGGGTCATTACACTATCCTCTATATTTTATTTGACATGTGATTTGTCTTCATATTTAATATGATCCTCTAAACCAACATTACTATTTCTTTAACGGCCCTGGTTAGCAATCAGACGAAGGCAACAACAATCAGTGAATTATTGCTTTATAGTTCATGTTCAATGAAATTTAAGAATATAGTGAACCACACAAGACTCCATTGAAAAAGTTTGATTTTAATTAGTATCAACACTATCTTCTCTGCCTCTTGTCTTTGGCCTGCACAGTTTAGAGAATATTTCTTACATGGCTCTATTGTTTGTCCCTCACCTAGGAATACTTCTGTACGATGACCATCCAGAGAGAGAATCTTATTATTGTCTTTGCCTCTGGTTTAAATTTGTTCCAGTTCAGAGAATCTTGATCTCATTCATTTTTTAAGTAATTGGTCCGAAACTAGATTTACTTGAAGGATACTTCAATGTAATTATATTAGGGTTTCACAGTTCAGATTAAACCAAACAAGGTTAATTAAACTGATCGGTTTCTTGGGGGTCTTCAGGACTTCTTTAATCTACAGAAAACTCCATAAGGGAGGGAACCATAATAATAATCCAATAAGGTTATAGCTATTCTGAGTTTTGATAAAATACCAAACATGTCCGCAAATTCAGTTTTCCAAAGTCCTATATATCATTAATCTTGAAATTATAGACAGACAGCAAAGACAGCTTAAGCATAGGAATTATGGTTAAACAGTGGTGCTCTTTGTTCATAATCACATTCCTTGAACTATGCACATTTACCTTCTCTAGGCTTGAGCAAGTAACAACACCACCCTTGCCACTTCTACCACTTCCTACATATCACCAACTGAAATGGCAACAAAGGGAGACAATAATGTTCCTCCATTTTGGGGTGAACACATTCACTGGCCTTGAGCGTGGCACCGGGCATGAAAACCCAGCCATATTCAACCCGGTTGCGCTTGACGCGAGCCAATGGGTTAGTGTAGCAGAAGATGCAGGCATATCCCTAATGATACTTACTGCAAAGCACCATGATGGCTTTTGCTTGTGGCCTTCTAAGTACACTGACCATACTGTTGAAGGTAGTCCTTGGAAAAATGGCCATGGTGATGTTGTTCAGGAGCTGGTTGATGCGGCTAAATCTCGTGGGGTTGATGTCGGGCTCTATCTCTCACCCTGGGATAGACATGATCGCAGATATGGCTTGGAGAAAGCGTATAACGAATACTACTTGGCTCAGTTACAAGAGCTACTCAGTAGGTAATTTATAATTGGCACTACTTGAAGTGATCTACCTCGCATTATTATTCAACTGTTGACATCTAATTTGCTCTTTCTTGACAGATATGGGAGTTTAAGAGAGATTTGGTTTGATGGATTCAAAGGTGAACATGCACCAAACATGTCCTATTATTTTACAGATTGGTTCTCTATGGTGAAGGAGTTGCAGAGTTCCATTAACATATTTTCTGATGCTGGTCCGGATGTGAGATGGGTTGGAAATGAGGATGGATTTGCCGGGGAAACATGCTGGTCCACTATCAACCGGACCTCGTTATCAATTGGGAATGCAAGCATTGAGGAGTAAGTAACCCAGTAATGTTAGTTTAATATACAGTGTTCCGTGATATTTGAGGGTGAATACTTGTCCAAAATGTATATGTTTATCTCCAAACAAAGTTAAAACTCATGCTTTCAAGTTCTCCAAACAAAGTTAAAACTCATGCTTTCAAGTTTTGGAAGATGTGATATAGAAAATTGGCAGACATCTATGTTATATGGTCCATGTATCAAATTATTGATGCCTTCTAAATGCATGCAGTTATCTCAACAAAGGTGATCCAAAAGGAACAGATTGGCTGCCAGCAGAGAGCGATGTTTCAATCCGAAAAGGATGGTTTTGGCATAGTTCAGAGTCACCTAAGAAGCTTAGCCAGCTACTTAAAATTTACTATAATTCAGTAGGACGAAATTCTGTGTTACTACTCAATGTGCCACCTAATTCGGCAGGGGTCATATCCGAAGTAGATGTCGAACGACTCCGAGAATTCAGAACTGCAGTCGACACCATATTTTCTTCCAATGTAGCAGAGAAATGCTCCATCGAGGTGAGTAGCCAAAGAGGGGGTACCGGAGGAGGTTTTGGACCTGAAAATGTGCTGGACAGTGACCATTTGTGGACATATTGGGCTCCAAGGGATGGTGACAAAAAGGACCACTGGATAGAATTCCGAGCAGATGAAGGAATGAGGTTCAATGTGATCAGGATTCAAGAGGCAATTGGTCTTGGTCAGAGGATCAAACAGCACGAAATCTGTGTCGATGGTAAAGTAGTAGCTAATGGAACCACAGTGGGTTACAAGAGGCTTCACAGACTTGAAGAGGGAGTAGTCCATGGCCAAACTGTAAGAATCAGAATTCAAGAATCAAGAGGTAACCTTCCTTTAATTTCATCCGTTGGTCTGCATTTTGATCCCTATTGGCACCCAGAGAAAGGTGTATGATATTTAATATTTTGATTCCCGTGAATAAAAGATGCTAGCACCACTTCTATTTGTTTCTGCACTATTGGCACTTTGTGCCAACGAAGGTTAGCCACTATGAAAAGTGAACAATATATGATTGCGTCTATGCTAGATGGCATGTAAACAATATGTAACATCTGGATATAACTTCCCGTTGCCCTTTTCCACTGTTTTGGTAACACTGGCATCAGAAGCAAGGTCATATATGTATAACTCATAAGGAAATTTACGTGATATTTTATTGAATCGGAAACTGTCCTCTTTGGAAAATGTACGTTGAGATCAGACAACTGAGCCACCCAATGGCCAATAGTCATAGTGCAGAAGAAAAGGCAAAGCAACCCGTGAATGACTACCAGAAAAATGAACAACAAAACTTACGTGAAGAAACAGAGAGAATCAAACAAAAAATTTAGTGCCCTAAAGCTAGGTTGGTGTCATCTCACTTTCGCCTTCTCTATTTGTAGAACATAGCCTTAACATTATGCTTTGCCAGCTTTGGTCCCCAGGAAGGTCCCCATTCCCATCTCAAAATGTTCATCAGCTTCCTCTGTTTTGGCTCTTCTCTACCCACAGAAATATCATCCTCATCTTCTTTCATCTTTGCCTGCGAATCCCTAAAGTAGTTTTATATATCTAACCGTGTTTAATGACTTTAATCAGCTTTCCACGTTTCACCAAATCGAAAAAAAATTAATCAAAATTTATGCCTAAGCAAGTAAGCACATGAATGCATGACTGTAATTCCATTGTCGCATAAACAATCATATGTGCCATAATAAGTAGCGTTATGGTGAAGAAAACAAAAGGGCATCATGGCTAAACAGTGGCGCTCTTTGTGCATATTCACATTCCTCCAACTCTGCACATTCACCATCTCAAGGCTTGAGCAAGTCCCAACACCACCATTGCCCATTCTACCTCTTCCGACATATTCCCAGCTCAAATGGCAACAGAGGGAGCTCATAATGTTCCTCCATTTCGGAGTGAACACCTTCACCGACTCCGAATGGGGCACCGGCCGTGAAAGTCCGGCTATTTTCAACCCGTCCGGCTTTGACGCCAACCAGTGGGTCAAAACAGCTTCTGATGCAGGCATATCACTAATGATACTCACTGCAAAGCACCATGATGGGTTTTGCTTGTGGCCTTCCAAGTACACTGACCACTCTGTTGGGAGTAGTCCTTGGAGAAGTGGCCAGGGTGATGTTGTTCAAGAGTTGGTCAATGCCGCCACCGCACGTGGCGGCATTGACGTAGGGCTTTATCTGTCGCCGTGGGATAGGCATGACCGGAGATACGGTCATGAGGTCGCATACAATCAGTACTACTTGGCCCAGTTACAAGAACTTCTCAGCAGGTAGATCATAACATTTGCAATTAGTACTTTTTGTTGAAGTAGAAAGATTACAAAACTATTGAGTCACGAATGATGTTTTCCTGTTAGGTATGGGAGTGTAAGAGAAATTTGGTTCGATGGAAATAAGGGTCCGAATGCACCAAACATGTCCTATTACTTTGCAGATTGGTTCTCCATGGTGAGGGAGTTACAGAGCACCATTAACATATTCTCGGATGCTGGTCCGGATGTTAGATGGGTCGGCAATGAGAAAGGCTTCGCCGGAAGCACAAGCTGGTCGACCATTAATCGGAGCTCATTATCGATTGGGAGTGCAAGCATTGAAGGGTAAGTTATAAGACATAACACATAAACCACTCAATCTGTTAGGTTTCTTGTTCTATTGGTATATCACATTATTAGTACTTTTCTGTTTCAGTCGCCATCTAGTAATTGTTAGTTAGATCACATGGCCTAATGTGGATTGTGTAAAGAGGATGGTCACTGATTGATACTAATGAAAACAGAAAATGGCACCTCTAAACCACCACCTAATTCGATTTATTCCAAATAAATGCAGTTATCTCAACACTGGTGATCCAGAGGGAACAGATTGGTTGCCTCCAGAATGCGACGTATCGATAAGAAATGGATGGTTTTGGCACAAATCAGAGTCACCTAAGAAGCTAAGTACATTGCTTGAAATTTACTACAACTCAGTAGGACGAAACTGTGTGCTGCTGCTAAATGTGCCTCCTAATTCGACCGGACTTATATCCCAAGCAGATGTGCAAAGACTCAGAGAATTGAGAGGTGCAATTGACACAATATTTTCTTACAACTTAGCTGAGAAATGCTCCATCAAAGTGAGTAGCCAAAGAGGAGGCAGAGGAGGAGGTTTTGGACCTGCAAATGTGCTAGACAGTGACCATTTGTGGACATATTGGGTTCCAAATGATGGTGACAAAGAGGAGCATTGGATTGAGCTCAAAGCCAGGGATGATGATAAAAGATTAAGGTTCAATGTGGTTAGGATTCAAGAGGCAATTGGACTTGGTCAGAGAATCAAAAGGCATGAAATTTATGTGGATGGTAACAAGGTTGCAAATGGAACTACAGTGGGGTTCAAGAGGCTTCACAGACTTGAAGGGGGAGTAGTCCATGGGCAAATTGTCCGAATTAGAATTAAAGACTCGAAAGGTCTGCCTTTGATTTCTTCCATTGGTCTGCATTTTGACCCCTATTGGCACCCAAGTGATTAGGTACTTTGATATGTAAAGTTAAGGATAAACAAAAAACTGAAACAGCACCATGTTTAACTTTTTATCTTAAAACTTACAATAAACTTTTTTGTGCCCATAATTGACTGGTGCACTCTGTCTGAAATGACTTGTATTCTGTTCTTCAAGCCAGAGACAATAAAAAGAGCATTATATAATATTTCTCTCTGCCCATCTTCAGCTGTTTCTACTGTTTGGTTTCATGTACTATCTATGAGACAAAATTTATCACTGTTTGTCAGACACAAAAGGATCGTTTAAGTAAGTAAAACCTCTTCGGCTTGGAGAAAAAGTTTCATACTTGTTCTTACGTGGTCTATTATGCCAATTAATCGCACTTCAGGTGGTTAATTAGTGAAAATATATACCACTCATGTCACTAATAATGGCCTTCCTCATATAAATATTTTCTATTGGTGCATCAATTTATAAAGAAAGCAGAGATGCTCTGATATGGTTACCATGTAAATTATTTCATTCCAAGTCTTATTCTGAAGTAGTACAAGACTACAAGTATTTATAGCTCAGTACGTGAAAGGTAGATACAAAGATCAAGCACTGCAACTACATTGACGCAGTAGACTTGTCGAATGAAGCAGCTCACTTTAACATAAGGCGCACAAACACTACTAGGTAAATGAATTTACATAGAAAGACCAATGATGCAATATTAAAGCTATGGCCCTTGCATGCTTATACTCTTGGGGAGGCATTCACATAGAGACCTCCATCTATTGGTAAGGTGACCATGGTCTTGTAACTGACAGTTTTTTTCTCATCTGCTAGCTTGAATACATAACTGCCTAAAAGCACAGCAGATAAGATCTTCATCTGCATATAGGCATGTTCCTTTCCTAGACAAATTCTTGGACCGGCCTGCGTGTAATTAGAGAATCTCATCAAAAATCACATTGTATAGAGCTAACAAGGAGTGTTTGAGTGAGTTCATTCTTTTTCTCTTACACTGAAGGCTATGAATTTGCAGGGGCTTTCATCATGGAAAATGCCATTTTCATCCAGCCATCTCTCTGGTCGAAACTCTTCTGCATCATCTCCCCATATAGATGTCATCCTTCCCATTGCATACGGCAGGTAGATCACCATGTCCCCCTTATTGACACTAAATCCATCCGGCCAGGTATCATCAGAAAAACACATCCTTATGTTCTATGAATGGAGGCATCACACAAACAAACTTGTTAAGAAACAGAATGTGCTATTCGAATGCGATAAATACAAGGAATTGTAAGGCTGCAATATAAATTGAGTGTATTTGTTTACCATTGGAACTACAGGATAGAGTCTTAATGTTTCAGTCAAAGCTGCATGGAGATATTGCATTTTGTTAAGGGCCTCATCAGTAAGGCTTGGTTCAAGCTCATCAACACTTGAATTATCTCTCATCAAATTGGTTACTTCTCTAACTTCCATTGCAATCTTTTCTTGTATGTGAGGGTGCTTGCACATCATATAAACAAACCATGAAAGAGAGGTAGCTGTCGTGTCTTGTCCGGCCACAGTAACACAGAGGACTATGTCTCTCAGGTACTTTGGATCAGTATCTTTCAATTCCAAACGCCTTGACACCAAGTCTCTTTTCTTATTCAGCTGCCATTAATCCTCATTACATTAATTATGATAAAGTACCATGTTAACTTCACTCTATAAGCAATAACAAACAGGAGGACAAGGAGGGTAACTCACAGATAGGTTATTTTCTGGATTCTTGATACTTTCAATCTTGCTATTGATTAATTTATACACAAATTGATCAACCACTTCGATATTTTTTTTTAGCTCTGCTTCCTTACCGATGTTTAAGAAGCGTTTGATCTTCCACAACTTATCAAATATCCGATACAGGGCAGCTTCTTGCTGCGATTCAAAAGCATGAGAAAACCGATTACCTTCTTCATCTGTTCCACTCATGCTGTCTAGTTCGATACCTAGTAGAATCTTGATGGTTGAGTCTAAGGTTGCTTTCATAAACAAATCCTTGCAAAGAAAACACAAGATTTATGGTATATCAAATAGATGTAATAAATAAACAACATACGATAAGAAAAACCAAATCAAATGTGACAATTGAAAATTCTGTTTACAGGAATGGTGAAATTTCTCATAAATTGTATTTATCAACAAAAGCTAGCCCTACATGAAATTTTTTTTAGTTGAGGTGGTGATGAAGTCACTATTGGCCCTTTCCCTTTCATTTACAAGCAAATGGCTTTTGTTTGAGTAAAACCGAAGTCCTTAATGCATGGGCTTGTATGTTCATTATGTTGTATACTAATACTGCAATATGTGATTAGTAAAACATCGAAACGTTGGTACATACTTGGATCTCTATTGCTTGGTTGCTGGTTGCAGCTTCATAAATTATGCCAGCAAGTTTAACTGCATTGGTTTTGGAAACTGCAGCGCTGAAATCTCTCACTACTTTTGTTGAGAATTCGGCACTCATCATCTTCCTCTGATGCTGCCATTTTTGCCCATCCACTGAAAATATCCCATCGCCCACCACATCTGAAATAATGCTGTATGTATACGAACCCTGCAGCATTTTGGAACTATTACTTAGATCAATGGCACATACGTATAAATTCAACTTCTATATAATTTCACAAGTATATTACACATCATATATACCTTGCCATAATTACAGAAGTTTGTTTTGAGCACATATTCCACATTTGCAGGATCTGCTGTGTAAATCGCTCCTTGGAACAAGTCGAATATCCTGTAAGTTTTGTACTTGCACGCAAGCTCAGTCATGTAATGGTGAATCCTAGGGAAGTAGATAACTTGGTGCACGACAGTTCCGACCACAGGATGGTATCTCTTGTTCTTGTCACGCAATCTTCTGCCATGGTGTCTAGCCACACCTACAGCTAAAACTAACACTAAACTTAATGCTAGTGCAGTAGAAGCAAAATCCATGAGTGTGGATGAAGATTATAGTAGCAGACCGAAAGAAAGGTTTCTGTTTTTGGGGACTTCCCTGTCCATGGGGGGAACTCGGCATTTATCGAACAATAGTGAAGTGGACAGGCCAGACTACACTCCAATAGTGTGTATATATATATATATATCCAGAGTGAAGGTTCACTCTGAAGTTTCAGAGTGAAGTTCCAATTTTGGCACACTTTTCGGTCAAATTTTTTCAGTATAAGTGATTTAATATTTAGGTATGCTATTCAAGATCATCTCTACAAAATTTCATCTAATTCGGACATCGTTAAAGTATTGAAATTAGATTAAATCAATGAATGAATTAAAACTGTTCAACGTAAACCGTTCGTGTAAATCTCAATTTTGAAAGCTCAAATCATTGTCAAATTGGATGAAACTTTATAGAGATGATCTTGAATAGCATATCTAAATATTGAATCACTTATGATGAAAAAATTTGACCGAAAAATGTGCCAAAATTGGAACTTCACTCTGAAATTTCAGAGTGAACTTTCACTTTGGATAGAGACGGTATATAACATTCACTTGGGGCGAAATTATCTACGGCAGATTCCTCAATCCTTATCAGATAAGGTAAAAAATTTGGAGATGAGCAAGCCCAGCTGGTCGATAGCACATTTTGGTCCACCTTGCCATTTGATCGGACCTCATTAGTCATTACCAATTGGGATGCAATAATTGAGGGTAAGGACATACCACTTTTGTTTACATTATCAAGTGTCTCGCTCTCACTCTCTCTCGTTCCAGTTGTTGATAGAATTTCAAGTCTCGCCTTCTAGTCACTTTTAAGTATTAACTAATTAACAAGGCTACTATGATGCAAGGCTAGCTCGTTTGTTGCCACCGACACTTGCATTGACGAATTTATGTCAGATTAGCGTCACCCTAAAACGCTAATTCAGCTACTTGAAATTCCACATGTGTAGTAATTTATACTTATATGGAAAAATATCTGAACTAGTAGATAGAAGAAAAAGCTATGCCTCCTCTGTGACAATGTGCGTTTTGGAAATCCTTTGTGACAACGTAGGGGCTTTTATATGTACAATACATCTGTAAGATTCAAAGAGTGAAGTTAGATATGTCAATTCGCCTACATGTTTCTTTGCCTCTCCTGTTTCTGCATATCTTCTCAGACTTTCCGGAAGCCAAGTACCGAATTCCTCAATGAAGCTCAAACCCTTTGCATTCAAGTTGATCTAACCAGAAACTGTACCAGCTGAATTCTTCCTCCACCATTTAACATTTACAACTGGAGTAGACAATGCACATGCATAAAGCTCATATATGTAATGATTCTTCTGAGTTCTGACCTAACCTATTATCAATATTGCTAAGCAGTTATGATTGCTTTCCAAACATGATACTGTGCTGTGAACACATCTCACCCTCATTACCCAAAACCAAAAAGCACGACTCATCGTGTGGAACTGTGGAATATATATATATATATATATATATATATATAAAGGATACAATTTCTAATCTTTTCTTCTTCCTTCAAATGAAAAATAAAATAAAAACAATGAACCAATTAACTTCTTTATTATCCTATAAAAAAATTAACTTCTCTATTAGTAGAATTGGGTCGGGTTGATCCAGCAGTTAAGGAAGATTGGACTTGGGCCTGTCGGTGCAACTGGCGACGGCGGCAGTGAAGTGAGCAACGTCATGAATGGTCGTCGGCGATCGATAATCGGGTAAGGGTCTGATGAAGCAATGCCATTTTTAATTTCAGAAAATAGTTAAATTCCAAACTGATCTGGTTAGGTATTTTTCTTCTTGTTGTGGTAACGGCAAAAGCAAAGTTCTTGATTGTTTTTCCTAGTATGGTATGGGTCAATGTTTTAAAAAGTTAAGACATACCCTAAGGCGTTTTCTTAAGAGTCTTCAGTCTTAAAACTTGAGCCGCATAAGGCGTAAGCCTTATGTTATAAAAAAATTAGTAGTTAAATGTGTAGATATATAATTATACACATACAAAAATGACAAATATACATAAGAACTTACCAATTTATTGCATTTAGATATAATGAAATTCATAATCCAAACGTTTTAGATATTTTTCATCAAATTAAACACATTATATAAATAAATATAAAAATATACCTAAAAAAATTATTTTCTAAGGCGTAGTAAAATGCGTGAAAAACGTAGTATAAGACGTAAAAGACGTAAGCTTTTTAAGCCTCAGTGCCCAGATCGAAAAACAGAGGCATTATATAAGTAGCCTTAGACTTTTTAAGTCTCAGGTGAGTTTTTTTAAAACATTACTATGGGTATGGAATAAGTGAAGAACATAATTTTTTTTTTCCATTACAGGTATGAACTTGTGCCTAAGAGTTTGGTAAGATCTGGGCGCTGGGTAGTGTGTAAGGAGAAGAAGCAAAATTGCTCTGATATTGATACCATGTAAATTATTTCATTCCAAGTATTATTCTGTAGTAGTACAATTATCTATAGCTCAGTGAAAGGTAGATACAAAGATCAAGCCCTGCAACTACATTGACGCAGTAGACTTGTCGAATGAAGCAGCTCACTTTAACATAAGGCACACGAACACTACTAGGCAAATGAATTTACATAGAAAGACCAGTGATGCAATATTAAAGCTATGGCCCTTGCATGCTTATAATCTTGGGGAGGCATTCACATAGAGACCTCCATCTATTGGTAAGGTGACCATGGTCTTGTAACTGACAGTTTTTTTCTCATCTGCTAGCTTGAACATATAGCTGCCTAAGAGCACAGCAGATAAGATCTTCATCTGTTATAGGCATGTTCCTTTCCTAGACAAATTCTTGGACCGGCCTGGGTGTAATTAGAGAATCTCATCAAAAATCATATTATATAGAGCTAACAAGGAGTGTTTGAGTGAGTTCATTCTTTTTCTCTTACACTGAAGGCTATGAATTTGTTGGGGCTTTCATCCTGGAAAATGCCATTTTCATCCAGCCATCTCTCTGGTCGAAACTCTTCTGCATCAGCTCTCCATAAAGATTGCATCCTTCCCATTGCATAGGGTAGGTATACCACCATGTCCCCCTTTTTGACTATAAATCCATCCGGCCAGGTATCATCAGCAAAACACATCCTATTGTTCTATGAATGTCAACATCATACAAACAGACTTGTTAAGTAGAATATGTTATTCGAATCCGAGAAATGCAAGGAATTGTAAGGCTGCAATGTAAATAAATACACTCAATTTACCGTTGGAACTACAGGATAGAGTCTTAATGTTTCTGTCAAAGCTGCATGGAGATATTGCATTTTTTTAAGGGCTTCTTCAGTAAGGATTGCTGCAACCTCATCAACAGTTAAATTATCTTTCAAATCTATTACTTCTCTAACTTCTTGTGCAATCTTTTCTTGTATGTGAAGTTCCTTGCACATCATATAAACAAACCATGAAAGAGTGCCAGCCGTTGTGTCTTGTCCAGCGACAGTAACACAGAGGACTATGTCTCTCAGGTACTTTGGATTAGTACCATAATTAGAGAAGTTTGTTTTGAGCACATATTCCACATTTGCAGGATCTGCTGTGTAAATTGCACCTTTGAAAAAGTCGAGTATCCTGTAAGTGTTGTACTTGCATGCAAGCTCAGTCATGTAATGGTGTATCCTATGGAAGTAGAGAAGTTGATGCACGACAGTTCCGGCAACCGGATGGTATCTCTTGTTCTTGTCACCCAATTTTCGGCTGCAATGTCTAGCAACAAGTACAGCTGAAACTAACATCAAACTTAATACTGCCGCGATGGAAGTAAAATCCATGACTCTGCTGGAGAAGAATATATATAGTAAGAAATGGAAGAAAGCTTTTCTGTGTGCCGACTTCCCTATCCAACTAATTATCGCAAACTAAGTAAATGTACCTGCATTCGTATTTTCAAAAAAAAAAAAAAGTAAATGTACCTGCATGCATGAGAACTCATCAGAAGCTATATATATATATTGAACAATAATGAAGAGAACAGTACGTCTAGGCTAGCTCCACTCCAAATCTCCAACAGTGCATATAATTGGGACGTACTGATCAATCAGAAAGGGGACATGGTTGGCTAATTCTCCAGCTCACATTTCCTTATCTTTAAGTTTTTTCTAGATTGCGACGACGTACTATTCAGTGAAGCAAGCTTATGATGAGTTTCTTTCCACAATTTCACTCTGTTCATGAGTTGATGCAAGTGTATCATAAATGGGCACACTAGCTCATGGTCACGTCTTAAAAATTATATTTTATCATAATTTTAGTGAATAACTTCATAAATAAATAACAACATTGTTTAATGAATATATATTTATTATTTAAAAAAAGAAAATTGTTTTTTTTCTTTATTGAAATAATATACTACAATATTCAACTCAAATTAAACTTATATTTTTTAAGTGTAATAACTTCTTAAATATAAAACAACACTACCGATATAAAAATAATATTTTTAATGAACTAACAAACAATAATCACTTATTAAAACTAATAATTTTTTACTAAATTACAAATAAAAGCGACAAATTGTAATCATTTAAAATATAACAAATAATTTCCAACTTTGTTTCAGGAAATAAGTATAACTAAAAATACATGGAAATGACTATTATTTGGATATATTGACTTATACACCGAATAATCATGAGTACTAGCATTTTTTAACCATTCAATATAATTTATGAAATTTTTTTTTTTGAAACTTAGCGATTTATATTGAAAGAAACTAGGCCGATAACATTAGATGGGGGAGACTCATACCAACAATAAGAAACTCAAATTAATTAAGTTTTTATGTAATTTTAATTTTTATGAAATAAGATAAATAATAATTAAATGATAATATAAAAATTAAAAAAAACATAACACGTTAAAAAAAATATATTATATTGTAACACACTTGAGATATCAAATCGATGAATATTATTAATTTATTATGTCACAATATAATGTAGGGGCTACAAATAGCTATATGAGTCGGAGATGGCTAACAGTTCATGGATCTCCTCTTTCATTTTTTATCAATATTTTTCATGTGCCCATGCTCTGCTTACCCGATAACTCAAACGGTGCTCTGAAAGCAGCAAATGGCGCTGGTCCAGTACCGGCCCATGCCAGATACAGACACATGTTTTTTTTTCGTTTTTTTTAAAGGAAATTTCCTTAAACCATTCATGAGACGTAGTTATTCTTTGCTTATCGAAAACAGTATGCACGAATGCTATCCAAGTGATAATCGACCGGGCAGGAACGACTTGGGTGTATCAGCTAAACTTTGACACAAAAAGGGTGTGTCCAATCTAGCTAAAGAGTTCTGAGTTCAGATCGAGTTCAATTCAAGAGTTAGAAGTTCAGAGCATACATAGACATGTTTCGGGGCATGATGAGATCTTCACTAGTAGTATAGCAAAAATTACTGCGATATCGATCAATGCTACAGCAGCGGTGACAATGGAGAACTAATCCATGACAACAGAAGGAGCTAGCACTTGTCTTTCTAGATTCACAAGGTGGCCCGTGGTCCACTATCTAATCGAACCTCATCACCAATATTAAGAACTGATCGAGAAGAATCCGAATATGACCACACAATACCTTAGGTTTGCACTTTGCAACTATTCAATTTGCCGACACTGCTTACATGCGTCTTGTTTTTTTTTTTTTGGGAATGAAGCAAATTTATTTGACATCAAGCCACTAAGAGCAGAACGTTTAACGATCACAAGGGCTCAACGATCACAATGATCATACAAATAGTGACAAGCCTCCCATAACAAGCGCTACCTACTAGGTAACGTTTATTAAAACTAAAACGCAATACATGGTCGAGACTCACCATACACACTCACCAACTCATCAGAATAAATGAGCATTATTAAAGAAAAATAAAAAATAAAAACTATGGACCAAAATACAAAGCCCAACTAAGAAACTTTAGCAACAAGAAACTAGAGCCGCCAGCCTTGTTGCACCACCCCACCAAAGTCATCACCGTTGACCCACAAAACTTGATGCTGCCGGAAACAACCACCGCGTCATGGACACCAAGCTTCACTGTCCATGAATCGATGAAGCAATCAAGCAACGTCACTATCCTTGAACTCGCTCTGTCGTCCTCCCTACAAACCCCCCCCCCCCCCCCCCCAAGACAACCCAAACCCAAATCAAATCAAGAAGATCTGATTCATGTCGGATCAGTTTTGGTCAGATCTGAGACGCCTTCATGTTCCTGCAACCTCCACGCTTGCACCACCGTGCGCAACAAGAAAACAACGATCCATGGAGCACTAGAAGCAAGATGACCATGGATTCCCCTCTCTCAAGCACTATCTCAACCCGAAAAGGCCCTCCTTTCACCGCCGCCGGACAGGGAAGCTATCTTTGGTTTTTCGCTCAGGCGGCTAGGAGAGAGAGAGAGAGAGAGAGAGAGAGAGAGAGAAAAAAAAACCCTAGCCTAATTAGCACAAGATAACCAAGCTTACGTGCGACTTGTTCGACTCAAGCTCTACTAATAATTGTTATTCACCCAGTCGAACACATTCCAATTAGAGTAGATGGTACAAACTCAAGCTCTTTTTTTTTGGACAAGACAAGCTCAAGCTCTACTTCACATCTATTGAGCATCCAAATGTCACGGCCAAAAACCGACCTACTGTACATTAGGTGGTGGGACTTTCTTTCGTTCACTAGGCACCTAACTTTGTTCCGTACAGCCTTCAAGCTTTGGATGTATATCTCACAAGTTCTATAGAACAGCAAGGATTTGTATTACAAAAATGGTGCATTCATGCCCAACAACCTATTCTGAAGTGATGGCTGTGATGTTATTAGTATAATTTAAAGCAATATTTTTATTATACGGAGAATAATAATTTCTAGCTCCATTTCTGAATAAGTGATTAACATGTTTTATTGTGGTGAAGAACAGCACATTATAATGCATTGATTATAACGGTAGATCGATGCATTACAAGGTAATTAGCACTCTGAGGAGTTTATGTGGAGTTCAGGAAAATAAGTACAAACAAGATATATAAGTGCAAGTGTGCAGTGAAAGATGTTACAACTAAACGCAATAAGATCCTTCAAGCTCCAATCTTGGAGAGGCAAGCACGTAAAGTCCCCCTTCAATATGGAGATTGATCATGGTCTTGTAATTGACCCCAGTTTTCTTTTCACTTAGCTTGAATATGTAGTTCCCTAAAAGCACAGCAGAAAAGATCTTCATCTCCCTATAAGCAAATTCTTTTCCTAAACAAATCCTGGGACCAGCCTGTGTAAACAGAATTATTGTCATGTTTTAAGTAGAATTTTATCGAGCAAATTACAAAAAAAAAGGTGCTGTTTTTTGTGTTTCAGATTGAAATCTGAGTAATATCAATATATACTACATTTACCTGAAAGACTGTGAATTTGAAAGGGCTTTCTGGCTGGAAAATGCCATATTCATCGAGCCATCTCTCTGGCCGAAACTCTTCTGCATCATCACCCCATAGAAACTTCATCCTGCCCATGGCATAAGGTTGGTACGCCACCATATCCCCTTTCTTTACACTGAATCCATCTGGCCAGGTATCATCAGAAAAACAGACCTTTGCATTCTATGAAATGAAAGCATCACACAAACTCGTTACAGAATGATATAAGCAATTCAAACTAAGAAAATGCAGGAATGATTTTTTTTTTTCAATTTTTCTTAATTCTTATTATCAGCTTAGCGTGTAGAATAATGCATGTACATTGATTCAATTAATATTTTTTCTAATTTACTTGATACCACTGGAACTGCAGGGTAGAGTCTGAGAGTCTCAGTCAAAGCTGCATGAAGATATTGCATTTTGTCGAGGACTTCTTCAGTAAGGCTGGCAGCAAAGTCATCCACACTTGAATTACCTTTCAGATTGGTTGCTTCTCTAACCTCCTGCGCAATCTTTTCTTGTATACGAGGATACTTGCTGAGCATATAAAAAAGCCAAGAAAGAGCAGTAGCCACAGTGTCTTTCCCGGCAATAATAAAATTAACCCCCATGTCTTTAATATACTTTGGATCGGTATCTTTCATTTCCAAAAGCCTTGAAACAAAGTCTCTTTTCTTTAGCTGCATTCATCAATCGACAGTGTGTTACTAATAAAATGCTAAATTAACTCAGCCTAAACAAACAGATCGATGGGATATAGGAGGTAACTCACTGGTAGCCTTTCATCCGACTTATGGACTGCATCCATTTTGATTTTTATTAATTTATACATGAATTGATCTATGACTTTGATATGATTTTTTAGCACTGCTTCAGAACCAATGTTGAAGAACCGCTTGATCTTCCAGAAGAAATCAACATAACGATATAGAATAAGTTCGTTTACTTCATTAAAGACATAGGAAAACCGGACACCTTCTTCATTTGTTCCACTCATGGTGTCTAGGTTGATACCAAGAAGAATTCTGACGATTGAGTCTAGGAATGACTTCATAAACAAATCCTGCCAACAAAATCAAACATTAGTATATTGTTAAACTAAATGAAACATGACAATGCGCGCTCTGGGATAATAATTAACTGATGCATCACAGACGTACTTGGATTTCTATTGCTTGGTCGCAGCTTACAGCTTTAGAAATTATTTCAGCAAGTTTTACTGCATTGGTTTTGAAGATTTGCAGGCTGAAGTCTCTCATTATTTTTGTTGAGAATTCGTAGCTTGATAACTTCCTCTGATGTTGCCAACTTTCCCCATCCACAGTGAAAATACTATCCCCTGCAATATCCGACAAAATGTCGTGGTGGTACAAGCCCTGCAGATCGAGGAGGGTAAAAGTGTATATATGACCGTGATTCTATAACTTGAAAGGCACTTACACAATTATATATAAGATCGCTTTAGAGCTAACCAGTTAGATTCATAATACCCACGCCATTAGCTAGACTAATGCGTTATATTTGAATTGGCTAGCTGTTGAGAAACTTTATTTATAAGTTCAAAAGATATAATTGGTTCAAAAGTATATTCTAGATCCTTTAAAAAAAAGTATATACTAGATTAGTATCCTCTCAGAAAACTGTGTCTAATTAGACTAGTATCCTTTTAGAACAACAATTGACTTATACCTTACTTGCTAGCTCAAGCAAACTCCTGTAGTTGTTGACAGTATATATAACAGTACATAAACTCACTAGCTAGCTGTTGTTCTCTAACTTTTACATATTTTGGACATACAATATATTCAAGCTAGATTCCTTCAGAATAAAATACGACATACCTTGCCGTAATTTGCAAAGTTTGCTTTGAGCATGTATTCAACATTTGCAGGATCTGAGGTGTAAACCTCACTTCTGAAAATGCCAAGCAACCTGTAAGTTCTGTATTTGCATGCAAGCTCAGTCATGTAATCGTGCAGCCGAGGGAAGTTGATCAGTTGGTTTAAGACAGTTCCGGCAATAGGATGGGATCTCTTTCTCTTCTCACATAATCTTCCAGCATGAGGTCTAAACATAAAGATGGCTAACAGAATTGCTGCTAAACATGCAGATATAAGATGTAAGGAAATAGAAAGGAAATCCATGACGCTTATGAACTAATATTGAATACTATGAGCATATATAGATAGGAGTGGGCTCCTCTGAAGTTAGTAACCATGAATAAATTAGGTAAATTTCGATCATAAAATTCAGAGCCATGCAAAAACTTCAACGGCTCTAAGCCTCTAACCTAACCGGAGTTGCAAATAATGAGGTAAGGATAAGTGAACTGTGAGAGAGAAAAAAAGCTCGTCAGATATTGAAATAGCAAGCAATGCATTCATTTTGAAGCCCATTGGACTTGCTTTTTGCAGGAAAAAAAAAACAATGCCTTAAATTTCTCAGGACCGGCAATGCCTGCTTGAGAAGTTAATTCTCGTCTTGCACCCCTTTAAAATTGGGCATGACGTACGTCCTTCGCAGGTTGGTTAATTATGCTCAGAATTTCTGGGTAGATCTCATATAATTGACTTAATTTCTTATGAACTATGGTTATCTCTTTTGATCTCTTCTCATACAATCTTCTTGCATGTGGTCTAACCATAAATATAATTCATAAGAAACTTAAAATTTCTGCTAAACTTATAGATCGATGTAGGATATATGCATATATGCTACAACTTCCATCTCTTACTGGTCGCAACTCGCAAAGTTTAGGATACAAAGCAATAACAACCAGCCAACCAGGACGGTGGATTATTATGAAAACAGTACCCCAGTAGAGCCAACTAGCCAAGACTGGCAAGCCCTAATAATAATGAAAGCCAAGTGCAACTTTCTGTTCAAGATTGTACCGACAACCAGATATGATCAAGTTGGAGGAGGCCATTTAAGATCCCCATCATATGGAGAGTGATCAATGTTCTGTAATTAACCACGTACATTTCATCACTCGGATTGGATATATAGTTGTATACCCAACGGGGACAGACGACACTTTTTCATGATTTTCATCTGCCTATAAACAACTTCCTTTACTATATTAACTCTTTAACCCCACCTACTTAATCACAACTCACAAGTCTCTTTCTACACTGCCATAACTTTTCTCCATAGAAATAACATGTCTCTTCTTTGTGGTTCCAAAAGTTTGCCCTTACTGTCATTGGGACATGGCTTTGCTTAAAGGGATGCATAGTTATAATTTAAGCTAAAGAAATTTAGCCTAAGGAGGCGAAAGAAGTCGAAGAACAGATTTACAGTAATTGGAATATGTTGCAAATGACTTGCATGATTGTAAGAAACCTCAATTTTATTGTTACAAGAGGGAATCCAGACAACATACACTAAACAGACTAACAACACACCTGAAGTGGCCAATACATGAAAGGTGCTTAGGGAAAGGGCATAAGCATATAACTGCCTAGAAGCACAGCAGCAAAGATCTTCATATACATATAAGCATGTTCCTGTCCTGGACATATTCTTGGACCAGCCTGAGGTCACAAAATATTTATCATAAGTAATTCTAAAGCTTAAAGGTTATTAACTAGTTAACTCCTTGGATTTTTACCTGGAAGGCGGTGAATTTGAAAGGGCTTTCATCTTGGAATTGGCCTTTTCGGTCGAGCCATCTTTCTGGCCGAAACTCTTATGCATCATCACCCCATAGAAATTTCATCCTGCCCATGGCGAAAGGTTGGTATGTTACTACATCTCCTTTTCTAAAAACTAAATCCATCTGGCCAAGTATCATCGGAAAAACACATTTTTCACATCCTATGAATGACAACAACACAAACAAACTTGTTAAGATGCAAAATAAGTAATTCAAATCCAGAATTGGGAGGAATTGTAACTTCGCATGTATGAATTACTACCATTGGAACTGCAGGATAGAGTCTGACTGTTTCAGTCAAGGCCGCATGGAGATACTGCATTCTCTTAAGGGCTTCATCAGTAAGGCTGCTGCAAGCTCATCAACACTTGAATAGTCTTTCAGATTTACTACTTCTCTAACTTCCCGTGCAATTTTTTCTTGTATATGGAGATGCTTGCACATCATACAAAAAAAACCCATGAAGGAGTGACAGCCAGTGAGTCTTTTCCAGCAACCATAAAGCTGAGGACCATGTCTCTTAAGTACTTTGGATCAGTCTCATCCAACTCCAGAATTCTTGAAACAAAGTCTCTTTTCATTATTGACTGCCATTCATCCCAAGTGTATTAGTATCATAAATACCAAAATTTTAACCAAATTCCCTGTCCTAGATAAATCTTGGACCTACCTATATATGTAACCACATAACCACTTCAACACATTTTGGCCAGTGTCTCAACTTTTTCTGTAACTTAGGAGGCTGAGAATATGAAAATGATTTCAAGTTGGAATATTACTTATGTGGGTCCATATATCTGGCCAAGTTTGTTCTGCATCATCATCTCATAGATTATTTCAAGCTTCCCATGGCATAAAGTTGCCACCATATCCCCTTTGTTGACATTATAACCATATGGCCAGGTATCATCAGAAAACAAAAGTTTCACATCCTAATACCTATTCAAATTCAGAGAATCCCAATGCATGGTTGAGTGAAAGGTTTGTTTCCGATAAAATTACCTGGTAAAATTTTCAGAGAATGAAAACTTCCTGACCGACTGGCGGACACTGCTTGTGGTAGTTAAATCGATATTTCCAGTTGGCTACCTATAAAAATAAGATGAAAATAATGATAAGGGCCTGAATATTATAGCGTAGTTCAAGAATTTCTTCCCCAGTAAGAGAGTTAATTCCATAAGCCTGCTTGAACAAACAGGAAAATGGTGCATATTTTCTCGAAGAAAAAAATATCTACATGGTCTAAATATATGCTGAAATAGGAAAACAAGAAAGAGAATAGGCACCTCAATAGGAAATCTGCACACAGCTGACTTTCATGATTTTTCATTACTGTGATGTCACAACTGGCCTTCATGATTCTCATTACTCTGATTTACGAAAGCCCATTCCTTTCAATCTAACTAGGCCTCATTATTCAGCTGACTCAAGACCCACAATACTTCGTATCAAGGGACCCTCTCACTGAGAATTCAAAAACTACTCCATCGAGTTCAATGATGCTACAACCTGCGACTTCCTTTATTATCCCTCTTTCTTTCATTAGTGATTTAATTGTTTTCACATCATTAAATCTACCAGCTTTGGCTTATATATCGCACAAGTTGACATAAAATGCATGGTTGAGAGGTTCCATTTCAATTAAACGATGGGTGGCCATTTCTCCTACTCCTATCTCAACCTGTCCATGTATTTGACAGCCTCCAAGCAATGCACCCCATACAAATACATCTGGCTTCATTGGCATGCTTCTTATCAACCCTTCCGCCTCTTCAATCAGCCCCGCTCGGCTAAGTATATCCACCAAGCATGCATAATGATAAACCTGTGGCTCGATCAAGTAAACACGTCTCATCACATCAAAACACCAACGACCTTTCTCCACTAAACCAGAATGAGCACAAGCTGACAACAACCCAACAAACGTCACATGATTCACCTCAATCCCATCAGCTTCCATCTTCTCAAAAAGACCAAACGCCTCGTTACCAAACCCATGGAGAGCCAACACCGAAATCATAGCAGTCCACGCCAACGTATTTTTCTGCGGCATTTTCATAAACACCTCATAAGCCTTCTCCACACACCCACATTTACCATACATATCAACCAGAGCTGTCCCAATAACCACATCACTCTCCACCCCACTCCTCTTCAAGTACCCATGCACCCATGTCCCATGACAACTGCGCCGAGATGAGCACAAGCTGCAAGGACACTAGAAATCGTAACCTTACTCGGCTTCACACCCCCGGCAACCTGCATTTCATGAAAAAAACTCCAATGCCTCCTTGGCCCGACCGCCTTGAACACACCCAGTTATAATCGAATTCCAACTAAAAAGACACTCCTCTCTTTCATCTCCCTAAATACCCCAATCGCCTCATCAAGATCACCACGCCTCAAGTACCCCTTAATCATCGAGTTCCACGACACCACATCTCTCTCAGGCATTTCATCGAACACCGTCCGTGCACAAATGAAAGACCCCAAAACAGAGTACAAGCTCATCAACGAGTTCTGAACAAACACATCCTCTCCAAACCCAAACTTCACCGCCTGACAATGAACGCTCCGGCCGTTCCCGCCGTCGAGCCTCGCCGTGCATTCCTTCACAAGGAAAGGAAGAGTGAGGCAATTGGGCCTAAACCCATCACCAACCATCTGCTTATACAACAGCAGAGACCGAAACGACGCCGGTTCGTCGACGGCAGTGGTCGTTTTGGAGGCGTATGCTGATCATGATGTTGTAGAGATAAAGATTTCGGGCTTTTTATGACCCGGAAAACTGCTGTGGCGTGGGTTTGAGAACCCGACCCGGATAGAGAGCAGAAGAATAGGAGACGGGTGGTGAGAAATGATTGGTCAAGTTGGAGTAGAAATGGGGACGTTATGATTTGGGTGTGGATTAGTTTGAGCTCTCTCATGTTCTTGCATTGTTCGAGTTTGTGTCAGTGTGTTTCTAAGACTCGACATTTTTTGACAGAGGGCTTCAAATTTGGGTGCGAGAATAAACTAGTCATCAACGCACCTTATGAGTATGAATAACCTCACATATTTAACCTCACATATTTTTTTATGTTCTTATTTTGCTATTTACATTTCTATTATTTAATTATTAAACAGAATTTTAGATTAGCATATAGTCAAATGATATATACTTAACTTTACATGCTATTTGGTTGATAAAATGAGTTTGGGTTATAAGAGTATAGATTACCCTAACATTTTAAAAAGTATATACAGTACAAGAACATATTAACAAGCAAGCTTTCCTGACTGAATTAGGAAACTACTTGCACAAAGAGCTGCAAAGTCATAGGGAGATTCACTTTTGATCCCAGTGGAGGACTATGGCTGATGAGTGGTATAAGAGAGTATAATGAATTTGTGCTTAGCTTCACTGCTCCTCCTCTGGTGAAAAATTTGAATTGCATGGCATGATGGCCAATGTCTCTTATTGTTAGTCCTGGAAGGCTCTAGTCTAGCTGAACGTACTCTGTTTAAGGGTTGTCTCAATGCTCCTTCTGCTGAAGACCAGATACATTTCTTTGGCTTCAAATGTGCAAAAACTAATATAGACAAGGGGAGAATGATGCGTATATTAATTTGGTGATATGATGGAGAAAGCTCATCCACCCCAAGTTGGTGACCACAATTTTTAAGTGTCAAAGACTCACAAATATACATGATATTGAAGAGGCTAGACTCTGCTCCAGTGATTAACATCAATATCGGCAAATGAACGATATTAAAATATGAAGTATAACTTTCTTGAATGCATGCTCAAACTCTTGGAAAGGCATGAACATGAAGGCCTCTACTGATATGGAGCGTGACCATTGTCTTGTATTTCACCACCTTTTTCTCGTCACTGAGCTTGAAAATGTACTTGTTTAAAAGCGCAGCAGATAATATCTTCATTTGGAGATAACTATAATCCCTTCCGAGACAAGTTCTTGGACCGGCCTGCATATAACAATATCATCAGTATATCTAATAACTAAGCTACCTTATCAAGCATATATTAGCTTGAATTAATTCTTCATGCATTACATTGAAGGCTATGAATTTGAAAGGGCTTTCTTCTTGGAAATTGCCATTTTCGTCGAACCATCTTTCTGGTCGAAACTCTTCGGCATCATCACCCCATATATACCTCATCCGGCCCATTGAGTAAAGTTGGTATACTACCAGTTCTCCTTTTTTGACACTAAATCCATCTGGCCATGTATCATTAGAGAAGCAAACCCTCACATCCTATAACCAAACAAGTAACAAATACCTGTCAATTAACTTAACAAAGGAGTAATACAAAATGGTGTTTATCCAAGATGTTTAAGTTACCATTGGAACTGTCGGATAGAGTCTGAGTGTCTCATTCAAAGCAGCATGAAGATATTGCATTTTGCTTAGGGCTTCTTCAGTAAGGTTGGCTACAACTTCATCATCGCTTGATGTATTATTCAGACCTGTTGCTTCTCTAACTTCATCTGCAACCTTTTTTTGTATATGAGGATATTTACACATCATATAAAAAAACCATGAAAGAGCAGAAGCAGTTGTGTCTTTGCCGGCAAGAATAAAACTCAGGACCATGTCTCTTAAGTACTTTAGATCAGTCTCTTTAGCTTCCAAAAGTTTGGAGATGAAGTCTCTTCTCTTTAACTGTGATTTAACCTCAGTATATAAGTGGCATACATTGAATCAACCATACTATGACTATTCAATTTATAATAGAAAGGAATAACAAGGAATAACAAGGAATAATTAACTCACAGGTTGCCCATCATCTTGTTCTGATTTATGGAGTGTTTCAATCTTTCTGTTGATTAAATTGTATATAAAGGTATCCATCACCTTTACATTTTTCTTTATCACCGCTTCCGTACCAATGTTGAAGATCCGTTTGATCCTCCAGAAAATATCAACAAGACGATAAAGGGTAACGCCATTTGCATCATCAAAAGCATCACCAAATTGGGTACCTTCTTCTTCATTGTTTGTTCCAGACATGGTATCTAGATCGATACCAATTAGAAACGAGACGATTGAATCCAAGGTTGATTTCATAAACAAATCCTTCCAACAGAACGAACATCAGTTAATTGATCTACTTTCAAGAAGCCAGAAAATACAACGTAAAGTGCATGCATTTATGTAGTATGTATATTTTGAAGACATTGCAAACTCACTTGTATCTCTATTGATTTGTCGCACGATGCAGCTTCATGAATTATGCCACTAAGTTTTATTGCAGTGGTTTTGAGGATGTCACTGCTGAAGTCCCTAAGTACTTTTGTTGAGAATTGAGAACTTGATGCCTTCCTCTGATGCCGCCACTTTTCCCCATCCACGCCAAAGATCCCATCGCCGATAATATCTGTTAGAAGGTTGTATACGTACGATCCCTAAAGAAATTCATTGGATTAATTAAACCAAATATGAACGAATCTAGCAAATTTTTAGGTTAAATGTATCAAATTGGTACTAACTTGTCGCCACATAGAGTTGAGGCGCCAAATTTGACAAGCAAAATGAATCATCATAGGTAACAATGTAACATATATACATGGTACATACCTTGCCATAGTTTCCAAAGTTTGTTTTGAGTATGTGTTCAACATTTGCAGGATCTGATGTGTACACCCCATATTTGAAATTGAAGAAGTCAAGTATCCTGTACGTTTTGTGTTTGCATGCAAGTTCAGTGTGGTAATGGTGCAACGTGCGGCGGTTGGCTAGTTGGTGTAAGACGGTTCCGGCAACCGGTGGGTATCTCTTGTTCTTCTCCGGCCAGAAAATCAATGCTAGAAGAATTACTACTGCCAAACTTATCAGTATGGGAGCAGGTAAAGCATTGAGAAAATAATCCATTACTTACACACTTGTGGAATGATTTTTTTTTTCTTTTCTCGAATGAAAGTTATGGAAGAATATGATATTGAAGATTGAAGGATCGCTGCTGAAGTTAGAACGAGGACAGTAATGTATATATGATCGATCAAATGGGACTTATAGACTGCATGGGAAGAATTAAGAATACTCATCAGCTGCCATTGTACCAACTTATCAGGAAAAAAAAAAAGCGTTCCAGGCTCCACTCCGGAAGGATGAGTGAAGTGAACATTTGTAAATCGATCAAGGCGGATCGGAATCCAACAACAGAGTCACGAATTATCGTCTAAGGTAAATATATTGATTAACAGATATAATTCCTCTGATATATTCATGACATGGTGCATCCTGGGAGCGTTGATCGATAAGATGGTACAAGACAGTTATTACGTATTCCAACTACGTACAGGCTAGGGGAGGTTTGTTGTTGAACGTAGGCATACCTGTGCTAAAAGGAAAGCAAATTAAGGAACGCAGGTCCAGTATCCATTGCCACAAAAAAGGAGGGACATGCATGGAAATAGAATTAGGGTACTTCGGAAAGAGCTTGCAAAATTGTATTAACATGTCAGTGAACCTGTTGCACCTAGAAATTTAAATTCAAGAGTCGATTCACTACTCCATTAAACCTGAGGATCAGCACAAAGATATTAAACTATTTTTTCACGTTGTTGCTAGAAATGAAGGGAGATTGAGTAAAAACTAAGCTAAACCGAAGGAAATCGTTCATTTATGGAAGAGTGGAAGACAAATTGCATATTAACATCGAGTCTGTGACGTCTAACCCGACTCATTGAATGAGTCGGGTCATCTGTAACATCTGATCTTTGTTTGTTACTTTGTTTTTATGTTAGTGTCTTAGAGAATTCGATTTCATATCGAAGTTCAAGAGATTCTTTCCATGCCACTGCCAACAATGTCTACAGTATATATACATTATGTTTGAAAGATAGCTAACGAAAAACACATATATTAGTATACAGGATATACTCATACGATTATATTCCTAGTTAAATAATTAATTACACTAACTACTAACGTAGAGAAGACTTCAAGAGTAAAATTAACGCAAGACCGATAATTTCCTAAATTGCACGCACGCCACAACAAAGAAGGGAAATTTAGGTTTCCTGGAGGCCAGAGAAGGTTGATAAAATCTGGAGATGGGCTTCGTAGTTACAGACTTACAGGTTCGGTACAATGCTCGATGTGAAAATCTGAAACTTACTGAGAGCCAGCTTTTGCTATTCTGCAGTATACCATGATGAACAAGACCTTTGGCTTCTGCTTTGGAAGAACAAGAATCATTTTGTCTTTCAATCCTTCCCCAGTGAGTTCTCTTGTTGTGCAAGAAAAGATACTAAGGGTTACGTGGATTTTTGTTGTAGTGCACCGCCAACAATACTCTCAGTGAACAAAAGAGATCTACTGGACATTGGTAGTTAAGGTTTTGTAAAAAGCAACACTATACTACTAGCACTAATAAAAACGTTGTTGCAATCCTGTTGTTTGTTTGGGTCTTTTGACCCCCTTCTATCAAAAAAAAAAAACGTTGCTACAACCCAATTTTGGAGTTGAACAACGAGGGTCTTTCCCCCTATTATCAGAAACAGAAAATTTTGTATTGATGTCATGCTAGTATGTTTTGTGGACATAAGGTATGTGCACATGAACATGAGAACATCCTTTAGGTCCCCTACTATCTTAGAATCTGGAGGTTCAATATACTCTTTATTTTTACACAAATTGCCACTTGTTCAGTGTCTATCTATTCATTTCGTATTTGTCATATTCCTAATACACAATCATGAATAAATAAATAAGTTTGACGAAAATAAAAACGAATAGAATTGACCTAAAGAAACCCTTCAGCCCCTCGTCCTGCTCTTGCGTCGCGATATATAGCTAGTGCCTCTTCCATGATGTGAGCTCGAGCCAGCAATTCAGCTCTCTTATTCCCGGATGGATGAGTAGCAAGATAATCCATCATAGCAGAATTTGCACCAGAGATTTTGCCCAACTTTGCGTACACAGTCGGAGCCACTCTTGGATCATAACCAGCAGAAGCAATCAACAACAGCCCAATGTGATCCGCTTCCAATTCCATCCTACTCAAAATAAAAGAGGGCAAGAATGTGAATGTCCAAAACATTAGTTCGACAATATATAAAAATGTCCAAAAGCATCATAAAACCACAATAATAAACACATCCACGCTGGCATGAAGAATTATCAGGATAGTAAAAATCTTGATGATCAACAGTCAGTTCAATAACATCAAACCCTATAAGGTATCTATAGGACCACCCTAAACAGCATCAGGTTTCAAAGTCCAATGAGGAGGGAACAGAGCATCAAAAAATCAAAAGAGGATCTAGATCACCAATCAGTAATAACTCAAACAAGCCAAGTATGTCACATATATCAGCAGGAGTTGCAACTTTGACTGCAATTCCTCTACATCTGAGATCAGAAATTCTAACGGAAAGAATAGGCTGGAATACTTTGACTCCTAACCAAAAGGGCGTAAGCAATCCAGCAAAGCATTTATCCTCTCAGAGTCTCCGTAGACCAGACAGAACAAGTTGAACAATGTAAAACAGTGTAGACAGTAGGTCAAATTCCAAAAAAAACAGTAAGAAAAGGTTAAGAGATTCTTCGAGTGCATTCACCGCGAGTCTCAGAAGTGGAACAACTCGACATATTTGATCACTAGCAATCTAATAGCATACCACTGTGTCAAATAGTAACAAATGTATTTCCTGACCATCAGTGGGATTTTGTAAATTCAATTGGTTATACATCCTAATTAACTAACTAACCATATATACAGCAATGATTCGTGCTAAACTGCTACAAGACTAATATCAATATACTATTTGAAATAATTGAGAACGAAATCTGAAGTTATAGAAAATTGTTTTTCGCAGTAAGCAGGCAAATTCTATCATCTTTTGTTCTTTGCTATGGAAGCATTAGTGACCAGAAGCTATAAAATAGCACGCTACTATACTCAGTTCTGTGACTGATTGGACAGGCCAAGGGTCTTTAAACAACTACACTTCCATTTTCTAACACCTGCTTGAAACCCATGGCCATGGGTCTTTGACTAGTTATACTAGTTGATTCAGAAGGCTACATTTTAATTTTATGCTGACCATATTCTGAGACAAAATCATTCCATTGCTCAAAACAGTGCAGGAAACAGAATATAGAGAATTGTTTGCTGAAAGTTGATAAATTCCACAAGCTTTCAGAAAATTTTAGCGATTTTTTATCACTGTTCCAACCTCTGCACACTTTTAAGTCCTGGTCCTAATATAATGATCCAAAATCCTTATTACAAAAATAACAACCCATATGCAACCAGCCCAAGGCATTCATTATCATATCAGAACAAACCAACAGTCAGAAGAGTCATAAAGTGCATAATCCTCTATCATAAGCAAATGACAATAAGCAGTAATGTACCTTCGGGAAAAAGGAAGCTTCAACAAAAGATTGGATAATGGGTTGACAACATCAGGTGAAATGAGCTGATACAGAATCAGTGACAGGATTCCAAACCACAGGTTCTTTGTGATGCCTTCTGCAGAGTGTCGAGCCACAGCATGCCCAACCTAATTTCCAATCACAACAAAAAACAAAACAGCTGTTATATATCCAATCCCCAACACATAACTAACACCTACACAATCACAAAATTAAACAATGTAACTCATCACACCTCATGGCCAATGATCGTAGCAATCTCGGCATCACTCCTAAAATGCTTGAGCAGCCCTGTAAACACCACAATCTTCCCACCGGGCAAGCAAACCGCATTGACAATCGGCTGATCCACCACCAAAACCTCCCAATTCAAATCAACCAAATGCGAAGTGGCGTCCTTAGCACCACTCTCCTGACCCTTCTTCCTACAACTCTCAATCCACTTATCATCAAGTATCTCATCCTCCCTCGACCACTTCCCCTCCACCTTCCCCTCCTCCCCCTCCATCAACATCTGCATTGCCTCACTCCCCTTCCCCTCGAACTTCGGGTCAAACTCCTCTGATGCATAACCAATGTCACTCCACCCCTTATCATGCCTCAACCCTCTCTTCAATGCATCAATAATCTCATTACTAATCATCCTAACCCTCACGCTTTCCGGATGAATCGCAGGCAGAATCTTCCCCTTGAAACCAGCTTTCATCTCCTCAAACTGCTTCTCTCCCAACTGTCTCTCCATATTTGACGACAGAATCACAAAATGCCTGCGCTTAGTATAAGGCACAGTCTCTATGCTCCCAAAGTACACAGTTATAAACACCCCACCACCCACTACTATAGTTACCAACGCTCTCCTAGGGTCTTTGAACCAGTCGGCCCACCGGTGCGGGCCCCTCCGCCGGAAATGCTGCACTTGGCGGCGGTCGACGTGGTAATATCTCTTGGCGAGAAGTGGGTTGATTTGGATTCGGGGAATTGGGTTGTGTGAGATGGAATGAGGGGGGGAGAACCCAGGAAGCTTAGGTGGGTTTGAGGGCAAAGATGGAGGCTTTGTGGAGAAGAGTCTGGAGATGGGGTCTGGTTTGGTTAGAGTTGTTGATGTGAAGCCGCGGAAGGCGTCGACGGCGAGCTTGGCTCGTCTGTAGTTGGCCATGATTGGGACAGAAGGTCTCGAGTTTCTGTAATTTTTTAAGGTTTGGAAGACGAGAATGAGATTCTTTGGGTTTAACTGGTTTAAAGAGTTTAGAGATCTCGAGAATCTGTGTGGGAACAACTAGAAAGAAGGAGCTGCAGGACATTGGGTGAAACACTGCGTTTTTAATTTTTTGTTGTTCACTAAGGGCATAAATGTCCTTTGAGCAATGATACCCAACGAATTCGACCGTACTCAGCTCGAATTCGGCAACTTTTAACCTGAATCCGAAGTTTCCACGGCACAGTCATTTTACATCAGGAATGACAATGGGCATAGTAGGACCAGGAGATTAAAATACCATATCCATACATAATTTCATTTACGTCCACATACCCGTCTCAATCCCCGTTAGAAAGTAATGGGTATTCCCTGTCCTCATACCCGCTATTGTGGATCCATTTCTCATACCCGTTAATGATATTTTGTTATATTATATTAAAACTTATATGAAGTATAGAAAAAACGTAAAAATCTAAAATGAAAACTAAATATCATGATGAAATTAGTTCTTTTTTTACATTAATCCAACTTAAACCACTACAAGTCCAATTCAAAACAAAAGAATAACTATAAAAAAGTTTTTATTAATATTAATTACTTAATTAATATTAAAACATATATAATTTATATTTATTCTTATTGGGTGGGAATGGGAATGGGGATCAAAATATCATCCTCGCCCGTTACTCGATTCCATATTTTAAATATAGGAGATCTTCATACCCGTTCCTCTTTTTTACCCATTACACAGCCTTATTGGGGTCGAATACCCATAAATACCCTACCTGATAGGTAATATTGTCATCCCTATTTTACACGCTTGAAGACACGTTAGATAAGTGCCAAATATTCCTGGAAAATCGCCGGAGAAGATAGAAGAGTTTTTTCAAATGACAATTTTACCCCGTGTGTTTTCTCATTTACCAACTGAAGAGTCTTGGGGCCTGGTAAAACACATTAAGCCTGAACACGGGTATGGTCGTATGGACGGTTAATTAGGCCTAAGCGAGCTATTGGGCAAGGTCAAAAGGTAGAGGATTTGACTTACTTTTGTACTAGTTTTAGGTAGTGAAACTGGGACAGTTTTAGGTAGTAAAACTTCTGAATCACTAATGACTAATGCGTCTACTCATAACATAAACGCAAGTACACCACCACGAGACCGGAAAAACAGTCATTCTGAAAATCTGACCGTAGAGTCCGAAGTTATCACTGGTGCTGGGTCTATCTTTAGGTAGACTACTTCGGTTGCTACTGATGATCTGCTGTGGTGTAGAGGATGGATATGGTTAAGAGGAAGGTCTACCTCTTACCTCACGATAGATAGTGCCTCTTCCATGATGTTATTTTTAGCAAGCATTTGTCTTCTCTTTTTCAGGGAAGTATGAGAACCAATATAATCACTTGAGCAGAATCCCCACCAGAGATTTTGCCATTGTTCTCGTACACAGTAAGGGCCGCTCTCTTATCCGGCAGAAGCCATTAATGTCAGCCCAATGTGATCCGCCTCCAATTCCATCCTAATCAAAACAGATACGAGCAAGAATGTGAAGTAAGAAAATAAGTCCAAGATGACAGTTACTTGAAACCAATGTGAAGAATGTTATGGGATTAGAATAGTCCACAACTTAATGTTTAAAATTCAAATCATTGCTTATATTACATATCATGCATCAAGAGGAAAAGAACAGTAGAGTTGTGACACAACTCTGTATAGTCATGCAACTGTTGTAACTTGAAGCAAATGTTTTTCCCAACAATCAGTAGGATTTTGTTTGTTAACTTGGTTATGCATCCTATTATCTAACTGCGTATCACTTATAGCAATGACTTCTTCAACTGCTTTGAGTATACGAGTAATATCAATATACTGTTGCAATGATTAAGCAGAAAACCTGAAGTTTTTCAAAAAGTGGTCTTCGCAGTTGCTAGAGAACCTATCATCTTTAATGTTGAGCAACCTGAAGTTTATATGCTGATGAAGCACTAGTGATCAAAAGCCTTAATATTGAGCAACTGGCTACTCTAGTTAGTTCTGTGATTGGAAGAGCCAAGGGTCATCGTAGGAAATCCATGGCAGTAATTCTTTGTATATATTCATTGTTCTATCCTTCCTAGTTAACTGCTACCTAGTATGTTGTCAGACATAATCCGTGTTCTGTTGCTCGGAACAATGCAGGAAATGTAAAACTATAGAAGTGTTTGGCCAACACTGTAAATAGGATCTCCTCAAGCTTTGAGAGCTCCTATGGATCTTCTGTCAGTGTCCTAAGTTTTAACCCTGAATTCTGTCAATGTACTAAGTTCTAAACCTTAATGACAATTTAAGTTCAAGTATACTGATCCAAAAGCCTCGCTCACTACAAAAATACAAGATGACATTTACATGCAAGTAATGCAAAGAGCCAAAAGCCATACAAGTTTATCTCGATCAGAACAAACAAAGACTAATAAGAGAGTCGCGCGATACATAATCCTTTCTCCGTAAGCAAATGATGAGGGGTAATCAATAACAACGTACCTTCGGAGAGAAGGCAAGATCATCAAGTAAGCAGAGAACACAGCTGCGGAATATGGGAGAACTCCAAAAGAAACAAACTGATAAAGAATCAGTTGAAACACAGCCTGGAATGGAACCGACATCATCTCTCTGAAGGTCTGAAAATGGTGTCTAGCCACAATACACGCAACCTAGCTAGCAATCACAAGAGAAAAAGTTTCAGAAACCATCAGCCTACTTGAAAACTGCCGTGTTAGCACTTGGGAAACAAAAACTAAACAATTACTCATCATACCTGACGAGTAATAAGCACAGATAGCTCTGCATCACTTCCTAAACTCTGGCTTAACCCTGTGAAGACAACAACCTTCCCGCTGGGCGAGCAAGCGATATGAGAGTAAGGGACATTCAGCACCATCCTAATTCAAAAGGATATATGCAAGAATGTGAATGTGAGATAAATCCAAGATGATAATTACTCGAAACAACGAGAAAACATAAGAGCAAGGTTCTAAACATATCAGGCGAACCTATAGAATCCTACTGGATCAGAATAATCAAAAGTATAATAATTACAATTCTCATCATTGTTCATATAACGTACAACAAACATATCAAGGCATATCTAGGACCACCTTCAGGTCTCAAGTGCATCAATGAAGAAGTAACCAATGTCTCATGAGTTGCAGAATAGTAAAATTGTGGAACAACCTAACAACTCTGTAAGTTTGATAAATATCATGCTATAGTTGTAAATTGTAACAAATGCATTTCCTGACGGTCAGAGAGATTTTGTAAGTTAACTTGGTCATACATTCTACAATCCAACTACAGATGATTCTTAGGGCACTCAAAATGGTGTCGAGCCACAATACTCCCAACCTAGCATGCAATGCAATCAAGAGACACAGTACAAGTTATAACCATCCCCAAAACAGAGAACAAGCTCAATTGTACTCAAATATACACCAATGTTAAAATGCTTGAACATATATATACCTGACGAGCAATTACCAAGGCTGTCTCGGCATCACTTTTAAAATGCTTGAACATCCTTGTGAAGACCACAACCTTCCCTCCGGGCACGCATCCAGCATCAAATAGAAGCTTATCCACCACCAAAACTTCCCAATTCAAACCAACCTAGTGCGAAACATCGGCATACTTGTTCAAGCCCCAGATTAACCCTCAAACTGTCCGGGTGTGTAGCAGGCAGAATCTTGCCTCTAAATTTTTAAGCTTTCGACGCCTCAGATTGCTTCTCTCCCACAAACCTCTCGAACTCGGACGATGTAAACACCAGCTTCCGGCGATTGGTGTAAGGCACAATCTGGAAAGTCCCATCTTTTGAGAGATAAGACCAAAACACCTTACTGCCAGCCCAGAGTGTGACGGGAGTGAACCAAAACCACTCAACCATTCCACAAACTGCAGATGATCCAGGCCAACGTGATAACATCTAAACTGCCGAGTCCTTTGTGGGATTGGGACATTATAATTTATAAGAAGGAGAAAACACAGGAAACTTGGCTGGTGGGTTAGAGGCCAAAGATGAAGGCGTGGTGAAGTAGCCTCTGGACATGGGTTCTGGTCTGGTAACCATCATTGATGAGAGGCTGCGCAAGGCATGGACTGCGAGCTTGGCTTGTCTGTAGTTCGCCATGGTCGAACACTCACCCCTTTGTTTTTTTAGTTGGGTTACGAAAGGTCGCTTCTTGAATTTGATTTGAGGTCAGTGAATACATACGAAGTGAAAGCACAAGCGTTTCAAAATAGCCATAACCGGACTATGAGTGACTTGCTGGCATTTGTATCCGTTGCCACAACTTGCTGCAGTCGTTTAGTATGATCAGTATTCAGATCACTAATGATTTCGATGCGAAAGCAGTTCATGATAGTGAACACATAGGATTAGTTCTTGGATTATATCCGATCCGAGATAACAAGAACACACTTTTCCCTCCAATTCCATCAAAAATTATGAATATCATTCAGATTTACTGCAGTAAAAAGTGATCATACATAAGAGAATGTGGGGAAACAGGAAAATCCCAGTCTTAGTAATAAAAAATACAAACACTACTAAACAACCAGAAACCAGTAACAAGTGAAATAGATATCATCAGGGTGGACAGAATATGCATCTGAACACAATAGTATGATGATCGTCGGGCTATTTTTCTTCATTGTCAGGTATGCTCCTTCCACTTCGAGTAATTGTTTTTCAGTAGTTAGCTTAGAACAAGTCACTTGACAACTTCAAGCAATTGTTTTTTAGTAGTTTGCTTAGAACAAGTTACTTGATGACTAAATGCTGCGTGATCACCATCTGTTGTGGCTGCCACGGCCTCTCCCACCGCCAAACCTATCATTTCTTCCACCACCCCTGCCTCCTCCTCCTCTTTGAGGAAACCTACTACCAAAACGGCTACCAAACCTAGTTCCACCCCTTGCTTCCTTTTCTTGTAAACTTGGCAAAGAGTCCAACACCTGTATGCTGATACCAGCTGCATTTTGTGAGCCTACACCCAAAGTACATGTATCAGGATTGAAAGTTAAAGCATAATTTCATTACACAAAACTGGCCGGTAAAACATAATTTCATTACACAAAACTGGCCGGTAAAACATAATTTCCACTCGCAGCAAATTAATTAGAGAAGAAACAAGGATTTAGTAGTACCATTAAGAAACGTATCCAAATCTTCAGCAGCTACATCGAACACTGCACCCCTCCCATCAGTTGTTAGTGCCATACCCTTCACCGACTCAACCTTATCCTCAGGCAAGAACCTCCTCAAGGCCGAATAAGCAAAACTGAGACAAAGTTGATCGAAGCAAGAGTTAAAGAGAGTTGATGCATGTAGATCACATATACTCAAAAAAGTACTCAAGGAAAGAGCCAATTAATATTTTAGTTCATATATCCCTTTATTTAACAAATGTGTCAATCAGGTCAATCGGGTCCTATTATTAGTAAGCTGTCCACATTTGACAGCTTAAAAACAAAGGCCGGCAGCATCGAGTACATATCCTTATAGAGGTACAATTCATGTTATTATGTTGAAGTCCTGAAAAGGAAAGTGAGCAAGAGTGACAAAATACTCACGATGCTGAGTAAATGGGCTTTCCGGCCTCAAGCAGTATGGTGACGTGGTTCTCCATAGAACTCAGAAGTGACCTCTTCTTCACATCAGTGTAGCCCTGCACACCATTGAATGAGGCAAAATTTAACCAACACTTTGAGACCAAAAATAAGTGGAAAAGGAAAAAAAAAAACAATGGCATCTATGTTCTATCATTAAAAGAAAACATGTGGTCAAGAATTTGAAAACACTTACAGCAATCTTTGCAAGAGCCTTGGACAGTAGATCTACTGCTGATATGCCTGAGGTGTTCAGAAGCTCCTCAGCAACATTCTTGAATGCAGGAATTACACTGCAAGTACAAAATGTATTTGTATTTGAACCAGATTGCAAACATAATGTAATAAGGATCACAGTCACTTATTATACCTATCAGAGACACTAGTGATCATTTCTACTGCATTAAGACCTGCTGCCTTGGCAACATCAATTGGCTGAGGTGCAGAAACATGCTCAAATTTTACCCCCGACTCTTTTTCGATCTTAGATATGTTTGACTTTCTTGGGTCATAAAGCATTACAGCAACTCCACTATTGCCTGAAAAATGGTAAAACATATAAGTACTCCCATAAAACATCACCAAGTAGATCAAAGGCTATATTTTTTTTCAAAGATTCACCTGCTCTCCCAGTGCGTCCAGAACGATGAATGTAGTCTTCTACATCACGTGGAGGTTCACACTACAGATAACAAACATTAAAGTAAGCAACTGGATACATTACACAGATCACAAATATGCAAAAACGCATACCTGAATAATTAACTGAACATCATTGATATCCAGTCCACGAGCTGCCACATTTGTGGCTACTAATGTAGAGAATTTGCCAGACCTGAAACCTGCAAGGGTAACCTGAAACGGCACAAAAGAGATGCGCACTTAGCAACATAAACACTGAAACTACTTATACTTGGAAATTCCACGAACTTGAGCAGGTAACACACGTGCATGTAACTCCTTAAAACACACACACACCCATATATATGACTACTTGGAACATCCAGAGTAGGCAGATGAGCAGCCCAACCCAAACAAACTATCTAAATTTTAAATTATGAGGTACTAGAAGAAATATATTTATATTTGAACTTTGTAATTTTGAGTTTTTCCGCTATCTCAGTGTAGGTGAAACAATTATCACCTTGAGAAAATAATCTAGCTTTTGAAAGAAAAAAACAAAATTGAAATGAGAACTTTGTAATTTTGAGTTTTTCCGCTATCTCAGTGTAGGTGAAACAATTATCACCTTGAGAAAATAATCTAGCTTTTGAAAGAAAGAAAGAAAAATTTGAAATGAGTCCAGCATGTGGCCCCCTTCTTAGGAAATTAAAACTTGGAAAATTAAAACAGAAAACTCTCCAATATATGGATATTGATAACAAAACAAAACAACATACCTCCCGTTGACCTTGTTGTATGTCACCATGCAAAGGTCTTGCTCCTTGCAACCTCTCAGAAAGTTCAGAAGCACAATCCTTTGTCTCGGTGAAGATAATAGTGCGACCTCCACTGAAAATAGTACACATTAAGGAAAACAATTCAAAAAAAAATATTATTAATAACAGCGAAGGTTTCACTAAAATAAGATGCTACAGGTGTTTGTTGACAGGGGAAAACCCAACCTGCTATAACAACTAATGATATCAGGAATAACGTCTACTCTAGCTGAACTAGAGCAGGGAAGAACAATATGCCTAACATTGATGCTGGCCTTCATCTTTTCATTACCAACCAGATCTGCAGTTTTCTTATCTGATTTAAGGAACCTTTTAGAAATCTGAAAAAGCAACATGACCTTTAATCAATATGTGTAAAACGGTGGTCATGACATAGGCAATTTATGTGTGCAACTTATTTCAGATATAGAACCTGAGCTTACATTAAAATCCAAATTTACAGAACTTGATTATCCTACTTACATTTTGCACCCAAGAGGGCAAGGTTGCGCTGAAGAGAAGTGTTTGAACTTTAGTTACATCTTTGACCTTGCCTGCAAAAGCACAGAAGTTGATGTGAATATGCAATTTTTATAAAACTAAGCAACGGAGAAATTATCAGACACAGGGACTGAAATACTTGGAATGTGTTTAAGCTACAAGCATAAAGTAAACTTCATAAAAATGAATAGAACACTAGCTTCTTTTTTTACATTGCTATAACAACATGTGTTAAGGGCAAAGTAGTACCAAGAATTTGTTCAACGTCATCAACAAAACCCATCCTCAACATTTCATCAGCTTCATCAAGCACCCGGAACTTCAAAATGCTCAAGTCTATGTTCCCCCTCTCAATATGATCCTACACCAAATTCACAAACTTTAATTCACAAAAATCCCAAAATTACACTGCAAAGTCAAAACAGGCTCAACGACAATAGATTAACTCTACTACCTTGATACGACCAGGTGTTCCCACAATGATATCAACCCCTCTCTTCAACTTATGTTCCTGAGCCGCGTACGGAGATCCACCATACACACAGCACGATGACAACCCCACGGCGCCGCCATAAAACTCGAAGTCCGCATAGACCTGATCAAACCACCCAAAAAAATCTCAATATCCATACACCAAAACACTCAGCCACAATGATCAAACACATTGTAAGCCACAGTAAAAACAACCTGCTTGGCGAGCTCCCTAGTGGGTAAAAGCACAATAACACTCGGCGCTCTGCCGTATCCGGTCCTCCTAACCCCCTCAGCAGAGCCGTTTGTCAACGACTCCAAAATCGGCAACACAAACGCCAGAGTTTTGCCCTAAAAACAACAATGCACATGATCAAAAACAACGAAACCGAATCGAATTCGTATAAAACAGCTAATTAAACACAGTTTTGGTATACCTGACCGGTGCGAGCCCGGCCGACGAGGTCCGACCCGTCCAAAATGGTGTCGAAGGTCATGGCCTGAATGGAAAACAACGCCTCGATCCCCTTCTCCTTCAGCTTAGCCCTCAACGGCGGCGAAATCCGGAACTTCATCACCGCGTTCGGATCGTCCACCTTCACCGCAGCCTTGACCACCACCTCTTCCTCCTCCGCCGCCGCCGCCGCATCGAGCTTGACCTTCTTGGATTTCTTCTTGCTCTTCTCCACCGCGCCGTTGGAATCGCCGTTGGGCTTGAGATTGACGGGGTCGCCGAGCTCGGAGCTGGTGTCGCTCCTGTCCTCTTCGTCCATATCAACAGCCTTCCGCTTCTTCAGCTTTGACTCCTTCTTAGAGGAGCTCTTACTAATCGGAGAGTCGGTTATGAGCTCCTCCTCCTTTTTCGACTTTCTCATCTTCTTCTCCTTCTTCGGAGCCTCCAGCACGTAATCGGAGACGTCAATCGAAGGCATGATGACCTCACTCTTAGGGCTGCGTGAGGAATGTGGCAGTGAGTTGCAAAAGCAGGAGAATGAAAGAGGGGTTCGGGAATTAGGGTTTAGGGGGGCTTATATGGGGCTCTCGGAGGGTTCTTGAGCCGTTGGATTTCCCTCCTGAAAAAATATCTAGTGCGGCCAGTGTGTAAGGACCGCTTAGGGTCAGAGGTTTGAAAGCGAACTAATATACGTGGCGGCGTCTTACTGGAGGTGGGAAAGTATGTGCTGCACGACGTCGTTTGGGTTCTTAGTTCTTACCATATTGAGCAAATTGAATACAAATCTTCATTTCATCCATTCTTCATTCATCTAGGAAGATCAAGAATAAAACTGTGTAAAGTATGCCGAATGTAAATATAAATTTATAGTATAATTAAATAATATAATTCATACTTCAAATATAACATAACAAGTCCGTACAACTTTATTTAAGTACGTAACTCTTTACAAGTCTTTGCTAGAAAGTGTATCGGTAGACTACTAGCTACTCGGAAATATGATACAAATAGAGAGAATAAGTGGATCAATACATGCACATTGCTCCTACTATATAGTACAATTGGGCAGCACTAGATTTGGTCATTTGGACATTTGAATGCCTTGATATAGAGTAAGACTCTAAATATGAAAAATAAGTAAAAATATGTGAGTCACTAATTCATGTTACAATACTCTTGGCCGGAATGTGTAGTTGGAGAGAACCAAAATTATTCTCAAAAATTGCGGAACGAATGAGAACTTGTAGGAACTATTACGCATGCACCAAATGTGTGTTCCATATTATTCAAAATATAATTGACACATGGAGTGAAATTTAGTTGAAAATTGTTCTCACCCATCCACTTTCTGCATGAGCTACAATAGTATGTGCTCGGAAATAAGATCATTCAATGTTAAAATGAAACCTAACAATGATCGCTTCTCACCAAATCCAAGGTGAAAGACTAAATTTCTTCCTAAATTACTTACACTAGAGACTAGAAAACCTTCAGATGAAGCCATTATACCAATGGCAAGTACAAATCTACAAGAGAAGCGACACAAGAAGCCCAACTAAAACATATACAAACCATCCATAAGCACATTGCCGGTGTGAAGAGGAACCATTCTGACACAAATTGAATCCATACCAAATGTCACTGGGAATGAAGGTGTTGTAGTAAAACGAAACAGCCCTGGAATTATGACTAGAGATTTTCACACTCTCTGGTTTCCAACCATCTGGTCCTGTTCTGTAAAGATAGACATAGCAGATTTGATACGCACAGGGTCCGTATATCTCAAATGTATCCGTAGAGCAACTCTCAAACGTTTTCGAGGATGGATCATCTAGCCGCGGTGCATAAATCTGTAGCAACAAATAAATCTGAATTCAGCTGCATATCCGACCAGCCTCACAATCCCTTTTTCAGCAATGGAGTATAAATTGTGAATTCAAACTCATGACCTCAAACGTAGGGAGCGACAAAGCTTGTATTTTGCACTAGTATCAGGTTTAAGGAAGTACACAAAAATAGTGTAATGTTCTTTTGAAAATTCAGAAACCAATTACAACACAATCTATATATATATTGGTTCTTCTCCTCCACACTAATTTTCATAGCCACCATATAAAAAATTCCAGTAATTACCCATTCCCGTGATTGGTAATCCCTAAACTTGATCCTATCAAAGTTTCATAATCAATCATCTTCTAGGGTCTGATATAAATGAAAATTAAAAGGGCCAAAATTACGATTAATGAGAGAGACAAACCTGGTTGCCATAAACATCCCCAAACGAAATACTGATTTGATCCCTTGTATACCTCGTTGATGAGCAGCTCGTGGTTATATCCACGGTATAAGAACAACTCCCACCGCTCTATTTTCCACGAACAAAAACAATTGAAGCTTTTCAATGAAAATTTTAACAACAAAAAAAAACGAAAAGAAGAATTAATCTTATTTGGGTATACCTGTACATGACTGACGTTGAACCCTACGGCGGGTTGGGGTTGCAGGATGCTCAGTTTGGCTTTTGAAGGCGCGGGGACGAAGGCGACTATGAGCAGAAGAGAAGCGAGCGCTTTGATCATTTTTGCGGAGGAGTCAAAGAGCCATTGGAAGAAAGAGGAGGGAGATATTTATGGCCATGAAGACAAAGATGAGGAGACAAATCCATCCTTATAGGGGGATATAAGTATATAACCTTCTCTTAATATTAGTTTTAGCCGAAACCAATTGAAAATAATTTACCTTTGTTTTTCAAATGATATAAATTTCCTATATGCAATCCCAATTTTGTCAGTTTCAAACCATTTATGCCTAAAAGTAATTTATTAGATAAGTTGACTATATTAAATAGAGGATGCTAAATAGAGGATATATAATTATTACAAATGAGAACGTCAAATACAAAATCCTCCGTTTCATACCCAAAATGATTTCAATCACGTTTAGCATGGGCGTTTAATTATATATCCGAACATTTTTATGAGGTACACGACTACAAGCTTCAAAGGACTATAACCCATTTTGATGTGGTACAAGACTACAAAGTCTTCCCATGACTATGATTCAGTACAAGGTCTATATCAACACACATAATGAGTCGAATCAATCTCCTTTGATCCGATATTGTAGCTTTGGTTGGCTTGGAAGGTCGTGCGTTACCGCAATTTCGCACTAAGTGGACAAAAAGATGGTAAGATTCCATTCATTTTTTCTCCCTTTGTTCTCCTTTCCTTTCCCTCCTTGTTTTTTCCTTAGAACCCTACAACAAGGAACGACTTGGCCCATTTTGCTCCTTTATCATCTTAAAGACACCACCATCATCCGCTATATAGATACATAATTACATATTCACTATCAAGCTACTCTATTTATTAGCAATTCATTACATTGTTTCCTTTAGCTATTCTATTACACATTTATATTCTTGCAATTCAATCATATTATGAATACATATCAACAAACCGATCCCACTCCTTCTATAATTGGTGGCCGGCAGATAGCAACACCAAACACTTCATATCTCTCCAGAATCTTCATACTTTGCAATTCCACCACTACTCAGTTTCACAGTTTTCAATACTCCGGAACATTATTGAACTACTCATGTAATCATCACCCAAAAATCTTTATTTCAGCTTATTGTGAAAACCTCTATCATCTTCATTATTCATTTTCTATAATGCATGCTATACATGTTACATACAAAGAAGAAAAGACACGAGACCATATCACATAGGCCATGACCTACCAATTCTAACCCAACATTTTAAGGACCACACCAATGGGTGGCACTTGAATCATGGGGATCATCTTCAGAACTACACTAATTTCCCAGCAACTAGAATTATAGTTCCATATTTATCTCTATATTTCCTCTTTACCAAATAAGCTATAGTAACTACCATAACTGCTAACAGCTTTTCCCATCTGCCCATATCAGCTTTTCCCCTGCAGTATAGGAACCCTCATCTATATAACCCTCACTTTATATGCCACAGAGTAACAAAAAAAAATTAAATAAAATAATTTACTTCCCCTATTTACCCTCATTTCCACTTGAACCCCCACTCTCCTTGCTCCTTGAACCTCCTCAACACCCTCTCAAGGGCAATGTCAAAAGCGTCTTTTACCGTCTCCAACCCCTCCTGGGGTTTTGCATACAGAAAATTCGGGATGTAATCGATGACTTTCTCCCTCATTTTCCTCACCTCTTCCCTACTGTAACCGGCGAGCACGTTTTTAATCGAGGCGGTTCCGTTTTTCACCGAGTTCCGATCGATAAAAACCGAGTAACTATCCGGCTCGCCCGGTAAAAACCACTCGTACTGGAAATAAGCGGTCCGCTTCCAGAAAAAAACCGGGATCGAACCGGCCACCATGCAGTCGAAAATCGACCTCCGGGTGAAGCTGTCCCCTCTCGGCTGGAGGCAGAAGTCCGAGTCGAGAAAGGTTTCGAGAATCGCCGACGTGCCGTTGGAGCATTTCGACCCGCTGCAGTCCACGACCCGGCACGAGTCCGACTCGCTCTGGCAGTGACTCAGCAACAGCCCCCGGAAATCGTTCCTGATAAGGCTGCGTTTCGCCCCTGCAAAACAGAACAGCTTGGAGCGGTTACGGCCCCTGACGAAGCTCTGCCACTCGGTGACGTCAGCGTCGGTTCTGGGGTGGAATCCAGTAGGGTAGGGAACACCGACGTCGAAATAGTCCCAGGGGTTGCGCTCGATGAGGAGGCGCGTGATGTTGCGCATTCCGGGTTTGTATATGCAGCTCGAGCCCCAGTCCGGGTCTTTAGAGCGGCGGAAGTCCCAGGTGATCCGGCCCATGGTGATGAAGTGATCCCAGCCGTCGGATCTCTTGTAGTATGGTTGCTCTCTAATCCAGTTCAGCATCATCTCGCAGTGGCGATCGCGGTCCTGCGCGGTGGAGGTGTTGGACCATAGGTACTTCCCGACGGCGAGTCCGACGTAGAACGGGATGTAAAACGCGGTGGCGTTCTCCGGCGACATGACACGGCACTTGTGGTGCATGATCCGGTTGTGGAAGATCACCTCCGAGACAAACTGGTCCGTCCAGTACCACGCCGGAGCTAGACTCTCCGGCACGACACCGGCGATCCCGGTGGCCGGCTGGCCGAAGCCGTCGTTGGCCAGAGCGTCGCAGCGGGAGCTCCAGGGGTTGAGGTTGTCGCAGTTATGGAGAATCTCTTGGTTGAGGCCTTTGGGGAGGTCGTAGACGAAGACCCGACCCGAGCAGAGCTCGTCTTCTTGTTCGGGTTGGAGGACCGACCCGGAAACGGGGCCGTACGGCGGGGGGAGGTCTTGGCGGGAGAAGGGGCGGGTGCCGAGAGTGAAGAGGAGTATGACTTGGAGGGAGAGTATGGCCATGAGTAGCCATGTCCTTGGGTGGTGGATGAGCTGCTTCAAAGAGCTGAGTAAGTTCAGCGGGTCTGGGCTTTTGGGCCGCTTCTGTTGGAGCTCCGGCAGCGGCGGCTTTTCCGGGACGAGTAGCATTCCGGCGAGATGAATAGCCGGAGAAAATGGTGGGGTTGGTGATGGGAGAGGAAGTGGGTGGTGGTTTGTTTTATTGGGAGCGGAGAGCAGAGGGGAGGGGTTTTGTTGAAGGCTGTGAAGGACTGAGGAGGGGCGGCCACGTGTGCGGTGGGAGTACCGGAGCTTTAGGAAGAACCGACAGAGCGTGAGCCTAGTAGAGGAGTGGCACGTGGAGTGTTGGAGTCGGTGAACCAGCTTGGTACTGTTGGTAAAAGATTAGTCCAAGGGTGTTTAACCCTCTTAATCTTGCTAGATTTTCTCCCCTCATCCCCTTAATTCTGTTACCGTTTTAGATTGACGGAATTTCCTTTACTATGGTTCACAGCCGCAATTGTAGTTGAGAAATGGTCATCATTAATTTCGAACTTTTTCTCTCTTTATTTTCATCAATTACAGGAAACTACGAACAAACGATTCAGTGATATATTTAACACCGATGTGGTTATGACTTTATGAGAGTGAGAGTTCCAAGCCGGTGAAGGGGGCACATGCAAAAGCGTGAAAGGTGCGGTGACTACGGAGGTGGGAGCAGCTGGAAGGGAACGCCGTCGTTTTTGAATTGGTACTAGGTATTACGCAGCTAATTTGGCGCGTAGAGAATTTGGCTGTATATGGAGAGCTGGAGCGATGGAGAGTTTTTGGGCCCTTTTTGGTGTCGAGTTTGTGTGTGTGGGGGGGGGGGGGACTGTAGCTGCCGACAAATTGTAGTCATTCTACGAATCTACGGAGGCTTCACTTCATTACTCTGCAAAACAATTTTGATTTTACTGTACATAATGCATGCAATTTATGCAAACTCTTATAGGTTTTTTTTTTCAGAAGAAAAAAGAAAAGATTAAAACCCCCATTCTATGAGACAAAATAAGGAAATAAAGTTGTAAGTTGGTCAAAGTCTAGCTTGTATAAGTTGTATTATTTCATAGTTGTTCATTGATTAATATTGATCAAATCTTATCTATGTTCGATCCACAAATTGAGATCGACATAATGTCATGGAACTACTCATTAAATGAATACGGAACAACATATAGAGACCGCTATTGTTTGGAACATGTTTTATTGCCGCTACATATAGGACAACTAAAATTGATCGATCTATCCATCTTGCGAGATCATAAAGATTAAATTATTTTGAGTTAAATAAAAAACATGACACATTTGTGTATTGATTCATCAAAATTGGTCATGTAAGTAATGATTCTCATAATGAAATTTCGTCTTTAGATTCAAAGCAAAAATGAAGTACCAAAATGTCCAAAATTGTGCTGAACAATTGGCATTTTCTATACCTATTGATTTGCATCAGAAGTTATAGTATTCATAACTATACTAAAACCTTATTTATTGAACTTCGTTAACAGAAATATATAACGTACTCCATCAAATGGTATCTCATGAAACACATGATGAATCAGCACAAATTAAGGTTGACACACAATTCAGAACCATGTATGCATCTTCCAAGTCCCAGCCATGTTCTTTATTCGTAGTTGCAATCTAAAATTTAACCTTTAAACTAACCCATATAGGACCATTTTCGATGGCTTTGTCAACTCCTAGATTGGATGCCTGAATCATTTTCTATTAGAGACCTAAACACGGAAGCACCTTAGTCATTTAGAATAACTGAATAAGGATGCATAAGATCTTACAACTAATACAAGTATACAACCTTCGAAGAGATGACGAGTGTCAACTCGAATAACACTAGTTTAAAATCTCAATCGTGTACTCAGAAATGGCTTAATTTTTTTTTTGTTATAAAGGAATGACTTGACGTGATCGTAAGTCTTACACAACTAATTAGTGGAGGTTTATACAGAGAAATATATAATTTTCTCGAGCCATTTTACGTGACAGGTTCTTCAATTAGTTTATTGGATTTTCGCGGATGGAGAGTCTATTTTACCTTATTTTCCATAAGATAAGTTTCTGATCGATAAGCTTTCATACCTGAACTTTTTCATGAAACTTAGCTGTAAATCAACGTGGACTCTGGTTCAATTTGCTTGCTCTACACGGATTGATCTAACCAATTCCAGCCAAACAGACCGTGGAAAAATTCCAAGTTCTGTTTAAGGGGTATACAATCTGGGACAAACTGGTGTGAAAGCAAATTAAGTATAAAATTTAGTACTATAACGCTGATTAAATTAAGATATTACTATATGTTGCTTTTGCTTCTGAATTTATAATGCATGGCCTGGTAAAATAGACTGTTTGTTTAATTAAGACAGTGCTTTGCCTTAATCATTGTTTCTTAATCATTAGTGGTGGAAAAGGACACTTCTTTATAAACCGTACCACGTACTCATCAAACGGCTTGGTGTAACATGAATTGGGGCTAGTGAAAGAAGTTTAACATAACATTCTAGCATGATTACACTCTTGGAGAAGCACGAACATGAAGACCTTCACTGATATAGAGCGTGATCATTGTCTTGTATTTCACAACGTTTTTCTCGTCATCAAGATTGAATTTGTAGCTACTAAGAAGTATAGCAGAAAATGTTTTCATCTGGATATAACCATACTCTTTTCCGAGACAAATTCTTGGACCAGCCTTCATGATAAAATGTAATTAGCTAGTACTCCCATGATCAAGCAAATACTATTTGCTTTGTTAGTTACATTGAAGGCCATGAATTTGTAAGGGGTCTCTTCTCGGAAAATGCCATTTTCGTCGAGCCATCTCTCTGGCCGGAACTCTTTCGCATCATCGCCCCATATGAACTCCATCCGACCCATTGCATAAGGTAGGAACATCACCACTTGGCCTTTGTTGATACTATATCCATCTGGCCAGGTATCAGCAGAAAAACAAACCTTCGAATTCTATGAACGAATGAAAAGATCAAACTCATCAACTGCAACATAATGTAAAATGGGATTTCGACCATATCAAGGACCGCGAAATTTCTTAATATTCAGTACATATATGCCATTTTTTTAAATACAATTCAAGTTACTATGTTAAATTACCATTGGAACTGCAGGATAGAGTCTCAACGTCTCAGTCAAAGCCGCATGGAGATACTGCATTTTTTTAAGGGCTTCTTCAGTAAGGTTAGTTGCAACTTCATCAGCGCCTGAGCTATTATTTAGACCTGTTGCTTCTCTAACTTCTTGTGCAATCTTTTCTTGTATATGAGGATGTTTAGTTGTTTACACATCATATAAAAAAACCATGAAAGAGCAGAACCAGTTGTGTCTTTGCCGGCAGCAATAAAACTGAGGACCATGTCTCTCAAGTACTTTGGATCAGTCTCTCTAGTTTCAATAAGTCTAGAGATAAAATCCCTTTTCTTTAACTGCATGCCAGTTAACCTCAACTTATTAGTAAACGTTAATTACTTGAAGCGCGCAATCAATACAAATATCAATTAAATCTATAACATATATAAAAGGAAGGAAACTCACAGGTAGCTCATTATCTTCTGAATTTTGGAGAGTTTCAATCTTTCTGTTGATTAGTTTGTAAACAAATTGATCCACCACTTTTATATTCTCTCTTATCGCTGCTTCTGAACCAATGTTTAAGAACCGTTTAATTTTCCAGAAGATATCAAAAACACGATAAAGGGTAGCTCCGTTTGAGTCATCAGCAGCATGTGAAAACATAATACTTTCTTCATTGTCTGTACCAGACATGGTGTCTAGATCAAAACCGAGTAGAATCTTGACGATTGAATCCAAGGTTGATTTCATAAACATATCCTTCCGTCAAAACGAACATCAATTTATTAATCGACAGCAAGACAAATAAAATATACAACGTACGTAAATAAAGTGCAACATAATACGTGATCTTTGAGACATTGCAAACTTACTTGGATATCAATTGATTTATTGCAGCTTGCAGCTCGATGAATTATGCCAGCAAGTTTCAGTCCATTTCTTTTGAAGATTTCACTGCTGAAATCCCTAAGAGCATATGCACCCATGTTTAACCATCAGACCATCAAACCATCAATTTAATTGCCTCCATCAGTTACTATTCACTGTAAATTGCTTTTCTGAGCTAGTTTTTATGCAGCGGTGCAACTCCGTCAAATTAGCAATTACTATTCATTGATTAAATATTTTATTTTTTGAGATTTCATATATGATAATCAACCAATTGCTAGATGACAAGTGGCATTTATTTGATATCCTTATCACCGAAATAATTTTATAGATTTTCGATAGGATTTCCGACCAACCAAAAGGTGACACGTGTGTGTTTGTCGGCCAAATAATTTCATTGGATTTCCGATAGGATTTCTGATAAGATTTTTGACGAATGACAATTCGACACGTAACATGATCTTCAAATTCTATGATCTGAAATTCACCATAAATAAGCTGCATCACCCATTCTATACTCACTCAATCTTCACAACTCATTTCTAAATCCTCAAAAACACATTCTTCAATTACTTCGCCACATTCCCCCATCACTATAATGAGCTTCTTTCGCAAATTGTTGAAGCAGAGACAACAACACAGTCAAGAAGATGCTGAGATGATGGATGCCATGGTGATGAACACGACGATGATGATGGCACATCTTGATAATTCAGATGAACCACAAGGACGCGGTTCACGTCCTGGCCGCTCTCCTAATCACCCCAGAAATAGGGTATCTGGGGGAATTAGTCTCATGGCAGATTACTTCATCGAGCGTCCGATCTTTAGGGCAGAAGAATTTCGTCGGAGGTACCGAATGCACACCCATTTGTTCAACCGCATCATGACGAAGCTCTGCAACCACGACCCTTATTGGCATCAAAGAGAAGATGCCACTGGACTACTAGGGTTGCTGCCCCAACAAAAGATGACAGGTGCCCTCCGAATGTTGGCGTACGGCGCAGCTGCTGATCAGTGTGCTGAGATATGCAGGATGGGGGAATCAACTACACTAGAGTGCATGAAGAAGTTTTGCCAACAGGTGATACATCATTTTGGTGGCGAGTATCTCCGTGCTCCAACAGAGACTGACCTTAAAAGGCTTCTTGCTAGAGCTGATCAGCGAGGATTTCCAGGAATGATTGGAAGCATTGACTGCATGCATTGGGAGTGGAAGAACTGTCCAACCGGATGGCATGGGGCTTACAGCGGCCGGAAAGGTCGTCCCACCATAATACTAGAGGCGGTGGCCTCGCATGACACATGGGTATGACATGCTTTCTTCGGTGTACCAGGAGCTCAAAATGATATTAATGTCCTTGATCAATCACCTGTGTTTGAAGGGCTCATTGCCGGAAACACACCGACTGTGATGTTTTACGCCAATGGTAGACGATATAGCAATGCTTATTATCTCGCCGACGGAATATATCCAAGGTACTCCACATTTGTAAAAACAATTCCAAACCCTGAATCACAAGCACAAAAACTATTTACAAAGAAACAAGAAGCATACCGCAAAGATGTAGAGAGGTGTTTTGGCATCCTGCAATCTCGTTGGGCAATCATTCGACATGGAGCTCGGTTGCATAGGAGTTCGACACTGAAAAACATAATGATAGCTTGTATCATATTGCATAACATGATTGTAGAGGATGAATTTGTAGAAGAAGAATATGTCGAGCCGGAAGAAGAAGATCTACTAAACTCATTGGCTGCAAGAGTTTATGATGGGCCAGTGGATCCTCAGGGGGTTCGAATTCCTTTTTTACCAGTGGAAAGAGATGGACGGAACCAACATGCATTTTGGGATCGTATTGACCACCTCGAGTCAGCTTATATCCACAACCTTCTTCAGAATGATTTAATGGAGCACAATTGGACTTTGGAAGCCAACCAACAATAATCAATTATGGAGTTTAATTTGGTATTATCATTTTATTTGGTATTGTAATTTTATTTGGCGTTGTAATTTTATTTGGTATTGTATTTGATATTGTGCAATGTAATAACTTGAAATTGAGAAACATGAAATTTATTTCATATAAAAATAACTTGAAATTACATCAAATAACTTGGAATTGAAAAAAAATAGCAATAACACAACATTACTCTTCATCAAAGTGAACATAATAAGCATCACTAGTGTTACTACTCTCATTCATTTTACCCATGATATCCGCTTTCCTCTTTGTGTGCCACCTCAATTTTGTCGGGCTCATGACACTCCTATCCATTGCCATAATTTTCGTTTCTTCTTCCAACTCCAACATAGCATCACGTCGGGCCAACCTTGCTTCCTTTTGTTTCTCAAGTTCTAAGCCCTCCCTAGCTAACCGAAGGGTCTCCTCATCTCTTCGCATGTTAGCCTCCATAAGTGATTTTTGATTACATTGCATATTATGAAAAATAGCTAAAGACATCTCGTCTTTCTCCGTCATACATTTTTTCCCCTTCTTCTTTGCTTCCTTGGCCGCTTTTATTCCCATAGGTCTAACGGGGCTTGAGGGACGGGGTCTCTCTTGGTTCGACGACGGAGTTGTGAATTCGTCCTCACCATCCAAGTCAATATGCTCATCCGTGTCAATATGCTCATCCGTATCATGTTGCTCGGGAGAACATGGAAAATTTCGCTCAAACGGAGAAGAAGTACTACTTGTAACCGTCACAAAATGAGGATGACTCAACATTGCTTCATAACAATCTTTCTTGTTAAATTCTTTTTTCATATCTTTGAAATATAATGATTGAGCTTGAGTTTCCTAAAAATAGAAACGAATATTAGATTTATAGGAAAATTTAATGTAAACAAAAATTTAATATGAAGAAAAAAAAATAACAAAACAAGAAAAAAGAATTTATTAATAGGAAAATTTAATCTATGTTAAACAAAAAAAATATACATGAAAAATTGATTAGACATACCTCATCTACCAAATTCGTCCCGCTAGCCGCACGGCTTCTTGCTTTGCTTAATGCTGTATGCCACTTCTTGAGCATTTTCTTCAAGCGCGGAAAATGTGATTCAAGCGCACATTTCGAGCGAGGACCTTGATGAGGATCTTCGGGGTTGCCACACCAATTTTTGGCGTAATCTTCGTAAACTTTCTTCCACAAATTATCCTTGCATTGATATCGGCCGGTGATGATGCAAGTGGATTGTCGTACCCAAGAAACACATAATTGCAACTCTTCGGATGGAAGCCAACCAGAACCCATTTGATGAAAGGAAGATGGAAGAGAGGAGATGAAAAGAGAAGTGGTACAAATTGTGAAGAATATGATGAGGTATTTATAGGGAAAATAATGAGTAATTTGTACATTTTCGGAGTAATTTGAAAAAAAAAAAAATTTGACCGTTGGCTACGCAGGGAGCCGTTGTACCAGTCTGGCGCCACGTGGCAGCCTGTAACTGGCCATCGGCTCTGCAGCTGTCGGCTATATATTTTTTTTAATTTTTTTTAAAGGCCCGTGTAAAACACGCGCCAGATTCAAAAAAAAAAAAGAGAACGCTGGGCGCCCACGTGCGCGGGTCCCAGCCTTTGCTGCCAATCACTCCGGCAAGCAAAAGTTGCCTGCCTGCTTGCTGGTTTGATCATTTGACATGGGTCCCACTCATTTATTGCCTCTTCATTTTGCACGGCTGCATTGGAATAGAGCAGCAAACAAGCAAAATTTATGCTTTTTGCTATGATGGTGATGCACGGCTGCATATGCTCTAAGTACTTTGGTTGAGAACTGTGAACTTGATGTCTTCCTCTGATGCAGCCATTTATCTCCATCCACAGCGAAGATCCCATCGCCCAAAGAATCAGACAGAATGTCATGCAGGTAAGACCCCTATAAAAAAATGGTGCACTTAAGCCTTGTGATCAATCATTTTGAAATTGAGGCACACTCTTATGTTCTGTTCTTATAAAAAATTGGACTTGCACGACTGGCCTTTCCGGTTGACCTATAACATACCTTGCCATAGTTAGCAAAGTTTGTTTTAAACACGTATTCCACATTTGCAGGATCTGCAGTGTAGACCACAGTTCTGAACAAGCCAAGCATCCTGTAAGTTTTGTATTTGCATGTAAGCTCAGTCATGTAATGGTGTACCCTGTGGAAGTTAATCAGTTGGTGTAAGACAGTTCCGGCGATCGGAGGGTATCTCTTGTTCTTCTCCCGCGCAAAAAATACTGCTACAAGAATAAGTATTGATAAGCTTATTGCTGTAGGAGCTAATAAAGGCAGAGTGGAATGAATATCCATGACCAATATACTTATGTGATCGATATTGAAGATGATGATGTTTTTAGATCGAACAAGAAGATATATACAGCATGCAATAGATATACTGTATATGTTTTCAAATGCTGCATGAGAAGAGTATTCAAGGGGTTGTATTAATTATTTTGAGATCGGTAACTACATTGATATGCTATATTTTCCAGTAGATCGAATTGGGCAACTTCTCATCAGACTTTCAATTTTATAGTGTCTCATCAGGAAGGAAGGGTTCGTGTCGTAGTGAACCTTCGCAAGGGAACTGCACGAGTCACTAGTATACTAACTTCATTTGGATCAATAATGCAATACGTTTTGTGTGATGTGCATCAGTGCATGTAACAAGTAACTGAATTTCGACACAAAAACCTTGTGAGCATTTGGAACTGATATCTCCACAATTTTGGTCCTGCAGCAATGTATTTTTCTTCTTGTACCATATTGTTCCACCATAATACTTTAAAGTTTACCCTGTACAGCATTATTTAAGCAACTTACAGTTCTTTATGCCACTAATATTTCACCTGCCGTTATGTGCTTGAAATGATGATGAATTATGGGCATGCCTAACTGCATGCAAATGCTAAGCAAAATGATGGTGATATCTCAAATTTGCAGCACCAATTTGGTGGAAGCAGCCGTCTATTTTTATTAGAATGCTGCCCTGAGTAGCGGTTAGCAATCGAAGACTTCTCCGGAAAAAAGTTAAGTGTGTATAGTTCAGGACTCAGAAAGCTAATTAGGTCTCAACAAGGATCAATATTTGCTACTGAAACGTTGTTCAGCAAATAATCTGAAAGAAGCTAAAAACTGTAGCGAGGTTGTCTGAGACGCAATGGAGAGAATTTTCCCATTCAGTATTGAAGTGACAGTGTCATTCTCTCGATCAATCCCATATTACTTTTGAGGAATAATGACAATTGCAGATAGAATAAGATGCGGGAAGCTGGAGATGGCAACAAAGTCGACTTAACCCCGAAGAAAGCGCAGGCCATTTGGCTAAAATTTTCAAATATTCAGACTCTGTTACTTCCTTACTATATCAGAACATTGATGAGCAACGCAGTGAAAGAACAATCAGGTATCTGGGAGTCGTTGATCCTCAATTTATAGTACTTTATGCTCTAGTGAAAGTCTATAGTTGTGTGGAAGGCATTTTCTGCATGACTGATCAAAATCAAGATAAGACTTGGTCATTCACACTTTCATTTTTGTCCACTGCTCAGAATTGCTGAGACACCATTTTGAAATATGAACAAAACTAAAACAGACACTAGGAAATAAACAGCACATAGATCTTTATTCAAAATCTCCAACAACTATTCAAAATGTTAACAACATATTATAAATAATGCATCGATTGTAGCCAATATCATGAACAAATAATCTACAAGATGAGCCTCCAATTGATTCTCAAACCAGATACCTCTTCTATCACAGTACCTCCTCTAAATTCAAAAGCTTTACTCCTTCTTCAAGAGCAATGGCCCGACATTGTCACCCGTAGCTTTGTTGTGCTTCACATGGCTTCCATCACACAAGGGGAAAGTCCCCGACCTCCAACACCTATACATAAACACCCACAAAATTACTGTCGTTCATTCAAGCCTACCATTCACGACATTAATCAAAAACATGCCCAAATTACAATGATCTTCAGTTTGCTCCAACTCCATGATTGAGCCATGCCAACACTAACACTCGTTTACGACTAAAAATCCCCAAACTAAGTTCAATAAGAAATTGCCAAGTTAGCTATCATCGTATCAACTCCATCGATAGCCAATTGTGGAACCAAGAAATCGATCTTTCGTAATCCAACAATATACGATAAACAAGTTTAATCAAATCCATCAATGCAAGACTTGACATTAAGCCTAGAACTAGAAATGCTACAGCCAAGTTCAAGTACTCCTCTTCAAAAAAAATTGAGCACTACAACAAAATGCTTATACCTCATTTCATCTCCAAAAATTCAATCTTTCCAGACTTGAACTAAACCAAAGTAACTACTTTTACCTGCAATAAGGAGTGAGGGGCTTAGCGAGCTCAGTGACCACAACAGAGTCCACAACCTTCGCTTCAGTCTTCCTAATCTCCGGGTTGATCGGCTGAACCTCCGCCCTCACCACCGCAACAGTCTTCTTCCTCCGGCTGAAGTCAACGCCGGAAGGGCAAGCGAGGCGGTGAGTTCCGAAGGTTGTGGCTCTTGTGCTGCCAAGACTCGGACACGGGCCCGAAGATTTGACGTAGCCGCAAGAAACCAGACCGGTGGTTGTGATAATCGACGCCATTGAAATATGTCCCTGGGAGTTTTGGGTTTTTGTTGGAGTGATCGATTGGTCGGTGGGAGACGAGATTTTTATAGGAGGATATAGAGAGAACTGTGGATGCCACGCTCCATTTGACAGTTGTGGGTGGACGGCAGGTGTGACACGTCGATGCGTCGGAGATGTGGGATTTGTGTGTCATCGGCCCAATTTGCTGGTTTGAGCTTTGAGCACTAATCTTTTATTGGACGTGCAAATATTTGACGTGACAATTTAGTGTTGGAAATTGATTATCTCTTCTTGAGTCTGACAATAAAGATGTAATGAGACATGCCAATTACATAGTTACTAATGTTATAGGTAGGGAGGACTCAGAGAGTGAGAAATTTAACCAAAACCCTATGGTTTGTACTTTGTGGTTTTGGATTATATATTTTGTGAGTTTCTATTCATATTTTTAAAAATTGTATTTAGATCTCTCTGCTTAACAGATTTCTAAAAAACTTTTATAAATTACTAAAATGTTATTTTACACATTATTAATTTTTCCAAAATGCCCATAATTTAATATTCAATAGAAATCCTTTTTGTTTTTGAAAAACTTTCATACCTCATATTTTGCAATTAAACCTCTTAATTTTAAAATTTCACAATCATACTAAATCAACAAATTAACTATAACAATACAATTATGAAATCATAAACAGATTAGAATGAATTATAACATGTTCTTCGATCAAACTTTGGAGATGACAAGAATTGAGTTACTTTATGGAAGCATGATTAATTATTGATATTGGAGCAAAATGATCACTTGATCACTCATAATTTCTAAGAGTAATTTCAATGGGTCGGTTAGAGTTAACAAAATGATGTCTGAATGAGTACATAACACGTTTATGCTTCAATTTCCATTGTCTTCATTTAATATCTTCCGTTCTTATTGAAATTGTTTGGTAGGATATTAAGAATGTGAACTTTATTGCCACATATTACTTAAATAAATGTTTATTGCTATTTTGATTTATTAATATATGTGTCTTTATCAATAATTTTACGTGAGTTGAAAATGTCAACACAAATTTTAAAAAAGGGTGAAGTACAAATATCATTTTTGAAAGTATGAATAAGAACTCTCATATATTATAGTGTTTAACTTTCTCAAAAAGAAAAAAAATACTTGAACTATGTTCATCATGATCTAAATGTATGCTATGGTAGTTTAGGTCGTTCATTTTCGGGTTAAATAGAATATGACTTATGCTATTGCCGCACTTCCTGGTTGTAACTTGTTTTTGTGTTACGAATGACACCCACATGTCGGCGACATTGACTGAACACCTTAAATTAAAAGAGTTTTTTTTTTCTGTAAATTTATCAATGAAAACGTGTATAATTCTACAAGTCTCTTATAATTGCAATGCTTAATGATAATAAGGTCTAATTGATTACACCCCATCGTAATGTTTGATTTTATATTTCCTAAATCCTCCATTCCAACTACAGAACCAAAATTCTCAACTCTATCCACTGTAAATTGTATTGTGCGATACATGTTTTGGACAAATACTATTCAAATACTATCCAATATTTGAGGGAGTGTAGTTATATATGGGTGAATTACAATGAGAATGTCATGGTTTAGCAAACATATATTTAATACTTAAACATAACAAGCACAAACACAATGATACTCGCTGCAATGAAAAAAAAAATTGAAATGTAAATCATAATAGAATCTTCAAGATGCTCGTTCACGAACAAAAACATATAACGACCACATGGAATCACGGCTCCCTCTATCAGAAGCTGAAAAGACAACAGTACCCCCGGATGCATACGTGTCCCGCGTTCATACGTTCAGGTGATGTCCCGATCCCGCCAGTACCAACTAAATTTCCCGAATTAATAAAAGGCTTCCTTTTTTCTCACGCATTTCAAATTCAATTCAATTCTTCTCAACCCTAAATTCCAGAGAGAAAGCAACACTCTGCGATTCGATCTTCACCGGCCACATTTTCGATGGCGAAGAGAAAGCGCGGCCGGTTCGTCGGGTTCGGGTTCTGTTATTGCGTTGCGACGCTTTTGATTCACGCCACGGTTTCGTCTGCGGTGAGATCCGATAAGGAAATGAGGGAGAGGTTCTACGGCACTATGGTGAACTCCTCCGCGCCGGAGAGCAACGACGGCACCATCGCCAAAATGTTCGATCGGGTTCTCGAGAAGGAGTTCTCCGATAACGATCAGCCCGAAGGTTACTTCTTCTTCTCCTTCAGCTCTAGCTTTACATTATCTAATTTTGTAGCTTCAGCCTTGAATTTGAAATTGAAATTGAAATTGAGAATCTCAATTTGATTGAGTTTAGGTTAGGCGAGTTAAGTGAGGCTGTGGCTGAAGAACTAAGCAGATTATTATTGAAAGCAGCGTTTGTTTTTGCTGAAATGTAGCTTTAGTGATTTAGGTTTCGGAATTATGTGGTTTAGTGTTAGCTAACTTTTTCGTTGGCTTTCGATTTTTATTAGGATCTGATAAAAGCAGCTTTAACAGTAGTGTGGCTGATCAACAAGTAAGTTTTGATTACTTTTAATTTGGTTTTATGTAGGCGTTATCTGAATTTTGAACATATTTATTATTATTTTTATTCGGTGATTGTTTCAGGCGGTACTGGAGACTGTAGCTAAGATCACTCATGAGAAGGGAAATAAGAATGATACTCAGGAGAATAAGTACGTCGATGTTATAGTAGTCTAAGTTGATTGTGTTGTGACAAGAGGTTAAATTTATTACAGAATGAGATCGGAGTTTTCGTCGCTTTGGAGTTGTAGTAATGTATACTGATTATTTTGCTTTGGTTGTCAGCGGCACAAAATCTTATCAGTTTCAAGGTGTTTTCTCACTTGAGAATGAAGACTCTGAGGAAACAACAACCTTGATTGACAAAAAGGTTTTTTTTTTTCAAGTGTGTTTATTTACTTTTACATGTTGAGAGCTGTGGCAGGGACTTTCAGGAGTAATTGCTTATCTTTAAATCTGCTATCTATTTTTATGTTGATAGGACAACGTGTTCGTGATGTCGAACAAGAAATCCAAATATCCAGTACTTCAAGTAGATTTGAGGTATCGTGAAATAGTCCTTTCCTGATTGTGCTACACATAAATAGTCCTGGAACTGAGTTGGTTCTTGATTGCAACAAAAATGCATTACCAGAGATGGAAAGAACATCTTGGTTAATTTGATGTTTTATGGTTCTTGCATTACCTAAATGACCTAATGTTTCCTCAATTGAAAATCATATTTTGTAGTTTTATGACAAGATGTCAATCATTGAGTTTCTGAGTTTTCATTTTACTTCTTGGTGCATATAATATATAGCTGACACATACCATTCGTGCAGGTTAATTTCTGATCTGGTGGTTATCATAGTTTCTGCAGCCATTGGAGGAATTGTGTTTTCTTGTTTGGGGCAACCAGTATGTTTTTTAGATCTTAGTCTCTGATTTCCGGCTGTTTATATTTTTCACTCATTTGTAGCTTAGTGTTTATCTATGTTTAGTGATGCAGCTATATATAATTAACTTGTTCATTTGATGCAACTCTGGTTTATTATTTTTCTTTTTTATGTGTATATATAATAGGTGATTGTGGGGTATCTTCTTGCGGGGTCTCTCATTGGACCTGGGGGTCTCATGTTCATCAGTGAAATGGTTCAGGTATGTTCGTGTGAGTATGATCACTTCGAAGCTCAATTCTTTATTGATATGAGAGTTAAAGTTTCTAGAAGGATTTACTTTTTCTCTTCCCACAATATTGTAGCTCGAATCTTCTAATGCTGGTCATTTTCATTATGAGATTGTGTTATGCATATCACATTAGTCTTATAAGAAGAATGAGTAAAATGATGCTTAAGTGCCAAGTTGTCGTAAATAGCCTAGATATAAAAGAAGAAGAGTAGAACAAAACAATACTCACTTTCTGGGTAATCTCCGTGTAACTTTATCTAAAGATTACCCGTTATCACAGCTCTGGTAACAATATTTTAGTGTAATCCTTTCTTATTTGCTACAGGTAGAAACTGTTGCACAGTTTGGTGTTGTATTTCTTCTTTTTGCTTTAGGGTTGGAGTTTTCTTTGGCTAAGGTATGTCTAGCTTTGGAAATTTAACTTCATTCTTGTTTTGCTGAAAAGTTGTAAGAGATCATACATATCCTAAGGAAGAGATGAGAATACCCTATGTAACTTTTAATTGATGCAGTTGAAAGTTGTTGGCCCCGTAGCTGTTCTTGGAGGGCTTCTTCAAATCTTAACATTTATGTTCTTGTGTGGCATAATTGCCGGGGTATAGTTTCTACCATACTCAGTCTTATTATTTGGTTTTTCTTAAATACTAATTCGTATTGAAATGAGCACTGTGCTTACCTTTTGCTTCTTTTGCAGCTGTGTGGAGCAAAGTTGTCTGAGGGAATTTTTGTTGGCTCCTTCCTCTCAATGTCATCAACAGCGGTGGTACGTTTCTGACGATTAGCTACATTGCAACTTTTGTTCATTGCTATTTTTGAATTAACCTCAGTTCTTGTTTTCCCTTTTACCAGGTGGTGAAATTTCTAGCAGAAAGGAACAGTAATAGTTCTCTGCATGGTCAAGTTACAATTGGGACGTTAATATTCCAGGTAGGTTATGCAAGTGAAAGCTTGAATGTCAAATTTATTGATAAGTTTTTACATAATAAGGCTATATCTGGAGCATATCCATTTGTATTCTCTGGTTATTTCAGGATTGTGCTGTTGGTTTACTGTTTGCTTTGCTCCCAGTTTTGGGCGGCCATAGTGGTGTTTTCCAGGGGATGGTTTCAGTGGGGAAGTTGTAAGTCTGCTTTGTTGCCTTCTTAATTGCACTTTTTCTTTTATCACCATCTTTAATTGTTTCTGCTCTGTGCTTGTTTTGATGCCATAACGAAAGTGTGAATCTCTTTTCTCATATTTGGTTGCCTTAATCAAGTTTACCTTCATTCCGAAGTTGTTACTTATATTTGTATTTTGTTTTTACTTCAGGGTGCTAGTCCTATCATTATATCTTGTCGCTTCATCTGTATTGTGTTGGTCGTTTGTTCCTCGCTTTCTGAAACTGATGATGAAGTTGTCCTCTCAAGTAAGTTTTGCTATTCTATTTGAGCAAGTTAGTTACCTTCTGGAACCTAGATTGACTACAACTTAATTTGTTCTTTTACAATTCATATTCTGAAGCAGACAAATGAGCTTTATCAACTGGCTGTTGTGGCTTTCTGCTTGTTATCTGCATGGGTAAGTGAACTAATCTGTGGTTATTTATCAAAATTGTTTGATAATGAAATGCCACTTTTGGAGCCTGCAGCTTTAGATGTAAGAACTTAAATGTGGTTCTATTGTAGGGATCTTTCTACATATGTGTGGGAAAAAAATACTGATTTAATAGTTGTGAATCACTGTAATCTTTTCAGAGCAGCGATAAGCTGGGCCTTAGCCTTGAGTTGGGTTCATTTGTGGCCGGGATTATGATATCAACCACTGACTTTGCACAACATACTTTAGATCAGGTACTCATCTGCGTTTTTACTTGTTACCTGAGATAAATGCTTTATTGATCTTCTCTGGAGAAAAGAAAGAGAAAACATATATGGAATAATTTGTTGTTGAACATGGTGGTTATCTGCATTACAGGTGGAGCCAATTCGTAACTTATTTGCAGCTCTCTTCCTTTCAAGCATTGGAATGCTGATACATGTACATTTCCTGTGGAGCCACGTGGACATACTTCTTGCGTCTGTTATTCTAGTTATAGTTGTAAAGACTGCTGTTGTTACTATAGTTACTAAGGCCTTTGGATACAGCTTCAGAACATCATTTATGGTAAGTTCATTTGAAATTTGGGCGAATATCTCATTTGTCTCTGACAAACTTATTAAACAAGTCCAAATATCAAGATTTGATTACTCTTAATAGGTTGGAGTCTCACTTGCTCAAATTGGAGAATTTGCTTTTGTTCTTTTAAGTCGGGCCTCCAACCTTCATCTAATTGAGGTAACTTTTTCCTCTCTTTGTCAGTCATAGTTTATGCAACATTTGCACATGTACAACTGTAATTAGTTTTTTTGTTTGTTTGAAAAGGAATTTGGTTCTCTTAAAAAGCATAGAAGATTTCAGTGAATGGTTAAATTTTACTATCAGGATTTTGTTTGAACACAAAGCTGTTTTTTGTTTTTCTTTTGAACACAATGCTGTTAGCAGTGCGGAATGATGAAATGAAGTTCATGAAATTTTTATTGCAATATAAGAACTTTAAGAAGATACCTTTTGTTAACATGCACTCCGACATTGAGAAGTTAAAGTTTAACATATTTAAGATGCAATTTGAAATGTGCTTAGTTTTCTGTTGGTACCCTGCAGTTATCGGCTGTATACACCAGATCTGGCTATCAGTTCTCATTTAGTTTATTGTTGTTTTTCTTTTCAACAAAATTTTTCTACAGGGGAAGATGTACCTGCTTCTTCTCGGAACAACAGCACTTAGCCTGGTAATTCTATTTTCATTTTCCGTGAAAAATGAATTTCCCTATCAATATACTCACCTAGAATGTTTTACAGGTTACGACTCCTCTCTTGTTTAAGATGACTCCTGCCATAATGAATTTGGGAGTTCTTATGCACTGGTTTCCTGCTGAAGTTACTATAATACATAATGAGGTCTCTATCTTTCCTCCTCTCTGAGCACATATATGCATGGTGACACACACTTGCAAGGACGGTATACCTTTTGAGTTTAAACTATTAAGTGATATTCATCTAGGGTGCCTAAAATTGAATTATTCTCTGTTGTTTGCTGGATACACTTGGGACACATAAGAGTGCCTAAACGTATATTTTATTTCTGAAAGCTATCAAAACTTTTGAGTCTCAGCTTACATTTTGCCAACTTTCAGGAGAAAGTTTCGATGATTGAAGCACACAACAGAATATTGTGACCTCTTCCGCCTATCAAGTGTCTGATTGTAACTTCACGACTCAGCTGTATGATGTGGGAATATCAGGTTTGGAATTCACTGGCAATTCTATAAACCATGCAGATGACAGATTTCCCGATATTAAGTTATCTTGGAGTTATCATTCTTGGAGTATAGCGTTGCATGGCTCTTGTTTTGTACTCTTTGAGCAGCTTGTAAATAGGATTCTATCTAGGGATCTTCTTCAAGTGTTATAGATAGTTTATTTGAAGAGGGTTACAGCATATACTAGAGTTATGAAATTGTATCCACGAAAGATTGGAACTTCAGAATCAAATTTTGATGGATAATTAATACCAATCACTGTTCAGTGTTCATTTGCAGCATCATTGTTACGGCTCTGATATACTGCATTTATCTTAAGGCAAAAATGCCGATTTGCACCCCAAACTTAGTCATAATTGTCAATTTGCACCCTGAACTTGCATTTGAGTCAATTTACCTCTTAAACTTGGTAAAAATTGTCGATTTGCACCATATCCGTTAAATTTAATGTTTTTCATCAAATTTTAAGTCACATGTTATGCATTTGAGGGGCAATATTATCATTATATATTTATTCATATTTAATAATGAAATAAATTAATAAAATTACTTAAAATGAACACTTGTTACAATTTTTTTTTCGAAACATGTTATTGATTTATATATTTATTATTTTACGTGATATACTATGTTAAAAGATTTTAGAAAAATATAAATAAATACATTGAAATTAAAAATAAATGTGTGTTCTGGGAGAATTACTATTCTACCATTGTGTGTGTCTTAGACTTATTAGGTTTATTGTTAGAGATAAATTTGCATCTCTGTAATAGATTAGAACTCCGAATCCTATGGGATTGTAGTTATGTAATGCCTATATATAGGCCCCATTATCAATAATTAAATGGTTACGTTTTGTTCCATTACGTCGTTATTATTCTCGTTTCGTTCCTCTTCCAACAATGTGTATATATATATATATATATATATATATATATATATATATACACAACACACTATATTTGAATGAGTAAGTATGTTGAATATATAATTCGAAGTAGGATTAAGTATGTAGAAAAAAGATGTAAATAAATAATTTGATTAAAAAATAATTCTCATTTTAAAGAATATTTGTATTTGTTTTTAAGAAAAATATAAATAAAAAATGACAACATTACCCCTCATGTGCATGACATTTGACGCAAAATTGGATGAAAACAGTTAAATTTAACGGATGTGGTGCAAATCGGTAATTTTTACCAAATTTAGGAGGTAAATTGACTCAAATATAAGTTTGGAGTGCAAATTGACAATTTTAGTCAAGTTTAAGGTGTATTTTGACAATTTTGTCTTATCTTAAAAGTAAAAAGTTGCAAAATGGGTGCAAGTGAGGCTAATGAGCCCACCTAGATATGCAATTGCTAACTGCTGATGTGAAAAAAAAAATTTCAAGCCGAATATGTCTTATGATTTTTCGAAGCTAAGACTGAGAAATAACTACATGTGATCGAGTTGGTAAGAGTTAAAAAAATTATTAAGGTGAAGAAATAACCACAGAAAATCATCGTACTGAGATTTGCATTCATCGTCTGCCGACGCCAATTAACGTAGAATTCAATTTATTCTTCATGGTCAGGGTGAGAAAGCGTATTAGTTTGCAGACTATTCTTTATGGCCAGAGTAAAAAAGCGTATTAGTCTCGAGTCTAGAAAACATTTATAGATATTAATCATATTATCATAAATCGCAATTAATTGGGCCGTAGAATCCCAGAGCCTCTGGGCTATAGCCCAGACCGGCGCAGTTTCTAGAGAAATTCCCTTTCTTTTTTCGAAGAAAAGAAAATCAAAGTGCGAATCTGTCAAGACTTCTTGCCCCGGTCATTCTTTTCTTTCTCAGTCTTTCTTCTTCTTCTTCTTCTTCAGATACAGAGACTCAGAGAGAATGGAGGGCCAGCCGGCAGCTCTGCTTAAATGCCAGCGAATCGGCTGCAACGCCACGTTTTCCGACGACAACAATCCCGAAGGCTCTTGCCAATACCACGCTGCGGTACTCCCTGTCCCTCTTCTCCAATACTCGCCACTCTTTTTTATCCTTCTTTCAAACCATTCATATCGATTTCGCTGCTTGCTTTTCGTTTGAGCCAGAAAATCCCTGATTGAAATCCAAAACTCAATTCGATTGCTTACTTCAGCTCGTGATTACTCCAATTAGTTCAATCTATGTTTGGAAAATTTGGCTTGTCCTACTGCTATGAATCGAAATTTGATGTGAACCAATTGAAATGGATGTGCATTATGTGTAATGTGACATGGATTTTTCACTTTACGATAGAGTGTGGAAGTTTTAGTTGTGCTTTGTGAAATCCTGTTTGTTATGTTTTGATTCTGGTTGTTCTTTTGCATGTTTTCGCCTGGTTTCGGTGGTGTGGGCATCTTCGATTTATCAGGGAGTAAGTATACGGATATGCTTATTGATTTAGTTATGTTTGGTTTAAGTTCAAATGTTCAATGCCATGAGTTAAGTACTGAGTCTTTGCTTTTTTCAGCCTATATTTCATGATGGGATTAAAGAGTGGAGTTGTTGCAAGAAAAAGAGTCACGATTTCAGCTTGTTTTTAGAATTAGAAGGGTGAGTGCTAATTTTGTTATTGGATTTATATGATTCTTGTGATCCCTTTTCAGTTGATTGTGCATGACATTACTATTTCTTCTTTGAGTTGAAAAAAGGTGCAAGACAGGTAAACACACGACAGAGAAACCAGTGTTGGCAAAGCCGAAGCCTGGGACTCCTGTTTCCTTACCTACTTCTGCTCCTGCATCTGATGCATCAGCAAAACAGTTGTGCGCTAGGTGCCGGCAGGGTTTCTTCTGTTCAGATCATGGTATGTTCATTTGGTTGTGTTTTGCTTTAGTCTCAGTTTTCAAGCTTGGTATGTGTCCAGAGATGGGTAGTCTTTTCATAAATATTGTATATCTGGCCGTTTTAGAATGCTTTAACAATTGCAACTAGGAGAGATTGTAATATTTGTTTCTATTTGTGACTTGTGGTGAACAATAAGAGTATTACAGTTTACAGATATATATTGATATGGATGTTTGACATGTGGGTAACGAACTGCAATAGAGTTCCTTGTAGATGAATTTTAGCAACGATGCAATGACGGCATAATGTATTTCCATTGCTGAGGGGTTTTGGGAAAATAGCCAACATTCCACAGAGGCAACACACACATATAAGCTTTTGGGTTTGGGTTTTGATGATGTCTAATCATCCCATGTTTTGTTATTGCCTGATCTAAAATCTTCCCATTATCTTCAAGTATTTTCTGATAGCTTGGGTCGTTTAACCATCCATGCTGATTTCCTAATTTATCTTTCTCTTCTTGTTCAAATTATTTAAGATACCTTACTTTTTGTAAATTACTTCTATATGGTTGATAATAAAGCTCCAACTTTCAGAATGTATTCATCCTCTTCAAAATTTCTTTTATATATTATGCTGAAGCAAGCTCTTCCTTGTCCAGGTTCACAATCCAAAGAAATGAACTCAAAGCCTGTAAATGTAGTTACAACGCCACTTACTGAAAGCATTACAGAAGATCAAGGCACTTCTGCACCACCAAAAAAAATTATAGACATAAACCAGCCGCAAACCTGCAAAAATAAAGGTTGTGGTCAAACTTTCAAAGAGAAGGATAACCATGAGACAGCATGCAGTTACCACCCAGGCCCTGCTGTTTTCCATGACCGAGTGAGAGGAGTGAGTTACTGCATACTTGGTTCAGTCATATATTCTGTGTTACTTATCTACAAGTCCAATAATATCTCTCTTCTAATTTTGCAGTGGAAGTGCTGTGATATTCATGTAAAAGAATTCGATGAGTTTGTGACCATCCCTCCGTGTACCAAGGGGTGGCACAATGCTGACCCAGTCCCCTAAACAGCAGAAGGGAAGGTTGAAGTTCTTTTCTTATTCTTATTGTAATGTGTATTGTTAATTGAACGGATACATGTCCTTAAGTTGTCATCCTCATTGTTGAACCGTGGTTTTTGCTTCTTTCTCAAAACTGCATGCTAAGATGTGAATCACTATCTGGCTCCAGTTTTGTGTTGTACTTCTACGTTCACATCACTGTCATTTGAATCACTCTGCAAATAATCCTATGTTAATGAACCGATCCACATAAACTTCTGAATATGTTAATAGAAGTTCACATATTATCAGAATTCAGAAGTTTAGAGCAGGTTCTTTACTCAACTGAGTACTGCATTTGAGTAACTTGTTCACTATTATGCCCTTGAGAACTCGGAGAACACCAAACTGGTTGTGCCTGCAGATAATTCTAGTCATTACTGTTTCATGCTCTTAAATAATGCGGCAGTGGACGACTATGGACATAAGATTATCCCTTGATCTCCGTATATTGCCCATGCAGCTCGCATTTAGAAATTGGGTCCGTGCAAAATGTTCGTTATCAATATGATATGAATGCAGCATGTGATTAGCGTATGGAAAAAGTGTACGCTACATTGCTACTAACTGTGAATTAGTGTTTAGTAGTAACATAGGAACTAGGACCACTCCTAACTCAAAAAGATACACATCTAAATTGATTTGTGACCCCAAAACCTTTCCTGTTCCTATTGCCTACTGTGACCCTCCAATGTTGTGCAGTAAAGTAACTCAAATAATGTAACCAATAAACAGGTCAAGTTGTCAACGTCTTGGATCATAGTATAACCTAAAATTTGTATATTTCATCCCAAATGGAGAGGACGAAAAAGCAAGTGTAAAGGATGATGAGACTTATAAATTGTAGAGGAGAGGGAGAGTTGAAGATCACGTGACTTATCATGGGTGTAATCAATCCCGTAGCAGCGCCCCTTCTTTATTATTGCCCCTGCCAAATTGGTCCCATACCTTCTCTGTTGTGTCTTGTATCTAACTTCTTTGTTAGGTTGACTGGTTTGAGTCTGTGGTTGACCACCCCTTTGCTTTGCTTTGCCTGCAAGATTCGAACTATGATTTTACATAATTTTGTGTTCATTTCTGAGAATGTAGGCATAATGGTAGTGCTAAGGGAACTCATCTCTCTTTCTTCCTCATTCACATTTTCACTCTACTCACACAATAGCAATATAAGGATGAGTTTATGTGTATGAGATCTGATTTAAACTTAATTACATTCTAAACCAATAGAAAAAGTCGTCTCGTTCATCTCTAATGCTATTTCTAGAGAAACTGTTGGAGTTGAAAGTGACTCAATATCCTGCTAAAGTAGATAAAAGTTTAGAAATGAAGATTTTGTTGGAGTCGCACTTATTTGAGTAAGTTTCCATTATGCAGGTGTCATACCTCAGTGATTTGTCTCGACCGATGTCAGGTATAAACTCGCCTTTCAAATTCCCCGCCGGAGCTATACGAGGTCTATAACACCTTCAGCCTTAGATAAGGGAAAATGTAGGACTCGTCTTTTAAAAATTGGTTCATCAGGAAGTGTTAAAAAACTCGATCTCAATGAATGAGCAAAGAGAACATCATCTTCAAACTCAGATCACCTTCTTCCCCCCTTCTTCTCCTATAAGTAGCAAACTAGCCAAATCAGGACACAGTTTACCAGCCAAAGAGGCCCACTACCCAGAAACCAAATTTGAACCACAATCTAGTCCAGTGGACCAAACCAACGGGACCCAAAACCCCAAAAACGCAACGGGACGAAAGAGGTGGGTCCCTCAGAGGGCTCACGCCGGGTGGGTACAATTGCTGACGGCGGTTCACCGGCGACTGATCCGCCGGTCTTGTCTTTCTCTGTTTCTTTTCATAGCTTTAGCCTCTGTTAGTCTCATAAGGTCTCCTCTGGCTCCTATTTTATAATCTCTATGATGATGGCTTTAGCTGTGACCCCATGGGCTTTCCTTCCGTCTTTAGCCACGTGTAGAGTGCCCCTTCATTATTAGGGTCGCATTGCCCTTGCATAGGGCTCTCCATAAAGCTCGTCGCCTTTGTGATTAATAACCCGGCTTCGATAATCGGTTGGGTCTTTGCATTGTCTCTCTCCCCATTCACTAAAGAAGATGGTGTTGTCAAGTAGAAAGCAAGAGAGTTCCCCATGTTATTTACTTGGTTAGGTTCTCCACTACTTAGGCTAGGCCGGCCATTAGTGTTACCAATTAAGGTGGTCGTCTTAAGTCACCGATTTTACAGAGTTCCATGTGTTTATAGAATTCTATAGGTCTAGATACATATAATCACAATAATCTGCATTTGTTTTGATGAAAGATAAACAGAGTGTACGGGTCTGATCAATATATGTTAATTTTTATCTACCTTAGTCTTCAATGTTTTAATATGAATCTAAAAAGCGATGTGTGTATAGTTTACGACTTTGATGACCAAAGCTTAATCTAACTTCACACGCATTAAAATTACAACCTTCTGTCCACGTATATGTAAGATCATATGTATGTAAGATCGTATTTAGAGTAGAGTAATCATATAAATGACTAAGATTATATGGAAGAAGGAAGAAAAGTCATTCAATTATGTGAAGCTACATTTTTTGATCATTCAATTCAAGCGTCCATAGTCGTAAGATCATATATGTAGATAGAACCCTCAATTTCGGTTTCAAATGAGATTAGGGTACATCTTAAAGAGTACAAAAAACTAGGTTAGAATTTGGAAAACCTCAAGATGGTCAGAAAAGGAATTTACTATCCGTGGTGTTTATTTATCCGACGGACAATCTCTTTCAACCATAGAAATGATAGAATAATAGGAGGTGACAATCCCAGTAAATTAAAATAGTGGAAGAGATTTATAGAGAGCAGAAATGGCATTAGCATGGCCAGCTTTAATCGAACCCAAGCCTGTTTATGTGTTCAAACTTCAAACGCTGCAAAGCTGCTTCCTCTGTCGCCAACTCGCCATTAATTTTTACAAATATGATTTCTGGGTTTATCTTTGTTCGTCTTCGAAAATCGTAAAACCCCAAATTAATTTAAAATAGAATCTTTGTAAAGTCCCCATTTGATTATCCTGCTAATGGCTTAACGTACGAGATTAGTGACTCCACGCGCGACTTAGCATTGCCTTGGGGTTTATGGTTGACACGACCCACACGAGCAGCATCATCATCATTATCATTGTTGAATTATATCAGCTTCGTTCAAAGAAAACATAAAAGATAGCATTGGAAGGTGGATATGACCAAAATCGATCAAATGCAGTCAAGATTTTGTGGGATTCCCTGGTCACTTCTGAAACTAGTCTTGTTGCGTAAAAGAGGCGAAGCAATCCAAAATGGCAAAATGGATTTTATAATAGGTAAACTTCGTCGGGGAAATTAGAAAAAAAAAACCATTCACAAATTTGTGCCTAGTAATGAAAATGCAGGACAAAGTAAACGACAATTCAAACGAGAGAAAAGAGGACCCAACTGAAACAAAGCTCAGAATGGCAACTATCACTATCCTCTTTCGGTCTTCCCAGTTGAAACCAAACTAGTCACCCTCACGGAGCGTAAGGTCCACGCGCCGATGGCGACAGTGGTGGCGAATTGGAAACTGTGTCGGTAGTAATAAGAGTGCTGCAATAAATATATAAAATAATAAATGGAAGATGGAAGCCATGGGTGTCGAAAAAGCTGAGAGCTTTGGAAATCGTCTCTGGGTTTTGTGATGTGCGTGTATACGAATGACGGCCGTGCCAGTCTTCCTCTTTTCTTCTACAGTCTCCTCTCTTCAGACTTAACGTCGCTTCACCGCCGTTTAATCACACATTAAAGCCCGAGACTTTGGTCTCTCTCTCTCCCTCTCTCTCTCTCTCTCTCTCTCTCTCTTCATAACACTTCAGAGCTGCTCAGTCTTGTTTTGCCTTATGCTTCACGCCAAACGTCTGCTCTCTCACTCTTGTCTTTCTCTCTCTTCGTCTTATAATGTGTGAAGAGTACTGAAATGCTTAGCTCATTTTCCCTTTGAACGTTTCAGTTTCACAAACAAGCCACACTTTGTTCAGTTGTGTTCAGTTCCTTTGTTGTTGATGGACGAGACAGTGGGTTTGAAGCGGAGGAGGAAGAAGGATGTGGTTCTTTTTCTCTTGTTTGGTTTGGTTCTGTTTGGTTTTTTCCCTCTTGCTTCGTCTCTGAACGATGAAGGTGGGTGATGCTTTGCTTCCTCGTTTGGGTTTTCGGTTTCTATTTTTGAGTGTACCCAGTTTTGTGTCTTTAGTCCAAAAAATGTTTAGGCTTTCTGGGAAGAAAAAGAGATGAAGAGGTTTAAGCAAGGAGAAATGAACAGCTGAAATGCATTCTTATTTTTACCAAAAATTCAGGTTTTTTTTCTCGTATGGGGTCTCCCTGGTTCTTTGGATTGTTTTTAAAATTTAGGTACAGTCTTGGTTTTTTTGGAAACTTTTAATCAGTATTGAAGTGAAATTGGAGTGTGGTGTATTCTATTCGTTTGTTTAATCCGAGTTCACTTTTTATAATCCATGGCTGGGTTTCTGGGTGTTGTTTAATGTGGGTTGCATATTATAATGATGGGTTCATGATGGGGTTCACAGGGAAAGCGTTGATGGCAATCAAGGCCTCGTTCAGCAACGTAGCCAACGTGTTACTGGACTGGAACGATGCCCATGACGATGATTTCTGCTCTTGGCGTGGTGTCTTCTGTGACAATGTCAGCCTTTCTGTGGCCTCTTTGTGAGTTTCTCTCTCCTCTCTCTATCTCTCTCTCTAACACTGTTCTTGGCTGCGGTAATACTGTTGATGATATTCTACAGTATTTCACTTTATGCTGAATTATGTGTTTGTGGGTTCGTTTTTTATTTTAGGAATTTATCCAGTTTGAATCTGGCCGGTGAGATTTCTCCAGCTTTTGGAGATTTGGCGAACCTAGAATCCATGTATGTTTTTAGTCTATTGTTCTTCTTTTGAATGTACTGTGTTAGGGGAATAGTAGTTTAATGACTGTTTGTTTACGAATGGTAGAGACTTGCAGGGGAATAAGTTAACTGGTCAAATCCCAGATGAGATTGGCAACTGTGCTTCTCTGATATATCTGTAAGCATTTCTTCATGTTGAGTCTGTGATTGATTGTCTTTTGACTTTTATTTCCATTTTTAAATTTTCTTACTTTGTTGAAAACTTAAAATGCAGAGACTTGTCTGACAACAATCTGTCTGGAGACATACCATTCTCATTTTCAAGGCTTAAGAAGGTTGAAGTTTTGTAAGTATTTATAACCTTGCAAATTTCTTTCTAGTATTGTAAGTATTTTTGGAACTTTTGGAAGTCAATTTTGTCCCGTTGATGCAGGAATTTGAAGAACAATCAGTTGACTGGTCCTATTCCAACAACTCTTACCCAAATTCCAAACCTTAAATATCTGTAAGTCCCCAGCTTCTAATTGATTGAGTTCCACAGATCAGATGAAAACTTGCTGCGACTACTGTTGATATATCTCTTTTAGACTGATGCTGTTCTATTTGCAGTGATCTTGCTCGTAACCAGCTTACTGGTGAGATACCAAGGCTAATATATTGGAATGAAGTTTTGCAATACCTGTGCGTACCACCAATTACAATAAATCCGATAATTTTCATTTTTGTTTTTTTTTTTCCCTTTCTTTCATGTGTAATGTTGATTTGGTGCATTGTCGGCACTCCTTTGGTTTTTTGGTTCTATATACAATTTGCCAACAAACCCTCCACACTCTGATTTTCTTGATTAAAATTTGACTTTGCAGTGGACTGCGAGGCAACTCCTTGAGTGGAGCATTGTCCCCTGATATGTGTCAATTAACTGGTCTTTGGTACTTGTAAGTAATTTTTTCCCTTGTATAACCCCACTCTTGGTTTCAGTTTCTCCTTTCTGGGTTTCTGTTGGTATTGAAATTTCCGTTTTATGCAGTGATGTTAGAGGGAATAACCTGACCGGCCCAATCCCCGACAACATTGGCAACTGTACAAGTTTTGAGATCTTGTAAGGGACTTTGATAAGTTGAAAAAAATTTAATGTCCTGAACTCTTTCGCAAGAAATTGATAGAGGCCTCTTTGTGTTGGTATCTAACCATTGTTTGTATTGGAATTTGTAGGGACTTATCATACAATCAGATCACTGGTGAAATTCCATATAACATTGGTTTTTTACAAGTGGCTACTCTGTAGGTTCAATTTCGTTTGTACTGTTAGTATGGTGTTGTTATCGTGGAGTTCAGCTGTTGAAACATGTTTAAATTGTGCGTTCTGTTAGGTCGCTGCAAGGGAATAAATTAACCGGGAAGATTCCTGAGGTTATTGGATTAATGCAGGCACTTGCTGTTTTGTAAGTGATTTTTGTCAATTTTTTCAGCCATTCCTCCCATATGTCTGTAAAGTTGAGGGATTTTATGATTACTTTCATTCTTGATTTTCAGGGATTTGAGTGAGAATGAACTCGTAGGGCCAATCCCACCGATACTAGGAAATTTATCGTACACTGGGAAACTGTAAGTCTGGTTACTTTGTGGGCTAATTGCTACTGTACTGCTTCAATTTTTGTATCTGAGTACCCATCTGCTGTTCCAGATACCTGCATGGTAACAAGTTGACTGGGGCTATTCCACCAGAGCTTGGCAATATGTCAAAGCTTAGCTACTTGTAAGTTGCCTCATCTGATACAAACCCATTGATGTAATGTTTTACTGTTACATCACATTCGTCCCATGCTTTATTCTCTGTATAAGAAATCTCTTCGCATCTCTGCAGGCAGTTAAATAACAACAATCTGGTTGGTAAAATTCCTGCTGAGCTTGGGAAGCTGAAACAGTTGTTTGAGCTGTAAGAATTATTGTCCCTGAGTTCCTATATCCCTGTACTTTTAGCTATTCTTTACATTAACATTGTGCACAACATGGGTCAGGAATCTTTCCAACAATGATCTGGAAGGTCCCATTCCACATGACATCGGTTCCTGCACTGCCTTGAATCAATTGTAGGATATCTTATTTCCCCTCCATCCATGTTTGCTGAACACCATAGCTTTATGCATTCTGACAAAATTTCTCGTGGTTGATTGCTTAGTAATGTTCATGGAAATCATTTGACTGGATCCATTCCTCTAGCATTGAGAAATCTTCGGAGTTTGACATATCTGTGAGTTCTTGTGTTTTAAGTTCTGTTCTTTTATGTATCACTTTTTGCTCAATTGAATTTTCTCTTCAGCTGATATTATTGTTATTGAACACGCAGGAATTTGTCAGCAAATGCTTTTAGTGGAAAAATTAATCTCGATTTGGGACATATCATCAATCTTGACACGTTGTAAGTATTCATCATCCTACAAATTCACTTAATCCATGGCTATATATATGATCTCCCATCTTTTGTGAAGTTAAAAACTGTCTTCCTTTCAGGGATATGTCTGGCAATTATTTATCTGGCCCTGTTCCTACTTCTGTTGGCAGTCTTGAGCACCTTCTGACTTTGTAAGTATACTATATGATTCCGCAATTGGGGTTTGTTTAGTCTTGTCTTCTGACATCTTAAAACATGTTGCTTGCAGGAATTTGAGTGGGAATCATCTTGATGGTCCTTTGCCTGCAGAGTTTGGGGACCTTATGAGTGTGCAAATCCTGTGAGTTTTATTGGACTTGTTTGCAGTTGAAATATGTAGATCCGAATTTGCTGTTTACTTTGTGTTTGTATGTCGTCAGTGATATGTCATTCAACAATCTCTCTGGGAGCATCCCTTCAGAACTGGGTCAGTTGCAGAACCTTGCGGCATTGTAAGTTCCATACAACATTGATATCCTGTCCAAGTTTTATCATTTATTACCATGATGATTTTGTTCTGTGTTGGCTCTCTTTGGTAGGTTGCTTAATAACAACAACTTGCGGGGGAAGATACCTGATCAGTTAACCAACTGTCTCAGCCTTGAGACCATGTGAGTCTGTGTCTTGCTCTTTTGTGTGGTTGTCCATGTACTTTCTAAAAGCCTTTTATGAATGTTATATCATCTATTTTTGCAGGAATGTCTCATACAACAATCTATCTGGCTTTGTACCTCCCATGGGGAGTTTTTCACGGTTTTCACCAGACAGGTATGCGGAAAGGACTAGGGGAAAGACAGTTCAATTTATGTGTTACATGTTTACTATTCTGAGTTCTAACTATAGATTGTGGTTGCTTTCAGCTTCATTGGAAACTCACTGTTATGCAGTGACTGGTTGGGATCAGTATGCAGACCCCCAAAGTCCAGAGGTAAGAAAAAGCCTTTTCTCTTTCTGTGAAAATGTAATAGTGATATTACTTTTCCAAAATTTTAACAAAGACTACTTATTCTGCTGTCAGCTGTATTCTCCAGAGCAGCTGTTGTCTGCATGGCTTTAGGCTTCATAACATTATTATCTATGGTGATAGTAGCGATTTACAAGTCCAACCAACCAAAGCTGTTAATGATGGGATCTACCAAGTGTGGACAAGGCATGTGAATCTTATAGTTGTTTGATATGATTTATTCATGCTTATTTTTCTTTTTTCCAATTAACCGAAGGAGGCTTCCCTTGTCTTTCCAGGTCCTGCGAAACTTGTAATCCTTCACATGGATATGGCTATACACAGCTTTGATGATATAATGAGAATCACTGAGAATCTCAATGAGAAGTATATCATAGGGTATGGTGCTTCTAGTACAGTTTACAAGTGTGTACTAAAGAATTCTCGACCAATGGCAATCAAGCGGCTCTACAACCGGTATCAACAGAATTGGAGGGAGTTTGAGACAGAACTTGAAACCATTGGCAGTATCAAGCACAGAAATTTAGTCAGTTTGCATGGATATTCACTGTCTCCTCTAGGAAATCTCCTCTTCTATGACTACATGGAGAACGGGTCTCTCTGGGATATGCTTCATGGTCAGTTACCACTACTTAATCTATCTTAATTATCTGTTATATGTAAGAAGATATTATGAGTTTATATGAAGCTGTGGACTTGTAAATTTACTAGTCGTTTGCTAACTACAATGCAGGACCACCGAAAAAGGTTAAACTTGACTGGGAAACACGTTTGAAAATAGCAGTTGGAGCAGCTCAGGGACTTGCTTATCTTCACCATGATTGCAACCCACGCATTATTCACAGGGATGTGAAATCCTCTAATATTCTACTGGATGAGAATTTTGAGGCTCATCTCTGTGATTTTGGAATTGCCAAGTCCATCCCCGGTGCGAATACCCATGCATCCACTTATGTTCTGGGAACAATTGGTTACATCGATCCAGAATATGCTAGGACTTCCCGGCTCAATGAAAAATCTGATGTATATAGCTTCGGCATTGTGCTTCTAGAGCTACTGACAGGGAAGAAAGCTGTAGACAAGGAGTCTAACTTGCATGAACTGGTACGTTTTCTCTCAAGTTTCTAAGTTGGTTTTTAAGCTTATTGTAACAAAGGGTCGAACTTTATATGCATCTTAAAAGTGAACTCTTGTGGTTAGATAGTACTGTGCTTAACTTGCAAGTTGTCTTTTTTTATAACATGCCTTTAACACAAGGATTGGTCATCTTAGATATTGTCCAAGGCGGATAATAATACTGTAATGGAGACTGTTGACCCTGAAGTATCTGTGACTTGCATGGATATTACTCATGTCAAGAAAACCTTTCAACTCGCCCTACTGTGCACCAAGCGAAACCCCACCGAGAGGCCAACAATGCAGGAAGTTGCAAGGGTCTTGGTCTCCCTCCTACCTCTGCATCACCCAAAGAAACCTCTTTCAAAGGGTATTGACTATGCTAAGTTTGCGGTGGACAAAGAACAACAACAGCAACAACCAAAAGTTCAACAGCAGCAGCCGAGGCCTGTTCAGCATGAGTCATTCATCTGATGCTCAATGGTTTCTTCGTTTTGGTGAGGATATATCCAAGAACACCCTCTAAGTTAGCAGTCTGGCTGTGTTTTGTGAAAAGCTTCAAATAGGTAAATGCCCAAGTTTTGTTGCAGATGGGGTAAAAACTGTCTGCAGTTACTAGCTAGTAGGTGGTGAATATATGGGTCATTGACGCAGCTTTTGGGAGGTAGAAAGTTAACACTTTGCTTTTGTAAGGATGATAAGCAAATGTGAAAACTATGTAAGGGCATATTTTGTTAAAATACTATTAGCTCATTGGAAAAGATGAAAACACCCTGGTGTCAGGCTGCTCTGTTTTATTATACCACATGCTTTTATATATTTGAATCGAATGCGAAGGAAACATCCACAAAAGATTTGGTTGTGGTTTGCCCGAGTCTGGCAGATCTGGTTGAAATGTCTCCAGGCTATTAACAAGTTCACGAGAAATTATGATTTGCTCAGAGAGCATTCATTGTGGACTGAGAAACATCTAATCAATGTATGCACCTTTCGTCCATTTTATTTGACTACACTATTGAATTAACTCGAGCAAATTCAGAATTGATACCTACACTATTGAATTAACTCGAGCAAAACTTGGGTAGATTGAAGTAGTTGGAGCCTTGGAGGTATTTGGCACCCAAAAGCACTTGTCACCCTTTCCGGGCAAAATGTACAAGTATTGAGGGTTATTTCATGGTAGGCAAAAGAAATCCACAATGGTTGAAGGGTTATTTCCTTTATTCTTGGCAATAATATCTGGGGTCCTAATTATAATGTTTAAGATTTCATACTAAACTGGGAGGAATGAAAACTCATTTATGTTTAATCCAGGTCATGTGTGATCATTTCATACTAAGCATGAGAAAGAAAATCTAAATTCATTCTTGATCTTCGATCGACCAATCGAGTTGAGGCCCGGCAAAAGTGAATAATGATAATCAAAATTTGAAGACAGCCAAAAGAGAAATGAGTGCAGTGCAATTGTGTTCTTTTTTCTTTCCCTATCAAATTTTGATAGCGAAGTAATCTTCTATTTACATGCCTACAAGACTGCTGGTCCAACACAATCTAACTGCACCACATGAACTAACCAACTTCAAATCATGTAATGCTTACATATTTCAGATTGGATCTTTGTGGTGATGTAGCTGTTTATATTTGAGGTATCTCCCGTCACTTTCTAACCGGTCTGATTTCCTTGGACAAATTTGGGACCTTCATTCATATAAACACAAAGCTTCTTAGCTCCATTGAACATGTTCTAACCTTAGCAGGCATATGCAGTTTTAAGCTCAGCTTTTGAATTGTGATTAGCCTCCGCTGCAAGTGAGAGCTGCAATAGATTTCAGAGCAAGACATGAATTGAATCAATTGATCAGTGAATTCATTTTAAGGTGCAACAATTAATTGTCATTAGAATTGTTTCTTAATATGTGTGAAAACTCCTAAAATGACTTATATTAAAAAACGGAGGGAGTAACATTTATAATTGTTCTTTCCAAAGTTTGAATCAGATAGTAATACCTTGCTGAATAAATCTGTTGGTGGCTCCTTCATAAACCTCTTGTCAGCTGGAAATTTTAGTTCCTAGGGACAAGTTAAAGCATGGTATTAAGACTATAATTAATTAAAAAAACTACCATAATAAACACTAGTACAAGAATTAAAGAAGCAATTGTTACCCTTGGGCTTGGCAGTCTGCTTTCAAGTTTGACATTTGAGCAAACACCAGTTCCTTCTTTACTTGAGAATGTCTGCATCAGGCACAACATGGTGTTAATGGTTGCAGAGAAAAAATTGCTTAACCCTGCATATAAGTGCATATACTGATATTACCTTCTTTTTGAGAGAGAGTACTTTGCATCTATCTCTTCTGGGAAAGGCTAAGTTTGGTCTGTGAAGAAGTAATTACATGATTACAAATAATTGATACAAGATATGATCCATACAATTTATAAGTGGGCTTGCAAATAATTACCCTTTATTCTCTGTAGCTTCAGATGGTGATAAACAACTAGAAATAGGTGTGTTTGTCACCTGAAATGATAAGATTACTAGGTCATGTGAGTAGATAAAGAAAGTTGCACATACAATGGAGGAACAATATTATGAGCAGTACATTATCAACTGTGCTGTGCTTAGCTCTTTGTGATGTCCTAAAATGAAACACCTGGTAACAATGAAATAAATAAGTGTTTAGGATCTCATGAAGCAGGTTGAATCGTAGCAAGAAATAGAATGAGCGTCTAATTACTTGAAACTCTTTCGCTTGTGGCGTGCTCTTCTTAGAAAGGGTCCATGGGGGCTCCTTGAAAATCTGCAAAAGCTAATATCAGTGAGTAAAGGATCATACAAGTGTACAAGTTTTAAAAAATTTCCAAAGATTAAAAAAAATGAAAATGTTCATTTTCTTTGTACAGAAACTAAATGAAAATTCTGCCTATTAAGATCAAGTCAAAGCACAAACGATTCTGCTAGAGGATCATTAAGGGAATGGACACTTGCTTTCGGTTCTCCATCTTTCGCAATAGTCTTATACCTGAAAACCAGAGTGCATTTACTTTCACATTAGACTTTCGTGTACAAAAAGGAACATCTATACTGGAGTATAATTTACCAAATCCAGCGAATAGTGAATGTACCTACGTCTTTGAGCCCTTTGTGCTGTTTCCAAGTTTGGTTCTATAGGTTACTTGTATTATTTGGTGCCGCTACAGCAGCTCCAACCTGCAGAAAACCACAAAAAATGGTCGACATGAAGACACGCGCGCACACACACATATATAAGCCGTTTTAGGTGTGGACGTCGGTACGGTGCGGATCCATTCTTTTCCGGGGACCAGCGACGCGCAACGACAACACGGATGGCGCCGGCCATGCTCCCTCCCTCCCAACGCTCATGTATGTGCCGGCCGTAGCTGCAACGCTAACTTATGGTGGCCGTAATCTTGAAATTTCTGAAATTTTCAAGTTTTTGTGCAGATTCTAGAAATTTTCAGATTCTAACCGCTATAGACCAGAGCTGCAGTTTCGGCCGACATCGACATAAGCGCCGGGAGGGGGGAGCACGATCGGCACCATCTGAGTTGTCGTTGCGCATCGCCGGTCGCCAAAACTAACAAATCAGCACCGTGTGGACGTCCGCACATGATAACCATTATATATATATATATATAATTTTTATCAGGTCCAGAGGTTCGTGTTAGCATGAATAATGGAGTAAATCAAAGACGTGATTCAAGGAGTAATCAAGGGCGTGATTTGTGGTAGGAATATACAAATAGGTTAATTGTACTCTTGTTAGATTATATATAGAACAATTTTGTGTAAGATGTAATTAAGCAATATACATTTCTACTTGGTATCAGAGCCAATTTTTTTTGTTCTGTTTTTTCTGGGTTTCTGTTTTTCTTCGCAGCTATGTGAGCCCGGCGGACGAGGTCCGGCCCGTCCAGAATTTGGTGCAGCCCGGCCGAGGAGCTCGCCATCACCTTGGACCTTCTCCTTCAGCTTCGCCCTTTAACGGCGGCAAAATCCGGAATTGCTTCACCTTCACCTTCACCTATTCCTCCTCCGACGTGTCGAACGTGCCGAGCCAGACCCGTGTCTTCTTCCACGGCGCCTCTTCCTCACTCCTCCCTAATCTCGGCAGCATAGCGACCCCACGACACCTCTTCATCACTCCTCGGTAATGAGGTTGGCCGGAAACATAGTCCGCCATGAACACAAAGACCTGAGCTTTTAGTTTCCTCCACCGCCGTACCAAGCTCTCCACCGTGCCGTTGGAATCGCCACCGTTGGATTTGCGATTGACCGATTCGCCAAGCTCTGAGCTGGTGTCAACCAGTTTCAGCAATTTCGAGTCGCCAAGCTCCAAATTCGACCCGACACGGACCAGATTCGACCCGACCCGCCCCGACCCAAATTGGATAGTCTTGGTTGTCAGTGCAGGTTCACCGACAATGCACGTGCACCCAAGACATGTTCATATCAGTTTTTTGGTGTTTTCGCTGTATAATTTCTGATTTTTTAATTTGTTTTTCAATGGGTTCTGGAGACGAAGCTGAGAGTTCTCAGATCAATGATGTTCCGAAATTTGAAATATCTATCAAGAGTTCTGACAGTGGTTCCTTTGGGGGAACCAAACTCAATGAGACCAATTTCTGTAAATGGAAGAGAATTATGGCAACTCATCTTCGAGGAATGCACAAGATGAGACATGTAACCGGAGTAACTAAGGCTCCTAGTGCAGATGATATTGTTGCCTACACTAAGTGGGATGACGATGATGGTCTTGTAATGTCAGTCTTGTGGAAAGCTATGAATGAAAAGATAATTGATATGGTGGAGGCATGTGACACTGCGCATGCAATATGGAAGACACTGGAAGATTTATATATTAATGACTCTGATTTCATACAGGTACATGAGTTAATGTGCACAACTTTGGCGATGCAACATGATGGACAACCGGTGGCGAATATTTCACCAAACTAAAAACTATCTGGGCTGAGATTGATGTGAAACGTTCTTGCATGATCAAGAATCATAAGGATATTGTTTGGTACCAACAAGAGAAGGAGCTTGAGCGAGTTCACCATTTCCTGAAAGGTCTTGATGCAAAGCATAGCAGTGCAAAAAAAAGAATTTCTTAGAAAGACCGAACCCTCTAGCCTAATTATAGCTTTCACATATATCCGTAAGGATGAGTCTCAACATGAGAGTTTTTATCAGACACAAGTTGAAGTTTGCAGCCTTACTGTTCATGCTTGATCTCCAGCACCAACCCTTCAGCAGGCAACTTCAGCTCTACTTCATCAGCAAGGACCACCACCAGGCTTTGGGAATCACCCCGCCCTCCTTGGTCTTATTGTCATGATACTAACCATGCTCGTGCGACCTGTTGGAAGCTATATCCACACCTTAGGCCTAATTATCGTCCCAAGGCGAAATCAGCTATCTTCCAACTACCAGAAAGTACTATGTCACTATGGATTTTACTTTCTTTGAGGACATGAGCTATTTTCCTTCTTATAATACTGCTCTTCATGGGGGAGAATTCATATTTTGAAGAGTTGTATCATGGAGAGGGGGGACAAGTAAGCCAGTAGATATGGTGACATGTTTAATTGAGATTACCAATGTGTTAGCTACACAGGCACCACCGGAAGATTCCGGTGTAGTCACTCCAAAGATTCAAGTACCAAAAGATGACAACACAAATGCCCATCATGTCTCTCGTACTACTGTTTATACACCTGACCAATGCTTTCCTGGTACGGAAGATCACTCATCTGAGGTTAATCATTCTATTGGGGCTAATACTAGTGAGGCTAATAGTAGACAATATGTCTTACCAAATAGGTCTACTCGGGGTCAGCAAAAAAAAATGAACTTACCCTTCATGCTAAAGCTAAGTATCATGTGGTAAATTTTATGTCTATCAAAAGATTGTCTAAGTCATATGAATCATTTTTGAATCAAATATCTGCTGCATTAGTACCTAACAAAGTGCATGATGCATTGGGAGATCCAAAATGGAGGAAAGCAATAGAGGAAGAGATTGAAGCATTACAAAAGAAAATTAGTTGGGAGCTTGTATCTCCACCACATGTCAAGAAGACTGTGGGATGTTGTTGGGTGTTTACAGTGAAACATAATCCAGATGGGTCAGTGAGCCGGTATAAAACACGCCTAGTAGCAAAGGGGTTCACCCAGACATATGACATAGACTATGATGAGACATTTGCACTTGTTACAAAGATAAACACTATTCGGGTATTGCTCTCTTTTGCTGCTAGCTTAAACTGGTCACTCATACAGTTTGATGTTAAAAATGCATTCCTTCTTGGAGAACTTATAGAGGAAGTCTACATGGATCATTCGCCTGGATATGTGGTCGCTTCTCCAAGTAACTTTGTATGCAGATTGAGAAAGTCTTTGTGTGGTCTTAAACAGTCACTTCGTGCTTGGTTTGGAAGATTCTCATAATTCATGATGAAAATTGGCTACAGACAGAGTAATTCATACCACACATTATTTCTCAAACATCAACAAGGGAATGTAACAGCCCTAATTATATATGTTGATGATATGATAGTTACTAGAAATGATACTGTTGAGGTGAATAGATTACAAAAACAGCTAGCCACAGAGTTTGAGATAAAGGACCTAGGTACACTCAAGTACTTCTTGGTCATTGAGGTAGCCCGGAGAAGTGATGATATCTATCTGTGTCAGAGGAAGTACATCCTTGATATACTAACAGAGACATGTATGTTGGATTACACTCCAATTGATAGTCCTATTGAGCAGAACCATCGGTTAGCAGAGTATCCAGATCAAGTGCCTACTAAAAAATCTCGTTATCAGAGGCTAGTTAGACACCTGATTTATTTATCACATACCAGACCAGATGTTGCGTATGCAATAAGTGTAGTGAGTCATTTTATGCATAATCCCAGTATGGACCACATAGATGCTGTTGTAAGGATTTTGAGGTACTTGAAGTCAGCTATAGGGAGAGGAGTAATGTTCTCTAATCACAATAATATTCTTGAGGTTTGTGGCTTTACAGATGCAGACTGGGCTGTAAATATTACAGATCGGAGATCTACATCAGAGTACTTTACCTTTGTTAGGGGTAATCTTGTTACATGGAAGAGTAAGAAACAAAAAGTGGTAGCTCGATCTAGTGCTGAAGCAGAATACAGAGATATGGCTCAGGGAGTGTACAAATTGTTATGGCTTAGAAATTTGCTACAATATTTGAGTATTAAGCCTAAGTGTGTTATGCAGCTGTACTGTGACAACAAGACAACTATTGATATTTCACAGAATCATGTGCAACATGATCGTACAAAACATGTGGAGGTTGATCGTCACTTTATAAATGAGAAGTTAGACGCGAAGATCATTAGTTTTCATTTTGTTCATACAGAAGAGCAACTTGCCGATATGCTCACAAAAAGAATGTCTTTTATGACTCACTTAGCAAGTTGGACATGTTTGATGTGTATGCACCAACTTGAGGGTGAGTGTTAGCGTGAGTGACGGAAGAATCACGAGCGTGATTCAAGGAGTGATTTGTGGTAAATTGTACTCTTATTAGATTATATATAAGACAATTCTGTGTATAGAGTTATTTAGCAATATACATTTCTACTCACTCAAAATGCTTCAATATATAAAAAAATTCAGGGACAGTGGCAGATTATAGATTTCTCATAGGTAAATACAAATTATACACATCTAAATCAGCAGTTCACGCCACAATACACTTGCATTGGTTCTAACTGTTGGATGTGTTTGAGCATAACAATAAGTGAGATCTTAGTGAAAAGGGAAAATGCTTGTCAGGACAATAACTCATAAATTAAATCTTAAGAAAGATGTGAAACACCAAATTCACCTTAGATAGGCAACAAATGTACCTGATAAAAGCCGATTAAATGAGCCCCAGGCTCAGATTTAACAGTCCTATGGAGACTCCATTCAGAATGCTAAACCCTGTAAAGTCTTTTGATCCAGGGGTTTGTGTTCAAAGAACCTCATACTCAGAGTCACACGAAGGGAACCAAAGCTGAATAAAAGGGAACTATACTTGAATACTAATAGAAATAGATATTCATATAGCAGATATAATATATCATTTGAGCTTTACCTGATTTTCAATTATGAACTTACATTAGCAGTAATGATCAAAGTCTCCTCTTAGTAAAACTAGAGTCATCAAATGCTTATTAAGGTTTCATTTCAAATCTCAACACTAAATCCTTACTCGTAACGATAATATAAACACCGTTCTCAAGCACTTGAATTATCAACTTAGCTCACATTCATAACCAAATTCTATGATTTCAATGATTTGAACATCACCAACTAGTTAAAAAATCTTACGGCTACAACAAAGTGAACACTGATTTCCTATTCCGAAATACAACAAACAAGATAGAGAGAGAGAGAACTAACCTCCTCCGCCGTTGAATTCAACGGCGCACTCTGCAACCTCAGGACGCGGTTGCCTATCGCTTATCAAGTCAAGCACGTAAAAATTCAATCCAAGTAGGTGAGATAACGATTGCAAATGTCATTACAAAATGGCATTTTCAGAATCAACATATTCCGTCCCTCTGAATTTATCAACGAAAATGAAACCTGCCCCAGAAGACAATATAAAGAAGAAGACTAGAAAGTCGTCGTTGCAACCTTTATGAGAAGAATCTGTTTCAATTCATATCAGAGCCCTCCTCATATATACAAACTTAATCTTCAACAACTAAACAGGAAATGGCGGAATCAGTTGTATGCTTTGTCATCAATAAGTTAGTTTCATTTCTCATCACCACAGAAGCGAAAATCTCGAGAGATCTGCACAAGGAAATTTCTTACATCCGAGATGAGCTCGAGAGCATTCGATCATTCCTGAGGGATGCAGATGCAAAGTCAGCAAGAGAACGGGAGATGATCAATATCAACGAAAGTAGCACTACCTGGGTTAAACAAGTAAAGGAAGCAGCTTATCACATAGAAGATGTTATTGATGAATACTTGCTACGCATCATGCACAAGGAGCAAGAACGTGGATTCGTTGGTCTTCTCCGAAAAGTAACTTGGTTGGTGCAGAAAATGAAACCAGAGGAGAACATGGCTTCGAAAGTCGAGGATATGAAGACAATGGTTAGTAATGTTAAGGCTAGGAGTGAAAGATATAGCTTCAATTCCATTGATGAGCGACAAAGCAACAGTTAATGGTCCAATAACTCGTGCCGGTGGCATGACCCTCGACTGGCTTCCCTTTTCATCAAGGAAGCTGAAGTTGTTGGTATTGAATCTGCCAGAGATGAGCTGATCAGTTGGTTCGTACAAGGAGGAGGAGCATCATCATTATCATCATTGTCAAAGCGTGCTGTGATATCAGTGGTTGGCATGGGAGGACTTGGTAAGACCACTCTTGCCAAGAAAGTCTATGATAACCAAGCCGTGATAGAGCAGTTTGACTGCCATGCTTGGATTACAGTGTCGCAGTTATACAAGATTGAGGATGTTATGAGGAGGATGATACTGCAATTCTACAAGGCGAGGAACGAGTATACCCCCCTAGGAGTTGACACAATGGATGAGGAGTCTCTAATTAGAAAATCAAGAGAATATTTAGAGCATAAGAGGTATGTGGTTGTGTTTGATGATGTGTGGAATGTTGATTTCTGGGGGGCCATAGAACATGCTTTACCGGATGGTGGTCAAGGCGCAAGAATAATGATCACTACCCGGATTAAAAATGTTGCTGATTTTTGCAAAAAGTCATGTTCTGTTCATGTTCATTATTTGCAAGCTCTACCTCCAGACCAGGCATGGGATTTATTTTGTAGGAAGGCATTTCAGTTTCATCAATTGGAAGGTAAATGTCCACCAGAGCTGGAGGTGCTGTCTCTTGCAATGGTTAAAAGATGTGAAGGGTTACCTTTGGCAATTGTTTCTCTAGGTGGTCTTCTGTCAACCAAAGATAAAGTTTTGTCTGAATGGAAAAAGTTGTACAACAGCCTCAGCTCAGAATTGGAAAATAATCCCCATTTCTCTAGCCTCACAAGAATCTTATCACACAGCTATCATCATCTACCATATTACCTCAAATCATGTGTTCTATACTTTGGCATATTTCCTGAGGATTACTCCATCAATTGTGTACGACTCATCCGATTGTGGATAGCTGAAGGGTTTGTGAAAATAACAAAGGGGAAGACACTGGAGGAGGTTGCAGAGGGATATTTGATTGAGCTAATTCATAGAAGTCTTGTTCAAGTATCAGAAGTTTACATTGATGGTAGAGCTAGAAGTTGCCGAGTTCATGATCTCTTGCGTGAAGTCCTCCGTAAAATGGCATTGGATTCGAGCTTCTGTCACATGTTATCAGAAGATGAGTCAACTTTTTATCCAACCACTCGACGCCTCTTCATAGACAGCAGCCGTTCTGATACATTGGGAAGCATAAGCATCAAACACACTCGTTTTCGTTCTGTTTTTGGTTTCAACCAAGATAAATGCCCAATTTTCCTGAAAGCAATGAGTGAAACCTTTAAGTTTCTGAAGGTATTAGATTTTGCAGATGCTCCAGTACAACATCTTCCTAAGCATCTATACTACTTGCGATACTTAAGCCTTCGGAATACAAAGGTGAAGGTACTGCCAAAATCCATAGGTAAGCTTCAAAACTTAGAAACTCTGGATGTAAAACAGTCTCTAGTGTGTGAAATACCAGCAAAGCTGAACAAGATTCTGAAGTTGCGACATATTTTGGCCTGCTATTGTGACCACAACAGAAACTTCAGTATGAGTTACGAACGAGGAGTGAAGATAAATGATAGTGTTGGGGGGTTAATAGCTTTGCAAAAGCTATACCATGTGGATGCAAACCATGGAGGGATCAGACTAATTCAAGAACTGAGGAAGTTAAAGCAGCTGAGGAAGTTAGGGCTCAAAAACGTGAAAAGTGAAGATGGACAGGCTCTATGTGCTTCAATTGATAACATGAACCACCTTGAATCACTAGAACTATGTTCCATGAGTGAGGATGAAGTCCTTGATGTACAGTCCATTTCGACTCCACCAGAATCCCTTCGGTTTCTCTACTTGAAGGGGCGTCTAGAGAAGCTACCAAGTTGGATTTCCAAGCTAGAGCATCTAGTCAAGCTAAGAATTTTCTGGTCAGGTTTAAGATATGACCCTCTCAAAGCCCTTCAAAATCTGCCCAACTTGTTGGAGCTTGGACTCTCATACAAAGCGTATAATGGTGTGCAGCTACATTTTGAGGAAGGAGGATTTCAGAAGCTAAAGGTGCTAAAACTAAGGCACTTGGAGGAACTGAAATCCCTGATTATTGACAATGGGGCTATGCCTTTGCTTCAAGAGCTACAACTAGGGCCTTCCCCACAAATGAAGGAAGTGCCTTGTGGAATACACAACTTGAAAAGCCTAAGAACTCTTCGATTTGTTGACATGCCTGAAGCTTTCAGAGTTGAGATGGCTCGCCAGCATTATTGGGCTGTTGAGCATGTAAAGGATGTTCTTTTTAGTTACAAGTTAGGGCCGAAGTGTGGCATATATGAAACCCGCACACTGCTGTAGCCCAACTCGTGATATCGTACTTGTAAAGAGGTAAACCGTAATATCTATAATCGACAACATTTCGTTGTCAAAATATTTACCACAACACACACTATTATGCTATTCACATCCCTTTTTTTTAATCTTTTTTTTTATTTAATAAAGGAGGGGACAAAAAACCTGACCTCTTATGTCTGATAAACTCCAACAAAAAGGATAAACAAAAGCTCAATCCGGCATGTGTACACCCACACATGCAAAACCATAGATATAAAAACCCCTAGCAAATAGTAAACCCTCAGCCAAAAAACCCTTAATCAAAGAATATGATAAAATTGGTAGCATTGACAGACAGTTATGAGATATCAAGAATATAGAAAATAGACAGATCGTGATGCTTCTTGTAAGGATGAAAAGAATGCAGAGCAGACTCTCTGAATAATCCCAAAATATGACGTTGAGCTTCCAACACATTAAAAATCTTACATTCGAAACGCAACAGATTCCTAGTGATCCAAATAAACCAAATTAGATTACAGGAGACTAGAAACCAAAGTTGACGTTGAGGTTTTGGGAACGTTGAAACACCAACACCATTAAACACTTCATCAAAGGTATCCCAAGGCGAGAATGAACGAGAAAATAGAAGGCAAACACATTTCTATAAAGCCACAATTTCAGAACAATGCAAAAGAAGATGTGTACCCGATTCCGCATGACTTCCACAAAAATAGCAACGAGATGGAAGTGAAAAACATCGCCGTTGTAAAGCATTATCAGTTAGTAAACGCACATGAAGAGTCTTCTAAACAACAAGAGTTTTGCGGGGTTGAATTGCTTTACTCCAGATCACTTTACCTCAATCTTTATGCTCACCATGATTTGAAAAGAAAACAAAAGCTTCTTTTGCTGTCAGAATTCTTGAGGAGGAGTGCGGCCATAAAAAATAGTCAGATGTGTCTGCATCAGGCAGAGCAATGCGCTCAATTTTTTCTGCCGCTTGAGGAAATGAAGAAATAAAATTTGCTAGGAGAACCCAATGAGAATCAACAATAACATCATTCAACTTAACATGAAGTAGAATAGAGCCACTTAGGCACTTACTCCAACACTAGTAGCAAGAAACTCACCTAACCAATTATCTTTCCAAAAATATATCATTTTACCATCACCAACACTCAAATGTAAAGAATTTATATATATGCCAAATTTTTTTGAGACTACTGAAAATATTTTGTAAGACTTTATAAGGGTTGGAAATCATTTAAAAAAAAACGAGCTCTAACCAAAATTAGATAGAGACTGGAGGCCTGGAGCTCCTCTCTCTCTCTCTCTCTCTCTCTTCGTCGAGCTCCTCTTACGGCGACGCCAAACAGTCCCCAAGCCCATGACCCGAACCCGGAAAGCCGAAACCTCCGACGGCGACGACGACCAAAAGCCCGCGGCGGCCACCACCGGGATGAGGCTCATCGTCCCTCTCCAAGGCGTCGTCCAAGGCCGGGGAGGCCTCCTCCTCGGCTCTCTCATCCCCTGCGCGCTCTTCTACTTCCTCCAGCTCTACCTCAAGCGCAACCGTCGCTCCCGACCCGACCCGGACCCGCCTTCTCCCTCCTCATCCAACCTCCCCGAGCTCCACCGCTCCTCCTCGCGCTCCAGCTTGTCCGGCCGCGGATCCATCGGCCGGGTCCGGCTCTCCTCCCGGGCCGACCCGATTGCCAAGCCCAACGACTCCCCCTATTACATCGGCCTCGATAGGGTTCTGGCCGACCCGTATCATAGTGTGGATAACCCGAATGGAATCATTCAGCTCGGTTTGTCTGAAAATAGGGTCGGTAATTTTTCCAAGTATGAAGCTTTTTCTGATGGTTAATTTTTTTTACTGCATATGTTTACTCTATTGTGATTGCAGCTGTGTTTTGATTTGATTGAGAAATGGGTGTCGGAGAATTGGACGGAGTCGATATTGGGGACCGACGGCGGTGATTTGAGCATTTCTGGCATTGCGGCTTACCAGCCGTTTGATGGATTTACTGAGCTCAAAGTGGTATGATGAATGCTTACTAGTCTCAAGTTTATGATACATTGCCTGGTTCATTTGCTAATTTATGATTTCTTATGCTACCATGTGTTTAGAGTGAGACCTGTGACCTACTTTGTTACTGAAACGAAGTAACAATAGTTGATAATTTGATGAGGTTTTGTTGAGTTTTGTGACTTTAATGATGATTGTTGTATGTTGGGGGATGTTGTTGCTAGTGTCGAGTTTCTAACGGGGTTTGTTGTTGTGGCATGTGCAGGCTATGGCAAATTTCATGTCTCAGGTGATGCGAGGGTCAGTGCCATTTGATCCGTCGCAAATTGTGTTAACAGCTGGTGCAACCCCGGCAGTTGAGATATTGAGTTTCTGCTTAGCAGACCATGGAAATGCATTTCTTGTTCCCACACCGTATTATCCAGGGTAAGATGTGTTTTTCTCACAGATCAACTGGATAATGATAAACTAGTGTTTCTACTCTATGGAAAAGCCAATACCAATGTAATGATCACTTGCTGAAATCTTGTATGGTAACTAACTTGGCAAATTAATGTGCAGTTTTGACAGGGATGTCAGATGGCGAGCAGGAGTGGAGCTTATTCCTGTTCACTGTCGCAGCACTGACAACTTCACTTTAAATATGACCGTTCTTGAGCAAGCATACAGTCAGGCTAGAAAACGAGGGATAAAAATACAGGGAGTTCTTATTTCTAACCCTTCAAATCCTGTGGGCAATTTAGTTTCTAGGGAAACACTGTGCAGTCTTTTGGACTTCGCCCAAGAGAAGAACATCCATATTATCTCTGATGAGATATTTGCTGGGTCTATACATGGAAGTGAGGAGTTTGTGAGCATGGCAGAAGTTGTTGAGACAGAAGATTTTGAGAAGAACAGAGTTCACATAATATATGGGTTATCAAAAGATCTATCTATTCCGGGCTTTAGGATTGGTGTTATATATTCATATAATGAGAGTGTTCTGGCCGCTGCTAAGAGGTTAACAAGATTTTCTCCAGTGTCTGCTCCAATGCAGCGCCTTATTATTTCGATGCTTTTAGATACTGGATTCATTAAGGAATACCTAGACATCAACAAAAGGAGGATACAACATATGTACGATTTATTCGTGGATGGTCTGCAACAATTAGGAATCAAGTGTTCAAAGAGCAGCGCTGGTCTATACTGTTGGGCCGATCTGAGTGGGTTAATCCCTTCCTATGGTGAAAAGGGGGAACTCGAATTATGGGATAATCTGCTGAACATTGCAAAGATCAATGTGACTCCTGGATCAGCCTGCCACTGCATAGAACCAGGATGGTTCAGATGTTGTTTTACCAACTTGATGCCTGAGGACGTTCCAGTAGTTATAGACCGAATCCGAAAAGTTACTGAAACAATTAAATCTTCCGGTTGACATTTTAGGTTCTTTAGTGATGCTTTTTGATTGTTTATGCCTTTATGGTGTTGCTTAGCTGATATAGCCTCGGGAGGTGGATGCTGTGGATGGGGTACTTAGTGTTTTGAACTTTTGATGTTGAAGTTAAATAGACTTTCTGAGTAGCTCTCTTTATATATTCACATAATTGAAATATGGTACATAATAGTGGCTTAGTTCTTAATCCCATCTTTTCACTCAAGCCAGAAGTGAAAAAAAAAAAAAAACATAGGGATGACTGAGTACACGGTGACTGTGAATGCGAGTTGTTTAATCTGTATGCAGCACTGTTACCTTACATCAGAAGTCTGAGTAAGTTCTTCCTCTTGCTATGCAAGCCTTCTATCGTTTTGCCAGTTCCAAAGATGCAGCATCCGAAAGCATTCTTCATCATGAGTTCCTGCATGTTGTTTATAAAATCCTATTTACAGTTCATATATTGTAGTAGCCAGCAACTAAAGATATGTTGAGGTAACAAAGAAGATGAAAAGTAGATGCAAGGATGGACTTTACCTTTGGTAAGTTCTGTTTCCTCATTTGAACAGCTTTCCTCCTGTAACTACTCTTTCGGCTCATCAGTATCAGCTCTCCGAGTGTTCTTGGCCTCAGAGTAATGCTACCATTTCTTTCACGATCAAAGTATTTAGTGTTTGATCCTTGTGGAGTTAGTGTGCGGTCGTCTGATTGGCCAACCTTTTCAAGAAATCCAGCTTTGGAGGGAAGCAGTGGAAAAAGGCATTCCAAAAAAGCACCACCCACCAGGCTTGAAGATCCAGTTGCATAACTGCTTGTACTGCTGCCTTCTTCCGACAATGGTGATGAAGGTGTGGCTGTCGCCGTGTGATCAGTATCTTCTGGAGCTGGAACGGCAGTGGAAATCGCCAATGATGAAACAAGACAGTTTGCTAGGAGAGAAGGAGCCGAGCTAAATGAATCTTCTGTTTCAAAATCGAATGCTTCCATGTCCAGTTTGAACACACTTTGTATTTCATATTCCCCATTATCATCTCCATTACTGCCATCACTGTAATCTCCTCCGCCGTGATCATTTTGCTGGGACCATATTGGAGGTGATGGGTAAGTGATGAGCATCATGGGTTCAGGCGTTGCCGATGCTGATGGAGATTCCACGAAATATGGCAGCGGAGTTCCTGGCTTTTCTTCCCATATAAATGGCACCGAGGCAATGAGCTTGACTGGAGGGGTTGGAGCTGCGCCGTTTGAAGAAACCGTTGGTTTCCAGTCTTTTTTAGCGATTCCTGGTCTTTCTTCCCAAATAAATGGCACTGAAGGTGGTTCCCTTAGCTGCTTCTTGTTGAAGTTTGCCATAACTTGGTGTCTACTAGCAGATGCAACGTTCACTTGGCTATTTGGTTTTGCAGCGTTCAGCTTATATTGTGAATACAGGTTGGGTTAGAAACTTCAACTAATATTTTTTGTGCCGACCGTAATATCTTTCGCCTAATCTATTAGTTTAGCTGTTTAGGCACACCTGCTCTTCTTCCTCAGTTCCTCACTCCCCTTCAAATGAAACTACAAAAAATGAAAAATTAAGGTGAATCTTCGGTCAAACAATTAGGGTCCTTCACAGCAACTAAGAGACAACCCTACTCACTCCTATAAGTTGTGGATTTGTTCACTAGATTTGCCACCAAGTTCGAGTTTAATTAGTTTGTCAAGAATAGCTGAATTCTAATATGAAAACTACTAAACAACAAAGCAGCCAATTGTTCTATCTCCTCCCATTCGTCCAAGTAATAAAATTAGCGCAATTCGCAAGCACATTTTCCGTGGACAAGCAATTTATTAGTGACACTGCCGCTAGCTAGCATCATACAAAGTTGATCTTCATTCATCAACCGCTTACTCATGCAGAACTAGACTTACAATTACATAAGATTTACATCCATAATTATATGACTTGTGTTGGCAATCAACGAACCGATTCTTTTCTTTTCTTTCTGAACATTAGCATAGAAATAATTGATTACAGTACATGCCAATCTTTCTTTTAAGTGATCGGACTTATGGTTAAGCCACTAGCTACTGCCTTTACCTGGCGACCTTCGTTACCTGATCGATCTAACCTTTCTAAAAGATTTCTCAACCATCAGTAGCGAAGCTTGTGTCGTCTAAGACAAATCCCAACGAGAAGTTCGACCTAATCGTACTCTTGGATGCCGATGCCGTATTTGTTGGTTCGTTACTTGAATAAATGAGTGAATAGGTTAACCCGAAACTGAAAATGGTCCATATTTGTCCTTCTGGTTTCAACCGAAGCATCTAGACTAACCTAGAATTTATTGGTTTTCCGTTTAAAAATTTGGGCAAACTCGATAATGGCAGCAGTCCAAAAAGAACCGAAATCCTTATCTATTAAAAAAAATGAAACCCAGTTCTTTTAGGATAGGGAATAATGACGTCCTTTCCCAATCCAACACTACGATCAGCCTCGCCTATTTAAATCCCTCAAAGGCTCAAACCACACGTCGATTCTAGTTACGAACGAAGATCAAAGAACGAGAAGGTGAATCAAATTCAGAAGCAAAAACATGGAATCGGCCAGCAACAACTATGCTCCTCCTCTCTGTGTAAAAGGCTGTGGTTTCTTTGGGCATTGGGAAACCAGAAATATGTGCTCGACGTGCCATAAGGGGTGTGTGAAAGAAGAAGAGCTTCTTGCTAAGCTTACTGCACCGCCGGCCGCGGTGGTTTCAGTGGAGAAAACCCCAGATGTCGCTGTCTCTGTTAGCGACTCATCGTCAACTACTTTAACTAGTGATCAGCCAAGTGGCGTGACAAAGAAAATGAACTGTTGCCAGAGGGAGAACTGCAAGAAGAGAATTTCACCGGCAGAATCGATATCTCTAAAATGCCGCTGTGGTGGAGTGTTCTGTGTGAAGCATAGGTATCCTGAAGACCACTCATGCAGTTTCAATTACAAGGAGATGGGGAAAGATGATTTGGCCAAGAAAAATCAAGTTTGCATCGCTGACAAGTTAGGGCATAGGCTTTAGAAAATCAAATCTGTTATATAATGGGATGGATCATTGGGGTCGATAAATTCTTTTTTCCAAGCTTAGACCCAATTAGTCTTTTGTAATTCATTCATTTAAAATTCAATTGGAAAATCTACTCTTCAAATCCTTCAATCTTGTTATTCAACTATATATATATAGTTCGTCTCTCCTGCAAACGTCCACACGGTCCGAACTGTGCGGATTCAGCAATTTCGGTGCAACGACAGCGCGGATGGTGTCAGCCGTGCTCCTCCCCTCCCGGCGCTCATGTCTATGCCAGCTGAAATATCGAAATTTCAAGTTTCTGAGCACCGTGTGGAAATTTCAAAATTATGGCCGGCGCTGCAGCTCCGGCTAGCACAGACAAGAGCCCCGGGAGAGGTAGCATGGCTGGCACCATCCGCACCATCGTTGTGCGTCGCCGGACGGTGCAGACGTCCACATCTAAGATATATATACATTGCCATATTATTAAGCCGGGCTACTACCAATCCTGAAATTAAGTAGCTTCCATCCCTACGTGTAAGTTGTAACACTACTCATAATAAACTCCGTATGCATATTCGCACATAACTTGAAGTGATTAAGATTGTAAATCCACACTAAGATGTGATTAACTAAACAGTGTTAGATACTTAATTATGTATCCAACTAGCTTAAGTAAATACCCCGCTTTGATGGAGAGTTGAAAACTGAATTTGATCATTGAAGAATCTCAAGTGAGAGTGTGAGACGACATCTTGAAGTGGCATCTAGCAACATTAAATGACATCTCTGGTTAACCTAGTAAGATTGATAAAAAAAAAACCCTCACAGTTAAAACATGCAAGTCATCACATCAATATCCCAAATTGATGACAGTGGATCAATGATAATGAGTTCCTCTAAAAACAAAATCAAATCTCCATTGTTAATTGGCATGGCTGGGCAGAAGCCTTACAGACTTACAGTGGAAGTGCATGCCTGGTTATGAAACGATGGGTAATCAGAGAGTGAAGCCACGCGCCTCCGCCTCTGGGCACATGGGTAATCAGAGAGCATCAGGCTGATCAGCTTCTCACATGTTCACATGCGAGTGGTTAGCTTATTTATATATACTCAGGGGATCATGAAGCACCTTCTGGACTTACATGATTGATCAATTGCAGCAACCCTATTCTATGGTTTTTGCTGGGTCCAAAACACATGAAATAAATATTAGATAATTGATATAAAATGCTTTTTGTGAATAAAAAGTATGATGAAAATATAAAAATGTCACAACAAAGCTAAGATTAAGGACTAGTTTAAGTGGGAATCTCTAATGTTGGCTAAGTTGATTCCCATTTCCTAAGTAGTTCATGTGTCCGTTGGCATTTTCAAGAGCTAGCAAGCCAACATTTGTACGATTATTAGCAGAGAATTAGTGAAAGGCTAAGCTAGTACATATACATGTCTCTGTTTATGAACAATTAATAATCAATTTCAATCGGGTTATGATAGATAAACTAATACCAATTAATACTAATGATCGGATAGATCGACTAGAGCATTCTCTTCTAGTGTGCGTACGCTGGTTATAATATCCACCTTATTAAAATAAACTGATTGGAAATTTAATTGAAAATTAACTTATACTCTTACCGAGATTATAGAACTATAGAATAGTGTTACAAGATTCTCTCTGAACTGCTTGTAACCAAACAAACAAATGCTACTGGCAAGCAACTAATTATCCACAAAGATTTGCACTAATTCTTTAAGGTAGAGGATCATGCATGAATAATAGAAGTCCCCGCTCGTTTTTTTGGTAAATTCATTAAGAAGCAAATCATTTACATTTATATCTATTTAACTGTGATTTACAGAAAAGGGTTGGATACAAAACAAACCCTCTCAATGATCTGAGATGCAGTTCAAATTCAAAATCAACACTAATGTAATTTCAGAAATCAAAACTGAAATCCAAAACGTAAAACGCTCCAAAAGAAGAAGAAGAAGAAGAAGAAGAAGAAGAAGTTTATCTTCCCTAATTGTCTAGCTAGAACCCTGCAAATTAAGCAACCCGTTAATGGTATTATTGCACTCAAACAAAGCCTTAGCAGTCATCTCCCTTTCAAACCGGCAAATATAGTTCAATCCCACTAGCAGCTCGGTTATGGCAGCTTCCGTCTTGTCCTTGTTTGCAAAAAACAAAGTCTGCAAAAGCATCACATTTGTTTTGGGCACCATGTTTTGTTGCTCAAAGCTTCTCTCACTTTGCCACTTTATCATATTATGCGCCAGCGGTGACAACCACCCTAGGATCCTCCCCAACGCCTCCCTCCACTCTCCGGCAAGCACCGGATCACTGGCCGAGAACCCTACCCCTCTCAACCGAGCTCGTAACGCCGACCGTACACTACTCGGCAACATAGTATAAAGATCATCCCTAGCATCAACCCCCACCATTTGTGGAAACTTGATCATCTTCTCCATAACTATGATCAAATTCGCATAGTGAAGTGCTAAAGCCGCCGCAGCTAAAGTAGTGGGCGGCGGTTCTAGCAGTTTCGAGTTGGACTCGAAGAATTCGTTACACGACGAATGATCATCGTTAACAGTAGTAACCTCTTGATCAGAATCTTCCAGTGGCTTTGTGCCCCGCACCAATGGGCCCGAAACGAAACGACAAGACGTACCTTGATCTGAAGGGTGGACAGTGGCCGAAGCTGAGAGGCTGCGAGGCAAAGAAGAAGGTTGTCCTATGCCAAACACCAGCTTTGTCCTTGCAAGAATAGTGAAAATAGACCTGGCCAGAATCCAAGTCACAGTCTCGAAGCTTCGGTTCCAGAGAGACCTGTCTTTCAGATACTTTATCTCCTGTCTCTGCCACACTATCTTCTGCTGAAGATCCAACACCTTTTGCTCTTTGCTCAGCGACGCGTCGTACTCGTCGCTTCTAAAGGCCTTCCTCAATGAACTTTCCAGTGCCGAGAGCTCGTCCATTTCTCTGTACAACTGGGCCGTGAGGTTGACGTACCTGTCAATCTTCTTGTTGTTCTTTGCTTCCATGTCTTTCGAGTTGATGACCCAGTTGTAAGGATCCCGGCCGGAGTTGGCAAAGTCGTTGAACAAACGATTAAAGCTTCTGAGATTGGCGTCGTTGCATTTGTGGCTGATTCTAGCGACGGACTTGGCCAGAAACCTAATATTCTCAACGAGCTCAGCGCACGCAAGGCCAAGGAGGAAAGCGTCATCGTTTGAGACGATTTTGCGAACTCCTTCTAGATTTATGGATTCGTTGTGGAGACGGATCATGTTCTTGTCTGACAAGGACTGCCAGAGGTGGAGGAGCTTAGACAGTAGTCCGGCGATCTCGAACGCCAAAACGCCGACGTTAGTTGATTTACGTGAGGGCTTAGCGGTGGTGTGGTGCGGCGTTGACGTGTGGCGTACTGAATCGAAGCGGTGAGAGATGGCGGTCTTAACCCTGAGGAGAAGAGTCTCGAGTGCCATGTGGAGGAAAATTCAAGATGAGTTGCAGGGAGCAGTGATGAGTGTGTGGTATGATAGGTGTTAGGGAGAAGAGAGGAATATAATTGAAGTGTGGTGACTGGTGAGTTGCAGAGAGACAGAGGATAGAGGAATAATGGAGGGAGAAGGTGAAGGTGGAGATGTGAATATGTAAATTAGCTCGTGGAGTGTTGTGAGATTTACATATAGGTCTAATAAGAAACTCAGAGAGAGAGAGAGAGAGAGAGAGAGAGAGAGAGAGGACTCAGAGGAGGGTCAGACTCGAAGGGAGTGTTTTGTAGTGGAAAATATCTGACCTAGATGCAGCAGCGGCGCGTGAGAATTTGGGGAAAGCTACTGAGTAGTTTGGCTTCTCTGGTTGGAGACTCAAACGCCAAGTATGATTGGATTTGAAGCTGTTTGTGCTGTGTTTGGATGCTAAAAAACACTTTTTTTTAGATGCTACTGTTTATTTTAGAAGAAAATGGATGAGGGGGGCCGGAGGACCATTCCATTGTTTTGATCTTTCGGTTTGATTGTGTTTAGGAGAGGACAGTTGAGGATTTATCGTTACGTGATTTGTTTGTGTGGGTGTAACGTACCTTAGCCGGAGGAGGAAAGGTACGTAAGAACTAAACAAGAGAGAGAGGAAAAGCTCCGATTCGATCGAGAAAAGACTTAAGCTAGGGAAAGTCGAGCAGCAACTTTGTATGTCTCTCTTCTTTCCGCCTCCATATAATTCAAATCGTATTGATGTTCGTATATTACTGTACTTCACCTGTAACAAATTTTTGCTTAGTTTGCGACCCGTGTTATGAATCGAGGGTATATGTAATGCAGGTCTATTAGAATGTGAGCATATAGTTTGTACTCTCGAATTGAGATTGACTGGATGTAGATGGATACATCATGCTATACATTACTTTCATCATGCTAGTGATACGTGCTCTTGCTACTAATTATGTATAATGTCCGTCATAAGGATAAGCCTAGCTTGACATGCGTAACTCATAATAGTTCTTCAACTTATGATTCACCATAAACCTAGTGATATATTTCATCATACGAAGAGCCATGGTTGACTTGGAACTTCGAGCTAGCTATAGAGGTATGTACATGTGGTGGAGATGCTGCAGTTGCTTCATGAACGGTAGCTAATCCAATAATGGGTATATAGTAGCTAGAAATAAGTATACAATGAAGTTTTTGGGTGGAATAGAAAGATGGTAGACAATCTCTAATGGGAATATTAGCTAGAAAAGTCCCCCCACTGAATTACTCATTCCACATCACATGGTTAGCGCGAAGTGTGGTACTCCTTGCTGGTTGCTTAGCTTATTGGGTTGGTGGATTCAATATATTGAAACAAAGAAAGCGAGAGGACGAAGAAGGATTTTACATACACGAAGATGATATTCATATTCATTTGCATAATGTGTTCAAAGGTTTGAAGGAAAGATTGGTCACTTTTTTACTAGCTTTTGACAAATTGGGTTAAGCTTTTGCCCAGCAATGGAAGAACATAAACGATTTCTTGTGTTTACTTGTCGGAAAATGAATAGGCAACTCTCACCTTGTTTACATCCCCATGTCTTGATTAAAGCGCATGCCTCCCCTCCCCTCCCCTTCTCTCGCAACACATTCAATTAAGTACTACTTCATGCAATGTTTGCTAGCTAGCTTTATAAGTTAAATTATTTACTTCTTGTTCCTGTCATAGTGTCATATTGAAGATTATAAGGGCAGCAAACGTCCAAGTTGTGCTAACAAGCAGCATGCCAGTATGGACATGAATTCATTCTTCTTTTTTCAATTGGATTTAATTAGTGTTTTTGCATAGATGTATAATAAAAGAGTTGATCGATATGCATGCTGTTTCATTTTCTTATTAATTTTCCTCGTATCAAATAATATTTTTTTTTTAATAATTCATGGCAGTTTTCTCCATTCTTTTTTCACAATTTTCCTGTATTAGCCGAGCAGATTTATGATATTTTCCTTCTTCTCTCTAATGAGCCTAATATGTTTATTTGGGAATCCTCTTCCTTCTGTTGAATTGTGTTTTTCTAGTGGATATGATTTTATGAGGCATCATCTCCTTGTGAAAGTGTGGGCATCTAATATATGGCGGTATTGCATTCCTCCACGTTACTCTTTTTTGGTTTGGAGAATTCTTTTTGATCGGCTACCTACTGATGATATGCTGCAAATATGTGGAATTCATGTGCTGTCCATCTGTCAGCTTTGTTATTGCTCTGTTAAGACTTCTTTGCATTTATTTTTACATTACCCTTTTTCTCAACGTGTCTGGAGGTGACTCGCCGTTCAGTTTGGCACTTTTTTTTCTACTTTTGCCTATCTGATAGATTTGTGGGTAAGTTTTCGACAATAACCTTTCTCCTCTCAGCTTTATAATTTGTGGCTAACGGCAAGCATGTTTACCTTAATGGTTTTATGGAATGTCGGAATAGGCTAAGGTTTGACAATCGGCCCCCTATTTTCTCTAAGTTGTGTTGCTCAATTTTGGCTTGGATTCGTCAAATTAACCATTTTGTTTCTGGTCACTTTAAATGTGTTCTTGATGCCCGTTTATTGGTCTTTATGGGTGTTGTTCCCAACCGCCGTAAGGCTCTAAAAATACATCATGTTTTATGGCCGACACTAATTTATCCTTGGGTTAAAGTTAACATTGATGGAATGACTAAAGGTAACCTAGGTCCAGTAGCATGTGATGGTGTTTTTCGAGATTCTTCAGGTGGTTTTTTAGGGGGGTTTTGTCAATCTCTTGGTTGGAATTCTTCATTTTATTATGACCTTTATGTTGTGATTTTGACAATTGAAATTGCTATTGCTAGAAATTGGTTCTACTTATGGTTGGAAAGTGACTTTGTAAGTGTGGTGACATGTTTTTCTTCCAAATCTTTCTCTCCCCCGTGAAACTTAAGAGTCTGTTGACACAATTGTCTATCTAAAGTCCGTCTGATGTCTTTTCAATGCAGTCATATATTCAAAGAAGTAAATGTGGTAACTGACAAAATGGCCAATTTAGGCCTCACCAATGACTCTTTTGCTTGGTATGATAGCTCCCCCTAGTGTGCTCGTTAAATGTTTACAAACTGATTACTTGAGATTTTCAAATGATCGGTTTTCATAATATGATTATCTACTTTTTTTTGTTTTGGATTTTTTTTCTCTCGGCAAGATTTTGGTCTAGTCTCTTTTGTTATGTTTTCTATTTTTTTTTGTTTTTTTTAATTATAACCAGACATGAGGCTGAGCCTTCAAGTTTGGTTGCGTATCAAATAATATATATCGTGGGGAAAACCCTCTTAAGAAGTTCATAGTTCTTAGTAAGCTCAATGTTGCAGGGTATTACCGATACAAGTTCATTTGTCATTATATTCATCAGTTATATACTTTTATATATACCTATAATTCAAACAATTTTGTCCAGCAATGAATTGAAGAAGTACGTTGTCGTCTGGTAGCAGAATGAATTAGGCTTTATATTATACGTACTAGATCACGCTCAATATATCTAAGTCATTCAGTCTTTCCGTTCGTATTGTTTGTGGTTCAGAGTATTAAGATGATCAAATTGACATTGGAGTCTGGAGAACGTGGATATATATACTGGTTTATATTGAGGGATAAAATATTACATACCAGTTGACTCAAAAATTATGATTGATCGGAAATATGATAGATTAATGGCTTTACAGGATTGGATCCAGGGTTTGACCAACCAACCTATAGCTAGCAATGTCTTTTTCATACGAATGCAATGAACCAACCAATATTATTGATCGATGCTATGCCAGATTCTTCAAACCTCAATGAAGATATTCGATTCTCTACCGACTAAGCTGAAAAATATGGCAGCATGAAGATTTAATACATGATGGATCATAATGTTTACTTATATATGCACTTTGGGGTTTTTAATTGCTCAATATCCATTGACTTCGATAATTTCTACATTTTAAAGGGGATCGATCGATGTGCCTTTAACTAGTAGCCAGCTAGCTAGATAGCTAAGAATACTCAAATGCCTTGTACTTGTTGGTAGGATCTTCTTGTTTATAATGTACTTGGATTATCTATATGACGTACAGTACCAAAACGGCAAAACATGTATGGACAGTATGGTGAAACTTGAAGATTAAATAACTACCAGTTGACTCAAAAAATTTCTTCAGTACGTAGTGATACAAATGGTATGATGACTCGAGTTTACAAATTCTTTCAAAAAAAGACTCGAGTTTACAAAACTTGATTTGGAGAATATAGCGGACTCTCTGTCTGATTTGAATTTCTGTCTGTAGAAGTAGTGACTACATCGATATATCGATGAGGATCATTCTTGGAATTCTTTGTCGCACCAAGAGGACTTTTATTCTATTCATGATGATGATAGCAAGTACACTCTAGCTACTCACTATGGGGAGTCAAAACGAAGCTTAAACTAGAAACTGAAAAGTAGAGTGTATATAACTATATATAGAATTGAATGGATGATCGATCATGTGTGTTGCTTCATACGGACTAATAATCTAATTCGAAGGTGCGGCTAAAGCGATCAATTTTGAAAACTAACCAAATTTTAGTTCATGAATTGATTTTTAACCATGTTTTATAAAAGAGTTGAAAAGTAACCATATGACTCTATCAAAAGTGTTTATTGCCCCTTATGAATCAAATCAATCAATCTATTCCGTGATTTCTATCGTTCATTGTATTTCTAGTTTTCTACTACGACAACCAAACTACTCATATAGGCAATAATTAATCTTACCGACTTGCAACACATTCAAATTCATCAAATGTAAATATATGTAAATCTCTTTATATTTCTTTTTTACATTCGAATATTATAGTTATTTTTATTATGGATTAGTAGATTTAGGGGTTTGATATGTTCTGAAATCCTAATTACGTATTCCTACTCATGTTTGATCATGTGAGTCCAATTAGGTAATATTGCGTATTATATATTACTAGTATTTGCTACTGCTGGTTTACACATTTTCACTGTTGCCTATTGATACAAGATATGATAAATATCTCTTGTAGAGAAAAGAATGTTGCAGCAATTTTCTTCCAAAAGACATCAAGAATGCAGCAAAGTAATAATCCTAATAGCACTTAATTGAGATCCATAATCGAAGTACTGAGAAATTGTTTTTCAAATTTCAAAGTCCATGTGTTGGATGATTGTTTGAGTGTACGTTTTTATTTTTTTTTCTCTTTGTGAGATTTGGGCGTGTTTTCCTCAGGTTTTTGTTAAATTGAATTACAAGGGTTTACATGACCTTTTAACTCAAAAAATTGTTCTTTTTCAAATGTTTTACAAAACACGGTTAAAATTCAATTTTGGGACCAAAACTTGGTTAGTTTCAAAATTTATCGGCTAAAGCATGCTGGCTTTTCTAGCACGTACGCTAGGGATGACAATGTGGAGAGTAGGGTTAGGATATTGAAAAACCATACCCACACCCAATTTCGTTTACATCCCCTTACCCACCTTGATCCCTGTAATATGATACTGGGTATTCCCCGTACCCATACCCTTAGGAAATTAAGTTTTTATACCCGCCCAAATACCCGTTAATAGTAATTTATTTTAATATTAATTTTTTAATAAAGTACATGGAATATAAAAGATTAAAATAAAAATAAAATATCATGATAAAATTATCTATGTACGTCAAAAATTGTTGTATGTGGAAATAATCACAACATATATTTTGATATTTTTCTATTTATTTAATTTGTCTATTAATTTACTTGAGTGAATATATATTAATTAATTATATTAAAATAATAATATATTAATGGGTGGGTATGGGGATAGGGATCGAAATACCATCCTCGTCTCTTACCCGTTTCCGCTATCCGAATAGAGAGGATTCTCGTACCCATTACCCGATTTTACCCGAAACACTCTCCTATTAGAGTCAAATACCCGTGGGTACCATACCTGCTGTTATTTTTTCCATCCCTAATGTACGCTGACCACACAAACCCACCCAAAAAGAAATGATGGAGGACGTGGACCTAATTGGATATGGTCAGAGTAATTAATCTAAGTAGGACGGATATATGCACTAATTCAAAGTCTTAACTATAGTGCCCTAGCTAATGGGATTTGATGATATCATCCACAGGACCTAGTGATGATAGATACCACAGGGTCGATAAGCATACGTACATATATGGTTGGAGATGAATCAACGAGTGAGCAAAATTCGTTCGAACAGTTGGCTTAAACAGTTATAACTGTGTGACCATTCTAAAAGTCTACAAATTCTGCTCTGAACCGATGGGTATATTTGTGTACGTAACTAGTAAACAACACGGTGAAAGAAGATGGTCGAATCCTGAATGGGGGAAGAAGAAGGGATAAAGGAAAAGCTAGTTTTGATGCACTCAAGCATGGGGTGGCCGAGTTTGATTGGGAGACGAGGCGCACCATGAGTAATGCAAGCAGAAATTCAAAGCTATGGTCATTGTCATAAGCACATAAACACTTTAGCTCCTCTTTTTTTCTTCTTCCAAGATACGTGTTGATGGGGACCCAAGTGACTCAGTGTGCATTGCTAAGATCCCACTTCTATAGTAGCCTCCAATCTAGTGCATGCCCTTTTGAAAATTAATTAAGTTCCCTCCAAGGGCCAAAATCCAAAATTGAAGCGATGGTACAGTACTTAGAGGAAGAATGAATGAAGAAAGACTTGTATTATTGAACAAGGGATAAGAGAGCGCATGGGTGAGGAGATAGGGAACACTACATGGCCTCTTATTCATCACAAATCGGGGGGTTGTGTTACACTTTAGCTCGACATTTCTTGAACCAATTGGTCCCATAACACACCACATGATCAATACTATAATGCAAGAAGAGGAGGAAGAAGTAGAAACATCCCCTAATATCTTAAGATGCTCTCTCTCTCTCTCTCTCTCTCTCTCTCTCTCTCTATTCATTCCCTTTGCCCAAAAGAGATATATGTGCACGTGAGTCATCATCATTCTATGTTCATATACATGGACTACATGAACATGATGGCTGATCGAGCTAAGCATGATAGCGCCCCCCACCATTTTTGTGTGAGAAACTCTCATTCTCGGGCTCGACAAAACTTCCGGTAACACCGTCCGTCTGTCATTCCCAAGTGAAAAGTAAAAAATAATCACGGAATTCAGTCTCATAGGATCCTTCTTTACATCAGAGTTGTGCTTATAAAAATGCTTTCAATCAATGGACTGTCGCTAGATGATGAGCCAAGGCAATTCATTTCGGCATCCCCATTCCGTTCTAGTAATGAGGCAACACGTTATAGTTGGCATTGGATGTGGGATGTCAGAAGGCTGGGAAGGTTGGGGGGGGGGGGGGGGAATTTGGTCAGAGTCCCGGGGAACATAAGATTTGACGTGAAAAACGTGCGGCTAGGCTCACTTAGTTGTATAAGCGTGTGCGTATAGTTGGAGTGGGCGTGAACACGAGACCAACATCGTTCACATTGCAAACTTGTATGGGGGTATTTTCAACCACGCTAACTTCTATAGATGTAGCCACTTAGGTATCGTGAGACTTGCTGCATTGCATTCTACAAGTTCACTATCACACAAACATATACTCCAGAAGGGCATATCATGTAATTGAAAATTCCATTAAGATGAGATCAATATTAGTGTCATTCCAACAACCGAACCGAAACAAGGACAAAATACAAAACGGAAAGAAATGCACATAAGTTACAAAATGGCGCTTTCAGTAGATATGATTAATATCTCCTGCATTTCACATCATTGACACCTTACAATGCAATAGCCGTACCACTACAAAAGCTTCATTCTCATCAATAATGCAAACCACCCCAACTCTTTTTTCTTAATGCCTCCTCTTTACCCATTACCCGTTCTAATTACATAACTGGTATACATCATTCTCCCCTGCTGATCAAAGTGCCCGTGCTTACGAAATCTGCGATTTGATAAACTCCTGGGAATGTGATCATGGTCTGTTCAGGTTAACATTAGCAGAGGACCGAACTCAGCCTACGTTTAACGACTATGAAAACCTATCCTCAAAAGAAACAACTCACTAACACTAGCTAATATTGTTAGCAAGAAGCTCGTAATTGCATTACCCAGAACAAGTGACCAGTGTTCAGTTAGACCAACCGATAAAGCGGGTGTAATGCAAGCTGCCATGAATGAGGTAACACATAATATGGGGTGTCACCCAGTAACCTCCAAATTTGCTACAATCACAAGAAGCTGGTTCCCAAAGACAGATCGTCCAAGTTTGAAAGAATTTGAAGACGAGTTGTCCCTATCTGCTGAGCAATCTCAAGCTGTTCCTCCAATGGAAGCATCTCATAACTGGGAAGTATAGAAATTGTAGTCCAGTTGTTAGCATCATGGCATCAAGTAATATTAATACTTTTGCATAACAACTAACTGATTAATATAAGCCTCTTAATTAAATGTCTAGCTGAACTGATATAAACAAGCAGAGCAATGATATCTAACATCATGAACAAGGTCTTCTGAATTTTGAAAGACTTAAAAAAACAATCATATATGTGTGTGAAGGCATAACTTACTGGAATAGTAGCTCGCAGTCAACAATACTATCAGGGCCTGGCCGATGAGCTTTTCCATTTGATCGAAACTGACGGAAAGATTTTGGATTCAAACCAGCCACATGGGGAACAACATCAACAAGCTTATTCTGTAAAGACTGTAATCTACGAAATGTCAGCTCCTCGAGAGGCGCAATACAACCAATGCTGCCATCCAGGGTACCGAATAACAAAGCATAGCGATTTGTCTTATCAGAGCCTGGATTTTTTGCGGTTTGATCAGATGAAGTAGAAAGCATCTGTAACCTCAAGAATTTGGTCACATGGGCACCAACATGGAATTCAGCCCTTGTAAGAAGCTTCTGGCCCCTCCAACTCTCAGATATCTTTGGTGCATAGTAAAGGATCTGTTTTAGCACATAAACCGTTTTCAAGCAGGAGTTAACCATCCACTAAAAGCATCATTTGAGTCATGACTAATGTTGCATAGTACTTCACTACTTCCCAAAGAATTTTTAAACAAATAAGAGAAACTGTAAAAAAAGAAAAAAAAAAGAACCTTACATACTACTTTTTTTGTACATAAACATCAGGTCTTATTGAGTTCTTGTATGATAGTCACATTAACCTTTTGTCCTTTTTCTTCAAAATTCTACCATAACTGTATTTTTAAGGGTCAGTAGTAGAGGAGACTCCTAAATTAAAGAAGAAGAACTGAAACTAAAAGGCACTGACCTGAATGTTCTTTTGTGCATCCGCAACTGCAAGGCTCAGAGTACTTCCATCAATCAAAAATTCTGTTGCGAAACAATCCAGGTTGCCAAAATCCTTCGCCAATAAATTGAGTTGAGCTCCCTGCTCCTTCCAACTGAGAAAGTAAATGCTTTTGTGAATGTCACCAAGGAGAATGAAATTTTTGACCTGAAATACAATGAATTTAGCCGTCAACAAGGGCCATGCTAAATGAATTGAGCATGCATTCACATGGAAACTTGTGTGCCTTCATATCAATAACAAATACATTTAATTTATCTGAGAAATTGCTAATTGATTCTTTCTGTTTTTATGATGAGAAGTTATCAAACAACTACCTGAGAAGAAGGTTTAAATTAATAAGCAAATGAAAAGTTGTACACATTTCAAATTTTTCAACAGGCACATCTAAGATATCAATTACAAATCTTAATCACATAGTCAAGTGTAACTGTGTAAGTGGGCAGTTAAAAGAGAAAGTTGAGGAAAAGAAGTACACTCAGTTACTCACAATATTCAAGCTCACAACGTATAAAGGCGGAACATCAAAAAATGCAACACCAGTCAGATCACTTCCAGTCCACTTGTGTAAAATAATTTTAGGACCAGAAGCTATTAATAAATGGCCTTGAAGCGAGGCCAATGCAGATATGGCACCTTTCAATTCTTTGGAGAAAACCTCTGAAACCTGAAATCAAAAATACTTGTAACTGAGACTACAGAGAAAAAACACATGTAAAAGGTACCTAAAAAGTTTTGTATAGTAACAGGAGTTAAGAAAGAAGCTGTGAATGTTTTGAAATAGTACCAAGTTTTGAGGATTGTCAGCATTATTCTCAGCTGAAAATAAAAGAACCCGTCCTCTACCGGCAACATCCTCCCCTTGAACATAAGCCGTCCCAATTGCTATAAGTGTCTCGTTCTCTTTTGTTGTGGTATTCTGCAATGAAGTACATGTGACTTACTTTGAGAAAAAATAATAATAAAATAATAATGAGGCTGTCCAGACACCAGTTTACTTTTGGCACTGGAAAGAAAGGATAATAGAAAGCATAGGATACATCAGGAGCCAGAAAACGTACAAACAGAGTAACTACACGAACAGTAAGAGCATTTTCAGAAGTTTGCATTGGAATGGTAGCCCTAGTTTGCCAAGGACCACCAGACTTTTCTGGCTCCATAATTCGAACTTCAAATTCATCAACAGTGTAAGTCCGGTGTAGTTCTTCAGGACTCAAATTATGATTCTCAACCTGATGGCCAAATTCTTGATCGACCAAAGATGATAGAACTTGATTCAGTGGCTTCTGAACCTGAGGAACAGAAATTCTCATGTATTAGTCAGAGATGGCTCATAATGTGTGAATAAGATTAAATTATATGCAGCACATAAAAAAGTTGATAGTGCTAAGAGTTGAGCTAAGAGATTTTCTGTACATAGAATAACGAGATCTCAATTTAAGGAATATATATTTCCAAGATCAGGCCCAGTCAAAGAGCGTATAAAAGTGCTTGCTTGTTTGAGTGCATGCTAGGCAACAATCTGTAAACATAACCTTATTGTAAGACAGATTAGGATTTCAGACCCAGAGAGAGAGAGAGAGAGGGTTGAGCAAGAACAAGAAGGGGTGCGGATTTACTTACAGGTACGGAAACAATAAGAGGGTATAAGTTCTTCTCAGCAAAGTAAGTGACCTGGTGAGGAGTCCCTTTTAATGGAATCTAGTTGAAAGACGAAATTACATTAGTAAAGGATAAACATAACTAATATTTTATATGGCAGTACGTACACAACTGTTCGGCAAAATATGCATTGACCAAATGAAGTACCTACCTTCTGTACAGGCCAATGATTGTCATAGCTTGTAATAGATGGCAATTGGCAGATCTTCATTACACCCTGGAAAGCAGAGATAGGATTAGCCAAATTGTGCCATCACAATTGAAGAACATGTCTGAGAAAATGGGAGTATACTGTGTACAAACCTCTGATGTAACATATATGAGTCCATGATTACAGTTAACATTGTGAAGAACAGTGAAGGCAACAATTGAACCATCACAAAGCTGCCGAAGAAAAAATACAGAAACTCCATCAGTGGACAATCGAAACTTCACACTCGGAAAAAATAAAAATTAAAGTATCAGTAACCCTTGAGATGCATGAGTTCATGAGTACAAAATAACCAAAAAAAAGAGGAAATTATAATATATTTTAATTTGTTCCCGTAGACTCTGGACTCTCTTTCATTAATCCCTCAATATCCAATTTTATTCTGAAATATATTACGACAATTGAATTCATACTCAGTCGGAAAAACTTCGGAAACACTATTGTAAAGCCTTATCCAACACCCTGATCAAGAGACTGTTCTTTAAAACTCATCCACCTGGCATAATCATGTAATATACTAACTAGAAACTATATTAGAACATGGGCTGCCTCAATGATTTCCTCATTTCAGAAAGAGATATAACATTGTTACCTGTGGATGAACACGAAGCCTTCCTCTGAAAACCATGAGCCAAGCTGGCCTTGACCCAGCAAGAAATAGCCCTTGATTACCAGCAATGTTCTTGAAGACAGTCATTCTTTGACCTGAAGTTCCATTTGATGAGTTGTTCCTAGCATATGTGTCCATGGGGACACAGACGAATCTTAGATTTCTCAGCCTGGAAGCAGTAGTATTTTGTGACGAAGCTGAATCTTCAGTTCTCAAGGTACTCTCTGGACTTTCATACAGGTATGCATGGTAACAGAGAATCATCCCATCATCCAATATCCCAAAAAGAAACGGACGACTATGTTGCCCAGACCATCTTTGCATGGTCAGCTCCACAATCCTCATATTCTTATTTTCTGTTTTGATCTTCTGGGAATCAACTAGTGATTCCCCCATATATGTGTCCACCAGGTGTGGCTTCCCAGAAATAAAATTCCCCACTGAGAACACAGTATTAAAATTCGGCACATCAAAAATTTCCAGCGAACCACTTTCATAACATACAATGCAATAAACATCCCCTTGGTCAAGTTGCACACCGTCTATGGCCTCATCAACGCCGGTAGAAAGCCAAGCATCGGTACTTGACTTCCGGAGCCAGGGCTCAGGTCCTTCATCATGATACAGAGTACAAGCAGATACTGATTTCCTTGAGCTCTCAAAGGCAGCTGGAATGCTTATAGAAACAGTGCAAGAAGAAGGATCTGCAAATGAAAATCAACATGTCAGCTGATCCATGTTTATCCATATAAATACACAGCAGAATAAATCTTGATAAATGAAAGCAATGCATCAAAAGATCAAAACATAAGAATACAAGACAAATACTCACGCAATTGGGATATTATATAAACACCATAATATTAGTACAGAAAAATTATATTGAATTCTCTGACACAGTTTCCAACATGCATAGGAATGTTTTTAATCCGCAGAACAGTGTTGATGATTATCAGACATGCAGATGTGTGTAAAATTCGGCCATTAAGATTATAATGAGTATTCCTGTTAAAGATCATTTACTTTAAGCTGCATCTTTTTGTTAGAATATTAAAGTATCAAGGCAATAAGTAAAATAGGGAGTTGGAGTTCAAAGCAATGTTCAAATAGGTAGCAAAGGCAGCCAGTGAAACCACTATAAAAGACACATGACTGCACTATGTAAAATTACAGAAACTTGACTAAAGATACCTCCAACAAGAAGCCGAATACCACCATCAGACATTCTCAGCAACACATATGGATCAACAATAGAAACTGATAACACTGTGGCACTCTCAGAACCGCTGCCCGATTCAGAGTTTGACGCACCAAAGCTTAAGTCCTGAGTCATATAATAGCCTTCTAAAATTCGAGCACCCCTTTCATAGATCTGTACAACATGACGCCTAAAAAAAAAAGGGGAATTAGCATGAATATGAAAACCACCTTGTCCTTGACAAGTAGTAGATCCATGAAAAAAAATTAAGTATACAAAACACAATGTCTATGCCAACTGATGTGAAGCATCTATAAAAGAGTTGAGGCACGTAACACTCACCTTCCAAACAAATTCCCTGCCGCAATTGTTCTCCCTTGAAGAAAATAGTCGACTTTATCTGTGACTTCACTCAGATGATCAGCTGTTTCAAGTACCTAGCCAATATTTGGTACAGGAGTGTTACAGATTATTTTAAATGAAATTCAACAAAAACTGTAAATTTCAAACACTAGAGACACTGCTCTCTTTGGTATGTGTAGAACTGTGTACACACTAATCTGAGCGAAGATCATATGAGTCCAAATATTCGAAGCAGCAGATTTTAAGAAGATAAGTTGTTGGCATTCTGTGGGTGTGCTTTATTAATCTGGTCATCGATTCTACTCATACAACGTTTACTAGATATCCTTCTCCAACATCCTAACCCAAGGACCGTATTCTCAAATACACATAAGATTTACAAAGTGGCTCATCAGTATCAATTTAACACACATCTGAATGATTTATTATGCAAAGCTGAACAAGAACTTTTAATCGACCTAGAAAGAACCTGTCAGGCTTAATATACCATTAAGGAGAAGATTACTGACCATTGTACGAGCCTCCAGACTTATTATCAAAAATGCATGATACTCATCTTCAGAAGATTCAGCATTATGACTACGTGCATTCTTGTGGTAAACAGTCCAGATTCCCTTGCAACCTGGTATTGCAACCTGTTAAATAAAGATAGAGCAAGGGGAAAGTATTATGGTCATTTTCATTTCATAAACTCTTTCTGGAAATGGATATCAACTAAAGTAGAAAGACAAACAACCAGAACAAACTACCACTGACCTCAGTGATCATTTCTGGACGAATTGACTGACGAAGAACACAAAGTGCACCATTCTTTCCATGACCCGAACAGCACACCTAAAGTTATTCCCCCAGAAAGATACAGATTTCTTATTAAAACAATACCAGCATTTAAAAAAACTAAAGTAAATTCTGAAATTGCCTGATTAAGCAAATAAGGAAGCAAGCATTTATTCTTTCCAGAAGAAGCCTACTGAAATCAGTTCTAGATTAAGCATATATAGCTTATTCTCTATATCAATTATAACTTGTATATAACAAGGGACTGAGCAAGTTCACCACTCTACCAGTTCATAATTGCTCTGTTTAGCAATTCCAGTAGCATTTGCATCTGCATTTATCCTTAGCCCATAGGAGAAGTCCTTTAAAGGACCAACATTCACCAAAGAATCCCTGACTGCGAAAGAGAAAGACCTCTGCAATTACAGCAAAGAAAAATATTAATATAAGTGACGAATCAAAGTATAAAGACCAGATCACAGCATACTTTACTCTTAAATATGTATTAGAAAGAACATGAAAGCATATATGTATTCAATTTATATTCAAATGCTCTTTTCTGTATACAATATCTGGTTCTGCAACGGAAGAGATCCTTGCACTCTTTTATTAAAAGTTCCCCGTATGGACCAAAGCAAGCAGGTTAAAAACACAACGGGGAAATGAATTCTTCAAAAGATGAACAACCTGAGCCGAATCTGCATTGTTTTGAGCTGAGCCATATAAAGACAGCTCCTCGCCACTAATCATGTCTTGTAATGCATCAGAAGATGACATTCGTAATCGCTTAGCTAATGGGGCATCACCTTCAATGTCTCCAACCTGTGACATCAAAGCATCAGGAAGGTTTTCTTATTATCAGAAAACCAACAAAGTTTGCAATCAGTGAAGATCAAAACAAAAAAAGTGATTTCGCCCAATATGAATAATCAATGACTTGAAGATTCAACAGTGCATAAAAACAACAAATGCGCAGAAATTCCACTTACGGAATTTCTTTATTAAGTAGAGAGAAACATACCAATAAAAAGGCTATAACACTTAAAGATACTAGAGATGAGTAAATGTCCAATAAGGGAGCTGAATTCAAATTCCAATTACAATAAGCAGACTTCAAAAGGGTGATTAAAAACAAGGACTCTTAACTTTTACAGAAAAGAGTCAAATTTATCATGTTAATACAAACCTCATCCTTCAAACCAGCTGACAACATTGACACCCCTACTCCACTAGTAAATTGCACAAGCAAACTGTCGCCCAACCGACTGCCTAAAAAGAATAATGAATTTCCAACTGTTGCAATTCCCTATACAAAGAAAAAGCTGATTCAGCAAAACTACAATTAATATTAAATTACTTGAAGGGGCAGAATAACTTAAGAGTGGGATAGCTGATAACAATTTACAGTCACAAAATTTGAACTGACCGATGTAAGTACTGAAGCTTTAGCCTTTGAAATTTCAAGTCTGTGCACGACCCTGCTTATAAAAATAGGATCATTGCAAACTTTAGAAAGATGAACGATATATGTATACATGTAAGTGTATAGATGTACACACACACACACACCAGATATTTACATATGTACTATTTCCTATTGCTATGAAAGTGGGAAGTCACTCAAGAACATCCAAGGTGTGCCACATTCCAATATTTTGTGGGATTACTCCAGATCATAAAACAATATCAGGGCAAAATTAGTATGTCAGCAGGATATCAATTTCTATTACCATTTCGGCATTTCCTACCGGATACAAAAGTAAAATAGATCAGACTTCAAAAACTCTTTATTCTGACTCACATATATATTTTAACAGACTCATGAGAAAGATTTCTGTACTATGTAGATAAAGTCACCCACTGGTGGCAAAGTACACGTGAGCGAGCTAGTTTTCTTCACAAAAAACAAAACTAAGATACCTGTGTGTGCACAATCAAATTTAAAAGTAAATGTGATTACTTACCTTCCATCATAAACAAGGGTGAGCAATAAGAGCTCCCCGGTTTTTGTAGACAGCAAGACGACATCATTCGACAACCAACTTGCATTGGCAGCATCAAGCTCCACAGTGAAACTACATCTTGGCATCTCTCGACTTAATCAAGCAGAAAATAAAATAAGATAGACCAAAAACCTTTTTATTAAATTATGAAAAAATATGGGCCTCATAAGGGCTAATAATATTGGAAAGAATGGATCCAAAGAAAAGGAGGGAGAGCAGGGGTGTGTGTGAGGGAGAGAGAGTTGAGACCTGCTATCAACAGAAACAGCGTAACTATTTAGTGCCAATGCACATGAAGTTGACTGCATGATATAAGAAACAAGCCCATCAAAATATGCTTCAACCCTTTAACTATTCATGTTCCACTCGAAAGAAAGTATTTTACCTGGCTATGGTAATGAATAGAATTTGCACTGATGACGAGAACACCACCAATTGGAGATGGCACAGCAAGTAGCTTATAAGCATCATGTGGGAGGTTCTGGCCAAAGAAAATCAAGAAAAAAAAATAGAGAATATAAGAATATCTTTCCGTACCACTACTCCCAACTATATACATCCTCCGTTACAAAAAAGCAGGCAAGGATTTCAACTTACAAGAGAGATATTTCATATTTCCATATTCAGGGATCATTTGAACAATAATATCAATGGATTTCTAAATTTGTCAAAAAGGGTAGTTCCATAATTTTGAGATGACATTAATTTCCTACTGGAACTTACAATAGCTGACCATATCAGAGGATGCTGCTTCAAAGTTGTGCTGATACTAAGTGCAGAAATCATACATGTATGGTGCTTCCATGAGACACGCCCAGCCCAAGTAAGCTCCCGCTCATGAAGGATAACCAAAACGGGCTCAATGTAACCTATAACAAATTTATTAATGAAACTTTTGATAGATAAATGGGCGCTTAAGGTATAAAAGAAATTACTTTGTTTTCCGTCGCTTTGTGAGTTCATGATAAGCAAATTTGATTGTTGATAACCAATTAACTACCACTGTTTTGGAAAGGAATAAAATAATTGTGCTTGGATGATCCGAGATAATGCAATTTTTCTAAACTATCTAGATATTCAGTGTAAACTTCACTTATATACAGGACATCTTTACTCTTCTTTTCTTTTTCTTTTCTATTAAGAAGAGATCTCTTTCCACAATTTAAAGCAAACAAATACATACAGAAGATTAGTCTGCAAAAGTCATGTTAACCATTAGGCCTTTCAAGTATATTGTTAAACAAACTAACCATGTACAAATGTAAAATCCTTTATGTGCTTCATATCCATCTCTCGTAGACTAATTATGTAAGATGACTCAACACGAGCAGAAATTGCAGCACCAGATACAAACCCATCATCATCCCCAACCAAACCATAGCCACCCTGACAACAAAGTCGTCAAAGTCAATAATAGGGGGGGAACTGCTTTCTGATGGCAAAAATCTTCATGTGTGGTATTGACGGTTCATGATGCCATCTAGTCAGGTACCACAGTATCAGAGAACTCTTTCATCAAGGCACAACTGCTCTAAATGACTTTGAAACACAATAACCAAGACAGATACTTAAGCATGCTACTAGTAAAGGCATATACTACATAAATTTGCTTAGCCAATGAGGTTACCCTATTCGTTGAATCTGATTCCTAAAATTTATATTGCAAGAATGAAAAATTATGTTTTGTATTATTTTGTTTCAACATCACATGCATGAGAGCCAATATTTAAACAGCACCTTTGTTAAATATGAGAGACAAAGCTAGCCTTGAGATTATGACATAGCCAAGTTACATATGCGTATATGCTTTTTATAATACATACAAGTAAACCATTCGAGCTATTGCTAACCGAACAATGATTCCTTCATTTCATTTTCATATCCTACAATTCATATAGCAGAAAAGCTCAATGCAGTATTATAAATTTTTCGGGATAGCAACCATTAATGAAGAAGCTAAGGAGACAGAAGAGACCTGAGCAGCTTTAAGTATTATCAGTTGCAAATCAAAAACAAGAACCCCGCCACATCTGCCTTGGGGATCAACTTTTACTGATGGGCCTCTTGCAAACGATTCTCTACCTCTTCTCAAATGAAGCCACTCTGGGCCCTCGAAGCAGTGCATAGAGCTGGAAGGGTAATAAGTCATAAATGATAAATTTAGACAGTTCAACAAGTTACGAAAACAATAAGCTTAAAATAATGTTTCTTATAGTTGGAATTATCACCTTAAACCCAGCATGTCCATATACATTTAGAAATTGTTCAATTTGAATTCCAATCACATTCAGGAAATAACTTAAGATCATGGCACTGAGTTTTAGAGACTTCACTCACTCTTCAGTCACTATCTTACATGGCCAACTTGTGTTGAAGTCAGTTATCCAATTACTGTATATAAGTCTGCTACTGGAGATCGAGTATATAATTCACATTATTCATAAAACACATTTTAATTCTCAAGGCATTATAATTCATTATCATCTCCCTAGTAGAAAAAATCAGGTATTTACTGGCTTTAAGCTACTGAACACAATTCACACAATAGTAATGTACCTAGTTCGAAGTCCATGAATCGAATCGTCGAACTCTAGTACTGAAATTTTCGCATCTTCGAAAGTCAAGATGATAGCATCTCTTCTTTTAGAACCATCACCACCTCCACCAGATAACACCGCCATTGTTTTCACATTGCCGTGCAATCTGCAACACAATTATAACAACACGGATACGAAAATCGAATCAAATAGCCTATCAGCAACCAATTCCAGTATAAACTTATCCAGCTAATTCGAGCATGAAGCATACCTGTAGTGGCAGACGAGCTCGAGCGAAGCTCCGGCGACGCCGTCCATGAGACCGCCGCGTCTCAATTCTGTAGAGGCTTTGTAACCTCTGCCGGCCTCTTGCTCTTGCACTCTGACGACGTAGACTTCGAGGACGTTGGCGGCGGTGACGACGAGGTTGGGGACGGGGCCGATTTCGCGGCGGGCGGCGGGCCAATCGGAGTCGAGGTCGTCGGACTGGACGGGAGGGAGGCGAGGGGCGAAATCGGCTCGGGAGTGCGTGATGAAGCCGGCGGCGCAGTTCTCGATGCCCGTCGGCCAGTGCATCATCTTGTGCGCCGCGTAGCTCATCGTCCTCGGAGGAGGAGGAGGAGGAGGAGGAGGACGGCGGTGGCGGGAGGGCTGTAGGGTTTGGGATTCGAGGAAGGAGAGAGGTTAGGGGGTTTGGTGAGAGAGGAAGAGATTTGAGATTTGGAGGGAGATTAGGGTTTTGAAGAGAGTGTGAGGGTTTGGGAATTAATCTGGGTTTGGCGGGAGGACGGTCATGAAATGGCGATGGATTTTCACACGGTTTATATCCGCTTGACTGTGCTTTTTGTTTTTGTTTTTTGTTTTTACCTTATGAATGCAATAATTGAAATTAGGAATAATCTCGTGTGAGTCGAAATCATAACCTGTGTTTGTCCCGATGAGAAAAATGGTCGTTCCGAACTCTCTCTCATACTCTATCAATCGATGAAAAATTGTTATGAAGTATGAACATATGCATGCTATGTTACTAATTGTGTTCCAACTTAAAACTCGTAAAGAATGTAAATCTGTTTTAGTCAACTCGACTCTTATAATGTGCGTAATAGCTTGATTGAATTATGAAATCAACTGGTAGTTGAACATACAATATGTATATCATCTGTGTTACAACCTAAAACTCGTAAAGAATTTAAATCTACTCGAGTTTAACTCGGCCTTACTAAATAAATGTGCGTGATAACTTGAGTGAACTATGAAATCAGCTTTAACTAGCTCAAAGTAGCTTGATATATCCACATTTCTTTACTGACATTAGAGATGAACTTTTTTTTTTAGATTTTCAATTTTTTTGATACCTCATTGAGGTATCCTGGAACTAATTGAAGAATCTAGTAAAGTTTCAATTGGGATTATTTATGTAACTCAAGTATTGAGTTGTTAACTGTTCTCCCTTGACCATCTAATTATGTTAATTTCTTGCACTTATATATAAACGAGGTTAGCAGTTTCACTTTCGGTAAGTTATATACTAATTGCAATCAATCCTAACTTACTGCAATTCTTATTGGACTGTCACACCAATATATGCAACCGACCTTTTGTACATTTCTCATACAAAACCCGATACAAAAAACCCTCATCGCTTGATTTTGGAAAGCAAATGACTTGGGCATCCTCAAAAGGTCCTAGTTTAAAGACTGGTGCCTATCCTAAAACTCTAGTTTCTTTGATTTTCATTTCATTTGGAGGACTAGCATTGCTCAGAGCTTTGGTTTCTTGGGACTTAGAACCAAACAGTACCTCAACTTCCTCATATGCCAAACACAAGAGTGTGCCAAATGCAACAAGCATTCGTTCATTCGACTCAGGTTCCTAATCGATTCAAGAATTTCGATTAATTTGGATGATTTCTTGCTAACTATACTAGCTTGTATTTGTATATATACGTAGGTTGTGATCTGTATCATGGAACATGGATTCATGATCCTACAATCAAACCAGCTTATACAACTGCATGCCCCTTCGTTGCAAGTAAGCTAAAGTGCCATGTAAATGGGAGGCCTGACAAGGAGTACCTGAACTGGCGATGGAAGCCTTCTCGATGTGACCTCCCACCATTTGATGCCAAGAAATTTCTTCAATTGATGAGAGGGAAGACAATGGCTTTCGTTGGAGACTCAATCAACCGAGGCCATATGGAATCCTTACTTTGCACTCTTTATCAGGTATTTGTCTACACTTCTTAAGTTCTTATCAACATATCAGACTACTCTATATAATTACATTCATTTTTCGTGTATACCTGCTTGTCATGTGATTAGTTATTATGCAAATGACATATTGTGTACACTAACTAGGCGTAAGAGATATGTCTCACGTACGATCATATGTCTACTAAATGTCGTTGAAATTTATATGCGCCAATTTTGCAAGTAGAAGTTCTGGAAATTAGAAGCACCCGTAGAATGAAAACCTAGCCTACACATTCAAGTCCTCATTTGTGACCATTGTCGGAATTTGGTCCTCACGGCTCATCAAAGAAACACATGGAGATTTCGGCCCGGATGGTGTGTCGAAGCTCCATCTCGGTGTCCCGGACATACACTTCATCGATCAAATCCCACAGTTTGACGTGATGGTCCTTTCTTCTGGTCATTGGTTTGAAAAACCATCCATACAATTCTTGAACAACGAAGTTGTGCACCTCAATATCACTCAAGCATATGGGATCTCAGTCGAAACGGACCCGAAAAGACGAACACAACCCGGACTGGAAAGCAAGCCTCATAGGGAGGATTGCTCACATTGGTGCATGCCAGGTCCAGTTGATACATGGAACCAGTTTATGCTTGAGATCATAAGAGACGAATTTTGAGGGTAAACAAAACTTGTAGACGTTACTCGGTTACTAAGGCCCTGCAGGCATTCTATGTCGTTATGTACATTGCAATGTACGTGCTAGTTTGGCAGTTCTTCTACTTGCGATTTTGTTTTATTGAGCTACTAGTGTTGTAATGATGACACATTTCTGATTATTTCATATCTAATTATAAATACATTGCAATCATTCTTCTTATATATGATCATTCATCCATTCGTCAGGAACTCACAATTTGAAGAACATTGTATTAATAATTGAACTTTTGTTATAATGCGTAAATTTTTGTATGTCTTATATTTTCAAATCCAATATGAGTTTGTTTTATAAAATATTATTAAATAATTTACACACCCTTACATGTGTTAGTGATGTTTGAACTCATAACTTCAATGTTGTTAGTTAAATTAATTTACCGACCGGACTACGACCTCACAAATTCAATACGAGTTGAAAAGCGGCGGAGCTTTATTAGCTAATTCAAAGCTAATTGACAACATGTTGGATTCAAATCACATAATTTTCATTTCATGCATTTCAACATCAGTTTCTTTCATCCATGTTATAAGCAAGTTAGGCAGAAATGGACAGCTTCATTAATAGCCAGATTCAAATAACACAGTTTCCTAATCAATATGAGAGTAGGAAGTCGACATGCATTTCCTAATTATTTGCTGAATGTGATTGACTTGTGGTCATTATCATAAAGGATCAAAAATGCATCTTTGTTTCTTCCTGTATCATAGTTCTTGATTTTGGTGGGCAATCAATGTTGATATATGACGTTATATATGACTATTTGTTTGTCTGTTTATCCCATTTCATAATCCGAGGCTAGGTGGGAACTATCCGGATACGATACGATACGAAACGAAAAAAGAAAATGAAGAAAAACGCGTCACAACTACACATGCTTCCACTAATACCCATGAGATCGCTCTCACCCCACAGCTCCTCACGTCCCCATCGCAGGGACACAACCGTAACTTTACCCACCCATCCACACTGTCCATCTCTCTCTCCAAAACTATAAACAACTGGGAAGCCGCTTAGAATCTGAAGCACAAATCCTTCCGCACAACATTTCTCCGATCCCAGATCTCCACATTCCCAGAAACTCGCTCCATTCTTCGTTTTACTCAACTCCCACGCCCAAAATAGAAACTTTCCCGGTCGGAATATTCACTTCTCCGTCGCCGAAAACCAGACCTCCCGGTTTCCGGTAGATCCCACCTTCACGTAGACCGGTCAATTCCCGATCTTCAGCGATCCTGGATTCGTTGAGTGTCGATCAAGGTACTTGATTCTATCAGATCTTCAAACTATATTCGATAATGTGTTGTCATTTTGTTAATTAAACTCTGTAATTAAAGCTTAATTCGTTGATTAAATTGTTCTCCAGGGTTGCTGGAGGAGCTGAATTAGTAGTCATAATTGAATTTGTCCTGAATTGGAAAAGAGAGTTCAGAGTTTGGTGTTTAACTTTTTGAGCCAATTGTATGAATGCTATTGGGGTTTTGTGGATAGTTTGGTGAATCATTTACTTACTTGATTAGGAAAGTTATGACTTGGGCATCAGCCAAAGGCTCTATTTCGATGAATCATTACCCGAAAATTGTTTCCTGGATTGCGGTTTCGGTGGGAGGGATGGCTATGTTTCTGCTTTTTGCTTCCTGGGTTTTAGTTTCCTTCCCAATTGGGTCCACGGTTTCGGGGTACTTTTATGGTGTTGATAGTTTGCAGAAAGTAGAGCTTTCCAGCCCTGCAGGCAATCAGAGCCTGGTTGATTCGCCGCTTCCTGACAATGTAGTTATGTCCAACAAGGAGGATAGGTCCGAGTCTAGTTCAGAAGTTCCCACGAGTTTAAATAGTCCGGTGGGTGGGTCGGAAGCTAAAGATTTGCCAGTTGTGCCGGTAGTTAGTGAGAATGGTGCATTGGGGAAACCAATTGATCCACAAGTGCCTTCTGGTTCGAGTAGTTCGTCAGGTGATGAAAATGTAGAAACAACTCATCAGACTCTCTCCAATGATACCAACTCTCATGGACAAGTGTCCTTTAGTGGATCTCACAAGGAGAGTGAAGATGTAGCAAAACCTGATCTTGGATCATCCAATGGTACGGTGACTTATGTGGGTCCGGAAACAAATGATACTACTCCCTCTTCAACTGATTCCAAATCAGAAAGCATTCCAGCTTCTTCTCATCTACCCAATGATGCAAGTAGTGGATCAGTCGATACAGGTTACTTTCCTTTTATTCCATTTAGTTTCTATGTGTGCTGAATTTTGATTTGCTTGGTAATCTTTGGACTCTTTTGTGAGAGGAATTCTTACATGCTTCATAGAAATTTCTCGAAGATTAGATTTCCTTGCACACCTAAATTCTCTAATTAGCTCCTGACCAAATTTTAGGTGGTCTGTTTATGAAAAGTTGCAAAGGATGATATGTACCTTTTTTCATGTTGCATTTGCATAAATTGTCTTCCTCGTATCTGTATAAGTTGTCTTCATGTTGCATTTATGAAGATTAGATTTCCTTTCACACCTAAATTCTCTAGTTAGCTCCTGACTGAATTTTAAGTGTTCTATATATGAAAAGTTACAAAAGCTTTTATGTTCCTTTTTTCATGTTGCATTTGCATAAATTGTCTTCCTTGTATCTGTATAAGTTGTCTTCATGTTGCATTTATGAAGATTAGATTTTCTTTCACCCCTAAATCCTCTAGTTAGCTCCTGACCGAATTTTAACTACTCTGTTTATGAAAAGTTGCGAAGGCTTTTATGTTCCTTTTTTCATGTTGCATTTATATAAATTGTCTTCCTGGTATCTGTATAAGTTGTCTTCATGTTGCATTCATGAAGATTAGATTTCCTTTCACACCTAAATTCTCCAGTTAGCTCCTGACCGAAATTAGCAAATGGCTAGTATGTTCCTTTTTTCTTGTTGCATTGGTATGAAAAGTCTTCCTTGCTGCTTCTATCTAAGGTTCTAACATACACTTCATTGGTATCATGTAGGCTGTGATCTGTACCATGGAAGTTGGTTTTTTGATTCTTCAGGACCACAGTATACAAACAATACATGCCCTGTCATAACACAGATGCAAAACTGCCAGGGCAATGGGAGGCCTGACAAGGAGTATGAGAACTGGCGATGGAAACCCCATCAGTGTGATCTGCCACGCTTTGATGCCAGGAAATTTCTAGAGTTGATGAGGGGGAAGACAATAGCTTACATTGGTGATTCTGTTGCTCGAAATCACATGGAAGCAATGTTGTGCATCCTCTGGCAGGCAATTTCCTATTCTAATCTATCATTTACTTGCATATACGTTCTCTTTTGTACACATGATATCCTTCATCTTTTAAGCATGACCCGGCTAAGGTTAGGTTTACTAATATAGTGGTGCTTGTGCTGTGTGTTGTGTGGTGTTTGCAGGTAGAAGCCCCAAGAAACCGGGGCAACAAAAAAATGCAACGATATTATTTCAAGTCAACTAATACTTTTGTAGTACGTATTTGGTCCTCGTGGCTTGTGAAGCAGACATCTGAAGCATTTGATTATGCCCCAGAGGGTGTGACCAAGCTCCACCTTGATGCCCCTGATGACCGCTTGATGGATGTCTTACCACAGTTTGATGTGATTGTTTTCTCTTCTGGCCATTGGTTTGCTAAGCAGTCTGTTTATATCCTGAACAATGAGATTGTGGGAGGACAGTTGTGGTGGCCAGATAAGTCAAAGCAAATGAAGATTAACAACATTGAAGCTTTTGGAATATCAGTCGAGACGATTCTCACTGCTCTTGCTACACATCCAAATTATACAGGGATTGCCATTGTTCGTTCCTTTTCACCTGACCATTATGAAGGCGGGGCTTGGAATACAGGTGGATCATGCACTGGGAAAGTAAGGCCTCTTGCACTTGGTCAGAGAGTGGAAAATGGCTTTACAAATATAATGCATGAAAAACAGGTTTCGGGCTTTAATCATGCAATAAAGAAATTGAATAACAAGTCGAAGCTGAAATTGATGGATATCACCGAAGCTTTTGAGTACCGTCATGATGGACATCCAGGTCCATATAGAAGTCCTGATCCGAATAAGCAAACAAAGCGTGGCCCTGATGGAAGGCCGCCACCACAGGATTGCTTACATTGGTGCATGCCAGGTCCAGTTGATACTTGGAACGAATTTGTGCTTGAAATCATAAGGAGAGAGTATGAAGGCGGCAGTAACTTATCTTCATGAGAGGTCTTTGTTGGGCATGAGCCTTAGTGTGAGGACAGCAAGACTGTATCTTCGTGAAATGTCCTTGTTGGGTACGAGCCTTATTGTTGGATAACTGGTTAGGTATCCAATTTATTTCCAGGCTTGGAGCAAGAGCAGAAAACAGTTACATTAATTTTTTTTTTCAACAGCTTATAGAGAATTTATATATTCAAATAGATCAGAGGATTAGTGGCTAATTATGTATTTGAAGAGTAATTCTAGCTTAGTCATTAAAATGAATCTGTACTCTAGTATTGTAAGCACTTTCCTTTAGGCTGTACTACATATCTCATACGTTTCAAAGAAACCATATCAGTTTCACTTTCTTCTGCGTTGTGTTGCAGTTGTACTCTATTTACTCACTGCTCGCTGTCAGGAAATACTTACCTCATTGGGGTCATGTACTTGAGAAACTTGGGAATTATTTGCACAAAAAAGAGTACAAGAGTAAAATGTCAAACTGTTACTAAAGCCAATCAACTCCAAAGAACTGCTTGCCTTTGCACACTTCAAACTGCTTTAGTATATGAAAATTTCAATTTGGCCACAAAGTAACGTGTTAGTTATGTCTAAAATATGTTTTTTAATTTGGCCAGAAAGTTACGTGTTAGTTTTTGTCTAAAATGAAAAATTCAATTTGACTATAAAATTACGCATTAGTATGTCCAAAATTAAAAATTATTTTTGTTAAATAAAATATGGCCATGTTGGTCTTTTTTTTCTAAAGAGTCGGCCCGACCTGTTTTTTTTAACCATAATAGAATGAGCTTTTAGAGCGGGTAAAAGTTTTCATATTGAAACTTAGATTTGATCCTAAAATTTATTGACCAAAGTTAAGCCCGATCCTACTTTATCCAAAACCCTAAAATTAGGGCTAGATTATCCTTGGCCCAACCCATGATGACCCTTATTTCAAGTTGGAAAGTAAGACAACAGTCATTTTACACATAAGTGAAAAATAAATGTACCGACCGTCATTTGACCCCAGTTATTCGTAAGATTCAAAGCTAAATCAACATGTGATACCCTTCATACCAAATTAGATCAATGATATGTATTTCAACAATGTCGCAAGGGATCCTAGATTCTAAATCCGATCCTTAACTCTCCCTCTCTCTCTCTCCAAAAAAAACATAATTGTGATTTGTGAAGCCTACTACATGATTATGTGTAATATTATCAGTAATAACACATTAATATTGAGATTTGAAATATAGGAGGTTACATTTCATATTGGCAAAAAAAGAAAAAAGAAAATAAAAGTAAGGTAAGAAGAATGGCTACAAAAATGGAGAGCGATCAGATCAATGACCCCATATAGTTTTAAAATTAAAAACACTGATGATGGATCTGAAATAAATTTCCATTTCCCTCCTACTCTCACCAAATGCCCTTATCCCTCCTCTAGCGAATCACCAACCAGACAGAACCACACCTTCGCTTTCCCAATGGCGTGGCAAAACCTCATTGGTAAAACCATCTAACCTTCAATAAGCCCACAGCAGCGAATAAAACCCCCCAGCGTGGAGGTGAAGGATTTTGAAATTCAAATGCTGTTTGGCTTTCGTTCTTCAGAGAGAGAGAGAGAGAGAGAGAGAGAGAGAGAGTCAATTTTAATAATAAAAACAGGCGTCTCTCTCTCTCTCCCAAATCCTCAACGGTCCTCTCTTTCTCCTTCCTCAGGTTTCAGACGGCTACTCATTTTCTCTCTCTACAAATCTCAGATTCCTTCTCTCACCTCCGTTCCAATCCCCAAACGCCGCTTCTTTTCCAACCAAAGAAAACAGCACCGCCGCGTCACGCCGTCAGGTTCGTCCTCGCCGTTTTCTTTTTTCTGTTTCGCCGTTTGATTTTCGTGAACGGAACGAACCGTGTCCTCTCGTAGTTTCTGGATTGTTCTTCTCGCATTACATTTCCTCAAGTTTTGATTCGATTTGTTTTCTTCTTCTGCTCGTGGATCTGAAATTCGGATTGAATTTGGTTTAATTGAGCTAGATTGCGGTGGAGATTGTTATAGAAAAGCGAGGGTTTGGGATTTGAAGTTGGAATTGGGGGTGGTGGTGACCTAGGTGTGGTTTTGATATTGAAATTTGGGGGATTTTGGACTAGAATTTAGGGGTTTTCGTCTTTCGAATATGGAGTTTGGGTTAGAAATGTGAGAATTGGGGGTTTAGGAGAATCTAGGGTTAGGATTTCATTAGAAGCTTTTCCTTTTTTGAATTTGATGATCAGTTTGGAGTTTGGTGATCAATTTAATTCAAGCTGTGCGTATATGGAAACCGAATCGTAATGTTGAAGAAGGAAATGAGGATGTGTTGGACTGTAAGTGCTTGGTATGGTAAGAAATGGCTGTTATTAATGGTTTTGTGTTGTGGATGTAATTAGGGTTTAACTGTGGAAATTGCTTGTGGCTGGTGAAGTGTGCTCAACATGTCGAATCTCCAAAGTGAGCAGCTTCTGCAAATGGAAACGACATGCGGGTCCCTTCTATATGAGCTTCAGGTATCTATGAATAGAAAAGGAAGGGTGTTGAAGTTGGAATGTAGTCAATGTACTGATCCATTTCCTTTCTTGTTTAATTTGAAAATGCAGATAATCTGGAATGAAGTTGGAGAGACGGATAAGGATAGGGACAAGATGTTGCTTGAGCTTGAGCAGGAATGCCTCGAAGTATACAGAAGAAAGGTGGATCAGGCCAATCGGTGTAGGGCACAGCTACGTCAGGCCATTGCTGACTCCGAAGCAGAACTTGCTGCAATTTGTTCTGCAATGGGGGAGCGGCCGGTTCATATTAGGCAGGTCAGGAGCCAATGTGGCATCTGTTCCTTTTTCAAAAATCATGGAATAATACACTAGTTTAACCATAGATTATTAAACAAGTTTGATTGAAACACCAGATACATGAAATTGTTTTACTTTAGATTAAGAGAGAAAAGTTTGAATTAAAGAAATTGAGCCAAAATGGTATAACATAACTGAATGCAAAATTTGGTTATATGGACTGTGATAGTTTTGTATGAATAAGTGTTTGTTGTTGAAGTTTTGATGTCTGTTCTATTTAAGCAAACTTGTATACATTTTGGTTTGTGAGTGCAGTCTGATCAAAGTGCTGGAAGCTTGAAGGAAGAACTCAGCAAAATAGTTCCTCAGCTGGAGGAAATGCAGAAGAGAAGAATTGACAGAAGAAATCAATTTCTGGAAGTTGTAGAGCAGATACAAATTATTTCAAGTGAAATTAATGGAAGCACAAGTTGCAATTCTTCTAAAATAGGTGTGGACGAAAGTGATTTATCTTTGAGAAGGCTTGAAGAATTGCACAGACAGCTCCTTTCACTCCAAACAGAGAAGGTTGGTTGAGTTCTCTTTTTTCTGTACACACTGCATCCACATATGTGGAGACTTAAGTTTGTGTTTTACATATGTGGAGTCTTAAGTTTGTGTTTTATATATGCTCGACACATTTTAATTGCTCTATTATTTCTTCTTTTGCAGAATGAGAGGCTGAAGCAGATACAGGCCCATCTGGGTACATTGAACTCGCTTTGTTTAGTTCTTGGTATGGATTTCAAACAGACAATCAGTGAGATTCATCCCAGTCTCGATAATTCAGAAGGATGTAAAGATATAAGTTTGGACTTAATTGAGCGATTGGCCACAACAATAAAGAAATTGCGTGATGTTAAAATACAGAGAATGCAGATGGTAAAGAGCCTGTTCTCCATAAATAATATTTCCTAGTTGAAGTTGCCTTCCATGTATATTTCCTAGTTGATGTTATGTGCCTTCTAATGATCTTTGTAACCCAACCTTTGACAGCTTCAAGATCTCGCAACCACCATGTTGGAGCTATGGAACTTGATGGATACGCCAATAGAGGAGCAACAGATGTTTCAGAATATAACATGTAACATAGCTGCTTCAGAACATGAGATAACTGAGCGGGATACGCTATCTGTGGACTTTATCAATTATGTGAGTCTATTGCAGTAATTCTGTCTATATTTAGAACCTGCGTTAATATGTATCTTGAATTCATTTGGGATTTTAATCATTTTTATTTTGCAGGTTGAGGCAGAGGTGTCTCGGTTGGAAGAGTTGAAATCAAGTAAAATGAAAGAGCTTGTTCTTAAGAAGAGGACAGAGCTAGAAGAGATCTGTAGGAAGACTCATATGGTCATAGAGGCAGATAGTGGAATTGAATATGCCATTGAAGCTATAGAATCAGGTGTGTTTAAAGTACTTGATACTGCATCATATGTAATAACAATTTACTAAGAATGTATTTCTGAATGTCTGCACCATTCTTGCTTGTGCAGGAGTTGTGGACCCTTCTTCTTTATTGGATCAAATTGAGGTTCAGGTTTCAAAGGTTAAAGAGGAAGCTTTTAGCAGGAAAGACATACTTGAAAGAGTTGACAAATGGTTGTTTGCTTGTGATGAGGAGTGCTGGCTTGAGGAATATAACAGGGTTAGTTTGCAATTAATTTTCCTGCTGATCAATTTATCCTCTTTTAGTTTATTTGCTAACTTCTTCTTTCTTTCTTTATGGATGTTTAGGATGAAAACCGATACAATGCCGGCAGAGGAGCTCATCTTACTCTCAAGCGTGCTGAAAAAGCACGTGCTTTGGCCAACAAACTTCCAGGTACAGATTGCATAGATAGAACTTCCCCTCTATCATAATGGTATACCTTCCGACATATGTAACAGTCACAGAATCACTTACATTCACACAGTCATGATATTATACGTACTTTATATTTCTTCTTGGTCTGGTTTAACAAGTATCCTGGTTATTCTATAGTAATGGTGGATGCATTGGCTTCAAAAACCATCGCATGGGAGAAGGAGAGAGGAACTGAGTTTACTTATGATGGTGTAAGTAGTTGCCTTATAATTTTAAAGGCTGCAAAAGATTCTTGTTTGTTCATCTGTCTCGCCCCCATAAAGTAATCCTTCTCTTTGTATTCATACACGCACTTTCTGAAATAAGTCACTTGCTGTCTACTGCTATTCAGGTTCGTCTGCTTTCCATGCTTGAAGAGTATACTATATTACGGGATGAAAAAGAACAAGAACGCCGAAGACAGCGGGTATGGTCTTCTAGTTTACCTGAATATCTCTTTTGAAGATGTATCTTGATTTTGAAGTTTATAACTTTTCTCTCTTTGAATCCATATCAACAATAAATTCTCTATTTCAGGACCAGAAAAAGCTTCAGGGTCAGCTGATAGCCGAACAAGAGGCACTTTATGGGTCAAAACCTAGTCCTTCAAAAACTCAGTGTGTAAAAAAGGGTCCCAGAATGTCAACAGGAGGTGCGAGCAATAGAAGACTGTCAATGCAAGCTCCCAAAGCTGATTCATTTCATTCCACTAGAGTGCCTGCTACTCCTCTTTCACGACCTAGTTCAAGGAAGAGTGATCGAGGCCACCAAAATGAGCAATTAAATAATCATCACGATGATGGCCTTACAGCTCTAGCCACTGGTAAAGCTCTTCTCTATTTTTATTTAAATGCAGTCAATTTATGCAACAAAATACAAATCGTATCTAGATCTTTTCATGGTGTTTATGCAGGAAGGAGAAACTTGAGTCGGAATAGCTCTTTTGGTTCCAACTATGAACCAGAGTCACCCATGATGCGGAAACCCTTTGCGCCAATTTCTCTCCCTGCTGAAAACGGCACATTTGCTACTCCTATGAAGTCCACAAATGTTCCAGAGGAAGACTACACCAAGACTCCCAAGGTCATGTCTTTTGTGCCCACTACACCACAAACAGTGTCAGTACCAATGCAGACAGCCGTGACCCCGGCTCCTCCATCCCACCAACCGATTCCTTATGCCGCCAATGTAGCTGAAGAGGTCTCCCCCGAAGAGATTGAATACTCTTTCGAGGAAATCAGGGCGGGTTTCAAACTCCCTGAAGCAGCACATACCAAGTCAATACATGTCTGATAGGATTAGTAGTTATATGTAGTCAACTCTGGTGAACTTGGAAGAACACTCTTATTCCCTTGTTTTAGCTTTTCCTTCTGTAAGTCAATTCTAATTGGCTTCCCTGATTTGTGTAAATAGTCTACGACATATGAACGTGGACTAAGATATCTGAACCTCTGTTCCTCTCTCAATCAAAGTGAGATCATTTTCCATTTATATTTTTGGTGAAGACATGAAGTTTGGTACTTGGGTAAATCTGATTCATGAGGAAGGGGGTTGTGATTTACAGTGGCAGTAATAGTAGATAGTTGGAATCATAAGGGTGGGTTTGTGTTGAAATTTAAATCTTCAAGTCAAAGATTATTTTTCTGAAAAGACAAAGGAGGTGTCAGTAGTTGGAAAATTGGTATAGGCTCCCTCTACCGTTAGCTTTACAGCTTCGGTCAGTTATTATTTCTTTAATAAACTTTGAATAAATAAAAGGTAATTAAATATAAAAAAGCCCTTTTCTTTTCTTAAACTAAACTTCAAATTTAGTATCATTGTCCATTTCTTAAATCAGCTTTATTAAATTTCCAAGACGGACGTGAACCATTTTCTTAACTAAAATTCATACTTTGAATTTGCAATTAAACAAATGATTTCTCACTCAAATTTCATCAATATTTTAACTATTCCATTATGTTTTTATTTTTATTTTCCCCAATTTAAACTTATTTATTTCCTTCCTCCTTTTCCAGAACCCTAAAATTTTACATTTCTCAGAAGTATTCCTGAAATCACACCCCCAAACAATTAGTGTTTCTAATTCCTGGTAATTATCAGGACTTGTTTCCCAGTTTTTTTTTTACTGGATTTCAGTTCCTGCTGTTCTAAGCTCTGTTCTTTCTCTACAATGGTGAATAGAAGCTTCAGATTTTCTGGAATCACAGTTCTGTGTTCTTGAGCTTTCTTCTTTCAGCAGCCAAGCTAGGGTTTTGGGTCCTAGGGTCTTCAATTTTCAGCTCAAATTGTTGCTCTGTACTACTTTTATTGCAGAAAACAAATTATGGGTATTTCTGGGTTCTGATTTTGCTTCAGAAAGCTGAAGACTTTGATGGGTAGGCTGTAAATTTCAGAGGGTGTTTAGGGTTTAGGTTTAAGCTTTTCTAGGGTTTTGGGTTTGTTCTTGTTTAGCTGGGAAAAAAAATGGAGGAGAAAGACAGCTTGATGGTTTCTGGAGTTGTAGTGAGCAATGACCCATCTCAAGATATTTACAGGATTGCCCCCAGGACTGAAATCCACCCCCAATCTGTGGGTCCTACAATGGCGGCGGCGGCGGCAGCTACGGCGTCGCCGATGAGCTCAGGCTTGACGGCCGGCACGGATTCTCTAAAGAAAAAGAGGGGCCGGCCGAGGAAGTACGGGGCCGACAAGGGCTCGCCGGCGTCGGCGTTGTCGCCGATGCCGATTTCGTCGTCGGTGCCGCTCACCGGAGAGTTCTCGGCTTGGAAAAGGGGCCGGGGCCGGCCCGTTGACTCGGTCAAGAAGGCTTCGCATAAGTATGACGTGTTTGAGAGCTCAGGTACTGAAAATGACAGCTTTTTATAAATTTCATTGCCAGGGTCTTAAGAAATTTGACTTACAGTTTACCTCTTTTTACTGTTTATCTATAGAAGATCAGATCTGTAGTTGTTAATGTTTGCATGCAAATTGTGGTGTTGGTTTTTCTGGGATTGGATTTTGGGGGGTTTTAGAGGAAGGTTTTGGAAGAGTGTGTTGGGTTGGATTTGGTAGTGGACCCTTTAGATGTATCAGATTCCATGTCAGATCTAGTACTTGTGGTGAAGCAGGGATTTGGTGATGGGTACTTATTCTGCTGGCTACAATATTAAACTGGCTCTGCCTTTTTGTACGAGGCTAAAGCTGCTTACTAGGAAACAGAATGGGAATGATTGAAGGTACTTGTAGTACTACCGGCTTGCTCAATAGGGTAAGAGTCCACTAATGAGCTGACGTGCCTGGGATCAGTCTTGTCTAATTAAGTGATTATGTATGTTAATTGTGGGAGATTAGATAGAAAGACATTTTAGTGGGGAAGGACTCTACAAGTTGCCAAGAATAGTTGGTACTCCGTCTTACCTGGTTTAGATCTATAAATTTTGATTTTAATACTGACTGATAATTTACAGTTTTGGAACCATTGGATTGAAAATTACTGTCTCCTGGGACTACCAACTACGGGAAGTCCAGTTAGTATACAGTTTCTAAATGGCTTCGAGGCAAAAAAATGTGATCTTTATTATTGCTTTGTGTTTGCTCATTTCTTAACGTTGTCTTCTCAAGTTCATTGAATTGGTTTGGATTTGTCTCTGACTACTGATGATGAACTGAGCAACAATTTCTGGGCTTTGTTCATATACTGGCGTCTTTCTAATTGTATTTCGAGTACTTTTTGAAGCATTTTGAGATTTAACAGTGAATTACTGTGCCAGATTATCTGATTCCAATTTGAACGATAATTTCATTTGAGGATGTGTTTGATTTTCTTTCTCCCTCCTTTCTCTGTTTGCAGGCGAGAAACTTGCATACTCTGTTGGTGCTAATTTTACACCTCATATCCTTACTGTCAATACTGGCGAGGTATGCACTGAAAAAAGCCATGTGACTATTTTTCATGTCAATCAACAATAACTTAACTATAAGAGGCCTTACTAGTTCTTATGTTTAGGGATCTTTTATGTTGTACCGACGATGATAAGATGCATTATCACATCAAATTACTCTCAAAATGTACCGATTTGTTTTTTTCACTTTACCTCAGATAGAAGATCTATGAATCAGAGACTTTAATCTAATATGCAAATTATAATCTTTGTTTTCTTAGATTACAATTACAAGCAAAAAGAAAATAGATAGGAAATTTAATCAGGTCCAATATTTCAAAATTCTTAAGCATAAGTTAAATATTTACTGATATGATCTGTTCTGTACTCGATTCCTGATGTAACTTTTGGTCTATGCAGGATGTTACTATGAAGATCATGACATTCTCTCAACAAGGATCTCGTGCGATTTGCATACTTTCTGCAAATGGTACCATTTCAAATGTCACCCTTCGACAGCCCAGTACTTCTGGAGGTACCTTAACTTATGAGGTATGGCCTTCTGCCCTCTGGTACTGTAGCGTGACTAACATATGAAGTTACTGCATAATATGAATTTCTTAGTTGCAAAGTACTCTCTGCTCTTATCTTTACTGTTGTGCATATAGTATTGTTTCTCTATTTAGATTTTTTTGTATAGTAAATGGGAGATATCAACGTTACTGTGAATAGTGGATCAACTCTGGCACAATTACTGCATCTGCATCTCACTGTATTAATAAATGACTTGTGTATGATGGTGCCAACCCTATGTTAACTTTTAAGATTTTGACTACGGTGACATGATTTTCTTGAATTGTTGATTGCAGGGCCGATTTGAGATACTTTCATTGTCTGGATCATATATGCCAACTGAGAATGCAGGAACAAAGAGCAGGTCAGGTGGCATGAGCGTGTCTTTGGCAGGTCCAGACGGTAGAGTTGTTGGGGGAGGACTGGCTGGGCTATTGATAGCTGCAGGACCTGTGCAGGTAACATGCTCTGAGGAACATGTTGAAAGTTTATTTTGCTGAGCTTCATCGAATAATCTAATATTCTGTTTTCCTGATAAATCAGGTTGTGGTAGGAAGTTTTCTACCAGGTCACCAGCAGGAACACAAGCCCAAGAAGCAGAGAATCGAATCAGGATCGTCACCAATTGTCCCCATCATTGTCAACTCTGTGACTGGTGAAGAAATAAAGGGTTACAGTGGATTAAAACCCATCATGATGACTACTTCCTTCCACGGAGACAATTCAAATTCGCTAAGCCACCCAATGCATCAGAACTTTAAGAATTCAACTCCTGAGAATAACTCATTGGTAGCAGAAGAAGACTCCAAAGGCTCTGGCCAATCGAACTGTGAAGTTTCTTGTTGATCATGATTTCCGCGGTCTCCTTGTGTGATTTGTTGTCCTGAATAGTTTTCTTCAGACTTGGTAACATCTAGGCTCACTCAACCTCTGTCTGACGTCTATTCGTGAAGGACAAACTAGGCTTAACCTCTTGTTGTTGTTTTAACCAGGAACATTCTCAGTAGGTATTATTTTAGTCTCTTGATCATGAGGCTTATTATGTGGCTGGTTTCGTATTCTAGTATTTCTAGTCTTGTACTCTGTAGCAATTCTTAGATGTATGATGTATCAAACATGTTTAGTCATTTGTATCATCACATCGAGTTCATGGTTTCTGAAAGTTGGAATTTGAGTAGATGTTGCTTTGTTATACGCACACGAGTGATTTAGAAATGCCGAACTCTGCTTCTGTCTCGCTCTCTTACTCTCTATCTCAGAAACTGCACATAACAATTGAGTTGATGTTTAAGCTAATCAATGATTAAGATTACCGGGACGGTGTGTGGAGGAGAGTTTAGTATCTTGAACATTACAGCCACAAGAGATCAGTAAGTTTCTGTTATATATATATATATATATATATATATATATAGTCTTTATCCAGAATGAAGCTTCTCTGGAATTACAGAATGAAGCTTCACTCTGGAATTACAGAGTGAAGTTCCAATTTTAACACACTTTTCGGTCAAATTTTTTCACCATAAGCGATTCAATATTTATGTATGTTATTCAAGATCATCTCTACAAAATTTCATCTAATTCAGACATCGTTAAGGTATTGAAATTAGATTAAATCAATGAATGAATTAAAACTGTTCAACGTGAACCGTTCGTGTAAATCTCAATTTTGAAAGCTCAAACTATTGTCAAATTGGATGAAACTTTGTAGAGATGATCTTGAATAACATACCTAAATATTGAATCGTTTATGGTGAAAACATTTGACCGAAAAGTGTGCCAAAATTGGAACTTCACTCCGTAATTTCAGAGTAAAGCTTCACTCTGGATTGGTACTGTATATACAGCCCTTCTTGGCTGCGGAGGTCCGCACCAAGATTTTGGTGCGGATTTCTATCTTTTTACCACTTTTTGATCATATTTTCTCATCTCTACCGTCTAGTATCTAAATAATATTGTGTAGATCATCTCTGCAAAATTTCAGCCAATTTGATAATCGTTAAGGCCCTCAAAATTGCGTTTTTCTGTTAAAAATATGAACGGTAACGGTTCGCCAGAATTCGGTCCGTCCATTTGTTATTCGATTTTGAGGGCCTTAACGATTACCAAATTGGCTGAAAATTTGCAGAGATGATCTACACAATATTATCTAGATACTAGACGGTGAAGATGAGAAAATTCGATCAGAAAGTGGTAAAAAGATGGAAATCTGCACCAAAATCATTGGTGCGGACCTCCGCATTTGAGAAAAAAAAAAAAATATATATATATATATATATATATATATGCTTGTATATGCCGGCTTGAAAATTATATTGTATCATCTCTCTAATCTCTATTTTCATAAGCAACCTAATGTTGTCTTTTGATTTTCTTCTTCTTCACGCAGAACAGTTTCTTGTTATATATATTAATATATATACACACATTTTGTTTTTTTGTTACATGAGAGATATTGTGTACTAGCATGTATGGTATACAAGTCTAATGCTACGTTCTATTTGGCCATGTTAACGCCAATAGTGTTTCTTTCACGTAAACACATTTTGTATCGATCAGGTGGCCCTGCTGCTCGACTTCAGGATGCACTAGTTAAGAAATATATTGGCTCAAAGATTCTTCGTCGTCCATATAATCCTAACAGTACCATCTTTCTAGGTGGATCCTGTGAGACATGGATGCAGGAATTCTTCTATGACTATGAGGTAACTTGAGAACTTCTGTTTATTACTACAACAACTTTTTAGTTAATTAAGTTAAATTTACACCTAAATTAGATATGAAAGGGAATGGACTAAATGTTCAGTACTTCGTACTCTTCCAAAGGAGAATTGAGAGTACTGTTGTGACTTGTGAATATATATATATGACATGGGAAAATATGAGACTTCGCTTGTGTGTTTATAAAGAGTTTGAGCAACTTCAACCATTGCGAATATGTTTTGGATGTAATTCCTAAATTACTTTATCTGAGCTCTTTAGACTTCGAGCAAAGTCAATTGCCTTATTTGCATCTATATGACTACATGAGTTGAAACTCTTGGCAATGAAGAAGAGATGAATAATAGAAGTTATGATCTTACAATGTATTAGGCAATTAGCAAGTCATGACATAACCTTAATAGTAATGATTACCCTGACAAACGTACAGTTATGATCTTACAATGAAGAAGAGATAAATAAAAGAAGTTATGATCTTACAATGTTTTTCTTTTGGCAGTTTGAGCAGCATTCTGAATCCTCAGTCTACTATCAGAAGTGGATACGCGAGGGTTGTGGTATTGCAGTTAATTTACCCTGACAAACGTACAGTCTGTTGAAGAACAGGTCCAGACCAAGAGATTTGACATAAAGGGTTCTAAATTAGTAGTAGCAAACAAGTAGAGTAGTAACTTTGGATAGAAGAGAATTAACGGAGGACCCTCCCTACTTGTGAAATAACTGGTGCAGAAAGGGCATTCAGGTTGTGAGTTTTCGAATTTCAGTGGACTTGTATGTATTTCAAACATGCTGTTTAGATTGCTTTAGGATCTTTATATTAAACATTGTCAAATTAATAATTCACAAGTAGGCAGAATCTTTGTTAAAGACCAAATCTAGCAACATACACCGATACACAGCAGTACAGAAGTAGTTTTACATTGCTGGCCTAGAATACGCATGTGGTTCTTAAAAATTCAGCATTCCATGCTTTATTAACCTTCTGTATAAATTCTTCTACCCTCGTCTTCAGCTCAACATCATCAACCAGCTCAGTTTCATTATTGGCATTACCATATTTGAGAACTACATAGTTGGCCTTTGATACTTGACTGAATTGCATTGAGCCATTGAGGCATTGCCCTGCCGCCTATCCTCACCGACTTGTTTTGCACTTGTACCATGTTCATCTCCCTGATCATGCTTTTTGGTAGACACTCTGAGGTGAATTGCGCTTTCTACATGATCATAGGAGATGGATTTCGAGCCCAAGATGACAATGGCTATGGTCAAATTGCAGAAGCAGAAGATGATTAGAGAGTTGGAAGCTAAGTAGCACGGACACGATTCGATACGTAGACACGGCATATATAATTTTTTTTAGACACGGATACGTGGTGTACATGTTAATTAAATATTATTTTTAATATATATATTTAACAAATTAATTTATAAATTTGAAAGTATTTAGAATTTTAGATATATATATATGTCAAAGTGTGCATTAAAATGATGAAAACATAACTTGTTAGAATGGCTAAGGACTTGATAAATATCTTGGATAACCAAGTTCGAATCCCACTACAAGCATTTTTATTTTTATCACGAGTTTCTCTACTTATATATATATATATTAAAGTGTGCATAAATATAACAAAAACTAAATCTGTTGGAATGGTTGAGGAGTTGTTGAGTGCCTTGGATGACCAAGTTTCGAATCTCACCATAAGCACTTTCACTTTTATTATGAGTTGGTGCGTGTCCGATTTGGATACTCACGTGTCCAGATTGTGTCCAAAATCAGTTCGCACGGACACGCAATAAGGTGCTCATAGGTTGGTTCGAGCAAATCCTACTGTTGTATCAAGCATAGTTGTGAATACGGAAAGAACCAAATTTTGTTAACAAAATGTGTGTGTGTGTGAGAGAGAGAGAGAGAGAGAGAGAGAGAGAGAGAGAGAGAGAGAGAGAGAGAGAGAGAGAGAGAGAGAGAGAGAGAGAGAGAGAGAGATGAAGATTATCAGAATGAGTGCCTCTATTTAAACCCCAGTATGGATCAAGATGAGGAGTGGGTGAGAAGCTTAAGGCAGCAGAAGTTAAGGAGGAGATAATGTTGTGAGTTTGAGAGCTATGCTTAAAACTATACAATAGGTTCTTGTTAGTACTTTACATACATTATAATTGAAAAGCTTACTCCCAACTGTATTAGGGGGCCTCAAGCCTTTTTTATTAATCAAATTCAAAGTTCAGACTGTTCAGTGCACCAAACAAGAAGCTTCACATGGATCCTACTCAGCCTCTCCTATACTCTCTGCCAGTCTGCTGTCTCTTTGACTCAGCCTCCAAATATTTAGTAGAAGTTTCAAGATAATTACCAACCATTAACTACAAGGTTAGGTAATAGCTGAAAGAGACTTGGAGACTCAGAATACTCCAAATCATAGAAGACTTGAGGGTTGACTGACCAGCTTAGTTCAGACAATGCCATTGACATTGACTTGGCCCTCAAATTGACAGTTCTCCTAAAATGGTGACCTCACTGAACATTGAACTCTAGGCTCTTTGATCATGCATATTACATGAAAATGAGAAGTGACAAGAAATTAAAATTGAAAAATGGTCCTGAAATTAAATGGAAGATGAAGAAAGCTGCAGCTTACAGGAGCATGCCCTTTGTAACTTTTCAAACACTTTTGCCCTTTTTTTTCCATGTGAGATGAGAATCAAAACATGTTTATAGTACTTGGATGATCTAAAGAGGCTTTGCTTACATTCTGTTAGTCATAAATGCTTTACATTCAATAAAAAAATTTACCCTCCAAAACATAATTAAGCACATGGGTCAAGAACTTCACAGGTGAACTATGTTTGCTGAGGAAGTGAGGATTGAATTAGAATTTTATTTAAGTAGATAGAGACATAGCAAACACATCAGAGTTATAATTACAAAATTTTCAGCTACATCATCAAAACCAAGTTGCTACAAGTCTGAAGTGCAGGCCTTTTTAGGCATTGATCAAATGTGACGTTCTCAGCAATTCTGCTCTCCATCCCCTGTTAACTTTTTCGATGAATTCTTCAGCTCTTCTTCTCAGCTCATCATCATTATCACACTCCTTACTGTCAACAATCTGATCATCAAGTCCAGCTTCGTCACGGATTGCTAGTTCGTTCTTGGCATTTGAAACTTCATTTCTCACAACAAATGATGAACTGGTCGTAACCTTCTGCTCACACTTAGCATCACGATCAACTTGTTTACCATTTGTAATTGTGTAGGTGACCTTCGAGTGAGGAAGTTCACTTTCCTGATCAAAGTAAGACCCGGGTTTGGAGCCCACGACGACCATGACTATGATCAAATTGCAGAAGCAGAAAACGTAGAAAGAATTCGAAGCAGCCTGAGTGAGCAAGTCCAGTGTGGAAACCAACATGGTTGTAGAGACTGGGAGAGTATCTTGTAAAGCTGTTAGCTGTTGTTGATGAAGAATAGAAGAAGAAGATTGGTGTGATTTGAAAAACGAAAAGGAGCTACTTAAATAGCTTGGTGGTTGAAAGAAGTGTAGGCAAGAAGCTCCTTATAAGGGAGGAGAGGTGCAAAGGTGTGAAAGCTATAGCCTCTAGGGAAAACGACATGTTGTATATGCTTGGTACATTATTGATTGGATAAATCAATTGCAATTGGGAGGAAACTCCCAACTCATTGTCACTCGCTTTCTTTTTCATCTTTTTAAATTCAAAGTCTTCCTAAGAACCTCACATGGAACTTTCCCAGCACACCATATTACATCACATAAGTGAATTGACATAGCAGAAATCAGAGTTTGTCTGATGCTTTTATTTCATTCAATTCTGGTGATAATGATTCAAAATCAGAAAAGAGACGAATGATAGCTATATCCGAATGATTTTGCCGTTCTTGCATTGGTAGAGTTTAAGCAATGATTAAAGTATTGAACTTGATTAGCCAAATATAGATGAAGCAGATTAGCACTGAAACGATTCATTCCAATATCAACTACTTGCAGTCTTGCACAGTCCAACCATTGTAGGAGTAGAAAGCAATGAGAAACGAGCTTGTTTGCAAAGATAGATGATATCGAAAAATGACAAGAAAGCAAATGAACTTGGCTTCATCAGAAAGAGAATATAACTTCCGGCAGCATCAATATGACTCTGACACTAGTTAAACAACAATAATGTATTATAAAGCACCGAAGACCATACAAGTTCACTAGTATTAGAATCACAAACAAAATGAATAGGCTACAAGGGCAAGTGCTTGCCATCAAGAGAAACAAAAAACCACAAAATCATAGAGTTGCACATCACATCTTCCTTTTCTTATTTTTTGAAAAACCATCTTCTTTATTGAAGCTTCTCAAATCGTTGGTGCTTTCAGCAACATTTTGCTTCCTTGAACCTTTCCTTCCTCCAAATCCAAACTTGGAATCCTTGATTTCTCTCTTCTTTGGCTTCTTGCCCTTTCCAGCATATTTTCCTTTCCCTCCTGACCGATCTCCGGGCGCTACACCAGACCTCTTATTACCTGACTTCTCAAATGGTTTCCCATCTTCAAAGGCCGAATCCAGCTCACTTCCCTTGTCACCCCCAGCAAACCCACTTTGCTGCCTCTGCTTCCTCCACTTCTTCACAGACTCAATAGACTCCTTTTTCTGCTTAGCTCTCTCCTTCAACTTCTGGTTCTGAATCTCTTTAGATAATTTCTTGGCCTCTCTGGCCTTCCTTCTCTCCTCAGCCTCCTCCATATTCTTTTTCTCCACCAAAAGCCGGCTCTTCACTTTCTCCATGTGGGAATCCGACTTAACCATTTCCGCATAGTAATCCTCAGGCCTCAGAAACGGAAGCCCCATTGACTGAAGCTTCTCAAAGGCCATCCTCGTCCCATTCAGAGCCTGTGTATAAAACGCAAGCTCCCTTGTCAGGTCATCATTCACATCCACCGGCTGCTCTTGCTCAATATCCAACGTAAGCTTGTCTATCCACTTAGCATTCTCGGGCCAGCTCATATCTGCAAGCTTCTCTAACAGACCATCTTTGTTGTATGTAGCATTCTGGGAGGGTTCGGCCAATCTCACATCTCCTTCCTCTTCAGATTCCTCTTCCGATTCTTGCTCCAATTCCGAATCAGACAAATCTTCCCCCATATCGCTATCGTCTTCCAGCTCCTCCTCATTAACCATCATCGATTCTTTCTTAGATACAGCCATCTCTTAATTCTATCAAAACAAACAAGAAAACACAATTCCATCTCCATCAAAATCATCAAACCACCACGAGAAAAACCACAACCCAACAGTTCAAATTGTAAAACAGAATCTAGATACCAAAGATTAAGTTAAAAAAAAAGCTACACACTTTAATCTCAGCATACAAAAAAGCATTATAGAACCCAAACCATTTCAGCCAATTCTAGCTCAACACAATCAAATCAACCAAATAACATCAACTCAATACTAAACAAAGAAAACCCAATTGAGATTACACATCAGCTCTTCATTCTATTGCACCTAAATCTCTGGGCAGCTTAACCCAAACAGCTAGATTTACTATGCAGCCAAAATGAAACCATAATGATAACAATGAACCCAGAAAGCTTTATATTCAGACTAACAATTAAGTAATTCAGAAACTGAGAATAAGTGAGATATGTGAGACTCTACCTTCGCTCCTCTACTGCAGCCTCTTCTAAAACCCTAGATAAAACCCTCTGCTTCTAATTAGGTCGACCTTACTGAAGCCAGCGACTCTCGGGTCGGGTTCATTGCTATTGGGCTTTTACTACAGTCCGGCCCGTTTAACTACGCCCTTTAGTCCATTTTAATTTCTTGGGCAACGCGCGGGTACCCGCATATTCCTTCTCGTATTCTCCACGTGGAAGAAGCAAGCAGCCCGTGATGGGCCAGAAAGCAATCACAGCCGTTGAATAATCACCTCAACCTTTCCCTATATAAACCAACCCCACTAAGCCACTTCGACACTCTCAGTGCACACGGTTAGTTTTTTCAGGCTTTGATTTTTCCGGTGAAAAAATGGCGACGACGATCAAGCTCATCAAGGCCCGTCAGATCTTCGACAGCCGCGGAAATCCCACAGTCGAAGTAAGCCTCGCCGATCAGTTCAATTCTTCATTTCAATTTTTTGTAGGTAAAAAGTTAAAAACAGTTAGAAGTAAATATTTGAATTTGTGTGTGAATTTTAGGTTGATGTTACTCTTTCCGATGGAACTGTGGCCAGAGCTGCCGTGCCAAGTGGAGCTTCCACAGGTAAAAAAAAATGTTGATTTCAAATCAGTAACAGTAACAATTGTGGCCTTCATATGTAAAATTCGAACTGTTAGTGGTGGAAGAATTAGGGTTTGTAGGTTGTTATATATGATATATTGGATTGGTTTTATTACTGAAAGGTGTGTATGAAGCGCTGGAGTTGCGAGACGGCGGTTCGGATTACCTTGGGAAAGGTGTTCTCAAGGTAATGTGTTAATTGTGATTGTTACTTTTTTTAGTTTAGCTTTTGAACTTTGCGATTTTTCGCTTTTTTAATGACTGTGATTTGATTTCGTGATGGTTTAGGCTGTGGAGAATGTGAATGGCATCATTGGACCTGCCTTGATCGGAAAGGTACTGCTGCGAAAAAGTAGAGATTATGCGATTATATTTGTATTTCAACGATACAATTGGTTGTTGATGTATGTGCTTGTTTGTTTTGCGCATTGCAGAACCCGTCGGAACAGATGCAGATTGACAATTACATGGTTCAACAGCTCGATGGAACTACAAATGAATGGGGTTGGTGCAAACAGAAGGTGATATAAATACTGTGGTCTTGGTGCTTCTGTCGCTTCTGGTTATCGTTGAGTGCTAACTCTTGTTTCGCCTTTTTTTTTTTATGTACTTATGTAGCTCGGAGCAAATGCTATACTAGCAGTGTCTCTTGCTGTTTGTAAAGCAGGTGCGATTGTAAACAAGATACCCCTGTACAAGGTTTGTGTTGCTAAACGCGACTGCCATATTATTTGGTTGATGTCATGTAATTATGTATGAGGTCAGGTGTCAAACTGTGAGTAGGGGTGTTAATTGAAAACCGAAAACCGAAAAAAAACAGAACCATAACCGAAAAAAACCGAAGAAAAAAAAACCGCACCAAACCGCAAAAAAACCGCACCAAACCGAAAGATTTGGTGTGATTTTGGTTTGGGACGTTTGGAAACCGAAACCGAACCGAAAAACCGAATATATATATATTATAAAGAAATTATATTATTTATAGATATTTTTAATATACATAATTAAATATGTTATCGATTGAGACCCAAACTTTATCAAAATTCGATGAATTTTTTACTATATCTGTATTTATATATGCTGATCACATCCGACGGTCGAAATTTCATAATTTGAATTTTAGATATTGGAACTACAACATGTCTACTAATGTGGTATAACTTGTTTAGTGGTCTTTTTGCAAATGTATGCAGTTGTGAAGCAACTATATCTTATAAATAGAATTTTACAAATTTGTCTGCATGATGCGTTACGTATAGTGAAATATGGTTATAGTAAAAAAATCACATATTTTCGATAACGTTTGTGTCCCGATCGAGGCGGTCAACCCTTTTTACGCTTATTATCCCCTATGGGTAGCCTTATCCCTGGAACGTAAAATTTTTGAAAATTTTACACGAGCTGCTACATCACATATATGTGAGAGTGTGTGCATGAAAAAATCCACCAAAACTAGTCAAGAAGGAGGGGGTAAGAACAAATTCACTTAATTAGATGAAATTAAGTTAATGTTGACCACATCGATCGAGACCCAAACTTTATCAAAATTCGGTGAATTTTTTACCATATCTGTATTTATATATGCTGATCACATCCGACGGTCAAAATTTCATAATTTGAATTTTAGATATTGGAACGACAACATGTCTACTAATGTGGTATAACTTGTTTAGTGACTTTTTGCAATTGTATGCATTTGTGAAGCAATTATATCTTGTAAATAGAATTTTGCAAATCTGTCCGCATGTTCTTTTTATTTCGTTAAGAATCAAGTAGGTAGACAAGGAAAGAAACTCCGATTTTCTTTACAAAATAACCGAAAGAAAAACCGATATAAACCAGAAAAAAACCAAACCAAACCAAACCAAACCGAACACAATTGGTTTTTTTTAAAAAAAGTGAAAAACCAAACCGAATTAAACCGAATAAATAGAACGGTTTGGTGTTCGGTATCACCTATAAACCGAACCATTCAAACCGATTAACACCCCTAACTGTGAATGATAATGCCTTTACTTGTTACATTTCAGCACATAGCCAATCTTGCTGGAAATAAGACCTTAGTTCTGCCTGTGCCTGCATTTAATGTCATCAATGGAGGTTCTCATGCTGGCAATAAACTAGCTATGCAGGTCATTTGAATATTCTTAATATGTTCCGTTCCAAATAATAAGAGAGAAGTTGTGATGTGTGATTGTTGCGCCTTTCTATTGGAATCTGAAAGTTTTTCTGTAACAGGAATTTATGATTCTCCCTGTCGGAGCATCTTCTTTTAAGGAAGCCATGAAGATGGGTGTAGAAGTATATCATCATCTGAAGGTATTTCATTTATGTTTTAATTGCTTTTCCGTAAAAGAAGGAAGTCCTATATGGGCCCAATCAATTGTCAACTCATTTTCTCGGCCAGGCTGTAATTAAGAAGAAATATGGACAAGATGCCACAAATGTTGGGGATGAAGGTGGCTTCGCACCAAATATTCAGGTGTACTTTTTGTATACTAACTTTTGGGGATTTCTGCTCTTGTAGCTTTAAATGTTACTCTCTTGCTAAAGATTGCAGTTACTTTATTTTCCTTCTGGATTATGATCACTTGTTTAGACAATGGGATGCTTATAGTCTTTGATATATGCTTATAGGAAAACAAAGAGGGTCTTGAACTACTGAAGACGGCTATTGCCAAAGCTGGATATACTGGAAAGGTTAGTTCTAACTTTGGGAACTAAGATTGGTATAGTGTATATCATTGGCTAGTTGGTTATTTGATTCATTGCATGTATTTGTTGGTGGAAGGTTGTTATTGGGATGGATGTCGCTGCTTCAGAATTCTATGATGATAAGGATAAGAGTTATGATTTGAATTTCAAGGAAGAGGTACAATAACAGTGTATCTCGCTGCAATTGTGTTATCAGCATGTCATAGTTAGATGGCTGAACAACTTATTTCTGCTGCAGAAAAATGACGGATCACAAAGAATATCAGGAGATAGTTTGAAGAATGTTTACAAGTCATTTGTTACAGAGTACCCCATCGTGTCAATTGAAGATCCCTTTGATCAGGATGACTGGGAACACTATGCTAAGATGACTGCTGAAATTGGCAAGCAAGTGCAAATTGTTGGTGATGATCTCCTTGTTACAAACCCAAAGGCAAGCATATTTTATTAAAACTTGGATATGATTATTTTGTTTGTGGGAATGAATAAATAACGTAGTCGACTGTGGTTGCTGCAGCGTGTGGAGAAAGCAATCAAGGAGAAGAGCTGCAATGCCCTTCTTTTGAAGGTACTCCTTCCGTTTTCTTTATATCCCTTTTATACCATCTGAAATTATACTATTTATAGTTTTCTGGATGGTTAGTGCTTGCTGCTTACTGTTTTCTTATACCATCCCTTTTATCCCTTATGTTTTCTTAGGTTAATCAAATTGGTTCAGTAACTGAAAGTATTGAAGCTGTGAAAATGTCAAAACGTGCTGGATGGGGTGTCATGGCAAGTCACCGAAGGTAATCCATTTCGATTTTTTTGTCTTTCTTCACTTATCAACCACATGTTATTTTCTTCTTTTTAGTTTTTTTTTAAAGGACCTCACATAATCTTAAGCTTACCAAATATCTTTGCGTACTTGGTAGTGGTGAAACCGAGGATACTTTCATTGCTGACCTTTCTGTTGGGCTTGCAACGGTGAGTCTTTCTGTTGTCCACCTTGTTCTTTCTATGATAGTTTCATAAGCTAATTTGGTGTACTTGCTTTTGTCTGTTGCAAACAGGGCCAGATTAAGACTGGAGCTCCTTGCAGATCGGAGCGTCTTGCCAAGTACAACCAGGTATGACTTCATACATGCGTCTGTGATTGGTAACTTGAATCTTGTTCTTGTTTTGACGGTTTGGTGCTTTTTCTTCCCGTGTTTTGCAGCTTCTTAGAATTGAAGAGGAGCTTGGATCTGCAGCAGTCTATGCTGGATCAAAATTCAGAGTACCAGTGGAGCCATACTGATTTCAACTTTTCGAGACTGGAGTCTCAAAAATGCATTTCAAAAGCCGTAGTTTTTGGTATTTGATGCTTGTAGTTTGCTAAACAAGACTTCCCTGGTATCAGGAGGCTTCAGGAACATATCAATGCTTGTTTGTGTTAAAAAGTTATTTTGGTAATGAATGGTTTTCCTTGGTCAGAATCAATGTTGAATGATGAGTGCTCCAACTCCAGCCAAGTAGCGGCATCATTGAGGATTTGTTATAGTGATCTCAAATCTAGACCTCGGAGCTATAGAAATAAAGCTCCTGGTACGATCAGAGTTTTAGGCCATTTTTCAAGTGGCTTAGAAAATTTGCAAATTCCTTTTCGTCCGACCTCTCCACAGTCCAAACACACCAAAACGGCTCTCAACTTATTTTGTCGTCTATGACAGACAAATCTGGCTTGTTGACAATGGATCTCGTTGATCACACATACCCAAATCCAAACTGAATATTTGCTCAGAACAGCTTAACGCCACCCAGAAATGTGTAAGATTTAGCACGTACGGTACAGACAGATTCAAAATAGGATCAATTTTCAATGGTAAAGTCACTGGAATTATGGTTTAGTAATACGACCAAAAGATCTTAACCTCATCAAATGATCACATCTCAAAACTGACATCAAATGATGTTCATAGATGCAAAGAAACTTCAAAACTGGAAGAATGACTGCAGCCGAATCAATTAACAGCAACCAACTCGACATCAAACACGAGCCATGCATTTGGTGGTATTTGAGGGGGAGCACCTTTGTGTCCATAACTACATCAAAGAACAATAAGTTGGTTAACAAGCTTTCAACAGATTAGGGTAAATGCATCATGGTTGAAGAAAGAATGATGACGACATACCCCATTGATGGTGGAACAGTAAGTCTTCTTTTATCCCCAACACGCATACCTAAAGTTATAGATGTGTTTCAGAAGATGAAACAACTAAACACTTCTGTCAAATTGCAAAATACATTTTAGCGAAGTTTTAACATTTAGAAACTTACCTTTAACCCCAACGTCCCATCCTGAGATAACTTGTCCTACACCTGCACAACCAATGAAATAGCAAGGTAAAACAGATATCAAAGAGGTTGAGTACTAAATATCAGTCAAATGAGATTCGTACCTAATGTGAATTTGAATGGTGGTCCTTTTACATTTGCGTCAAATTGTTTCCCATTCTTTAGCTTGCCAATGTAGCGAACACTGACCTGTATAACAACTTATCTGTCATAATACAATTCGATAGCAAACAAAAAGCCCAAATGCTTGATATGGCAAGTAAAGACTGTATGATGACAATCGAAAGCTTGCCTTCTTTCCTGGATCAGCTCTTTTGCCATCCGGTCGACCCATAGCTACATCCTCAATAATTAATCCATTTGGATAGGTTCTCACATTAGATGGCTTGGCCTTAGTGTTTCCCATGTTAGCATCAGTTTGATCAGCATTAGTTTTTTCTTCAGTTTCCTGGGATTTCTTCTTGTTCTTCTTCTTCTTCTTTTTCTCCTCTGTGGGATTCTCAGTAGGAACAGAATCCATTTTGATGTCGGGGCTCCTGCCATTTATACATAAATAATTATTTTGTTCAATGAAACAGCAAAAAGCAAATATGTGCACATACAACAGTATTGACAATAACAATTAAGCAACTGGCAAATGTAAACATTCAAGGTACAATTTCATTTCTCTAGATACTGCAATTGACTTGACCTCTTTGAGAAGAATATATAGGGTATGACAAGATACAATTTAAAAATAAAATAAATCTAGACCTAAGCAGTTTGGATTCCACTTTTTAACTGTTGTGAGCCTAGCCACTCAAACCCGCAACTCTATTTAGAACCAAACCACCAATACAACAATACAAGATGTAAAACTGTAACATATTGAAAGACAATGCAGCAAATCTCACTTCTCATTTGCAAGCAGTTTTCCATGCTCATCTTTGTCGTTCAAGACCTCAGGTTGCTTCTCCTTTTCACCAGTACTTTGCTTTTTCTTACTTTTCTTTTGCCTGACATCAATGTGGCAAAGAAACTTCATTAAACCCACAAAATAGAATGACATGACAACTGAACCTGAACAGAACACCCTCCCTCTCACATTAGTCCCATATATAGGCATATCAGCATATGTGTAAACGAGTATATAAATCACTTCTAACAAATGAGATGGATCAATCACCCACCTTTCTTGATGATCTTTGTCAAGATCTTCAACCTTCCTTTTTAATCCTGCAGCAAACTCACCATCTTTTGCTTTTCTCTCCTTGTTATTAGTTCCTTTATCTTTTTTGGTGTCTATGTCTGATTTAACAGATTTTGTTTTGTTTTTGGTGGATATTGGAAAGCCATCTTCATCTTCACTCTCCAAGACAGGAACACCAGCATCTTTTGTATTCTCCTCAGGGCCATTTGATTGAGTGCCTACAAGTAGAGGTTTAGACTGACCCTTTCCAGTAGGCTTCTCCTCATCCTCTATCTGCTCAATTATAACTAAGAAATAAGCCAATTCAGTCAAGCTCTCTACTACAACATAATATAGTTATTCAAAAGTATTTGATATCTCATACGCTCCAAACAAAAGGGTATGACAATGTGACAGATGAAGAAAAGAGGTTTACGGATAAATTTTTTTCCATTTTAAATAGATGTACCTAATATTTCAACGTACCTCCACTTTTGGTAGCACGTGAAGGCTGGTCCATGTCAAGATCACTATCATCGACCTCATTGTCATCACAACCATCATCTAAAGAATTCTCCGACCCAGACTCGCTACTCTCCTCCTCATACGAATCACTACAGATAGTACAAGTGACAAATACTATATCTCCATACAAGAAATAGAAACAAAATGTAACTTGGAAAGGAATCAACAATAGTAAACATGTACTTACGACTCATATCCTTGTCCAACAGGTTCACCTTCTTCTTCAGCATAGGTCTCAAAGAAACCAGAGAGATGGACGCTTTGCTTGCCAATCACTGAAAAGGTCACCGGCTCCTCATCATTCTCAAACTCAAGATTCAAGGGACACGATTCATTCCTCTTAGGTAACAAAGAACACAAAAAGACAGGACTCTTATCTCCAACGGAGCACTGAACTATGCTCCTCCCCTTTGAATCACCAAGGCCTAAAGTCGCCTGATTCACCATGAAAAGTAAACAAACAAAATCAACCATTATCCACACACAATTCACTCGGACTTCTAAAACATGCACATAGCTCCAAACAATTAAAAGACTCCAAAACAAAACACTAGGAATTGATTCTGGGCAACTGAAGTGAATAATATACCTGAGTAATTCTAAGCCTTGCATCCTCCTCTTCTGGAAATTCAATAGGGTACTGTTTCCCTGGTTTTACTTCAATTCCTTTTAATCAAAATTCACAAAACTCAGTATAAATTCAACTTTCAACCACCAATTTCTCACAAAGCCAAACATGGACTAAATGGGTATCATCAAAATCCAATCTTTAATCCCTAACAAGTCCTAGTATCATCAAAATTTAACCTTTTATAATAGCTCATAGATCCCAGAACCTCCAATTTAAGTTTACTAAAATTTCAACATGGTATTGATGAAACACAATAGAAGAGAAACTGATGAGAGAACTAACCCCAAAAGCCGACCATTGCTGATTGTCAAAATTTGGGTCTCACGAAGCTGCTTGTGGTTCTAAAGCTTTCTTAAACCCTAGACAGCGCCTCTCTCGCTTTGCCTCTTAAACCCCTCCGACTTTGGGTACACTTTAGGCAGCACGCACATTCGGTGCACCTACACGTGTCGCAATGGTGATCTATTTAATCAGCGAACGATTGACGGTGCTGATATGGACACCTGTTTTGGAGGAACTTGACGCGCGAAATTTGAACCCACGGGTTAACCCAAACCCGGCTCCCATTGCTAATGTTTTAGGCTAAAAATAGGGTCATCGGTCTCATATTGGTCTACGCTACCATAATCTGATGACTCCTCTGACCCAGCCAACATCCTCCTCATAAGAATCACCGGAGCCAAGTGAAAAATACTGAATGTCCGTAAAAGGTATAGAGATCGAATTACGAATAAGTAATGGTATATTGTAAATATATACATACGACTCAAATTCATCTTCAATGAGTTCGTTTTTGTCTTTATCACTAGTTCCTAACTCGAAGATTATGTTTATCTAAGCACATCCTATCTTTGTTTCCATGTATATAGTTTTTGGATGTCCGTTGCGTAATAAAAGATTTCAATGTTGAATTTGTTGTTATCTCTGTGGATTTATTTGTTCATGTGTATCTTAATTGTACTATATTTAAAACAACAATCACAACTTGACTACTATTGAGAGATACGGCGATTGCGAGTTGCATCACTAGAAAACTACATCTGCACATAATTAATACTTTTTACTATTTGAAATGAATGATGAGAACATACAATTGAAACACGAGTTATCAAGACCCTCTATAGTTTGGTAGAGTAGCAGGGACGTATTCTCATGATATCAAGCTGAAAATTATATGGTTGGATTCCACCTAAGACTATGAAGCACGTGTGTTCTTATATGGGTGGAAGGCATCGAGTAATAATAATAGCGGGAACTTATTAAAAGGTGATTTAGTAATCTGGAAAAGAAATAATTATTCACTTTTCTTTATTACAAAAAAAATACTTATTAGTGTTGGTTTCAACTGAGTGTTCCATGCACGTATATGCCCAAAATATGCATTCAAAAAAATTATGTATTCATTTTGATATGGACCCAAAATATGATTGTTTGTTTTTCTAATCCTTCAAGAATTCGTCATGAGAATAAGAGTGAGTTGCGTTTAAAAAAATGGTAGATGCAAACTATGAGAGTGATTGAGACGATATGGGTTCTTTTATAGACGATGTGCATATAGACAAACAAATTACACATTTCAAACTCAAGAAGCTTGTTTTGATTAATCAACATCATTTTTCAATCCCAAGTTTTTCCATGTCAAAAGGAGAAAATTTGAAGTAGACCTTAGATCTTAACGTTTATAGGGGTTTAGGTTAGACAGCACCATATGCCCATATGGTTTTAGGTGAAAATACCATGTCCTCTTACCCAAAATATTATACCATACACTTTTTGACTTCTTTCCCATTAGTGGTACATGTAGCTACTGCAATTGTGTAAAACAAGTCCATTTCTACTAATATTATGGATTCTTGCTGTAAAGATTATGTCTCTGTCCATTAGTAAATCATGATATGTATAATTGAGGTCATATAACTAGTTTAAGCCAAATTGAGGTCATATAATTGAGGTCATATAACTACGTAAAATATTATGTGCACAGTCCACATTACCATATTCATGTACATTAGACTGATTAGAGTAGGCTCGTTAATCCCTTGGTACCAAAACAATTAACTACGCAGCCATTGGTTTTAAAGGGAACGTCTAATGTATCACTCATTCACTGTTTATCTCATAATTATGATGCATTCTAAGGGAATAGCTATTCAACCATACAGGATAATTCACAATGTAAACAATGACGAGTTCACTTCTGCTGAGATCATAAATTGGTTAAGACATGACTTCTCAACTGCCTTAAGATAATACATAGATCAGTAACATTGTGTTGCTTACATACAATTTATGTGACGAATGATGATACATTAGTCTATGCATCAATTACCATTGGAATTGTGTAGAAATATAGCAAACATAATTAAATTGAAACCATGTAAAAGGTTATGAGACAACCTATATATTCATATGAAGAACATAGTCTTGATATTCTATAAAATTGTCAAGGATATTCTATCATACATGAAGACATAAATAATTTGATAAAAGTAAGCAATCCACAAGCATAAAATCTGCGTATACATCTCACATGTTACATTATCTGTTTTGAAAGTAAGAAAATTCACACGAGCATATTCTATTAGAAAGTTGTTGTAGAAATAAAATATAGTGGCTCCAATCATTAATATTACAAGATTTATTTGCACAATTCTCACAAGCAACATATCCATTGTTTCGATGAGGTCAAACAAGCATATTTACCTTTATTCCGGACTTGTAATATTGGGTACATAATTATATTATGTCTCTCAAAACCTTTTTTTTTTCGAGTCAAATGATGAATATAGTCAAATTAAAAATACAAAAGTCAAAAAACAGATTCCGGTCCAAATAAAATCCGGTCCAAACGTATATAAATAGCTAATTTATAAATTAGATGCAAGTGCATTTTGAACAAAGAATTCCCAGCATGTATATGCAACTTTGAGGAAGTAAATCTGCTTGATAAGTAAATAAAAAAAACAAAACAATCCTCACAAAATAAGAAAGTCTTTGAGGTAAAAAAGAAGAACAGAAAAGTTGGTTGGTCAGATGAATAATCTACAATGAAATAGAAAAGGAAAAAGCTTTATGTTTTTGATGATGTCAAATAAAATTCTCTCCCTTCTCTCTCTCTCTCTCTCTCTTTGCAGAGTCTGCTAGCTGCAGAGAGTCTCTCTGCTACTATATGAATGTCTCCCAGAGTTCCTCCCTCACTTCTGTTCTTTGTGCCCTTCTTCAACATTCTCCTCTGATCCCAACTCAGAGAATCTCCCTCCAATCTCTCTCTCACTAGTTTCACTTAAACCCCTCACACCCAAACCCAAAAACCCACCTCGCCGCCGGCCACATTTTCCCGCTCAACCTCACCAACCCTAAACACCAAACACCACTTCTTCCAACCAAAACCCATTATTTCTCCTCACTCAAATTTCGACTCTTTTTACTTCCCCAAAAAAAATGGCCGACCCTTCTTCCGACCCACCACCTCTCTCGCCGGACGAGGCCGCCGGCCGAGCTCTGACCAAACGCTACGAGGGACTTGTGACTGTTCGGACCAAAGCCATAAAGGGCAAAGGAGCTTGGTACTGGGCTCACTTGGAGCCTGTTCTGGTTCGGAACACAAACACTAACCTCCCCAAAGCTGTCAAGCTCAAGTGTCTTTTATGCGACGCGGTTTTCTCGGCGTCAAACCCGTCCAGAACAGCCTCCGAGCATCTCAAGCGCGGCACGTGTCCTAATTTCACCTCGGTGTTGCGGCCGAATTCGTCGGCGTCGCTCTCGCCGCAGCCCATTTCGTCTCTGCCGTCGCCGTCGTCCCACAATCACCGGAAAAGAATGGGTACTCTTCTCTCTCCTATATCTCAAGTAACTCAAGTACATTCCTTGGCCATGATCGGGGCTCCCGGATTTTGCGGCGAGCTTTACTCACATGACCCGAACCCGAACAACCCGGACCCGGTCGGGTTGAGTCATCATCAGCAGCAGCATCAGCACCATTTGGTTCTGTCTGGTGGGAAAGATGACTTGGGTGCTTTGGCAATGTTGGAGAATAGTGTCAAGAAGCTCAAGAGCCCCAAGCCTTCTTCTGCTGGTGTGTCCCTCACAAAGGAGCAGGTGGATTCTGCTCTTGAGTTGTTCTCTGAGTGGTTCTATGAGTCTTGTGGGTCTGTGTCGTTTTCGAGCCTCGAGCATCCCAAGTTCAAGGCCTTCCTTGGCCAGGTGGGCTTGCCTGCAGTGCTGCAGAGGGAGCTTTCGGGTTCACGGCTTGATGTCAAGTATAGTGTGGCCAAAGCCGAGTGTGAAGCTAGGATAAGGGATGCAATGTTCTTTCAGCTGGCTTCTGATGGCTGGGAGAGTAGTAGTTTTTGTGGCGGGGAGGAGAGTATGGTTAAGTTTATGGTTAATCTGCCGAATGGGAGTAGTCTTTTTCAGAAAGTTGTGTTTACTGGAGGGTCTGTTTCGTCGAAATATGCTGAGGAGGTAATGTGGGATGCGGTTAGTGGTGTGTGTGGGAGTGGAGTGCAGCGTTGCGTGGGGATTGTGGCTGACAAGTATAAAGCCAAGGCATTGAGGAACTTAGAGAGTCAGCATCATTGGATGGTGAATGTTTCCTGTCAGCTACAGGGGTTTGTTTCCTTAATTAAGGATTTTAGCAAAGAGTTTAAGTTGTTTATGGTTGTTTCTGATAATTGCTTAAAGGTTGCGAATTTTGTGAATACCACCACGGAGGTTAGGCGGATTTTCCAGAAGTACAAGATGCAGGTGCTTGGGTATGCAGGGTTGCTCTCAGTTTCTTCTTCCAAATGCGATAATTTGAAGAATTATGCGGCTGTTTATGCAATGCTGGAGGATGTGTTGACATGTTCTGGCATACTTAAAATGGTAGTGTTGGATGATTGCTATAAGGTGGCATTTGCGGAGGACCCAATTGCTTTGGAAGTCGCAGGGATGATCCAAAACGAAGGATTCTGGAATGAACTAATTGCAGTCTATGAACTTATGAAGCTGATAAGAGTGATGACTCAGGAGATTGAAGCTGAGAGGCCATTAATTGGGCAATGCCTGCCCCTATGGGAGGACTTGCGAACAAAAGTGAAGGAGTGGTGTGCCAAGTTTAACATTGATGAAAGACCTGTTGAACAAATAGTCGAAAAACGGTTTGCAAAGAATTACCACCCAGCATGGTCAGCTGCATTTATACTTGATCCACAATATCTGATGAGGGACACTAGTGGAAAGTACCTTCCACCGTTCAAGTGCTTGACGCATGAGCAGGAGAAGGATGTAGATAAGCTCATTACCAGATTGGTATCCAGGGAAGAAGCGCATGTCGCATTAATGGAACTGATGAAATGGAGGACAGAAGGAATGGATCCGCTTTATGCTCAGGCAGTTCAGGTTAAACAGCAAGATCCTGTGACTGGAAAAATGAAAATTGCAAACCCGCAGAGCAGTAGACTTGTGTGGGAAACTTGTCTCAGCAAATTAAGCATACTGGGTAAGGTTGCGGTGAGACTCATCTTCCTCCATGCAACCTCATTTGGATTGAAATGCAATTGGTCTTTCATGAAATGGATTTGTGTACATAGGCACTCAAAATTAGGCCTAGAAAGGGCAGAGAAGATGATATTCATTGCAGCTCATGCAAAGCTTGAAAGAAGGGATCTCTCTAACGACGAAGAAAGGGAAGCAGAGCTGTTTGCGACTGCAAGTGGTGATGATGACATGCTCAATGAGGCCCTTTCCGATGCAAACACAGTGTAATGTTTTTCTATTTTATTCCTTTAGGGTTATGTAATTGTAGGGCTTATTGAATTCTTTCATCTTTCTTCCTTCTACTTTTTATACTTCAGATTTAGTTTAAAATTTTGCGTGATTATTGCTTGGAGGAAAGGATAATGTGAAAGAATTTCAGATGTTGTGTTACTGGAACTTGCATATCTTCAAAATTCTACTGGGATACTTGATCCCTTGGCACAAAGTGGTTATGGATTCGCTTAATTTTCAGAAGAATGCCTTTCCTCTTAAAATCATAACAGTGGTCCAGGAATTAATATGATCAGATATATGTTACCGTGAAAGCATTCCATCAAAATCCAAATCAATCTTTAGTCTCCCATTACGAAAGAAATCTGGGAAAATGTTTAGGATATGTGCTTTGTTGGACATTTTTTTCATTGTTGATGGCATGATAGTGATGATAGTAGTTATGTTTTTGCTCTGTTAGTTTGATTGTAAGCACGAAATATTATTAGTCCTACTTGTTATTTCAATTATTATATATCTGTATATGCAATATTAGATAAGGTTTCCTACAGTCTTTGATATGATGATAGAACTTTTCCAGGGTTCCTTATGAATCAATTTTTTTTTAGTATTGAAACAATGTTGCAAGGTGCCCAAGTAAACACATGAACAGAAACCGGAAGTGATAACTGATAAGCATACATGATGGTATTTCTGATACACAGAAGGAAAACTTCTTAGAAAATTGAAATGGTAGCACTATTTTTAAAGTGATGCCCATACTGCAGTACCAATGTGGTTTGTATAGTTCGTTAAACTTTCCGAATCGATTACAGTAAACATACCCATTTTGCCTCTTGTCTCCCATTCCATCCAACCTTTCCTGCTCCTCTAATCTCTGTTATAATTATGATGTACATTGTTTAACTAGGCAACGGCATTGAGCTTTCAAGGATACCTCTGTTGGTTCCCCGTACTTATAGGCAAATGTGAAGGCAATGCGCCACTTCTTGTAGAGGTGCAGAGGGTGTTGCATATGTGCTTGTTCTGCTGAAATGCAGTCAAATTCGCTATTGATTGACCTGCCTGATCAGGTAGAGTTTGATCAGTTGTGAGAAAAAGAGTTCAATGTTAACTTCTATACTAACGTAAAGTATCATGTTGAACTACATATGGAAAAGGATGATATGCTGGCAGTGCCATTTCCCACAATTCTAAAGCTTTTGTTAGTTTATCACTTTATTGTTGAAGTTTCACAATTTTAGTTCTCAAACCTAATGCTTTCTAGCTTTTAACAGTTCAAAGTGTTCTATTTTTATCTTCTTTTACCATAATCCTGAATTCCAGAAAAAAGTATGCTATAAAGATTCATAGTTTTTGCTGAACATAGTTTACCCCAAATCACAGAACATCTGTAATGACCAATGATGGAAAAATGTAGCATATCTTCATGTTTGGAATCAAGTGGCCATTCTGCATGTAGTGTAGAGCCTGCTGTGCTTACTTGATAAAACAAATTGCAAAAGGACACAAAAGTGGCATTTTGAAATCTTTGAAACTTCCTTTCTGCTGCAGACTAGGGTTGCTTGAATCGGTTGGGTGGATGACAAACCAGGCTTGAGGGTCATCAGATGGGTCAACCTCGTAAGAATTTGAGAGAGAATCTTTGTAACCAAAGACACCTTCTCAGTGATTAATCTAGGCATCTCTGCTGGCAAATCAGTTTATGTAATTGAAGATCCCCACCATGAGAAGTGGATGTCCATCACAGTGCTTTATTTGTCATGGTCAACGAAAAGTAAGGTATCAGGACCCTTATTTCCCATCACTCTCTTCTCTCATTGTGTGTCTCTTTCTGTGTTTTTGTTTTTCTCTTTGTGTGCATTCAGTGATGTGTTTTGAACTTTTAACTTAGCTTAGCTCATATCCATCATCTTTGATAACTTGTCATTTAAACATTCAAAAATTTGTATTCTAATCTCCAAAACTGGGCCCTGTTACAATTACATATCTAACATTGAAGATTTAAGTTTTTCGTAGTCATCAGTTAGGCCAGCCATGATTGCTAAAAAGCCTTGAGCAAAATGGAAGCAAAGAGAGCTGTCTCCAAGAGGAGGTGCATAAGATGACTGAAAGTGATATTGCAACGGACTTGAACTGAATTCGCATGTTAGATCTCGGCAATTAATGCTGACTAAATAAGAGGTTGGTAGTTCTACTTGCAGTGATGTTACATTTTACAATTCATCTGACTTGCTGTTTATATAAGTAATCCCCAGTTCTCTTTTGACTTTGGCCCCCAGCTTTTTCGAAACTTCATGTATAATGTTTTACAACAGCACTTAAGCAAATCCAAAATCTCTCTTTCTGACAATGGCTTTGTTTGTGTATTTAAATGCTGACTTAAGTGGCGAGAAAGAGCCTGATTATAGTTCGAACTTTATGTTAACAAAACAATTTAGGGTGTGCGTATTCTTGTTTTGCAGAATTTTGAGTATTGGATCCAGGCAAGTCTTGGCACTAGGAGGTGATGCATTTGAGTTTCATCACTCATGTTTTCAAATCATGGGATAGAAAATATATGCAGTACGAAATCTGATAGAGAAAAAGTTGAGACAAGTGATATAAGGACATATACCATAGAGGCATGTGACGTCCCTAGTAGGACATGATTTTAACACTATAATAGCAACTTAGTTCTCCAGGTTGTGGATGACCACTGCACTTTATGATGCTATACCAAACTTCACCTCATTTCCTCATGCTGTAGAATCCCCAATAAAGAAGAGTGGCCAGGTATCAACTGTGAAAATTACTAACAAGGCATTGATTGGAATAAGTTTTCATTTCTCAAGTGTTTTATAGTTTGTTGAGTATGTAAATTTGTTCGTCTTCTTTAGCCTGGATTTTCATTTGCTACTAAATTTTGGTGGAGACATGGCGGATCCTGTCGGCAAGGCCAGGTAATACATGACTGCTCACCAACTAGAACAGAAAGCTCTTTTTCAATTGTATAGTATGGATTTCATTGTTCACCTCCACTCATGTTTTTGCTAAAGAGAAAGTAGATATAATGATTAATAGTATAGGACAACACTCTTTTCTACAAGAATCTTCATACTTTCAATGCTCCTCCATAATTAACTTTCTTTATATCATCTCCCTCCTTTTCCTCTCCACTTAATACTCTTCTTGATTGTTTTTGAATTTGAATCCCCCCTCCTCTCATCCATATCCATGTACGTGAGGTGAGTTCAGATATGATATTGAAATGAATATGTAATATACTTATTATTGTGGCCCTTGTTTGCTTCTTTGTATTTAGCAGAAACAAATTTTTTTCTTTCTTTCTCGAATTCTTTATGTTCTTCAATAATTGAGAAAGTTCACACAAAAAAGTGAGAAACTGTTCATAACAATATTATAGTGATCATTGAATATAGATTCTATGCTGATGTGCATGATAGTTTAATCTAAGTAGTCTTTTGGAGTATTGATATGTTCAAGTTTTTGCACATGGCTTGGGTAAAAGTTACGGTTAAATTTGGTTTTTTTTTTGTTACATGGTTAATTTTGGTTATTGATGATGGTTAGTGGAGGGGATTATATATATCCCAAAACCCTATTTTGTGATTTGTATTATACAGTGTTTATGATTTTAATCACATGAACTTCAACTATATGTATGATGGCTTATTATGACGGTGTTCGTACTCTAATCAATTCCATTCTCAATTCTAATCTAACCCATCTAACCACTGAGCTCTTCATCTCTGTTGCACCTAAATCCTGGGTCCTTCAGTCCTGAATTTAAATGACCGCGGCATGTACTTTCTCCAGTCTAATTACCTACAGACTGATTTATGGTGATTTACATGCTTCAACTTCAAAACGTACTCCTCTAAATTCATATGCTTGCTAATTCTCTCTATGTCGACGGGAACTCTTCCGGCAGAGTCAGAAAATCGGGAGTTTGAAACACTATTTTTATGTCCGTGACCAACCCTAATCTCTAAATTCGTCGGCATGATCTTCAATATTGATTCGATGTCGTCAAGTAAATACCAAAGACAAAGAAACGAAATTAGTGATGTGCAACCCATCAAATCTCTCATCTAATACCAGTATAGTCATGATTTATGATCATTACCAAAACATTGCATACTCCCTCTAATAATTAATATTCCTCTCCAACAAGTTGATTATTACACTTTTCTTGTACGGGTCATGGTTGGCCACCTAAACGTATTATTGTACTACAGTTTTTCATTTTTGGGGCAAAACCAGACTTCAATTGGTCCACGGTTAGTGAGTGCTACGACTTTATAAAAGAGGATGTGATCTACCAGTTTTGCTTGTGGTAGAGTTTCTACGTTGCTTAATTATTACTGTTAGGTTTACTTTTGCTTGCTTAACGGAGAGCTCAGTGTTTGGAATCAACAACATTTTCCCCAATTAAAGGGTCTATACCCTAGTCAAGACTTTTTTTCTTTCTTTTCAAACATAGAAAGAAACATTACGAGAACAAATTTCTTGAGATTTCTTAAAAGGTATTATATCAAATTTTACATGTTTCCTTTTTTTTTTTTAAGACAAAACAATTTTATAACTTTTTATGTGGACTGAATAACAATTTCATACTCTTCTGTTGTGACAAAGAAACAGATAAAAAGATCATGAGCAAAAACTCAAAGCTAGCAAGCGACATAGAATAATTTTTTTAATAATAAGCTCAATTATTTCTAAAAATTGCATATTCTACGACTTATACAAACATAACTATAAGCAACAAACTATCTAAACTTGCTCTTTGCCCTTCCTACGAGGGCCTCTAATGTGACATGGAGCTTGGAGACGTAGATCATCCCCGATTGTAACTTCCTTCTACTCTTGGGGTTTATTCTTGGAGCCATACGGCCGACCCTCTTCTTCTTGACTTCATCACTGGACTGCCCAACTTGTTAAGGCGCCAACGCACTACTTCCATATTCTACTAGACCAAAAAGTTTAGCCATGAGCTTTATCCCTCGCACCTTCAACCTCTTAGGAGAGTTGTGTGTCCTATCATTTAATAGCAGCAACTTTAGTTTCTTTGGCGACGACGATGCAACTTTCAATTGTGCCATATTCACATTAATCAAAGGAGGTTCAAGTTGTGGCTCAGTGAGCACAGATGCCTTAGAAGTCTCCCCTTCCTCATGGCACTGAATGGTTGGCCGATGCAACTTAGGTTTAGGAGCAAAGAGGTTTTGCGCAACTGAAGGCAAAGGGGAGACATTCCCAGCCTTGAAACGAAATAGACCTTCTGGAAGACCAACCTGAGGTAGCTTGGGCAAATAAGGCACTCCACTGGAACTCGACGCTACATCTGAGCCAGAGATAGGGTTAGGGCTCCTAAGCTTGAAGCAATGGCCACCTTCATGGTAGATAACATCAAAGTGCTTACAAACACCATGAAGATGCTCAAAATCAAAATCAATTTCCTTAATCATCCCTGTAGTAATATTTAAAGTATTCTTCTTGAAGAAAGATTTGTAAAGGCCCCAAAAAATCCTAACCTTTTGGTGATAAGTATATGTACATGTCATCATCCATGCGCACATACGAACCTACAACAAACGCAACGTTCTTGGTGTGCTTCTCTATCTCCAGTGCGGGCAGGATGCCCTGCAACCTCACCCATAAATACAACTTGTTCATCAGAATAGACGAAAGAGATTGCAGTCCATCATACTCCTCCACACGCATAGGGGGCCTAACGATAATACCAAGGACCTCCCAAAAAACCGAATTGCAATCATTTGCCATATCAAATTTAAACACAAAGAGCGAAGGTCTGCGCGCTTGAACCCTAAAATCCCCACAAAGTTTCCAAACCCAATGAAATGTACTTTGCAGATCTTTAACATCCACCAGATTGGTGGTCAGAGTTTTGGCCAAGAGAAAAGTGTTGGTTTCGATCGGGGATCCTCCAAAAGATTTATGAATGATACATCAATAACATCAATAACCCTAAGCCATAGATTGTGCAAAGTTAGCAGTGACTTCCTCAAGAGCTGTCATGGTGATTGATGAAAGAGAATGAATGTGTGAGGAGGCAGGATGGTAGAACTAGGTTAAATAGGGGTAGGGTTTGCAAAACCCTAACGGGAGCGGCTACTAGGGTTTCCAGCATAATAGTAGAAATGTCGACTAAGAATACAGGAAAAAAGATTCACTCACATGTTTCCTATTTGGTTACATACTAATATGAACAATATTATAACCCAACGCGGTAAACTTGAAGTCTTGAACCGCTACCGACCTACCGTATAAGCTTTTTCGGAAAATATGCCACTCATTTGTTATCATAAGGTCTATACTCTAGGACTTGACATCAGTAATTCTAGAATGTCACCCATTTCTCTAACACTTGCCCTTCTTTCATCGATGTGCTTCATCATATTACATTAGCAGAAGATGATTGTGTCTATAATCCTTGCCAGATGAAAGATGAGCAGAAGATAATCGTGGCAAATTACAAATATGCTCCTGCATCAAGGGCTAAACTATCTGTATAAAGGGGCCATGGAAACAGTTTAGCCCCAATAATCCTACTCGGGCCAGTTCAACAACCCAATAAGCCTGCAATCAATTAGTATGTGCTGCTAGCATCAATGCAAAATCATGAAAACACAGAAGCTCTGAAAAAGAATTACCAAACTTATTTACAGCTCTATAGAATGAGACTGCAAAGCATCATCCACATGGTGGAACCAAGGACCATGCTCATCACAGAAGAAATGTAATTGAGAATTGATCCTAACCAGCATTGGCCAAAATTTTACTTTAGACAGATCGATTGCCATAACTAGGTCCTATATGAAATCCCTAACATATCTCTGTAGCTTTGAGTTTAGCCCAAAAGGTATTTAGATGGTAACTTTACACAAAGGGCATGGGCATATTTAGTCAACATTGAGTTTGGCGCTGGATGCCTCCAAGAGCCCATTGCGTATCTGATCACTGATATCTCTGATGTGGCCAGGACCATGAGGTAAGAAGACTGTGGTGTTCTTTGAATTGTTTCCCAGGTCTTTGATTGTATCAAAGTACTGTGTGACCATGATAAGATCCATCACCTCCTTTGATGATGTGCCTTCCACCTTGTGTGAGAAATTTAAGATGTTCTCCCTCAAGCCATCCGTGATTGCCTGCCTCTGCCTGGCAACACCAACTCCTCCAAGGTACTTAGCCTCAGCATCAGCTTCTGCCCTTTTGACCAGAAGCACCTTCTCGGCCTCCCCTTTGTACACATTAGCAAGCTGGAGCCTTTGAGCTGCAGTATTAATGTTTTTCCATTTAGTAAAAATATAAAAACACACTTGAGCCTACAGGCTAGACTCCAAGAAAGTAACATATATACATGTCACCAAACCACTGAATGAGAAATTTGACTTGTGGGAGCTGACAGAAGGCAGAGAGTTTCTATAGACAAACTTAGGAAAAAATAATGGCATTTCAATAATAGCATACTGGTATAAGACTACATATTAAAAATAAAAGCCAAACATGTTATCAGGAATCACTCTTCAGATGGCTGGGCATTAAACACTTGAAGAGACCACACAGAAAATAGAAATATACATAACTGACCAAACATACAAGTTTAATAACACTATCTCAGAATCGAGCCCCGAAAAACAACTGTCAGAACGACTTGATATTATACGCTGATGAAGTCAAAGAATAGAACACATACCTGCATTGATTTCATTCATCGCCTTGCGTACAGAAGCATCTGGAATGATGTCTACCATCAGCATGTGCTCGATACTGTATCCATACTCTTTCATAACCTGATCAACAAATTCATCATATCATGTTATAAGCCCTAAAGATCATGTGACATTTATAATGCTCCAATTCAGATACAAGAAGAAAACACAATGCTCAAACTATGAAGCAAGAGGCAACAGTTTCAATGAGGTCTTTATTAATTCATTGGCATTGTGAACAATAAGGTACTCTTAATACTATTAACAAACACCAAATTTTGGTAAAGTACAGTAAATATTGATCGCGATAATGCCATATGTTGCTATTACCAATTATAGCACTCAGGACTCAAAACTCACATTCAATAAGCCTCGGAAATCAAATCAAGAAACCAACCAAAGCATTCAATCTTACCTTCCCGAGTTCCTCCATCACAGATTTAGCAACCTCACCCTTCTGTTCAAACACTTCATCCAATGTCATTCTCGGCACCAGAGCCCTAACAACTACAAATACATCAACCAAACCCCATTAAATTACACACCGATATCCAACACGAAAACCAAAACCTCAAGTAAAAGAAAATCCAGAATGCCGTTACCATCAAACACATAAGCCTGAATCTGCTCCTTCGGGTTTTGCAGCTCGTAAAAAGCATCATCAGCGTGCTGCTTCACCACCCGGTACTGAATGCAGCACACCAGGTGCACAAACACATTATCCTGCCAAAAAATTTCGACAGAAAAAAACCCTAATTTCAATTCTCCAATGTTAAAACAAACAATCACTAACCAAAAACCCTAATTTTTCTCACATTTCATAAACACAAAACAGTAAACCGCGCCCTAAAAACTTTCTCACATTTCATAATCACAAACAGTAAAAAAAGCGGGGTAAATAAGAAGAAGAGGATAAAGAAGAGGGAGGGGACCTTGGTCTTGGTCTCGATTTTGACGTCGAGGGATTGGATTCTGGTGGAGAGGATTCCGGCGACCCATTGACCGTCGCAGGGGTTGAGGAAGTGGAAGCCGGGCTCGGCGAGGTGCTGGAAGCGGCCCCACCTCTCGATGACGCCGATGCTGGCTTGGTCGATGCACGCGCATAAGCAGCAGCAAGAGTTTCCCATGTTCTCGGTGAAGCTCAAATTCAAGGTCTCTCTGGTTTTAGGGTTTAGGTGTGGATTTGGGAACTGTGGGAGAATGAATTGGAATTGGGAGTAGAAAAATGATCGTCGTCATGAGACGATGACTATTTCTAAGTCACGAGATTGAGATGACCGGCTTTGCGCGGTTGGGCTTTTTTGGGCTGGCCCGAATACAGAAGTTGATTCTGATCTGTGGGAGACAGGCCTGGCTAAGCACGCGTAACCACGTCATCAAACCCAAGGATTTTTGAGCCCCAACATTTTTCTTCTCATCGAATATCTCCACTACTATAATCGGAAGCGTGAGTTTAGTGTCAATAACTTCACTATTTTTTTGACTTTCCTATAATACCCATGCAGAGACTGAAATATATTTAGAAATAAAAATGTACAATGGGGTAATATGGTAAACTATTAGAAGATATATCAGAAATATCTACTTCTCTCTTCTGTGAAATCGTGGGAGACTAATACATGGAGCGGGGTGCGAGAAAAAAAAAACTATTGCACAGGATCTCAGTACGAGAGAGGCTATAGAACGGAAGCTAGGTATAATGTCAGAGGTTATGGTGATAGATATGGGTTGCTTGGACCGAACCCAAAATCAATTAAATGTAGAATCAGTCTTGACTCTTGACGAAGGTGAGGTTGTCGAATTGTGATCGAGTATCTTGGGTTTGATATCTATTGATTTGGTTTTTGTATGTTTGATATCATGGGTTTTCTTTCAATTTTTTAGGGAAATGAATTGCCTTTTGAAGTAGGGGAAACACAAACAAACCGCATACCTGTAAGGTATTCAGACCAAATTTGTTGTTTTTGTTTGTGTATTGTTGTTGTTTCTTTTGGTAACCCAATTCTTTGACGCTGCAACTACAACAATGAGTCATTCTTATGGTGTGAGAAGTTAATATAGTAATCGACTAATCATAGATGTAGAAGGCATGCGGAGGTATGTATGACTTTTTGGGAATAGTGGAAGGAGAGGAAATAACATAAGGGTGGGGGAGGTGAGACAGAACAGGGAAATTCTATGATGCAGCGCTGCATGCGTGCAGGGCCTGTAATCCATCATTCATACATTTCACGTACCTCACGTGCATTTTAAGACCCCCTCTATCCACCGTTGAATTTGGTATGTATGGTATGCAGCGCTGCACCATAGACGAATCCAGACATGGGGGAAGAGAAGAAAAGAACTTTTTTAAGAGGAAGAAAGGGAAGAGAGAGAGAGAAGAGGACAAAATGAGAAGAAAGAAGTTGAACAAGGGATAAGAGGAAGAGAGGGAATAGAGAAAGGAGAACAAAAGTGAGAGGGAAAATAAAAGATGAATGAAAAGAACTTATTATTGTTTGCATTTCGTACGGAGAGGATGCTAAATAAGTTCTCTGATATAGTTGTCAGGACTAAATTGTTGTTACTGTTTGTGTACTTCTGATGTCTTTCAAAGTATCCAAATTCTTTGACATTGCAAGTATAACTGTATAACTGCAATGAGTCATGCTTATGGTGTAAGGAGTCAATATTACAATCGTATACAGTTGTAATGAGGCCAAATAAGTTATGTGATATATAGAGGTATGTTTATGTCGCACACTCGCTTAAGTGCGTAGTAGTTGTTCGTCATGTCATGGTGATAAAAACTCTTTTGATCATACTTCAGAAGACCATAGTTCAATTCTTTATAGTTAAAAGGGTAGATTACTCTTCTTTCAATTCACAGTTCATGGAAGTAAATTTCTATCAACTCGATTGGCAATGCTACAGTTTCGATTTGGTTTCTGAATTTTAAACTTTTCTTACCTTTAGGTTAGCACTTTCCTTTGTAGCACACAACCATCAATCGTCTTTGCATTTTCTTTTAAGTTCCATAAGTTTCAATATACAACTACATACTGCATCAAATTCGTATATTTTGAATTTACACATTGGGAAAATAATATATGGTATCTTAGTTTAGAGGTTTTGACTCTGGACTTTTAATTCTTTTACATATTCATATGAAGAGTAATTGAAGACGAAAAATGAACAACGTAACCTGGCATTGTGAAAAACTCTAGCTACAGTATATCATGCTGAATGACTATAGCCTATAGTGTATTGTTGTATGATAAATTGATAATCATGCTGTATAATCTAATTTAGGCAGGATTATTTGTTTCTTATTTTTTTCCCATCATTCATTTGTATAGCATATTATGCCTAGTGCCTATTTTTTGTGGCTGATAAAGGCTTCTTTATACAATTTAATTTTTTATACAATTGAGCAACGGAAAGTTTATCCCCACAAGAGACTTTCATGATGGTCGATTTGTTTGTTATACGAAAGTATTAGACTTGAAATATGAGAGACTTTTGTATGCAATTTTTTTCCCTCATGAAACTGACTAAAATTTTTTAGAATAGTAAATTATAAACCAAACTTATTCACGTTTAGAAAACATAACACGCCCGATGAGAACTCAAATTCTAACGCGCGAGCGCGACCTTTTGCACATGCATAGCTCGGGCATGAAGGCTAGTTCTAATAAATAAAAGGCTGTTCCGGGAGAATTACTATTCTACCCTTGTGTGTGTCTTAGCCTAATAGGTTTCCTGTTAGGAGATAGATTAGCATCTCTGTAATAGATTAGGACTCCGAATCCTACGGGATTGTGGTTTTGTAATGCCTATATATAGGCCCCCATATCATTCAATAATACACGAATATTTCATCCTCCAACACGTTATCAGCACGTTGCTCTAAAACCCTGAACTTTTAGAGCCCTTGGAATTTTTTTTTCTTCTCTTCCTCCGCCGGCACCGCCGCCCCTGCAGCCGCTGCACCGCTGCCCCTGCCCATCGCAGCCGCCGTCGCATTGCTGCTGCCGCACGCAGCCCCTGCATGCTGCTCCTGCAGCCCCGCGCGCCGCCCCTGCATGCTGCCCCCGCAGCCCCTGCAGCCCCGCGCGCTGCCCCTGCACGATGCCCCCGCAGCCCCGCGCGCTGCCCCTGCACGCTGCCCCCGCAGCCCCGCACGCTGCCCTGCCCTGCAGCCCCTGCGACCCCCCTGCAGACCCTGCGACCCCCCTGCTGCCCCTGCACGCAGCCTCCGCAGCCCCGCAGGGTATCCTCCGCATTCGCTCCGCAAAAACATCTTTTTCCCCGACAAACCCCGCATCAGAGGATTCAAAATTGCTCCTCCCGCATATATACGCAATGAACGCGAACTGCACAAGCAAACTCTTCGCTCAAGAGAAGCTACTCCCGTCTTCTCTACCCTTTTAGGCCTTTAAACTATTTCTCTTTTTTTTTCCTTTTTCTTTTCCTATTGCTTATTAAATCATTTATTTGCACGTTTTCGTTTTCTAACTCTGTTTCGCGTGCTTGCATAGGAAAAGTGATCACTCGTCGTACTATGGTGATGACATTCATGCCGAGATGGACGATACTTTTGCCATCTACATACGATTCCGATCGTATCCTCCCAAGATTTTTATGTCATCGGACGAAGATCGAAAAGGAATTCAACAAGCAACTTCATGCATGACGATCGATTTGCAGAGCAATTTACTTATATGCGGTCTATTTGGCAGACCAACAAGTATGTTTTTTCTTAAAGTTGCTGCTTTTGAACATATATATATAAATTATCGGGCGATATTAGCCTTTTTCATGTCTTCTTTTCCGGCCTTTCTTATAACGCCGATGAGACCTAAGAGGGATATGATTCCCCTCTTGGTCGACGTTTTTCGTGTGACGGTCCTGGGGGAGTCACGTTATTATTTAAAAAGGAAGATATCGATTTCGTGTGGTCGCCTGAGTGCACCGCTGTTTTGGGTGCGATCATGAGAATCGCCGATATGCATCGATTATTTTGTGACCATATACATCACAACCCTTCTAATTCCGGTTACATACTTGAATAGTTTCGATTATTCGAAACCTATACAACCCTCGTTTCTTATGGATGCGTCGCCATCGCGACTGTTATTTGAATGTTTGAGTTTTCTTAAACTCATGTCTATAAACGATAATCCCAAGGTCTACGTACTCATTTATTTGAGTTGATTCATTACTCTGATGCAGCACTATTTGCTGACAAAAGATCCCAAAAATAAAGAATTCTATGGGACACACTTAACAGTGATTTAATGAACGTCTATGACGTTGTATTATCAGAGTTAACCTTGATGTATACTCCACATCAAAGAAACACATGTCATTTTTGGCACATGTATCTATTTCTGGAGGGAATTTTGGAGATGGAAACGTAACATTCTTCCATTCTCAAGTAAGCACATTTTTGAGCCTCAGGCTAAAGCTCCGCCCAATCCGATATGCAAGATTTTGTTGCTACGGACTTTTGATTAGTCAATCTATTTTGACTATGTTTTCTGCTTACTATTTTTCAAGTATGACGTTGGCATTGCCATGATTATTGCTCGACTTTATCCTAAGTCGTCTACTGGAATTGGAAGCTTGTTTGTGTTGTATTAAATATTGGCATATTCTATAAAAATTCTCGTCTTTCTTGGACTCGTGAGAATTTTATTTGCCTTGGCTTAGCATGCATGGTCAACGTTTGCAACTCACGTGGTTTTTAAATTGGCCGCTTTTGGGTTACATGGGACCCCAATAGCACTACATTGTGATTTTGGACTTTGAAATTTAGAAAACGGACCTCGGAACGTCAAAATTGACGTCGTTTTTCCCGGTTATTGTTCCGGCGTTTCCGGAACGTTTTTTGACGTTTTACCGGCGTATTCGCCGCCTTCCGGCCATATTCCGGCGTTTCCGGCACCGCCATCCTGTTCCGGACGGCGTTCCCTGTCGGACCTGAAGTTACGGCCTCCATACCGGCCAGGTCCGGCCACCGCCGGCCGGATTTCCGGCAATCGGTGCCGCCGGCTTCCGACGAGTTTTTCCGACGTTTTTTTTTTCGTCGTTTCTCGTCATTTTTCCGGCATATTTCCAGCAGTTTTTACTGCCACGTTTTCCGAGTCCAAATTTCACCCGGTTTTGAGTTATTTTGACATGGTTTTCCGGTTAATTTTCCGGTTTTCTCCAAGTCGTTTCATAGCTCAAATGATTTTATTATTATTGGTGACCACCCGCACCAATTGGATGGTCTTTACCACCCAAATTGTTTGGTATTCAACTGCTCTAATACCATGTTTTTCCAACTCTTAAGTTGAAGAATGTAGTTCTATTGCCATGTGATACATTCGATGGGATTGCCATTTGTTTCAATCCCCTCTCTTACAATATCCTACGGCGTATTGTGTAGAGAAGTTCACCGCGTCGTTGACTCTCTTAATCTTCATTTTGAGAATGTCCCGCCGTGAAATCGAGTGTCTTGCTAATTGCGTAACCACCCACACTGTCCTACGGCGCAGGTAGTTGTTTTACGGATCTCGTGCGGAGATTGTGTTCTATATCTTCGTGCCTTGCTAAGTTTTAAAGGCCATACATGCCAATGATGGATTTTCATCTTGATATTTGTGTTAAGAATGGAGAGGAATAAATCTGTCAGATTTCATTGACAGTATCTTTTTCAAGCTTCGACAGTAGCTTTGTTAGCCTGTAGACATCGTTTTGCTTGCCTGCAGCAGTAGCTTTATGTAACTCAAGATTCTTTGAATCATGGGTTCGGTTTTACTGTCTTCTCGGTTTTGACATGATCGTTTTTTGGTCATTTTGAACAAGATATGATGATTCGAGTTCTTTGAAATTCACATTATCATCTATTTTTCATGTTCACGAAGCGATTGGAGGACCACCTCACCCATGCTCCACACGGTGAGGCCGAGCCTATCCGTGCCATGCACGGTGAGGCCGAGCCTGCCTATTTCGGCGGCTCCATGGCATTAAGGCCGTCGGTGGCGGCATCCCCTCCTTCACAGGAGCTTGTGATGCCTCCCGTGTCTTCTAATGCCTCCATGACAATCTCTTATGTCAATCGCTCATTTTGCAAAGCTTGGTCTTTTGCTAGATTTCAAGGAAGTCCTTATTTGCTAAGGCTCCAACCGAGAACATTCCATTCTTACAAAGTATTTAAGGTGACATTAGTGGACCCTATCCAACCGAATACGGACATTTTTCGGTATTTTTATGGCATAGGTTAAGAGCATCGACGCGTTGGTCACACGTCGCTTTGCTTTCCACAAGAAACGCTGCATTCGCTAAAGTTTTTAGCTATGATCATCATACTAAGGGCTCACCACCCTTCCTATCCTCTCAAATCTATTTGAATGGATACCATTGGAGAGTTCACCTCCACGACTTTGATGATTTCGTTTTGCATATCTACTAGGATCGTCGTTGAACATATTATTCCTCATGTTCATTCACCGCACGATCTAGCAGAGCTCGGACTTGGTTATGGGTACTAACCTGCCGATTTTTGCATGGAGATATGTAATGATGTTGCATGCAGCGACACTTATTCGTTTCAGACCCACAACTTGCCAAGCGTTTAGTGCGTACCAGATGGTTACTGGATACGATCCCAACGTTCTTTTCCTTAAACGCCTATTTGGTTAAAGTTATTTATGTGCCTCTATTGTAGTTATCTCAATGGGTCTACTTGAAACGATTAAGTATTCTGGTTGGTTATGATTTATGAATCACCAACACTTGTCCGCTATTTCCAATCTACAACCGTTGATCTCTATCCTGCGATATTAGCAGACGGTCACTTTGATGAGACATATTTCCCGTCGTTAGGGGGAGATATGGAATGCTCCCATTCTGGTTTTAACGCCAGGAATTGACGTGGTGTGGCACTATGTCTCATTAAGATCCCGCACTACTCAAAGTGAGTAAATGTGCAACGCATTATCGACCTCCAGAAAGTCAAACATTCGATGCTCAATGACTTTACCGATATTGCGAAAGTGACGAGATCGCACATAAATGCTGTGATGTGCCGGTAAGGTTGGAACTCTCAAAATATGAGAGAATTTCATATGACCTGGTCCTAGCATCGTTGGCACCATCTCTGACAGTGGGAAGGAAGCCGGCGATGGCACCATCGTACGCTGTGGTGTTGTCGGCGCCCGTGGCATTGCACCACAAAACAGGGGCGGCAAACGCAAAGATGGACTAGTAAGGGTCATAGCTTCGGTCTTGGCTCCTGCCTAGATGAGGGGGAGACCATTATTCTCTAGAATCAAATCTAGAAAGAAGCGAAGTGCGTAGGCACAAGTATTTCGCCCATCATCAAGAGATATCCTCTAAACATGTGTATCAACTAAGTTTCTGTGGGACGCTACAGACTCATTTTGTTGATATTAGAGAAGAATAGAACTCTCACGAATTAATCGTATACAACGCGCGCGTGTGTTTAATGTATTGATCTCCCATGATTGATGATGTATTCGCTTATGCTCTTATTCCGTTGTAAAGCATCAACGATGAGCAACTTGACCGAAGTGGAAAGAATCAATACATGCTGAACTAGACTTGTTATGTTGGTCGTTGTTCGTAAGTGTAATGAGAAAGATGAAGTCATGCGATATACGCAGGACTTATGGCGCAAATATTGTCTCATTATCCTAGTATTGACTACGATGAGTTATATTCTCTCGTTATGGACATAATTGCTTTCCGCTACTTGATCAGTAGTAGTGTCCATGAAAACTGATTTGCAGCATATGATAGTGGTCATTGCATATCTGTAAAGGGATCTTGACGCAGATATGAGAGTGCCCGAGGGACTTTAAATGCCTCCAGACCACGGAGAGCTTATGTAATCAGATTGCGACGTTCGAGAGAACGTAGTACAATCGGTTGCAAGAACTCATACCCATATGTGTTCATATGAAGCTAATTCTTGATTCTCTATTCCGTCTAAGTATAGATGATGAAGAGATTCAATGAGCTATACATTCATGCATGCTAGTGTTGTTGGGACACTATTGCCTTCATTATGACGTGATTAACTATGCGCCTATGCATTGTCATTGGACTTGCATTGCTTCTTTGACATGGGTTTAGTTATACACTTAGTGAACCAACACAAATCCTATCCACACCAACGCCGCCAGCAGCTCCAGCAACATCAACGTATGCCTTGGTGTAGCAGTCGACACTGGTAGCGTAGAGGATGCGTACGGTTCCGTTTTGGACCAAAATCAGTCCTTCATTGGTCTATTCCCCCGTTCTTTTGTGAAAGACACATTGAATGTGACAAATCAGAATCTGTCCAGTTTCGTAGGTCAACTTCAACGAGACCTACAGGACAGCTCACTCGATGAAATATGGTGAAATTGGTACCGTTGGAAAGGTCTATGTGTCTACTTTCCAGGGACGCCAACCATTCGTTCATAGCTATCATATTGAGTGAGTTATGGCCGTTTTAGCAAAATAGGACAGTTCTGTCCGGAAATTTGCAAGTCAGTCAAATTCGACAGAGCATTGTGAACTGCTCCGGTCGGATGAGGTTGTGAACCTTATGTCACTGGAAATCCACGGGTGTCTACTTTTCAGAACATTTTACGGTTCGCTGATACCTATTTTGACGAAGAAGTTATGGCCGTTTAAGTGAGTGAATGTCATTTTATCCGAGAATCTGATTTTCATTGCAAACTCTTGTTTTGAGTTGTTATGCAATCTTGTTTCCTAAGATCTAAGTTTGGCTAAGTATAGCATGAATGATCCAAGGATGTGTGGCTAGATTAATGATTAATCATTGGCCCAAGACTACGTTTGAGAAGCATGTAATGAACGTTGTATACGTTGTTCTTTGTACTCCATGATTATGGCACTAATCAGGGGGAGTTGTTTCGTAGACTTCAGGGGGAGTCTACCTCACATGATGCTATCAAATGTAGACGGTGCGTTGTGCTCTTTTTCCCTTCGATCAAGCTTTTGTTTTTACCCAAGAGGTTTTTGTTTTGCTTGACAAGGTTTTTACCGAGGCAACGATGTGTGCACCATGCAACCTAGGCATGCGACACAAGGGGGAATGTTCCGGGAGAATTACTATTCTACCCTTGTGTGTGTCTTAGCCTAATAGGTTTCCTGTTAGGAGATAGATTAGCATCTCTGTAATAGATTAGGACTCCGAATCCTACGGGATTGTGGTTTTGTAATGCCTATATATAGGCCCCCATATCATTCAATAATACACGAATATTTCATCCTCCAACAAAGGCAAAATTTTAATAAGAGTACATTAGGTTTGAGTCATTGAGAATTAAGATGGCTTTACTTCTTAGACAATCACAATGGTGCATGAGGTTACAAACTCGCCCTAAATTCAGTACATAGTGCCAATTGGTCCGTTAATTTGAATGTTTCCCGTCTAATTGCTAAGGGCAAAATCGCATCTTCAAGATGATTGTTGCAAACTTGCAATACACACAAAAGTTTCCCTATTCCCAGAATCCCAGTAATCATATCCTCCCACCCAGTATCAACAACTTATCTTTTCCAGTCCACCATTGCCCCCATTACCACATGATCATGACTCTCGGTTAAGCCGCCATAACCCACTCAAAATATATAAGAACGAATTCATCTCTTCTTACACTCTCTAGTACTTAAATAATATTTGGGCTATGATTCTCTTGTCGAATGTCTGGCCATTTTCATCATTGTTTCCGACTCTCCAAGTGAGTATCTTAGTCAATCGGGTTGGCAGCCTCGATTGAATTGAAGCTCTCTATCTTAAGACACACATGGCTGCATTTGGGTTGCCGAAGTGGAGATCGAACCTGTTACCAGGTCAAAGTTGCAAGAGAGGAAGAGGAGGAAGAAAACACAAAAGTTTCCTGGGTTCATGACTTCTCGGGTTTTTGGTGAAAGAGAGGAAGAGGAAAATTAGTTTGGGGTTTTTAAATATTAATGATTGAATAATGGAGGATGGTGGCTCGGACGGGCCGGGGAGGAAGAGAAAAGAGATAGGAATCATAGGATTGAACAATTCAAATGAAGGGTGGCCGGAGATGAAGAGATGGTCAAGTTCTGAATAGCCCTTCCAATAAATATATAATTACATGACACTAACGGTGTTTCTAACTGTGTGTAAACTTAAGATATATATTATAACCTCAGACACCATTACGCTGATTTAGTTAGTAAATTCACCTTAATTCTCAGTGGCTTTTATCTCTTTCTTAAAATTTTCTCTAAATAGAAATAGAATTCGAAATTCTTCTACATTAAAAAAAGAGAGATAATTTTCTCACTTTGAAGCAAAACAAGGTCACAAAATCCGCTAGGCGATAGTTGGGCGGTGGCATCGTTCTAGCACTTAGGTGCCAATCATGCCGTCTAGACGAGTTAGACACCTTTGTTTTAGTGAACTGTATATACCCAAAGTTCGAAAAACTCGCTAAGCATTAGCTGACTGTGGACATGCTTCTAGCGATCAGGCCTTAGTTTTGAACAATGCTTTGAAAGAATCAAAGTTCATGTATTTTATTAAGTACAAGTTTTATCACTTTATGAGAAAATGACGGAAGGTTGAGCCGAAATTAAGTGTTGAAGAGAGGAGAAAATGGGAATGCCAAAAATGGCTCGTCTAGAGCCGACACTATTCATTAGCTGATGAATAGTGGATTGGGAAATAGTATATAGGAAATTTGAAAAATCGTGATTCATCGGTGTGCAAACAAGAGCATGAAAATTTATAATTTTTAGTGAAAGTATGAAGATTTTGAGTAGTGGGCACTTTTCTTTTTAACTAAACAAAATCATATTGATAAATAGGAATTTTGGGTCTTTTTAATGAAATTTTTTTAGTGCTCCCGGAGAACCACGTGACAATGTCAAGTGGTCCTCCTCACATGTTATATTTTGACACATGAATTTATTAATTATAATTTTACATATTTTTATTATTTGTGAAATGACTTTTATAAGTATTGATAATATTGAACTCGAATTTCGGGTTTAAGGTTTTAGAGTATATGGTTTAGAGTTTAGAAAGAAACCCAAAATAGTTTTTGATAAAATAATTTAAATATAATTTTATAATTAAATTCTAAGTGTCAAATGGTGATTGAAATAGAGTATCATTGAACATTACTACGTGGTTCTCCCGGAAGACTAAAAAATTCCTTCTTTTTAACCTCCAACAACATATTACCATGGAAAGAATATTGCCCTTGTAGTGAAAAAAAAATTGAGAAGAAATTAGTCAAGTATGCCAAACTAAAACTCCAAAACATACCATTGAAAGCTTCTAGTTTCGTGATCGATGTGCTTTCATGCATATGCAATTATACATGAACCAAAATACATAGAAGTCACATAAAGTTTCATGTACCATTTGAGCTTGTACATTATCATGCATGCTACATGAAATTAATACACAAAATATGGGCACGTACAAAACACACCAATGCCACTCCATACTCTATCCAGTCTTACTCGTACGTAAGAATACATCCATTTACCAAATAACAACGAATCCTTCTCATTTCTCTCGCTCAAATTCATCTACGATAACAACACTACATGAGACACGGTAGAATGAAGGTGCCCAATAATGTAGCTAGACCTGGCAATTGGGCGGGCTCGTGCGTGTTTTTGGCGGGCCGTGCTCTTAACGGGCTGGCACGCTAAAAACCCGTTTATGTTAACGGGTTAAGCGGGTTAAGCACGACGGGTTTCCGTGCTACCCGTTGGAACCCGTCAACCCGCGAATTTTTTTTTTTTTAGAAATTCGACATAATTTGATTTTTTTTATTTTTTTAAATTCTTTCTATAATTCTAACAATTCTTTGAGAATAATTTTTTTATTTATTTATGATTTTTTTATTATTTTGGAGTCCTCAATTTTTTAAAGATTCATCCCTAATGGTCTCATAGAAATAATCAAAATAACATTATAAATTGTGCTACTTGTTCGAATTCAAGTACATATTTTTACGTGCAACATCAAACTAATTGAAAATATGTAAGATACATTGCAATTAACCTTGTTCGAATTTAAGTGCCTATTTATAAGTGCAACAACAAACTAATTGAGAATTGCAATTAACCTTGTTCAAATTCAAGTGCCTATTTATAAGTGCCTATTTATAAGTGCAACAACAAACTAATTGAGAACATGAAAAATAAACTGCAAACTAATATGTCTTATCCCCATATTTCACATCAATGCCATGTTTTCTTTCAAGTGAAGCTCTCTTCTTCCTCTATTCGATCATGCATTCTCAAACCCAATATGTCTTCGGAAAAATCGTCCACCTCAACCATCTTCTTTTCTGAAATATTATAAATAATAATTATAAATATAACATAAAAGTCAAACTAGTGAAATCAAACTAAATTATTTTCTATTTACCTTTCTTCTTCCCGAAAATCCAATCCCGAGTACATAACAAAGCTTGTACTGTCTCAGGCAACAAAGAGCTCCGATACTCATCTAGAACTCGACCACCAATGCTAAAAGCCGACTCAGATGCAACAGTGGAGACAGGAATAGTCAACACATCACGAGCCATCTGAGACAGGATTGGGTATCAGTGTCGCTCCATCTTCCACCAAGCAAGTACATCCAAGTCTACCAAATTATCGAGTCTTACTTCATCCAAATACTTGTTCAGTTCAGTCTTCAAACTCGAATTCTGACCGCTCTTGTAACGGGCATCAAATTCCTGCAATAGAGCAATTTGGCGTTTAATACTCTAAGAAAATCATACTAACCAAGAATAGTCTCAAAATAATTAAATTAATTAGTTACCTGAAGTATACAAGGCTTCCCTTGTATTTGAGACGAGCTCTCATGAATATGGTAACTAGAACTTTGGTGAGTGGAGGTTTCTTTGTAGGCACCAAACAAAGAAGATAGAGTGTCAGTAAAAACCTTCAATTGTGAAGATTCTCGACCATAGAGCTTTTCATAAGCCCATTCAACAAACTCCATCTTAAACCGAGGATCCATCACCACTGCAATCCCCAAAATCAGGCTATAATCTGACCAATATTTCTTAAACTTCAAATCCATCTCTTTTCCCATCCGGCTTAGAAAAGAATCTTCACTTGCAATGGCTTCTTGTATACTGTGCTGAACAACTAACACCTTCGGGAAAAATAAGTTTGATGTAGGGTACTTTGTTCCAGAAAACAACACTGTTACTTCATAAAATTCCCCTAGAAACTTATTTATCTTCTCAATCTTGTCCCACTCCTCATCTGAAGGACACCACTTGAAAGAACTGTCACTTACTGCCAAGTTCATCAATGCACTACGATAGTAGAGAGCACCATCAAGCATCAAATAGGTTGAATTCCACCTTGTTGGCATATCTTGTCTCAATCCCCTTCTGCTTCCTCCCAAATCAACTTGTGAAACATATTGTAGAAACCTTTGTTTTCTAACTTCTGAACCCTTTATATACTTGATGCCTTCTCGTATCTTTGTGACAGATGGGTGAATCTCTTTCAGTCCATCTTGAACTATCAAATTCAAGATGTGTGCACAACATCTGACATGAAAAAATTTGCCATCTACTAAAAGCAAGCCTATGAAATTCAACCTCATCTTTAGCTTCTCAACAAAAGAGTCATTGGCTGTTGCATTATCTAAGGTAATTGAAAACAACTTCTCTTCAATTCCCCACTCTCCAATCAAGGTAAATACCTTATCAGCTAATGCAACACCATTGTGAGGAGGAGGCATATGACAAAAATTAATAATTCTTTTTTCTAATCTCCATTCTGAATTCACAAAGTGTGCAGTAATAGTTAAATACCCATCAGTAACTACAGAGGTCCACAAATCAGCAGTCAAACTAATTCTTCCTTTAGCTGAACTCAACAAATTCTTAAGCTTCACTTTTTCACTATCATACGTCTTCAAGACATGAGCCTTAACAGTGTTTCTACTAGGGAGTGTAAGTTGAGGAGATATATATTGAAACACATCTCTAATGCCCTCATACTCAACAAAATTGAATGGCAAATCATGTCTAACAATTGCCTCAATCACCAACTCTCTGAATCTATCAATACTAAACGAATCAGAACGTGTGGAAGACTGTGGTGAGACAACATCACTAATACTACATTTATTATGGTGACGCAACATGCTACCCGTACCTGTTCCTGAGTCACATTTGAGTATAGTTCCGCACTTTTTGCATTTGGCACGTCTCCCTTGATCGGGACCCTCATCAAAATCCTCAAACGTTGTCCAAACCACAGATGTCCTTGCCCTCTTCTTCCTAGCTGCCATACCTCGCACTTCATTACTGCTTGGTAAACTAACTCCTACTTCTTCATTCATGGACAGATTCTGAGACTCATCATTCACACTCATCTACAAATCCAAAGTATAGACAGTTGTAAGAGTAAAATATAAAACATAGGACTGAAGCATAGCAAATAAATTTGATTCAACTATCATTATATTCAAAAGCATTGCTAACAAATCAGTTTGAAACAAATATCATTATATTCAAAAGCATAGCAAATTGGAACATAATGCAAATTGTAACTCTAATTATGTAATATGATATTTAAGCAGTGAGGGTAAAATAGAAGCAATTATGAAACATGGGGTACACGTACAATCAATGATCATCACAACCCTCCTATACATGTGTACTGCATATATAAAAAAGATTGCTCTAACTATGGTACACGTACAATCAAAGGAACATCTTTACCTTAGAAATTTTGCGGTCATCAAACAAGCTATTGAACTGAATGCGATAATTCTCTATACGCAAGGCAATTAATCCAGCAGTGTCATCAAAAGAAATGTTACTGCATATGCCTTCATGGCTTCATGTACTTCTGGAGAAGAAAAAGGGAGCTGAAAATTCAGGAATTAGCGGCCAATAGTTTATAAAAATTCATCAAGCATATTAACCCTAGTACCCTACCAATGTTTAATGCTAAGTTGATATTTTTAATGCTATGTATTGGTATTCACTATTAATACTGCTCAAGCTTGCACTCTAAGTTCAAAATTTTAGAGATGGGAACTTGCACAAAATTTATGCATTTGGTGCAGAATCTCTAAAGTTTCTTTCACTTCTCTCCGACTTGAAAAAAAACAAATAAAAAAGGAAGTAGAACAAGTAAAAGATACAAGTAGCAAATTTCACAAACTAATCCATGAACTTGCAAGAACACAAAACCAGAAAAGCATAAAGAGAATAAAATGAAGGACCCCAAGCAGATTTCACACCTGGCTGAAGAGGTTGTCTCCTATGAGAATCAGGATCAATAATACCACGACAGTAATTAACGAGTCATCTACAAGTTCTTCACAAACCTTATTTGGATGGAGACTAAAGCAATAGACACGACTGGAATGAGTTCAAGATGGATGGATGGATGGATGCAAAGACTTTACTATCATAACTATCCTCTGATTAAATCTACCAGAAAGCACAGTTTATGAGGAAATATGTTGCCTACAGAAATAAAGCAGCACAAAGTGTCACACACCAGAACAGCGCAACCAGACAATGTCATCTCCCAGTTGTACAATCTTGGCTAAAGATCTTAGTACAAGGCTACAATGCCAGAGATTAAGTGGTCAGGCAACGACTAAGTAGAACTTATACTTCACTGTACTACAATGTCATAAATATTCTACATCAACTCTTATCAGTTAGTTAACCTTGCCATTGTGTACTTTAACATACATCTGTGAGACGTATATTAAAGATTTAAAGTACAAAAAATACAATTATGAGTTTATGACATTTAAAACAGTAGTATGAGTGTCTTACTTAACTAGCTTATCTTAGTAACTATGCAAAATCCCATAAATTTGATGGGTTAACTAACATAGAGATTTATTGAACAAAGCCAGATCTGAACTTGAATTTGACTGCTTTTCAAGTGCTCCAAAAATGTAAACAGATAAAGAGAATAAAATGAAGAACCCAAAAGAGTTGAAACACCGTGCACCAAGAAATAGAAATTTCATAAGCAAATTGTTGAATTAACAGGTACCTATTTTCGCAAACACTAATCTCTTTCACAAACCCATTTAAGGTCAAACATTGTGCACCCAAGAAACGAACTATCAAAGACAAACAATGATGGAACTGATATTGATTTTGAAGAGTATGAGATGGAGATTTATGATATCAAAAAGGATATTACAAATGCTAAATCACAAAGGACATGATGAATCCGTATCTAAATCTTTTAATTTGGGAGACTGATCAAACATACCTCTTTGGCCTCAGTGATTTGGGGATTGGAACTTGGCCTCAGTGTTTTGGGGAAGACGAATAAAAAGAAAAAGAAATCGAAGACAAGAGAAATAAGACGAAGAGGGAGAATTAACGGGTCTACCGTGCTTAAACACGGCACGACCCATTAATTGACGGGTTTATATTGTGCGGGTTTTGTCAGACCCGTTTATTAAATGTGCGGGTTTGGGCGGGTTCCTGTCGGGCGTGTTCCGTGCGGGTCGCGGGTTCAAGTGCCCAATTGCCAGGCCTAAATGTAGCTATGTCCCCTCCGTATGCATGCATAACATCCAACCAAGAACCGTCACTTCCGACCCACGACTTGTTTATTCTTGCCCTCCTCATTTCCTATCACTGTCTCAGTTCTCCCATTCTCTTCCATTGATTAAAAATGAAGCAGTCAATTTCGTCGGACCACACAGACGGACAGACCCATGCATCTCTCTGAGTACAGTCTCTGACGACCTTCATGGCTCCGCGGGTCGAGCTTAATTTAGCTAGCAAGGGGATGCATGAGATCGACAGGTAATGGGGCATCTTCTACTGCAAGTGACAGAACACGAGACAGAGAAATTGATGCATTATGTTGCTCTGTTATGACTGTATTTGTTCTGGGAAACCATTCAATCTGATCTGGATCTCTGTTGCTCGTTCTGGGGGCAGAGATCAAGAGGTGTCGACTATTATACCACATCTTGCAAATTGAAAATATATTCATCATATGTTGATTAATATATTTACCATTTTAAACGATATCTGATCATATCGTACGTGGACTGGAGAGTGTATATATATATATTAATATAGTCTATATCCATAGTGAAGTTCTAATTTTAGCACACTTTTCGGTCAATTTTTTTTAGCATAACCAATTCAATATTTAGGTATGCTATTCAAGATCATTTATACAAAATTTCATCTAATTCAGCCATTGTTAAAATATTAAAATTAGATTAAATCAATGAATGAATGAAAACTATTCAACGTGAACCGTTCATGTAAATCTCAATTTTAAAAGCTCAAATCATTATCAAATTGGATGAGACTTTATAGAGATGATCTTGAATAGCATACCTAAATATTGAATCGCTTATGCTGAAAAAATTTGAACGAAAAGTGTGCCAAAATTGGAACTTCACTCTAGATAGAGACTGTATATTAATATATATATATATTAATATATATATATATATATATATATATATACGTATACATTTATGAACAAATATAACTAACACTATTAACTTCTGAGGCAATTCGTTGAGCAATCAGTAACGAACAATAAAGTAATTTGCTCGCCTTGTTGATACAAAACAACTTGAACTAGGGTTTGTATGTTGATAGATCCACCTTATAGTGGTTGTTTTGAGGAAGATGATGATCTTCAAACTAAGGTGATCGATTTGAGTCAAGATATCTTGCTAGCTAATCTGCACGTACAGCCCGTACACAAGAGGACTACATGTGCCGATATGCTTTGCTTGATTCAAATGTAAAATATAGATTTTAGATTTTCAATTGGATGACTATAAGTATGTTGGTTTCTACCTCAGATAGCACTGGCCCTTCCTTATAGAAAATCTAAATCACCTTACTTTGTCTTTACGATGGTGGACATTACCAGCTAATTAGTAGATGATTATTTGAGTCATAGTTAGCGCCAATGGTTTTGTCAGAGGCAAATAAATAAATCCAACGTTTAAATAACATAATTAAGATCACAGATTCAGCTATGCAGCTCTAGTTATATATTAACCTGCTGCCTCCTGGAAACTCATCTAGCCAGTTCAGATCATTTTTAGGTCAGCAGTACAATTATAAATCCGATCTGATGTGGGGTTATCTAAATTTTATTGACGAATTCATTCTCTTCGTAGATGAAGAATGCAACCTCGAATTCTTATCGTAAATGTAAGGCAAATTAACTGCGAAATGGTTTTGAGATACAAGGACTATAGTTTGGCCAATAATTTGGGCAGACAAACAAGTACAAAGGGCGCGTAATTGTATATCCTAGTTGGTACGTACTTGGAAAGTTTCTTCCTGTTATATCATTTTCTAACATGGCCAGTTGGATTAACAGTGTCTGTGATAAGAATCCAATCCGGGTCAAGTGCTATATATAGCTGCTGCAATGTCCATCCTATTCCAAAGTAAGAAACTAAAGATTGAGTTTGAGAGAAAAAAGAGAACTACCTACATTCATATATACAGAAGAACAAAGATGGCTTGCTGGTCTGCTGAGAATGCCACAAAGGCCTACCTCAAATCCTTGAAACTGGTTAGTATTCATACTCATTATTCATGAGTTCATTAGCTCATTTCAGATTTCTTTGTATCGACTATTGGTACCTGTTTCTTATTGTGATGTTCATGTTAATGCAGGGCCAAAAGGCAAATGAGCCGGATGTGGTTGAGTTCGTTTCAGCACTAGCTGCAGGCAACAATGCACAGCTAATGGTTGTGGTGTGCTCTGGTGCAGCTGACTACACCACACTAGCCCTGGTTGCGGCGGCACAGCAAACCGGAGGGCGTGTGGTGTGCATTCTCCCTGGCAATGAAGAGCTGCGTATGTCTGAGAAAGTTCTTGGCATAAAAAATATGTGTCACATTGATTTTGTGATTGGGGATGCTCAAAATCTTGTGTCGAACTATTACAAGGAGGCTGATTTTGTGCTGATTGATTGTAAGCTTGAGAACCATGAGGGGATTCTTAGGGCGGTGGTGCAAATGGGGAAGAAGCAAAATGGGGCAGTTGTTGTGGGGACTAATGCCTTCTGCGGGTCGTGGCGGTCCGGTGGGGCGAGAACTCAGTTGTTGCCTATAGGGGGAGGATTGTTAGTGACAAGAATTGCAGCTAGTACTATTGAAAGGAGGAAGTCTCAATGGGTTGTGAAAGTTGACAAATGCACAGGTGAAGAGCATGTTTTCAGGGTCAGGTCTCCACAAGGGAAATGGATTCAAGCATAGGCTGAGTTGATTACTTGCATCATCAATTGGTTCTGTTTTGGAGAAGACTATATTTTGCTTTCTGATCATAAGAAATTTATAGTAGTAATAGATCCAGATATCAGTAGTTTATGGATCTTTTGATTCAGATCGTGGAGATTTTCTTGAAATGTAAATAGCAAACCAAATGTATATGTTGTAATATAAATATTTATATCGATCATAATTGTTTTCGAGAACCGACCTTATATACTATTATAGTCTATAGTCCCCAGATGGGCGGTTGAATTGTCTAGAAGCCACGGTTAAACACCCAAGCTTGCTCTTTCCAAGTTCAGATGTCTTGGCCAAGCATGGTTAGCCCCATCACTCGAGCTTGCTATAAAATATTACAAAACACTACAAAATATTACAAAATTCTACGTATTATTACGAAATTCTATAAATAACCTCATCTTAGTGAGAAAGTGTAAAAAAGTCTAAAATTAGTTTTGGTTTACAAAATACTACAATTTTTTCACAACATTACGAAACACTATAAAACACTACAAAATGTTACGAAACTCTACGAAATATTACGATAGTCTACAAAATAATACGATAGTACCCATAAAGAACCTAATCTAACTATCTAAGTGAGAAAGTGTGTAAAAGTCTAAAGTTAGTCTTAGAACGCAACAATTTCTACGAACCTTAAGAAACACTACAAAATGATACGAAATGTTATGAAACATTATGAAATATTACCAAATTCTACAAAATGCTACAAAATATTATGAAATATTACGAATTTGTACAAAATAATACGATAGTACTCAGAAATAACATAATTTAAGCGAGAAAGTATATAAAAGTCTAAAATTAGTCTTAATTAGTTAATTTATAAATTACAACAATTTTTGCGTAACGTTACGAAACACTACAAAATATTACGAAACTATACGAATTATTACAAAACTTTATAAAATATTATAAAAGTGTATAAAATAATAAAATAGTAATTATAAAGAACCTAATCTAAGTCATGAGATTCTAAGGGCACTGAAAATTGGATTAGCGCTATGGCCGGTAGTTGTTCCTCTTCATACACTTCAACCCACAAGCCCTTGCGGAGGTTGATGACGCTTGGCCGGAGACCCGAAGTGATTGTTGTCTAAAGTGTGTAAGCAGCAAATGTCACCACCATACCAAACGCCGTAATCGAAGTAATACAAAATTGAAACTCTATTAAAGGTGCACCTCCATCCCCTTCAGCTATATATTCTTCTCTTCATTAGTTAAGGTTTACATGATTAAAAGAGATCTTGCATTACTCCTTTTTATGAGAATTCGTGCTATTCCATTGTGAAACAGTAGGTGTATCATCACACTACATGGAAAGACAGGATTCTAGGGTGGAAGAACACCTCTAAAGTCTAAACACAGAAAATATTCAATGGCTACAACAAATAAGAGAATGTTCCCAGAACATCACACACATTGCTAATATACTACATTAACAAGGGTCTGCAACATTCACAAATCAAAACAAAGCTTGGTCCTCAGGAAAAAGAACACATAGAATACATCATGAAGTCCTCGAACTATCCACCAAAGTTGGCAGTCAGTCTACCTGGCTAAATATTACAGAGGTAACTGGTGAAAATTTGTGCCAAGAAGAATCAGACACAGCTACTGCAATTACTTAACTCTTGAACAACTTCCCCCATAGACGGTCGCTCAATAGGAGATTCATGAGTGCAAAGCAAAGCAGTCTTCCCAAGCTTGGACGCTTCATACTCGAAAAACCTACCATTGAGGTTTTGGTCAATATAGTCTTCAAATCTACCCGATTCAGCACCAAGACGCATGACGTTAGTTACTTTCAGTTTCCCTGATAGGATTTGGAAAACCAGCACCCCAAATGCATAAACATCACTTTTCTCTGTAAACCGTCCGGTAGTAGTGTACTCTGGAGCTAGGTAGCCCATAGCAGCGCTGGCCTTGAGTGCTGAGAAGACTACATCATTGGTTAGAAGCTTGTGCAGGCCGGAATTTGAAAGCAAGGGGTTGAATCGCTGGTCTATCAGCACCTTTTCAGCTGAAATGTTTTGGTGAACAAGAGCAGGTTTGTTTGGCTTGTATCCATGTAAATAAGATAGACCTGCAGAAAAACAGCGGAACTCAGCACAGAGAAATCAGGAATCAACTCCAAAACACCTCCATTTTTGGAAATCACCCTTTTTTTTACAGCTATACACATGCACCACCGAAATTAGTAAGCATCTAAGACTGAACCAGGAAACTTAAATATGCTAGTGAGCTATAACAAGTAACAGGTATTGACCTCAGATTCTAGTATTTATATTAAGATTCAAAATTTAATTTAGCCTAATACTGACCTTTAGCAATGCCTTTCACTATAGAAACTCTAGTAGACCATTCAAGAACATTGCTGTCCCCCTCCTTGATGTCAAGATATCGAAGCAAACTTCCATTTGGAACATATTCATAAATGAGAAAGCACTCTCCACGGCCCCTTGAACAACAAAATCCCCTCATTTTCACTAAATTTTCGTGCCTCAATGAGGTTAACATGTTCAATCCCTTCAAAAACTCTGTTTCCTCAGTCTTGCAGCAAGTTTTTCCAATGCACTTAACAGCGACAATAGTCCCATCTCGTAAAATTCCTTTATAGGTTGCAGAGAATTTACTCTTCCCCAATAGATTAACCTCGGAGAAATACTGAGTGGCAGTCTCCACCTCTTCCAAATTGAACTTAAAGCTATGGAATACGTCTTGGGCGAATGCACTTAAATTCCTCCCATCAGCTAAAGGATCCCACCCATTGGAGTACTCAAGGCTCATTAGGGGAGAGCCATATTTCCTGTGAGCTACTACCTTAGCCTTGGCCTCATCAACACTATGACGGGCATCAGAAACATCAAATGAGGAACCAAGCTTCTGTTTCCGGCGACGATGCTGTGTGAAGAGTAGAATTCCTATAGCCGATAATGCAACTGTCAGTACAACAATTCCAACAACAACAGCAACAGATGCTTGATGAGATTTTGACATATTCGAGCACCGAGATTGGTTGCAAGGCAACTGAACATTTGCAGTTTCCGGGATAGCTCGTGTTGGCCCTGTGGTTCCAAACGCTTCAGGTCTACTGCCATTAAGACTACTTGAAGTATTGCAGGCTGTTAAGGACATAAATCCGGCTCCACATAATCCCAGATTGTTTTCATAAGAGAATCCATCATTCAGTCTCTTGAGAGCTGCATTAGATATTATATAAGTAAAAACTTCGGCAATTAAGCGACATAGATCAAGTGTTGGGTCATACAATATTGAATATTCTTACCAAGAGGTACATTTCCAGAGAGGGTATTATTCCTAATGTCTAGAACTTCCAGCAAAGGGGCATCAGCTACTTTCATGGGAATAGAACCAAAGAGGTTGTTGTAGCTCAAATCCAGTCTCATTAGCATGTCCAAGTTTCCTAAACTTGCAGGAATTGCACCAGTTAACTGGTTGGACTGCAGAGCAAGAACACTAAGGTTCTTCAAAGATCCCAGCTGCGTTGGTATGCTTCCAGTAAGCTGATTATAGCAAAGCTGCATAACTGAAAAGCAAACAAAACCCAATCAGGAAGCATATAGATTTAAAACTGTGAAAGAATACTATGAAAGAAATGGGAGGAAAAGGACATAAATCAGACAACAAAGTGATTGTCCGTCAATCCATGCATTGAATCTGCTATCTAGCCTATGGATACCAAATATACCACATTGAATGACAGACATGCTAATACTGTAATGTTGAGCTGAGGAAAACAAATAAAGCAAACAAATTTACAATCTTCTGCATCCAAAAACCAAAAGCAAATACTGGTAGAAACATTTATTTGACTATTGTTGGTATTGATAAGAACGCAGTTCTTGAGTAATGCAGAGACTAAATGCCAATTTTGAGGCACAAGTTACACACATACGCAAACAAAATCCAAAATTTTCACCACACAAACTATCTAACGGTGGAAGATAGTCCTATTCACCTATTTTCTAAACAAAGCAAACCCATTAGTTCTGAAACAGCCATAATCTTATTTTCTGTGAAACAAACAAAGTTCACATTTTTTCACAACAAAAGCTTATAAAGCAACACAAAAATGCGTACCAAGTCGTTCTACACAACTAAAAGCTAAATAATCACAAACAAAGCAAATTCTTATCAAACGAACTTGCTGCAAATTTAAAGCTAACCTTCCAAGCTGCCCATGTTTCCGATCTCGGGAGGAATCTCTCCACTGAGATTATTGACATTCAAATACAAGTCACTGAGTTTAGTCAAGTTGGCAATCTCTCTAGGTATCTCCCCCTTCAAAGAGTTATAATGCATGTAAATTCCAGTCAAATCCTTGAGCCCTCCAATGGCAGGAGACAACTTCCCAGAGAGCCCCTTACCTTGCAATGAAATATTCGAAACCCGACCCGCTTCATTGCACGCTACACCTTCAAACGACCTGTCGCACGGGTCTCCATGGACAGTCCATGAAGAAAGGTACAGACTTTGCGGGTCCAAGAGAGCCTTGATGTCGATGAGGGCTCTCAGCTCTGTGTTTCCATAAACATGAGGTGGGTTCGTGAAGAACAACAGCAATGTGAAAAGTAAAACTGTGATGGCCATTTTTGGGGTGAGCATGGATTTTCTTTCTTCTTCTTCTTCTCTGTAAAACAGAGAAAGAGTGAGAAGCTGGTTCTGTCCTTGAGCTAATAGAAGGTGGTGTGACTGGTGAGGAGTGAGGACAAGGTGTTAAGCTTTTCTTGAGTGGAAATGTGTAAGAGGAATCAGAAAAGAAGAGGAATAGGGTTTATGGGTTTGAACCGTTCGATTGACTGACTTGGGATTTGAGTGAGTACATGACCATCAGAGTGATCAGACCATGTGTAGGGGCAGGGCAGTTGCATGCTAAGTACCCAACCTCCCTTGTTTGGCTAGTAAACAGAACCCAGAGAGCTAAGTGTTCTGGCTTTTTTGGTTTCATGTGGAAAATTCCAAGATCAAGTTTTGCTGATATATCAGAGTATCATACCACATAGAAAATGTGAAGAATTTGCTTCATCGCATCACGGACTGTATGTGATATTGAAATTTGAACTAATATGATTTGTTGTTTAATTCATACCAAGGTGCAACTAGATATGATTTTAAATAATAACGGTGTTACAATTACTCATTTTACTATTCTTTTGTTTTGAACTCACTATTACTCATTGTTTTTGGATTTCAAAACCTGATTCAAATTCATCTACCTTCACATTACCTAATCACCGTATGAATTTGAGAAACATGATCAGTTGAAATCCATCAGGGATTTAAATTTCTCCTCTACAAAACAAAAAAGGAGTTTGAAAATTTGTTACTCTTGTTAAAAATAAAAAACAGAACATTTCTTGCACATGGTCAAAGAGATACAGTAATAACGGAGATTCGCTCTTATTTCGAATTCAAATTCTACTCATCTGGTGTACTCAGTCTCACAGTAAGCCCAAACAATCTCCTCAGATAATTGGTCAAAACTTGGGAAACCTCTGCAGAGCAACCACGTTTCTGCTGTTAGTAGATCTGACCGTCCTGAATCTCCAAAATTCAAAAATGGAAAAACTTATTTATGAGATTGATCTGGGATTGGTTGGGAGGCTGTGTTTATTGGGAGGTTCTTCTCTATCATTGTGCCAAGGCAGAGAGACTGACACTACATCACACTATTGTCCATTTGTCATTGTCCAGTCCCACTATTCTTATATTCATTTGTTTCGATCTTAAATTTTGTCCCTAGGTTTTTTTATTTATAATTTTCATGATTTTTTTAAATCTATACTATTATTAACATAAACATACTTTATCAATTAAAAAGTTCATGAAAAGAGATAAGAATCCTCTAATTATATTTTTTTTGATAAAATTTTTAATATATAAATAACAAGATATAAAAAGTAAATATAAAATATAATGAGTAATTATGTACAACTTTGTCCATTATTTTTATAAATAACTTACTAACTTCTACTTTTACATATGAGTAACTTTCTCCTCTATCTATATTCGCATATGTGCGAACGCTAGTCTAATTGGGACAAATGGGGAATTCAATTTGGTCCCTAAGGATAGGAGGGGGTGTTGGAACTTGGAGGTGTCTTGGGTTTTGATTGAGTGATAATGGTGAATTCTCCCTATAGAACTGGGAATGCCAATTTCATTCACTTGTGTTGTGGACTTGTGGTTATGGAAGGAAGGATGGACCAGTTTTGATTGCAAAAGATCACGTGCCTGCATCCATTTATGTCCAAATTATTGAGAAGTCCTTGTTATACCATGAGTCCATGACAACCTCCTTTTCTAGTCTAGGGTATAAAAAAAAAAAGCTAGGTAAGATGTCAACCGGAAAAAAAAAAGAAAAGGAATCTGGCATAGGGTGTGTTTACTAAACTTGAACGGAGTCGAGAAGAAGTAGGGAAAAGAAGGGAGGCAAGGAATCAACTCAGTGGGAGCAGCAAGCTGTTTTTTATAAACTTGGGTAGTTTAGCAAAGCATATAAGGTGGTTTAGTTTCATATTAGGATAAAGCTTCCAGCATAAGCTGTTTTTGAGCTTTTTGGACATGTTCAAATTAGAGATTCTCTAAAAAGTTGTCATTCACCTTCTGGGAAAATCAAAACTCACTTCTTTCTGGGGTTCCACTCCAATAAATTCACAAAAAATTTGCTTTCTTCTAATAAGAAAGTAGTCTTCTGAGGGTGGATAAAGTTGCACCAAGTCACTAACTAGGCACTAAGACTTGTTTAATGCTAAAACCCAGTCTCCATTTGGTGCTTGCAAACTTGCTCTACAACAAAATAACAAACCTGGAAACCCAGGTAAGAAAAAGAATGGGACTTTTAGTGGCAAAAAATTTGGTTGCTATTACTTGTCATGATTTGAATTTGGGAATACACTGACCAGAAACAAACAAGGCATAAATGTGTATATCTAAGCTTATAAATTTGTGAAAGCAACTGATCACTCGGTGTTGGTGAAAGCAGGACCACACTGGCTTTAACATAGAACATACAAGAACGTGAGAATCTCAGAGAAACTTTTGATACATATATAGAAGTGATCTTGAGATTGGAATATTGATCTGGGGTTGCACAAGAAGCATGGCTGTGATCCACAATTTTCATTAAGAAAAAAAAAACCCCTTATTTAACTTCACCATTTCATCTGCTTAAACTATACCAAGTTACCACCGTAACCAAAAAAAGAAGGTTGTTCTCTCACAGCATTTTCTATTCAATGTGACGCTTTTGAGGTATGGACATGCATGGTAGTGGTGTGGTGCTGGGGCTGTGGAAGATATTGTTGACTATGGTAACAAGAATGGATCATGGAATGAACGGTTGATTAATGAATAATTAGTAGCTAATTCTGATGTGCATGCTCTGGAAGATTGATTGATTCTCTGTCTATATTCCCCTCAATGAAACTTTGCTGGTTCCTTTGTGGAGGGATAATGCATCTCATTAATTTTTATGAGTCACTTTGCCATGCACTCTTTATTCTCCTAAGCTTTTCTTATATTAGATTGAGACACTGACCATATTCTCATCCTTAATTTGTCTCAGCTGGGAATCTGGTTCTGTTTGACATACCTAATGGGCTAGTGCCTTATTTTATACGGTAACATCATCATCAATTTGCTCTTGTTGAGACAGTTTGTCTAACATTTCACTACTGCCTAAATATCTCTGAAGACTGAAGTGTTTGAGAACACACAAAATTTTTAGCCACCACATCAACACTTGAAGATGTTAAGCATTTTAATGTTGAACTGAAATTTGGATATGAGCGATTGCCTTCGCGTGCACTCTTCTAACAGCACGTTATGTTCTGATTGTAGCAAAGTTTTAAGCTAGGGAACTGTTCTTTGTTTTTTTGATGCATTTTAAGCTATACCTGCCCAGTTTTCCTGCACACCATTTCCCTGGGATTATATATTGGTGCATATTGATTCAGTAAACAAATAGCATTATAGCAACTAATGCATTATGAAACAATATGACAAGTGATTATCCCTAAGGCAATGCTAATTTCTGTCTGGCCTGGAACAGACAAGTTCTCTTGGAAGCAAATTCATGCAGCTTCACTGGCCTCAAAACACACATAAAGATGATAGGCTCGTGTTCTTTCCCATTAAACATAGAGTTTGATTCTTCTTCTGGGAATGCAGCTTATTTATCTGAATTTTTTTTCTGATCAAACGGAAGGCATAACAGAAGTTAGCACTATATGTTTGTTGGGTTTCAAACTTTTACTGTGTAGATTTTAGCTAAAGATATCACAGCTCTTTTCAATGTCGATATATGGTGAAGACACAAAACCTTTAATTGCTCACATACACTTTCCAATTGAAACTCTGCTTGAATTTGAAGGCTATATAGAACTAGTTTTACTCATGATTCTGCCTAATTAACTTTCAGCATTACACACATTCTTAATAATTTTCAGCATTTCTTCTCTACTCATCACTCAGCGCTAATGATGTATTACGAGAAAATGATGGCATAACAAAGTACATTTGTCCCAAACCAACAAACAAAACATGTAATTTTGAATCACCAAAGTGATAATTTTTGAAGAGTTTTCTAGTAGACAAAGTTTGGGGTATGGAGTGACTTTTTGGTTCCACTATAATTGGCCTTTAGGCTTTAGCTTTGCTTTTTAGAACAATGTACAATCGAATACCTCTGCCTCCATTGATGGACCCAATTGAAAAAAATATTCACTTTGCTTGGTGGTGTTCTATCCGAAGGAGATGCCTGTTGGTGTTCCAATCGAACCCTTTTCCTTCAAGCAAATTGTAATTCACATTTGGTGGTGCTGACAATTTACAAGTTCAAAATTACCACTGTTACGGTAACGTACTTATGTTCTCCTAATGTTTCATGACGATGTGTCTGGTACAAATTCCATACAACACCTTTTCAATTTTCCACATTCATTTGGAAGAACCTATATTTCATGTTTGCTGGGAAGCAGTTCAATAAGTTGTTTCATCGTTTACATAGTTCAACGTTTCGACTTGGTTGCATATATATTGGTATTGTGAGTTTACTTGAATTAATTGTAGGAATAGTGTTTGGACCTAAAATAATACTCCGGTATTATCTATACTATTTAGGCTCGTGGACCGGTTATTTGGAGAAAATTGACCATATAGTAAGATTATCTGCCGTATTGGAATAGATTTAGGGGACTATCGCTGTATAGATTCTGAGTTGATTAAGCAAGGTGAATCTAAATCAACTAGGAGGTTCTTAAGACTTGATCCGCAAGAAAGAACAATTTGTGTTCTTTATATAAAGGGGTCAAATGTGCAGAATAACACACGCAACGTCAAATAAACTATCGCGCAACCGCATAGTCAAATCTCCACACTGAGTAAAAGTCTGATTCGCTTCGGCAACCAAGTCTCCTATCGGAGCGGAGCTACCCAGATGTACGCCTCGCGCTGCATGTAGCAAACAAGTCCAATTAACCTCGGCAACTAGAGTCAAGTCCATCGAGTCGCTAGCCTAGCTTCTAGCAAACACAAAAGCCTGCACTAGTCAGCAATTTCCTTACAGCGAGAAAGTCCTGCTATCAACGACGCATTATAAGCTTTGCTTTTCCCCAAGCGGTCTAAAGTAAGATCGGTCATCTACTGGAGGTGGAGTGAAAGTTACCTAGCAACTCCGATTGTGTATAGATCATTCGAACTTCAGCGGTTTATCAGCAACTGCGGAGCAATCGTTTGAGACGAAGACAGTACGTGAGCGCAATCATCGTCAAGCAAAGCAAGAGTTGTACCTAACTCAAAGGTACTGGCACGCCGGCAACAACATAGAACGAAGGTTAGAACCGTCTAGGGTTCAATACCGATGCTTGCTAATTGTTCTCTGAGGAAGATCTTTTTTCCGAGCTCGAACAAATAGTTTGTTGATAAAGTGATATGGGATTCACATCCACAACCAATTGGAAAATGGATGAAGTGACCCAAATTTTTGTAAACCTACAAAAGCTATGTCCAAATTCTTAATGTGACATGTATATTCTCAACATGTCTCCGCACGTGTGGCGAATTTTTAAGCCATATATGTGAACAACATTTTGGGTGACGTGAAGTGTGTGTGATTATATGGGCTTCACACGTGGACGTGAGTAACCCGCTCTGATACCATATAAAATGATCTCATGTTCACATTAAAAACCAATTGACAATGGATTGAGTGACCTAAACTCTTATAAACTCATATGTTAAGTCACAATTTTCATGGATATATAATCTTAACATTCGTAAATGCTCATGATGAGAGTTCAGTTGTTTAGTAAACGTGCTTTATCCATCAAGCTAGAGGGTAACCAGTGTCTAGTGTCTGATATAACACATATAGCAAATTGTATCGTTGAGCTATATGTTCACCTGTTCCATCTCATGTTTTAGTGGCTGGCCGGTTTCCTGTACTAGTAGGTCAGGTCCATAAAAGAGTGCTCTGTCAGCACAGCCCATGTGTAAGTACCTTGTTGCGAGTTAAAATTGATAATAATATAAACACCATTATAGGAATCCTCAGCTCTACAATTTTGAGTAATGGAATATCCGAAATCAAGAAGTCATTCGGAATCGTCATTGTTAAAACCTAAACGTCGATTTTGATTTTTAGTCTTCTGTAATTTAACTTGGTTTATTTTGATTATTATGAATCTGGTGCGTTTCGAATGTAAGATTTTTAATGTGTTGGAAGCCCAACGTCATCTTTTGGAATTGTTCAGATAGTCTGTTCTGCATTATTTTCATCATTACAAGAAGCATCATGATATGTCTATTTTCTCTATTCTTGGTATCTCACAACTGTTTGTCAATACTACCAGCTTCATCCCGTCCTTTAATTAAGGGTTTCTTAGCTGATGGTTTGCTATTTACTATGAGTTTTTATATCTATGATTTTGCATATGTGAGTGTACACATGCGAGATTGAGTTTTTATTTATCATATTTGTTGGAGTTTATCTGTAATACCCCGATTTTTCAGGTTTGCATTGTAAAAATTCTTGTAAGTTATTTAACTTGAGAATTGAATAAAAAAATAAAAAAAGAAGAAGTCTGAGATTCTATTTTCTCATGTACCATATGAAAGTACTGTAAAATTGTATCAACAATCATCTAAACAATCTAGTGTTTAAGTTTACGGAGAGACGAAGAGCGCGCAAGAGGGTGGTGTTTGGGCTCAATTTGGATGGGAAGGGAAGTTATATTACTTTAGGAACAAGTTTAGGCATATTTTGCAAGTTTTGCTTTTTCTCAAATTGTAAGACTTACTGGCTTCAAAAAAGTAGCTGATTTCTCAATGACATGAAGTTTTATCCCTTCCAATTTACATTCAAGTAACGTTTTAATATCACACTTGCGTCTCACTCGTTACCTCTACTGCTTCAACTTGTCAATGAAAAAAATTTGCTTCCACTATTCCACCCAAGTTTATTTGTTTTTGTCTTCACAAAAGTGTCATCTTAGCGAAGTTTGCTTCGTTGTGTAGAAACAAACGAACCATATTCGTCCGTTTTAGGTGCATATGAATATCTATGATCATAGCAAATCAAATTTCTTCGTATCAGGTGTGTGTCATTTCCTTCGTTAACAACCTTTACAAACCACACCATTGGGTGTCCATATACAATATGATGGTGCCCACAGAATCCCAACCCCTCCAGGAATATCCTGACCCGACCCACCCAACTCATGGCCCTTTCACAATTGCAAGTCCAAGGACAAGCCCATCATTTGCGCACACCCAAAATGGGCCGGCCTTCATATATAAACCCTAGCGAAACCTCATCTCTGTAAACCTAACTCTCTGCCGCTCTCTCAGTCTTAACCCTAAACTCAGAGGCCAAAACCAGCAGAGAACTCCGCTTTGCAGTCATGGGGCGTATGCACAGTCATGGTAAGGGTATGTCAGCCTCGGCTCTGCCCTACAAGAGAAGCCCACCGAGCTGGTTGAAGATCTCTACCCCCGATGTAAGTCAATCTCTCTAGATTTCTGGCTTGGGTTTCTGCAGTTTGTGGGGGGTTTTGATTGAGACCCAGAACTGAGATGTGGGTGTTGTGTAGGTGGAGGATAGCATTTGCAAGTTTGCGAAGAAGGGTATGACTCCTTCTCAGATCGGTGTGATTCTTCGTGACTCTCATGGGATTGCTCAGGTTAAGAGCGTTACTGGAAGCAAGATCTTGAGGATTCTTAAGGCTCATGGTATACCCTTTTTGCCTTTTCTTATGATTTGAATGTTCTGAAGCTGTTTTGAGTGTTTTGGTTAATTGCGAAGCTATGGATGAATTGAATGTGAGAATGTTTTGGTTACTGTTTATTTGTGTAGTAGTATAGAAGATGTTAGGGTAGCTTGATACAGTGATCCTTGTCTGTTACTGTTCTCAGTGATCTGTTGTAGAAAGTGTTGGGATGTCTGAAAGAAATGGCCTGGCAGTCTTGTTATATGATTGTTTTTTGTATTGGGTTTGTTATTTGATAAGTGATATAGAGTGTGGCTAACTTTGGTTGGTTGGTTAGGTCTTGCTCCTGAGATTCCTGAGGATCTGTACCACCTTATCAAGAAGGCTGTGTCAGTTAGGAAGCATTTGGAGAGGAACAGGAAGGACAAGGACTCCAAGTTTCGTTTGATTCTTGTGGAGAGCAGGATCCACAGGCTTGCTCGTTACTACAAGAAGACAAAGAAGCTCCCCCCAGTCTGGAAATAGTAAGCAATCTCACTCCTTTTGCAGTCTGTCTTCATGACTGTATCCTTGTTTTGCTTAACTTAGCAGTATAGTTTTGGTGTTCAGATATAATGGTTTGAGTGGCATGGTAAAATAGCAATATTGATGTTTACATGAAATGGTTTAATAGCAATACAATTATGGTAGTAGCTGAAGTTGCCCAAGTCTTTCCTTTGAACTCTATTCTCTGAAATTCACGCTTAACTAATTGGTTTCCCAGTATGTAATAGAGTTTGCCAATTTAGTTTGGTCTAACTAAAACATGTTATTCTGATAGTTTCTCAAGGGGTGTTACCCATTATTCCATTGCTGTTCCATGTGAACTGTATGATATTCACATTGAACTGGTAGTCCTGTTAGCTGATTTTACCGTCGACTTGCTTTTTATTTGGATTGAATTTCGGTACATATGCAAGATAGAAACGGAAATGTGTTTGTAATTTCATTGTCTAAACTTATCATCTCACTGAAAAAAGTTTATTACAATCTTTGCTTCATGTTTCTAAGCTGAATCGATAAATGTTATATAACATGCAGACTAACACTTCTAATGGCTTTGTTTACAGCGAGTCCACTACTGCCAGCACTCTTGTCGCTTAGTTTGGGGATGAAGCTATGGATAGCTAGCTTGGGTTCTCTTGGCATGATGCATGGACTTCTATAATTCCCCCTGTTTGCTAGTTCTTAAAATTTCCTGTCTTATGTAAAAGATTTTGGTATTCTAAATACTTCCTAGGATTTGATGTGTTGTTGTCCTCCTATGACCATAACCAATTTGAGTTTTTCACTACCATGTTAAATTTGGAAAATTCCAACTTTTATGCTTGCTGTGCTTTACTTGTGTTCATATTAGTGAATGATGGTAAGCATACACCCTCTTAATTTGCCTAATTAATCATTCACCAATCACTATCGATTGGCGACATTAAACAGCCTTAATTCACAGGTGTAGACACCTTAAATCGTATTGTGTAAATCATTGGTTACCTGATCAACTTCATATTATGAACAGAAGATCATATGTTTCACGGTCCGCACCCAAACACCTAGTATTATTCCCATCTCATACTACTTTTACCGATGGAACAATAGAATCGCCATAAGACCATAGGTCATACTCATCATAGATGAGAGAAATTCGAAGACTCTAATATAGGCCTTGTGCCAATGTCCAATATCATTCCGACTAAGTTCAATGGTGAAAACTCAAATTATGCTACGTAGTAGTATCAGTGACCCTGTCAAATTGTAAATGATCGTTTGATGACGATAATTTAAGACCTAAAGAAAGAAAGACAATGATAAGCACGAGACCATTTAGCAAAAGCCCACACCGCTAAATAAAATGGCGGTACAAAGAAAATTGGCGCTCTTAAACCTCTCGAAGTCCAGTAAAACCCTAGAAATTTGTAAGAGCAAACTCAGTCTCTCCTCTGCGTCCTCCCTACTTGTTCGATCCAGCTTCAGTGCCCAGGTACCAATTCCCTAACACCCATTTAATTTCTTTTTCCTCACCAAATTTCCAGTCCATAAATCTATATTGGGCACCAAATTGTGCCGTTGTTGCTGAATCGTTTGCTCAGAAATTGTCAGAAAATTCTTATTCAACCACACCCTTTTTGGTTTCGTCTTCAAGTTGTGGCTTTTCTCATGTCTTATTTGTACCCTTGTTCATGTATATAAGCATTAAATTTTAGGATTTTACTCAAACTTTTATCTGATGAATCTAGTTGAGCAACTGTTGAGATTTGAGATTGGGGAGGTTGTTAGATTTTCTGCTTTAGATATTCTGGTTACTAAGCCTGTTAGAAGCACTATGTCCCTCTAGTTAGAGGTTTAGGTTATTCGTTATTGATGCCGAAGCTTAGCTCTATGAGTTCACTGGTTGAGTGTTAGATTGCTAGATGAGTAATAGCTACCCCACGGCTAGAAGATGAATTTTGTGGACAGGAATGTGATAGACAGACAGGCACACATAACCTCACACTTGTGTATTACAATGTCTTGGGGAATTCTGATGGATGTCTTTCTTTTGGAGGTAGAAAGTGAGCAAGCAAAATGGGGGAAGGAATTAGAGAGTTCACTGCAATCGTCGAGAGGGATGGTGTTCACCAACCAATTCTGGATGAGCAGAATGGCGAGGAGCTGATGCATGTACAGCCTGGTGTTTCTATTGTCCTTGGTAGTCACCCTCCTCAGTCCCCCGGCACTCTTTATATCTCCAGCAGGTATGTCCTGCTCTCTCTAACTCTCGATGGCTTTCGTCGTTCGTTCTTTCTAGGAGAAATTCAAGGGTAAAAAGTAAAGAAAGAATAGTATATAAAAGATGGGGATGGGTTCAACATTTGTTTCCACAAATTTATTGTCCACTTAAACAATGTATGGATTTTGCAGGCAAGTGGTTTGGTTGAGTGACACTATCAGGACCAAAGGTTATGCAGTGGACTTCCTGTCTATATCACTGCATGCTGTATCCAGGGACCCAGAGGCGTACACCTCTCCTTGCATATATGCTCAGGTATAGTTCTTGCTTACAGGCTCAGGTTTTCTGTTCAATTGTATGGTTCTTACATATGGTATTATCTTACTATAATGATCCTCTAGCTTCCTTTTTTGTGTGACCTCTGACTGTGCTGTTTGGCAAGTTTTAAAATGTCGTTTCTTAGTTAAGTCTGCAAATACAGATTTAAAGTTGAAGAATTTTCTGTATGTGGAAGTATTTCATCAGGAAGTCCTTTTCTGAAAGTAGCAGTAGCACATTTTTGTATCTGTGTTCTGTGCTTCAGAATAACATGAGCTAGGCTAAACATTATTGGTCCTGACTGATTGTAATATTCAATGTTTGTTCACATTGTTTGGCATCTTTATGATAACAATTTTGTACTTTGTAGATCGAAACTGGAGCTGATGAAGATGAGTCAGAGGGCTCAGATTCAGAAAGTAATGGTGTCTTGGATCTGTCCAAGATCACAGAAATGAGGCTTGTTCCTTCGGATCCTAACCAATGTACAGCATCTCTCATTCTCTCAATCCATGTCTGAATTATATTCATAATGTTGTTATACTTATATCTTCTTTGTGATTAGTATTTTGCTGGTGAAGGATAACTAATATATTGTTTTCTGTATGACAGTGGATTCTTTGTTTGATGTGTTTTGCGAGTGTGCTGAGCTGAATCCTGAACCAACTGAAGGTTCGAGAGTTCTCTTTTGCTTTTTATGATGCAGTTTGAATTGTGTTTGCTTCATCAGCTCAATTCTGATAGTGTACTTTTGACTTCCTTCAGAGAATGAAGAAGAAGAGCATAATTGGATTTTCAGTGCTGACCAGTTGGAAGATGAGGCAGCAGGTACCGGCTATTATCTACATATAGTTTATTTGTCTTTTAAGTAAAACAAACTCTTATTATCTCTGATTTCCTTATGTTCATTCTATTTCCAGAAGATGATTCTGAGCCTTCAATTGTAATTGGGCAATCTAATGGGGATCATGACCTAGCTCGTAATGTGCTTCAGGTAAGTTATGAATACATATAGTTAGTCTCTTTGCATCAGCTATTTTTATTTTTGGGCAGACGTGGCACTGAAACCGTTTTCATCTTATTGCAGCTTCAGATCGATGATCAACGCTTCGAGGATGCAGAAGAGATGGAGCACGATACTGACACTGCACGACACTGATCATCTTTCTTCAAACCTTTTGACCTGGTCCGTTTTATGACCATGCGCTGGTGTCTTGCTGTATATCTGAAGAGTTATTGTAACTTGTTGTCTTGTCAAAGTACTCTCAAACCTCTCTGTATTCTGTTAGTACTTATAAAATCGTCCTAAGAAAATTTTATCGACTATTCCTTTGATAATGTTGTGGGAATCGTTACTGACAGATGAATGTTAAATTGTGATATTTATCATGGATTGCTTTGAGATAGTGTACCAGCATTCTACTGAAATGTAGTTCAACCATCTTTGATGCATCTAATACATTCCGCGGCCTGATGCAAAATGAGCCAATATCAGTGAACTGCAACTCTCTGTAGTTCCACTGAACTGCTTCAACCTAGTAAATATGGTCTTAAACTGCCTTACCAGGCCATTTTGTGCACACTATAATGATGATAAATGGTTCGACTCGCGCTATATAGCCTTATAGCGCGATGTCCGTGATCGAAAGAATCAGCGACCTTCAACCACGACAATTTCTCCTGTGGAGCTTGAACTGTTTTATGTTAGCACCATTCATCGCATTTACAAGGAAGAGTCATTTTCAGATTTTGTATAGTTGCTCCAGGCCCATGCAAAGGTTAACCCGACCCGAGCAGATAAGTTAGGGACACGTGGCAGGATGGTTGGAAAACCCTAATGGCCCCGTAATATATAGTCTTGGCAACACTTCGCTTCCCTTCTTCATCGCTTAAAAGGTCGAAGCCGCTGCTCCAATAGCTCTCTCTATTCTCCGCCGTCACCTAGGTCCGTCTCTCTCTCTCTCTCTCTCTCTCTCTCTCTCTCTCTCAGTTTTAGATTTGGCTGAGCTTAAGTGAGTAATCCCATTTCTGATGGATTGAGGTTTTTGCTGCAGATTGAAAAGCAGAGAAGCTTGAAAACCATGGCGTACGCAGCGATGAAGCCCACCAAGCCTGGACTCGAAGTGCCTCAGGAGCAGATCCACAAGATTAGGATCACTCTCTCCTCAAAGAACGTCAAGAACCTCGAGAAAGGTCATTAGTTTTTTACTTTGCCTCTGCTTATTTCATTCTTAATTTGTTATATAATGCTTTATACCATGTTATATTGTGGTGAAAATTGACTGTATTAATGTTGCCAAATGACCCATTTCTTATCTATAAATAAAACTCTTATCTGAGTCTTGTAATGTAACAAGAAGACGTGTCTAGGGTTGTAGTAACTTGGAATTGTATTCATGTCAGTGAATATTAAAGTTTTAAAGAGCTTGATAAGAATTCGATATGGTTAATGTAGGGTTTTGCAAATTAATGAAGCAATAGTTGTGTCTTGATTATGTTGTTTTGTTTGTTTGGGTGCTAGTGTTTGGCTTGTTGTTCTGATTTCTGTTTTTGTTTTGGATAGTTTGTGCTGATTTGGTTCGTGGTGCCAAGGACAAGTCCCTCAGGGTGAAGGGACCAGTGAGGATGCCTACCAAGGTTCTGCACATTACCACCAGGAAGTCTCCCTGTGGAGAAGGTATAATTCAGTGTCCATTGAGGTTCAGTTTTGTCTATGGAGTCATGACTGGTTTACTGCATCCTTGTTTATGTCTTATTGCATTAGATAGATGGTGCTTTGTGTCTGTGTGGCAAGTCATTAGTCTTTTTAGGTTTTTCACTGAAAAAGTAAAAAAAGTTAGAAACTCTAGTTTATGGTATGTTAGAGAAGTGTAGTCTGTTTCTGAATATGGTGTCTTTACACTTGCTTATCGAACATGAATAGTCACTGAGTGTTATCTACACTTGTCTTTTGTTTTTCCTCAACAGTTTCTTTCTTATTTGCAGGTACCAACACATGGGACAGATTTGAGTTGCGTGTGCACAAGCGTGTTATTGACCTCTTCAGCTCCCCGGATGTTGTCAAGCAGATCACCTCCATTACAATTGAACCTGGTGTCGAAGTGGAGGTCACAATTGCTGACCAATAAACTTCTCGGTTATAAAATCTGGTCTGGCTTTCCTAGTTAATTGGAAGTGTTCTATCTGGGATGTTCTTTTCTCATTTTTAAGTTGAAAACTTGGTAGTGTTTGAAATTTTCCTGGGATGATGGTTTTGAGGACATGTACTGAATGTTTTTGATATTTAATAGAGGCACTACTTTTGCAAACTACTGAAGTTTCTGTTGTCTAATCTGTCTCCTCTTCATGAAGTGAATTATTGATGGAAGAATATAAATTAAGACAGTCTCATTGATGAGTTGCATAGATCATAGATGCTTCTTGAAGAGTTCCAAGTCATTCTGCTTTTCTAACTAGTACCTTTTCTTGAGCTTTTGTCTCTGATCTTGCAATGTCTTCTGTTAATACCGTTTTCTTCTTGGCGGCTTGCCACTTGGAATTTTAAATTCCCTAGGCATGTCCATTTTCCTCTAAAAAATCTATCCTTTGCTTGCTAGCTTACACGGATTTGGGTATTTCAACACTGTTAAAAATGAGTGCGGTCTAAATAATTCGGGTTTCAAGTTCTATGATTCTGAAACTTCACTGGTCATCAAACCTGATTTTCGCTATATGTAAACATAAAAAATTTAAAATGGCCAATTGACATATATATGAATGAGCTTTTGATCTTGGCCAATTAAATTATCTAATGCTTCATCGGGTATGTTCTTCACGTACGCTTTGATTTGGTCAAGGTAAACGGAACACGGTGCTTGTACAACAATCTGATTTGTTGAGACTAGTTTACCCGGTGATGATGGTGATAAGAATTAAGTATGTTTTAGTCCAACATTCTCTAAGCATATAATACCCACGTTATCTTTTCAAAAAAAAGAAAACCCACGTTATTTCATACATTTAGCACCATTCAACAGCCTGTCAAAGATTAACTCATAAACATGAAGAGGAAGCAAACCAATGATGTTTGTTCTTACTTGATAGAATCAAAAGTATTTCCTTGGCCATGGCCATTGGAGAGAACACAAGTACTATTCCGGTTAATGTGGGAGTAAATCTCACATGGATGATTCGGTTAGTAGAGTTTGGTTGATCATATACACAGCTTTGGACCTCATAAAGAATGTTCAAGTTCAGGCGATCATAGGGCCTGTGTCATCCATGCAAGCCAACTTCCTGATTGATCTAGGAGTGAAAGCTCACATTCCCCATGATCTCATTTTCAGCAACTAGTCCTTCCCTCACCCCCCCCCCCCCTGAAGTTCGTATTTCTTCCGAGCTGCACAAACTGACTCCTCTCAAGTCAAAGCCATAGCTGCTATCGTTCAAGCTTTTGGGTGGAGAGAAGCTGTTCCAATCTATATAGACAGTGCCTTGGCGAGGGTGTACTACCCTACTTGGTGGATGCCTTGCAATAGGTTCGCACTCGTGTTCCTTATCGGAGTGTCATACCTCCAACTGCAACAAATGATCAACTTGAAGCTTTACAAGTTGATGACAATGCAAATTAGAGTCTTCATTGTGCACATGACTCCTACACTTGGTTCTAGGCTTTTTGCCAAAGCACAAGGGTTGAGAATGATGAAGGAAGACTATGATTGGATCATGACCAATGGGCTAACCAATCTGTTGACTTCAACAAACGGTTCAGTCATCAACTCAATGCAAGGGGCATTGGGTGTGAGGACATATATGCCGATAACAGATGAGCTTGTCGACTTCAGGGCTCGATGGAAAAGGAAATTCCAACAAGAAAATCTGACCATAGTTGATGTTGAACTAGATGTTTTTGGACTTTGGGCATATGATGCCGCCTATGCATTAGACTTGGCAGTGGAGAGAGCTGGTACTAGATCAAATTCTGGCTTCCAAAAGACTCATACTTCTGTCAACTCATCAACAGATCTTGAAACTCTTGGCATCTCTAGCAAAGGTCTAGAACTTTCCAAATTCTTGTCAAGTACTAGATTCAGATTCATTGCAGGAGATTTCAGTTTTTTTTAAGGGCAGTTACAATCTCTTATGTTTGAAATAGTTAATGTGAATGGTTATGGAGCAAGAGGCATATGGTTTGGACACCACAACGTGGACTTGTGAAAGACTTGAACACATCAAAAATCACAAAGAGTGAATACTCAACTTCGAAATCTAATATGGGACCGATAATATGGCCAGGAGATTCTGCATCAACACCAAAGGGTTGGGAAGTTCCCACAAACGGAATAAAGTTGAGAGTAGGTTCCGGTGAAGAGAGGTTCTCCGGAGTTTGTGAAGGTGCTGCGTAATCCTGTCACTAATGCAACAGAAGTCACCGGGTTCTGCATCGACATTTTCATCGCTGTAATGGGAGGATTACCCTACGCAGTTACTTATGACTTCATTCCCTTTGCAAAGCCCGACGGTACTACAGCTGGTAGCTACAATGACTTGGTGTCTTGGTCCATCAATTTTTTCTTGGGGAACATTGCGACTCACTTGATCATATGATCCATATCTCAATTCTACATGATCATAGTGAAATGATATCGTATACTTATGGTGCACTTAGAATTCATGTGAACAGAATTTTGATGCTTTGGCCGCAGCCACAACAATTAGAGGGAACAGGTCTCTATATGTAGACTTTACATTGCCATAGACAGAATCAGGAGTAGTAATGGTAGTGCAAACAAAAGACAGCCGGAGCCAAAATCCATGGATTTTCCTCAAGCCTTTTGAATGGAAGCTTTGGCTGACAATATGTTGCTTTTTCATCTTGATTGGTTTTGTGGTTTGGGTTCTTGAACATCGTATCAATGAAGATTTTCGTGGCAAAACCCTCGCATCAAGTCAGCACAAGCATTTCGTTCTCCCTCTCAATAATGGCTTATGCACATCGTAAGTAGTAGTACTACACATGCGTACCCTCTGAAGTTTTGCTTTTATGTCATCATTAGTAGTATACTTGATCAGTTATATATCTAATTTGCAGAGAATGTGGTTAGCAACTTAAGTAGGATTGTGGTGATCGTTTGGGTATTTGTAGTGCTAGTACTGGCTCAAAGTTATGGAGCTAGTCTATCATCCATACTAAATGTTCCGCGGCTAAAACCAAGTTATTCTGAGATAGACGAACTTGTGAAGAACAAGGATTATGTGGGTTACCCAAAGGGTTCCTTTGTCTACAACCTTCTAACAGAAAGGAGGTTTTGATGATTCTAAGATCAAGCCGTATACAACGCCGGAAGAATGTGACCAACTTTTGATAAAAGGGAGTGCAAATGGTGGGATTGCTGCTGCTATTGATGAAACTCCCAACTTGAAGCTATTTCTTGCCAAGTACTGCAAGAAATACACCATGGTTGGCCCAATCTTCAAAACTAGTGGTTTTGCCTTTGTAAGCCACCTCCCTATTGTTTCTTTCAACTGTTGCATTGAGATATATATGACATTACATATATAACAACTCATGATCTGATCCCATAACCAATTGCTATTTTGATTATTCTGTATAAATATTTGAACTATCTTCTTGTCCATAAATAAATAGGTTTTTCCCAAAGGTTCACCTCTTGTACCAGATGTTTCAAGGTCAATTCTAAACGTGACTGAGGGGGACGAGATGAAGAACATAGAAAGTAAATGGTTCGGTGAAACTACCTGCTTAGATGACAAACCAAATGCCTCTGATCACCGTCGTTTTACATTCTACAGCTTTTGGATTCTCTTCCTCATTTCCGGTGTTTCTTCATGTTTAGCCCTCATCATCCATACAACAATATTCTTTAATAAGAATCTACACATCTTATTGACATGTTGGTCAGTATGGCGTAGTATTCGGTTCATGTTTATAGTTTTGAGTTATACTCCAAACTCACCTTTCATTAGGGAACGAGAAACACACGTTGATCAAATAGTTACAGCTCCTCAAGGTGAAGTTGCTCAAGAACACAGTTGATCGATTTATTGATACGCCATTGTATTGTACTGTCACAGTAACAGATTGAGTGATTCATGAATGTCACCTTGATCATGTCATTTAGTTCATTGTAGCTCATCAATTTTTACAAAGCCATTGTCCATGATATACATTAGATTGGAGAACAAACTAGTCGGCCATGATCGACCTACATGCTACAGTACAACATATGTAGCTCCCACTTAAAAATTAAGGCACCGCTACAAAGTATTGTAGTATTATACCAATTATACTCATGCAGCTAGAATTTTTTTGAAATTCGATCTCAACTGTTGAGGATATTTTGGGTGATACGATTGTGGTGGGAAACTGGGGTATCTTTACAGATGGACATGTCAATTGACATTCAGTGAAATGTGCATACACATTCCTACATCAAACAGGAAATATCTGATAATTCCACTAATCACTTTGCCACACTAGGTGATATGCCTACATTTTATTGTCTGGCCATGACACTTCATGATCGAACAGAGATTAAACAACATGCTTTGGTCAATTATTTGGTCTCTTCAATCACTTCTATCTCCTTTAACCGATCGAACGAATATGTATGTCTCTGATAAACAATTTCCTGCTGTTATCACTTTAGACTATCAGACCCTAATTCAAAGAACGATACAATAAGTTAACAAAAATAACAGTTAATTTCCTAAAGTTAACAGGATTTTCTATCAACCTTAATTTCATAGACTCATAGAGAGCTAGTGATCATTGTTGTTGTTCTTTTGTTTTGTATTCATTTTATATCTCAGGTAATCATTCATGCCGTATACTTCTGTTTTTTTCAGGCTCTGCATAAAAAAAATTTGTTTTCAAAAAAAAAAAATACTCTGCATAAAAACCGGATCATGATATCGGTGGTTTCTTTCGGTTCATTTAATCTCTCTTTACATTCACAATCACTGTGATCACTTTTATCATTCATCCCACCACATCATCATTCTGCGAGCAAGCTTTTCTAAAAAATCACCAGAAAATCCAGTTGAGCTTTTCCTTGACGTAATTCCCCGAAGAGGAACTAAATATGTAATGGTTCATAAACATATGACTATTACTTCTAACTGACAAAACCTTTGACGGATATGTTATCGGAATAAGATCATCTACCAATAAACAAACGTTGTCAACCTTATGCGGCTTATGGTGTTGATTAATGATCAAGTAATGAACACTTATGCATATTTCGAATTGAACTACGAAATATTGAATCACATTTTCCATTTATTATAACAATTTTAACGAATACAGTAGAACCTCGTTAAATTAATACCTGATTAATTAATAACCTCGTTAAAATAATATTTTTTGCCGGTTCCGACTCAGGGCTAACGTGCTAAATTAAATATTTCGCTAAATTTGTAAGATAATATAAATTTGAGAATTCATATAGACCCCACTAAATATATAAATTAATAATGACATAATTTGTATAATAATTTTTACATTTATGAGGATTTCATTGAAGAATTTTATTTTATTTTTAATTGAGTATTCATTCAATCAGGCAAACACAAGCTAAGAATGTCATTATATATCCACCCGCTATCACCTATTTCAGAATATACAGAGTTTTCTGGTAGAGGTACCATAGTGATACATATGATAGACAAACTATTTAAACACTTCCGCATGATGCAAGGAAAAGAAGAGCTACATCATGACAAGCATGGTTTCGGTAACAAAGCAAAGTAACCAAAATAAAAACAAACTAAAATCCATACAAGAAAAAAAAAAGATACACGTCCCAGCTTGACATATGGTTAGGATAAAACCTAATTTACTATTAGGACAAGACCGACTGCACACCCAAAGAGCAGGAGCCCAAGACCAAATGTAACCCAACCAACCCAAAAACTAGTCCTCTCCATCCCGAAGAAGATATCGCCGCTGATGCAAGGATCACAACATCACCGCCGCAAAATCACCCGAAGAGCCACCAGGAAAACATGTACATCAGTCGAAAACCCACAGAGAGTATGTCACCGATGTGCACAGACCACCAACGCATCCAAAACCAACTTTGCTGACGAGATCTCACATACCTAGAAGAAACAATAACTTCAATTTCCAAGAGCATCATACCAAAATTGAACCAACCAAGTACAATCAATCTCAAAAACATCCACCATGAGCCAAGGTAAGAGATCACATCCAGTAGCAACACAAACAAAGGTAGAGATTGAGCCTTTACCAGCGTTGGCTGCCGCTGGACGGAAATATGGAGATATGAAATAGACTAGCTCATTGTTAAAGGGAGAGAGGAGAGAGCGGTTAGGGTTTTTTTCTTACTATTATACTGTATTTGTTATTGAAGAATTTTGTTGATATAATTATCATCAAATAAAATAATACAATACATCGGATAACATAATATTTTGAACAATAATATCCGTGATAAGTCCAACAATGTGGTGCACGAACAAAATAAACTTTTTTTTCTTCGAAAAGGTGAAAGAAAATATGTATTATACTTTGATATATTAATAAGTTATTAATTAATCAATAAACTAATAGATTATTAATTTATCGATATATCAATATCTCGCTAAAATAATAAATTTTATCAATCTCGATATTATTAATTTATAGATGTTTTATTGTACTATGTAGTAAGGATATAGACGTGAAACATACCGCACAAATGTGTCGACGCCATAAGCTACCTTATGCAAGGTAACCAAATTTTAGATGGATTTCATAATGTCATTGTCTGGAAAGGCCTTGTATCCATTAACTGAATCTTAAATGAGATTGAGCCACAATGAAAGTTCGCCTTAACTTTCGTGTGCAGTGAGGTAAAGTTAAATTTCGTTAGGTGAGAAAAGAAAAATCAAAGTCGCATTCCCGTATATGGTTTTATTCGACCTAGCTAAAGTCTAGAGCTCCAGCTATAAGTTCACGTACATACTAAATAGACAAGTGTGATATTTCAACCACCAATTAAGGTGAGGCATATAAATTTGATCTCACATTCGAACAATTTCGTCAACTAACAAACTAACCAAGCACAAGTTTCATTCATGCAGCTAGGTTCATGAACGAAGATGATTGATGAGCGTAGTAACTAGGGCTTACCAGAAGCGAATGGAACTTGCAGTTGATCATGCCCGTCGAGTACTGTGTTTTCACGCATATGTGAAAGTGAAGTAACCAGTTCTTTTACCGGAAAGGGAAGAAAAAGATGGATGCATGCAGGTAAATAATAGATCGATCATATTATTATTAAACAGCGACAAGCGTGGCCCGTGGATTAACTGTATCGATATTGTCCCAACTTAGCCACCTCACAGGTGTTGGGTTTTAATCACAAAAGGCCTCGGTACAATTGGTTATTATCCACCCACTTATAAGCTTTATTTTCTTTGTCACTTTTTAGATGTGTGATATCTCATCTCCAACACGCCTCATCACGTGCAATCTAATTTTTAGGTCTGCACGTGACAGATTAACATCCCACATACTGGGATGAAAGAAACTAAGGTCCAGTAACCAACGACACTTAGTGGTCATCCAATCGGAAATCCTCTGATGGCATGACAAAGTGGCACCCAACTCGGGCACACGAAAGATTGGAGGCGCGACTGGAGAGGGACCCGCTCTGATACCATGTTAAACAGCGACAAGCGTGGCCCGTGGACCAACTGTACCGATATTGTCCCAACTTAGCCACCTCACAGGTGTTGGGTTTTAATCACAAAAGGCATCGGTTCAATTAGTTATTATCCACCCACTTATAAGCTTTATTTTCTTTGTCACTTCTTAGATGTGTGATATCTCCTCTCCAACAATTATTCATATTTACCTCTTGCCAGAAGTTGTCGGGTTAATGTTGTGTTTGGTCACGAGTTTGACTCAAATTATAGGCTTAAATTCTCAAATAATCTAACTAAGTTGTTTGTTAAATCAGCTTATTTCTAAATTTACGAACTCCAATGTAATTTTTAAGTAAATTATGAAAACTGCAAAATAAAATTTTTAAAAGATATTATTGATTAAATTTGCAAACACAGATTTTCTAATCTCACATCGGAGTCAAACTGGCCCTAAGCTGTGAAAAATACAACCAACAACTGCATCCTATCATCCTATGTTCATGCAAGCTTCCAAATGAACCTAACTATAGTTCTTTCGTGTAGAATCAGAAGTCCAGAACTCATTATATATAGGGGATTCAGAAGCATGCAGTTAAATCAATATGCACCAGAGCTCCAGAAGCTAGCCAAAGTGCGTGCCATCGTCTGAGCCTTTCAGCCTTCTACCCTCTCGCCGTAAGACCTGATCGAGGTTTGAGATTGTGAGCGAGAAACACCACAATCTAATCAAGTTCCGAACCCCTTTAGAGCATGAACGAGACTAAATGACTAATCATGTTTTGATCTCAATACTCAAGAGCATTACTGTAGAACTATCACTAAACTCGTGACGTGCTGAGTTTCAAAGAAGTTGTTGGGAGCTGGGAATAAGAATTATAAGGAATATAAGCTACAAGGCTATACACAAAGGCCATGCAGCTGGTTCCTTCTGCGGTTTCGGTCTGTGACTCTCTATGATGCATTTGGTGGGGATCTATCTAGCTAGCTGCTAGCTTAATCAGACAATGGTAGATTTGTCCAGGTTCACAAGTATTATCAATCGTAAGTTGGACTCATACATTAAATGTATTTATCTTCATGGCCCATATTAAAATTTATTTAAACACACTTACACACGCAAACCTCCAAAGTCCGATCCAAGCATGCATGCTTGGAATGTGTGAAAATTTGATCATGTATACTTCCATTTCATTAAAGTTTTTCCTGTATATATAGTTATGGTAGAAGACATTATCAGAAAAAGGATAAAAGACATTGCCACGACAATGTACTATATTTTACTCACCTCATATAATGCTGTATTAATAAGGAACAGGGAAAAATATCAATGCGTCAAACGGGTGAGCAATAATACTTTTCCCCTAACGTTGCCATCTCCGGCTTCCCATCATTCTTTTTCCATCGGATAATGCAGCCTTCGACTAATTAATATATACACACATACTTGTATCCAATACAGTCAGTCATTCCCATCATTTTCTCAATAATTAATCTAACCAAACACTCATTCCCGAAATGGTTCGATTTTTGTTTTTGGAACTACAAGAACTTCATGCCATCGTTGTTCTTGTATCACGTATTTGCAGTAATTAGCAAATAGCAAACAAAAACTCAAAGAGGCATCATGAAATACAACAATCATATATGATCATTATAATGTATGGTATCAAAACGACGGACCTGGACAAACCAAATATCCCACCGCGAAAGTCACACAGGGTGGCGCGTTGCACTCACGAGCCGGGAAAAACTATGCAACTTCACAACGGACTGAGACTGTTGACTGTTTGACTGTTGCCCGTCTTCCGCCAAAGTTCGCGCAACCCTGTCTCCGCCGTCGCTCGACACGCGCGCGTGGGGAGCGTGGGAGCTGACACTCGCGCGTACTCATCGTCCTCTTGAGGGACGCATCACATTCAACGGTGGGGCCCAGGCATCTGCTCCGGCCCACCTACCCGGTTGGCCCACAGCCCATTGCTCTCCGGTCTCAGCTATACGATTTGCTTCTGACTCATCAATTCCTATCAGCAGTGGCCGCGCAATTGACTCCGTGATTTCCACCGCTGATCTTTTCCCTCCATTTTTTTTACCCAAGTCGTATTTTTACTGCTTTGTGTTTACTACTTTAATCCGTAAAAGTTGTTTGTTTGTTTACTCGGTTTTGGCCCCAAGGTAAAACTGTCGGACCGGAACTTTCTGTTAAGATGGTGTGGGGTTTAATTTGGGTCCAATGGTGGGGTTTAATTTGGGTCCAATGGTGGGGTTTTAGCCTCACATGAAATAACACTGTCTCGCATTTTGATCATGTCACACACTTGGATTGGTCGATCTTAAAGAATTCATGTCAACGTTCTACAGTTCTACTATCAGACTTTCTCTACTTGTTGTCTTTCCGAACTAATTCTGATGCGTATCATTCATCACGCGTATTTGGTAAATATTTCAAACAAAGATTTAAAAAGAGGATTATGTGATTTCAAAAAAAAAAAAAAGAGGATTATGTGATATTAGTCCTTCGGAAGTGGTCGTCGTGCTAGGCAAGTCTTGAAATTGGCGAAACATGGACTTAATTTTGACCACCAATAATGAAATTTTGACATTGATGCAGGAGCATATATGGCAACTTCAAACGCATTATTTGTCATTTAATTAAGGTAGTTTTAGGGTATAATTCTATGATTATTTAGGATATTAGTTTCAGTTTAAGTTTAGGTCGACTTATTTTCCAAGTATTGTAAATCTTATATAATGGGTATTGTAATCATTATTAAGGAGCTTATTGTTTATGATATAAATCAGTTTATTTGTGGCATAGATTTACCATGTTATGTGAGTTTGTTGCTTTTTATTTCTGGTGTTTATTGAGTGTCTATTTGAGACCCGTGTTCGATATTTGATCCTCGTTAAGTGGAATCAGAGCTCCAGGAAGAACTTGGTGGATTTCATATCTCTGATCAGGCTACCAAGGGGAGGTTTCTGAATGGAGGGTCGTGACGTCAACAATGACATGGCTGAAAATTAAAAGGATGTTGATGCAACTTAAGGCACGTATTGATCGCATTGAAACTCGACGACGGAGTTGTAAAAGTTCCGACGGGGAGAGAAACGTGACCACTTATTATCGTGTTGATCGCATTGATACTTTTTACCAAGATGGTGATGGTTTCTATTGGGAGATATATGTTTGCCCTTTTCATCATTACGCTCCATTGTGTGAGTCGGACGAGAGGGGATGACCGGTTAGTTTCGACTATGCAGGTTCACAATCTATCTTTATTTTTCCAATTAATCAAATTTAGAAAGAAAAGAAAATAGTTATGTGGATTTTGACGAGCCACCGAGATATGATTCTTATGAAAACTACGAAGTTGATGATTGGATGAGAGATTGCCTTGCTTCAATTGCTAGAAATTCTCACGAGCCTATCAATGATATTTGCATGGGTTACCAACGTGAAGGTGCATGTGATTATTTTGGTCTCACATACGGAAAAAAGAGAGATTAAGATCAAGCCCTTAATCAATGGCGCGAATTTGAGGGCGAATTCTTTCCAACCTATGGAGTCTGATGCAAGAGCATATATGGCAATTTCAAGGGCATTATTTGTCATTTAATTAAGGTAGTTTTAGGGTATCATTCTACAATTATTTATGATATTAGTTTCAATTTAAGTTTAGATTGACTTATTTTCCAAGTATTGTAGACCGTATATAATGTGTATTGTAAGAATTGTTAGAGAATTTATTATTTATGATATAAATCAGTTTATTTGTGGCAAAGATTTACCTTGTTATGTGAATTTGATGTTTTTTATTTCTAGTGTCTATTGAGTATTTGTTAGAGACCCATATCTGATCTCCATTAGACATATAAGAGCGCGATGACAAGTCTTGTTGTGGGTTTATAGAATGTAAAGGTCATTCATCGATCACCTTCTTTGGTGTGAGTTATTAAGAAAAATGAAGCTCTTGTGCTGAAGTTCTCACTTGAACAGATATATAGGGCTTAGGGCTTGTGTTGCATGACAGGGAAATTAAGTCGATCATATAATCACTCTGATTGCCATTGTACATGTTTCTGGTCCTAACAGTCAAAGACTAACTGTCCATCTGTATGAACTGAGAACAAGAGCTTAGGTTGATAGGGACAATGCATGAAGAAACATATAGGGGATGGACCGGCTGATCAAAACCCACCTAAAATGATGACTGAATTGTTCACAGTTGGAGCTGGTACTAGTACTCGTAGCAAACTATTGCTAGCTAGCCAGGACTACTTGGTCGGACCATATATGTTGCATGCATTATTATCTTAGTGAACAAATTTACACCAGCAACTACAGGACCACACGTACACCGTCCATTTGATTGTTCATATCCTCGATTAGTATCTGGAAATCACACGTCCGTTGATGAATGCTTCATTGGATGAAGAAATAGCTTATATGATATGGTGATATATGTGCAATAATTTTGACGGGGATATATGAAAATGTGTGCAGCACGGGGTTTGAAGGATAGGACAAACAGTCCGGAATGGGATAAGCTGAGCAAAGGAGGACAGTAACCTGTTCGGATAACCAGAACTGACTACTGACATTGACTAGCTTGTCCTCCATCGAACACGTTCACCGAACTTCTTTGTTCTTACAGCTCGAACCACACACTTGACACCTTCTCCAGACTCAGTTCTCCCTCCTCCGATCCTGTGCCTTCTTCCGAAGGACTGGATGTCCCAAATGTCCGTTTTTTTATGTAAGGCCTAATGGATTGTCAAGTTTTCATTAATAAAACTGTCAATATAAAAAAAGACATAAAATCTAAATAATTAATTACAAAGATAATATAAAATGCTCATTTTTTTAAAAGTTGTTGAATTACAATCATTGTCATGTTTTGCTAGTTTCTTAATTTTGATCTAAATAAGAGTGCAATCTAATTTTGATCACTAGGTAAAAGTTTTATGTACGTATAAGAATTGCGCAATCTAATCCTGACTCCACGTACAAGATACGCTAGTAATCGGGATTATAGTAGAGTGACTCATGATTTTATTCAGAATTTTCAAGTGCATGTTTTACAGCGCATCAAATAATTCCGCGCGTTACAATTGCCGGAACCGTAACCCTAACCAAATATGAAACTCAGTCAAGCAACAACTCGAACTTGAACGAGTACACTTGGAGACAATAGCAGCGCTCGAGACAAGTAAGCTGCTAGGAGACGTAGAGTTTAGAATAGCACACCACATCTGCAACAATTGATCTTCTTTCTATCAAACAAATAAGCTCCTTATGAATCATGATCATGTATTAGATAGCACCTCGTATGTATAAATCGTACGTAACCACATGAAGTGACCCATAAAACGGGATTTGACGGTTCATTACTATTATGAACTCATATAGAGTTATAGAATTATAGACTTATTTGATATAATGTGTTACGATTCCACCATCAACAGTTGAACACTAATTTTCCCGCGTTTCCAAAACTTAAAGCAGAAAGTTAAAAGAGTTGAGCTCATCTCATCCTCCCCATCACTTTAAATAAATAAAAATAATTTAGACATAAAAAGGACGTGCGAGAAATTTGTTTCCGCTAAACGGTGACCATGATGATGCCTCCCTGCCACGTCTGACTTTCCGGCCCCATCTCCGTCCCCGCCCAGTCTTGGCTTTAAGAATCTCTCTGTCCTCCATTACCCGCAAACCAATGCGGCAATGCCTCCCCATTTTTTATTTTCCCACTCCAGAAAAAACCTAAAACAAATTTCAAGTAAATATCTCCTCCTATATATATACACATCTCTACGACAAAAACAAACACTTGAGACTTTGTGAGCTCAGCTCCCCACTTCAAATTTTCACTGTTTATCTCACCCACTTCACACCAAAATGCGCCGGTCACCGGCTCCAGTGCTCCTTGCCTTGATAACCCTACTCACCCTTGTCCTCTCCGCCGCTTCTTGGCGGCCATGGCCTCATCTCAAGGCCAACCACACCGACCTCGTCCTCGGCAACAATAAAAAGTTCGAAGGCTCCTCCGAGTTCGTCCACCTTAAGTACCACATGGGCCCGGTCCTCACCGCCGACATAACCGTCCACACAATCTGGTACGGCACGTGGCAGCGCCGCCAGAAGAAGATCATACGTGAATTCATCAGCTCCATCTCCGCCGCCGACTCCAAGCCCCCCTCCGTCGCCGGCTGGTGGAAGACCGTCCAGCTCTACACCGACCAGACCGGCCGGAACATCTCCCGCACTGTCCGCCTCGGCGCCGAGAAGAACGACCGCTTCTATTCACACGGCAAGTCCCTCACCCGCCTCTCCATCCAGTCCGTCATCAAGTCCGCCGTCACAGCCAAAACCCGCCCCTTGCCCACCAACCCACAGGGAGGCCTCTACCTCCTCCTGACGTCAGACGACGTCACCGTCCAGGACTTCTGCGGCCAGGTCTGCGGCTTCCACTACTTCACCTTCCCGTCCATTGTTGGCTACACTCTGCCGTACGCTTGGGTCGGAAACTCGGCAAAGCAATGCCCCGGGATATGTGCGTACCCGTTTGCCGTGCCGACGTACATGCCGGGATTAAAGCCGTTGAAGTCGCCGAACGGTGACGTCGGCGTGGAGGGGATGATTAGTGTTATAGCTCACGAGATTGCGGAGCTGGCCAGCAACCCTCTAGTGAACGCTTGGTACGCCGGCCCAGACCCCATTGCTCCGGTAGAGATTGCCGACCTATGTGAGGGGATCTACGGCACTGGAGGAGGGGGGTCGTACACGGGGCAGCTGATGGGCGACCACGATGGCGCCACGTACAACATGAACGGAATCCGGCGAAAGTTTTTGGTTCAGTGGGTTTGGAGTCACGTTTTAAGTTACTGTACTGGACCTAATGCGCTCGACCAGTAAATTATATTTACTACTTTCTATTTCGGTTTTTTTTTTAAAAAAAATCCTTTTCCGGGGTTCTGATCCTTTTTTGGAGCTTCTGCTTTGTTTGCTAATGCGTAATTGGTTAAAGTAGTTAAGGATGTTAATTATTATTATTGTAATAATGATATTTATATATAATTTTGTTGTATACTGATATTTGTATACAAGTTTTGCTTCTGATTTTCTGTTCCCGCTTTTATTTGAGTTGGTGATGCCATTGAAGATGTTTCAAAGCTGATGAGATAGATCAGTGTTTGATGAGCATTCATATAGTGCAGCAGAGATTAGGAATCGAAGAAGTGGTACTCTGCAACAATGGCTTAATGACTTGTCTATACTGGCTCGACTACATTTAGTGCCTCATTACTAGCCACGTACTCTTGAGTTTGGTGGACCTTAATTGAACAACAACCCTTCCTTATAAGCAATGGGGAATGGGAGATTCGAACTTTCTAACTATTGGTCGATCGGATCACTTGAATGTTACAAAATAATATGTTAAGTTTCCGAAAATGAATGGATCGTGAAACTAAGACGAGTGATGAAAGTACAATAATGTACATAAGGTTTTGTTACTAATTAGAAGTTTTGATCGTAGCTACTTATTAATAAGCTTTCTTTTGCTTCTTTGGTTTGTTAAGTTCTTAGGCTAAGCTTCTTTGGTTTGTTAAACTTTGGGCATTATTGATTTTGATTAATTTGCCTCATGTAATCATAATTGCCTTAATAAGATAATCACCACTTTTGGGTATACCCACTAAGCTTGTTTTTTTTCTCGCACCATCATAATCTTGGACCCTTGATGATCTCACAACAGAAAAGACAAGAAAATGTAGGATATACATTCATGATCATCTTATATCTTCATAACTATCCATCACCTTGATTTAGTCTAGGCTCATGGATAACAATTTTGGTGAAACTTTTGAGTATTGCGATTTAAAACATTATGTAAACACTTTTAATTATTGAACATGAAACAATATGACTTAAAAGAAACTAAAATTTATTAGTTTATTTTATGGAATTTAATGTCCTAAGTTACAAAATCGCAAATTAGAAAAATTATTATATGTACGCAATAAATAATCTGTGGTGTACCATTTTAATGTTATTGATTAATTTTTTATTGTGTTTGTTTCTGATTGGTTACTCATATTAATAAAAAAAAATTTCTTTCATTGCGCGTACATGTTTACCACACTATAAAATATTATTTGCTGATACATAAAATGACAGTGTCACATGATGTTCCGAGTACACAGAATAATTACTCTTCAAATTATTCACTATCCTTTTACATCGAATGTATAAATTGCGACCAACCAATTTAACAGTCTACTTCCCACGTGAACAAATAGAGGTATGCTTACAATTTCCACTCCATGATCTACATGTCCCAAAGGAGCATGAAGCTTCCACCATGTCTGCTTTGTTGCTTTCCTTTCTTTGCCTGTTTGTTTCTCTTGCTTTGGCTGGTTTGGTCAGGCCTAATGGAAGTTGTTTTCGCTCAACAAAAGAAGCTTCCACCATGAATAATTTGGAGTTATGGGGTTTGGCCAAAATTGAAACCATCCACCTAGCTTACACTCCTTAACAGGAACAAATTAAGACTCAAAACGTTTGGTACATGGTGAATTCATAATATCCACAACTTGATTCACATTCATCATTTTGGCAATGGGATTCATTGTAGGCTCATCATATCACAGTATCACACACACTTGATCGAGTGTCACTTTCAGAGACAAAGCTGTGTGACCTTTGGATATCATACATAAGAATAGATGTGCGATTTTCTAATAAGAACCATCTTGTTGAAGAATAGTTAAAGACTTTTTAATTAATTGTTAATTAGATCTATTTTTCGATCACATTTTTTTTATCTCAACCATTTAGATAAGTTATACATATGAGTATATTAGATGTATAAATTTTCAGTTAATTTAGTGATCGTTAATATATCAAAGTATGTTAAATTAATGAATGAATCAAAACTGTTAAACATGAACCGTTGAAGTTCATAATGAACAAATCACATTTATGAATGCATTAACGATTATCAGTTTTAATGAAATTTTGCATGAATGATATACTCATGTCTATTGGCAAACTAAATGGTAGAAATCTAAATATGAAATCGAAAACTCGGTAAATCAAAGTAGTTATCAATTAGTTATTAACAAGGCGGTCCTCAGAAAGAGCCCTAAGAATGTAGTATTCAATCTTCAATGTCCCCACTGTGCTTCCCTTTTCTTTTGTTTAAGCTCTCGATTTTCCTGGGTTGATCGACTTTACTGGGATTTGAGCCGGGGAGGCTTATGATGTACCAGTCCTCCTCCTCTTTTCTTCTCCATAATTCAATCTTTGAATTCGCTTTTGCAGATTTATATTTCTTCTTGTTTTCACTTTATGAAAAGGATTGCACATCTTGTTGTGTACTGAGAACGGAACAGAGTGCAGCAGCTGCTTAATAATTCTGCCGAAAAGCACCTACTGTTGAAAGTTTCCACCAAGTTTTTTAACTTGCCGAGCAAGAAGAAGGTTGAATATGCGACTAGAACAGGCTTTTGTTTAAGACTTGAAGAATTGGACACCAGCTGTTGTGCAGTGTTGGGTGTGTTTTTAAACGTCGATGTAATGATCAGTAATGACTACCTCTTAGGCAGTGGGGAGGATTTATGTACTCTTCATACTAAACTATATAAGAAATTATCAGAATTATAACTTTAATCAGTTTCATGGTTAATAGTATTTATCTCAATCGTTTTATGTGGAAAAATGAATAGGACTGCCTTTTCTTAAAGGTACAAGCTCTTCCATATTAAAATGCAATGAATGATAACGCCTGTAATGTTAATGTTGATCATTGAGTATAATAATAACCCCTTTATCCAATGATCTATCATCAATTTCATCTTCATATTGTTCATTAACAAAAACGCGAGAAGAAAAAAGTGAGAAAAACTGTAATCATAAAACATTTGATAAAGTGTAATCTCACATTTTTGGGAACGACGCATAGAACTATAGATACCGATATTTGTGATACTCGATGACGCATGTATACTAGTTCACCTAAGATATTGCATACGATACATGACCGAACAGTAGTTATGTATCACATCATGATACTAGATGGAGCAATGAAACCACACTAAACACGCAATAGTTTTTGAGGTAAAATTTGCCAGTTCCTGGGTACGAGTTGGTAGAAAAAGGATTGCAATGTCATAACAGCATACATGAATACAAAGTTGCCTGATTTGCAGGCATTCGTGTGATATATAGCTGGATGGATTGGCCAATTCGGGTCACCCCAGGGAAAGAGGCCACCATTTAGGTTTAGGAAGAGAACCAGCTGGCTCTCACTCTTAAGCATCAACTTGCAATTCAAAACCAACAAAAACTTGACCTGCTATGGAAGAGTAGTAGCCAAAGCAGGAGAATTACTCAAATGCTTAGTACTTATCATTATCTTAATCAAATTTTTAACACAGTATTACAAAGTGGTAAGCGGCGCCTGATGCATACTCTTTGACCTTTAAGCCTTGTTTGTGTATAAAATAGTGCTCAACCTTTTGTTTTGTCTACGTTGTAATTACTTGATCACCAATATTCTCATCTCCTGGGTCCCCGTGGAAGACTATTGGAGAGCGCAATGCCCTGCTGCGTTTCACAAAACAAGAACCCTTTGGTGTTTGTTTGGTTTATCATATTCAATTATTCATGGTGGATGTCTGTTTGGTTAGGGATTTAAGGAGCTTGCATGTTGGAGACATCAACACTTAAAACTAATGTCCCTCAAACACTCGGGTCGAGTTTCAAGAACTTGGGTTATGTTCAGATATTTCAGCAATGAGAGGTTGAAGAAGAAGGGGACCGCAAGCTCATTGTCATCTAATTCTCTCAAGCAACTTTGATGAAGCTCAGTCCCAGAAGCAGTGAATAGAGTGGGAAACTGGAGCTACTTGAAACGCTGTTACTAAATGATTGGGGTACGTGGTCCTCTTGAACTTGAAGGAGTGACAGATCGATGCTATTAAAGGCAAGCAGAATATGACCTAGATGACCAAAATCACATAAATTCGGATTGCTCAAAGTTTATATCGTGAAAGTGATTCTAGTACGAAGGGTGCAGTGCACACCAATTGCAGGGTCTTTGGGGCCAAATAAGCCCTACCAACTTGAAACTTCAAAACTTGGTCATCTTTGGTCAGCTGATATGGTAGGAGAGATGATAATATTAGCATAGGTGCAGGGTTCAATTCCATTAACCTCACCACTTCCACTCTTTCTTGCCCTCTTAATGGCGTAGTTAGTTCACAGTAATCGTTTTGAGCTGTCAGTGCTTTGTCACCCCATAAGCACCAGGCATATGAATGTGCAGTTGAGAATTTGAAAACCATTTGTTAGCATTAGGGTCCGAGTTGTTACGTCTGTGGACATGGATGCAATCAAAGATCAATGAAGCTCTAATCACTGAACTGAATGGACAGCTACAAAGATCATAATGCAAAACGCGGTATCTAGTCACAGCTCACAAGCTCAAAACTAAATGAACATGAATAGCTATGACGAGGGAAGAAGCAAAAAAAATCAATAACTAAACTTGTAATGCAATCATGAAATGCCTGTTGTAGTACCAGATAAAGATGACAGGATGAATGTTGGATGAGAGAATTTAAAGGCTTCTAACTATGATGTTTTCACTAGTATGGTCTAAACTGAAACAAGTAAAACGCCCCACAAGGATGAAATGAAGATAAAGGGATAGGGACTAGAGACTGTGACATGACTATGGTTAAATTCTTACCTGAAATGATTGAATGGTCCAATTATATGCAAGAATCAGATGATCAGATCTCCCCATTCATAAGCATGGGGACTTGAGTGTTCCACATCATGTGTGTTGCGATAAATCATGGGGTCAATGAACAGAAGTGATTAAACGAAGCACTGTAGATGGTCCGCAATTTCTCAGTATATTAACTTTCTATAAAGTACAACCTTAAATAACTACAGAATTGCCTCATGCATGTACCTCATAGTTTCTCTCTATACTAATTAAGTATATATCATTTCTGATCTTTCAGTTTCTCATTCTGCAGGTACTTTATTACTCCATATGCGGTTGTTCCAGCAAGAAACAAGAGGACTGTTGGCGTAAAAGATGGATATAAATACTTCACAAACAATTTATCCCACTCTTCTGGAAGGAAGCCTGAAATGCAAATCAACAAATTACTAAAAATATGAAAAAGATCACAAAGCTTGCTTTGCGAATTCAATTGCAGAATGATGTGCATGTTGCCTTCATACAGAAATATCCACATGCAAAGCAATTAAAATGGACAATATACTGCTAGTTCAAATCTGTAAAGAACTGATGATTGACACTTACATAAGCCGAGTGGTCAGCTAAACAGGTTATAGTCTGAAGAAAATGGGTCGCAACATGTTATATGTACGTCAAAGACAAACTTTTGAACGACACTAAAGGTGTTCAGAAAGTTATCATTGTTCTGGTCAATCTTAACTGATGCTGGCATTATAGTGTGTTAGTTGAGAGTCTTGATCATCCGGAAAGAAGATCAAAATGGCATTTATAATTCTCCAATTTTCTGTGATGTCAACAACTGTGGTCTCTAGTTACGCCACAAATTAGGACAAACCATCCAGTGCAATAGCCACAGCCGAAACATCTAGACACAAAACTAAAACAACCAAAGATGCAACAGAAATTCACCACTCTAACAGACATCCAAAAAGGTCTGAGTTGCAAATTTGGGTTATTTTGGATACACAATTCTGCCTTTATCCTTGTAACTAACTTAACTTTCACACCAAACCATACCTCAATCAACACTAAGTTACTCATAACACTAAAGAATTGACCTTTCAGCCATGTTGAACTGTCTACAACAGTAGAACTTAATCCGATTCTAGTAAAACTACCAATAAAAGTTTCATTATTTTCACAACAACAATGTAATCACAATTCTCCAACTTCAAAAATTACAGACTTAAAAAAAGTGAAGTAACCATACCTGAAGTAGCAAGAGCAAGACCTTCAACCAGAATCACACCACCAAGCCCCAACCAAGCCACAACAAAAGCACCCTCATTACTCCCCATCTCATTCGCCTTAGCCTCTTCCTCCTCGCTAAACAGCACCGGCTTCTCCACCGGCGACCGCCGTATAATCTTAGCCCTCCCCGCCTTCTTCTGCTTCGAATCCACACTCGAATTTTCCCCAGAACTCGCCGACGACCCGAATCCCATCCCCTGCGAACTGGGTTTCTTCGCCGGGACCTCCGACGCCTCTGTAGGTGGGGTCTCGCACCTCACATTGAAACGCGCCGTTTTGGTCAATCGGAGCTGAGGAAGAAGATGATAGGATAGCGCCATTTTCGGTTTTAGTCCGTTGATCCTATAATTTCGCTCCTTTAGTCCATTTGCCCGCATAAACGACATGTTGTTTTTAGCGCAAAAGTCATGTTTACCCCCACACATCCATTTATATCACCAAATTAATTTATACTCTACCCCAATTACCTACGAATTTACACCCGAGCGTGCAATTTTTAACATCTTTACTTAATCTAAACTCCAATAGTTATATGAATCCAAGCGAATCCAAGTAGAGACACTAGATCATTTGCACAATATGTTTTCTAACATATTTACTTTGCATATACAGGTCATTATAATCGCATAATTGTGTAGGTATGATTTAGTTAGTATCTTAAAAAATTCTAGTCTAGAAATTAATTTACGCTGATAATTCATATTAAACCGCTTATTTTCTTAATTATAAAAAGTTAATTGAGAGATTAAACTCTAATTACTGTCATTAACATTCAAAAAACATGGATATAAGGTTATGTCTTACTAAATATACTACCTGTAAAAATTATTTTCTTTTTCATTTAAAAAAGAATTTGATATATTGGGGTCGAATTTTTTTACAAATCACATATTCTCAATGTTTGACAGTTTTTTTATAGAGGTTGACTCTCTCAGGCGCATGGTGCTGCATCTATAAAGTTTCGAACTTAATATATTATTTAAGTCACAACAGCCCATTACCACTACTGCATGTATCCACGGCACTGGTTTCACCTCCACATAATCTGGAATTTTTTTTTTTTATGAAAAAATTCTGGTCCCTAAATTTTAGCCAAATATTTCTCTCTGTTTTTAACCCCAAATATTTGCTTGAATAAAAACCTCGGTTTTCCATTAATGGACTGTAATGGCTTCACTCTTCACTCTCCACTACCCTCCCTCGCTTTTCTCCTCCCATAGAACCCTCCTTCACTCGCCAAAACGACGCCGTTTTCGAGCTCATATCTCAGTCAACGCCGCATCGAAGACCGGCGCCGCCGTCGTTTGGCTGAAGCACGACCTCCGAGTCGACGATCATCCAGCTCTCCTCGCCGCCGCTGACCACTCCGGAGCTATTCCTCTCTATGTCTTCGACCACCGTATTCTCTCCCGTAAGTCTCACCGTGTATTTATACACCATGTTCAGTACACGAATGCGTATAGACGAATTGATATGGAGTTTGATTCAAATGTGTGTAGGGTTTGAAGATGAAAGGCTGGAAATGGTGGTGGTTGCTTTGGAAGATTTGAGAAAGTGTTTGAGAGATAAAGGTACGAACTTGATGGTGAGATTTGGGAATGCAGAGAATGTGATACAAGAGATTGTGGAAAAGGTTGTTAATTTTTTTGTTAAACTTGTAGTGAATTTTAGTTTTCGATTAATTAGTGAGTATGAGAGTGTAGTTGAAGTAATGAATGGACTCATTGTGGAGGTTTGGAACAGGTTCGGAGTGTGAGCGCTGTGTATGCCGAGGAGGAGGTGGAGTATGGTTTAAGGGAGATGGTTGGTGCTGTCAAGGACAGATTGGGAGCAATGCAGCCTTCTGCGCCAGAGTTTGTGCTGTGGAGGACGCCGTTTTATGATGTGAAGGTAAGTTTCGGTTGTTTTGGTTGGTTACTTTTGGTTTATGCTGAGAGATGGTGATTGTGTGGTTGTGTGATTGTGTAGAGCTTGAAGGACATTCCTGATTCCTACAAGGACTTTACTAAACTTCGGTTGCCGATAAAAATGCCGCTTCCGCCAGCTACATTTTCCGGTAGTGCAGTGGAGTTGGACTGGGGTAAGGTTCCTAGACTCTTAATGTTTCTGCTTATTCATCTACTTGATTTTCTTTTTACTGTTTTCAGTGATTTTAGCTAGGATATGTTTTGTAACAAGTACTGATGGTAATGGTAACTGTACTATGATTTAGGTCCTATGCCGACATTCGGTGATTTGAAAAAGTTTGTAGATGCAAATCCATGCAAAATGCAAGAGAGGTGGACTTCAATCAAGGTAATGATGTCTGACATAGTATTGATGAAGAACTTCTAACGTATGGGAAAGCAATGAAAAGAAAAGTGAAAACCATTCTTGGTTTAGGTGTGTTCAGGTCCAGTCAAAGATTCGTGATGAAGTATTTGTCACCACTAAAGGAAAATCTATGGGAGGTCAGACAAGCACAGTATTGAATTCTTTGGGTGCATACTTGAGATACTTGGATGGTGAATCACGGGATGACTTCTGGCAGAAGTATGTGGTCATAATTTCTGAATACCTTTTACATTATAGAAGGCCCTAAAACAATGATATGTTATCTTTCAATTCATAAATATATTAAGCGGAAGTTTGTTTGACACAATTATGTTGCAGGGTGCATGAAAGGATGCCCTATGCTGAAAGCCGGGATGGAGCTTCATTTAATACTCTCTTTGGTACGGCCCTTTCTCTTGGCATCCTATCCAGGAGGAGAGTATATTTTGAAGCTATCAAACACAATAAAGAACGAAACCGTGGATTTCTATCTCCTTTTGGTTCAGGGGCAACAATTTCTGCAGCTGTTGATTCAGTGTGCTCAATGGAGGTGCTATATCAGTTATGAACAGATCACATATTTGTATTCCAACTGATTGATTCTTTTGAGATTTACCTTGTCTGGTTGATAAATTATTACTCACTTGCCATTATTAAGTATTGAGATATTGTTGTGGCAGTGGTATTGGCTTGTGGCTCTCAAAAGTCAGATGAGTGACAATAGAAAACATCATATTCGTATCTGGAGATGGAAAGGCTATCTAATTCAGGTATTCTGTTCGGAGGTTATCTTTTGCTGGTCCAATGAATTCCCTTGGCTTCTTATCTGGCAAACTACTTTGCTAATTTGTACATGTGGCATATAATCTTTCATTATTGTACTATCCTGTTGTCAGTATACAGTTGTTGGTCATGAAGGCCCCGCTATTCTGCTTGTGCATGGTTTTGGAGCCTTTCTGGAGCATTACCGTGACAACATAGATTGCATTGCTGAAGGTGGAAACCGAGTTTGGGCCATTACAATATTAGGATTTGGGAAATCAGAGAAGCCAAATGTTGTGTACACGGAACTCCTGTGGTCTGAAATGCTTAGAGATTTCATTCTTGAAGTTGTGGGTGAACCGGTGCATCTTGTAGGGAACTCAATTGGCGGTATGTTGTGTAATAAAATCTATACTTTGTCTGATTGAACAGTCATTGTGATCTTCCTTTTAGCATGCTTAGACATGCGAAAACAGTTTTTGTAGCTTATTCGTCTTTGGTCACTATTTTGTTTGTTTGTTTGTTTCCAGGTTATATTATCGCAATTGTTGCTTGTCTTTGGCCTGCTCTGGCCAATTCTGTTGTTCTTATTAATAGTGGGGGTGAGATTATTCCATACTTCTCTGCGCCATTCACTAAAGTAAGTCTTATTAAAAAGTGCAGGATCTTTTTTTTTTCTGAAAGATAGACGACTTTATAATATGTTCTCCTTTTCAGGAAAGAAGAACGTCAGGGACTTCGTGGCTGGGTGCTCGATTCCTTTTGTTTTACCTAAGGTTTCAACTCAAAGACATAGTTCAGAAGTGCTATCCAAATGTAAGTCTGTCTTTATGGCTCTCTTATATTGCATCACTCATGTGGTAGTTCCTTTGTCTTATTTTAGTATATTTGCCGAGTTTTGTGCAGAAAACAGAGCGAGCGGACAACTGGCTTATTGATGAAATGCTAAGAGCAGTATCCTTTTTCCTTGAGTACATTTTATCAGTTGTGAACCAGAATCAATGTTTTAGTTTTTTTTATACAGCTTTCAACGGCATTGCTTATTTTGTCAGAAACTTCCTTAATCTAAACAACAGTCATATGATCCTGGGGTGGCAGTGGTCCTAGAAAGCGTTTTTAGCTTCAATCTCTCACTTCCTCTTAACTATCTTCTAAAAGAATTCAAGGAAAAGGTTCTCATTATCCAGGTAACAAGTAGAGAAAATTGAAATGACATCTCCCTCCTCCATCATATTATTTTTCTTTTGTCCTTTTCATCCTTACTCAAACAATTTGCTATAGGGAATGAGAGATCCAATATCCAACTCCAAATCAAAAGTGGCTATGATCAAAGAGCATTGTGATGGGTTCTTAATCAAGGAATTGGATGCTGGTGGGTAAAACACTACAGAAAAGTTCTCTCTCCCACTGCTCTTCTAGTTTATGCTCTAAAAGTCTATAAAACTTTCTAGAAGTTAATATTTCTCATTGTTTGTGAAATTCCAGGTCATTGTCCTCATGACGAACTGCCGGAGGAAGTTAATTCAGTTATCTGTGAATGGGTAGTAACCCTGAGTAGTAGACGCCCTGTTGGGAGTTTAAGTAGGAATCTCATGTAAGTTAATAGTTTGTTGTTTTTTTTACCAGTGGCTGCATAATGCCAAATTCTCAGTGTAAAATCAATCCCTTGTTAGTAAAAATCTGTCAATCATTCAAATTACTTTGTACGGTATATTAAATCATGGAACTCTAAACTTGCGATAATGGAGATGTCGATAACTCAAGGCTGTGAAAATTCCACGAGCCAGTCCAGTGTTGTGTTCAACAATGAGTTAACTCGCCACAGTTTTCTGCACAAGAGCTATTCCACCAGAGCAACAGCTAAACCTTACCATACAACTGACGAAACTGAGTAATGGACATTAATCATCTGTATCTCTAATTCCCCCTCTAAACGTTTTGGTTTGTTCAAGGAAGCATAGCGCCTGTGTACATCTTTAGTGGTTCTCTGAATTCTCTCCTCTAATCCATATTGGGGAAGCTTGTATAACTTCTCCACCGTCTTCCTATATTCTGCAGCACAAAGATGAAGCATTATTCAGCGATTTGAAATAGTGGTACTGAAGTGTCATAGTAACCAAAGTAAACCCAATATTACCTTTCAGATCACTCCAAAGACTAGCTGCATCGTGGTTGACGGGTGAACTTATATTTGGATCTGTAAATTGACGAAACATGGAAGTAGGTACCTCTAGAAGAATATCCAGGTCGATTTTGCCATGTCATTGGTAGCAAGAACCTCCCACATTGGGGTGAAAAGGAGCCGGGCGGTCGAATTTGACGAAGGGCGGTTTGAACGGATAGTCGTTGGGAAATTTAAGGGAGAGTCTGTCCTGTTTTCCTTCAAACACTGATCCTTTACCTCCGGTGATGCTCCCTTTACACAACATTATAGTGTCCTTTACAGGAAAGGCTGATATTCCAGAATCACACTCACTCACCTGAAATTCAACTTTAGTTTCTTAAACGAATACTGATACAAGGAAGAAAATATATATTTTTCGGGTTTGATTAATCAAATTTATAACCAATGGAACAAATTTCAGGGTAGACACATGATCACAAAAAAAGAAGAAGAAGAGAGAATGAGTGGTGTGTCTAACCATTAAGTCCTTTAATTCAGATTGTAGCCTGCATTGTGAATTAAAAACAAATGTCCAAATTATCATCAAAAGAAATAAATTTTACCGAATATCAAAGTGAGATGATGACTGAACCTTTTGATTGTGGAATTTTCTGGAGTCGTCCGGGATTGTGGCTTGGGGTTCGGGAGGTCGGCATTCGACGGCAACAGTCGTCATCCCGTAGCAGTGCAAAAGCGTCAGGTATTTCAGTAACGCCGGTGCTTATTTCATTCATCCCAATTTGCCAAGGGGGTGTAGAGGACATTGTTAAGCAAAATTAAAATTAGGGCTTTTAATTGAGGCGCAAGGAAGGAGGTTTACTTGTTTTTGTTATATTAAGTAAAAAAATATGAGACTTGTGTCCAACAGTTTTACTTATTAGCTTCCGAGGTGTGGGAGATGAATTCTTTTCACTCTTGTATTGCTGATTTGGTTCCAAGTCGTTTTTGCATTAATGTGAGGAGAAGCCACAATTTGAAGTCCACCCAAAATCACTCGGATCTAATGTTTCAGCTTAATATGTATTCGAATTGTTCTTTCAAATCTTAACTCTTCCCCAGGAATTTCATTTCGTTACAAAGACAGGTAACATCAGGAACTAATCCTCCATTACAGTCCCTTAAAATCCCATCTCCTACGAGACCATTTAACAAATCATCTGGTTCTTTGGCGCCACCATGCTGCAAGAATCTGGTTCTTAATGCAGTTCCTGTCGTTAATGAGAGTGGATCTTCCTGACACAGCTTCTGCCATATCGTAGCAGCAAAACATTTGGCATACAAGTAACTATAATACCCTGCAAGAAGAATACATATATCAGCCAAGAGAAATTTTTACAGAATAAGATGCCGTATCACTGAAATTGAATAAGCCTTCCAGCCACTAAGTACATCGGAAGCTGTGACATTTGGGGATACAAATTTTAATAGAAATTCATTTATAAACAGGAATTATATGCTCTGGCAATCTGATATCTGTTAAAATCCTGATACTTTGGAGTGATTTATAGCCACAACCATAACTTATCACTAGATCTTGTTCGTTGATGTGAATCTTGTTTAAGTTGTGAAGGTCTAGTAAACTCAACATTACTAATTGATAATGTCATTCTTTGGCATTCAACCAAAGTCGAAAAGTTTGAAAATTTTCAGCATACCTGCGCCATAATTCAGGAGGTGGTTGAATCGGGCCTGCCAGTTTGTGCCCTCCACATGCTTCCAACTAGTATACTCTCTTTTCAGATCCTCAACAATAGAACTTGTCGATGGGCTTGGTTGTTCCCCAAACAATCTCTGATCAACGGCAGCATAAAAAACCTGATAAACAGGAATACAACAACAAAAACATATATCAATCTCCTTTGCTAGTAATTTTCAGGTAGTCATAGTGTATCGCGAATTAAGGGATCATCTATCGTTTACCACTCATTCATTTGTAAATAACCTGACGTAGCAAATCTGTGGCAGAAAACATCTTTCTTGCACCTTGCATTGAATCTACTAATTTCTCCGGGATGATTTCCCCGGTTGAATAATGTTTAGCAAATGTCTTCAAGACTCGATGATCCCAAGCGTAGTACCTTGCGTATCAAAATAATTACTATCAGGTTCATAACCAGCCTACTCTCTCTGTCATGATTGTAAGACTTCTAAAAGGAGAAAAGTCATAGTCATACGCATAAACAAGACTGATTTCAAATATATTCAACTACATTTTTCTATTAAATTTTTTATAAAGAATAATGGACAAACTCACTCAAAAAGGTTGGATGGAGTTTCTGCCAAATCAAGAACCACTCTGGTACCTGAAAAGTGTTGATAGTCCTACACAAAAATTGAGTTGCAAAAGTAAGAGTTTATAAACAAATGGAGGCATAGAGCTGGCCTCCCAGTCATAAGGTACTTTCTAGAATACCGTTCTTGAAAGCAACGAATGAAGAGCATGCCCAAACTCATGAAACAGAGTTTCCAATTCCCAATGATTTAGCCTCACAGTTGATGAACTACTTGAAGAAGAAAAATTGCAAACAAGGGCAACGACCTGCGAGCAAAGTAAGAGTTTCTGATGCATGAAAAACAAGAAAAAGGAATCATCATTAAAACCCAATCCAGTAATTGCCTCACAGAGAGGGACCAGCTCTGAACTCTCTTTAGACCAGAGTTTCTCTGAAGCAAATGCAAATCAATCAAAGTGACAAATGTTCAAAAGTTACTTTTTTAGGGTTCAGAAGTACTTTCAGCCCTTACTTTGCACCTGTTCCTTCTTAATGGTTAAATACAGCTAAGAATACAGTTGATTCTTTCTGAAAAAAAAAACATAACTCAACAAGAACAAATATGTTTATTGACATACAGGAAGTTGATATTCTGTTTCTGAAACACTGCAACCACCTTTAACTGCAAAATGAGCACACCCGGGATACTTGTTGTTCCTTGAGTACAAATCCAGATAGAGATACCCTAAATCACCCTGTTTAAGCACGCAGATCCTAGTCAATAATCAGGAAGATAAAGCAAACTAAATCATTACAGTGATCTCCAGATATCACATCTATATTTAACAGTGAAAATACCTCTTCAGGATGATGGAGAGACATTTTAAGCACATCTGGATGCCATGATTCACCTGGTGCCATTGGCACGCTATGAAACCTTGCACCAAACAAGGACTCCACGAGCCCTTTCAAACCGTTGATACATTGAGGCAGAGAAAAGTATGATGCTACAACCTGCATAGAAGGGAAGAGAGTTAAAGCCTTCATTTCCTTTGTGACCCTCATAGAATGATTGTCTGCTAAGATAGAAACAACTTTCAAAGAAGATGTTGCCATCACCCATGTTTTCCTTAAAATAAGATGGAATGAAATAAAACAAAGTCGAACAGCCTAACATACTGAAGAGTCAAAGTGATAGGCAGAAGACTTCATCATTGCTGTGTAGTATGCCTCGTCCCAAGGTTCTAAATCTGCATCTGTCTGACCACATTTTTCTCTCTTGAAGGCCTTAATTTTATTAAACTCCTAAAGTTGAGTTACTTCTCATTAGTACAGGAAAGCTGCAATTAATCTTCAGCCCAATAAAAGGTAGAATTATTTCGAACAGAATAATGTCATATAAAGGACTTAATACCTCATTGGCGGTTGGCCTAACCATCTTGCTCAACTCTTGCAGAAAAGACATCACAACTTCTGGTGATGAAGACATGTTTGGTTTCACAGTAAATTCAGCATAAGATCCATACCCCATTATCTGCGGTTACAAAGAAAAACAAAGCATGCACATAAGTAAAAAACTATAATTGAAAGGCAATTCCTACAAAGAATTAAGTTCTACAGATTGTCAGAGATAACCAAACAAAATGAGAAGATGTTTCCACGAGCAGTATGGAATATTCCCAGAAAGGAAGATTTCTTAGGAACCAGAAGCATATACAAATAAATTTAATTATCCAATTTTACATTTAGAGCTGTAGGGATAGGGGAACCCACTGGCCCCTCCCACCTTATGGGGCCAGGCACCAACTATTCAAGTCGATCCCAATGAACCACTAAAGAATAGGAACACAACATCCCCTAATATAAAATAATGACTAAAACATGAACGTCAATACATAACTAAGAACAAATGATGTACAAGCATGTCGCACCCAATTACTGAAGTTTCATATAAAACTCATTCAGTGAATCATTAGAGATTGCTTTGAAAATTTACACTAGAACTCTGGGTGTGCTATATTTGAACACTTGAAGAAACCCCCAATAATGTTTTGGCCATCCTATTACTAATTATTATTTATATTCATAACCATGTAGGATATTTGTCATGAATTAGAAAGGGAAATAAATAACCTGAGCTAGCTCATGGCGGGTAGCTATAAGATTATCAAGAACGCGAAGGTTTGCATGAGGAACAGAGTTTCCTTTTATATATGCCAATTTCCTGACCTGAAAGCAATTTAGGTTTGAAATTAGTAGTCAAATTGCACACTTTGCTCAATTCACCTAGTTTGTTGCAGTTCTCTTAATCCCTACTGTATTGAAGATTCAGAAAGCAGGAAAAATACTTTTTTCAACATTGAAGTTACCTCATCATCTGAAGCCCATTGAAGAACGGAAGATAAAGTGTGTATCTGTTTGTATATGAATGCCCTTTTCTTTCGTGGCACCACTGTGGCCCAATGATCCAGTTAACGTTGTAGATCTGGAACGGTAGACGGGATTGAGGAGATGGTGCAAACTTTGTGGCATATGTGATGCTGGAAATATATCTACAGTACCTGGGTCTCTGATGATATTTTCACTGAACCTGCACTCAGAAAGAACTTCATTTAAAGGAAAAGTAACGTCTCATAGGCAAGCTGTTTTTTAACACTAATATATCTGATAAATAACATAGCAGAATAAGAAAGCAGTGTAACCAAATTCTCCACCACGTACAAACAATACTTAAGCTCCTCTAAGCATTAACTAATGAACCAGATGAAACTATGCTCATGTCACTTAACAAGAATAGATGTGAAGGAGCCCTAATCATAGTAACAAATGTACTTTTGTAAATGCTAAGGCAGTTCTGAAAACAGAGTGCAATTTACGTTATCATTTTCGCAAATGTAGTACATAAATACACAGGGAAGAAATCATGAGAAGTAACATTTTCATTTTGGTAGTGAGACGTTATCAATAAAGTCAATGTGAAGATAGGTTAAGTTTGCACGTACTCTCTGCAAAGTTCTGAAATTTTAATATTCAGCTGATTCACTCTATCCAATTTCTCTGCAAAACAAAGACATACATATTATTAGCCCGAAAAAAAAAACAGAGAGAGAGAGAGAGAGAGAGAGAGAGAGAGAGAGAACATTTGCAACAGCACAGTAATTAAGTGAAACAAAATGAAGAGTGTGATACCAGCAGGAACATGGATTCCACCCCTCTCAAAGTCAACGCGGAGGTAATGTGCCGCCCTTTGAGCTTCCTTGGAGAGCAAATGGCCCTCTTCTTCAGCTTTCCTCACAGCATTAAACAAAGTATGATTTGTATTCAGATACTATAACACAACAACAACAACAACAACAACAACAACAACAACAACAAAAAAGACAAATCAGACACAGGCAATTACTTACTGCAGAAGAAAATGAAGAAGAAAAATTCGACAACACAGGATTCACCGTCACCTCACATGTAGATATTCATTAATCCTCATCGAAGCTCTGTTTGCCTCTTCAACAAATTCCCTGACCCAATCGATAAAATCCAAGAAAAAAAAATTCAAAATCTGTAACTTTGACAAAAACAATAACTACATTACCTCCAAATACAGAAATGTAATATCGAAAAAGTCGAAAAATTTAGAGATCAATAACCCGTTTGGATGTGTATGTCTACAAAGTTCTGCAGAGTCTACCACACAGCAACCTATCAAATTGAACAATTGACACTATGCAATTAGCTCATTCACTCTTACAAAGCGATCGGTAAAGAGTAAATCTTGTAAAGCAGTAAAATATCAAAACTTACTGTGTTGGAAATCTCATCCATGGCTTTGATAATTTCAGCTGACGAAGGCATCCCGGAAATGAACTCAACCAGCTCGCCGGACCTGAAAAAATAGATTAAATCAAAATTTTGAGCTTGATTGAAATCCGCAGCTGATAAAATGGATACCGGAGCTTAGTTTGTAGGGACCTTTCGATGGCGTCGTCGACGAAGCGTTGGAAGCCTTTGGGGGACTTTAAGTGGTGGAAGCCGTAGAGACCAGTGGGGGTAGAGGAGTGGTGGCGACGGGTCGGGAGAGGGTCCGGATTGCATGATATGGTGGCGGATCGGAGTCGGAGCTTTGAGGCGGAGCTGCGGAGGAGGTTGAGCATTTTTGGCGGGCGGGTTTAGTGTGGCGGCGTCGTGTAGAGTGTTCTACTTGTGCAGTGTGTTTAATTACTTAAGCGCATACGGGTCGGGTTTGAATACGGGTTTGTATTCGAGGGATCCGATAGGGAGGGCTACAAAATTATTTAGTTTATTTCCGCATCAAAAATAATAATTTTTTTTCGACAATTAAATAAGAAAATTATGTCTCTAACACAACTACTTCCCAAATTATGGAATTACAACTATATAAAGCAAAACTAGTTAAAGAGAGACGACTATTGAGTTTAGGACATCTCAAACAGTAAGAGTTATCTTAGTAGCTATAAATAACTAAAAATTAACTATAGTCAACTTGCTAATGAGTTATGTTCTTATATATATTTAGACTCAAATTGAACCGTAAATTTAACGTTATCAAATTTAATGAAATTTTTTCTTCTTCTTAACTCTAACCAAATTTAACTTTACATTTTAACTAAAGGTAAACTTAGTACTTTTTTAGCTATTATGTTGGAGATCAAAATTAGCAAAAAACTAACTAAATTTCAATTTTTTTTTGAAATAATTAGTCTTTTGAAGATGTCAAAAAAGTGAAAACTAATTCACATAACATCATGTCTTTGCAACAAGATTAAAGAAAATTACGTTTCTAAAACAACTACATTCTAAATTTCAAACAAAATTAGTTGAAAGGGATATGCTGTTATCAGAGTCTGATAACCAAAAGAGTGTCATGTCTTTGCAATAATATCTATAATAAATTTTGTTCTTGAAAAACATATTTGGGAGTAAGAGAAGTTAGGGAACCGAGAAGAATAAAATTTCTTTATTTTTGAAAGGGGAACGAAATTTCTTCAATAATCTTAATTCTATTCTCAATTTTGTCGATACCAAACGTGTCAGCCTGTCAGGTTCCCTATGGGCTATGGCTATCCAGATCCCCAGCCGATTACAGTGGTCACGACCACAGAGGAACGCAGCCAAGTACATGGTTAGCGGGAAGCACGTTTCAAACCCGCTTAACCGAAAACACATAATTCGTGTCACTCTCTAACGCTCCATCCCCATTTTCGCGCGAAACGATCCCCAACACACTGACCCTTCCCTTCTCTCTATCTCTCAACCCCTCAAATTCCCATGAAGAATCCGAACCCGAACCCAAACCCGAACCCTTCTCTCCATGTCGAGCGATCCAAATCCAAAGCCACCGCATCCGACTTCTTCCACCTCCGACCCCGCCGCCGCCTCGTCTCCGACTCATCCCTCTCCGTCCAAAGCCAAGCTCCGTAAGATTCCTCCGATCCCGATCCGCCGAAGCCCTAGGCATTTGGCCGAGGTCAACGAAGAAAGCGAAGAAGAAGAAGCCGACGACGACGAAGACGACGACGACGACGACGATGACGATGATCTCCTGGAGCGTAGAGAGACTACGCCAATCCTATTAGCGGCGTCGCTAGGGCTCAATCACATCAGGACTCGATCGGCGCCGTCGCCGCTTCGATTCTCCTCCTCCGCCGGCGAGCCTACAATTCTCGGCGAGGAACCGAACCACATGAACTACACGGTCAAGCCAAATCCCCAACCAGGTCCGATTTTCGATTCTTTTAACTTTCTCCATGAAATTGTTGATCAATTTGAGTTTATGAATTTTTCAATTCTGAAATTAATTAGGAAAATGTTTTACAATGTTGTTGAATAGTGAAATTTGCACACTCGAGTCATTCGAAATCGATGAGAACTCCGTCGCCACTGAATCCTGTGTTGGAGGTAAAATTAATTTGTCTATGAATTTTTGCTTATGAATTAGTTGGTTGGTGTAATGTAGGTAGCTCATGAGCTTCACTGCAATTTGGTTTTATGCATATTGTATTCTTGGCAGGGTAGTCATGCCGGTCTCACAAAAGAAATGCAGTCGCCTCGGTTTCAGGCGATACTGCGAGTTACGAGTGGACGAAAGAAGAGGACACCTGACATCAAGAGTTTCTCTCATGAACTTAATTCGAAAGGAGTTAGGCCGTTTCCGGTGTGGAAGTCCCGAGCATTTGGGCACATGGAGGTGACATTACCCTCATGTTTGTATGTACATTGTTTATGTCTTTCGGAGTTTTAATTTTTGTTTGCATCTGATTCCATTAAATCTTGTGGCTGCTGGGATAATTTTTAAGGAGGTTATGGTGGCGCTCAGGGCAAGGTTTGAGAGGTTAAAGGATGAGGTTGATGTTGATTTAGGTGCATTTGCGGGTGATTTGGTGGGAACACTTGAAAAGTCTTCAGAGTCTCATCCTGAATGGAAAGAGGATTTTGAAGATCTGCTAATTGTTGCCCGGCAGTGTGCAAAGATGTCTGCTAATGAATTTTGGATAAAGTGTGAAGGCATTGTACAGAAGTTGGACGACCGGCGTCAGGAGCTACCAATGGGAGCCCTGAAACAAGCGCATACTCGTCTTCTTTTTATTCTTACTCGGTGCACACGGCTTGTGCAGTTCCAGAAAGAGAGTGGTTATGAGGAAGAGCACATTCTTAGTCTTCACCAGCTCAGTGACCTTGGTGTCTATCCGGAACAAGTTATGGATGGTGCACATAAGTTTAGTGGGAAAGATGCTACTGAGAAGCTTAAGAAATCTCGTGATCTAGAAAGAGCAAGTGAAGCTGATGTTCTGGAGGCTAGCACAGCCAGGAGCGTTGAATCTACTGGTAGCTATAGAATGTCATCTTGGAAAAAACTTCCATCGGCTGCTGAGAAAAAGCAAAAGGAAGCTGATACTGTTGATACACCATCGAAGGATAAATCAGAACATTTTCATGGCAAAGATAAAACAAAAACTTGTGGTGACTACCATACTGAAAATTCAGCTTCTCCACCATCCCATCATGAACACTTGGAGATTTCCACTAGTGAACAAAGAGTATCTTGGGTTTCAATTGGTGAGCCACAAAATGTTACATATGAGAATTTGATGATCTGTCGGATATGTGAGGTTGAAATACCAACTGTACATGTAGAGGAGCACTCTCGAATATGTACAATTGCTGACAGATGTGACTTAAAGGGCTTAACTGTGAATGAAAGACTTGAAAGAGTTGCTGAAGCTCTTGAAAGGATAATGGATTCTCGAATAACAAAAAATGTTGATTCACACGAGCCAAGTGTAGATGTCACAAAAGTGTATCCATCAAGTCTCCATGAAGATTTTATTGCCAAAAATAGGAAAAGTATCCCTGAAGATTTAGATGACTCATCTCCTAAACAAAATGAGATGCTTCCTCGTTACCCTGAAGAGATGCTTGATTGTGTTCCTGATGCTGACAATTCTTTTGTCATGGAAGATCTAAATATTATCACTGACATGTCATGTGAAGCAAGTTCTGCTTTGACACCTGAACAAGGCACCAGAACCTCTTCAGGGGGAAGCTCCACGCCAAGATCGCCACTTCTAACTCCTAGAACCAGTCATATTGAAATGCTGTTGAACGGAAGGGGTACAATACCAGAACTTGAGAATTGTCAGCAGGTGCCATGCTTATAATTCTTCATCAGTCAGTAATTTTGCATTTTTGGCAATACTTCTTTTTCTCTCAAACTCGAATGTCTCATTAATTGTATGACTCAGCAGCTGAAAGTTTTATGTGTGAATGCACTTTCCTGTAAGAGTATCTGGATTTTGTAAAACCCTTTTTTTCGTTTTCTTTTCTCAGGTTTTACTTGTATTCAAGTTCTTAGTTCTTTTCACCTTCTGAGTGTCTAACTACACCCCTAGAGTGCAGCTCTTGTGGTGTTCTATGGCTAGACATGTCTGCCAGTTAATACATGCTTAGTCTCGTGGCTTGTTGCCTTTGTTTCATTCTATAGTATACAGAATATTTTCATCATTTGATTTCTTTTGTTGGAAATGTCATGACCTTTATGTTATGATGTCCATCATGTTCTTAATAATCAGACCATGGATTGACAGATACACAAGCTACTGGATATTGCTCGTTCTGTTGCAAATGTTAGCAATTGCGAGTACAGTGCATTGGAGTATATGCTTGACCGACTAGAAGACCTAAAATATGCTATCCAGGACAGGAAGGTGGATGCCCTTGTTGTTGAGACGTTTGGAAGACGCATTGAAAAATTATTGCAGTGAGTTGAAATCAAACTGTAAACTTTTTTGTGATTTATAATTTATTCAAATGGAAATTTCCTCAGAAGGTTGTCTCAATTTGGCCGTTAACAAATTAGTGAACTTTTACTTCTATACCTATTATACTTTTCATGTTACCACAATGATCGATTATTACTTGATATCTTTGAAGCATCACTGGTGATATCAAATTTTGACTGTACAGGGAAAAATATGTGCATCTTTGTGGGCAGATAGAAGATGAGAAATTGGATTCATCAAATGGTATGGCAGACGAAGAAAGTTCAGTGGAAGATGATACAGTTCGTAGTCTACGTACCAGCCCCATGAATCCGTGTTCTAAGGATCGAACATCTATTGAAGACTTTGAAATAATAAAACCAATAAGCAGGGGTGCATTTGGACGAGTTTTTCTTGCCAGAAAACGAGCAACCGGTGACTTATTTGCTATTAAGGTCTGCCTACTTTTACATACTTATGAAAATGCTGAACACTGTTTCTTTTGCTTTCCATATTAAAAGGAAGCAAAACTAAGGACATGGACTTTTTTGCTGTTTTCAGCATTCAAGCTTGAGAGAGTCTGTTTTCACTACTCATTATGGTGTAACATTTTTTATCAGGTTTTAAAAAAAGCTGATATGATTCGTAAGAATGCAGTTGAAAGTATTTTGGCAGAGCGTAATATCCTTATATTGGTTCGCAATCCTTTTGTGGTGAGTGAGCCAAAAATTGTGTTTGTACTAAGAATTCATTGCTAGTGTACATCTGTTTAAGTATTCTGACATTCTGATGATGAGCAGGTCCGATTTTTCTACTCCTTCACCTGCAGGGAAAATCTTTATCTGGTCATGGAGTACTTAAATGGTGGAGATCTTTACTCTTTACTAAAAAATCTAGGCTGCTTAGATGAAGATATGGCCCGTATATATATTGCAGAAGTTGTAAGGAAACTGATCTTCACCTCCCCAGATTCATATTTTTCTGTTCAATCCTAAAGTTTCTCATATTCGTTGATGTTAAACAGCATGACTGATACCCTCTTCTTTCTCAGGTTCTTGCTTTGGAGTACCTGCATTCATTAAATGTTATTCATAGAGACTTGAAGCCAGACAACTTGTTGATTGGTCAAGATGGTCACATCAAGGTCAATATCTTGCTGTTTTAGAATGTACAATGCCAATAGTACAAGCATTGTGGCCTTCTATCATCATCATTAATATAATTCCGCATCTCACATTCTAGCAAGTTAAGGGATGTTTATATCTAACAAAAGCAACCTCCATCAACCTGAATTTAGAGGAAAGTAGATGAATGATTTCATGTTTGCCTGTTAGTCTCTATATATTGTATTTTCAAGCATACTTGGCTTTGTTGCTTTTTTATTTATATTTAAAGACAGGTTCCCATCAGCAAGTCACTTCCTCTGAATCCTGGTTAATAATTTTGGTTCACCGAGTATTGATGAATTTCCTACATTTGTAGAAGTATAGCAGCTATAGTTGCATCGTCCGTTTTTTATTAATGATGGTCATGCAATCTATGTACTACATGGTGACTACCTTCGGTTTTGTCAAATTTCATTTTGACATGTATAGTTGCTGCCTTATTTTCCAACATGTTCAGGAAGTGAAGTTTATGCATACACCATGAAGACTTTAGTTGTTCCCTCTTAAAACTGCTAATATATTACCGTTACAGTTGACAGATTTCGGTCTCTCCAAGGTTGGTCTAATCAGCAGCACGGATGACTTATCAGGTCCATCAGTTGGTGATACTGCTTTGGTTGGAGATGATGAACCGAAAAGTCCATCTTCATCTGAGAGGTCACAGCGCCAAAAACACTCGGTTGTTGGCACCCCTGATTATTTGGCACCTGAAATACTTCTTGGCATGGGACATAGTGCAACTGCTGATTGGTGGTCTGTGGGTGTTATACTTTTTGAGCTACTTGTTGGGCTTCCACCATTCAATGCAGAACATCCTCAGGTAGTGGATCTAAGTTGCAGAATAGCTTATAATGTGCATCATTGACTTCTTAACATCTGAATGAATTCCTTTGATTCTTAGAACTGTGACTTTTTTAATCGTTATTTTTAAGTCAAAACCAATGGGGGACCAATTTGACAATGTACTTATATGTTTCTTTATTGCAGAAAATTTTCAACAACATAATAAACAGAGATATCCCCTGGCCTAAGGTACCTGAGGAGATGAGCAAAGAAGCATACGACTTAATAGACCAGTAAGAATAATATGAAGAGATCTGTTCAATTTCTGGATGTACTAGTTACAACACTAGTGTGAATATCTGATACTAACAAAATTTGTCCGTCCTTTTTGTTTAAAAGAACTCTTTTGTTGGATTAAAAGTACCTGCAATCCTCTCATTTTTCAAAGCCGCTTATCTTCTTTATTCTCACTTTTCCTCCACACTCCTTGTTAGATTACTTACTGAAAGCCCAGTTCAAAGACTTGGAGCTACAGGTGCTAGGGAGGTAATTTGTTGAATAAATATTTGACAGAAGTTACATGCACGTTACGATGATGGTTAACCTAAGTGTTTGATTTCTCTGGCAGGTTAAGCAGCATATATTTTTCAAGGATATTAACTGGGATACACTTGCGAGGCAGAAGGTCATTTCAAGTTATCTTTGTTGAAGTTTGAATTGATTTTCATAAATCAGTGATACGTGAGACTCCCTTTATTGGCTGCAGGCTATGTTCATACCCTCAACAGATGCACATGACACAAGTTATTTCATGAGCCGGTACATATGGAATCCAGAAGATGAGCATGTTAATGGAGGCAGTGACTTTGATGACCTAACTGAAACATGCAGCAGTGGTTCATATATTCAAGATGAAGATGTAAGATGTTTCTATATATTATATTTTCAATTTTAATGCACATTGAGCTTATATGGAATTACAAGGGATGGAAGCATGCCCCCAAAAACTGAGGTTGGAAGTGACTTAAAAGTCTTTTCATAATGATGCTTCGAAGATTAATAGTTTAGCTATAAATGTCTGTCAAATTAACCATCTGATCCAAGTTTGACTCTCTTACACCCTAGTGACATTACTGGCCGGTTTGGTGTTCTGACCATCTGTATCTCTTACACAGGGGGATGAATGTGGTAGTTTGGCGGACTTCAGTGCTCCGGCCCTTGACGTGCAGTACTCGTTTAGTAATTTCTCATTTAAGGTATGTGCACAGAAATGAAATGTTGCGTAAATAGCTCTTTATCTCACCTCATCACATTCCAATTTCGAGCTGAAAGTTTTGCTTTCTGTTCTCAGAACTTGTCTCAGCTGGCTTCCATCAATTATGATCTTGTCGTGAAGACCAAGGAATCATCAGAAGCCTCCAAGCCATCTGTTCCATGACAACAGAACTTCTGCAATAAGCCTTTAACCCCTACAGGCTCCAATCTAGTGCTCTCATTATCAGCTTCTTCACATATAGTTTCTTGAAAAAGTCTTCAGTTGAAAATATGGGTTAGTAACTGCCTCATCCGTTTGGTAAAAAACAGTTGTTTTTCCAGTAGGCAAAGGTAGTCTGATCGAGTTTGAATCTAGTATAGTTGGAATCATCCACTTATTTCGTTGCACTTCATTCCATTGCAAATGATCTTTTTAGTCTCTCTCTTTTTCTTTTTCAATCTTAATCACGCGAGTTTCTTGTATATATCGTTTTAGTAGAGAAATTTTTGTACCCTTGTTTTGTTAGTGAGCTCTTCTAAAATCGGCAGTTAAGCATCATATTCTTTCTAAGATACATATCTTCTTGTCTAAGAGCAGCTCGAAAATTTAGAATGCTTCTTTGCTCATAATTCATTTGTTCGTAAACCAAGCAGTAAGATAAAGCTTTGTTGTGTAATGCGCCGTAAGGAATACGAAGTGGAGGTCGTGTGGAATGCTTAATTATGCAAGAGAATTAACGGCAAGTGATACAAGGACGCACTTGGTTTTTTGATTTTTCCTTAGTTTACAAGTATCATGTGTATTTGTAAGTGGGGATTTAAACTAAAACAACGTGTTTTGAATCCTTGGAAATGTGTTATATGAATACGGTGCTCTATTCTGGTACGGTATATTTGATTTTTGCCTTTATTTTTTACACAATCACATGAAGCTAAATGACCTATCTCTTTCCAATTAAAACGGTTAGGTCATCTTCAACTTAAAATGCTAAAAAAGACTGAGGGCTTAGGACTAAAATTTTACCCCTTTAAAGTTGAATTATTCATCGATGTGATATCAATCGTCTCAAACCCGTAAATTATATTTTAAGATTTTAAATATGTCATTATATGTTTAAGTGTTATAATTTAGTATTAGATTCTTATTTTTAGTAATTAAGATTATTTTTATAATTAAGAAGGCAATTCGAATATTTTAATTAAAATAATTATATTTTCTCACTTTCAAATTTTAGAGTATACCTCATTTAACTGACATGATAGTATAATATAAAAATGATTGAAGCAATCACATTGCAAGTTGTTCTATCTAATATAGATTTTTTTTAATTCAAACAAGTTGAGACCATTCTTAATTTTAATTATTAAAAGTACAATTAATTATATTATTTAATAAAATTAAAATTTTATTTGACTAATCATTAAAAATTAAAACTAATTTTACTAATTATTAAAATTAAATTAATTGTTTTAAGAATCAAAATTAAAATTAATTGTACTAATGAACAAAGATTGAGACTAATTGTATTAATCATCAAAATTAAAATTAATTATATTAATCATCAAAATTAAAATTAATTGTAGTCGATAATACGTGGAGGCCTATTAAATAAAAAAAAAGAGAATAAATAAACAAATAGTTGAGGCAAGTTTCATATGCCATGAGTAGCATCAGAGCCACAACCTCTTTCCTAGGGTTTTTGCAATTGCTTTTCTTTGTACCTCCATCTCATACAATCATGTCTGATGGTCAAGATCGATTTTGCAGGTGCGGCCGGCAATGCTGATATCTTGCACCAACCATTCGTCGTTGGCCGCTTGGTTGGGATGAAAAAAAAGCCAGATCCCAAGGCGGTGATCGGGGTGTTGATGTCAGTTTGGGGTTGCAAGAATCGACTCCAGATGCGGCCACATGGGGATCGATTCGTTCTCAAATTTACTGAGGAGGAGGAACGTGATTATGTGGTTACTCGTGGCCCTTGGTTTTACAACATGGATCTCTTTGTTACTGCTACTTTTAACTGCTTCTCTGACCCAACAACAGTGCCAATCCTTGGCTTCCTTGTCACTATGGAGATTCTCGGTCTCCCTCCTGCTCTCATAACGGAAGCGATGGTGGCGCTCGTAGAGGAAACCCTAGGGGAGGTGGAGGAAATCCATGGTAAGGAGATCTGGCGAGATGCTCGGGCTCGGGTTCGTGTTTTTCATCGCCTGTCAGATCTAGTGTAGCAAGCTCTTCCGCCAATGTTATATGAATTCGGTTCTATCCGCGTGCCGTCCATGCTTACATTCTGGTATGAGCGTACTTCGAGTTTTTGTCGTGTTTGTGGCATGGTGGAGCACGTTGTGGGTCGGTGTGGTGGTCCTCATGATGTCTCTAAGGCCAGGGCGGTGGGCTTCCCGACGGCAGTGGCTTTGTTGTAACCATTCTGTAACCCTAACCCTAACTCAGGCTTAGGGTTAGGTCTGAAATCGGCTTCAAGTCCGTTTACAACGTCTTTCTCCGGCTCGACCTCTGCAGCCACTCCTAAGCTCTTTTTCTCAATACCCGGGTTCACTCCAGCAGAGTTGGCTGCTCGGTTTGGAGGTCTAACCACCCCACCCACAACTGTCCCAAGCTTTGGTAGAGGTTCCCTCTTTTGATTCTCTGATTGGAAGGAAAAGGGTAGATGCAATGGAGATGGCGACAGTTCTCAAGCGCTACCGGCTGAAGGGTGTGGTGGTAGAAGAGACGGTGGCGTTGGAGCTACCATTCATGGCGGAGTTCAGCTTGCCACATCAAGATGGGGTACTGGCCATCTCGTCGAGCAAGAAACGGAAGCCAGGCTGGCCCAAAGGCTCGACTAACAAGTCCAAGCCTGCGGATAGCGAGAAGAGTGGCCTCAGAGGCCTCCTAAGAAGAAGTATGGGTCGAGGAACTCTAAGGCCAAAAAGGCTTTGATGGTGGTGGATCCTTCTCTTGTGGATGCACCAGTTGAGGAGGAGAGCTTTGGCAGCGAGGTTGTGGCTGGGGTTGTGGAGATGGCGGTGGTTGATGGCGGAGGTTTTGTTCCTCCATCTCCTTCTTCTTAGGCGATTTCCCTAATGTAATAAGTGAGTTTTGTCTCACAGTTCTCTGGTTCTTTTTTGGATTTCAGGTTTAGAGTTTATGACATTGAGATTGCTAGACTTTGTTTGGTTTATTTCGCATGGTCCATTAATTTGACGAAACTCTAATATGGGTGGATTATGTTTTTTATGTTGTACTCATACATTTCTTATCAATGACAAATCGTCGCTTGTTTAAAAAAAGCAAATGAGAATAAAAACGCACTCAAAAGGCTAAAAGAGTGTTAACTCTCACCTAATGCCTTTTAGCCTTTAACTTAAGGGATATAGTCATAAAGCTAGTTAACTTCTAATTTCATAGTTTTTTAAAACATAATTTTCCCTAATTTTAACTTATCTTTCGAGAATTGATCTCTCACCTTAAAATTATTAAGATATGGATAATTTGACCACCTGATGTTAGTGTTTTCAAAAGAAAAGAAAAATCTGGCATGCCATTATTGTAAAATAAATGTGAGATATTCAAATTGCTAATATAACAGTTCCTATTGGTTTAGGTATGGTACAAGTCCAATTATTTGTAGGGGTGAACTAACTCTTATTAATTCATGGAAAACAATTATTTGGCCGTAGAAAGGATGTAACACCTAAATCCAAGTTAAATTTAAGGGGAGATGACCAGATGAACATAATCAGCCGAAAATGTGACCTCATTCTATGTTCTCATTCCATTGTTTAAAATTATTTACCAATTTTACCATAACCTAAGTCGAGACACTCACGGTCTCACCTCCCTCTTCTTTTCGAGGAATTTTCCAGTCCTCTTGGTAAACCATGGTGAATCACATTGCAATATCAAGTGATACTCAATTTCAATCAACATTTAACACTTAGAATTTAATTAAAAAAATCATATTTAAGTTATTTTATTAAAGACTATTTTTTGTTTCTTTCTAAAACTCTACACTCTAATACCCTAAACTCTAAAATCATATACCCTAAACTCTAAATTTTAAACCTAGAATTCTAGTTCAAAATTATTAATACTCATGAATGTCATTTCACAAATAATAAAAATATATAAAATTATAATTTTAGTATAATAAATCTATATGTCAAAATATAACAGTTGATAAGTATCACCGAACATTAACAAGTAGTTTTCTAGGAGCACTAAATTTTTGTTTCCTCCCTTTCTCACCTCTCATTTCAAATTGGCACCCTCTCTCTCTCTCTCCGTTTGAGTGACGACCGCAGGCCAACGACGCCGATCTGCTGTGTCGCACGTGACCTGGTGCGAGCTCGTCTGAGGCGACCCTGTCGTCGCGATGCCGGCGGCATGTGCCGTCGCGATGATCCAGAGCATGTTGCTGACACGACGACTTGCCGTGCATGGACAAAGACGACATCCGCCGCGACAAGCCTACCAACCACAAGGTGTTCGGCGAAGACGTGGCTGTTTTGGCCGGCGACGCTCTCCTCTCGTTTGCGTTTGAGCACCTCGCCGCAAGCTGAGTCGAGATTCTCCTCTGATTGTGCATGGACCGATTCCTGAACTCGTGCATGATGACCGCATCGTTTTGAGTCGTCGGATCGGTGGCGGGGCTGCTTAAGGTAAGGATACCAATAGCAAGTCAGCGGATAACGTAGATGATGTGAATTCCTGTTTCCTTTTTATTCATTTCTATGAAGAGATGAGGTCCCAGTGGCAGAGGTATTCTAACTTGTCCACCGCCTATGTTGATGAATGAATATAATGCATTTGGTACAAGGTGCACTTTCTGAACGTACTATTGTTTCTTGATTAAGTTATTGGAAGATAAGTGAGTTTGTGGTGGCAGGTTTATGCATTTTCTACTTCACTCATTTAGTCATTTGTTTCTTCTGCTTCGAAATCATTTGTTTGTACAAAGGAATCATAAAAAAATCATTGCTTTTTGGTTTGTTGGGAGTCAGGTTTATGCATACCGTACCACCCATGTGTAACAGTACTGCATATATAATATGAACAATGTTCCTGTTATCAATTGATACAATTTCCAAGCCCGAAATCATCAACCCCAAAATCCTTACAATCCATAAACCAAGCTGCGCTATCCTCTGATGAAGTTGATGACAAGCCGAAATCACAGTAACTGTCTTCCACAGCCGGAAAGTTCCACGACCAATCCTCGAGAAATGTATCAGATAATATATAACTCACCAAAGGGTCTTCCTCACCATCAGCATTCACCTCAATTATTGACTGAGCTTCATTGCTCGGGGAGTTCTCAGCCGCAGAGCTTCCATTTTCGTTGCCGGAGACTCCATCCTCCGGTACGTTCACACTTTGTTGAATTTTGACTTCACAAGGCGTTTCTTGTGGGGTTGTAGTGGCTTGTTTTTGGAGATGCTCATGAGTAATTGGATCAATTCCCATCTTGATAAGTTTTTTCTTGATGTGTGTATTCCAGTGATTCTTGATCTCATTGTCTGTTCTTCCAGGCAATCTTGCAGCAATTTTAGACCACCTTTACGACAAAAATCACAGTCCACAACTATACTAATTAGCTAAGCAATTAAGGTAGCTAGGCTATAGCTCAAGCATAGAATGACGAGAAATTAAGTGAGCACAAGGTAAAGTACCTATTGCCAAGACTAGCATGGAGATCAATAACAAGCTGCTCCTCAGCTTCATTGAGTAGCCCTCGCTTCAAGTCAGGCCGAAGATAATTAGTCCATCGGAGGCGGCAGCTCTTGCCACAACGGCGCAGACCCGCGAGCTTGGGGACGGCGCGCCAGCAGCATTGACCATGAGTGAGGATAAAATTCACCAGTTTCTTGTCCTCCTCGGCAGTCCAAGGACCTTTCTTGACACCAAGCTTGTCACAACAAGGTTGCCTCCCCATCACTTTGTGCTAGTACCTTGCTTAGCTTCGCACTACCAACCTTTGCAACTCCAAGAGAGTTTAGGCTCTCACCCACCTATATATATAAAAATATACTGCTGAGTAGCGACTGCCTATCTTTTAGGAGAAAACAGAAAAGATGAAAAAGAAAGTACTAGTCTCACGCTTGACGTTTATGCGTGTATGACACAACTGATTCTTGGGCCAAACTAACACCGACAGTTACCATGGTATATTTATCATTTTTCTTCTTTTGGCATATATCATGCACATTTTTATGCGTAGGTGCAACATATTCTATCTCCTTTAGGAAAGAATTTTCTTGTTAATTTCTCCAAACAACTCTTCATTTAAAGTAGCAAAACATGATTAACGCAATAAATTCGAGATTAATGAACTATAATACATTACCTGTTTTTTAGGGTCAAAAGAAAAAAGTCATAATATATTTTTTATCGAGATCACACACTTTCTTCATAAGTGGTCGAGCTTGTAAGAATTTAAACGTGAAGTCCTAATATCGAGGTTTGAATCCAGCCGACTCTAATTAGAGTTAAATCCTAATTTACTCTTGGTGACAGTAAATGAAGTGTTTCAACATAATCTCCTTTGTACGAATTAGTCTCTGATCATATAAAGTTTTTTAAGAAACCGTGTGATCTCAATTAAGAAAAAGAAATTAATTGAGAATGTTTTCTTTAGAACCCTTACAAACCAACCAATGCAATCGGCTTCAATCCATCACTCGAATTCTCTATTCGATACTCTACACAATGTACTAAATGTATGTGATATATGATATAGTTCATTAGTAGTAGGTCTCTGCTAATGAGCTTTTGTCCACGCCCATTTTTATTATAAAGCTTCTTCATTCATAAGAGGATAATGTATTTTTATTCTTGAGAGATCATTACAGCTACGTATTTAGAATTATATATATATATATATATATTCATCTGCTTTTGTTGATGAACCAAAGAAAAACATACATGGTATAGGGAAAATTTGGTCCCAGAGGCACAGCATGCCCAACAAAAAGGTCCTTCCGAAGGGTGTCACTCCACTCGCACTGTCCATGATGATGAGTTCATGACAAGAAAATGTCTGGGGCGGTGCATGCCTTTGTCCAAAGGATTCAAATTTGCATTATAACTAACTATTTTTTATAGACCCAGATTTCATATAAAAATGAAAAACAAAAACAAAATAATTAGGGAGGAAAATTCTGGTACATGGTAAAAGGGCAGAGAATAGAGGGTGGAGTAGTGCACCCACCAGGTGTTTGTGAAAAGTCCTCACTGAAAAGTGCCTGGCACCTAATCTCAACTTTGATCATCCCATTTTCTTATGTTCCCATTTTATTTTTCAATTTGTTGATAGCATTCATCTTTCTATTTCCCCCTTTTCTAATTTGTTTTTAATTCACTTTATTTCCACGTATCGTGTTCTTGCTTCTTTCATGTCTTACTTCAGCAATTCATCACCTATATCGTCACCACACTGAAGGCCATAAATTGTGGTTCTTGCAAGCTTCAGTCCTTGGCCACTTCATTTTCAATCGGGTGCTTATGGTTCAATGACTTCAATATATCATTTTCCCCTCTCATTATTCCTTTCTTTAAGTCACAATTACATTAGAGTTTCTATAATGTTTTGTAAATTATGAAATCCGTAATTTCGTCTAACAATTATAAGTCACTTGAGTTAAGATTCATATACTAACTCGTCAGTATATCCTTTCCACTTGAGTTATAATACACTATATTCCTCGACTTCATGTCAAGTACGTGTAACGTATATGGAGAGTTGCACAAAAAAAAAAAACAACTTCACCCGTGGAATAGTTGGAGTGAATGAGTGATATCATTATCCGATAAGTGACTTCATTATCCGAAGGATTGATGTCACTACTGCATTCTCAGTTAGCTGAAATTACTAATAGTTTGATCAACTTTTGTCCAATATTTAACATGCATGTGTAATAAGTCTATTCACCTGCGTTGGTTGGTCGATCTGGTGGAGAATAAGTTAGCTACTTGTAAAGTTATGATACGCGATGGTCATAATAAACTTTGAGTATTAAGGCAGCAACATCGATCGTTTAGACCAATCCCCAATTTCCATTTTCCAAAAGCAATTCGATCGAACCCACTAAAAGCTCTAGGCCTTTGATAAAGGTACTATCTTGAATGAAAAGATCCCAATAAACTAACCCATCGGTGCTAAGTGCGTCGAGTCATTTGGTGTTTAATGTCATTCAAAGTATGAATTTGGTTATGATTGATGGTATAATATAATGGATAAGGCAATTATAACGTGAGTTTTGATTTGGGGATGATTAGATAAAAGATACTAGCTAGCTAGCTACTGTGGATTTCAAAGATTGTTGTGGATGAATGATGATAGATTGAGCACATTCATATGTCATGCTCTTTGCATGTTCTTTAGGTGCAAGATGATCGATTTGAAATGGTAATATAAATACATTTATAATTATATGTAAAAGGAAAAAGATGGAACTTAAGAAGCGGTCTTTATTTGTTATACTATCATGTGTCTCATTGTGCTTGTTTTACTTGAATTCTAAGACATGGGTGCTTGGAATATATCCCAGTAGTATATGCTGAAAATGAAGTTCTTATACTCGTATGGTAGCCACTAGCTAGCTAGCTAATGTAGATTTCCCAGTGTACGTTTTGAATGAACTTGCTCTGTTGCATTCTTTAGCAGAGTTTACTATGTATTCAATTCGTTAAGCTAATTTCATCTCGGGTTGAAATTACAATCTTTGTCACTTCATGTCATGTATGAAACACACACATACACACACACGCGAACACGAGATATAAGGGTTTGAGAGTGTTACGACTTACAACCAGCAATGACAGCTTAATTAAGAGGACATAAACACATTGTTAAAATCCATCGAATGGCATATATGAGTAATTAACAAATTATACCCTAGCATAGTGTGACTGCAGCATGCATTACATTTGAATTTGAAATGTCTGTGCAAGGCCGTTAACTAAATTCTAGCTAGAAAACTATGGACAGTAACAGCTACGTACTTTGCTATAGCCTACACAAGGAATTGGAATTCAGCCTTATAACAATCATCAGATTTGTAATCACTCCATTCAAATTGTGTACATTGCAGTGGAACCAATGGAGAACTCATCTGCAAATTAATGAACTGATCTTAACGGCCTTATCTAATTAATTAATTAAGTTCCAAACACAAGCAGCAGATGTAAATAACACATGAATTTAAGATAGATCAGGCAATCGATCAAATCCAGCTTGAGGATTTGAAACGCTCTGAAAGCCACAACAGAATGTCAGAATGTATGACAAGTTGTCTAACAAGACTATACAGAATTAACTAATTGTATTGCATTTGAATACGAAGTTCTTTGACACGCCATGATATAGCTGATATTGTTTCCATTTATACAAAAATAAGAGTCAGTGAATGAACAACCTCCTGGACAGTTGAGAGTCCAAATATTAGTCTTGCTAGTTGCTACTATGAAGCAAATATTACAGACTCATGTAAAGAACCATTTGTATGTTGTCAAGAAATAAAAAATACCCGGCCCATAAATTCAAGCCCAATTCTTAAATGACCGCGGAAGTTCAAACTTTGCTTCCACAGAAACAGAACGGCGCAAAACCCATTCCCGCCACCTAAACACCACCGCAGCGCCGCCAAAACTACCGATCTCCCCACCTCTGCCTCGTCCAAAGAACTTCTCGCCCACCTCATCACTTCATCAGAACCCAGCTCCACAGAAACCCGTCTTCCATCCGACGTTCTCAGATTTGGTATTTAAACAAAGCTCGTTTTCGTCTCCGATCGAATCGAGCGACCCACCTCGTGATCCCTCGGCCACCACAGAGTAAAAAAACCCAGTGAAATTCATATGTATTGGATCCGTGTTGATTTGGGTTGTGCCCTCGACCGGTGTTTGATGAAATGCTAGTCAGAAAATTGGTTTCGTGTAATTGGCTTTTGTAACTCATGGTTGTGCTTCCTCCTACTTTTCTTTTCATTCTTTTGTGACTAAGCCGTTTCCAAGGATCTTTTAAGCTCCATTATATGGCCTTCAACTTCAGCTTATTGCTTCCAAAAATATAAGAACAAAATTTGGAGGACAACGTGTATGTTTAGCTTTCATATCGGGCCATTCTGACCTTGGTTTCTATGAATTGATTGTTAAAACTATTTTACAGGTAGTTGCTGAAGAAGTGGTTCAGATATGTAAAGGCGGTAAAACCATGGAGGCTGGAGTGGTCGTGACTTTTGATCGTGCAAGGCTTTGATAAAACCATGTCAACAGCTCTGTCACCTCTGTGTGCTACTCGTCCTGGCGGCAAAATTTGCCTTGTGGGAATGGGGAACGACACGATGACTCTCCCACTCACATCAGCTTCAGCGATAACCAAGTACTAGTGATAAAAGTCATAAAACTGCATTAAGTAAAACGCTGATCGGCTGATTTGAAAGAATAGTGAAGCCACGATTGAATCGTCCTAATATGTTTGGGAAATGTTATTTTCTTATTTAGCCAGGGAATCCTTTCCTAATATTTCTGGGAGATATATGTCCTAGTCCTCAAAGGAGTGTGAGCATCTATATAAAGGTCAGAGGGAAAAACACTACAAAGGCCTTCATCTCAGAGTTAACAACTTGGAGATTGTTCGATCAGATTTCTCTTCATGATTTCCAATTAAGGAATTATGGACTATAGATTGGGCAAGGTTGCCTGAGAATTCATTAAATTCAGTTCTAAGGAGATTACCGACACTGGTAGACTATGTGCACTTCAGTCATGTTTGTATGAAATGGAATTCTGTGGCAAAGCAATTGATAAGCAAACGCAGTAGGCTAACACATCATCCACTCTGATCGGCATACACAGACAAAGAAGAGACTTGGTGTTTATGCGACATGAGCAAAGACAAGGTTTTGGATGTGCGATTAGAATTGCCAAACAAACGATTTTGTGGGTTCTCAAAAGGATGATTAGTAACTATAGATGAGAATTTCGTCGTGACCCTGATGAATCCATTAACCAAAGTTAAGGGCAGGAAAACGAAAGAAACTCAGTCATACATCTTCCTCCATTGATCATTTTACATGAGAAACGAAAAGACTAGATGGTTTAAACAATGTGATGACCTTTATCTCTTCAAGGCCACATTGTCAGCAGACCCGATTTCAAATGCAAATTGTGTTGTTTTGGTCGTTTATGGGCACGCATGTCAAATGGCTTTCATTAGAATCGGTAAGGATGATGCCTGGACTTATATTTACGGGGGAATTAGAAGTGTTGAAGATGTTGTTTATTTTGAAGATAAATTCTACGCTGCTGATGATCTAAACCACATTCGGTCTTTTAGCGTTACCAGTAGCCAATTCGAGTCTGAGAGATATCGATCTCGTTGTAGGAGGTTTTGAAGAAGACGACTTCATCAGGAGATATAGATGGTCGAGTCGAGTGATCATAAAGAATTATTGATAGTAAAGAGGTACATGGATTTTGAACGTAATCGAGGAAATCAAATCGGCAGACGTATGACAACAAAATTTGAAGTATTCAAAATTGATGCAGAAAACCGTAAGCGGAAGGAAATAAAAACTGTAAGTGATGCTGCTATCTTTGTGGGAGAGTCTGCGATATTGATGTCCGCTACTGATTTATGTGGATGTAAACCAAATCGCATATACTTTCTCCATGATTGGGATCGTACTAGACTCGACTATGGCAGACGTGGACCTCGTAACTTCGGCGTGTGGAACAATAACACCAATGTCCCTTGACTTTCCACGATGCACGTCCGAACCAGCCGATGCAACAATAACCCAATCTCTCTTTTACTCGTGATCCACTACCGTTGCCAGTAATAAATTTAGGCAATGTCTTTTGTTTTCTTTGTCATCATAAGCATCTTCTTCAAGGCTACTTGTTTATTATAGGCTTTCGTATGTGATCATTTATTTGTTTTTCTTTTCTATTTCCTGAAAATCGATCCATGCGCCGCCCTCAAACCCATGGGCGGATCCTTTAAGGGGCGGGAATGGCCCCACGGCAAGTGAAAAATTTCCCTTTAATTATGATATAATTACACTTAATTATAGTATATTTGTTAATAATTATGGTATAATTACATAGAATTATGATTTAATTTTTATGATTATGATATAGTTGTATATACTAATGGTATATTTGACTTCTAAATATGGAATAATTGTGTGATTATTAGTATTTAAATCAAAATTAAATATTAAATTAGCTTCTCCGAAAATTTTGGCTCCTCTAAAATTTGGTTCCAAGTTTCATCACTGGCTTAAACATCGGTTAATTAGATCATAAAATATAAGAGAAATATCCCAAAATCTAATAAATATCGTTTTCTAACGTGCACAAATTAGCAAAGAGTGATATATCATACCGGTTGAGCACATGAACGGTTGAACCATAAGTTTAGCAAGCAAGCTTTCCTTCGACATGCCGTTTTGAACAAACTACGATACTAAAATACATACAAACACGACCCGTGTATAAAGCTACTCACTTGCCCCGCCACCCCCAGACAAATCTCGTTCGACGAAATGCCTCACTGATAAAAGCGTCAAAACACAAAAAATCTGAGCCTAGCAGCTTTATAGCAATGTGGAGGCGCGTGGCTTCACTCTCTCCTCTGATTTCCCTCTCAAAACCCTCCATTCATAACCAGGTACACAACTCCTCACTAATTTTTGATTCAATTTTTGTTTCTGTAAAAAAAGATTGATATTTGGATCATGAATCATTTTACCTCAGGCAGCTTCCACATTCAAGATTTGGGAATCATTTACCTCACAATCCGATATAGTAACTCCGGTACGGTAAAAAAAACCCATCGTTTGTTACTCTAATTCATACCCTAATTGCTAATTGTGATATGCCTTCATAATCTTATTGACTAATGTTGATGCTTGGGTGCAGTCAAAAGCTGCTCCCTTCATAACGTTTGTATTGGGTAAGTTTCAGTTTAATTATTTTTTTTTTTGTGATTTTGAATTATGTTGGCCTGAAGAGGTTGTGACGTGATGGTGATGTCATTTTCAGGTGGGCCGGGTAGTGGGAAAGGCACTCAATGTGCTAAGATAGTTGAGGCATTTGGGTTCACTCATGTCAGTGCTGGTGATCTGCTGAGGAGGGAGATTGCTTCGAATAGCTCATATGGGTAAATAGTTATATCTGCATTTCTTGTTGTTTAGGGAATTGTAATTGGTTTATGCATGTGTGGTTTTTGTTTGATTTGTTTTGCGGTGTGGAACTGCGATTTTCAGCTCTGTGATTCTTTCGACAATTAGAGAAGGAAAAATTGTTCCGTCCCAAGTGACGGTTCAGCTCATTCTAAAGGAGATGGAAGCGAGTGATAATTGTAAGTTTCTCATTGATGGGTTCCCTCGGAGTGAGGAGAACCGCAAGGCATTTGAGAAAGTTGTGAGTTTCCTTCTTTTCATTTGGTCTGTCTAATGGTGCATAATGCCTTGTTGTACTTGTCTGGGAAATCATATTAATTTCCGAATTCATTACATGCTCAAGTATGTGAAAGAGAACTGGAGAGATATAGTGAGGTGGCATCTAAAGTAGCAATTTGTTTTCCAACAACTATTGCAGATTGGAGCAGAACCAGATGTTGTGCTTTTCTTTGACTGTCCTGAACAAGAGATGGTGAAGCGAGTGCTAAATCGTAATCAGGTAGGGACTTGTATGGATTATACGTTTCTGTTAGGTTGAATTATATGCAAACGTTTACCTTGAATGTGGTATTTTATTGCAGGGGCGAGTTGATGATAACATTGAAACAATCAAGAAACGGCTTGAAGTGTTTGATGAATTGAATTGGCCAATCGTCAATTACTACACACAGAGGGGAAAACTTCACAGGGTGAGTCAGTAATTAATTCAAGTGTTAACTGTTTCTGTTTTTGTGTCAGTGGTATGGATACAGCTCTTATATATGCTCGGAGCTGATGTATGAGATTCCCCTTTTCAAGTTTTGATAACATATATTCATCTAATTGTATATTGTTAATTTTTTATTTCACACTGAGCTTCTCAAATATCATTTTGGTTCTGATCTTGCATATTGCTAAGTCTGGAAGTATAACTTGACAACTTGATTTGTGCAGATCAATGCAGTTGGAACAGTAGATGAAATATTTGAAAAAGTTCGCCCAATTTTTGCTGGACTGATGCATGTACGGTTAACTAAAATGTTTTAGCAAACATTGTATTGGTAATTCTGATTCTGTTGCTTACCCTTTAGACTCTTTAAGAAACAACATGGTAGTGAGGAGCCTAGAACAATCCAACTTTAATAGTTTGTGTATGCATAGTTTTGAGGCCAATGATGCAAAGGCTTCTGTTTTTCTTGCAGCAGGTGATATACTGAATGTTCCAGTACAAGAGAAAGTAGAAGGACTGTAAGAACACCACGGGTCGTTCTGCTAACTACAAATTTCGCGAGGGGAATTTCTTACTGAAAGAGCAGTGTCAGCACTAAAGCAATAACTCATCAACAGGGTCCATTTTTTATACCCCGATTACTGCACTTGATAAGTTGATATGTGTATACCACTTAAGCTGGACGGAAAACCACGCAGCATTACTGTTTAAACTGAAGCTAATCTCCTCACTGTTAATTTTTGAAATCTAATGTTGTATTTCTGAGCATGATAAGTTGATCTTTTTGTACTGTAGGACTGAGATATGGAAATCTTGAATGTTGCCCCCACAAGCACTAGTGGCTCTATATCTAAACAAATCCTATTTGGTTTCTTGTACATGCCCCAATTTGGTTCACAAATACCCAAATGGTGACCACTTTGCAACCCCTGAATCTGCACACACCAAACCTCAATATCCACTGCTCCTCTAACAGCAAGAGAAGCAAGAGAACTAGGCAGCTTCATCAAAAGCAAAGCACCAAGCTCCTATCTTTCTCAAACTCATCCCCAACCCCTCTCATTGTCTACCATAAACCCCAAACCCAGACCAAGCTCCAAGCCCTCGAAGCCATCATTAGAGACCTCGAAGCCTCCAGCGAAAAGGGCATAGACGTCGACACTGAAACCTTTGCTTCCCTTTTAGAAACATGTTACAAACTGGACGCCATGGACTACTGTCTCCGAGTCCACAGACTCATACCCAGAAAACTTTTACGTAAAAATGTAGGGCTCTCATCTAAGCTTCTTTGCCTCTACGCGTCATGTGGGCTCATTGAGGAAGCACATCAGGTGTTCGACCAAATGCCCAAGAGAGACTTGTCGGCTTTTGCTTGGAATTCACTTATTTCCGGGTATGCTGAGCTGGGTTTGTATGAAGATGCAATGGCATTGTATTTTCAAATGGAGGAGGAGGGTGTTGAACCGGACCGGTTTACATTCCCTCGAGTTTTGAAAGCTTGTGGGGGAATCGGGTTTGTTCAGATTGGTGAGGCTGTGCATAGGCATGTGGTGCGTTTGGGTTTTTCTGGTGATAGGTTTGTGCTTAATGCATTGGTGGACATGTACGCTAAATGTGGTGATATTGTGAAGGCTAGGAAGGTTTTCGATAAGATTGGTAGCCGGGACAAGGTTTCTTGGAACACAATGCTCACTGCTTATATTCGCCATGGCCTTTTGTTGCAGGCATTTGACATTTTTCAGCAGATGGTTAGAGAAGGGTACCAGCCGGACTCGGTTTCTGTTTCCACAATTCTCACCACGGTGCCATCACTGGAGCTTGTTGTTCAAATTCATGGGTGGACGATTCACCAAGGAGTTGAGTGGAACCTATCCACTGCCAACTCCTTGATTGCTTCATATTCCAATCTCGGAAAGTTGAAGCGAGCACGTTGGCTGTTTTTCAAATGCCTGAGAGGGATGTGGTGACCTGGAACACTATCATTTCAGCTCATGCTAAAAGCCGAGAAGCTTTGCTGTACTTTAAGCAGATGGAGAATGGTGGTGCCTTTCCAGACGCTATCACATTCGTGTCGGTGCTCTCTGCTTGTGCACATTTGGGTTTGGTGAAAGATGGGGAGAGATTGTTTTCTACCATGAAAAACAGATATAGAATTGACCCGATTATGGAACATTACGTCATTATGCTTGTATTTTAAATCTTTATGGAAGGGCAGGTCTAATTGACAAAGCTTATGCTATCATAGTGGAGGGGATGGAGTTTGAGGCTGGTCCAACTGTGTGGGGTGCATTGCTATGTGCTTGCTACCTTTATGGAATGCAGAGATTGGAGAGGCTGCAGCTGAAAGTCTCTTCGACTTGGAGCCTATAATTTTGAGCTTCTGATAAAGATTTTCAGAAATGGGGGTAGACCGGACGATCGAGAGAGTAAGGATGATGATGGTGGATAGAGGATTGGACTCGTAGAATTCTTCTGCCATTGCTGGTCTACATTAGTAGGTAAAGAAAAGGTTTTACTTGTACATGTTCGACATAAGTTAGAAAATCAAAGTATTGACCTACCGCGTGTTAATTTAAAATATATGAACTTGATTAGATTAAAACTTAGCAGATTCTACACATTAAAACATGAGTATCTGAGGTTCTGGTGGCATATATAGAAGAGATAAAATATCATGCAGATAAAAATTAAAGATACAGATGATAGCAGTGCTATTGAGGCCTATGTAATGTCCTTGATCTTTTTCCGGAAAAGAGCCAGCAACCTTTTCCTCTTTAGCTTCTTTGCTTCTGCTTCGGCTTCTTCTTTCTTCTTTTTGTTTTCATCCTCCTCCTTCTTTTCTTTGATGAATTTCACAAGCTCTGCCAGAGCAACATTAGAATCATAACTCACTTGTAGCTGTTCAGCAACCTGTGCCGGGGTGACCTCTGTTGTCTCTATCAGCCCTTCAATTTCTCCAAAGAGAGGATGATCATGAACGCCAAGGTACCTAGAAGCCAGGATCTTGAATCCACTCGGAGTGCAATACGACATGTGTATATGCATGTCCATTCGTCCCGGACGCAACAGTGCAGAGTCTAGTTTATCCTTCAAGTTGGTGGTGAACACGATGATTCTCTCATCACCACAGCTTGACCACAGGCCATCAATGAAGTTCAGCAGCCCCGACAGCGTCACACTTTGTTGCTTCAGTTCGTTCTTGTCCTTCTTAGTAAGTACAAGGACTTCCTCATCATCTGATTCCTCCTCTTTATCCCGGTTCTCTATACCTACGGTGCAATCTATGTCCTCAATAATCAAAATAGAGCGATTGGTGGTAGACAGCAAAGACTGCCTCAAATCAGAATTGTTGGAGATGCTTGTAAGCTCCAAATCATATATGTTGTAGTGTAGGTAATTTGCCATGGCCGCAATCAAGCTGGATTTGCCAGTTCCAGGAGGACCATATAACAAGTAGCATCTCTTCCAAGCCTTGCCTACATTCTTATAGAACTCCTTCCTCCGCACAAACATATCCAAATCGTCCATGACCTTTTTCTTCTCCATTGGATCCATGGCCAGTGTCTCAAAAGTACGAGGATGCTCTAGTATTGTTGATTCCCAGTATTTGTAGGTACCTGAAGTGCGACGAGAATATATCCTGAGAACCTTTTCGGCATTTTTGATCTCTTGAGCTTGAGCAACGACGTAGTCTAAGTAGGAGTCCATTCTTGCTCTGTGCTTCTTGTTAAAAGTCAGTTCATAGTAACGTTTTTCTTCGAAGTGATGATCCTTTGGTTCAATGCACACATACATAACGCCACATAATAGTGAAGTTTTCATACGTGTCCGTGACTTCTTGATCGTCGTCGAGGGTAAAGCTAGTGGTCTTTTGTCTAGTTGTTTTGCTGACTCTGACACGTTCTGTTTTGCTGCCAATTTTGGCACGGAGGTAGGGTTCCACAGAGTCGTATAATTGACTCCGTTCTCCAACTTCGGTGTACTCCACGAGGACGAAAGTCATCTCAGACCAGAAGTAAGCCCAGACTATGCCCCAGAGTTTCCTGAGGAATGAGTCGTTAAAGACTTGATCCACCATGGAACGGCTCAACATCAGTGTTGCAGCAATGCTGCCTGCAGTTGTGAACAAGGTGCTCATTCTGATACTAGCTAGCTGTTTGGTTGCTAAGAGACTAGAGAAATTTCTTTGATTCTTAGCTTTTGGTTTAGCTCAAGCCTATCTTCTATCAAGGACCTTGTCTTTCTTTTAAGAATGGGGGACCTTTATAGTGTAGAATCACTAAATCCAATAGGAAAATATAAACATAAACTATCCTTGAAGAGGGAGGAATCCTTTTCAAAACAGTAAAGTCTGAACTCTTAAGCTGCAGCTGGACTCTTCAACTTAGAGCCTAACATTGGATACAATTTTGAGCTGCCGATGAAGATTTTCGCCAGTGTGTGTAGACTGGACGACGTAGAGACTAGAGAGAGTAAGGATGATGATGATGGATAGAGGATTGGACTCGTAGAAGCCTTTAGTCATTGCTGATCTAGGGTTTTACTTGTTGATGTTTGACATAAGTTACAAAATAAAACTACTAACCTACCGCGTGTTTATTTTCAATTTTGAGCTTGATTAGATTAATTAAATTATAGCAGATTCCACACATTAATACATGATTATCTGAGGTTCTGGTGGCATATTAAAATTACAGATACAGATGATAGAAGTGCTATTGAGGCCTATATAATGTCCTCGATCTGATTCAAGAACGCTTTGAAGCACATCCAAGGTAGATTAAAGAAGCTATATATCATTACTCAGAGAACTGATTCAACAGAATTTCGAATATAATTTATCGATTTGAAAAATGCATTAATGAGAATCATACCCCTAAAGATTTTTTATTATGGAAAAAAGGTATGAACACTAGAGTGGCACAGCAAGCTCCAAAGATAGATCTCATCTCCATTGATGTATATATGTTCACTTAGATAACTAACAGCAATCACACACTTGAGAAATACTTCGAAGGTATAAAAAAAAATCTTAATTACTTCGAACAACTGATGACAGTATACAAGAACAAAACACAACAACACAACTGATTTAGTCTCTTAATTCATGATCGAGCAAGTGAAGTACAAGGTATCAACTCCCGGCTACATCTTTGCCATATATAGGATCACAGAGCTTCTCTAGCTTTTTCATCTTTTTCTCAATTTCTTCATGACTTTGGAGCTGGTTCTCACTCCCAATCCAGTGAATAACTTTCCCAACCTCATCTGCAATATTCTTCTTCACTTCTGGATCGATATTTGAGTGACTATATAGTCTTTGCCTTATGTCATATGCGTAGTTTTCCAACGCAATTTTAGCCTCCATTTTCTTCTTATACTCCTCGTCTTCTAGTTTGCACTTATCCGCCTCCTTGATCATCCTCTCAATTTCCTCCTTAGATAACCTGCTTTTGTAGCTATTAGAGATTATGAGCTTGTTCTTGTTTCCCGTTAGCTTCTCCTCGGCAGAGACAACCAATATTCCGTTGTTATCAATCTCAAAACATATGCTTATATCCGGCACTCCCATTAACGCAGGACTGATGCCTGAGAGCTCAAATCTACCCAACAATGTGTTCTCTCTCGGTGTTAATCTTTCGCCCTCGTACACAGAAATTGTCATAAGTGTCTGTCCACTGTAACCAGTTGTGTATATCCTTTCTTTCTTGGTGGGGATGGCAGTGTTTCTTGGGATTAAAACATCCATAACTCCCTTTGAATTTCTTATCCCAAGAGAAAGTGGAGTGACATCCAATAGTAGTAAATCCTGAACCTTCTCAACTTTACCTTCACCACTCATGATTGCAGCTTGCACAGTCGCACCATATGCAACTGCCTCATCAGGGTTGATGCCTTTGCAAAGCGCCTTACCATTGAAAAAATCCTGCAATAGTTGTTGTATTTTGGGAATTCTAGTTGATCCACCTACGAGTACAACATCATGAACATCGCTCTTGTCCATTTTAGCATCTCTCAAACACTTTTCCAACGGCTCCATGCATTTTGTGAAGAGATCCACGTTGAGCTCCTCAAATTTTGCCCTTGTTAATGTAGAGTAAAAGTCGATACCTTCAAATAAAGAATCAATTTCAATGCTAGTTTGGCTGGTGGAAGAAAGCGTTCTCTTTGCTCTCTCACAAGATGTTCTCAGCCTTCTTATTGCTTTTCGATTGTTACTGATGTCTTTTTCATGCTTCCTCTTGAACTCTTGTATGAAATAGGCCACCATTCTATTGTCAAAATCTTCACCTCCAAGATGGGTATCTCCAGCAGTAGCTTTCACCTCAAAAATTCCTTCTTCAATCTTAAGAAGAGAAACATCAAAAGTCCCACCACCAAGATCAAATACAAGAACATTTTTTCCACCAACAATTGTGTCTCTTTTGTTAAGACCATAGGCAATGGCAGCTGCTGTTGGCTCATTGATAATACGTATGACATTCATACCCGCAATCAAACCGGCATCTTTTGTCGCCTGACGCTGAAAGTCATTGAAGTATGCCGGCACAGTCACAACAACATCTTTTACTGGTGAGCCGATGTAGGCTTCTGCTATTTCACGCATTTTAACAAGAATCATGGAAGATATCTCCTCAGCAGCAAATTTCTTCTCCATATTATTGTAGTTAACCACAATTATGGGTTTGTCCCCGACACCACGAACCTTAAAAGGCCACAACTTCATGTCACTTCTAACAGAGGCGTCGCTGAATTTTCTACCAATCAACCTCTTTGCATCAAACACAGTGTTGATAGGGTTCATAGAAACTTGATTCTTAGCAGCATCGCCAATTAAACGCCCATTGTTGGTAAAAGAAACATAAGATGGTGTTGTTCTATTGCCCTGTTCATTTGCTATAATCTCAACGCGACCATTCTGCCAAATTCCAACACATGAGTAAGTTGTTCCAAGATCAATACCGATCGCTGGACCCTCGTCTTGTGTAGCCATATCCTTGCAAGTATGAGATCGTTTTTTCTTACTTTTTCTTGATTGAATATGAAGATGCTTTCCGAAGGAGAAATCGTGTTTATGTTATTGTGTGTAATGGGCGTGATACACGGCTATATATAGAGATTTGAATGATGGAATCCTTAAACGTTTAGGGATAGTAGCAAATATCTTCCTCATATGACTGGAAGAAGCCATCCTAATGACACTAGGAGTCCTAATGTTTGATGGAGTTTCTCCAACAAGGTAGAGCAATGAAACAAAATTATCTCATGTACCATAAGACAGCTAAACGTGCAACCATGCTGCAGGCCTTAAAGTCTCATCCGGTTCCTTAAGGTCGTTGTTGAACAGTTTAACGCTGGTTGCCACTATTGTTTTTTCTATCTTTCGTTTCTTTCGCTCATGGTCCAAAGTTTCAAACATATAACTCTTGTCTAAAATCTATTATGCATGTATGCCAAACTCAACTAGCCATAAAGTATGAAACATGACTATAGATCATGCATGTAGATCATCCATACAAAATTTCACCCAATTTGGTAATCGTTAAGGTATCGAAACACTATTAAATCTATGAACCAACCAAATTTATTCAACTAGAACCGTTCTTGTAAATCATAATTGTGAAAGCTCAAACGGTCACCAAATTGAATGACATTTTGTATGAATGATCTACACATATATATCTAATTACTGAATGATGTATATGTGAAAAAGTGACTGAAAAGCTAGTCAAATAAGGATCTTCGTACTTTAATTTTAAAATAATGCTCCACTCTGAAAGAAGACTGTATATATATATATATATATATATTTGTACACAGCTACTTACCAAATTATTTCCTATAAAAAAATATTGAGACCGCACTACAGTGATTTCTACGGCAGAGAAGAGAAAAGAAGAATTCATATACTTTTAACATCGATCCAAAGCCATACATAAAGTAAAAGAGAAGAAAATATTGAACCGTTATTCTGTTGGAGGAGGCCGCCAAGAAAAACATCGCTCCAAAGCTAATCATGTATAGTTGATAGGTAGTGATAGATATATATATATATATATATATATATATATCTCAAGTGACATTACCAAATGTGAGCTACGTACTTCTGCTCTCTCGTTGGAATATTCAGATCTAAGCGAGGACCTCAACCACTGGTTAGTAAAAGCGTCTTCTCGCTTAGTTATGTCATGCTAGAAGATCAGCTTATAATGCAAATTTGTACCGCAGTATAGCTAGTAATTAGTATGAAGAAAAGCCTAAATTTTTGTGTCAAACAAATCTAAATATTACATATTAAGATGTGTAAAATGGCAATACAGTTAAGAAGCAAAATCAGATACAAAGATTGATAAGTGGGTTAGAAACACATTTTCAAGTTTCAATCCAAAAATTGTTCTCTTCAGTTGCAACAATTTGAAAGAAAACAAGAAGTCCCCATCTTTGGGCATCAAACGGATATGAGTTTATATTAGAGGGCCTTATACGGAAGAAATATTTTTTTTGGTCAATATACGGAAGAAATATAAACCTAGCTAATTGTTACGATATTTAGTCTATAATTTTTGAAAAGCAGTGGCGGAACACTGATGATAGATTGATAGAAATATGGAATATAGGAGATTTTTATGGAACTAAATTCTAATCTTTTGGGGGAGTGCAAAGGAAGACTTTTGCTCTTGCTCTTCCACCTCCTAAATATACTATTTAGATTAAATATAATCATGATTTATTAATAACTAATAAGTATGTGAATCTACTATATGTATGGAAACTATAATATAATTATTTATTAAGAAAAAATTAATCACCATTGAAATTAGCATAATTGTAAGAAAACAAAGAATTAAATATATATGGTTAGCTACCGACAACTTGAGTTTTATTTAAATTTTTTCTGTATTTGCCTTTCAAAAAACTTGAGTTTTCTTTGGGTGTAATTGATGTTTGGTTGGTTCCATTAGGATAATAAATAAAAATATTACAAATTTCGTTACACACGTCAGCATCAAATTTGCTATTAATGTCAGACGTGGTAGAGAAGTGAACCATTTTATATAGCCTCTTATTTTGGCAAAGTCGATAATCCCTCACTATTTCTCTCTCAGCCCTAAGATCTCAAACCTCTCCTCTCTTCTCTCTTCGTTTTCTTTCCCAGAGAACAAAAACAACGAAAGCTCCCAAACCTTTCACCTCTCCTCTCAATCGCTCTCCTCTGGTCGTCTCTCCTCTTTTAGATTTAGATCCAGTTTAGTTTCTCTCCGTTTCCATTGCCCTCTCCCCACTTCCCCAAGTCTCGGTCAGCTCCCTCTCTCTGCAATTCAAATTTCCGATGTCCCTTGGATCCTCACCGTTAATATTCCAATGGCTTCAGAACTCCGGCTCTTTGAGCACTTTTTCAGGCTTTGGCCACAAGGGCTCACGAAAACCCCAAGGCTCGTCTTGGAAATGGATCTTGGGCATAACAGCGTCCGAGCCAATTACAAGTTAGAACAGGTACGATGAGAATTACAATTTTCCGTTTTTTATTTTATTTTAAATGTTGTGAAGTATTTTGTGCCAATTTGTGAATCATTTGGGCCGAGCCCCAGCCCAGTAGCCGCATTTATCCGACCCGAACGCAGCTACCATTTTACCCCTTCTCAAGATTAAATTTGCGTTCATACCCTTTTTTTTATCTATAAAAGGCGGGAACGAGATGAGCATGATCATCCCTGAAAACTTCCCCTCTCTGTTTTCTCCCTATTTCTGCTTTCTTCTTTCTCCTTTATCAATTTCAATGGCAAGTCGCTTTATCCAAAACCCATATTCGTCTTCCCCAGCATTTGTTCCCAACCCAGATTACACCCCTACTCAAAACGAGCCATCACATGTCCCAAACCCCTCTGGAGGTGGATTCGTCCGAAACCCATTTTTTAACTCCTTCAAAGAGAGGGGGAGGGGAAAGGAGCCCATGAAAGGGGGCAAATCGAGCTCCAAGGCCCCAAACAACAAACCGGGTCAATTTCCAGGGGGGAAATGCAAGGATGAAGACTGGAGGAAGCATCGCGACCCCCACAACGGTTGAAATTGTGGGTGGGGCTTGGGTAGTCTTCGGTGGAGAGCGCATAGTTTGGGGTGGTCGGTCGGATCTGCTTGGCGGAAGGAGTGTCTGTTTTATATGCTTCATTGTTGTGTTGTATTAATTCCTTATGTTATTGTGTTAATTAAGTTGTATTTCAATCACTTTAGGAATAGAATGCGCGCTCTGCCTTCTGTGTATTATATGCTTAATTAATAGAACTAATTTATCTCTCTTTACTCTTATATGCATGTAAAAGTAATTTGAACTAATTTGTCCCTTAAAAGAGATGTAATGGTCAAAGCCAATATACACGCCATGACGGCAAAATTTGCAAGGAAAACTATAGACAATATAACATGTTGGGAAAATTTTAAGAATTGTACATGAAATATGTTCTATTGAGAATTAAAGTTATTTAACTTCTAAAAATATAATATGAGTACATGAATTACAAACATTACACTAATTTGGGTACATCCATTAACTCTACCGTTACACTGCATGCGATTGTCATATTTTTGAAGGATACTATTGTAAAATGCACCCCTTTTCAAACTGATTTTTCAACAGTGCACCACCACGTCCGTCCGGCCACCTCCTCTAATCAACCTCTACAACCTAGAACCTCCGATTTGAAACCCCATGTTATTATCAAATCTCAGTAAGTCGCCAACATTGATTACAAACTAGGTCATTAATTGAGATTATATAATTAATTGATTCATACTCAAGTACCGCTACTATTAAATTTTGCTGTGCTCACAACCCAGATACAAAGATTGAAATCTCTATCAAACGTTAATTTCTGTCATACAAATTTGTAGGACTTGAGTAATAGAGTTAGTTTTTGTATCTTAATCATCACCGAGAGTAAACAATTCCAAAATACCCAACCAAGCTTGGCTTATTTTCCTCAGTTCCTCAAAATGTTGAAAACAAAAAACAGCTTCTAAGAAACCCAGCCCCCAATTTGGATGTAAGAATGCCCCACTATTAAAACCCATGGAGAAACAGATGACATAAAAAGCTGTAGAGAGAAAGACACCTCCATGCCCCACAAGGAGCCAAGCCGAAAGTACCTCCGTAAGTGGGGATGGTGGAATAGAATTGAAAACCAAGGAACCACCACCACCGCAGGCTACGGCCGGAGTTTATATCGCAGTCTTTTGACAAAATTGTTCTTCGTTATAGAAAGACTGTATTACCCTTACGAGTGTAACGGAAAAATGAAAATTGACAGAGTTAGTGTCCATATGCTTAAAAAGTGTGTAAGATTCTTAAGTTCATATACTTATTAATTTTAGAAGTTCAATAACCTTAATTATTAGTGAGAAATAATTGATGTATTGTTATTAAAATTTTCTCTACATGTTCGTAGGGGATATTTGTATGCATATTTTCTATGGTTTAAAAATTAGAAATAAACGGTAGGCTGGAAAGATGAAATGCCATTCACTTCTCTTATTGCATATTCAGTGCCAGCTTTCAATTCACCCCCGCCCAAGACCTACTACTCCTACTCAAGGAACAAAATCTCTCCGATATATCCTCTGATATTTCTATTTTTCAAAAAACGATATATCTTAAGGGTAAATATCTTATTTTTTCTCGTATATGCGATATTTCTCCGATAACATAAAATATCTCTGATATTTTTCCGATGTTTACGATATATCGGATATATCTTCGATATTTTAGAGAAATATTTGAAATTTTTCACTTAAAAAAATTTAACTCAATTTGATGATGTCTTGGACTCTCCTTGATCAGAAGTTTTTGATTAATTAATCACCTCAAGTCTCGAAGAATATAAAAATAAGACTAGAAGAGTAGTCTTTCGATCGGCTAATTTTTAATTTTTCGTAAAAGATATCGAGATGAGGAGTGAAAGTTGAAGTCTTAACTCTTAAAAGTCAAGCTATATCAGTGACCAGTGCTCTCCTTGACCTTGAGAGAATCCAAAATAAAGAGTCATAACGTAGTCTCACACTCTCATGACGATCATAAGAGAATATCCAGAATTTTAGTAACAAGTGTTCTCCTCGAGGAATATAGAAAGAGTAGTAATCTTTATCTCCTTGACGTCTTCTCAAAAGATATCTAGATAAGGAGTGTTCTCCTTGAGCACTATTGGGGAAAGTAAGAAACCATGAGTCACATTGTAGTCTTTGTCTCATAGAAGTTCCCTCATACCTTTATAGATTGCTAGCAACCTGTGAACCCATCATGGAAGAATGATAATACTAAAATTTGACATGCGTATTTTAGCACAAATGCATATTCATACAAAGCAAAGGAACCGTCTTACATATCAGAAGTTGTAAAAACTCGTATACTATTACTATAACATGAAGTTACGACTACGTGATAAACGAGTAAAGGATAATGTGATCAATGAAAACAACTATATTGATCTACTTCATGTTGCTAGTGAACCACTTCAGAATGACATTGATCCTCTTCATGATTGGATTATGCATGCACACCTCGATGATGAAAATGACAACCCTCCTCCACATGTCGTAGAAAATGCAACTGATTTTGGAATTGATGTAAACAATGTATTATCTGATGAAGTTAGAGACCCAGGAGATGATTCGGATAATGCTAGTGTGTGGGACGGTGTAGAAACTCTAGATAGTTCAGATAGTGATGATGGTGGTGGTGGTGCTGGTGGTCAACAAGGTGGTGGAGATACAAGGTTTGAATATGGACAATTTTATGTAGGTGGAGAATTTGAACAGTTTACTTGTGAAAGTAATTTTGATCATGTTACCCAAGATAATAATCATGGATCTAGAGCAGGTGGTCATGGTGCGCACCAGCAAAATAGGTGCAGGAGGAGGACAAGAGAAGCCATTGATGATCAAAATATTTCATCTGATGTTAGTTCAGTTGCCTTAAGTTTTGATTCTATTAGTTTAGGTACATAGCACAGTGGGATGTCAAACGAATCACATGAAGTCAACTATCAATTTAGTCATCCTATTTACAATTATGGTCAGTTTAGAGACGTTTATGATCAATTATCGAGTTTGGTTCATTCTTACTATTCCATTATCGGAGAAACTATTAATAGCTCAAAAGAGATATATGACTATCATGTTAGCCATTACAATTCGTACTATATGGCTCGTATGTCTTGGGCAAAGTATTGTAGTTTTATTGACCAACGTGCATCTTTTCAAACACCTAGAGTCTCTTTTTGGTACTAGATAAAATTAATAATTGTATTTGTTTGTATGTAATTTAATAATAAATAAATAAATAAATAATTCGGAAGAGTAACGATATTTTTTTTCTAATATCCGATATCTCCATTTTAAAAAAAAACGATATATCCCCAAATACCGATATTTTGAACTTTGCTCCTGCTAGTATTGTAAATTCTATCAATTTGAGTATGTCCAAGCTCGAGAAGCATTAAAGAAATGCTACATAACTTTCCAGCGGGGAAAATATGGAAGCATATTGATTATTTCGAGTTTGAATATCAGATGGAACGGTAGGCATGAAAACATGAATGACATTTACAGATTCACTTCTTTTGGAAGCATGAGAGTGTTAATCTTGTCTATTTCTCATTGCATTTTCATACCATTCGAACCAACAATGCAACGTCTCTCTCTCTCTCTCTCTCTCTCTCTCTCTCTCTCTAAATGATGAATTGATTGATGATCATGATGCCTTCCTGCAACCACAGATGCCGCACATTTTTTCATGCCTACCATTTACAGATTTACTTTTGGAAGCATGGGAGTGTATATCTTGTCTATTTCTCATTGCATTTTCATACCATTCGAACCAACAATGAAACGTCTCTCTCTTTCTCTCTCTCTCTCTCTCTCTCTTTAAATGATGAATTGATGATCATGATGCCTTCCTGCAACCACAGATGCCGCACATTTTTTCATGCCTACCATTTACAGATTTACTTTTGGAAGCATGGGAGTGTATATCTTGTCTATTTCTCATTGCATTTTCATACCATTCGAACCAACAATGCAACGTCTCTCTCTCTCTCTCTCTCTCTCTCTCTTTAAATGATGAATTGATGATCATGATGCCTTCCTGCAACCACAGATGCCGCACATTTTTTCATGCCTACCATTTACAGATTTACTTTTGGAAGCATGAGAGTGTATATCTTGTCTATTTCTCATTGCATTTTCATACTCGAACCAACCATGGAACGTCTCTCTCTCTCTAAATGATGAATGATGAATTGATGATCATGATGCCTTCCTGCAACCACACATGCCACACATTTTTTCATGCCTACCATTTACAGATTTACTTTTGGAAGCATTTTTTTTTTTGGTTAAACTTTTGGAAGCATGAGAGTGTGTATCTTGTCAATTTCTCTGTACCAAACAAAAAAAAAACCATGCAACCCCTCTCTCTCTCTGTATAAATGATGAGTGATGATGTTCAATTCATCGTCATGCCTTCCTGCAACCTCACATGCCACACGGTTTTTCATGCCTGCCATTTACAGATTTACTTTTGGAAGCATGGGAGTGTATATCTTGTCAATTTACTTACATCATTCAAAGCAACCATGCGACCACTCTCTCGATCATGATACCTTCCTGCAACCACACATGCAACACGTTTGGTGTTCTTGAATTGAAACTATATCCTGATATCCGATCCCCTCGTTAGTTAAGAGATAGTTGGATTTGTACCTAGCTTCCAATGCCATCCTTAACCTGCCTTCTTAAATCTGAACACAAAGACAAATCACGGTGGAGCTCCAAATGCCATATCACTTGTGCAGGAAGCGATATAATTATTTCACAAATGATCAAAAGTAAACCGTGTTGTGGTTCTTGACGGCATGATAGTCAAACTATTTGTAAGGAGGGCATGTTGCTATTGTGCAGTGTACCCTAGTTGTTGAATTGGGGGACTGAGCACATGATCATCTGTTCTTTGACAAATCATGATTATAAACTCTTTTTGTTCTATTAATTTACTGATATCTGAATCAGGCGAATGTTAGTTTGCACAAGATAAGTTGGAGTTGGAGAACATTGTCCAACAACATTTGCATTCCCAATCATGGGCTTGCTGTTCCTCGAACAATCCCTCCGCAAACCACTAATTAATGGGTAGTTCACAAACTCCACCAAAAGCTATCAAAAGCATCACCTTCTTCACACCTCTTGCAACCCCATTATCATGACTAAATTCCCTCGAGCTACCATCAACATTCCGGCCACCTAAATAACCCACCAAACGAACTGTGACTCTGAGACAGTGAGAACTGAGAAACACAAATGTGGAATTGTGTATGCAGGGCAGGCCGTGTTTGCTCAGACTCGAGTCGATGCACGAGACAACACCACTGAATATAGCAGGTAGTCGAATTTCATTAAACAGCAAAAAAGAGACATCCTACTATAAAACAAATCAAAAACAATCCTTACCCAATTATAATCACACATTCACACTTGAACAAAGATACCAAGTATAATAAATATTCACGACACTTTTTTTTGTGACTGAAATACTTCATAAAGAGGGCAAAGCCCCAACACAGGGCCAGCAAAAAACTGAAAAACCAAAAAATAAGGGCCAGCAATGGGTCAAACCTAAACTATTTTTTTTTTAATTTTTAGGGCTGGGCCAAACTTGCTAATAAAATCAAGGCCTACGAGTCTGGGTTTTTTCGGTTTGGGCCGAGTTTTTTGAATGTGCCGGATTGGGTCTATTAGATTATGTAATGTATATTTTTTTTTATATATAAAAAGAACGTGGTAATTATTTAACTAAATATAGTAAAATAATAATAAATATAACTAAATAATTTAATTAATTAACATATACAACAAATAAATACATATAAAATTATTATTTTTAAAAATAATTGAACTTTGAACGGGTTTGATCGGACTTTTTAGGGCCGAGCCGGGTTTTGGCCTTATAGACTCCAACGAGCCTGACCGAGGCTTTGAACACTCGGCATCTACCCAGCCTTATACCCATAAGGCCGGACTTTAACCAAACCGGACTGGGCCTTGGACTGGGCTACCCACGGCTGCGGGTTTTAATGATGACCCTTGCCAGGAAAACAGACAAACCAAGCTCAACTGTTCGCATCTCTATTCACAGGGAGAGAGGAGACTGTCCTGAAGCCCCAACATCATGCAACCCAGCAGCTAAGCCTCATGAGCGTTGCGATTTGCAATTCGGGAATCCAATCCCACTGAACCCGATTGAAGAAGTGGCTTCTCCACTTAATCTCTTCAATAATCAGGGATAGCTTCTAATTCTTGCACATTGTGAAGTAATTCCGTAATCACCTGTTTTGAATCTGATCGGATAATCACGTTTTGTCGGGGAATCCAATATTCATGACACTTCCTGGCACATTAATATGATAAGAACCTACATATGAAAAGAGATGCTTCTTACTGTAAACCAAACCGAAATCACTGAAAATTAACATAAAATCAGAAAATTAAAAAAAAAATGGAGAAGAACTAATCTTTTCGATGAAGTCTATAAAGCATTCTATCCAACACAGATACAGAGAGACGACGATCAAATCCGTAAGCTAACACTATCAGGTCTGCTAGCTAAGTAATCACAAGGAACAGAGCAGAGACCCCTTCATTTCTCTACAAATAACAAATGTTGGTATGTTCCATCAATATATGCGCAGCATGTGTGTCATATACAAGGGTTTCATACTTCACAGGATATGTTTAGGCAACAAAGTGACAGGAAAGTCTCTAGCTAGTCATTCGGTTGCCTCTTCAAATTCATCTTCATATAATTGCATGTCATCTCCTTTACCGTGTATGAATCAGATGAACATGTTTAGATAATTCTCATTCACAGCAAAAAGAGAGGATATACCATGTTGATTGAATCTTCTTTCTCCACTACTTCTCTTCTTACCGTTCTTCTCTTGCCTTCTTCCTCCCTTCCTAATTTGCTTGTGCTCATTATCAACTTTACTCTTCTCACCGCTCCAGTCTTTCCTCCCTCCGCCTTCCCTTTTCTTGATGTGCTCATCATCATATCTCTTTCGAGTCTCTTCTACATTAGAATCAGGGTTCAAATTTGAACCATCCCGTTCGTTCGTTCTAGTACTCTTGGCTCTTCTTCTCCTCGGTTTCATATCTCCTCCATTCTTATTGGTGTTCTCTAGCGTTACATGCTCCAAAGCCACCTCTTGAGTACTGGTTGCCAAGGGTTGAGTCATTAATTCCGGAATATCTTCACTAACCTTTTCCATCGTCTTTCGCCTCGCCACCATTGCTGCAAGAACATCCATTTCATCCTCCACCTCCTCATTGTCAACTTCACTTGCTTCATTAGATTTTTCTTTTTGATAATCATTAACCCCATCAGAGAAAGCATCTTCATTATCACTTCCTCCGATCACCTCATGCCATTTTGCTACCTTCAGAACCTCTTTTTCATCAGGTTCTTCATTGTCACATTTCTCCTTCAACAATAGCAACTCCATCAACTTTGCATACAAACGGAGATGCTTCCTCGACTGCTCATGATTCCTGCACTGCTTCACACTCCTAAACGTCTTCCTACAAACCACACACTCCCATTCCTCATTCTCTTTTTTCTTCTCCTCCTCCTCGTTACTATATTTTCTCTTCCTCTCGATCGGTTTTGTCCACTCCTGCTCCACGTACTCCATAGCCTTGGTCAACTTTTCTTTCCTCAACTGCTTCCTTCTTTCCTTCTTCTCCTCTATCTCACTCTTTTGTTCCTCCTCTCTCTTTTCCATCATCTGCATGACCCTCTTGTCAAGTCTTTTGGCATTTTGTGCCAAACCTCGGATCTTTTTGATGTACTCCTTCTTGGCTTTCTTCCTCGCCTTCATGTTTATGCGGGACCAAAGTTTCATTCTTCTTCTTCGAGAGACATTACGTAGATCAATCTCATCGTGTAAATCCTCCCAGCAGAAATCCATGATCGAATCGAAGTTGAGCCAGTAGTTGTAGAATTGAACAACCTCGGGATATGAGCTATCCAGATTGCCCATGTCTGGTGGCTTCTGAACCGAATTCCATGGCATGTTCTTCTTCTCTTGGAAAGCGCGTTCATTGTCGTAAATCCTTTGAAAAAGATCAGAGTAGACCTCATAAAAGCCGCAGACGGAGCTGGAGTAGTCGTCGAAGTGGACATTGTCAAAGGGGATTTCGAGGTCGGGCTTGAAAACTTCAGGAACAGCGTAGGTCTGGCGGTAAGCGTCGAAGGTTTCTCGTCGTTCGGGATCAATTAGGGTTTCGTATGCCAGTCGGATTTCTAAAAATTTCGCGGTGGCTTCTTCTTGGGACAGTCCGCATTGGGATGATCTGCATTTGTCCCAGTGGTACGTAAGGATTAGCTTTCTGTGAGCAGCCTTAATTTGTTCTTCTGAGCAGTTGGGTTCGAGGCCTAAGGTCTCGTAGTAGCAGACACGCTCTGTGCTCTTTACCATAATAGCGATTAGAATAGTGCGTAGTATTTTGTTTTTTGTTTTGCGTGGGTGCGTAGCTGGCTTTATATGGAGATGCTTCTGCATAGTTCCCTAATTATATCAGGAAAAGCAAACGTGGATCCTACTTATTGACAAATACCTAATACAAAGAGGAATAGTTTTTCCTCTGTTTATGTGGACATTGGTAGCCACCAGACCAGACGAAGAGCTACTCTTTGTATTCTGACTGAAAGCATGATTTTGAAACAATTGGAAGGCCATTTTTGAGGGATAAGTTGGGATGAACATGATCGAGAGGCACCGTCTCCTGGTCAGTTTTTTGTTTGTGATGATGTTGCAGACATAATATGTGTAAGTGTGTTTGAGCAAAATGTGTTCGAGGGTTTGTTACAAACATGAATGAGGCATGAGAATTCGGATTCTTGAAAAGACTGAGACAGAAATGCTGAGGCCTACTATATATAAGGGAGATTGTGAAATATGTCAAAGAATCAACTGAGCATGAGGCAACCATGCATATGGCTACCCTATCGATGGAAGTGTTTTTTCCTTATTAATATTCCAAAGCTACCTTATTTTTTTAGCTACTTCCATGTCATATTTCCTTAGATGTTAGTATTTATCAATTTTTAAAAGTAAATGGGTAACACACCTCAGTAGAAAAGAAATAAAATTACTAAAGCAACAATGCCTTTCAAAATGTAATTGCATGCTTCTGGACAATTTTATTTTTCATCAGGATATTCAAAATAGAAAATATAGACACCACAATATGACTTCACAAATAATTCATCTTCCTTGGCTTAAACATGATGGGTCAAGAAATTGAAAATTAACACGCGGTAGGTACCTAGAAGCCAGGATCTTGAATCCACTCGGAGTGCAATACGACATATGTATACACATGTCCATTTATCCCGGACTCAACAGTGCAGAGTCAAGTTTATCCTTGAAGTTGGTGGTGAACACGATGATTCTCTCATCACCACAGCTTGACCAGAGGCCATCAATGAAATTCAGTAGCGTCACACTTTGTTGTTTTAGTTTGTTCTTGTCCTTCTTAGTAAGTACAGGCACTTCTTCATCATCTGATTTCTCCTCTTTATCCCAGACTTCCCGCTGCCAATGTCCTCAATCATCAAAATAGAGCGATTGGTGGTAGACAGCAAAGACTGCCTCAAATCAGAATTGTTGGAGATGCTTGTAAGCTCTAAATCATATATGTTATTCTTCCAAGCCTTGCCTACATTCTTTAGAACTCCTTCCTCTGCACAAACATATCCAAATCGTCCATGACCTTTTTCTTCCCCATTGGATCTGTAACGACCCCAAAATTTCGAGCTTAAAAACTCAAAATTCTAAAGTCGTTAACCACAAAATAATCTCAAATAAATCGAAATTATTTAAGTGTAACAGCGGATCAATTGTGAGTTCTCAATACAACTCAGACAACCAATTATTACAACCCAAATTTATAATCTATACATAAAATGGAAATGTAATAATCCTCACAAATCTCGCAAATGAAATTACACAAATCCTCACACACAAATCCATGCTAAAACCTCACCACAAGTAGGATCCGAACGTCTTCGAACCTCTGTAGTCGACACTCAACCTCCACTAAACAGCACCTGCGGAATTATCCCCTACACCATTGAATTGGTGCACCGGGATTGTAAACACAAACCCGGTAAGCTTATAGCTCGTATGAGTAAAATCACAATACAGTTCGCATATCAATATATACGAAAGATCACAAAACAACAAATATAAATGCCCTCATGAGTCAATAGTCAGCCCATCTGGTTGACCCAAAGAAATATGAAATAAAACGCTCATGAGGAAATTAAGTAACCCTTCTGGTTACCCAATGCATTTATAATACGGGTACCAAGAACGCTGGTACACATCTGTTACCCCTCTCGTAATACACCGTTGATATTGGATAGCCACCCGCTACCCAACATCCAAAATAAACTGAGTACCCATGAGCAGATAACAACCCGTTACCTCACATGCAGTACTAAGGCAGACAGACTAGAGCTCTAACTGTATCGTAACTTTCGCCCGGCCAAAGGCTAGGTTTCGACTTGCCAAACACGTACAATAATCTCACATCATATTGTACCAAAAATCAGGTCCGAAGACAATTCACATTTTAACAATCTCAATGTTGAAAATCACGTACAATAATCTCACATCATATTGTACGATTCAAATCACATGCTCAATATAACCACAATAAAATCATAACAGTATATTATATAGCAAACTATATATATTCGTACTTATTTACCATTTATACAATATATATATAGTCCACTATATCTTATACATGTCATATTTCACCACACATGCTCAATTCACAAACTTCCGTCATCGAAATGACTATTTTTAATGAATTAATAACAGTACGTAATTTAATGAACTATATATATATATGTACTTATTACCATTATACTGTATATATGTAGTCCACTAAATTATATACATGTTGTAATTCATTTGATAAACACACTTGCAAAAATGTTGAATCACCACGAGGGTAGATTCATAATTCAGTGAGATTTTACTCACCTTATCGACTCGAGCGTAATTCCACAATTCCCGATGCTAATTCCTTTCCTCGATTCAATGATCACCTTGAAAAGATAAGAAAAGAATTTAGAATCATTTCGTAAACCTTTAAATGCCGAAACAGTAATATTCGGTTACTGTTCAGCAATTTCCGGTTTTACGAAATTACTGTTCAGTGTTACTGTTCACTGTTACTGTTACTATTCATGGTTTACTGTACAAATATACGATTTATATGTATTTCTGTACGTATAAATGTTATATACGTATTTCTGTACGTATAAATGTTATATACGTATAAATATTATATACGTATTCTGTACGTATAAATATTAATACGTATGTCTGTACGTATAAATATTATATACGTATTTCTGTACGTATAAATATTAATACGTATTTCTGTACGTATAAATATTAATACGTATTTCTGTACGTATAAATATTAATACGTATTTTTGTACGTATACGTACTATTTAAATGTAAATACAAATTCAGTAAATAAAATTTACTAATTCACCCTTTTACAAAATTACTTTTTACATTTACTGAAAGTAATTTATAATTACATTTACCGAAGGTAAAATTTAATTACATTTACCGTAGTAAATAAAATTTACATTTATATTTACCGTACACAGTAAATTACCAAAATACCCTTTCAGTCAAAACTAATCACACCGCCTCACACGGCGGCGCGTGTGGCACACGCGCCACCTCCGGCCGGCCGCGCGTGGGGCCCACGCGCCGAGGCTAACCACGGCGCGTATCACGCCACCGCCGCCCCAAAACTCTCCCTCATCTCTTCCTCCTCCTTCCTACGGTGGCAGACCCTCTCCTGCACCTTCCACGCTCCCCCACGCGCCACTACTAAGCGGCGGTAACCCTCTCCTCCTCCAACACCTCCGATCCTCACAAATCGATCCCAATTCATTTACAATCACAAACAACCATCAAATACAACCACACCATACCTTAATTCGAAGCTAGACCCTCTGAGTTGGCCTCGGAAAGGCTTGAATCGCCGATGGATTTCAAACCCTTGGGGAGGACTGAGATCGTGCGGTTTTGCCCCTGGATCGATGGCAGAGAGCTCCAAGGCGAGGATCGGCGTCGTGATGCTCTCCTTCGTGTCCTCGCATTGCCGGAGTGGTGCGATGGCGGCGATGAAGCTTGCGGCCTCGGGTTGGAGCGCGGAGGCTCACGACATCGCAAGGAGGTGCGTCGACCTCGGGTTTCGTGGAGGGAGTCCGTGCGACGCGATTGGGAGAGGCGGTGCTCGTCACGGCGGGCTGGATGGCGAGATCGCCGGCGTGGGAGGAAGATCGGGGATAGAGGGAGTCGCGAGGTGGGAGAGAGAGAGAGAGGATGAAAGGGAGGCAGGCCGAATGCGAAAGGGTTTCTAATTATGGAAACCCTAGTTCTAAAACATTTCCTTTTATACCCCCTTCCAAAATCGGAAACTAACTTCCGTCGTTAATAACTTTTACGCACGTCGTCCGATTAGAACGCGTCACATACTCTCGAACTCGTATCGACGAGCTCTACAACATTCGTGAAGGAAGTTTTCGCAACCGATCGACGGAATAGAAGTCGATATATACGTTGCGGAAACGTAACGTTTTTCAATTTAAACGTTCCGAGAACGTATCCGTCGCTCGTTTTATAACATCGCAACCAATCACATTCATTCATATTAAAATTCCAAATTTTATAGAATTCAAATCAAACTTAAAATTGTTTGAAATTTAGGGTTATTACAGGATCCATGTTGAGACATCTCAAAAGTATAGGATGCACTAATATTGTTGTAATATTCCGGAAATTTATAATTATTTTCTAATTATTGTTCGGAGATATTTAAATTGGTGGTGATTCGATTATTTAATTATTCCCAGTATTTGTAGGTACCTGAAGTGCGACGAGAATAAATTCGGAGAACCCCTTTTCCGCGAACCTTTTCCGCATTCTTGATCTTTTGAGCTTGAGCAACGACATAGTCTAAGTAGGAGTCCATTCTTGCTCTGTGCTTCTTCTTAAAGTCAGTTCATAGTAACATTTTTCTTCAATGTGATGATCCTCCGGTTCAATGCATACATATCGCCACTTAATAGTGAAGTTTCAAATGTGTCTTTGTCTTCTTGATCGCCGGTGGTCTTTTGCCTAGTTGTTTTGCTGACTCTGACACGTTCTGTTTTGCTGCCAAATTTGGTTCGGAGATAGGGTTCCACATAGTCGTATAATTGACTTCGTTCTCCGACTTCGGTGTACTCCATAGGCACGTTTGTTATGGGGGATTAGCTGCGATTGGACTCCATAGTCCAAAAAAGTTAGTCTAAAACCTATATTTGGGAAAACACATAATTAGGTTTAATGAGACTTGTTAGTCCACACTTCTCTAATTTCTGGGACTATGGAGAGGCGCCGTTTGTGGGGGGACTGCAGAAGCCCTCGCCTCCTCTCCTTCCTTTTGAGACTTCGACTTTCGTCACCGAGTCGACTGCAGCTTCGCCGACCCACGAACCTAGCGACCTCGCGACTCCTACCGAACCACCTCGGCGTCGGAAAAACATACTCCCAAGCTTCAGGTTCTCCGATCAGCAATTGTAGAAGGAGGAATCGCAGTAAGGAGTCTCGGGCCTCTAAACGAGTTTTGCATTTTTGGCTACCATTTCAACAGCTTTCGGTATGAATATCGATCTCATCCTCGAGTTCTACAAGTCCATGTAATTAGTTTTCAATTTGGTTCAGTTTTATGGACTGATTCATTATTGCGTTTTATGTGTTCTTCATGTTCTTCATTGTTCTTCGTTGTTCTCCAAGAATTGGAGGTTGTTCCAGCAATTCTGGCATTCTAGAGAGCTTTATGTAGAGCTTGTTGCAATATCAGAAGGTTTATTGGGTTGAGTTCATCACTGGTCTTCGATTTGGTCGATCCTTATCCACTGTGTTCGTGAAGAAGCTCCTGCCATTTGGTTAACTATAGCTCCGACCTCGACCACTTCAACCACTCCTAGTGTTTATTAATGATTTGTGATGTTGATTAATGATTTGTGAGAAATACTGGTTTTGTTCTAGTGTTTGCTTGTTTGTCGACACAGGTGATTTTAGACTTCGATTCCAACAAAAATGCAGGTGATTTTGGTGGTGAGTGGGTCGTCCATTTGCGACGGCCTGTGGTTTGCGGCCGTGAAGTTGGTCTCTGACATCAGATTTACTTTTGGAAGCATGGGAGTGTATATCTTGTCAATTTCTCATTGCATTTTCATATCATTCAAACTTTCAAAGCAACCATGCGACCACTCTCTCGATCATGATGCCTTCCTGCAACCACACATGCCACACCTTTGGTGTTCTTGAATTGAAACAGTACATATCCTGATATCCGATCCCCTCGTTAGTTGAGAGATAGTTGGATTTGTACCTAGCTTCCAATGCCATCCTTAACCTGCCTTCTTAAATCTAAACACAGAGACAAATCACGGTGGAGCTCCAAATGCCATATCACTTGTGCAGGAAGCGATATAATTATTTCACAAAGGATCAAAAGTATATCGTGTTGTGGTTCTTGACGGCATGATAGTCAACTGTTTGTAAGGAGGATATGTGTTGCTATTGTGTAGTGTACCCTAGTTGTTGAATTGGGGGACTGAGCACATGATCATCTGTTCTTTGACAAATCATGATTATATACTCTTTGCTCTACATCAATTTCTTTTACTTTACTGATATTTGAATCAGGTGAATGTTAGTTTGCACAAGATGTGTTGGAGTTGGAAAACATTTGTCACGACTCCGAAATTTCAAGTATGAAACTCAAATTTCGAAGCCATAAAAAACTCTAAAACAATCTCAATAAATCGAAATCATATTAAAATCACAGCGGATCATTACTGAGTTCATAGTACAACTCAGTTAAATTGATTATTACAAACCAAATTTATAATTCATGCATTATATCAAATGGAAATGTAAAATCCTCTCAATCCTCACCATAAGATAAAATAAAACAACTTCGAAGTCTTCAGTGTTGTCCGTCAATTTCGCTAATCCACACCTGCGGAATTATCTCCTACACCATCGAATAGGTGCACCGGGATTGTAAACACAAACCCGATAAGCTTGCAGCTCGTATAAGTAAAACAACAATATAACTCGCATAAAGATATATACGAAAATACACAAAGCATCAATCATAAATGCACTCATGAGTCATTGGACGACTCATCTGGTAGTTCAATATTAACTGAAAATATATATACTCATGAGAAATCGGGCAACTCCTCTATTTACCTAAATACATTTATAATACCGGTACTCATGAGTGCTGGTACCCCTCTGTTACCCCTCATGTTAGTACGCCGCCCGACATTGGGTAACCTATCGCCACCCAATATCTAAAAATATGGGTACTCATGAGCGCTGGCACACCTCTGTTACCCCTCATGTTAGTACCCCGACAGACACACTAGAGCTCTAACTGAATCGTAACTGTCGCCCGACCAAGGCTAGGTTTCGACATGCCAACACGTCCGAAGAAAGGTCCACAGACCACAAAAACGTTTTAACATAACTCAAGTTAAAACCACGTACAAACAATCATCACATGATATTGTACAAATCAAATCGACATGCTCAAATAAATAAATATCAACGCTAAAATGAACTCACTCGCAAACGGAAATTATGACAGTATATAATATAGCAAACCATATATATGTACCTATTTTACCAATTATACACATACACAATCCACTGTATCATATACATATCATAGTTCATTCTTTTCAATTAAGCGTAATCATGAATCTCTGCAAGGATAGATTCGTCACTGTGAAATTTTACTCACCTTATAATCCTGAGCGTAATTTCCACGATTCCGAAAGTAAATCCTTTATTTGTTGTGTCGATCACCTAGAATAGATAAGAAGCGAATTTAGAAGCGTTACGTAAAACATTAAATGCCGAAACAGTAATAATGTTTTACCGTTCAGTAATTTCTGGTTTTTACGAAATTACTATTCACGTATTACTGTACAAATACATATAAATTACGTATTCATGTACAAGTACATAATTTTACATTCACTGTACGTAAAAATAATTTTACAAAAAATTAATGTGTCAAAGTGGCAGCGCGTGGAGCTCACGCGCTGCTCGAACCGGCGCGCGTGGCTTGCCCACCGCCGCCCAAAACCTCTCCTTTCCTTTCCCTCTTCCTCCTACGGCCTCAGGCCGCCTCCCTACCCTCCTCACGCTACCTCACGCGCCGCCTAATGCGGCGGTATCCTCACCACCCCCTCCTCCTCCGATCCTCCACCAATTCGATCCAATTCAACCAAAAATACACAACCAAGCATCACAACAATCACACTAAGCTAACCCTCACCTCGATTGGACCTTGGGACAGTCAGATTGTCGCCGGAGAAGCTCGAGATGCGGGCAGATTCGAGGTTGAGCAGCGGCGAGGCGAAACGCGAATTCGATCGCCGATCTCGTCGCAGGTGGCACCGGGGGTGAGGAGAGTTGATGGTGAGCTGGTCTCCGTGCCTAGTCTCGGCGGAGGGAAGCTTGGACGGCGGCGAGTTGTTGCAAGAACCGCATGAGGTCGGCGTGGCTTCTCGGCGGCGAGGAAAGTTGCGCCTTGCTCAGGGGAGGGAGGAGTCGAGTCGGTGAGAGTCTTAGGGGTCGGCGGTGAGGGCCACGTCGCCCGGAGCAGGGAGATCAGTGGCGGGGTTTTTTTGAGGGAGGGAGCAATCGGGGAGAGAGAGAGAGAAGAGAGAGAAGGAGGGAGGCGAGGTGAGGGTTTCCGAAAATGGAAACCCTAGCTCCAATTAATTCCCTTTTATACCCATTTCCAAAATCGGGAACTGAATTCCGTCGTTAATAACGTTCACGTACAACGTCCGATTAGAACGCGTGACATGTCCACGAACTCGTATCGACGAGCTCTACAACTTTCGTGAAGGAAGTTTTCGCAAACGAGTGATGGAGTAAAAGTCGATTCTCGCGTCGCGAAAACGTACCGTTTTTCTAATTAAAATTTCAGAAAACGGTTCCGTTTTCGACTAACAACGTCACGAAGTTAAATCAATGCGTTTTAATAATTTTTACAACTTATTAAATCCTAAAAAATTCAAATAATTGGTTTCCGAAAAATCAGATTATTACAACATTTGCATTCCCAATCATGGGCTTGCTGTTCCTCGAACAATCCCTCCGCAAACCACTAATTTATGGGTAGTTCACAAACTGCACCAAAACCTATCAAAAGCATCATCTACTTCACACCTCTTGCAACCCCATCATCATGACTAAGTTCCCTCGAGCTACCATCAACATTCCGGCCACCTTAACAACCACCAAACGAACTGTGACTCTGAGACAGTGAGAACTGAGAACAAATGTGGAATTTTATGCAGGGCAGGCCCTGTTTGCTCAGACTCGAGTCGATGCACATGTTGCCAGAGACAAGCCACTGAATATAGCAGGTAGTTGAATTTCATTAAACAGCAAAAAAAGAGTCATTCTACGTACTATAAAACAAATAAAAAACAATCCTTACCCAATTATAATCACATTAAACAATTAAATATTCACGACACTTACTGGCACATTAATATGATAAGAACCTACATATGAAAAGAGATGCTTCTTAATGTAAACCAAACCAAAATCACTGAAAATTAAACATGAAATCAGAAATTTAAAAAAAAAATGGAGAAGAACTAATATATTCGATGAAGTCCATAAAGCATTTTATCAAACACATACAGAGAGGGGACGATCAAATCCGTAAGCTAAAACTACCTGGCATGCTAGCTAACTAATCACAAGGACCAGAGCAGAGACCCCTTCATTTCTCTACAAATAACAAAATGTTGGTATGTTCCATCAATATATGCGCAGCATGCGTGTCATATACAAGGGTTTCATACTTGATAGGATATGTTTAGGCAACAAAGTGACAGTAAAGTCTCTAGCTAGTCATTCGGATGCCTCTTCAAATTCATCTTCATATAATTGCATGTCATCTCCTTTACCGTGTATGAATCAGATGAACATGTTTAGATAATTCTCACAGCAAAAAGAGAGGATATACCATGTTGATTGAATCTTCTTTCTCCACTACTTCTCTTCTTACCGTTCTTCTGTTGCCTTCTTCCTCCCTTCCTAATTTGCTTGTGCTCATTATCAACTTTACTCTTCTCACCGCTCCAGTCTTTCCTCCCTCCGCCTTCCCTTTTCTTGATGTGCTCATCATCATATCTCTTTCGAGTCTCTTCTACATTAGAATCAGGGTTCAAATTTGAACCATCCCGTTCGTTCGTTCTAGTACTCTTGGCTCTTCTTCTCCTCGGTTTCATATCTCCTCCATTCTTATTGGTGTTCTCTAGCGTTACATGCTCCAAAGCCACCTCTTGAGTACTGGTTGCCAAGGGTTGAGTCATTAATTCCGGAATATCTTCACTAACCTTTTCCATCGTCTTTCGCCTCGCCACCATTGCTGCAAGAACATCCATTTCATCCTCCACCTCCTCATTGTCAACTTCACTTGCTTCATTAGATTTTTCTTTTTGATAATCATTAACCCCATCAGAGAAATCATCTTCATTATCACTTCCTCCGATCACCTCATGCCATTTTGCTACCTTCAGAACCTCTTTTTCATCAGGTTCTTCATTGTCACATTTCTCCTTCAACAATAGCAACTCCATCAACTTTACATACAAACGGAGATGCTTCCTCGACTGCTCATGATTCCTGCACTGCTTCACACTCCTAAACGTCTTCCTACAAACCACACACTCCCATTCCTCATTCTCTTTTTTCTTCTGCTCCTCCTCGTTACTATATTTTCTCTTCCTCTCGATCGGATTTGTCCACTCCTGCTCCACGTACTCCATAGCCTTGGCCAACTTTTCTTTCCTCAACCGCTTCCTTCTTTCCTTCTTCTCCTCTATCTCCCTCTTTTGCTCCTCCTTTCTCTTTTCCATCATCTGCATGACCCTCCTGTCAAGTATTTTGGCATTTTGCGCCAAACCTCGGACCTTTTTGATGTACTCCTTTTTGGCTTTCTTCCTCGCCTTCATGTTTATGTGGGACCAAAATTTCACTCCTCTTCGAGAGACAGTACCGAGATCAATCTCATCGTGTAAATCCTCCCAGCAGAAATCCATGATCGAATCGAAGTTGAGCCAGTAGTTGTAGAATTGAACAACCTCGGGATATGAGCTATCCAGATTGCCCATGTCTGGTGGCTTCTGAACCGAATTCCATGGCATGTTCTTCTTCTCTTGGAAAGCGCGTTCATTGTCGTAAATCCTTTGAAAAAGATCAGAGTAGACCTCATAAAAGCCGCAGACGGAGCTGGAGTAGTCGTCGAAGTGGACATTGTCAAAGGGGATTTCAAGGTCGGGCTTGAAAACTTCAGGAACAGCGTAGGTCTGGCGGTAAGCATCGAAGGTTTCTCGTCGGTCGGGATCAATTAGGGTTTCGTATGCCAGTCGGATTTCTAAAAATTTCGCAGTGGCTTCTTCCTGGGACAGTCCGCATTGGGATGATCTGCATTTGTCCCAGTGGTACGTAAGGATTAGCTTTCTGTGAGCAGCCTTAATTTGTTCGTCTGAGCAGTTGGGTTCGAGGCCTAAGGTCTCGTAGTAGCAGACACGCTCTGTGCTCTTTACCATAATAGCGATTAGAATAGTGCGTACTGCGTAGTATTTTGTTTTTTGTTTTGAGAAGGGCGTGGTTGCGTAGCTGGCTTTATATGGAGATGCTTCTGCATAGTTCCCTAATTCTATTAGGAAAAGCAAACGTGGATCCTACTTATTAACAAATACCTAATACAAAGAGGAATAGTTTTTCGGACTTTTTCCTCTGTTTATGTGGATATTGGTAGCCACCAGACCAGACGAAGAGCTTGATAGACTACAATACAGCTAAGAGAGAAAGAAAAGGAATTCAAAAGCTTAACATTTCATTCATGCCAGGAAATGGCTGCAGAACACAAGTTTTGTAGATGGCATTCCATCTTTGGCAGAGCCAAGAACTCAACGCGTGGTACAGGACCACTTACGCATCAGTCCAAAGATAACAGCTTGAAACTAACATTGGGCCTAATGGATGTACATAGGATCGGGTCATTACTCTGGGTTGATCTAGGGAGTGCAGAAGTGGTCTTATCAAGGCTGCCCCCCTTGAGTAGCAAGCTGTCCGCAGTTGCTGAAGTGAGGAAATTGTGCAGTGATCCAGGCCGCATCTTCCCAAGTCGCGTCATCTTCAGAGAGACCAGTCCAAAGAACCATCCATTGTGTGATGAGCTTTCCCTTCTTCCAGATGACCTGCATATCAAGAACAGCAGCTGGAGTCCACACCATTTCACCTTTGTCATCAAAAGTGGGAAGTGTCTAGGAAGTAGGGGTAGTGGATCCAACTCTGAGTTTCAGCAAGGACATATGGAAAGTGGGGTGAATGCGAGCAGTAGGGGGAAGATCAAGCTTCCAAGCAACCTTGCCCACACGTTCCATGACTTGGAAAGGCCCATAGAAACGTAGGGAGAGCTTGTGAGAAGGGCGTTTGATCAGGGAACGCTGTCGGTATGGGTGAAGTTTCAAGAACACCCAATCTCCCAATTGGAGTTCTCTCTCGGTGCGTTTCTTGTCTGCCGACTGCTTCATACGGTTTTGAGCTTGGACCATATGATGTTTGAGAGACCGAAGCAGCTCATCCCTAGAGCGTAGATCAACATCAAACAGCCTTAACCGCGGTAGTTCCCGGAATGTAGCGCTGGATATTGGGCGACGGAGTGTCGTAAAGTGCTTGAAATGGAGACATGTGAATGGTAGAATGATGAGTGGTGTTATACCACCATTCAACCCAGTGCAAGAGGCCATGCCAAGTCGACGGCTTGTCAGCCACAAAACACCGTAAGTAATGTTCCAAGCAACAGTTGACCACCTCTGTCTGGCCATCAGACTGTGGATGGTAGGCGGAGCTTTTGTAGAGCTGAGTGCCTTACAACTTGAAGAAGGATTCCCAAAAATGGCTGAGGAAAATGGGGTCATGATCGGAGACAATTGAGCGAGGCATTCCATGAAGACGAAAAACCTCTTTGACAAAGACCTCAGCAATTTGTGAAGCAGTATAATGGTGGGAGATAGCCACGAAATGCCCATACTTTGTCAAACGATCAACAACAACTAAAATGGCTTTCTTACCTTGAGAACGCGGCAGGCCATCGATGAAATCCATCGAAATGTCACAGAAAACTGAATCTGGAATAGGGAGAGGTTGTTGGAGACCGGGAGGATTGATTGTCTCATAGTTTTGTCTTTGGCACTGGTCGCAGCAAGCAAGGAAAGTCTTGAGATCTTTACGCATCCCTGGCCATCGGAAGTTACGAGAGAGCCTGACTAATGTATGGAGGTAGCCTGAGTGCCCAGCTTCCAGAGAAGCATGAAATTCGTGAAATAGCTTGGCTCTCCACTCAGAAGTCTCAGGGACAAACCATCGATCTTTGTACATGAGATGATTATTCTCCAAACGAAACCCCTTTCTAGCAGCTTTGCCATCCAACAGTGCCTGAGTAATCGATTGTGCCTCAGGGTCACGCAAACATGCTTGTTAAATTGAACTGACACAATCAACCGTGGGGGAGGAGAGTGCTTGGAGGGCAAAGAGTTCATGGTGGCGGGAGAGGGTGTCGAGAACAGTGTTCAGGTTGTCGGCATGGTACTCAATTGTATAATCGTAACCCAAGAGTTTGGCAATGCATTTATGCTGAGCAGGGGTAGAGATGCGTTGATCATGGAGGTGCTTCAGTGTTTTGTGGTCGGTGAGAATAGTGAAGTGATTACCTAGAAGGTATGGACGCCACTTCTTAACGGCGTAGAGGATTGCGCGCATCTCTTTATAGTAGACAGAGAGACTTTGGTTCCGCGGTGAGAGACTTTGACTGAGAAAGGCAATTGGATGCTTCCGCTGGGACAAGACCGCGCTGATCCCTAAGCCACTAGCATCAGTTTCGATCACAAAACGTTGAGTGAAGTCCGACATGGCAAGCACTGGCGCCGATGTAACCGCGATTTTGAGTCTCTCGGAGGCGTCCTCCGCCTGTGGTGTCCAGATAAACCCATCCTTCTTCAACATCGAAGTGAGTGGTTGAGCTATTAGTCCAAAGTCTTTGAAAAACCGCCTGGAGTAGCCCGCTAGGCCCAAGAACCCGCGGAGGCCTTTCACCGTGTGTGGTTTGGGCCAGCTCTGAAGACATATAACCTTTTGGGGGTCCACTGCCACACCTGCCTGGGAGATAACGTTGCCCAGGTAACTCACAGAAGCTTGTGCAAAAGAGCATTTAGAGATTTTGAGCTTCAATTGGTTCTTATGGAGATGATGGAAAACCTCACGGAGATGGCCAAGGTGGGATTCAAAATCTGGACTATACACCAAAATATCGTCAAAAAACACTAACACACTTTTACGTAAGAGATGTTGAAGTACCTCATTCATGAGAGCTTGAAAGGTGGAGGGAGCATTGGATAAGCCTAATGGCATAACCATAAACTCGTAGTAGCCATCATGAGTACGGAAAGCGGTTTTGTGAATGTCTTCCTCACACATTCCGATTTGATGGTATCCCGAATGGAGGTCAAGCTTGGTGAAGAAACGAGCACCATGTAACTCATCAAGAAGTTCATCAACTACCGGTATAGGAAAGCGATCCTTTACGGTGGCTTTGTTAAGCTCACAATAATCGACACAAAATCGCCATGATCCTTCCTTCTTGCGGACCAATAAAACGGGTGATGAAAATGGGCTGCGGCTCCTCCGAATAAGACCATGAGTGAGCATTTCATCAACTTGGGCCTCAAGCTTGGCTTTTTAGGAGTGTGGGTAACGGTAGGGCCGAACATTGATTGGGCCGGACCCGGGCAGGAGGGGTATTTTGTGGTCAATTAGGCGGGCTGGGGGAAGTTAAGTGGGTGTGGAGAACAACTCATGGAATTGGGCCAGAAGATGGTCAATTTCTGGTGGATGGGCCGTATAGTGTGTGATTGTTAGGCTGGGTGTAGAGAGAGGTGTGTCTAATTGTTGTTGTGCAATCAAGGCCATGAAGGAGGAATGGTCAACAGGGGTGTTGTTCTGACGAACACCTTGAAGAACATGACAAGTTCCATGAGCCATGAGCATCATTACTTTATCTTTGAAATGCCAACCCAACAAACCCAATGCGTCAAACCATTCTGCACCCAAAACTAAGTCACAACCAGGCAGATCAAGGAGGAATGAAGTATGTAGTGTATAGGTTTGGATACGGAATGTGACATCGAGGGTCTTACCAGCTGGCCGTACGATGTGTCCTATGGCCGACGTAAAACACGACTCCTCAGCGGCACCAATCCGAAGGCCGAGGCGATTGGCAATAGCAGGGTCAAGGAAATTCATTACAGCACCACAATTGATAAACACATAAATTAGGTAATTATTGATAAAGCCTTGGAAACGCATCATCTCCTTGAAAAATGAGTTGGTGATGGCATGTAGAGGAACCACGTCCATGTCGGAATCGGACACGTTGGTTTCCGGTGGAGGATATACCGTCTCTCTCTTTGGTAATGGCGTTTCCAATAAGGCCAGGACGGGGTTCCGACAAACATGTTTATCATGCCACTTTTCATCGAATGAGTAGCAGAGGTCAAGTGCTCGGCGGGCACGGTGGTCATTGTCAGCCCAACGACGGGTAGGAATCTCAGGCCTCGTAGAGGTGCGGTGTGTTCATGTGGTGGGCAGTTGTTGGGTGGGTGTTTGGGCTGTAGTACTAGGTGTAGGGTGTGATGAGTAAGTGGGGGACCTCCCAAAATGTTGCCATGAGGAGGAGCGGTTTTTCCGAGAAGAGCGGATATCTGCCAATTTCCTTTCATAGCAACGGGCCATACACTGTGCAGAGGATAAGGTACGAGGCTGCATCACATCGACGTTGTACCGGAGCTCCGGCTTTAACCCACCAATAAAAATTAGCAACAAGTCCGCGTCCGACCAATCCGGAATCCGACAAGATAGAGATGTGAATTCCGCGATGAATGCGTCGACTGTGAAAGTTTGGGGAAGGTGAGATATGGTGGCTTTGAAATCGGAGGCGTTACACGCTCCAAAGTGATCCAAAAACTCATGCTCGAATGTTGCCCATGTGGCGTTTGGATGACGGTGCTCAAACGCGTTCATCCAGAGGGAGGTTTCCGGGCCAAAGTGAGAAGCGATTGTGGAGATGCACTCATGGACCGAGATGCGTTGCTGGCGGAGGTACCGCTCAGCCATAGCGAACCACCCGACAACGTCATTGCCCTGAAAGCGTGACAGCTCAACCTTTGGTAGCCGAAAGATTGGGGGGTCTTGTTGGTGTAGAGGCGGGGGAAAATAATTGGGAAAAGGCTGGTGAAATGGTTGAGAAAAGGCTGTTGGTTGGGATGTAGCGGGTGGGATATTTGAGTAAGTCGATAGGGTTGAGTATGTGAGGTTGGGGCTATAGCTCGGCCCGGCGCCGGGAGCCATGGTTCGAGTAGCCCATGATGATAGTGGTGGCATAGACCCAAACGCAGGAAAGGACAAGGCCATGGTGTTGTGAGTGAAGGGTGTGCTGGGATGTTCAGTTTGGATAGCGGAAGTAAGAGGAGAGGTATGGAGTTGGTATGTGGTTGCAGAAAGCGGCGGCGGCGTCGGTTCAAGCCTGTTGAGCAGTGGCTGCTGAAATGTTGTTTGTTGTTGTGCCATGTGAGTGAGCCTTTAGTTGATGGCGTCAACAGAGCCATGTAAATCATCGTGTTGAGTTTAAAGAATCTCAACCGAAGAGTGAAGCATATTGAGGGAAGAATCAGTAGCCATGTTGGTCGGAGGGGGAAGGGTTTGGTGAAGTGGTGGTGAAGAAGGGGGCAGAAGAGGAGTGGGGGTGGTTGTGGCCGGCGTTGTGGTGACCAGCGGAGTTGGTGGGGGTGGAGTGCGGGTATGGTAATTTGAGGAAATTTGGAGGCCTCGTATGGAGATCTCTAATACCAGATGATAGACTACACTAAAACTAAGAGAGAAATAAAATGAATTCCATCTTTGGCAGAGCCAAGAACTCGACTCGTGGTACATGACCACCTACGCATCAGTCCAAGGATAACAGCTTGAAACTAACATTGGGCCTAATGGATGTACATAGGATTGGGTCATTACTCTGGGTTGATCCAAGGAGTGCAGAAGTGGTCTTATCAGAGTTACTCCTCTTTGTATACTGACTGAAAGCATGATCTTGAAACAATTGGAAGGCCATTTTTGAGGGAGAAGTTGGGATGAACATGATCGAGAGGCACCGTCTCCTGGTCAGTTTTTTGTTTGTGATGATGTTGCAAACATAATGTGTAAGTGTGTTTGAGCAAAATGTGTTCGAGGGTATGTTACAAAAATGAATGAGGCATGAGAATTCGGATTCTTGAAAGGACTGAGACAGAACTGCTGAGCCTACTATATATAAGGGAGATTGTGAAATATGTCAGAGTCAACTGAGCATGAGGCAACCATGCATATGGCTACCCTATCGATGGAAGTGTTTTTTCCTTATTATATTCCAAAGCCACCTTATTTTTAGCTACTTCCATGTCATATTTGGGTTAATCTACTATACATCAATGTATGTTATATATCCCACATCCAACGGTTGATAGGTGTTAATTAAAACGTCTATAATAAACCCTGTAAAACATCATCGTTAGTATAGAATAAGCAGGGATCGTTCTTTCCGGGGAATTAAAGGGAACTCTAAACTTTTAGTGTTAACAAATAATGGGGGTTTGAGATTGATTATTAACTACTAAAATAAAACCTAAATTATTATTTACATGATCGATCTCTCTTTAACAAACTTAAACCAAATTTATCATTACACCACATAATTACAAATTCGAACATATCATGCATTCGAATTTGACTAATCACATACTTTTTAGACACCAATACAATTAGAGTCTTAGGGGATCATCTAATCATGTAAGATTTCAATTAACATTTAAATTGACTTAGGGCCTAATCTAAATTTGCATGCAATCGTATTCAATAACACTTAGAGTATGAATCAAACAAGATTACATTTAAGCACCAAATCTTTGTTGGAGACATGTTTCATGTGTGGCGTCACCCACCATGGTTTCACAAGCAAATTTCCAGAATTTTTACCACTTTTAAACAACACAAACTGAACCTACTAAGGGCATGATTCGATTTGTGTCAATATGTGTCATGACCCCAAAATTTCGAGTATGAAACTCAAATTTCGAAGTCATGAAAAACTCTAAAACAATCTCAATAAATCGAAATCATTTTAATGTCACAGCGGATCATTTCTGAGTTTAAAATACAACTCAGTCAAACCGATTATTACAAACCAAATTTATAATTCGACATTATAACAAATGGAAATATATAAATCCTCACAAAATCCTCACAAAAATCAATACAAAATCCTCATCACAAGGTGGAAATAAACAACTTCGAGTCCTCAGAGTGGTCCGTCAATTTTCGCTAATCCACACCTGTGGAATTATCACATACACCATCGAATAGGTGTACCGGGATTGTAAACACAAACCCGGTAAGCTTTGCAGCTCGTATGAGTAAAACAACAATATAACTCGTATAACAAGATATACGAAACTCCACAAAACATCAATCATAAATGCACTCATGAGTCATTAGACGGCCCATCTGGTTGTCTAATAAAATGAAAATGTATATGCTCATGAGAAATTAGGCAACCCCTTTGTTTACCCAAATGCATTTATAATACGGGTACTCATGAGCGCTGATACACCTCTGTTACTCCTCATGTAGTACGCCGCCGACATTGGACAACCTCCCGTTACCCAATATCAAAAATAATATGGGTACTCATAAGACGATAACCCATATGTTACCTCTTATGCAGTACCCCGGCAGACAAACTAGAGCTCTAACTGTATCGTAACTTTCGCCCGGCCAAAGGCTAGGTTCCGACATGCCAACACATCCGAAGACTGGTCCGAAGACATAAACACGTCCGAAGACAAAAACACGTCCGAAGACAATAACACATCCGAAGACATAAACACGTCCGAAGAAAAAAAACGTTTTAACCAACTCCATGGTAAACCACATACAATAATCATCGCATTATATTGTACAAATCGAATCAATATGTTTAATACATAAATCTCGTCACCAAAATAACTTATTCGCAACGAAATCATGACAGTATATAATATAGCAAACTATATATATGTACCTATTTACCATTTATACAAATACACATTCCACTATATCATATACTTGTCATATTTCATCCTTTAAAATTCAGCATAATCCCAAATCTCCGCAAGGGTATATTCGTAAATGTGAGATTTTACTCACCTTATAATCTCGAGCGTAATTCCACGATTCCGAAGGTAATTCCTTTACTTGAATTATCGATCACCTTGAAAAGATAAGAAATGAATTTAGAATTGTTACGTAAACCTTAAATGCCGAAACAGTAATAATATTTTACAGCTCAGCAATTTCTGGTTTTACGAAATTATTGTTCATGGAGTTACTACTCACGTATTACTATACAAATACATATCAATCACGTATTCTTGTACGAGTACATACTGTTTATGTATTTCTGCATGTATGCATACTATTCAATCGTAAATATTGTCTCAGTAAATAAAGATTACTAATTTACCCTTCCAAAATTACTTTTATATTTACTGTACGTAATTTATATTTACAATTACTGTACGTAAAAGAAATTTACATTTACTGTACGTAAATCACTTTTACTTTTACCGCACGTAAAAATAAATTTTAAAAATTTACTGTTTTGAAAACACTATTCACACGCTACCGCACGTGGCACTCACGCGCTAGTGGCAGCGCGTGGGGCCCACACGCCTCTCCTAAAACCGGCGCGTGGCTCACCACCGCCACCCCCAAATCACTCCTTTCCTTCTCCTCCACCCCTACATGGTCCAAGGCCGCCACCAAACTTCCTCACGCACTCACACGCGCCACCTAAGGCGGCGGTGTTCACCACTCCACCTCCTCCTCCGATCCTCTCCAAATCTTCCTCAAACAATCCCAAAAATCATCCACAAACATCACAATCATCGAATTTAACGCAACCTTACCTAGATGGCCCCCTAGACTGACCAAAGACCGCCGCACTCGCCGTCGCAAGGTCTCGGATTCGAGAGAAGAAGATCGCTGGCGTCGCCGCTCGAAATGAGTCTCACCGTGGGTCGATTCGCGTCGAGGAGGAGGAGTGAGAGCTCATTGTGGTGGCTCCGAGCTCCTGCGATGCCGGAAACGTCGGAATTGGTGAACCCGAGGTCGAGCTCCGTCGGCGCTTCTCGATCTCCGCTTGGGGTGCGTCGCCATCACAACCGGTCGATGCGTCGTGGCCGTGCGGTCTCAATGACACCAGCGGTGTCGAGCACGGAGGCCGGTGGAGGGAGATCACCGGCGTAGGAGGTGAGGATCGGGGAGAGAGAGAGGTGAGGGAGGCGGGGGTGAGGGGGAGAGAAAGGGTTTCCGAAAATGGAAACCCTAATCTCCAAAACTTCCTTTTTATACTCGTTTCCAAAATCAGAAACTAACTACCGATGTTAATAACTTTCACGTCTGACGTCTGATTCGAACGCGTGACATATCCACGAACTCGTATTGATGAGCTCTACAATTTTCATGAAGGAAGTTTTCACAAACAGGTGAAGGAGTAAAAGTCGATTCTCACGTCACGAAAACGTAACGTTTTTCTAAAACAAAGTTCCGATAACGTTTCCGTTTTCAATTTACAACGTCGCAAACAACGAAATGTCGTTTAATGAATTTCACAAACTTTATAAATTTAAATCAACCCAATAAATTGTTCCGAAAAATCGGGTTATTACAATCTACCCCCCTTAAAGGAATTTCGTCCTGAAATTCAAGTTCTTCACTCAACAAACAATTGTGGATATCTTGTCTTCATATCCGACTCTAGTTCCCAAGATGCATCACCCTCATCATGATGGCTCCACAATACCTTGACTATGTCTACTTCTTTCCTCCAAAGCTTCTTTGTGGATCTATCCAGAATACGAACTGGCTCAACAACAAATGTGGCATTTTCCTTCACCTCAATGGTGCTATGATCGATCACATGCGACTCATCTGGTACATACTTCCTCAACATGGAAATATGGAAGACGTTGTGAACGCCTGACATGCTAGTAGGCAAGGTTAGTCGATATGGTAGTTATCCTACCTTCTCGAGAATCTCAAAGGGTCCAACATACCTCGGAGCCAACTTTCCTTTCTTGTCAAGTCTCACTACACCCCTCATAGGTGAAACTTTTAAGGATTTTCTCTGTGGTTTCCTAAACCGTCTCTGGACATATCAGTGCTTCATCACCTACTTCGGCCTAACAGATAGGTGATCGACATGGTCTACCATAAAGAGCCTCATAAGGTGTCATGCCGATGCTAGAATGGTAACTGTTGTTGTAGGCAAACTCAATCAATCTCAAATGATCCTCCCAGCTACTTTTAAAATCCAGCACACAAACTCTCAACATATCTTCCATCACCTGATTCACCATTTATGTATGTCTATCAGTCTGAGGATGAAAAGCAGTACTCATATCCAAGGTAGTATCCATAGCCTTCTGCAAACCACCCCAGAACGTCGACGTGAAACATGCATTACGATCAGAAATAATAGAAACTGGAGCTCCATGAAGTCTCATTATCTCATCCACATATAGTTTCCTTAGCACGTCCACTGAGTACTTCATCGACACTTGAAGAAAATGTGCCGACTTGGTCACCAGATCGACAATCACCCATATAGCATCATGACCCTTCTTGGATCTAGGCAGTCCAGTCACAAAATCCATAGATATCTGCTCCCACTTCCAAAGAGGAATGGTCAATGGCTTCAACATGCCAGCTGATCGTTGATGTTCTGCTTTTACTTGCTGACACATAAGACACTTCGATACAAACTCCGCTACATCTTTCTTCATCCCATTCCACCAGAATTGTCTGCATATGTCCTTGTACATCTTGGTGTTCCCTGGATGAACGGTATAACAAGATCGATGTGCCGTACGTTGGACCTCCTCCTTGAGATCATCACAATCTGGGACACACAATCTTGCCCCAAACCTCAACCCTCCATCGGGTCCAAATCTCCACTCAGAAGGACATTCATCAAGTGTATCTACTACAAGGTCTGCCAACTTAGCTTGTGAGAATTTATCTTGTGCTTGACCCTGTATGATCCTTGAGATTAATGTAGGTTGTACCGAAACACTACCAAGAAATACCTTTGGTTCTCCTCCCGATGGTACCAAGTCAAACTCTGATGCAGTTTCGAGCATAAACCATTCTTGAACCATAAGAGAAGCTATCACACCTCTCGGTTTCCTGCTCAAGGCATCGGCCACCACATTTGCTTTCCCTGGGTGATACTCCAATGTGAAGTCGTAATCCTTGAGGAGTTCCATCTATCTCCTCCGCCTCATATTCAATTCCTTCTGTGAGAATTGATACTTCAAACTCTTATGATCAGAAAATAGTTGAAATTTCTCACCATACAAGTAATGCCTCCAAATCTTTAACGCAAAGACAACTGCTAGAGATCGCTGCAGTTGTCTAGAGATCGCTGATCGTGAGTGGGGTAGTTCTTCTCATGGATCTTTAACTGTCTAAAGCCATATACAACAACTCCTCCATGCTGCATTAACACACATCCCAAGCCTTGGAGCGAAGCATCACTGTAAATGACATAACCGCCCCCACTCGAAGGAATCATCAACACTGGAGCTGTGGTCAAACTGGTCTTTAGTTTGTTGAATGCTTCCTCACATGCTTCTGTCCACAAAAACGGAGCATCTTTCTTGGTCAACTTGGTCAATGACGATGCAATACTAGAAATCCTTCGATAAACCTCCTATAGTAACCTGCCAAACCCAGGAAACTACGAATCTCTGTGGGGTTCTTTGGACGACTCCAACTCTTTACTACCTCCACTTTTGACGGGTCTACTAGTACTCCATCTTTTGAGACGACATGACCAAGGAACTTGACCTCATCTTTCTAGAACTCACACTTCTCGAGTTTGGCGTACAATCTTGCTTCCTTTAAGGTCTGCAACACCGTTCTCAGATGCACCATATGTTCTTCTTGAGACTTGGAGTATATAAGGATGTCATCCACAAACACCATAAAAAACTCATCCAAGTACGGGCTAAAGACTTGGTTCATTAAACTCATAAAGACAGCTGGTGCATTTGTTAGACCAAAGGACTACAAACTCATAGTGTCCATACCGGGTCCTGAAGGCTGTCTTCAATATATCTTCTTCCTTCACCCTGAGTTGATGATAATAGGATCTCAAATCAATCTTAAAGAACACCGTAGCTCCTTTAAGCTGATTGAACAAATTATCAATCATAGGCAAGGGGTACCTATTCTTGATGGTCACATTGTTCAGTTCTCTGTAGTCTACACATAACCGAAGAGAACCATCTTTCTTTTTCACGAACATAACCGGCGCTCCCCAAGGTGAAACACTAGATCTAATGAACCCTTGGTCCAATAGTTCATCGATCTGCACCTTCAACTCTTTAAGTTCGCTTTGTCCCATTCTATATGGCGCCTTTGACACAGGTGTCGTACCAGATACCACATCAATGCAGAAATCTACAACTCTTCGAGGAGGTAACCCTGGTATCTCTTGGAACACCTCACTATACTCAGATACTACCACAAGGTTTGAAATGGTTACTTTCTGATCTACCGATTCCACATGTGCCAGAACTCTTGTTCTCATGGCATTATCTGACTTGAGGCAACGATAACGAATCACTGGTTCCCCAAGTCTATGAAAGTACACCACCATGTCAAAACAATTAATCACCGCGTGCTGCGGCCTCAACCAATCAATTCCTAGGATCACATCATAGGTGTGGTTCGGAATCACTATCAACGAAGCAGAGAACTCTCTACTTCCAATCACAATAGGACAAGCCTTGCAGATGTGATGCTCCCGTGTCAAACAATACTCTAGCAAGGTAGTCAAAAATAGATAAGGTATCTTCCACTCTTGTGTCTCGCTGGCCCACTGCAAACACCCTAGCTTGGCCCGCTGGTAACTGTCTCAGCTGACGTTCATGTCTACCCTGAGGGGGTCGGGTACAGTCTCTAGCCATATGTCCCACTTTTCCGCACCTGTAACAGCCTGCTCTCTTTGGTTTCGGGCATGTTGTGGCGTAGTGCCCCATTTCGTTGCAAACGAAACACCTCACTAATGCCATCGGTCTAACATGTGCAGTCCTAGCATATGGAGATGCTGCCTTCGCCAAAATCTGATAATAGGGTCTTGAACTCTTCCAAGATCCACCCTTCGGTCCTAAGGGACTGCTGCCTGAACTGATTGCCTTGCCTTTTCCTTTCATATCTCTATCTCTCACATCTCCTCCGCGAGTCTTATCTGCATGTTCACAAATTCATGGCAGTCTCACACATCAACTCCTTGGTAGATAGACAAAGCGCTGATATGATGGTCTTGTATTCTTGTTTAAGCCCCCGTAGAAACTTCTGGGCTAAGGAGGTTACACCCATTGGCCTGACATACCGGTACAATTGTGAAAAACGAGCATCATACTCTCTGACAGTCATATCCCCTTACACTAGCTCAAGGAACTCAATCTCTAAATTCTCCTACACTGTAGCTGGAAAGTACTTCTCTCGGAAGAGAACCGTTAAACCTCCCAGGTGAAGGTAGACACATCTACCGTCTGCCTCATACTCTTCCACCAATCTAGTGCATCATCTTTCAGAAAGAATGTAGCTATCTTTCCTCTTCTCTATCTCAGAGCACTCTATTATCTCAAAGTAAGTTTCCATGCTCTCGATCCAATGGTCAGCTACCATATGATCCAGGCCTCCATGAAATGACGGCACTGACAGACCACTGATGTCCTTGATCAGCTTTAGCACACGACCATCGTCTCTAACGACAACGGCAGGATCAACTTGTCCTTCCTGTGGAGCAGCCTCCTCATAAAGGTTCTCCACATTGCGGACTCGCCCTGCAGCCCCACCTCGGCCTCGGCCTCTCGCCCGTCCTCGGCCCTGTCCACGGCCCTTTTCCAAATTCATCACCTTCAAACAATTAAACACTTAGTCAATACATGTGAAGTCTCGAATCTGACAAAATAGATCCAACATATATTAATCATGAAATTTCAGAAGAAGGTGAATCATCGAAGTATCGTCACAATATTCCCTAGAGGACCAAACCTTAAGGCATGGCTCCTACAGTCTCGCGTACCCGGCGACATATCAATACAAAGAACATGTGATGGGGGCCCGCTGCAGTCGGGTCATCGCTCCTGGATGATATTGATAATCGCCAAATACGCACTTAGGCTCTGATACCAACTGTCACGACCCCAAAGTTTCGAGTATGAAACTCAAATTTCGAAGTCATGAAAACCTCTAAAACAATCTCAATAAATCGAAATCATTTTAATGTCACATCAGATCATTTATAATTCGACATTATAACAAATGGAAATGTATAAATCCTCACAAAATCCTCACAAAAATCCACACAAAATCCTCACCACAAGGTGGAAATAAACAACTTCGAGTCCTCAGAGTGGTTCGTCAATTTCCGCTAATCCACACCTGCGGAATTATCTCCTACACCATCGAATAGGTGCACCGGGATGGTAAACACAAACCCGGTAAGCTTTGCAGCTCGTATGAGTAAAACAACAATATAACTCGCATAACAATATATACGAAACTCCACAAAACATCAATCATAAATGCACTCATGAGTCATTAGACGGCCCATCTGGTTGTCTAATAAAACGAAAATGTATATGCTCATGAGAAATTAGTCAACCCCTATGTTTACCTAAATGCATTTATAATACGGGTACTCATGAGTGCTGGTACACCTCTGTTACCTCTCGTGTAGTACGCCGCCGACATCGGACAACCTCCCGTTACCCAATATCAAAAATAATATGGGTACTCATAAGCCGATAACCCATCTGTTACCTCTTATGCAGTACCCCGGCTGACAAACTAGAGCTCTAACTGTATTGTAACTTTCGCCCGGCCAAAGGCTAGGTTCCGACATGCCAACACGTCCGAAGACTGGTCTGAAGACATAAACACGTCCGAAGACAAAAACACGTCCGAAGACAACAACACGTCCAAAGACAATAACACGTCCGAAGACAGAAAGGTTTTAACCAACTCAATGTTAAACCACATACAATAATCATCGCATTATATTGTACAAATCGAATCAACATACTCAATACATAAATCTCGTCCCCAAAATAACTTATTCGCAATGAAATCATGACAGTAAATAATATAGCAAACTATATATATGTACATATTTACCATTTATACAAATACACATTGCAGTCTATCATATACTTGTCATATTTCATCCTTTAAAATTCAGCATAATCTTAAATCTCCACAAGGGTAGATTCGTAAATGTGAGATTTTACTCACCTTCTAATCTCGAGCGTAATTCCACGATTCCGAAGGTAATTCCTTTACTTGAATTATCGATCATCTTGAAAAGATAAGAAATGAATTTAGAATCGTTACGTAAACCTTAAATGCCGAAACAGTAATAATATTTTACTTCTCAACAATTTCTAGTTTTACGAAAATACTATTCACATATTTACTATTCATGTATTAATGTAAAAATACATATCAATCACGTATTTCTGTACGAGTACATATTGTTTACGTATTTCTGTACGTATGCATACTATTCAATCGTGATGCTCCCGTATCAAACAATACTCTAGCAAGGTAGTCAAAAATAGATAAGGTATCTTCCACTCTTGTGTCTCGCAGTCCCACTGCAAACACCCTAGCTTGGCCCGCTGGTAACTGTCTCAGCTGACGTTCCTGTCTATCCTGAGGGGGTGGGGTACAGTCTCTAGCCATATGTCTCACCCACACGCGCCGCCTAGGCGGCGGTGTCCACCACTCCACCTCCTCCTCCGATCCTCCCCAAATCTTCCTCAAACAATCTCAAAAATCATCCACAAACATCACAATCATCGAATTGAACGCAACCTTACCTATATGGCGCCCTAGAACGACCGAAGACCGCTGCACTCGCCGTCGCAAGGTCTCGGATTCGAGAGGAGGAGATCGCTCGTGTCGCCGCTCGAATTGAGTCTCACCGTGGGTCGATTCGCGTCGAGGAGGAGGAGGAGGGAGAGCTCTTTATGGTGGCTCCGAGCTCCTGCGATGCCGGCAACGTCGGAATTGGCGAACCCAAGGTCGAGCTCCGTCGGCGCTTCTCGATCTCCGCTTGGGGTGCGTCGCCGTCACCATCGGTCAATGCGTCGTGGCCGTGCGGTCTCAATAACACCGGCGGTGTCGAGCACAGAGGCCAGTGGAGGGAGATCGCCAGCGTGGGAGGTAAGGGTCGGGGAGAGAGAGCGATCGGGGAGAGAGAGAGGTGGGGGAGGCGGGGTGAGGAGAGAGAAAGGGTTTCTGAAAATGGAAACCCTAATCTCCAAAATTTTCTTTTTATACTCGTTTTCAAAATCGGAAACTAACTTCCGACGTTAATAACTTTCACGTCCGACGTCTGATTTGAATGTGTGATGCGTCCACGAACTCGTATCGATGAGCTCTACAATTTTCGTGAATGAAGTTTTCACAAACGAGCGACGGAGTAAAAGTTGATTCTCACGTCGCAAAAACGTAACGTTTTTCTAAAACAAAGTTCCGATAAAGTTTCCGTTTTCGATTTACAACGTCGCAAGCAACGAAATGTCGTTTAATGAATTTAACAAACTTTATAAATTTAAATCAACCCAATAAATTGTTCCGAAAAATGGGGTTATTACAATATGGTTGATGAATCTAGCACTCAAACACAATCTTAGAGACTGCATCCAAGCACTAAATTCATATGCACATATCTGAAAATTATCTAAAAGATGATTAGAACACAACAATAGAAATACAAACTCATTAATTATAGGAACCATCAATTCGGCAAAGATCCAAAAATCCAATAAAATAATCTGAAAATTTCAATTCGTAATACAAAATAATAATTCCACACAAACATCATGCTACAATCTTCATAGACAAAGTATTGTAAAAAATAAAAAACGACCAAACCCGTGGAGATGAGTTGCGAGAATCACACGTTGTATGAACCTTGGAGGTGTGTCTTCAATGGTGATTTCGGTGGAGATGGAATTTGTATATGAGAGATAATGGCTTGCTGTTTTGGTGAATGATGTTTGAGGTAGTATTTTGGCAAAGGTTTGGCTCTTGTATGCAAAGGAGAAGTGATCTTATTTGAGAGGTGAAGCCATGTATATATAGAGAAAAGAGGGAATGTAGGCTTGGTTTGAACTTGCATCTTTCTTCCTATTATAATGTCATGCTTTAATCTCTTAAATCATGACATGTTTTATTCCCTAAATCATGGCATGTTGTATTCCCTAAATCATGGTATGTTTTATTTCCTAAATCATGACATGTTTTATTCCCTAAATCATGTCATGTTTTATGCTTTTAATGATCATCTTCTATTTAATTGTTACATGACTTGCCTCCATCTCTTTTTCTTTAATTATCTCTTTAATCCAATCTGAAAATAAGAAAATAAAATCATAAGTAAGAAATAATTAGTTTCGAAACCTAACAAGAATTCCTAGTCAAACTAGGACTCTAGACTAATTATGTGTTTTTAATTCATGTAAGCACAAAAATGCATACAATACCACCCAAGACTCTTACTACGACTCAATGACTCAATAGTACAATAATAAAGGCTAAGCAAAGTACAAATTGAGGTAAAAACATGTTAAGAACGTCGCACAAAGTGCTCCTATCAACAGTTGACAGCGGATATTATTTTTCTGACCCCACTCACAAAACAATATCGACCGTTGGATGTGGGATGTATAACATACATTGATGTATACTAGAATTTTCCGTTATATTTTCATAAAAGCCGCAGACGGAGCTAGAGTAGTCGTCAAAGTGAACATTGTCAAAAGGGAATTCGAGGTCGGGCTTGAAAACTTCAGGAACAGCGTAGGTCTGGCGGTAAGCGTCGAAGGTTTCTCGTCGTTCGGGATCAATTAGGGTTTCGTATGCCGGTCGGATTTCTAAAAATGTCGCGGTGGCTTCTTCTTGTGACAGTCCGCATTGGGATGATCTGCATTTGTCCCAGTGGTACGTAAGGATTAGCTTTCTGTGAGCAGCCTTAATTTGTTCTTCTGAGCAGTTGGGTTCGAGGCCTAAGGTCTCGTAGTAGCAGACACGCTCTGTGCTCTTTACCGTAATAGCGATTAGAATAGTGCGTACTGCGTAGTATTTTGATTTTTTGTTTTGCGTGGGTGCGTAGCTGGCTTTATATGGAGATGCTTCTGCATAGTTCCCTAATTCTATCAGGAAAATCAAACGTGGATCCTACTTATTGACAAATACCTAATACAAAGAGGAATAGTATTTCCTCTGTTTATGTGGATATTGGTAGCCACCAGACCAGACGAAGAGCTACTCCTCTTTGTATTCTGACTGAAAGCATGATCTTGAAACAATTGGAAGGCCATTTTTGAGGGAGAAGTTGGGATGAACATGATCGAGAGGCACCGTCTCCTGGTCAGTTTTTTGTTTGTGATGATGTTGCAGACATAATATGTAAGTGTGTTTAAGCAAAATGTGTTCGAGGGTTTGTTACAAACATGAATGAGGCATGAGAATTCGGATTCTTGAAAAGACTGAGACAGAAATGCTGAGGCCTACTATATATAAGGGAGATTGTGAAATAAGTCAGAGTCAACTGAGCATGAGGCAACCATGCATATGGCTACCCTATCGATGGAAGTGTATTTTCCTTATTAATATTCCAAAGCCACCTTATTTTTTAGCTACTTCCATGTCATATTTCCTTAGATGTTAGTATTTTTCAAATTTTAAAAGTAAATGGGTAACACACCTCACTAGAAAAGAAATAAAATTACAAAAGCAACAATGCCTTTAAAAATGTGTGTATATATGATTTTGATAGGCGAATTTTCGTATGGCAACATACACATATAAATTAAGTGCGTGCTCATGACTGGTTTCTATGCATTTCAGAGTCCTTAATTAGCTAAGAGCATCGAAACTATGTCAATAACGATGGCCGTATGTTGGACACTACTACTGGCTCTAACTCTAAGCACAAGTCTCATTCCTGGAGCGCACCCTCTCTCAGATGCGGCAGTTTTGATTGCGTTTAAGTACAGCTTAACTGATCCGCTAAACGTGCTCATGACTTGGGATGACAGCCAACCCAACCCATGCAATTGGGATCACATCACCTGCAATGACGAGAATAGGGTAATTAGAATGACGTTAAGTCCCAGTCAACTTTCTGGAAATCTGATACCTGAACTTGGATCGCTTTCAGCTCTCGAGCAGATGATTCTTGATTATAATGAATTCTCAGGCACAATTCCATTTGAGCTTGGTAACTTGAGGGAACTCACGACTCTCAATATAAGAGGGAATGCATTATCAGGAAACATTCCTCCATCATTGGGTAACTTGCAAAAGCTTACGACCCTCGGTCTCGATTTCAACCAATTAACTGGGAAAATTCCTTCAGAAATTGGAACCCTTAAGAATCTCCGAATTGCAGCTTTTAACGACAACAGAGATCTATGTTATGATTTTCGGCCCACACCAGTATTTAGAGGCGATTACCCTCAATGCCAGTATATGTAATAGCTTGAAGGATGGACTCTGTAGCTAGCAGAGCTCTGAAATTTTACTTCTTTTGAATTTCCCATGTAATAAATGCCTTATTACTGGGCTCTTCTAATATATAGTATATAGTTCTATAACTCATGTAACCCTAAAACCCTAGCTAATTACACAATCATGCATATACCAGCTTTTCTGATAATGCATCTTATTCGCATGTCCATTTTTCAGTGTTTAGCTCGTATTATGTAGGTCCTTTAAGAAGTGAAGGGTTATCTGTGCAGCAGCAATAAACCCTAGTTATGTATGTTCTGTTGATATTTGATAACCCAAGAAAACTGGATGTCGGCAAAGAAGGAGTGGGGACTGGCGAAGAGGCTAGGCCGGTGGTTTCTTAATCAATGGAAGACAATGATACAAAAGCATTTGGTGGTTTAGCTCATGTTCCTTTCACATATCATTGTACGGCCTCCGCCTCTAAAGCTCTAATTATATGTTCCACGTTACAATGTTTCGTTGTTTGTTTCCCACTTGAATATCTTATAGTTGCTTATCGCTTCAGCTAATCAGCTTTGTCTACACCATTTTGTGCCTTATCTACACTTGTTCTTCTTTCACTTCACATTACTTTCTCCGGAGCTACCAGTGTGTGAGGTGAGAAGAGGTAATTTTTTTTAATAGCATTCATTCATAAAGGAAGAGTACAGTAATTTTCTAACTCAAAACAATCTTACGAGAACATCAGACAACATAGCTAGTTCACCGGTTTTCACAAATGTAATGACTCCAACAAGGAAAACAAAACAGAAAAGACCCAGACAAAATAACAAAAATACATCGACATAGCAGTTTTTTTAACCAAGACAGTTAATAAAACGTGTCTTGATTATGCAGTTGAACGTACGTAGTAAGTAGCTTGAGCCTCTCGATATATGATTTTCCAAAATTGCTTGTTAATGATAAGTAGCACAAATATGGTTTGAGATAAAGTAACGTAAAATGAAAACATATGTAAGTAGTAGTGAAATAATGACAACATATGCTTGTTAAATTGGCTACTAGATATGATGCCAATAATGATGGTTGCTGATTTTTTTTTCCAGATCACGAGTAGCTAGGATCGGGAAAATTATTCATCTAAAGATTTGCAATTGGTCATAGTCATACAGGCTCACATGTGTCTTCTAGAATTCTAGTTAAGTTAGCACTAAGCGCAGTGATTATAGATTAGTCATTAGCCCACCATTGTGTCACAGACAGTGTGACTTTGGAAGCTTATTCTTAAAGAAATCCTCAAATGTAATCTAATACTCTATTTCCGCAATCCGCGATCTGTGTATGGAGGCTAGTGTAGCGCAACCTGTCTTTAACTTCTTCTTGAAACTTGATGTCCTCCAGAGCCTTCTAGTATGACGATCCCACATGACTGATATAATAATTTATTGGCACCTGCCATTCAGCTTATTCATAATTTCATACAAATATTCAAGTCAAGTCGGCCGCATTATTAAGAAATTTACTAAAACTAAAAGTGTCATTTGCTGATCTGCCTAAATTTTCATATGAACTTGACAAAGATTTCACTGCATTTAATTTTATATACGTATTTCGCTATTTGTTCACATTTCTCTTGTAGCTTTGGTGGTGCACCACCCACCTATGCTTGCCCTTTTCCAAAATGGCACACAATGATTTAACACTCCAAGCATATAGTAAATTAATATTCTTCGATCAAGGAAAATTTAGATCTTTAGATCTTAACCCATTATTTGACCAGCCTTAATCTAACCTAACCACACTTGAACATAAAATTAAAATAAGCGAGAAAGAACCCAATTGGGTGATACAGCTACTCGTACACGGTTTGCAAATGTACGGATGCCCACCATTCTCATCTCCCTCTATAAATATACCACACCCTTCTCGTCCTCATCATCAAGCCTCAACTTAATTTCTACTGAAGTTGCTCTCTCATCTCTACTCAACTCAGTCTCATAATGGCTAGATCCTCTATCCTCTTTCTACTTCTTGCTCTCTTCACCGTTACTGCCAACTCTGCCTACACCACCACTGCCTCCAACTTCATCAAAACTTCATGCAGCGCCACCACGTACCCAGACCTCTGCGTTCAGTCCCTCTCTTCATTCTCCACGGCGATCCAGCAAAACCCTCGCCAGCTAGCCCAGACCGCCCTCTCCGTCAGCCTCACCAGAGCCCAGTACGCCAAGTCATTCGTCACCAAGCTAACCAAGTTCAAGGGCTTGACCCACAAGGAGTACCAAGCCATCGACGTCTGCCTTGAGGAAATGGGTGATAGCGTCGACCGGTTGAGCAAGTCTGTGGACGAGCTTAAGAAGATGGGGAAGTCATCCAAGGGCCAGGATTTCATATGGCACATGAGCAATGTCGAGACTTGGGTCAGCGCTGCCTTGACTGACGACAACACTTGTCTTGATGGGTTCTCCAGCAAGGCCATGGATGGCAAGATCAAGTCCTCCATCAGAGCTCAGGTGCTTAATGTTGCCAAGGTTACTAGTAATGCTTTGGCTCTTTGCAACCACTTTGCTTCCCAGTATTGAAATATGCAGACCGTGTACGTAGTTGACTTTGTTCTTGTGAGTTAGAACTATATATGTGTATGGTTTTGATCCGCAGTGGCGCAGTATATGTATACCTCAGTCGGTGTTTATATATATGAGATGTAGAATATATGTGACCAGTTCTAGTTGTGTGGTAATATACTCTTAATTCTGTTACTCGGAAACTATGCAAGTGTGCGGATCTGCTTCATGCATATATATATATATATATACACGTCTATAAGCCTTTTTTGTTTCCTTAGTATCCCTTGATTGACGGACTAATTTGGCTTATGAAAGATTTGCACGTAGGCACAAAATCTCAATTGAACTTTTGAAGTGATTGGCACATAACAAAGATTAATTGATGTTTGATGATGGTGATGCCAAGTACCAATTTGTTTTGTTTATCTGACTACTAATCTATGATTTTAGTATCAGAAAAACATTTGGAGGGTGTGAAAGGGTTAAAGGGTGGACTGTGCGGAGGAGACAGAGAATCAGAGAGGAGTTGGGTGGAGACTCACCGTGAGCGGTGGTCACGTCAGTGGAGCCGGTTAATTGGGCTGGTGCATCTCAACTGTATGCCGAAATCAACGTGAATGTGATAGGTTATTATAATATGAATGATATTATCTTCTTCCACATGCATATGTCGCAGAAATCAACGTGATAGGTTTTTCAGAACGCGTCTTTGGGGCCTCTTTTGGGTGGGTTGGGGGGGGGGAATATTAACGTCTTCATCCATATATTATGGTCAGGCCGAATTTAAGGAGGGAATTTCATTCCAAAATTATCGATAACTTTACTCGTCGTCTAGATTTCCATGTTTTTGATAGATTTCCATTGATCATATCTAGCATCGACCTAGTTTAATTTAATTGTAAACGGTGTAAATTGATCAAATCGTTAGATAGAGTCTCGTGAAATTTGTGCTGATGTGCTTAATACTAAGTTAATTAGAGTGAGATGTTGTGATTCGCTCTAAGAAACTTGATAGAACAAAGGAAGATAAGAGGGGGAGTCTTCCTACGTGTGAAGAGGCATTTTCAAGTCTTTGACTTGCGTTACATTGAGGTCAAATTATTTTTGTCTCTAGATACCACCCCTAACAGCATCTGCATGCCAATTGCCAAGTTATGCCTACGAGTAAAACATATAAGCTAAGTAGCACCATGGACACGAGTTTGTATTGAACACAATTCGATACGTTGACATGACATATTAAAAAATTTTGGACACGGATATATAGTAGACACGTCAATTAAATATTATTTTAAATATAAATTTATACATATATTATATAGAAAATACCATTGGATGACACTTTCTAACACCCTTGTGTTTTAAAAAGATGTTACTTAAATTTGTGTCACACGACTTAATTGGAACCACCGACAATATTAAATCTCTCTCGTCGAATAAAACTTTAAAATAGAAGATTTTGGCCTATTGGGTCAAGGTTTGAGAAATTCCAACCCATTCTTTTCCTTCACCCAAAATCTGAGCTCATTTCTTTAGCGCACTTCTTGTACTAAAAATCCATTAGTTCACATCCCTTCATTTTCTTCTCTGCTCGACAACTCACATATTTCTTCTTCTTCTCCACCGAGCACCGCACTACACCTTATCTTTCACCGTGCAGCGCCGTCGTCGATCCGGCGAGACTCGAGCATGCATCACTGTCATCAGAATCACCTCTTCATTCACTTCAAAACTATGGTCTCAAAATAGCCATCAGAGCTCAAATTCCACAACCTGGGATTAGAGGCCGATGGAAAAGCTTGGAATCTCTGGTGAATTCTCCAGCTCCAGCGAGCTCCTTGGTCTCTATTTGGTAAACCCAGTCGTTTCCTCCTTTTCCAATTCAATTTCTTTTAATTCTTTCAAATCGAGTCCTAATCTTCCTTGTCTTCCTTCTCTGTTTCGATTTTGGGCATGAAACCATAGGGCTGGCGAGCCATTCTTGTCTTATGGATGATTTGGTAGCCAAATGGAGACTCTAAGGTGAGCTTGGAATGCAGTAGACAACTTAGAGAAGCTTCGGTGTGGTAGCAGCATCTTGATGTCAAGAACACCGAACCCAATTCGCGTATCCAAGCCGTGTCCGGATATCAATTTATGTGTCCGAGCGTATAACGGCGTGTCCGTGTCGGACACGCAATACGTGATTCTGGTGTCGTGTCCGTGCTACATAGCATATTAGTAACGGATCCTTTATCGCAGTTGATTAGAGCCCCCTCATCCCTCCTTTTATAATCCATGTTATATGGGATTCTACCATCCATTTAGTCCAACTATGTGTTGAATGTCCCTCATTTACCTCGATCAATTGTCCAACAAAAAATGTGTTAGTAGTGTTTAGATGAATCTCTTGACGTAAGGGATACAATCTTTAAAAAAAATATCGAATTTGTTAACTAATTGTACATATATACATTTGCACATTGATGCCGGGCCTAAAGTATTATACCATGAACTAATCCATATTCCTAACACACCATTGTATAGCAAACAACAAAAAACAGAGAGAGCTAGTTGTATTTTCGATAGCATATAACTAATAAACGAGACGGCACATGATCGCTCGCTAACGGACTAAGTGTTTAGATCTTGCAGAGGAACATGATCGTTTGCTAATAGTTTAGTTATATATCTGATGCATTTTTTTAGAGAAAACAAGAGAGGATATCTTAGAAGACAGTGAGAACAATGTTAATGCCTTAATGGGTCATAATGATTGGGTTAATTTATTATACATCAATGTATGTTATACATCTCACATCCGACGGTTGACAACAGATATTATTTTTCTGACCCCACTCACAAAATAATATCGACCGTCAGATGTGAGATGTATAACATACATTGATGTATATTAGAATTTTCTATAATGATTCACCGCAACAGTAGTTGCCGATAATAGTTCCATTCTCACTTCGAACACGCTTAAAATATGTTGACTTGTTGATTACTAATTGACAAGTGTGAATTATGTTACTGGACGTAAGTTCACGTAACATAATCTCGATGTGAACGTGGATATATTCCGAAACCTCTCTTCCACAATAGTTTATCTCAACATCTCTTTTCCTCCTTTCATATATATATTTTTTTGCTTTTCTCATTTTGGAACTCTTACATATCCTTTTGCATACAAGTATCTCGATCATCATAGATTTGATTGCATACATGTGTGAATAAACACTACTATACTTAATTAAATTATAAAGAGACTGTAGTAAGATGTTCGCCAATAATTTAGACAAGAGAAACCGATGTAGGTCACTTGACCTAAGAATCATCACCAGTCATAAACATACATGGATAATCTCCCCCTTCCATGCCTGAACGAATGCAAAATTTTATGGGTGAAGCATGTCTATTTGGATGCATGCATGGAAGAATCACTACATTTAAATAATTGCACGATATGTATAGTTCACGTAGAAGTTGAGGTCCTTCTCTTTTGCCGGCAACTCCCATATGTATTCCACAGTACACGTGACATAGCAGATGCATTGGCCGGAAAAAGATTCCAAAATATCAACGGAAAGTGTAATGCCTAAATCTAAAAGTTATGTAGCACGGACACACGTGCATTCACTCACGTATCGCATGTCCGACACGGATAAAGACATGATACGGCTAGACACGCGTTTAATACACATGGTCACGTCGTATCTTAAATGGACATGCGTATTCTTCAAATTGAATACGCGAAGACAATAAATTCAGATAAAAATGCACGTGGTGTGATTCGAATTTGGGTTGTCAATGCATATGGGGAACTCCTCACCATTTTCTACTGAAATGTTTTTGTTAATAGTTATGCACAATTTAACATATATAACAATTTAAATAGTTCTATAGAATATAAATTAATTTTTTTTAAAAAAGTTTATCAATATCTTTTTTTATAATGTCAAATTTTCCTTAAAAATTAATATTTTTAGTCATTGGTTTAACTATTTGTTTAAATTTTTTTAATTAAGAAACTATATCACTTATGTTTTATTTTTTTAGTATTCATATATATATATAATAATAATAATTAATTAACGTGTCCACAACATGTCCGTGTCAAAAATTAATTAATTTGCCGTGTCCTTATATCGTATTGTGTCGAATACGGACACCTCGTGTCCGTATTTGTGCTACTTAGTTTAAAAGTGATATAATTCTAATTTCTTGCAATAATTTCATAATGAAGTGATATAACAAAATCTCCATAGTTTTAACTTTTAATCATGCATGTGATCGTGTCTAACTGTGCAACAATATATATGTTGCAATTACATCAAGAGTTAGAAGTACATTCTCATATATAGTGATAAACTAGTATTCATATAACTAATCCTCCTACCGGACTGGCCACCATGACTAACAATGTGCTCTAACGCTAGATTGGCTAATCATTTTGAAAGTGTATTAGTCATTGATGGTAACTTATATAATAGATGATGACATTACTTGTACTAGTTCCGTTCATACGGTCAGTAGCTGACTATGAAATTCATACTCAACTACCATTGGATGTAAATCCAAGGGTGAGGAGAATCTTTTTAAAATTGAGTTATTTTGTTTTTAACCTTTAGATTTACATCTAATGGTGGTTGAACATAAATTTCATGGTCAGTAGCTGACCGTGTGAATGAGATTTTTACTCGTACACTACATAGCTCGCATGGCATGATGACAATCGATGGAAAACTTTTTTTCTGTTTCAAGAAAAAAACTTGAGAGAGCTCGTTATGTACAAGAAATTAAACAACCACAACCGAGAACTAACTAATACGGCTATATAAGACTATAAACATATGCGATATACCAGCAAACACATGTGAAGAAAGAACAGTCAAATGAAGAAAACACACAAGGGAACGTAAACAGCTGCAAGCGCTAGTAACTGAGGCTGTTGATGAGAGACAAAGCATTGCTAGCCAATCTAGCAACAGTGAGAATGCTCTTGTTAATGGTGTTCTTTACCGCCGTATTCACCTTATGCTCATCGAATCCATCCGTACAGGTATCCTCATCCGTCAGCGAAGCACTAACCCAAGTCTTTATGTCATCCAGATGATACTGGATATCCTCACCTCCTAACTCTCTCATGGCAGCCAGCGCCTGTTTAAGCTCGTCGACGGAGTCCTTGACGGTCTCTATGCAAGCCTTCACCACACCAGCCTCTGCTTTCGTTAGTCCTTTCTTCTTCAACAGCTTAGACACTGTGGACGCGGAGGTTTTCGCTGCTTTTAGGGTTACGGAGAGAGCATAATTGCAGAGTTTCTGAGGGTTTGATTTGATGGATGTGGCGTAGGAGGAAAGAGACTTGTAGCAGATTTTAGGGTACGTGGTGGAGTTGCAGGCTGTTTTGACGTAGGTTTTGTAGGTTTGGCTCGAAGAAGAAGTCGCCGTGGTTGTGTTGATGAAGAGGATGAATAGGAGAAGAGCGAAGAGAAATGTCGGAGCTCCCATTTTTGATGTTGTTGGATTATTGATAGATTGTGCGTAATAATATTTAGGAATTTATAGGTGAGTATGAGAAGCAAATATATTGTGTTTTTAATCAAAGGCAAGCAGTGGATGAGGTGGCAAGTAAATGATCATTTGCTGACAAGGAGTGTTGGTTTTGGATCCCAACCATTTTAAGAATAAGAAACTAGCTCTTAGCTTGTGATAAAATATATAGACTTATTAAGTTTTAATATTGAAATGAACGAAAGAGAATATCAATATCTGGAGATTTTAAGAATAATAAGAACAATTAATGTTTGCGAGTACATCTTCGATCTTAGGTACCGTAAAACATTCTCATTGGCTTTTATCCTATTTAACAACAATGGACAACCATCCCATTCTCACAACTTTATGCTTAATTCATTGGGAAAATGAACTTTGAAAGACATGTGTATGCTGTTTTGCACAATAACAATCACTTTTTTACTACTTGGATGTTAGCTCAACTATCAAATAAGTTCCGTTAGCTATTGAATTTGTGCCAGTGTGCACACACAGGCAGGGCACCAAACACACTCTGAATTCAGCAGCTAAGGGAACTTAAATTATGAAAGTGTAAGAGTTTAAACTTTAAACCCTTAAAAAGGAATGGAGAGGAGAGAGAGGGATGGGGTAAAAAAGGAATCTAAAACAAAGAATTAATTATTAACTTTTTAGATTGTTCATTGAATGATGTGAAATACCACATGTCACAAGCGTATTAGTCAATGTACATAATGAAAGGTGCATTGAATTTGAATCTGTTTATATGAGTATATGACTATAGTTTTATTTATCTACTTTATAGTGCTTCTCTTTTTTTTTTTGGAAAGGTATGGTGCTTCTTTTTAAATTATGAAAGTGTAAGAGTAAACGACCTATAGTGTTTTATTTACTTTCTAATTATTAATTTATGTCATATTGTTCTTACAGTGATTCAGAAATTTATTGTAAGATAAATAATGAGGTAATGAATATTGATGGGAAGCAAATCACCATGAAATCCGATAATAGCGTGTATCTTAAGGGATTTTTGATGATGCCGGCTGATCTATATCTTTTAGCCGGCGCGCGTGGGACGTGACTACGTCAGTTGGAAGTTATACGGCATTGTTCATGAGCCTACGATAACGGTCATGCTCTCAGCCTATAACATGTGGCCACGGCATAAGATGACCTACGACCCCTTAAAAAGTCAAATAATCAACGTGCGTGAGGGTGAGGCTTATCACCTGTCCGCATGCACCGTAGCCTAGCGCGACGAGAGGCGGTGTTCCTGGGCTACAGCTCCGCCACGCTTACATCACTACGATCACAGCCTTGTCTATCCTTCAACTCTCGCCACGTAAGGGGATTTAGAGTTGGAGAGTGTTGCAAGCATAAATCAGATTCACATTATGTTGCATTATAAATTGAGGGGAAGACTTAAGGAATCTAATTTGAATGATCAAGGTGCAAGTGCTCGAGCCCGTAATGCATGGAAGAAAGCAAGGGTTCATGTTCTTGTACATAATACATGCGCAATGGATTTTGTCAAGTTGATTCAAATCTCTTTCTTTGAGATAGATCTCCCAGTTCTGGGGTTATAGAACTATTGTCATAAATTCTGCGTTATTTCTGTAAGTTTATAACAAGAAACTTATGATGCCTGCTCCTGGTTTTCATGGTTGTTGTTCCTTGATTAGATTGATAAAAAAATAAAAAGTAATGACCTCACATAAAACGACCTGTTATATGCGTTGCAATTGGATCGTGTTTTTATATTCGTGAATTTGAAGCTATTACACTGGCATGGGTATACAATGTATGTCAGTATATGTTTAATTATGGCCTCTGTGCTCTATACCAAGCACCAACAAAGTTGAGATCAATTACTGAAATTATATGTATATATTCTTACTTTCATTCCTTAAACAAAAACAAAATCTGTTTTTTTTATTCTTACAAGAAGCTTTGATTTTTGAATTGTATTTCACTAATGTATTGAACTGTACATGCATGTTGTTCCTTTTGTTTTTTTTTTTTTAATTTTTAAATAAACATGCATGTCATTATGAATTGGTATTCAAATTAATTACCTTTCTGTTGAGATTTGAGAACAAGCTCATCTTTTTTCTTGATAAAATGTATCCCTAGGTGATAGCCTCCACCACCATATATATATATATATATATATATATATATATACCATGAAATTTGATACTTACTGGTGAATGCAGATCATATATAACATGCATTAGTACATAAACTGATAAACATTCCTGGCCCGGCTGTGTTAGCTTCGTACAGATACATACATGCAACATAACCAGATGACCTCGTTCGAATTCTTGATCCTTCGATGTCAGCTCTTCGATCAGTTCATCAAGGGCTGAATGAGGATTTAATACTGAATATGCTCACCCACTTATACTAATTAAGAAATATATGTTAGCCAAGTTATGTCTAAAACAACAATTTCATGCACTTATTGTTAGACATGTCTAACAAACGGTTGTGACTTGTGAGATAAACTCGTTTTTATCTAGCGGGACTAGGTATGAAAAAAAGCGCAGCCAAGCTAGTATGTCATTAGCAAGTCCTTAGCAATTTACCAACGGATTAGAGATGACAACATCAGTAATCAATTAAGATTGATAAGGACACACTATCAGCTCAAAATCATGTACATGACATTGATCAGTGGCCGAAGATCGATCATGTTTGACAATATATTTTTTGGCATGAAACCAAAACCTCTAAGAAAAAACACCAAAAAAAAAAAGATATCCAAACACAAGTAAAATGATCAGAGGCGATTGCATCAGAGATCAGGTTGCACAACAAGCGTTCGAGTTCGGGCATGATAAGGGTCTTCAGAATTTTTCTCTCCATGTACCGACCGTACCTGGATATCCAAAGTATAAATGGTTAGTCATTACTCATTACTGTAACTGTGTTATATATATTTTTTTGGTATTCCATTAAAAATTCAATTTTTGGAAGCTTTTTAAGAGAAACACATCTATATTTTTCTTCATTATTCACTAAATGATTACCTTTATTCAATCTAAATTACAAAATGTCACTATTAAAAACTGATATAAATAAGTGATTAGTCAATCAATAAATTATGCTCTTATTTATTATCTTAATTATATATTTCCATAGTCCCTAAATAATTTTAGTTTTTCTTTTCCTCATCATAAATTTAGAAATAGAAATAATGAAACATTTTCTTTAATTACATATATATAAATAAGAAGTTTTTAAATTTAAATCAATTCTTAATTGAAATCACTCCATGGTGATATAAACTTTCTATTATTTTGAATAATTTTAAAGTTTCTATTTTATAGGTATATTTTTTTCATATGTCATCAATGCAATCTATGTTTAAGGTAGAGATATAAGTTCTTCACTATCTAGTAGGTTTTGTTTTAACTACAACCTAATGATTATGTATGTATATGTATAGACATTTATATCTCTTTTAGGGATTTTTTACATCAACCTGTTTTTTAGAGCATCTTCAATAGCTCCTCTTAAAATTATCTTTTATAGAGGATACAAACATCAAATCTCTAAATAAAAAAGGTCTCAACTCCAACAACTCATCTATTCTATTATATAAAATTAAATGTAAATTTGTATAATTAAATGAAAATCAAATTGAATCCTCATAATGTCATAATTTATACCAAGCCAGAGAATGAATGATAAATCATTTTTTTGTTATTTTTTAGGATAAAGAGTGGATTTGTTTTGGTAAGAAATAAAAGTTTTGAGATTGTTTTGAAAATTATACATATTTTGAGATTTTGTTTATCTTTCTTCCCAATTTCTCTATTATAGATGATGATTTAGAGGAGCTATTGAAGCTAAAAATTGTCATTTTTTTCTCTATAATAGATATTATTTGGGTTTTAGAGAAGCTGTTGGAAATGCTCTTAGGTATTCTATTATTCCAAAACTCTATTTCTTAGGTTGAATATGAAATTTATACTAACATGGGGTATTCTATTATTTCAAAACTCTATTTCTTAGGTTGAATATGAAATTTATACTAACATGCATGTTTCTATCTATTAGGTAACAATATAGAGTAAAAAAAAACGTTGAAACAACTCAAAAGATAAAGAAGTATCGTTAATTTCTTCATGCTCGTTAAATAAAGGTTTACCGAAAGTTCATGTAAAATAATACAAAAAATAAAATATTTGAGAAAATATATATACATACATATTTTAAAAGGAAAATATACTTTATTTATAGATGTAAAATTTTGAAACGAATGAATGATATAGATACACAACAAGCTTTAAAATCTCTCATATGATCTATAAAAGTTGTAGTTGTGTTTGTATTTTGAAGTTTTAATATCAACTATATAAAGAAATTTTTCTTCAGAAAAATCTGAAATCAAATCTTTCAGCAATTTATAGTAATGAAGAATCAATAGTGTTTGAATTAGACATATACAGTGAAATATTTAAAATAGATGCTAAAATTAAATAAACTAAAATGATCCAAAAGACGAAATAAATTTATACAAAAAGAATTTGGGATAGATTGAAAAAATATTTGAGTGTGGGTTTAACTTCAAATGGTTCCAATATTGGGTATATATCAATTTTTTTTAATGAATGACTGTGTTATCTATATCTCCAATGTGCCCTATTCAAGTTCATACAATAATCATAAACGACAAATATGTGTCCCCAAAATATCTCCAGAACTTCCTGAAAGTTGCACGTACTTATTGTTAGCCATGCATAAAACAAGAATTGCACATGTGCTCCAGGACCATGAATGCATGCATGTAATCTCAGAAGAACAATACCTTAATATCTTAATTTGCTGGGTGACCTGGGTCATTACATGAAATTCTATCGATCTCCACTTAATTGGCCAATTTAGCTTATACTATTTGCTGGGTATTTCCGCAATGTATATATAAGTTGCAGAAAGACACAAGTCATTGTATCATCAATCAACTTGCTTCAATTAATCAGAAGTTTAGAGATAAGACAGCCGCCGGTCGATGTCAAGCTTCTGTTATCATGGTCAATCGGTCGATCCTTTAGGTCGACAAAGAGTCCAAACCAATTACTTCACCCACCCAATGGGCCAAAATTGCAGCAAGTTCATATAAAGCAAGAGCGCAATAGACACGTGAGCAACAGATAGTCCAAAATGTTTTTGCAAGTAGATGATATATATGCATGCATGATTATCTAGATAACATTTTAATTTATTTAATCTGTGTGTAGGTCGAGTTGGTCCTATAAATTGGTACCTTTGGCTCCCTAATGTCATATCGATCACTCCTCCCCTCCCTGCAAAATTTGATAACAGTATCAAAGAAAGCAATGGCCTCCTCATCGTTCACATCTCTTCTTATAGTATTTTCCATTATGAGCTGCTCCACATTCTACTCAAGCTCAGCGGCTAGGGACCTGGCACCCAAAACCAACACTGAGTTCATGAAAACATCTTGTAGTGCAACGACCTACCCTAAACTATGTCTCACTTCCCTTGCAAGCCAAGCAACAGCAATTCAAACAAGTCCGAAACTCATGGCGATTGCAGCCCTTAGTGTCACACTTTCCTCCGCTAATTCAACCTCGACCATGATGTTGAGTCTCTCCCACAGCCACGGAATGAAGCCTAGAGAAGTGGCTGCCATGAGAGACTGCGTTGAAGAGTTGAGTGATTCGGTGGACGAGCTTCAGAGGTCTATTTCCGAGATGGGTAACTTCAAGAGCTCGGATTTTGAGATGATGATAAGTGATGTACAAACTTGGGTTAGCGCAGCCTTAACGGATGAGAGCACCTGCACAGATGGATTTGCTGGAAATGGTATGAATGGGAATTTGAAGACTGCTGTGAGGGGGAAGATTGTGAACGTTGCACAATTGACTAGCAATGCCTTGGCCTTAATCAACAGATACGCCTCATTTCATGGTTAATTTCGAGCAGTTACCCTACAAGCAAGATCGAGATGAAAGTCTATATAAACTCTATATATATTTGTAAGATAGTTTTTGTGGAAGCGTTTGATTAAGTCGTCTACGAGTTCTCAATTAATGAAATATATATGTTGTCGGTATTGTATTTCTTTATACGTATAGTGATTAATGTAGAAATTTTTACGTTGTGCATGGATGTTTGCTCAAAATGTAACTAGTTACTACGAATTAGAAGGTAGGTAGCTAGAGAAAATCAAAAACTCGATCTGGTAATTAACCTTCAATAGCCGGTGACGGGCCGCTAATCCTTGTCTAAGATAAGGTCATGGCCCCTGGTCGCTCTTGGTTGTCTGATATTCTAACGAACGCATCTTCTTGAAGTGGTAAACTGTTAATCTTAATAACTCGACTTGGCTAATGGCGGCCACCATTATGTTCAACACTTCAACATGATATTGTCGCACATTCACACTATCTGCAGTCATATGAAATGTGCCGAGGTGGAATAGCTGATGTCCTCGTCAGAGTAGTGTTCCCTACGTACCAAGAAGTTAGGAAGACGTACACAACACTTGATTTTGATGCAATTTGGGCATGATAATTTTCACTTAATCTATAGATCTGTCTCATGCATGCATATATATATATAAATGAGATAGATAGTCGATCTTTCTGGTCACCTACATAAATCGTAGTGGGTTCAATTTTAATTTTAGTAAAAAATAATTTATTTTAGAAGAAGATCATTAGTTGTAGTATAGTCGATCACTGTTGTCAATATGTCAGTTGCCGATTGTTGCAAAGTGTTTTCACTTTTCACTAGCAATTAAGGACAGTCTGTCAGCGATATCATTTTAACGTAAATGATATAGGGTCGATCAGGACCGCCCTTTTTGTTTACTACTAAGTCCAGGAAATTGACCGAATCCCCAGAGGATTAGGAGAACACTCTATCCTTAGTTCCTTACAAAACAGAAAACAAGTAATCCAAATCCTCAAAGAACTAGGAGAACACTCTCTCCTACATTCAAGAGGACTGAAGTGATAGAAAGCTATAAAACTTACCTCGAATTCCCTTGGCCTTTTGCATTTTTAGTAATAACAACTCAAGTCATCAAGGCGTGCGGGTACTGATATATCCTAGGGCACTCTCGCTTCTGTTTCTCCTGTGGAAAATGGAGAGGTATGAGATAATAAGGGAAGTTGGTCGTGGAGCATTCGGAACTGTCTGGCGAGCAAAAAATAAGCAGACTGGTGAAACTGTTGCAGTTAAAATACTGAAGAAAATATACGATTCATGGGAGGAGTGCCTGGGTCTGCGAGAAGTTAAGTCATTGCAGAAAATGAATCATCCAAACATTGTGAAGCTCAAGGAACTGATCCATGAAAATGATATTCTGTTCTTTGTGTTTGAGTACATGGAGTTCAACCTGTTCCAACTTATGAAAGACAAGGTTAAGCCTTTCCCTGAATCTCAAGTGAGGAGCTGGTGTTTAGAAGTTTTTCAAGGTCTTGCTTATATGCACCAGCGCGGATATTTTCATCGCGACCTAAAGCCGGAGAACTTGTTGGTGACCAAAGACTTCAAAATCAAGATTGCGGATCTTGGTCTTGCTCGGGAAATCGATTCAAAACCACCCTATACGGAATATGTGTCAACGCGCTGGTACCGAGCTCCTGAACTGTTGCTCCAGTCAGGTTTGTATGGCTCTAAAGTGGATATGTGGGCAATTGGTGCAATCATGGCCGAGTTGCTTAGTCTCCGCCCTCTGTTTCCCGGAATTAGCGAAGCAGATGAGATGTACAAAATTTGCAGTGTACTTGGGACTCCAACCGAGGATTCATGGGCCGATGGGCTTTGTCTTGCAAGAAACATCAACTACCAGTTTCCACAGTTTTCTGGTGTTCATCTCTCTTCACTAATTCCATCAGCAAGTGAAGATGCTATTAGCCTCATTAGTTCACTTTGTTCTTGGGACCCTTCCAAAAGACCAACAGCTGAAGAGGCCCTTCGCCATCCTTTCTTCCAGAGCTGTTACTATGTTCCTCCACATCTTCGTTGTCACAAAACAACTACTGCTGGATTAACAAGGGGAGCTTCAGAGCAGGAAAAATATCAGCCCCCTGGAAAGAGAGTCAATCCTACTCTTACCTCAGTGAACAAGGTAAGGAACGTTACACGCGGTACTGTGGGGAACCCGCTGCATAGGCAGCCCCCCATGAAAGCTGGAGTTAAATGGGCTGGCGAGCCGAGAGAATCGACCTTCACATTGTCAAAAACTAAAAGCATAAGTAGTTTCTAAGTTTTACTTAACTCAGTAAAGTGAAGAAGTCCTGGAAGTTGTACGCGAGTACCCTAGAAATGTAGTACCACTTGACAAAAGAGTACCTCGATCATGAGTTCATGACTAAAGTGAACTTGTCTGAGAGTGAGATTGTTTTGAAGCTAGGATCTGTAAACAAAACATGTATCCACGGTTCACATTTGCTAGAAGATCCTGTACGTACGTAGAAGATCGATATAAATGCTTGCTACGCGAATTTGATGTGTTTCACATGACATTTTGTATACATTTTGTAGTTCTATTTTGTACGTTTGATTTCTTAATCATCTCAAAAACTTCGCAGGTAATTGAAAAAAAAAAAGTCTTATTACACGTACTGTGTTGTTTTTTACATGAACTAAATCCCTCGATTTCATTAAAATGTTAGATTTAAGGTACAGCATTTCAATATAAAACATTGGGAGCCAGAAAAAACATATACTATCCACACCATGATACTCCGATTCACAAACAAATCTATCATAACCAACAATCGAGCGATCCATCAAGGACCAATGCGCCATGGTTTAACACATGGATGCAGGCCCCTGGGGAAAGGGCTAAATGCTAAGATATTTTAGAAAAGAAGAAGTGTTAATATATTTGTATATCTCAGTATCTGTAGGGTTCAGGAATTAATATCTTCCTACAAAATATCGATCGAAATGGCCTACTTAGTGTCTCTTGGAAAATAGTTTTGCTACATTATTATTTGGCTGGCTGCATTTTTTCTTTTTTTGAGAATGAAATTATTTCCCTGGCTGCATTATTCTCACATGTTCTCCATCTGATACTTTTCTTTTACCTTATTATATGAAAGAAGATATGCATCAATTTCTTGTCCCTTTCAGACAATGAATTACTTTTGGATTTGCTCCAAAATGGGGAAAGGCAAGGTTTCACAAGTCGGCCAATGCTTCTCGCTAAATATATAGATAAGAATAACTGGAAAATGGGGCATTAGTTCTGTTTCACATCGCTTTTTAGACCCAATCATCTCCCAAGTTGAGAAGCCATTTCCCACAAGGCCACAACCACTTGCCTGCTTAAGAGAGGATGTATCTTTCACCCTTTTGGGTCCCAAAAACATTTGATATTTTCTCAATTTGATCAAAGACTGCTAACTATTTTCCATGATTGGTGTTGCTTCTTCTTTCTTTTTGATTCTATTAATTGACACTTTTCCCTCTCCTTTCATCACTCCAAGTCTCCAACTCCACTGCCTAATAGTCTAATGCCCTGCTGCAAACAGATGGAACCCTCATTTTCTAAACACTTCGCCACATCTTCTTTCATAGTACTAGTCTTCACTACTTGTACCATATTCTACTCAGTCTCAGCAGCTAGAGATCTTGCCCCGAAAACCAATACCGAATTCATCAGAATATCTTGCGGTGCGACAACCTATCCAAATCTCTGCTTCACCACTCTGTCAAGCCAAGCAAGTTCCATCCAAACAAGTCCCAAACTCATTGTGTAATAACCCGAATTTTCGGAACTATTTATTGAGTTGATTTTAAATTTATAAAATTTGTGAAACTCATTAAACGTGTTTGTGCCACCTTGCGACGTCGGAAATCGAAAACGGAAACGTTATCGGAACGTTTAATTAGAAAAACGTTACGTTTCCGCGACGTGAGTATCGACTTTTATTCCGTCACTCATTTGTGAAAACTTCCTTCACGGAAGTTGTAGAACTCGTCGATACGAGTTCGTGGACGCGTCACACGTTCGAATCGGACGTCGGACGTGAAAGTTATTAACGTCAGAACTTAGTTTCCGATTTTGGAAATTAGTATAAAAATGATATTTTTCTGATTAGGGTTTCCATTTGTGGAAATCCCTCTCTTCTCTCTCCCCGAGTTCGTCCTCTCTCTCTCTCTCAGAAAGATCTTCATCGGCGATTTGCCCCTTCGACCGCCCGTGTCACACACCGCCAGTCTCAAGACCACCGCACGGCCCACCTCAGCTACCCCGGAGCTCGCCGCGCGGTGCCTCGCCGCCGTGAAGCCTCACGAACGTCGCCAAGATTCTGTAATTTTTCCACCGGCATCTCAAGCTCTCCGGCGACGATCCGACGGTCCAAAAGTTTGATTGAGGTGAGGGTTAGCTTAACTAGATTGTTGTGATGCTTGGTTGTTGATTTGTGGTTGTTTTGGTTTGGATTTGGAGGAGATCAGAGATCAGAGGAGGAGGGTGGATACCGCCGCCTAGAGGCGGCGCGTGTGGTAGCCTAGGGGTGGTCTGAGACCGTAGGAGGGTGGAGGAGGAAGAGAGGAAGAGTTTTGGGGCGGCGGTGGCATGATACGCGCCGGTCTTAGGGTCGGCGCGTGGACCCTACGCGCTGCCACAGTGAGTGGCGCGTGAGCGCCACGCGCGGTCTGCCGGAGGTGGCGCGTGTACCCACACGCTGCCACGTGCGGCGGCGCGTGAATAGTGTTTCGAAACAGTAATTTTGTAAAATTTATTTTTACGCACGGTGAATGTAAAAAGTAATTTACGTATAGTAAAAGTAAATTTTATTTACATTCGATAAATGTAAATGTAAATTACATTCAGTAAATGTAAAAGTAATTTCTGAAAGGTAAATCGGTAAGTATTATTTACTTAGACAGTATTTATATTTGAATAGTATACATATGTACAGAAATACGTAAAGAGTATATACACGTACATGAATACATAATTGATGTGTATTTATACAGAAATACGTGCATAGTAAATACATAAATAGTAACTCCACGAACAATAATTTCGTAAAACCATAAATTGCTGAACAGTAACATATTATTACTGTTTTGGCATTTAAGGTTTACGTAACGATTTTAAATTCTTTTCTTATCTTTTCAAGGTGATCGATAATTCAAGAAAATGAATTACTTTCGGAATTGTGGATTTTCGCTCGAGATTATAAGGTGAGGAAAATCTCACATTTACGAATCTACCTTTGCGGAAATTCAAGATTATGCAGAATATTAAAAAATGAAATATGACATGTATATGATATAGTGGAATATATATATTTGTATAAATGGTAAATAGGTACATATATATATATATAGTTTGTTATATTATATACTGTTATGATTTCGTTGTGAATATGTCATTTTGATGACGAGATTTATATGTCGAGCATGTGATTTGATTTATACAATATGACACGATGATTATTGTACGTGGTTTTAACATGGAGATTGTTAAAACGTTTTTGTCTACGGACGTGTGATGTCTTCGGACGTGATTTGTCTTCGGACGTGATTTTGCCTACGGACGTGTGATGTCTTTGGACGTGTGATGTCTTCGGACGTGTTTTGTCTTCGGACGAGTTTTTGTCTTTGGACATGAGTTATGTCTTCGGACGAGTTTTGTCTTCGGACGTGATTGATGTTTTCGGACGAGTTTTGTCTTCGGACGTGTTTTGTCTTCGGACGTGTTTATGTCTTCGGACGTGTTTGGCATGTCGGAACTTAGCCTTTGGCCGGGCGAAAGTTACGATACAATTAGAGCTCTAGTCTGTCTGCCGGGATACTGCATATGAGGTAACAGATGAATTATCGGTTTATGAGTACCCATATATTTTTGGGATTTTTGGGTGACAGATGGGTTGCCCAATGCCCGGCGGTGTACTGCATGAGGGGTAACAGATAAGTACCCGTTGTATAAATGCATTTGGGTAAACATAGGGGTTGCCTAATTCTCATGACTACATATATTTTCACATTATTAGACAACCAGATGTGCCGTCTAATGAGTCATGAGTGCATTTATATTTGTTGATTTGTGGATTTTCGTATATATTGATATGCGAGTTATATTGTTGTTTTACTCATACGAGCTGCAAAGCTTACCGGGTTTGTGTTTACAATCCTGGTGCACCTATTCGATGGTGTAGGAGATAACTCCGCAGGTGTGGATTAGCGGAAATCGACGGACCGCTCAGAGGACTTGAAGTTATTTATTTTCATCCTGTGGTGAGGATTTGTGTGGATTTCTTTGTGAGGATTTTTGTGAGGATTATACATTTCTATTTATTATAATGTCGAATTATAAATTGTGGGTTGTAATAATTAGTTTGACTGAGTTGTATTTTGAACTCAGAGATGATTCGCTGTAACATTTAAATGATTTCGATTCATTGAGATTGTTTAGTGTTTTTCATGACTTCGAAATTTGAGTTTCATGCTCGAAATTTTGGGGTCGTGACACATTACTTGTGCTGCACTCAATGTGTCACTTTCTGTAACGACCCCAAAATTTCGAGCTTAAAAACTCAAAATTCTAAAGTCGTTAAACACAAAATAATCTCAATAAAATCGAAATCATTTAAGTGCACAGCGGATCATCACTGAGTTATCAATACAACTCAGAAAACCAATTATTACAACCCAAATTTATAATTTACATTATGTAAGTTGGAATGTAATAATCCTCACAATCTCTCACAAAATAGTCACACAAAATCCTCACACAAGCTGGAGGTAAATCACTTCAAGTTCTCTGAGCGGTCCGTCAATTCCCGCTAATCTACACCTGCGGAGTCATCCACTACACCATCGAATTGGTGCACCGGGATTGTAAACACAAACCCGGTAAGCTTTACAGCTCGTATGAGTAAAATCAAAATATAATTCGCATATCAAAATATACGAAAGATCACAAAACAACAAATATAAATACCCTCATGAGTCACTCGTCAGCCCATCTGGTTGACCCAAAGAAATATGAAATAAAACGTTCATGAGGAAATTAGGTAACCCTTCTGGTTACCCAATGCATTTATAATACGGGTACCAAGAACGCTGGTACACATCTGTTACCCCTCTCGTAATACACCGTTGATATTGGATAGCCACCCGCTACCCAACATCCAAAATACACCGAGTACCCATGAGCAGATAACCACCCGTTACCTCGCATGCAGTACTAAGGCAGACATACTAGAGCTCTAACTGTATCGTAACTTTCGCCCGGCCAAAGGCTAGGTTCCGACTTGCCAAACACGTACAATAATCTCACATCATATTGTACCAATCACGTCCGAAGACAAATCAACATTTTAACAATCTCAATGTTAAAAATCACGTACAATAATCTCACATCATATTGTACCAAAAATCATGTCCGAAGACAAATCAACATTTTAACAATCTCAATGTTAAAATCACGTACAATAATCTCACATCATATTGTACAAATCAAAATCACATGCTCGATATTTAAATCTCGTCATCGAAATGACATAAATCACGATAAAATCATAACAGTATATTATATAGCAAACTATATATATATGTACATATTTACCATTTATACAATATATATATAATCCATTATATCGTATACATGTCATATTTCATAAACACGTCCGAAGACAAAAACTCGTCCGAAGACAAAACTCGTCCGAAGACAAAACATTTTAACAAACTCATGTTAAAACCACGTACAATAATCACACCTCATATTGTACAAAAATCACATCACGTGCTCAACATTTAATTCTCGTCATTCGAAATGACCAATTCCAACGAATTCATAACAGTATATAATATAGCAAACTATATATATATGTACTTATTACCATTTATACGATATATACGTAATCCACTATATTGTATACGTGTCGTAATTCAATATTAAAAACTCTTGCAAAAATCTTGGAATCACCGCAAGTGTAGATTCGTAAATAAGTGAGATTTTACTCACCTTCTTTCCTGCGTGCAACTTCCACGACCCTGAAAGTAGGGGTGGACAAACTGACCCGAAAACCGAAAAAAAACCGGACCCGAACCCAAACCGAATCCGAACAAACCGAAATCCGAATCAAACCGAACCGAAAATAAAAAAACCGAACCGAACCGATTCTATTTGGGTTGGGTTATGGGTTCAGTCCCTTAGAAACCGAACCGACCCGAACAATCCGAAGTTAATGGTCAACGTTACAAAACGACATCATTTTGTCATATTTATAATTTTACATTATTATTATTATTATTTTAATAAAAAAAATAGTGTGGTCGGCCTTACAGCCGCACATAATTTTTAACCTAATTGACCTAATGTATAAGAGGCGCATTATTTAGCCGTCTTGCTTCCTTCATAATGCGATAGTTTTATTTTAAACCTAATATAAATGTTATGATACATTAGTTGACACTTAGGAAATCGCCAACTCTAATTCGAAATATGATCGATCGACACCAGCAGATGTGATTGGTATATATATATTTAGGGACCCCGTCAAAATTTCGTCCGTTTTGGACATGGTTTGACCGTTCGTACCAACGGTTAACTAAAAAAGAGGCGTTTTCACATATTGAAACCCTATTGACCGGGGCTTTGCCAAATATATTTCTTTAGTGCGACCGCGCATGATAGATAACAAAAATTAGGTGATTTCAGATATGTAAACGGCTTTCGGCGTTCGCATATTTGTAATAGGTCCTCCCTTATGGCATAATAGTGGTGTTTTCGATTTACCAAAAATTCTGACGGTTAAATGAGGTCCGAATTGGATGAAATTTTTATAGGGTCACTAAATATATATACCGATTACATCGGCTGGTGTCGATCGATCCTTAGAAGTTTCCTTCATATAGTCGTTTCATAATGCGATAGTTTTATTTTAAACCTAATATAAAGGTTATGATACATTAGTTGACACTTAGGTGATCGTCAACTCTAATTCAAAATATGGTCGATCGACACCAGCAGATGTGATTGGTATATATATTTAGGGACCCCGTAAAAATTTCGTCCATTTTGGACATGGTTTGACCGTTCGTACCTACGGTTAACTAAAAAAGAGGCGTTTTCACATATTGAAACCCCATTGACCGGGGCTTTGCCAAATATATTTCTTTAGTGCGACCGCGCATGATAAGTAACAAAAATTAGGTGATTTCAGATATGCAAATGGCTTTCGGCGTTCGCATATTTGTAATAGGTCCTCCCTTATGGCATAATAGTGATGTTTTCGATTTACCAAAAATTCCGACGGTTAAATAAGGTCCGAATTGGATGAAATTTTTATAGGGTCACTAAATATATATAATGATTACATCGGCTGGTATCGATCGATCCCTAGAAGTTTCCTTCATATAGTCGCTTCATAATGCGATAGTTTTATTTTAAACCTAATATAAAGGTTATGATACATTAGTTGACACTTAGGTGATCGTCAACTCTAATTCGAAATATGGTCGATCGACACCAGCAGATGTGATTGGTATATATATTTAGGGACCCCGTAAAAATTTCATCCATTTTGGACATGGTTTGACTGTTCGTACCTACGGGCAACCAAAAAAGAGGCGTTTTCACATAATAAAACCTCATTGACCGGGGCTTTGCCAAATAGATTTCTTCAGTGCGACCCCGCATGATAAGTAACAAAAATTAGGTGATTTCAGATATGCAAACGGCTTTCGGCGTTCGCATATTTGTAATAGGTCATCCCTTATGGCATAATAGTGATGTTTTCGATTTACCAAAAATTTCGACAGTTAAATAAGGTCCGAATTGGATGAAATTTTTATAGGGTCACTAAATATATATAACAATCACATCGGCTGGTGTCGATCGATCCCTAGAAGTTTTCTTCATATAGTCGCTTCATAATGCGATAGTTTTATTTTAAACCTAATATAAAAGTTATGATACATTAGTTGACACTTAGGTGATCGTCAACTCTAATTCGAAATATGGTCGATCGACACCAGCAGATGTGATTGGTATATATATTTAGGGACCCCGTAAAAATTTCGTCTATTTTAGACATGGTTTGACCGTTCGTACCTACGGTCAACCAAAAAAAGAGGCGTTTTCACATAATAAAACCTCATTGACCGGGGCTTTGCCAAATAGATTTCTTCAGTGTGACCCCGCATGATAAGTAACAAAAATTAGGTGACTTCAGATATGCAAACGGCTTTCGGCGCTCGCATCTTTGTAACGGATTCTCCTTTAGGACAAATTAGTGGTGTTTTCAGTTTACCGGAAATTCTGACGGTCAAACTATGTCCGAATTGAATGAAATTTTTACATGGTCACTAAATATATATACTGATCACATCGGATGGTGTCGATCGATCCCTAAAAGTTTACTTCATATAGTCGCTTCATAATGCGATAGTTTTATTATAAATCGAATATAAAGGTATGATACATTAGTGGACACTTCAGCAATCGATAACTCCAGTTCGAAATATGGTCGATCGACACCAGCAGATGTGATCAGTATATATATTTAGGGAACCCGTAAAAATTTTGTCCGATTTGGATATTGATTGATCGTCCATACTTATGGTCAAGAAAAAAGGTGTTTTGACATTAAAATCCTCATTGACCGGGGCTTTGCCAAATGAAATTTTTTGGTGCGACCGCACACAATCGATGACAAAAATTAGGTGATTTCATATATGCAAACGACTTTTAGTGTTCGCATATTGGTAATGGGTCTTCCCTTATGACATAATAGTGTTGTTTTCGGGTAAAAACCCATCGGGCTTGCGGGCCTCGACGAGCTTTTCAGATCCACGGGCTAAATGATGAGGCATAAGTCAATTAGGTATGAAATAATCGTTAGACTATTAGTTTTTCATCTTTATGTTACATTTTGTACTTTTAAAATTAATATATAATATTACGTATTTTACATACGGGTAAAACCGAAAAAAAACCGAACCGAACCGAACCGTATGGGTTGGGTTGGGTTGTGGGTCACAGTCTCTAAAATAGAAAAACCGAACCGAACCGAATTTAAAATTTGGGTTGGGTTATGAGTTTTGTCCAAAACCGAACCGAATGGACCCGTGTCCACCCCTACCTGAAAGTAATTTCCTCACTTGTTTCGTCAGTCACCTAATAGCACGATAAATGCTTAGAAAATGATACTTAAAATATCAGGTGACGAGTTCAGCACAGCTAAATGTTGTTCATAAAACATTGTTCACGGAACACTGTTCATGTTTACTAATCACTGTTTTTACTAAACCACTCTTCACAGTTACTGTTTTTACCAAAACACTGTTCACAGTTACTGTTTTACCAAAACACTGTTCACAGTTACTGTTTACCATGTCACTGTTCAAATTACTGTTACAGTTTACTATTCACAGTTACTGTTACAGACCACTATTCATGCGATGGTACTATTCACCGGTACTATTCACAGTCACTATTCATGCGGCGTTACTGTTCACCGACCGCCACCAATCATCACCAAATTTCATCACCACAACCTAAACAACATTTCCAACAACTTCCTAGTTGACACAAAGTTCTAAATCCGAGCCTAAACAGTCCAAACACCGAAGAACATATATTCGGCACTATTCACAAACCCTAGAAATTGAAATTTTGATTCGGGTACTTACACTTCGATTTGGCTCGATTCCTTTTGTGGGAATGTTGTTGGGACTGAGACAAGCAAAACCCCTCAAGAATCTCGAGCCATGGTGGCTGGAGGAGGCGGCGCCGCCACAGCAGTAACTTCCGGCGGTTGCTACACCGTGTGTGGTTGTCGCCGGAGTGCAAGGCATAGCCCAAAAGATGGAGCTCGTCGAGCCCGTCAGTTTGATAGGTGGCACGACACGAGGCGACGTCGGATGGTGGAGAAATCGGCCGGAGAAGTTTTTTTGGGTCGGGTGAACAGTACCCGAGCTCGGGTGAACAGTAACCCGAGCTGATTTTTAGAAAAATCTGATTTTTAATCTCCTTTCCTTCCTTTTATACTATTTCCAAAATCGGAAACGAACTTCCGACGTTAATAACTTTTGCATCCGACGTCCGATTCGAACGCATGACGTGTCCACGAATTCGTATCGATGAGGTCTACGACTTTCGTGAAGGAAGTTTTTGCAACCGAGCGACGGAATAAAAGTCGATCTATACGTTGCGGTAACGTTACGTTTTCTAATTAAACGATCCGAGAACGTTTATGTTTTTGTTTTGAAATGTCGCAAACCTCCAATTGTCGTCTTGAATTAATTTCACAAGTTTAACACTTAAAAAAATACTCGACATTTAGTTTCTAAAAATTCGGGTTATTACACTTTCGTCTGCTAAATCAACATCTGCCATGATGTTAAGGCTCTCCCACGGCCGTGGCATGAAGCCTAGAGAAGTTGGTACCATGAGGGAATGCGTTGAGGAGTTGAGTGACACGGTGGACCAGCTTCAGAGGTCTATGTCCGAGATGGTAAACTTTAAGAGCTCGGATTATGAGATGTTGATAAGTGATGTGCAAACTTGGGTTAGCGCAGCCTTAACGGATGAGAGCACCTGCACAGATGGGTTTGCCGGAAATGGTTTGAATGGGAATTTGAAGACTGTTGTGAGGGGGAAGATTGTGAACAATTGACTAGCAATGCCTTGGCTTTAATCAACAGATACGCTTCGCTTAATAGTTGAATTTGATCATGATGTTTATAGGGGATAAATGTGTGATTTGTATGTTTTCTTTGTATCTGTTTGCCTTTAATTTGATTCAGATTAAACAAGTTTCCTCTGAGAGTACGTACTGTGTGACTGAAAAAAAAAACTCTTTACTAAAACTTGCATAATAAATAAGTCGTCAAAGAACAAAAATATCGAAGATTTTAGGAAAGGATGTTTTGAAGTAAGCCAAAACACCTACAAAAGGTGCATTGATGTATGTAGTTGGCTCCGATTATGGAACATCAAATCGAGAATCTTGAAATGTATCATCCTCAGCTGGTCCTTCAACAATCAGCAAGTTTGGATTTGGAGTCTGAGCTTTGAAATACATGTCTCCTTCATGATACTCCATATGTTGCGGGTACTGATCAAACGAAGGCATCACCCGAACCACGGTGATGTATTTTCTGGGGAAATCTTGTACCATATCCCACTATGTATGACATGCATTCTTTTAGTATTGCTTCCCAGTATGTAATCAACCTGAACATACCAGAATTTTAGCCATATTTACTAAAAAGTACTACTACGTAGGAACTAAACTGGCTTAGTGCAATTTACCTGTCCTTTGGCGACAAGTGTGATCACCATTGGGGTCACCTACTACATCAACAACGAAATCACTAATACTCGTGCATTTTAGCAAATAATCAGTCCCCCATGTAATGGCTTCCAAGGCATGCGGAAGTTCTGATCCCATTGAACTTCCAAATTCTATCACACTCCATGGCAACACTGTTGTGGTGAAAGCCATGGGAAAGTTAAATTTCACATTGTCACCAGCATGATAGTAATCCCCTGTCAGATCCCTCTTGGATTACAAATATTACAGAACTAGTTAAGACAGAGAACTGACAACCAATATCAAATGCAACAGAGAACTGCTAGAAAATATGGAGTTGAAGATTATTTGACATGACAAATAGTCCTAACAAAGTTCCAATAATCCATGGTCCTGTTGTTAATAGGTCCTCTGTCTTAATTTCTGGCTCCAGCAAATCTTAACAGGTGATGCTTATTTCCTTTTTGCTGAAAATGTTACAATTATAGATTGGAACGCAAATCTTAATACATTTGATCCAATATATATATATAGTAGTACTTCTCCTTCAATTTAGTTCCAAAATGTGTAAAACTACAAGTTATGTAGACCTTTAAAGAAAGCCAGAACACCAACAAATGGGGCATTGTTGTATGTAACAGGCTCCGATTGTCCAGGATCATATCGAGAATCTTCGAATGTATCATTCTCGGCTGGTCCCCCGACGACGGCTCCTATTAGCAAGTTTTGGTTTGGAGCTTCGCTTTTGAAATACTGATCGCCGTCATGGCACTTCATGTGCTGTGGATGCTTATCCACGGAAGGTACCACAGAAGCACGATGATGTATTCGAATTCTTTGAGGAAACTTTGTTCCATATCCCACCATGTAAGACATCCTCAATTGGTTGCTTCCCAGTATATAATCAACTATCAACCTGCATGAATCATGATTCAGTTTCAGTCACTAAAATGAATGTAGTTTTCCATATAATGCATGCATACCTGTTTTCTTGTGAAGTGTACTATTGCAGATATTGGATGTGTGTGTGAATTGAAGAAGCAATTGGCCACTTTGATTGACATGTTGGTCTCTTTGTTTGATGTTTATGATTGTCTTTCTCCTGATGCATGCTTAGTATCATTTGTTGACAATCTTGCTTGAAGCATGCTGCTCTTTGAATTGGAGTGATGTTTCTTTCATTTCATACTTTAGTTGTTAAGATCGGATTTATCCCTCAATTGGTTCAAATCCTCTCTCTAGTTTGTGTATATATTCACCCTCTTGTATTGTGTAAACAACATGAAGTATATTAGAGAAAATTCATCTAAACTTCTATTTCTTGTTCATTCATTTGTTTGTCATAATTTCAACATGGTATCAGAGCAGGTTTCATGACCTCTCTCTTTTACACTACATCTTGGATTAGAGAAGATTTTCTCATAGGGACCTGTTTATGCAATCTTGCTTCCGCAAAATTTCATCTTCATCTTCCTTCTCCATTAATTCATAATGGTTGGAGGAAGTAACTCTATCTCCATCTATCTCACTCATTCCAGATAAGAAGTAGATTCAAATTGGAGTCATTATCTGATTTCTTCTTCTTTCATTTTGAAGAGAAATCAAGTTCGTAGTCATACCTCAATCATTCCTCATTTCTTTCCGATTCACTTGGGTCATTTCCCAATTATTATTTTCTCTTTGGTCAGTGAATATGTTTGATTCTGACCCCTCCTATTTCATTGCCAATGAGGCTCGGCTAATGTCCTCCTTTGCGCTAACTCAGTTTGATCACCTTTAATTTTAAGCTTGGTTATGCGGTTTCCCTCGATCCAGCTTGAGGGGAAGAATTAGAGCATTAAGGTGTTTATGAGTTGCATGGTTATGTAGGGGATGCAAGCAGTGCTGCATACCCTACACAGAAACAAAGTTGCTGGCTCTTTTGTCATTATGATTTCTTCATCCTTCTCGATACCTCAAATTATTTCCAATAAGGAGTAGATCCAAGTCGGTCTCATTATCTTATTTCTTCTTCTATCATTAGGAGAGAAATCTGTTGGGGTTCTTCCATATAAGACTCCTCATTTGTTCATTGTCATTTCATGATTTCTATCCCATTCCATTTTGGAGAAGAGATCGGTTTAGAGTTCATAACTCCTCATTTCATTTCTCCTTAGCCAATTTATTATTTCTTCTTTCATTTTGAAGAGATTTATTGTCCATGGCCAAGATCTGATTTCTTCATCTTTCATTTGGAGGAGAGATCTGTTTAGAGATTTTGTTTTAATCTCATCATTTTCGATGTTGGACTATCAAAGTGTTTTTTATATATATGTTGGTTCCAATCAGATTTTTCCCCTTCTAGTAAGAAGGTCGGGGTCATATTCCGATTTGGCTCAAGGGGGAGCAATTTTGAGCAATCAACCATTTGAGCAAGCAATTGTTCTATTTTTCTGGAATGACCTTACTGAACTAAAACTGAAACTGAGATTGACTCCGATCTCCGAATCTAGTTATGTAAAAAGGTACATAAACTAGACACATAGAGCTTTCCCGGCATATGTGGCTCAGGTCTCAGGTTGTCAGAGCAGAAAATGGGAGCCATCTAAAGTGAACGGACAGAGCTGCCAGAATTTGTTTCACTTATCCCCATCCATCATCTCATTCATAACTTCTTTAGCCATATTTGGAGATTGTTGGTCAAGCTCGGCTGTTGTTTTCCTTTCAGCCTTCACTTGTGGGGGAGTATTGAAGATATTTCATGTGTGTGTGAATTGAAGAAGCAATTTGCTACTTTGGTTGACATGTTGACCTCTTTGTTTGACGTTTATGGCTGTCTTTTCTCTTGATGCATGCTTAAGATCATTTATTGACAATCTTGCTTGAAGCATGTTGCTCCATGAATTGGAGTGATTTTTATTTTATTTTTCTTTCCTTTCATACTTTAGTTGTTAAGATCGGATTTGTCCCTCAACTAGTTCAAATTCTCTCTCTGATTTGTGTATATATACACCCTTTTGTATTGTGTAAACAACATGAAGTATATTAGAGAAAATTCATTTCAACTTCTCTTTTTTGTTCCTTCATTTGTTTGTCATAATTTTCAACATGTACCAAATGAGCTAGACCAAGAACAACATTATTGCCACTGTTTACTGTTCTGCTGGCACCTTTGAGGTATTGAGCATAAACTAAAAGAAGAAATGATAAGAATGTCGCTTGTTGCAGGTTGCACGATCCAGCTTTGAATAAGAGTCCACCTTACATACATAGTAATTGATACAATCAGCCAATCGAGTATGATATATATATATATATATATATATATATAAGAAGGATCACAAACGGACGTCCGCAAACTCAAAAAAGTGTGGACATTTCAGCTATTTCGACAATCACGTGCTGGCGACGGAGCTTCTGGTGGTGTACGGAGTCCAAGCCTCTACTTGGAGCTTCTTCTTGCCGGTGGAGTCGCTGCCGACTGGTTTTTGTTCTATTCTGATGAACCAGCAGTTTCAGGTGAGACTCCTGCCCAGAAACTTCAAACATGCTCTCCTTGGGCCTTCATCTTCATGGTAACGATGTCTAGGATGCATATGCAATTGCTCCGGAAATAGAAACGTCGTCGTCGGCATGTGATCGTAGAAAAAGTTGAAACGTCTGCACTTTAGGAGAGTTGCGACGTTCGTCTTGGATCGGGCCTCTATTTATATGTCGTCAAAATGCATCAAGTTAAACACTATGAAAAAGTATCAACCTGGTGAAAACGTGACTGATTTGGGAGCGGATGATTCAGGCAGAATGGAGCATAAAGCTGGTCGGCTTGGGGACGAAGGGATTGGAATTCGTTGGATCATTCATTACCCACTGCAAATTCATGAGAAAAGTTCAGGTGATGAGCATAAAAAGGTTTCAGTCCACTTTGTTAGGACATAACATAATAAACTATAGGTTTTAGAAAAAATAAAAATCACTGACTTGAGAAACAATAATGTATATTGATGCCGGCATGCTTGCTATCCCAGCCGAATTCAATGCTGTCACCACCAACAAATGGAACAGGGAAACCGTTAATATTTCTCACTACTGTATTGGACGACTCCAGATAGTGTATGTCGTCTTTGACATATTTTCCATACTTTGGTGCTTTTGTTGCCTTGTATAGCCATGAAGCTCCCCAGATCAATTCATCCTGCAATCAACACAAAACGTAACATAAATTTGTATGCTTTCCTGACCACTTTATGTATGATTGAGCTCGGGAATACAGAATTAAATTCCCCCCGGAATAGGGTGATGCATGACTGATCTTCAAGCAAAATTTATGTCCAACATACACAAAACCAGACTATGGATGGTGTTTTATGATCAGTACAAAGATCAACACAAAAAATATCAGCAGAAAGTTCACCGGGAAAGATTAGTTATACCATGTATCCACTAAAATTGCAGTAGAATGGGCAGGCTCCGTAGCCTATACTAGTGTTCAGTGGTTCTTGGGGTGTCCATTGTTAGCATGAATGACGGAGGAAATCACGGGCGTGATTCAAGAAGCAAATTAAGGAGTGATTTATGGTTAATTATACTCTTGTTAGATTATATATATAATGATTATGTGTATGAAGTAAAAACAAAAATCTATATACATTTTAACTTGGCATCAGAGCCAATTTTTTGGAGCCTCTGTTTATTCTGGATTTGTGTTTTTTGCCGTGGAACTGCGTTTTTGCCGTGGAATGGCTGCTCGTCCTTCTTGCAGTTGCTACTCCTCCGCCCACGACGACGCCTTGCTGCGTGGCAGCCGCGTCCCCCACCGTGGAAGCACGGACTTGGCCGTAAAAGAGTATTGGAGAAGCGACGATGACGAGGACGCCTCTTACGACTCCTTGAGCCGCAGCAGTAGCTCAACGACGAGGACCTCGTCCGCCATCGCAGCCCTCGTCCTTCGCCGCTGCCCTCTGATGTCTCCTCTGCTCTCCAGTGGTCCCTCTTCCCGGATCACTTGCGCCGTCATGCTCTCCTCAACTCCGGTGTCACTTTTGCACTCTGACGCCCCCTCCGACGATGCCCACTCCTCTCTGGCCGTTTTTCAGCTCTTTCGGCGAATTTCCGCCCTGACCCATATTCGACCTGATCCGGCCCAGCCCAAATTCGACCCGACCCGGTCCTGCCCGAATTATGTGGTCTTGGTTGTCGGTGTTGGTTCACCGACAGTGCAGGTGCACCTAAGACAGGTTCAAATCCGTTTTTTTCTTTTGTGTTTTCATTGCATCAATCCTGATTTTTTTGATTTTCAATGGGTTCTGGAGACGACACAGAGAGTTCTTAGATCAATAACTTTCCGCAATTTGAAGTATGTGTCAAGAGTTCTGAAAGTGGTTCTTTTGGGGGTGCCAAACTCAATGGGACCAATTTCCGTAAATGGAAGAGAATTATGGCCGCTCATCTTCGAGGCATGCACAAGGTGGGGCATGTAACCGGAGTAACTACGGCTCCTAGTGAAGATGATATTGTTGCATACACTAAGTGGGACGACGATGATGGTCTTGTCATGTTAGTCTTGTGGAAAACTATGAATGACGAGATCGTTGATTTGGTGGAGACATGTACCATTGCGCAGGCAATATGGAAAACACTTGAAGGCTTATATACTAATTACTCTGATTTCATACAAGTTCATGAGTTAATGTGCACAGTTTTGGCGTTGCAACATGATGGGCAACCGGTGGCGCAATATTTCACCAAACTGAAAAATATTTGGGCTGAGATTGATATGAAACGTCGTTGCATGATCAAGAATCCGGAGGATATTGTTTGGTACCAAAAAGAGAAGGAGCTTGAGCAAGTTCACCATTTCTTGAAAGATCTTGATGCAAAGCATAACAGTGCGAAAAAAGAATTGCTCAGAAATATCGAAACTCCTAGCCTAATCACCGCTTTCACATATATCCGTAAGGATGAGTCTCAGCACGAGAGTCTTCATCAGGCACAAGTTGTAGTTTCCAGCCTTACTGTTCATGCTAGATCTCCAGTACCATCCCTTCCGCAAGCAACTTCGGCTCCAATTCATCAGCAAGGCCCACCACCAGGCTTCGGGAATCAACCCCGCCCTCATTGCTCTTATTATCATGATACTAACCATCTTTGTGCGACCTGTTGGAAGTTGTATCCATACCTTAGGCCTAAGAGGTCTAATTATCATCCCAATGTGAAAGCAGCTATTTAATTCATCCAAGAACCAGATATCTATGGTGTGGTTGGACATGATCATCATACAGCAGGAGGAGCAACACCTACCTCATCCATAACTGGTCGTAGTAAAATTGGTATGGCTTTAAATATTTCTAACTTTGTTGGTTTTGATACATGGATTATTGATTCTGGTGCGTCTGATCATATGACTTATGACAAATCTTATTTTACCATATTGTCTCCTCCACCAGTTTTCTATGTTACTAATGCTAATGGTCAGGACTTCCCCGTGTTAGGAAAATGATCAGTTCATATTACTCCCACAATAGAGCTTCACAATGTGCTGTATGTACCTGCTTTATCTCATCATTTGATATCTGTCCCATAATTGAACACTGACGCTAAGTGTTATGTGACATTTTGTCCTATGTATGTGATATTTCAGGATCTTCTCACCGGGGAGTTAATTGGTCGGGGGTATCTGAGGGGCATGTTGTTTCATCTGGATCAGACATATGCGGGGGAGAAACCAGGGACACAGTCTCGGACCGCTTTAATCTCCACTTCTAACAAGCTAAGTGAAGTTTGGTTATGACATCGTCGCTTAGGGCATCCATCTTTTAGTGTTATGAAAAAATCCAAGCCTACTTTGTTTATTAGTGTGGATGAGTCTTCTTTACGTTGTGAGACATTTGTTTTGGGCAAGAGTCATCGATCTACTTATTCCCCTAGTACTTCTAATAAAAGTATTATTCCTTTTGAATTAATTAATTCTGATGTTTGGGGACCCTCCAAAGAGTATTGTGTTCGGAATGCGGTATTATATGTCTTTTATTGATGATTTCACACGCCTTTTATGGATTATTCTTCTTAAAACCAAATATGAGGTTTTTTCGGCTTTTCAAGCCTTCTATACTACTGTCTAAATACAATATAATGCCACAATTAGAGTTCTTCGTTTTGATAATGGGGGAGGTGGGAGAATATGTGAATCATGTCTTTCAGGAGTTCTTTAACACACAGAATTGTTCATCAAACAACATGTCCTTACACACCTGAGCAGAATGACATTTCTGAAAGGAAAAATCGTCATTTACTTGATATTGTTCGGTGTATTCTTTTTAGTGCACATATGCCTAAATACCTTTAGGATGATGCTGTCATAACTTCCGCCCACCTCATTAATCGTCTTTCATCTCGTGTCCTTCAGGGAAAAGTTCCATATGAGGTGCTTGCATCTCATGTCTCATTACCATTTTTTCATAATCTTCTTGCCCGTGTTTTCGGTTGTGTTGCTTTTGTCCATCTTCCACAACATCAGATGTCTAAGTTGGATGTCCGGGCAGTTAAATGTGTGTTTGTTGGATATGGAGGACATCAGAAAGGGTACCGGTGCTATCATCCACCTACCAGGAAGTACTATATCACTATGGATGTTACTTTTTTTTAGGACATGAGCTATTTTACCTCTTTTGATACTGCTCTTCATGGAGAGAATTCATATTTTGAAGAGCTGTATCATGGAGAGGGGGACACAAGTGAGCTAGTACATATGGTGTCACGTTACGTTGATATTACCAATGTGTCAGCTACACAGGCACCACCGGATGATTCCGGTGTAATCACTCCGGAGATTCAGGTACTAGAAGATGACCACACAACTGCCCCTCATGTCTCCCGTACTATTGTTTATCCACCTGACCAATGCTCTCCTGGTACAGAAGATCACTCATCTGAGGTTAGTCATTCTATTGAGACTAATACTAGTGAGGCTAATAGTAGACAATATGTCTTGCCAAAAAGGTCTACTCGGGGTCAGCTAACAAAAAAATATGAACCTACCCTTCAGGCTAAAGCTAAGTACCATGTGGCAAATATCTACTAAAAGATTGTCTAAGTCATATGAGTCATTTGTGAATCAAATATCTAATGTATCAGTAACTAACAAAGTCCATGATGCATTGAGAGATCCAAAATGGATGAAAACAATGGAGGAAGAGATGGAAGCATTACAAAAGAACAATACTTGGGAGTTTGTGTCTCCACCACATGGCAAGAAGGTTGTGGGATGTCGTTGGGTGTTTACAGTGAAACATAATCCAGATGGGTCAGTGAGCCGGTATATAAAGCACGCCTAGTAGCAAAAGGGTTCACTCAGACATATGACATAGACTATGATGAGACATTTGTACTTGTTGCAAAGATAAACATTATTCGGGTATTACTCTCTTTTGTTGCTAGCTTAAACTGGCCACTTAGACAGTTTGATGTTAAGAATGCATTCATACATGGAGAACTAACAGAGAAAGTGTACATGGAACTTCCGCCTGGATATGTGGCCGCTTCTCCAAGTAACTTTGTATGCAGATTGAGAAAGTCTTTGTATGGTCTTAAACAGTCACCTCGTGCTTGGTTTGAAATATTCTCACAATTCATGAGGAAAATTGGCTACAAACAGAGTAATTCAGACCACACGTTATTTCTCAAATATCAACAAGGGAAGGTAACAGCTCTAATTATATATGTTGATGATATGATAGTTACTGGGAATGATACTGTTGAGGTGAATAGATTACAGAAACAACTAGCCACAGAGTTTGAGATGAAGGACCTAGGTACACTCAAGTACTTCTTGGGCATTGAGGTAGCCCGGGGAAGTGATGGTATCTATCTGTGTCAGAGGAAGTACATCTTTGATCTACTAACAGAGACAAGTATGTTGGATTGCACTCCCGTTGATACTCCTATTTAGTAGAACCATCGATTAGCAGAGTATCCAGATCAAGTGCCTACTGAAAAACCTCGTTATCAGATGCTAGTTGGACGCCTAATTTATTTATCACATACCAGACCAGATGTTGCATATGCAGTAAGTGTAGTGAGTCAGTTCATGCATAATCCCAGTGTGGACCACATAGATGATGTTGTAAGGATTTTGAGGTACTTGAAGTCAGCTCCAGGGAGAGGAGTAATGTTCTCTAATCACAATAATATCCTTAAGGTTTGTGGCTTCACAGATGCAAACTGGACTGAAAATATTACAGATCAGAGATCTACATCAGGGTACTTTATCTTTGTTTGGGGTAATCTTGTTACATGGAAGAGTAAGAAACAAAAAGTGGTAGCTCGATCTAGTGTTGAAGCAGAGTACAGAGGTATGGCTCAAGAAGTGTACGAATTGTTATGGCTTAGAAATTTGCTACAAGATTTGGATATTAAGCTTAAGTGTGTTATGCAGCTGTACTGTGACAACAAGGTAGCTATTGATATTTCACAAAATCTTGTGTAACATGATCGTACAAAACATGTGGAGGTTGATCGTCAATTTATAAAGGAGAAGCTAGACGCGAAAAACATTAGTTTTTCTTTTGTTCCTACAAAAGAGCAACTTGGCGATATGCTCACAAAAGAAGTGTCTAAGAATGTCTTTTATGACTCACTTAACAAGTTGGGAATGGTTGATGTGTATGCGCCAACTTGAGGGGGAGTGTTAGCGTGAATGACGGAGGAAATCACGGGTGTGATTCAAGTATCAATGAGTGATTTATGGTTAGTAATACTCTTGTTAGATTATATATAGAACGATTACGTGTACGAAGTAAAAACTAACAATCTATATACATTGGGGTCGCCTACTACGCCAATCACTGAACCAGGTTCATTTGTGGCTTTAAGCAAATAATCAGTTGCCCATCTTATAGCTTCCAAAGCATGTTGAAGTTCAGATCCCATCAAATTTCCAAACTCTAGAACGCTCCACGACAACATTGTTGTCGTGAAGGCCATGGGAAAGTTGAACTTCACATTGTCACCTGCATCATAGTAACCCCCAACAAGATCGTCTGAGGGTGTAATACGCCTGTCATTAATACATGTCCTAGACAATCCATTGGTTTTTAAATATATATTTCTTGATGAAAAATAGAGCAGTGATAGCTAGATTGGAAAATAGAGATAATTCGAACCACTTCTCCAATTAATATTAATTTACTAAATAAACAGCGTTGTGGTTCGAGACTTTGCTCACAAGTATATATCTCGTTAGTGTTTGAAAAAATTGCGGGCAAAAAGTGCAAAATGTTGCACGCAAATCATATGACTAATAAGAAATTCACAAGCCTGAAAGAAAAATAGTGTGAGGGAGACTTACACCAAAATCAGACCCATCCTTCAGGGCTGAATCTTTCCTCCAAGTCATTCTTTGCGAAGGTGGTAAGTTTCCAGTTCTCTGGCCTTCGAAAAACAATATGCACTTGAACAAAGCATCAGTGTAGTTGTGTGACAAACCAAACTTTCTGTTGTGAGCATTCCTATTATTAACAGGACCCCTGGAAGGGTATTCCTGCACATGATTTCACTCATCATCACTACTTATCAGTAAAATCTCAAGAAAATAGGCTATCTCAATTGGTCTATATAATAACAGGATTTATAGGACAGCCTTGATATGTTTGTCTTTGTTCATGTGTAGCACTGCATTCTCACTACTTGCCTGTGCAAAGTTGGCTTAATAAATATATGAAATTAAAAATATGCTGGCAGAAAAAATCATCAGTGACTTTCCTTACTCTTGTGTGGTATTATAACCCTAATTAATAGATGTGTTGAAGCATAATAGTGTGCTCATCCAAACATAGTTTGAATAAGTCAAATCTGTTTAGTATTTGACTGTGGTGATAAGGTTATAGATTGTGTAGGACTTGTGGCTTACTATCTGTTGTAGACATCCCCTATATATATGTAATGACCCGATTTTTTTGGAGTCAAGTAATTTGAAATTTTAGAAATTTTTATAGTTTGTAAAATTTATTAAACGACATTTGGTTGCCTTGCGATGTTGTAATTCGAAAACGGAAACATTATCGGAACTTTTATTTAGTAAAACGTTACGTTTCCGCGACGTGAGAATCGACTTTTACTCCGTCGCTCGTTTGTGAAAACTTCCTTCACGAAAGTTGTAGAAGTCGTTGATACGAGTTCGTGGACATGTCACACGTTCTAATCAGACGTCGTACGTGAAAGTTATTAACGACGGAAGTTAATTTCCGATTTTGGAAGAGGGTATAAAAGGAAATTTTTAAGAGTAGGGTTTCCATTTTCGGAAACCCTTTCTCTCTCAACTCACCCCGCCTCCCTCTCTCTCTTTCTCTCTCTCTCACCCCGAGCTTCCCCTCCCTCGGCAAATCTCACCTCCGATCTCCCTCCTCCAGGCGACGTGGCCCTCACCGCCGGCTCCAAGGTCCTCATCAGCTCGACACTACTTCCCTCCGAGCAAGGCACGACCTCCTGCGCCGCCGTGAAGCCACGCCGAAATTCACAAGAACCGAACACAGTCGGTCCGAACTCTTCGACGAGCTCTGGTGATCCCAAATCGTGAAATAGGTAAGGGTTTGGTTAATTCGATTGTTGATTTGCTTGTTGGTGGAATTGTGGTTGTTTTGGAGTGGTTTTGAGGTAGATCGGAGGAGGAATCAATGGAGGAGTTACCGTCACCTTAGGCGGCGCATGTGGGTGCGTGGAGGAGGTAGGAGGCGGCAAGAGGCCGTGGAGGAGAAGAGGAAGGAAAATGAGAGGTTTTGGGGCGGCGGTGGCGTGCTTTGCGCTGGTTTTAGAATCGGCGCGTGGGTCCCACGCGCTGCCACAGTGAGTGGCGCTTGAGCGCCACGCGCGGTCGCCGGAGGTGACACGTGTACCCCACGCGCCGCCACGTGCGGCGGCGCGTGAACAGTGAATTCAAACAGTAATTTTGTAAAAAAATATTTTTACATACGGTAAATGTAAAAGTGATTTACGTACGGTAATTGTAAATGTACATTACGTACAATAAATGTAAAAGTAATTTCGAAAGGGTAAATTGTAATTATTATTTACTGAGACAGTATTTACGATTGAATAATATGCATACGTACAGAAATACTTAAACAATATGTACTCGTACAGAAATACGTAGTTAATATGTATTTGTATAGTAATACATAAAATAGTAAATATGTGAATAGTAACTATGTGAACAGTGATTTCGTAAACACCAGACATTGCTGAACAGTAAAATACTATTACTGTTTCGGCATTTAAGGTTTTACGTAACGATTCTAAATTCACTTTTTATCTTTTCAAGGTGATCGATACTTCAAGTAAAGGGTTCACATTTAGAATCGTGGGAATTTCGCTCGGGATTATAAGGTGAGTAAAATCTCACAATGACGAATCTACCCTTGCGGAGATTCAGGAATATGCTAAAGTTTAAAGAATTAACTATGATATGTATTTGATATAATGGATTATATATGTGTATAAATGGTAAATAAATACATATATATAGTTTGCTATATTATATACTATCGTAATTTCCGTTGTGAATAAGTTCATTTGGTGTTGAGATTTATATACTGAGCATGTTGATTCGATTTGTACAATATAATGTGATGATTATTGTATGTGGTTTTAACATGGAGTTTGTTAAAACGTTTTTGTCTTCGGACGTGTTTTGTTCTTCGGACGTGTTTTCTGTCTTCGGACTTGTTGGCATGTCAGAACCTAGCCTTTGGCCGGGCGAAAGTTACTATACAGTTAGAGCTCTAGTCTGTCTGCCGGGGTTCTGCATAAGAGGTAACAGATGTGTTATCGGCTTATGAGTACCCATATATTTTGATATTGGGTAACAGGTGGTTGTCTAATGTCGGCGGCGTATTACATGAGGAGTAACAGAGGTGTACCAGCGCTCATGAGTACCCGTATTATAAATGCATTTAGGTAAACAGAGGGGTTGCCCAACTTCTCATGAGCATATATATTTTCACATTATTAGACAACCAGATGGGCCGTCTAATGAGTCATGAGTGCATTTATAATTGATGTTTTGTGGATTTTTCGTATATGTTTTTATACGAGTTGTATTTGTTGTTTTACTCATACGAGCTGCAAAGCTTACCGGGTTTGTGTTTACAATCCCAGTGCACCTATTCGATGGTGTAGGGGATAATTCCGCATGTGCGGATTAGCGGAAATCGACAGACCACTCTGAGGACTCGAAGTTGTTTTTATCCTATCTTGTGGTGAGGATTTGTGTGGATTTATGTGAGGATTTGTGTGGAATTATGTGAGGTTTTGTGAGGATTTTTACATATCCATTTGATATAATGTCGAATTATAAATTTGGTTTGTAATAATCGATTGGACTGAGTTGTATTTTGAACTCAGAAATGATCCGCTGTGACCTTAAAATGATTTCGATTTTATTGAAATTGTTTTAGAGTTTATCATAACTACAAAATTTGAGTTTCATACTCGAAATTTTGGAGTCGTGACAATATAAAGGGTTATTAATTAATGAAATTGATAGATCTTTCAACGTATTCACCCCTCTCACACTTTCTTGTTTTCACTTTTAAAAGATGTACATTCTTAGGAAATTAAAATGGCTTAAGAAGTTAGTATTCTTCTTCTTTTGGTGATTTACCACATAAGGGAATCACATCTTGGACTTGGCTGGCACTTTCTTGGTCTCTTATTCAAAACTGTGAATAACCGGCCAAATTGTATCTACCACCAATTATTTATGTTCATTTTCTTTCCTCTTGTAGTCATAAATTTCCTTTAAATTCGTTATGTCAAAAGTATAAAGGTTTTTCTAATTTTGTTCATATGCTTACTCAGTAGTTTGAACTTTGATTTTAGGGGTCAAATCAAATTCATTTCTTATCACGTACCCGTTTCCTTTCAGGTTATATGAGTTAGGGTTTTATGTGGCATGGGTTTTTTCTTGCTACGAAATTAAAGCACCATGTGTTTGAACTTTGAAGTTGAATGGCTAATTTTTAAAAGCCATAGTTGATTCATGCTCGGAGGAAGAGAAAGGATTCAGTCATTCAGATGATTGAAAAAAAAAACGTATTGCGTAGGGACGTCATAATGCACACTTTACATTGGCCGAATTCAAAATACATAAATTTATATAGAAGAATTAAGTTTGACATTCAGGGAGCTGAATGTTTTCGTGACAAATCATGTGCTAAACCATGCAAATTAAGCTTAATTGATTTCTATATGCTCAAACTTTAGTCATGCGACTCATGCCTCATCATATATGGAGAGAAGAGGTCGATCGCGAGAACTTTTTGTATAAGATTAATGCATGGCATGTATTAATACAACTTCATAACTTTGATTAATTATTTACAAAATCTATGATGAAAGATCTAATTAATCTAAAAGAAGCCAGGTAGCTTATTAAGATCATGGATGCGATTTGAAGTAAGCCAAGACGCCTACAAATGGTGCATTGATGTATGTGGTTGGTTCAGAGTGCACAAAATCCACTCGAGAATCTGTATATGAATCTTTTATATCTGGTCCTCCAACAACAGCCCCAGTTAGCAGATTAGGGTTGGCATTACTGTTGTCGAAGTAAACGCTTCCGTCTTTGCAACCAATCTGTTGAGGGTGTTGCCCCATCGACGGTATCGATGACCCCCGATGATGAATTCTCTGGGGAAACTTATTGCCATACCCGACCATATATGACATGTTCAAAGGGTTATTTCCTAGTATGTAATCCACCTGCATAAATCAGTCGGTCCAGAACTCAAGTTCTTCAATTAGCTAGTACAAATTACCGTATATTCACAATGTAAGGAATTAATAGTCTAGTACCTGGCCTTTTGCAACTTGAACAAGTCTAGCTGGAGTGGCAACAACATTGTTACAGCGAACTACTCGATTGGCTTTCTTCAGATAGTGAGAATAAACAACTAAGAGAAATGATAGAGTTGTTGCATGCTGCATATTACTTCCTCCAGGTTTAAACAAAAGCCCACCTATATGTTCAACGCGCATGTTAATAAATGAATTAATTAGTAATTTAGATCACTGATATTACCACAGATATCATTTTGGATAACTACCTGGAGAGTATGAGACGGACAGAGTTGGCGATTCGGGTAATAAACTGCATATGAACTTGTCGGAATTGATAACGAAAGAACTGGAACCTATATCGATGTTAGACAACAACTGCATATAGAAACAAGAGCATAGCCTGCTGTTGTTAGCTGAACAGTTATGGGTTTAGAGTTCATATACATACAAATTGAAGCATGATCTATCGATATGCTGTATATACCTTTGAAGCGAGTACATTGATGCCAGCGTGCTTTGAATCCCATCCAAATTCGGCAAAGCTTCCACCTACAGAAGAGTATGGAAGACCATTTATATTTCTCATGACAGATTTTTGCAGCTTGTTTACATTTTCCAAGACATATTTCGAGTATGTAGGAATCTTAGTTGCCTTGAACAACCACGCTGCTCCCCAAATCAGTTCATCCTACATACAATTAAAAAATTGTCTCAAGAAAATAAAGATAGATCAAATAATTAATGATGCAAATATGCAACATTGGTCGCCCATATTTGTATTCTTTACTAAGTACGCAGTGTACATACTACATACTGACCTCATAGCCGCTAAAATCACAATAAAAAGGACAAACCCACGGTCCAAGTGCATCATTATAGGATCCTCGGTAATTTTCTGCAAACTCAAACACCTAGCCCATGCACAAAGTCAGTTTAGTACATAAATCAATGAAGTTTGATATTCATATACGTACTTAGCAAGGCCAACTTCCTGTTGTAGATGTTTGCCATGTTTTGTTTTCAAAACTAGCATGACAACATTTCACGAATAAATATATTATAACTTAAAATTCTCATTTGTGAGTTACATACCATTCGAGCCCTTTTGAGAAGCCTTGCAGAGTATTGTAAATCAACATGCTTAAAAACTATGGAAGAGGCTGCTAGAGCGGCTGCAATCTCTGCCGAGACTTCAGAACCCGGGAACTGTTTGCTCACTGCATAGGGGTTTCTTGGGGTGTCCATATCCTCAGGCCTTTCCCAACAATTGTGGTCGTCGTAAGGTTCACCAACTTGAGCAAACACAAAGCCAGGAATGCTTGTGGCCTTGAGGAAGTAGTCAGTTCCCCATCGAATGGCATCAAGTGCACGGGGTAGGTCTGCACCCATCTCCTTCCCGAACTCTAACACGCTCCATGACAGCATTGTTGTTGAGAATGCCATCGGAAAGCTGAACTTCACATTGTCGCCAGCATCGTAGTAACCCCCAACCAAATCAACCTGATTATCATGTGTATCATGTAAACAATACGTTAAAACTCTGATCAATTTCAAATTGGCATGTTTAATTGATGGTCCATCCTTAATTTGTACATCATAACAATACTTTTTTTTTGGTTAATCATAACAATACATTAATATAGGAGCAATTGATGGTCCATCCTTAATTTGTACATCATAACAATTTACTAAGAACCCCCCTATTATATACTAGTCAAACATGTTTTACGAGCAATTGTGCGCAGTGTATCAATATTTGTACGTAAAATTGAGAAATGAGAAGCAATCAAAGTACTTCTATCCCAAAGGTAGCTAGGTCACATTTTTCAATTGCTGACCGATAACAGAAAACTATAAAGTATGAAGAGTTGACCATTTCTAAAAATTACACAACTTGCTGAATTTCTCATCCGGTGAATGTAACACTACTCGAAAACTTGTAGGTTGGTTGCTTATCATGATAATGGAGTAAGGAATTTCAAAGCACCATACTTAGAGGAAATAGTGATATATGGGGACAAAATTGAAGAATGAAAAAGACTAATATGCTAGAGGTTGGTCGAGATAATCAAAGCAAAGACTAATGCATACAACTAAATTACTTGAAGTAATGGAGAAATGAAGGGATATATGATTGGAGACTCACACCAATCTGAAGTCCATCATGAAGTGCAGAATCTTTCCTCCAGGTCATTCTCTGACGAGAGGGAAGTTTCCCTGACCTCTGGCCCTCGAAGAACAATATGCTCTTCGTCAATGCATCCCCATAGTCCTGCGAAGCCTTCACAACCATCACCGCCATCATCGCCGCCAATAAAACCACCAACATCAGCCTCCCAAATAAACTCATTCTCAATATGTATCTGTTTATTCTGTGAAACCCTTCTACTGTAAGTGTATAATTAGTTCTTGTACCTGTACTCCACGGCCATGAGCAGTCGGCATATATAATAAGTAGGAAGATTATGGCCTAAAATATCGACCAAACTAATTCAATGAATGATGAAAAGGAATGGCAATCGTACGGATGGATATATGTCCGCCGCTCACTTAGAGTTGAAGAATGAATTCAGTGAGAACCCATAAAAGAGAGAGAGAGAGAGAGAGAGCAAGAGAGAGCTGGAGTATAGCAACACTTCCGGAGCCTCCGTTTAAGGTGGTGAATGAATCAGGGGCACCTTTAGTGGGCTTGGATAGTTAGTTTCGGTGTATTTGGGAATTTGAAAAGAGACTGCTCCAATTGTGGTAAAGCAAAAGTCGATCTTATTCTTAAGTCTTAACTCTTAAGTCCCAAAGTTACGTACCCATCATAATATACCGATATGGACTATAACTAAAAGCTCCAACTTATTTGACTATTTGAATCCACGATACAATATTTTCATTAAACACGTATGAAACGTACCGTGTAGAGAATGTATGAGAGAACATTTACATTCGTGCTTCTTCCATGGTCACTCAATTTAGTCATTTCGGTTTCTCAAAACACCATTACGGATAACCAATTAATTTCATAGAAGACCGTTTAATGTACGTTCACTAAGTGTCTAAGTTGTAATTTAAGAACGTCAGACCAAGAACTATATTAAGAAGAAAGGAAAATATTACTATTGTAACAAAAAAGAATAGTACGCACTATACTGATCAGAGGAATTTTCCAGTTTCCGGGTCTGGATCGTGATGAAGCTTGAATAAAGGTGAAGTGATGAATTTTTTTTTTTTTTTGAGGTGAAGGAGGTCAGGAATGAAGTGATGAACTTTACAAAGTTAGAAGCACCTTTCCTTGAGGTGGAATGTTAATGTCACAGCCGCCCCACAATATAACTTTACAAATTACACCCGAGAATGGACATCGTAATTAGACTAATTGAACAGATAAAAAACAATTCAGGCCCAGTTTATATCCGCATAATTGGCCTGTCTCTAATCATCACATCTTGATAGATCCGATCATTCGGACTTTCAAGTACCAATCATGGTTGTGCGTCAACAAGAATGCACATCATATGCCGTTGTTACTGCTACATTTTCTTACTGGTAAATGAGCTTAATCCTCAATCATATAAAGTCGTAATTTCCATCCATTACCGTAAAAAAAAAAAAAAACCTTTCGCACATATTTATTAATGTAAGTTTTTAAAACGCAATTTAACCCATAAATTCTTATATGCACTACGTCCAACTACATCATGCATCTGTATTAAAATTAATAGTAATCATCTATCTTTAGTCATGTATTTACATATCATGTACCAAAACATACTCTTTAAAGTTAACAGGCAGTAGAAAGACACGAGATTAGGCACACGCTTGAATTGGATGCGATGTTTCTTTGCTTGATTGGCCAAGTGGCCGGGGAGAGAATAATCTTAGACCTAGATCTTACTCAAACATCTCATTGTATACTTATAAGTTATAACTCATTTAAGAAATATAACTGAATTATCAAAATCATTAGTCAATATTGGAAAAAGAAAAATATCAACAAAATATATGTGAATATGTCAAACATGGATTGCTAGGTAGCTAGCTCCTACATATAAGATCCCAGCTACCGCTGCATTCATATATTGATATTCATGGTTGCACTACTTCAACCATAAAGAAACGATGGTTCGCGTAGTTTACAAACTAACCAGAACAGCACATGGGGGTATACCCTAAACTTATGGCCTGAATATTGAGTAATCAAGAACATGGTTCACACTCCTTCCGTCCAAGAAACTGTTACTTTCAAACCACACATGATGATGATCCATGATCAGATTACTCAACCCCCCAATTTACATAAACAATTTCGTACTACATGTTAACAAGCGTACGGAACATGTTATATGTTTGTTTTTCATTAGTCTAGCTTCTTCATGCATTTTACTTTCTAATTAAATTACTATAGTCAATTAACGTGATCAATATTATTAACCTACTTTTGATTTTCTTGGTAAAGTTCTTGGTCGAAGTTGTCCTCAATATGAAGATATTTAAGTTTCGGAGCTATATTCCAAATTCCGTTTACTAAGTCGATATTTTGATTATTTTCCACACAAAACCCTAAGCCGGCAGCTCGTGATGAACACCATTGTTTCACAGCATGCACACTAATTGCGATTAACAGCCTGCAATGGCTTGCATTTCTCACAATAGTAAACAAAGAGATATATATCATCCTGCAATTCTTAATCTCTTTTTGTATAAAGAGATATCATCCTGCAATAATTCTTAATGTCTTTTTGTACACGAGAAAAATCCTATAATTAAAGAGACAATCCTCATTCTCGATGCTAAGATCATTTATCTCTTCCTTATGACATTATTAACATGCATTTCGCGTCATGTATAATACATTTACGTTAACAAATGTTTATAATTATTTATTTTCTACCCAATTTTACGTAAAGTCAACATGGTATATCTTGTTCTGCAATCATACTCTTTCACAGTACTTACATAATCTAATTGTCAAATCCTATATGTCAAACAAGCGCCAGCCTGCTTCTTCTCTTTTTAATTCATGATACTCCTACATAAAACTAGAAATCTCAAACCCCCTTGAGATGCGACCCTTAAAAACCTCAATACCCCCACATTCATATTCTTACTCATTTCATTGATCGTCAATAATGGGTATGAAACTAACTTTCCTACTCTCATTACTCATTTTCTCATCCTTGCTCTTTCAGACAGCACAATCAAGAAGCCACCACCATCGCTCAAATCGCATTCGCACATGGTGCAACAAGACTCCTCATCCGGAGCCATGCAAATACTGCATGTCCCATTACCCTCACCGCCTCACCCCAAAACACACCACCGATTTCCGGAGGCAGATGGTCCTGGTGGCCCTCGATAGAGCTCTCAGTGCTAACTCATACGCCTCCCAGTTCCAGCAAAACTGCGAAAGCGAGCCGCAGAAGGCTGCATGGGCCGATTGCTCGAAGCTCCTTGACAACACGGTCCACGAGCTCAACCGCACCCTGGAAGGCCTAGACGCCAAGCATAAGAAGAGCTGCACCAATTTTGACGCACAGACTTGGCTCAGCGCCGCCCTCACCAACATTCATACTTGCCGTGACGGATCCAAGGAACTAAACGTGTCGGAGTTCATAAAACCTATCTACACGTCCAACAACAATGTGTCCGAGCTTATTAGCAACAGTTTGGCAATTGGTTCACAACTCCTGGAGAAAGAAAATCGCACAGCCACCGACGAAGGTCATGAGTCTTATCCCAGTTGGCTTTCAAACCACGACAGGAGGCTATTGGCAGCTTCTTCGATCAAGGCTAGCCTCGTGGTGGCCAAAGATGGGTCGGGGCACTTCCGGACCGTCCAGGCAGCATTAAATTTGGCCGCAAAGCGAAAAAGAATGACTAGATTTATTATCCATGTGAAGAAAGGTGTCTATAGGGAGAACATTGAAGTTGCCAACACTAACACTAACATCATGCTGGTTGGTGATAGCTTGAGGTATACGATTATCACAGGTAGCAGAAGTGTCAAAGGAGGTTACACTACTTTTAACTCTGCAACAGCAGGTATGTAATATCTCTCTCATTATTAGAAAGTTAAAAGTTTCCCTCAAAGCAAAACTAGCTAGTTGAAAATCATTGAAATTCTAATGAAATCATACTCTAATTAAGTGTGGACTAAGCAACTGTAACGTTGCAGGCAAGTCACATACCATTGAAAACTATATATTTATGTCCATTGGGTTGAGTCGATCTCTTTCGGAGAGATCATAAACTAATGCTCAATATTACTCAAATCACAATTGTGAAAAATGGCATCTCACTCTAATTAGTTTAATTCTTTTATATGACTTCCCTTTGTAATTTGTTCGAAATATGACTTCAGGCATTGACGGGCCTGGCTTCATTGCCCGTGGCATCACATTCAGCAACACCGCCGGAGCAGCCAAGGGACAAGCGGTGGCGCTTCGATCCAGCTCTGACCTTTCCGTATTCTACCGTTGCGCCTTCCAGGGCTACCAAGACACTCTCATGGTTCACTCTCAGAGACAATTCTACAGAGAATGTTACATCTATGGCACCATAGACTTTATATTTGGTAATGCTGCAGTTGTTTTCCAGAATTGCATAGTTTATGTAAGAAAACCAATATGGGGCCAAGTTAATGTCATCACTGCTCAAGCACGAAACGACCCGTTTCAAAACACAGCTATTTCATTCCATAACTCTCAAGTCCGGGCAGCCTCGGACCTCAAGCCGGTGGTTCGATATTATAAAACGTACTTAGGTCGGCCGTGGATGCAATATTCTAGGGTTGTCTTCATGAAATGTTACCTTGACAGCTTGGTCGACCCGGCTGGTTGGCTGGAATGGCAAAGAACTAATTTTGCTCTAAGCACTTTGTATTATGGGGAGTACAAGAATTTTGGTCCTGCCTCATCCACCAGATATAGGGTCAAATGGCCTGGTTATCATGTCATTACTAGTGCAAATGTGGCGAACTCATTCACCGTCGGAAGCCTTATTGCTGGTCGATCGTGGCTGCCGGCCACCGGTGTGCGGTTCACCTCAGGCCTGTGATCATATTTTAGCCTACATATATGTATAGTATGATTGGATCATTGTGCTTTAATTTATATATAGGGAGAATTATTTGTGGTGGTCTTTCGAGTTTTGTACATTTATAGTTCATTCTCAAAGTTAAAGACATTATTTACTGGCCAACAAGTAGATCTTTACACACCCCAAACACACACAAACCCTATATTTTCGATGGTGATACATATGATTTTCTATAAAGCAATGCATAAGAAAACCAAATAATATGCATGTGGGCAGGACCTAAATTCTTCTACTTCGTCCTTGGGCTATCTTTGCTTCAACCTGCTTGATTTGGGCCCTGTGTATTTTCTTTCATATTGTTTGTTCACTTGTTGATTGGCTATTTGGTTCATTTTGCACCTTATTTGTTTGACACCAATATAAGATCTTTGTTAGTTTGCCCACAGAAAAAAAAAATCATCGAACACAGAATGTTTGAGCTCCGAATAATTGGTTTTGAAGAAATGATTGTTCGGGGTCTAAGTATATAGTATATACTATGCCAAACTTGTGGATTACGGAAGAACGATAATTTAAGTAATTTAGTATAGATGACTTTGCATATAAATGCATAATGAGAGATTAGTTCGTTAGCTGGAAAAACCTTAAACAAGACATAGTCAACTACGTACTCTATACACCGAAAACTTGTTTCGTTTTCACACAAAGGCAAAAGCAGTGGCATGCTGATTAAGAAACATTGCCGTGCATGGGATATGTCATATTGTCATATACGTAATTAATATCAGAATAATGTACGTGTTGTGTATTGATTTTGCAATTTAACCCTAACTAATAAAAAAATTCATCTGTATCATATAAGCAGGGCTTTCCCGATTTGTTCTATCCTGCATGCATGTTCGGCTAATTATCAGATTTATCATAAGTTTGCGTCTAAGTCAAACTCATCTCAGTTACACTGCAGGTCTTAATTAGTGATCTATCTAATCAGTGAGGGAGGATATGTCAATCTCTTAAGAGAAAAATCATCTCTCAAGTTAATCAAATTGATAATCTTTAAAAAAAATCCATAATGATCTCATGCATGCATGCATGCAATAGGTTAATTGGTATAATTTACTAATGTACGTACATATAGTACCTGGAAGGCTGGAACTAGTTTCATTAGCTTTACGTACATGCATTCAATTACATGCGTATCAGTTAACCCAATTTTCCAGTAACACGAATCATTTGCATATAACGTTTATGGAAGCTAGCTAGCTAGACAAATGACGATCACGACTTAAATCAAGTCGTCCAGTATTGAGTTTGTATTATACTTGTTTACATGGTGGTTCATACCTACTAAAATTATTATGTATCCAGCTAAATGGCAGGAACTGCGCGCATTTTAATTCATTTGTTTGTTGAATTATATATAGTCATCCGTTGTGCATTGCAAATTGAGAGCCATTAATTATTCTGAGATTATATATTGAGCTAATTAGTAAAATTATGTTATAAAAGCCATAGCGTTGAAACCAGAAACGAGGTGTGCTCTCCATTACGCGTTCGATTGATCACTAGCGTTTTAAAAGTCAGCAACGTATAAAATTAAGGTCCAATATACAGCTGTGGAAAAGCTGGGGTGCTACAGAGTACATAGTTTAAAGTCCTGCTATGAAAATTAATATACCTATTCAAGTATACGGATACTTCGATCAATTAAGGAGATATATACAAGTTTGCCCACGGCAATTACAGCTAGGGTGGGCGACAAATTTATGTCAGCCTAATGTTTTGTAGAAGCTGGACCTTTGTCTAGAAAATTCACGGTCTAATTTAAGTAGTACATGGGAATAATAAGCCACACAGTTTTTCTGGTTTACTTTTCAATGCAAGCATAAGCCAGACCTCCATAGGAATATAGTTGACAAGTTGAATTGTTCATTTTGAAGCTTCTACAATTATAGCTTCTTATAAGCTAGGTTACATATATACCCAAATTATGTTTAGGAAAAAATATTGATCACTCCACCAATTTTTAGTAACTCAACAATTTAGTCATTCATGCATCAATTTCAACTGATCATTCTTTATATTTTCAAATTTTAAACAATATGGTCATTCATTTATGTCTCCGTCCAATTACACAGTTAAGTGGTTTTTTTTTCTCATATGTGATGTTTGTCAAGTCAGCAACTTAACGATACAATTGAACGGAAACTTAATTGAATGACCAAATTGTTTAAATTTTGAAAATATAAGAAGTGATCAGTTGATATTGAAACATGAAGGACTAAATTGTTGAGTTACTAAAAAATGAAAGAGTGATCAGTATTTTATTCTTATGTTTATTGTGAATTTGGTACCAATAGTCCAATACTATGAAAGTAAGAAATGGTTAGATCCACACGCCCAACGTATATGTTATTAGTTGCACACATGACACGGTTTGTTTATGGCTTTGATCGATTGCCTGTGTTGGAGGTGATTTATTCTGGTTTGCTTAGTAGTGAGACTACTATCCTAAATAAAATATCCTGGTTGGCTGGTTATATTTCTTTATTCTCTATTACGGGCGAAAAAAGAACAATTTTCAATATAGTAATCGATGTCTAGTGAATTCCCTGTCGCAATACGATGAGTAGCTATTCCTCCCAGAACAAAAGGATCGATCGGAACCTTCCACACCAATAGAAGACCAAGAAGTGAGGTTACTTAATTACCAGCCAAACATTCTTCTTACAACTAGATCCAATCTGGGTTAATTAACGGAAGAAAGGAAAAACCAAACGCGTTATTAAACGATAGAGCTTTGCCTTTCCAAATTTAGTTATCTTCTCTACCCACTACACTATTCTTACCAAAACGATAGAGCGTTATTGCTCTAGGTTTACGCGATGTGATACGATGAGATAGAATGCGAAAGAAACACCTAGTTAGTATTGATCCAACTTTAGATGCTCGAGTGGAATTTTGAGGAAATCCAAAACCTTATAGATCAAACTGCAACAAGAGTACAAAGGCAGGTAGATGGGAATCCAAAACCTTGGAGATCAAACTGCAACAAGAGTACAAAGGCAGGTAGATCATTTGCTATTTTGATTTGCTACTTTTCTGTTCATTTTATTTGAGTGACTATATGATGAAAAATTCTGTTACGGCGCTCACCATGCAGCAGCATTTTCCTCTATAAACAAACTCCACGCCCATACGTGCATTTTATACCATAGCTTGCAGACAAGCCCTCATATGATTTGGTGTATTGAATGGACCTTGATTTGACATTTAACTCGCTGCGTTTTCTATAAATGAAAACATGAACCAATCACTAGTATATACTGTACGTATATATCCCACAGAAGATTATGTATGTGTTACTGTGTTAGTAGCTAGCTAATAATATTATGGGGCTAGAGACTTTGAGGCTAAAGCATTTTATAGTGACTTCTAGCACGTCTTCGTTAAACTCATCCGCGACCACCATCATCTAACCGTTCAAAATCTCTGTGCAGGTGTGCGTTCAACTTTGAAAGGAATATTACACAGATTATTTCCAACCAGGTTACCTAGCTAACATATGTGCATACATTTTCAAGTGCTTGACATGTTCTTCACTCGCTTCTCAAAGTTGACCACACCCTTTCTAAAACAGAAACCTCACTACCCTGGATAATATAACTATTATTTACTTACATACATTGGCTAGGTACTTATTAGCTAGGTAACATATATATATATATATATATATATATATATATATATATATTGTATGACAAGAAACCAACATTAAGACAAGGATTGAGAATCTTCGTATATTTATTTTGCGTTGATGTCAATTATATGTATTCTACTACATCTATCACCATCCTCCATGTTCAAATTAACCAAAGTCCAAGCCCTGCTGTCCTTAGCTATCCCATTCCCCTATATAAATGTCAAACTTTCCACTAAAAATCACAAAAGCCTCACGACCTAGCTCATCCATCAATGACGACCAGGCTAACCTCTTTCGTTATCTGCCTCTCCTTGGCTCTACTATTCTCAACAGCCCTTTCCAGTGTTCTCTCCACGGGCTTAGATTATTGGTGCAGCAAAACCCCATACCCTGCAGCTTGCAGAGCCAACTTCGCCCATGACCAGAAACACTACTCCATCCCCAAAAAGATGGCCGACTTCAAAAAAATCGCCATCCAAACCACAATAGAAACTGCCCTCAAAGCACAGAGCCACAACAAGTGGCTTGGGCAGAAATGCAGAACAGAGAAAGAAAAGACAGCATGGTCCGATTGTCTAAAGCTCTACGACGAAACCATCGCCCTTCTCAACCGAACAGTCGACCCTAACTCTAAATGCACCGACTTTGACTCGCAGACCTGGTTGAGCACTTCTCTAACAAATCTCGAAACATGCCGCGCCGGGTTTGTCGATCTAGGAGTGTCAGACTTTGTGCTACCACTCATGTCTAACAACGTCTCCAAGCTCATCAGCAACAGTCTATCCATCAACAACGGTTCGAACACACCCGCAGTAACATTCCAATATAAGGAAGGTTTTCCGACTTGGGTCAAGCCTGGTGACAGAAGATTACTTCAGTCTACACCGGCCGCCAACGTGGTGGTTGCTCAAGACGGGTCGGGTAACTTCAAGACCATCAAGGAGGCTCTAGATGCTGCGGCGAAGAGGAGTGGAACTCAGAGGTTTGTGATACGTGTGAAAAGTGGGGTTTACAAGGAGAACCTTGAGATTAAGTTGAAGAATATCTATCTACTCGGAGATGGCTTGAGATATACTATCATCACCGGTAGCCGGAGTGTTGTCGGTGGTTCTACAACTTTTAACTCTGCAACAGTAGGTAAGAAACTCTCTCGATTCCTCAAAGTCACTAGGAAAAGTAAAGGGTAGGGATGTTTGATTACCTTTCACAATCAGAACTACTAAAAAAAAATTCCAACCTCTAGAAGCGCTAAAATCAAGTTCAAATTATGTGTGCCATTGACATTTTATACACAGAAGCTAATATATATTGTTCAAAGTTCAAACTATATAACGTACGTAGTACAAAACAAACGAGTATCGTCACTATTTATTATTTGTGACGCCTATATATTAACTACTTTACTAACACGATCATAACATTTTTGTAATGCTAATTACAGCGGTGACCGGAGATGGCTTCATTGCTCGTGGAATAACATTCCGGAACACAGCTGGACCACAAAATCATCAAGCCGTAGCCCTCCGGTCAGGTGCCGATCTCTCGGTCTTCTACCGTTGTGGCTTCGAAGGCTACCAAGACACCCTCTACACCCATTCTCAACGTCAATTCTACAAAGAATGCTACATATACGGCACCGTAGACTTCATCTTTGGTAACGCCGCAGTGGTCCTCCAAAATTGCATGATCTACGCAAGAAAACCCATGAGTGGTCAAAAGAACACAATCACTGCCCAAGGCCGTACCGACGATAACCAAAACACAGGCATTTCGATCCACGGTTCTCGGATCATGGCTACCGCAGACCTTGCACCGGTGATCGGATCGGTCAAGACGTTCCTAGGAAGGCCGTGGAAGCAGTATTCACGTACTGTCTTTTTACAGAGTTACCTTGACAGTTTGGTTGATCCAGCTGGGTGGTTAGAATGGGATGGTGACTTTGCTCTGAAAACTTTATACTATGGAGAGTACAAGAACATGGGACCTGGTTCTCGGACGACTGGAAGGGTCAAGTGGGGTGGTTATCGCGTTATCACTAGTTCTTCAGAAGCCTCCAAGTTCACAGTTGGTAACCTCATTGCCGGAAGCTCATGGCTGCCTGCAACTGGTGTGCCCTTCACTTCTGGCCTCTAATTTATCGCATCAAATTAACTTGTATTGTTTTGTATGCATGTAAATCTGCTTCTTTGGCAAACCAATATATTGTATTGATCTATTGTTCTTTCATTATGTAAACCTAGAGTGGGAGACTGGGATAGTAAATGTTTTGTTTTTTATTTATTGAATGATAGTAAATGTATTTTGTACTTCATTCTTTTCGAAATAATAATACAAAAGATCATTCAGTAAAACGTATGCATTTAAATTCAATACAAAAGAATCGCATTCCCACTGGATTACCTTGGGCCTTCATGCAGTTATGTAATGCAAACATCTGGCTTAACTCGGAATGAGGTTTTGTTATGAAACCCAATCAAATAAGAATCATTCTAACGATACTCTTGAATCTCATAACTACACCCGACTGGCCGACTCTCTAGCTAAACAGTGTGGGTTTAATTTTTTTGTAACATGCAATCTATAGAGAATAGCTGGCTCACTAATTTGCACCATCAATTTTGCTTTATGCTCATAAATATTAGGTGAGTCATCTTGGAGAGTGACTCAAAATAGTTCTAATAATTTCAGTTTTCATTATCCTAGCTAGCTTTATTTGTTGTCATTTCTTATTCACATGATCAAGGTTATCATAGGCATTACAATTTCCGAGGTGACATATAAACCAAAATCCAATCATATATTATCCTGTTACGTAACTATTTTGATTTTAGGTAACACTTTACATTTTTATAAAGTGCAACCCAAAATATAAACACAATTATTTAGAATCATGATCATCTTAAGTCAAATAGCTATAGTTTTATCCTTTTTTGGCAATAACCTCGTGAACACGCACAAACAAAATTATATACCATGTGTGACTTTGTAACACAATTACCTCGATATAACTTCTTCTCTTAATAGTTTATAGTTAATCACATCTAGCTAGCATGTGTATTTTTATGCGTATCCGTATCAATTTACCTCATGAAAAGTTCCCCGCCGGCCAAACTCCAAAACCTTCATTTTCCCCCTCTCCTCCATTAGATATCGTTTGGCTTTCTTCTTATAAGTTCCTACCAAATTTAAATACATAAATCACTTAACAACTCCATATTTTTACTAGCATTGTTCAATTATTCTTTTCCTTTAATAGAAAGGAATAATCTCTAAGATTATGCAAGAAATTGACCGTGTATCAAGACAAAAGGTCCTACGAATCTGTGGGTGATCTGAGGTGGACCAAGAGAGCATAGGCATGGTTAGATACAAACAACGACATCTGAGTGGGGCCTCAGCTGTATTATAGAAGCCGCTTCCTCATTGGTTGCGGTCAAGTTCAGCCACCCATATTCTGCCATGTCACTAACAACGGAGTTGTACCGTCCATCTAAACGTTCGGACGGGAACAATGATGATACACATCCGTCATCATGAGTATACGGACCAACCTCTCCATTTTTGCTTCTACAAGCTAAACTAGCTACCTTTCCCTTCCTTCCTCAGTTCCTCCATTCCCACTTGGCTCATCTCCATGGATCTAGTTCAATGCTTTGCAAAGAGCTCGCTCAAATCCCTCGGAGGATCAAGTGATCAACTATGTAATTCTTTGTCGGTGGTCATATTCTGTAGTTCGAAACAAATTATATAATTAAATTTCATGAATTCGTTATCTTCATGTTTTTGTTTTAATATAACCTACGAATACATTTAAGAACTAAATATGTCATAAAAATATGAGATTTAGACTTAGTTGCACGATCACGGTACACAATTATCTTCTTTTTTTTCAATTTTATGTCACACAACTAGCTTATTTAAACTGCATGGATTATGATAATTTGAGAATTTAGGTACCATAATTATATATCGCAAAACTTTATGAGTTTACCATTCAATATTAGAGAATGTCTTACATGTACCGGGACGTTTAATATCTTACTCAACAAGTTCACTATCTAGACTCTAGACGTGGTTCTATCTTTTCCTTTTCCGGCCGGCGAGGGGTGCAGCTGCTGACACCGTCCAAGCCAGACTGACAGGAGGTGGGCCTCTTTCAATTGGGGACCTACCCATGTCCCTTTTGGGACAGCTGTGGGTCCAACTCACCTCAACTTGCGATCTCAATCATAGCGGCTAGCCCACGCCGGATCAGCAAGCCGCCAGGCCATCATTCCCTCAATCGGGCCCCACCTTCCACCACAGTTGGTTGCCGTGATCTGGTTGGACAACCGGCCAGAACCGACTCGGCTCACCCGGCTGACGAATCAGCCGCGGCTCGTTATTTGGAGGACTGTCCCTTTCAGGAAGTTGAACGCCGGCTACTGGACCCCACCTCCCTCAACCGCTCGTGCAAAGCTAACTAACGACGAACGGAGGTCCACAGAAAAAGAATGTAGAACAAATATTAAACAAATAGCAGCCCGCCACGTCTGCGCTCGTGCTGTGTTTCTTTCATTATTACCCCTCGTTTGTACAGTATTTACATGATGGCTGACTACGAGTCCAGAACGGAACGGGGAAAGTGATATTTAGAACCGTCGAGCTGTTGAAACGGAGCTTGAGCTCCGTAACGGTCGACTCAGCTGACAGTCGCATATAAAAACCGCGTAGAAATGATGGTAGTAGAAACGTATTGATCACGAGCTAGATTGCTGAACTCATTGTTATAGGAATTAGGATTATAGAGGAGGGGCGGTCATAATTTAACTAAGCTAAGATATTGAAATATTTTACTCATTTCTGTGGTGGGTTTTACACGACCGTGCTAACCTCACCCATAGTTCCATACAACAATGCATGTTATTAATTATCACAAGCATTCATTGAAGGTCATGCTAAATTGAAATCCATGTGTTCATTGTTCAAGAACTCTTAGTACAACTAACACGTTAATTTTCTTGGATGTTGATGAAGTATAATTTTTGATGATAATTATATTAAACATGCACGATTGTTTGCAAATGGTTTTGAGCTAGCTAGAACCGTAACTACCCAACCAAATTACGACTTTCTTCACAAGTGATCACTTGAAAAATCATGCTTATAGCATGGCAAAGCTCAAATTCTACTTTAATTATAAGAGATAATAGAACTGAACAAACTTACTTATCATTAACCAAACTAATTAGAGGCCATTGAGATAGAACTCTAATGACCATTTTAGACCCAGAAAAAAAAGAATGTAATGAGAGTAAATCCTAGCTCGATCTGTGCCAGTGTATAGTGAATGACTGATCTGAATAACTAGTCGAGAATCTACACGTGTCGCTGCCCCACAAGAATGTCATGGAAAATACATGAAACCGTGGGTCAGTTGACACAGCTGGGAACATCTTCATCGTCATTTTATTGCAGGGAAGACTTGGAAGGCCATGGAAGGGGTGGAAATGGTAGGGACTAGGAATGGAGACGAAGTTGATGATAGGGCCACCATGCCTCATCTGTGCAACCCCAGCTTTTTGGCTGGTTGCTGTTCCATTACGTCACACCCGCCCTTATAATCCCTTATATTAAACTTTTCAGCTTAATTTTGTAGGGGTCTTGTTCTACACTCTCAAGTCTCAAAGGGCTTGAGTTGGCTTTTTAAGACTGGTGACTAGTCCCTGTTAGTTGCTTCTATCTGACTCGCAGAAGAGATAGAGAGCTCAGAAGTGAAAGCTGTTCTTCTCTTATTATTAGTTTTTTCCTGAGTTGGGTCTCTATCAGTTGCGGGTGGAGGTGGCAGAGAGAGAGAGAGAGAGAGAGGCTTTCCTTCCTGTTCTTGAGCCAATTTTGCGCCACAATTTCTCTCCCGCCCAAAATCTTTCCCACCAATCCAGCTTATTCCGATAATGAGAGTGAGAGATAAGGAGAGGTTAAGGCATTGATGAGAAGCTTTGTGTTTTTTAATTCATGATAATGATGATATGATATTTGGTGGCGTTTAGGGTTTTGCTTCTCTTATTTAACCCTACCTCTTCTCCATTTTCCCATTCGTCAACTTTTTCCTTTAATTTCCTGGGCTCATCGTCGGAATCCATACCCGAAAACTAGCGCCACATCCTTTGGCCAAAGCTTCTTTTGGGGACCAGAAAACAAGTGCAGGCGGGGGTTCAATTCCCGAGGGTAGGCCTATACTCATGCATCACCGTACATGTTCTGTATCAATTTGCCGTCTTTGTTTATTTGCTTTTCAGATTTTCAGTTTTACTTTCTTTGTGCTTATCAGGAGTGAATAAATTTTTCAGAATCCTCGAGCATAAACAAAGAACGAGTGAGCTAGCTAAACCAGTTTGATTCATAAATCATAACACCATTCGGTATATTTGAAGAAGAAGAAAACGAAGAAGAAGGGTATAGATAATTCCCTGTTGGAGGAAGATTGAATTACACGGCCCAGATCTTTATCGGTTTAAGAAGGTACAGACTATAATCTGTTGCTCAAATATCTGTTAGCTCTTTCTGGATCTCTTAACAATATATACATACATGCTCATATCTAGTCCTCACTCTATCATAAGATTGATCAATATTCGAGTCAGATGAAGGTCGATTAAAGCTAGTTAGGGCACTAGAAGCTTTTACTAATTTGACGATCGACTTTAAATGTATATAGATTACTCTACCCAGCTCTGTTTACTTCTGTACTGTTCTGGATATGTCTTCTATAATCTAGGTTTCAAACTTTTTACTTTTTTTTTTCAAGACAAAAAAGAACATAGGATATGATGTTCCAAAATTCTAGATATATGGTGATCATTGAGTACCATCCAAGAAGTACAAGTGGCCTCTGGTAATTATTAGTGATTATGATCAACATGTTTGCCGCAATATGTAACTGAGGATCTACCATGCCAAGAGTATAAGCAGTGATAATGAATTTCCCTAGAACAGCTTTCTTTGGTTAGTTCATATAACTAATTGAATTATTCATGATTAAACGCCGGTTTCATCATCAATCTCAAGCACAAATTAAATTAATGTGATATTTACCACATAGGTCAACTGTAAATAACTTTCAGCTAGGTTCATCACATGTATAATCTCAATGATCGTACTTCATTATGTTTAAAACACCGGACGGAAAATAAAGTTTGGGATGATATATCGAGTCCATTTAGATTTGCTTTATCAAATCATGTATTCATACTTGTCTTAGAAGTTACTGCACTGCCGCATATGACTTGATGAAGAACAATAAAAGGACCAGTGTGGTGTGCGTTCAGACCATACTACTGTCAGTGTGCTACCTCCTAGGCCTATATACGATGGTTTCAGTGTTACATGCATATAGATTCTCGGGTGCTATCTTGTTCCGAAATAGTGTTAATGCATAAAATGTGAAAGTCTGGGGTTCTTCACAAACTGGTTAAACGTTTAATTGGTTAAATGTTGATAAATTAATAATTCAAGCGTATGATTACTGAATTTCAGGACTGAATAGCAACAAGCTGGATAACATGAACACATTCTCACATGTTCCCCCTGGTTTTCGGTTCCATCCCACTGATGAAGAACTCGTTGATTACTACCTTAGGAAGAAGGTTACTGCAAGAAGGATTGACCTTGATGTTATTAAAGATGTCGACCTCTATAAAATCGAGCCATGGGATCTGCAAGGTAGTTACTATAAGTACTGTTAATGGAGTTTATCAATGTATTGAAGAAATTCACTGTGCCCTACTAATATTTATACTGTACAATATGAATGTACAGAATTATGCAGGATAGGGACTGAAGAGCAAAGTGACTGGTATTTTTTCAGCCATAAAGACAAGAAGTATCCAACTGGAACTCGAACAAATAGAGCCACTGCAGCTGGGTTCTGGAAAGCTACCGGAAGAGACAAGGCCATTTATGCAAAGCATGACTTAATTGGGATGAGGAAGACCTTGGTGTTTTACAAAGGTCGAGCCCCAAATGGACAAAAGTCGGATTGGATCATGCATGAATACCGCCTTGAAACGGATGAAAATGGAGCTCCCCAGGCAAGTAATATGATCATACTATTGAATTTCTTGCAATATTCAACTTAAAATGCTCAAGTACTTAGATTTGATGAGCTAACCAAAACTGTTCACTGATACTATGAAAGTAAGGATCAAAGAATGAAACTTAAAGTTTTGCTTTACTAAAGCTTTATGAGACAACTTGACAAACACATTGTTTTAGTTAGCTTATATATGTATGTGATGTGCCTCCCCGCTTTTAACTATTTTCTCTTTAGTAAGTTTTCTTCGACCTTCTTCACAAACACGTTGCGCCCATCAAACTAGTAGCCATTTTCGCGACTCCATAAAAAATTTGAGTTAGAATTGGATCAATTGATACCCCCCTGGATCAGTATTATCAATTTATGTAGATATGTTCATGTAAGTATCTACATAAAAGAAATACTGTCAATATGATCGGTCTTTCTCTTGAAATGTTGTCATATTGTAGAACAAATTTGATACGTACGTGTAACTTTGAGCTCACAGATGATGATTATTAACAATGAGGTCTTGTTTGTGCAATTGATGAAGCAGGAAGAAGGATGGGTTGTGTGTAGGGTTTTCAAGAAGAAACTCCCAAGCATGCGAAGGATGAGTGAACATGAATCCCCTTGTTGGTACGATGAGCATGTCTCCTTCATGCCAGACTTGGATTCACCAAATCACAACAACTCTAACAGCACCATCAACAGCCAGATGGCATACCATGGGCACTTTCCAAACTATCCTTGTAAGAAGGAGCTAGATCACTTGCCATTTCAGCACCATGTTCCAAATGAGCACTTCTTCCAGCTCCCACTGCTAGACAGCCCAAAGCTACTACTTCAATCTTCATCCAGTGCTGGTGTGAGTTCAAATTCTATGACAGCAGCTGCATATAACATTGACATTAACCAAAACTTTCAAGCAGTGTATGGTAACAACAGCAATGAGCTGCAAGCTGTTGATGACGATCAACTGACTGATTGGCGAGTGCTTGACAAGTTTGTAGCTTCACAACTCAGCCACGATGATGTTTCAAAGGGAAATAGCTATTCATGATAAGCTTGATCGGGACAAGCAAGATATTAACAATGTGTGCCGCCGGATGCCTCAATTTGACAACCTTTGGTTGTCAAGTTCAATGTGGAAGTGATGACACCTTGAAATCATTGAATAGTGTATACTCTAATCATAGGATTTTAAGTCCATAAGGGAAAGTGGAGGTTATTGATCATGATCTCTCAAAGTTCCTGTACATTAATAATCTATAAACAATATAACCTAAACTCTGATGATGAACTTCTTGTCTAAGTAGTAAGTTAAGTCCACCATGCCATTGTTACGTACACTTGTAAGATGGGTATATATATAGTTAGCAGGTGGACTCAAAGTGAATTTGATGTAATTGAACGATTGAAGTATTATTAGTTGTATTGGGATGTAATGGGCATGATTTCTGGCCCAATATATATGGTCTAATTACAGCTCTATGTACGCTGTAATATGGCCTTAATCGATGAGGCGGTCGATATATTGCAGATATATATATATAACAGTCCCTATTCAGAGTGAAGATTCACTCTGAAGTTTCAGAGTGAAGATTCACTCTGAAGTTTCAGAGTGAAGTTCTAATTTTGGCACACTTTTCGGTCAAATTTTTTCACCATAAGTGATTCAATATTTAAATATGCTATTCAAGATCATCTCTATAAAGTTTCATCCAATTTGACAATGATTTGAGCTTTTAAAATTGAGATTTACACGAACGGTTTACGTTGAACAGTTTTAATTCATTCATTGATTTAATCTAATTTCAATACCTTAACGATGTCTGATTTAGATGAAATTTTGTAGAGATGATCTTGAATAGCATACCTAGATATTGAATCGTTTATACTGAAAAAAATTGACCGAAAAGTGTGCCAAAATTAGAACTTCACTCTGAAACTTCAGAGTGAAGTTCCAATTTTGGCACACTTTTCGGTCAATTTTTTTCACCATAAGCGATTCAATATTTAGGTATGCTATTCAAGATCATCTCTACAAAGTTTCATCCAATTTGACAATGGTTTGAGCTTTCAAAATTGAGATTTACACGAACGGTTCACGTTGAACAGTTTTAATTCATTCATTGATTTAATCTAATTTCAATACCTTAATGATGTCCGAATTAGGTGAAATTTTGTAGAGATGATCTTGAATAGCATATTTAAATATTGAATCACTTATGGTGAAAAAATTTGACCGAAAAGTGTGCCAAAATTGGAACTTCACTCTGAAACTTCAGAGTGAACCTTCACTCTGGATAGGAACTGTATACATTTCAATAAGAATGTTCTTTTTTTATTCTATTCAGTTTTTTGTCAAAGTATCTGTATCATTAATTCCTCCATACGGGGTTCCTAGCATTGTGCAGATTGTTCTGTTTTTTTCTTAGCATAATATGCAGGTTGTTCTGAAAGCTTCTTTTGACAAAGATAAAATTTTCTCACACATTGATTAGCCATGCCAGGTCTAGATAGCACCCAGAAAAAAATGAAAAAGAAGAGATATTATGAATCATGATGATAATATATATTAGATGAATGCTTTGCAGTAAAGCTTGGTCAATGTAGGTGACTAGGTGTATATATACAGGCATGGTCCTTTCAAAACGTAGAAGGCAAGTATATATATGTATATTTCAATAGTATCATCCATATAGTTGGCACCAATGAAAAAGTGAGTTTCAAAATGCTAACAGAATATGCTTAGACTTCGATTGCTGCCATGGTGAAATCAACATCAATGTTCATTAAGCATTTAGACAGGGGGCTAGAATCACTTGCATTCCAACAAGGACCCAAATCTAAAGGCAGCAGAATACTCTTAAGTAGAGTCCATTACACTTCAGCAATATTGAATTGTGTGTGTCTGTCTATGTTCTTATTCCCAACTTGCATGAAAACAGAAGATGCAACCCCATATGCTTAGTGCTTACCTTGAGATATCAACTGAACTGAAACGAAATCTAAGCTTGTTGAAGATCAAAGAGAACCAAAGCAGCCGGTAGTCATTATCGAGCTGGATCAGTGGTGACTCGCATTGAAAACATACAGCCGGAGTTCCCATGGTTGGGAATTTGCATTTGCAGTGAGGGATGGTGAGGACGGTGATCTGTGTCAAGTGTTTAAGCAGCAAAGGAGAATAAACCAGTTTCTAGCAAGAGCTGGTCGAGCGCCGAGCAAGAATAGGAGGATAACCTTTGAATAGTTTTGTAACTATGTTGGCAGTAGAGACAAACAAAGGGATGCAGTGAAATTTGAGACCAGCGATATAAGACGAAGACAAAATTACTTGTATCGCAGTCAAGGTTAAAAGTCCCTTTTAAGCAATGGAAGTTCTAGCGCGACACACTCATTAGGCATGGCATGATATTTTGCAGAGAAAAAAAGACCAGTTAATTAAGATGGAATCCTAAAAGTCAGTGCTTGTTTCTGACCAAGAAGAGAATGTTACCCATACGCAAGACATAGATTAACAAGGCACTTAAGAGAGTTGAATGCATGATTAAGGTTTTATATGCCTCAAATTGTAGCTTGTGAATGAAGGAAGACGTCATCATAATACTAAGCACACCAGTACTACATTTGACCATGCCTTTTGAATCAGATGATACTGACGTACTGATCTTTATCTTTACATAAAGCCATAATTTGATTTGGCTGGTAATGTTTGTTCATTCATAGGCTCCTTGATGCTGAAGAAAAATTATGCTTCAGAGAAGAACCAACTAACATCATATTAGAATTAAATGAAGGTAAAACTGATGAATTTGCGAAGATTTAATACGTTTACTCAGAACCAACAAACTTCATTCACAAGACTTTACTTCTACACTAAAGAAATGACAATCTCACCATATCAAAACTGAAGAAATAATCATCAAACCATAGTAAGTAGGGTATAAGGATGTCAAAATGGTATTGAGAATGGGTTAATCATTCACCAGTACACATAACAAGAGTTGAAACGCACAAAGAATGATGATGGATTGGAAATGACCTAAGAGTTACACTTTAGTATGGACTATGGAGTATCGCAAGTGACCAAAAAATGAAGCAAATGTCACTGAAACCACCCAAAGGAACAAATGTGCAAGCCTAAACTACAATAGGAGGCTGCTATTGCTTTGATAAACAGAACTGCTATCATCTATAACCTAAAGGTACAGACCAAGGTGAAGAAAGCCATCAGCAGCGAAAAAAACAGCAGGGAAGCTTCACTTGAAATTGATGATGCAGACGAATGGTTCTGTTTCCTGGATGTGGCAAAAGAAAAAGTGATGGTAAGATTTCTGTCAAATAAGAGGAAGGGAGGAAAGACGGAAATGAGTTGATGAATAAAATGTACATACTTCTGTAAGTTGGCCAAGGCACCACAATACAGTACATTATCGGGCGCACTAAACTCTGTTTCTCCATTCTCCTCAGGATTGACAATTCTCAAATAGGTCTCTTGTCCCATATACCATCTATCAAGGTTTTGTGATCTAAGATTCCATGCTCCAGGATTATCAAGTGAGATAAGCACAGCAGTCCATGCCCCAGGGTAGACCTGCACACACAATGCCAAAACAGACTTATTTGTAGACTTAACTACAAGCATCCCAAGTTCTCAACGCTAACACATTACAAGTAAGATAATAGATATTCAGATAGGAAAACGAACCTGTGTGGTGCAGCGAGAGATAGCATCCCACTTGTTATAAGTTGCTTTATTATCTACTGTCCAATTACCATAACCCATTCTGCAGAATATACATCAATATCTCAAAAAAGATATTAAGGAAAAGCAAATGATATAAAGAGAACAACAGAAAAAAGAACCTACCCAACAACGAAAAAGGAATATCCATCCAAATGAAAGGTCTGCACTGTGGTATCATTGTTCTGGAATACAATTTCAATAAAACCCTTATATGTAGCATTGATAACTGACATGTCTCTTCGGGGTAGTCTATTAAGTGACATGTTGGGGAAATCAAGCTTATAAGCTCCTTTAACTTTGTGCTGATCAGCAAGCCTGATTGGTGTCTGAGGATTGACAAAAGAGATGCCATTTATTGTAGCTCGCAGTTTTCCATCAATTGTGAGTGGTGGCACAGTCTTCAACACGTAAGTATCAGTGATATTAATTGAACCATAACGAAATGATCCCTGAGGGTTAGGGCGAGCTCCACTTGCAGATCCGTTTTGCCTAACAGTGATAAAAACAAATAAACAAAAACTTAAGACACGTGAAATAGTAATAGCTTCGAACCACATTACTATCAGACTGCTACAACAAATTATGTTCAGGATTCAATACAAAATCCAGAATCTAACAAGAAATATATAGAATTACAAGTAAATATAATCAGTCAAATTGAGATGAAAATAATTTGTAAAGATTAAAAAGCCTGACATCCTCTAAGATTTTTTACATATCACTAACAGTAGAGATTGCAACAAGAAATATATAATTACCACAAAATTTATAAAAACACTAACCTGACAGTCAATGCCTGGTTCATCGACCATTGTGGGTCAAAAGCATCCTTGGGAGCATCAGGAAGAGGACCGCTTGCTGGTCCTTTAGAGTTTGAATAGTGTAAGACAGCAACACCTGTAACCCTCTGCCAAACTGATTCATTAACAAACCTTGCACTTGCCACAATGTAGTAATCACTACTGGCATTTTGATCCATGGTAACAAGAAAAGAATACGATTGTCCAACATGGATATCAAAGTTTGTATAGTTCTGCTGGACTGTATAATACCCCTCTGTCTCAGCTAGAAGCAGATTGTGATTTTGAATTCTAAAGTTCAAACTGGTAGAGATACCAACATTGTGCACACGGAGCCGATAAGTTTTTCCTGCAAATATCAATTACCTCAGAGACATGTCGCAGTAGCGAATTGATCAAAGTTTCAGAAAATAACATTGCGTAACTTGTAACAAATAAAATTAATTGTAAAATGGTGTCGACGGAGCAAACTGCATGTCCAGAAGTATACCTGGTTCAACATTAATGGTTTCGAACCGAATCCCATCAGGTACTAGGGTCTTGTTGTATTGATAAGGCCCCTTTCCATTGATGAGAACCCCATCTGGCATCCCAAGGTCTTTTCCAGCATCAAGAGCAGTCCTCAATGCCTGGAATACAACACGAAACAAAACGGTCATTTCTGCACTTCTACCACTATTCTTCGCATGAAAAGTCCAAAACAACAGCAGAGACTAACCGTATGGTTCTGAGTATACCAGTCACCAATCATGAGAAAAATATCCCCATCAGGCTTGGCAAAGGGTATATCAATCACCTCCCTATTATTGAGATGAAAAGAGCCAAAGCCACCAGCAGCCCTCTGAAGATTCAGAGATGGGAAGTAGAAGAAACTCCCAATCTGGTCCTTGACTTGGAAGCTATAAGTCCAGTTCCATGTTTTCGGTATTGGGCAATTCGTACCAAGAACACCATCTTGCCATGAATTGCGCCTCATCTGGATTCCAGACCTGTTAACAGTCCATTCATAAACTTTCAATTCAAGCAATCAAAGGACTCCACACAAAACAAGAAAAACCACCCAGAGCTACTAGACCCTACCAAGTCATAAGGAGATCCTCATCGAGCCCGTTATGCACATTAATGACAACATTGTTGTTTGTAGTAGCGTTGATGGGATCACCTGGAAACTTCCCGTTAATCGCTATCACCTGCAGCCAATTTCACAAAATAAACGAGCCGAAAATCAAGATTACTACTCAAATTGTGAACTAATGACAAATTAATCATACTCCAACCGAGAAGCTACACAGTAATCCAAAGCTAAACAAGAATATACACAATCGTTTCAAAGAGTAAAAAAAAAAAACTAAACTCCCAGGGTTTAACACAGTGAAAATTCAACATCAGGACCACAAAATATCCACAACAACATCAAAGCAAAGACCTCTAAAGAACCAAAACCTCCAAGAATTTTACCCCCTGGTAAAACCACAAGGTTTTCACTATCGCTGATACAAAACCTAAAATCAACCTACCAAAATTTCACAACAAGCATCAAAACTCATAAAAGATCAACAGAAGCTAAACAAGTGTCATGAAAGATCCACAAAAGCTTAACCAACAGATCCAAGAACAAAATAAAGACGAAACTTTAAGCCGCGGTATGAACAATCACAAAGAATCAACCAAGTTAAACGCTGAACAGAAGTTTTGAAGGGGTTTAAGAGCACAAACCCTCTGAGGAACGCCGAGCGGTGAGGCGGTGATGTAGGAGACCTTGAAGTCGTAGAAGACGTAGGGGTCCGCCGCGAAGCAGAGAGAAGACGAGAGCAGAGCAATGTAGGTCAGAGAAACCAGAGCCGGCAGCGAGAGCCGAGAAGCAGCCATGAGAGGAGCCTTGAAGGTTTAGAGAAGTCTGTGAAGGATTCAAAGATTTTGGGAGTGGTTTGATGGAGGGTTTTACATTATCAAGAGAAAAAAAGAGAGTGTGAAAATGGCGAGAGCGAGAGAGAGCGAGAGAGGGCGAGAGGGTCACGCAGAAAAGAACAGTGGAGGTGGTGTGAGCTTGCAACCGTCTCCGTTGGCGAATATATTGAGGGATGACTGGGCACCGTCTCAGACGGTTGGTTTCCTCTAACTCATTTTTGACGTCTGAGATGGAAAAAAGGAAAGCTTAAACTTTGGGTTATTGAAAAGAATATACATCAAATTCACTGAATCATTCAATCGAAAAATAAAATTCACTGAATCATTCAATCAAAAAATAAAATTCACTGAATCATGGATTCTATGTGGTGTGGTTTGGAAGATAGATTAAGAAAATGTGGTTGTTTCTAGGCCTTTAATCGTGGAGCATGCTTGTTAAACAAAAATTAATCACAATCGGGTGATGGAGTTTAGTAAATATCACAAGATGATTTGGTGATATTAAGTAAGGAGTAATGTGATAAAATGAAGAAAAAGTTGATTAACGTTCGATTTTTTTTTATCTTATTTCGTTGTACAATAAAACGAGTGAACGAAATGCAGATTTATAAAAATCTTCCAACTATTATATCAATTAAAAATATTTATAATCACTTTTTTTATATTAGCAAATGAGATGAGAAAGTTATTATTTATTCACTTGAATGATCATTATAATGTTTATATTTAGTTAAAAAGATACCTATAGAGATTTCATCTATTAGTTTTATTACGTTTGATTACCTAAATTTTTCCTATGAAATAAATATTGTATTGCAATAAATATCTTATTTCTGTTTGTTTTTGTGTGAATCGAGAGTTGTTGGTGAAACAATAACAAATAGTGAGATAACAATATTTAGGTAAATATTTATCATTATAGATAATTTTAGTAAAATAAATAAAACAAATTAACTAGATAAACATAGCTTTTGATTGCACATGCAACTGAATTAAAGAGAAACATTATAATTATCGGCAATGACATGAAATCTCTCAAATATTGATGCACCAAAATGGAAATTACTTTCATTTTCTGTGCTAGTCATTTACCGGGAGTGGCCGGTGACACAGACTGAGGTAGCCGCTTGCCCACTACGCACAAATTTCGGCGCCTCTCCCTCTCTTCCCCCTCAACGTTCCCATTTCTGAAAAAGCAACCACATGCACAGCTCTTGGACCCACCCTTGTGGGACCTACAAGCTGACGCTGGAATTCCCTTAATTTAGTCCACGTGGCAAGCACCGCGCAGACAACACGGCGTTTACTAATTCCGCGGCTGTTAGCCTGTAATGATAGATTTTATTTTCTCCCGGCAAAAAAGAAAAAACAATTAACAGAAAATTTAGGAATGATACTGTCGGTAATGGAAACTTAGTAATATACACGATTCAGGATATTCATTTATGAGCAAATATTTTTGCGTGATTATCTACACTAAAAGTCTGTGAATGATAACTTTCCTCAATTAAAAAAATTCAAATATGTAATGAGGTTTTGACTAACATATGGATCAAAAACAGAGCAGCTGAAACTTGGTTTTCATTTCATATTTGGTTCCTCCAGCTGATACTATACTATATGAATATATTAAAAATATTATGGTGACATACCAATTTTAGCAATAATATTGTGATGTTATACCCGCTTCAAAAAAAAATTGTGATGTTATGTGGCAGCATGTGCAATAGAATCCAAACTTTGATATGGATGGTTTTATACCTTGCATCAATTAGCGTCAATCGATTAGATTATAGCTGGAGGCCGGAATTAGTCAGTTTAGATATAATTGGGTTACAGAAGAGGAAATTTAATACTAAATATCATGAAGAAAATGAGGACTACAAATGGAAGAGAGTGGGCATTGGTAGGTGGAGAAAATTAAGTTTCATTTGTTGTCAAATATGTCATCAAATATTGATTTAAGTTGATGATCATGTTGTTCTAGGTGGGAAATTTCAATTGATGCCGGTGTGAATGATTATGATTAGCATCGTACGTAATGCTGCTAATCCTGGTCATTATGAGAGGGCATTGCTGTTAACTTGTGGGATGGTTGTGATATTAAGTATCGATCATCGCATGTATACTAATAATTAAGTAGCATTACTAGCATATACTTCTGTTAACTTGTGAAAGCATGCAGCAGGCATTGCTATCTTAGTCTTACTATCTCGATTATAAGTTTATAGCCATGCATGCAGGGAATTCCATAATCGATACGATTTAGTTCATCTTATATATTCAGAAATTGTTGAGCTAGGATCATAACACATCGAAAGTAAAAACTTGCAACTCTCTTCTCTGCTCTGTTTTCCTTATAACCATCCATGCATGATTCTTACGCGGCATTGATTCTTGCGGCAACTCGATCAACGGGAAAAGTTGACCCATGCAGAAACAAAAAGAATTGTGTGTGTGATAATGTAAAGAATCAACCAAACTCGTCGTTTAATTTGGTCATCAATTTTGATAAGCAATAAACAACTAACTCTCACATGGCTTCTCATTCTTTAAGCAGGCTTTTTTCGAACTTGTTAATTGTCACTACTCACTAACAAGAACAAAGCAAAATTCCAATACAAGAGATTCATATATAGACCTACTTTATTTCAGGTGTAATCAGTGGCGTAGCCAGAAAATTTATTAAAGAGGATCAAATTTTATCTTGTTATTTGATTAAAGACAATAGTAGAGTTTGTTTTACAAATTTAATCATATAATGTCCTACATATTAAACCAAATTCTAATTTGTATAGAATCACATTATATGTTCACACAATCACACGTGTCCACCAAAAATTAATTTTTGGTAAGAAAACCCGTAAATTATGACAAGAGAGATAGATTGGGAAAGAAATTTGGTGGGATTAGATGCGGAGAATACTCGTGCTAATATGGAGTTGGCATTATTTGATTGATTGTGTGAATTAGGAGGGTCAAAATAGTAAACTACATCGTCCCTCTCATGTAATCAAGTGAAAGAACCATACATAGTTGATCATTTCATAGTTGTGAGCAGGGTCAACTGACCCCTATGAGCTCCATGTAGCTACGCCTATGGGTGTAATGTTTGATTGTTTGACTTAATTACTGCACAATTGGTCAGATCTAGGAGTAATGTATCCATATATAGTTTTATTTACTCATCGATCGTAGCTCACCTTCGAATAAAGAACCTAATCTCCTTTTTTTTTGCTCTCTTGGTATATTTGTACTGTACTATAATATTGTATGAAACAAATTTATCGCTCACTCATATCATGTCCATTCTATACTCACTATCATAATCATTCATATCAAATTTATAAGATGAGCATGATATGAGTGAGCGACAAATTTGTTTCAATATTATATCTTGTATTCCACCCCGTGCTACAAAATGCTATATAATCAAGTTTCAAAAACTCAATCAAAGGACAGATTTCGTGAAATCCTGTGAAGACTTACATTGGGATATGCCTGCAAGATCGGAAGCCGGTTTAATTAATCAAACTTTTACTATAACTAGAACCTTCCTGCTTAATGAATCTCCATATGGAATTCGAGTATAGAAAATTAACTCTAAGACGAAGTCTTTTGGTGAAACAAGAATATGGAGCCAGCTTATACATCGTTACAGAGAGGAAATGACAGTTAAATAATATACAAATGAAGATTATGGATCACATAGGCTATTATAACATGGAAGACAAAGAAAAGGGCTGGCTTCCATTCAACAAGACCCAGAAAGATAATACATAAACTATGTCTAACAGAATTGGCTATGATTATAAATTAAGCATAAACTGGCTGCATCTTTGGGGCTAATGAACAGTTTTGGCTGCAATGATAGAGCCAAAAGGTTCCCTAATTCAAATTAAAGTCTAATGCTCTATTATATACGCACCTTATCACTTTTAAAAACTTTAGACTTAATTGTGAGTTTTAATATACAAGTAACGGTCGAATACAGAGACAAATGCACATGTAGGAGGGGATTTAAGAATGGATAAATACACATTATGTCACAATGAATCAATGACTACATGATTTCATTCTAACTGTTACTTTCAGACAATTATGTTGGGGCCTTGGAAAGTTCTATAGCCCAAAGCAATTTAAAAAACAACCCAATCCTGCCTTAAATGCCCATATCCTTATAGCCCAACGTAATAGGTTGCTCAGTTGCCAAAAGGTTTTCTCTATTTAAACGGTGAACTTGCCTTGTTCTTTCAAGCTTGGCCATGGAGGTGAGTGAAAAACAACAGAATGAGAAAGCCGTGTTTGTTATGGCGAGTTTTCGTGGTGGTCCATATCATGGTGCACTGTATAAAGTGAAACTTGAGCATGGAGAATCCGGTGAAGCTTCCGGTGGTGCAGGAGTTCAATCCCCTCCGCAAGTACTTCTCCCAGTAATTAAGTTTTTTGATAAGTCTTTGAATCTACCAAGAATTGTTTCTATGAAGGTGTTGGAGATGAGAGATCCCACATCTAAGAAGTGACAAAGAAAATAAAACTTATAAGTGGGTGGATAATAACCAATTGAATCGAGGCCATTTGTGATTAAAACCCAACACATGTGAGGTGGTTAAGTTGAAACAATATCGGTACAGTTGGTCCACGGGCCACACTTGTCGATGTTTAACATGGTATCGGAGCGGGTCCCTCTCCAGTCGCGCCTCCAATCTGTCGTGGATCCGAGTTGGGTGCCACTTTGTCATAGGTTCAAAATGGGTGTCATTATCATGTCATCGGAGAGTTTCCGATTGGATGGTTATCAAGTGTCGTTGGTTACTGGACATTGGTTTATTTAGTCCCAGTATGTGTGATGTTAATCTATCACATGCAGACCTAAAAATTGAGTTGCACGTGAGAGGGCGTGTTGGAGAGGAGAGATCCCACATCTAAGAAGTGACAAAGAAAATAAAGCTTATAAGTGAGTGGATAATAACCAATTGAACCGAGACATTTTGTGATTAAAACCCAACACCTGTGAGGTGGTTAAGTTGAAACAATATCGGTACAGTTGGTCCACGGACCACACTTGTCGCTATTTAACAGAAATTATATCTAATGGTAAACGGACACGGTTTCCCTCCCCAGCCCATCACAACCAACAATTCTTTTGTTTTTATCACAGACTCAGACACAGCCTCAGACCTCCTGCACATCTCTCCGCCCAAAGCAGTTAAACCTTATGGTGCCGTTATATCTGCATACGGAATGTTGTATTACCTTGCACATCCGGCATGCTCCCCATGCATTCCAGACCCATCCTTTGAGCGATATAATCCTGCCACTGATTTATCGGAGTCCTTGCCTTCTTGTCCATATAAGACTCTACCAAAGCCGAGCATGAAGACAGTTGGTTATGCCGTCTGTTACGGCTATATACTGATTTAGATGTATAAATGCAATGACTGTGCAGTGATGGCTATTCATATTGATACACATGAAGTTAAAGTCACAAAGTCCAGATATCATCCAAGGAGGGCCGTGGTTGTAGACGGTATCATATATTCCCTGTCGTTTGCTCCGAACCAAATTATGGCATTCGATCTCTCTTTTTTGGCGGGATTCAAATGGTATTTGTATCCTAGGCACACCCCTGCCTTTGTATGTTATGGAATTCCAGAATCCTCCATCGCCGATATTAATGGATCATATAACTCAGAACTTAGTTCATTTCGGGAGGTTAGATTTTTGTCTTATAGAGACAGGTAGGAATGGACATTCTATTGAGCATCAATATCTTTGTGTTACTACATTTCGAATCCTCACTGGTGAAGGAGGAGTAACAAAAATCAGAACCCTACGTTCATATATCTTTCAAGTCGACTTGATGGGCAGGGGTTGTGGCCGTATGGAAGTGAACTTCAGTTTTATACCGTAAGTTGCCTCAAACATGTTTCCGTTTTACTTATGATCTTTTTCAATATTGATACATTAGCATTCTAATTTTTTATGATTTATTTTGTTTTGAAATTCAGAGATTGTGAGGATCATGAACTTGAAGAAGATTACCGTCCAATTGCACCACCTAGAAGTAAAAGTGAAAGTAAAGCAGATGGGAGGTTGTATGTTGCAACAGGCAGAAAACATGACTTCCTTTCTGTTCCGACCAAAGTAGCAATTCATAGCTGGATTTGACGGGACATTACAGTAGCAGCTTTGGGAGGGTCTTGACTGATTGGTTTTAAATGTATTTGGATTAATTATTATTTAGTCAATTTGATCACATTTGAGATTTCTTAACAATTTTGGATGAATGCCTAAAGAATTTTCTGATCTCTACTTACATTCTTGGTGCAAAACATGTGAATTGTATTCAAATGCGTGCTTCAATTTTCAATTGTGCGCTGTGTTGATTGCCAGAAAATTTGGCATTCCTTGTGAATGCATCTCTGAATGAAGGAGGGAAAATGTTACAACAGATATCACATTCAACTGGCTTCACTACAAAAATTGTGCTCTCAATCAACAGATAGACATGCTTTATGAGGGTTTATCTCTGTTGATATTTGTTACCTAAGCACACCTCTGCCTTTGCAAGTAAGGAATACCTCTAAAGCACCATGCCCAATGTTGGAGGGGATAACTCAGAATCTAGTTCATTTGGGGAAGTTAGACTTTTGCCTTGTAGAGACAGCCCGGAACGTATATTCTATTGATCATCAATATCTTCGTATCACTACATTTCGAATCCTCGGTGAAGGAGGAGGAACAGAAGTAAGAACCCTACGTTCATTTATAAACAAAGTCGACTTGATGGGCAGGGGTTGTAGCCTTTTGAAAGTTAAATTCAGTTTTATAGCGTAAGTTACACATGTGATTGTTTTACTTATGATCCTTTTGTGATATTGATCCATCAGGATTCTATTTTGCCACTTATTTGAGTTTCTGCTGATTGTGATTTTATTTCAAAATTCAGAGACTGAGGATGTTGAGCCAGAAGAGGACTACTGTCCGACTGCAACGGCCAGGTAATAGTAAAAGTGAAAGTTTCAGCTTGTATTTCATTTTCAAGATGATTATTCATTTTCAATATGACTTATGCGGCAGAAAGATGGAGGAATAGGCAAAACTAGTATTTCATTTTCAAGATGATTATTCATTTGAACCAATAAGGTCCAAAACCAACAGATATTGCTGAAGGGCATACCCTTGTTACAAACAGAATGGGCACCCAAAGAATATTACAAACCACATTTTACATTTGTTTGCCAGAAAATTTGTCAATTCTTGGCGGACAAATCTCGATCGCGATGAATGCAACTCCTAATGAAGGAGGGAAACTTACAACAGATATTCAGTTCGATTGGCTACTACAAAACTTGTACCCTCATTCGACCTGGTCTAATGGGAAAGGGTGAATGAATGCTGAGTTCAGCTGCCAAATCTTGAGGGTGGCCTTAACATTCAGTCCTGTTGCATTGTTGAACAAAAATAGTCTCGCTGCTCCGTAGATTGCCTCCGTTGGATAAACTCGAGATGTAATCACTGTCCTACCTCCTTGGGCAAAGCTCTCTACAATTGAATGATCAACCTGCAAACATCCGACACGGAAAAAAAATTAGTTTATAGATCGACAGGTTGTCGAAGTAGACTGACTAATTGGCACTCGTATATACTAGATGAGAGAACATATAAACTTGTTAAGGGGATCAAGATACGCACCACTACTCGCGCGAAGTGTTTTTCACCCTCTAACACAGGAACTGCACTTCCATAAACTTGTTTGAAGACATCAGGAGCCTTAGATGACCTGCATTGACAAGCATCTTACATCAGAACGCTACACATTACAATTTAGCAATTTCTCATTAGCATCTCTTAAGGTGAATGAATTCGGAGATCCAAACCTTGTCTCGTCTGCGCAGAAATAAGTTGTGACATCCCCTTCAGTTGAATTGGCAATGTTGAAATAGATTGGGGTTAGCTCTGAAAGAGTCTCATCTGCAATGACCAGAATACCAAATGGTCCAAATGAGGTTCTATCTGTAGCACCATCACCACAACCTACACTGCTATTCACAGTCTCTGATTCCAGCGGTTCTATTTCAAACTCCACAAAGATATCCAGCTGAAATAAACAATACAAGGTGAGCTAACATAACTGATATGTAACAGAAATGCACATGTAACCAAATTTACTAGACAAACAAACCTGTGTAGCTGTTCCAATATCAAGTTCAACAACTGCTCCTGCTTCAACCAAAACATCACTGAAATCGGTGCTGTTCAATCTCAAGTCCTCAATCTCTTCCACCGGCCATTGGATCAAATTGGTGCCGGTTTTGTTGTCAAACAACACACTCCTCGGAATTGTCTGTAACATTTATTTATCTATTAGAGTGTGATCTGCAATATTATCACTTTATATGGTACAAATAATATCAAGCAAGAAAATCATACCTGAACGGACGCCCAACCTTTGGCCAAGTCGTCGGATTCGGTATCGGTCTCATTGATCCATCCCCACAGGATCCTTCTCTCCTTGTTCTGGTCATAAAATGTCTTTGAGGCATAGTATCTACCATAGTCATACTTCAACCCAATACCCACATCAAGAGTCGGGTTATCGGGCACCCATGTTTCATTCTCCTCAAAATAAGTCCCAAGTGCATAGTGATCCACTTTCGTATCATCTAAGCTAGCCTTAAGGACATGCTTGACACCCGGGTTATTCACGGACGTGTCCAAACCCTTCGACCCGTTTATGGCAACCGGGTAAAAGTCAATGCACTCCCACATACCCGTACCCGGAACCGCATGCAAGACCCCCTCCGAAATATTGTAGTTTATGAAATCCTCAGTGGTGTACACGAAGGAAAGACCGGTCGTATTGACTTTGGAGCCAATGGTAATGCGCCACTTGCCATCAGGCCCAACCCATGCGGTTGTGGGGTCACGGAAATCCGTAGATAAAATGCCGGGTGGAGGGGTCAGTACCGGGTTACCCGAGTACTTGACCCAATCCAGGAGTAAGGGATCAGATAGGTTGGCCGGATATGCAAGGCATTGAACTTGAACCGCATCAACAGTGTCACCGGTGTACAACATTACGATCTTACCGTCGGGGAGTAGCGTAGCTGACCCACTCCAAACGCCATTGGCATCGTACCATTGATCGGCAACCATTGCGAGGGGGAGGTATAGCCAGTGGATCAGGTCCGTCGACACGGCGTGACCCCACGTAATGTTACCCCATATGGCTGAGTCCGGATTGTACTGGTAGAACAGGTGATACCAACCCTTGTAAAACAATGGACCTACATGAAAATAAAAACATTGGAATAAAATCGATATTATGAATACGAACAATATGATAAGGAGTTGTAACCAAAAAAAAAAGATCAGGAGTTCGGAACCAAAAAAAATGATATGGAGTGATGGGCCCGCAAAGTCGCAAACACCTAACTGGCCATAAAATTGAATGGTGGGTAGGGATGGACGGTGGGAGATGAGCACGTGACAAATATAAAATCACTATCACCGATATTATGCCATTATGGGAACGTTTTGTGCCAAATGGCAGGAAATAACTGGTTAATAGCTGCCTTGGTAACCCGGAATGTCCAGGTCATCTCATCAAGCTTGGCCGGGACAATTGTGGCCACTGATTGGACCATAATTCATAGTAGACCTTTCCGGTTCACAAATTTGTATAATTTGGATTTTACTTGGTGCCTTGGTTGACTAATTATGGTAAATTCTGTTTTCCATGAACTAGTAATAATAAAAATTTATTTTTAACCACATAGAAGCTCAGAAAAATACTCAGCTTCCGCTATTATGAAGGAAAAAATAATTACTGTACATAAGAGTTAATGTATCATATTTAGATTTCAGCCGGCTAAACATGCTAAAAATACGTATTATTATAAGTGACAACGAAAATAAAAGATTCGTGGTAACATATTTAGTTGTTTATTCGATTTAGAAAAAGAGACACTCAAATTTGACTCAAGGATGGAGTATCTATTTCATTGTAAAAAACTACAAAATCAGTAATAATGGGGTTTACTAATGTGCTCGAATAAGAGATACCAAGTAAGGAAACTTACCATTAGGATCTGAGGTAGAAAGCAGCCAGATTCCCCCGCAGCAAAACAGGATGAACAACACGATGAGATTAGTAACAGTAAACCACAATTAAAAACAAAATCAAATAACAAATCATAGAATTTGGATTCATGTCACTTATGGAAATCTAATCAATCATTGAATAGAAAAGGTGAAAGAAACCTAGCTGTGCAAGCTGAGATTGTACTTAATTGGTACCTACCATTCATCCAATTCTCTTCTGGTTGAAAGTGAAAAGCTGTTCTCTGCCAAGAAAACATAGCATTAGTCCAGTTATACGACAACTCGTCGGAAACCGGCGGATTTGACTTGGCTGAGACTCCTAGTGCCTTCCCTCTCGGCTCCCACGACGACGAAGTTTCCGAAGCTGGAATAGTTGACTGCGGACGATGATGATGTTCGTCTTGTTTTTCGGGCACTACATCCGGCGGTTGTTGCGGGCCTTGATGGATGATTAGTCCAACCAATGACAACAGAAACACGACGGAGGCGAGGATCACGGCAAAGCCCTTCCAGGGACGCCGGTAATTTGTTGGGGGAGGACCGGAAATTAAAGGTTCCTCTCCCGGCAAGGGAGCGTAGGGAGAATCACTAGTGTCCATGCTGAGGTTTGGTTTGGTTTGGTCGTTAAATTTGTAGTGGTGTTGATTATGAGTGTGGAAAGGAATAATGTGAGGGGCTTATAGGGTGTGGATAGGTGGTTGTCGAAATTAGATAGGAAAAGAGAGAGCCTTCTATGATCTGTAAGCTAATTATGAATTTTAATTTTGATTTACTAAAAGGGGGACAACAGTAAAGTTTAAGAGAACTCTAGGACTTGGTCGTATATATACATTTTATCCACATTGTGTTGATCCAGGAGGATCTTACGCATGATAGTATAATATAATTAATATATTATACTATATTATTTAATTAGTTATAAAAGATAATATAATATTAAATTTATTATATTATCTAATTAATTATAACAATTAAAACTTTTACGGTTTTAAAACATTCAGTTTTAAACCGATAAAAGTTAAAGGTTTACATTCATTGAAGAATGTAAACCATTTATCTTTTATGGTTTATAATTCATTTGTTATTTTTAGTTTCTATTTTAGGAAATCTGTTTTCTATATAAACAAACAGATTGTAATGAATTAAAGGAAAGCAATTAGAATCAGTTTCTTAATCAGCTTCAATCTTCTTCTTTCTCCCGTCTATTAATTAATTATCCTCTTGCATTAAGAAGTCAACTTCCAAGAGAAGTAGCGACACTTCTATTTCCTACGAAAGTTCTATCTCCTAGAAGTTTTGGATCACGTGGTATCAGAGCCCCAGATCAAAACGGGGTAAAGGTGGTTTATGGTCCTAACTCGCAGCCGACGTAGAACTTCTAAAGAAGAACTTGTAGGTCCTTTGCTCGCTCATCGAAAGCCAAGGATAAAGAGAGGAACAATGACAGGGGAAGTTCCAAAATTAGATGGTGAGGGTGAACGTATCACCAATCTTGAACGACAGGTGGAATTGTTATCTGCATCAATTTCTAAGCTTGTGGAAAATTTGAAAGCCTCTAAACTTCCACATGCATCGCCTTCCAAAAGAAAGGTTGAAGATGACAGTGAAGAAGAGGAAGACACAGGTGAAAATATGGCCGGGGATACAGGAAATCAGAAGAATCCTGTAAGTGCCTTAAAAATTGATTTTAAGGTAGAAATTCATACATTTAACGGTGTTATGGATGCAGACAAACTGGATAATTGGATAGACACATTAGAAACATATTTTACCATACATAAATATTCTAATGTCGAAAAGATCCAATTTGCAAGCTTGAAACTCTCAAGCCATGCTGTTACATGGTGGAAGTTATACCGAAAACGGTACAACGTTGCGGAATTGACATGGAGTAGGTTCAAGAAGTTATTGAGAAAACAATTTTATCCTGTTGGATATGAAGAAGAAAGATGGTACAGATGGCAGCACTTCAATCAGAAATTTGGTCAATCGGTACAAGATTATACCTCTGAGTTCCACAACCAAGCTTTGGTGTTGGATATAGGTGTTGACGATTATGAAGTCTTCATGAAATACATCGGAGGTCTTGCCGATTACATACGGAAAGAACTAAAATTGTTTTTCGTAGAATCAATTGAAGAAGCTACAAGCAAGGCCATTGCCATTGAGGCCAAATCCAAAAGGCTTGACAGGAAGGACGACAAACAAACAACTGCAAACAAATCTGATTGGAAGAATAAAGGCAAGCAGATCAATGATGGACCAAAACAGAAGAACTACTGTGAACACTGTCGTACCAGTAAACATGTCACAGACAGGTGCTGGATACTTCATCCTGAGTTAAAACCCAAGAACCAGAGGAATAACCAGGGAAGGAATGACAGGAAGGCCACATTGACTGTGCAACAGGCAGAAGAGCTTCCAGAGTTGAAGCAACCTGACACAACACTTGCCTTAATGACTTCACCAACAGAAGTTGCAGATGCCTACAACCGTGAAGAGTTGTTTCATTTAAACATTCAAGTGAAACAAAGTGTTGTACAAGCAATTGTCGATCCGGGAAGTCAAAAGAATCTGATTTCAGAAGCTCTAGTAAGGAAGGTAGGCTTAGAAACAATGCCTCATCCTAAGCCTTACCCACTAGGGTGGATTCAGAAGGACATTGACATGCAAATTACAAAACAATGTACCTTCAAATTTGCAATCACTAATCGGTATATCGATGAAGTGACATGCGAGGTGGTTCCGCTGGACGTATGCCAAGTTATATTGGGTAGTCCGTATCTTTGGGACCGTGATGCAATTCACTATAGAAGGCTTCGCAAGTATCGTATGGTGAAGGATGGAAAAGAGTTCCACATCAACGCTTGTAAGCCACAATCTACAAACACTTTATTGACAGTTAACCAACCCAAAAGATTAGTTAACTCTTGTGGGCGGTTTGTTTTATTGATGATTCGACCACAAGAACAACATATTAATGTTGTTACTTTGTCAGCAGTAAGTCTAACACCTTCACAATATTCTGATATTGGAAAATTACAAAAGGATTTCAAGATACTTTTTCAAGATGTACAGGGATTACCACCGCGGAGAGCTATAGAGCATGATATCCAGTTGGTAGGAGATTCACCTCTGCCAAACTTGAGTTTATATCGTACTTCTCTGACGGAGAGTGAAGAAATCAAGAAGCAAGTACAAGAACTTCTTCAACAAGGAGTTATCAAGCCTAGTTGCTCACCTTGTGGTTCACCAGTGCTCCTTGTACCCAAGAAAGATGGAGGTTGGCGCATGTGTGTGGACTATAGAGCACTCAATAAGATTACCATTAAGAATCGGTATCCACTACCGAGGATTGATGATCTTCTAGATCAATTGCATGGTGCTCATTATTTCACCAAATTAGATCTCAAATCTGGTTATCACCAAGTACGCATCCATGAAGAAGACACTTGGAAAACTGCTTTTAAGACAAAGCAAGGATTGTTTGAGTGGTTGGTGATGCCATTCGGACTATGTAATGCTCCAGCAACCTTCATGCGGTTAATGAATGAAGTACTTCGTCCTTTCATCGATAACTTTGTCATTGTTTATCTAGATGACATACTAATCTACAGCGTCACATGGGAGGACCATCTTCGTCATATTGATGAAGTTATGAAGGTTCTGCAAGCGAGTCAACTACGGTTGAACGGGAAGAAATGTGAATTTGGGAAGCAAGAGCTTGTCTATCTAGGGTTCATTGTTGGTGCAGGAACGCTCAAAGTGGATCCAGACAAAGTCAAAGTTATCACTCAATGGCCTACACCCCGTTCAGTTACCGAAGTTCGAAGCTTCATAGGTGCATGCCAATATTTGAGAAAGTTCATTAGTCATTTCTCTCTAATTGCAGCACCATTACACTCTCTTACAAAGGCCAATAAAAAATTTGAATGGTCAAAGAAACAAGATGAATCTTTCCAGTTGTTGAAACGGAAGATCACAGAGGCCCCAGTATTGGCATTGCCAAATCTGCAAAAAGCATTTGAAGTTGAAGCAGATGCATCGAATTATGCAATGGGAGCCGTATTACTTCAGGAAGGTAGACCAGTGGCATACCATTCTGAGATGTTTAGTGGACCGGTTTTGAATTATCCGACTTATGACAAGGAGCTTTATGCGTTGCATCAAGCAGTAAAACATTGGAGAGCTTACTTGTTAGGAAAAGAAGTCGTGGTTCACTCAGATCATAAGCCTCTTCAGTATCTAACTACACAGTCGAAGTTACAGCAAGCTCGACATATGAAGTGGATGTCTTACCTACAACAATTCAATATTGTAATCAAGTACAAAAAAGGGATGACTAATAAGTTGGCAGATATGTTATCTCGACCCCCTGCACCAATAAGTTCCGCATTATTGGTTGCAATGCACATCCAACCTATTGTTCCTTCTGAATTTGCCAAAGGGTATGACACTGACGCTGATTTTAGTCCAGCTCATGCTAAGCTGCAACAAGGAAAGACTAGTGAGTTTCAACTGAAAGATGGGCTAATGTACAAAGGAAGCCAATTGTGCATACCAGAAGATGGTGACAGGCTGCAATGGATTCGAGAAGCTCATACTTCCAAAGTAGCAGGACATTTTGGAGTAGAGAAGACTTTATTGAATCTTCGTCGATATGTCTATTGGCCAAGGATGCACATTGATGTTTCAAGATACATAAGAGGTTGTGTTTTATGTAACACATCAAAGCCTTCTAACAGGAAGTTAGGGTTGTATCTTCCACTACCGGTACCTAGCCGACCTTGGGAGAGCATCTCAATGGACTTTCTTGGAGGATTGCCTAAGACCAAGTCGGGGAAAGATTATTTGTTTGTAATCGTGGATCGTTTTAGTAAGATGGTGATACTCATTCCATGCAAGAAGACTGTAACTGGCGAAGGAGCAGCTAAGCTATTTTTCGAGCATGTTTGGAAACATTTTGGTCTCCCAACATCGATTATATCAGACAGAGATAGTCGATTCTTAAGCCATTTTTGGAGGTCTTTATGGGGAATGATGGATACCAGATTGAAACGAAGTACTGCTTTTCACCCACAAACTGATGGACAAACTGAAGTCGTTAACCGAACTATGGTCCATTTACTACGGGGTTATAACTCCAAACACCCAAAAACTTGGGATGAAAGTCTCCCTTATTTGCAGTTTGCTTTTAATCGAGCAATTCATGGCTCCACGATGAAGTCTCCATTTGAGGTATGTTTAGGTTACTTACCTCAAAGTCCTTTTGATATGGCGTTCACTATAGGTGACAAGCCATTGAATGGAAAAGAAGAAGAGCAACATGTTCGAGCACAAAAATTCCTCGAACGAGTTTCAAAAATTCATTCAGAAGTGGAAGCCCAATTGAAACGCTCTCAGCAACGCTATAAAACTCGGCATGACAAGCATCGTGTTCCGTGTACTTTTCAAGAAGGTGACCTAGTATGGCTACACCTAGGTAAAGAACGGTTACAAGGTGAAGGAAAGAAACTCAAGCCTATTCGATATGGACCGTTCAAGATCATTAAACAAATAGGTGACAATGCTTTTCAGCTCGATCTACCACCATATATGCATATGTATTCGGTCATTAACGCCGAAAATTTAAAGCTCTTTGAACCATCTCTATTGGATGATGATCCCGACGAGGATACCCGTCTTCCTTCAGTTGATGACTTGAAGATGGAGCGAGAAGATCCATTAGAAGAAGACTGTATCTTAGAGCACAAAGTTCGAGAAATTCGGAATGGCAAGTATGAGACTTTTCGCATTGGAAGAAAAGGTCAACTTCCCAGCAAATCCAAGTGGTACCTACGGAACAAGGCCGTCCCAAAGTTTCCTCATCTCAACATACCTTGAACAGGAGCTCAAGGTTTCTAAATGGGGGAGCCATGATCCAGGAGGATCTTACGCATGATAGTATAATATAATTAATATATTATACTATATTATTTAATTAGTTATAAAAGATAATATAATATTAAATTTATTATATTATCTAATTAATTATAACCATTAAAACTTTTACGGTTTTAAAACATTCAGTTTTAAACCGATAAAAGTTAAAGGTTTACATTCATTGAAAAATGTAAACCATTTATCTTTTATGGTTTATAATTCATTTGTTATTTTTAGTTTCTATTTTAGGAAATCTGTTTTCTATATAAACAAACAGATTGTAATGAATTAAAGGAAAGCAATTAGAATCAGTTTCTTAATCAGCTTCAATCTTCTTCTTTCTCCCGTCTATTAATTAATTATCCTCTTGCATTAAGAAGTCCACTTCCAAGAGAAGTAGCGACACTTCTATTTCCTACGAAAGTTCTATCTTCTAGAAGTTTTGGATCATGTGTTCTCTTGGTTGACAACTTTGTGTTTGTTAGCTAGTTTGTACAAGATTGATAGTTAAAAGAAATAATGGAACAACATTTTTTTTCCCTGAGATCTAACTATAATCTTTAGATTTTAGAATACATAGTTTGATATTAAGCTAGGCTTCTAATATACTGTTCTTGGATTTTTCTTTTTTTAAGTCTGTTATGAGTCCTCCCACTTAAAATTATGATGCTAGAGCAAATAGTAATGGTATTGAAGTGATAAAAAGTAAGGGCCTAATCTTCCTTTTTTTATTAAATAAGTGAACAAATGTTCAAATTTAAGCTAGTACGTAGTACCACAAACACAGTCCTCGATCAACATGTGAACTCGATAAACTAATTAGTTGAGCATGTGAAAACTATGATAGGTAGCTGAATACCCATATCCGATAGGGATAGAAAAAGACTTGGTTATAGTCCTGTCAAGTGTTCTAAAAAGAGGTCTAGGCGCTAGTAGGTCACAACCGCCGTGTTTTTTGCCTCGGCGGTCATTTGTGACGTTTTGTGAATTAGGCGGCCGCCTGGCGGGTCTTAGACGGCCATATTCAGTCCTAAGTGGTCTAATCGGTCATATTTAGTCATAGGCGGTCAACCATCATTTGACATTAAAAAAACTAAAAGAGGCCGCAACTCTCACTCCTTGTCTATTTTCTGAAAACTGAATCTCATCAACAGAAGAAGAAGAAAGAAATATGAATATTAAGTTTGAGTCCGATACTGAATGAGTTAGGAAATAATTTGGAGAGAAAGAACTTGAGATTTAGTATTATTACATTTGTTTCATTATTTATCTTTTCTTCAAATATTTTTTATGGACTTTATACTTAAGTTATTGTGAATTTATACTATTTTAAGTATTTTTAAAATTAATATTAAACATCATTATATATATTTTAATCATTAAAATAGTTTAAATATATGTATAAAAATAAATAAATATTTAATAATTCGAAACCGCTTAAACGCCGCCTAACCGTCTAAGCGCTAGTACGTGGCTATCCGCCTGCATACCGCCTAGCGCTTTTTAGAACCTTGGTCATGTGACTCCTATCAATCCGATCAAGATTATAATATGAAAATTTACCTTTTGTTTTGCTTCCAACACAGTTTATTGAACCCATTCACAAATAAGGTAAGCAAAATTCATATACCGCAGGGAATTTGGAATGAACATAAGTCTGAGTTGGTTTGATGCAAAAAGCTGCTTACATCCTCATTTAGCTTTGATTGATTAAGATTTGGTACAAGGTTGAAGAACCGTCATTTTGTACATGATTACAAGCAAGAACAACTACACATGAATATGTCAGTCCAAAGGGAAAACTCATATAGCAGTAACTTAACTCATAAGTCAACTTTGACTTAATTGGTTCCGTATATTGTACAAATACGCCAATAATTAATAAATTTTGATCGAGAAAATATAAAATCATTCGAGTTTAATAGACGTGTACGTGATCATCCAATAAGACACTCTTCAACTTTTATACGATTACACACTTACGTGATCTTTCTGGCAATTTTAACTGTGGAAACTTCATATATATATATATATATATATATATATATATATATAGTCTCTATCCAAAGTGAAGCTTCACTCTGAAATTTTAAAGTGAAGTTCCAATTTTGGCACACTTTTCGGTCAAATTTTTTCACCATAATTGATTCAATATTTAGGTATGCTATTCAAGATCATCTCTACAAAATTTTACCTAATTCAGACATCGTTAAGGTATTGAAATTAGATTAAATCAATGAATGAATTAAAATTGTTCAACGTGAACCGTTCGTGTAAATCTCAATTTTGAAAGCTCAAACCATTGTCAAATTGGATGAAATTTTGTAGAGATGATCTTGAATATCATACCTAAATATTGAATCACTTATGGTGAAAAAATTTGACCGAAAAATGTGCCAAAATTGGAACTTCACTCTGTAATTTCAGAGTGAAGCTTTACTCTGGATAGGGACTATATATATATATATATTCACGAATCACGAATCTAGCAAGCTTATAACAAAGCCAAGTTGGACTAGCTACGGCTTGATGATCAGTTCGTTTGAAAGTTTTGACAACAGAAATCAGTTTCTTCCAGGAAAATTGGTGAACGAAATTATCAAAGGAAAAACTGGAAACAGAACAATCATGCGAAGGACTTTTTTTTTTTATATAGATTCATGCAAAGGACTTTCGTCTGCTATAATAATCGGAAAAGCGTTGCCATCAGAAGGGTCTATACTGAAACGTGGCTACCAGATGATCAAGAAGTTATTGAACTAGAGGGTCCGCGCGCGTGTGTAATAAACACTTTTTCAACGTGAAAATTTTTTTTTGGTATTTTAAAGGAATAACTGATTAACTAATTTTTCGATTACATTTTCACATATCTACCGTTTAACTTTTAGTGTCTCATGTGCATATCACTTTTGTAAATTTCAGTCAAAATGATGATCATTAAGGTATCAAACTTTGTGAAGGCAATAGACACACTAAATCTATCAAACATGAACCGTTTATACTTATAAGTTTAAATCTCACATTTGAATGCCTTAAACACCTCCAGTTTGGCTGAAATTTACATATGTGATCTATACATTAGACTCTAAATGTTGAACGGTGGAGATGTTAAAATGTAATCGAGAAGTTGATCAAATGACATATCCCTTTAAACAACCCAAAAAGGGATCCCTTAATAGAAAGACCATATATATATATATGTATATGATTACCAGTGTGGACATCCGCAGCGTGAAGATTCTGTGATTCCAGCTACTGACAACACGCTATGACGGCGCGGATGGTGTCGGCTGTGCTTCCTCCCTTTTAGAGCTCCTATCGGTGCTGGTCGGAATCTCGAAATTTACGAACAATGCCTAGAAAGTTGAAATTTTCAGAAATTTCGAGATTCCGGTCGGCACAGACAGGAACGCTGGGAGGGGGAGTGTGGCAGGCACCTTCCGCGCCGTCGTCGCGCACCGCCGGTAGCCGGAATCACCTTAATCATACGGTGCAGACGTCTACACGGTGCATATTCGTTTGTTCCAGCGACTAGCAACGACGCTAAAAATTTCAAGATTTTGACCGTCGTGGGTCGGCGTTGCAGCTCTGACCGGCATAGACAAGAGCGCCAAGAGAGGGGAGTGTGGCTGACACGTTTTACGCAGTCGTCTCGCACCGCTGGTCGCTAGAATCGCCTAATCCGTACGGTGCGGACGTCCACACCTGAAACGGATTATATATATATATATATATAAATTAACATATGTATGGTGACTAAATCGATAAGAGTTGCAAGCTAGGTCAAGAAACTAGGGATGTGCATAAAAAACGGAAATCCCGATCCTATCCCGATTCCGTCCTGAAATTCATAGGGACGGGACGGGACGGAGGTTTAAAAACGTTCGTCTCGTCCCTATCCCGTCCCGTTTCATAATAGTGGGATGAGACGTGGGACGAATAATTTCTATCCCGCTTCGTCCCGTTCCGTCCCGTCACACCTTTAATGAAAACTTAAAAATTCTTATATATTTGTATCAAAATGAAACTAATTTATGTTCTTAATAACTCTAAAATTATATCAACTCAAATAATAATGGTAAATTATAATTTTGAACATAATATGCATTTTTTTTGTTAAATTTTCATTATTAAATGTTACTTTGTTAATGAAAAAGTAAAAATATAGGTTTTTATTTAACTTCATAGGAAGGTGGGATTTGTCCCGTCCCGATCCCGTCTCGTCCCAACAGGGATTAATCCCGAATGTGAGGCATTCTTAAAAACCTTCGTCCCGTCCCGATCTAAAAAAGTGGGACGAGACGTGGGATGAGCCCCGTCCTGTCCCATCATGTCCCGTGCCCACCCCTACAAGAAACCCCTGCATGATAATTCATGTAATACACTAATTAAGAAACACACAAATACATCAAATTCAATCATGGATAGTTCATGTGTCATTTATGATTTATCTAGAGGGTCGATTTACTTAAAGGAAATGCATGAAAAGATAACCAGTACAAAAACAGTCAAATTTGGATTCGATGGCTATCTTTTATCTCTCATAGATCGTAAGAATATAAGGTTTGAATTTGACTGACTGGGAATTATCGTTCTGGATTTTTACGAGAGTTAACGTACAACTATATAGTAAAATTAGAATCAATGAACAATGACACGGCAGAAACGATGAGTACTAGCCGGGGAGGCAGCTGGATATACAATGACTGGGGGAGTGACCTAAAATTAAAGACCATACACATAACATGCATTCGAACATGTGGGTATGAGAGATCAGATCTTGAAGTGTGTTATCAACCAAACCTTGGTTCGATCTGTTCCAAATCTCACTTATAAGTTATAACACCATCCCCCAAACCTAACATTCTTCAGAGTACTCTTGATGATTGTTTAGAAAGCTTAATGAGCTAGGATGGAAGGTTAGGTCAATTCAAATCTTTAGTATGTGATCAGTTGACTAGCTATTAAGGGAAATCCGGCCCCTACCAGATTATGATTTATGCAGTGTGGTTTTGTTAATTATGTACTAATCAATCTCTTGCACTTAATTATGTACCCGATTACATTAAGATGCCAAATCCAAGATATAGATATCTTATCATTTTATGTACGTTGCTGAATCACTGAACCTAAAATAGGATCTAAGGGAACCAGATTCAATGTGTTTGATGTCTTGATTTACCTGAGGGCTTCAGGTGCATTTTGTTTCTCGAGACGAAAAGGTGCGTCATTCGTCGATCGCAAAAATGCACTCATGTAGTCACGTTGGTTTTGAGAGATAAAATGCGAGCGACAAAGCAATTGAGATAACTTTATTAGATAGCAGTAAGATCAATACCTACCTAAGTAGTACGGACACGTACTCATGGCATTGTATTCCGTGTCTGTGTCTGACACAGACACACGTGGACACGCTCGGACACGCGAACTGATTTTGAATACGGTTCGGACACGCGAGTATCCAAATCGGACACGCACCAACTCATAATAAAAGTGAAAGTGCTTATGGTGAGAATCTAATTTTGGTCATCTAAGACACTCAATAACTCCTCAACAATTCCAACAGATTTAGTTTTTGTTATATTTATGCACACTTTAATATATATAAGGAGAGAAACTCGTGATAAAAATAAAAATGCTTGTGGTGTGATTCGAACATTGGTTATCCAAGGTACTTATCAAGTCATTAGCCATTCTAACAAGTTATGTTTTCATCATTTTCATGCACACTTTGACATATATATACATCTAAAATTATAAATACTTTCAAATTTATAAAATAATTTTAAATAAATAAATATATATATATATATTAAAATAAAATTTAATCAACGTGTCCACCACGTGTCCGTGTCCAAAAATATTTCTATATACCCTGTCTACGTATCGAATCGTGTCCAATACAAACACTCGTGTCTGTGTCCGTGCTATTTAGACACCTACCCTAGTTTCAAATGCATAAAACTAAATCACAACTCCTGATATACACATAGCTTTATATATATATATATACAATCCCTATCCAGAGTGAAGTTCCAATTTTGACACACTTTTCGGTCAATTTTTTTCACCATAAGTGATTCAATATTTAGGTATGCTATTCAAGATCATCTCTATAAAGTTTCATCTAATTCGGACATCGTTAAGGTATTGAAATTAGATTAAATCAATGAATGAATTAAAACTGTTCAACGTGAACCGTTCGTGTAAATCTCAATTTTGAAAGCTCAAATCATTGTCAAATTGGATGAAACTTTATAGAGATGATCTTGAATAGCATACATAAATATTGAATCACTTATGGTGAAAAAATTTGACCGAAAAGTGTGTCAAAATTGGAACTTCACTTTGAAACTTCAGAGTAAACCTTCATTCTGGATAGGGACTGTCTATATATATATATATATATACACGCATCATGGTTTCATGAATTGTATTTCATGATTTACGTACTTAACTCCCAAAATTTTATTTATATACACAGTCACACACACATCGATCATGAATTGATAGGTTTCAATAGTATTTAGAGATATTTCATGACGAAACTTCCAGTGACAGTTACGTATCTTTGGTTTAGCAATACTGGACTCCCAATTGCTTAATGTAGAGCAATAAATAGAACTCATGATTCATGCTTCGACATTTTTGTGAACCTTCATGATTAACACTCTTTAATTGGGTAAGTAGACCTTTTAATTTCTAAGCGTGAGATCACACTAGAAACTTTGGGATTTGGCTATTGGCAACATGTGATACAAACACTTTATCATCAAGAATAAGGGTTATTTGACTCATTCCTGATCATGATTTATACAGTAGCCATGAAAACTACAACAAATTTTCTTTATAATTCTAAGCATCACTAGGGAGAGATCTACACAGGATCAATTCTGATAGTGATAGATTTGTATCACTCCACACTGTTGAAGACTGAAGTTGAAATGAAAATTTGGGGTTCTTTCAGATCCAATAATTCAGTTTCACTACAAGAGCAAAAGTTCTTTTCATGTTTGAGAAAACAGCCAAGAAATGGAAGCTGGAACCTTCAGCTACAAGTGATCACCGATGAATCACCAAGCTGTCACCATATTGAGGATGTCTCAATGAATTGGTGATATGTTCCTGGTGACCGGAAATAACAATACATTAATTCTGATCCAGTTCCATCCTCTCATTCTCATTCTGCGAAAGTTGTCTTTCGAGCTTCCAAGCTTGACTGTGTTACAGACTTACAGTATCCTCTTACTAACATAACAGATAAACTCCTCACTCTAGTGCCGATGACACTGACAGTGAGAGAATCAGCTTATTAACATCTACAGAACTCAATGGGATTTCAGTAAAACAATCAAGGAATAAATCAGTATCTATATAAAGTTATAAACCTCATGAGAAAAACAATATATTTGAACCAAAATTGAGAAGGAAAAAGAAGAGTTCAATAATAATACATCTCAGAAGTGAGGATGAAACTCGCCTTCACAAAGAAATAAAAGAAAGAAATAATGATGACACTCCTTGACATGAATATGGTCCAGATATAAATAAACGCAAGAATTTACAAACTGAAGCTAGCTTTGAACAGAGACAGACGGACTCAATTAGGCAACACCAACATCTTCGATGTTGATGATATTATAGAGGTCTTCTTCTATCCAAGTATCCAATATATCCTACTATTCCAAAAAACTTGGTATACTTTTGCATTCTAGACAAGTCAAAAAACACGGACAGGCTGGCTTTGGCTTTCATCATATTGTATATATATGACTCAGGCCAACATCCTGTCTCCTCTTTCTCTATTGTATTAATATCTCATATTTATATAGCACTTGACTTCCTCCATATCACCAGTGACTTCAGAAACTCCATTACCTATACAAATTACAGTACTCCAGTGAAAAAACTAATCCAAAATCTCTTATCTGAAGGAAGTATGGACTAAAAAGAAGGAGCTCTGGTGAATTAAATGCAAATTATTGAATACAACACAATAAACTTTGTACCTCCGAGGGATCCCTTAGTGAGTAAAATGCATTGCTTTCCTTTGGCACCGCAGAGACTAAAATGCCATAACCTTTGTTTCCCTCCCTCAGAACCTGTTTTAAGTTTCCGTTAATTTAACTGATTTTCAACTGAGAATTAGAATTTAAATCCATCAAAGCATATCAATCACAACTTCTCCAAATTCTACCTTGAATGCATCTTCGTCTGTGCGGTCATCTCCAATATATATTGGGAGCACATCTTCACAATTGCTTAGCCCTAATATAAAATTTCATGGTAGTGACAAATGAGATGGAGTTTATTGATATTAAGAAACCTACAGAAAAGTGAGAAATATGAAGAGAAAGGAATAGTAGATACTCACCAAGAGATTCAAGTAAAAATGTGACTGCCTTCCCTTTATCCCAATCTATCACCGGTCGTACCTCTAAAACCTACAGATTCTCAAAAAAGAAAAGACAAACATAATGCATACTTATACTTGCAAAAGAAGAAGAGATTAAAGTTCAACTCTGAGTTTGAAGCTTCATACCTTCCGTCCATGAGTCAAACGCAGTCGTGGGTAGTTTTTAAGAATGTCGTGAACACGCTGTGCAACTACAGCCCAATTCTGGAAACAAAAGTGTAAAGTAAATGGAGGTAATCAAATTAGTCCCACTGCTAGGCTAACAAAAGAGTAAATGAAAATCCAACCGACTCAGTATAGTTGAGATTACCTTCTCATCTACATTGCGGTAGTGTACAGAGACACAGAACTTGTTATTCTCAACTTTAGCTCCTTCGATGTCTGTTGTAATTTCTATCAGGGATTTAAGAACCTGCTCAAGCATATGCAACCACAGGCTAACTATCAATTACATAGAGAAGAAAAAGGGAAACTAGTGATTAATTGCATTGAAGCAATCTATTGTAGATAATAAACTGTACAAACCTCGCCAATCATTGGTAAAAACTCGGCTGCAGGCTGGAACAGATTGACATCCTTACCCTGAATTTTCCACAAGGAAGGAAAAATTATGTTAAGAGATACGAGAACAAAAAATCGCAAATCCAAAATATAGATGAGATCCCTGTAGCATAGTACCAGCTTGTCAGTAGACTTAATGCCGTGTCGAAGGTCACCAACTACTGATTGTCTAACAGGTGCCATTATGTCCATCCCATGACTGCCCGCATAATATAGTTCATTTAGTCCAACAAACTGGTATACCTGATAGGGAAAGTCATTGGACATGTAACAGTCAAAATCAGCACAACAAGACATTTTGTTGAATTATATATAAAAAATGAGGAGAATAACACAACATCAACTAGATTTGACCTTGTCATGGCTTCTTCCACTAATTATTGCTGTTGGAAAATGTTTTGCCACTCTCTTTACAGCCATTCGCATCTGAAAAGATTAATAAACCTTCTGTGAGCAAGTGATGTACAAGAAAAGGGCAAAGTTTTAGACGATAATTACACAATCCAGATATTCTTACAGCATCAGACATAAAGGCACAGTCCGGGTTATCTACAATTGGCGAAAGAGTCCCATCATAATCGAGAAACAATGCTATTCTCTTGCCCTTGGCATAATTGGTGATTTGCTCAAAAGATGTAAGAGCTGATGGATACTTAACCTACAAGATTAGACAGAGTGGACTACTGCTTAAAGTACTTGTTTAGAAGGCTGCCAAAACATCAGGGGTAAAACACATGAAAAGAAATAATTATTACCATCCACGTGCGATAGGCAATATCGCACTCGGTTGCTGCAGAGTCATTGTTAACATCCTTAGTTATCTTTCTGTGAGGAGGTGATGAGGATTTCATAGCATCAAGCCACGAACTGGAGCGAACATCGTCAAGAAATCCATTCTTTCTCCTAGGGATGGTTAAGAGAAGGCCTGCTTGAAAAGCTGTTCCTGAAGGTGAATATGGCAGCAGACTGGACGGTACACCAAGTCTTGACTTGCCTAAAGGCGCAGGATCAGCGAGAACAGGAGAAGTATGGCTTGACTTCAGGTCCATGGGATCCAGATTTGTTGCTTGTTATAAAAAGTAAAACTTTATAAGTAACAAATACTTTGCAGTGTACAGCAGTTTCTAACTCTATCTTCTTCGGTATCTTCTTGTTGCTTCTATTTAGGCAAGCTATCCATCAAGCGCAGAGCTCTAAGATCTAGCGGACAAAATAAATAATATCAGCAATGAAACATTGATATATATATATCACATATGACAAAAGAATTAGCACTTAACATGTAATTAGCAACCAGTAGAAGCAACAAGAAAACAACCTTATTAGCTTTCTATTTTCAGAAAATATACAAGTACAGTAACAAAAGATTATTAAGAAAAGGAGAGATATGTTAAGGTATGAAGCACATTTTCAGGAAACATTGGACACCATAACAATGCTTTGATGGTTCAAAAGATTGGTATGAGAAAATGCTAAAAGCTAAATGGATCTCAGACTTATACTTAACCTTCTCATCAGATGAAGCTAACCAAAATAACAAGGGTGTTAAATTACTAATGATTAAAGCGCTCTGGAAAATAAAAGAAACATAAAGAAATACATTTAAGTGGACGTCATCTTAGTATAATGATATCTCTCTAAAAAGTAATGGCAACATGTTCAGTTGTATCTCTGAGTTTCCTATTCAAAGAAGACACATGAAGATTTTCAAGAGGAGGGAGAAACACTCCCATTCATACAGATAGGTAAACAGGACAATTTAAGGAAAATAGAATTAAAAAAAAAACCAGCCACTTGTTAGATGAAGAAATTCTTCCACCACTAATCAATCGGTTGTAAAACTGAAATGCAAAATTATCTGGTACCGCAAATAAGGTCGACAGTCATCTACTATACGTCTATACAAGTATAGCAACTTTCAGCAAACACAAACACAGGTTCAAACAATGATACTTTCATATTGTAAACTGCTAGTTACCCCTTCAATTAACAGAAGCATTAACTATACGCCTATACACGAGCAGTACAGATTCTTGTGCTTGAATATGGGACTCTGGAAGAATACTATAAACTGCGCGTACTGATATGGTATCCAATATATATGCTTGAATAATCTCATACCATAAAAGCTTTCATGTCCCACATACATAGAAACACTCAATAAACAACCACATATAAAGACCCTACTTGAAAACATGGAATCTTGATAACACTATGGACACAACACATAAGATTGAGTTGGGAAATAGACAGACATAGATGGAGGGACAAATGTGACCCACCAACAAAAACTCCTAAAAGAGAGCAGATTCCAAAAGCACAGTTACATACTATTGAAGCATCCACAAGCAGCACAGAATATACAGTTTAACTTTGTGGGCTCATTCATCAAATTACCATCATGACCAAACCCAAGAGAAAAAAAAACTATATATTAGAAGTTTTAAGGTCAAGAATTCCATATGACCTCAATGATTATGACTCCACATTATCCTTTTCATTTCCAGGTTTAGAATAGTTCACGCGATTACGACACAAATAGACACTTGACCAATCGTTTGCCTAGAAGCAAAGAAAAATACACATAAACAAAAAATACAGCATTTACCCATATAATTCAAAGCTTCCAACCATTAATACAATATCAATATCACATCAGCTCAACTGAAAAACAGCCCCAAGACATTTTCCGACAGAATCAGTTTTTCCGGTTACAAAAATCTGAACTATCAATTCCACAGAATCCACACCAAAAACACAATCTCAGTTCACCAAAATTGTTAAAAAGATCAAAACTTTAAATACCAAACTCAAACCCAGTTCATCAAAAGTATTAAAGATCAAAACTTTAACACCTAACAACCTCCCAAACACATAAAGCCTCAACCTTTGTAATAAAAAAGAACGACCGAGAAGTTTATAAAGAGTGAAACGACGACGTACCGAGTTGTTGGGTGAGCTTGGAATCCGGAGAAGGAAATGCACGTGCGGCAAGGACAGAGGAAGCCTTCAAAAAACAAAGCTAAAGGTTTAATAAGGGGGATGGAAAAACCCAGAATGCTCTGTTTGGCAGCCAAGAAAACAGAGGAAAATATAAGGAGAAAAAGAATAAGAAAACGAAAAACTCATTCTTCTATCTTTAATAAACCAAAAACAAAAGCTCTAAAATTTTCCAACTCAAAAATCTCAGAGCTTTCTCGGAGGCCAAAACAGAGAGCAAGCTTTGATGGAAAAAATCAAATATAACTTTTACCTAAAACCAGGGAGCTTCTCAAAATAAAATATAAGATTAGAAAAATAAGAACAGAAATTCCGAATCAGAGAGAGCGATAATTTGGTGGGAGAGACAGAGAGAGAGAGAGAAAGACCGAAAGAAAGAAAGTCCCTTCAATTTAGAGGTCGGGTATTTATAGAGTTTTCGGGTATCTGCCACAAATAGCGCGTGAGAGACACGCGCCAATGCTGGGGCAAGTAGGCGTGATTAGGAGCGTGGGTTATGTATTATTTAATTAGGGTTTTTGTTAATTTCGGTTTATAACTGACGGACCAGAATGATTGGCTTGTATATTTTAACTGCTTGCTAAATTTTGAGCGTGGTTAAAATAATAATAAAATTTGGAGGGAGGGGTGGCGTGTGGGGCCCGGAGGATCCATGAGGGAGACACGTAGACCTTTGCGGGCTAAAGCGCGTGAGGGACTTGGAGTGTGTTTGCGTCGAGTCATGGCCACGTTGTAGAGGCGGGTCCCGCGGCGAAGTGAGGGACGTGTGTGCGACGTGTCGTAATTATCAGTTACAAGTTGGTGGCCGTCGGTGGCGGTGGGACCGAATGACGAGAATACTCTTCGTGTGGGTCGGAGGGCTTCGTCGCCATGGGATGGTGTTGCACTGTTGCGTGGCGGTTTGGGACCGGTGGACCAGTGGTATTAAGAGGGAGGGGGCGTAAAACGACAGAGAGTAGGTGATGTTAAAAGGAAAAACGACATTGCTTGATGGAACTCACTGCATGTGCTTGGTTAGAGAAATGAAAATGGCACCTGGGTAGTTGCCAAATTAGCTTTTTTAGGTAAGTTGCAAGAGCTCAATTATCATCTAAAAGGGGTGTGGGATTCGATTTTCTGATAGGAAAGGGTGTGGGATCGTTGATGTTTGGTGTTACTCTATGTTCCCTTGTATAATTGAGGTTGCCCATAGGAGAAATGGGGCAGAAAACAGAAGAATGTGTTTGTGGAGGAGATATTTGGCGTGTTTAATCATCAGAACTCGAATTGATTGAACTCAATTTTTTCAGTTTGAGTTATCAGATCATAAAAATGTGTATATTAACTTGCTTGAAGATTTTGATGAGAGACTCGAATGCATAGTCTGATAATTGTCATTATATATATATATTGATCATGATTAATAAATTTACGATCATCTTTCCAATATATAACTTTGATATTATTAGATCGTAGTACTGTATGTGCCATCACTTAATTCCACAAATTATTGTAAAGGTTTCTCATTCTCCTCTTGGATGCATAGAGTATAACATTAGCATCACAATTTCACGGAAACTATAGGCTCCGATGTGATCTGTTATGTCACCATTTTCCGGCGAACAAGACAAACTACTAGAAACTTGGGCACACGTGTGGGAAAGAATAAGGGACCCGCGTCCGAGCTGGAGACACATAGATTTGTGTTTTAGTTGGTCAAAGACAGAGACAGCTGGAGGAAACCAAAAGGGAAATGGAAATTACGAGGAAGACTAGACTGGGTTTAAAAAGATAAAAAAAGAGTGGGATAAAATTCATTGGGGAGTGTGAGAGTTGCCTTTTCAAGAGGTTTGACTGACTATTTTTAGAAGGAGAAAGGGGTTATTAATTAGTCATTAGAGATATTAAACACCGCCGTGCGGTTGGTACTTGGTAGTTTCCAGGAACCAGAGCTGCGGTTAGGGTTTCTCCGAGCATTAATAAAGCAATAAATAAATTTTAATGGTTAAAAATTTTAATTATAAAAAATCCATAATTTATTAATTTTTATAAAAATAAATATAATGTATAAAAGATATTATTGTAATTTTAAAACAAAACTGAAAATAAAAATTATCCAAAAGATTGTAAAAGAGTATAGAAGAAAATTAGAATATTTTGCACGCGATGCAAGTAGAAAGACTAGTATTAAATAAACTGGACAAATTAGAGAGACTGACATTTATAAGGTGACAGTAGCTGCAGGCTGTGGTGGAAATTGGTACCGAATTTGCTAGTTCACTGGGTGAATGCCGAGTTCAGTTTGTAAGTATTGTTCAAGTGGAGTGTGGTAATCTGTTTTCGTTCATTTTCAATTTAATTAGGTCGCTAATTCATTCTAAAAAAATATTTTAGGTTACTAATTATTTTTTAATGTATCGTACTGTTATTATATATTTAAAGCATTTTCAACCGTTTTGACAAAAATTATCTAAAATAGATAAATAAATGTCAAAATTTCTAAAAAAAATTATACTTAAACTCCAACCGTTTCTATATTTCTACATTTATTACACGTGATATCAAAATTTAAAGTGGAAAAAAAATCTAATATTCTTTAAAAAAAATTCTCTAAAATATCAAAATTATTAGAGATGCTCTTATATATCAATTAAAATCAAAATATAAAAGAAAGGCATAAATGCCGATTTGCACCCCAAATTTGGCTGAAATTGTTAATTTGCACCCCGAACTTGCATTTGAGTCAATTTACCTCCTAAACTTGGTAAAAATTGCCGATTTACACCCTGAACTTGTATTTGAGTCAATTTACCTCATAAACTTGGTAAAAATTGCCGATTTGCACCATATCCGTTAAATTTAACTGTTTATATCCAATTTTGCGTCACATGTCATGCATTTAAGGGGTAGTATTGTCATTATATATTTATATTTTTCTTAAAAACAAATAAAAATATTCTTTAAAATGAGGATTATTTTGTTAATCAATTTATTTATTTACATCTTTTTTTCTACCTATTATATATTCAATATACCCACCAATTCAAATATAGTGTGTTGTGTATAAATATATTTTTATATGTACACATTGTTGGAGGATGAACAAAACAAGAATAATAACGACGTAATAGAACAGAACGTAACCGTTTATTGATTGATAATGAGGCCAATATATAGGCATTATATAATCACAATCATGTAGGATTCGGAGTCCTAATCTATTACAGAGATGCGAATCTATCTCTAACAGAAATCATAATAAGGCTAAGACACACACAATGGTAGAATAGTAATTCTCTCATAACACACATTTATTTTTAATTTTCAATGTATTTATTTATTTATATTTTTTCTAATATCTTTTAACATACCATATCACATAAAATAATAAATATATAAATCAATAACATGCTTTGAAAAAACAAACATTGTAGTAAGTGTTCCTCTTAAGTAATTTTATTAATTTATTTCATTATTCAATATGAATAAATATATAATGACAATATTACCCCTTAAATGCATGACATGTGACGCAAAAGTTAAATTTAACAGATGGAGTGCAAATCGGCAATTTTTATCAAGTTTAGGAGGTAAATTGACTCAAATACAAGTTCGGGATGTAAATCAACAATTTTTACCAAGTTTAGGAGGTAAATTGACTCAAATGCAAGTTCGGATTGCAAATTAACAATTTCAGCTAAATTTAGGGTGTAAATTGGCATTTATGACTAAAAGAAAAGACATGGGAAGGTGACAATACCGCCATGCTTATTAAAAGTTACTGTAGAGAGCTGCAACGTTTCTCATGCTTCATGATTTTCATTAACAATAATTTTTCACAACCTTTATGCATAAAATGATATAGTAATAATCATTGCCCTGGGTGTGGTCGGGAATTAGTTCAAGAAGCACTAGAGTTACCTCATCCGCGAAAAAGAACTAGAAAGAGCACTAAAGTACATTGAAAAGCCAAAATATTCAACTGCTCTGCGTGATTAGTTGAACTAGACATTTCTCAAGGCATCCCCTCTAAGTAGGTGCAACTGCATATTGATGTGCACGTGTTTATCAGCTACATTTTGCAGAGCGTTTATAAAATGTTTCGACAGTGAGGAATCAATGTGTAGTGATCAGTTACTATGGAAAATAAAAACTAGTATGTAATAACTGATGATATATGCCTCGCTTAGAATAGGGAATCAGATTATGGGAACACGAAGAGCAGATTGAAATAAGAAAGTAAAGATGAATTAAGGGGATCGAGTCTTATGCTGAAGGCTCCGAATCTTTGTGTTTCAATGTTTTTTTTTGCTGACCAAAATTTGTATTTCAATGTTCAAAATAGCTACACGCTTCCGATCCTATTCTTAAATCAAAGTTGGCCTAACCTTATGAGGTACACCGTACACGTTAGTGGCTATAAAGAGTACATTCTTGAAGCAAAGACAAAACTTTCAAGAAAACGAATATAATCATGTGATTAAATTTTCAACAGATCAATATAAATATCAAAGATTTTCTTAATTCCCAAGTTATAGCACTGCTTTGACTTGAGCGCAGCTACTTGTTTAATCACTTAATGTGATCTACGTGCCGCATTTGAACCCGAATCATATAAACAATTAATTTGGGTTTCTTGATCTGTAAGAAATTTAAAACTGTGACCCCTACCACACTCGATCTGCTGACAACAATTCAAGTGGAGTAAGCAAAGAGATCGATTACAAACTGGCCTTTTCTTGTTCTGAAATCTCATCGAGTCATTCCCTGTGCCCTAAAACGAAAAGACAAAGCAAGCAATAAGGACTAGCTAGCTGAGGGCCATGTATAGATTGCCCTGCCCTTTTGAGGCTTTTAGCATGCAATTTGTGAATGCATATTCCGTTCAGACTACGGGGGTCTCTCTCGGAGAATTATATTCAACTGACTCGATCAATATCACAGCTTCAATGTTTTGAGTCTTTTGATTGTCTGAAAATAGGGGTCGAAGAATCTCAGAGTTGATGTTCTGGTTTGATTGCATGTTTTCGTCCAGAAACAATGTACCTAATCGAGTACCAAAGCTATAGCTATTTCCAAGATCGTCTATATCTGTCTGTAAGCTTATGGAGATCATTTTGACCAATTTGAGATCTACAATACGTCATAGAAAATAAAAATTGAGTCTAAGCGGGTGTATTCAATTGAGATTCTATAGGATTATCTTATAATCAATAACAATACATTGAACTATAATGCATGAAAACTATACGAGTTTTGCAATTTAAAGCGAAAGGGAATGAGTGAATTTTGAACCATTCAGCTCACCTATATATTCATACTCACTTTTATGAAATTTTGGGAGAAACTAATAATTGATAAAAAGAAATACAGCTGGTAGCAGTCATTTATAATATTGATTGCAACATTGCGTCCAGCTACAATACCTTTATCACTAAGAAATGACTAGTATTAATTATTTAATTAAACAGATAGGAGCTCGAGTATTGTTTTCATACATTTCTCACCACAGCAAGTTAGTTTTAGGTGACATGTGATATATGATTATTATTGCGATCATCTTGTTCAGGTGGTCAATTAATTGATATATGTCAATCAGTCCTTTAAGTTAGTTTGATGTGATACATTTTGGTATTGCATTATTATCATACCCATTTAAGTATGTGTTAGCTTAAGCCATGTGGTGTTTGTCGATTTGGTGCAATATTGGTTTGGTTTGATTGGAAAATTTTAGTGGCTCATTTTCAATACACAAAACTTGAACCCAATACAACGTCCAGACTCCAGACCATTAGTTACAAACTTTTTTTTTCATTTAAAATACTAACCGAATTATTAGTTGCAGCATTTCCAAAATTAATCGATAGTTTTGGAAATGGAAGACAATGTCTTAGCTAAGAAAGACAGCAGAACAGCATGCATTCGTAGAATGTAGATGAGGCTTTACTCTGATTGCGAAGTAAACCAAAACAAAGTACATCTGGAAAACCCAATGATCTGATATATAAATAAGGCAGCACTTCAAAGAAACAAAGTCTAAGCACACAATGAGTTGAAATCAATTCCAAACCCAGGGTCGCTAGTGTCAGAAACGATCAAGCTAAGTTTTGAAAAAAAAATTGTACTCTCATAATAACCAGTCCTTCAAATCTCTAGACTACAACTACAACATGAGAACCTCTGAAGAGAGGTAATAAGCAGTCACATTATCATGTGGTTCTCACAAACATGCCTCAAAGGTAGAAGTAGAACCGTTCTCTTCACGATCAAGCATTTGGACAACTTGTGCCACTCCTTCAGCAATCTCCCTTTGGATGACACCATCTGGCATATCAAAGGTTCTCCTCCTCATGGACAATGATTTTCCAGCTGGTTGGGGGTCAACCACCTCAAGCATCGCTTCCAGCTCATCCACCATCGACCTCTTTGCAGATCGCACCATTACATCAACACCCTAATACATTTCAAAGTGTTAACGCAATTTAGCAACTTTATGGATGAGGTCAGCTTGGTGAAACAAGAAACTTAATATGCCAGCCGTTACAAAAGTAATCTTTCCTAACTTGTGAGGGCTTCCTAGAGTTCACAACAATTGAACTTTCTTACCTCAGAGTAAGAAGATGAAGAAATGGTTGGTTAACATAATTTTTCTGATAAAAAATGTCAATCTGAGAATCATATATGGCTACCAGATCACTGTAGGCAAGTGTTCTGTATTAAACCGATTAATGGTAACACCTTGTGACCAAATAACAGAAGTTGGACGAAACAAATTATATAAACACCACATGTTATGGTTTAAATGGATTCTTATAGTTGGGAAATCACAAAATCTCTCTGCATCCACTTCAAATAAGAATCAAGTTTACCCCATTACAGGAGTTTGACTATATCTCATTACTTGGACCCTATTTGCTTTAACAGTGTAGTTCCATATCCTACTATAAGTTGATCTAACTGCAAGAAACAATGTTGCAAACTACAATCCATCAAATGCAACTATCTGAAATGCTAAAACAGAGTTTCTTCTTTTCCTCGCATCACCTGTTTTCTACCAGAAAGATGGAATTTTATATTCAAATAGGTATTGAGTGCAGATTCCTAATGTTTGATTTAGTAAAAGAGTTCAAGTGCAATATCCCTTGGAACAAACAATTTTACACGAGCATAAGAAGTGATCCAGCCACTATCCATTCACATTACGAGGATCCCACAATTATATAATATATGGAGCAACATCTCTTGCATCAAATCCAAGTTCAGAAATTAAAGTAACTTGGTTTAGAATAATGGAGGTTACCTCAATGGCATCCACAGTGAGGAGCAGAACAATGATCCTTTCAGCAAACCTTTGACGCTCTGCTGTGTCATGAGCCACACGGCGGCGGTAAGAGAAGTTATGAAACAATGCTCTCAGCTCCTTCAGCTTGGACTTGGCAACAGCCAGGTCCCTAAGGGCCCGAAGAGCATGCGATCGGCGAATCAGATAAGCTCTGAATTTCTCCTGTATCATCATCGCTGCATCCTGAGGAGACAGTTCCTTGTTCTTCCCCTTAGCAATTTTACTACCTCCAATTCTCCTAGCAAAAGCCTACACTCATAATCAAAACCTCATCGAGGTAATACTACAAGCAATTTCTATATAGTAGTTTTCTGCAAATTTTTTACTAGCTTCAAAGATTAAATAGTGAAATATTAACAGCAACCTTATCCAAACTTTGACTAATTAATCACAATCATTTATAAGCATACATAACAACTCATCAAAATCAAAGATTTAATGAAACAAAATTTAGTAATTTAAGAGTTTAAGTAAGCATTACCTGTCTTAGAACCACAGCCCCATGATCAGGTGCAAGCTCTTCAATCTCAACCACACGAGTGCCACTCTTCACCTTATGATGATGCTTCTTCTTCTTCTTATCCTTCTCCTTCTCCTTCTTCTCACTCTGATCCTCTGCGTCGCCACTCGACGCAGTAACCGTGTACTTCCTGGAGATCTCTCCCTTCCCTTCAACCTCCGCCGTCCATTTGTACTTCCTCTCACTCTTCTTATGCTTCCCCTCCTTGATGTCCGTCGTCCATGTGTATTTCTTCTCCGGCGCCTTGATCTCCGCCGTATACGTGTACTTCCGACCGCCGCCGCCGGCCGCAGCAGCCTTGATCTTCGCGAGGCGATCGAACCGCGACTCGAGCTCGGCGACTCGGTCGCTCAGGCTCTGCAAGTAGAGCTCGCCGCCGAGCTTCTCCACGCGCTGGATCAGCTTGTAGGACAAAAGCGACGGCTGCTTGACGGCGGCGGGGCTAGGGCAGAGCAGGTCCAGTGCGTATCCGAGCTCGCAATCGTCCTCCTCCTCCTCCTCTTTGAAGAACGAAGGGAATTTCGGCGCGGCGAAAATGGTGGTCTCGCGGAGGAGGAACGCCGGCGGGCAGTAGTAAGGCTCGACGAGTTCGATTCTCCTGAGCCAGCTCATGGTGTATAACTCGGTGAGTCAACTCGGGGGCGATTCGGTGGATTTGGGGGCTAAGATTTAGTGAGTGCAGGTGGCGATGTGATCTCTGGCGATGTTGAAAGCTGAGGTTAAAAGAAGTGAATAAAGGAGAAGACGACAGATTTGGGAGAGCTACGAGGCCGGTGAAAAAGCAGGAGGGGTAGAATGGGGAGTTTGGCATGTGAGAGCCGGTGGATTGGGATTTTCTGGTACAATGAGGATAAGGTTTTGCATTTCGCGATTTTCGCCGCGTAATTTAGGGGAGTGGAAAGACGAATTTATCCTCGCCGGGGTTTTGAATTTACAGGGGGCAGAATCTATGTGGGTGACTCAGAGATTTTTGGGATTGGTGGAATTAATGGTGGTGCCCATGTGAATGAGTGTGTTTCTCTGACTTTCTGATGGCTCTTGACCCCACGTGGGGCTTTCGGCGGACTGATTGGGCCGGGCGTTATTTGGTTATTTGGGTTTTGATGCCCATTAGGCCCACTTTGACGACTAACTTCATTGATGCGATACGATCTTGTGACATGCACGTACCTAAAATGTATTAAAATAAGTGGTTTGATTCCGGAGATATGAAAGAGAATTGGAATGCAAGTGAGTTGCACGTCAAAATCCTGATCGTACACCTCGAAATCTAACTCTTACGAGAGGAGTGGGTTTAGAAATCAAGTCATTCGATATAAACTTCAGTTCTTGGATTCTATTTATCATTTCAAGTAAATAAATAAATGTGCCATTCGATTAGATTGAATATATGCGGAGATAATTTGTAGGTGAAATGAAGTGGCAGATCCATTGATAATGAGTGGGATTAACAGGCTAGTTATAGGGAGTTCTTAATAAGAGATGGGTTAAGGCCCGGCCGTGAAACCCCACTACCCAGATTCTCTTCCCAATTCGGCCATCACTTACCCAATTCTCAACCGTCACGTCTCACGCCGAGTCACGTACATACGAGTATAAAACTACGTAACTGCCAAACTTCTCTCATGAACTATCACAACCCTACCCTCTGTTTTACAGACACACTTCGATCACCTTCAACGATGAAGAAGAAGAGTTCCTCAATTTTACTCAAGAAACTCAATGAACTCGACCACCTTATCAACAAGGCCTTCATCTGTCAAGCTGATAGCCCCTCCAATGTCGAACACATCCATGCAGATATTGAGCACAGTTTGATGTTTGTGAAGAAGCTTTTGTCGGCGGAGATGGCGTCACATCCGGCAAGACAGTCCTACTTGGTGAACATGGAGGAACGAGTCCGAGAACTTGAGACGATGTATCGCGGCTATGGGACTGGTTCCAGTACGACAGTCTCGACGATCGACCATGTCGATAATGTTGTAGATGACGATGATGATGACGATCATGCATCGAATTGTTCTTGTGCCAAGTCTGGTATCCAGGAAGATGACGTTTCCGATTATCTTGAGTCAACGTTAGGTCAAGATACAGGAGTTTGTGTGGATTTCATTGAAGAGAAGGAGGCAATGCCCGTGACAGTGTTCACCAACGTCTTGTTTGAGGGAAAGGTTGATGATGATTGGGTTCATGATGATCATCGAGTTGAAGATGAGTTTCGCGACCGGGTCGAATATGTACTGTCTGATGATATGTCTCGTAATGGTGCTTCAGTAGAAGATGAGAAGGAAGAGAAGGAGATTAGGGCTGAATTGGATTTGAAGGAGAGTGAAAAGAAGAAACATGGCTTAGGGTTTGGGACGTTATTTGGGGCGGTGGTCAGTGGGTTTGTGATGGGAATGTTTTCGATGGCTTTGATGATGATGAGTCTGGAATACCCTTCACACGGACCTTTTTTAACTCCTACATAGAAGTAGTTGTTAGAGAATAATGCATTATAAAGTTTCATTTGGATCTTGTGATCGATGGATTTTGCATTATTGGAGCTTGAATTAATATTGTTTCTTTTGTTAATTTGCCACATTAATTATGTTATTTATCCAATTAGTTTATATCATTATATGTGTATGAGTACTTCGTTTCAGATATGCAATGTTATGTATTACGTACGTTAGTTTCATCGATTCATATATATCACTGTTGAGCATTCATTTGAAAAGGTAAGAAAATTTACGTACATGTAGTTGTATCCAAAAACCATATCTATATGGTTACTGTTCCAACTTATAGCACCACTAAAGCACCAATTAGATTGATCAAGTTCTTTTATTGTGAATGGGTGGTGTCTGATGTGGCGGCTTATAATCTTCAAGCACCACACCACCATCATCATCTTCCACTTTGTAAGCTGTCCGTCTATCCTTAGCATATAGCCCTGTCCTTCTTGATTCCTACATACAACGTTTACAAACACAGATCGAACATATTACCAATATGATAAAAACAAATCTACAGTTAAGTATTCATCAGTGAACACATTGTTGTTCAAGGCTTGGTAATTCAGTGGTTCAAATTCAAATGAATCCTTCGAGATCTTTTCCTTTTTGATATATTTGGTGAAAATATTTTTGTTATGCTTTTCTCCCGTACGTGGGTTTCATGTTCCTACTGTGTGAGTCTATTTGAGACATGACCGTCTATTTCATGCAGTGTTTTCGTTAAGGAATTGCAACATATACACAAAGCACATCAAAGCTATATATTTGTGCGTACGTTACACACACACACACACACACACACTATAGAGACAATTCATATGACTTAGCTTGCCATTCTCGAGCTGGGACACAATGAAAGAAATAGTTTTGGAGTTACATTAGCTCATATTAAACCAATTGATATAGGTGCCGGGATGATTAAAAAGCTAGCTATTAAGCTTTTCTATTTGATTATTATATGAATAGTTAGTTACCTTATTGGTAGTTGTTATTGCTTTATCTTTATGCAAACCCATATGAGCAGAAGAACTAGAAGACTCAAAACTCTCACTTCCGGCGTATTCCATAATCCCTATCAGTGAATAAAACAAGAGTGAGATCATCATTATCAATTTGTGGTCGTTTACGAAACTGGGAACCATTATGTTCAATTGAGCAGCTAGCAATAGCGAGCTATCATTATACACGTACAGCTGATTCCTGATCAGAGAGATGGATCAGATAAATGTTTTAGACTCCTTAAAACACGCATATATACTGTATATATAACTTAAAAAAGGAAACAAGTAATGATCTAGCTAGGGATAAGGTAATTGAAAACGAGCTATAGGAGTTCAGTTGTGGGAGGGAGGACGTGTTCTTGGTCTTGAATAATCGGAGTAAAGCCCAGGGTTACTACTACTTTTGTCACCATGGTTGGTGATCTTGTCGCGACTTTCAATCTTGTGCGCCACAGACCAAGAAGCTGAAACATGAGGCTTAACATCTGGAACAACATCCGATTTTGTAGTACTACTAGTTCTTGAGTAATCCTTCATACCTTTAGTAGTAGTGGTGGTGGCACTACTGCTGAAAACGGCTCCACCATGAGTACCCTTCTGTTCAGCAGCTAGATCATCATCTCGCTGAACTATCACTAACCCCTTAGTACTCGAATCCATTCCAAGCCTGAACTTTTCCACAACTAGAAAGTGGCCCTGAACATATTCATTACATACGCACATTTTAAGCTTCTGAACATCAACATATAATAGCTGGATGGAAATTTGGAATAAGAACGAGGAAAGAACTTGACATTAATGGAGTTAACAAACCTTGTCCGGATAACGGAACAGTGCGCGAAAGCCCTTATTGCTGCGGCCAAGACCAATGTAGCGAGCCTCAGAATTCGCATGCATGGAAGAAAAACACAGAAGGATGAAAAAAAGAGAAGACATGACGGACATGATGGCTTCCTGGCTGGGATGGTACTGTAGATCGATAGCACAAAATGTATGGATTATTTGAACTACTTGTAGTACCGTAACAACTGCATATAATTTTGAACCCCGAGAATTGATAGATCATAGATGAAGAGCTATATCGTGATTCAAGCACATGCAGAAACAGTGAGTTTGATGAGACTGGTTAAGGAGAAAGACGAATGGAGGTTTGTGTTTTGTTGGTTTTCGTCGTCGATCACCTGTCTACCACAAAGAGAACTAACCAGCAGGGCCCCCTCAACTCCAGGTAACCGACGCTAAACACAATATACTTCAAGGGAATTGAAGTGCGTATATATATATAGTCCCTATCCAGAGTGAAGTTTCATTCTGGAATTTCAGAGTGAAGTTCTAATTTTGGCACACTTTTCGGTCAAATTTTTTCACCATAAGCGATTCAATATTTAGGTATGCTATTCAAGATCATCTCTACAAAATTTCACTTAATTCGGACATCGTTAAGGTATTGAAATTAGATTAAATCAATGAATGAATTAAAACTGTTCAACGTGAACCGTTCGTGTAAATCTCAATTTTGAAAGCTCAAACCATTGTCAAATTGGATGAAACTTTGTAGAGATGATCTTGAATAGCATACCTAAATATTGAATCGCTTATGGTGAAAAATTTTGACCGAAAAGTGTGCCAAAATTGGAACTTCACTATGAAATTTCAGAGTGAAGCTTCACTCTGGATAGGGACTGTATATATATATATATATATATATGATTTTTCTCGGTTAAGGAGGTCTTCACCAATGATTTTGGTGCGGATTTCTATTTTTTACCACTTTTTAATTGAATTTTTTCATCTACACTATTTAGTATATATATATAATATTGTGTATATCATATCTGCAAAATTTCAGCAAATTTGGTAATCGTTAAGACTCTCAAAATCGAAAAACAAATGGACTGACTGAATTCTGTCAAACATGAATCATTCATATTTTTAACAGAAAAACGCAATTTTGAGAGCCTTAATAATTACCAAATTGACTGACATTTTGTAGAAATAATCTATACAACATTATCTAAATAATAAACGGTGTAGATGAAGAAATTCAATTAAAAAATAGTGAAAAAATAGAAATTCACGCTCAAATATTAATGCTGACCTCGCAGGTAAGAATTATATATATTAATATATATATATATTTATATATATATATATATATATGTGGACTCCAGACATGAATGAGAAAATCAAGCCACAACTTCCTAAATGAAATGAGATTAAACAACGATTATGCATCCTTTCCTTTAGTTGCGGAAGATGATAGTGTCTACACTAGCTACTACGGCATTGTACTTTGTGTAAAAAACGGTAGAGAAACAAAAAGTGTTTGTTGAACCGAGGCTTGATTAGTCAATCACATCCCATGTGTTTGCCAGTTAAACATTTCCACTGTGCTATCATTATTCAATATCTAGCTAGGGTTTACATAGTCTTCCTGTTAGGGCTTGATCGATCTTTCTTTTATTGAGCGAACTAAGATACTAACAGTGTAAAAGTCACGTACGATGTTAATTCTGTATTATCATTTTGAAGATTATGCAGTACGACTTACACGGCATTGCTTGCTTTCCGATCAAGTAAATTTTACATTAGGGTCCTAAATCCCAATTACTCAGCATGCGGAACACTACTCATAGACACTCATACGTATGCTAATCTCGAAGTAGTTAAAATGAACATGCAACACAAGCAACTTTTTAGACTACAAAAACCTCATACAAGTAAAATATACCAAGACCTTGGAACTACATAGTTGTAAATCCAAATTTCGAGGGGAATGTGGTCAAGCCCATAGTAATTAACTAACTACTTATTACATATGATCGAGTACTTGATCAAGAAAGAGGGACACGATGTATGTAATTGTGCCCTATAAAGGGCTAAAGTACGTGAAAGGGACAAAACATACTACACATGTAGAATTACGAAGTTAGAGAGAGAGCTCGTACCTATTTGTTTGTATCGATCGAAAACCATCACAAATTTTCCGTCGGATTTTCATGCTTGTCGATCCGTGTCTCTTGCACCATCTGGTTTCTAGTTTTCTACTCACTTCATTTAACCTGGATGAAATTACATATTACATAGAGCATGGTGAGCTAAATGGGGCAAAGGGACATTTAAAATGGTAAAATGGGACCGTAAAATCAGCTTTAATGTCAATGTATGATATAGACACTATCAACCACCCCATTAATTGACAATGACCGCCAGTGATATGTATATCAACAAATTCAGGTTCAGAGTCAGACAACAAAATAACATTGTTACTATATATTTGACTCTATAACACCAATTGATATGAATTTTATTCATGTTCACAGTATGATTATTATATATATGCCTCAAACACTTTGTTAGGTGATATATATAATAAAGGGGTGGTGGACTTTGCTTAAGCAACAAAATCTAAGGTTGACATTGTACAAGATGTGTGACAAATTCGTTAATTTGGTGGGCCGATAAATTCTCTTCACATGTAAACCGGCGCATACAAAACTACTTGTTTACATCTCTATCGATCTTAATATGTTTGAATCTTCCAATTCATTTGATACTAAGCAAAGAAAATCTAATCGTTTCAAACCTCTTGTACATCACTAAACATTCACATCATTTATTTATTGAGCATCAATTAACAAAAATTCTTAGATGAGGCGATATCTTGGTTTGACTTTGACTCTTTGAAGGACTACTCCCCCCCTTTGTTGTTTTGTTAACGGCTGTCAACAAAAGCCCCCGACAATCACGACTCACGAGCATCCCTAGTTGTGTTTCCACCTTGTAAAAGACCCCAGCATTCTCGGTTGCCTCCGCGCCCATGTTCTTACGACGCCGTTTTCAACCTTCCACATTCCCACCCAGTCTTTACCTAAATGTTTACACAAATACAACAACGTTGCAAACGTGTAATTGATAAAGACCACACGAGATTTACTGATGCACTTAAGTTATCTGGCCGAACCAAATCGAGATATGGTTAAATAACAACCTATCCATCTGTAAAATGTGATGATACAACGCAAATTTATTTTTTTCCACAGAGAATTACAAAATTGAAGACTATACTTGCGCCTCTTCTTCCTTCTTCCTTTGGTAAAAGCGATTCAATGAGCAGCCTTTATATACACGGAGCGAGCGACCTCATTTAGTTTTTGAGTACTCGGAACACATTACAACAAAAACGAAAGATACAGCGCCTTGTCACATTTGGAGAAGATTATTCACAGTAACTGTAACAGAATTTGTCCGCTGCAAATCCTGCAAAAATGAAATAAGATATAGAAGGTGAATACATGCTTTAATAGTACGTAGCAATTAATAAATCATGATTTGGGAAAAGTGTACCTGGAAAATTATGTCATCAGGCATATGGGGCAAAACTTCCCGTACTGTCTCGGCCATAGCAAGTATGTTTGCTATGTTGTCATTCACAGTACGTGAGGGTGACCTCATATGTAAATTGCGTGCTCCTACTTGGTATCTTCCATCCACAGCAGGAGGAATGGGTTGACCACTTGCGGCGGCTTGAGACGGATTCATAGGCCAGAGACTCCATGCACCATCTTCAAGGGCCGTTTGGGCATAGGTTTCCCCAACAGAGGTGAGATGCCTCATCATCATCTGTACTCTCCCCAGTCCAACAGATCCGATAGCAGTAGAAGGACCTGCCCCATCAACTCCCTGGCTTGGCCAAGTGTTCAACCAATTTGGATCGAGTCCTGCAGTCCTATGGGCATAAGGAGAAACGTGTTTTGTTTATGTATGAAAATAACATAATTAAACAGTAAGAGACAAGAAAAATCCTTTGCATGTTGAATCTATCCTCCAAGTTATTCTTTTCTTGTTCAAAGCGAACTGAGAGAAACTGGTTACTAGGAGGACTATTTGGTCACACAAACTTCTAAGGATTATGCAACCAAATATGATGCGGAAAAAATTCCCCTAATTAACATTGTTTACATAGATTCGGCTAGTCATTGCTAGTGTTATTGGCTGTACTAACCCAAAATCAGGGTCCAACTTTAGCATAAATGATTAACATAAAAGGATATTCAACAAGGAGTTAATGGAAGGAAAGTAATTGTAATAACGAGGAAGTGTACCTCCAAGGACCTTCTGCAGGGTTTTGATTCTGATTGCGGAAAACACCTGTAGGGAGTGTATGTCCAGAACTATTTTGTCTATCGAGTCCTGAACTTATTTGACGAGCCAGCTGCTCATCACTCGTAGTTTCCTCGTTGCGAGGATGTGCTTCATTTTCAGTTCGACCTACAAACAGTGGCTTGCGACAAGTCGGACAAGCATATACCTCATTTAAACCTTGATCCAACCTGGATTTAGTAATAATTTTCAGCATTTTGTATATCATAATAAATAAAGGAAAAGAGACGAAGAAAATAACAAACAGTGTTAAGTGAATAAACATACCACGATCTCAAGCATGGAAGATGAAATAAGTGACTGCAGTGTAGTCTTTTAGCCTTCGCCATAGGTTCCTGACATTTTCCAATAAGTGATGGGAGTAAAAAAAGGAGTGAATGACATTCAAAAAGTAGAAAAAGAGAGAAAAAAAAAAGCAGCTCAGCATACCCTGCAGATCGCACATTCATCATCATAAGCTCGTAGTTCATCAGACGTTGCATCTGGAAGGGCTGCATGGAGAGCACCTAAGGCTTTTCTCAGTTTCATGAACCCTTTTATACGCTTTATAATTGCACTGAGCAAGGCCTGCACAAATTTTAATTATGAATCCCATAAGTAGTAAGAATAATATCTCAGACTAACAAAAATATAAAATTCTTCCTATCTTTAAATAGATGTAAAATGAAATATTTACACGTATGTTAAGAAAAAGGATTGCATCCACAAAATGGAATGCCATGCCATGGATCCACCAAATATGCACGTAGTGACCAAGTGCCATCACCAACGTTGCCATGTCAAGGACAAAGCCCAAATTCCGAGTAAGACTGCCTTTCCATTCCAACAGCAAACCTGCACTTAGAAATCATCATGAAAATAGTAAATTTAAACTCTAAGCATGTATACACTCCATAAAAATAATAACTGAGACATACCAGTTGCTGATGTGTCAAATAATTTTGATCTTTCACAATTTGCATCGTTCCATGCTGAATGATGAAGCCATATATCAAGTAACTGAAATCCATGGACCAAAATAGCCTACCACAATACGTGACAAACCAAAGAACCGTCAACTAAAGCTATAAAAATTGCATAAAGAATATAATAAAACTACGGATAGATCTATTCATTGAAAAGTTGCCATTAATGTTCTAAAAGCATTACCTGCAGTGTCTCAAATGCAATACTGAAAGGCTCAAATAATAACAAAAGAAACATATATAAACCCAGTGTTTTGTATATCATCACACACAGCCTTATCCTGCACCCAACACACACAAAAAAACAAAAAAACAAATAATGTTAACAAATGATGAAGAATTATTTTTTACTCGCAAGTTTACAAATCAGTAACTGAAACAGATCACCATGAAAACATTTCAGATAAGGTAATACATGTTGCTTCTTAGATTTAAAGAAACATAGACAGAAAAAGGAGGAACCAATCATTACCAGAAAATGTCCACAGTGAACACAAACAACAACACTGAATACACACGGAAATATGTCAATGATGTAGCTGAAGGAGACGCATTCAATCGTTCAAGTCGGTCTCTAGCCAAAGCTTGAAACATCTGTACAAGTATAACATGCAAATAAGTCCAGTGACTTGTATACTGAATCAAGAAGCAGCATTTCTACTTTTATAAGAAGCTAAAGAGCTTGTTCTTCATAAATATCATGACATATACCTTTAAAGAACAAAGTACAATCAACCAGACTGACCACAAGCCAGCATGATATATCGTTGGAGGAATAACCAGCGGTAGAAAAGTACCCTGTTTAAAATTTAGTAATAACACAAAGATATTATTGAACATCACATATTTCATGAAAAATAAAATCTGTGACAATAATTATTGTCTATTCAAAATAAAGTTAAACTAAGTCATGAATCAAATGGATGTCGTTGAAGGAGCGGCATCCTTGACACGTCCAAGAAAATCACTAGTGAAAATTTTTACCTTATAAACTATATAATTGAGAAGGCGTTCGAACAGTTTTCGAGTTTCAGAAGGATACAACTCCCCAAAGAATATAGTCTGCAAATTAGAAACAGCCGTTTCAGTGATCAAAACAACCTTGTCAATATATTTTCACTCATCCAAGACAGAGGCAGTGGGGGGTTTTGAGGCCCTAAAACTCTTGTCTGTGCAATTAAATAATGGCCAAAAACATTGCATTTTAATCCTGATTGCAGGTGGTAGCACAAAAGAAACCAATCATCTCTATAAGGTAAATGTGTGGCAATTTGTTTCTTGGCCTCGCCATCACCAAAGTGGTACCAGCAAAGAAAGTAAACGCAACATCATGGATTCATAGGGTATATACTATATGCTGTAAACCCACCACAAAGTTCTTAAGACTAGGACAACAAACTATAGCCACTGATGATCAAGTATGCACATGTCCAATAAAGACTCTGACACATCAAGTTCATCAAACTTACAATTACGAAACATTTTAAATCCTGGTAGCATTACCTTGAGAGACAGCACAAGTAAAACAAATACATTGAGCACAAAATTTGCCAGCAGTGCAACAGTGGCATAGGATCCAAGTAGCAGATCAACAACATGGCCGACATTGGCCGCTGGAATCAAATTCTCCGCAACCAATCCATCTGACTTTAGTTTAACTAGGGACGTCTCCGTCCAAAACTGTAGACCAGCAAAGCTCAATGCTGTACACACCACAGATATGGCTATGTACCGCAACCCCATTGGTGACGAAATTCAGTGTCTTTACTAAACTCCAAAACTCTCATCACCACTGAATTATCATGATCCAATAGGACTCCGGTTCAGCTTCAACAACCCCACCAAGCTTCAGATATATCCACACCAATGGTCAATTTCCGGAAACGATGCACAATTAACCTGCAAAATAATCCTCATTTCATCCAATCAGCCGCGATAATAGACTAAATTCAAGATTGCTAACTAATTTTTATGCTTCCTAAACTCAAAATTAGTGAAATTAATCTATAAAAATATCAACAAAACAGAGCTCAAATCGATCAGAATCAGAAATCATGACCAAAACGATGATCAAGTTGGATTAAAGACCTTAATTCAATCAATACAGAGCTCTAATTTCGTGTTAGGCACCGCTAGACGCTATTAGATTACGCAAACTGGTTGAATTGGAAATTGAAAATTTAGGAAAAATTGAAACGTCAAACATTCGGGTTTTTTATTTTGATTAAATGAAAAAAAAAATATGAAGAGATTGAAAGGAATGGGGAACCTGAGATGAGCTGCGAGAGAGAGGGACGACGCTGTAGCGTCGGTGGGGTGGGTGGCGCTCTGCAATTTCCACGCGCGTCGCACTTTTTTCGCAGAGAGAGAGAGAGAGAGAGAGAGAGAGATGATGGGGGTATTTTTCTTTTTCTTTTTAATTTTTTTGCTGTGGGTTTTTATATTTTGACGAGTCAATTTTTGAGCTCAGGGGAAAGCACAGGGCAAGATCCACAAATGCTTAACGAATATTTAATAATGCATATCTGACAACTAACAAGAACAACAAAATAATACACAATTAGATTTTCTTTTAGTGGAATTTAATAGATAGTGCACGATTACATGAAAATTTATAGAGAATACATATCATTATGAAAGTGGGGGTTAAATGATTTAGACTCCAATAATTTCGTAAGTACGGAAAAGTCTTGATCGCTTGTGTACTTATTAAGTTGTAAATCATCGGTTATCTTCTATGAAGTATGCAATATTGTTCCAAAATCAAAATCCATAAATATGTAAGATCAGTTGTAAATGACTGAATGCATGAATGCATAATTCATGAGTGGTGGAAGTAGAATGTGATCCAAAAATTTAGCTGCTCTTCATTTTATCTGTAATGATTTCTCAATCTCTCATATTTAAGTTCGAATTCCGCCAACGCTAATTGAAGTTTAAACAATTTATTCTTAATGGTAAGAAGAAAAAAACATTTTAACATGACTTCTCATATTAGTCTTTGAATTTAGAAAACTTTTGAAGAAACCGACGTTGATTTATATAAACAAAAAAAATTTTGTTGCCAAACGCTTACAACTATAAGTATGACTTTGTATCCAAAATTCCTAATGCATCAATCTACCGGAGAACACATTACTACTCTTGTGAATATAATTGTTAATTTAAAACCACTATATAGAGGTAAATCCATAAATGTACATATCGTTGATTTATGATCACTATGTTGGGGTGGATGTGTCACATAGCTTAGAGAACTTAATTAGTAACTCAGATATCAATCTTTCGAGGTTCTTAAGTACTCGCGACATATGAGCCTTTATTTGATCATGCAGTAATAACTCGGGAGTAATATAAGGACATTGAAGTCATTTGGCAAAGAGTCAACAAGGTAGAAGGACCAAAATTGTAGAAGATCGGACTCATCGGAGAGCCCAAATTCGTCCCCATAAAAACGGGGGGCATTCAAAATCCAAAAACCCTAGAAATCGCAGAAAGCTTTTGCTTCAGATGGGGATCATAAAGAGCTCCTTCTCCTTCATAGCGGGCACGGTCACCGGAGTCTACATAGCCCAAAACTACGCCGTTCCGAACATCAAGAAGCTCGCGGACACTGCCCTATTCATGGCCAAGCAAATCGAGGAGAAGTACCGCAAGCCCAAGAAGAGAGACGACGAATAGGATCGTGTAATCTGATCGGAGATCGGTCGGAGTTTTCCAACCCAGGTTCTGATTATCGGATTTTTTTTTAGTTAATGACAGATATATTAGTAAAGAAAAAGTGAGTTAATTTGTGATGGATTTGTTACTTATTGAGCTTCGGGTTTAGTTACTGAAGTGAAATATTTGTAAGGTTTTTTTTACTGTTAATGAAAGGCTTTGGATTAGTTTGGGGATTAGAGTATCTGGAGTTTGTGTTTGGTAGGAATGGTAGGTGAATGTGAGGTTTCTAATGAAGAAGGGTGTTAGGATTAGAGGTGCATTATGAAACATTGTGGTTTTAGAATATAGTGGAGGTTGTGGTTTTAGTTACCAATTCAGTTGTGTGCTTGTCCGCCACGTTTTCAGCACAGTGGTTAGTTAGAGCTAAATTGTAAAAGGGTGTTGGATAGAGATGGTTTATGAATCTTATGAGTTTAATCAAGATTGAGGTGGTGTTTAATATTCACCGTATCAAGTTGGAGTTTGTCGATTCAGAAATTGAGGGTTGCCATTAGTTTGAGTTCAGCCCTATTGGAGGTGGGTAATGAGGTAGACACCTGCATTGTCTGTATTAGATCATACGTACGAGAGCATGAAGTGGCTAATTAGCAATCCTTCAAAATCTGTAGAACAGAATTCTTCCTCAGAAAACAGGTGCCTTCAGCTTCATGGTACGTAATCAGTTACTTTTATGAAAATTGGAAAGCTTAGTAAATTTGTATATGCTTGTATGCTAAACTGTTGCTTTTCATGATTGTATGCTGATGCTATTTGAGTCACAATTCCAAATCATGAATAAATTTGGGCAATAGCATTAGATCAATTTCTAATGATTGAGGTAGATGGATTCTAGAACAGTGTTGACTTCTTGAGATTGATTTTTACATGTTTCCTGACCTCAATAGAAGTTAAGAAGGGTCATTCTGAAATGATAAATCAAATTTCCATCCTTAGAACTTAGAAGTGTTGAGGAGTTCACCTCTGCTTACGGGTTTCTGAAGTGCACCTCTTTAGAGTTGTTTAGTGTGAGTCGTAACCTACAACTCTGTTTAGCACTGTTAGTGACTGTGACACTTTGCACTTTTATTTTTTGTCTGATACGCTCTGAATTGTTGGTTAGCTTCCATTGTTAAGGCATTCTCCTTGTTAGCATCATGTAGCTGATGAAGTACAAGTGAGCCATCCTCTGTATGTTGTAGTGTATATCTTGGTTGATGCCTTTTGCCAGTTCTAAAGATTTTGCTTTAGTTTATCAACCCTCTTGTATTGGAACTACAAGACTGAGGCTGAACATTGCATTCAGATTACACCCCGGAGGGCATATAATGATAGCCTGTAGCTTTTGAGATGATTGAAAAGATTACACAGTTAGAGCTTGAGTTTGGTAAGTTGCATGTAGTTTGCAATAACCTTGTATGTATGTTCACTAGTGCTGGAGCCACTTGTATGAGGAATAAGCCACTATTGGGCTGGATAACATTTAGAAGCAGATTTCATGCCTCATGTTCTGAGCTTAAACTCCAACTGTGTGCCCTTTGTGACCTTCAGCCGAGTTGGTGTCGTATGTCTTTCTAGCACTACGCTAATCTGGTGAAGGCATTATTCATGATAAGCCAATCCAGCACAAAAGTTTGGAACAGGTTTTAGGTCACAAAAAATTTAAATTTTGTGATTTGAGACTTCGTATCTTGTTTGCGGTTGATGCTTAGTTGGAAACTCATTAGTAAATAATTAAGCAGCTCATTACTTTAATCTTAGTGGTTGAATAATTTAGTGAAGGGGCCGTGGTCAGTATCTGGTGGAGTAAGAAACGCAATCAGATTGATTAGCTTAACAACAATTCTCAATGAATAATAATTGCTACAAGCATGCTTGGTGGATGAGGATGACAACGCCCAAGCAAAACAGAAAGAGCGTCACCATTGTTGTCTCCATCTATTTTTCGGGTAATTGCTTTAGCCACAAACGCAAGCATCACCTTTGGATAATCTCTCCTCCAGCAATGTTATTCCCTATAATAGCTAGTTTTATAATGCACCAACCAATGCTATCTTATACCCAGAATCATGTTCAAATAGGGTTCCTTTCAAGATGGGGTGAGTTCCTATAAACTTACTTGGGACTTGGCCATGAATCATGGATCCTTGTACATTGGAACTAGGCAACTTTACAAGTAAACAAAAAACGTGGATTAGAAAATAGGGTACGAAACAAAATAGGCTGAAGCCGAGGAGGCTTGAGCACCAGAAAATGTAGTTGGCAACTTAATAGTGAATGCTCTGTTAAACAAAATGCAACTTAATAGGTAGTTGGCTTCTCCTAGCTCTGTTAAGAAAGACCAGTAAACCACCAACCATTTTTGAAAGGAAACAATCTGAGTCATATCTGATAGTGAATGCTCCATTTCCAAATTGAAGTCCTTGTCTTTAACTATATCGCTTATCAACTAAACCCAGATTCAAACATCCCACCAATATTTACATCGTTGGAGACAAAGGTAAAAGGCCATTGTTTTCCACCATTAGTTTTGGTAGCCGCAGGGCCAAGCACTCCGGCGCTCAAATGGTTTTTGGCACTCAACCTACCTTCCAATTCTATGGTTACCCCACAAGCTCAAAGCCTCAAACTTAAGATTCGAATGGTCCATAAGACCAGTTCAAAAACAAGAAAGGAAGTTTCTGCTGTCACTTGTGCCTATGCCGAATTGAAAAAGATTGAAAGCTCCTTTCCCTTTCTATTATAGTTCGTCGGTCATTGATCTTCATAGCTTTGGCGACAAGAAATGGGCACGAGTCGTGCCATATCTTAGCAATTTAGCATGTAACAGTATTTCTAGCCAGGGGCGGAACTGTGTTCAAGCCCGACGGGGTGAAAAGCTTTATAAGATTGATATGATATATTCTAGGTACGAACCACCCCCTCCCCCTCCCCCGCCCCCGCCCCGCGGGTGGGCGGGCAATCTCATGTTGGAACATCATGCAACTTGAGGTAAGAGTATAAAAAAGAGATAGAAAGATTACCATCGAGATGATTACTATCTAAACTGAGCTTGTTTTTTTTTATTGAATCTAAATTGAACTTGTTAACCAAAACAGAAGAAATATATCATTTTAACCCTGAAAATATTTAAAAAATTAATAGAGAGAAAATTGATGGAATATGATAAAATAGTCAAATTACAAAACAACATATAATAAAAAAGGAAAATAAAATAAATAAATTTCAGATAACCACCACCCATATCTCCAGTAACTAACTACGTGAAAAAACCTTATCTCCACCAAGGTACTTGCATTAATCCCTATTTATTTATAAAACTTTTAAACATTTTGTAAAATAAATTTACCCTACACCCTTCAAGTGTATGTTCATTTTAGTTTTATATGATTGGATTCAAAAAAAAAAAATTAGCACAGATGTTGGATATTTGATGAGAAATTTTTATATGCTACCGTAGTACTACGTAACAATGTCTAGTGGTCATCATTGCCTGTTATATTTCGACATGTGGATTCATCACACTAAATTATAATTTAAAATATTTATATTATTTGTGAAATGACCTTCATGGGTATTAATGATTTTGAACTAAGATTTTGCGTTTAGAGTTTAGGGTATTTGATAGACTATTGCCATAAATTAATGATTTTCATTTCCTTGTGATTAGTGACATTGAATAAACTTTTAATAAGTTTTTCTGATGAAAATAATACAAAAAAAAAACATTTGACATATATCTAAGTAAAATAAAATAAATCTAGTCTACTACCGTCAAGCTTGGATCCCCCTAAATAAAAATCCCGGTTCCGCCGCTAATTCTAGCATCGGTAGTTATCAATGCATGTTGCATTTTGGATGCTTCAGCTTTCACCATAAGTTCGAGTGTTGTTCTTCATCAAATTTTGAATTAGTAGCAGATTTCATCACGTTTGTCACCCTTTGCATGTGGTTGGTTGCTGAAGTGAACATGCTTTGGTTGTCCCATACTCACTCCAGTAATTACCTCTGAGATTATGCCTTAACACTTCATTCTCTAATCAATTGCGTGCACTAAATTCTCTCATCGTTGAAGCAAACAGTTAAACAAGGGATAATGACATGTTGCACCGGCAGGCCTAATCCGTTTTGCGGCGAATCATATCGAGTGTTTGGTCACCCGAACAGAGTGAAACAGAGTTAGTATGGACATGGTATGTAATGGCAGAACATAGAAGAACAGGAACAAAGACACATTTTGATTTTCCGGTGAGTTTGTCACCATTCTGAATCAGAATCAAACCGTGATTTATATCACAAGACATACAAAAAATGTTTACACGTACATTTATATTACAAAGGCACAGCACTAGACACCCCCACCCTTCTCTATCTTTCCTGAACTTTCAGTCTGAAGTATAGCAATGGAGAAGGTTAAGAAAATCATCCTCTAATATCCTAATAGAGGTCCTCCTCCTAGTAATATGATGAGGGGGGACTCCGAGCTTTGAAGCAGAAACTTGTGGATACAGTAAAATGAAAACCACTACAATCTGCTTATATATCATCACACAGCATCAACTACTGCAGGTTGAGGCCTTGATGTAGATCCCCTGCGCGTTCTTGATTCTTCGATCTTTGCAGTCACCTCGGCTACAACGAGCCTAGTTAGTAGCAACCCTGCAATAAGAGCTGCTCCCATCAACATTGTGAAAACTGCACTCCAGCTGTTGGCGGAAATGTAGCCTGTTAACAATGGACCGATTGCAGCCCCTACAGAACCTGTTCCATCGATAATAGCAGTTACAGTTGCCAATGCCCTCGAGTTTCCACGCAATGAGCTGTGCGTTCCCAGGTCTGCTGAGACGGCTGTTGTTATTAGAGCATATGGCCCATTGACAAACATGCCGGTGATGAACATAAGGATAACATTTACAGTAAAAGATATGCTTCCATAGCTCCGGTAGAAGAAGAGAGCAGGGATAGCACAATACATGAAACTAGCAGCTGTTATTGCTCTAGCATCTAACCGGTCAGAAATATGTCCGGCAAGGATTCCTCCAAGAACACCTCCCACATCAAATAATGTCGACAAGTTGCCAGCCGCCGCATCCGACAAGTACACCCCATCAATAGCTGCAGTATGTGCGAAAATGAAATTTTAGTCAACAAAGTTTGATGAATCAAATCACAAATCCAAAACAACAAATGGAAGTCGAAATCACCTGTATGGCTAATGTAGAAAGGAAGCCAATAGAGAAATGTATAGGCCACCAATTTGGAAAAGAATAGGCAAAGAGCAAAAGGAGCTACACCGGGAATTTTCCAAGCTTCAATGAACCCCACAGGTTGATCCTTCACCTCTGTCCTTGATGTCAACAACGGTTCAGTCACTTCCGCCCCGCTTTTCTTTGGTGAATCCATTTCATCATCTTCACTAACTCCCACAGACTCAGGAGTAACAGGCAAGAACAGAAACACTACCACACCCATTGTGGCGATAATCAAACCAGGCACTACAAAAGACCAACCCCATCCATACTGCAGTAAAGCCGAAGCAACTAACGACCCTGTAATGTTCCCAACAGAAGTGTGAGCATTCCATATCCCCATTATCAAACCTCTCTTCTTTTTCCCAAACCAATTACCAACCACTGCAACCACTGAAGGCCAACCCGTCGACTGGAATAAACCCGCAAGCATTTGAACCGCAAGGTAGTAATAGAAGCTGTGAATGGTTCCCCAATAACCAATTCCAAACAAAGAAGTAAACACACCCGTTCCCACCATTCCTATAGTCAAAAAGATCCTCAAGTTTGTTCTATCACCAAAATGGCCAGAAAAATACATTCCAATAGCATAAACAGCTAGAAAAGCAACATCAATTTCCCCAAGCAAAACGGTTCCATCTGATCCATCAAATGGTGCCCACCCATCTCCAAGAATCCACGAGAATGGTCTTCTTCTTTGTCCTGTTTGACCCAGATAGCTGTTCCTCCATGGCAAGAAACTTAGGCTGACCTCATCGGATGCAGGATCAAGAGTACTCTTGACCACACTGGTGGTTTTCCGGGCGGCATGGTAGCTTGCATAGGCTAGAAAAGTAACAATCAAAACAATAACTTGGTGGGTTTTGTACGAAATCTTTGATCTTTTTATGTACTCTATGAATCTAATCCCCAACGGTTTGGTGTAATTTGTCTCAGGTGCTGGCTCTTCTATTGATCCCATGGATTGATATTCTACTTTGAAGCTGCAAATAGAACCATAAAAGATGAGAGTGCAATCCATCTAGGAACCAAAAATCGCATGATTTACAAGATTGCACCAGAAAAAGAAAGAACCTTCATGTATTCCAATTACAGAAACTATATCAATCAGCAGCTCAGACTGACCAAATTTAACAGGCCAGAGAAAGAATTGATACTTCAACAAATAAATAAATAAATTCACAACTAGCACTCTGATTTAGAACCAAAACCAAATTTGTGACAAAACCCAGTAAATTTCAGTACACATCTCATTCCTGGGAAGAAAACAAAACCCAACCAAAGGTTAAAGGGGTTTTCACCCCAGAGAAAAACAGAACGGTCAAAAAGTCTTCAAATCACATGAACAGTTACCACTTAATGTAAATATTCTTGCTTGGACAGAAACGCAGAATTAAAAGCAAAAAAGGAATCAGAATGATGAAGAATATGGAGTACAGAAAAAACGGTCAAAAAACTTTGAAACATTCAGGTGAGAACTACAAAGATATTATACAAAAGCAAAGAAACATACCTAAATAGTTTGAATGAGGTTGAGTGAGCTAGAGTGAAACTGGGTTGCTGATATTATGGGGGAACTGGGGGTGTTTCTTCTCGTTGCTAAACTTTCTGGTTTGGTTGGAATGGAGGAAAAGAAAGACAGAAGTGCTTTCTGGTTCAAAGCTCTAATAAAAGGCGCAAAGCTAGGCGAGTTTAGGAGGAACCGAAGTAAAGATTCTTTTATATCTTCGCCTGTTCGCCGGTAATAATAATTTTAACGTTTGAAATTCCCGAATTGCCCGGGACTTGCTTCTGGTGCCTTCTCTGTGAATGTGGGTAATCTGACGGATGTGCCCTTGGTTTGGCCAATTAATTTTGGGGTCCATTGATTGTTTAGGATAAACGTACTTGGGAGTTGGGACACACATTGACGTTCGCGTTTTGGGGCTCAATTGAGTTACATTCATGCATATTTCTGTTTTCAAAGAAAGGGACATTAGGTTCCATTTCAAAAAAAATACACAGACCATATATTGGTGTGATGTAGAAATTAAACAAGAATACGGAACAGCTATGAGGCTATATGAGAAGTAAACCATGTGAAATCACCTTGAAATCTAGACAGCTTCTGTGTTGAAAGCCATAATGGAGAGTAATTAGAACCTGTCTAGTAAGCTCAATCTATAATCACCTTACGCTGAGAGACACTCTCAACTAGAGAGCTAGAAGATACGGTTATTACAATCCCAACCAAAGTAGAGGAACGTATATGACATCAAGTCAGCCTAAAGTCAAGCCCGATTATGAATAGGTTAGTTACATAATTTGGGTATATAATATGGTGTTTAGCATATATAAACACAATAAAATTTTTAACGGCTCACTGATTTTTCCTAAATTTGATTGAGATGAGTACATTGTTAAGTTAATATGGTGCCATGATAATTATTGCATATCTTCGGTTCAAATTGAACACTTACTATTCAATAGCTTAACAAATTTATTATTTTATTTACAAACATGATTCCCTCGTTAACCTTCTACGAGAATCTCATAGTTGCCATATATCATATATGTGAATAATTGATGGAAAATACTTTTATCCATATCATTATGGACATGTGCGTCCATATTCCTCTTATTTATATATATTTGGTAGTGTGAAAATAAAATTTTAACCGTTTAAAAGTTTTATTAATCAATAAATATTATTTTGTAAAAATATAATATAAACAAATATCGTTTATTTAGCTGATTGTATCAAACAAACAGACAATTGAGTATGAAACTACTAACTTTTACAATTACCGTTCATTTGTTTGATGTAATCAACTTAGCAAATAAATTTTGTTTCAATTCATATTTTATAAAAATGTATTTATTGATTGATTAAACTTTTAAACGGTTAACATTATGAAATCACACTACTAAAAATATAAAAATAAGAAAGGATATGGATGGGTGCATCCATCTTGGTATGGACACAAGTATTTTTATGGATATAGTTTCTCTAATCCATAAGTCGGATACAAGGCACAAGTGGTTTGTTGACTATAATACAATATACACGTATTCAGTTGTAATCTTTATATTGAAGTCTGGTTAGCCAATACATTCCACATAGTATTGTCTGTATGTGGCATATGATTAACGCAACGCCTGGTTTGATAGTCATAAGTCATAACAATTGGAGTGTGAGAAGTAGAACATCCACTATTGGGGTCCAAAAGTCTAACCATGAAGGGAAGCAATGCACGTCTCTCCACCGAAAGTCTAACAGCATAGGTGCTCCGGGGGAAAACTTCCAAATAGTTCTTCCATCATAGAGAAGAAAAAGAAAAACCCATTTCCCCAAACAAGCTAGCTCCGAGAATAGGTCAAGTAAGCAACCTACCTACAAAAACTTGGTTGCACCTTGCAACAAACAGTGAAGTATTAATTTGTCTCCAAAATATCAAAATGGGCGATGCTTGTCGACTAACTCACAAAGAACACGTTTGACCTTTCCCGTTTTCAACCATAACATATATTACGCCGCTTTGCATATGTACGAATAACATCCGAATGGAGCAGAAGGCCGTGTATCTTATGTGGTGTATAACGTTTGGAAGACATTCATCATTAGTTTGATGCACGAGGACAGTAATTGTAGGTTAAATAGTGATCATTGTGCTTTCACATGAAGTATAGGCCGGCACTCTCTGTTGATGTAGTGATGGACCGACTCTTTCGATCTCATGGTGGGGGAGTTACATTTAGCAAAGATTGACAAGGCCGGACCTTGTGCAATCCGATGTCGGATTCCATCGTTTTCCTTGATCCCAATGGTGAAAGTGTGAAACCAACATTGTTACTGCGCAATAGTAAAGGGACAATTCCGTCAAACCATGCGAGGGTGAAACCGTAAATTAACCACCCAACTGGTGGCTTACGACCTTCAACGCTCCCGCCGGGTAACTACAAATCGAACTGCCGCGGTCGGATATATTCCCCGCTAAATTCGTATGTCCTCCCTCAAAATCTGGGGGCCACCAAGACGCCTCCCACAGAGTACGGTTTAATGATGTGTCATGAGCATTGTGTATGGGGCTCCCTTGGCGCCATCTGGCGCGAGATGCATGGCTCTCTCTCTGGACCTGTCGTCGACGTCTCTCATTTGGGCCAGTGGTAGCTAATACACGGCGAGACATGAGGAAGGAGATCGGAAATTTCCCTTTCTTGGATCTATTCTTTGGGGCCTTCGGTTCAATAGTTGCCTTGGGACTATCGCATTGATTGAGTATGGTTCGGCCTCAATCTATTCTCTTCCCCGGTCTTTCATTTATGCACTTGTAGTTGCATTATCTTCTTGTTGTTTATGATGATGAGGTTTCAGTCAGGCGATTTGATCCGATGAGAGTCGATTGAAGTATACAGCGTGTATGTGTTTACATGTAGCAGTCTTTATCTATCGTACGCTGACATTTGATTGGTAGGTCGGATGCATTGCGTGTAATACGATAATTCACTAGTTACTTGTCTCTTGTTCATTTAGCAATTGATGTCCACAACTTCGTGTTTTACATGAGAAGAGAATCAAAAGATGTAATAAGCACCATTGCTCGACTCGCCAACGTCCGATGCGGCGATCCCCAGGTGTCTCAATTTGTATGTAGACACTTATGACTCCAACTCAATTTATACGAAACCTTTGCTCAATCTCTACATGCTTTTGTTAATGATAGTTCCATTATGAAGAATTAGGCTTGGTTTTCAGTGTGCTACAACTGTCCTCTTGTGTGTGGCTGACGTGGCTTTTAGGGAATAAAGATATTTTCTCTTGTAATAATTGTAATAGCTATAAATAGCTAGAGTGATATCAGTTGTTCTGTGTGAAGAAAAACGTTTCTGCAATTGCTAAGAAAGTGAGATTTTTCCAGGTTCAACTTCTTCTTCTTCTCTCTGTTTCTCAGTATTTCGTATCCTTATGTGTGTGAATGAGCTAGGGTTTAGTATTATGATAGCTATGTTATCATGGTATCAGAGCTTCGGCTCTTGATCCTGAGACTGGTACTGAGATCTGTATAGAATCAAGTTGATTTTGTTTTCTCTGTGATCGAAGCTGAGGTTTTGACTCTTGATGCTAAATTCTTAGCCTGCTGTTTGATTCGGTGTGTTTGAAGCTATTTTTGCTTGGATTTCATGTTCATCTGCTTATGTTGACTGTACTACTGTGAGTTGACTATGAAATTGAAGTTCAGATTTGTACGTTGTACTAGAAATTCAGAGGTTCAGTCTGATTTTGTGAAGAAATTAGATCTGGCTGAGTATGATGCAGTAAATGCCTCTTCTGTTGGTTCAGAAATTTGACAAAGTAAATCTCAGTAGTTAAGTGAAGTACGTATATATTGTAGAGATAAAAGTGGAAAGTAGACTAAGAATTTGTAGAAGTAGAAGTGAAAGTGGAAAGTATAAGTGGAAAGTAGAAGTGGAATACTGTGAAGTGTGGTGAAGGTAGAGTTGTCATTGGAAAACTTGTGGTGTTATTGTGGCAGAGAAGGTGTATGTGAGACTGTGAGTTAAGAACTTAGTTCTTTGATACTTATTTCTTGTTTTTTTGTGATTCATATAGTTTACTTCTTATCAAAGATGACATCTCAGTGGGATATTACTGGTCTTTTGAGTATGATTACTGTTAAGTTGGGTGAAAATAACTTTGTGAAGTGGAGTTTTCAAGTGAGGTCTGCCTTGGAAGGAACTATGGTGGGAGGAAATGATCTTTTCTCCTTCCTTGATGGTACAAACAAGTGTCCAGCAAGGTTTAGTGTTTCAGATGATGGTGTGATTACTAGTAATGTTTCAGATGAATACAGACAATGGAGGGCATGTGATAAAGCTCTTGTGAGTTTGATTATGGCATCTTTAGAAGAAGATACTATGGACATTATTGTTGGGACTAGATCATCTCATGAGGCTTGGTCGGATTTAGAAGAAAAATTTTCTACTGTATCTAGAGCCAACATCATGCAACTCAAGACTGAGCTTCAAACCATCAAGAAAGGTGCTGAAAGTGTGGATAAGTATCTCTTGCGTATCAAACATGCAAGGGATCAGTTAAGTTCTGTTGGAGTAACCATTTGTGATGAAGACATTATCATTGTGGCTTTGAATGGCCTTTCTGAAGAGTACTCCACCATTAAGACAATCATCCGAACTAGGGACACTACTATTTCCATGAGAGATTTTAGGTCTCAACTCTTGGCTACAAAAAGAGACATTGAGGCTCAGTTTATCTCTCCTCTGACCATGGCTGCAATGGCAGCAAGAGGTAACAATTTCAAGGGTATTAGCAGCTACAATACTGGGAAGGGTAAAGAAGTTTGGAATGCAAAAGGCAATGCAATTGCAGAGTGCCAAATTTGTGACAGAACTGGACATATTGCTTCAGAGTGCTATAAGAATTCTAAGTGCACATTTTGTGACAGAGATGGTCACATTGCTATGAAATGTTGGAATAATCCAGACTCACCTAATTACAGGCCAAATTATAACAGTGGATACAAAAACAACTCCAGTTCCGCTATAATGTGTTAACTGTGTAACAAAAGAGGGCACACTGCAATCAATTGTCTAACTAAGAATACTGGTACAGGCTCTTCTGGCTCAGAAATTGTTGTCTGTCAAATTTGTGGGACAAAAGGGCATACAGCTCTTGATTGTGGTAACAGAAGCAATTATGCATATCAAGGAGCTAAACCTCCTGCAAGTCTTACTGCAATGACTGCTCATTCTAGTAGTCTTCCCTCATCTAATAGTGAAGTGTGGATTGGTGATAGTGGTGCCACTCATCACATGACTGCTGATATCAGGAACCTTTCCATTGCTCACCCTTTTGAGACAAATAACTCAATTCCTATTGGCAATAGAGAAGGTTTGCATGTCAAACATATTGGTTCATCATATATTACTCCTACATCACATACCTTTCATCTTAATAATGTGCTTCATGTTCTTAGCCTAGCAGTGAATCTGTTGTCTTTTAACAAACTGTGTAAGGACAATCACTGTTATATAGTGATGGATGATGTAGATATATGTGTGCAGGACAAAGCAACCAGAGCTACTTTGTTTCAAGGAAAGAGCAATGAAGATGGATTGTTTCTGTTCAAGTCTTCTAAAACTGATGTGTCAACGGGTAAAGCTTTTGCTGGTGTTGCAGTAAAATCCTCCTTGTGGCATCAAAGATTAGGCCATCCGTCTGCAAGTATTATTTCCAAGATGTTGTGTTGTTCTGGTGTTCAAGATACAGTAGATGATTCACATTCAGTTTGTGTGTCATGTCTATATGGTAAAATGCATAGGTTACCTTTTTCCGAGTCTAAGTCTAGATCAGAAGTTCCGTTTCACAAGGTTCATTCGGATGTTTGGGGACCAGCTCCATCTCTCTCTATTGAAGGTTACAAGTATTATGTAACCTTCATAGATGATTGTTCAAGATTTGTCTGGATTTTTCCTCTTATCAATAAATCTGATACGTTTGCTACTTTTGTCAAGTTCTATCAATTTGTGCTGACACAATTTCATCTATCCATTCAAATATTACAAACTGATGGAGGAGGTGAGTATAATGGCAAGGTGTTTACTGACTTCTTGAACAATAAGGGTATTTTGCACTATATTACTTGTCCATACACTCCGCAGCAAAATGGTATTGCTGAGAGAAAAATTCGACATCTTGTGGAAACGTACATAACATTGTTGACTGTAGCTAAGTTGCCTAAGCCGTTTTGGTTTCATGCAGTTGCTCACAGTGCTTATCTCATTAACAGAATGCCTTGTCAAATTCTTGATATGCAGTCACCATTTTTCAGGCTTTTTGGCAGGATTCCAGAGATTAAGCATCTTAAGGTTTTTGGTAGTGGTTGCTATCCATATCTTAGACCTTATTCTTCAGACAAGCTTGATACTAGAACTACAAGGTGTGTTTTCTTGGGCTATGCTCTTGGGTATAAAGGGTCATTTTGTTATAGTATTGAGAAAAATAAACTGTGGATGTGTAGACATGTCATTCATGATGAAACAGTTTTTCCATATCATCTTTTATGCTCTTCCACTCCTCAGCCATCTATATCGTCTAAGCCTATATGGACTGGTCTTCCTCGGGCTCAGATGCAAGCTGCTGTCTCTCAACCTTCACAGCCTCCAGCTAATTTGGTTGATGGGGAGGATAGCAGTAGCAGTGACAGTTCCAGTGGTAGTAAACAGTCTGAAAATAACAGTAGCAGTGATAGTTCCAGTGGTAGTAAAAGGTTTGAAAATAGTGTCAGAACTGATCATGTTGATGTTGATGTTGATGTTGGCAATGGTGATGGAGAAGGGAATTGTGTGACTGAAAAAGATGGTAATGGTGATAGAGATAACAGTGAAAATGTGAATATAGGTAATGAAAATGAAGATGGTTGTGTTAACAATGAGTATGTTGACAATGAGGGTTTACCTCAAGAGTTGATGTTTGTGCAGGATGAAGCTCAAGGGTACAATCGTCACTCAATGTTGACCCGAGCAAAGAATGGGATAGTTAAAAAGAAGACTTTTACTGATTTTTGTGCTTTCTCTAGTATTGTTCATCTGAATGTTATTGAGGAATTACCATTTTTTAGTGGTTTTTCTGCTGTCTTGGATATTACTGATCCTATTGAGCCTAAATCTTTTAAAGCAGCTACTGGACTAAAGGAATGAGATGATGCAATGAAAGAGGAAATTGGTGCTTTGCAAAACCAAGGTACTTGGGAGTTAGTACCTTTGCCTAAAAGGAAAAATATTGTTAGAAGTAAATGGGTTTATAAAGTGAAGAAGAATTCAGATGGTTCCATTCAGAGGTACAAAGCTCGGTTAGTTGCACAAGGATACAGTCAAGAGAAGGGATTAGATTATGATGAAGCATTTAGTCCAGTGTTGAGACATAGTACTGTCAGACTTGTCCTTTCTCTTGCCGCAATGTTTAAATGGGATCTCAGACAGCTAGATGTGAAAAATGCTTTCCTTCATGGTGATTTGAAAGAAGAAGTCTATATGCATCAGCCTCAAGGGTTTGTTGATTCTGTGCATTCAGATTATGTTTGTTTGTTGAAAAAGTCATTATATGGGCTGAAGCAAGCTCCTAGAGCTTGGCATGAGAAGTTCACTAATTTTCTTCCTGGACTATGCTTTAAAGTCACTCATTCTGATCCGAGTTTGTTTATGAGACATTCTGATCATGGTATCATTATATTGTTATTGTATGTGGATGATATAGTTATGACCGGTTCAGACAAGCAGGGTATAAATGAGGTCATTATGGAACTCGGTTCTTTGTTTGAAATGAAAGATATGGGTGTTCTGTCATACTTTCTTGGAATTAATGTACAGTATCATAAGAAAGGCTTGTTTCTGTCTCAAGACAAATATGCTAAAGATCTCATCTCTAGAGCAGGAATGAGTACATGTACAGGATGCAACTCTCCTTGTTTGCCTCCTGTTCATCTTTTGAAAAATGAAGGTACTCCTCTCTCGAATCCTTCTCTCTATAGAAGTCTTGTTGGTGCACTGCAGTACTTGACTTTCACTAGACCGGACATAGCTTATGCTGTTAGTACTGTTTGCCAATTCATGTCTGCTCCAACTGACATACATTTTGCTTCAGTAAAGAGAATTTTGAGATATCTTCAGAAAACAATACACAAGGGATTATTTTATAAATTTGGTGAAAATAATCCTTACATAACAACATATTGTGATGCTGACTGGTCTGGTGAAATAAATCAAAGAAGATCAACCACTGGTTTTGTTGTTTTTCTTGGTAATTGTCCTATCTCTTGGCAGTCTAAAAAGCAAGGTTCTGTATCTAGGAGTTCAACAGAAGCTGAGTACAGGGCACTTGCTAATACTGCAGCTGAAATTTCTTGGTTAAGACAAGTATTATGTGATCTGAGAATAAGAGTTCCTGCTCCACCTTTGTTGAAGTGTGACAGCCTTTCTGCTCTTGCTCTAAGTACTAATCCAGTGTTTCATTCTAGAATCAAACATCTTGACAATGATTTTCATTTTGTCCGGGAAAGAGTTCAGAAACGTGATCTTCTTCTTGAATATGTTCCAACTGAAAATCAGACTGCAGACATTTTCACAAAAGGTTTGCACAGTCCTATATTTCGAAATCATGCAGGCAATCTCAACCTGGTCACTCTTGCTGAGATTGAGGGGGAGTGTTAATGATAGTTCCATCATGAAGAATTAGGCTTGGTTTTCAGTGTGCTACAGCTGTCCTCTTGTGTGTGGCTGACGTGGCTTTTAGGGAATAAAGATATTTTCTCTTGTAATAATTGTAATAGCTATAAATAGCTGGAGTGATATCAGTTGTTCCGTGTGAAGAAAAACGTTTCTGCAATTGCTAAGAAAGTGAGATTTTTCCAGGTTCAACATCTTCTTCTTCTCTCTGTTTCTCAGTATTTCGTATCCTTATGTGTGTGAATGAGCTAGGGTTTAGTATTATGATAGCTATATTATCAGCTTTACCTTTGGTCCACCGTACGTTATCCTGACTCTTCCTCGTTCAGAACCTCCGCTCGAGTAACTTTTAATGCTACCAGTTCCATTATAATAAAGGTAGCTTGTGATCCTCTATATAAAGAGCCTCACATGAATAAATATTGGTTGTCTACTGACATTGTAGAGCAAAGTTTTCTTATTTTTGAATTGTCATCTATATTGGATTAAAACCCCAAAATCGGTTGTAGATTTGGGTCGGGTCAGAACCCTAGAATTGCATTGAGAAAGATGCATGTCGCCGGAGTGAGCTTGGATCTAAGCTGGTTCTTTGACTTTCTTGAATTGATATTCGTGTAATCGTGTTGTTTGTAATATCGTTTTGGTTGCTTAACTTGGTGAAGAGCACGGCGTCGAAGTTCTTTAATGTCTATTGTGGCTGTGGTCTCTGCGGCGTCAATGGGGTCGGGAAGTGCTGTCATTGCAAAAAATCTGTTAGACACCGGTAAGTGCTTCAATGTAACGATTGCTTGGATACTTGATTGGTTTTTTAGCTTATTTCTAGAAACTTTTCTTAGTACTGTATTATATACAGCTTGTATGTCAAAGGTTTAGTCTTGGTGACTTGTAGTTTTGGGGTTACCAATTTTTGCAGTCAACTTGGCTTTTACACGGTCACACCAAAAGAGATTCTGCGTAACACTGTCCTGTATTTGGTGATACTTAACAAAAATCTGTTTTTTTTTCTTTCGAGATTGTAATGATAGTATGATACACATGGGTGATTTCCATAAGGCAGTTTAAAAGACAGATTCGAGCGAATTCGTTGGGACAAATACTTTAAAAGACAGTTTTATCCATGTGGATCTAAATGAAGCCTCTTTCTAATAGCAAGTTTGCAGTAAAGCTTATAGTAATCATGACCTACGATATCCTCTTCTTCCTTTTTTTAGTAGTTTATTTATTTTCATGGCGTCGGTCGTTGGGACTTATATTTAGACCAACCGCGCGACTAGGGCACGGAAAATCATTTTTCGTTCTCTTCTTCCTCACATCTCCCTCTCTCACCTCCGCTAAATCTCATCTCCTTTCTCTTCACTTAGTTTCACTCTTTAAATCTTTTGGATCAAAATAACCAAAACATTTCATCAATCTTGAACCTCAATAAACCCCCAACGCATTCCAAGTCGCAAAATGTTTACATAAGGCCCCAACGAAAACGCAATCAACTGGATCAAACAGGTTCCCGTTCCCAATTCAATTCAACCCTCCAACCATTGCAAGTTGGTGTAGTGGTCTTGCCTTGTCGGGTTTTGCTCCCCGGTCTTGGTTCGACTCATGAAGCTAGCAAAAATGACTATGTGCCCTGCTGTAATGCGGGATTGGACCATTTCACATGGGCCGGCGGATTAGTTTCATGGGCCTAGAAAGCCTTTAGGAACCTTGATTGTCAAAAAAAAAAATTTAACCCTCCATTGTCCCAAAGTCCCCGACTTTTAATCTATTTTTTTATTTTTAATATATTTTAGGGATCAGTGTAGAGACGTAGACGTTCGTCAATTCGGTCTCTGATGACTATTACGATACTAATTTCTCCATATAATCAAAAACATAGCCTAGTTTACAATTTAAGTGGTCCTTTAGTTTTTAGAAGTAACTCCACATCCCTAGGAAAGAGCAGCCATATATCACCCACACATTATTTCGATCTTGGAGCAATCCCACATGTAAGGTAACAATCTGACATCATTACTTCAACTCTATTTGCAAGAAATAATTTTAATGGCACCATTCCTACAAGCCTTGGGAAATGCCATTCATTGATGCTGTTGGATCTGTCTCGCAATAAGCTTAACGACGACATCCCTCCACAAGTTATTGGCGTTCCCTCGTTATCAAGATATTTGGACATGTCTGAAAATCGTCTTAGTGGTTCACTTCCCTCCGAGGTAGGAGTGTTAAAAAATATAGGAGGGTTAAGTGTAACAAATAATATGATATCAGGAAATCTTCCTAGTAGCCATGGTAGCTGTATGAATTTAGAAGTCCTGATCTTGCAAGGGAACTTCTTTGATGGCCCCATTCCTTCGGCTATGGCCTCCTTGAGAGGGATTCAAGAGTTAGACCTTTGCGCAACAATCTCTCGGGAGAAATTCCTGAATTTCTGGCAGGATTTGGAGGCTTGAAGAAAACTTACCCTGTCTTTTAATGATTTTTGGGGTGAAGTGCCAGTTAAAGGTGTCTTTAACAATGCAAGTGCCACTTCTGTTGTTGGAAACAATAGACTTTGTGGAGGTATTTCAGACCTCCATCTTCTGAAGTGCAAGTCTAAAGAGTCAGGTCTCGTAGCATGAAACTAAGAATATCATTAGGATCAGCATTTCCTTTTCTTGGAATAGCAATATTGTTGACATCTAATTTTCTCTTCTTTGTTTCTTCAAGAAGAAAAGCAAACTGTTGAATTTTATGAACTGAATGAACATGAAAACAAAGAGCAGATGGTTTGAATGTTTTGTTGTATGGAACAAGAAAAACTTACAGAGATTATAAAGGAAAAGAGAAACTGAGTTTAATCCAAACTCAGTGCTAAAACTAACTAAAAACCTAAGGATAAAGATCTAAAGTTTTATATTGAGATTTACAATCTATCCATAATCCTTGAACTATGGACCTGAAACAGAAAAAGAGAGGAGATCAACTTGCTTGTTCAGTAAGAAATCAATGATTTGAGAGGAGGAGCATGAGCTAGGGGGCTTGGCAGAATCCAGAGGGGACTTGGCAGAATCCAGCAATTAATACAAAACACCTGAATTAATATACTGTCTCATTACAAACCAACTTCATCAAGCACATTTGCGGACTCTGTCTTCCAAGTGTCATATAGTACTCTCTTGAAAGCTACTGATGGCTTCTCAGCAACAAATTTAATTGGTGCGGGGAGTTTTTGTTCTGTATACAAAGGAGTTCTCAGCGAAGATGGAGATCGGCTCGTTGCTGTGAACGTGTTTAACATGTTACGCCGTGGAGCTACCAAAAGTTTCCTAGCTGAATGTAATGCTCTCCGAAATATCAGGCATCGAAATCTAGTCCCGGTTATAACTGCATGTTCCAGTGTGGACTTTCATGGTAATAATTTCAAGGCTTTGGTTTACAAGTTCATAGAGAATGGGAGCTTAGAAGAGTGGCTACATCCAACTTCTGGGACTGAAGATTCGCTGAAGAGCTTAAGTCTTTTCCAGAGGCTTGACGTTGCCATTGACATTGCTTGTGCATTGGATTATCTTCATAATCATTGCGAAACACCAGTAGTTCATTGTGACCTCAAACCGAGCAATGTTCTTTTGGACGAAGACTTGACTGGACATGTTACTGACTTTGGATTAGCTAAATCCATCTCAAGCCTAGTCGATAGCGTTTCAGCAAATCATTCAAGTTCCATTGGATTAAGAGGGACTGTTGGTTATGCTGCTCCAGGTTTGTACTTCATATGCTATTTTGTACTACAATATTTCCAGTAGCTAGGTACTTTTGTTCGAGCTGTCTTGTTAACAACTTTTATGTTTGAACCAGAGTATGGAATGGGAAGTCCGGTTTCAACATATGGAGATGTTTACAGCTTCGGAATTCTCTTGCTAGAGATGTTTACGGGGAAGAGACCCACTGACCACATGTTAGTGGATAGTTTAAACCTTCACAAGTTTGCGGAAATGGCCCTCCCCAAGCGAGTCTCAGAGATTGCAGATTCATCACTTGTTCAAGTAGGCAATCCGAGTCAGAACTCCAATGCGGCTCTTGAAGAATGCTTGAGTTCAATCCTAGGAATTGGAGTAGCATGCTCTGTGGAATCCCCGATGGATCGGAAGAATATAGGTGATGCTGTGTCTGAACTGAAAAAGATTCGAGCCACTCTTGTTGGATAGAAAGTAAAAAACTCCTGCTGTTGTTTTGTTATGGCTGTCACTGCCCTTCATGTTCTTAATTACTGCCTTCTTTCAGGTCGTGTTGCTGGTATATATGCATGAATAAAGTTAATGTATACTACATCTTGTATTATGCTAGGCCCTGATCTATATCAGTTCAAATGGTCTAGTTCATCAAAACAAATAAAAAACCAGTTTCTCTGTTTCCTAATTCCTATGAATTCCTTTAGTTGTAGTTCACATTCTTGGTCATTAATTCATATGAATAACGCAAATAGAACATGGGACCAAGTGACGGTGCACATTCTTCCCTCAACATATGTATGCAGCTCATATTTGGATTTTTAGGCCATACCAATAAAGAGACCAGCAGATGAAATAGTCAAATGTAGATGGAACTTCTTTACATTGCCTGATGTAACATGACTAACTTCACATTTCCAAAAAAAAAAACATGACTAACTTCTACAATTCCAGAGGGCCAATAAGGCATGCTGAACTGACTACAGGGTTTCAAGCTACCCAGTCGAATTTAGGCCGGCTTATCACTAATCCATGAAAAGTAGGTAATCGGCGAAAACAATGAGTTTATTTTCGCATTTTATGAACAATAAACAACAATGCATTGACAATTCATCGAACATATTGCTTTTAAGTCTCGACACACCAAAACACCAACAACAAAATCAACTTGTTTTGAGTGTAGGATTTTTGATGGTTTAATTCGCTGCTAATTATTAGCCGAGATTCTTAGGTTGAATGCTTCGAGCAATCCACTCTATTGTTTTTGTCTGTATTTTGCTCAAGGCTTTACTCGTTTACTTACATTACTGTCCATGGATTTCCAAACTAAAATGGTTGAACCCTTTTCATCAGTTTCATGTGCAACAATTTGTGTGTGTATTTTTTTTTGCTGAAAGGACGAAATGTTTGTGGCTAATAAGGAATAACAAATTATTTAAAAGTACTAGACAATAATTTAGTTTGTAAATAACTCATTACTTAATTTGATAAAACAAATAAGGACTAAATGATGGGAAGTTGTCATATGTCATAAAATATTTTACTTTTTTACCCATCTTTGACTAATAGTGTTTGCTACCATCAATGAAGATGTTATCTGTTACTGTCGATTATAAAAAACTAACTGTTAATGTCAAGTAAAAAACCAGCTGCTACTGTCGACTTGGAAGACACTTGCTATTGTCGACTTCGAAGATACATGCTATTGTCAATTATAAATCCAACTACTATTGTCGACTTGGAAGGTACCTGCTACTGTCAACTATAAATCTAGCTGCTACTGTCGACTGAGAAACTAACTGCTACTGTGGTTTTTGGTGAGTAAAATTCAAAATTACAAAATTCTAAAAACATATGCAATATGATACTTAAATAAGAGCCTATGACATAAGAAACAACTTTATATATTGACTCACCTCTAAATTGCCAGTGGTTTGACCGGAAAACTTAAATTTGCCGGAAAACTAAAAAATGAGGAGAGATAAATTTGTTAGAATAATTTTTATGAAAATAAGAGTATTTTAGATATTTTTGTATTAATTAATTAATCAGTTTTGTTTTACTTATTATTTGGACTTGAGTTTATGTTTTATTTTATATAAAAAATATGAAAAAAGTGAGATTTTAGTTAATTCAAACGTGATCGAATAAATAATTTTCTTAATAAAGAAAAAATAATTCAGATTTTAAGTTTACGCGTGCCTTTCACGTGCCTCATAGTTCCATCGTCGTCGTCCCACCACTCCTATAAAAGACTCTCCTGAAACTTTTGCTGTTTAAGATTTCGGTTACTCCCTCACCCAATTACACAACCCGAGTCATTGACTCGCCCGCCCGATCCCAACCCAGACTCACTAAGCTGGAACCATGATGCTGGATCTCGGCCCGTTCTCCGACGAGAATTTCGACCGGAAGAAGTGGGTGAACTCGGCGTGCCAGAGTCGCCACCCGCAGGACTCCGTCGACAAGCACCTCGCGGATCTGGAGATGAAAATCCAGATGGTCTCGGAGGAGATCGGCGCGTCGCTCGAGGAGCAGAGCGCCTCCTCCCTCCTCCGCGTGCCACGCGCCACCCGCGAAGTCATCCGCCTCCGCGACGACGCCGTCTCTCTCCGCTCCGCCGTGTCCTCGATCCTCGACAAGCTCAAGAAGGTACGTAACCGTTTTCGCTTCGCTAAATTTCAGTTAAAAATCGAATGCGGTGGTGATCGGAGTCCGGTTGGTTTGTTTTTAGGCTGAGGGATTATCAGCCGAGTCTATAATGGCGCTGGCGAAGTATGATATTGTGAAGCAGAGAATGGAAGCTGCATACGAAACATTGCAGGTAAAGATGAAATTACATATTTCTCCTTGAGTTTTTTTTTTCTCGAAGTATTGAAGGAGAGTTGTAACCAAATTCAACACCAGGATGCTGCTGGATTAACTCAACTGAGCTCGACGGTGGAGGACGTTTTCGCCAGCGGTGATCTTCCTCGCGCTGCCGAGACCCTAGCCAACATGAGGCATTGCCTGTCAGCTGTTGGTGAGGTAATGTTCTAGTTGATTTCGTAATCAATTACTAGCTTGTTCTGCGTTTTGTGGGAAGTATGGAAAATTTGAAATGCAAATGTTGTTTTTTAGGTTGCCGAGTTTGCTAATGTGAGGAAGCAACTTGAGGTGTTGGAGGACAGGCTTGATTCGATGGTGCAACCACGTCTCACAGACGCAATATCCAATCGCAAGGTTATGATTCATAACATTTTGCTTTGACAATTTGCTTTGACAATTTGCTTGCTTTCTATTATATATTGTCCGTTAGTGTCAACTGTGTCATCCAATATAGACATTATAAGGTATGTGTATTTGCCTGCAGGTTGACGTCGCCCGAGATTTACGGGGTATTCTTATTCGGATTGGGAGGTTCAAGTCAATGGAGCTACATTATACAAAAGTTCACCTCAAACCAATAAAGCAGCTCTGGGAAGATTTTGAGTTAAAACAACCGCCATCTAATAAGCTTGCTACTGACAAGACTAGTAATGAGTTTCAGTCAGCTGCTTCGGGCATTCTATTTTCCACTTGGCTCCCAAATTTCTATGATGAATTGCTGCTATATCTAGAGCAAGAATGGAAGTGGTATTATCCTCAACCTCTGACTCACTCACTCACACATTTAACTTTGTTAGTGTATTTTATCTCTTCAGACTTTAGGGATAGAAACTGTGTCTTCACAATTTTTTTTAAAATAATCTGATATATCTTCCGATTGAAACTTTAATTCACATATGTCTGCCAGTGTTCTTTTAGTGTTTTACATTTTTACCTGGTTGTCTAATGCTGTTAGGAAGAGAAAAGCTGGGGCCTGATCATAATTGTTCTAGTGCTTCAAATAGTTCTGAACGAGCTCCTTTTAGTTTATTATTTTTTATGTCTTGAAATTTATTTGTACCTACTTTTAATCCATTCTTATGCTCAAAATTTTGAGAAGCTGGATATGTCTTGTTTTTTATTGCAAGCTGCGTTTCCTTATGTTCTTTTATTGGTTTTGAAGTAAAAACTAGTGATGAGGCATATTGTCTAGTATGATTATCTTCAACTGTTACCCACAGGTGCATGGTTGCCTTTCCCGAGGATTATAAATCCCTCGTCCCGAAGCTGCTAGTTGAGACGATGGTAGCTGTAGGGGCTAGTTTTGTTTCACGCGTCAACTTAGCAACGGGTGATGTTGTTCCTGAAACAAAATCATTGGGGAAAGGTAACTTTTGACTTTATTTCTGGTGCCACTTTTACATGATATGATCAGAGACTTCCAGTGTTTGTATTCACTTATTTGATAGGTATAGGAATGGGCAATCTTGGAATCTCATTTCCATACAGTCCTGTTTACCATCTGGTTTCTTGAAACACAGTGGTTTATATACACCAGATGGAATAATATGATACCACTAGGGGGTTGACAGTATGAGGAAGGGTATCATAACTTAAACTCCTTATGTATAACTTCAGGGATATTAGATATTCTCTCTGGTGATATGCCCAAGGGTATCAAGATCCAGACAAAGCATCTGGAGGCTCTGATTGAGTTGCACAATATGACCCAGACCTTTGCAAGGAACATTCAGCACTTGTTTTCAGAATCTGATCTTCGTGTTTTGATGGATACGCTAAAGTCGGTGTATTTGCCCTATGAATCATTTAAGCAGAGGTAAGGAAGATGTTGTTTAACTGGTCATTAGGTTCTGGCAATCAGCTTTTATGTTAAGAAGACTGGCTTATGTACAAGAAATGTTGGTTGCCATTTCTTCCATGCATTAGTTTTGTTTTAATTTTGCAACTCAATCTTTGTCAGCAGTCAATTCCCTTCTTTGTGATATTTGAGATAATATTCTGTCATCTTTGTTGCTGGCTATTGTTTTTGGCAAGCTGTGTTATATTTTATTAGTTGATTGATGTTGGAACATGTGATCTAGGTATGGGCAGATGGAGCGTGCTATACTGTCTGCTGAGATTGCTGGAGTGGATCTAAGAGGAGCTGTTACTCGTGGCGTGGGAGCTCAGGGAATTGAACTTAGTGAAACGGTTCGCAGAATGGAGGAATCCATTCCACAAGTTATTGTACTTCTTGAAGCAGCCGTTGAGAGATGCATTAGTTTTACTGGAGGTTCGGAAGCAGATGAGCTCATTATTGCAGTTGATGACATAATGTTGCTTTATATCTCCACCTTGCAAGAAACCCTGAAATCCTTACGAGTTGTCTGTGGAGTGGATCATGCTGGTGATGGTGTTGGCCAAAGTTCACGGAGGACTGACTCGATTTCAAATGAGGAGGAGTGGTCCATTGTGCAAGGTGCTTTGCAAATCCTTACCGTTGCAGATTGTCTAACTAGCAGGTCCTCAGTTTTTGAAGCTTCCCTAAGAGCCACTTTGGCTAGGTTGAGCACAGCTCTTTCGTTTTCAGTATTTGGTTCAAGTGCAGACCAAAATCTGTCACATGCTACTAGTGATGATGGAAATGGGGAACCATCTTTGGGAGGAAGAGCTGCCTTGGATGTGGCAGCTGTTCGGCTTATTGATGTTCCCGAGAAGGCTCGAAAACTCTTCAACCTTTTAAATCAGGTAAAAGTTAACATCTTAGACTTCTAAATATTGTTATTCTCTTCTGTATCATGAATATAACATTTTCCTTTTTGTCCTTCAGTCTAAAGATCCACGGTTTCATGCACTTCCACTTGCATCTCAGAGAGTTGCAGCATTTGTTGATACCGTTAATGAACTTGTATATGATGTTCTCATTTCTAAAGTAAGGCAACGCCTCAGTGATGTTTCTAGATTGCCAATATGGTCATCAGTTGAAGAACAGAGTGCTTACCATCTCCCAACCTTCAGTGCTTACCCTCAGTCCTACGTGACGAATGTTGGTGAATATCTTCTTACATTACCCCAGCAGCTGGAGCCACTGTCAGAGGGCATTGCAAATAGTGACGCCAACAATGAGGAAGCCCAGTTTTTCGCAACAGAATGGATGTTCAAGGTACAAATCTCCCAAGTCTTAAGTTCTTTATCATTTGCTCAACTGCACTGCTTTAACAATATTGTTTACATCATTACCCTTGGCTGTGGTTTTTAGCAATGCTGCTTTCGTGTGAATGCAGGTCGCAGAGGGTGCCACTGCTCTTTACATGGAGCAGCTGCGGGGAATTCAGTACATCACAGACCGGGGAGCACAACAGTTATCTGTTGACATAGAGTATCTAAGCAATGTACTTTCAGCTCTGTCAATGCCAATGCCTCCTGTCCTATCCACATTCCATACCTGTCTTTCCACCCCAAGAGATCAGCTGAGAGATCTTATCAAATCAGATTCGGGAAATCAGCTTGATCTTCCTACTGCAAACCTTATTTGTAAGATGCGGCGTGTGGTTATAGATTAGTCCCCCCTTCCCTTCCTGTCGATCCTATAGGTTGAAAGCTGTGCTATACGTGTATTCTTTTTGAGGTCCAGGGAACAATTTATCTTCTTGCCATTGAATCATCTGGCAGCAATTTTTTGAATGACTTGGGTAAATTCGAGGTCATGTTCATTAACAAGCACGCCATATTTTCAATATGTTGCTGTAGAATCCTATATTTTAAATTTTTCTTAACCAAAATGAATCTAAATTTTCTCGACAAACATAGAATCTACTACATTGAAGGTTAGCCGTGGATTTCCAGGGACATGCATCCATCTGATTTGCAGATACTGATAAACTGACTAGGATCTCAAAGCGTAATTAGAGATTTGCAGTTTTGGTTTTGATTTTGCAGCTTTGTTCTACAGTTCTACTGATAACATGAGTGGAGATACTGATGAAAGTTGCTAGATACTGACTGTTCTGATCTATGATGGTCTTCCTTGCCCCCATTCGGTTTGTTAGGGAGTTAGGGGTGGCCGGAAGCATCTGCTTCTCTGTTTGTTTCTCTTTGCTACGTTAATATATATATATATCTTATTATGCTTCGTTTGATTCTCACAGAACTCAATTTAAATTTACTGAAATTATAAAGTTAGCTATTTAACAGTGAAAGCAATCCTTATTCCTTTTTCATGTTCACGGGCATGAGATTCCATAGTTCATTATTCAACAGAGAAAACAATCATAAAATCAATAGCTTTAACAGGTTCCAAACTTGAGTAGGCGACTTTGTATAGTAGTAAAGAACCAAAATCACTTCACTGAAACTAAAAAGTTACCGCAAGTAAAAGTCAAAATCGAACACAATCCACAGTGAAACTTCCCAACTATATAAGCAACCAGCCCTGAAGTTACCTCGCTCCCCCAATATTACCGTCATCGTAGCTCTCTCTCAGGTTCTTCCACCCCTCTTGAACAAACCCTAGGCTCCCTTATCGCATCTACCTCACTACCCAATCAGAATCTCATAGTTTTCAATCCAATTTCAAATCCTCCTCTTTCCGATTAGCCATGGATGCGCAGCGAGCTCTCCTCGATGAACTCATGGGCGCAGGTACCTCCATCAAACCCTAATCAGTACCTACTCGTTTGCTATTGGCTCACTCCGCAATTTGATGCTGTAATTTTTGTTATTGATTTTGTTATTTTGATTCGATTTGAGTATTTTGTGGTGCAATCCAGCTCGGAATTTGACGGAGGAAGAGAGGAAAGGATATAAGGAGATCACTTGGGACTCTAAGGAGGTCTGCGGAGCTTATATGGTTCGGTTTTGCCCTCATGATCTGTTTGTCAACACACGAAGCGATTTAGGTGTGTTTGTGGATTAGAATTCGTGTCAATTTTCGCTTTTTTTTTATATCTTAATTTTGGTTTGCTGATTGGTTAATTATTTCGATTTTGGATCAGGGCCGTGTCCGAGAATACATGACTCCAAGCTGAAAGAAAGGTGATTATTTAGCTGATGATCAGTTTTGGAGTTTGGAATTCTGCTATATGGATGGTTATTTTGAGCTTTTTCGAGGATTAGATGTTTAGCGGAATTTTGTGTGTATTTAGATGAAATACATTCATAAGGCGGTAATGTGTTCATGTTGCCGCAGTTTGTTAAGTGCTCCGATACGGCTAGATTTGAAGAGTAATTTATCCAGTTCTTTACTAAAGACTTAAATAGTAGATAGTTGCATGTGGTGTGTCATATCATGGTTGTTAAACTATGATCTCCCTACCAGTTAATTGGAAGTAATTGGTTATGACTTGCTTATCTCGGAAAATAGGTCTATTTTTGCTCATATCATTGTATAGTTGTATATATAACTGTATATTGTTAAAGTATGTATCGATGTTTTTTGCACAAACTGAGGTGCGGTGGATGGATTTCAAATAAATTAACTATGGAATTTTACTAAGGATCATAAGTAAGCTAATAGTTCAGTCGATAAATTCATAAACTTAGTTGTTCCAGTTTACTAGCTACAGTTCAAGGTACCATATCCTTATACTCTTTTACTTTCTTCACAATTTTTTTCTTTCAAATTTTTCTTGCTTTTGGTCCTCATTCCGGCTTAATATGTTCTTTTGTTGATATTCATTTTAGCTTTGAGAACTCTCCAAGACATGCTGCATATGTGCCGAGGTTTGAGGCTGATCTTTTTCAGTTTTGTGAGAAATTGGTGAGCTAGTTGTTATTCTATTGGGCCTTTGTTTTCTTTGATTTTCTTTTGTAGTTGTTTGTCATATCCCACTTTCATTGCAGGTGATGGATTTGGACAGAAGAGTTAAGCGTGGGCGAGAACGCCTTTCTCAGGAGGTGGAACCTCCACCACAACCTCCTCTGTCAGCTGAAAAGGCCGAGCAGTTATCTATTGTGGAGGAAAAAATAAAGAACTTACTGGAACAAGCAGAGGAACTTGGTGCATCTGGGAAGGTGGATGAAGCTGAAGCATTGATGAGAAAGGTGATCTTATTAGTGTCTGATCTTTGTATCATATAATTTTGTATTGCAAATAATTTTCCAGAAAGTATATATTTTGCTAGCGTGTTTGTTATAATATATGCCATACAACTACTTTTCTTCTTAGTTATGTGTAGTACAGCTATTACATGTAATAATCAGCTACATTTGAGTTCTGATTGTTTTTATCCCTTTTGGCAGGTGGATGTGCTTAATGTTGAGAAGACAGTCTTGGCTCTGCAGCCACCCAATGCTCAAGCATTAATGGTTCCACAGGAGAAAAAAATGGCACTTTGTGAGATCTGTGGTTCATTTCTTGTAGCCAATGATGCTTTAGAGAGGACTCAATCTCATGTCACTGGGAAGCAGCATATTGGTTATGGCATGGTTCGGGATTTTATTGCTGAGTATAAGGTGAGTCTTGTATAATGGAGTAGAGAACTTAAGAAGTGGAAGAGTTTATTCTTTATCTGTGGCTGAAGGACATGGATTTTATTTTTCAGGCAGCTAAGGAGAAAGCAAGGGAAGAAGAAAAGTCAACTAGGGAGAAAGAAGCAGAAGAACGGAGGAAACAGCAGGAGAAGGAAAATGAGAGTAGAAGGAGAAGTGGTTCAAGTGACAGGGATAGGTATCGTGATCGTGACAGATATAGAGAACGTGACTTGGATCGTGAAAGGTCAAGAGAGTGGAATGATAGAGGTGGTCGAGATGGTGGAAGAGGGGTGGATTGGAGGTCCAGGAATGGAAGAGATGGGGGCAGGGATAGGTCCCGTAATCGAAGCCGGTCACGTTCCCCTGTTAGACATTCCCACAGAAGGTCACCTAGGAGTCCAGTTCGCCCATATTAATGAGTTGTGTAGATATATGTCTGAGCTTTCAAATTTATTGAGGTAGATTTTCATATCTCTAAGGTTTATGATGAACATGTGCATTTGGAGTTTTAAACTAAATTGTCATCATGGGTGAAACGTTTCTTTGCCATCTCACAGCTTTTGTTGAGACTATATCAACTCCATTTCATCAGTAATGTTAGCGGAGGAAAGGGTTGAGGTAGGTATTATCTACTGTTGTAACTCATTCATAATTTGTTTGACATGGGATGAGGTAATTTTTATTGTTTCTGCATGAAATTTTTGAAGGAATTGTTTTCAGTGTCTCATGTCCTTTTTTTATGGTAAGTTATCACATACTTAAGACTTCAGAGCCAAATTGTATGCATGTGACACAGCTGCTGGGAAGAGGAAAAGCTATTTAATCATTGTTGAGGTAACTTAATATCATGTAATCTCCATCAGGAACTCATAGCTGACTTCCTTCATCTTTCTGGTTTTAAATTTTAACCACTTTATTGCAAATTGCAAATGCTGCTCAGTTGTTATGGTTTAAATGGGGTGGAAATGGAAGATGCCAATCCTGCAACGTGATGATTTGCTTCCTGTTTAAGGTATTTAGGGATTCTCTATACATGGTAGAAACAGTTGGTTTTGTATGGTTTGTACATGCTACAAACAATTGGTTTAGTCCTCTTCTAGCTTTCCAATTTTAAAACTCACAACTTTGTCCTCTACTTACCGCCTCTGAGGACATGGATTCATAATCATGAAGCGTATGCTGATTCAAGCATTCGTTTTCAGTTATAGGCAGACGGACGAATAAACTAAATCAGGTAAAATCTGTGAGTCCCAATATCATGTAAATTAGGTAGCTTTGGAGTGCAAGTTGTGGATCACAATTTGGTGTATGTGGAGAGGCTTTCTGCAGAAGTTTGGCTTTCAAAGCCATTTAATAGCGGATGCGAAATGGTATCGAGGTAACTGCCAATTATAATGTGCAGAATGAATAATGTATTGCTTTTATAGTTCTCATAGCAAGGAATCTTTTTGCAGGGTGAAATAATCGATTAATGGAATTGAAATTTCACTTGTGGAAACAGGAGCCATGTTCTGAGTGGTAGTCTATACGTTCTTATGGTGATCACCTTTATCAATATGCATTCGAGTTGTAACCTCTTCAATACACATTTATCAGGGTGCTCATGGCACTCTTATGAGAACAATTGCATTTATTCTTTCCTAGAGTGAATGGTGCATCTCCAAAAGCTTACATCTTCCGGTGCATTCCAACTGCCTCATAATCCAGTAATCATAAGATTGCAAGGTTATGCATGTTTGATATGTTTCGAAAAACACAGTAAAATTCCAATATTCTTAACCCCAGCATTACAATATGCAATATATTTGTTGACTAGATTTCCAGGGCACCCCCTGTGAAGGAGTTACGCTATTGAATAACATGAAGAAAATAAGGCTGAGCCACATAACCAGGCGATGAACGGACGTCAGGCATTGAACGGTTAAGGTTCGTAGCCTTATCATGCGGCTCAGACTCATTACTCCATCACACTGGTGAAAATATGTGTAGTTGCCAAGTAAGGCCAGTCTAATCGCCAGTCATTTTCTGATGTGGTATTTAAACTAAGCCAAAAGTCTGCTGAGTAAGGAGGACACGAATGCCTATTGTTGAATAATACACAAATAAAAACAAATGGCACAGAAACTACTGGTAGCAAGGAGCATAACAAGGTCCAACCACAAGTATATATGGATCATCATATCCAAAATCTTGGAAGCTTTCGTGGTGCTCCTTAGTTTTGTTTCTTCAAGTAATCCAACCTAAACGCTCTGAACAGAGCAACCATGAATGACTCAGTAGACAAGCTAGTGATCTTCTTAGCAAAGAGAGATGGCATAGACAAGCTTGTCAAGACGTTCCAATATGTCTCCAAGCTTGTCCACTGGCATGTTGAGTCCACTAACCCGAAGATGGCCGAGAGGTTCAAGCTGTGGGAGGTTTCGTCTGGCCTTAGCCGAAAGGCTTTTCGGACTGGAAGGTTTCTCACCGGATTCAATGCAATGAGACGAAGCCCTGGCTCGACGCCAACTCTTCGGTTCTTGGCTATTCTCGCTAATGCTGGTGAGATGGTCTACTTCTTCTTTGACCATTTTCTTTGGTTGTCAAAAATTGGTACTTTAGACCCAATATTGGCTAGAAGGATGAGCTTCATTTCCGCATTTGGTGAGTCATTTGGGTACATTTTCTTCATTGTATCTGATTTTATCGCTCTAAAGGAAGGGCTTGTGGAAGAGAGGAAGGTTATGAGTTCTGAGGACAAGTCCATTGAGAAGAAGAATGAAAGCATAAGAAAGATTAGAAGTGACAGAGTGATGAGGCTAATGGCTGTGGCAGCTAATGTTGCAGACTTGCTTATTGCACTTGCTGATATCGAGCCTAATCCATTCTGCAATCACACTGTGACCCTTGGTATCAGTGGATTGGTCTCTGCTTGGTCTGGCTGGTATAGAAATTGGCCCTCATAAGATTTCCACCATAGCCAATCCAAACCAAGCTAGCTGAGCTTTGAAAACTCAAACCTCCTGCACTTGATGCAAATTTGAAATCGTTTAAGTGTTGTTCAGTTGTATTCACAGTTGAGGTATGAATGCATCTTATCCAGATGAGACTAGCCACTGTAAATGAACGTCTATATGGACTGTATGCTATTTGGACTTGTCTGCTGTCATAGTTTTTGTTAATCCAAGCTGTTTTACCCAATGTATGATCACGAAGATGGGTAATACATCTGCATTGTAATAATAATAACTTCCATGCTTCTAATTTCCTCATATGATTTGGTGTTTTCATAAAGAAACAATAAGAAGTTTATTTACCGAAAAAGTGAGACGCACACTATTCTCCGCTGTAGAAAATACTAGTAGTCCCACATCGAAGATAGGTGAAAGGATGAAAGCTATCAAACTTTTCAACGACATTTGGGCCTAATTAACCTGCCTGCAAGGGCCTTCATACAGTAGGCCCATGATTGGATCCAATCATCAAGACGGCATGAAAGTAACTGCGGAAATTACTAAGACAAAAACGCAGAACTCCACCTGTAAAATTAAACCGTCAAATCCAAAATATAAATATATCTGAAACCGAAGAATGAGAGAGAGTCGGTTAGACTAGACTCTAGAGAAGGACTCGGCGACGAGTTGAAGAAGAGAGAGAGAGAGAGAGAGAGAGAGAGAGGCCCGAACCCTTGAGTTGACTCAGCTGAATCCCGATCTCATTTCCGAGATTCGCTGCATTTCCGATGGCGGACGGTACCGGCCACTCGCGCTACGTCAAGCTGACGAAAGATCAGGCGCCGCTTGAGGAGGACATCAAGCCCGGCGAGCTCAACCAGCCCATCGATGTGCCTCAGGTTACCTTTGCTCTCTCTCTCTCTCTCTCTCATTACTCTATTTCTCGTTCGATCTTTCTAGAATTTCAGCTTTGAATTTTCTGAAATGAATTAGAGGTGAATCGAGTTTGTTAATGTAAATGTTGTGACAATTTGTATGAAATTGTGATTAATGAGCTGATTGGAAGACGAATTGTACAGGAATTAGCCTATAAAAACAATCTAATTAGAGAAAAATTGATTTATTTTCTTTGTTATAATTTTCATGGATATTGAATTTGCTTAAGTAATTAGCTGTGTTGTGTTTAGATAGATCAAGGTTGCATGTGACGAATTGGATGTGGATTATATAGAATGTTGTGTTCGATTGTGAATCATGGGGTGGATCGCGTGTGAGAATCAGTGGATCTTAGATTTAAGTTATTGTGTATCAAATGTGCGGCTGATGTTGTGTATTATGTGGTGCAGTTGAATGTTCAGAAGTGTAATGAATGTGGACAGCCTCTGCCGGATAGCTTTCAGCCCCCGGCTGATGAGCCGTGGACAACTGGGATTTTCGGCTGCGCCGAAGATAGAGATAGTTGTAAGTTGATTTGAGAAATAGCCTTTTCATTTCTTGTGGTTGAAGATTGGAGAATTTGGAATCTGATAGTTTGATAGAGTTTGAAGTTTCGAGTAATTTACATCTGTTTTGGTTTTGCTTGGGGAGTATTAGTGCTCTGAACTGGATTTTGTGTGTGCCGTATGTGTGTATGATTAACTTGGCAATGCAGTTTGCAAATGTGTTTTCATATATGATAGTGTTAGCTCTGAATTTAACCTTTAATTTGATGTAGTAGGATATTAGCTATAAACTTCTATTCAATACATTTGTAAAGCTAGGCTACGTTAATGCAGCTGCTTACTTCTATACAATTTAATGATTTGCGGTATCCTTCTGTTGACCAAGTATAAACTTTCTTGTTCTTACTTTGTGCAATTAGACTCTAGTTCCGCTACTGTTTGCTGCAATGTATAGTTGTTATGATATAGTATCCTTAGCAACATATCATAGTAACAATGACCATATCATTCTTTACCTTCACAGGCCTGGCGGGACTATTTTGCCCCTGTGTTCAGTTTGGGCGTAATGTTGAAAACTTAAGAGATGATGTGCCATGGAATACACCCTGCATTTGTCACGCCATTTTCATTGAAGGTGGCATGGCTGTTGCAGCAGCAACTGCAATTTTCCATGGTGTTGACCCACAAACTTCATTTCTTATTGGCGAGGGTCTGGTGTTCGCATGGTGGATGTGTGGAGTGTATACAGGTCTTGTTCGGCAATCCTTGCAGAAAAAGTATCATCTTAGGGTATTTCTTTAGTTTTTCCTGGGCTCAAATCGTTCTATGAAAAGAAATTCCTTTGAACCAAAGCTTGCTTAATGGTGTTGTTGGTTGCAGAACTCACCGTGTGACCCTTGCTTGGTTCACTGCTGCCTGCACTGGTGTGCCTTGTGTCAGGAGCACAGGGAGATGAAGAACCGCCTTTCTGAAAATTCTGTGCTGCCAATGACCGTTGTTAACCCTCCTCCAGTTCAACAGATGAACAAGCCTGCTGATGACAACGACAATCCTGAGTCTGCCGCACCATCCTCTACTGGCAACAATGGGCATACTACAATGGAAATGCAGCCATTGTAGGAATACTTTACTAAGTACTATAATATTTCGGTAGGGATTTAATCTGTGTGTTCCTCGTGTAAAATGTTTGGATCACATACACGAGGTTACCATCTATACTTTTGATCGAAACATCAGAAAATATATATGAGACGTAAATCGAAAGAGTTTGCTCGGTGTGTTTTGGAATTTGGAACGACCTCTCTGTGTTGTGAAAGTCTTTCTTTCTTTCTTTTTTAACAGTTGAAGCTCTATCTCATTTACATGCTTTCTCAGGTTGGCTAGCTGCACTATTCGATTTGGACCATCCCATTTAGCTCTTATCTCATAGCAACTTCGATTTTATTGGATATCCTCACTTTTAGAGCATTCTTTTTGGGCAAAGAAGATCAGATCCATGAGTCTGTGGTGCAAGTTACTTGCGCTGTAATTTAGCTTGTATCTCTCTCCATAATCCATATGGTACATTGGCTTTGACTAATGTCTACACTGAATTCTGAAAATCATACATGCTTACCAAGTGAGCAATGAAGTATGTGTGAGCATGTCACTTAAGACTTTTATATATACCAAGCAGTTTTTATGGCCAAGGTCACTTGGGACGGACTTAGCTTGAAGTGATATCCAAATTGAATAATCCGGAAAAAGAAGGGTTGCAAGCTAGCTGATAGTTTAATTTGTAATTCCAATCCTACAAGAACTCTATTCATATTAAAGTCCTACTTCGGGAGAAACTTTTCAGTCCTACACTTTGATTTCACTGCTACAAGAGATAGAGAACCTATTCTGTTTCTGTCATGGCCGGAGAAGTTGCGATGTGTTATTAATCGTGCCGATAACAGGAGTGGCGGTAGACAGAAGAAAGAAACGACTTTGATTCCACTGCCGACTCCTCCGGCTGGGAGTAGTAGTAGTAGTACAGATGATCATGGGGGATATTCCAATGAGGCACGTCATAAATGAAATAGATGATCTGCTTGTTGAGTAAAATTATGCACGTAGTGAATTAAAATGTCACCCAACATAATTTCACTCATATTCATATAGTGATAGAGTTTTAATTATTTCGGGTTCGACCCATTCAAGAAAGAATGTGTCTCTTAATTACAATCCCTTGTTTGTAGGGAAATACCCTTTGATTCCATTTATGAAGAAACCAAATATATGAGATATGTGTTTATTTGTTTTTGCGGCTACACCCGGAAATTTGAATGGGTTGCCTACGTACCATAAGAGAGGGATCAAGCCACTCGTAGTTCAAGAATTCCAATGCGTGAATGACACATTGAAAGGCTATGATTTTGGAATGAGATTTGTGTTTGGGACCAATTTGGTGTAAGTGAACCAGGGATTGGATTTTGTGTTTGGGATATGGGTTTAAAGCCCATGGATTTGATTTGGATTTGGTTTGTGATTTGGGAGTGGATATGATTTTCTTGTGTTTGAACAGTCAGTGATTCATTTGGGACTAGCCGAATTTAACTGGTGGTGTCAGAGATTCTGTTTGGGCGAATTTGACTGGTGGTCAGGAATTCTATTTGGACATGTGGTTGCATCTAGTGGGTCGCTAGATTGCCTATGTACCCTTTGCGGGATCAAACCGATCGTAGTTCATTGGTGATTTCGGTTTTGTACCGACATTTGAGTTTGACGGATATATGGCGAACTTGAATCCGTTAAGCGTATTTTATTTAGACGCCCAATTTGGTAGAGTGTCTGCTGGGCTTTGCAACGGGCCTCGGAATTTAGTGACAACTTGAAGTTGTGTTGGGCTTTACAGCGGGCCTCAGAATTTAGTGAACTAATTTCGACTTGGACACCCGTGTCGAGCTTTGTAGTTGGGCCTTGAGACTTGACATGTGCTTTACACTGCTTCACTTTGACTTTGAAGTTGTCGACGTTTTGAGCTTCGTTTCGAGATGAGGCCGGGGCCTTTGCACTGTGGGATTACTTCTATTAATTTTTTCGAGGGCCCATTTACGTGATTCACATTGAGTGACAAAACCCTTAATGATCAATGTTTGCTTTGCACACAATTAACACCTACGGACATGTGGACATAACTAAAGCTCCATAAGATGATTTTACACATGGTCTTTTGCATGCATGCATGTGGCTTCTGAACTTATTGACATGTCTTGAACATAAGAGCCGTGTAGCTTCGTGGTGATATAATCACATATACTCATAGTCATTCTAAGCTCCTCGGCATATTATTGCTTTGTGCCCTTTGCGTCTTCCCAGTAGGTATGTTGTCCTCATCTCATCTTGATTACCTCTTCATTGTTTGAGACTTCAATCAAACTCTTGGCTCCTTGACTTGTCTTGCATGCAACTTTGTCTTCACTGCTCCAACATCGTGGAATCACAGAAGGTGTGTATATTTAGGCTTGAGCGGATTTCCATATCCTTTGTGGTGAGGAAATATTTTTGTTGCTTGGTGCTTGAGGGAATTTTCTGATGCTTGGTGCTTTGAGAGGATTTTCATATTCTTGATGGTGAGGGAATATTTCTGGTGCTCGAGGGGATTCTCATATTGGTGAGGATATTTTCTAGTGCTTCGAGGGATTTTCATATTGGTGAGGGTATTTCTGGTACTTGAGGGGATATAGCTCGAGGAGATGCAAAGCCATACTTTTGATATAAACTGCACTCATGGAGAAGTTAGCAAAGATAGATAGAGATGAAGACGTGATACCATGGAGAGATGAGATACCTGGAATTGAAACCTCTGGTATTCTTTTAGGTAAAAAAAAATAACACTCTTCACTCTACTCTTTCACTCCTTCAATGTAAAATGAATTTGCCTTCTTCCCTTTTTTCACCGTGTCCTCACTTTTCTCCTATATCTCTGCTGCTCTCCGTCCCTTCCCTTTTTTTCTTCTTCCCCTTTAATGTTTTGAGTGGCTTGTATATATAGTGGAGTTTTGGATGAGGTGGAGTCGAAGATATCTCCGATTTGAATTTGATATGAGTTGAAATTCAAATCAATTTGACCAAGTTTATAGCTCCATTCAACCGGTTTGACCATGCATGTAGGTCATCGGTTCAACTAAACTTCATTTAGATTTTGAATTTAACAAGGTTAGCTTGGCTTTGATCTCATCATGGTTGAAGAAGTCCAACTATCTCTGCACATAATCTAGACGTTCCTCCCTTCCAATTAACCAATCTAAATATCTAGATAACTTTGAATTTTGAATTGGAGGGTAAATATCCAGCTATCTATCTTCACTCCAATTTGATCGTCAAGCATGTGTTACATGATCTTTACTTGTTCTTCTGTTAGAAATAAGGAAATTGAACTTCTGAATTTTTTTTTCATTTCAACACTGCTGTATGGGAAAGTTGATGTGAAAGACATTAGTGATTTTATCTGCAAACAAGACTTGGTAGCGGTAGATGACTTGATGAAGAAGAGAAGGAAATACGAGCCTCGCTTGCCGATTGCTTCCATTTCGTGCAGCTAATTAGCTTCTTTAAGTTATTTCAGACACATCGCTACGATGGCCTTGAAATATCCTTCAGTTTCATATATATAATGTTTACCTCCTTATTGAACTCGATCTATGTTGAATTCTATTATATATGTTTGTCTAATCATCTTCCTGTATATATTTCAAAATATTCAGTTTTATCTTTGACATATTCAAAATCAGTTGCACCTCCTCATACAGTAGACGGAACGATTTCTATAGATGTCTGAGCCCCACAGCACAATGTACAGGCCGCACACAATTAGGAACTCCTCCTAATACACTGTGATCATGACCATGACCAAGAAACCAGGACATACACAGATCAATAATATTATTTAGTTCACAATTTTGGATCCAAAACTAAGAATTACTGTTTTAGGTGAAGACATATATGTCTTACCTAGCTTCCGAGGGTAAACTTTTCCTCCAAGAACAAGGAACTTGCAATCGCTACCATCAACATTGTAAGTGGATTAAAAACTGCCACAAACAGCGGTCATCGCTTTTGTACACACCAAGACACCATAACCACTGCCAGTCCAGAAACGAAAATTCCCTACATGATGCACAAACACAATTTCACAATGTCAAAATAAAGCACATGAGTATATATGCATCAGATACACCAAATATTGAATCAGCTAACGGAGTGACTGTACTGCATTTGTAGAGAAACTTATTACCTGGTAGGATAGCTGAGTAGAGAAGGTGCGTTGTGCAGAGGAAGGAGGAAGTGAGGAACGAGGAGGATCCGAGGAAGAAAGGAGGGGGGAACTGCGGAGCGGCTACGTTTGTACCAGACGCACCTTCTTTTTCTCCACGTGGAGATCGGACGCAAGTTTTTTCCGGTATACAACAAACGAGAACCGTATTATTTATCTACTGTAACCACCCATGTCCCCTCCCAATCTTACATGTACATGACCACGTTGGCTTTGGCAGTTACCACTTTTCATTTCAAATTGCATAACCTTCACATCCCTTCGCCAAAAGCGTTGCACCACTTGGTTCAATATATAACTCCCTCTCTGCTACTAGACACTCAACGATACACATCGATCAGTAACTTCCTGCCTTCACTGCTCGGCGATCTTATATATTCCCTCTTGATCCAATTTCCATCATTCCTACCATCATATCGATCCTTCATCTTGTTTTTCCAAAAAATGGCTAGGATTGCGCTGGCTGCTCGATTGCAACAAGTAATTACTCCTAATGCTTTCCGATCTTATCTTGCAGAGTTCATCTCCACCTTCTTCTTTGTATTCGCCGTTGTGGGTTCTATGATGTCCTCCAGTAAGTACCGGACTCTGTCTTTCCTTTAGTTTTAGGTTTATTTGGAATGGCGCCCTTAATTTCATGCGTTCTTTGACCAAATAACTCTCTTATTAACATCTATAAGATTCTCGGGTGTCTGTTACTCTGTTACACTGCAAGCATTAATGAAAGTATAAAAATAAGTTGTTGGCAAGTTAGATTGACACAGTATTTATTAATTGTTTTACTTGCTTCTTAAACTTTGATCTTGTTCATGTGGCAGAAAAGTTAATGCCAGATGCTGCATCAGACCCAGCAAGTCTGGTGTTGGTTGCCATCACAAATGTCTTTGCACTGTCCTCCGCCGTGTACATTTCTGCCTCCACCTCCGGCGGCCATGTAAATCCGGCCGTCACCTTTGCCATGGCCGTTGGAGGTCACATTAGTGTCCCTATTGCCCTCGTCTACTGGATTTGCCAATTGGTGGCTGCTGTCATGGCTTGCCTTCTCTTAAGAGTCACTGTTGTTGGACAGGTACCTCATTTTGCTTGTTCACCTTACCCTAAACTTAAGATAGTTTTGGTTCATAATGCAAATGCACTATATACGCTCTTATATAACTCAAAACTGTTTTATTTTCTTTACAATGCAGCACGTTCCAACATATGCAATCACAGAAGAAATGACAGGATTTGGAGCCTCCGTTTTGGAGGGGGTCCTAACATTTGCTCTAGTCTACACTGTTTATGCTGCTGGTGATCCAAGGCATGGTGCATTGGGGGCTATGGGGCCATTAGCAATAGGATTCATGGCAGGGGCAAACGTCCTGGCAACCGGGCCGTTCTCCGGCGGATCCATGAACCCGGCTTGTGCATTCGGGTCTGCAGTCATTGCTGGTACCTTCAAGAACCAAGCGGTTTACTGGGTCGGACCTTTGATTGGTGCTGCAGTTGCTGGTCTTCTATATGACAATGTGGTGTTTCCTGTTCAAGATTCTCTTACTGGGAATGAAGATAGAATTGGAGTGTAATGCCAAGTAATTAGATTAATCTGGCCTAAGCGTTAGTTCTTGCTTGTTTTGTGTAACATGCATGTGTAGTTCATTCAGAGTCCCCGGCCATTCTGATTTGTGTGTGTAATTAGTTAGTACTAATGAACTCTTTTAGCTATGTGTTTATGCAACGCGTAAGTGCTGTATCACCGGTGTATAATCGAATTGGGATTGTCGTTATAGTTCTTTACCCAGAAGGCTATGTTTGTACGCTCAAAGCTTCTGTACTCGGGAGTCGGGAGCAATCCCTTCCCTTCGACATAGTTTAAGTACCATTAGTTCTTACAAGCAAAAATCATGGCAGATCAACATAAAAAGGTGGCAACTAATGGTACTTAACACATGTATTTGAATTTCGTTAAGTTATGTGTTTCTATATTCTTATGAGATTGTGGAAATGAGATGTTCCATATAAATTTCTATATTTATTATGTTAGTTTAACAAGTGCTAGGGTAAAAATAGAAAATGAGATTGATCTAGGTTTTATCAGATTGTGGTCGACTGGTTGGCGGTAGTTCTTTAGTTTAGATAAGAGACACAAATTAAGGAGTATGGAGGGAAAATTGGCGCCAAAATTAGAATTGTTGGGTGTCTTTCTCAAGGTAAATGGCCGGAAAAATATTATTTCTCTCAGATGGGGTTAATTTTGTCTTTTAACCCTCTTTGTGGGCCTCACGTACTTGCCACGTCACCAAGATGACGGAGAAGTTGAAAAAAAACTGACGGAAGTACTTTAATGATAGCAATACTAGAGTCTGGGTATCACATTGATACGATTAAGAGTTGAGGTATCACATTGGTAGGTACACCATAGTTGAGGGACTGTTGGTGAAAAATACTCATAATATAACTTACAAACTTTTTATAAACTACTATTCAAGTAACAAATTGGGACCAAATTGTCATTAACTCGTCTAATTTATGTTTTGCTACTATATATATCGGTCTGATTCATCATCCTTTTTGAAATATCAACGAAAAATTCATCGTGCCACAAGTGTACGATACAACTTGCCAATCAAATTGGGTCGTTAGAAGCAATGTTTTATATCTACGTAAAAATTTATTAAGCTTTATTTACTTTCTATACCGTCTACTGACAACAAAATCCGCTGTGGCATAACACAATCGGACAAGCTTATGATCAATCCCGGGTTCGACTCCTGGCGGCGGAATATTTTTCCTTCTTCCGTTCTAAGCTCTATCTGGGCTGTTCGGGAACCCATTTCGGCCCACTAATCAATTTCTAAGGGGTAAAATTGTCTTTTCCTCGACTATGCAATTGCCTCCGGCGATTATTCAAGAATTTATGCAAATATTTAACGTGTTTTATACAGTGTTATATTTTCCACAAAGGAAACGCTCGGAAACGTTCCTTAAGTGGTTGAATTCGTGACGAAGACGATCGGAATCGTGACTGAAAACGTTGACAAAGACAATTATATCCCTGTTATTTAGACTTTGAGTTGAGCGCCCACCTTTTATAATACCCCTCTTCTTTGCCTACACATCCACATCATCACCCAAATCCTCCAAAACCGATTAACGGCCATGGCGCCCAAAACCCTCTCCTCCTTCCTCTCTCCCTTCAGCCTCCCTATCCCCACCACCAACCTCCCCAACCACCGCCGCCACCACTACCCCGCTCTCATCCTCTGCCGATTCTCTCCGCCTCTCTCGGAGCCCCGCTCGCCCGAACCCGAAGGCACCGGCGCTGCCGCCCCCACCCCCGGCGACCGCTTCCTCGAAAGCCGCCGCTCCTTCGACGCCGCCAAGCTCATCCTCAAGGAGAAGAAGAAGAAGCGGCTTAAAGAGAAGCCGCTGAAGCTCTCCACCGCCGTCGCTTGCTGCTACGGCTGCGGAGCTCCGTTACAGACCTCGGAGCCCGACGCTCCGGGTTATTCCGACCCGGAGACTTATGCGTTGGTATAAACTGCGTTCAATTTTGATGTACTGTTTCGTAATTTCGCTCCGATTTTGGCTTACATTGAATGAAATGTGGAAATGTGGTTAGGGCATTTGTAATGTTGATTATGTATTTTGATGTGCAGAAGAAGAAGCACCACCAGCTTAGGACTGTGATATGTGGAAGGTGCAAGCTGCTTTCTCATGGCCACATGATAACTGCCGTGGGAGGGAACGGCGGTTATTCTGGCGGGAAACAGTTCATCATGGCGGAGCAGCTCCGGGAGAAGCTCTCGCATTTGCGCTATGAGAGAGCCTTGATAGTGAAATTGGTATGCTACTTGCTGGCATTTTGTTTCGAGTAAGTTGTGTTGAGCAATGTTGGTTGTTTTTTAAATGATTGTTGTAATGTAGGTTGATATTGTGGACTTCAATGGTAGCTTTTTGGCTCGTGTGCGTGATTTGGCCGGTGCGAATCCTATAATATTAGTTATTACTAAGGTACTAAGATGGTGATTGGTACTTACTCAATGTGGCGTTGATGAACACGGCTTTCTAATTGGAGTTTGTAATGACAGATTGATTTGCTTCCGAAAGGGACTGATTTTAATTGCATTGGTGATTGGGTAGTGGAGGCCACCGTAAAGAAGAAACTTAAGTAAGATTTGTTTCCTTGGCCATGCTTTTACTAATGCATATAGTTTCAATCTAAAATGTGTCCATGTGCCTGTTGGTAGTGTTATGAGTGTTCATTTGACAAGTTCAAAGTCTTTGGTTGGAGTAGCTGGAGTTGCATCAGAAATTCAAAAGGAAAAGAAGGTATTTTGTTCTCAGTTGATGTGCATCTGCATGTGTCAAATTCATTAACTTGACTAAAGCCATTGATAACAGTTAGTTAATTATGGCCCGCGGATAGATTATACATTGAACCATCTATCAATGGCTTCTTGATGAACTTCGAACTGAGTTATTTGTTTATATTTTGGTGCAGGGGCGGGATGTGTATGTTATGGTAAGCTTCTTGATGGGAATTCTGGAAGTGTACTTGCTTAGTATTGAGTACATGTGGTTTTGTCAAGTGCCTTTAACACTTACAGAACCTGAAGAAATTTTAACATAACCTTGCTCTGGGACTGGTTTTTGTGTACTACTTGGAATTTATTGGTTCTGCATCACAATTTAGATTAAAACCCGTTCACAATTCTTTATGGGTATTTTTATTCATGGAAAGCTTCATGCCCAGTCAAGTCATGTTGATGATTTTCATTTGATTTCTCAGAAAGATCAATTTTAATTTTCATCATATCAGTCAGAGTTCTTTTTGTTCCCTGCCTTATTTGAATTCAGTTCTTCAGCCTCTATGATGGATTGCTAATTGTCTAAGAGATCTGTATGCCAATGGCCAAGATGCAAGGAGTTGGCTCAATTCCTGGTGTCTTGTTCGTCATTGAGTATGCATGTTAAAGGAAGAAAATAATAGAGCTGTCAGTGTCTTGTTTTGCCTTCTGAATTGATCATCCTCTAGTTGGTGCTACCTTTGGTTGACCTATTATCTTTTTCACCTTTGATAGTTTATTACCTTTTCCTGTAGGGCTCCGCAAATGTTGGGAAATCAGCTTTTATTAGTGCTTTACTGAGTAAGTTCATAAGTTGACATCTGTTCATGTTTTGTTGACTTTGACACGAACTTTATACTGAAAGATAAATTCCTGGTTTTAATTTGCTGAAAAGTGTCGTACTTCTTTTGAACTGACTGGTTATTAATACTGTGTAACAGAACTGATGGCAGAGAAGGATCCAGTTGCTGCATCAGCGCAAAAGTACAGACCTATACAATCTGCTGTTCCTGGAACTACCTTGGGTCCAATTCAAATTAATGCCTTCCTGGGAGGAGGGGTATGACATAGTGTCTGTATTTTACGGTGTTTACCTGGCCTCCCAGAGTTTAGTACAGTAACACTCTCTTATCTGCAGAAATTATTTGACACGCCTGGAGTTCATCTTCACCATAGGCAAGCAGCAGTGGTTCATTCAGAAGATCTACCTTCCCTTGCTCCTCAAAGTCGGCTTAGGGGTCAATCGTTGCCTGTAAATTAATTTCGTTTTCTAATTTCTTCTCTTGGTTTTCGTTTTGTATTTTAGTTGTTGACTGTTTGTGATCCTTCTCCAGAATTCTCAGGTTTCTGGAAGTGGAACAATAAGGAAAGGCAATTCCAGTGATTTGAATGGCTATTCAATATTCTGGGGAGGTCTTGTCAGAGTAGATGTCTTGAAGGTTTGGTTTGGGCAAAACTTCAGATACATTGCTTTATCTGGCTGATATATGGTAGTCCCAGAGTAATAAAAATATTGATAATTTTCAGGTTCTCCCTGAGACACGTTTAACATTTTATGGGCCAAAGAGTCTTCAGATTCATATGGTACCAACAGATGAAGCGGATGAATTTTACCAGGTACTCGCTTTATGTTACAGACTATCAAAATATGATACCTTCCTACCTTTTAGGTCTCTCTTTAAATTGTTTGGTGTGATTTTAATGTTGCCTAACATGTCGCAGAAACAAGTCGGAATCTTGTTGACACCTCCAACTGGGAAAGAAAGAGCAGAGGAATGGAGAGGGCTCGACTCTCAGCGTCAAGTGCACATAAAAGTTGAAGACGTGCAAAGGTGAATCATTCATACGAATTCTGAAGTTGTGATATTTCCATGATGTATATTGATGTTAGGCGGTTGATCAACATGAAAATTCTTCTCTTCTTTTGTACATACAGGCCTGCATGTGATGTGGCTATATCAGGCTTAGGATGGATTAGTATCGAACCTATTTGCAGATTATTAAGAAGTTCGGATTCAAATTCAGAAAAAATTGCAGGGGAACTGCATTTAGCTGTGCACGTCCCCAAGCCAGTCGAAATTTTTGTTAGGTCTCCAATCCCAGTGGGCAAGTATGGAGCAGAGTGGTACCAGTACCGGGAGTTGACCGAAAAGGAAGAGGAAGAAAGACCAAAATGGCATTATTGATTCTTGTGTATGTACAGATATATCTGCAGTCAAATAGTGCTGTAAAATAGGAGTGAAGTAGTGAACACATTTTCATAGAAAAAGAGAATAGAAACCTGAACAATGCAAGTCCTATTAACACGAATCAGTCCTGTATGGAAACAAAGTTCGACTCTTTTATATCATAAAAATTGTTTCGGGAAACACCTCTGCTCACCAGTTATACAATAAGAACCAACTGTGTAGTTTTCTAAAACAAGTTTCTTTTGAACAAAATTTTTTTTTTTTAATGCACACGGTTTAGGCAAAAAATTCATTTTCTTATTCTTGCTCTAAATTTTTTTACACATGTAGCGTACTAGACAATTTCATAAGTGATGGACTTAAAAAATTCTCATCTAATTATATATTTAAGTATTATAATTTTGTATTAGATTCTTATTTCAAGTAAATAAGTTATTTTCATAATTAACAAATTAGTTACGACATTTTATTATATAGTTTAATTGAAATTATTATTACCTTTCACTTTTCTTGTTCAATCATATTTGACGTGATAGTACTATATTTAACAAAATAAAAATAAATGAAGCAATGACATTGCAAATTCATCTATCTCTTATATTGAATAATTAACTATATATATATTAAGGTTGTATAAATGGAAATCTGTCAAAAATCCATTGATTTTCCTTATGAATACAATGTTTATGTTGCATTTGCAACATGAGGCCATCTCTAACCCACTCAAGTTAAAAGGCTAAAAGGTTCTCATTACCACTCTCTATCTCCAATTTCGTTAAATTAAGGGTTAAAAGGCATTAGGTGAGAGCTAAAGGGCATTATAGGCTAAAATAACCCTTAATAATGTCTTTTAGCCATTTGAGTGAGTTTTGATTTTATTTGTTGATTTAATAGGTTTACCATATCTAATTATCATTATCAACTACATCTAATTTAATTATAATTTGATTAATATAATTAATTATAATTTGATTAATATAATTAATACAATTAATTTTATTTTTTTTAATTTGTATAATTAATTTTTTTATTGATTAGTATAATTCATTTTAATTTTGATGACTAATACAATTAATTCTAATTGATATGAGTAATAGAATTAATTTTAATTTTGAGGATTAAAATTATGAATAGATTAAAAAATAATCCATATGTATATGTATACAAAAATATATATATATATATATATCAACCTTAATATATTTTTCTATTTGAAGAAAATTGTCTATACATTGCCGGCTGGAAAATACAAAATTCTGGCAAAAACAAAATACTGAAATAAGCCCAATATCCAAATAAGAGGCCCAAAGCAAGTAATTTCCCGCCTTGTTTAGGGTTAAAAATTTCGAACCCACAAAAAAGAGCGGAAATAACAAAAAAAAAAAATCGAAACCATTTTCAGACTTTTAGACCTCTCCCCACTCTCATAGCAAAAACCAAAACCACAAACCTCAACATTTCTAGGGTTCCGATCCAACCACCGACCCTAAATCTCTCCAAAATTGAACGGCTATTAGAGCCCCCAGCCGTCCGGCGACTTGAGGTATGTACATCAAGGAAGTAACCTTGGAAGGTTTCAAGTCCTACGCGACGCGGACGGTGGTGCCAGGATTCGACCCGCTTTTCAACGCCATAACTGGGCTAAACGGGTCGGGTAAGTCCAACATTCTCGACTCGATCTGCTTCGTCCTTGGCATCACCAACTTACAGCAAGTCAGGGCCGCCAATCTGCAGGAGCTTGTGTACAAGCAAGGCCAGGCCGGAATCACTAAGGCCACCGTCTCCATCGTCTTTGACAATTCCGACCCGGCTCGCAGTCCTCTCGGGTATGACGCCCATTCTGAACTCACCGTCACGCGGCAGGTATGTCGTTTCTGGAATTTCGATGTCGTTTTTGATGTTGAAATTTGGGGATTTTGTTGCTTAATTGCTTGTTATTGAGTTAAGCTTTAGTAATCAGTTTCTGGATTGGTAGTAATGTTATGAGAAGTTATATAATCTCAACCGAATTCGTTATTGAGTATGTGACAGGTACTTGAAATTTAGGGTTTCTTGCTTAAATTTGTGTTAAATTTAGTAGTGGTGGAGTAAATCGCAGCCGAAATTTATCGGTGAATACAATAATTGAGTATGTGATACGAATAAATTGGTGTTGGTGTACCAGATTGTGGTAGGTGGGAGGAACAAGTACTTGATCAATGGGAAGCTTGCGCAGCCAATTCAGGTTCAGAATCTTTTCCATTCGGTGCAGCTCAACGTGAACAATCCGCATTTTCTGATTATGCAAGGCCGGATTACCAAGGTGTTGAATATGAAACCGCCGGAGATTTTGTCTATGCTTGAAGAGGCGGCCGGGACGAGAATGTATGAGACCAAAAAGGAAGCGGCTCTTAAGACACTTGAGAAGAAGCAGAGTAAGGTTGATGAGATAAATAAGCTCCTTGACCATGAGATACTGCCTGCGTTGGACAAGTTGAGGAGAGAAAGGACGCAGTATATGCAATGGGCCAATGGCAATGCTGACTTGGATCGGCTTAAAAGGTTTTGCATTGCGTATGAATATGTGCAAGCAGAAAGGTTTAGGGACAGTGCAGTCTCTGAGGTGGAACAAGTGAAGGCTAAAATTTCTGAGGTTGATGATCATACCAGAAAGATGCAGGCTGCAATACTGGAAATGAAGACACAAGTATCCAAGTTGACTGCTGAAAAGGAGGCTAGTATGGGTGGAGAAGTAAAAACTCTATCCAACCAAGTAGATGCGTTTTCTCAGGATTTAGTGAGGGAAGTGTCCGTACTGGATAATATGAAGGACAATCTTGATACGGAAAGTGAAAATGCTAAAAAGGTATTTGGCATATAGTCTCACTTTCTGCGTTCTATATGTATTGACATCACCCTGTTTTGAGTCTGGTATGAAATCATTTACTACATGCTTTGTCTGAAATGGCTATTTTAACATAGAATTTGTCTATTGCATCTCTCTCCATTGTCAGATGGCTAACAACATTGAAGAAATGAAACAGTCTCTTAAAGATAGGGACTGTGCTATAAGAAATGCCGAAGAAGGAGCTGCTGATTTGAAAAAGAGAGTGGAGGAGCTTTCTCATAGTCTGAACGAGTATGAGTCACAGTACCAGGTAACCAGTGTATTTATGTGTTGGTAGACCTTGTAACATCTACGTCACATGGTGTGCGAGTTACTTTTGGAATCACTATGATACTTGATTCATTAACATTTCCAGGGTGTAATTGCTGGCAAGAGTAGTGGAAATGAGGAGAAATGCCTTGAAGATCAATTGGGCGATGCAAAAAGAGCTGTAGGGAGTGCCGAAACAGAATTGGAACAGTTGAAAACGAAAATTCGTCACTGCGAAAAGGAGTTGAAAGAGAAAAACTCTCAACTAATGTCAAAGCGTGAAGAAGCTGTTGCTGTCGAGAGTGAGCTGAAAGCTAGGAAAACAAGTTTGGAAAATGTAAAAGCTGCACTGGAGTCTCTTCCATATAAGGAAGGCCAGATAGAAGCATTGCAAAAGGTTAAGATACTGTCTGTTTGATCATTCTCTCGGCACCTAAACAGTTTATAACTCTTAATTTGGATCGCTCTCTAAACAAATATTATTTTCAGGACCAATCATCTGAGTTGGAGTGTGTGCAGAAGTTGAAGGATGAAATGCGTAATCTTTCAGGCCAATTGGGAAACGTTGACTTTTCTTTTAGAGATCCTGTGAACAACTTTGATAGGTCTAAGGTCAAAGGTGTAGTTGCAAAACTTATTAAAGTGAAGGATAGCACCACAATGACTGCCTTAGAGGTGAGGAATGCATTTTATTACAGATCATGTCATTAATGAGTTATAGATTGTGTATTAATTCGCATATCTTTGATTTCTAGGTCACTGCCGGTGGAAAGTTGTTTAATGTTGTTGTAGATACAGAAAGTACTGGAAAACAACTTCTTCAGAATGGTAATCTTCGAAGAAGAGTGACAATCATACCCTTGAACAAAATTCAAGCACACACAGTTGCTCCTAGGGTTCAAAACGCTGCTGCAAAATTGGTTAGTTTCTTTGCCAATAATTCCTCTTGCCCCTACCTCATCGTAGGTTTTTCTTTCCTCTCAATGGGGTAATTTGTTTTATTGAAAACCTTTATTTCTATGATCAGGTTGGCAAGGAAAACGCAGAACTTGCACTTTCTTTGGTTGGGTATGATGAGCAACTGAGGGTATGTTTTGATCATAAATGAAATACAGTTTGGAAATTGATAATTGCTCAATTTACCAACTATTCAATGTTTACTGCAGAGTGCTATGGAATATATCTTCGGTTCAACCTTTGTGTGCAAGACTATTGATGCTGCAAAGGAGGTGAGAGGTTGATTTGATTGTGATGTAGGATGATTATATAGTATTGTCCTTTTGAACACTTTGTATAAATTGGAAAGCTGCATGACCCAATCTGGTTCTCTATTAATGATTCCTAGGTTGCTTTTAACAAGGAAGTTCGGACCCGTAGTGTGACTCTTGAAGGTGATATCTTTCAGCCCAGTGGTCTTTTGACTGGTGGAAGCCGCAAGTAAGCAACTATTTGTTTTCTTCCAGTTCAGTTTTGAAGCTTTATTCCCCCTTCTTCTAGAGTACATATACTTGTGTCAGCGCTGAATAATTTATTATACTTGTTATTTTTTCCTTATCATGATCAATTCGTAGTACATATATGTCTGTCTAGTTTGCCTTCTAAAGCAATAATCTACTGTCACAGGGGTGGGGGTGATCTGTTAAGGCAGCTTCATGAGCTGGCTGAGGCTGAGTTAAAACTTTTGGAGCATCAGAAAAAATTGACTGAAATTGAAGCTAAGGTTGATTATGAATTTTGTTTTCCCTTAATACTATAGTGAAATTCCATATTATGCTAACTGGAACTGAAAAGTCATATTGTGGCTGTTTCACATGTGCTTGGGAACTTCATCTCCATAGAAATTTCTTTAATGAATTACTGAGATGCTATCTTCTTATATCTTATTTATATACTCAAATTGCAGATAAGAGAGATTCAGCCTCTTCACAAGAAGTTCATGGAGCTTAAAGCACAGTTAGAACTTAAATTATATGACCTTGAATTGTTTCAGGGCAGAGCTGCGCAAAATGAGCATCATAAGGTTTTGTCTCGTTTCTTTTCTAGTTTTGTATATTCAATTGCACTGCTGTGAACTGTGTTTACTGGTTCATGTATGACACGAATCCTAATTCTTTTTATCCTGTGATGTAGCTTGGTGAATTAGTAAAGAGGATTGAACAAGAGCTACACGAAGCAAATTCTGCAGCCAAAGAAAAGAAACTTCTGCATGAAGATTGTATGAAAAAAGTGTCGTCTCTTGAAAAATCAATCAAAGACCATGACAACAGTCGGGAGGGAAGGCTGAAAGATTTGGAAAAGAAGATAAAGGAGACAAAAGCTCATCTCCAGTCAGCTCTAAAGGATCTCAAGGTAAGTTTTAATATTGCTGAGGTTAACTGGATATATTGTCCTTGGGATCTTATTTGAGCTCATGTAATCTTAAAAAACTTGTTTAATGTGATTTTACTGACTATTAGGGACATGAAAATGAAAAGGAGAAGCTTATAATGGAAAAGGATGTTGTTTTAAAAGAGCTTGCATCTTTGGAAACACAATTGTCTTCTCTTAAGGTGCAAATTGATGGACTCATTTCAGAAGTTGAAGAACAGAAAGAGAAGGTAAAAACCTGACAGTTGTTTTGAATCGTGATTCGTGTACGATTTTTCATGCTGCAAATATCTCTTTTGCAGGTAAATTCCACAAAAAATAAGCATGATTTTGCAAAATCCCAGCTTGATTCAATTCGTATGAAGATGAAGGAGTGTGATTCCCAAATTAATGGCATTGAATCTGATCAGCAAAGACTTCAAGATAAACTTCATGAGACAAATCTTGAACGGAAGAGGATGGAAAATGAGGTGCTTTGCTAATGGGGTATTCTACATTTTCTTTATAAGTATAACTCATTCTAATCTTTTTGAAAATATGATTTAGGTCAAACGAATGGAAATGGAGCAGAAAGACTGCTGTACTAAAGTAGACAAGTTAATAGAGAGGCATGCCTGGATAACTTCGGAGAAACAGCTATTCGGAAAAACTGGGACTGATTATGATTTCGCCATGCGGGATCCTTGCAAGGCAAGGGAGGAACTAGATAAACTGCAAGCTCAACAATCTGGGTTCGTGACTTGGGTTTTTCTTCTTCCTAATTGTTGATTATGCCTTTTATCCTCATAGACCGAAGTATTTACATTTTTGATATGATGTAAAGTTATGCTATTAGTTCCTTCCATGAGGCTGAGAGATGATTTATTCCCCCTTTTCTTTGTAGCCTTGAGAAAAGAGTGAATAAAAAAGTTATGGCAATGTTTGAGAAAGCAGAAGACGAGTACAATGACCTAATCTCTAAGAAGAACATCATTGAGGTTGGTGGACCTTGATCTGTCTGAGTACTGTTTTACTTTCCATTTACTCACATCTATTTTTGCCTTCTTAGAATGACAAGTCGAAGATCAAGATGGTGATTGAAGAGCTAGATGAGAAAAAGAAGGAAACATTGAACAATACTTGGGTCAAAGTTAACAAGTGAGTCATTCTCAGTTGAGTTTGTGATGTCCTACTTCTCTAGACTCTGAATGCTATCTTTTTTTTTTACTCCAAACCGACACTAATCAAACAAAATTTCCTTTAGAGACTTTGGGTCTATCTTTTCTACCCTTTTACCGGGCACGATGGGAAAGCTTGAACCTCCTGAAGGGTGTAGCTTCCTAGATGGCCTTGAGGTGCGAGTTGCATTTGGGGGTGTTTGGAAACAGTCCTTGTCAGAACTGAGTGGAGGTCAGCGTTCCCTGCTGGCACTTTCTCTTATCCTGGCCTTGCTTCTCTTCAAACCAGCTCCTCTGTATATACTGGATGAGGTATGCCTAACTTTTCTTAGGGTTTATCCACTTTCTGATTACCAGAACTGGGTGCAATTTGGGTTACAATTAGACTGCAAGTCTTTGATAGAATTTTCTACCAAACTTTTCCTACACTTTTCTATTACCTCATACTGTTCTTCACGGGTGATGCATATTGAAGGCTATCACCTTTGGTGTTCTTCTATGTGTTTAAAGGACTACTTGTCCCTCTTTTGCCTGGGTTCTAGCTCTTCTTCATTTAATTTTTTTTTAGGAGTAATCCAGTGGGAATGCTTATAGCATCTGTAGACACTGGTAGTATCTGCAAAGCTTAAATGTAGGTTCATTATATTGTAATGGTTACTCTTGGTTAGATGAAATAATTACCAGTATCTTATTGCTTACTTACAGGTGGATGCTGCTCTTGATCTAAGTCACACCCAGAATATTGGAAGAATGATCAAAAGTCATTTCCCACAGTCCCAGGTTGGTGGTTTCATGGGTTATTTGCGTTTTACCTTGCTGGAATTTGCTTCTGACATGTACCATCGTTTCCTCCTGTGATCCCTAAAGTTAGGTGTAGCTAAGATATAACTAATTTCCCATCATGATATAAACATTAGTATCTGGATTTCACTAATCTTAAAAAGTACATAGAACGTTTTTTAGGCAGTATGGGCCATTTGTACGCGAAATATAAGTTGTCTTACCCTTTCTCTTGTTTATCACATTTTTTCAGTTCATAGTGGTTTCACTGAAAGAAGGCATGTTCAATAATGCTAATGTCCTTTTCCGGACAAAATTTGTGGATGGAGTTTCAACTGTTCAAAGGACCGTTGCTAAGCAAAACAAATGATGCTGGTACATCTCCAATCCCTTCACACTAAATGGCCCATGCTGATTTCATTTATAGCTTCGCCTTGAAGAAAACTTGCTTCCTTGTTATGGTGTCAGGTATGACTTGTCTGATACATGAAACTTTTTTCTTTTGGTTCAGATGTTTTATGTTACTATGGGGAATGATCCTTTCCAGTGAAGCGTGTTCGTTTTCACCGTATGTATGAGAACCTTCTTGTTGTCTACATGTGTGTTATATTCATTCCCATGGTGGTGGCATTCTAATGCTGTGTCTGTTTTGATTGAGCCTGTACTCAACTTGTATTCTAAAACGTTGAATATGTAAGCCAAATTTGTTCATGTTTTAGATCTTCGAATTATTCCATTCTGGTCTCTAGAATGATAGGAAGAACATGAGAAAATCTCTTCTTCTTTGTGGCAGTGCTCAGAATTCATGCATCATGTCTTATGTTTAATGTCCGCAAAATCTCCATTATATAATTAACCAGCAGTGTCTTCCTGATGGATTGAAAATGCTGACGTATGATACCCTTATCAGATTTTGGATTTTCCAGCACAAGATCTTATACATGATCCGCGGCCTGTATAGCCAACCTGAGCATAAACAAATTATATCCATATTTGTAAATCAATGATTTAACTAAATATTTACAAATAGGAAAAATGGACCAAATGGTGTCTCACTTTTTCTTCATTCTAAATTTTGGTGTCCCAACTTTCTGAAATATCAGAAAGGTATCTCACCTTTTAGTCACCACTGAAGAATGATATCTATGACAGTTATCTCTGTTACCCTCTGTTAACTAGCTTGCTAGGTGACACAATTTCCGGGGCATTGTTGTCAGTTCAGCTCTTCCCACCAATTTTATGATTCTTTTGGCGCCAATTCCATTTCCCGCCATTTTGTAATTATTTACATCCATTTTCAATATCATCCAGCGTCAATTCAATATCATTTACCCCCAAATTTAAACATATGGTGATTTTCTAACTTCCCTAAATATATGTAAGTTTGGTGCCTGCTGTTTGTAAGTCAAATAGAAATTAATAATGCAATATCGTACAACATATTTAGATGAACACAACCTGCAAAGACATAATCAAATTGAGAACAAATAATTAATACATTGTCAAAGCACACCAGCTTACATTACAAATGTTTCATAAGCTATGGAAATAGTCATCAGAGGCAAATTCAACACAAGTGTTTGTTTTGCCAATAAATCATCCAAAAAGCTAGCAAGCATTTATTAAAAAAGAACGTAATTCATGCAAATATAAATGAATTTCAAGGGGCTGGCTTGACTCAGGTGGTAGCTGGGAACCAGCTGCAACATCATGAGCATTTTGTTGTTGCACACCATCTTGTTCATTCGCATTAGGTGGCTGCTGCACATTTTGACCCTACAACCAACAAAATCACAAATATAATCTTCTTTCCAACCATAAAAAAGACAAGTAAAACACATCATCTTCATCTCATACCGGATTCCTTCGTAAACAAGTCCTAGAATTATGACCCTGTTTTCCACACATTGTGCTCTCTTTTCTACTTGCTCTTCATAAGTCCCTTGTGCTCTGTTTTCTACTTGCTTCTTTGCTCTGTAACACATTTGGTAATCAACTTCCATCTCAAAATCACGGTTTACAGCATTTTGAATTCGTTCTCTGCTCCACTTGGGATCAGTCATGAAGAAATTTGCATATTCCTCTACTATGAAAGGTGCATGCATGTGATAAACCTTCTTTCCAAGTGTAGTGCACATGTGCTCTAAATAGATTGTCCTAATCCAAATTGATAGGTTTTTCTTATCTGTGGTGGATGAATATATCCTCCAAGGGCAGCCTTCATATAAGCACTTAGCTTCCACCTTGCAAGTAAATAAGAATTATAATAAATAATAATTTATAAGAATGCATCAATGGAATACCTATTTAACATTAGTAAGAAAAATCACCTTATGTCGGCAATTAGTAGGAAATCTAAGCTCCTTCCCAGTTTGAACATAATGTTTCCGTACAACAGCTTTGAACGCCTTAGAACTAGGAAACTCCATCCCCACTATAAATGTAGGTTCCTTCATATCCACCTTGGGATTGAACTGTCTCCAATTACTAAACCTTTTAGGACACTTCACAGGAAACTTCCCTCTATCTTCACCTTCTTCATTGGATGATCCATGCAAACTCTTTTAAGCCATCAGACTCATCGCTATCATTTTCTGAAATCTGACCTTCAAACCCCATTGCATCCCATTCATGAACTCTTCTATTGTCACCATCCACATTCCGCTCAAAATCTACATTGTCATCTTCTGAATTCAAATCATAATCTGAATCAACAATCCCATCAAAATTGGGATCATCTGAATCTGTACAACTTTCTGAAGTATAATTGACCTCTTCCTCCATTTTGTCTTGAACTCTCTCCTCTACGTTGTCTTGAAATGTACCCTATGCTTCTCGTCGAGTACGTCTTAGGTTTTGGTGGTCTTCCTTCTTTTTTTTCTGTGATTTTGGAGCTTCTTCAACATGCCTCTTACCTTTGTCAACCTTATTTTTTTTCCTCATTTGCACTTGCTCTTGCACTTTGTCCACAACCCTCACACTTCTTTCATTCTCTTCAATAATTTTCAGCAAGTCTTTGTCCTCATTAGGTGTAGTCTCATACTCGTCTTCAACATCATCAATCTTCCAACCTAAAAACCCTGAATGATCCAAATTTTCTGTAAACCGAGTTAGATCATCATCTTTAAACACCCTCATTTCTGCTTCACAAACTATAAATAACTCCATTAATCTTGTTCTTGGGGACACAACTCTACACATATCAGTTGCCTCTGAGTCACTTGTTACAGGCAAAAAACCACTGCTATCTTCACTACCTGGTATCTTAAACCACCATTGCATTGGAGGACGTTCATACCCAATATCATATGCCCAATAAACTGACTCCGTCATAGAGATCTTGTCTGGAACTGCTCCATCTACATACAAAACATCTCCCCCAACATATCTTCTATTTAACCCTTGCTTGCTATGAAACATACCCCCATAATAGATATTCACAGTAAACAAGCTTTGATCTGCAACAACCGAATGAAAAACAAATCATATAATATGTATCTAATTATGCAGAGTAATTATAACACATATATGGACAAAGCACTACATTTATTTGTGACATAGACCCAGCTCAAAACTCCATTCAACAAAACCCTAAAATTTGCAGGGATTGAAAATTTCTCACCAACCAATAAGCCATATACTATAAACCTACTCGTGAATCCCAACTACAAACAAACAATTGAATAGAAAATTGCATATGGGACAACAAATTGGGTCAACTATCAAATTCTAAACTCATACAGTACACAAAACCCTTGAAAGCCATAAACAAGGAAAAACTTGCGTACAAACTAGTATGTACGCGTACGTCCAAACTCTCGTTTATTTGCACACTTTGCGAATATAAATACATGATTTTAACCGTTCAAAGGTTTAGTTTATTACTAAAGATCATTTCTGTAAAAGATCAACATAAACAAAAATCGTCTTCATAGTCGATTGCATCAAACAAATGAACGGTTATGGTGAAAGTTAGTAGTCTCATGATCAACCGTCAATTTGTTTGATGCCAGACTATGAAGACGATTTTTGTTTATGTTGATATTTTACAGAAATGATCTTTAATAATAAACTAAACTTTTGAACGGTTAAAATCATGTATTTATATTCGCAAAATATGCAAATAAACGAGAGTTTGGACGCACGCGTACATACTAGTTTGTACGCAAGTTTTTCCCCATAAACAATATTGAGATATGGGGTAAACTCCATACTATTCTTACTATTCTATTACAACCCAACAAGTAAAAGAGCAATGAAAACCTTTTAGAAGGGGAGACCAGAATATATACCTGCATAATATGGTTGGTCCCCATTAACACGAAAATATCTCCACCTCTCGCTCATCTTATCAAATCCTCTTCTATCGATATGTTTATGCTCTCACTCTAGAATCAAATTGGTAAAAAGCCATTAAGATTCGCTTGAGAGAGATAGGAGAGAGGGGGAGCCTTCTTTTTTTTTTTTCCATAGAATGCGGCTTAGGGTTAAAGGAGAGTTTAGGGGTATTAAGTGAACAGACGAAAATACCCTCTCACATTTAAATTCAATCTGTCACCGTAACTGAGGTAACTGCCACATATACCATTCTTCAGTGGTGACTAAAATGTGAGATACCTTTCTGATATTTCAGAAAGTTGAGACACCAAAATTTAGAATGAATAAAAAGTGAGGTACCATTTGGTTCATTTTTCCTTACAAATAAGTATGAAATATGTCCCATCTCTGCGAAGACTAACCAACTCCTCACCACTCATAGTTATAGTTAATCAACTTTCAGAAATAGCAGATCAGTACATGAACTAGCGAAAGATACACATTTTCAGTCCATGTCGTTAAATACACTGTTAAGCTTGTGTAATTTTCAAATTTCAAAGGTGAAGTTGGTATTTTTCCATGTCTCTCTCCTCGTTTTCATCTTCTGTTGTTAATCCACTGAATCGGAATCTTGTAGTCTAGATAAATGGTAGATGTCTGGATCGTTGAAGCTTGATAGGTCATATGTGGTGTCGTGGTGATGTGATCAAAGGTTGGATCTGGGCCAGATTATTCTTCTTTGATATGTATCAGTCTCTTTCTTCTTCCTATCCGACCTAATATGGATAAAATTATAAGAGGTAAAGAAGATGCAGATTTGGTGCTCCTGAGATAATGTTGTTGCTTTTGGAATAGATCAGTAGCTATGTGAAATTGTGAATAATGTACAAGTGGGATCAAAGTATCAAACAATGAGTTTATCCAAATAAAAGAGAGTGAGATCGACAAGGATGTGCGAATGAATGGCTATGGAGGTTTTCTGGGTAACTGGGTTCTTGCATATGGACATGAGTTTTTATAAAGGTCAGCTAATAATGGTCTATAATTAGGTTAGTAAGTTGATTTTATTCTTGAAAATCAATGAAAATGAGAAAGGAAGGAGATGAGAACAGTAGGATGCAAAAAAAAAAAACAAATCTACGAGATATACAAAAATGGAGAAGAGATGAAGAGACGAGAAAGAACTATGCCCTTGAAACTCTGTCAACTAATGGTGTTATTAACGACATGTACTCAAATGTGTCATATTTGTTAGTTCATGTACTCATTTGTTAGTTTTGGAAGTTGAGTAAATTGGTGTACTGTTATTAAATTTTTATTTTTGGTACAAAAAATAGTAAATTTACCACTTCGGGCCCGGAAAGTAGATACCGTACATGTCCGCTCATAAAATTTTCAATACGGATGATCAAATTAGTGACTCCTATTACCATAAGTATCATATCAGCACGATGCGGCCTGCATTAAAATTTTGCCTTTAAGCAATGTCAAATAACAGAGAACAAGACTATTGTATCAAAAAAAAAAACAGAGAACAAGACTAATGATGAACTTCCTAGAAACATGTCCCATCTCTGCGAAGACTAACCAATAATTCAAATTCACAAAACTAAAGCGCATGTTCGGTGAGAGTTGTCAGTGTCCGAAATCATGATTTACACAAAGTTTTACCTATGGCGCCTAGTTGTTTCCTCATATGCACATACTGCTGCTCTGATCTGCTCTTGATAGATGTTGCCACTTAGAATGGTAAGTTTACTGTCGGCAGGGTAAAACCTTAGCTTTCAAGTTTCAACAAAATGCTCCAATTATGCGAGTTGTCTGGCTCACCTTTTGTTTCAACGACTTTTAGGAAAGTGCAAGTGGTTTTCTTATCTCTACTTTTTGCCAAAGGAGCTTCTCCCCGTTCATACTTGATCTAAACACAGTGCCTTGTTTGCATAATTCATCCACAAAGAGTGCGTCTTACTTTCTGATTCAGATAATCTTTGATCATCAGAACTTACTTCCATGTAAGCTGTTCTTGAATTCATTAATGGCTTTCTGTTTTAAAATTTTATGTATTGTATATATTTGCATGCATCAATATATCATATACTTTCAGATTTGCATGCATCAATAAATATTCAGATCTGCATGCACCGATGTATTCAGATTTGCATAACAATTTGCATCAATTTATCAACTAAGTAATTTGGTTCCACTTACCAGTTTATGCGGTAGCTGGAATCAGATCTACAACAAGTCAACACGAGGAAGTCATGATCATGATCACAGAGACTTGGCTCACGTTGTGGAAGAATTAACGTTGCAATTGCTTTCCCTTTGATCTCACAGAAGAATCAACTCTTTCATGTAAGTGTTTCCTTATTTTGTGAATTAAGGGAAATAAGACAAACATAACTATACAATTAGCATCCATTAGACTTGCATATTAGTTTGCATTTGATTATCAACTGAGTAAAAATTTATGCAGCAGATCGAATCAGATCTGCAACAAGGAAGTCAGTTACGACTTACGATCATGGCGTAAGAGACATGGCTCTTTTTGTAGAAGAGTTCACTTTGCAAGTGCTTTCGTTGTGATCTCAGAGAAGAAGAAAGAAGAAAAGAAAAGAAACGATGGGAGAGGCTGTTATTGGGGCAATCCTCCCGGTGCTACTTGAGAAGTTGGCGGATCGAGAGGTCCGTGAGTACTTCGGACGCATTAAGGGTGTTGACAAAAAGGTGCTGCAGAAATGGACTCAAACGTTAACTGCAATTGAAGCGGTGCTGAGTGATGCTGAGGAGAAGCAACTAACACAAAGAGGAGTGAAAGAGTGGCTAGATGATCTCAGAGATTTGGCCTACGATGTTCAAGACATATTGGACATATTTGATACCAAAATGCTGAAGCGAAGGATAGAAGGACAAGAAGGAAGGAAAGGCAAGTTATGGAGCTCACTTTCTGGAGTTAAATCTAATTTTAGGCTGAACTCAGCAATCAAGAAGATAAGTGATCGACTAGATGAGTTAACCGCTCGAGAAAAACAGTTTGGTTTGAAGAAACTTGGAGAGTCCAAAAAGCCGTGGAAGATGCCACCCACTACTTATCAACTTGATGGTCCTGTGATCGGAAGGGATGAAGCAGAGGTAGCTATTCTTAATAAGTTGCTTTCAGAACAAGAGCATAGTACCAACACTTCTCAGAATTATCATGTGGTTGCCATTGTTGGTACTGGAGGACTAGGGAAGACTACACTTGCAAAACTTGTATTCCACAATCCTGCAACTGATCAGTTTTCTGCAAAGGGATGGGTGTGTGTGTCCGACGACTTTGACATTGTAAAGGTGGCAGCAGCGGTTCTTGAATCAGTCACATCAGCTCCTGCTCAAGAATTGAAGGTGCTTAACACGATTCAGGAGAAGTTAAGCAAGGAATTGGCTGGCAAGAAGTTCTTAATTGTCCTTGATGATGTTTGGGACACTTGCAGCTATAGTCAATGGACAACACTGCAATCCTCCTTTTGTTCTGGAGCAGCTGGAAGTAAGATCATCGTGACAACACGCGACGTCAATGTCGCAAAGACGACTGGAGACAACAACCCTTATAACTTGAAGTCGATGTCAAAAGATGATTGCTGGAAAATCTTTGAACACCATGCTCAGTTAAACAGTAGACCTCAAGATGTCGAGTTCCTTCAGGAGAAAATTGGAGTGAAATGCAATGGATTGCCGTTGGCTGCAAGGACACTTGGTGGTCTTTTACGTTGTAAAAGGGTAGAGGAATGGGAAGCAGTATTAGACCACAAGATGTGGGATCTATCAGAGAAGAAAGCGGCGGACATCCTTCCGGCATTAAAATTGAGCTATCATTACCTTCCTTCAAATCTGAAACGATGTTTCTCCTACTGCGCAATACTTCCAAATGATTATGAATTTAAGGAGATGCAATTGATCCTCTGGTGGATGGCGGAGGGTTTGATTCTGCAGCAACCAGGAGAAAATATGCAAATAGAAGACTTGGGTCGTGACTGTTTTCAAGAGTTGGTGTCTAGGTCACTATTTCAAAAATCAAGCAAAGTCAAGTCGCGATACATAATGCATGACCTCGTTACTGATTTGGCACGTTGGGCTGCAGGAAGTTCATGTTCAAGATTGGAGGAGATGAAGAATTCTGACTCACAAAGCAGATGTTTGGTTCGTCATTCGTCTTACACTGGTGGTTATGATAGGGTTGAAAAGTTTGGGTTCTATTATGAAGCTGTACGTTTGCGGACGTTCCTACCGCTCCCACCTTCATATTTGAATTATTTGGCTCCCAAGGTTACTTCAGAGTTATTGCCCAAACTCCAATTCTTACGATTGCTCTCTTTGAGTCGATATGAAATAATCGAGCTGCCAGATACAATCAGTAAATTGAAGCATCTACGATATCTTGATCTCTCTGGGACCAGTATAAGAAGTTTGCCAGACTCAACAACCGCTCTCTACAACTTGCAGACACTGAAGTTGAGCATGTGTTCTCAGTTGAAGACACTGCCCACAAGCATGAGGAAACTACTTAATTTGCGTCATCTTGACAACTCATATACACGATCATTGGAAGAAATGCCTCCTCGACTTGGTCAGTTGACTAATCTTCAAACATTGCCTAGTTTTGTAATTGGAAAAGGTGGTGGATTAGGAGTAGGCGAGATTGGATCATTATTGCATCTGCAAGGGACATTGCGCCTATCAAGACTAGAGAATGTAACTTGTGTCGAGGACGCTAGGAGTGCAAACTTAAAGAGCAAGGAGAGGCTTGAAGCCCTGCTACTGGAGTGGTCTTCATCGAGTGTCTCAAGTGAAGATGCGGCAGTTGTGCTTGAAATGTTACAACCTCATAGCAATCTCAAAGAGCTCACCATCAAAGGTTATGTTGGATTGAAATTTCCAACATGGATTGGAGATCCTCCATTCTCTAATATGGTGTGCGTAAGGTTAAGAGGTTGTAGTCACTGTCAATTCCTACCACCCTTCGGACAGTTGCTTGCTCTCAAAGAACTTTATATAAATGGAATGGATGCAGTGGAGACTGTTGGCGTCGAGTTTTATGGGAACGGTAAGTTGCCGTTTCAAGCTCTAGAGACCCTTGAGTTTCATCAACTGAAAAATTGGAAGAAATGGTCTCATTGTCAACAAAATGACGGGGTGGGGGTTTTCTCTTGCCTGAAAGAGCTTTCAATCAAGGACTGCCCCAAATTGGAGGGTGATTTACCGAAGAAGCTTGATTCATTAACACAGCTGCAGATATGTGAATGTGAGGAATTGGTGGTTTCAGTATCCAATTATAACCAGCTTCAGAAATCAAAGATCGAGAATTGCAAGGTAGTGGATTGCGAAGCAACTACAGTTCAGTTTGACTTACTAGAGAGGGTGACAGTTTCACATGTATCAGAATTGAGATTTCAAACAAAGGCATTCTTGAATAGCTTGAAAAATGTTAAAAAGTTGAAGATTACCGATTGTGAGGAGCTAACACGTTCCTTTCAGTGTGAGGATAGTTTGCTGCAACACTTGAATTCTCTTGGTCGTTTGTGCATCGAAGAAAACTCTGCCCTTGTTGAAAAGCTAGGAGAAGAAGCAGAGCGATTGTTGCAATTGCAAATGCTTGACTGCAAAATCGAACGTCTGGAATTAAGCAAGTGTGGAAGCCTTTTAAAGGTACCAGAAGGATTGCATCACCTTACATCTCTCAAAGAGCTTCGCATAAATGAATGTTCAAGTTTTGTTTCTTTACCCGATGCTGGTCTTCCACCCGGTCTTCAAGTCATCAAGATTCAGAAGTGCAATTCGTTATTGCACTTTGCGAAATACCAGATTCCTCTCAGCCTGAAAAGAATGGAGATTAATAATTGTGAGAAATTGAAATCATTACTAGAGAAAGAGGAGGAGGTGGGGGACAGGGGTTCTTCTTCTTGTCGTCTTGAGCATTTGGACATACATTCTTGTCCATCTTTGATGTGCTTATTACGGAAAGGCCAATTACCCAATGCTCTTAAACAACTACAGATATGGGATTGTGGACAGCTGGATTTAATAGCTGAGAGGTTCCTCGACGACACCTGCCAACTCGAAACAATTCTCATCTGGGATTGCCCAAACCTTAAATCATTACCGGAGGGACTGTGCCACCTCACCAATCTTGAGTCATTAACTATTCAGGATTGTCAGAGTCTGGTTTCGTTGCCGAGGATGAGTGTGTGGCCAAGAAAGTTGAGCATCTTTAATACGACGGATAATGTGGCCAAGGAATTGGTGAGAGACATGATTACGATGCACAGTGCTAATTTGATCGAGGAATTGAGGATTGATTACTGTGAAGGCTTGACTACTAGTTCCTTTCTCCCCAACCTGACATCACTCACAATTCACAAGATCAAGAGCTGTAAGGAGCTGATGGAACCTCAATGGTTGCAGAGACTCACCTCTTTGAGAGAATTGCGTCTATACGGTGAAGATGATGGAGGTCTGGTGTCCTTTCCACCTGATGAGAATTCAAAAGAGAACGGGGTGATGCTTCCGAGATCTCTTGTTTACTTGTCAATCGAAGGCTTCCCAAATCTAAAGAAACTGAGCAAGGGCATTCAATTCCTCACCTCTCTTGAAATGCTTTACATCTCCAACTGTCCGAAGCTTGCAACCCTTCCGGTGGAGGACGGCCTGCCTCTTTCACTTGAGCACCTTTCTATTTCTGGATGTCCTCTACTTGAAAAGAGATACAAAGGACGATGCCGGAACAAGATAGCACACATCCCTAGCGTAGTTCTGTAGTGGTTTCCAGGTACGTAACTCTGTAGTATTAATGGTTATCCTCCATCATTTCTGTAGAGAATCAAGTGAGGGTATAAGCTTGTCAAATCTTATTCTGTTTTCCATTTTTAACTTTTTATTTCGTCCATCGATCTGCAGGTCTGCTTATGCTCAAAACTCTCGCCCCTTCTTCCTCCTCCAGGAAATATGATGCATGTTGGCATTCTTCAATTCCTGCCTTTCCAGGAAGTTTGGGATTACACTGCTCTGTACCTTTCCATCTATGGAAACAGTATCGACTCTCTCGAGGTTTGTCAAACCAACTTAAATATCTCTCTAAATGCTATTCAATTTGTTAGTTTGTTTATCGTGCTGGTCAACTTGAAGCAAGCATTTGAACTCCACTGCATCTCATTTGGTACTTTATGTTGAAAATTTGGTAATCACTCATTCATGTAAATATATCACTCATACTACTAAATGGGTTGTTTAACAATGTATTTATATCATCTAAATCAACCTACTGATCAAAATAAACTGCCTGCTGCCATTGCTACTTGTATATTCTGATGATATCTGTAAGAAAAGTTCAAAATAAACTGTCTGCTGCCATTGCTACTTTTATATTCTGATGATATCTGTAAGAAAAGTTCAAAATAAACTCTGCTACCATTGCTACTTGTATATTCTGATGATTTATGTAAGAAACATTCAATGTTCGAACTTTGAAATGTAATGTATTTAGTAGCAAAATATGTTTATAGGTTTGGTTGTAAATAAGTTTTAGTAACAAAACATATGTTGTCGCCTTCTTAGAGTAGTATGCACCAATTTCCTGCAAAATACTGAAAATTGGTAACAGCCATTTTGCCACAGCCAGGATATATGGTTCTGTGGCTGCCCTGGAAAACGCTTTAAAAGTGGCAGTTTATGATCGGTTTCAATGGTAGCTTTTTGGATCGTGTGTGTGATTTGGCTGGTGGGAATCCGATTATATTAGTAATTAGTAAGGGTCTAAGCTATAAATTAAGCTGCTAACTGGTACTTATGTAACATGACATTGAGGCATGCAGCTTTCTAACTGAACTTCCTAACGACATGTTGATTTACTTCCCAGGGGATCTAACGTGACATTGAGGCATGTAGTTTTCTAACTGAACTTTCTGATGACAGGTTGATTTACTGCCCAAGGGGAATAATGTTAATTCTATGGTGGTTGAGTTGGGGTAAAGAAGAAGCTTATGTAAGATTATTTTAATTGGCCTTTGGTTTTACTAATGTATATATTATCCATCCAAATGAGTTTCCCTTTGTGCTTGTTTGCAGTTTTATGAGCGTTCCTCTGATGAATTCAAAGTCTTTGGTTGGTGTAGCAATAACTGGATTGAACTAGCTTGATTACATGAAAAGAAAAAAGGTATGTACTTCTTAGTTTTTGTGTCTATTTATTGTTTAGCTATTCATACCAGTTGGAAAATTAAAACCCGCAGGATGAATAGGATTATCGATCCATTCTCATTTTGTATTTTATGTTCAATGAATTTATATTTTATGTTCAATGAATTAGAGTATGATGTCTATAATTTATATAAACTTCAAACTGAGTTCCTTGTCTGTGTTTTAGTGCAGCGGTGTCATGCATATGTTATCGTGAGATCTTTGTTATAAGCTCAAGGGTTGCAGAGACTCTTTGAGAAGCTTGTTGATTAATTGTAAAGAAGGTCCAGGGAGGTAAGAACGCCCCAGATCTATTGTTTAATTGAAAGTTTGAAACATCCCAAATGTACTTACAGAAACTGAGCTAGGGCTCTCAATTCCTCACCTCTCGTGAAACACTACATCACCAACTATTTGAAGCTTGCAACAATTCCAGAGGGCCTGAATCCTTTTCATCCTCTCACAGAATATGATATTTGGTTTCTCAATTCCTGCCTTTCCAGGAAGTCTCTGATACACTGGTTCATGGTTTTGTATAGCACTATCTACGGAAACAATATCAATTGTTCATTGTTAGTTGATCGTACCTTTGCTTTCAAGATGGTTCAATTTGTTAGTTTGTAACTTTGTATCATGCCGGACAACTCGCATCAGGCATTTCAAATTCATTTGATTTGAACTAGAGATATATTGCATCTAGCCATATCATTTTTGATAAAATGTTGGGGTTTAGTTTGCAAAAACTATCATTGCATATAGTCACTCATTCTGATTAAAATATAACTCATACTATCGGATGGGCTTTTTAATAATGTCTATGCCATCATCATAATTAAGCTACTAATAAAAACAAGCTGTCATTGCTAGTTGTAAGTTGCCACACTCTTCTACGCCACATAGTTCATAAGAAATAAAGTGTGACATATTTCTTGCTATCATTTCGAGTATAACTTGTTTTGAATTGTCAATCTCCAGTAACTCCTATTTCAACGTATGCATACATTAGATATGATTATTCAAACACTCTCCAGCTCTAAATTAGGTACGGCTGGGTCGATCCTGGTGATGGGATTCCAAACCTGTGCCTATATTGAGCCCTGTGATGGGATTCCAAACATTCTCCAGCTTATTCACCTTCACATGATATGATTTTTGGGTTTGGGATTCTAACGCGTCTTTGTGGCGGTGCTCAAAATATATATGCATCATGTTTTGTAGTGAAATGTCCACAAAATCTAGGGTATTATAACCAGCAATGTGTATCTTCGTAAGGGATTTGAAATGCCTAATGTATTCACTCTATCGGATTTTGCTTTTCCCAGAAAAGGATTTGATATATGATCCAATCTTCGTATACAATAGACCGACTATGATGAGGTACTTAGTAGTACGGTTTAAGTTCTATGGGATTTGGAAATCCTGAAATAGGGATGTTGTCTCATAAGTGTAAAGAAAATACTCAAGAGCCTAGATCTGCAAAATTGACTAATTTTCAAGATTAAGCGAGGTGGATTACTTGCTAAGTTGCTAAAGTAAAAATTATTGTATCATTTGATTTTTGAGCCATGTCAACTTAGGAGTGCAAGACTATGGAGTCCTCTGCCATTTTTTTAGAGTTGGATATAAGAAACTTTATGTTTGAGAATTTGATCATTTAACTGGAATATTTTGACGCGCTCAAAATTCAAATGTTTCATCTTTTGTCTGAACTTGTGATTTTTTACCCAAAATGTAGCCACACATTTCCAGCCAAAGATCCATGTTATTTAAAAAAAAAAATATTCCACTCGTTAATCACCCAACTTCCCTCTTTGCTTTGCGATCTCATCACTCCGCAAACCAATTTATTTCTTAGTGGAGGTGAAGGCCATAAGAGAAGATTGCCCTCCCGGTAAGGTAGTTTACTGTCTTACTTGTTAGAGTTCGGAAGATAAGAAAAAGGTGCCTACGTAACATACAAACACGAGGAGTGCATCCGATTCAATCTCCACTTTCCTAAGCAAAGCAGTGACAACATGTCGACCCAATTAGACGATCAAGAGGTCGCTGCTGGTTAAAGGTATCGTCCATCGGCAAAGGTCGCAAGACCTTCTGAAGCCAGTCCATGATTGCCGCCAATAGCCCCTTTGCCTGATTGTTGTATTCTACGCCCCATGATGGTACTGCTAGAACAGAAGCCTGTGATCTTAAGTATGTTACCCGATTCTCTTTTACGGTTTCAAGTTGAATAAAAAAAATTCATTTTATATCTTTTGTATTTTCTCGTTAAGAACACCTTCCAAGTTCTATAAGTCACGTTCTTATCGCCTTATATGTGTGAGGCGGAATTGAAAGGTGAGGCATCATATACATGGCACAGTTTAGTTGTTGGCTATGAAGGACGTACACATCCCTTAACTTACGTATCGCGTGTCCAACACGGAAACGGATGCGGATACACTCAAATACGGTCGAATATGTTTGGACACGTGTATTAGGGTTTGGACACACATTGGACACATAATTAAGTAGGAGACAAGTGGTTAATTTTGTCATTTACTATTTAAGCAAAATAAATTAGTAGATCGATTAGATCATGGATCTCACCCTCTCAAACTTGTCGACAACTTTCTCTCTTTTTTTCTCTTCTTTTCGGCTGTGCAATTGAAGTCTTATGGGGTAAACCCAATCAATTGGGTTGAAGATCTTCTTCTTCTCCTCCTCTCTTGAAATTAATATGATATGCGATTAGTGGTGAAGATGATGCCGGAAGCGGCAATTGTAGTGAAACTAAGCAACAGTAGATGGAGCAATAAAGAGAGAATTGAAGTGGGTTTCATGTTGAGTTTGGCCTTTTTTATTGTGGCTGTGTTTTGTGAGTATTATTGTCTGAGTATATTTTCATGAGTTGGAGAGTAATGAAAAGGTGATCAAGAGAGGATACAGTTGTGGCATGAATTGTGGAAAAAGAGAATAGGGAGTAAAGTCATAAAGGGAAGAGTTGGTAACTTGTAGGACTTTGAGATTCAGTTTGGAGAAGAAGCTAAATTGAATTAAAAAGTGCTTGTAAAAGTAGGCTATATTAATATTCTCACAAATATATTTAAAATATAAAAATTAGTTTATTTAAAATAATAACAAATTAATTTATTATTTTACGTATCGTATTATATCTAATACGGACAGACAATCAGACTCGAATATGTTAAGATTTTAAATACAGTGCGGTCTCAGTTTGGAATGACCCTTGGATTCATTTAAGCCTTATTATGCAATTATGGAAGGGACAGAGGAGATGATTGATGTTGATTCAAAAGAGTGAGTAGGTGGTGGATTTTAAGGGTGAGCTTTTCACAGTCCAGAGGAGGTAGAGGTCATTGCAAATATTCCTTTGAGCTCTGGTTTGGCATCATGACAAAAAAAAGAGTCTTTTTTTTTTTGGTCTGAAAAAAAGGAGTCTACAACACAGAAAAAGTGGGTACCATGGTTCTTAATAATGCTATTATGGTGAGGGGCACCACATCTACTTCAAGTCGTCAGACCGTGAGAGTGGGAGTGTCCTAGTAGACTTTGGGGAACGTTTTGGGGGGGGGGGGGGGGGGGGGGGGGGGCAAGGCTTTTGGAGGAACTGAAGTTGTTTCTTTGGCGCCTTCTTAAAGGGTGTTTACCCACACGTGCAGCCTTACCACCATAGGCTTGTGGGAGGTTCAAAACATGTCATGCATCTTTTGTCACCGAGCTATTGAATCGGGTTCTGTTTTGGTCTTGTGGTTCCCTCAATGTGTCCCCTAGCAAGCACAAAGCCACAGAATTAGTGGAATGAGTGATGAATAGTGACTTTATTTCTCATTGATAATAGTTTTAAATTTTTAATAAACATTCATAGTAGTTTTTCTTTGACTTGGTAGTAGCTACTACCAAAGGTGCATGTTATTTTTTTTTAGAAAATTGTTAACATATGTCCGACATAATTAGCGCAATTATTAGCACACTAAAATTAATAAATAGCCCAGCCTCGCAATACCAGCAGTGAGCCAGCCGCACTAGCTGTGCAACGGGCCGCCCCGCGGCCCAAACCGACTACGAACACGCCCTCACGTGCATCCTAAAGAAGACTCCAGAGAGCACCTTAACTGGACTGTGTCCCACATCAGAAGACGAGTGAATAATCTACTTCAATTCAACTATAAAATGTCAAACCATTGACCTCATAAGTTAAGTAAACAAAATCACTCATTGTTACTATGCATAAATTATTACCAAGACTTGAGCATCGGAGAAGACCACGCCGTCGTGGTCTCCATTTTAACGACTCGTGCTGCTTGTGACAAAAAATATTCTACTCGTAAATCATGATCTTAAGTATTTATTAAACTACCCGATTCTCTTCTACAGTTCCAAGTTCTATAAGTCATGATCTTATTCTCTAAACTCTAAGAAAAAGTAAGGGGAAAATGCAAATTTGTCTGGCAACGAGTATGCTTCTACATAATTTAATAGTTAAGTAATAATGTAATATATACTTACCATTTGATTGACATATTTTCCAAAAGATACTTTTATTCATTGACTTTAGAAACTAAAATAATGCATTGACAAGCTTGTATGTCAAAACACCCATTATTTAAATTAACTAATTATTGTTAGAGTCAATAAACCCCAATGATAATTAATTTGCACGCTTAAGCATTTCCCATGTCAAGCTAAAGAGAGAAGGAAATAGAAGGGAGGAGGAGGCAACACTTGTACTTCTTAGAAGCAAAGGGTTGCTTTCAGAGTGCCACAGAGGCTCATTGGAGTTGACCTTAAATACACCAACAAATAATATGGGGCTTGTTTTGTAAAAAAAATCTTCTTTAAAACTGGAAGATGCCCCCAAGACAAGTGTATTCGAAACATTTCATGAAATCCCTACAGACATGGACAATCCCATGGTTTGATTTGTTTTGTTACAATAATTCTACTTCAATTTCTTCCTCACTCATTGAGTAATGAGCTAGCAACTTACCCAGGTTTTATAACTATTCTATATGGTTGAATTAGGAAAACAGTTAACCTGATGTTGACTTTGGGGGAGGTCTCTCTATAAATAGGTGCAGTAGAAGACCCTTAGTTTGCATTGTGAGTAGCAAAAACACATACCAAATTTTAGAGAGGTGTAGAGAAAGATGAGGAGCAACCAAGTTCGCTTGAATTCTGGTGTAACAATGCCTCTCATTGGGTTAGGCACTTATTCCTTCGAAAATGATCGGAACACTACTGAACTAGCAGTTCATACGGCCCTTAAGGTACATACCCTTCTTCTTCTTCTTCTTCTTCTTCTTCCATATTTGTTTTATGATACTTGCAACATTTTTAGTGAGGATTACCGATCGTTTTCATGTCATTTGTGACTTAAAGCCCGAATCCGTATACATAACATATGTATCAGAATGAACTTACTTTAAATAGCGGGTGTATATAGCACTTCTTTATATACATCCATTTACTACATCGCTTTCTATCAACAAGAACATTGTGGGGTAGCATACTCCAAATCTCCACATGTTTGAAATGAATGATTTGTACAATGCAGATGGGTTACAGGCACTTTGACACAGCCAAGATATATGGTTCTGAGGGTGCCCTTGGAAATGCTTTAACAGAGGCAATTCAAGATGGGATTGTAGAAAGAGAAGACATATTTGTTACCTCTAAGTTATGGGGTAGTCATCACCATGACCCTGTTTCAGCTCTCAGACAAACTCTTAAGTAAGCTCATTACCATAATTATATCCTATTAACACCAATTTCATTTCTTAATCTACTAAATTGGGAGATTTGGGAATAAGGTATAGATACTACTTGTAGACCTATCACTGTGCATGTGATTTCATGAATCAACTAGGATTCAAGGGTGGTTTAGTATTATTATTACCTCAGCAGAATCTCTTGAAATCCCACCCTCAGTAGTAGGTCAAAGATTTTGATGACCATATCCATGCCAGAAAATCATGGCACAACAATTCATGAGTTTTGGGATTTTGAGGATCCTTCACTATGCAAGTTGATGTTATTTTTCATATATTAGAAAGCCATTTGTTCATGTTGTCAATATTAATAATCTGCAATCAATGGAATATTGCTCCAGGACTATGGGGATGACCCATTTGGACTTGTACTTAGTTCACTGGCCAGTGAAACTGAAGCCATGGGCTTTTGAGGTCATTCCTAAAGAAGATCACTTTGAGGAACTTGACCTAAAAATTACCTGGCTTGGTATGGAGAAGTGCCTGGAGTTGGGATTGTGTAGGTCTATTGGTGTAAGCAATTTCTCAAGCAAAAAAATAGAACAGCTTTTGGATTTTGCCTCTGTTCCTCCAGCTGTTAATCAGGTATAGTTTAGGCTAATCAAATAAGTTAATTTAATGTCAAGAGAAGTCAATGGTTTCTTTATTTTTTTTTCATTTGGTCAATGTCTAGTTTAATGCATTTCTTCAAGTATTGAGGCTTTATCTTCAAATCTTCAATCAATCAACTTTAAAATTTCACAAAAGGTGGAGATGCACCCAATGTGGAGGCAAGCGAGACTTAGAAGGGTGTGTGGGGACCACAAAATCCATGTCAGTGCTTACTCACCACTTAGTGGGCCAGGGAATGCTTGGGGTTCAACACTTGTGGTGGACAGCCCAATCATCCAGTCCATTGCTGACAAGCACAAAGCAACCCCGGCCCAGGTTAACTTATCCAATCCAAGCCCCACATCAGTTTCTTTACTTTTACCGGTGTGTAATTTTTTTTGTTTCTACTTCATAGGTTGCACTAAGATGGGGACTATCAAAGGGGTCAAGTGTGATTGTGAAGAGCTTTAACCAAGAAAGGATTAAGGAGAACATTGCAGCTGCTGATCTGAAATTGGACGATGAGGATTTGATGGAGATAGACAAGTTGGAGGAAAGGAAGATCATGAGGGGAGAGTCTCTAGTGAATCAAACTACAAGTCCATATAAGACACTTGAAGATTTATGGGATGATGAAATTTGATTCATTGAGACATTGGAGATTGGTATCGTGTTTGTATGTACTGTTACTACTGTACTACCTTTTTTCTGCAATGACTTGTGTATTCACCCACAGAAGTCCATCTGATTTTCTTTCCATTTTTATTGATTTCACCACCACAATAGTTGAAAGACAGGAGCAGCCTAGTGCCAATTGTTCGTGAAGATGAATACTGCCAAGTATAGAAGTTTGCAACAGAGAAATATCATATTGATCATTGTATTTTTTTTCAAGTGTCCAATTGAAACAAAGATGAAGTTTCCGTAGAGGGTTTTTTCATTTGTGACAACAGGCTAGTTGTCACAAGGTTCTTGCTAGGATTGTTCTCTCCATTTGTTTTCTGAACTTGAAATGATCTTCAACAATCTTGTTCACAGCTTTCAGAAACCTTACCGGATAATTGTCCAATTCTATATAAACCATAATAGGAAGACAAAAAAAAAAGAAGGAAAAAAATACCATAAACATGAAGGCAAGCAGGAACTAATAAGCCAAATGTAAAGTTATTGATGATGACTTGACCGGCCTCACCTCTTTCACAGCATTTCAGACCTGCCTCAATGCAGGTAGCCAACATCTGAATGCAAAGTCTCCTTCTAGACAAGCTGGCCTTTTTCGCTGGACGCTGATTGCATACCTTGCTCGATGCACTGAGAAGTTAAACCGCTTTAGTTATCAGGGTAGAAATACAACATAACGAATGTGCTTCACTGAGACAAGTAACTAAGAACACAAGGTAGGATAATTTCATGTTAAACTGAGCTGGTGTGTAGCTGTCTACTTTTCCAGTCACACTGGCCATTAAATTTCCCGGATATTATTGCTTCTGAAGTCAAACAATTGTGAACATTAACAGTTAAACTTTCAACGTTTGATTTAAAGTACCTCGAGAAGATATCCATGTAGCCAATCTAGCGTTTGAGCGAATGTGGCTGCTGATAGGTTCAAAACTGTCAATCCCTGATGATATAGGAATGACATAGTAAGATAGCCATGGATAACCATCAGTCAATACAAAGATTCCATTTTGCAGAGTGCAGAAACAATACATACCTTCGAATCAAATGAGTGGAGATACTCCTGAATAGTCTTCACATTGCTTATCAGCTTATCCCTGTCCTAGACGGAGAAGGAAAAACCAAAGAAAGTAGAAATGATTCCTCGTCAATGAAAGTAGAGATGAAGAGAATCAAGGAGTGAATTTGAACTACTAAGAATCATTAGTAACTTCTTTCATAGAAGGATAAAATGAAGAGGATTTAGAAGATCGAGGTTGAACTACAAGATTCATAGTAACTTCTTTCATAACGAACAGACATAATCAAAGAATATTAATACTTAATACCTGAATTTGCCATCTATCACTACAAGTGCAAGATGAAATCCACTCCTCTAGCAATGCATGGTGCTCAAATTCAGCCATATTCAAAATCAGAGGTATAATTATTGGGTCAGTACCCTTAACAGTTTCACCTGCACCACCAAACATGTATAATTAAAATGAAAGCAGGTGTATTAGAAAAATATTAAACGTAATAAACTTACTGAGCAAGTTAACCTTTGTTTTCAGATACACTTGCCGGTGCTAAGGGTGCTTTTCCTTTTACTGAGCTAACATGCTGATCGGTATCAGAGTTCAGATCCAGTGAGTCGCTCTTTTCTTCATACATTAAGAAAATGTTTGGATCCAAATGTATCCCCTGAAAGTTTCCAAATACATAAGTTATAAACTCATAATGTTACTTTTGACTTCAGAAACTTTATATTGTTTATGTACCTCTATTATAATCGGCTTTCCATCTTTTAGTGCTTTCTTCAAATCTCCATCCAAACCTGGAATTAAAAACATGTGTTGCAACTTGCAATAAAGATTGTGAAGGTCAGTGGATTAGAGAGGTACAATGAAGTGCTTACCTTTTCTAACCACTCGGCATTCTCTACAAAATTCAGTAATCAACTCTTCGGAGGAGCTAAAGTCTCTTGCCCATATCGGAGTAGAGGCCAACGGTGCACTGAATCGGTCAAGAGGAGAGAATAGAAACTTCATTATTGCTTATCAAAGCAAAAGGGAAACTTAACTTGATTGAGATAAACAAGTAACTAGTTTAACATAGAAACTTGCTGAAATGTTGCATGAAAAAGATAAAACACAACTGGCACATACTCTGTCGATGTGCGCAGCAATTCATACACCACATCCGTCTGCAGTAATCATTAACATCAATATAAAACAAAGGCATATGTCTAGCTCAAACAAAATAGGGTACACATTACAACAGGTAGAAAAGAAGAACCTGCATGACATTAGGCAAATTAAACCTCTGTGAAATTTGGGCAGCAATGGTGGACTTTCCAACACAGGAAGTTCCACACACAATAATAACTAGCGGCACTCTTTGATGGTGAAATCTGATAGTAGAGACATACAAATTAAGGACCATGTTATGCAGATAAACTTGTTTTCACTTATTCAGCTTCTAGGATTCCTAAAAGTTTGTAGTTCAAGTTATTAACCTGGTCATCATCCTGTAACGCTTTACGTAATCTTCCCCATAACCCCTTTGCTCCATAAGCTGCTAGTATAGACATGATGTAATCAACACGTGTAGATACGAACCATTTGAATTTGGAAATTTTACATTGTCGAAATGCGTCATGACATTACCTTAAACAGGTTATCTTCCAAATCCGACTGCGAGCTGCAACAGAACACAACCAACAAAGATGATTTCATCTATAACAATAAGCAAAGAGCAAAAAAGTTGAGGGGGAGCAACATACACATCTAGAAGGCTGTTGTCTACAAGTAGCTTCTTGAGGTCTAGAGCAATTTTTATAGATATATGATTTGGAATCTGAACAATCAAATTTCCTGGTTATCAAATATTCAAATTGGCATTGTATGTATTTTAAAAAATATGAGAGATGGTCATTACCTTGGTAACAGTTAAATTTTGGCTGAGTAAGAACCTGGAAAAGACGTAGTAGTGCTCGGCATGTTCGCCCAGCCATACCTTCACCTGCAGAAGTATACAGAATTAGGGGTTTGGAATATTCAGGATTGAATCAAAACACAGAAAGAAGAGAATGTCGAAGAAACCAAACCTTGACAAAGTCGTATTTGGAGGAACCGTGCTTAATTCTACGACCCATAATAACAAGATCATATCATATCCTGCATTTCCTTCCATATCAATGTGAATTTATCATCATCATTTTCGATTTGTACCCCGGCTTTCATGGCTTATACATTCATAACCTCATAAACAATTTAGGCGCCTTATGCAATGGACTAGGTTGTAGGTATTTTTAGATGTATGCCAAATTTTTCACTACAGCTCACACTTTTTGAAAACATTAATGGACCGGTGCAAAACGAAATATTATGAACCAGTGATAAATTTTTGGGTAAACTTGAAAACTCCTTGATCAAAATCGGGGTTCTTCTGGTCCTTGAATAGAAATATTAGGAAGAGAACTCATTGATTACGTATGACTGCAAATCTGTTGATTGTTCATGCACAACATTTTGTGCAGCATTCTTTCAGAGCACCAGACTACATCGAAATAAGAATAACTGAGCAGAGCTAGAATCCTGGCAAGAAGAGTTGCCAGGTAAGCAATTCCCTTAATGGGAAAGGAAGAAACTAAATACAATCTTCCACTGAAAGCAACTGTGTTTAGCCCAAATGGACAACAGAGTCAGATAGTCTTCATATGAAGATTTATAGCAGCTTTGACACGGATCGTTCAGTATAAGATCAAGGTGCATCAAACAGAAACTTCAAGTCTCTGTTTTTCCTGAAAAATCTACTGCCTTTCTTCCCAAGACCGGTTCCGATAATGCTTGATGGAAGAAGAGATTTGGTGTCAGGTCTCCATTGCATATCTTTGAGAGTAGAGAACAGGATTGACAGGGTCGGAGATATGTCCTTGTCTTTTATATTCTTGCATGATACTACTCTAAGACATTCAAGCTCCTTCCAATAGATAATCACAGACTCCAGACCTTCTGTTGTCAGAAGTGAGCATCCTTCTAGAGACAGGGAAGTCACCCTCCTACAAAATATTCTGTCCCATTAACATACCAAAGTAACAGACCATAATACTAATTGGAGATTTTATAGTCAACATGATTACATAAGGTAAAGCAAAATGCTCATTCAAAACAAATTCTAAACAAAGGGTGTATTACCAACAAAACCGTATCAATTACTGAAATAAAAATTGAACTATCGACCTTTATACAGTTTGTTATAGTCACATTATTGGGCAGATCTACTCATAAAGTTTGAGAATTAAAAAACAATTTTAAAAGATAATCCAAGTACAGATACGTTTTAAACCAAAGTTCTATGCCAAAACATTCATGCACATTATCTAATATCAAACTGAAGCAACCAAAGATAAACATATCAAAAAGCAACCATCTACCTGCAAATACTAGCCAGCCTGAACATATCATTGTCCAATCCCCAGCAGTCCTGAAACACAATCTCTCTAGCAGCTGCACACACCATAAACAAAGCTCTCACACTACTCTTATCCCTCATCTGACACTTCTGCAAATGCAGCTTCTCCAAAGCAGGACATGCCCCCAAATACTCATCCGGCCCCGGAACAACCTCTATCCTCTTACAAGACTGAAACCTCAGAGTCTTCAAATTCTCGCAATACGACAGCGCAGCCAGCCACCCCCCATCCATCCTATGATCACAAAAACTCAACTCCTCCAACATCTGGCAACACTGCCCAATTGCCTTCACCCCATCAAAGCTCCCCTCACACCCACTGAGCTCAAGCTTCACCAGCCTAGTACACCCCTGAGCCAAAATCGTCAGCCCGATATCCGACACCACAGAGCCATACAGCCCCTCCACATTAGCCACCAACTTCAACACCTGTAAATTCTCACAGGCTGCAATCCCTCTAAGCAAATTGTCATTACACTTGTGTAACTCCAATTCTTGCAATGTAAGGCACTCTTGTGCTACACTAAGCAACCCTAACTCACTAGCCCCAATCACAACTAGCTTCTTCAAATTGGGGCACCCACTCCCCAACTCACCAAGCCCTCTATCCACAACTTCACCAGGGACCAAATCACAGTCGGCCTCGAAAACCCGGTGGCCGGAGCAAGCCACCGGAACCGAAAAAGCTCCGTTATTTAACAGAATCCCGGAGTTCCGGTCCGATATCACTGACCCGGGCACCAGATCAACCTCGGTCAGATTCGGAAACCGTGAAATGACCCGACCCGACTCGACAAAGCTCCAGTCTTTGACCTTCGCCGACCTCACCAGCCTTCCATGGAGGCTCAGCCACCGCTTGCAGACCTCGGCGCTCGGCTTCCGATCATTCTCCGGCAGCTTGGCCAGAATCCTGAGGAGAATCTCATCGGACAACCGCGCCGTCGGGTCGGAATTTCCAGATTCCGAGACTAGGGTATTCGCCGGCGGCGGCTTCAATCTGGGCGAGCCGAGCTGCATAGCCATGACGACATTCTTGAGCGAAGTCGGGTTCTTGAGCCACGTGTCGGACCAGCTCGCCGACCTCCGGTTTAGCTTCAGCGGCTTTAATGGGCTTCTCGGGTCGGGTCTGACCGCCGCCTCCTCTTCTTTCGTCGAGGCTGAGCGTCGGAATCTCATCTTGAACATACTGGGTCTTCTTCTTGGGTCGTTTTCTTTCTGCATCGTTCACATTTTCAATCGAAAGAGAGATTTGGGCTCTGAAAAATCAATTGAGAGATTCTGTGACTGTAAATTGATGGAGGGTTTCTCAAATTTTGGGGTTGAAGAATGTGAAGGGGGTTTGAAGTGGGTTCAGAGATTCTGGGCGCTTTTTTTGTTTTTACTTGCGACGCATTTGGATGCGGGGAGTTTGCATTTTAAAATGAGGACTGTGAAAAATTAAAAAGGAAATAAGTGTATATATACATTTGTATTGTATTTTTCTTTTGGGAGTTGTGGGTTTTTAACTTTTCACCTGGTATTTTTAAACTCGATTTTACTCTTTTTCTAGAGAGTTAAAAGATTCTGCGGGAGTCGCGAGTTAGTACTTAGTAGGTTTTAAACATGTTTTGTTCAACGTTAATATATTTTAAAAGATTTTAAGTTGAATGATTTAGAAAAAACATTGAGGTATGTGCACGATATATAAATTGCTCGCATGAATGGTTACTTAAGTGATACGGAACAATATTTCAACGTTGAATGATCTTTAGTATTTTAGATGTCTGAATGAATTGGATAAGATTGCCACATTGGACATCAATCAAAAACTTCATACCATAAATGGAGAATATTGTTATATGGCCAGAAATCAGTAATATGTTGTGGTGTGTACTAATTTGATTGATTTACATAGCAAAAATATTCTCTCTAATTAGTTCACTACCAATTTAGTTCTTTAACCCATGATGTATCACCCATTTACCCCCATCAACATATAGGAACAATATTAATTAGGTGAGTTAATGAAAGAAATGTCATCTATGATAACTGATTTTCCTCTCAAGTTCTTTAATGAAATACAACTCTACTATCTCTAGTAAATGTAGGGTGGTGCATACACATCATTTTTTACTATTAACACACTCTTCCTCACATTATTTTTTTTAAAAGATGATGTCATGATATTGAATTATATGTGAAAAAAGTGTGTTAATAACAAAAAATGGTGTGTTAATAACATTACCCTAAATGTACAGTATGTTTTTTTCACATTAATGTAAAAGGGCATTTACCATAATGGATGTCACATCCAGATGACCGTTAGATAGCCGTTTATACTTCAAAAATGTTAGTGGAGGGGGACAGTGCCGTAGGGCAATGGGAACAAAATATAATACCTTTAAACGACTCGAGAAGGATTTGGCGGTAAGAAGTTCAGATTCTATGCAAAACCATAACCCAGTTGTTCTTTCCTTTTTGTTGTTCATGCCTCATGGCAATAGTACAAGGAACCAACTTATTTAAGGGATTTGGCACTAGCAAAATGAATTCATTCAAGACTAGTCTTTGTTTGTTATCATCAATATCATGTATATATTATTTGTTGGAATCAAGTTGTGTTGGAATTAGATATCTAGAAAAATTAAAATGGTTCCCCACTCAACTTAGCTGACCTTTGGGGAAACATAAATTGCACATGAAGTCGGAAACCCATTATAAAGTCATTGCACATCTTCATAAATCATAACTAATCATCAGAACCTCTAGCTTGCTATGATATATGTAACCAAGGCTCTCATTAATTCCAAAAATAAGCCACGACTTTCTTTACAACCTGAGCACCACCAAACAAGGATACAAGTACATCCCAATCAAAAGCATTACCAGGAATTTGCATTGAATAAACAGTAAGATGGATCACGGATGGCCAATCAAGAACGAGGAGCTGCCATTTGCTGCTTCTTTATCCGATCCCCATTTTTCACCATGCTGCATCAAAATCACAAATTCGAGTTGGTTCAAGCCAGAATTCAATTAAATAGCTAAAAACTACTTTGTTCGGCTTTTAAATTGCTGCACTTGCAGAAGCCAGCCAAATAATCAGACAAAGCCAGGCATTATAAGGGGAGACTGCAATCAATGTCCAAAGCAAAAGACAAAAATGCAAAGCTACACCATGCAGTCTATACAGGACGGCGAATTTAGCTCCAAATATTTCATAGATACTAGTGGCAGCCTCGTGGCAAAGGCAAAATCATTCAATGTGACGTCAAATATTAGAGAGCAAATCATTTCCATTCACCTGATATCATGAGGGGTAATAAGTACCCATTGGGATCCTTGCGCCAATGCAAACTCGACAAGAGTATCAAGGCTGATTTTCCGACTTACAGCATCCTAAAGATCCGATACAACACAATTTGTATAAATTGTCTATATTTTGCATCTTAAAAATGCACCATGATTAGTATGAATAAAATCTTTAATCCTGGCTGAAATAATGTGCTTAAGCCCATACCATAAATACATCAAACTCATCCATAGCTCTGAATGGGGCTTCAGTCATATCATGAAGAGCCAGCGCAAAGCACAATGTTGAAAAGGAGCGTTCGCCACCTGATTAACAATATAACATAAATACCCGTTGATTTATCTTGTTCTTTTAATTATATTCTGAATAAAATCCAGTTAAGAATTTTGTACAAGAAGTACATGTATGTAAAATTGTGAATAAACAAATATAAATAAAATAAATTCTGCTTAATACTGAGTAATATCATATTTCTCTCAAGTGAAATTGTGACCAACAAACCTGAAAGCCCTCTAGTATCACGAATTGTGCTGCTTGATGAATCCTGAGGCATCTTAACCTAAAAACAAATATTAAATAAAAAAAGTACATAGAATAATATCATGTAAAGAACCATGAGGATAATCACAACAAACGCCTAGCTGTCCAGGAACCAAAGAGCAAAGTTTTACAAGATTTGGGACATTTCCAGGTGTGAATGAATGAGTATTGAAGGAGCCAAGTTGCATACCTCAATTGAAAGGGTTCTCTCCTCATAGTTAACCTTGATCTTTCCGCTGAACCCTTTCCTTCCCAGATGAGAATTAAATCTAATGGCAATGATTGATCATGAACAAATTAAGAGTGGGAAGGTACTTCGAACTAAAACAAGAAAGTACAGAAGCACAAGTAGTGAGAGACAAATGCCATTGTGAATAGAGAACATACCGCCATGTCATCTGGCACTTTAGATATTTTTTATTTCTCTCAAACTTTTCACTTCGCATATTTAGGGCATTCTGGCAAGCCTGTAAAATAACATTAATAAAAATATATATACATGAGATACTTTGCAGCGAGCAATATCCATTTGGAGAAAGGCTCAAAAAATAATAATTCAAATGAATCAAAAATGGACGTTGGATATTAGTGAACATATCTAATAACAGGAAGTGCTTTGCACATCCCTGCGATTAAGCTACCAACAGAAAACATGTCAAATATCACTGCTTTTGTAAGAACATTTGTATGGCAATGTCCAAGCAATAAGGCTGTTTTAAGCAAAGGTTGAACCATGAACTATCCTTACAGCCTATTCCTACTAACTTTATATATTCAAAACATACTAATTAAGTCCAACATCACATGTCGAGGATTTAATCTCTGGTTAGAATTTTAAATAGTATTAACAATTTTACCAGTAAAAGAAACAGAGAACCAAAAGCATACCTTGATGCCTTGTTAGTTTGATAGATTTGAAGAGAGGAAAAAGAGTTCACAATGGTTGGCATGTACAAGGTTTACAGAAAAGAAAGGTTTCCTACTATGGAGCAATACTTTGTTCAAATAACAAAAGAATATTTATTGCAGAACAAGTTTGCTCTGCCCGTTTAACAGTGACAGTTAAAAGCACCAACGATATATTACAGATTATGGGACTTACATTCAACTTTCCTCGAAAAGCTTTGTACATTTTCTGTTTTCTTAAAATCTTACGTTCTTTTCTCTCATATGACATTCGGAGCTCATCAATTGATTCAGTGCATCTGCAACACATAAAACTTAGAAGTTAAAATATATAGGAGATTGGATGTTTCCAACAAATGAAATAACAAGGGTCAACAAGTAATTACCTCTCACTCTCTTGCTGGAGTTTCTGATTAATCCTGGTTAATTGGGTACTGAGTTGATCTGGCGTGCTACCATCCCAATCACCCAAAGCTATAATTTCACTTTCAGGACAAAGGATCGACGCCTTTCTATAGTTTTCCTGCAGTGTTAGACAATATATGACGTGAGCAGCTAGTCAATTCTTAATTCTTTCATATACAAATATGCCGCATTCTCATGAATACAGAGACAAGGCTGAAGCCAGGATAACAGAAACAGCATTCAAATCAGCATTTAAGTATATCATCTTGCAAAATAGGTGCCTTGAAATTTACAAATATAAACAAAAATGCAGAAGCAAATAGTCAAAGTCATGAGACAGAAAGTCAGAAACTCAAGCAGCACGGCAAAAGGTGAAATTTATATGCTTGCTAACTTTGAATCCTCAATGCAAACAAAAAAGTACTTGGGAACTGATCTAAAAACTTAGTTTGAATAAAAGAGGTACAACTTTCACTTACAAATCTTCGTTGGTGAAAGTTTTAAAGTGCCTACATTTTATTGGTTCTTGTTATTTTTATTTTTATTTTAAAAGGAGTTCGAAGTACATCCACAACAAAGTTTTTATCTGCATAGAACCTTCTTGATGAAGCCGTTGTGATAAACCATCTGTCAAAAATATGATATAAACTATACCTCACGGAGATGCTCAAGCTCTTTATATTGTTCTTCAGCTTCATTAATTACATTAAGGACCTTGGTCTTCATTACACTTTCATAATGAAGTTTCTCCTGACATAAACATCCAATTTTAGTTATTCAAGACAAGAACAAGAGATACAGGAAAGCAGTAAGAACATGTGTTTTTGTATGCAAATTTAGAGAACCAGACCGTTTCTGCAGAGACTAGATCTCTGTCTATTTCCATCAAATCTCTCTCTGCCTTCTCCAAGGCATGAAGGTCTCCCCTTGCTGACTCTATTTATTTATCAGACACAAACAGCAAGTAAGATGTGAGAAAGTACTAGGGAACCATATACTTAAAACCGAACAGCATTCTCATACCACATAGATTCTCAAATGTGACTTTGAGATCAGTGGTCTTCGCCTCAGCTTCACTAATTCTAACTCGAAAGTTTTCTAGTGACATTTCCCTCTCTTGAATCTCCTCTTGAATTTTCTGGTGATCATCCAAAGTAGGACAACTTAGTCAAAAGAAATTTATGTAATAAAGTGAAACATAGCATAAAGTACTAAGAAACATACTGAAATGTCTTGATGAAGATCATCAACAGTTGATGCAGGTGATGTATTGGCTTCCACATCATATGCACTGTCTTGAATAGCTAGTCTCTTAGAGGCCAAATCATGGTCAGCCTTCAAGCACCTCCTCTACGAAAATAAAAACAAACAAAAAACAAAAACAAAAAGGTGAAAGAAGCAACAAATAATCAACATGACAGCAGAGATGATACAGATCAGCAAAATATTAAATACTTAAAAGAAAACCAACAATAGCTCAACCCACCCACTTAGCTCAGCCTTAAATTCCCATTACCTACTCCCCACCATGGCCAATGTAGGGCCAACTTTTATATAAACAATAATTCATTTTACAGGGTAGTGTTGGTATGGTGCCAACTCAGAAAGAGGCACCCCAGTAAACATATGTGGACGACTATGCATTTTAAAAGCATAAACTTGTAATAAAGATGAATAAAATCTAGAAAGAAAATTATAATTACCTTCACACTCTGGAGTTCCTCTTTAAGATCCCGAAGTTTGTCTTCTTCATCCCTTTTTCTCCTCCTGAACTGCTGAGCTTCTTCTTGTACACCCGATTTTTGTCTATTAAGATTACTGATTTCAACTTCATAATTAGCACAGAGACGAGCAGGTCTGCGTTGTCTATTGAGAGGAAGAGTGGTTTGGACACCATTACGCGAAAACCTAAGAGCCAGACAAAAGAGAACACTCATTGAGAGACTGCAAAACCCAGCTGGAAATGGTAACAAATTGAACAACAGTAATAATTCCTTGTCCAAATCAATTAGTTTTCACATGCCTTCGAAAATTAGACAATAAGGTAATTGGATGCATAAACAAACAGGAGATGCATCTTTCGCTTACATCTTATGCCCATCTAAAGTATAGACCTCCTTCAGATTGGGGATCCTCTGGTCAAAAGCAACTTCCTTTCCCTCCTGATAATTTTTGACAAGGACCTGCCTTTCAATACTTCCCTGGAAACAAAGCATGGTTCAGCAATCATGTGAAGTTGGAAGATCAGCAATATCAGATGATAAATCATGTAAATGAGCAGAAGAACCGATGAGCTTACCACATCTACCAGGACATTTACCACAGTATGATTTTCAGAGTGGAGAAGAGAAAGAGTAGTTGGGTGTCTTGTCTGTGGAAGCATGTGAGGTGGAATATTCAACCTACAAAGGAAATAGGGGGAATCATAATCATAGAAACAATCAATATGCAGTGAATAAGACAGAATATAATCTCTACCTTGGTAATGAAAAGTCATATATGATAATTTGCAGGTAACTATAGTCGGCTTCCCTTGCACATGCTCTAAGAAGTTGAGAGTCTTTATGATTTGTTACAATAAAAGCATTGAGCAACCTTCCAATAGCAATTTCAATTGTTGCTGCCCATACATCTCCACTAATCAAAGTCTGCAGAATTTTTTTTTACACAAAGGTCTACCTCTTAGCATGTTCTCCAACCTAATCAAAAGCCAATTGGAAAGGACTCCTGTATGAAAAATCAAATACTTCTCGATCTAAAGTATTAATTCTGTAACAGTTTAACATAGACAGCAACAAATGACATTACGAATAAAAGTTCGGTAAACTTGTACAGGTTATGGATATCTCACACTCACCAAATGGGCACCAATCGGACCAATTGGAGGGCTTTTGAATTTCTGATGATACTTCTCAATTGTTTGTAGAAGGCTCATCACTTTCTCTCCACCAAAAGCTGTGACCTGTTTAAGCAAAACAATTCCTCAGAGTATGAAAGATATTTCTAGTAAAATGTTAGCACGAGATTATTGTCTATGCATATGCGTATGCATTTAGAAGAAATGAGTTAAATTTCATTGCATATGCATATGCCCACAAAGGAAACGCTCTGCAGTTTTCCCAAACATCAAAGACAACAAGATAGAGAGTTCTCACCTTATTAATTTGATTTCTCTGAAGCTCATGGATGTTATTTGAGATGTCTTGACAATCCTTCTCTTTTCTTCGAATCTACGATAGCAGTATGCAATTATAAACAATTTCAAGAGTGGGGCAGGCTACAAAAAAGATGTTATAGATGATCACAAGTTAACCACAATTTTGTGTTTATACAAATCTTACAAACTTATTAGACAATTATTGTCTATAACCCTAAAGACTTAACTTATCCCAACTTTCTCCCAAAACACCTGGAAAATATCTCCCATGGCAAAATCAGATAATCATGTCACTGAAGAGGAAGTAAAATACAAAATTTCTTAAGTCATGTCATTTAATTTAAGAATTTGGGTTATAATAAAAGCAACTATCCTCATGTTGGCATATGTTTGTGAAATATTGTCGATGTTGCTCAGGCTCCCCCATCCCCTGTTCATGCACACACAATTGCTCAATATAAGTGACTTTGGCATATTCAGTACATAGCTGTTTCAGAAAAATACAGTTACCCAAAGTTCACTTATATTGAGAAATTGTGTGTCTGTACAGGGGGTGGGGGAACCTGAGCAAAGGGTGACAGCAAGTTGCTCTTCAGTATTTTAAGATTACTTCTTTGGTAAATCTATTGGTGACAATTTGTGCTAAACAATTTGAAGTAACTAAGTGAAGTAAAACATTCCGCACCATTTCAGTAATGTTTCCGATTTCAGTACTTGTCTTCTGTAACCGTTCCGATAAGGTACTCTCTTCTTTCTTCAACCTGATAAATCATAAGATGCAACTGCCATTAGGTTAAATCTTGCGGCCATTGATTTACAGGAAGCAAAACATAAATTATAAGTAAATGATTTTCAACCTTGCAAGCATTGACTCAACTGTGGCAACCTCATCTTGTAATTCTTTCAGCTTTTCCTCCATTGCAGATTCTTCCGCCTGGAAGAGTGCAAAATTAGTGTGTCAGAGCTATGAAACTGTTGGGTTTCCAGCCCATGTGCTTTTACTAAGATGGTTTCTTAGAGTATGGTGTTCCGGTAAGGATAGGAAATCCTTATTGATGATGGTTTACCTGTAATCCTTGTTGATTACAGAGAAGGAGGAGGCTTTACAGCCTACCACTATGAAGAATAGGATTCCTATTTGGTGAGGAAACATGTTTGTCCTTATGGCTATATAAGGAAGGGTTATGCTCTAGGTTTAGGCATCGCAGAGACAAAGAGCAAAGTGTGTTCCATTCTCGGTTAGAGGGTGAGAGGGCAGAGAGGAGAAAGATAGGAAGAGAAGTGTTTTCCTAGTCTTTCTTGTGTACCTATTATTAATATAGTGGAAGTGTGTTTCTGTCCGGTGGATGTAGGCGAAGCTATTTGCTGAACCACCTTAAATCTGTGTTAACACAAGCTTTGTGGTTGTTTCTCTCGGCTTGTTGTGCTTGTTCTGTTTCTCTGACTAACTTGTTGACCGATTCACAACAGAAACAATAGCTTATGCATCTTACCACTCTTATTTTAGTTGTTCTGTTTTTAGATACGTAAACTGTGTGGCAGTTTATGTTAGCAACTAAATTGGTAACAATGTCAAAAAGCAATGGTGTTGCCATACTTTTGGATGGACGCAGTTGTCATAAAACCCAAGTATGAATATTAATCTTTGGGTTTGAATAGAATCACCTTATATCTTAATTAAGTTATTATGATGGTGAGTCCTGAGCTTTAACCACCGCCAAATATATGTACAAGTCTTTTACTGCAATCTGTCAAATACTCATAATTTCTTGATTAGCATAAAAATTGAAGAGTTTTGTCAGTCGCTTTATACTGTAGGACTAGGACCTAGATAAACTTAATTTAAGAATTCGTAATTATTTTATTTTCTTCATTATTACCCGAAAACTGATGATGGATTGATGACTTTTAGTATAATGCAAACTGCAGCTTCAGGAAACTATTGACCAGAATTTCCTGCAGCTTTAGTATAATGCAAACTGCAGCTTCATAATCAAAATTCTGGGATCTTTATACTATCAATAATATCTCTCATATTTGATCACCATACCTTTGAATCCTGGACCAGTTTCTCATTATTTCAACCATTACTCACCATGCTACTCTAAGTCTCTAACCCCAAATCAAACACATGACTTTGTAAATAATGTTAAATTTGATTGCATTTAAATTGGCTAATATGATACTAAAATTTAGAGTACTGCCAGTGATATGGACTCACACAGTTGCAGCTAGTAAATATAGCAAACAGACTAAACCTGTGTAATTCTGGCATGCTGCTCCTCGGCATCCTGAATCTGTTGCTGGAGAGACCTAACAGAGTTTGACAATTTCTGGATGTGTTTAGTTTTGCGGCCATATTCTTCTTCTAGCTTAAGCTTATCTTTTGTAGCCTGTGCAGAAAATATAGGATCCACAAGTACATTAAAAAAAATTAAGAACATATGAATACAGGAAATACACAGATAAACGTTACACAAAAGAAAAGCATATATAGCATAGTAATTAATAGATACTAAAGTATGTCAGCATTTCATAGTAAACCAAAATGTAGTTCATTTCACTACAGTGAGTGTCTACTTAGATGAATTACTAGTGATGAGAAAACATGTTTTCACTTGTTAATCTGTTTTCAAATAATGTTGAGATAGAAGAAAACATCCTTTAATAATTTTGATTAAAGAAAGTTGTTTGGACTGGAGAGAGTAATTTGCGGTCAAAAGTTATCAGAGCTTTGACCAGCAATTGACTGAAGTCTCTGCAGACCAAGCCAAACAGTAGCCAGTGGAGACAATTCTTTTTTCAATGAAAAAGCTGATGGTACCATTGTGGTGTAAGGCGTGACTTTATTCTGGGTCAAGTTAGGCTTCTTACAAGTCATATAAAATTAGTCCTCTATAAAGATTCTATTATTGCAATAGATAGTACAATGGCAAGAGTTCTTTATCTCTCAATGTTAATTATTTAGGACACCCAAAAAGGTACCCATAAGGGCGTTAACCCTAGCAGAACTAATTTGACAAAAAATAATATGTTGACTTTATAACAGAACTTTCAACATACCAATGCTAGCGTCTGTTCCAACTCCTCCTTCATTCTCCGAACGTCAGTAGTCTTTTCCACCATGCTTGCAATTTCGGATTTCTTCAAGTTATAGCTTTGATTAAGTTTCTCGACTTCACCCTGTATAATAGAGGAAAGAAAATAATTAGCAAAAAAATCTCTTCTTTAAATTCTTCCGATGTGCCCTCAAGTCCTTTCAAAAGTCACTTGATATCCTAAATCATGAGCTATGAGAATCCAGAAAAGGAACAGTATCCATTGGAATAATTTTATTTTCATTACCAATATAAAATGAACTACAGTAATGAAAAATTTATGACTGCAAAACACTAAAAAAAATAAACAGTCCATCTCTGACCAGGAGCCAAATAGAAAGGTATTGAGTCTAATCAATTTTTGTCAACCATGTTCAAGAGAAACAGCTTTTGGGTAAGTTAAATGGTCAGAATTAATGTCAGAGAACCACGGAGAGGTGTATATTTCCAAATGAGATGATTGCAGGAACTTGGCAACAGAAAGTAATTTGTACAAATGCATACATGTCCAAAGTAAAGCTTAACATGAGATCCAAAATTACCTATCACCAATCAAAGTTTCTAGCTATGTGTCTACCTAAAAGCACTTTGCATAAATAACTACTTTAGAATATTCTACAATCCGGCAAGCCAAATTCATGCTGAAATTTAGAAAGTGAAGAACTAATACTCACTCTTAATTGATCAATTTTAGATTGACAAAGAGGTATACGATCTTTCAGCTGTCCAATCCTCGCATTCTTTAGCTGGAGTTGCCTGTCTACATCATAAACCCATGACCAAGCAAGCTTCTTTTTTAGCTGCTTTGCTTGTTGAGATATTTCTTCAATGTGTTCCATTTTTTCAATCTTTTCCTGTAACTCATCTAGTTCTCTTTCTATGGGTCTTATGGAACCCTCTAATTGCTCAACAACAATGTTTGCCTTCTCCAACTGTTTCTCAATGTCTTGCAAAAGCTCTTCAACTTGCTGAAGAAGTGTGGCCTTGTAAAAGAACTGAACAATAAAGAGTCAGTACAACATATCTGTTGAATTGCGCTTCGAGAAATAAGTAGACATTACCTTAAATTTATCTCTGTCATTGCCAGAATGCAAAAACTCTCTGCTTCTATCTTGACCCATTATTACACATGGATTCTCAACATCAATCTGCGTAGATCAAGCATACAGCCGTGAGCATCCATTGCCTGCCTAAATTTTAGATGAAAATGACTAAAGCACATGGAGTATGACTGACACTCCCTTCAAACTTAGTATGATCATGTTAATTGAAAAACAGAAGAAAAAAAATAACAGACACGATATACATGTACAGTCAGATAGTGCAAATCCAGTTAAGCGAGAAATAGGAGAAAACTCACACTAAAATGCTCGATTAGCTCCCGGAGATCCTCTTTCCGACTAGCAACCTTTCTTCCTGTCATAGTCCTCGTATGAAGAACAAATCAAATGAATACCACAGCATAATGAAGCAATGTAGTAGCAGTACAGTGCAATAAACCACATCCAGTTGCAAACATGTGTCTTCTATAACAACATAACAGTAAAGGGTACAGTCAAAGTGAAAAATAATACTACCCCAGCCTGAAAAATGCAGGACATAAATCGTTAAAAACTACACTAATCATGCCCATGCAAAACCGAAATGACAACTGCCTCCTCTACAGTCACAAACTTAGAACCAGAAGCTTCTCGATATAATCTCAATAACACTCGACCCCGGAATCAAAATAGAGAAAACCAATTTGACCATCAATGTAGTACTGAGGTTTCCAAGACTGTACAGATATCATAATGAGAGGAAAAAAAACATAATCCGCAAGGAATGTAAACCTTGATGATCCCTCAAAACAGTGGTGTTTGAAGCACCGGAAATCTTCCGCTCGATAATAATAACATCCCCATAAACATCATGCTTAAAAGCATCCTCTCCTTGGTTCTTCAACTCAACATGAACCACAGCGTAACTGCAATGGAGCCATCAAACTAAAAAAGTTACAACAAAGACACTCCAATAACACATTCCCTAACGAAAAAAAAGCCAACACAACATCAAATGAACATCTAATATCATCAAAAGAGGGTTGTACCTGCAGCCAGTCTTTATGAAATCCTTCAATGTAGACCCTCTCTGGGTCTCCTTAGCACGAACCCCAAATGCAACACATAAAGCCGTCAGTATTGCACTTTTACCACCTGCATAAACCAGACCCAATATTAAACCCTAATTTCAAAACCCCAATTCAATAAACAGTACTTAAACCCTAAAGTTCGAAGCTTTATGGGTAAAACTGAGAAACCCAGTTGAATAGAGGAAAGGAGGGAGTGATTACTTACTCCCATTTTGACCGGTGATGAAATTGACCCAATCGCCGAGCTCAATCTGCAAGCTACTGTGGCACATGAAATTCTCGAGGCGGATTTTCTGGACGATGCCGGCTTTGGGGCGGTTGTGGCGGCCGGCGATTGGCTCGGCCATGGCTGCCGTGAGGTTGGGTTTGGTGTACAGAGGAGAATTTAGGGTGTGGGTTTTGGGGATCGGGAGGATTAGAAAACCCTAGGCAGCGAAATTGGGAGGGAAAAGAGGAGAAGTCGGGACTGGTGGAAGAGACGTTTGGCGGGAAGAGGGAAAGGCTGCGTGGGTTTTATCGTGGGAAGTCCAGTATTTGCTAAGTGAGGGTTTATCTTAAATAATTAAATATATATATATATATATATATATCCTTTCTTCCTTCTTGGTGGTTTTGGAAGAGGTTTACAATTTTTGGAGAAATTAAATTTTGAGAAATAAATGAAACGCCCTGTGAAAATATGTAGGGATTTTTAATTGGTAAAGGGTATTCGAACAAGGTTAGAATCCGCTTACAAGAGTGTTTACAATGAGATATTGAGTGTTTTTTATTTATATCGTAAAAGATTAAGATCGTGTTTTTATATATCTGATTATCGTCGTACTATATTATTAAGTATTTGAAATTATAACTAGTTGATTTTAGTTACTTATATGGATTAAAACGACTTGTGCTTAGTCATAACATATTTCAATCACATTAGAGAATATATGTATATAAAGTGTGAAATGCTCCTATTTTTTCTCATATAAAACATTTCAATTGTTGAATGATGAATAGTACACCATAAATTTTATTAATGGCGACAGGATGACAATATGAATCAATAGTCTATGAGTCAATCTGTATATAAGCAAGCTAGGTAAGTAGGAAGTGTAGTCTGGCAACGTTGTGCATGATGTACCAGATCGTTGCCATTTGGCACACCTGATATAACGCTACGTCGTCAGTAAAAGCTGCGTGAAAGAATTATGCCAATTGGGCATCATGATCATGTCCATATTGGACTCCAGTCCAGATTGCTAACCCATTTTTCTATTCAAAGCCTACAACTACAATCCACAAACTAGAGATAATTCGGTATCATGTGGCTTTGCCTACATGTCAATACATTATGTTACCACTTCGCTTTTTTCTTTTTAGTAAATGGATATATCCTAGCCTGAGTCATATGCATTTGGTGTAATTTCACAAATCTAACCACCACTGAGCTATTCGATTTATGTATCTATGCGTAATGGAATTTAAGTAGCAGTATGAAATTGTACGTGCTCAATTCATATGAGATCTAATAATGTTATAGTTGCGGGTACTTAGGTGACAGTCGGAAGCAATTATGTAATATTATATCGGTATACCTTTTATGCTACAATACGTAGTGTGAGGACTCAAACTAAGATGTTCGTCTTAATGCACGATACGTACTTGTGTATCGAATCAAATGAGTTGAATGATGTGTTAGTATGCAGTCAATGAGAACATCACAAATAACAAAATGCACTACAACTGATGAACAAACCAACCCAAATACCCTGAATGTGGTCAGGCTGCACCAACCGGGAACATAATTAGAAATGCACAAAGCACCATTCAGACTAAATCTCACAATTTAGGAATGCACCCTCCCTTATACAAATTTTCATTATGATCGACCTCGCCTCATGTGGATTCACATCTGGATAATTCGAGCATTGAATTGAATTAGGTGGATTTTGTGGTAGATTTATCGGCTTTTTTAGAAAATTAGTGTGTCACGAAAGAGTCCAATATACTAAATCAGAAAATCCCACGACTACTTTATTAGGTGGATATGGTTTTTAAATGCGTTCGTATATTGACATAAAGGCCATTTCATGCACAACCCATTTGGCCTCACCCTCACAAGGACACTACTCCAACCCTTCTCTCTATCTATGTGTTCTTGTTTTGGTCCTTTTACTCCTTTAGCGTAAGGATTTGCCTGTCACCTACTCCTAAAGAAGAGCCGAGTCCCCTATTAGCTCTCACACTCTTTCTTCTTCTCCTTCATCAAAACCCAGATCTTTCTTCTGTCTTCCGATCTAATCTCCGGCCATGGATAAGCCTTACATCTGCAAGATCTGCAACAAGCGATTCAAAGGTGGCAAGGCCATGGGCGGACACATGAGATCTCATCTCGTTAAGCTTCCTCTCCCTCCCAAACAGCCTCCACCCCCGCCGCCTCCAGCCACTCCTTCTCCGCCGCAACGGCTCCCACACTCGCCGGAGTTTTCATCCTCCTCGACTCATTATAACCATAGCCAGAGTAACAACAACAACAACAGCAACATCCTCCGAATCCGGAACATCAACAGCAGCGTCATGCAGATGATGATGATGCAGTCCCCTCCGCCGGCTAGGTTTCTGAAGTACCGGGAACTTGATTCTGCTTCCGCTGCGGTGGCTCCCCCGTCTTCAATGGACTCGGTGGTGGAGAGTGATAGCATCGAGTCGCTTCACAAAAAGCCGACGAGAAGAAGATCCAAACGGCGTCGTAAGCTCGTTGTGAGAGTGGCGCAGCCGCTTCTAGACGCCGCAGCGCAGGTAAATTCCGTTATTACCGATACTTTCTCATCGGAAGATTGCGCACTCTCTCTTATGATGCTCTCGAGAGACACTTGGAAAGTGACCAAAAAGGAAGTGGCATGTGGTGATGGGGAGGAAGAAGAATCTCGTGAGGAAGAAATGGAACAAGAAGTAGAAGAGGAAGATGAAGAAGATGACGACGTTGTTTTCGTCGCCAGGACTGTTCCAAAGAGTGCATTCTCTAAGCAAGGTGGGAAGTACAAGTGTGATACTTGCAAGAAAGCCTTCCAATCCTACCAAGCACTCGGCGGCCACCGCGCCAGCCACAAGAGAGTCCGCCACCAAGTCTTCGAAGAAGACGATGACGTGGACTCCGGCGATGAGGACGATGATGATTCAGAGGAGGAGCCGGCAGGAGAAGTAGTAGTAGTGGGCAGAGGAAGTGGCAGTGGCATTGGTAATGGTAACGGCGGCGGCGGTGGAGGAAGTGGTGGTTTTGGGGGGTATATTGGTAATTCGGCAGTTGTGGAGCATCCTCCTCCCAGGGTGTTTGAATGCCCGTTTTGTTTCAAGCTGTTTGATTCTGGTCAAGCACTCGGTGGGCACAAGAAGGTGCACTATTATAATAATACTAACAGTAATGCTAGTTGTCATAGTAACACCAACGACGCCAAGGCCTCTTCCTCTGCAAATGTTTCTTCTGCAAACTATGGAGACAACAACTTGGTGATCGATCTCAATCTCCCAGCACCAGAAGAAGAGTTCGAAATTTCGACGGTGTCGGATTAGCTAGTTTAGCATCTCAGTGTCAGAGAGGTACCAGGTACCAAGTAATTTTCTAGCTCATAATGTTATCAATCAGCTAGCAACATGCAGCAACATTTTTCATTTTCAAAAATGGTTTCTCTTTAGCTTGCTTAATTTGTTGTATATACAGTCATTAAATTTCCGCCCATTTGATAATGTTATACAGTGATGAATTTTTCTTCAGTGATCTTTGCTATCTGGTGTGGTTTCTGTTGCATGATAGTACTACTAACTGGTTTGGGATAGAGTTGGGGGTTACCTGAGAGGACAAGCAGCCCTATTGTTTTTGGTTCTTTGTGAGCAGACGGATGAGGACATAGTTGGGTTCTTTTTAGCTGAGATTCATCAACTGTTCTCCTCATTTCACTCATTAAATAATTTTAGAATTTTTGTTTTAGGGGTGTGAGAGTTTAGTTTTAGGTTTCTACCTGTCACAACCAGCAGCTTTATAGATGTGCACAGTTGGTGATGAAGAAGTCAAGAGCCTACAACTCTATTCCTCTTCCTTCTTACATTCTCTAGCTTCTGCCTTCTTCTGGGTTTTCCTAGGCAAACGTTACACTTACCCGAGTAATTATCTTGTGTATCAGGAACACCACGTGTTATTTCATGATGTGGTAAATATGGAAACAAATTTGTCAATCACCTTTTATTTGCCTATCTTGTGCTCACCCTTCTAAACTTATGTCATGTGTTCAATTGCTTAATTATTATCTAACTTTGAGTTGAGAAAAGACATATGACATGAGTTTAGAATAGTTGGCACAAGGTAGTTAAATGAAAGGTGGTCATCAAATTTGTTTCCTGATAAACATGCACGCAGTGAAAGGAAAAAATTTATTTAAATATGAGAGTACCAATTAGAAACAAACGCAATAAAAAATAGACCAATAATATTAAAAGGTACACCGAGTACATATAATAATTTTTCCACTTAGCCATGCATCGAGTCAAGCATGAGTTGTATCCCGTCAAACGGTGTGCCATATACATTTGGCCATTGAAGGGTTTTTTTTGAACCAATTATTATGAGTTATTTGTATTTTCAGCACAAGATACCTTACCATAAAACCATGCGTTATTTGAATTGTAATGACTTGTATGGTGCGGTTCGTCTACAAATGGACTCTTTATTTTCTCACACATCCAATAAAAGAAAATAATCTTTCAAATTAAACACTCGTGATAAGGTCATATTAGGTTGTTTAATTTTCAGTTAAGAAGATAATTTTTGGCCAAAATTTTAAACCCGGTCATTAATATTTGCCAATACTAAAACCCGGAGCATGCATCGATCTATTAGCAATTTAGACGCTTTTCATAAGACTTTTGCTTCATTCTTTAAAAAAACACACACACATAATTTTGTTTTAATTTGTTGGTTATCGATAACAATATTGATCAGTTCAGTGACAAGTTATACCTCCCAGAATTTGAAACTCTAGCTCAATTTATCTCCTGCATAACCAACCAAAAACAATAGGTATGAAATTTTGCCAAGCATATGACACATATAATCTCCGAAATTGGGATTTTCCGCTCCCTTTTTATGCGTTGGGAACTTGTGTTGGCCTATGCCGATATTACCCATTTTTAATTGCAATATTATCATGTCAATTCAGAAGGGATGATCTATGTCAGATTGTGGAACAAATCATATAATAAGGGATGAAACCATGAGTTGCTAACTTATTTGGTATGCAATATATAGGCTGTGATTGATTTTACCAGTCTTATTCTAATGGCAAATCAAGATTTGGAACTTTGATTTTCTTTTGAATATCTTCGTCTTCAATCACCATCTAGCTAGATGAACTAGGATCCATAGAGTTTCTCCTTATTAGCGTAGTCATGCTACAAACAGCCAATCCTTTTGTTGGTTTTTTGTTTTTATGAAGAAAAAAAATCAATTAGATAGAGGGTCCCGAGGGCATCCATGACCAACAATATCAAATACAAAAGCTCTAGAGGCCTCGCAAGGCACTCTATTTTCCCAAGCCAACCCTTTCGTTGTTAAACGTCAATGTTGGAACTGTCGTGAAATCACATTACTCATAAATAGCTTAATTTTGCTTAATTTTTTTATTAATTAAAATATAGTAGATGCACAGTGATGAATGCATTTCTAATTGAATAGACCTTCAGGAAGCAAGGGTCAAGAATGAGAATGGCTCAAAGCAGTGCCGGCCCTGGGGCGGTCAAGGAGGTGTGGCCAGACATGGCCCTCCGACCGGGAAGGACCCTCCGGCCGACAAGGGTACGCAATTTTTTTTTCAGTATAAATAAGGTATTGGACATATACTGAGCATGATCAATTTATAACCAAACAAAGTGGTTGGTGGATTGGCTACATGCTAGCTTTTATAATTAGAGCGGCAATGAGATTGGGAGTTCGATACGGGTTTGTGTTTTTTTTTTCCTTTTTTTTTCCCCCTTATTAACTTCTTCCCTCATTCAATTTCCCTTTTAACTCCTCTCTTTCTCTCCATCGAGACTTATTTCTCTCTATGTTTTTCACTGTTCATGATCAATGATCATTCTCTTCTTCGGTTCTTCCCCATAATCCCTTTAATTAGTTCACTTATACTCTTTCAATTTCTACTCAAAAATTAAGATTGAAGAAAGGTATGTTGCATTGATAAGTTTGAAATTATTTAAATTTGTTTCAAATTTAACAATGATTATGTCAATGAACAATCTATTTGTTCCTCACTTCTTTTTATTATTTTTGGATTAAGATTGGAGGATTGCTTGTAATCAATTTGGCTGGAAGCTTGACACTTTGAAGCAATCGGTGGAATCGAGACTTGGGATCGGGTTAGTTGTTTCTGTTTATTTTTCTAATTTCTCTTGAGTTGATCAGCTTTAGGCTTTGATATATATATATATATATATATATATATATATATATATATATCAATTTAGGTTGTGTTGTAGAGAGAAAACAAGAGTAGACTAGAAAATATTGTTTACTTGAGCTATATGACCTTTCTCTTGAGTTGATCAGCTTCTGTCATTTTGCACAGGGCCCTCGATCACTTTGGGCCGGCCCTGGCTCAAAGCCTCAAACTACTGTAATTTATATTTCGATGCATGTTCTCTTTTGCTTAATTGGAATTTGCAGATAACAAAGGCAGGAAACCCAATCAAATTAGGAAATGTCTTTGCTGAAGTTTGACATTCAAAAATGAAGCTTTGCTCAATTGGATCGATGTTTCTGGCTGAAGTTACGATCAATGGCACAGCTTAATGCAGTGAACATTAGCATTCCACCAGGATTTACGATTATAGAAACTAAAACAATTGTATGACATCTTAGTCAGTACGTCAACTTTCTTGTTAGGTTTATATATACCTTAAGAATTTTTTGTTTCCACATTAACTAATCGACATTTTAGTTTCTGAAGATATGTTACGGTCGGGAGCTGGGGACTTCTTTGTTCTCTTGGTGTCATAGTCGGCGTTCTTTTTGTTTAGGCATGGTTAAGACTTAATTAAGACTCGAGAGATATTACCTCTTCCAAATTCTTTCTTTCTTCTAAAAATTCCTCAACCCAAATTTGGAGCGCTAAACACCAATATCAATAGAGAAGGGATAAAGAACAAAAAACATCTTTGTATACAATATCTATCGACTATCGTCGCTTTTCGAAACCAAAGCGGCCATGAGCATGTAACATACCGTCATATTATTGCACAATATATTTGCAGTATAGGCTGTATAACCTATTAGCACCGGGTTGTAAATGAATATACAAACCGAAAATCCACGATTCAAACCGTCCATACTTCCTGTTCATATTATAATCTTCGTGAGAGGGTTGACAAAGGTAAAGAAAATATTTCTAAATTGGTTTGGTGAACATACTGACTCTCATGTACTCTTCATCTTCACTCTTCTGGTGCTCAATACGTGCTGTCATCAACGTCCTTCATCGACCTTATATATCTTAACTCGATCAGTTCCCAACTACTCCGACCAAGAAATCAGGGCAACATGGAAAACACATACCCGCGGAGGCACCAATCACATACAGCCACGTCACAGCAGCACTCTTCTGGTCCTGATCTTCTACGCAGCAGAAGCGGAAGTAGTACTTCTCCGGCGATAAACAACTCGTTATACACTTCCAGCGTCAGCCAGAGATTCACCACTCCACGGTCGAAGTCCACCGCCAAATCGAGAAATGGTTACAGAGATGAGGAGAAAACGGTGATCTCAAGCATGCAAAAGAAGGGACAAGAGAATAGAGAAGGCAACAATCAGAATGTAAGTTTTGACGTCCCTAAGTTGTCGCAACGCGGGAGTACTAGTCCGAGTCCGAGTCTGCGCTCTAGCTTCAGCTCAACAAAGGGGAGGAAGTCGTCGGCGACGTCTCCTTCGGCTTGGGCTTTGTCTCCAGGAAGGTCTTTGCCATGCACCGTGGGGCCGGAGCTGACTGCGGTGGTAGTTGCTTCGCCGAGGCCGAGGGTTAAGTCCAGTGGCGGCGGAGTTGGTGGGGTTTTGAAGTACTTTAGGCTGCAGAAGAAAGGGTTCACCATACAGGAGGAGGAGTTTCATCAGTTTCGGATTTTGCATAATAGGTTGCTCCAATGGAGGTTTGCGAATGCTAGAGCTCAGTCTGCCATGGTTGCTTCACAAAAAGTTGCGCAGGTAAGTACTGATCAATGGTCTATATTGTACTCAACAATCATAGACGAATTATTTACACGTATTTTGTATATATTCCAGGGTAGAATGTTTAGTGTGTGGCTTAGAATCTCCAGATTGAGGACCTACGTGTTCGATAAGCAACTACAAGTGGAAAAGCTCAAGCATCAAATGAAGGTCTATCAAATTGTGTACCCTCAGATTTCTCTACTGAATGAATGGGGGAAATTAGAGAAAAAGAATATAGAATCTGTTAGCAGGATGGTGAGGAAGTTATCCGGAATTTCAAACACAATTCCTTTGGCAAATGACGCTAAGGTAAACATACGCGTACATTTTGCATTTTGAGGTGATAATTTTAATACAAGTGAATTTGGTAATTCAGATACATCTAAACTAAAATTAATCCCATTATGCATCTCATATAGGGAGATGTGGCGTCTATACACGAAGCGATGATCACAGCCATGGATGTAATGGCTGGTATTCAAGCAACAGTCACTGAATTGCTCCCACAGGTAATTTAGTAGCTACCTAGTCTTTATATAAACAATGCAGATAATTTTGGTTATAATGCTAGACAATTTAGAGCAATATGCTCTTGCTGGTTTTTTTAATATGATCGAATTTTGCTATTTCATCAGCTTGAAAAGCTACTTTACATGGTTACGGAGCTTCTAATCATGCAGAAGCAACAAACAGAATTGGAGAAATATATAACATCTGTCGTTAGTCTTATGGTAAGTGATGCCTGTCAAGCTCGATCATAAGTGTAATTACTGTATATTCACATCATATGCCTAAAGCTTTTTCTTCATGGAGTTAACTGTTGTTAAAATGAAGATGAAAATGGAGGAGGCTTGTTATAGATATTAGATAACAACATAATATAAACGGAGCGGGACCAGGAAGTAGGTTTTTATGCAACCGAGAGTAGTAGATATTACTCAAGTATGTAATTAACTTATATCACATAACAATTGGTAGGAAAAGTTCTAAAGTATCTTATATATGTTTTAACAGAAAGAGGAGACGAGCGTAAGAGTACATCTCATCCAAGTAGCGAATGAAAATCAAGGAGAGGCTCGGAATTATATGTTTGATTAACCATTTTGTATTACTAGATTCAAGGAAGTTTTAGTATTCTCCTTCATCTTCAATATGAAAAGCTAATAATCTTAATATCACCCCCCTCATTGGCCGGGGATGAGGTAGAGGAAGTAGATTTGCTTCTCCTCCTCCCTTTTATCATTTTTTGATCTCTTCTCTGTTATATTCTTGTTTAGTTTGAGTCCATTGAGATGAATGTACTGACTTGACCCTAATCATGCTTAGATTTAACTACCGCATCATCTCTCTCTGCCATAAGCTCACTTCTAACACGTACTTTGCTTACATCTAGACATCTCCACGAGTTGAAGAATTACGTTGTTCGACATCTATGTGCTTTTGGCCATCTTCATCAAATGCAGATTATTGTGGGTTTAAGTGGAACTTGCTGAGCAATTTGCTATCATGCGCCGTTGGATCATTTGAGATAGAGTCATTCTTAGACTCTTCTCGTGAGCTACAATCGCTTCTTAGTTAGATACGAATCTATTTTGTAAGATTGTTGAATTCGTACGTGGTGATTGCCATCAAGTATCCCTAGGGATCTGGATGTTTGCTGTGTCTATAATTCGTGTAATCTCTTAACAACGTGAGTTTAGTATATTATCCCGTTTTAGTCCAATTTAGTTTTATTGTTGAAGTTAGCAACTTTGAATCAAGGCATCCTGATATAGTCATTCACATTGTCTATATCCTGTGGTCGACTAATGTTCATACTTATTCCCCGTGCAAACTTTGCAGGGTTCCAAGCTAGCTAGCTCTTTATGACAATCAGACTAACTTTTTGGTATGAAATGTGAGCTCAAAACTTTTGACACTTCTTCTTGTTATGTTTAATCATTAAAATCTTCGAGGACCTGGATGCTATTGCTCACAATGTACGTTATATGGAGTAATGATCGAGGTGAGTCAAACAAGAATTCTAACATATTAGCGGCAGATTAACACCCTTTAATTTATATACGTACGTTAACAAACCAGAATTATAACTAGAGGGACAACATGACTTGGAATTCCATTTGAAAAACGTAAAAAATAAGACTTCTCCTATACCAATTCCCACCATTTTTTAAAAAATAAGAAGGTAAAAATAAAACCCAAAGAAAGAAGAAAAACCACAAGTAACAACCGTATTAACAATCCAGTGTTGGCTTTTGTGGCAAAGGAATGTCACCACAACTCACACTACGATCTCGACCAACAACATGGCTAGCAAGCAACTTCCTCTTAGGCTTGGCTTCAATGAGCATCAACACCACATCCCTCATGGACGGCCGGTCCGCCGGATTCCTACTCGTGCAAAGCAAAGCAATTCGGAGCATTTGCATCATCTCCTCCCTCACCGGCGTACAACCCGCGCCGGCATTCTTGTCCAAAACATCGTTGATCCCATCTTTGCTCTTGATTTTAGTCCGAATCCAATCTACAATGCTATTTCCATCCCCAAAAATCGCCTCCACCGATCTTTTTCCGCTTAAAATCTCCAACAACACAACCCCAAAGCTGTATATGTCACTCTTCTCATCAACTTGTAGGGTATAAGCATACTCTGCAAAACCAAAACAAATAAGAACACTAATGAGTACACAACCTCAATCATCTTGTAACCCAATGTCTCAAACAGTCAAACTACGACTCATGAAAAAGAAAAGGGGAAAAGGTGACCATCTACAATAGTGGCAACAATGTGCGCACTGACATTAGGCACTGTAACATTGTACATGGTGGACAAACATGTCAATGTCAACCCTTCTTTCCACCCCGTAATTCTTTATGGACTTTATGAAATGTGATACTAGTAATTTTTTTTTTGGTTACATGACTACAAGGAAGAAAAATTGTAAAAAGTTAAAGACTTGCTTAATTACAGTACAATGCAAAGATAAAGATAGTGTGCTACACTTTTTGACTAAATGGAGTAATGGACCGACCATATGATAACATGAACATGCAACTTTACTTAGATTTCAGCTTAATTTAACTAGCAAGTGTAACATTGCTTTAACGCAAACATTATCTTACTCCCTACCTCGCCTCCACTAGATTTCGTCACCCAACAAAACGAACTCAAATAAAGAAGCCCTACCAGACACCCACTAATCATGCAAGCATCATCTCACTAAATTACGTCGGAGGAAGAGTTCCTCCGGCACATACAATAACATCTAATTAAAAAACGATAATGTAAACACTAACACACCTGGCGCAATGTAGCCGTAGGAACCGGCGATCACAGACATGGACTCATCACTCTGGATCAACTTAGCCACCCCAAAGTCCGCCACTCTCGCTTCCATGTCACCGTCCAACAGAATGTTACTCGGCTTGAGATCACGGTGGACGATCACCGGATCGCAGTCGTGGTGAAGGTAGCATATCCCTTGTGCCACACCAAGGGCAATCTTATACCTGGTGACCCAATCCGCCCCCAAATTCTGGGCCTTGTTCTTGCCATGCAACAAGTCGTCCAAGTTCCCATTGGGCATGTACTCATAGAGCAGCATAGTACAGTCCCTGTTGCAGCAGCACCCTAACAATCTCACTATATTCCTATGCCTCACGTTACCCAACACTTCCACTTCCGCCAAAACCCCTCTCCGCCGTCGGATTATGCTCTCCTTCTGCTTCCCCCAGAGCTTCTTCACCGCTATGATCTCGCCACCTGGCATCTCCGCCTTGTACACCGTCCCGGTCCCACCCATCCCTAGGACCTTGTCACTCATCTGCAAACAGTCCAGCACATCCTCCGCCGTGAAATTCAAACGCTGAAAGGCGGTCAACTTCCACGGCCCCACCTGCGGGCCCCTCTCCTCCACCCCGCCGCTGTAGCGCGCGTGGAAGCAACGCGTCCCGGCGACGAGGACGAACAGACCGATCCCGAACGCCGCCGCCATTATCCAGACGATCGCGCCGGCGGTCTTCTTCGGCTGCTCACGACGGTCGACATCAAGAGCCCCGGCCGGTTCAGTCTCCGCCACACACGGCTTGCGCAAAACGACGCCGCATAATCCGTCGTTTCCCGAAAATGACGTCGGATGGAGGTTCGGGAAGATCGCGCCGGACGCCGGGATCGGGCCGGTAAGGAGGTTGAACGAGACGTTGAAGGTCTCCAGCGTCCTGCAATTATCGAAGTTCGAGGGGATCGTGCCGGAGAGGAAGTTATACGAGAGGTCAAGGTCGGTTATCGACGGCAGAGCAGATATTTCCCAGGGGATGATTCCGGTGAGCTTGTTCCGACTCAGGCTGAGACTCAGAAGCTTCTCGCAGTGTCCAATGTCCCAGGGGATGGTCCCATTGAGGTCATTGTTTTGCAATTCAATCTTGTAGAGGCTCTTGCAGCCGATGAAGTCGGGAATTTTCCCGGTAAGTTGGCCGGAAATGGCGGAGAATATTTGTAAACTGTTGGCTTTCCAGATATTTTGAGGCAGAGTTGCGCGGAGAGGGTTCTGGGAGATGTTTAAGTACTCGAGCTTCGCAGCATTGCCGAGGTCTTGAGGAATGGGGCCGGAGAAGTTGTTGTTGCTTACGTCGAAGAAGGTTAGGTTTGGGAGGAAGCCGAAGCCCTGAGGGAGTGAGCCGTTGAGTTTGTTGTTTTGAACACGAAAGCGGAGTAGTGATGTGCAAAGGGCTAGCTCCCTTGGAAGATTGTTGTTGAAGTAATTGGAGAAGAGGATGAGTTTCCCGAGTTTGTTGCCTTTGCAGAGAGTTGGTGGGATTGGGCCCGTGAGTGAGTTGGAGGAGAGGTCGACGAGGACGAGGTTCGCGTTGGTGCCGAGGTTTTGGGGTAGGGTTCCGGTGAGGGAGTTGTTCCATAGGAGGAGGGTTTCCAAGTTGGGAAGCTTTCCGATATGATATGGGATTTCGCCAACTAGGAAGTTGTTCATTAAGCTCAGCCTGTTGAGTTCAATTAGTGTGGCAATGCCGGCTGGGATGGAACCGGAAAGCTGATTTTCTGACAAGTCGAGTAATCGGAGAGATTGTAGGTTTCCGAGGCTCGGTGGGATAGTGCCAGAAAATCGGTTTTTGAAGAGGAATAATATGTTGAGCATGGTTAGGTTGCCAAGCTCTGGTGGGAGTGACCCGGAGAGCAAGTTATTGGAGATGTCTAAGTAGTTGAGGTTTGATAGTGATGTCAACTCGACAGGAAGCTCACCGGTGAAACCGTTGTAGCCGATTTCCATGCGAGTGAGGTCCGATAAGGACCCCAGTTGAGGTGGTATAGCGCCTCTAAGAGCATTTCCGGCCAGACCAAGTTCCCTGAGTTTGGGAAGACTTCCATATCCTGGTGGAATATTACCTTCGAAGTAGCTTCCACTGAGGTTAAGCTTTTCAAGGGACTTGAGTCTGATGATTTCTTGAGGTAAAGGACCGGTGAAGCTGTTGCTGTAAGCATTGAAGGCCCTCAAGAACTTGAGCTTGGAAATTCCAGGCGGGAAAGTTGAGTTGAAGTCGTTGTGGCTTATGTCAAGTATTCTGAGCTGGGGGAGTTGGAAAATGGCTGGCTGGAGTGGTCCAGCAAAACTGTTATTGCTCAAGTTGAGGTGAATTAAGCCCGACAAGTAGCGTATTTCTGCTGGGATTGGACCGGAAAGATTGCGGTAAGAGAGGTCTAGAGAGACTACTAAAGATGTGTTGGGTTGGCATTTGATTCCAGACCATGAACACCAAACTGGACCTTGAGTATTAGCCGTGCTATCCCAGCCATTGAACGTAAAGAGAGGATCTTTAAGTGAGGATTTGAGGGAAAGCAAAGCACTGAGTTGGGAAGTTGCAGAATTTGAAGCACAGAGAACTATGGATTCTTGAAGAAAGAAGAGGGAGAAGAAGAAGAAGAGAAAGTGAAGAAAGGAAAGTTTCATGGTTTTCGGGGAGGGTGGAGGAGGGTCTTGGCTGAGACAGTGATGAAGATGAGAGTGGTAAATTTAAGGGAAGGAATGTTTTGATGACTACCGAGTGAAGTTGAAATGCTTTTAGGGAGTGCTGGGTGCAGAGGGTGTTTCATCATGATGATTGCTTCAGTGGGATTTCTTGGTGGGCTATGTCTATAATAAGCTTGAGAAAAAATGAAAGAGAAAGAGGGAGAGAGAGAGACAGACAGAAACAAAGCAAAGCTGAGCTTCTATATGAACATGGAAATCTCTCCCTCTTGTTAATTTCTTTCAAGTTCTCGATCAGTAGATTTCTATCCACCTATGCTACTTTTGGTTTTGTTGGATTTGTTTCTTTTTCTCTTTTCTTTTGCTGCTATACTTTTCATCATTCCTTGGTTAGCTTTATCTTCGTTGTGTATAACAAATTGATTGATGAACCAACAACATGTATATGTGTATATAGTTTGTGATGACAAATGTGTCTCACAGGATCCAAGGAAGTGATTTCAATTTCCCACCATATTCCCCAACCCTAATTTAAACGATTTCTGATTATTTTCTTCTTTTTTTTCCTTTTACCTTCCAAACATTCTTTTTTTTCTTGGTTTAGATTGAAGATGAAGCTTTTATATGTATTTCCATTTTGGGTATTACATTTTGTTTACGTGATAGGACATAATGTAACGAATACTACTGATGATCCATGAAAAACGATTTAACGATTTACGTTATGTACGTAGTACTTTTTTATAGTTCTAGGTAAAAGGATACATTCTAGCTAACCCTTTGGTGGCTCACTATTCACCAAAGAATAAAGAACATAAGAATTCTATGCAGGACATGGTGGTGATGGTGCATTATAATGTAGCATATAGAAACAAGCTAGGCTGCTACAATTTGGCGCCGACGTTCGAAATTGAAACATAATCTCCAAACACTGTTCTTGGCCACCGGAAGAACTGAAGCGCTAGGATTCCATTACAGGATCCTAAAAATTACCGAGGGAAGATCTTTGTGATTAGTGTTTATCAATGTCAATATTATACAGGATATACCATTACTGATCGAGTTGATTAAGATTTTGCTTTTTCTCCACTCATTTTGACTTGGAAAAATTCTTCCTTGGGATGATGCCTAATTACTTTGTATCATTAACCTTGTTAAAGTATATATTACGTTATGAATAAAGCTTCAAACACAATCATCCTTCCTCATTTGATTATTTCATCTTAATTAGGGCTTTGCAAATACTTCCACCGAACCACTTTGTGTTTGTTATTAGTTTTAAATTGCAATGAAGGAATAACGCAAATAAGCCAAATCGTCAATATTTTTTTTTTGGTCCAAATGGTAATTCAAAGCCAAATCTTCAATATACCAAGACATTTTATGCATGCCTTGTAGAATGAATGATATAGTGATTTGTTAACACCGTATGGATCATACACAAAGAAGTAAACAAGAGAGCAAAAACAAGGAATTTTAAAGTATATCGTCTTATAGAGATAATACAAACATATAATATGAACATAGGATCATGATCCAATATTGGCTTGAAAGAAAACAATAATGTCCATATCATGTAAAGCATTTAACAAACAACCCAAGTATGTACCATAAGAGTAAGAGAATATGATCCCAGAAAAACCTATATTTTAGTGTGAGAGAGACGTGCTCCAATAACTACTCGATCGTTCTAGTTGAGCAAAGCTTTTCCGTCAGCTGCTCCTCTCTTTCCAAGAGAATGTTCAATATTATATAGCAGAAGGATCCAAATAAACAATCGCAGGTCGAGTTGGTTTTCCAAATAGGGTATTCTGAGAATTAAAGCAAAAGGAAACCCAGAAACTAAAGCTTGTTTTCTTGCTTCAGTCGTATATACAAGGAAGGAAATGTACGTATGTATGAGTAGTCGCATTCTGCGAGGGGGGAGTTAGTGGGAATTTTCAAATTCAAAGCAAGAACCCATTCCTTTATGCATGCGCCGTTGTTAGCTCTCATAACGCGTGCTAAAACGCAGTACCACCATTTGTGCTACTTTGAGCTTTTCACCGTTCCTGTAAATATAAATGGTTTTATAGGAGTTTTATAGGATGATCCAGTAGATGAAGGGTTCTCAACTACAATCATCTAAGTTATAGACATGCAACATATAATATAAGACAGTAAGACACAAATGTGTTGTTTTTATGACTACATTAAGATAGATCGGTAAAGTAAAACAACTTCATTTACGTAGTTATAGATCATAGAGGGTCGTTTAGTACTACATTAACGATTAACGAAATTTGGTGAAATCGGATATTCATAAAACATTTGATGTGCGTCTTATTATTTGTACGTGAAAAATCAAACATAATGAACATGAAAGAGATGGTAAAGAACATTCGAAAGGGACATTTCCTCTGAAGAACTTGGAGAGGAACAACCTGACAATCTCATGATTCTTTCTATGCCACCATCAGAGGGCGCGTGCATCTTAGTCCCACAATTTCCCCTGTACAGTATATTCTCTGCTACCAATATTGAATTTACCATTCCACCCCTACCATAAATAACAAGGGCGGGAGGCCTATGAGACTCGGTGAGTGGGCCACTTGGGGCCCAGATTCACTTTGTCCCCTACATACCCTTCACTTGTCGTCTTGTCTTGAATGCCACAGCCTTTTGGTTTTTTCTTTACAATTTTTATTTTTTTTGTTAATGGATTTTTTATTTTATTTTGTTAATGGATAATTTTGTAAACATATATAAAAAAGAGGTGGTGTATAAGAAAATTGACACGTGCCCAAGGCATGCGGGGGCTGTGAGGCGTGACGGGGTGGTGACCCTACCACCAACGAGCAACGGTGAGTGGGCGAAGGACTCTCCTCCTCCTTTTTGTGACCACGCCGGCGGCAACGTCTGTTAAGAGCCTACTCTCCGAACGCCTCACCGTTACTTCGCAGACCAACGTCACCGTGACCCGAAATCATGCAGATCTTCTTTTAGTATTCGAATTCCTAAGCCTTTTCAGTGGGCTCCTCCGAATGAAAAACCAATTCCTATGTACTTGTCGTCTTCTTCTTCCTTTGGAGACCAATTCCCATAACCCATTGTATATATCATCATCCCATGAATCCATAATCCCATACCATAGGCCCGATTACCGGTGTTCTGAAAGTTGGCCTAGGTGCCGTTCCCGGACTGAAGAAGGAAGAAGTGAAGGTCAAGCTGGAGGAAGGGAACGTCCTTCTGATCAGCGGAGAGAGGAGCAGGGAGCAGGAGGAGAAGAACGACAAGTGGCACAGGGTGGAGAGGAGCAGCGGCAAGTTTCCTGAGGAGGTTCAGGCTACCGGATAATGCAAAGGTGGATTAGGTCAGGGCTGCTATGGAGAATGGGGTGTTTACTGTGACTGTGCCCAAAGCAGAGGAGCAGAAGTCCCAGGTCAAGAGCATCGACATTTGTGGAGCTTAGATATAAAAGATCTTCGGGCCATCGATCAAGTTTTTCAGTTTTGTTCCAAGTTTTGTCAAATAAGCTTGTGTGGTGTGTTTTGTATGTTGTAGTTTTGTTCAGCCTTTGAGAAAAGACAAAGTGAAAAGCTGCTCTTTCTCACGTGCTGGCCTTGCCAGTTATTTTTTTTCTCCTAACGTTGCAGAGATAACCGTCGTCTCGTCCTTTTTTTAAACAGCCATATCATTGATCGACACGTCAAAATTTTGAATTTGAGCTCTCGGAGAGTGGGCTCATACCAGAACTTGCCCACGCCGACCGCGCGTGGGTTCTCTTCTTTCTTCTAGTATGAACTCAAATCTACGCCTAAACTAGTTGGGTGCAGCTTCTTCTTCTTCTTCTTTTAGAAAACAGATCCATGTCTAGGGTTTCATAAAAACTCATTTATTCCTGGTTGACATGGGAGAGCAAAAAAATAATTAATCGCAGATGAGAGTTAAAAAAAACTCATGCCAAGAGGAACGGGTTCATTTTTTTCGTCTCTGTCGTCGCCTTTTTCGGATATAAATTGTTGTCTAAGGTACGTATAATATCAAAACCTTAACTTGTAGACTGAGTTTGAAACGTACTGTAGGAGTGAGATATCGATACTTATCACTCATACTGTGGGATCGGAGATTCAATGGTATGGTGTACGTGTACGTACGTACTTCTGTCTGGAAATGCCAGTTGTGCTTGGTGTTAAGCAGGGTTGTTAAATTGTGAAAGGAACAACTATGCTTGATACAGTGATTAGGTTTCAAAGCAGTGAAAAGTTGAGGCACTGATCGAGCAGAGAGCTATATGCACATGCCAAAGGGCCAATATATCTCTTCTCTGATCATCAGCAGTTCGGCACTTTAGTTTGTACGTATAAACGACGATCAAATCAGAATTTACATACATGTTTACAACAAACCAGAATGGCCCAAAGCAACAGTAGATAAGTACGTACGTGAATAGTAAATGTAGTTCTGTATTACTATTAGAAGTTTTAATCAAAGTAGGTGCAGGGTATATGGGGTCCAAATCCCATGACAGAATGATTGTGAAGTTGAACATACTCGAATATAGGATTTGAGGAGATTTGAGTGATGGAAGAGTTGGGATAGATCACGCGGACCCACTGCTTCATTCTTTCTGCAGAAGAACACTGTGATAGTGTGATCGATCTTGCAGAGTTGCAGTACTGTTTAATTTGATCCACAGTCAGCTCTTGAAATTTTCCCTTTGTAATTTCATGAATATATCTTTTCTGCATATTCGTCTGTTTGCCCTTTTGAGTTTTGGCGAGTGAGCGTGTTTTTCTTCACATAATTTAGAATTAGTGGAGAACAGAATGATTAGGGTTTGAAGGTGAGTGATAAGAGCATGTGAGAGAGACTGAGAGAGACTGGGGATAAGTCAAGATGTAGACCTATTAAGCTAGATCTCAGCAGTAGTGTATTTTATTTTTAGGGTAGTGGTATTGACACACCTCATTTCTCTATTAACACACCCCTTGTAATTTTTTTATTACTTTTACTTCAGTTTTTTGTAAACTTTCCAAAACATCCCTTTCTTCTCACTCTCTCCTCCCCATTGAGAACCAAACAGCATACATCGAGAAATTGCTCTGTTGAATCACGCTGTCAATTCCTCCGCCGCCGTCTCTACCCCATCAGGTAGTACAAGATGCTTCCCCACTAGAGTTACATTCGCATCAGCTCAGACACATTGCCCCATAGCCTATTCGAGTGCACATCCAGTACTTTGAGCTGGTCCAGATTCGACACCGGCCCCGGGAAGCTGCCTTTGAAGAGATTGGTGGACAAGTTGAGGTAGTTTAAACCCCATAGATCGTTAATCCGGGTAGAGGGTGTGTTAATAGAGAAAATGGCGTGTCAATAACACTACCCTATTTTTACTACCACATATTCACAACCACCCATTTATAGGGTGAGCAATACGCGCCAATTATCATACAATTACAGAATCACTAATCAGTAATTGCATTTTACGCAAAATTTCCTTTTGAAATAAGGAAATAGATATACATTGCAACACAAAAAAGCTCTTCTTTACTGGATATGGAAAACTGAGATGAGTTCAATCTTGTCTTAATGAATAGATGAGTGCAAGATCGATTACATCTTTAATTTGATTAGGAGTGCTTGTATTAGGCTATTAGCTTGATCTTAATCTTATCATGCGCTAAATAAATTCTTTCCTAATGACAAATTTAGGGCGGATTTCGAATCAGTTGATCTGAATGGCATGATGCCAAGAAACTTTGCCGACTTTGATTCTTTCACGAAGTAGCCTGTTTGATTGTTATTAAGCTGGAAGCACTTAATTTACTAGTGATAATTACGTACGCCACTAATTCTCACTTCTATGTTTACGTTCCATGTTCACCTTTATTATGCAAGAAGTTGAAAAGAGCTTAGGTCAATTGGTGTCGATCAGAATGCAAGTCATATACTAATAAATTACAAGAGGGCATAAAAAGGGTTAATTAGTTGTAAGATTGAGCTAAATTTTTGTCGGTTTGCTCGAAATTTGTAGTCTTCCTTTCTGGTGATTTAGAAAGTTAATCAAGATCGATAATGAGAGGGATCCGTGGCATGTGATCGTTGAGCTACGCCAATAGCTCTTATAATAATCACTTGTTTGAAAAGCTTTTGATGCTAGTACGTACGTGAATCTTTGTGGTCTAACTGTCTAAGTGAATTTGAACAATATACCACCCATAATATCACATATATTGTATACCATGCAAGGTTAAACTAAATTTGGTGTTTGGTTTAATTGGATTGAAAAGAAAAGAGATGCTTTGAGATGAAGATAGATTGAGGGAAATAAATTTGCCAATCACTCTCTATTTGCCCACTTTGTGCTCACTCTTCTAAACTCATATTATGTGTCCAATTGCTCAATTATTATCTAAATATGAGTTTGAAAAAGACACATAACAAGAGTTTAAAAGGGTGGACGCAAAGTGGGCAAATCAGTAAATGAATGGTGGTCAGCAAATTTGCTTTCATAGATTAAGACCATCTCCATTATATATAGTGTGGGAATGAAATTGGCAGACGATTATTTCGACTTTCTAAAGAAAATTTTGGGATAAGATACAAATTGGGTTGGGACTCGATGGTTTTGAAAAAAAATCCCAAATTATGTGTTTGAGGTAAAGAAATGGACATAATATAAAAACCACTCTTCCAAGAACTAAGTTTGGCTTATATCTATACATAAGATTTTTCTTTGTTCGGAAAATCTAAAAAAACCCTAACCGCAAGAGAGAAAACCCTTGTGGTGGTGTTGCGTCCTGTCTAGCGGCGTGCCCTCACCGTCGTCGGACGGATTTTTTTAGTTTCTTGTTGGTATAGTGAGTGCCGGTTCCATAGCTTCAAATGAGTGTGGGATCGTGTGTGGTGGCTGTTAGATGGAGGAGGAGTGGTCGGCTATTTTTTGGTATTTCCTTCGTAGGGCTAACAACTGAGGGTGCTGGCATCATCAGTGCGTGGACGGACGGGTGGTGGCGAGCATGTCGCCGCCTGGCTTGGGTTGAATCTGATCTGATATGGGTGGTGCCTCTTGGGTTCGATTTGGGGAGAAGTGAGGCGGGTATGGACGACGTTTGTCTTTGGAGCGGCATGAGTGGTGCGACTTGGATGGCGGTGGTCAAGCTGGCGAGATGGAGGGGCAGCGCATGGGGTGCTTCTCCGGTGGTCGTTGATGTGAGGTGATATCATGTTTGGCCGACGATTTTTCCTCCAGAAACAAAGTTTGGGTTTGGGTTCCCCTCGTGGGCCTAACCCTAATTAATATTTATTTTAGTTGTGTTTTAGTTTTGTTTAATATTTATTTTTAGTTAATAAGTTCCTACAATAGTTGCGTATGAGAAGTCGGGTTTCGTGTATATGTGTGCACTCTTTGTGCCTTGTCTGCTCTAGGCAGGCGGCGAGTTTCTTGCTTTGTCAAATGGTCGTTGCCGCCTAGTGGCAGGGTGAGACTAATGGTCGTCAGATTGATCGTCCGGCGGCAACATAGTTGGAGAGCTGTTGTATTGGATATTATAATATGTAATTGTTGCTTCATTGTTGTTAAGGTCTCATATCTATCGTCATCTTCATTATGTCACCGCTGTTTCAAAGCAAATAGAGTCGTCATTAGTGTAGTACTTTTTTCTAATTGGTGCTTTGTTGGGTACTTGTTTGTAAATAATTTTGATATTATGTCAGGTCTTTGTAATCATGGATTTAGGGTTCACGTCCCCCATTGTACTCGATAGTTTCATTAATGAAGGATTGAAGGTGGCCGCACTAGCCCTCCCATAAAAAAAATTGGCTTATATCTAAACAAAGATAAACACACAAATATGTTTCCTACCATACCACAATTAACCACGTATATCTGGGAACTTATATATGCCCCAAAAACCGTCTTATGTGAGGTATTACTTCAAATTCTTATATGATTTTTCTTTCCTTTTTGGTTATGTTTTCGGTTTTCCTCTAATAAATCCGTTAGTATAGTCAGATTTATCAATTTGTATTGCATTCACTACTCACCTTGATAAAATTTCATAACAACTAATGAAAGAGTGTACAGTGTGAAAGAGCATGGTAATATTCAATTTCATCAATCGGCTCCTTGGCATGTGAAATATATATTAACAAATCAAATCATATTCATATTTATGAATATAAATTTAACTTGAATTTGTTAATTCAATTTTCATATAGTTTCCCCTTATCCTGAGTTGTGTCAATCACTTGTGATTCCCTTTCCCTTGAAACAAGGAAACAGATTCTATGCACCTTCCGTTTTTTGGTGTTTGCACACCGACCATTACATTTGACATGTGGTTCACACTATTAGATTATTTTAGGAGTTTTCCTCTTTTACCCTCCTGGTATAATCGGTTTTCTTCTACGTATTTTCCCTGTTGACCCCACTAACAATAACATCAAGTCATCATTCAATCTCTCTCTGGATTTCTTCTCTGGGTTTCTAATTTTAGTTTGGTTTTTTCTCTTTTCTTTTTGATTAGTTTAGAGGAAAACTAAAGAGTATGGGTTTTGATTACTGTTGCAATTGGATTACTGTTGCAATTGGATTACTGGCTTTGCAGTTGTTTTGCTCATATATATATATATATATAGGGACCCAAGTTTTTATGTTCTTAAATACACAATGATTCTTGTTTGGAAAAAAGAAAGGGATTTTTGTTAAATTCATGATCTCTTGTTTGGATAGAAGTATTGTTGTTTATGAATTTGTATGTGTTTTGGAGTTTGATGGTGAAGATGACGATGATGATGTGAATCGACATCAGAAGCTACGTAAGCTATTGAATTACTCTGAGATGAAAGATAGAGGAAGCTCATAGCCTGGCGAAGTGTGTTCGGTGGTGAGGTGAGAGAGGCGGCCGACTAAGAGAGTGCAGTAATGGTCGCCGATGAGCTTGGGATCGCCAGAAGGGTCATAAAGGGAGGCGGAGGAGCGAAGCCAAGCTCGATAGACAGTGTTGTCGTGAGGGAGAGTTTCGGTGCCACTGATGCTTTCGACTTGAATCGGGTGGCACGTCTCCCTGTAAAAACCACCTCCGTCTTTCTCATTTTTTTGCCGGAATTAAAGAAGTGAACGCTAGGGTAAAAATGGAAAACTAACACAAAGTATTAATTCAATACACAAATAAAAAAACACGTGTCAATCCCATAATTAACATTGGGTTGGTGTGTACACACCAATGGAGCACGGAATAGGCTCCCTTGAAACAAAACGAGGACATAATGCACCGGAATAGCTTGGAGGAAAAAATTCAACATCTCAAGGAGACCACAATCATTCTCCTTTAGAAGATGACCTTCACTTTATATTCATGTGTTTGTTGGATACTTGTCTAAACCGTACCCTAGTCTACATCTTCATCATTTGTTTCCATCTTTCTATTTTCTTTCTACTTTTTCACGGCCAAAGCTTTCAAAACTTATAATTACCATTGTTGGTCATTTATAGAGACATTGGAGGACAACCAAAATACCCGTGGCTGTCCTATGAATCATCACCTGATCCCTTCAGGCTCTTCCTCAGTACCTACATAATGTATATAGCCATATACTTATTGGTCAAATTCTGAAATTTTATCTCTTAAAGAATGAAAAATTGCCCAATTCTTAAGTTCAATTCACCAACTGATCTATTCTTTGGCTCTTTGCTCTGCTGAGAAAATGATTACCTCTGCTGATGGTGGATACATCGTCACTTGATATTTTTCTATTTGAAAACTTATTGCACTTCGAATTTTGGACTGGATTTCATTTGCTTAGAGACTAGAAAGCGCGCTTGATTTTAATGTGAACTTGCTAACTTGAGATTGCATCGACTATACACAAACGCTAAAAGGGGTTCGAAAAACCAACTTCATAAGTATTCATGCGTTGAAAAATTGTTCAACAAGCATAAAACCCATAGCTCAAACTGTCAAACACAAGCAACCATGTTCCAGGATATCAAATATAAAAGATATTTCTCTCTGTTCCAAAACTTTACACTTCCAATTCCTAATGCTGAGGATATTAGACAGAGCACATACTTGAGGTTAGGAATGGGGTACCAAGGAAATCAACGGTATCGCGGAAGAGAAAGGGTGTTGTTCCTTTCCAGTTGGCCCTCCATGAAGGTCGTGCCTTGTGATGCAAGTGGCCCTTTCCTTGCAGACCTCTGTATTTCTTTCCAGCAGAAGTGAGTCCACGAAGCTCTCTGTGCTTGTGAACAAGGTTGCAAATCCAATTGATCCTTTTGTCATTTTTGATGGTCATATGGGCAGCATCAACCAAGATCACCTCGACGTATTTGTATGGGTTGAATCCTGAAAATATAAGAGTCGACACAACTGAAGTAACGCAATTCAAACCAGAATGATAACACCTACAAATTGTACGTACACATCGCAACAGTCCTAGCATAAGTTTTTTTTTTCCAATTTGCATTACTATATAGAGAGCGGATATATTAGCAGATTATGTCATGCATAACAGTTTCACATCTTCCAGACAGCATTTGACATGGCGTTAATAGCAGAAAAATCTAGCCTACGCTGCTAGCATGCAGCCGTCTTTTCCTTCACACATTATCACACACACCCCGTGTGCATGTTATGACACCAATTCTATACCACACATCAGTGTATGTATAACACAAACTACTGCACAGCAGATGAACCCGTTAATAGCTAGCTCATTGAAAATGTCTATATTCTATAACCTTATATATCAGCACGGATAAGACTAAACGGCTGGCTTAACATACCTCATTAACCCAGTAAGAATTCTGAACCTTAAGGCCAGCTAGTTTTCGACCTGCACGCTCCTCTGCAACTGAGCACTTGCTGCGTTGAAAACTTCAATTGAGTAACACTGGACTGCTTCTTCACTCATAACACTGATACGTAATTGTAAGCACCTAAACCCCATAAAACACAACCTATCAGAATCAAAGCACAACATGCTGCTGCTGAAAGAGTCGAAATAGAACCTCTAAATATTCAGAGCATACCCATCTTCATCGTGTCTCTGTGTCTTTTTTGCCGCCGGGGCTCTGAGCTAGTTAGGGTTTTAAATAAGGGTTTCAGTGGTGGGTTCGAGTTGTGCATAGGTAGAGGTACTTGTCAGCCCAAGCTGAGTAGGTCCATAATATGAGTTGACATTTTTGTAATTACTTGATTAATCATGGTATGAGCTTAAACCTCATTGAGATGACTAATCAGTCGAACAACTAAGAATCTAAGATGCATTTTAAATTCATGATGGAATGATGGATATATTATAAGTACTGACTTGTCATACATTCTATGGATTATTGAAAGGTTTAGTATGAAACGAAGAATATCAGATTCCCATATATTGAAAGGTCACTGATCAACAATGATAGGATCGTAATCCATCAAAGAGTTGAAACAAGATAATTAAAGCAACATAAAGGAATTGAAACAAGAAATTAAAGAAAAGAATTAAATTAGACAAGTTTCATATTCATTTCATAAGATCAAGAAATAGAGACAGCCAAGATTATATAGCTCCATCTGCAGATAACTCATAACCTACCTAATAACAGCATGACCCGACCCGAGTCCAATGACCAGCCCATCTAAGTAATTAACACACTAGCCCAAGATTATATAGGGTTGTAGACTAATAGTCCTAACATTCCTCCCCCCTTAAAATAAGGCATGTCCTCAGGCCTTGAACAAGAAATCAGCACATGAAAATTCGACAAAACTCCTCTCCGGTTGCAGTGCTTGAAGCATCCCCTGACCCATCTGCGTCAACCATGTCTTCTGCACTTGAGTAGTATGTGGAGGAATACAAATAAGAGTATGTCTGACAGACTGTTCTTGATGTAAGGCTTGTGTGATGAATAGCCCCCTCACTAGCTCTACAAAGCAAGTTGTCGTAGCCGAAAGTGACCTGATGTTTACTCTGCGGCGAACATAATCAGCGAGAGGTACATAAAGGGTAGAGCAGGGGGACATCATGGTTCTCAGACTGGTGATACCGACAACAGATTCAAACAGATGAAGAACAGTACACTTCAGTACAAAGAATTCCACTGCTGTACATTGAGCTTGGAAATTCTGAGCAATACTCAGAAGTCAGAAGCAACGCGAAGAGCCTCCAGAGATAGATAAAGGCAGCCTGGAGTATCATATGCACTGGCTTCATAAACATAATGTTTTCTTTTGACACCACACACCGCGCCGACGATAAAATCAAGTGAAAATCTTCTGGAGTCTTGCTAGTAGCACCATCACCCTGACTACCCCTCGTATAAGGCTGAGAAGTAGCAAAAACACATTGTAGCAGCAAGGTCCTCGCTCGCAAGATTTCTGTCATCTCCCTTGAAACAGAGAAGTACCTCTTGCCTCTATTAAAGATGACATACGGGCAAACATTAACAACTTGGATAGGCAGTGTAGCCCATTTTTCCAACTCAGCAAAATTCATAAAAGGTTGTCTACAAGCCTCACCCACCTGATTCTCAAGCCACGCTTTTCTTGTCAAGACAGCAGATCTGTATATTGATGGTTCAATCGATGAGGCTGAACTATTCCAAGCAAAAGAGATATCTGTCTGGGAAGCTAAAGCTGCGAATGTTTCTGTCAGTTTAGGTGTACCATAGAAAACATCAATCTTGTCACAAATACTGTGATCATCTGCTGCAGTTGGCAAGGGATCTAGAAGTTCATGAATTTCAGAGTTCAGATGAAAGTAACTACTAGATGAATTACGTTGTGAAGTATAATCCAGTCGCCCATATCCAGACCAAACTATAGCATGATGCATAACAGACGGAAGCAACTGAAGATACCATTTTGTAGAACAAATCATGTGCAGCCAATACGCAGTAAGGTATATCATTTGTGAAAATGAGTTGGTAATGTACCAGCCCATATCAAAATGACAAACAAGAATGATTAAAAATGCTCCAAGGGGAATGGGGTCAGATCCATAGTCACTCATTAACATGTTAGCCTTAATAAGAATCAACCCATAAAAGTTGAGTACCTGACCCCAAAATAGTGTTGGAAGACGACAAATACAGTGGCAATGTCTCAGGAAATCCACTAATTGACATGGAATTAAACTAGCTCCAAACACCAAAGCTAGTAATAGCTTCCTTGCATACTGAAGAGGAAATAATCTTGCAGGCATTAAATCAATTGAAGCAGAAAAGAACCTCAAGGAATTTCCCTTGTAGACATCATCATATCTAAATGTAAGCTCATGTTTCTTGGACTGCAAGGACACCAGTTCATATATAGAAAGAAGAACAATATTTTCGATGTTATAGTATGCATCTTGTGTAAATATGTTAAGCAAAGTAGGTCGTACCACATGGATAGATTCCAGAATTGATAAAGGAAACAATAACCTCACAAGTCCATGGGATGGTGAACTGTACTGTGAAGAGCTTAGAGAAGATAATTCCAATGTGCAGTTGAGAAGGAAAATTGCAGGTAGAATCAGCCAAACTATCATGGCACTTCGATACACTCCAGTCAAATTATCAGGGAATGCAAAAATCACCTGTATTAGTGGTATTACATCTGTCCCTTGAACCTTGCTTGTTAAAAAGTCCAGCCAAGCATAGTGACCAGAAGCCTCACCATCAAAAGGGTAACAACTTATGACGACTACCTCAAAATGCTGATTGGGTACCGTCATGCTAGATACAACAATTGTGCCACAAATAGGACCCAAAACAGTTGTGAGAAATCCAGTAATGACACTAACATGGGGTGGGGAAGTGAATGAGCTAACGAAAGCAGTCAAGGGTGGCTCGAGCTTTAGAATAGGACAACACCAGGTAGGAGTAACAGATGGAACAATGGTCTCTTTACCAACATCGAAAACTGAAGTCATAAAACCAAAACAAGGCAGAGCTGAAGCTATAATTGGCATTTGAACAATTAGATTCTGGGCATGAATTCTCATTTTCTCAATCAAGTGTCCAATACGCAAAGATGAGTCAACCAAGCTGTGACACAACAAGGGGGTCTTCAATCTCGAATTGAAAATCGTTGAAAAGAGTACCTCAGCAAACAATAATTTGGAAGAGCCAGGCACCATTACCCCCTGCTTGTGATCTTCAAGCATGTGGTCTTCATCATGAAACACCAACCCAGGGTTGCAATAACTCTGCAATGTAATGTTCAGTGGGTTCAAGCCACCACTATCATCCCAAGGCACAACCAAAGCCAATTCTGCAAGCCGTGATGTCCCTGCTTCAGTAGTGACTCCAAGAATAACCTCATTGGTACATGTACCTACTCTATCACCAAACAGCCCAAAATGACCATGATGTTCTACCGCTTGCATATGCTGAATTGTAAAATACGATGGATACACATCAACAGACATAATTTCTTCACCTCTAGGAGGAATTGATTTGAACATGACAATCAAGTTAACGGGCTTGTGGTACCTCCAATCTAATGAATTGAAACCTAACACAGGAGTCGCGTCGGACCTCATGTTCATGGAAGATCCTCCAGTTTGGTGTGGAGACTGGTGATAGGTGGTGCTATCGACGAGTGCATCCATTAAGAGGGGAGCGGGCTTTGCGTTAGTATCCGCAAGCAACTGGATGCTGTCAATGGGAACTTCAAGTGAAACGACAACATCGTCGCTTTCGGGTTCTGGTGAATCAAAGCCGACATTCTCGGCGACGGCGACGACATAGAAGAGTTGGGGAAGAGTTTCGAGCTCGTCGATGAGTAGGGAGTGACAAACATCATTGTGCTCTGGAATATCGATAATCAGTGGTCGAGGAGATGGGTTTAGTGCCGACAGATTTGAAGTACGGGTTGGAGATTCTGAACCCATGGAGAGCTGATAAATCTCCTTCATAAACTCGCAGAAGACACCGTCTTTGTTGGCGTTCACCGCCCATAGACCTTGCTTTCGGTTCATCTTGGAACCCGAGGACCTAACCACACCATAGAGCACATCTGGTTTTCGGGTCTTTTGACAACTCTAGAGTGAGCTGCCATGGCGACTCCACTGTTGAAACTCTTGAATGTCTTGTGATGGGAAGAAATTGGTTGGGTAGGTTGGTGATACGGCGGGTTGTGTGACAGGTGTTCTCGGTAGGATTGAGAGTTTAGTTTGCTCGATAGGTGTTGAGGTTCTGGTGAAGTTGAAGAAACCTGGGTTGTGGGTTGGGTACTTGCAGGAGTAGAAGTACTCTGGGGGGAAGTGGTTGGGTGGGGAAACTTGGAGGTGATTTCCCGAAGCCGGCGAGTCTCCGCCATGATTGTCGTGCGGCTTACCTCAAACCGACGTTTTTCCTCCTGGAAGATTTCGTGAATTTCATTCTGGGCTTGCTGAAGAGCAGCCGCCATGTTGAGGCAGAACACAGCATGTTCATCTAGTGGAGGAACAAGCACGGCAGGTCGCTCAAATTGGGTCGCATTGGTCTCAGTGTTCCAGAAGTAGAATCGCCCAAATCAATCGATAACTCCTTTCCATTGTGGTGGGAGGGTGGGATCTTCAGGAGCAAGCTGCGGTGGGAGGGTGGGGTTTTGCAGGTTCCACATCGAAACCGGCTCTTGATACCAATTGATAGGATCGTAATCCATCAAAGAGTTGAAACAAGATAATTAAAGCAACATAAAGGAATTGAAACAAGAAATTAAAGAAAGGAATTAAATTAGACAAGTTTCATATTCATTTCATAAGATCAAGAAATAGAGACAGCCAAGATTATATAGCTCCATCTGCAGATAACTCATAACCTACCTAATAACAGCATGACCCAACCCGAGTCCAATGACCAGTCCATCTAAGTAATTAACACACTAGCCCAAGATTATATAGGGTTGTAGACTAATAGTCCTAACAAACAACATGTTACATTTCTCATATGTCAATCATCCGGTTTAAACTACAAGATGACAAGCACATCAGACTAAACATCTCAATCCGAAAGGTCTGCATATTATTCCACATTTTTGGCACATTGTGTGTTATTATACTCTAGCGAAAAACAAAACCGAAAAATCTAAGAAGATACCTCTGTCAAAAAAATAAAAACTTAACGAGATACGTGACTCAATCACAATTTATATTCAATTCTTTATTTCAATTAAAAATGTAATGTAAACACCAATTTTTTTTACAATAACATTTTTTGTGAGTCGAACCGACAATCCTCTTTCTTATTTCGCAATAACTTACAAATTTCTTATCAATTACGCATGAACTTAATCGATTCTTTTTAGATAGAGACCATGGAGGTTAATTTATTAACGCAAAAACAAAAAGAAGAATATATCCTACACACACCACAGAATACCCACCTCTCCAAGCCAAGAACCGTAACTTGTTTTACACTCAGCAGAAGTGTAGGCGTCAATGAAAGTTATGAAACACATCTCCTGATCTCCCCCTCCGATTTCTGTAATAATCTTATCCACAGATTTCCTCGATATCTTCGCCAATTCAATAAAACACGACTGACAGAGACACAGAACCCAACTCCATAAAGCAATCCAAAGCAATCTCTAATCTAAGGCCTTCCCCTAGGTCTCAGATTACTTACCAACTGCCACACCCAGATGATGTTCGGCGGCAGAAGCATGGGCGGCGGTGGCGGAGGAGGAAGCATGTTCCGTACAGTCAGTAGGGCGGCGCTGACCAGAACCACCGGTGTTGCAATCCAAGAACCCATCTCATCTTCTAGTTCCAACTCCAACTCCAACACCACAACTGCTACCAGTCCTACGTCTTCTAGAAATACCCAGAAGCCCGGTTCGGTCAGTAACCTTTCTCTCTCTACTCCTACCTCTCCGAACTGTGGGCCTGTTCCTGCGAGTTCCGGCGGGCCCAACTGGCCCACCTCGCCGCAGTTTGATGATTGCGATTGGGTTTCTGTGGATGGGAGTGAAGAGGTTGAGAAAGCTCATGGCTTTCTCGATGACTTTGTTCTCGGACCTGTTCCTTCCGGAGATGAAGTTCGCAACGCTGTTTCTGCTCTTCAACAGTATAGCCCCTCTTTCACAGTTTCTTTATATTTGAATCAAAATGTGTTGTATGATTTGCTATGGACTAATACTATTAGTGAGAGATAAATGATGATTTGCTACATAACCCTACTAATATAATGGTTTTATTTTCCTGTGCCTCTTGGTTAATATCGTTAGGTTGTAAATTATGCTCATCTTGGTTAACCTTTGACATTGCATTATGTAAAACTGTCATCTTTCATGAAATAGTTGTTAAATTGATACGCTTTTACTTTAATAGGGTGTTCACTCCAACTCATCACCCCCAGTTCATCCGGGATAAGTTTGGTTCCGAGTACTGGGACAAGGATGTAACTGATCAGATGATGAGTGCTTCTGGTTCCATGCGTAGAGTATCTTCATTTGTATCCGAACAAGATTGGATAGAGCCTTCTGCTCATCTTTGTGATTCCCGGCCTCAGGGATGTCAAAGAGTTTATGAGGCCTTCAGTTTATTGCAGAATGAGTCATCTGTTCAGGTCCCCATCTCTTGTTGACCCTGATTTTGTAACATAGGCTACATACTGGTTTTTATGTTTATGAATTTTAATATCTTAAATGATTAGAAAGACTAGTATTATGTGTGGTTCTCAAATCTCGCTTGCACTTTTGTATAATTATGTCATAAGGGTATTTTTCTTGTGTAGAAAATGGTGGTTTCACTGTCATCTGATAGAGCAGTTTGGGAAGCTGTGATGAACAATGAGGTAGTGAGGGAGCTCAGGGAATCTTTCTGTGCAGGTTGGTATCAACTGGAAGAACTGTATATGATTAAGCTTATCTAAGTATTCAACTATGTGTTACAAAAGAGGTGCTACAACATAGATCTTACAAGTGTCGTACTCTGTCTAGCATGTAATGCCTAATCATGATGTCTTTTCCTGGGTATAGTTGCCTGCAAGTACTCTTGAAATAATGCAAAATTTATAGTTTAGACCAAGAAGGAATCAAGTCTTTTTCCATTTCAAATAATTGAGTGGATTTAATTGATGAAGTTTATGCAATCATAAACTCCTATAAATGAACTGAAAACCATAAATAGTTGGGAGATGACATTCCTTTTCGTTAGTTGCTACATACAAGTTCATTGAAATACATGACTAAACTTCCGTTACAAATGCAGCTGAAGAGAACAGTTCCGAGAGCCCATCTGAAGATACTGATGACAGCAGTACAGCAACAAACTTTTTGAGGTGGATCTTTCAAAATACTGTCGGAAAGGTAATGGAGGTAATAGAGAACATTACTAAGCTTTTTGATCACTTGTTTCAACCTCAAAGCAATGGCAAGGCGAAAACTGAAGCTGGTAATCTATTTGAGGAGAGGCTGAGAACATCGGTCATGCTCTCTGTCGTGGTCCTCTTGGTTGTGGTGGTTACTCGATCCCACAGTGCTTGACCATAATCCGTTGACATCACAGGTGGAATTTCCCCATAGATTGGCTTTCTGTTATATTTTAATGTATCTAGACACATCTGCTGTTTCAACTCATCTTTTTTTTCCCGATGTTCAAGTCTGGCACATAGAGCCGGCAGAGGTTTCTGATATGGGGCTGTATGGAATATTTGTAGTGTTTTAGTGAACTAGTGGATGATTGAATATTTCATTTGTGATAAGTGATTCACTTTGTTGATGAAAGTTGCTCGCTCATTTAATTTAGAAAAAATAAAAGTACAGAAAAAAAGAAGAAGAAGAAAGAACATGCACATTATTCATTGGAATCCTGGCTCGGTTTTCATTATGAACTTAGCCATGCCTCTTTGAGTCTTTGGCCCTTGAATCACAATAAACACGAAATTGGTGTTCTTTTTTCAATGAATAAAGGGTAAAAATAGAGTTGTGTATTCAAATTTTCAATAGTTTTTTACTACGCAACTCTTGTTTGGTCCGGAAAACATACTGAAACAAAAACAAGAGAGCCTAAAATTGTGTGTAAGATCAGGAAACTATAACTAGGAGGCTATGAGCTATCTCTCTGTTGTTCTACATATCAGACAACAACTTGAGGCAAATTGGTTTTTACCAGAAGTAGCACTACTACTTTACCAACAAATGTACAACATGAAGAATAAAAAATAGAAGATGTAACTTCAGCTGATTTAGAATGGTAACGAGAAACAGAAACCAGAGAATAAATTTAGATCGATCATATTGCAAGTTACTAAATACAGGGACATCATGGCGATTAAGAGTTTAAGACCACCAAAACAACTAAGATACGATATTGAGCAACTACAGAAAAAAAAAATCAGCAGCAGGAACTTGCTTGTTTTTCCAAAGGGGGTTAAGAATAACACAGATAGTTCAGTTTCTCATACTTTCTTCATGTGTTTTTTTTTCTTTTGAAGGAAAAATCTATTAGATGGAGGAGCCTCTAGGGCATCCTGAGTTTACAATGTCAAAAAGCAAAGCTCTCGATGCCTCTCTTGGTACTTCCTCAACCCTTCAAAAAAAATGAAGAGAGGTGTGGGAGGAAGAGAGGTGCGAGGTTGGATTGGAATATATAGTCCAATGTAATAAATCCTTTGTTACAATGTCTATACACTTATATGTTTTAATTGGTAAATTGGCACGAGTTGACAAAATCAACACTGACATGAGAAAAGAGGGAGGTCTAAGTAATAATTTTAGAGATATTAATAGAAGCTCCATTTTATCTTTTATCTTCTACATAGGATTAAGAATAGTAAAAAAACCAGTATGAACTTATGTAAATACTGGGACACCATTCTACTAATAGAATGAAGTCAATGCATTATCAAGTCAATCTTATGACAGCAAGAAGATATATTTCTTTACTTGAAGATCAAAATAGCCTTCTCTATTCCCAGAACAATTACGTAATGACCATACTAACTAGTGTTGGAGAGGAGAGATCCCACATCTAAGAAGTGACAAATAAAAATAGAGATTATAAGTGGGTGGATAATAATTAATTGTACCGAGGCCTTTTGTGATTAAAATCCAACACATGTGAGGTGGCTAAGTTAGGACAGTATCGGTACAGTTGGTCCACGGGTCACGCTTGTCGCTGTTTAACATGGTATCAAAGCGGGTTCCTCTCCAGTCGCGCCTCCAATCTGTCGTGGGCTCGAGTTTGATGCCACTTTGTCATAGACCCATGATGGGTGCCATTATCATGCCATCGGAGGGTTTTCCGATTGGATGGTCACCAAGTGTCGTTGGTTACTAGACCTTGATTTATTTCGTCCCAGTGTGTGAGATGTTAATCTGTCACGTGCAGACCTAAAAATTAGGTTGCACGTGAGGGGGCGTGTTGGAGAGGAGAGATCTCACATCTAAGAAGTGACAAATAAAAATAGAGATTATAATTAGGTGGATAATAACCAATTGTACCAAGACCTTTTGTGATTAAAACCCAACACTTGTGAGGTGGCTAAGTTGAGACAATATCAGTATAATTGGTCCATAAACCACGGTTATCGCTGTTTAACAACTAGATCAGCTACCACATACCAAATCTTAATGCAATGTGCCAACGCTACATGACTACAGGTTGCTACTCTTTATATCCCACTCAGCTCACTAGCTCAGCGTTTGCGACTCTATGGACATATCTACTTGTACATATCTACCAATACCAGGTTTCTCATTTGCATTAAACTCCACCGATACCAGGTTGTGGCAACCTCTTACTAGCTTAACCTCATTCCAATTCGATTGTTGCGTCTAGTAGGGAATCCACATCAGGAGTTATAACAACTCGCTGGCCGAGCTCTCCAAGAACACAACACTTTCTGGCTGCAGTGTTGATTGCAGCAACATCTTGAGCAAATACACAATCAGAACCGGGTGAAACCTGCACATACCAAGCCATGGTTCTAGTGAAAATCCGAACTTTAGGTGTTCATCTATGCAGATGTTATGCTTTCATTTTAGATTAAGGAAAGGCACGGCTATATGACTTACATCATACAGTGCATCTCCTAGCTTGAACTTGACTGCTCCACTCTTGTAAACCAGCATCTTCCCCATATACCCCTCAGATAAATCTTCCAAACAACCGCCCTTCTTTGCTGCACCAACGACCTTCTCTGATGGCATTGAGCTTCCGACTTTCTCTTTCCCTTTTGCAGTAGTAGATCGCTTTACAAATGGCAGAGTAGGAGGCAGCTGAACAAAAAGCAACTTCTCTTCCACATTTTGATCCTGTCACCAATCACCAGTAACATACTATAACCTTTACCATTCGATTAATTGCCCAACATTGATTGTTTACGAAACAAGAGATTCTCATAATTTCTTATTACTGAGGTACCAACACTCACCTGCAGCCCAAGTTCTGAAGCACAATTTATAGTACTCTCATCATACTCTTTTGCAGCATCCTCAACAAATTCCTTCTCATTTAGAATGTCTGCAAAAGAAAACAGTAGAACCAACGCATAAGTTCTTCACTGCATCCAAGAAAACTTAGGTCTCTTATTATAACAGAAGCAATACTCATTGAAAGCCATCAATTGTATGGAAAGTAAAAGTCCTGTAACTTTTAATATGCATCTGATGAGAATACCTGGGTCTCCAGAGTAGGGCTTCCTAAGTGGAAGACTAGTAGGATATTTGCTGTTCTCATAATCCTGCAGCAGCAGCAAGAGAGTAGACAGCTTAGCAGTTAGAGACAAGAAACCGTTAAGGAGTTGGTCACAGTCAGAATTTTTACCCAAATCTCTATATACTGATTCTTGACATTTGAAAATGATGCATCCGCAATATCAATATCCATAGGCGCATAAGTTCCAGGTCCCCTGGTAGCCAAAGGTGAAGGTGACAGAATCTGATCATCGTCAGAGCCTTTCACTTCTAAGCTGCTCCCTTGATCAAAATTTTCTACCTTTGGTACCCCATACAACCTCAGGGGGCCTGAAGATTGAGCTCCAGGACCAATTGCCACTTCCACAGCAGCTGTAGATCAACGAAAAAACAAATGAATAGAAACCACACTAGAGTGTTCCAGTTTACATTGCTGAATGCTTACTAAGTTGCAGATTACCAAATCAGCAGGCAAGCATTGAACAAACTGGCTATAGAATTAAACTTAATCTAGTAACCACATCCAATCAACACGATAAACCATAAGAAAGTAGAAAAATTACATTTCTTTTCGGATCTAGGAGCACGTCTTGCCTGCTTCTCCTGTAAATGCAGATACAAAAAACAATGATCTGTAGAGCACATATAACTGAAAGCAAAGCATACATAAATGGATGTATCTAATCACCAATATCAGCTTTCTGATCACACATTTATCAAACTAAACAAGTTAGCCTCTTTCAAGTCACTTATTTCCTTTGGCTCTCAAACCCTAGATAAATTTCTCTTTTTACCTTCAATCTTTCACCTAAAGAAACCAAACAAGGAAGGTTAAAGGTTGACACACAACTTACCAAAACAAGAAAACGTAGACTCACCAACCTTTGTTAGCAACCAAACAGGACCTTACTCTTTAGGTTATTTTTCATAAAAGCCAAAACTATGTGTACCAAACACAAAATAAATCATTCTGATATATTTAAACATGTAATAGAAAACTCTCTAAAATTAAAAGAAGAATAGATTTTTAATTAATATAAAAGAAAAATCGGATTATTCTGAAGATGAGGTGTTTATAATAATTACCTGGAGCCTTCGAAGCAGAGCCTTGGCTTCTCTTTCTTCTATCTCAGCAACTTCATCCTCACTGCAGTAAATTAATTCGAAACAGAAATTGTTAAGAGATTAAAAATAATTGGGGGATTATTGATTTGGAGAAATGAAATGAACTCCGATTACGTTGTAGGTTTGGGCTTTCTGGGTGGAGCTTTGGGCTTGAACCTTCCCTGCAAACAAATACAGAGCGGGAATTGGAATGAGTTTTGAGATCTATGAGATGGAATTGGGATTAGTTGAAACTGAAAATTGAAGAGAGGGATGGGGATGTTACCTTCCGGCGAGGAGCAGCTGACTCTGCTTTGTCCATGGCGGTTTGGCTTGCCGGAGAAGAAGAAGGAAAAAAATTGATGGAAAATTGGGCGGAGCGAAGGTTCGAACGGATGACGCTTCGGAGAGAATGAGGGGGCTTTACCAACTAGGCTGACAACACTTATATGACAAAGCCCTAATCATTTAGTATTTGAACTAACCACTAATCTACGATTTACCAAGAAAATTTAGAATATTTTCAGTGCACCGTGTGCATTTTCACATCATTTGAACGGCACAGATTAAAAAAAATCATATAAATATACGGTGAATCCTAAATATAAATTATTTTCAATAATTAAGATCGTGCACGCCGTGCATACAAGAATTTCAAGAATAATAGAACTGTCGAAATTGTCTACTTACAAAGTTGCAATACAATTCTCTCCTGTTTTACTATTACTATCTAGTTTAGTGTGAATTGATGCAGTTAAGATGGTAGGAGATTACAATGTGATGTTAACTACGCATGGGTTGGATCCAATTATCTGAAGCTATCAGGACTTCGGGAGTACACAAGATCAAAGTTATTGGGTGATGATTGAATCCATGTCCACTTTAAGCGGTCGTTACAAGTTCCAGATTTGCTATTGATTCATCCAGTAGTGACTACAGCTTTAATTCGACAGTGAATATATGCAACATCACCCAACTCAGATTCAGTTTCCACAGACGAACATGTGGTTGCAATCAAACTATTCATCAAGTTCATAATGATCATTTATACATTCATTCTCATGATCAAACTATGGTGGCCATGTTTCGCAGGGTGTAATTTCCTCAGCTACTAATCATTCCTGGGTATGTGTAATTTGATATTCAGTTATTACTGGAAAAACATGGAAATGCAGAAAATAATATAGAGGAAACCTTCTCATTTTGACTCATATTGGCGAATCTTAATTTTCATTAAAAATGAAATTTGAGAACGGACTGATCTTCCCAGCTCCAAGGAGAAAGTGTAGGCCTAATGTACAAGTAAAAAAAACTCTCAGGAACTACTAGCTAATGATCATATAGTACAACAGCTACATACAGAATCTGAAATGGGTAAAGATAGTTGCAGCCTAAAGCCATCGAGGAGGTAAGCGTTATAAGAAGTTCCACTGTTGAAATCCCTAATATAACTGAACTCAAGAGCCCACCATGACTGTCGTGTGTAGGTTGAGCAAGTTCTCCTCTGCATACAGGGTTAGTAATTTTCCACTAGTGGAGATGACGGTTAGCGACAACATAACATGAACCCAATCACCAAGAAAAACGACTTTCCTAGACTCATTCCTACTCAAAATTCCTTGTACATGTAACATAAACTAAGATGCCATGAAAACATACACAAGGGAAAATCATCCATGCAGGTTAGTTTTAAATCTTCTCACATATTTCTTATTTTCAGGGAAGGCAATCACAAAAGTAAGAATCAAGCTGTAGCCCACTTGGTCAACTTGGCAGCATAAACATCAGTACCAAATATTCAGAACAAAACTTAACAAAGACATTAGTGACAAGACATTAACAGCAAGCACAGAAATAGAAAATTAAGTCCAACATAAGCATTGTAAATAATATGAATCATATGGTTTAGCTTCTCCAAAGAGCAATCACTGAGGTTCCGCCAAGTCTCTGCAAAGGTCATAACATAACAGCAAGGTTAAAGATGTGAGTCCCAAACTTCCAACAAAGTCATGGCAAGAGGTAAGAAATCACGTTGACAAGAGCTCCAAGAAAACGTTAGTCCTGTAAAAGATTTACATAATGGCAACAGAGAAGGGTCAATAACAGAAATAACATAATAATATAATAAAATAATTTACGCAGTGACACACGTGCACTGAGAATGGAAACAAATTAAAGATGTGCCCTTCCAAGGATAAGGCAATTTACAACTCATGCATCATTAAAATCATCTGTAAACGAAAAGGATTTTCAAGGTGAATGAAATCAAATAAAACAGGAATGGCACCAACAGAATAGTTAATCATTAGAAAGTCTTTCTTCATTTCCTTGTTCTTTTTTGGTGCCATATACAGAAAATCCGTGGGAACACATACTTACCATAGTTGCATGAACATCTGATTTCTGTAAACCTTCACATATAAAAAGACCAAGTGAAAGCCCCGGCGTGATATAAAACTTTTAAAAGAAAAAAAAAAGTAGACAAGAGTACTGCAAAGCAGATTCTAGAAAATACACCATGTAAAAGCTCCCACCCTTTCAACAAAGCAAGAGGGAGAGAGCTGAAGGAGTTTAGAACTTTCTCCAGAATACAACATATTGAATTTTTAAATAATGCCTTAGTACAAATTTGATGGACACGGCCATATAGGCAACTTTTGTATCTGTACATACATATAATAGATGCAAAATCCTATATTAGCAACAAGTCATATCATTGGCGTAGCTTGTAAGGGTATAGTTTTCGTTTGAAAAATTATTAGTCAATCCAGAGAAAAGGAAAAACCTTGTACATAAAACTTTCAAATCTGACAGATTTTTGCATTAGCATCACAATCCAATAGGCAATAAATAAAGCATACTATCAGCCTTAAAGATGTGTTATAAAACATTTGATAGCAGAGACGTCCCCATATATTGCCTGCTTAAGTAGGAGATACAACTGATGCTGCTCAAACATGTAACTAAATGAATGCCCAAGCTCATATTCATCAGATATATGTATATAACTAAAAACGTGTTAGCAGAATCAAACCAAAGACATGCAGCGCATACCTGTTAACTTGGAGAAAATCAAATGACCATATTATTTTGTCTCTGCCATGAACTTCTCGTACTCTGCGTCTGCACCAAAGGTTGGTTTCTCTGCTGAAGAAGCAGGAGCGGCTGGAGGGGGAAGGGGAGGCGGAGTATTTGTGGCCCATGGCACATTACCAATGTTCAGAGATTGGTCTGCAGTCGAGGGAGGGGGAGGTGGGACTGCATTGTAGTAAGATGAGTAACCATATGAAGATGCAGGATACGTATGTTGGCCATTTGGTGGCATCGCTGGTAAAGAGCTCCCATACATATTAGCCGGTAAAGGTTGGGTGGAATTTTCAGATTGAACCCCTGGAGGAGGGTAACTCGGCGGTGCTTCACTGGAGGGTGGCTGAGGTGGTGCGCCGGGGGGAGGAGGGTAGCGTGCACCATAACCAGCCATAGGCTGACTCATGGGAGGATAATACATGTTTGAACCAGGGGGCGGCGGAGGTGCATAAGGAGCATAAGGGGGAGGAGCAGGGGGTCCCCATGGAACTGGATTACCCGAATACATAGGTGGAGCACTACCGACAGGAGCTGGTGTAAACTGCTGGGAGGGATAGGCACCAACAGGCTGACTGGAACCAGGGTATGACCCCATTGCGGAAGCTGGAGGTCCAGGAGGCACAACAGGCTGGGGAGGCTTGCCAGCAACTCTGACAGCAATTGATCGACCCTCAAGCTTATACCCATTCATGCTTGCAATAGCATTATTAGCCATCTGAACATCTGCGTACTTCACGAATCCATAACCTTTACTCAACCCAGTGTTCCTGTCCTTGATAACTTTAGCCATCACAATCTCACCAAAATGTGAAAACATACTGATCAAACCTTCATCCTCGAGAGTAGGCGGCAAGTATCCAATGTAAAGATTCGTGTCGTCGTGCTCCTTTGTCGTAGGCTTCATTCCAGAAAAACCCAACCCTGGATGTGATGCATTGCTACCAGCACTCCCACCACTGTTAGACCACGGAGGATTGCCCGCTGGAGTCCCTGGGCCAAGAGCCAGAGTAGCAGTCTGTCGAGTTGCCGACTCGGGCATTGTCCCACCTAACTCAGCCAAAAAATTCTGATACTCATCATCCATCTTCTTCCCAGACGTACCCTTCATCGGGCAATCAATAGTAGGATGCCCACCATCACCACATATCTTACACAGCACGTCACTCTTAAACGTCGACGTCCGCGACGGACACGCATACTGCCGATGCCCGGGCTCCCCACACAGCCTACAATACTCCTCATCCCTAATGGTCCCATTCAGCGCGGCGAGCTCCCTCAGCTGTTGCCTCTTGTGCTCATTCAGCACCTCATCCACAGGCTGCAGGAGCTTCTCCACCATCCCGGCCGCAGCGTCCAGCGCCTCCTGCGTATCGGCCTCGACCAGAACATGCAAGTCCTCATTCTCCGACGGGTCGGGCTTCAAATCCCTCTTCTGTTGCAATCTCCCTTCCTTCACAGACCCCTTCCCCCGAATGACAATCTTCGCCCCGGTCTCCTTCTCCATCCGCTTCTGAGTATTCCCCCTCGGGCCGATTATAAGCCCGATGAAATTGTAACCGGGGTAGTCCTTCATGGGAATGTAAAGCTTCCTGTTAAGCTTCGGCGGCCTGTAATCCGCCGGGGGCTTATAGTTAGGGTTCCTCTTAAGAATCTGAGCAATAATCTCCTGCCTCTCTCTGTTTAACCTCTCACGCGCTCGAAACTCTCTAGTATTGATCCTAATCCCCATGTTATCATACACCGGCTCCGGCGACGGAGACCTCGCTCCTTCCGGCCTGTCGTCCAACGGCAAACCCGACGAGAGCATCCGACTAATCTCAAGTAGCCGACTATTCAAAGCTTGAATTTCAGGATCGAACTCAATACCTCCCATGAAATCCGGCAGCTGAACCACCGGCTTCGGCTCCTCGGCCGCCCACCGCGACTTCCGCTTCCTCTTCCCGCCGCCGGCGTCGTCCCCCTGGCTCTCCGACTCAGGCTGCGGGTCCCAGCGGCTGCGGCGGCGCCGCCTGCTGGTGGTCTCCTCCTCCCCGCCGGAGACTTCCCTGTCCGTCGTCCCGCTCTGCGTGTTGGCCGCTCCGTTCTCCGAGATCAGCAGAGCAACCGCCTTGCTGGCGTCGGAGGGATTGCCGTTCCCGGCGGCGGCGGCGGCGGCTAGGGTTTGAGGAGGAGGCGGCGGGGAGGGGTCGTTGTAGTCGGAGACGAGGGACTCCGGTGGGTAGTGGTTGTTGCCGGCGGGGGCTTCGGACGGGGGCTGGTGACCTAGGGTTTCGGTAGGGGACTCCATGGATTTTGAGATCGAAGAAATTTCGCTGAATAAAACGACATCGCGTATTTATATATACCCGGTGAATAAAGCCACCTTAGGCCCAGCCCAAATGGGTTTGGGTGACGTGTTTCTTTGTGGGCAAGGATTTTTTGTTTTCATTTTTTTTTTGTATCGAATATTATCTAGTGTGACGACGAACTAATTTTTTCGAATGTAAAATTAACCTCTGTTCTTGCAGCTGCAAATCTTGCATTGTGTAGGAGAAATTGTTCCGTATGGCCCAAGATAAGGATTGAGACCTGTGGTATTGAGGTGTACCCTAAGAAACAATTGATGGTCGGGATGACAAGATTCATAACAAAGGTTTTGCTTCAGGGGCTCATTTGGAGAAACAAATTTTGTTGCCAATTCACTCCCTTCTCAGGAAAGATTTTAGTTTGCAACTCTTGACAAATTTTGTGGATCTAACTAAGATTTGTACATCAAAAGGAAGAGAAAGAAACAGACTTTATACATTCATATCAATGAACTTCATCATGTTCATCAAACACGCTTCATTTGCTAACACTTCCCTTTAGGCCAAAATCCAGAAAACAATTGAGCTTCCTATTTAATAATACCTTAGAGGTCAACCTTATGAGAAATAAAAGAAGCATTTAGAACTTAGAAGTATAAAGTAAAGTACTCTCTAATGATTCAATGTAAATACACTTATTGCTCGAGCATATCCTAGTTCCGACTATATAATTTAGCTTCTCCGGTATCCAAAAAAGGAGTAGGAGATACCAGAGTTACCTACCATTTGCTTTTGCTTCAAGTACTAGAAGTCTAGAAGTGAAAGATGAAGAGCACGCCTTTTGTGAATTAGCGACATAACAAGTTGATGTCATAATGTTCTCAAAATGGCATCGCCAAGAATCTCAAAGACTCATCAAAACATCTGAAAATCAGTGAACCCCAACAACTCATCTGCCATCTTTTCAGCACCCTTCCCTGGATCTGTCGTGTTCCTTTTGACCTTCACCATCTGCAATCCATTAAAGTAAACTAAACTGCATATCCATGAAGAATTGAACATAAAACAGATTATCAGCAACTCACATCTTGATGCTTTCTCTGGTAAGTTGGAGTCCCAATAATTGCAGTAGTGATTGTTGTAGGACTCAGGGAACTCATTGAGGTTGATATCCAGGGTGTCACCGATCCTGGTAGAGTTGGCCAGCTGAAGCTGGGGATTTGTCTGCTCAGCTGGTTTGATCACATTGCTCAAAGTGCTTATGTTGAGTGCACGTCTCTCAGCCAATGGCTTCAATGGGGAGTGCGACAGGACTAGGCAGGTTGCCGACTTGTTGGAAGAGGAAACTGAGGGAGGAGTTGGGACCAAAAAAGAGTCATTGTGCTGAACCATACCCTTTGGAGACATGCTCATGTCTGGCCACAGAAATGTTCCTTGTGGCTCGCAAATCCTAAAGCTACTCCTCAGCCTTTCTATCTTTGCTGCCCTGTCCACCTTGTCTCTTGATCGCATCTTATCCTTTGTCCCTGCTTCGTCATCCGGTATAAGCATTGGTACACCAGCTGTTCCTGAGTACAAGCGTACTGATTCTTCCATGGTTGGTTTCAGCACTCTCATTTCTTCCAGCAATGAGTTCATTTCTTCCTACAATAATAACAAATTCTTCAGTTTCATTATACATAATCTGTATATTGCTAAATGTCACACATGAATGATTTAAATTGGAAATGCTATCAATGATTGGAAGTCATTCATTAAGGGTATACCAGATGCCCCATTCAATGCTAGCGTTGTACTTACTATATATGCAAATCATAACAAGTGCAAAAAAAGGAGGATGTCAAAGTTAGAGGTAATTGGTGGTACATACCTCAATGCCCGAGAAAGATTGAGAAAGTTGCAGCATTTGTTCTTCAATCCTAGACTTTTTAACAGCTAGCTCTGTGTATTTGTCCTGCCAACCATACATCAAACAAGTAGCACTACTTAAGAAACTATAACAAGCTGACCACTTATCATAATCAACAATCAAAGTATATGTACCAATTAGACAGATAGATTTGCATCACTTTTCATCGTTTACCTTGCCATTGATTACTGAACTGTAAGGTTTAACCTGATCCAGTGTTGTCAGAGAAGAGTTTGAGGCAGTCCCCACTGCCATATCCTCGTGCTGCTGTTGGAACTCCCTCTCCCTGTATTTACCAAAGCAAAGAAACTTCAAGTCCTGTTTCAAATGATCAACAAGAACAGTAGATCTCCAAGCACAGAGAGACAACTCAGGACAGCTGACGAAGGTAGGCTACATCTTCAAATTGCAATCTTATTGATTAACGTAATATTTATTTTCATTTTAGTTCTATGTAACAGTCATATAACCATTGACAAAGCAGTTGCTTATGTACATTTTTAAATGAGTTGTCATATTTTTTCCCCATACCTATCAAATTTGTATTCTCATGAGACTTCAGGTGAAAGTATCCTTTGTGATTTGGTGTTTATTATTAGCAGTAACAACTAATGAGAATTGTAGCTTTTGATCAGAAAAAAAAAGGAATAATGAGATTGTCAGTTTGTGACAGTAAGCCAACAATAATCAGAAACAAATATAGGATCATATAAGTTCATGAGTCCTAAATTACTTGGTTCAGTCCTAATGAGTATAATTCAACAGCTACATGATTGTGATTTAAATGAATTGTTCAACCATCCAAGATCTGTATCACATAATCCAAACTTGATGACACAGTATAACTATCCAAGATTCATAATTTTATATGTGAAGTTGTTTCTCTCATAATTTACTTACCAAAAAATTAAGCAAACAAATATGAATACTATATCATGTCTCACACACTTGTATGTATGCACCTATGAAATTAATCAAACATATATGAGAAGTACATCATATCTCACATACTTGTATGTATGCATCTATGTTGGTCCAATCCTAAGAACTACACAGAAAGGTACACCACAGTAGGAAGAGTGATATATTGCAACAACAAGACAAGGTACTTCTCACCTTCCTACTCCTGTAATGTCAGTGACCATTGATTGTGTAACATAAAAAGGCATATACACTAACCATGCCTACTATAAAACTGAGTTACACTACATCAAATTCCAAACAGTTTTCAACAACAACAAGGTGATTGATTTAATTACCTTTTCACATTGGCTATCTCTTCCCAAATCTCCTTGAACATCCTCACACAAATAGGATCCTGAGTAGGGTTATCCCCAATCTTCCACCCAGGCGGTGGAGTCCAATAAGGATCCTTAATCCCAGCCTCCTCCCTAATCCTCATCAAATCAGCATTCTCCAACCAATACTCAAGTGCTCCATCAGCATTGTGCCTTCTCCGAAACCGGTCGACACCACCCGGAGCTACCCTCTCAGCCATATGCTTCAACAAATGGTCTATCAAACCGGTATCCCCAATTAGCTTCCGAGCCTCAGCCCTCAGTGGTGCTCTCCGGATTGGTTTCTCAGCACAGGCACCTTTGGCCTTCATCACCTTAAGTATGTTTTCTTCAGCTGCCTTGTACCTAATCAAAACCCGTTACATGAAAATCAATCTAACTCAATATTACATTAATGCTGAAACCCATACCTCTTAGCACTCCATCTCTCAATTGTGCCTTCCACCATTTGCTTCTGGCGGGTCTGATCATAAACCACAATCTGATGGCTCTGCTTTCGACGCTTCGCTATTTTCTGCTTCATTTGTATCTGATTTCTCTTCCTAAACTCATAGCAAGGCTCCTTCACATCATCCACCATCGGTTCCTCCTTCTCTACTTGTTCATGGTCAGAATTCGCCGCCGTCTCATGATTAGTAACACACCGCACCAGTTTGCGCTTACCCCATTGCACCATCCCACTGAGCTTAATCTCCGACAAGCAACACGGCGAAGCACTTCTCCGTGTCACGAAACGACGCCGTCCGGCCCAAAAGCTCCACATCCGGCTCTCCTCTGCTATCTTCTGATGTGGGACTCTCCGGTAAAGCACATCCGACGCCATTTCTGGAGTCATAGAGTAGCTTTCGTCGGAAGCAGGAAGGAACGACGACCCGTCTGGGTTTTTGTAGCTCTCCTCATTCAGATGGGTATGGAGTGAGTCTAGGCTCGGAAACCTCACCGAGACCTTAAACAGAGACTTCTCATCAACCTGAAAAGAGATTCAACCCAGATTCAAAACCCATTACAAAATCCATAACTAGAAGAAGAAGAAAATGAGTGAAACTGATTTTAGTACCATGACGACCCGAATGGACTTGATGTGTTCTGGGGCAGTATGAGGAAGCTTTGAGTGGTCTAACTCATAGAACGAGCCCACCTGGATGTGATCGATAGTCTCTGAGATAACACCAAAGACAAAACAGAGAAAACGATGTAACACTGTAACAGGGAGGACTAGAGAACAAAAGAGATGATACGTTTGAGCCTATAAAACAAAAGGTTACCTTGAGAAGCAGAAGCATGTGTTGGCAAACAAAGGCTTTCAGGTGAATCTGGTCTTTGTTCTCGAAGCTCCAAGTACTTCTTCATCTTCTTCTTCTTCTTCGATCTCTGATACTATCAAAAGCACTATTGGAATAGAAACACAGAAACACCCAAACCCACACACCCACACACCCTTCTGTTCTGAGCAAAACTCAGAGTGTTCACCCAGGGCCCCAAATATATACCAGCAGTAGTTTCTTTTTTTATTCCCCGAATTAAATTTGTTTGGGGGTAATTTTTTGTTGGGTTGTGGCTGGCGCCAAAAGAAGACCTGAGACCACTGAGGTGTCTGGAGACGCGCCGAATTGTCGCGCGTGTATAGGGCAAAGCATTCAATGCAACGAAGCTCTAAGAAGGGCCGGTTGATGACTGAAACCGAATAACCGACGGAAGGGTTTCGGCGCGTGCGTTCACGTGATTGGAGAGGTTGGTAGTTCAGTATTTTCTGGGGTTCCTTTAAAATTCAAATAAAAGACTCAAACGCAGAAAAGGGAGTCGTTTCGATATTTTGGGTTAACAAAAGGTTTTAATGTTTTGTGGCAGCGGATATGAAACCAGGCACTTCGAATAGTTTTGGTTTTGGAATATTACAATCTAGGCTAGATAAAATGGGGAGTCAATGGTTATGTTTATGCTTAAATTTTTTTCCTCCGAATCGCAGGAAGAACAAAAAAGGATTGGAGATTGATCGAAATAAAGAGAGAGCTAGCTGTGCATAAGTTTAACTTACACACATTTGTTTTTCAAAAATGCTTTGTGGCATAGTAAAAACTGGTAACTATATAAATATATAGGTGTCACGCCTGAAAGGCCTGAAACCGATTCATGACCGAATAGAAAAAAATTTAAGAAGAAAATGATCTTGACGCTGACCATTACGCTCGTTACAATTTACTAAACGATTTTATTGTGTATAAGTTTTTATTTATTGATATATTTTCATATGGTCATTTAATTCGGCGGTTGTTTTTTGTGTGACACAACTTCAAGTCTATAGCCAATATTGTGAGTGGGCTACCGGATCCGGAGGACTTACCCTATTTGTGCATGTTATATACTCCTGTCCAGGGGCGGACCTACGTTGAGTTGTGAGTGGACTCAACTCACTCAAGTCCACCCAAAAGTTTTTGTATAATTATTTTAACGTGTCAATATAGGCTATAATGAGTGCTCAGCAGGCTTGGTCTAGTATTATGACTTATGTATGGTCCACCTGAGTTCGATTCACATCCACTGCAATTCATTTTCTTTTTCTTCTACTTCTTTTTTATGTGGATTTCTTATTTGAAATATTTTTTTTTCCTTACATTCTCTCAATGCAAATGGACTCAAAATTAAATTTGGAGTCAAGGACTCAAAGATTGTGTGGTTTGGATGTTTTTATAAGCTTACAAATATTTTAGTCTAATATTTGACATAATGAGTCTAACATACAAAAAAATTTCTTATCACTTCAATTAGGAGAAAAATTTCAAGTCCACCCTAACTTAGAATCTTAGGTCCGCCACTGCTTCTGGCTTGTAGACATTCATGTACACACCAATGATTCGTTACAACTTACAACGTGTTTGGTTAGAACAAGCTAGGGCCAATAATTTCGAGAAATACATGATTTTAATGAGGCTTTCAACGAAATGGACCTAAAAACTGTAGGAAACAGTTTCTTCTTTCCCTATGCCTTACTCAAGCTGAAGAATTCCATCAGTTTTAAAACTTTACGTCCCATATCTAATTAGGAAAACGATCCCAGTCCTTTATGAAAAGATCCCATGTTTATTTAGGAAACGATCGAATCTCAATCCTTATTTGTATAGGTTAATATATCGTTGTAAAGAAACCTCTATATATAACCGCCAGACCTTTTGATCTTTTCCTCTCCCCAATTTGCCGGAGCTAGCTCCTTGTTGTTATGCAACTTGTCCATGGAGACGACGACGATAACGAACCAGCCCGAACCTAAATCAGTTTTTGATTTGGGGAGGTTTGCCTAGAAACATTATGGGGAAGTGGGGAACTATATGAGATAGAACTTGAGAAATTTGAGAAACTAGAGGAGAATGAGGGCATAGATGAATATACTCTGCCACTGCTTGAGCCTGTAATGGAAGTTTTTGATAAGAAGTACGTGGGAGACTCCGCTAAACTGCAACTTTCATGGTTCAAGATTAGGCTCCAAGTCTACATTCTGTTAAACGAGATCACATATCCTTACCGCAAACCATTTAGATCCCCTGACGCATTCTGCTTCGACACAAATGACTTGGATTCTAATGTCCAACGATTATTGTTGGACATTGGGTTCTCCCAGTAGATTTTATTTTTTCATTTCCTCAAGCAGTAGAAAAAATTGAGCGCATTGCTCTGTTTGATGCAGACACATCTGACTCTCTTTTATGACCGCACTCTTTCTCAAGAATTCTGACAGCAAAATAAGCTTTTGTTTTCTTCTCAAATCATTGTGAGCATAAAGATTGGGTAAAGTGATATGGAGTAAAGCAATTCAACCACGTGAAACTCTTGTTGTTTGGAAGGCTCTTCATGGGTGTTTGCTAACTGATGAGGTATTACAACGGCGAAGTTTTTTACTTCCATCTCGTTATTCCTTTTGTGGAAGTCATGCGGAATCAGGTACACATCTTCTTTTGCATTGTTTTGAAATTGTGGCTTTATGGAAATGAGTTTGCCTTATATTTTCTCATTTATTCTCGCCTTAGGGTACCATTGATGAAGTGTTTAATGGTGTTGGTGTTTCAGTGTTCCCAAAACCTAAACTTTAACTTTGGTTTCTAGTCTCCTATAATCTAATTTGGTTTATTTGGATCACTAGGAATCTGGTGCGTTTCGAAAGTAAGATTTTTTAATGTGTTGGAAGCCCAACGTCATCTTTTGGAATTGTTCAGAGAATCTGTTATGCATTTTTTTTATCCTTACAAGAAGTATCATGATATGTCTATTTTCTCTATTCTTGGTATCTCACAACTGTCTGCCAATGCTACCAGCTTCATCACGTCCTTTAATTAAGGGTTTATTGACTGAGAGTTTGCTATTTGCTAGGAGTTTTTATATCTATGGTTTTACACGTGTGGGTGTACACATGCCAGATTGAGTTTTTGTTTATCCTCTGTTAGAGTTTATCACATATAGAAGGTCATGTTCTTTTATCTCTTAAATAAATAAATAAAAGGTTTCAAAAAAAAATGACCGACGATTCTTCCCACCCAGATCACACAAGTCATGGCGCACAGTTATTTCTGCATATGGGAAGTTGTACTATCTTGCAAACCCATGTTGTTATCCCTATATCAAACACCATTCGTTTGAGCATTATGATCCCACATACAATTCCTGAGAAACCTTGCCTTCATATCCAGGTTATTATCGGGATAATTACCTAACAGGAATTAGAGGTCATGCAGTTCTTCATGGCTATATATTACTTTCGATGATTCCTGAAAAGAAAGATGCAATTGCGGTGGCTTTTCATATTGCTACTAAAACATGGCATCAAGTAGAAGTTAGTGAATCAATGAGATTTATACATGATGGTTTTTCTGGGGAAGGATTGTAGTTCTTGATAACATTATTATCTATGGCTTATCATCTACTCACGGAGAGATTCTAGTATTCTCTTTTTGCTGGGATTCGAATGATAGTGATGAGATTGCCTTGTGTCATCATTATTTAGGCCCCCTAGTTTGTTTTTATGTAAGTTCTCTAGTATGTTTGCCAACCCCTTTTGATTCAGTGAAAAGTCAGAAATTAGTTCAGGGTTTCTTGTTGCCCAAGTTCGGATTGTCGGTGAAGGACCATAAATGTCCATCAAGACCACCAGGGCTTATGTTTTTGAAGAGCGTTATGATTTGCATACTGATTTATGCTACATGCCCGATTTAGAGGTCATTGAACCTAAAGAAGAAGAAGAAGAAGAAGAAGAAGGAGATTGCATGCTGCAACTATGGAACTGAAAAGTGAACGTTCTCATGAACTTGGAAGGTGCAGGAGCCAAGAGGCCTCAACCTAAGGAATAGGAGAAACAACTAACTATATCTGCTGAAGGAGCTTAACCTGTCGATGATAAAAACTGTAGTTGCTGCAGCCTGCATGATCAATGTGGTCGATCTAGGGTTCTAAATTACTGAGTGGTTAGAGATGGAAATCTAAATGTGGAGACCTTCAGCATTTGGATTATTGCCACTGCTGCATTTGGACGTTGGCCTCAATAACAGGGGAGAGGGACATAATTCCACCTTGAAAGTTGACACGCCTTTCATAACTTGTACACATCCGTCTTGAGTTTTTCCAGCATTCCAAGTCTTGAAGATTAAATATATTTATATACTTGTTTTTTTGCTACGATAATGTTCCTAGACTTGATACATGGTTGTATAATACTATAATGTATAAAAATTTCATGGTTTTCAAGTTGTATAACCATTTTGTTTAGCTAACTATTCGAACATATGAAAGGGTGCGGCTATTGCCACCCCACCAACTCATTTATTCACCTCGTAAAGATTTTAATTACTGAAAAACTATATTACTTAAGTGCGAAATGATTATTAAGTGAATTAATTATATCAATTATATGTATACAAAAAATACTTAATTTGTCATGAAATACAAATCTTGTCCACCCGAATATGAAAATATTTCTCTCTTTTTATTGAATAATTTGTATTTTATGTTCGATAATCATATGTAATAGGTTATTCAAATATAAATTTATTACTGTTAACTTAATAACATTTTTGTGATACCTTATGAACATCACAAATAAAAATTGGGAGCTTCTATTTATACCTCCAAAAATGACATTTAGTCCTCCTTGGTAATTAGACCTCCAATTAATTTTGACAAACAAATAAAATGCTATTTAGACCTCCTTAATTTTCTCAAAATGCTCAAGGTCCGATAAAATCAATAAAACTCTATTTTTTTTTACTTTAAACATTCATTCAATTGATTCTATTATAACTATATTGAGTCTCTCAAGCTGGTTTGTTTAGAATCATAGTATAATTAACAATAAAATTTATCTATAATTTATAACAACAAAATGCACTCAAACGGACAAATCACAATAAACTGAAAGAATAAAACTACTAAAAATTTTATATAAAAAAACCGTCTACAAATTGAGAACATTTTTTTTTATGAATGTGAATTATTGAAAATAATATTATCATAGTTTAGCTGGATGAGAGAGGAGTCTATTAAAATTATTACGGTAAGCAAAGAATTGAGAAACCAAATGTATGATATTGAGATCATTGTTTATTTATTTTTCTTCTTATATATGTGTCTTGATAATTTCGCATAAGTTGATAAAGTCAATACTGATTTGAACAAAAAAGGAGGTCTTAATGCTGTTTTGGGAGGTAGGAATAAAATCACCCATATAAATTCTAACACCATAATCAATCTTTTTTCATTACTTAAAGTTTTGAATATGAACTATCTGACATTTATGTTAGTGGAAGCTATATATAGTTAGTTGTTTCTCCTATTAATTTATGTCTTTCACTTCTTTGTTTGTATATAATTCAGGGATTGTTATTTTCTCAAAAGATTTTCATAACCATATCTTGAATATGGTACTTTTATGAATATTATGCTACAAGGATATATTTTTCTACTATATTGTCTATAGCTATGTAGTTTCTTTTTTGGTCAAATTTCTCCAACCTTGATGATTGCATATCAATGAGACCAGTTTTTCTTGTATTAAAACGTGCAACTCCACGATGCAATATTGCTCATGTATTCAGAGGTACCAAAATCCCGGAGTGGGACATATATCTGCTTAGGTGTAGGACCGACTTTATTTTTAGGTAAACTTAAAAATTTAGACTATTTAGTGATGGGGCATTTAGAAGCCCGTTAACAGTCCATAAGCTTTTATCTCATCCTTGTTAGACAAATACCAGACTACCAGTAATTCAGTAACATATAATAAGACTAGAAATGGTGAAATGGGTTCGGTGAGAATCCAGTTGGTTCCACCAGTTTCCGCTCTCTCTATTCTCAGCAAAACTAAGGTCAACTGGTCACTTAGAACCCAGAAATCACTAGTTAAAGCTCTTGCAACTCAAGCATCATCATCATCATCATCATCAGCTAAGATGGTCAAAGGCATTAGAGTCCATGAATATGGTGGACCTGAGGTTTACATCTCTCTCTCACTCTCTCACTCTCTCACTCTCTCTCTCTCTCTCTCTGTTTGGAATTGTGTTGATGGAGTCTTTTGATTTCAAATAATGAAACCTGAATTAAAGATTATACGGGGTCGCTTGTTGTTACATGTACCGGAGAGCTCATAATAAATTCATGATCATTTGTTTAAGAAATGAAAGCCGTTTGTGTCGAATGAGTGAAATCATTAGTTTGATCCTGGGTAATTTGGTAAGAGCTAGACTGAAGAAACACGATCATGATTGTTATTTTAAAATAACATGGTCTCGTTCTGTGATGAAATCAGCACTGGTTCAAGAGTGTTAGAGGTTATATATGTTCACATGGTAGCTGAATTTCATTGACATTTTAACAATTTTTTGTCATGTGATGGTGTTAGGTTTTCAAATGGGAAGATGTGGAAGTAGGAGAGCCAAAGGAGGGCGAGGTTCGTGTGAAGAACAAGGCCATTGGGGTTAATTTCATTGATGTGTACTTCCGCAAAGGGTTGTATAAGAATCCTTCAATTCCTTACATCCCAGGTTTTGCTTCCTTTCTTTTAAGTTCACTATTGGAATGTTATTTACAGTTTTTCATTAGACCTTTCAACCTAGATCAACATGTAGTCGAAATTTTACTACTTCATTATCTGGTTGAGAGATTTAAATTGATTTATCTTCTTGTTCCTAATTTGAATGCAGACAGAAAACAATTTATTTAAAACCAGGTTCTTTTTTCAGGTGTGGAGGCTTGTGGAGTTGTGACAGCCGTTGGACCTGGACTAACTGGCAGGCAAGTTGGAGATCTTGTAGCCTTTGCTGGAGGTGCAATGGGCTCCTATGTGGAAGAGCAGATCCTTCCTGCTGACAAAGTTGTTCCTGTTCCTCCTTCCATTGAGCCTACTGTTGCCGCATCCCTCATGCTCAAGGGCATGACAGCACACTTTCTTCTGCGTCGTTGTTTCAAGGTACTTCTATTACTCATCCATACCTCTGGAATTGTAGAATTCATAAACCACATTTGAATCAGTAAAATCAAGATTGTTTGAGTTATAATACATGAGATGGTGATAAAATTTCCAGGAAACATCTTAGATTGTGATGGTGCTGGTTTTATTCTTTTCTGAATATGTATGTGGCAGCATGGACCTTTTTCATAGTGCTAGTATTTGTATAGGAATCTTTTTATATTTGTCTGATCCATTGTTTTGATTAAGGCCAAAATTATTATCAGCAATTATCCTTGCTTTGAAAATCCAGTATGCAATATGCTCATTTATGAACGAGAAGTAGTTGAATACTTTCTTATACGTCATTTAGTTCCATTTCTTTGATTGAGATGGTATTGCTATAGAGCTCAAGAGCACAAGAAAGCATTATTATCTTTAACAACCCAATCTCCTTGATTAACAAAAGGCTATAAAGTGTTCCAATAACTTGTCACTGCTTTCACGGTATCACTCTATATAACCCATCATGAGGTTGCACCATAAGAATGGAACTAGATAATCCTGGACTCACAGATTTGAACTTTTCTTGTTTTACCCTCAATACAGGTGGAACCTGGACATACAATTCTTGTTCATGCAGCAGCTGGTGGAGTCGGATCCCTTTTATGCCAGTGGGCTAACGCCCTTGGTGCCACTGTCATTGGAACTGTATCCACTAAAGAGAAGGCAGCTCAGGCCAAGGAAGACGGCTGTCACCATGTCATATACTACAAGGAAGAGGATTTTGTTGCTCGTGTGACTGAAATAACATCTGGCAATGGGGTTGAAGTTGTCTACGATTCTGTTGGGAAGGATACATTTGAGGTAAAAGTTATGTTCATTCTCTTATAAGGAAAAACAAAATCAGAACCAATAGAATTTAGTGGGAAAGATCATTCTATATTCAAATTCTACCAGGGAACCTCTTATGGTTTAGAGTTTTGGTATCTATTATCTCTTGATTTCTTTTAAATGAACATTTTCAGAATAATCTTTCACTGATCTAAATCCAGGATTAGCCTGGTTACTTGTAGACATGAATGATATCAAGGGTGTATGCGAAGTATATCAACATAACTTGTCAAGGAGTTCATTTAAGTTGGTCTATTTCTTCTTTGGTTTGTCCCTGATTGGAGGTATTAATGTATTCAGGGATCATTGACATGCTTGAAGTCTCGAGGATACATGGTAACTTTCGGGCAGTCATCAGGCGCACCAGATCCCGTCCCATTATCAGCTCTTTCAGTGAAGTCACTGTTCTTGACCAGGCCTTCCCTCTTCCATTACACAGCTACTCGAGAAGAATTGTTAGAGGCGGCAGGAGAGGTATTTGCTTGTGTTGATGCAGGTATTCTGCGGGTTAGAGTTAATCACACCTACCCTTTGTCTGAAGCAGCTGTTGCACATTCAGACCTTGAGAATAGGAAAACATCTGGATCTGTTGTACTTATCCCCTAAGGCGAGCCTCAGTTTCTTTGTTTCATTTCAATGACATGTGCCAGGAACATTCTTGTATGTCAACTTCAAACCTGTAGTCATCAAGAGACTTGTCATGCAATAAAAATACTTGGACCTCCTCCTTCTGGTCGTCATTTCTTGAGCTGTTGCATTTCACAGTTATTAATCTATGATCAGTTCAACCTAAGCTTCTAATTATGTCTTGCACCTCCTCTCACATCTGTTATGACTACATTGGTTTATTGGAAGACAAGTTCCAGAGAATGATCGAAATGGATGACAAAATCAATTACTAGATGAGTTGAAAATTTGTGAAAATCGAAGGTAGCTAGCAATCTTCTTAAAGCATTGATAATAGTTCTTGATCGATTATTTGTAAATGAATCAAATAATAGCAGCGTAATTTTTTTTGTTCTATATATTTATGAGCACACGAACAGCCCCTTGTGGGTCACGTTAACGGTGGGTGCAGTCCGCCGGTCCTAAACAAGACTGGTTGGTTATACAGGGAAAACAACACATATATCTAACTTGACGTAGTTGGATGCAGAAATAGAATCAGAGTAAAGATCGATGGTAAAGGCTATTCGAATCCATGAACTTGGTGGACCTGAGGTAGCACCTCTGTAATCTCTGCTTTAATTTTGTGTTTAGTGAAGCATCAATACAATGAAGTTGAGACTTCTGTTTGTCGCTCCTGATGTCATCCTATAAATTTGTTTCTTCTTACAAAGATTTCGATGTGTTTCTCACTTTCTGTGTAGTCTGGTTGTTGATTCATAGTGATCACTGATCAAGCTTGTCAGTTCTAGCCAAGGCTACATGAGCATCAACTTTAGTGTGTACAGTATGTAGGCTAATCGATTGGGAGAGACAATTATGCTTCACTTTTACTAGTCATTCAAAGTTCAATTCGTTAATCGTCACTACTTCCACTAGCAGGCTATTACATTTAGTCACAAAGAATGGTGTTTGATCTCCCTCTGTCTCAGCTACCTGTCATTACTCATAAGGCCAATGTTTCATCATCATTTACTCTGTCATGTAATCCTATTAGGTCTTGAAATGGGAAGATGTCGAAATAAGAGAGCCGAATGAGGGTGAGATTCGTGTGAAGAACAAGGCCATTGGGATTAATTTCATTGATGTGTACTTCCGCAAAGGGCTTTATTACAAGGCTGATACAATGCCCTTCATCCCAGGTTTTGCTTCATTTGTATTAGCTATAATCCAAGTTTTTTCTTCATACATGGGGTACAAAAATGGAAAGCCTTTCATTTTCAAATCTGTTCTGGTTTCAGGAATGGAGGCTTGTGGAGTTGTGACAGCAGTTGGACCTGGACTAACAGGCAGGCAAGTCGGAGATCTTGTCGCCTACATTGGTACTCCGATGGGCTCATATGCAGAAGAGCAGATCCTTCCTGCAAACAAGGTTGTGCCTGTTCCTCCTTCAGTTGATCCTATTGTTGCAGCATCCGTCATACTTAAGGGCATGACAGCTCAGGTTCTACTACGCCAATGTTTCAAGGTTGTTTTAATATCTATCCAGCATCATTTCAAATTTTAGATAGTCATCAGGCACCTCTGACTCTCTGAGGCTCTGATGACAGTTTGAAACTTTGAATTAGAAGCCAGCATGAGATTTTGGAACTCTGGTTTCGGTCTTCCTTATACAAACTGTAAGGTGCATACATCTGTGAAGGAGAATTTTCACTGCCATTGGACTAGTTTGAAAAAATTACTATATATTGCAATTTACAGCAAAAATTATAAAACTAATCTAGCCCTGTTGGATTAGTTTCAGCTTATACTATTTCTATTTTTTAACTTTTGCAAAGCGTTCTGAGGTATATGCATGTGTCGCTTATTTTGATTGATTGATGAAACATTGGATTTCTATCAACCGAAAGCCTTGCTCTTCTTAATTGACTGATCCTTACACTTGGGCTGTTGGCATCATTTTTTGTTACTTCACACTGTGGAAATTATGGCCTTATGTTATCAAGGTTTTGATGATCATTCCAAACTTTTGTTGCTTTGCAGTACTATTAATTGCTGTCATAACTTATACAGGTTGAACCTGGGCACACAGTCCTTGTTCACGCAGCAGCTGGTGGAGTCGGATCTCTTTTATGCCAGTGGGCTAATGCCCTTGGTGCGACTGTCATTGGAACTGTATCGACTAAAGAGAAAGCAGTTCAAGCCAAGGAAGATGGCTGCCACCATGTCATAATCTACAAGGAACAGGACTTTGTTGCTTGTGTGACTGAAATAACATCTGATAATGGAGTTGATGTTGTCTACGACTCTGTAGGCAAGGACACCTTTCAGGTAGTATATACATTACCTTTTCATTTCTCACAGAACTAACAAAAGCAGAACGAATAGAGTTGGTTATAAAACTTATAACAAGTTAGGAACAATCTGTTGCCTAATCTTGACATGCAGTATTTTCCTGAGTTATTAGCAATGAAACTTTTCACTGTGAGGCCTGATGAAAAGCTATATTATATGAATTTTTTTTCAGAGAATTTGATAGCTTGAATTTGATTTTATAAGCTAAAAGGATTAATGATTTAGGGATCATTGGCATGCTTGAAGACTCGAGGATACATGGTGAGTTTTGGGCAGGCATCAGGTAGACCTGACCCTGTTCCGTTGTCAGAGCTTGCAGCAAAGTCACTCTTCTTGACAAGGCCTGCCCTTTTCCAATACACTGCGACTCGAGACAAATTGCTCGAGGCTGCAGGAGAGGTGTTTGCTAATGTTGCATCAGGTCTGTTGCGAGTTAGGGTAAATCACAAGTACCCATTGTCACATGCAGCAGAGGCACATGCAGACCTTGAGAATAGGAAAACATCCGGTTCGGCTGTTCTTATTCCTTAAATCTTTCATCTCAAGAGTTTCAAGTAACGTTGTTTCTGAAAAATAACATGAGTTGGTATGCTCATTTTTGTTCCCATTTGATATGTATAGAAAGAAAGTGGAGTGGTTCTCCAAATGTAGTCATACTCATACATTGATATGTTAAGCACCTGTACTGTCTTGTACACTACAAAAATTGCAGCAGACGATGGCCAAAAACTGTCGTCTGATATGTTGGCTGACCGTGATGTCAAATTTAAAAACCGCCGTATGATGGTTGTCGACGTATATCGGGGACTGTCGGAATCCATCGATATGTCGACATAGGCCATGACAGTTTTTATTTTATAACTGTCGTATGATTTTAAGTCAGACATGTTTTTACTTTATAGCCGTCCGTGTGCTTTTAACTCAGACAACGGTTTCTGCTTTAAACCGTCGTGTGATTTTGCTTCAGATGACAGTTTCTGTTTTAAACCCTCGTATGACTTTGATCAGGAGGACAAAAGCGAGTCACTATAAAATCCAAATGAATGAAATCGGCAGCTGAATTCCATGTTCTTTGATCAGTGCAGGTTGAGGTTTTCTAGCAAACTCTCAAGTCTACTTTAAAGTTTAAATACACTTGAGCAAATTAAACAGATTGCATATACCTTAACCTGTTGAGCACTTGAGCTGGCTGCTGACATCGAGATATTTAAGTAATTTAACTAACATTCAAGAGATGCAACATTCTTCAGTATAGTTGATTAATTAATAACGCTTCACTGGGGTAGCACCGAAAGTTCTAGTGACATGCGTATGCAAGCATTTCAAGCACCTATACTGTACTTATTCATATCTTGCATTATTATCGTTTTCGACGTATATGAAAAAGAAACACGATCAATAAGCTTGTAAGTTGCAAGCTTTCTTAAAAGGTTACATGGCAAATTGGAATCCACTTAAGGCCCCTCAATTTCATTTTTCAAGTACCATGCACACTTTTCCTTCTGACCATGCACGGATTCAGGTGATAATACTGAAGATCATAAACTGCTGATTTCTACGCAGTTATGATTACATCATAGAATATGCAGAAATTGAGGATCACACTGCTTAAATCCTTCCATTTTTCTGCTCTTAGGTTACACTACATATATTTCTTAGCTCATCTTATAATAGTACTTCATATCCTATATATGGCTTCAGACTTGGTCATAGACTCAAAGGTAATTGACCACGGATCTGTAGGTAGCACCAGGCTTCCAACCACTCGGAATCACATTTTTAGCCAACAAGGTCTGGCCGGAGTACTGGGAAGTCAATTTTATCGAGAACGGAGGGTGTAGTGCTGAGCCTGCATCAAGCTTCCACACTGCACCCCAAGATTGTTGCATGGCACGCCACTCCTCGCCACCAACACTGTCCAATGAGGAAGCGTCCTTCATCTCAACACCGCCAAGATCACCATCTCCCTCTTCATACTCGATCACTGCAGCAAAGTAGTTCGAGTTTGATCCCTCATCGACGTGGAATGCAATGGTTTTTCCTGAATAATCACACTCTACACTGTAGAAAAACACGAATTAGGCTTGGTGATCGATCATCAGTATGTTCATCACGACGTGAGACACTAATTCTCTAAATTTTGTGTGACAAGTAAGGTTATAGTACGTGTATCGTTTATTCAGCTTTTGGTAATAGTAATTTTGAGTTTGAGTTACCGTGCAAATCGGATTTCCAACATTCCTGCATTACGGAGTTCCTCGCCTTGACCGGGAAGTGCCATGGCACCAAATGAAGTTCCACTGAGGTCGAAATGTGCAGTTTCGGAGACACAACCCAGGCAAGAATCTGTGATGATCACCCTCACTGGTTTGCCGGAACAAGACTTATGTTTGGTGCATTTGATCTACCATTATAATGTATTAGTTCTCAAGAAGAAATATATAGGTCCAAAATTCCATATCGAAGAATACAAAAGTTCCATGTCACAAATGTCGGTTTTTATAAATAATTGGAAGAAGGGAAATTGGGATTGTTTATATCGATTTTAAATAGATTGATTAGTCTATAGAAAACTAAAGTTAGATAAATTATAACCGTCCATTATTTAGCAAACTTTATATTTTTGCGATGAAGGTAAAGCGACGAATCCATTGTCTACTTAAAAATAAGAATATTTGTTTAGCTTCATTCTAATTTCGTTCTCAACTTCTCATTAGTGAATATGTTGGTGTATGTCTTATGCGCATGTGTGACTGCGTGACTGTCTTTTCAATTGTAAAATCATGGAAACCGTTTTTAATCACAAGACGTATAGTAGAACCAAATTTTGGACATATTTAACTAGCACGCACGTAGTGAATAACCACTGTAATATATACCTGATAGCAAGCTCCACATTCCTTGCCAGATTTGTAAAGAGAAGGACCTACTGAAGTAACCATGGAAGAGAATGGAGCTTTTGAAACTACATCTCCATACCCACAAGACCCTCCTGCATGCATTGATTAGCAAATGTCAGTATGCTTATACAAGTATACATATGATCAGAGTTCTCCCTAGCTATCTAGCTCGGTAGCTCCCTAGCTCACACTCTTTAACTAATTACAATGTGAAAGATCAAAGTAGGCTGCTAGGCATTACATACCGTCACTTCCGAAACCATCAGCGCTGCCGTACCAGGTAGCTCCGGCAGATGACCAATGGGTGGCGCTGAGTGACAAGTTCAGGTGCTTTGGATGGAAAGAAAAGCTCTCCTTAAACAAGCAGCAGAACACAGTTACTAAGTACAAAGTGCTTCTTGAACTAGCCATGGCCTCACTCTTAAGCTAGCTATTATGATTATGAGTTGGTGACTTGGTGTGTAATGTTGAAAGCCTAAGTTGTATTTATAGAGGAAAAGCATGTGCGCTGTTGCTATCTATCCACGTCCATTCTGAGTTATAAAAACTGGAGTGATAGACTGAAGTAACATGCATGGCTTAATTTTCTTCATGTCGCCTTTAATAGTTGACACAAGCTACATGACATTCCTCATTTTGGTCATCTTATATTAGGAGGGGAAGTATATTTGGAGCTTATAATTACTTCGATTAGGGATTGCGACCTACACGTGTATCACATTAATCTATTCGGAACATTCTGATTTCAGCCATGTTAATTGATTGAGGACATTAGGCCGGTAAGATTTGTTAATTACGTTTAATTTTATGTAAAATTTAGAATCAAACTATCACATATGTATGCACATTATGCACAAGCATCAAGCGTGGTTTTCCAATGTAAACTTTTCACTAATGATTTTATAATACGAAACACTATGCCACTAAGGGTGTTGAGTCTTTCTGATTAAAAAAAAAAGCATGCGTATTCAGTCTAGATATCGATAGGGATTCTCTATTGACTTAACCACAAATTAAGCCAAATGAATCACTCTTTTATTCTTGTCCAAATTCCAAATTCAAACGTGAAAGAAGCTCGAGAGATGACTAGTTATCAACACAAATCGATCAAGCAGTTGGTTCTTGACTTATTTGCATTGGTAACAATAATATCGGCTAGGACTATATGATCAGGTAGGGCAATAATCTCGGTCCTTTTCCAAACGAAAAGAAGGAACTGTCGGTGGAGTTGTAGGAATTAGATTATGATATGACAAAAGGCTCTCCATGGATTCAGCCGTTAATGGCGGTTACTGGTCGTTATCCATTTTTCCAACGGTGCATGCAATTTCAAAATGTTAATTCATTAATACCATAAACTCAAAACAATAACATTACTTTCAGGTTTATAAATTTAAGATAATGTATTGCCGTCGTTTCATTTGGTTGGACGGACATGCATAACTATTTTTTTTCAACCAAGTAATTAACGAGGGAAATACGTCAATAGATTCGTTTATGATACATGGAAAGTGTTTACAAATCTCATTGAGAAAGAAATGTCACCCACTGGATTTGTCTTTTTTGGTTTTTATATTAGATTATTTAGATTGTATATTGATTTTAGTCCGACTAAAATAGACCTTTAGAATAAGACCAAAATAAAATAAGAGAGAGCGGGAAGATGGCTGCAATCACTTGATAATATTGATCATGAAGCTAATAATCAATCTACTCGATTGTCTAAAGTTCTAGGCTTCGAACTAGTTATAGAATCTTCCCAAGCCTGTGTATGAATTCGTCACGTCTGCATGCATACTATCTGCAACACGAATCACTCATTACTAGTCACACAAAAAAAAAACTAATTAAGAGGTATATATAGAAAGCGGGAAAATCAAATGGTTAACGTACTTGAACAGAATCTCAGATAGGTTGACCTTGAAAATGAGAAAGATTAGTTGAATGAGTTGAATCATAAAAACGATATCAACTGATCGATAACCAAAGGTATGGCATTCGTACTAACCTTGTGAAGCCATTGCTTCAAGAAGATGGATGGACATAAGGATGGACTTCTACAAAATGCTTTGTGAACTCTTAATGGGAAAAGTACTTGATTCACATATAATAGCTTCCGCAAGGACCTTTGTTTCTATACTGGTCGATGCATGCAACTCAACGACTTTCGATCTCATCAACAACCTTTTGAGCTTCACCTCTCATTATGATTCGTAACCATATACACTACTGCATGTAACAACCATATAAGTAAGGTCTTATTTAAATCTCTTCATCTTGCATAGGTTACAAAACATAATCCTAGGATTAAATTGTATAATATAGTATCTTATTCTGCTTAGTTAAGTCACCGTCAATTAATGATATAACTATAATGTTTGTCCACAATGTTCTTACAAATATGTATTTTACGATGATTGTTTACAAACGATGATATTGAACAACCAATATTCTTGAATTCTGGACTTGATACTGCATGCACCTCAGGCTAAGGTTAAATAGTCATGATTCATGAACTAAAGGCATAACATAGATGATAGATTGATTTTCCGAACAGAAATGTATACAAGTATGGAGCTATGGATGGGCAGCCTGCAGATTATTTAGTGAGTTTAATCCAACTAGGCCGGTAGTGCTCTTCTTGACTTCTTTAATGACAACCTACAGTATGTTTTCGGGTCGACCCCAAGAAGTCCAACCCATTTAGTGGAAGCTATATCTAGTTGGGCCAAAACATTTAGTAGGCATTCCACAAACCAAGAGGAAAAAGAAAATGTTAATAACCTTTGCAGTTTGCATGCATAATGCATAATCCAATACAATTCTACCTCAACAAAACCAGCTGATTCTCTGTTGCACTCCTACTACTCTATACGTCTCTCGCCAGCTCCACCTGGCTTGCAAAATCTTCACAAAATCCGGCGTCGGAGAATGCCTTCTCTGGTGAACAACATTAGAAAGCCTTACTAAGCTGATGTTCACAACCATATTGAGGAATTCTTGTAGATGAGGTATAACGTTCAAGTGGCTCATTAAGAGGACTGAAATTGACATCCCATTTTTCTTTTTTGACAAATCACACATCCTTCATGCGTAATCGTGCGTTTGTAAAATCAGGTGTGAACTGCCTGGTCTCTGTTTTGAACCGCACAGTGATCCCTACAATTGGTGTCACATTGCTACTGGACACCTGAGTCTAAACTTATGTCATAACAAAACAAGACCAAGACTCATGTAAGTGATGTAACAGAATATAGAAAGTAAGACCTTTTTTTTTTTGTCAATATAGAAAGTAAGACCTTGATTAAGGCATACTCACTTGTTTAAGTGCAATAATACTCTGTGACTTTTTATAAGGATCTTATTCCAATAATTGGGGCTTGCAGGACTAGGACCATGCTTAATCTTCTTTTGTCCATTCATTATTTAACTTCCTCGTTGAGAATTTGTAGCCTTATCCCAACTTGCCATTCTCTAGTTAGCTCTCTCCACACACAACTTAATTTAACATGCAAGTTGAATAGTCCTGCTTGATAGTGATAAACTGAATATGATTGAAACTAGTCTACATGTTCCTATGAAGTCCAAAACGATTTGATATTCTGGCTCTAGATATCCCACAAAATCAAGTTTGCTCTGATAGGCTAATCTCGATCAGTCAAAGAAGACAGCTAGCAGCTCTTACTATTCTCCATTTATAAGTCAAAACCGTACCCTTCAATTTGAAGTTTTGAACTCTCTTCCTCTCTCTATTCTCCATCTCTGTGTTTGTGTGAGGGGGAAGAAGCTTAGCTATGGCGGTTGGAGTTGCAATGACAGGTGAAGGTGGACAATACAATGGCAAGATGACACCATTTGTCATCCTCTCTTGTATGATGGCCGCCACAGGAGGTGTTATTTTCGGCTATGACATTGGCATTTCAGGTCCGCTTCTTTCTTTCACTAGCTTGCTATACTATATTTGCAGTCACTAGAGTACTTGTGCAAGAAACTTAATTAAGCACTTAATGCTAGCTTGCTAATTTGTTATGTGTAATGCTAAGGTGGAGTGACATCAATGGAGCCATTTCTCGAAAAGTTCTTCCCGGAGGTGTACACTCGGATGAAATCAGATACCCAAATCAGCAACTACTGTAAATTTGACAGTGAGTTGTTGACATCCTTCACATCATCACTATACATAGCAGGTCTTGTAGCTTCTGTTTTTGCCAGTTCTGTCACTAGAGCTTATGGCCGCAAGCCTTCAATCCTTGCCGGAGGTGCTGCATTTCTTGCCGGTGCAGCTTTAAACGGTGCGGCTGTGAATATTTACATGCTGATATTAGGACGCATCTTGCTTGGAGTTGGAGTTGGTTTTGCAAATCAGGTACTATATCATCTTGCTAGCTTATGTAAATAAAGAGGAGGCAAATGACTTTTTCAATATGATAATATATGGCATGCTACGTTATTGCAATGTGAAAAAGTTCAATAGACACATTATGGAAAATACAGTATTTAGTCATCAAAAATGTCAATTTTATGTGTTATTTTGTTTGTGCAGTCTGTTCCTTTATATCTTTCAGAAATGGCCCCATCAAAATATAGAGGAGCAATCAGCAACGGCTTCCAGTTTAGTGTTGGCATTGGTGCATTATCAGCTAATCTCATCAACTACGGTACTGAAAAGATTGAAGGTGGTTGGGGGTGGCGACTCTCCCTAGCCCTGGCTGCAGTCCCTGCCTCAATCTTAACACTCGGCGCAATTTTCCTGCCGGAAACACCCAACAGTCTAATTCAACGCAGTACAGACCACCAAACAGCCATGCTAATGTTGCAGCGCATCAGAGGAGTCGATGATGTCCAATTAGAACTGGAAGATCTCATTAAAGCAAACAACATTTCCAAAACCATCCAACACCCTTTCAGGAAAATCCTAGAGAGGAAGTATAGGCCTCAACTTGTAATGGCAATAGCCATCCCATTTTTCCAGCAAGTGACAGGAATCAATGTCATAGCCTTTTATGCCCCGATTCTCTTCCGAACAATCGGCTTAGGCGAAAGTGCATCACTCTTGTCTTCTGTCATGACCGGTGTAGTTGGCACAATCTCAACCTTCATATCCATGCTTATAGTTGACAAGTTTGGTAGAAGGGTGTTGTTCATAGGTGGGGGACTTCAAATGTTGGTGTCACAAATGATGATTGGGGGAGTCATGGCAGCTCAACTAGGTGACCATGGTGGAGTGAGCAAAGGGTATGCTTATTTGGTCCTGGTTTTGATTGGCATATACGTAGCAGGGTTCGGGTGGTCTTGGGGGCCTCTAGGGTGGTTAGTTCCTAGTGAGATTTTCCCACTGGAGATTAGGTCAGCTGGGCAAAGTATCAATGTGATGGTGAACTTCTTGTTCACTTTCATTGTTGCTCAAACTTTTCTAGCTATGCTTTGCCACTTCAAGGCTGGGATTTTCTTCTTTTTCGGAGGCTGGGTGATGGTGATGACGCTGTTTGTGTACTTCTTTCTGCCGGAGACGAAGAATGTGCCGATGGAGAAGATGGAATCGGTGTGGGTGGAGCACTGGTTTTGGGGGAGAATTGTTGGGGATGTTGGTAAGGATACCAAGAATGAAGCTTGATAGAGAAGATACGCTAGCGAAGTAGGATTCCAATTGGCCTGGCCACCAAAGAAGATTCCATATTCACTTTGCATTAGGGATGTAGATTTTGAATGTGCCAATATACATGTTTATGCGTATTTGATTAGTACCCATATTATCCGCTTTTATATCTTTGCTCGCATTAGTCGCATAATTGAATACTGTCGCATATAGTTGACAAATGTGACAACTATTTATCCAAAGTACCAAACACACGTAGTTGACTGGTGCAAATATCTCGGCCAAACATATAATGTATAATTCCGATTTACGTATACATGCTGTCACATCTTTATAAAAAATTCAAAAACAAATCGTTACAAAATCAACATCGTTCTTTAAAATAGTCAATTTGCTACCCTAGCTTTTCTTTGCTACTCTATATATGAAAACAAAATCCAAATAAACAAGGCTTAATAGTCAATTTACTACTCTATGATTCACCTTGGTGTTAATTTACTACCATAGCTTTTATTTATGTCAATTTTATACCCTATGTTTCTAAATTAGCTATTTTGCTATTATTTTGTCGTATTAAATTTCACTTCTCTCTAACAAATGAATGAATTTGAAAATCCAAATAAATAAATTGGTCAATCTTGAAAATCCGAGGGTTGTAAATTTTATATAAAGTTAGTAAATTGACAAAATTAATACTTAAAGTAGCAAATTAATAAATTTTGTAAAACTAGAATAGTAAATTGACAGAAATAAAACATAAGGTAGTAATTTAACATTGAAGTATAGTTTAGAGTATCAAATTGGTAATTATGACAATAAACAAACACAAAAACATGTACACCGTGGGACCTCGGCACTGTCACTGCCGTCCGGTTAAAACCATAGAAAATCCCAGTCCACTCTTCCACGTGTCACCACGCCATTGACCAGCTCACCAAAAACTTAAATACCCCCAGCGATTCTTATTTATCTCTAACTTCCTTACTTACCTTTTGAATTTTCCGCAGTTCGGTTCCAGCTTCTTCTTCCCTGATCAAAACGTAAGCTTCTTTTTTCCTTTAAACCCTGATTTGTTTGCAGATTAGGGTTTTTGCTTCTTTTACATTACCAAAGATTCAATCCTTTAGTACTGGGTTTGATCAGGTTGCCGTTGATATAAATTTTGCTTGAGAAGTTATTTGTACTGAGAACAAAGAAGAGTTTGGGAATCTGGTACTGTTGATTAGGTTTTTGAATTTGATACAGTTGAGTACAAAGTTGAGCTTTTGAAGGTGATAGGTAGAATTAACTCTAGAACTGATTGGCTTTGTTTATACTTTATAGTTTAAGACTTTAGAATCTTGATTTTTCCAGTAACAACAAGAATATATATGATTGTTATGGATATATGAGAAGTTCAAAGCTGATTGCTTTTTCTGTTTTTTTGGTACTGGGTTTACTTCAAAACAGGCTTAACAGGTGTTCTTGAATTTAAAGTTTGATTCTTGAGACTGTTACTGATTGAAATGCCTTCTGATGTTGAGCCGCGGTGGCAAGAGAAGGCTACTGGATTCTTTTCTACATCAGGTAATGCTTGATTAGGTGGTTTTCGGGTTTGGTGTCGTTTTGGTTAGCGAAGAGGGGGTTGTTATAGTTGAGTTTGAATGCAGGGGTGAAGATTAAGGAAGCTGGACAAACGGCTGGGACGTTTGTCGAGGAGGTCACTAAGGATGCGAAAGTTAATGTCTCTGATATGGCGGGGCGAGTTGGGTCAATGTTCAAGAGTCGATGGGCAATTCTTCAGCAGCCGTCGACAAGGCATGCTGTGCAGGAGCGCCTTATAACTGCTGCTGCTACGACTGGCACATTGTTTAGGAAGGGGTTGTCTGAGACAAAGGACAAGGTTTCGGTTGGAAAGGTCAAAGTTGAAGAGGTAGATTTGCTAGTACTTTATGGCTTTTACAAGGTTCTTTACTTTATTAAGGGGTCTCATGTTCTAATGTGTAAGGAACATTAAGGTGTTTAGTTCAGGATATGAAATCTTACCTTGATGGATTCTGTTAACCTGGAAGAAATCTGAGATATATTATCTAGCCTACATCACCATAGATATCTAGAGGCCTATTCCCCAAAAGCAGAATTGGATTTGGCAATTTTTGTTGGTTTTTACTCCACTGTCTACTCTAGCACTGGGTTGATACCAAATCTTTTGAAATTTTACTGATATCTACGTTGTTTACATTCCCAACATGTGTTCATTTGTATCAGTACTACGAATTTCATTAAAGAAACACACTAGGGTGCAGCTTAAAATCCTGAAATAGAAATCAATTCAAGCCTGCACTATCCTTGTAATAATCATGTATGAAGTGGGGATGATAGCTGACACATGTGAGGTGTTTTTATATCAGGTGGCAAAGAAGACTGCCCAAAAAAGCAAAACTATCCTGAGTGACATTGAAAGATGGCAGAAGGTACAGAATGTAGAGAAAGTTTCTTATGTTCTTCTCTAATCTTTGCTATACTCATTTTTGGAATCATTATAATTTCTCATTCTGTCATTTTCAGGGTGTTGCAAGCACTGATGGTAAGTTTCTATAACTTTATATAGCTTTCATAGTACCCTGTTTCTTGGCATTAACTTAACTAAATTACATGAGATTGTTTTAGCCGTGAGGTTTCAAGCCTTAAATTTGATGTAACTAAAATACTGACTATAGTACGGATGCGGATTGTGAAAGATTTATGACTTGTCTTGGTAGTCCACTAGTTTTCATTGACCTTTGCACGGCTTCCTCTAAGGTCAACTTCATAAACAAGCAAGGCAATATAGACTAGATTGGAAGGAGCTGGATGTTGGATAGAAGATAATACATGAGCATTAAGTTTGTGGTTGTGGAATATTAAGTATGTGTGTTTTTTTGACATCTAGGGTTGTGATGGCATACCTTTTGTCACAGGGTCCTAACTTTATTTTTATGCCTAGCTATAAGGTTGATGTTGTAGCTAAATCTTATTCAAAAGGAGTCAGGGTTTCATCAATCAGAAATGTTTCTTCTTAGAATTTTTTGGTGGTTTGTGTGCTCACGTTTAAGACTGTAAGTTACAGTATTAGTTATGTGTAATGTGGCCTGAATGCTGATTGTCACTTTACATTCTGCTTGCAGTTTTTGGAGTTCCAATTGAAGTTACTGTGCAACGTGAACAATCTAGCAGGCCTATTCCTCAGATTTTGGTGAAATGTGCAGATTATCTCATTTTATCAGGTACTGTTCCTTTGGACTATTACTCTGCTGTATACAAATGCATGTGTGCCAGCAGAGATTTATGTGGACATGTAGCCACGTGTACTTATCCTGGTGAACTCTATATGCATGTACTGAGTTATCATCTCAAGATGATTAATTTGGTTGTCACTCTTACTAGGGTTAAACACACCATATCTGTTTAAAGGCGAGGGAGATAAAACAGTTATCCAACAACTGATTTCTATGTATAACCAAGGTATGTGCAGTGTTTGTTTGGCTGTGTGTATGCGCGCACATGTTTTCTTTCTTGCTTGCTTGTCTTTAGATAAGAGTTTCTAAATACCATGTATTAATATCACCTATATCAGATTCAAATGCATCATTACCGGAGGGTGTCAGTTCAATTGATGTAGCGGCTCTAGTCAAATGTTACCTAGCTACCCTTCCTGAACCACTGACTACATTTGAGCTTTATAGTGATGTTAGAGGTGCTCGGTCTAGCATAAATGCAATGAAAAACATGCTGAAGAGGCTTCCTACTGTAAACTACACGACTCTGGAATTTATTACTGCACTGCTGTTGCGTGTTAGCCAAAAGTCAGTTCTCAACAAGGCACGATACTCTCTCTCTCTCTCACACACACACACACACACACACACACACACACACCATGCTTTTCATAGCCAGGTGTTTGATACAGCTCGGTTTATTTAATTTATACAGATGGACACCCAAAGTCTTGCAATGGAGATGGCCCCTCTTATAATTTGGCAGAAGGGTAGGGCACCAGACCTATATAAGAAGTATTGGAATCAACCATCAAAAGGTCTTTCAAAGAAACACTCGGATCCGGAGCCTACTTATAGTGCATGGGACATGCTTTCTGGTGAGTGCTTCATTCCATACTTCCATTGTTATAAAAGAAAAATTCGAAGAGGTTTCCTTCACATAGAGGAACAATAAGAAAAATACCATATATGTAATTTCTTGTCAGAAGCAATATATGTATTTAGTGTATTAAATTTTCATTAACTGATTAAAGTTTGTCATTGTATTTAAATACTATAAGTAGTTGAAGATTTTCCCTTTCTATGTAATCGGTTGGGCCAACTCTATGAGAAAAACAATAAACTAGAAATTTTAGTAAGGTTTAAAAATAAAAAATTTGATGTTTATACTTTATAATTAGAAATTCTAGTTAGTATGTGTGATCTTGATGCTTCTTTTTGTTGTTATAGATGAAGGTGACAATGTAGATGATTCCATTCCCTTGGATGATGGTGTGCCTCTCGACTTGGGCGCTATCGAGGTTGTTCAGTGTCTCATGGAACATCACAATGCGATCTTCACAGATGCAAATGAAACAGTCTGGAGGTGACATCATGAATTGCCTCTGACAACATCTACTTCAACTGAAATTATCAAGACGGAAAGCTTTGGTTGAGATGGCTGCTGGATAGTAGAGGTTATGTTTTTTGCCAATCTGAAAAAGGTTTAGTCTTTTCTCAATTTGGACATAAAAGTAGTGAAAAGCTTGAATTACTTGCTTGGGGAAAGGAAAGTTACTGTTTCTGTACAGTTCTTACTTGGCATAGTTTGGTCTGCAGCATTGAAAATCTTGCAAATAATACAGAATTGGATGTGATGACTTCTGTCTGTACTCTTGGGAAGTTAGTTTCTAACTTACTGCCGCATCTTTATAGTGTGTAAATTTCTGAATAACATCAGTTCATATTGAGCTTGGTGGATTGACTGGACCAACACATTGTACAAAAAAGAGTAAATAGTGTGACCCATGAAGTATATTCTTACGAAGTCTTAGTCACATGACAAGCTTATTAGGATTGAAGAAAATTTAATTCAGAGGGGTATGAATATCGAGCCCCTCTTCCTTTTTTCAGTGTCCCAAAATAGTGTTGATAAAAAAGAACCATCAAGTAGCAATATCGTGAATGTACCTATGTAAGCTCTTGCATTTGGACAAGTTTTTATTTTATACGCTGACAATCACAGATGAGCAACTTGAGAAAACTACATTTTTACACGAACAAAGTAGATATCAACGCTCTCATGACAAATATTGAGAGCTTCTAAGATCTTAGGGTCATGGCAATGACGCGACAACAACTGTTTGAAATTTCGATTTGCTACTGATTGTGTCTTTCCCCAATCAGCCATGCCTGCAAACTCTCTTTTCAGTTAAAGATACTACTGGAGGAGTTCATTTTGTGAATTGTTACAGTGCAATGGTTCATGCACGAGGTACAACTACGCGGTCTAATGTGACGTATAAAATGTCACGAAGTATAGGACATCCTAGTCTCAAAGACAAATCAATAAAAACAGTTAAAACACATCCTTGTATTCTCGTTTCATCTGCGATCATGGCAGGTTGGCAACCTTAGATGAAGCCATTTCTTCTTCACCAGAAAGTCAAACCCTGTCCAGATAACAGTCAACACCACCACACTCGATCATGGCTTCCAAATCTCTCAGCTCTCCCTGTTTCTGCACCCTCAATGTTTTACTGCTCTTCCTGGTAAACGAAAGCTCTCTGCTTTACTTGGTTTTGTTTTTTTTTGTAGGGAGACCCAACTCGATTTCAAACAGTTATATTCAGCTTCTTGGATAGAAATATGTTTGGTTGGATTTAGTTACACACTAAAGATGGTTGCTTTTTGATGAGTTATTAAGGTTACAGGGCACCAAGCTTTGAGTTCTGGGCGATACCCTGTGGTGGTGAGCACTTGGCCTTTCGTAGAGGCTGTCAGAGCTGCTTGGAGGGCTGTGGATAATGGGCTCTCTGCAGTTGATGCAGTTGTTGAGGGCTGTTCGGCTTGTGAGGAACTCAGATGCGATGGGACAGGTGAAAGTTTTGAATCTTTAATTCACCTAAGTTGAGAAATATGTTCCAATAGTTTTTTCTGTAATGCTGAGTTAGGTTTATGTGATTGATAGGGTAGTCGCTTTATATGTGCATTAGAAGAGGAAGTGTTGCTTCTCTAAATTTGTAATAATATTCATGATTCATTTAGCTACCAATGTAGAACTGTTTGTATCGTGGATTTTCTTGGAGAACTAGTGTTATTTCAGTGTTGCTTCTTATGGTGAATGGAGCTTCATTCATAGAAAACAAGTGAATTCTTAATGGTGAAATTATAGCTTGAACATCATATTAATATTGGGATTTGCCATGTTGATGGGATTCTTCATAGCTAACATCGGCACCTTTTTATGATCATACTTTTGGGACAGTTGGGCCTGGTGGGAGTCCGGATGAGAATGGAGAGACAACAATTGATGCTCTGGTGATGGATGGGGTAAGCATAAGTCACATATCCCTTCTGTCTGTCATTGCTCTTGTTATTACTATCTGTTATGTTGATTGCTCTAAAAGTAATTATCTGTCATATGTCGTGGTAAGGACATCCATAGGTGACTATGGAGGTTGGAGCTGTTGCTGCCATGAGGTATGTCAAAGATGGAATCAAAGCTGCTAGATTAGTTATGCAACATACAGAACACACTATGCTTGTCGGAGAGCAAGCCTCAGTGTTTGCCATTTCAATGGGTCTTTCAGGACCAACAAACCTTAGTTCATCAGAGTCTATGGAGAAGTGGACTAATTGGAAAGAAAATCACTGCCAACCGAACTTTTGGAAAGACGTTGTACCTGTAGGTGGATGTGGGCCTTATCATGCAAAGGAATTTGTAGGCCTTTGTGATGGGACATGTTCAGATACCACCCCAGTAGGAAACATAAGATCAAGTTCTCATATTGGTCTTCATAACCATGACACCATATCAATGGCAGTTATTGATAAAGTAAGTTAATAATCTTCGCTAAATTTCGTTTTAAACTTTAATTTCACTAATTTACCATATTCTTCTGGTCCAGATGGGTCACATTGCTGTTGGTACCTCCACTAATGGAGCCACATTTAAGATCCCAGGGAGGTAAGTATATTTGGACATTTTACTGGGTCATATTTCATGGTCTTATTTGTCAAAGCTACAGCACTTGCTTGTCCTATTGTCATTCCAATTGTTCTTATCATAAGTAGTACTTCTGTGAAATTTTCTTCAGCTTTTGTTAATTGATGCATAAGTATCACCAAGGCTTTTAGACAAAGATACAATTGGTTAGCTTCTTATCTGCCTATATGTTTGTTGATATTAGACATGATGGAATTGGTATTATAAAAACTAATCGAATAATGATGGATTGTCAAATTGTATTCACAGCTTGGACTTCCTTATTAATTGTTTCTTTGCTGCAGGGTGGGTGATGGACCTATTGCAGGATCTTCTTCATATGCCGATGATGATGTGGGTGCTTGTGGTGCAACTGGAGACGGTGACATCATGATGCGTTTCCTTCCATGGTAGTGAAAAGAAGAAACTCCTTTTCTTTTCTTTTACCTGAAATACTGGTCACTTTGTTCCTGGTCATTGTTGGATTCTTCATTGGGATATTTCTATGTGATGTCAATTTGGTCAACAATTCAGATTCTTACTCAGATGAAATCCACATGATGTTCATAAACTTTCCTCTTGGGTGTTATGAGTCATTGGATGCATTTTCTCAAAGTCTTATTCATTATTTACTCTGCAAAATAATGGCCTAAAGTTTGTAAGCTGCTGCCTTGAGGCCCTTGTTCCAAAAAGCAAAACCAATCTCAGCCATCCTGTTTTCACCCCTCTGGTATATTTTCATGTGAAATTTACTTTTCAATGTTTCTTATGTGGGTTCATGCACTCAGTTGTATGGAACAGTTATCTTATGTATGTATATTATGCAATTATAAATATTGTTTTCGACTTTTACTTTGTGTATTTAGTCCTCAATTTGTTTCTGGTTTTGCTTGTCAGGATTATATATTTATCCATCGGCAAACTTCTGCTAATTCTCCTCTGCTGAATTTATTCATTTCAATCCACGAATCTGACAGGGTACTTTGTTTGATTACCTAACAGTTATCAAGTTGTAGAGAGTATGAGGTTGGGGATGGAGCCTCAGCTTGCAGCCAAGGATGCAATATCACGCATTGCGCGCAAATTCCCTGCTTTTGTGGGTGCTGTGTTTGCAATAAATAAGAACGGCGTGCATGCTGGTGCTTGCCATGGGTGGACATTTCAGTACTCGGTCAGAAACTCAGACATGGATGATGTGAAGGTTTACACGGTAGTGCCCTGACTAGATAAGGGGTGTCCATAAGTTTATGCATATCCAACCTTATTCAGCTATTCACATATCAATGTACATGCCGGTGCCTGCCAAGAGGGAGTGCATTAAGTCTGCAACGATCCCGAAGATCAACCTTTCAGCTATTCCATACCTAGCCAAAAGGCATTACATCTCTGAAGAATGAGTTCAAAAAGTTGTAATTTTAATGATGATGAGCTTATGCTGATCTATTTATCATTCTAGGCTGGGATCTTGACTAGAGTTATGTCTTATAGTTAATTTCATCTTGTTCTCTTAGACATTTTATGCTTGGGTGTTAACCTGATAGTGAAATAAATTGAGGATGACAAGAATCATCTTTGATCTTTGAAAAAGGTCATCTTTTCTATGCAATGCATATTTGCACGGAATATAATGAAATATCAAAGCATGTTAAACTTTGTTATTCTTCATTACCATACGGTCCATACTACTATTCTTCATGATGTAAGACGTGCTTTCAATACAGAAAAAGAACAAAGAAAATTAACGAAAGAGAGAAAGAGAAAAAGAGACTTTAATATTGAATATATAGATCTCTCTAGCCGAACCAGCTCGCCCAACCAACAACGAATCTGCCAAAACTCCAAAACCCATCGCCAGTTTCTGAATATTTCACCTTCTTTTCTCCTCCTCTGCCCATTTTTCCGATTTGTCTGAGAAGAAAGAGCTGATCACCCATTTAGGCCTCTAATGCCCTTCTGAATGGAACGAGACGCTGTAGACGGTTCTATCCAACCAGACCAATCTCTCCCACATGCACAGTTTGAAGACCAACCCTCCATTCTGAGCTGCACGCTTTCATTGGACCACGTTGGCCAAGTCTGCCTCAGCTTCAACTCAGATGGGTTGTCTTGGACATTGCTTGAGCCATTGGATAATGTAAACTTCTAGTTTTCTCATTTTGTGTTTTCATGTTTTTGGCTTGGAAAAAATGGTTCTTTTGCTACTCCAGGATTGAAAGTAATGCTTTTTTTGTATTGGTTTTATTGGTTTTGGTATGTCTTTTGCTTAATAGGCTTGAAGGGGAATTGGCCAATTGGGTTGTTGTTTTTTGTCATTGTTGTACGAGTTTTGTGGTGAAGATCGGTCCTTTAACTATGGTAGATCATTTTTGTTTTGTTTTGTTTTGATAGTGTTCTTGTTATGAGGCCTGGAAGACTAGTGGGTTATCTATTTTCATTATTGTGGGAAAGATCAGTTTTCTCTTATTCTAGTTGAACACTTAGTAAGTAGCTTTAGTTTAACTGTGAATATTTATGTTTTTCTTTAATGTCTAATATATCAGGATGACTCAACTTGTTTGTGCATCAAATTTGCTCCAAAGGTTGCAACAACTGAGATCAAGTTTTCGGATGTGTATGCTGTTGAGCTGATCAACTATGGTGTGATTCATGGACCAAATGTCTCGAATGCTCGAAGATGCCTTAAGGGTCATCGTGAACGTGATTCTGAGGTTCGTTTAGTTCCTTTCCTTGGTGCTTTAAGTCTCTGACCAGGTAGTGATATCTTGTGTATTTACATTGATGCAGAGTTACCGCTTTATAGTACATGGTTTCCAGAGCTCAAGGACTCTGCCGTCTGTTCATGTCCTTGCTACATATACATTTGGTCATACGGATCTCCACATATGTCAGATGTGGGTCCATCAAATCAATGCTTCTCTGGACTTACAGCAGGGGAGGCCAAAGGATCTTCTGGTATGTATTGTACTTGCCTAAACACTACATAATTATTCTAGTTCCAATCACAAGTCATTTAGTTGGTTGATCTAAATGGACAAAAAGGTTGTAATATAATTCTTTTCCAGAAACTTTTTCTGCTTGGCTAGGTTTTTGTTCATCCAAGAAGTGGGAAGGCAAATGGCTGTAAAACTTGGGATAGTGTGGCTCCTATATTCTCCCGCGCTAAAGTGAAAACAAAGGTACACTTTTAGCTTCTTTATTGCTATTTGAACCAAGAAGCATACTGAAGAAAGTGATAACGCTATATCACATACTGTTATAACAAGTATAAGTTTTACTTCCTCAGCTGATTGTGACTGAAAGGGCAGGGCATGCCTACGATGCAATGTCAACTATAGGAAACAAAGAACTTATGTCATATGATGGAGTGATAGCTGTTGTGAGCAACTTATGAACTCTCTTCTCAAGTTTAGCTTAAATTGTATCCATCTTATTCCAAATTAGTGATTGTTGGTAATTGGTTTACTTCCAGGGTGGTGATGGTTTTTTCAATGAAATTCTTAATGGATTTCTTTCCTCAAGGCATAAAGCTCCATATCCACCAACTCCTTCAGATTTCCTTGATTTTGCAAGCTGTAATGAGAGTCTCCTTGTGAATGATCCAGATCCAAGTGACACTGTTATTGAAGCTTCTTCTCAGAACAATGAGCAGTCTCCCCTCCTCCCAAGTTCAAGTGATAATGGCTCAGGAGTCTCAAGTATCAGTAAGTGTGATAATCACTTGTTTCCATACAAGACATACTTTCAATCTGATTTCTAGTTGATCAAGGAGTTAGCTGATGTATCACTGGATGCATCGTAAAGTAAAGGGACTTGTTTATGGCTCTTGCAGTGTTGGCAATTTATTGTGTATTTAAAATTATGAACATTAAATTAATAATTTGATAAACGTTATATTATATACATACATATATTTACTGGTGCCTAGTGCCTGATTCATATATATATTTTTTTAAATAATCCAGCAGATCAAGAGCCTGAGTTCTCCCTCCCCAGTGAAAATTTAAGATTTGGACTCATTCCTGCTGGCTCAACTGATGCCATTGTGATGTGGTAGTCCTTCACATTAACAATCAGCTTTAAGATTTTTCTGTCTTATTGTTTTCCCACTGCACTATGAATTTATTTATTTCCAGAGCATAGTGGTCTTCCTATAATTTCAGCTGATATTCTTTTCTTTGGTCTATCAAAGGTGTTCACCTTTATATCTTCTTTTTTCAGTACAACTGGAGCCCGAGATCCTGTAACATCCGCATTTCACATTGTCCTCGGTAAAAGAGTGTGGCTTGATGTAGCCCAAGTTGTGAGGTGGAAAACAGTATCTACATCGAAGGTTGAACCTTATGTGCGCTATGCAGCTTCATTTGCTGGGTAATTTCTCATTTTAACTAATGTCATTGCATATTATCCACCCAAATCACTGTAATAGTCAGCACTGGCTCTTATTGTTATGTGCTAATGAGTCCAAAATTCTGGATAGATAACGAGTGGTGACTCAAGAAAAGTTAGCCAATATTTTTCTCATTTTATATCTCACATAAAAAGCAGTTCTCTAAGATCCATATGCTCAATGTTTTAGGTACGGATTTTATGGAGATGTCATTACAGAGAGTGAAAAGTACCGTTGGATGGGACCTAAAAGATACGATTATGCAGGAACAAAGGTGTTTTTGAAGCACAGGTAATCAAAGTACCAAATAATGACTGCTAGAGCTCAGATCATGAATATTGTCTCTGTATGGATCCATATTTGGTAACTGACTTTTATTGGTTTCTTTTGTTGGTGGGTGTAGGTATACCACATAGATTCTTTTCACTACCTACATTTATAATATGATTGACAAGATTTTTTTTGTTTATTTTATTTTTGCTTAAACATTAAGATATTTCCTGTGTTGTTCAGGTCCTATCAGGCAGAAATTGCATATGTAGATGTTAAATCAGAAGAAATAAATTCAACTTCTGATAAAGGTAATCTTGGTGGTCGCAAGCGACCATTTTGGAGCTCGAACAAATCTGAAAAAGTGATATGTCGTGCCAACTGCAACATTTGTTGCACCAAGCCTATTAATGGGTCCACAAATCAGACCGCTTACTCACATTCAGGAGAGACAAAATGGTCCAGTGCCAAGGGAAAGTTTCTAAGTGTTGGTGCTGCAGTAATTTCAAATAGAAATGAAAAGGCACCCGATGGTTTGGTGGCTGATGCCCATCTTTCAGATGGTTTTCTCCATCTCATATTAATCAAGGACTGTCCTCATGCTCTCTATCTTTGGTAATATATAGTTTTTCTCTCAATACTCCTTCCCTCTCATCTGATTGTTGCACAATGGTTGATATAGTATCCCTATTGAAACTGAAAATTCAAGTTATAATTAGTTGGTATTTTACAGTTTATAATCTTTTGATGGCCTATTTGAAACTTTTATGATGAGTTTGGGAGGCTTTGTTGCGTGTTAGTTTCCACCATATTAAGGAACATGGCAGTCATGCTTCTTAATGGTGCTAATGAGTAGTGACCATTTTGGAGAGATATATGTATAGACTATAGAGGTATTGAAGATATTTTGCTTCTTCTATGTGAATTTGTATCCTTTTTTGCATGATACAGGCATCTTACACAGCTTGCAAAGAAAGGAGGAAATCCTTTTGATTTCAAGTTTGTGGAACACCACAAGGTATGATTTCACATGACTTGCCTCATTTCTCTTTTGTTATCCAAATGGTGTCACTGGTGAAAACTTCATATCTTGGATGCAGACCCCTGCTTTTACATTTAAATCTTCTGGGACTGAGAGTGTCTGGAATTTAGACGGTGAAGCATTTCAAGCACACCAGCTATCAGCTCAAGTATTCCGTGGTCTCATCAGCTTGTTCGCCACCGGTCCTGAAGTTTGATAGAGAGCCAAGGGTGGGATATTACGATGCATATAATGTACATTGATTTTTTTAATTATTCTTTTTGGCTCTATACATGGAATTGAAAGGCAGACATGGGGCTCCATTGCGATTTCCATGTTCAAGCTTTGTAACCAGAACTCAGATTAGTGTCATGTATCACAAACAGTTTTGTGTAACAATTCTATATGATGAAATATATCGCAAAGAGCTTCGGACAGAGATTAACAATTTGTTTTAAATTCATTTCTTTAAGAAACAATGTGTCTTAAAGTCTGGTCCAGTATTGTACCAAAAAAAGAAAGAAAGTCTGATCAAATAAGATTGTGGCATGTGGCGGTCATACGTAACCCTTCCAGTTGTCTGATCTAGCAAGACAACAAGAAAATTTCAAAGTTAGGACATCATTGTTATTCCCATGAAGTTTGTGAGTGGTAAATGATCAAATAATGGAAGACCTGGCCGAATTCAAAGTCTCTTCCCTATGACCCTTTCGTTAAGTTTTGTGACGACCCCAAAGTGACTCCCTTGTAATTTTCAATACAAGACAAATACATAGTTACATACATATCACAGTTGTATATGTTGCATTACTTATTCACTCACTCTGGTTTATATAGCACCACTACCAATTCAACCCTCTTTCTTCTCTGCTTCTTTTGCCATGTCTACACTGGCGGAGTAAGTAACCTCACTTGTCTCTCTGTATGATGGTTTTCGAACTTACGATGGATCAAGTTTGAATGATTATGTGATTTAAGTAGCCTAGTTTTTATTTTGATTGATCACGTACCGAAGGATTGTGTCCAGCCTTTTTTACATGTGAAATGGGTACTAAAGCATATATATATATGATAGACACTGGTACTTGGTTATAACCATGTTGGGATTTACTGATTTAGACTTTTAGTGTCTTAGGGAAAGAGGGAAGAGAGTAGCTGTTAGGTTTAATTTTTGAAAGTGGTTTTTCATTTGTACATTAACAGAATTAATCTCATTTCCTCGTATAAGCGCAGATACTTCCGAACTATACCTCCGGTGAGCAAGACCATTTTAGTGACCTGTTTGATGACTACAAGTGCCTATTACCTGCAACTTTTTGATTACCAGAACATTTCTCTGGATTATGGCCTTGTCTTTAAACAATACCAGGTAAATCAAAATCTGTTATAGTCTCTAATACATGATCGAGGCTGCTCAAATTCATGTTGCTCACTTTTACTGCCAAATAAGATATGAGAAAATGAAACGCATACTTGTTCTAAGTTGTTCTCGTTAATCCCCTCATCATGTTTACTAATGATGATTGATTCGCTGAAGGTGTGGAGGCTCTTCACCAATTTCATCTTCCTCGGACGCTTTTCATTCCCGTATGCTGTGGAGATCTTCATAATGTGAGAAAAGTTGCCTCTATAAATTATAAAGTCATAGCCGTATACTTTTAATTTTCCACAACGCCTCATCTAGTAAACCAAAAGGCATAAGCGACTTGGTTAATCAAAAAATTGATATTATAAATAAGCTATGTTAACCTAATGATGGTACTGATTCACATTGAGCTGATTGATTATCTTTTTTTGTAATTTGCATAGAGCAAAATATAGTGTGTCACTGGAGAAAGGACCCTTTGACAAGAGAACTGCAGACTATCTGTGGATGCTCATCTTTGGATCAATGTCACTTTTGGTACTACATAACTTCAGCTAAATAATACATATTTCATATAAAAGATGGATATGTTAACATTGTATTCACTACATATTCAACCTGGTTTTAGGTGATGTCTATTGTTCCATTATGCCGATTATGGTTTATGGGGTCTTCTTTGGTTTTCATGATCGTCTATGTTTGGTCTCGTGAGTTCCCAAATGAACGCATTAATGTGTATGGGGTTGTTTCTTTGAAGGTACACACTAATCTATTCTATTTACCTACATTCTATGTAATATATGGCCAAAGATTTGCAGCAATATTTCATAATCGACACTTGCAGAAAGTCATTCTGTGTGTTCGATCATTTTGCGAGTTCTTGACTCTCGGCCTTATGGATGGTATAGGGATTCTATCTTCCGTACGTAATGATGGCTCTTGATTTGTTGCTTGGAAATTCATTGAAGCCAGACATGTTAGGGATAGTTGCAGGACATCTCTACTACTTTCTAACGGTGCTTCATCCTCTTGCTGGTGGAAAAAATATGCTCAAGACTCCTCTATGGGTGTATCCTTTTCTTAATTGAGACATGGATGAATATTTATCTATCAAGTTTCTTTCACTAAACTATATATATGACTCGAATCATAGCTCACTTTTGGCAATTTAGTGATGGATCTCAATGCATGACCAAGTATTGAAGAATATTATGTGACATTTTTCTTAATGAATGAATGCTTCCAGGCATAGAATAGTAGCGTACTGGAGTGAGGGAACTCAAGTCAATGCTCCAGTGCAGAGTAGCCCATACACCGGAGTTGCATTCAAAGGAAGAAGCTTCCGACTCAACGGAAATATGCGAAGAACAACCACAGCTCCGGAGCAGCCACAAACAAACACTGTCCCGCAGCCTAACCAGGGTGATGGAGTGGCTTTTCGGGGAAGAAGCCATCGACTCGACCGGAGTTAGTTAATTAGTCTACAAGCGTATGTATGATTCCTAATTAATAGTGGAAGTTCCTTCCATTGTTGAAGACATTCTGAATAAAAAACACATGCATTATTACTGAAATTCCAAAAAAAAAAAAGGGACAATCATATCATATTCCGACCCCTAGCAAAATCCTGATTTTATTAAAAGGTGAGGTACGGTCAGTATCAACAAACCTTCAGATAGAAGAAATTTGCCGGGTTAGCCGGTTTGGAGGCTATGTGCCAGTTGAAGAAAGCAAGCTCCATAGAGGCATCAAGCATGCATGGAGTATATGAAAAGCAAATACAGGATTTTGACTAGACTACAAGAGATTAAGGAAAGTCATCATTTTGTGCATTGACTATTCCTATTTGGCAAAACATCAGATGTATAACATACATTGATGTATATTAGAATTTTCCGAAACATTAAGCATAAGAACAAAATCAACATGTTATACGATTGAAAGAAATGGTTGAATAGCAAGTCGTTGTGTGGAAACTTCAGAGAAAGTGTCTGAGTTGCAATATAATGCTCCTTATAGTGACTTATTTTGTAAAAAAACAAAATGAAATAGTCGTCTAGATTCTTAGTCAAGTTGTATCAGCCACCAAATTAGTTGTCAACTAGAATTGAATGAAGTCATTTTCTTTGCAAACTCAACCTCGTTTTCCTCATCAGATAGCACGAGGCAAAAATCAAGTTTCCATATTCAATCCTATTATTCATTTTATCTTTAATAGAGTTTTCAATCGACAACTGGATATTCTTTCTCATCAAAGTAGTATTTAGAGAATATTCACGGTAGTTTCCCAATCATACAATTACATATTAGAAACTTACTCGAGCTAAAGAATTCGAGAGCACTTACTCTACACATTAATTTACATTTTCTAAACTCAAGACTTGAGTTCATACTACTATATGTTGCCTGACTAAAGTCCGGCAAAACCATATTCTTATGCAGTTTGACGGTCAGGCAGAAAAGATTGAAATTACTTAAGATTTTTTGGGGCTAAATTATAGTTCACTCAGCAAGATTGTTAAAATGGGCAAAGAAAGGAAGAACTAATGTAACAAATGGTGACATGGGTATGGATATAATTCCAGTATGGTACCTACCATGAATGGTTAAATACTGATTTGGTGTATCAGAGGAATTAAAAAATTAGAAACGGTTCAAATTATTAGCACTAAATTTTACACAACTAGGATAAATATACAATACGTACCAAGCTGCATCGTCGCTTTGAAAGCAACACAAAACTCAAAAGTCATGCCAACCACAGAAGACAGAACATGTATGCTTATCAACATGGTTTACTTCATGTTGTGCATCTTTGATTCACGGGAGAAAATCCAATATTTAAAGTGTCGTAGCTTTTAGGGATGAGGGAATGTCCATGTTGGTCTCTGAAATTTTTAGAGGCAAAAAATAGCCCAGTTGGTGTGGAGTTAAGTTATATCACGTCATCATCTTGTGCCAGCTAAACGTATTTTAACTGTGAAAATGGGAGGTTGTTGAATGTTCAAAGAGGTTTTGTAGAGAATGGTGTTGGTGGGTTTCTGTTCATTTTCAAGAGGAGTTGAGGAAAGCTCAAAGTTGGAGTCTTGAAGCTTGAGCAACTGGTATGTGTGTTTCATCTTTGGAGTTTCTAGTGTCTGCAAATTTTCTGGATTTTGGAGTTTTGTTTTTCATTGAACTAGTTAGAGCCTTAAGACCGGAAAAAGGAAGAAATTTGCGCAATTGCATAAACACAATATGCAAGTAGTGTGCGACCATATCTTTAGAATTTTTGGTAATTGTCGTAAGTATCTGGATTGTGCCATGAAATTTCAGTTTTTTTTTTGTTGGGTGAACCATGAAGTTTTAGTTCTGACCCTTCTGGGCCTGTGCATGTTTGTGTGTGCCAACAAGTATCAAACTTGAAGCTGCAGATGAGTTTCAGGCTTGAAGTACTTGCGTTGGTGTTGTGCTGTATTCTGTTAAAATTTGGAAGTCCTCCACTCCACGCCTCCATACATGCAATTACATCATTCTTATCTTTATTTCATAAGAAGAGATATTTACATAGCGTGATAAAATAGATACAATATAGATTATCATGAGCTCAAGTGAAAGATGTTTCACCTTATCGAAGGTTTTCCACTTGTTTCTGTCAAAGAACATGTATGCTCTAATTTCTAAATGCTAAATGTTTCTTTTGATCTGGTTAATTTCGGGTACTAATAGTGCTCTCCTGCTTCCTTGGGGTTCAGTGTAAGAAATAAGTGGCACAGATATGGATGGAAGTGAAATTGAGGACAATCACACATTGCAGATACCTTCCCCTCCATTAATTGTTGCCATTGCTATCAATGGCAACAGAAAAAGCAAATACATTGTGAGGTGGGCACTGGAGAAGTTTATTCCTGAAGATGTTGTCTTGTACAGGTTGATACATGTTCGAGGAAAAATAACTGGAATTCCAACACCAAGTAAGTTTATGCTTCTACAACTATACTGGAGCTCTGTACCTTATGGAACCTTTTCTTTTTTTCTTGAAAAAAAATGTATACTTATAAAACTGAACTTGACTGTTTGTACCTTTTGTGATTATAGTGGGGAATCTGATTCCTATTTCAGAAGTACGAGATGATATAGTAGCTGCATATAGAAAGGACATGGAGTGGCAGACTAGTGAACTGCTTCTTCCATACAAGAAAATGTGTGCTCTTAAGAAGGTATGACTTTCTTGGTTGTTAAAATATGTTAAAAGGGAACACTAGCATTATTGAACTTTCTTTCGAATGTAGGTGCAAGCAGATGTTGTAGTCATCGAGTCAGATAATGTGGCAACTGCAATAGCAGAGGAGGTTTCTAAGTTTGCTATAAGCAATCTTGTCATAGGTGCCCCATCTCGTGGCTTCTTTACAAGGTTTCTATCCAACTTTCTTCCTGTTGCTTTAGTCCTAAAACATTTATTTACCTTTACTTGGTATCTCACTTTTATACTGTGTTTATGAAGACGTAATATGAATCTATGTGGTTCTGGTTATTTTCCGTTGATCTGTTTAACATTATACTAAATTTAGGAAACAAAAGGGGCTGTCACCAAAAATCTCAGCTTGCACACCAGCCTTTTGTACAGTCTATGCTGTTTCAAAAGGAAAATTGGCATCACTACGCCCATCTGATTCCCAATCTGTTGGAAGCTTCAGAGATGGTTACAGTGACACTTGTTCTGTCAGCAGTTCTTCAAGCTCTGCATCCAGCTCACAAACAGGTATCGTACTTGGGACAAGGTTTGGTTCCATCCTGTATATGACATATTAGAGCAATGAATATTTTTAAAGAGGATGAAGGCCATTCATGTCATAAGATATGATACTGCAGCATGTTGATGATGCTTTTATATAAAATATTAACTCATGCATTCTGTTTAATTTTGATCGTTTTTTGTTTTTTCTTTCGTTTCTCTTCTAGGCACAGACCGCGGTTCCGTTGGTTCTTATTCTCATTTTCACTCTCCCTCCCTAGCAATGCAGCAATTTCAAGCTCTTGCAAATATGAACCAAAACCTTCTGAATACAAAAAATTCAAATGGAACCATTCATTGTAAACATCAGTCTCTGGATCTTAGGGAAGCGAAGGTTGCTATGACTATGAATTCTTATCCTAGTGACTCAGATGCTGAACGTGTACTGAGTCACACCTCTAGTACTCGAAGCTTTGTAACAGATAACCAGTCGTGGACTTCTGATCAAGCATTCACCTCAGATGTAGTTTCAGATTATTCATCTGAGAGCCAGGTACCCCTTTCTAATCTCTTTCATTTGGTTAGATGTGGTTATACTATTGTCTTACACACTGTCTTACAGAAGTTGCCTATTCGTTTCAACTTATCGCAGGTAAATATCAACCTGGAGCTAGAAAAACTGAGAATTGAACTCAGACATGTCAAAGGAATGTATGCAGTGGCTCAAAGTGAGACTTTTGATGCATCTCGGAAAGTAGGTGTTCCTATCTTTGTTTTTTTTTCTTCTTTAACTGAGCTGGATGATGTTTTGACCCCTGGTAAAAATTTATTTGGATCATAAGAAATTTACATTTTTATATATATTCAGATAAGCAATTTAAGTAAACGTCGATTGGAGGAAGCAGCAAGGCTCAAGGAGATAAGTGCTTCGGAGGAGAAAGCCAAAGAGCTGGCAATACAAGAGAAGGAGAAGTATGAAGCTGCTAAAATAGAAGCTGATTACATGAGACAATGTGTTGAAAGTGAAGCTTCTCAAAGGAGAGAAGCAGAAATGAAAGCCTTGCATGATGCGAAGGAGAAAGAAAAGCTTGAAAATGTACTAATTGGTCCTGTGCAGCAATATCAGAAGTTCAGGTGGGAAGAAATTGTTTCTGCAACTTCATCTTTCTCTGAGGATCTTAGGATCGGTATGGGTGCGTATGGAACTGTTTATAAAAGCAACTTTCATCATACAACTGCGGCAGTAAAAGTTCTTCACTCTGAAGAGAATCGCCAAACTAA